>NC_073633.1:67522500-70022500 GCF_029407905.1 Bubalus kerabau
ATCTAATTTCATATTTGTATATTGTATATAATTTCATATTTGTATATGAAATTAGATAATATTTACAAATAGACAGATTATCTATACTATGGAACTCAGTAGGCCTGGGAAATGCTGACTTATTATAGGCACATCTCTCAAATTGAAATCAATACATTATACTTCCTGTTTGTTGCCAGGAATGGCCTTAGTGACCCCTGGGCCAGGTTGGCACTGAGTGCTGGCCTCTCTAATGCTGGGAAGACAGAATTCAACTGAGCCAGACTGCTAGGGATTCTCCCTGCTTTCAACCTGGAACACACACACACACAAATACTAACTTTTTAAAATGGGAGACTATAAAGAAATAAAATTAATAATACAGAAAAAATGGGATAATGTATTTTGTAATAACAAACGTTCTTTTTTTTTTTTAATGACTATGGTTGTTTCTAGAAATCTGTAATTTTTCTTAAATTTTCATATTTTCATTGTGATTGTTTTCAATGTGAAAGTGCTTTCTGTATTTGTGGGTAGTGTGTTATTTAACCCTACTCAAATCCACGGTCCACGTGCTCCACATCCCGCCTTCATGCCTTGCCTCCTCCAGACACACACAGTGACCTCACACGTACATGTGTGGTCTTCTGTGCATTTATACACATACATGGGCTTCCCTGGTGGCTCAGATGGTAAAGAATCCAGCTGCAATGCGGGAGACCTGGGTTCAGTCCTTGGGTTGGGAAGATCCCCTGGAGAAGGGAACAGCTACCCGCTCCAGTATCCTGGCCTGGAGAATGCCATGATCTGTATAGTCCATGGGGTTGCAAAGAGACCGGACAGGTCTTAGAACCCGAGCACACAGACGTTCATTCATTCACTCATTCATTTATTTAGCAAACATTATTTCTGAAAACCTACTTCATGCCAACCACAGTATGAAGAGAGTAAATCCATTCTATACGCTTACTTAGATGGCAAGCAAGCAGGGGACTCATTCATCCACAAATAACCTTCACTAGAGCATAACGAGTCAGCTAATGAGCAAGTGAGCCGAGTTTCCTGTCATGGCCCAGCATGCTCCTCCCACCTCTCTGAAGGGATGGGATTTGAACCAGGCTTTCAGGAATGCAGTGCCCTTCTGGCACTTGGCAGAAGGTGGAAGCCTGCCACCCTGGGCAGAGTGAGCAAATCAGGAGAGCACAGGCACGTGAGGGGAGCGACAGGTGGGGTGAATGGACAGGGTCCTTGGAGTCAAGGTTGCAGAAGGCAGGTTGTGAAGAGCAAAAGCCCTGGATCTTCCCTGAGAACTTCCTGACTTCTCTCTTGAGAATAGTTTAAAATTCTAAGTCTGAAGACTTAGAGACTAGAGAGTCTTCTAGAATGCTGGATTGGAAAACATGAGAAACAAGCAGGCTATATTTTGGTGGTGGGTGACCTGGTGGGGCTGCTTCTTCCTCCTTCTCCCCCTCCTCTTCCTCCTCTTTCCCCTACAAAATAGCAAGAATGCATCTTTTTGTAATAATTTTGCAAACAATGGTGCATAGAAGACTTAGATATGGGGAAATTCGGGTGCCACTCTGTACTAGTTTTCTATTCAAAAACAAAATGCCGTTATCTCATAGATATAAAATGTTAATGAGTTGAGCCTCTGTGCCCACTGGGAACCACTCTTGGGCCAGCTCTGCTGTGGAGAGCTCTGGGGATCGCTGAGTAGAATGTCAGGATTCAAGTGACCTCAAAGCCCTATTGTGACCAAGTGTCCCTTGGCGTGAATGGGATGCTCACACTCAGGCCTGTGATCACAGGAAAAGGCCCGGACCCTCCCACCCTAGACAATTGTGGAGGCTTTGCAAACTAGCATGGTCATGGTCTTGTGTTCTCTTGAACAGAGGCTATGATCCCATGGGAAAGTAGGAAAATCTAATGTGAAATCTGGGTCTGGCGTGGGTTGTGATATCCAAAAAGCCACTCTGAGGGACGATAACTGATGAATTCTGTTGACTCTGGTGAGCTGGTACTCAGGTCTTAGGTGCCAAAACCATGTTAGCATTCCAGTCAGGCTAGACCAATCAGAGTGACAAAGCTATTTTGTGCATACAGACATAATGTGGACCCCCACAATAATTAGACTCTGGGCCTGACATTTTTTATTGCAGTATAGTTACTTAATAAAATTGTGTTAGTTTCTGCTGTACAACAAAGTGAATCGGCCCCCACCGCCATGTCCATACATCTGTTCTCTATGTCTACATCTCTTGCTGCCCTCCAAATAGATTCATCTGTACCATTCTTCTAGATTTCACTTATATGTGTTAATAGACGACATTTGTTTTTCTCTTTCTGCCTTACTTCACTAGGTATGACAGACTCTAGGTCCATCCATGTCTCTATAGATGCCAATTTCATTCCTTTCTACAGCTGAGTATTGAGTCTGACTTTTAAAGAAGTACTTCCTAGTACATAGTGTTAATTCTAAAGCTTTGTTGCCAACATAAGCACCCAACTCCTCCAGCTTTTAAAAGACCAGGGGAGCAGGCATCCAGAGCTGCAAATTCATAGCCATAAATATCTTTCTGAGGTCATGTGTGCCCATCCCAGAACCACCTTCATGCATTTCAAAAAGAGATGTAAGAGATCAATAAATTGAATTTTGGCAAACCTAAGCTTCTTATACTTAACCTAATTTCTTAAAAATCTCCCAAATCTGTCTCAACTTTTCTCCATCTATGATCTATGTCAGATTTCCCATCATTGATCCCTACCCTTTCCCAATCAGTCATCCACAAAAGTTGTTCCTTTCTATTTGTCCAATCTTTTTTTTTTAAGTTGACCTCTTTTTATCTTACCTAAATCCTTATCTTTCTACCTCTGACTTCTTTTTCATATTAACTAGAACTCTTTCCCTAATAATCTCTAGAAAACACCAATAACTCTTCTTTTTTCATTTTTATTTTAGTAAATATATATCAAGTGCCTGCTTATTGTCAGCATTATGTGCAGTGACAAATATAAAGGTAGGTTGGGGCCCCTGTCATAAAGAGCTTACAATTTAAAGAAGGAATTGGTGAAACAGACAAGTATACCAGTTAAGACATGGTGGAACAACTGCTGAATCAAAGTCGCAATACTATCCTTTGGGAATCCTAAGGAAAATAGGGCTCACAGTGACTAGAAAGATGAGAGAGACCTTAGAGTTTATGTGTAAAATAAGGCTTGGAGAATGTGAATGATCCTTAATTTCTGATGGTTTTCGGTATTCGTTATATCTTGCACTGCAGCATTTAATTAAACACAGTGTGACAGTCTTTTAAAATATACAATTTGTTTCATGCTCAATTTTGTCAACTGTGGTGGTGGGGGAGGGCATTCTGATCTTCCTGGAAGAGAATAAGATCTTTTAGGGCAAGTCCTGTTATCCTTTTCTCTTGTATTCCTTGGATTACACAACTTGTGCTCAAGTAACCCTGGCTGAGTCATGGGCACGTCATTGTCATTGTCATTGTCATTAGTATCAATATATTTGGTTACTGCAAACAACCTCAAGTTAAAGAACCCAAGATATCCTTTAAAACAGAATGTGTTGTTTAGAATCATAGTAGACAATGTGATGCATTTCAAAATACTACCATTCTCTTTGAAACTACTGAAGCACTAGAGTCTGCCTCATGTTCCCCAAAGACTCTCTGCAGAGGCCTCTTGAGACATTGAGAGCTTGGAACCTAAATTTAAGACCAGAGTAACCTGATGTTGGTGCAAAATCAACCTCTTCCAGAGCACAGTTATCTCTATCCTATGGTCTTGTGTAATCAAAGGGGAGGATGCTTTAGAGCAAGTGGGCAAAGCCCACATGGGAAATACAAGTAGCGCCTGCTGCCATCTATTCCAGACTGAAGCTATACATTATCATAGAAACAGTTTTCTTTATTCCATGAATTTGGTTTTCAGTTGATGCCTGTTCTATTACATGGTAAGTTGTTCATGGCCTCAGGAAAATTTGCCTCTCAACTAATTTTTCCTAGGAGTTGCTAGGAAATCTTCTAGCAACTAGAAGTTGCTAGCCAATCTTCTAGCTTGATGGAATTGTTGGAAAGGATGGATCAGCCATTCATGGGCAATCCCAAACAGGGAACAGATGGTGCTATAGTCATTTCACATGGGAGTGTCAGGACCATATTAATCTCCAGTTGGGTGAAGCTTTCTTCTCAGGTGGCTCCTTGCCTGTACCACCTCCCTCAGTCTTTGCTGACTAGAAGGCCTGATGCTGAAGCTGAAGCTCCGATACTTTGGCCACCTAATGAGAAGAGTCCACTCATTGGAGAAGATGCTGATGCTGGAAAGATTGAGGGCAGAAGGAGAAGCGGGTGGCAGAAGATGAGATGGTTAGAGAATCTGAGCAAACTCCAGGAGATAGTGAAGGACAGGGGAGCCTGGCATGCTGCAGTCCATGGAGTGACAGAGTCATTCATGACTTAGCGACTGAACAACAACAAAAGCCAGATCTTAGTTTATTAGACATCAGCATATGATTGTTCTTCTGCCTCTCTTCTTGCACTATGGGCCAGAATTGAGAGCTGGCCGCTAGAAGGTCTGTTCAACTCATTGGCTCTAAGACTCAGCTGTTATTGTCATGCAGCAATGACAGGAAAGCCTTGATCTCTAGGGACTAGATTTTCTGGACTGCCAGCTTGAGTTCAAGAATGTTCGTTTCCCAGAACATGGCACTAAGCAGTTTTAGGAAATGCTGATACAACTGTAGCAATTTTCCCCAATTTGTTCCTGACAAAGAACTCACTTTGAAATTAAGTTGGCTTCTTTTCATTTTTTTTAAAAATGCTGGTAAACACAATTAGCCTCATTAACCTCAGTTTCTGTTTCATAACTGAAAATTAGCCTACAATCACTGGTTTGCTGGAAAGCACAGTTATAATTAGTCTTTAACTGACTGATATGAAAAATCTGCCTCTTGTTTAATTTCTCTGACATCTCAGTGCATATGAAAACATGCCTGAACTCTCCCACACTGACACTGGGGAAAGGAGTAAAAATAAAACAAATATTTAAACCAGGGATCTTAGGCTGAAACACAGAAAGCAATATTATTGCACATGGAAGTTGGAGATGAAGAGGCAACTTTGAGGAGGCAATGATAAGAAGGTAGACTCTATTAAGCCTATGCCCAACACTGCTTCTAAGGTAGCTAAGACAGTGCTAGTGTGTAGGTGAATCTGTCATTCATAGGCAAAGTCAAATTATTATTTACAAAAAAGTATTGGGGGAAAATTAATTGCTCCCTTATCACAGGTAAAGTATCACTATCTGAGCCCTTTAAATCCATTTACTGACCAGCTTTTCCATACCCTTTTTGTGGTAAAGAGAAGAAATCACATTTCATGATCAGTCTTGCCACTTGTTGCTTTTCCCACCTAGCACCTGAAGGCTAGACTTCCAGGTCTTATGATCAGACAGCTGGGATGAAGAATCTCATGGAGAAACTCTATGGCCAACATTCCTCCAGTGGCTGGTAACCCAAAGAAAGTGTCCAGTTCAGGAAGAATGAGGATGTTTGTTTCCTTTTTCTCAACAGACCATCTGCTGAGATAAAGGGAAGGTCATATGAAATCGCTCAACCAGGTCTTCGGGTCTGGGGAGCCCAACCATGATGGCATCCATTTGGTGGAACTCATCAATCTGGATTAGTCGTTGAGATGCAAATCAAGCACACATGCTGATGTGTGTCCTTCTGAATTGTTGGCTGTGGGGATGGCATGACAGAGATGACTAGTTCAGTGCTCAGAAATCCCTGGGGTTTGTGTCGGGGTGGGTGGGAAAGCCAGGTCCTTGGGTTGAAGCATGGCTGGCTCCGGATAAAGCTCATGGTGTAGTGGTACCCAGAACAGTGAGCTGGGGATCTATGTGTGACAACCTTCTTTTTCTTTTATTGTGCTCAGTTTCCCCTTGGTGGGATGTGTAGCTTGGAAGTTATAATCCCTAAGACCCATGTAGCTCTGGCACTCTAGGAGTGTAGACTAAATGAAGCCATAATCTCCAGCCTGAAAAAACAACCACTGGACTTCTTAACATGATTCCTTTCTTTTCCCGTTTACCTCTTCCCCACACTACTTTGTTCTCTCAATCCCCACTAAAGATTCTGAATTTCCAAGTCGTCTCTCTATAGACCTAAACGATGTCCCGTGACAAGCACATGCTCAGAGGTTCTGCCAGTGTGGACTCTGGCTGGAGGGCTGTGAAATGGAGTTGAGCCGTTCTGTCTCAGGGGCCAGATTGCAAGTGAGAAATCTTATTATTCAAACTGCAGTCCTCCTGTGTCACTCCCAGAATCTCTTATTAAGCCCCATAATACTGAAATAAAAGAGTCAGTAAGTCAGGACATAATCCAGGGCAGTAAACTAGCTTTTATTAGGCACCTAAGGTATCTGATGCAAATAAGGCAATGAGAGAGGAAATTAATATTATTTTCTCTGTGTCCACTGGAGAAAGTGGCATGTGACACTTGACTCCGTAGCTTCAAAGCTGTTTATGCAAGAGGCTCCGTCTATGCAATAACCGGGTTGGAAATGATCATGTGGTCAGGCAAGAGAACAGGATTTAATGACTGGGAGCTCCCTGATAGAAGTGTCTGAGTTGAGCATTCTATTTGAAGGATTCCTAAGGAGGGACCATTTAGGAACCCCTGTTTTCCAAAGAATGATACTGAGACTTCTCCTTACTAAGGCACGTTTTCATTTAGCTGTCCCTATCCTATTCCGTCTTCTCTGGCCTCATAGCTATAGGCTTTATCCATTTCATTTTTCTGTTCAACTCAAACAAGCATCACATACCCTACTGAAAGAGAAAAAAGTTTGAAGCCGGTTATATTGACAAGAAGTTCAAGAATAGGGACATCTTTCTTCCTCTTTCTTCCTCTGGCATTCATTTCTTGCATGTTTCTTTTGGGTAATTAAACACGCAGAGGTCACCTAGCATCCTGGCAATTACAGGAAGTGGGAGGAGGGAACATGAAGTAAAAGCAAACAATCAATGTGAGGAAGTCAACACTGTGTTTTTGTTTTTCTTCCAGTGTCTCTAGAAAGGGATTAGCTATTTATTGATCATTCATATGCCACTTACCTCCCCAAAGACTTTTGAGGCAATCCAATGTGAGAGCATCTCAGCAACACCTGCCTGCTCCTAAGCTGGGTTTCTTGGCAAAGTAACAAGCCATTACAAAAATGTGACTCGAGTGCTTCTGAGTTCCAGTGAAACAAAAAATGTGTCTCAGCAAAAACATCTGTATTCACTTGTTTCAGCTCCCTGTTGTACCATCCAGTCATGTTATCTTCACTTCAAGACAGTATTTGCTTCCTTGCTCTGCTCAGATGCATGTGTTAAAACAGGTGCAGCTACGACATTTGACTCTTCCCACATCTTGCACCTTCTTTGCCTCAGCCCACTGAGGAATCTAAACTCTATTCCATGGCCCCAGCATCTAAGGAACCTTATGTCAGAATGAACCCTCTTTCAATAGGGCTGCTTGTCTAGAGAATAACCACCCTTCTAGATCCATTCTTGGAGCTGATAACATGATTGAGTCATTTTGAAACTCTGAGACTTTTTCTTTGAGCTATTGCCATTCTGAGAATATATCTCGGACTTTCTTGCTCCATGGTTTTATTCATGCTATTCTTTTGGCATGAAATCCTCCCTGTTTACACTGCCTGTCACAATTCTCCTCGTTCTTCATTGGCTTTGTTAAAGATGACTGTCTCGTGAAGCCTTTGGTATCAGTTATGAATTGGCACAATGTAGCTGAGTAACAAATAACCAAACTGTTGGAGCCGACTGCAGTAAACATTGATTTGTCCTCACAAGTCTATATATAGGTCAGCGGCATGGTTCTTATGGTCTCAGTTGGGTTCACCCACATATCCGCAGACAGCTCTGTGATGGTGCAAAATTCTGCTCATCTTGGCTGGACTCTCTTACATGTAAGGGGAGTGGCTGGCTGTGAGGTGGCCTAGGATGGTCTTAGCCAGGACGACTGTTCCTTCCTCCTACATGGTCTCTCATACTACAATGTGTTTGCTTGGACATGGTCTCACGGTGGTGATACAGTTCTGGGAGAAATAGGCAGTGTACAAGACCCCTTGAGGTTTAAACTCAGAACCAGCATGCCATTCCTTTTGCTCCTTTCTATTGGCCAAAGAAAATCACCAGTACAACTCAGTTTCAAGAGCATTAAACTCGATACAAACCCTTATAGTAGGAACTGCAAGATCACATTTTATCGGACATGGATAGGAAGAATGAAGAATCGGGAAATTTTTGCAGTTAGTCGACCACAACTTTTTTGATTGTCTAGTCTGAAGTGGTTTTGCTTGTGATTTAATTTTACTGTTTTGATACAACTTTAAAAATAGAATATAATTTGGAACTTGCTTTATCTCCTCTTATGACTTAATCTCCTCAAAGTCAGAGGCCACATCTCCTTTTTCCTCTGGATCTCAAGATGCTTAATTCAGTGATTTGTCATGTATAGATGTGAGAGTTGGACTATAAAGAAAGCTGAGCACTGAAGAATTGATGCTTTTGAACTGTGATGTTAGAGAAGACTCTTGAGAGTCCCTTGGACTGCAAGGAGATCCAACCACTCCATCCTAAAGGAAATCAGTGCTGAATATTCATTGGAAGGATTGATGCTGAAGCTGAAACCCCCAATACTTTGGCCACCTGATGGGAAGAACTGACTCACTGGAAAAGACCCTGATGCTGGGAAAGATTGAAGGCAGAAGAAGGGGATGACAGAGGATGAGATAGTTGGATGGCATCACCAACTCAATAGACATGAGTCTGAGTAAGCTCCGGGAGTTGGTGATGGACAGGGAAGCCTGACATGATGCTGTTCATGGGGTCGCAAATAGTCGGACACGACTGAGTGACTGAACTTACCCTTTAAAGCATTAGGCAGATTTAGATACAGTGAACAAATAAGGCAAAATAGGAAACATAAATAAGCACATAGAATTTAAAATATGGGATGATTTCAAAAGTTAATTCCATCATCCTGTCCTGTAGTAGTATGTAAAGCGAAAAGTGACAATGAAGTCGCTCAGTCGTGCCCGACTCTTTGCGACCCCATGGACTGTAGCCCACCAGGCTCCTCTGTCCATGGGATTTTCCAGGCAATAGTACTGGAGTGGATTGCCATTTCCTTCTCCAGGGGATCTTCCTGACCCAGGGATTGAACCCTGGTCTCCTGCATTGTAGACAGGCACTTTACCGTCTGAGCCACCAGGGAAGTCCAGAAAGTAGTATGTAAGCTGCTCCAAATGGAAAGCCAGTAAAACAATTGTCTCAAAATGCAGAGAAGTTCCTCCCTCAATGAATGCCCATTGCAAACAATGGACCATCTGTGTACCCTAACAGCCCAGCAGCTTTAACTTTCCCATTTCTTAGCAGACCAAGTCTTAGCCTTTTTTTTTTTTTTTTTTTTTTTGTCTTGGCCTCCACAGTCTGCCTTTCTCTTCTCACTAGGATTCAGTTATACCTTTCCACTAGAGACAATGACTTCCGCTTAGCATTCTCAGTAGGGAACAGAGCCGGAGTGCAGAGAACAGCGCTTTGTGCATCCTGAGTGCTCAGTTTTGCTTGTTGAACACATAGATGTAGATTTCTTCCGCCTGTGTGTCTCCAGCTCCCACCTAATTGAGGGTTTTATGGCTTCTCTGATGTTTTTCTTCCTTCGTCCTTAAACATTGCTCCCAAGGGACTTCTAGCAGTCCAGTGGTTAAGACTTCTTCCAATGTGGCAGGCGCAGGTTCAACCCCTGATCAGGGATCTAAGATCCCACTGCGTTGCAGCCAAAAACCAAAACATAAAGCAAACAGTGTTGTAACAAAGTCAGTAAAGATTTATAAAATGGTATTTATATAAATAAAAATGATCCACATTAAAAGCAAACAAACAAAAAACATTGCTCCTGAGGGAGTAAGACCACCTCACGCCATCAGCTGAAACAGCTCCCATCTGCTCAGAATCTTTCACTCAGGTTTTTGGCTAGAGTTTTATTTTAGGAAGACAAAGCCAATCTAGTGGGAGAAGAGGGGAGAGGGACGAGTTCTTCTCTGAAGAAAAAGAGAAGATTGATTTTTTATTGATTCATTAGCCTCAAAAGCACTTCACTCTGCAGAACGGAATTCAAGTAATATTTCAGGTTTTCTATGAAAGTTCTTCCCACATGACTTTCCTTGTCACCATTTACTTGGATTCTATGTTTGTAGAACTCAGTATTTAAAAAGGTTTTTTATAATCAGTCTATGTCCTTGTAGCTCTCTTGGTTTGGTTAAATTCCTAGCCACATCACTTGAGAAAACAGAGTCTCTCTTTCCTTTCACTCAAAGAAGAGTTTTAGAGAAGACTTTAGTTTAATTTAGTTCAGTTGCTGAGTGGTGTCCAACTCTTTGTGACCCCATGGGCTGCAGCACACCAGGCCTCCCTGTCCATCACCAACTCCCAGAGCTTGCAAAAACTCATGCCCATCGAGTCAGTGATGCCATCCAACCATCTTATTTTCTGTCATCCCCTCCTCTTCCTGCCTTCAGTCTTTCCCAGCATCAGGGTCTTTTCAAATGAGTCAGTTCTTCGCATCAGGTGGCCAAAGTATTGGGAGTTTCAGCTTCAGCATCAGTCCTTTCAATGAATATTCAGCACTGATTTCTTTTAGGATGGACTGGTTGGATCTCCTTGCAGTCCAAGGGACTCTCAAGAGTCTTCTCCAACATCACAGTTCAAAAGCATCAATTCTTCGGCGTTCAGCTTTCTTTATAGTCCAACTCTCAATCCATATATGACTACTGGAAAAACCATAGCTTTGATTAGATGGATGTTTGTTGACAAAGTAATGCCTCTGCTTTTTAATATGCTCTCTAGGTTTGTCATAGCTTTTCTTCCAAGGAGCAAGCATCTTTTAATTTCATGACTGCAGTCATTATCTGCAGTGATCTTGGAGCCCCCAAAAATAAAGTCTGTCACTATTTCCATTGTTTCCCCATCTATTTGCCATGAAGTGACGGGACCGGATGCCATGATCTTAGTTTTCTGAATGTTGAGTTTTAAGCCAAATTTTTCACTCTCCTCTTTCACTTTCATTAAGAGCCTCTGTAGTCCTTCTTCCCTTTCTGCAATGGTTAATTTTATGCGTCAACTTGACTGGACTATTGGGTGCCCATATATTTGGCTAAAAATTATTTCAAGGTGTGTTGGAAAGTGTTTCCAAATGGGATCAGCACTCAATCTGTAGACTGAGTAAAGCAGATTGTTCTTGTTAGTGTGGACATAACCCAATCCTTTGAGGGTCTGAACAGAGAAAAAAAAATGTGAAACAAGGGAGACTACTCTCTTTCTCTGCCTGACTGCTTGAGCTGAGCACTGCTCTTCTGTCCTTAGACTGGGTCTTACATCTTTGGTGCTCCTGGTTCTCAGAACTTTGGATTCAGACTGGAATTTCTACCACCTGCTTTCCTATATCTATAGCTTGCAGAAAGCAGACTGTGAGACTGTCTAGCCTCCAAAGTTGTGTGAGCCAATTTCTTATAATAAATTTATTCCTATATAGTCAGTTGGTTCCATTTCTTGGAGAACTCTAATACAGTCCCTTATCATGATATGACTATGGCTTTGTGACTTTAGGACAACCAGATGTCTGGTCCCTTCTGGCTGTTTATTCTCAACTGCCAACATTTCTCCATCAACAGAGGTCAACAGAAGTCATTAAATCGATAACTCTACCTGCCATCTTACCTTTCAGGATGGCCTACTACTCTCTATGACTTTCAAGATTCTTTCTGTTCTGTAAAATTCAGTCTTTCCTATAAGACAGGGACAGTTTTCGATGTCTCCTTTTATTTATTTTTTTTTCTTTTCTATTTTTTATTTTTTTTAATTTTATTTTATTTTTAAACTTTACAATATTGTATTAGTTTTGCCAAACATCGAAATGAATCCACCACAGGTATACCCGTGCTCCCCATCCTGAACCCTCCTCCCTCCTCCCTCCCCATACCCTCCCTCTGGGTCGTCCCAGTGCACCAGCCCCAAGCATCCAGTATCGTACATTGAACCTGGACTGGTGACTCATTCGACGTCTCCTTTTAAAACAGGAAAAAATTTCTCTCTCTCCAAAATCATTTATTCTCTTTTCCATAGTCAGGGTCTATTTGAATTTTTATATAGTCCTCTTAAGACTAGCTAGAAATGGTTACTAAACCCACTATTTAGGGTGATATATTACTGGCTAGAATCTTTGCAAGGGTTTGTTTCTTTGAAAATAAAATGTAAATGGTAACCTAAACCTAATTTTTATTAGAATATAATCACTTTACAATGTTGTATTAGTTTCTGCTGTACAGTGAAATGAATCAACTATAAGTAATGGCACCCCACTCCAGTACTCTTGCCTGGAAAATCCCATGGATGGAGAAGCCTGGTAGGCTGCAGTCCATGGGGTCGCTAGAGTCGGATACGACTGAGGGACTTCACTTTCATGCATTGGAGAAGGAAATGGCAACCCACTCCAGTGTTCTTGCCTGGAGAATCCCAGGGACGGGGAAGCCTGGTGGGCTGCCGTCTATGGCGTCGCACATAGTTGGACATGACTGAAGCGGCTTAGCAGCAGCAGCAGGAGCATACATATATCCTCTCTCTCTTGGACCTCCCTCCTACCCGCTCTTACATCCCAACCATCTGGGTCATCACAAAGAGCTATATACAATTATTTATTCCTAATAATTTCCCAGAGATTATACCTAATGATACAGACCTCTCTGTTTTTCTTTATTTGCCTTTAAGAGAAACATTTATTCCTTGGATAGTTAACTTAACATTTATTGAGCAACTTCTAGGTGACTGGCAATTGCATTAGGTACTCAGCGTCCAAAATGAATGCTCTCAGGCTGTGCAAGGGACATCTGTATGTCTTCCTGCTGGTCACTTCAGAAGCCTGTGGTCCCTACTAGGAATCCTGGGTCAGCCTTTCCCTCTTCCCTTCTGCTGTCTCTGATTCCATAATGATGTTCTGAGCACTGGATGTTCATCTAGTTACTAAGGTATTGAACAGGTTTCTTGCTTGCTATTAGGGTGTGATTTTAAAGGGAAGTCTCCCTTTTTTCTCTCTGCCACTTCTGAATACTAGGCTGTGATCGTTCCCAACTTTATACTTCATCACGATCCTCATAGTATAATCTTTATACCATCAACTATATATGCTCCCTTACTTTTTTCTGACTGTGCTTTCCTCCCCTCGTTCACTGCTCACCATTCCTGCCTTTCCCATCAGGGTCTGCTGTCTGCTCAGTTGCCTGGGACCCAACCCCTTCCCTGGTGGCTCAGATGGTAAATCATCTGCCTATAATGCAGGAGATCTGGGTTCAATCCCTGGGTCGGGAAGATTTCCTGGAGAAGGAAATGGCAACCCTCTCCAGTATTCTTGCCTGGAAAATCCCATGGATGGAGGAGTCTGGTAGGCTACAGTCCATGGGGTCGCAAAGAGTCAGACACGACTGAGTGACTTCACTGTCACTTTTCTTTCAGCGCCTCTGAGCTTGTTCATTACCTCTGGGCCCTCACTCTCATCCTTCTCTTGCCTGTGCTTCCCAAATTACTCTTCTCTTACTTGACTGTACAAAGCAGAATTTCCAGAAACAGGAAAGCCTCTTTACCCATCCCATCTCATTAACAGTCCCTGTGACCCACTCACTGCAATGTAGCAACGGAGGAACACAAGAGGCTGATTTGGTTGGACAAGACTGAGACATATTGGCGATGCCTCCCTGATGGCTCAGATGGAAAAGAATCTGCCTGCAATGCAGGAGACCCGAGTTCAGTCCCTCAATCAGGAAGATCCCCTGGAGGAGGAAATGGCAACTCAATCCAGTATTTATGCCTGGGAAATCCCGTGGACAGAGGAGCCTGGCAGGTGACAGTCCCTAGAGTCACAAACAGTCAAACATGGCTGAGTGACTAACACACACACAGCAGCCTCTGCCAGGCACAGTGTCCCCTGTTGGTTCCCTGCTCCCAACTCTCTCTTTACAAGCTTCTGGGAACCTATTGTGCCAGGCAAAGAGATTTGTGAAATATTTTGTTGTAACAGTTCCAATCTTATAGAAAAGTCATAAGAATAGTAGAGAAACCTCCTATATACTTTTGACCCAGAATCCCATTCAAGATTTGCTAAATGTCTCTGCAACATGCCTTATAGAGAAGGTCTACACAGGATCAACCATTAAGACTATTGTCAGTCTCTCAATCATTTCAACCTGGACTAGTTCCTTAGTCTTCTCTAATCTACATGATCTTGACATTTTTGAAGACTGTCAACAAATCATTTTTAGAAATTCCTCAATTTAGGGTTTCTGATGCTTCCTCTAGACTGTTGTTATTTAGTTGCTCAGTCGTATCTGACTCTTTTACGACCCCATGGACTGTGGCCTGCCAGGCTCCTCTGTCCATGGAATTTCCTAGGCAATCTGGGGAAAAACAAAACAAAACAAAACACAACTGGAGTGGATCGCCATTTCCTTTTCCAGGGGATCCTCCCAACCCAGGGATTGAAACATGTCTCCTGCATTGCAGGTGGATCCTTTAGTAACACTGAGCTACCTGGGAAGCCCTTCCTCATGCTTAGGCCCCAGTTATTTTGTGGAAGGAGTATCACAGATATTGGAGTTATGTACAGTATATCCTATCTAGGGTCACATGATGTCTATTTGTCCTGTGACTGGTGTTAATTTTGATCATATGATTGCAATGATGTCTGCCAGGTTTCTCCATTGTAAAGTAACTTTTTTTTCTTTCTAATTAATAATGTACTGTGGGTGATATTTTGACAATATTCAATTGTCTTTGAGAATAGATTGGACGATGAGATGGCCATTTTACTGTTGTGAAAGAATAATTTCTGTTTTGAACAAAATATAAGTTAAATTGTACAAACATCCCTCAAATCTCAATGACTTTGCACATTGCAAGTTTAGTTCATGTTCATGCGACATGGCCAAAGCAGGTGAAAAAGATGGGGATCTCAGAGATCCAGATTTATGGAAGCTTCATTTTTAAATGTGTCCCCAGGATATTCATAGATTTCCTATTCCCAGGAAGAGACGATGACTAATTGTACCCTGGCTTTTAAAGTTTCTACCAGGAAGTGAAACACATCATTCTTGCTCATATTTCTTTGGCAAAGGAAATCACATGACCATACTTCCCAGGAGGTGAAGACGTGAATTGCAACCATGTTTCTTGAAAGAGGAAAGTATGAAGCAGTCACAGAGGACTCCCCCACCACCAATGTCCTTGGATAAGGGGTATCAAAGTCACTGCTCTGACTGTGGCTCTATCTTTTGCCTGATCTTATGTTGTTTCTATTATCTGCATGGCAGGAAAACCTAGCTCATGTAGTTGTTATCAAAAAATAATAAAAGTCCTTTACAAACATAATACTACAGGAAACACGAGCACATCATTACCTACCATTTCTAATGGTAATGTCTGCAAATGGCAGATAATCTTCCTGGGAGCTTTGTAACTCAGTGGACTCCATTGTTTCAGGTGATGATGAAACATTCTTTTTTTTTTTTTTATTATAAAAGTAAAAGGTGCTTAGTAATAGATGCTCAATATTTTCCTATATTTTTACTTAAACTTTAAATACTTTCATATAATTACAATTTCTTTTAAATATTCTTTTTGAAGCCCACTTACTCTTTCCTAATTAATTATACATTTATCGATTCCTGGGCATTTAGGTGGTTTTCACATACACAATATTCACGGTTACTTAACTCTGCTGAGGATAAGGGAATTCTTTGCTTTCCCTATGTGTGTGTGTGTAAGTGACCCTGCATCTCTTAAGTCTCCTGCTTTGGCAGGCAGGTTCTTTACCCCTAGCACCACCTGGAAAGCCTATGTATTCATATTTACTGGAAATACTTCTAAATCCTAGTTCATATTGGCCAAAGCTTAATTTTGAAAGAATAAAGAGCTTCTCTTGCTCTACTTCTATTATTGCTTCTACAGAAAACCACGCACAGCTGTCAATCTCCAGGCTTTTTCTACTCTAATATGCAAATTCTTTGTAGAACGATTGCTATGAAACACCTCCTTTTGCTTACGGCTGTGGTATAGCTTACTACTATACCTTTTCTGATCTTTTTGATGAAAAGAAAGTCATCTGTGAGACTCTTTCTTATGACTTGAAGGTCTTGGTTCCATGACCATTTCCTCGGTCAAATCATCAAGCAGACCATTTGGCCACAGCAGCTGTGGATGAAATGTGTCACTTATCATCTCACTAGGATTTTGCTATTTATTGTTTGATTCTTATTCCAAGTGATCTCACTGGGCAAGATGGGCCCTGGGTCTCTTCATGAATCACTTACTGTCTTGGTTTCTATTCGGCTCCCATTGTTCATAATCAGGATGTCTATCCTCCAGCCTTATGAGGTCCTTCAACCTTCCATTCAGTGTCCTTTCGTATCTTTAGGAGGAAGTTGCCTCTTGATCTCCCCAATAATTGGAATATCACAGAGCCTCTGCTTTTATGCTAATTTGTCAGAACAGTGGGTTTCCCATTTTAAGTCTTTATTTTTTAACTCTCATATCACCCATCTCTGCATTTTTGCTAATAGTAGCCACAGTGGGAAGTCAGGTCAGGCTCTGTTTTCAGTCATGGTCACTGACTCTCCAATTTGGGTCACCAAGTGTTCCTTAAAACATGGCATCTTTGCAATGTCCCTGGGATCAAGGTCTTCCCCAAGAGTTTACCCCTTGCCATTTGTTTTCACATGTCAATTGCAATGGTGTACTGGAGGAAATCACAAAATAGCTAGTGACAATGGATTGTTAAATATTCAGAAATTTTGTAACCCAGTTGTTAAACCATTGGTAGCTTGAAAGTTGGGCTTCCTTGATGGCTCTGACAGTAAAAAAACTGCCTACAATGCAGAAGACCTGGGTTTGATCCCTGGGTATTGAAGATTCCCTGGAGAAGGGATGGGCTGCCCACTTCAGTATCCTTGCCTGGAGAATTCCATGGACAGAGGAGCCTGGTGGGCTACTGTCCATGGGGTCACAAAGAGTCAGACTCAACTGAGCCAGTAGCACACACACAGCTTGAAAGTTAGTCCTTGTGGGAGTGTTTATACCATGGAGATTGTCAAATACTATAAACCAGGGCTTCCCTTGCCAAGAAAGCCAGTTTACCAGCACATCACTACATTTGGGTGAATAAAATAAAAATAATGAAAATAAATAAATATTTTTGTGAACGTAGATAATCAGGAAATGTTTATTCTTGAGAACACTTAGAAAATGTTCTTTTAACAGTTTCAATCAAAGAGTCACCCAAACACATAGAGGTTTTCTGGAGGAAACAAAAATGCTAAATATAAAGGAAAATAGTCAATAACCTAGACTACCAAAATTTTAAATTTCTTATTAAAAACTACTGTTAAGAAAAGGAAAAGATATGCCACAGATTACAGAACATATTCATGATATGGCAAAGAGCTTGTATCTAGAATATATAAAAACTTCTACAAATAACTGAATTAAAAAAGACAAACAACTCAACAATGAAACGGGGAAAATATTTGAGTAGATACTTCTCAAAAAAAGATATGCAAATAGCCAATAATCACATGAAGAAAGGCTCAGTATCATTATTAGCAGGGAAATGAAAAATAAAACCACAATGAATTGCCATTTCACATTTACTAGAATAGCTGAAATCAAAGAATGTGTCTAGAATGTGGAACAACCAGAGCTCTCATACTCTGTTGCTGGAAATGAAAAATGTTGCAGTCATCTTGGAAGACTATTTGGCAGTTCCATATAGTGTTAAACACACATCTACCTTTTGATCTTGCCATTCTACTGCTACCCGAGAGAAATTAAAACATACCCGCAGATAAGGCTTACACAAGAACTTTTATAGTAGCTTTATTCACAACAGCCCCCACTGGAAACTACCCAAATGTCCATCAACAGGAGGAGGAATACACAAATCGTGGAACGCTTATATAATGAAGTACAACTCAACAATAAAAATGAACAAATCACTTATGCATGCAGAGACTTGCTCAGCAAAAGAAGCAAACAACGAAAGACTATGTAGAGTATCCTTCTATGTATATGACATTTAAAAACTGATGCAACTAACCTTTGAAATCAGAACAGTAGTTATCTTTCAGGGCATAGAGGTAGTTAGAAGTCACTGGAGAAGGACGGAAGGCAACTTTCTGGAATGATGGAGATAGTCTATGTCTTGATTAGGGAAACGGTTAAAATGCTTATGGGCTTCCCAGGTGGCGCTAGTGGTAAAGAACCACCTGTCAATGCAGGAGACGTTAAGAGATGTCTGGGTCAGGAAGATCCCCTGGAGGAGGGCATGATGACCTACTCCAGCATTTTTGTCTAGAGAATCACATGGACAGAGAACGTTAAGAGATGTCTGGGTCAGGAAGATCCCCTGGAGGAGGGCATGATGACCCTACTCCAGCATTTTTATCTGGAGAATCACACGGACAGAGGAGCCTGGCTGGTCTAAAGTCCATAGTGTTGCAGAGTCGGACATGAGTGAAACGATTTAGCACACATGTATAGGTATATACATTTATAAAACTCATTATCTGTATGTAAATTCAACACAGGTGTATACATTATAAAACATTATCTGTGAATTCCACTCAATAGCAATAGATAAAAAGAACAGAAAAAAAATCATCTCCCAAAATAGTAACTCAAACAAAGCAACCCAAATGAAACAATTTCATCAAGTCTCAGATGGGGAAGAAGCAACATTTTACCTGGATTAATGATGGAAAATACGTATCATCTGATGATACCACACAGAGTGTCAGACCTTAAGACAAAAAGAACAGAGAGCAGAAAGCAATCTAATCTTATACCATTACATATTTAGCATAATGGCACACTAAAGTTTTCTACCAATCATTTTATTTCAGCTTAATGGTACCTCAGGAGTAGTTAATTCCTGGCTTTAAAAAAATAGTTTGGCCTGATTACTCATATTGATAGAAAGAATAAACCTAATAAATCATCACAGCCTCCTACACTCCTCGGCTGGCACTAGGTTGCTGACTGACAGTGGAGCCGCCTAGCTTGGCAGGCCCTGCACCCCCAGGCCTGCTAATTGCTGCAGAGCCAAGGAGATTTGAAGAAAAGATTAGAGGTGAGTTAGGGGGTTGAGGAAGTCTGCCTAAGAATTACAGGGATGGCGGAATTCTCCAGGCCAAAATACTGGAATGGGTAGCCTTTCCCTTCTCCAGGGGATCTTCCCAACCTAGGGATATAACCCAGGTCTCCTGCATTGAAGGCAGATTCTTTACTGTCTGAGCCACCAGGGAAGCCCAGAAAACAGTATAACCCGGATTAGATGGACAGGGAGGAGAGATACAGCTAAGTTGTGTGCTGCCTGCATGTCCTCTTGGCTGGCTCTGGAACCACTCTTTCCCTTCTTATTTTTCATGTCTGACTTTAATTTCTCTATTTTATGGGCACAGAGATTAGATGAACTAGTGTCTGCCACTGGCACTCAGGATCTTTCCTCCAGGCCAGCAGGACCCATGTATATGAACCAAGTCCGGGACCAACAGCTCGGGGCCCCTGAGATGCCATCACTCAGCAGCCCATGAGGAGCCCACTCTTTTGCATTAAATATTTTGTAGCTACTCTATGGGGCTTCCCTGGTGGCTCAGTGGTAGAGTCTTCCTGCCAATGCAGGAGACATGGGTTCAATCCCTGGGTCAGGAAGATCCCCTGGAGAAGGAAATGACTACCCACTCCAGTATTCTTGCCTGGAAAATTCCATGGACAGAGGAGCCTGGTGGGTCACAGTCCATGGGGTCACAAAGAGTCAGACACGACTTAGTGACTAAACAACAACAACAA
This sequence comes from Bubalus kerabau, assembly GCF_029407905.1. NCBI lineage: Eukaryota > Metazoa > Chordata > Mammalia > Artiodactyla > Bovidae > Bubalus > Bubalus kerabau. The sequence continues at coordinate 67,542,448 of NC_073633.1, forward strand.
TAAGCTATTCTATCACTTTCACGCCAACTCTCCTCCCCCATTCTATGTGAGGGGCTTGGTGGAGGAATCAAGATTCTGCTTCGCTGCTGCATTTAGCCTCTTTGACTGCTTCCTGACCACAGCTTTTGGAATCCTGGTTTCCAAAGCAGGTTTGAAAGAAGCTTGGCCAATGTTTTTCATGTAAAGCAAGAAAACGTCATGGAGAAGGAAATGGCAACTCACTCCAGTATTCTTGCCTGGGAAATCCCATGCACAGAGGAGCCTGGGGGGCTCCAGCCCATGGGGTTGCAAAGAGTTGGATGCAAGGTAACGACTAAATAACAACAAATGATATAAGAAGAGTTTGTCGGATGTTGGTAAGTTGTGGACTGATATTCGTACTGGGCTTCCTAGGTAGCTCAATGGTAAAGAAGAACCCGCTTGCCAATGCAGGAGATGTGGGTTTGATCCCTGGGTCAGGAAGATTCCCTGGACGAGGGATTATGGCAACCCATTCCAGTATTCATGGACAGAGGAGCCTGATCGGCTACAGCCCATGGGGTCACAAAAAGTCAGACATGGCTGAGTGACTGAGCACAAGAAAATATTGACGCTGGCTGCTCTTAGCTCCAGCTTTCACTGCCCTTGTTTACGTTGTGGCACACTGGCCCTCCACGAGGCTTGTGACGCACAGGTAGGGCTGGGACAGGGAATGGGGTCACTGTGGCTGCCTGGCTTGGCCGGCCTGCAGACTTACAGGCTGAGGCCAACCATAAACAAACCTGGATTAGCATTTTCAAACAGGCTTAACAAACAGAATAACTTTGTGATAGGAGAGAACAGTACTGATAGGAGCAGACTGCCTCGAGATGTTCTTCCATGCCTCTGTCTCTCATTCCTGAACCCTATTACAACGTTTACAAAAACAAATGCCAGGCATGAGCGTGGGCCTGTGAATTCCCACGTTGACTAGCCTACTCTCTTTCTTTCTTCCACCATAAGGAATTAAGAAACTGGAGCTGAAAATGAAAATGTTCACTAACATTTTCTACACCAGTGCACCAGAAGAGACAGCAATGATTCTTCCTCCACTTTTATTTTTCCCTAAATAAATAGGGCCAAGAACTGCAGACCTCCAGCTCAGCTTGGGGCAGCTTTAAAAGCCCACCACCAGATCCCCACCAAGATAAGCGGCCCCCATGCCAAGCTGCCCCACTGTCAGATAGGAGAGATGACTGGGGCTGATGAGAGGAAAAGAGGAGAGATGCTTTTACAAAAATAACATAATTTGGCTCCCTGAGAAAAAGGAAAGGCAAAATGCAGGTGGTGTTCCATCTTCTCTCCCTTGCTTGCATCCCTGAGTGGAAGCATTAATAGGCTTAGTGCTTATTAAGGTGAAATCAAAAAGAGAGAAAGACAGAGGAACTGCATGAACAAAATTACTAGAGATTCAAAGTTTGAGAGTTTCCAGCTGGCTCATTTATTTCGAGATGGAAATTTAGGAAGTACTAGAGCCCCTTTCTGCCTTCATTTAGCTTTAAAAGGAAGAAGAAAAGCAAGAAATACATAGCTAATATATAAAGTGCGATCCAAAATGATGGAAACTATCCCCATCTTTTCACGTCAACAAGTATTTATTAAATGTTTATTGTATGCCCAGCACCATGCTTGAAATGGGAACCATTAAAAAGATTTAATCAATGGAATATTACCCAGTCATAAAAAAGAATGAAATAATGCCATTTGAAGCAATTTGGATGGACCTAAAGATTGTCATACTAAGAGAAGAAGGTCAGAAAAGGAAAAATGTTGTATGATCTTGCTTATATGTAAAAATCTAAAAAAAAAAATCATACAAATGAGCTTATTTACAAAGCAGAAATAGATTCACAGACATAAAAAACAAACTTATGGTTACCAAAGGGGCAAGGGGGAGTGAGGGCTATATTAAGAGTCTGGGATTAAATATATAGACCACTATAAATAAAATAGATCATTAACAAGGACCTCCTATATAGCCCACGAACTATATTCCATAACTTTTCCTGTAATGGAAAAGAAACTAAACATATATAACTGAATCACTTTGCTGTACACCTAAAGCTAACATAGCACTGTAAATCAACTATATTTCAATAAAAAAAAAGACAACTATATATTCTGTACTTAACCTCTTTATAACTTAATCTCTGTAAAAATGAACCAGAGCTCCTTGTGAAAGAAGGGGTTCCACTTTCTGGACTGCTGACACAGTCTGGGAGGAGTCACAGGGATCAGATGCTAGCAACAGTTAAAATGTACTGTTGTGAGTCATTGCTGAATGTCTGCAGTGGAGCAGTGGTGATTGTACGATCACGTTGACTCACTCTAATTTTGGAGTTGTGTTTCCCAACATCCTATATCTGAATTGTTTGCACCGCACTGACATCACTTATTTGAAACACTGACCAAATTTTTTTTCCCACATTCAACCTTAATTTCTTCATATGTGTTGTTATAGAATCATCTGGTTCTAAGTCACTCAGAGGCTCAGGGAACTTAAAAGCTAGTTTGTGCTTGTTTCAAGTCCTTCTGGTTCAGGACTCCCTGTCTGTCAGTCAAGGGTATCTGCTTAGTATTGCTGTGTGTTATATCTCTAAAGATGCCTTGATGGAAAAAAAAAAAAAAAAAATCCCTGGATAGACTCACCAGCATAGTAGTCAGTCTCTTTGTTTTATGTTTAACGAATACAAAGATTTTAGAAATAGTGTGCATTTTAATTCAAGTTCAGAGCAGGCAGATGTTGAAAAATCTCTGGAATTCCTCTCTTTGAAAAGGAATCTGGCTATGTGATACTACAAACACCTGTAGGTAGCCACGTTCTCTACATTGTCCTTTGTGTGTGTGTGTTGGGGTTGGAAGGCTGGAATGCAAATGAAACTAGACGTTTTTGCAGAAATTAAGCGATTACTATGCGCTGATATAATGTCAATTCGTAAGTGACCCCTTAACAGCATCAAAGCACGTCACTCAGAAATTAAAAAAATAACCACCTCACTGAGCAAGAAGATGTATTTATTTTGGTGAAGCATCTGAGAGTTCTGTGATCCTTTCAGCTAAGCCAGACTGCCAAAGACAGGGCCCACGTGCCCATCAGCCCGAGGAGGGACCCAGAAACCTCCATCCCCTGCAGTTCATGGGTTCTGACAGCAAAGTGAATCACTTCTGGGGAAGACAATGACTTGTTTACTTTTCACTGAATTGAAGATTGAAGATATTTCATAATAGGATCTGGGAAAATTTGCCAGATGTTTCATTCCACTGTGCTCTTCTGGCAGGTCTACAAGATATAATGCTGAGAAAGGCTAATAAATCAAGATAGGTATGAAACGCTTAGGGACAAAATTCATAAAAACTTGAACTGCAGGAGACCACCATTCCTCTGGCTGCTCAAATATGAAATTTCCTTATTTTTTGATGTTTCCAGGTGAGCTAATAAAGACTATAGATCTCACTTTTGCTCATTTCTCCACCCCTTTTCCTCTTTCCCTCCTTCCTTTCTGGTCCAATTTTGCCCATCTAAGAATGTCTAAATGTAGAATAGGAAATGTGTGTTATCTAAACTACTCAAAAAGGGTGATCATATGAATATTAATATATAAACCACAGCTTGGAATGTAGCTTCAACTTGAGGTCTTGTTCACTTGGCCAGAGGAAAGTTACACAGGAACAAAGCTTAGGATGCTTTAAAATAACAAATTCCTTTTGCCAGGGACAAGCACTGAATGGAAAGTTTTTGGCCTATTTTCCTTTTCTTCCTCCCCAGATTTTCGAGGTGCTAGCGAACTGTGGTATTAAGCAATGGAACATCGGTGCAGACTTTATATTAATGATCTGTTACTTGGGACCACTGTCTGTCTTGCAGTGACTGTAATCCCAGTTGTTACCGTTATCTACTGCTGCATAACACCACCCGAAAATGCAGTAGCTTAAAACAATAAACAGACTATCTCACAGTTTCTGCTGGTCAGGAGTTTGGGAGTTGCTTAGCTGGTGGGCTGGCTTGGGATCTCCTGTGAGGCAACAGTAAGGATGTTGAGTGGGGCTGCAAACAGTCAAGGTCTGACTGGAGCTGCTTCCAAGATGGCACACTCACATGGCTGCTGGCTGGAGGCCTTGGTTCCTTACTCTGTGGAATTTTCCACAGGCTGCCTGAGAGTCCCCACGCCATGGCAGCTGCCCACCCCTGCCACCATCACCCCACCCCGCCCTGGAATGAAAGCTTCAAGTGAGAGGGTGAAAGAGAACAAGCATGAGGCCACAGACTATAATCTGGACTCCAAAATCACACACCATGTGCTTCACTTTATTTGTTAGAAACAAATAACATAGTCCAGCCCACACTTAAGGGGAATTAGTCCCCATTTCTAAAAGGGTGAAGTAGAAAAGAATTTGTGGTCTTATCTTAAAATCACTTCACTGGTGGAGTTCAGTTCAGTTCAGTTCAGTCGCTCAGTCGTGTCCGACTCTTTGCAACCCCATGAACTGCAGCACACCAGGCCTCCCTGTTTATTACCAACTCCCAGAGTTCCCCCAAACTCATGTCCATCGAGTCAATGATGCCATCCAGCCATCTCATCCTCTGTCGTCCCCTTCCCCTCCTGCCTCCAATCCCTCCCAGCATCAGAGTCTTTTCCAATGAGTCAACTCTTCCCATGAGGTGGCCAAAGTACTGGAGTTTCAGCTTTAGCATCATTCCTTCCAAAGAACACCCAGGACTGATCTCCTTTAGAATGGACTGGTTGGATCTCCTCGCAGTCCAAGGGACTCTCAAGAGTTTTCTCCAACACCACAGTTCAAAAGCATCAATTCTTCAGTGCTCAGCTTTCTTCACAGTCCAACTCTCACATCCATACATGACCACTGGAAAAACCATAGCAATTTCTAATTTGTGCCGCTAATATGGAGACGTCAATAAATAGCGTGCATTAAAATGAAGGTGAAAAGGAAAAAGGAAAGTGTAATTCTATTCCTGTCACTCTTTTTTAAAATTAATTTTTATTGGAGTATAGTTACTTTACAGTGTTGTGTTAGTTTTTTGCTAACTATAGTAAAGTGAATCAGTATATATATATACATGCTGCTGCTGCTAAGTCGCTTCAGTCGTGTCCGACTCTGTGTGACCCCATAGATGGCAGCCCACAAGGCTCCCCCGTCTATACATGTATCCCCTCTTTTCCAGATTTCCTTCCCATTTAGGTCAGCACAGAGTATTGAGCAGAGATCCCTGTGTTATACAGTAGGTTCTCATTAGTTATCTATTTTATACATGTGTGCTCAGTCCTATCTAACTCTTTGTGACCCCATGGATTGTAGCCCACCAGGCTCCTCTGTCCATGGGATTCTCCAGGCATGAATACTAGAGTGGGTTGCCATTCCCTTTTCCAGGGGATCTTCCCAACCCAGAGATCAAACCCCTGTCTCCTGTATCTCCTGCATTGGCAGGCAGATTCTTTACCACTGAGCCATCAGAGAAGCCTCATTTTAGTGCCAACAAAGGTCTGTCTAGTCAAAGCTATGGTTTTTCCAGTAGTCATGTATGAATGTAAGAGTTGGACTATAAAGAAAGCTGAGCACCAAAGAATTGATGCTTTTGAACTGTGATGTTGGAGAAAATTCTTAAGAATCTCTTGGACTGCAAGGAGATCCAACCAGTCCATCCTAAAGGAGATCAGTCCTGAATATTCATTGGAAGGATTGATGCTGAAGCTGAAACTCCAATACTTTGGCCACCTGATGGGAAGAACTGACTCATTTGAAAAGACCCCGATGCTAGAAAAGAATGAAGGCAGAAGAAGGGGACGACAGAGGATGAGATGGTTGGATGGCATCACCGACTCGATGGACATGAGTTTGAGTAAACTCCGGGAGTTGGTGATGCACAGGGAAGCCTGGTGTGCTGCAGTCCATGGGGTCGCAAAGAGTCGGACACAACTGAGGGACTGAACTGAACTGAGTGTGTATATGTCAGTCCCAGTCTCCCAGTTCATCCCACCCCCTCTTCCTCCCTTGGTAACTCTAAGTTTCTTCTCTACATATTCACTCTTTATCCTGCTCTACTCACTTCCATCCTAAGCCCATCCCCATTCCTTAAGCCATTCTGATAATGTTCATGGCTTTAACGAACTTCTCCCTGACTCCAGCTGTTGATCTTACAGTTGTTGAGATCTTATGACATTCTCAATTTCTTAGGTAATAGGACTCAACACAGGCCAAGCCCCAGGTACCCTTGAGGCCTTGAGTTGGAAGAGAGCTGAGAATCTATGAATTCAGAGGGCAAGGTAATGTGATATGTAAGGAGGAGAGAAATTCTTCCCATTTGTGATCCTCTTTTACCTTATGTCTCCTAGTGTCCTCCGAGTCATTGCTAAGGCTTCCCAGAGGATTCTCTTGGTTCCTTCCAATGACAAGAGCAGGCAGTCTCCCCTCTGTGGAGCCAGTGTTTCTGCTTTCTCACTCATCACTCCTTCTGCATCTCTTCTGAGCTCCCTGGGTGCAAGGCTTCCGGGCTCTGTTGAGGAATAATCATGATACTAAATCACTCTTTGCCCATTATTATCCAGACTCTGCCCATGGACATCTTTACATCCCACCAGGAAGTCTGTTCTGATCGGCCATTTGCTGACGTCTTTTCATACTTACAACAGGCAATAAAAGTGGCTTCAGGGACCAGCCACTCACACAGTACAGTCAGTCCTAATGGCCTTATCACTCGGCTACCTGCTCCTCCTTCCCACAGGGAACACCAGTTAGTGTGTGTGAGCCAGAGAGTCTGGCTGAACCATCCTATTACTGTTTTGTATAAAGCACTTACTGAATTCCTAGAGGGAAGAGGAGTCTCCAAGGGGGACTTGTCTCATTAAACTGCTGCTTGCTTTCCAAGCAGCCAGAGAAGAACTGAAAGGTGGTGAGCAGAGAGGCAAGACCTTCAGGGGGCTCAGTGGTACTAATGCACTAAGCTGCGGGCACGTTTGGCAGCGTAAAGGGGAGCAATCTCAGAAGGCAAAATGAGAAATATGCTCTTCTCCTTTGTCCCCTTTAATGAGGCTGAAGAAGAAACAAAGACGTATTATCGAGTGATAAAAATACACCCAGTATCAAAGTTTCTAGGTTCCTGAACCTAAAAACTCTTTAGGATTTGTTCTTTCTTTTTTTCTGTTCTTTCTCTTTTCAAATAAAGAAAATTCTTCTTCTGTCTCTGCTCTATGGAATTCTCTACTTAGCCCCAGATAGATAAAATGACTTCTGAAATGTACTCTCTTAAAAGCCTAGAGAAGAAAGAACACAAATTTCTTTAAAAGGCTTCTGGCCACGGTGTCTTTCAACTCTGGTTTACAGAAACCATTCACAGGAACCCTCTGGAAAATGGTTCTTTGCTGAGACAGCACCACAGAAAACAAGCCAACTCCCAGGGTGACAGGATGCTGTCCGTAGAGAACTTGGGGACTGCATTTGCAAAGCTTTCCAGAGCAGACGGATGCATCTGGAGGCAATGCACAGCGGGTGTCAGACTGTTAGGTACTTCAGTCTATTGGCAAGACCAAGTCTGCAGGAAGAGAAGGGAGCCCTCTGCACCATGGAGGACAGTGGGGTGCAGTGATTTCTGAATATTATCCTGCCTCAGAATAGGGCTGGCAAGCTCCTACATCTTGCCTCCATCAAAGCTGCTCGGCACAGAGAGGGAAGGTCTAATTCTCCTTTCTCTAATAGGAGTGGTTAAGTGAACATTTATATGAGGCAGTCAGAGGAAAGCGTGTGTGTGCGCCAGTCTCCCCTGTTCATAGGATTCTCCAGGCAAGAATACTGGAATGGGTTGCCTTGCCCTCCTCCAGGGGGTCTTCCCAACCTAAGGATTGAACCAGCGTCTCAAGTCCCCTGGATTGGCAGGTGGGTTCTTTACCACTGACACCACCTGGGAAGCCCATGTAGTAGTACCACCTTCCAATATCTGAGAACTCCTGGATACCTATGACCTCAGAAAGGGCAGGCTGCCCTTGAAACAAAAGGTTTTGCTGACCTTCCTTTCCTAGGATGTAATTTCTTCCTTTGGCAATGGTGTGTAGAACTATAGTAATTAGGGCTGAAGAGCTGTAGTTTTTAGGGCTGAAAGCAAATATTCTAATACTTCCTATTTAGGACATTTGGTAGAACTCTTTTGCCTCACCCACTTTGAAATGAGCTGTGCCTATCTGACCTGCCTAACTCACTAAAATATGGGTGGAAATAATTGTCCTATCTCCTATGAGGCTTTAAGAGTTACTACATAATTCACCACCTCTTCTTTTATCTGCCAAGGTGACTGGCAATGGCCAGATGATGGTGGCTTCCAAAATGGGGATGACTTGGAGCAGAGCCCCTGCCAACAATTGATGGACACATGGAGAGAATGAGAAGTAAGGGTTCGCTGTAATAAGCTAGTAAGATAATTGCCTGGTTGTTAATGTAGCACCCTGGACTCTCCCAATCCTTTCTCAGAAGAGGGGAGCTTCTAGCTGCCAATGGAAGAAGTCTATATTGGTAGTTCATAGAGAACTCTATAGATGAGGGTTTGAAAAATCTCCTTCTCACTTCCAGTCCAGGAAAATACATATTATCCAGAACACAGGAAAAAACTAAGTTTCTATAAAAATTTAGCTGTATGTGATTTTACTGTGGAAGAATAGAAAATTAACCATTTTTTTTCAATGCTTTGTTAAAGTTTATGGTGAAACTAATCTTCCTTTCTTCCTAGACCTATGTGAAACCTACAGCCTTTATAATTTCTGTACATATACTACTCCTGGGCTTCCCTGATAGCTCAGTTGGTAAAGAATATGCCTGCAATGAAAGAGACCCCAGTTTGATTCCTGAGTCGGGAAGATCTCCTGGAGAAGGGAAAGGCTATTCACTGCAGTATTGTGGCCTGGAGAAGTCCGTTGACGATACAGTCCCTGGGGTCACAAAGAGTCGGACACGACTGAATGACTTTCACTTTCACTTCATGCTATTCCCACTTTTTATATGAATACATTTCATCCCTTAAACAAGATTGAGCTGCAAGATCAGGAGCTAATCATGCTTTACCAGTGATGAAATTTTCCACATTCTTGTCTAGATCACACTTATTTTCTTAATGAACCCTTCCATCTGTCCTCTGCAGGAGATATTTTGGCAATGATTTACTTTAGGACCCTTAGGAGTAGAGAGAGGATTTCAGACAGTGGCCTGTCACAATTTTATTCTCATCCAATGCAACAGTAGGAAGTACCGTGTGTGAGGGGAGTCTGTGTAATATGGATCTGTATGCAAGAGCTATGATTATGATGGCTTTAAAAACAGGGAAAACCCTTGGATATACATGCAATTGTCCACCTGGGTTTCGTAGAGCAGAGCTTAAGGCAGAGTTTAAATGCTAAGGCTTCAATGTGGGGATACAGGTCCAGCCACAGACAGTGAGGCAAGAGAAGCAGACAAAGCAAGCAAGTCAAAGGCAGGGGCTTCTGAAGCAGCCACAGCTCCACAAGCAAGCACAACTGCTCACCCAGGGCTCTGCAGAGGGGCTGCCCTGGTGGCCCAGTGGTTAAGAATCTGCCTGCCAACGCGGAGAACACAGACAGGTTCAATTCCTGGTCTGGGAAGATACCATGTGCCGCGGAGCAACTAAACCCGGGTGCTGCAACCTCTGAGTCTGTGCTCTAGGGTCTGCGCTTGTGACAAGAGAAGTCACCACAATGAGGAGTCTGTACAGCACAACGATGAACCAGAGTAGCTAATAATAAACTTAAAAAAAAAACATTTTTTAAGGGCTCTGGAGATGCTGTGAGGAGCCACTGCACCTCAGAACAGTCTGTTGAGGAGAGAACGGGAGCAGCGTTTTCCTGTCAGTTTCTTTCTGTCTCCTGCCTCTTACTGGTCAGGGGTTGTCTCTCTGGGTATCAATCCATCCCTCAGCCCCCAAACGCATACCACCAGTTGGTGTCACTCAGCCCTGCTGGGAGATGGCCAGTTCCCAGCATCATGCCTCAGAATGTGGAAGACCTTCCAGGAGCCTTCATAGAACTTACAAGGTCTGTGTATGGGGCCTGGGCTGCTGCCAGTGGTGATAGGAAACAGGATGGCAGCAGCCAGAGCTCTCCATGGAGCAAAATCCAAGACTCAGCGGGTATGTGGGGCAGAGCCAACTGAGGAGATATATCAACTGAGTCCATCATTGGTACCTCATATTTAACTGAAAGCAGTATAATATGTCTATGTGGAGACCATGATTAGAGTCCTCCAAATTCTATTCAGTTCAGTTGAGTTCAGTTCAGTCACTCAGTCATATCCGACTCTTTGCGACCCCATGGACTGCAGCACGCCAGGCCTCCCTGTCCGTCACCAACTCCCAGAGTTTACTCAAACTCATGTCGGTTTAGTCAGTGATGCCATCCAACCATTTCATCCTCTGTTGTCCCCTTCTCTCGCTTTCAATCTTTCCCAGCATTAGGACCTTTTCCAATAAGTCAGTTCCTCGCATTAGGTGGCCAAAGTATTGGAGTTTCAGCTTCAACATCTATCCTTCCAATGAATATTCAGGACTGATTTCCTTTACGATGGACTGGTGAAATTCGATTATATGCAGGCAATTGAATCCTTGCAATTATAGATGATTATCAACATGTTTTGGAGAGCTGTGGACCTTCTCAGGAGAAAGCAACGTGGATAAGGTTTAACATTAAGATACTACAAGCTGTGTCAGAACCAGTATACCTCGAATGTCCGGTCGGCTGGAAATCATGAAGCCCAGTTGGCCTACTGGAAACTGAGAAGGTGAGACCTGAGTCAGTTCTGCAAGAGTGGTTGGTAAATCTTTAGTGACAAAATTTTCAGACAAAGGACCAGAGATGACACTCATCATATTGCAACCAAGTGAGGCTTGCCAACACATAAGCATGCACATTACTCAAATAAACACACACAACCAAGGCAATAGGTTACTGGGCACTGAAATTATTTGAATAGTAGTTATGCCTACTTGACACCAGGAATCATCCAAATATCCAAAATGTGGGTTTCATATACATCAATGTGTATGACTTCTCAGAGTGCTTTCCAACATGCAAGATTATCTGGAAGTAAAGGTCTGTACGGTTAAGTGTGTTTGGAACTGTACGTGCATTGCCTTGCCTTGGAACACTTAAGGAGCAGAAAGGCTCCAAGGTGTCTTAGTCTAAAGCAGCCTGCTTAAGCTAGGCTTTCCCATACTTAACTTCATCACAGACCACTCCTTTTTGCATAACAATTATCCACCTTTCAAGGAACTGTGAGCTCCTTTGAGAACACTTGGGCAAACTCTAAGCCCTTAAGAAAGGCAGTGTGATTTGGTAGTAATTCAGGTGACTCAGAGCCTGAGAACTGGGCCCTAGGACTGTTTTAGATATTAATGCCCTGTGACAAGAAAATCAGGTCATATAACCACACCCTTCCTTGTTGTCCTTGCTTTCCAAATAGAAGATTGTTACAAATAACATGTAGTAACAGGGCAGGATGTTACCAAGTCAGTAAGGACAGATGAAGGAATGAATGTGAAAGCATTATGGAAAATCCAAAGGAAAGAGAAAACCAGTGAACTCCCTACTTTTTTTCTTCCTGGCCATGCCGCACGCCATGCAGGGTCTTAGTTCCCTGATCAGGGATTGAACCAGCACCCCTGCAATGGAAGTGCTGAGTCTTAACCACTGGACTTGAGGGAAGTCCCTTGAACTCTCTTAAAGTGAATGCTATGGTCTATGACGGACTCGATAAGAGCCCTCCTTTTTAACAAACGAGTCCTGTGTTGATCCAAGCAGGTTTCGCCTTTTCCAACAGGCTCTCATGTAGTTTTGTTAATGCACAGCCAAGAAGAGAAGATGTTGAACGGTTGCCAGAGTGAAATGAGGGAGTCCTGCTGCCAGTTTGTTCCCAAAAAGTAGATGCTTAGACCATGGGCTTCCCAGGCGGCTCAGACAGTAAGTAATCTGCCTGCAATGCAGGAGACCCAAGTATGATCCCTGGGTCAGGAAGATCCCCTGGAGAAGAAAATGGCAAGCCACTCCAATATTCTTGCCTAGGAAATCCCATGGACAGAGGAGCCTGGCGGGCTACAGTCCATGGGATTGAAAAGAGTCAGACATGATTGAGCAACTAACACTTTCTTTCACTTCAGACCATGTTATTCAAACCAATTATTTGAAAGCACTGAGTGCTGAATAAATATCACTAAATATACGTGTGGATTCTCTGCTTGGGACCTAGGAAATGAATAACTGAGTTTAAGGTCGACCCCATCCACATATCTCTTCCTGCATGTGTATATCTTCCTGTATGTTCCTTCCAGATAGAAACAGAAAGAAGAGTGTGTGAATCATAAATCCCTGGAGAAGCAGAACAGGAAGGGGCATTTGGGCTCATGTTTTCCTCTCTCCACTTGATAGAGAAGTAAATGGAGACCCGAGAGCCACACCAACTGACCTCTGGTCAAGATGACTGTTGGGAGTGGAGCTGGACTCAGTTCCATTTATCCCAAGCCAGTCCTCCACCATGACACCATGAGCCTCATTTCCTCCTCCCCAGGGATCTGAAAATGTTACTATTGGAGACCCACTAGCCCATTAAATATAAATGAACCACAGAGTGCATTTGTTAGGATGGTATAAAGCCTCCAAAGAGCAGCTGTGCAGCAAAGCAGTCTAGCTACCATTTAGACTGGCTTTTCTAGAAGAGAGTTCTATGGAAAATCCCAGGAGAGATGGGCTGAATCAGGTTAAGTTCCTTAGAAGCAGAGCCTGACACAGGGTAGGACAGGCAGAGAAGCTTAGTGAGGGTGTGCTTTGGTAAGGCCCTGCCTTGGTCTGATCTATGGGAGAAGGTTCTGGAGCACATGCCATGCAGAGCAATTGTCCCCTTTTAGGCAAGGAGGTCAGCTTTCTATATGCCCGTGTATATCAGGCGCTGGCTGTAGGCCTCCAGGGAGTGTATTTTCTTGGGCAAGACAGCTCCGGTCCTCTGAGGTGGGTCTCTGGAGAAGAGGGCAGCTATGAGTCATTAACACAGCAAGTGAGATAAGGGCATCAGCTGGTTAAAGGGGGCTGGGCCCAGCCCCTATAGTATATACCACAAGAGTAGAGGGTGAGTGCATGAAAGAGAAGAAAGTTACAAAGTGGGCAGAGAAAAAAAAAGCAGGTCTGTTGTCATTATCCTGGACATGGGCCTTTGCTCAGACCCTTCAAGGATGAACCAAACAGGCAACCAAGTGAAACCATCAGAGGAATGTGTTTGTCTTGATTTCTTTCTCTGGTGATTGTCAGAAAGCGAAGTCCCTCTCAAGCCTCACATTTCCTTTGAGGGTTCTCCTGCATTTCATTTGTAATAATCCAGGCAGAGTCGACAAGAAGGACAGGTGTGATGCTATCTCTTGATGCCTTGGCAGCCGTCCCTGACCCTCGTGCTTCCTGGAGAAGCCATCCAGAGCTGCCAGTCTGCAGAGAGACAGGGCAACAATGTCTGGTACTCTTGGAATGAAAATGGGGAGTGGTACACTCCTACTTTGACAGATTGAAAGTATTTTTCTCATGTTGCATCTCGGTTCTCTTTGGTATGTGAGCTTGTGGTTCCAGGCCAAATGAATCTGTGGACATGGCAGTATTTATTTGCGCAAACACATGTCAAAAGTTCTCTGGAAAACAAACTTATTAAGAAAATAGTTTTTGTTTTGGTGAGCTTCAGCCATGATGCTGTATCATAGAATTTTATTGTTGTGAAAGGCTAAAGCCTAAAGGATAAGTTTTTCCCAACTTATTCATTTTTAAAAACTTTTTATTTTATATTGGGGTATAGCCGATTAACAAACAAGTTGTGACAGTTTCAGGTGAGCAGCAAAGGGACTCAGCTTTTACATATGCATGGACCCATTCTCCTATAAACCCCCTTCCCATCCAGGCTGCCACATAACATTGAGCAGAGTTCCATGTGCTGAATGTAGGTCTGGATGTAAGTATGTACTGTATGTAAGTCCTTGTTGGTTATCCATTTTAAATATAGCAGTGTCAATCCCCTAACTATCCCTTCCTCCCATCCTTCCCTCTGGCAACAATAAGCTCCTTCTTGAAGTCTGTGGGTCTGTTTCTGTTTTGCAAGTAAGCTCATTTGTATCGTTTCTTTTTAGATTCCATATATGAGTTATCATATGATATTTTTCCTTCTCTGTCTGACTTATTTCGCTCAGTATGACACTCTCTAGGTCCATCCACGTTGCTGCAAATGGCATCATTTCATTCTTTTTAATGGCTGAGTAATATTCATATATATATATATATATATATCTCACATCTTCTTTATTCATTCCTCTGTCAGTGAACACTTAGGTTGCTGCCAAGTCTTGGCTACTGTAAACAATGCTGCTATGAATATTAAGGTGCATGTACTCTTTCAAATCATATGTTTCTCCAGATATATGCCCAGGAGTGGTGTTGCAGGGTCATATGCAATCAATAGTCAACTATTTTTAGCTTTTTAAGGAACATTCATACTGTTCTCCACAGTGGCTGTATAAGTTTACATTCCCATCAACAGTGAAGGAGGGTTCCCTTCTCTCCACACCCTCTCCAGAGCTTATAGTTTGTAGAATTTTTCATGATAGCCATTCTGGCTGGTATGAGGTGATATCTCATTGTAGTTTTGATTTGCATGTCACTAATAGTTAGCAATACAACTTACTCATTTTTAAATGGAGGAAACTGAGGCCCAGAGATATAATTTAATCAAGAGCATAGAGTTAGAGGGAGGCAGAGGTTGGGATGGTTGGATAGCATCACTGACTCAATGGACCTGAACTTGGACAAACTTCCGACGATGGTGAGGGACAGGGAGGTCTGGCGCAGTACAGTCTTTGGGGCAGCAAAGAGCGACTAAACAATAACAATGTAGAACTGGTTCACGGCAGAAACTGTAAGTAGCCTTAAAAAAAAAACCAGACAACAGTAATAACCCGTGAGACTTCTATTGGGCACCAGAAGGCAAAGCTTGTGCTGGGAGCCAAACAGATCAAGTCAACTAGGACTCAGCCGCTGCCTTCAGGAAGGCACAGTGCACTAAACACTTCACAGCAGATGCTCCATTTGAGGTCTTCAGGGGACCCGGGGGGATCCTGGGAGTCAGATATCATGAGCTCGCCCTGGAGAATTTAGGGGAAGTCTTTGTAGGTGAGGAGATATTTATTCTGGGGTTTAGATGCTGACCAGATTTTGAAATTCAGGAAAGGGAGAAAGAAGAAGGGTAAGGAAGACACCTCCACAAAATGCGCAGCTCAGATGAAGGCAGAGAGACAGGAAGGAATGGCATTTTTCAGGGGAAGGGAAGAATAACTCTGAATAGCCACATAGGAGTGCTTGAAGGGACTCTGGAGAAGACATGGAGTGGGAGCCACAGGTTTAGAAGTTAAGCCTGGAAGGAGAGGCAAGAAGAGAACAAAGACTGAACTCCCAAAGCAGACTTGCCTTGTGAGCAGTGATTTGATGAGCAAATATTAAGTCCTCTTAATCACAAAAGTCTCTTTCTGACCCTATTCAGCACCCTTTTTACCCATGAGGCTTGAAAGTCACTGTTTAGGGTGTATTTCTTTGGGTATTAAATGTCTTTGGGTATGTCTTTGCCTTAAGTATGCCCTATTAAAATGTCATTCCCCAAAGTGAGATAAGAATAATCCATCAGGTAATACCTCTAGAAATTTGTTGACAACTAAATGACAGCTAGCTGCAAACAAGGCCTGGAGGAGAGAAAACAGAAGTGGCACGTGCTGGGATGGAGCTGGGTGCTGGAGAGGGGGTTAGACACTGAGAAGGGAGGATTCAAAACTATGCCTGTGGCTGGCACTGCCTGAGAAAGGAATGCACAAGCCAGATACAGGATCAAGTGAACTTTATCTGGTCTTGAGGCTGATAGGTGGTGCCCAAAACCCAAGTTCTGAAAGGAAAGTAACATGTATAGACAGGAAAGTCTCCCTCCAGTCAGTGACTTAGGGAATGAGAGTGTAGCTTTTAATATGTCCACCTGATATGATCTTGTTTTGAAGGGGAAAAGAGGGAGTTCTGGCTCACAGAAGACTCCAGTTTCCCTTCTGCTTACAGGAAAACATGAATGTGACTCCACATTTGGATATTCTTAGACTCTATTAGAAATCTGCAAATTGGTACAGGCTTTACATTAAACTTGCTTCAATCATCTCCAGGATATATGTTGCACTTATCTCCATATTGGAATGATATTGCCTCAGTTCAGTTGCTCAGTCATATTGCTTGCCCATTCTATGATAACAAAAATGTCACAAAGCTACTAAGTGACAGAGCAGAGCTCTGAAATCATTTCTGTTATTAAACCATGAGAAGGGCATGGCAACCCACTCCAGTATTCTTGCCTGGAGAATCCCATGGACAGAGGAGCCTGGCGGGCTACAGTCCATAGGGTCGCAAAGAGTCAGACATGACTGAAAGGACTTGGTAGCAGCAGCATTACAAATATATAGATGGTGTTCATGAATAATATTAATGCTAATATTTATATAATGTTTACTAAATGTCAGACATTTTCTAAGGCTTTTATTAACTCATTTAATTTTTATAAAAGCTGTATAAACTAGGTCTCCATTTCATGGGTGTTAAGGATAGAACACTTGTGTTCCCCCACCCAAATTTATATATGAAAGCTCTACCCGAAACCGCTCCCTAGAGTGGCCATATCTAGAGATGAAGCCTCTAAGGGAGTTCTTAAGGTTAAATGAGATTGTGAGGGTGAGGCCCTGACCTAATAAGATTAGTACCCATTAAGAAGAGACCCCAGAAAGCTCACTGTCTCCCTCTCTCTCCCTCTCTTTTCTCTCTCTCTCCAGCTCTCTGTTTTTCTTGCTCTGCCTGGTGAGCATGCAGTGAGAAGACAGTCATCTGCAAGCCAGAAAGAGGGTGCTTATGAGAACCCAAACTTGCTGGCACCCTGATCTCAGACTTGCAGTCTCCAGAACTATAAATTTCTCTTGTTCAAGCCACCTAGTCTATGGTCTTTTGTTATGACAGCCTAAACAGACTAACACAATAGGTGAGGAAAACAAGGAACTTAGAACATAGGCGACACAGCTTAGATTTGAAACCTGCAGTCTCAAATGTTCTCAACTGCTGTTCTTCCCTAGTGGCTCAGCAGTAAAGAACCTACTGCAATGCAGGAGACCCAGGACACGTGGGTCTGATCCCTGGGTCAGAGATCCCCTGGAGGAGGGCATGGCAGCCCTCTTCAGTATTCCTTTTTTTTTTTAATTAATTAATTTATTGATTTTAATTGGAGGTTAATTACTTTACATATTGTAGTGGTTTTTGCCATACATTCACATGAATCAGCCACCAGTGTACACGTGTCCCCCATCCTGTACCCACCTCCTACCTACCTCCCCATCCCATCCCTCAGGGTCATCCCTGTGCACCAGCCCTGAGCGCCCTGTCTCATGCATCAAACCTGGACTGGCGATCTATTTCACATTAGGTAATATACATGTTTTAAAGTTATTCTTTCCAATCATCCCACCCTTGCCTTCTCCCACAGAGTCCAAAAATCTGTTCTTTACATCTGTGTCTCTTCTGCTGTCTTGCATATAGGGTCATTGTTACCATCTTTCTAAATTCCATATACATGCATTATTATGCTGTATTGGTGTTTTTCTTTCTGACTTGCTTCACTCTGTATATTAGGCTCCAGTTTCATCCACCTCATTAGAACTGATTCAAATGCATTCTTTTTAATAGCTGAGTAATATTCCATTATGTATATCTACCACAGCTTTCTTATCCGTTCATCTGTCAATGGACATCTAGATCTCTTCAGTATTCTTGCCAGGAAACTCCCTTGGACAGAGGAGCTTAGTGGGCTGCAGCCCAGGGGGTCACAAAGAGTCAGACATGACTGAAGCAACTAGGCATGCTATGCTATAGAGTCTCTCATATGTGATACAAAACAAATGGAATCTTAAAATATTCAGAGATATAATAAAAACAACTGTGTCAGCAGCAAAACTGATACTAAGTGATCTACAACAAAGTAACTCATGATAAAATTTTGAAAAAAGAATCTCATGGCATCCAGATCAGATCAGATCAGATCAGATCAGTTGCTCAGTCGTGTCCGACTCTTTGCGACCCCATGAACTGCAGCACGCCAGGCTTCCCTGTCCATCACCAACTCCCGGAGTTCACTCAGACTCATGTCCATCGAGTTGGTGATGCCATCCAGCCACCTCATCCTCTGTCGTCCCCTTCTCCTCCTGCCCCCAATCCCTCCCAGCATCAGAGCCTTTTCCAATGAGTCAACTCTTCACATGAGGTGGCCAAAGTACTGGAGTTTTAGCTTTAGCATCATTCCTTCCAAAGAAATCCCAGGGCTGATCTCCTTCAGAATGGACTGGTTGGATCTCCTTGCAGTCCAAGGGACTCTCAAGAGTCTTGTCCAACACCACAGTTCAAAAGCCTCAATTCTTCGGCACTCAGCCTTCTTCACAGTCCAACTCTCACATCCATACATGACCACTGGAAAAACCATAGCCTTGACTAGATGAACCTTTGTTGGCAAAGTAATGTCTCTGCTTTTTAATATGCTGTCTAGGTTGCTCATAACTTTCCTTCCAAGGAGTAAGCGTCTTTTAATTTCATGGCTGCAGTCACCATCTGTAGTGATTTTGGAGCCCCCCAAAATAAAGTCTGACACTGTTTCCCCATCTATTTCCCATGAAGTGATGGGACCGGATGCCATGATCTTCGTTTTCTGAATGTTGAGCTTTAAGCCAACTTTTTCACCCTCCACTTTCACTTTCATCAAGAGGATTTTGAGTTCCTCTTCACTTTCTGCCATAAGGGTGGTGTCATCTGCATATCTGAGGTTATTGAGATTTCTCCCAGCAATCTTGATTCCAGCTTGTGTTTCTTCCAGTCCAGCGTTTCTCATGATGTACTCTGCATATAAGTTAAATAAGCAGGATGACAATATACAGCCTTGACAAACTCCTTTTCCTATTTGGAAGCAGTCTGTTGTTCCATGTCCAGTTCTAACTGTTGCTTCCTGACCTGCATACAAATTTCTCAAGAGGCAGATCAGGTGGTCTGGTATTCCCATCTCTTTCAGAATTTTCCACAGAGATGGCATCCAAGCAAATCATAATTACAAGAAAAAATATTTAAGTGAACTTAACTTCTCCATTCACAACATTTAGTGATAAATTACAATTGACCACACATGCGAAAAATTCACATGAAAAATAATTTTGACTTGTATTTTTATGTTTATCTTAATTTACACTTTTGGTTCAAATATGTTCATGTATTATATGAAACTACATTTTATGTTTAATTCTTCATCTCACGCTATCAGTATAACACAATTTATATAAAAGTATCAATTATATAAACATAATATGTGATTTGGCTTAATTATAAAAGTAAGTCCACAATGCTTTGTAAGTTACATATTTTATTACTCATTTAAACATCAAAACGCATCAGTAGGAGCAAAAATAATTACATTCTATTTTCTACGATATTTCCCAACTTTTAGCCATATTAATGACTACAGTTTTACAGAGTTTCCAGTTCATTAGTAGTGTGGTAGTGTTAGTGGTTCAGTCGTGTCTGACTTTGCGACCCCATGGAATGCAGCCCGCCGGCTCCTCCATCCATGCGACTCTCCAGGCAAGGATACTGGAGTGGATTGCCATTCTGTTCTCCAGAAATTCGTTATTATGAAGGTATATTTGTCAGGATAGGAAGTTAGAATTTCATTTAACAGTTCAGTTCAGTTCAGTCGCTCAGTCGTGTCCAACTCTCTGCGACCCCATGAACCACAGCATGCCTCCCTGTCCATCACCAACTCCCGGAGTTCACTCAAACTCTTGTCCATTGAGTCGGTGATGCCATCCAGCCATCTCATCATCTGTCATCCCCTTCTCCTCCTGCCCTCAATCTTTCCCAGTGTCAGAGTCTTTTCCAATGAGTCAGCTCTTTGCATCAGGGGGCCAAAGTATAGGAGTTGCAACTTCAAAATCAGTCCTACCAATGAACACCCAGGAACTGATCTCCTTTAGGATGGACTGGCTGGATCTCCTTGCAGTCCAAGGGACTTGCAAGAGTCTTCTCCAACACCACAGTTCAAAAGCATCAATTCTTCTGCGCTCAGCTTTCTTTATAGTCCAACTCTCACATCCATATATGACCACTGGAAAAACCATATTCTTGACTAGATGGACCTTTGTTGGCAAAGTACTGTCTCTGCTTTTTAATATGCTATCTAGGTTGGTCATAACTTTCCTTCCAAGGAGTAAGTGTCTTTTAATTTCATGGTTCAATCACCATCTGCAGTGATTTTGGAGCTCAGAAAAATAAAGTCAGCCACTGTTTCCACTGTTTCCCCATCTATTTGCCATGAAGTGATGGGACCGGATGCCATGATCTTAGTTTTCTGAATGTTGAGCTTTAAGCCAACCTTTTCACTCTCCTCTTCCACTTTCATCAAGAGACTCTTTAGTTCTTCTTTGCTTTCTGCCGTAAGGGTGGTGTCATCTGCATATCTGAGGTTATTGATATTTCTCCCGGCAATCTTGATTCCAGCTTGTGCTTCTTCCAGTCCAGTGTTTCTCATGATGTACTCTGCATATAAGTTAAATAAGCAGGGTGACAATATACAGCCTTGACGAACTCCTTTTCCTATTTGGAACCAGTTAGCATGTGTAACAAATATTTAGGAATAGGGTAAGTGAGTTTTTGTTTTATTCTTGCCACAGACCTCACAAATGGTAGGGCAAGACTGAATAGCATAATAATAACAATCATAATAATAATCATGAGATGGAGAGAAAGAGTAGGATGCTAATTTCCTTACAATTTATAATAAAACATTAATAAACATTGTTTAAAGTCAGAATAGGAAGTCTTTTTCCTTTTAAATGATTTTCAGCCTCTTAATGTTATACATAATCTTTACTTCCAAATTTTAGGCATCTTTTAGAAATGTTAAAAATTTTATCTAAAGATCAGTTATGTTTTGTTTTATTTGGTTATTTGTCATGGTTATTTGGCCACCTGATGTGAAGAGCCAACATGTTGGAAAAGACCCTGATGCTGGTAAAGATTGAAGGCAGGAGGAGAAAGGGGTGACAGAGGATAACATGGTTGGAAGGCATCACTGACTCAATGGACATGAGTTTGAGCAAGCTCCAGGAGTTGGTGATGGACAGGGAAGCCTGGCCTGCTGCAGTCCATAAGGTTGCAAAGAACTGGATACAATTTTCAACTACACAACAACAATCCTGCTAACATTTATGTAAATTAAGCGTAAAATAGTTAATAAAAATTATCTTGTATAGTAACTTCATTTTTGTGAAACTTATCTCCCAAGCTCCTTTCTTCTATTTGTCAATGAATTTCTAGAATGATGTTCCCCAAAGTTCCCAGATACCCCTGTTAGAGACTATTTCTGTTGGGGCACCTTAACTTGATTTTCTTACTTAGCCTTTCTTACTTTGTATTGCTTCTGTTTGTTTGTTTTTCTCCCACTGACTGCTATCTTTTTTCCCAAAATAAATATACGTGTATATATGTGTTTAGAGAAAACAAAGACAATCAGATTAGCTTCACCTACCAGGGCATAGTAATTACTTAGTGATTTGCTGAATTAGGGTTCCCTGGCTTGATGAGATCAGCCTATGTCATCTCATTTAGATTCTGCTTGAGGTAACGTGCATCATCCTTGCTGATTTGCACTGCACCAAATGCTGCCCACACCGAATGTTTGCATGATATACAATAATTCCTTTTGACAGGGTAACCACTACTATGACAGGTAGGCCAAACTAGGGCAAAACTGTAATCAAATTGAGGAAGTAGTAACTAGACAATTAGGTTTACCCCACCACCAAATGCCAGCACTGATCTCTTCAGGACAACTAGAGGGCATTTGGTTGGGAATGGCATGGCATCTGGTCCCATCACTTCATGGGAAATAGATGGGGAAACAGTGGAAACAGTGTCAGACTTTATTTCTGGGGGCTCCAAAATCACTGCAGATGGTGACTGCAGCCATGAAATTAAAAGACGCTTACTCCTTGGAAGGAAAGTTATGACTAACCTAGATAGCATATTCAAAAGCAGAGACATTCCTTTTTCAACAAAGGTCCGTCTAGTCAAGGCTATGGTTTCTCCAGTAGTCATGTATGGATGTGAGAGTTGGACTGTGAAGAAAGCTGAGCGCCAAAGAATTGATGCTTTTGAACTGTGGTGTTGGAGAAGACTCTTGAGAGTCCCTTGGACTGCAAGGAGATCCAACCCATCCATTCTGAAGAAGATCAGCCCTGGGATTTCTTTGGAAGGAATGATGCTAGAGCTGAAACTCCAGTACTTTGGCCACCTCATGCGAAGAGTTGACTCATTGGAAAAGACTCTGATGCTGGGAGGGATTGGGGGCAGGAGGAGAAGGGGACGACAGAGGATGAGATGGCTGGATGGCATCACCGACTCAATGGATGTGAGTCTGAGTTGGTGATGGACAGGGAGGCCTGGCGTGCTGCGATTCATGGGGTCGCAAAGAGTCAGACACGACTGAGTGACTGAACTGAACTGAACTGAAGGCCACTTAGTCCTACAGTGTGAATATGGGTCCTCTTGAGTTCTTGTTCATAAGCTGTTTAATCCTTACTGGTGGCATTCAGTCCTGAGTTTTGCCATATTTTGAAAAATGAACATTTCAGTCCATGTCTCAGAACCCAAAGGTTTAGCCCCAGGACCAAGGATGTAACTACAAATTGGCTTTTCTGTTTAGCCTGATGACCTCATGCATTAGTTTATTAACCACGTGTTTAAATTTTAGTGTCATGGGTTAATGTTTAATTATCTGGCACAAAGATACAGTTGCATACTCCGGAATATCATGTTCGGATGATCTTTCCTACCCTCCAACTCCGCCTCCTCCTCCATCTCCCTTCTGTGTTCTCAACCAGTGAGGCAGTTCAGTAAGCTGCAGAGTGAGGATGTGATTCTATAGTTATCTTATAAAGATCCCGCTCAAGCAGGCTGGCCACAAGGCACTAGTAATCCCTTTATATTCAGAAACCTCACCCCTTTCCTTGATCAGCAGGAAGCACTTGACGCCTACATTCTCCAGAAAACTGCTGCTCCCCACCCCTCCCCCAGTGCGTGCTCTTGAGCAACTCTGAGACCCTAAGCTAAGTTAAAGTGCCTCAGATGAAAATTCACTTTAGAGATGACAGGATTCCAGAGGTCAGTGCCATGGGACAGCTCCTCTGAGAGTGAGAGAAAGGTCTCAGAAGAGACATTTTATTTATTGTTTTGAAGAATATTTTATTTTTAATAAAATATTAATTTATTTTATTTTATTGACATATAGTTGATTTACAATATTGTGTTAATTTCTGCTGAGCAGTAAAGTGATTCCATTACAAACATATATACATTCTTTTTCATATTATTTTCCATTATGGTTTATCACAAGATATTGAATATAGTTCCCTGTGCTATACAGTTGGACCTTGTTATTTATCCATCCTATATAGGGAAGGATTGGGGGCAGGAGGAGAAGGGGACGACACAGGATGAGATGGCTGGATGGCATCACTGACTCGATGGACGTGAGTCTCAGTGAACTCCGGGAGTTGGTGATGGACAGGGAGGCCTGGCGTGCTGTGATTCATAGGGTCGCAAAGAGTCGGACACGACTGAGCGACTGATCTGATCTGATATATAATAGTTTGCATCTGCTTCTGTTGTTAAGAATCCTGAACAATTCTGAAGGAGGTCACATTGGTGGAAATTCTTTATAATGTCTTCTGAAGTTGGAAAGAAAAAAAAAATCAGAGTGTAATTGTGAGGTCTAATGGCTTTTTTTATAACGTGGGTCTTTGTTTTCGTTGTTGCTTAGTCACTACATCACGTCTGACTCTTTTGTGACTCCATGGACTATAGCCCGCCAGGCTGCTCTGTCCATGGGATTTCTCAGACAAGAATACTGGAGTGGCTTGCCATTTCCTTCTCCAGGGGATCTTCCTGACCCAAGGATCGAACCCATGTCCTGTATTGGCAGGTAGATTCTCTACCACGGAGTCACCTGGGAAACCCAAGTGGATATTTAGGAACCAGTCAATTAAGGTTGACCTGCTACAGCATTTTGTGAAACAAATCAGTATCTCATTTATTAAAAATTAAGCACCTATAAGCTTCTAATACATGGGTTAAAAAGCAGGGAAGCAATGTAGCCAAGAAGGCTTGGTGGACTAGAAAAAAAAATAAACAACATACACTGATGATTCTGAATGTACCACAAAGTTTGGGGTGTTGTCACATTGAACCGCATGGCATCAGCATAATCAGGTTGGCTTACTTTTATTTTATGAGTTGTAGACCACACTTAGGTTTGATTTGTATTCTGTTTCTTTTAAATCACAGGCTCTACCCTGAAAGCAGGAAAGAAAAGAAGCAACTCACAGAGGCTGGAGAGAATTAGCAGATTATCTCTGACATAGAATAGGAAACAGAAAATATGACAGAATGGAAACTTCCCTGATTGACCTTCCCGTTTGTGGACTTTGAGTGAGTTTCTCCACCCAAGAAGTCCTCCGCCACTGCCAAAAAAATAAACAAAACCCAGTTCCTCTTCCCCTCCCTATCCTGTAAGAACAACAACCCTCTTGCATTCCACAAATGCTCCAGGCCACCCATTCACCTGTATCCCTGATTGGCTCATCACGTCAGTATCTTTAGACACAAACTCTCAAACTTGCCTGGCCATTTGAATCACCTGGAGAATTAAAAAAAACAAAAACACTGATGCCTTGGTACCACCTACCCCTAAGAAGAATTCTGATGTAATTGGTATGGGATGCAGGTTGGTCACTGGGATTCTTAAAGCATCCCCCTGCCAATGTGATTTTGATACACAGCCACGTTGGAGAAATACTGCCATAAGTGAGCAGTTCTCAAAGTGTGGTCCTCGGACCAGCAGCATTGGGATCCCTTGGGAGCTTGTTAGAAAAGCAAATTCTGTGACCTCACCACAGTCAGACTGATCCAGAAACTGGGAGAGAGACCAGCAACTTGTGTTTTAAGCAGAACTGTAGGAGATTCTGATGCCTGCTAAAGTTTGAGAACAATTGCCTTAAGTAAAACAAGTTTTTCAGGAACCCACAAACTATGTTGACACCATTTGTATAGCAACATGAACATCTCCCAAATTGTCTTTTTCAGGAAACGGCAAGATAGGATGGAAAAACTGTAGGCTTTGGAGTCTGGCCAGACCTGGGTTTATGTCTCAACCTCATCCTTTGTGAGCTATGTGAGCTTATATAAACATGCAATTTAACCTCTCTGAGCTGTAGTCTACTCAATTCTGAAACAGTGGAAATTTTATCTAACCCATAATGTTGTTTGAGAATTAAATAGGATAATAGTATCTAGAACTGACTCATAGAATACTTTAATTAGATCTGAATTCCCTGCCCTTCCTCCTTTCCATCCTGAAGTTTAACAAGCAGTAGGAAAAAGTGATGAAATCTTCCAGAGTTGGGAGTTTTCAGTTTCTCACCGGTTCCTAAATATTCTTTCCTATCCTCTTCTAACAACATCATTTATTTTCACCTGTACCAGCAACACAGCGCGGAACTTCACCACAAGGCAGGTCTCATGAACCGGGCTTCAGCTACTAGGACAATGAAGGCAGGTCTGCCTGTGGCCTCACTGGTTGACGAGGGGCAAAGTAAGGCCGACACTCAAACCCAGGCAGACCTTCCCTTCCCCAGAGATCTGAGGGTATAGATATTAATTCTCAGAGGCTCTCTGAGTCCTTAGAAGTATCAATAGTTCCCTGTTTGACAGGCAAATTGCTCAGCTTATTCCAGTAATTCCCCTGTTCTGACTGGTTTGAGAATTCGTATTTTAAGAGAAGGGACTTAATTTCTCATTGCTTGCCCCAGGGCTTCCCAGGTGGCTCCGTGGTAATGAATCTGCCTGCCAATGTAGGAGACGTAGGATCGATCCCTGGGTCTGGAAGATCCCCTGGAGGAGGGCATGGCAACCCATCCCAGTATTCTTGCCTAGAAAACCCCATGGACAGAGGAGCCTGCAGGGCTACAGTCACATGGGCTACAGTACATGGGGTCACGATGAGTCAGACACAACTGAGCATGCACACAGGCAGGCCCCAGGAAAAGATACCTAAGCGCATTCAGGACAACTGGGTCCATGCAATGTAACTGTTGATAAGAGCAGTATCGACAATTAATATCTGAATAGTTCATTTATTCTTTAACCTCATATTCTAATTGCAGTTCATTCTCGCAAGTCAGTGAGAGAGGCATAATTTTTCTTGCCATTTTACAGAAGAAAAAACAGAAACTCAGAGAGGGTAAGAGATTTGTCCAAGGTCATGCAAATGGCAAACAGGGAGCTATCTTACTAAACCACCCCTTTCCATGTTATTTAATTACTTCTAATTACTGTGATTGGACTGCAAGGAGATCCAACCAGTCCATTCGGAAGGAGATCAGCCCTGGGATTTCTTTGGAAGGATTGATGCTAAAGCTGAAGCTCCAGTACTTTGGCCACCTCATGCGAAGAGTTGACTCATTGGAAAAGACTCTGATGCTGGGAGGGATTGGGGGCAGGAAGAGAAGAGGATGACAGAGGACGAGATGGCTGATTGGCATCACTGACTCGATGGACGTGAGTCTGGGTGAACTCTGGGAGTTTGTGATGGACAGGGAGGCCTGGCATGCTGCAATTCATGGGGTCGCAAGAGTCGGACACGACTGAGCGACTGAACTGAACTGAATTACTGTGATGCTATAATAATGATAATAAATAATAACAACAATATAAAAATACAGGGCACCTGAGACATGTGTAGGCTTGCTAACTAGAAGATGCATGCCCTAAGATTTATGTACTGCTGGATCCAGAAGAACTATTGGTAAGTCTCTACCCTCCACTGTCCACTCCCTCCACTATCATTTCCCTTGCTTTTTTTGGGGGTGGGTGGGGATGCAGACCATTTTTAAAGTTTTTATTGAATTTATTATGATATTCTTTCTGTTTTATGTTTTGGTTTCTTGGCCAGGAGGCATATGGGATCTTACCTCCCAGATCAGGGGTCAAACCTGAGTCTCTGGCTTTGGAAGGCAAAGTCCCAACAACTGGATCACCAGGGAAGTCCCTAGGATTTTAGGGGCATTTGTTTTTTTTTTTTGGTCACACCACATGGCTTGTGGAATCTTAGTTCTCCACCAGGGATGGAACCCAGGACCTTGGCATTGAGAGCTTGGAGTTCTAACCCCTGGACCACAGGGAATCCGCCCTCCCATCCCCTTATCAATCCCAATATTTTTAGTCCCTAGAATAATGAGATCCATTTCATGGGAATATCTAATTATGTTTTCCAACTTTAAAAGTGCCTGCTTGGTTCGATGCATGATACTGGATGCTTGGGGCTGGTGCACTGGGACGACCCAGAGGGATGGTGTGGGGAGGGAGGAGGGAGGAGGGTTCAGGATGGGGAACACATGTATACCTGTGGCGGATTCATTTTGATATTTGGCAAAACTAATACAGTTATGTAAAGTTTAAAAATAAAATTAAAAAAAAAGAAAAAAGAAAAAAAAATTAGGTACATGAAAAAAAAAAAAAAAAAAGTGCCTGCTTAAAAACAGAGAAACTGCACTGAAATTACCAGGTGCCCTAGAGCCCCGCTTGTTGTAGGAGCAGCATCAGCGTGCTCAGGAGGAGTGCAGGTTTCAGGGCTCACCCCACACCTCTGGAAGCAGAGCTCATGTTGAACCAGACCACCCGGCAATTTGTCCTCAGCCTGTAGCTCTGAGCCAGCTCCCTGGCAATGTCAGTCCCTCTGGTCTGTGAACTCTTCTGTGGCTGGGTCCTAGCGCTCGTGTCTTTTCTACCCCTCACGCTAGCACTCTCAGCCTTGAGTCTCAGTGCTGTGGTGGAGTAGATAATGCTGATTTCCATCCTATGACCTACACACCCTCCTGCCAGGGCCTTCCACCTGAGCAAAAGTGGGAACACAGGGGAGGCTTATTAAGTCCCTCCAGGCAGCAGCCTTGCTGAGAGGAACCTGGGGTTTACAGCTGCTAAAGGGAGTGCACTGTTTCACAGCGTGAGTCCCTCAGCCCGCCTGCACATGGTGGTGGAAATTCTACCTATGAAGCTGGTCCAGGTGTTTCTCTACACCCATGGCTGGAATAAGCTCCCACTCCAGTGGCTCTTACGTCATTCAGAACGATGGTTCTAAGTCCACATCAGGAGAATAAGGCATATATTATGGAAGGTTTCGTAGAATGTTCTCACCATACACACACAAAATGGTAATTATGTGAGGTGATATAAGTATTAACTAACCTTACTGTGGTAATCATTTCACAATATATACATGTATCAAGTCATCGCCTTAGACTTACACTGTTATATGTCAATTACATCTCAATAAAGGTGGAAAATTTTTAACGATTTAGGGATGGTTTATGTGTTGAATTTCTATCTGCACAATGACGCATGATCTTTCATTGCAATATGTTCCTTGGCTTTTATTTTTACTTCAGAAGCTAGATTAAGTTTTCATCATGTTATCTGAGAGATTTAGTCTCAGAAAAAGAGGTAATTAAAGTGATTATTAATATTTTTCTTTCCTATAAAATGTATATACATATAGTTACACATATACATTGTATAAGGCTGCACACATATTTGCAGTATCTCAATGTGTCTTCTCTTGAAACATTTAATCATATCATTTTAAAGATTACTTTTAAGCAATTTTTTCTCTTCTCAGTGCTATAATTGTTGTCCTCAAATAGTAGATCTAAATAGTACAAATTGCTTTTACCTTTATGAAAAAAATCATATTAAAAAGGAGAAAAGAAGGAAAGGAAAGAAATAAACATAGTATTGTATAAACACTTTAGAATCCATGACTACTATTAAAAGTTTCACCTCATTAAAGGACATTAAATTACGCTACAATTCAAATTGAAGTTTAAATGAGATCATTGAATAGCTTCTCTTTAATAATTTCTTCCCTTCTTACTAGTCCCATTCATGGTGAAATGTATTATTCACATTTCTGAGAAGTAAACTAAAGGATGGAACTAGCTCAAGATGATTACAAATGATGCTTCTATGAAGATGTCCTTGCCTGTCAAGTTTCAGGCTTACTGTTCAAGCACTTAGAACCCAAGGGGAGAAAGGACTGGGCTGTTCAGCCCCAGTTTCCAGCCTGAAGCCAGACTGTTCTGTGGATGCCCCGAGAACCTCTACAAAAGCCTGTAACTGGAGCTCAGGAGTACCTGCGATTTACCTCTCCCCACTGGGACTGAAATGCAAACTGTGTAAGCGGAGAACTAAGGTAGGTGGAGTGGGATGAAGATTATTTTACATGTCTTCCATTGTTTTCACCTTTCCTTTTGCTAAGTCGGCTGTCAGTAGTTAGTGGATGTTTTATTTTAACTCTTTCTTCATTAAAAAAAAAAAAAAAAATCCTACCTGTATAACACACCCATCTCAGGCTTCACCACTCAGTAAGGGCAGACTGAGTTTTAATACCCAAATCTTAATGGCTCCAAGCCCCTTACATACTTAACTGCCCACCCCAATCCACTCCACTCCAACCCTAGGGTAATTGGTCTTGTGGCTCATCACTACTGCTTTCTAAAATTCTACTCTGTATTTCACGGGTGCTCTGTATCCCTGCCTTGATGTTTCTGGGGAGGGACTATTCTGATGCTAGAATATAGCTGCTGTCTCTGTGGCTGTCCTGCAGGAATTGAAAATCAACTGTGCCTCAGGTCAGGGAGAGTGGAACACTACCTCCTGACCGGATGCCAGGGATCCTTGTCACAGCTCCCGCAGAGTCAGAAGCTGAGGGTGGGGCCAGGAAAACTGAGGGTGGGAAACAGGATTTCCTGCAGAAAGTCCGCTTGTGCCTCAAAATACCACAGCATTTAGTGTTCCGGCTCTTTCCTCCTCCAGGTGTGGGGGTGTGAGCCTAGATCAGCAGCCCCCAGGCCAGCAGAGACACAGTTCTGATGGGAACTCGGCTTGCCTCCCTAGAGTACTGAGTATTGCCTTATCTGACTGAGGTTGACGTGGGTGCCAGACGTGCTCAGGGCAACACTTTGGAAGTCAAGGGAGAGAATGACTTCATTTTTAGTTTGTAAGAGAGTAAGGTACCCACAGCAAGATTACATGAGCAGCCCTCAAGTACTTAGAAAATATGCTTTTAATGTGTAAACACACACACACAGATAACGTAATTGGATATGACAAAATTGAGATGGGGGCAAATTCTTTGACAGGCCTCCTAAGGAGAGGTGAGGCTGTTTGTCCTCTCCCGACCGCTCCCCATGGCTCTGGCTGGCCTGTGCTTATCAAGGAGAATGAGGACTATGGAAGGGAATCTATGCTGGATCTGGCCCTGGCTTTTAAAAGAACTGGCAGCCTCTGCCTTGACCTCCCGGAGTCCGGCCCCATTACCTAAGAAATCTGAGCACCTTGCTTGAGAAGCCTGGTGCAGAGGCCCTGGGACTTCACAGAAAGGGAAACGGCCCAGCCATGCCTGCCAAAGTCCCAGCCATGTGGCCGAAGCCTCTGGCCCCTCCAGGTGAAGCCAGTCACCAGCTGAATGCCATGAAGTGACACTGGTCAACTCAACACATGGCAGAAAAGTCAACCAATTCCTGGCCTATGTAAAACAGTCGTTGCTTTTAAGCTGGGGGATACTCTCTTACATAGCAGTAGATTCCTGGGTTCCCAGATAAGGACAAATTCTCCAGGGTCATCCGGGCTGTGTTCAGATCTCCACTCCCTTTCAAGATACTCTGCCCTGTTCTGTGTCTGTCCCTCCTCACCAGATTCCCTTTCACTGGCTGCAGGCCTTCTGGGGCCCTCAGACACACCGTCATCATGACACCAACCAGGGTTCACCAGACGAGTTTCACCTTTTCTCCTATGAGTCACAACTACTGTGTGTAAAGAGAGACCCTCAAAGTATTGGAGACCCAACTACTGTCCAGATAGGATACCCACTTATAGTAAGAAAGTAGTCATGAAAGTGTAGTTGCTCAGTCATGTCCCATTCTTTGAGACCCTATGGACTGTAGCCCACCAGGTTCCTCTGTCCATGGGATTTCCCAGGCAAGAATACTGGAGTGGATAGCCATTTCCTTCTCCAAGGGATCTTCCTGACCCAGGGATTGAACCTGGGTCTCTTGCATTGCAGGCAGATTCTTTATAGTCTGAACCACAAGGGAAGCTCCCTAGTCGCCATGGTTGCTATTTCAAATTTTTTTTCTTTTTTTAAGGAAGATGAACATGAAACATGAGGAAATATTTACAAAAGTAAATATTTACAATTTTTTTTCTTCCTAGTTTTTGAGTAGAAAGAAATATTCAAAGTCAGAAAGGTCATGAAAAATCTGGGTGCTTGAACCCTTTCCTATTTGTACCTGGTAATCACTATGTTGTTTTCTCTTACCCAAACATCAAGTCCTGAGGCCTGTGCTACATTTCAGGATATAAATCCAAATGTTCCCAATTATTATTCTCTGTTAGAGCCATTTCCCCCTCATTTTCTCTTTCCCTTCGCCTGCTAAAATTAGCTTCCCTAGCTGGAATCTGTAGCTCGCTCAGTATGTTGCTTTAACTCTGAGTCAGATGCCAAGAACACCTTTGCAGTCTGGTTCCCAGGGTGTTGGCACTGATGTGCGGTGCCAGGGCATCAGTGTGGTGTTCAGTGATGTGTGGTTCTTTCTATTCTAAGGGGCTACATTTGGCTGTTTATAGAGCAGCAAAGCACAGCCTAGGCTTTACCTGATGACAGAATGAATGTGGGGCAGATGCTTTTAGATTCTGATGGTCACACTCAGGGATCAGCTGAGTTTGCAGGCGGTTTACAGCACCAGTAATTTACTGGATCCTGAACCCCTACATGGCCTTTTCACTCAATTTGGCCAAAAAGAGACCTCCTCTTAGCTGGCTAAAAGCAAGGAGGGTTCAGGAATTTGATGTGCCAAAGTTACCCTGTTCCATTTATCAAGGCATCTTTCTTTGCTGATCCTCTCATGTCAAGTTGTAGGATATTTGTGAAAAGCCCAAAAAGAAATCAAGTCTGAGAAAGAAATGAATGGTTTAGTTAGGACTTGTTGCTTCAAGTTATAGGAAAACTAGGGTGACCGTATGATTTATTATCCACACTTTGAGAGTGAAAGGAGGCACTGCTAATAATTAGTCCAGGACAACATGTATCAACTCAGACTGTCCTGGGCAAATGGGCCGCCTTCCTATCCTTAAAATACCTCAACTTGAGTTGTCTGGAGCAATGCAAGGTATTCACTGGCCACATAACGAGAACTGCAGAGGTTGGTGGACTTTGAAGTAGCCCAACCAGTTTCTTCTGATGTCTCCACTCTTCCTTCTGGATGGCAGCTTTATCTTGAAGCTGGTTCTTTGGTGGTCATAGGATGAGTTCCTGAAGCGACTGGGGCTCCAGGCTGTTGCTTTCACAACCAGCAACAGGAAGAGCACTTCTGGTCCTAGGCTTACAAGCGAGGATTTTGAGGTTCAGAAACTTGGGTCATGTGCCCACCACTTATAAATGATGTGGCCCAGGAAATGGAATTCCTTGGTTTCCAGCAACAGAGGTCCACTGTTGGGGCTGTGAGTGGGTCACTTTTTCTTAGTACTGGGACCGTTTGGGGATGAGTGGGTTTTTTGCTTTTCATTAAGATTTGGGTGATTTGGGGTCTTCTTTGGTGGCCCATTGGTTAAGATCCGTGCTCCCAGTGCAGGGGGCCTGGTTTCGATCCCTGGTCAGGGAACTAGATCCTGCATGCCACAACTAAGCATTCTGCAAGCGGCAGTGAAGATCCTGTGTGCCCCAACTAAGACCCAGAGCAGTCAAGCAATTTTTTAAAAATCTGGGTGATTTTAAGGAAAGAAAAGGGGATGCATACTGGAAAATAGCAGTAAGCGTCAGTTGTGTTGGAAACAAACCTGAAATTTAATAAAGTGACATTTTAGGCTGTGGGTAGTTAAGAGGGAGACGTCCTAGATGTAAACCCAGATTTTAGCGCTTACTAGCCATGTGACCTTGGACAAGTCATTTAACTTAAATCTCATTTCCCCAATTCAGAAAATGAGATAATAATGGTACCTGACTTCTATGGTTGTTACAGGATTAAATGTGATAATATAACCAATGTGCTAGTGACATTGTCAGGCACATAGTAAGTGCTTAATAAAGATTAGCTTCTGCTGTAATGGTCATTTAAGTGACTCTTCAGAGGGATGTTCATGGGTATTTGTAAAGAAATGCTAATACATCAACAAAAGAGAAGTCCACTTACTTGGCTGAGAAAGAAATAATGAAGGTGAAAATAGGAGCTGGAGGAAGCACCAGAGTGAGGACAGCATACGGGAGAGGGAAAGCATGGCCCCAAATAAGAAGAGGAATAAAATTGGGTTTCAGAGACTCTTCAGTGGTTCCCATCCAAGGTCAATCTGTCATCCTTAAACATTATAACAGACTCTTATAAAAGCCTTTTCCAATGCTTCATGGTGAAGAAATTCTCCCTTATATTCAAGATAAATCCCTCTGGTTGTCACATAAGCCCATTTTATGTCTTCACACAGGATAAAACATGGGTAAAGGTTTAACAGACATGGAAGGCTAAGATGGAGCTTTAGAGATGCTATAGAGAAAAGTGACAAGGCTTAGTGACATCCATTTTTTAGTGACAGGGAGAAAGGGTAGTGTCAGATGCATGCCTGTGATAATAGGCATGAAAGACGAGGGAGACAATGGTATCTGTGTCGACGAGTGAGCAGGGTGAGGTTGGTCTGCTAGATAAGGAGTTGGATTTATAAACATATGGTTGTGGTATTACCAGGGCTTTGATAAGTAAAATCAAAATGGTGCCAGAATAGTAAAAAAGACATTTTATTTTTCTCTCTGTACCTTGCTAGATAAATAGGTGGTTAAAAAAGAGAGGAGAAGGAAAATATCAACAATAAGAACTTTTATCAATCTGTACACATCCTGGCAAGGCTTATAAATTAGAAAATCATCAAACGTGGGTATTATCAAGTCCTACTTTTTGGTGTGGGAGGATGGAGGGGGTTGGTGGCTTTTCTTTGCTTCTTGGGGACTTCAGTAACAAAAGTGGTACTTTTTTGCACCTGTCAATGACAAGTGAAACTTCTGCCTTATAAATTCAGTTTCCGGTCATTTTAGGTTTTGTTTCTCTATGGACTTTCTGGGATATGAGTCATTTGTATTTAAGAAGAAGTTATATTTTCTTATGAATGGTTTCAATGAAAGCCCAACCTAAGTTATCCAAATTTTGGCTATTAATGTAATTGCATTAAATGTAATTTCTCCAAAAATTAAGTAAATTTTCAGTATAAAAATTATCTGAGGTTTTATAAGTTCTTAATTTAGTTTGCTATTTACATAGCATCTGGTCATCATTTTCCATCAAAAATAATAAAGAATAAGGACCTTCCCCCAAAATTTGTACTTTGACTTGGAAGTAGAACCATATAGCCATATAATTGTAGACAATTTAAATCCCAGAGAGAATTTTGTCCCATGAAGAGGAAAGAATATAAAAAGAATTTGTATTGTTTCTTCTGTTATGCTCTCCCAGCATGCTTTGTTTGTGCCACAAACTAGGAAGTTTTCTTATATACCTATTTTCATCTCCAATTTCAAACTGAGGGCAAACCATGTGCTCTTTTACAAACAGTAGTTGCTCAAAAAATGATTGCAAATGAAGGACGAATGATTCTGTCATACTTGAGAAAATCAATTCAGAGTCATGCAATTTTTAATGAGATGCATTGAAATATTTTATGTATTGTACAAACTTATGGACACAGTAAAGTTGCATTTTATATCTTAAAATAAGTCTGGTCCTAATTTATTAATATGTTTAAGAATTTAATTCTTAACCACTTGACCTACTACTGTCCAATGGTCTCAATTATTTAACAACTTAAACTGACACTTAATAAGTATGTAAATGGAAAGCATCTTAACGTGGTGCAGGTATCTTCCTAAGTGCCAATTATATGCCTCAACATTCCCTTCAATTTGGATGTGTTCGTAAGAATCTAATTATACTGGTTTATAGCTGATGGAATTACAGAAGAAGATTTCTCTCCTACATACTTATTAGACCTCAATAAGTGTTCCTTTGCAATCTGTTGCTATTCAATTACCAAGTAATAACTGTCTTAATGAATCTAATTGAAATGCTTATTTCAGACTCCTATCACACACAAAGAAGGAGGCTTCATGGAGTGCTTACCCTGGATGGGGCCTGACTTGTTTATTCAGAAAGAAGGGACTTCCTTGGGAAGAGGTTCACAAGGCGAAAGCTTTAGTAGAGTTTCAAGGGCATTCACTTCTCCATCGTTCACTATCATAAAACTTAAAGCCCTCCTTTAAACCTTGCTACTCAAGCCCATGCCTACATGAACATTCACAAAATTTTCAGCTTGCATTTTCACTTCTGAAGTGTTGGTTTAGCTTTTTTCAATGAAATCAGAATAATAATAAAAATGTAAATGCTGCTGCTGCTACTGCTGCTAAGTCACTTCAGTCATGTCTGACTCTGTGCGACCCCATAGACGGCAGTCCACCAGGCACCGCTGTCCCTGGGATTCTCCAGGCAAGGACACTGGAATGGGTTGCCATTTCCTTCTCCAATGCATGAAAGTGAAAAGTGAAAGTGAAGTCTCTCAGTCGTGTCCGACTCTTAGCGACCCCATGGACCACAGCCCACCAGGCTCCTCCGTCCATGGGATTTTCCAGGCAAGAGTACTGGAGTGGGGTGTCAGTGCCTTCTCCGAAAAATGTAAATACCAATAGCTAATACCCTATGTATAGGGTACTCCTAGTGCCAGGGCTGCCTAAACACTTAACATATAGGAACTCATTTAATCTCCACAAACTCCCTAAGAGGTATATATATTGTTATTGTGCCCATTTAACAAATGAGGAAATCCAGGACGGTTTATTTTTTGCAGAAGGGCAAATTTGTACAGCTTGTTGTACAGTCGCTAAGTTATGCCCTACTCTTTGCAACCCCATGGACTGCAGTATGCCGGGCTTCCCTGCCCTTCACTATCTCCTGGAGTTTGCTCAGATTCATGTTCATTGGGTCAGTGATGCTATCTAACCATCTCATCCTCTGTTGTCCCCTTTTCCTCTTGCCTTCAGTCTTTCCCAGCATAGGCTAATAAATGCCAGTGATCGTGAAACAACCCCAGGTCAACTGGCTCCACTGCACAAACTCACAAAAGCAAAACTTGAAATAAATGTTAGAGCTTAGTTGATGTAACCTCTTGTTACTCAGGAAATTGAGGGTTCAGGCTCATGAGGCAAAGAGTCTATATCCTGACCTCCATCCCTTGCACTCCAACCTAAACTATGTTGCGTTGTTTAAAAACAACAAAGTAGTTGCAAAACAAAAATAACAACAAAACCCCTTGGGTTAAATATTCTCCTTCCATCTTGCTGTAATTTTTGTTTGGATTAGCAACTGGGTTTTAAAACATTTATCTCAGGGTGATGATAGAATTTGTTTGAAAGAATGTAAGAGCACAGCCCAAAACATACCATGGTGTTTATTTTCCTTAAAGAAGAAACTTATATTTATTGATCCAAAGAGGAATGGGAGGTTGATTCAGGGAATTGCACATCACTGATAATTCACAGTTCCTATGCAAGTCTGGGAGGCTTCCCCATTGAAACCACCCTTGTAGAGCTGGCTTGGCCACAGAGCTGCTGACACATGGGTGCTATGCCCAGAGACTCACTCAAGGTCAAGTTAATCTCAGCAGGATGTGGTCCTTCTCAGGACCTGTCCTCATAATCACAGTGATGGGCAGCTGTCCCACAACAGGGTCCAGCTCTGGGACACACACTGCATGGATTTTCTTCTCCAAAAATGACAGTGTGTTCAGGACTCATCACAGTGATCGCCAGGATTTCTGTTGGGACAACATTTCTATAGAATTCACAAAGATTTTAGATACACACACAAAAACTGTTCGGTAAGAATAAGAGCAACACTTTATATACATTATCTAGGTTTGCTGAAGCAGCGTCTTATATGCAGTTTTTGTCCTTCATCCGTGGTCCATCTCAGTGGTGACTGGCATCATTGCTACAGTTATGAACAGCCAGAAGCAGGACTTCTCAGGCCTGTTCCTGACCCACCTTGTCATCTATGCAGTGCTCTTCTATTTTAGTCTGTGATGTTTTCCTCCAGATATCCATGCTTGTCCATTCTGATTCCAGGGGCTTGTTTTAATCAGGAAGTGTGTAGGGAACAAGTGTCCTCATATTTACACAGTGAACATAGCACCAAAATTACAAAGACTTATATAGCAACAACTTCTTTTCTAGGGAAAGAAAATAGCACAATAGGAGTAAGATATTTACCCTTTTGAGGAAGCCCTGAGTTCCTCGAGCCAGCCAATGGAATCACTTTTGATTTCCATTAATGTGCCAAGCATGGTCTAGGTTCCCTGGCTCAAGGTCTTACAACCTACAGATTTTGGAAAGCTCACAGGACTGCCCTTACAATGATGTCCATGGGAAATTCACAGTGGGCAACAGGGAACACAATGGAGAAATGAGAATTTAACTGAATCCTGTCTTTCTGAACAGAAAAAGCTCACAACAGGGCTTCATATAGACCTTTAGTAGACAGGGACCAATTCTGTGCAGAGAGAGTGGTTTATGAAACAAAATTAAAGAATTGCCAAGAAGTTAAGTACAAAACTGATTTTTTTTTCCAAAACTGATTTTTCAGGCAAATGACTGCTTTATATATAGAAGCATATGAATTTGAAATTTTTCATTTGAAATTTTAAAATATTTCAAATGTGAAATTGTGTAGGTGTGTACTATAGTAACAAGCAGTAAATTTAGGAGAGTATGTGGAAAACAATTTTTTTTCCACAAGGGAATAGATTGTATAGTATTTACAGAACATGCACTACAATCTGTATTCTTATTGTTTTTTTCGAGATTGCAGGCTGTTTGGTTTTGAATTCTTACAAAGATTATTTATTTATTAAACGTGACAATTTCTACTTTGTTGTTGCATTAGGGTACATGGTGTCAACCATCTTTGGACTGTTCACACTATTTTGTGAGTTACCAGAGGACCCCAATCTTAATGCAATCTAGGGAGTGATTGATCAGTTTTGCATATGCTGTTTCTGGGCTGCTTCTTTATACGTGGTCCCCAAGCAGCTTGCCCTGGAGAACTTCAATGTGTCTTCTCCCATTGTCTCTCTGGGTCTCTCCCTTCCTCTCTGTGTCTCTCTGTAACACCCTCTGTATCTTTCTCTTCTTTTGCTTCTTCTTGGCTCTTTAATTTCCTTCATAAAAATGTCAGAATTAATTGGAGAGACTCCCTACTTTTGGTCCAAAGAGCTGGCAGGGATAGAATTTAATGATCTAAAGTCTGGATTTGAAGATCCTGATGCAAACAGAAAGGAAATCCCAGGCTACTAGGAGAGACACAGAGTGTAAAGGGAGCCTGGGCTGAAGGAAGCGACTTTCTCTCACTCATCCAGCACATACTTACTGAGTATCATGTCTATTCCAAGGAAAAAGCCATGAATGAAAGGAAGTCTTGCCTCTGTGGAGCATACATTCTGGCTGGATAAGACAAGTATATAAAGCACCAACAATTAACAGAATATATGATGGTGAAGAGTATTATGAAGGGGATGAAAAATACCATTAGGGCTTGGGAGGAAGGGGTTATTTCAAGTAGGTGAGGCTGCTTGTGAGCTTCCCAGGTGTTACTAGTGGTAAAGAATCTGCCCACCAATTCAGGAGATGTAAGAGAGGCAGGTTTAATCCCTAGGTTGAGAAGATTCCCTAGAGTAGGAAATGACACCCCATTCTAATATTTTTGCCTAGAAAATTCCATGGACAGAGAAGCCTGGTGGGCTACAGTCAATGGGGCCACAAAGAGTTGGACATGACTGAGTGAGCACAAGGCTTCACGTAAGAAGGTAAGACTTGAATTGAGACCTTACAGGCTGTGCAGCTTTAGATAAATTACTTAACCTTCCTGAATCTCTCAAGGATAAAATTAAAGTATTCAACTCTTAGTTTATTGTAAGGACAGAGGAGAAGAAATATATATATATATATATATATATATATATATATATATATATATATATATATATAGTTCAATAGATAGTAGCTGTTATTGTCATTGACAAAATCTGCATCAATTAGGGCCCTAGAAAGAAATTAACAATACACTCAAATTAGGATTATTGGAGTTGAGTTTAATAGAAGAAGAATTCATAAAATTCTTTTGTAGGGAAATGAGTGTAATATCTTGCATCTAATAATAACAGATAGCTTTTCTCATCTCTTGACCCAAGAGAGAGAACAGAGTGCAATTACTGGCACTTGGAGGCAGAGAGAGACACGTGGGGCAGGCAACCAGGCTAAGCGCAAACCTTCAGTTTCCTGGCTTGGAGACATTTGAGGGTGTATTATGCCCTTGTGGCTCAGCTGGTAAAGAATTTGCCTTCAGTGCGGGAGACTTGGGTTTGATCCCTGGGTTGGGAAGATCCCCTGGAGAAGGGAAAGGCTACTCACTCCAGTATTCTGGCCTAGAGAATTCCAGGGACTGTATAATCCATGGGATTGCAAGAAGTTGGATGTGACTGAACAACTTTCACTTCACTATGTGCAGGGCTGGGTTACTGCACTGTCCTGGATTTCAAAGATGCACTGGATATGGAGCCTGCCATCAACAGACTTCCAGTCAAAAATGGGAAATGACCCATACACATGCAGTTTGGTTGCAGCATAGAAAGCAAGAAGGGCCATAAAGGAGGTTCAGAGAATGACTAAAGGGTCCTCGGGTCAGATTACTTCCAGCCAATGCTGCTGCTGCTGCTAAGTCGCTTCAGTTGTGTCCGACTCTAGCCAATAGATCAGGGGAAATTCAATGGAGGAGGTGGTTATGTCTGCCCTGGACCTTAAAGGAGGCCCAGCTTTCACATATGCACTGATGCTATGCTGGGAAAACCCTGTGTGTGCAGAAACTAGGAAGTTTAGCTCAGCTGGAGCCTCTGGCACGTGAAAGGGATATAGATTTTGTCATGCCTGTGAATCTGTCCTCCTGATGTTCTTTCTTCTTTCAAGCTATGCTTCCCCTTCCCTCTCTCACTGACTTTCTCATTTTGCTCTTGTCCTCCTTTATAAGAGAAGAATTTGGGTGGAAGGGCGAATGAGAGTGAAGAGGGGTTTTATGAGGTAACCAAAAGGGATGCTCAGCCTGGAGTTCCCAGCCTCTAACAGCCTATTCCAGAGATTACATGACAGGGTGGGAACTGATGGGGAAGAACAGCATTGAAACATGTACATTACCACAAGTAAAATAGATGGACCAGTGAGAATTCAAAGCATTAAGCAGGGCACCCAAAGCTGATGCTCTGGGACAACCTAGAGGGATAGGGTGGGGAGGAGTTGGGAGCGGGATTCAGGATTGGGGGATACATGTATTCCTATGGCTGATTCATATCGATGTATGGTGAAAACCACTACAATATTGTAAAGTAATTATAGTCCAATTAAATTAATTTATTTTAAATAAAAGAAACAAAATAACCCCAGAGCAAAGGCTGTTTACTTTATCCCTTAAACCCCTTTCTCCTGCTTCTCTCCTCATCTTCCAAGAACCAAAAACAGAAAACATGGGAAACAGAAGGGAGACAGATTTTAGAGAATGTTAGCATGGCCTTTGTCCTGAAGTCTGCCACCTCCAGTTTCTGTGATAACCTGTTGCATTTCACATCCTCACCATATGCACCCCCAGCCTTGTACTTGACTCAGGTACTTCTCCTAGGCTGCGGGGCAGCGCTACTTTCCAATGTGCTGCACAATTCCTCAGACTAGAGGCTCTTCTGCACAGGAGTGCACTGCTTAGGGAAACATGGATAAACTGTTCTGGACCTTTATGTGTTGGTTTTCTGTTTCTTCATTCACCACGGAAGCCCACTTAAAGTGGAAAATTTAAGCTCAGAGCATCCCCACTGGTTTCTTTGGGTGCTTTCATACTGCTCAGCGGTGGACACTCACTAAACGTCCATTGAACGGATGAATGTTTGCAAAAAGGTACCTGGGTTGGAAAGCTATCATAATTATCACACTGTGTGCACTCTAATTGCCATTTAAAATTTTATTCCTGGCCCCAAGTAAGCCTTGAATCCACTGACAGGGAGTTGGGGAGAGAGGACAATACTTTGTTCATATTTGAATCTCTGGCAACTGGAAGACTATATATGGTCCATAATGATGTTCAATGAATGCTTGTTTGACTAAATGAATAACTAAATTACTGAATGAACAATACTGGCTCCTAGGACTTCCCTGACAGTCCAGTGGTTAAGACTCAGCGCTTGGCACTGTAGGCGCCACAGTGAAGTTCCCCAGGGCCGAATGGTGTGGCCAAAAAGGAAAAGAGACGGAAAAAAGAATGTCTAAACAATACTGGCATGTAAGCATGACTTAGGGAAATGATTGGAGAAAATGAAGACCCATCATTGAAGACATATGGGAAAGGGCTTGTATACAACAATAAGAAAGTTGGGCTTTATTACTTATTCTTTTTGTTAAGGTAATGACTGAAGCTTTTTGAGCAATCAGGGAGTAATTTAGTGATCAAAGTTGTTTTAGAAAGATCATACTAATGGTCACATAGAAGACTTGTGCAAAGTCTGATATATAACTAAGCTTTTGTTGCTTTCAAAAAGTGAGTCCCACTCTTGGGAGTCTATGCCTTGAAATGAGCTAGAATAGCCTCTTTGAGAGAGAGACAGGGAGAGAGAGAGATCCTGTTACAACAGAGGTCCACTCATCCCAGACATCCCAGCTAAGGTCCAAGGTATGTGAGGCCATCAGAGACCAGCCAGCATCACAACCAGCTCCACCAGTTGATGGACTCGGATGCGTGAGAAAGCCCAGCCAACATCGTGTGGAGCAGAGGCAAGTCCTGATTGAGTCCTCCCCGAACTGCCAACCTCTACAGTGGTGGAACATAATCAATGCTGTCAGCCATTAAATGTGAGATGTTGTGGCAGACAGAATTTTGAAGACAGTCTGCCCAAGATTTTCACTCTCTTCTTATCACATATAGTATATAGGTACTGTTGTGAAGGGATTTTGCAAATATAAAGAAAGCCCCAAGCCAGGAACTTCCTTGGTGGTCCATTGGTTAGGAATTTGCCTGCCCATGTAGGGGACACGAGTTCGATCCCTGGTCTGGGAGGATACCCCGTGCCGAGGAGCAGCTAAGCCCATGTGCCACAACGAATGAAGCCTGCATACCTGGAGCTGTGCTTCACAAGAGAAGTCACTATAACGAGAAGCCCACTCACAGCAACGAAGGGTAGGCCCTGCTCGCTACAACTAGAGAAAGCCCGCACACAGCAGTGAAGATCCAGCGCAGCCAAAAGCACTAAGTAAATAATATGTAAATTAGAAAAAGAGAGATTGTATCTTAAAAATTAAAAAGCCCCAAGTCAGTTGACCCTGTGGTAGGAACCTGATGCGATCATTTGAAGTGCTCAAGTGAGCACTTTAAATGCAGTGAGTTTTCTCTGGTTTTTCTTAAAGATAGAGGAGGCCACATAACAAGGAATGTCTGTGGCTCCAGCTGACAGCCGACATGGGAGCTGGGACCCCTGTTGTACAACCAAAACTGAATTCTGCCAACAGCCTGAAAAAGTAGGAAGTAGGTTCTTTCCCGGAGCCTCCAGGTAAGAGCTTAACTCCGCGGAGACCCTACTTACAGCCTGTAAGACTGAGCAGAGAACCAGTCCAGCGTGCCAGCAACACTAACCTAGAGCATCACATGCTGATAAGCTTCTGCGTGTATGCTCAGTCACTCAGTCATGTCTGACTCTTTGCAATTCTGTGGATTGCAACCTGCCATGCTCCTCTGACCATGGGTTTTTCAGACGAGAATACTGGAACAGGTTGCCATTTCCTCCTCCAGGACACCTTCCCAACCCAGGGGTTGAACCCACATCTCCTATGTCTCCTGATTGGCAGGCAAATTCTTTTACCACCGAGCCACCTGGGGAGCCCTAATAATCATCTTGTTTGTGCTAATTTGCTATGCAGCAATAGAAGATTAATAGAAGTTTATTTTAGATGACGAATACACATACTAACATTTTCATGACACACAAGAAACACATACCATAGTGCAGGGAATTTTAATTCTGGCTGAACATCAGAATCTTGTGGAGCACACTCTAAATATATCCATGCCTGGGCCCACCTCAGAGATGCTGAAACTTAATTGATTTAATTGTTCTGGGATGTGGCCCAGGTATTGGTATTTTTGAAAACTCCCCAGGTGATTCTAATATGCAGCCAAAATTGAAAGCCACTAATATAAAACAAATTATGTACGGGCAAAGAGATGGATGAGAGAGATATCCATCCCATCACCCCTCCGTTGTGAGACAGTTGCCTCAAGCATGTTGGTGACTCTGTCAGGTAGGGTGTTTCAACTGGAAGAAACAACATCCCATCAG
Source organism: Bubalus kerabau (assembly GCF_029407905.1). Taxonomy (NCBI): domain Eukaryota; kingdom Metazoa; phylum Chordata; class Mammalia; order Artiodactyla; family Bovidae; genus Bubalus; species Bubalus kerabau. Next base: position 67,586,151 of record NC_073633.1, read on the forward strand.
CAATGGGGCAACAAGAACATTAGTCTCTCCTTGAATGGGAAATCCAGATATGAGGGGTTTCATAGCTGGTGAGTTCAGTGGCTCTGCATAACTGTCTTTGGCTTTTCTCCCAGTTACTTCATGGTACTAAGGTGGCGGTTCCTGATTTGTACACCACGTATCACTTGCCACATCCAAAGGAAGCGAATTCTCCTCATGTATTCCCTTCTAGCAGGGAAAGAAAACTTCCCCAAAGCCCTCCCACACTTTTGCTCAATTCTGTTGGCAAGAATTGGGTTACATTTCCAGGTACTCACTGTCTGAGAGACTGGAAAAGAAGTACCCAGCATGTTCAGCCTCTGTAGTTGGAAGTGGACTCTCCTAGCAAAATCTCAGTAGGGGAAGGTGTGTAGAAGGTTACTGGGTAGATGACCAAACACCTTGATTCTTTCATGCACCTCCTTATGCTCATCTAAAGATACATATTCATGTATCTCTATATATAGCTCCTTATGCTCATCTAAAGATACATATTCATGTATCTGTATATACAGGTGCATGCATAAATAGAATTACATCATAGATGGTCTTTACTGTGGTCATTCTTCCTCTCACATTCTACTATTGTTATTATAATAGTTTTAACTATTTTATTTCAGCCTAACATCAAATGTTGACACCTGATGTTTATCCTTTAGTAATTCCTTCAGTGCCTAATATAAATCATCAAAGAATGCATATACTTATGTGTGGGAAGGGGGTTGTCATTCTTTATACATCAAAAGAGGATAGTATTATGGCAACTCTGTAAGGTATATACAGAGATTTTTTTAAATTCATCTCTAAATATTGCCTGTTACTGTCCAAATTTTCTCAGTTTTCCCTCCATTCTCTCCTTCAACTTCTATCAAAGAGTCCAGTTAAAACAGTACAGGGACTTCCCTGACCGTCCAGTGGTTAAGATTCCATGCTTCCAAAACAAGGAGTGACCATTAGATCCCTGATCAGGGAACTAAGATCCCACACACTCTGTGGCGTGGTCAAATAAATAAGAAAAATAATTGTTGCCTACTTAAAAAAAACATGAGTATAGATCTTTTAGCCTTTCATGCTTTTTGTCTGGGATGTCAGGGCAACATAGTTCTGAAGTAAAGTATTTTCTAACTAATCCTCTATCTTTCAACTAGTTGCTTGTGCTTAGAAAAGTTGTCTGGGTCTCCTGATACTCTCATTTAGCTGTTAAGGTCCTTCAGTCTCTTTCTACTTTCCCAATGAAAGCCAGTAATTAATTTTGTCTCTTCTAAGCTGCTGGAAGATCCATTTTCTCCTAGGGGATGATGTTTTGAATTTCCAAAGATGCCATGTTTCCTCATGACGTTTGCTACCCGAATGGTAGAAGTCCCCTGTTGCAGGCTAGAGAGAAATCCATTCTTTCCAGATTCCCTTCCTTCTTTTCCCATGTCTATTCCAACATGAAAGGGAGTTTCTTCACAAAGCTCTAAAATACAACCATTTTGCTGAGGAGTTTTGTCCTGTTTTGTTATGTGACTGTCTGTTTTTAGGAGCGATGGCCTCTTCTGTTATCTTTTGATCAGATGTGAACAAAACCAAACAGTTGTCAAACAAATTTATATATATTTAATAAACCTGGATCCATTCTGTATTTTTCCTAAGCAATTCCCTAAATATAATGATGTCTGAGTAAAGGAGAGAAGAAAAAAAGCAAAACATCTGATCCCTGGAAAAGGCATAAAACCATTTAAAAAAGATTGCAACAGAATTGACTCCTAGACACCTTCAGTTTCTTGCACTGGACAATAACTTTGTCAGACTAGCACCTGATCAGATTCTAATAAAGGCCCAGAGCAGCCAGGATCTCAAAAAGTTTTAACCAATTTATTTTGAGTAAGCCCAGGCCACCCATTTTAGGTACTAGAGATTTAGAAATTAAAATGATTTATTTGAGGTGATTTTATATGTAAAGATGAGAGAAGTATTCTTCCTCTACAGATATTTCTTCATTCCCTGGCAGTAGGTGACCAATCTAAAACTAAAAGACACAAGTCCAGTTATGTGATTAATTTAAATTTTTTCAACAATGGGGGTAATTTTCTCTTCAGTGGTTTCTGTCCCCCTTGTGCATTTGCCAAAGAATGCTCAAACTACTGCACAACTGCACTCATCTCACACGCTAGGAAAGAAATGTTTAAATTCTCCAAGCCAGGCTTCAGCAATACATGAACCATCAACTTCCAGATGTTCAAGCTGGTTTTAGAAAAGGCAGAGGAACCAGAGATCAAATTGCCAACATCTGCTGGATCATGGAAAAAGCAAGAGAGTTCCAGAAAAACATCTATTTCTGCTTTATTGACTATGCCAAAGCCTTTGATTGTGTGGATCACAATAAACTGTGGAAAATTCTTCAAGAGATGGGAATACCAGACCACCTGACCTGCCTCTTGAGAAACCTATATTCAGGTCAGGAAGCAACAGTTAGAACTGGACATGGGACAACAGACTGGTTCCAAATAGGAAAAGGAGTATGTCAAGTATATTGTCACCCTGCTTATTTAACTTATATGCAGAGTACATCATGAGACACACCTGGCTGGAGGAAGCATAAGCTGGAATCAAGATTGCTGGGAAAAATAGCAATAACCTCAGATATGCAGATGACACCACCCTTATGGCAGACAGCGAAGAAGAACTAAAGAGCCTCTTGATAAAAGTGAAAGAGGAGAGTGAAAAAGTTGGCTTAAAGCTCAACATTCAGAAAACGAAGATCATGGCATCCGGTCCCATCACTTTATGGCAAATAGATGGGGAAATAGTGGAAACAGTGGCTGATTTTATTTTTCTGGGCTCCAAAATCACTGCAAATGGTGATTGCAGTCATGAAATTAAAAGACACTTACTCCTTGGAAGGAAAGTTATGACCAACCTAGACAGTATATTAAAAAGCAGTGACATTACTTTGTCAACAAATGTCCATCTAGTCAAGGCTATGGTTTTCCAATGGTCATGTATGGATGTGAGAGCTGGACTGTGAAGAAAGCTGAGCACTGAAGAATTGATGCTTTTGAACTGTGGTGTTGGAGAAGACTCTTGAGAGTCCCTTGGACTGCAAGGAGATCCAACCAGTCCATTTTAAAGGAGATCAGTCCTGGGTGTTCATTGGAAGGACTGATGTTGAAACTCCAATACTCTGTCCACCTGATGCAAAGGGCTGACTCATTGGAAAAGACCCTGATGCTGGGAGGGATTGAGGGCAGGGGGAGAAGGGGATGATAGAGGATGAGATGGTTGGATGGCATCACTGACTCAAAGGACATGGGTTTGGGTGGACTCCGGGAGTTGGTGATGTACAGGGAGCCCTGGTATGCTGCAGTTCATGGGGTCGCAAAGAGCTGGACACGACTGAGCTGAACTGTGCATTTTAGGCTTATTTTCAGAGAACAAGAACTTCACACTGAATTGGCTTGGTTGCTGACACACTCGAAATAAGTTAGACCATCAGAAATACCAATGAAAAAATATGATACATACAGCTTAAATGCCGATATAGAGGTTGAATTCTATTTTAGCTGGCTACATTGGTTAAAATTACCCCCAAAGTTTTTTTAATCCCTTTAAGGTGGTCCATGCTTTAATAGAGAGGAGAGGCAAAATCAGTTTCTTCAAAGGGAGAACCTGTTAAGTTGAGAAAATTCAGTTTAAAAAAGGGAGGGGTTCGGTGGGAGGGGTGAGGGGGGAATCACAGGGAATTTTGGAAGGGGTGTAGCTTTCCTGACAGCCCTAATTGGCGTGCTGTCTCAGAGGAGAGGGTTTTGCTCTACTAATTATTTTGTATTTTCACAGGTTGTCATCACGGTAACAATCTGATTGTCCTCAGAGCTACCTGTCCTCTGTTCATGCGCGTCCTAGCTTTCTGTTGTTCTGGAATCCAGGGAGGAGAAGACAAAGGCGAAAATGGGCCTTTCCAGGTTTCTGTGTTCATGCCCTTGGAGAAGACGGAGGCTGCGGCAGCTTCTCCTTTCTGAGGTGCTGTTCTGGACTCTCAGCATCTGTTCCTGCCCCGGCTCAGCCACTGCCTGGGCCTCTCTGCCTGGGCCCCAGGTGTTCCCTTGGAAGCCTCTGTTCTGCCTTTTGGGATTTTCAGTTTTCATATTCCATCACGTCAGTCTTAGGATCTCCAGCTAAAATCGAAATACACTGTTTAGACACCTTAGAAACCAAAGCATACCGAGGTCGATCATCATGATGACGTCTCCCTCTCAGCTAAATCAAAGCTTCATGGAGTTTGTTTCCAGCAGTGGACAGAAGTCACCTTTTCTTGAGACCAGATAACTAATCAAAATCAGGGGCTGTCTCCCGGATTTTTTTTTTTTTCCTTTTTAAAGTGAACTTGTGTGTGTGCATGTGTGCCCAGTCACTCATTCATGTCAGTCTTTGCAACCCTATGGACTGTAGCCTGCCAGGCTCCTCTGTCCATGGAATTTTCCCAGGCAAGAATACTGGAGTGGGTTGCCATTTCCTTCTCTAGGGTATCTTCCCCTCCAAGGGATCTAAACTGCATCTCCTACATTGGCTGGCAGGTGGATACTTTACCACTGAACCACAGGAAAGCCTAAAGCAAACTTAGCAACATATATGTTTGAATGAAGTACATTTCAAAATATATTACTTTTAATGATTACAACCACTTTTTAGTATTTTGTGTATTTCTTTCCAGACTCCCTTTTATATTTAAAATAATTTGAATTCCATTGCTTTCTTCAGTTAAATATTTTACTATTTTCATTAAATAAATGTATGATAGTTATGTAAATTAATCCAACATCAAGAGTTCAACAGTTTCCACCTTTCTTGAGATGTGTTGCATGGGTAATTGGAAATAATAGATTAGTAAGTCCTGGTATTCAGATGGGCTTATTCAGGGGACAGCCTTCACTTGGGCAGTCTGACCAGGCTGTCATCAAGTCAGGTTGAATTTTAAGGTTCGATTTAAACTTTATGAGTTGCCGCAGGTTTGGAACTGACCAGCAAACATCCAGGTTGCCCAGACCAGCGAATGGTCTTGTCTCTCAACCTGAAATGTCCTTGAATTTTGGAACCTATCTCAAACTCCAAACACCTGCTAACACCTGAGGTTTTCAAGTTTGCAAAAGTACCCCAAAGTTCCGTTTCTTTTTTTACACTTTCTAAAACTCTCCAATCCTTTGGCATGCTCCATTCAGAATGTTAAAGAACCCTCTAATCCCCTAGATGGAGAACCTGATTTGAAAATGTGAAGTGGTAATGTCTGGCCAGAACCTGCCACCTGAATTAGAATAAAACCCCCAAGACAGTCCTCAAATTTGACGCTTTGATAGACATTTTCTATGGGCTTATTGCAGACCTCACAGAAGGCTAGGTAGCTCATATCATCAGAATACATTCTCCTTCAAGATGAAGTCTGACTCCTCTAGCTCCACCAACCATAGGGAAAAGTGAAAAAATATAACTGTGTTTAACTCCCAATCTACAACCCCAGCTCAATGTAAAAGAAATTCCAAAATAAGAAATAAAGTGAATTCTCTCCAAAGACTCTCTGACAGTTCACAGATGTAGGTCTGGCATGATGCCCAGAAACTTAGATGGGTACAATTTGGTCACATCAGGTTAATTTCTTTTAACGTCTCTAAATATATCCTCTTTGGTTGCTTTCAGCCTACAGTACTGCATCAACTCAATTCAGGGATTTTTTTTTTTTTCAGAGTAATTGATTTGACATGTTTATTATGACGGCCAAGCATGTGACTGATTGACTAAATGTTTCATTTTTCACTCCATGTTTGGCACATACCCGCGGACACTGTAATTATCCTACCCTTTTTGTCTCTCCTCATTATACGTGAAATGCAGAGAGAGGCCACCCTTTCTGATTGAAAACTGATATTCTCTTTCAGCCCTTTCATGGAGTGTGCTGCTTTGCACACAGGGCCTGAGTGTGAAAATACATGAGTTAGCCCTGATTTGTAAATTGGCTGTCATCTATGTTTCCATAGTTGTCACAGGCCCGCTGATCTCAATTTCTGTACCTTGAAAATGGGAAGGACAAATCTTATCCTTTTCCAACATAAAGCATTACTGTTGTTGTTGTTGTTTTAGTTGCTAAATCATGTCAGACTCTTGCGACCCCATGGACTGTAGCCCGAAAGGCTTCTCTGTCCGTGGGATTTCCCAGAAAAGAATACTGGAGTAGGTTGCCATTTCCTTCTCCAGGGGATCTTTCCAACCCAAGGATCAAACTCATGTCTCCTGCTTTGCAGGTGGATTCTTTACCACCGAGCCACCCTATTGGAAAGCACAGATATAGTATCTCCATCAGTATAGAAAGTTCTGCTGGACTGGGCTGTCTGACACTGACAAATCTTCCCTCTCACAGCTTCTCTAACTGGCCTTAAGTCAGCCTTACAGTAACATCAGGTGAATCCATCTCACACACATGAACAGCAGTCCAAAGTAACAGTGCGTATGTAACAAATGACATATTATCATACTCTTCTTCTCCCACACCCAGCACTAGCGGCTAAAATTAGCCAAAGTACATGCTGCAGAGAGATTTATCAATCAATAATCAATACCTAATTTTAAAAAGAATTATATCATGGGACAGAGTCTAGAAATATTCTATTTTCCTTAATATGTGAGTCCCTGTAGATCCATGGTCTGGATATCCAGGATTTGAGTGCCCTCCCCCATCCTCTCATCCCCTGATTCCTCTGTGAATTAAAGATTGATTTTATTATCTGCCCAGTTTCTCCTTGTTTATGGCTTCACATCTATTGGATAAAGAATGCAATGTTAGCAGATATTTAAGTGTTTTGCATGTTATATATGCAAAAAAGGTAAGCATCAAATATAAACACAAGCTGATTGACTTAAGATGCATTGTTTTCATGCCTTATTTTATTGCCAATCTCACATATCTCACATCTAACATGGAATAGGCCTCTCACAGTCATAAAAGGCCTACAAACCAAGATATTGAAAGAGTAATATTTAAGCACAGCATTCATAAAATAGCTAATGGTATTATAGAGTTGACAGATACCATAGAACTGTCAGAGAAATGGATGTTGAACCATCTCCTTTCAAAAATAAGAAAACAAATCAAGAGAGGGAACCTTCCTATACTGTTGGTGGGAATGTAAATTGGTACAGCCACTGTGGAGAACAGTATGGAGGTTCTTTAAAAAATTAAAAATAGAGCTACTATATTTTGCAATCCCACTTCTGGGTGTATATCCAGAGAAAAAAATGCCCCCAAAAGATAAACACACTCCAGTGCTCATTGTGGCACTGTTTACAATGGCCAAGATATGGAAACAACCTAAATGTCCATTGATAAAGGAATGGACAAAGAAGATGTACATATATACGACGAAATAGTGCTCAGCCATTAAAAAGAATCAGACAATGCCATTTGCAGCAAGATGGATGGATCTAGAGATTGTCACACTGAGTAAAGTTGTCAGACAGAGAAAGAGAAATATTGCATATCTCTTATATGTAGAATCTAAAAAAATGATACAAATAAATTTATTTACAAAGTAGAAACAGACTCACAGACTTATAGAATGAACTTATGGTTGCCAATGGGGAAGGGTGGAGGAAGGGATAGGTAGGGAGTTTGGGATGGACATGTATTCATTGTTAATATTTAAAATAAATAACCAACAAGGCTACTGTATAGCACAGGGAACTCTGCTCAGTATTATGTAACAATCTAAATGGGAAGATAATTTGAATAAGACTAGATCCATGTATATGTATAACTGAATCACTTTGCTATACACTGGAAACTAACACAACATTGTTAATCAACAGCACTCCAATAAAAAATGAAAAGTAAAGAAAAAAGGTACAGTGCTGCAGTGACTTGATGAAATGTGGAGTCAGGATTTGAATCCAGCTCCCAGACCTGGACCCTGAGCTATTTTGGACACCTTGTTCTTTGCCCTCCTGTAACAAGGAGAATGAAGGAGAAGAGCTAGGAGGGCAGGAGAAGAAAGTTGGCTTCTCTCAGCAGGAAGGTGAGTCCTTCTGGTACCTGGCCAGCACCTAGGTGATCCTTGCATGGGAGACATTTCTTCTTAGCCTGAACCAGCATTTCATTTGTCTTATTTCCCAGAGTAACCTAAATGCCAACCAATGGGATTTCTGGCACCACCACCACTCTGGTATGTCTTGGTTAATTCATTTGTTTCTTTACAAAGCCTTCCTTATGAAAAGCTCCAAGTTCTCTAACCCCATTTCTTTCAAATGGCATCTAAGCATTTACCTTGAGGATTCATAGATATGATTTAAAGGGTCTGTAAATCTCCTGAAAAAAAAAAAAAAAAGAAATTCAGCTCTCAGTCCATACCATTTATTAAGTTATCAAAGATGTCCACGATTGAAAAAGGCTAAAATCTACCATAAAGGGAAAAGAGAAAGATGCACTTTAGAACAAAAAAATCGCTGTACCCAGGAAAACTGGTATAATGGCCAGGCAGTATGATAAACATCAACTTAATAGAGATAGACAATGGAAATGCAAGAGAATATAATGCTCAAAAAGCCAAGGAGAAACAAGGCTGAGGATACATTTCCCTTATTGTCTCTTCCTTCATTTATTTTTCCGAATCCAATGACAGCAGCTACTAACTCATGCATGCTAAGAGAACCAAATGGAATCATGATTTTACCTCCCATCTCAATACCTGAGGAACATATATCTTACTACAGTCTTATTCAACTGAAATGATGGAATTGAGAAACATCCTGTACCAAACAGCAATAAATATTCACAGGAACCTGATTTACCAGTTATAATTTTAGACTAAAATGATATTAAAAATTTCATGTGAGAATACAAATCACAAATTTTAAAAATGCCTGTTGAACTCTTTGACATGAATCACAGCTATATCCTCTTTGACCAGATTCCTAGAGCAATGGAAATAAAAACAGAAATAAACAAGTGGGACCTAATTAAACTTAAAAGCTTTTGCATAGCATAAGAAACTATAAACAAGATGAAAAATCAACCCTCAGAATGAGAGAAAACAATTGCAAATGAAACAACTGACAAAGGATTAATCTCCAAAATACACAAACAGCTCATGCAGCTCAATACCAGAGAAACAAACAGTGCAATCAAAAAGTAGGCAGAAGACCTAAACAGACATTTCTCCAAAGATGACATATGGATGGCCAGAAAACACAAGAAAAGATGCTCAACATTGCTCATTACTAGAGAAATGCAAATCAAAACTACAATGAGATATCACCTCATATTAGTCAGAATGGCCATCATCAAAAAATCTACAACCAGTAAACGTTGGAGAGGGTGTCGAGAAAAAGGAACCCTCTTGTACTGTTGGTGGGAATGTAAACTGATACAGCCACTATGGAGAACAGTGTGCAGATAGACTCCTTAAAAATCTTGGAATAAAACTATCATATGACCCAGCAATCCCACTACTGTGCTTATACCCTGAGAAAGCCATAACTGAAAAAAACAGGTACCCTGATGTTCATTGCAGCAATATTTACAATAGCTAGGACATGGAAGAAACCGAGATGAATGAATAAAGAAGATGGAAGCTTGGTACGTATAACCATGGAATATTACTTAGCCATAAAAAGGAATGTACTTGAGTCAGTTCTAGTGAGGTGGATGAACCTAGAGCCTGTTATACAAAGTGAAGTTAAGTTAGAAAGAGAAAACCAAGTAACATATAGACACATACACATGGAACATAGAAAAACAGTACTGATGAACCTATCTGCAGGGCAGGAACAGAGATGCAGACATAGAGAACAGACTTTGGACACTGCAGGGGAAGGAGAGGGTGGGAATAACTAAGAGTAGCATTGGAACATTTACATCACCATATGTAAACCAGATAGCGAGTGGGAACTTGCTGTGTAAAGCAGGGAGCTCAACCGGGTACTCTGTGGCAAGTTCTGATGGGGGGTGGGGAGAGGTTTCAGAGGGAGGGGATACATGTCTACTTATGGCTGATTCACGTTGTTGTATGGCAGAAGCCAACACAATATTGTAAAGCAATTATCCTCCAATTAAAAAGAAATTTTCTAAAAAAGTTAAAAAAAGAAAAGCCTGTTGAACTAACAATACGTGGACAAGTTGAGCCACTGGGATGTTGGCCTGAAGAATTTGACTGTTAAATAATACAGTTCACCTGGTTTTCTGTATTGTACATTTTTCAGGGGCTCTGATGATCAGTATCAGCCTGCAAGAAGAGCAATGTGTAATAACCATGACTTGGTGGCAAGTATTCTAGGTAAGAATATTTTGGTATATTTTAAAAGAAGCTCTCACTGGTGTTGACTGACTTAAAGATATTTAAAAATATGACACCTTATAAACCTCTTGCACATCTAGAGGCAGAATATAATGATTTGTATATTTTATTTTGACTTTACATGCGGTGTTAAAAACCCAAAGTACATATTATTTACACATCCACAATACAAGTTTACAAGATATCTATACATGTTAAAGTACTCTATAAAACAGTATAGAGCCACTTCACTTTAGGGTTACTTTTTATGCCGTACCATTAAAAAAGATACAATCTGTGTTTACCTTTGCACAAATGAATAAAGCATTTAAAGATTAAATTAACAGGAGAGAGACTAGATTTTATGTTAGAAATCTCAACATAAACACTGATAGAACTCACATTACAAACTACAAGGCAGCACAATGTTAGAAAATGTTATCCGGGTTCACATACAGTTACTGTTCCATTTTCCGCACGCCGGGATTAATATTGGCAGGGTGAATTCGAACACGTTTGTCGGCGGTGGACTGAGTAGTGTTTATCGTTGGTTGGTTTAAATTATTATCAATCTGTATTATTTTAGTTTCAAAGCTGAAGTGTTGCAAAAACAGAAGTTTTAGCTTTTGAGCTTCCAGAGACCTCAGGGATTCATGTTCTTTATAAAACAATATTCTCAAAAGAAAAGAATAACTGCATCCATATTCTACATTCTGTATAAAAATGCTCTGGTCTTTTGCAACCCATCCTCCCCCAAGTAATAAGATATCATCACAGGAAATCAGTTGAACTTATTTGTCTGACTAAGTCAGGAGCATTCCTCTGCCTTGATACTTTCTAGATGAGGTTCAATAAACCGTGGTGTGCAGCATATTAACTGAAAGAGTCGTCAGGGTTGCACATCATCAACCGTAAGTGGCTTCTGCAAAACTACGAATAAATGACTCTATATGGTTTCTGCAGGTGTCACATTACCTGGGAAACCTCATTTGACTTCACATTATCACTGATTCATCCTTAGTGAAAGCAGGAGTGGAATGTTTATCATGGCAAAGGATGTAATGCGGCTATCTGGATGGATTGCTTTACAGTTAATTGTTCTAGGTTGTTGTTATGATTTTTTTGAAAAGTCTTTTCAGGTGCTGGTTGAAAAACATGTACAACTGGCACTCAGTAAATGATGTGCTATACTGAAAACACTTGACATATTCGAGTACTTCTATCATTCTCATGAATAAGGCACAAAATGCACAGATTCAGGTAAACTCACATGTAATATTTACAGTATACTGTCGTTACCTGCATGACTTAGGAGAAAGTTCTCACATCACACAACACAGACAACATGATTGCACCACTGTTAAGTTCCCATAGACTGTTCCTGTTAAGCCAACTATGAGCCTCTCACATTCCCTTCTTTTGTCTTCTGTTTTGTATGTGTGTGTGGTTCTTTTTTTTTTTTCCCATCTTGGGGTTAGAGGGGAATTAAAACAAGAGGAATTTTACTACAGGGGAGAAACCAAACACAATAAAAATAAAACCTTGTTAGTGTGTCCAAGGTTAACAGAGTCACTGGGGCTTGGATTCACAGTGGACTGGTGAATTTTACTACTGAAACTGGTGGATAAATTAAGGATACCTCTTAACGTCTCTATCTCCTTAAGCTGGCAAGGCTGTAATCGAAGTTTCAGTGACTAGCAGCACAAAATTACTTAGTACTCTTACATTCTGGCATTGGGTAACATGGAAGTCGAGTTAATCATTTTGACTGTCAAAATCAGCCTTGGCTTTCTTTCTCAAAGCTGAACCCAATGGACTGCTGTGGGAAGAAATTATTGTCTCTTGTTCAGTCATGCGCGATGTAAACAACTCCATAGCACAAAAAGATGCAATGGGCACCGAAACAAATGCTAGTGGGGACAGAACACACACACACTCACACACACTCACACACACACGCACACATACATGCACACGCAACACAGTTCCTTGGTGGCATGGAAAAAAATGCCACACATGAAAAAGATGCTACAGTTTGGGTCAAAGACTGAATTTTTAGCAAATTGTTTGGTAATCTACAAGTTCGTTTCTTTGAGACATTACCTTTTTTTTTTTTGACATTTGTGCAAGAGGCAAGGTGAATGCATACATATTAAAATGTTCACATTTAATGGGAAGACCACACAAAATGGCAGTCTAAGTTGAACCCATTTTCAAGTATTTGCTCACAGACAGATTCTTCTGAGCACTGGATCAGCTCTTTATACTGGTTACAGGTAGCCCCTCAGAGCCACACATCTCTTTAGCTTCAAACAAAAGAAATGGAATGACCAGCACCTTCCTTTGTTTTCAGGCAAGTACACAGAAGCCTTGCTGCAGTAGCTACATATGGCAAGTTCTGATGTTGCCAAAGTTAGGAAGAGTTTCTTTGGCCACTTGCTTCTCTTGAAATACAAGCGAGTCTCTTTTCTTAAGGTACCCTTACCATATCATCCTCTCAACAACATAGACAGGATAAAGCCACGCAAGGAAGGGCACACTTGAGGCCTAGTAAGTGTATTTGTTCAGTGGTCTGACGGAGGTGGTCTGAGGAACAAATGAAGGCTTTGGTGGCACGTCAGGTTTTAAGGACGGTGTCCTCTTTAGTCCCGTCCGCGGAAGGGTGCCATTACTGGTGTAGCTGCTCTGTCTGGAGAGTGAAGGCTGTAGGTGAACACTCACTGGTGCTCCCTGAATATAGTCCACCTTTGCCCCTGCAGGGGTGGGCATGTACCCTCCACGGTTCATACTAGGCTGTCTAGATAACAAAACACCATTTGGTGAACTTAAGTTTTTAGGCATAGCCGATATAGAGTGCCTCTGGGATGAATTTTTATGATAACCCCTCTGTCTTTCCAAAGAAGTCATCGGAACTCCAGGAGTGGTGGGAACATCCACTCGCTTGGTTGGGCTATTTCTGGGAAGAGTCGAGGGAGGAGAGTAGAGAGATGCCTCGCGATTAGGGACCTTGGGCGGGACTTCAGACATAGGTCCCACGGGATCCAGCATTAGGGTCTGGTGGGCCATCTGGATGTCTCCCATGATGGCTTTGGGGTTACTGTTTGGGTCATTTAGATGCTTCAGGAGATCATTGAGGGTATTTCTGGAATCCACAGAACGCCGGTGATCTCTTTTACTGGCTGACTTTGTAAGAGGGTGGTCAATGTTTTGAAGCTTCTTTTCAGCTTTGTGAGCATTGGAGTTTGAGAAAGAAGTGTTGTAGTCATGGGTAGCATTAGGAAGAACAATGGCGCTGGGGATATGCCCGTGACTTAGTGGGGAATGTGGTGGAGGACTAGAAGGAAAAAACTGTGGGGTTTCTTTCCTCGAAGCTCCATGGCCATGGGCCTTTTCTGAGTGGCTCTTCATGGCCTGCAGGGTCTTCTGGTGAAGCACAGGTGTAGACTCAGGAGTGGGGAGAGCAGCCAACTCAGGAGGTTGGCCTCGATGGTCCATGACCATGGATTTTGTATCTCCATTGGGTGGCAGCTCTTTCCGACTGGTCAGCAGGTTACTATATAATTTGGGAGAATCGATATTCTGTTGATATTCCTTGACGGGGCTGTCAAAGAGACCATTCAGCTTGGCAAAACTTCCACTGGAGTCTGTGCATGACTGGGCAGATTCTGCATCTTTATGGATCTTTCTGTTTTTCCGAACAAACATGTCACGGTAACAGTAGACTGCCACACCTGCAATGAACGCACCCAAGACAAAAGCTGCAAAGACACAGGTGATGAGGACATTCATGTGGACCATCTGGTTGGCCTCTCCAGACTGGACTTCCCACCGTACACCTGCAACAGACACACAGGAGAAGAGTCTGAGTGGGGAGCTTCTTTACAACTGTATTAGCCAGCAAATGGCTTGCCTTGAATTAACACTACCTTCACATGGTCCATATGCTTAGCTTGGAGAGTGAGGTGGACTCCCAAATCTCATTTTGTTTCTTTAATCACAATAGGGTCCCCAGAGACACTTACAATTGCTACCAATAAAGGATAACTCTTCCATTGATCTGTATTATGTATTAGTCTTTTCCCTTCCAATCCCTCTTAAATAGCTGTTATATAACATACAAAATTTTAAGCATTTCTATCTAAAAATTAGGGCTAGAAATTATATATTTTCTAACTGGCCCATTTTAAATTCATAATGTGTTTTTCTTTCTCATGATTTTCTCTTAATTCATAAATCAGCATTAAAGGGCAGTTACTGGGATTAGGGAAACGTATGAATCTATATAAATACACATTTTGATAAAATAATTATGCTAAGACAATTATGCTCTTCTTAATTAGCATGAAACTATATAATTTGTTCACAAACTAAAAGCATCTGCTTAGTCACTGTTAGCTACAAATACAACCTTTCCTGTTTGCTTTTTTTTTCATTCCATCTTGGAGTGAAGCACTCTTGAATTGTCTGCTATGAAAAAAATCCAGACAGTCTAAGGAAGTATACTATATATTACAGTTAAATTATATTATCCAATTGTTTTGAGATATTTTATGAGATATTTAAATTAGACTAGAAGAAGAAGAATTAGTTTGTAATTATTGCTTTTTTTTAATGCAACCACAGACATTTAGAGATGTTAGTTTAAGAGGTATCCAAGTCTGTTACATGCTATAAACACAGCTATCCCAGAATAAGGTAAGTCAGAGTGAATTGAAGATTCTGTTGCTCCAGGTTAGTAAGTACTAAGGCCTTCAAACATTAGTTGTTTTTAATCAATGTTGAGGGCAATGGAATTCAGTGGCAATGTGAAAGACAAAGAAAAGTAGAGAGAAATGGAATCATGAAAGAAAATAAAAGAGGAAGAATGATTATAAAATTGTTTACAATGAAAACATAAAAATCCAAAATCAACAGACATAAATCATAAATGACAATGCACTGCCATAAAAACTGATTGGAAACCTGATACCACAGTTTAGTAAGCACTAAAGAACAGATTTTTTTTCCCCCCAGAGTCATAGATCTTTAATAAGGTAATTCAACAGGCAGCTATTTGATAACTGCTTCTATTATGGGACGAAAATGATAGTTCCGGACAAGTGCTCTGTTATGTTTTATTGTGTGTGGTGTTGAACAACTTGGTGCCTGGCATATATCAATACTTCTCAGATCACATTGTAAACTGGAGCTAAACAAAAGACTGGGAAAGGCTCCTAAATAAAACAGCCAGTATCAGGATATTTGCAATTAACGAGTTTTGTTTTGGGATGTTGCCCGGGTGGCCCTCGGCATTTTCTGATATCCAGCAGGGTCCAGCTTCTTGAGACAGAAGCCACCGTGGGTTAGATTGTCTGAGTGGCTGTTTCACCAACTCTTTCAGCTTTCCACCTCTGTCGCCGTTAAGGAATGCACTCCACGTAACCACAGAAGACCGGAGCGACCGCGGCCAGTGGAGGCGGTGAGAGTAGCAGAGGTGGCTCCATCTGGGTTCACCTCCATCCACTCCTCAGAGATATTAGGAATCAGGTTTCCACTCAGTGAGAGACGAGTTCCCTGGTGAGGCCTTACCCTTTGGGATACCTGATAAAGGATCAGTAAAATCAGAAGTGTTTGGGTCATCTTGAACTACAAATTTCCGGGAGCTGGTCAGTTTAGGTCTCCAGGTATCAATCACTTTAGGTGTAATTTCTGGGATACTTGCCATTGTGGTAACAGAAGATGAAGATACCTCCATGTCTGTGGTGGCAAACAGATTTTTATTAACGTGGGTAATGTCAGCCCGTTGTTTCTGACTGGACTGTGGTATTTTCAAGTAAAGTTTAAGCAAATTTTATGAGAAAGCCTGTTCGAGGATTTCATCAAAACACATCTAAGGAGATTACACCAAATCCCTTTCTTGCAAGGGAAAAAGAAAAACTAAAAATGAATCATAAAGACACATGAAGCAGATTTCAAATTTGAATACACTCAAAATACTCCTACTGAAACCTCTGGGGTGATTAATGACACCCATGGAAAAGGTAATATGAATCCCACAGACTGTGATTTCCTCATCTTTTTGTGGGACAGCATCATTTCATTTCTTTTTGTGTATTTTTAAAAAATAATTGTGATTGATGGTTGGAAGCTGTATATCTTTCACTGGGGAACCTAGAGTGTAACTTCATCAGAAAGCACCTGGTTGGTTCTGCATAAACACTCGATTTTGGACTTGACAAACAGGCTGTCCTGCTTTAGCATAGACCTCCGGCCCATCTGTAGACTCCTGAGTGCACTGAGGAGTCACTGTCCATGGGGAAGCACTGAAGCTTTCCAGAATGCGTGCGGAGTTTTTTCCCCAAAGAGTAAGAAGCAACTCATGCACAAGAAATGGCATTTACGAGCTGATTAAGGGTGTCCTGATACATAGGATCTACCATTCTTTTCTCCCCTCTGAGGAATGAAACAGCTAGTGAATTTTAGAACCAGCGACAGGATCGGGAGTAACTTAACCTCTTAGTTCGTCTATTACTGAGTTCTGCCAAGCAGATTTTCCATCAAAATGGAACTGTATGATTTTAGGCGAAAACTCCGGAGACCCAAATTCAGACTGGTACAACGGTCACAGATGAAGACTCCAGAACAGATGAAGACAAGGCGGGGGCGGGGAGGCACAGGGAACCCAGTGGACGTCTTAATACATCAGAAACCAGCTTCATTCGATGGGGACCTTCTTCACACCATTGAGATCACAGCATTCAAAGGTTCCAGGGATTACCACAAACCATTCCAAAAAAGATCTCTAAAATTTATAAATACACATTTTGGGGAAATGTGTATTTGTTTACTAGGTCTTAGGAAAGGTGAGGAGAGAAGGGGGAAATAATGAAGTTCTGCCATCCATTAAAAATAGATGGCTGCAGGGAACATTCATGATGCACACGGGTGAGAGAAGAAAGCTCAGGTGGACGGGCGTGCCGCTGGAATGCAGCCTATGTTAATCCATTGGATTTTTCTTAAAGGATGTGCGCCTTGGTCAATGATGGACTATTAACATGCTACACAAGGTGAAGTGCTGAGTAAGAAAAAGTCTTTGGGACCATCAGGGGGTTATGAGTCAAAGCACAAAAATGAGGGGCTGCCAAACTGCGCAAAAGGAGGGGAGAAGGGGCTGAAAATGCTGAACTGAAGGAAAGAAAAGGTTTGTTAATTCAAAAAAATGAAAAAAAACTAACCAGATGTTGGACCGCCAAATATTTTGTAATCTGGTGTAGTTGAAGTAGGCAAAATTTCTAAAAGAATTAAAGGAACAAGTAATCAGTAAGAAGTAACCAAAAGAAAGCAAAAATTTATGAATTCCATTAACTCAAAAAGTCAAAAGAAAGGACTATAAATTAAAAAATGAACCTACTGGTTAGACTACCTTTCTCTAGATTTCCTATGGAATTGTAAATGGTGAAGGTAAAAAAAAAAAGTAAGATTCTTCTCTAACTTATCCCCATGATCAAACAGCTCAGCTTTTGCGAAGTTCAAGTTAAATGCTAGGTGGCATGTGTACTGAGTCATTATAAAAGGCTGATTGTAAAATAATGTTCACGTGCAAATGTGGTCCAAAAGAAGTGCCAGGAGGGAAAGGAAGATTCGGTCTTACCGTGGCAGTCCCCTAGATGGGCCGTGTTGCCATATTCTGTGTCTTGTTCAAATCCTCCAGCGCTGTGGTTATGGAAAGCAAACAAGTCTTCAGTTAACAGCCTTCATAGGAACACAAGTGACAACCAGAGCAGAACCAAGAACACAGACAGATTAGTAAGAATGAGCAGAGAGAGAAAAATGGACATTTCAACATAGCTTGCGAAGATGAATATTTGTATTCAACATTTAGGAACTAGAGTGTTTAAGAGAGCAGAAGAGAATTGTTTTCTTTCTCGCCATCTATCCTTTTCCCTTAAGTATTATACTGTCTACAATCTCCTTCGCCTGTCATAGCTCCAGATTTTCTGTTTTTCTTTCTCCCATACAACAACAACAACAAAAACAGAAAAAAGGAAAGAAAGAAAGAAAAGAAAAAAGAAAAGTAGTGTTATTGAAATTTTTCTACAACCCCTAGTTTTAGAGGCCCTGGAGAAGACAGAAGCACATCTGGAGAGGATCTCAGTTAATGTGACAAAGTGTACTTACAGCATCGCTGGGCTCACTCGACCACAGGCCCCTTGGCTTAACCAGCCACAGTATGGGTCTCGAGATGCAATACAAGACCTGTATGCAGCCAGACAGAAGGTAACCTGAATTTTCTCATTATCAAAGGTCATGATCCTGAAAGACCCAGGGCAAGGAAAGAAACATCAGCTTACTTTTTACATGATCCATAACGCTCACAGCGACTGAGGGGGATGCGGATAACGCAGCTAGAGAACGCCACATATAAAGCATGATGGTCTTTATCCAACTGTAATGAGATGACCTTTCTGTCCTCCTCATTTTCAGCATTGCACCTATATTGTGGGAGACATTTTCAAGGTAGATGTCTAGTAAGTCAAGAGCTATATGAACTAGGCGAGGCAAGTGAGGTTTGGCAATTACTGAGAGCTGGGGAGGTGTTAAGGAATACTCTCAGTAGCAAACTAGGCAAGTACACAGTTTAGGATGTAATAATTATGTGATTCATCTTCTACTGCTTTGCATGGTTAGTTAAATTTCAGGCTGGACAAAGGGTTTTTTAAAGATTGGCTTCCTGTTCTGATGATAGAAGGGAATTGCATTTCTTCCCTATAGGGAAGAAAAAGGATAATGTTCTAATGCATTTTAATCTTCCTGTGCTAACTATTTCTAGATCTCTCCTTAGTCTTCTTTGCTCCATTACTCTCATCTATCTCGTTTGTTTTAATGGTTCATATAATTTTTTATATCAGTGGTTGCAAGAATTATGGGGTATATATGTGTGTGTGTGTGTGTGTGTGTGTGTGTGTGTATCTGCAACCAGCTGTAGCATAGTTCTGGATGCAGCATCCTGAAATAGATCTGTAAGGTAAGAGGGGTTGGGTAAAATATTCTCATTTTCCATAGGTGACAAGGGCTTAATTATTTTTAAATGTATCACTGTCCACCCTCCAAACCCTGAGACTCAGGAAAACACCAAATCCGGGTTTTTATTTCAGTGAGAAAAACAAACAAACCACAATACTAATAAGCCAAACCACTACTAATTTGAGGCTTCCCTGGTGGCTCAATAAGTAAAGAATCCACCTGCAATGCAGGAGACCTGGGTTCTATCCCTGGGTTGCAAAGACCCTCTGGAGAAGGAAATGGCAACACACTCCAGTACTCTTGCCTGGGACTTCCATGGACAGAGGAGCTTGGGGGGCTACTATCAACAGGGTCACAAGAGTGGGACATGATTTAGCGACTAACCACCACCATTTCTGCTGCTGCTGCTAAGTCACTTCAGTCATGTCCGACTCTCTGCGAGCCCATAGACGGCAGCCCACCAGGCTCCCCTGTCCCTGGGATTCTCCAGGCAAGAACACTGGAGTGGGTTGCCATTTCCTTCTCCAATGCATGAAAGGGAAAAGTGAAAGTGAAGTCACTCAGTCATGTCTGACTCTTAGCAACCCCATGGACTGCAGCCTACCAGGCTCCTCCGTCCATGGGATTTTCCAGGCAAGAGTACTGCAGTGGGGTGCCACTACCTTCTCTATTTCTACCACTGCTAATATAGAGGGCTGAAAGGAAATGACTAGATGAAACAGACACTGGAAGTCCCCAAAAGCGTTCTGGTATAATACACCTACTTTGCATGGTTGTATGCTTCAATCTCTTCCAGTAATACGCTGTCATTCAAAGAGAAAGGGCTGGTCTTTGCCAAAACTTTAAGCACCACGCCAGCTTCTGAGCCAACAAAGATGACTGTGTAGTTCTGGTGGGGTCCGGCAGAATGGTCGACGGCGATGGCCGTCAGTCTGTACCTGCCAGAGGAGGTGAATCAGGTTACACAGGGGGCCAACAGGAAGGGGGACTACTGAACGGGAGTGGGCCTGCGTGTCTGCCCAGTCTTACCTGATCCGAGTCTTTGTGAACCAGGGCTCGTCAGCAATGGGTGGGACGGCGGAGTCCATCAGGGGGTGGGATTTGATGAATGACAGGGTCTCATCCGGGAAATCGATGGAGGTTTTATAAGCTTCGGCAAGACCGTGCTTTGCACAACAGCCAGGCCTGAAAGGAAAATAGTGTGTTTTCCCCTCCTCACAATTTGTATCTAGGGAAAAGGTGTCTATTCTGGAAGAAAACGTTAAGAGGGGAAGGAGAGTGAGCCAAACCCTCTGAGAAACATTATTTCCACGAACTCTGTGGGCTCTCCACATTCAGGCTCTCAGTCATAGTCACTGAGTTTCTATATGCAGCGCTGCACAGGGCCACCGTTCCTGGAGAGGGAGGGGGGCCCAGCCGCTGGCTGAGGATGCATGCTTCCAGTGACCAGAGGGCTTTGTTAAAGACAGAAATCCTTCCCGTCTTTATTGTCTCCCTACCTTGGCTTTGGTACTTTGTCTTCAGGGACCGCTGTCCAAACAGAATCTGGAGTTTTCTGTTCTTTAAACCGTCCTTTGAATACTTTTTCAATGTCATCCATGCTAAACGCACAGACTGCGGAACCAGGAATGCTGAAAAAGAGGAATGGCATCAGGGGACGGCAGACCTGTTCTGGGTCCCCGCAAACAAGACACAGAGCGCCTTCTGAAGCGCTGGGGGTCGGTTCTCACCTGTTGAGCTGTGTGGTGAACACCCCTACCACCGTGGGAATGCCATTGATTTGTATTATGTCTGTAATAGACTGCAGAACATCAAAGTAGAAAAAGGAATCTCCGGGGACAGAACAGTTAAGCCGAGCCTTCAGAAACGAAGTCCAGTGCTTCTCCAGGACGCGCTGGGAGCCACCCATGTCGTTTTTACATATGCGGGCCACACGTGAATAAACAGCCTGCCCAGGGGACAAAAGCAAGGCGACAGGATCATGAGCATGGAGGGAGAACAGGAGCAAAAAGCTCCAGATAAGGGAGGGACAAAAAATGATAAAAGATACACGTGGTTCAAAAGACTCCAGCAGCCTTCCCTCTAGGCATCTGTAGAATAAGAATGTAAACTGTATTTACCTGTGAGAAAAACAAAAAAGGAGGGCCATTTTCCTGTTCTACCAAACAAGCTCCCTAACAAGTGAGCCACTGGGCTGCCTGGCTGGATGGAAACCATTCCCATACTTCATTCCCCACTTAGCTTCTCATATTGTTAACGAAACGCACGATCCTTAAACCTGGCATAGAAGGCGATGCAATATTTTAGAATCTTACGGACTTGGACTGAAGTACTCGTCAATGAACAGGGGCCCTTCCTTTCCATCCTGCCTTTTGACACTAAGAAAGAGCAGCTATCAATAGATTTCTAAAGAGTTAAAGAAGCATCCATAGCTCAAGGGTGCCTGCAGCACATTCTCTGTAGTAACAGGAAAAAATAAATGAAACCTTCTCAAGGCTGCTGTTCCCACTCTGGCCATTGTTCAGTTATTTCCCAGCAACTATTCTCTTGCTAAGCAACACAACTCTCTGCACTTGGCCCTGAATGCACTGAGTGCTGGAAAACATGCAAAGACCTACCAAGGTGGGCTCAATTCCATGCAATACGAGTGCACAGGCATATACTTGCCTTGCCTAAGTTGTTATGTTCTACAGCAATTTCTCGAAAGAAGAAATAGACGTAATTTCCGTATTCTATGGCATGCAGAAAGTGTGGCTCTGAAAGAGAAAGTGAAAACAAACTGGTTCCTGAAGGGTAATTCAATTAGCATCATATCCCGACTGCTAGGCATGACTGACAGACATCACACTGCTACTTTCAAGCCAAGAACTTTGATATGCCACCAAGTTTCAGGAGTCCCATTATGGGTATGTTGAAGCTTTAGAAAACCCAGAGTCTTTAATGTTAGCTAATGGACTAGAAAAAGCCTACAGGGAACTGAACTACAGCAAAGGTCTTTGTTTCAACAGATTTATTCATTAACCTATTTAGCTAGTAAAGGAAACTTTTTATGTTGAAAATTAAAAATCTTGATTTCTAGACTCCAAAGAACAAAATAACTGTGAAGATATGAACTAACAGTTCCCAGGGTTAAACTTCCCAGGATAATTAGAAGGAAGTGGGCAAGGAGTAGTGCATGCATTTAGTTAGGCAAATGGTACACAGAATGGTGATCTTTTTTTTTCTTTTTGAGGTCACCTAAGATAGAAATCTACTTTCTAGACATAGCTACTGGTCTCCTCATTTCCCACTAATGCAGCCAACCAAGGCAGCTTGTACTGGGCTCTAAATTAACAATATAAAGTCATGCACTGAACTTTCCAATGCCAGGGCTCCTGTTCCCATGTACCCATCCTGCCACCCCTGGCAATACTGCTCTTCAAAGGTACCTTTGATCCATTTGGAATCATATTTTATTGTACGAAGAGCAGATCCATCACCCATGCTTCGATAAATAACAGCATCACTGGCCAAGAAGTCAGCCACTGTGGCAGAATACAGCTTCCCATCTGAAACCAAGGTTATAATTTAAATAAAAATAGCCACAGTTATCATAAGTGTATTATCTTATGTGTGTGCTAAGTCATTTCAGTTGTGTCCAACTCTTTGCAACCTTATGAACTGCAGCCTGCCAGGCTTCTCTGTCCATGGGATTCTCCAGGCAAGAATACTGGAATGGGTTGCCATGCACTCCTCAGGGGATCTTCTCAACCCAGGGATTGAACCCACATCTATGTCTCTTGCATTGGCAGGCTGGTTCTTTACTACCAGCGCCACCTAGGAAGCCCATGTTTTCCCATGTAGTGTGTTACATCCTTTGGAGTGTTTTCACTGACATTATTGCTATATATACAAATAAATCTAAAACCTGATGCTCATAATCAACTTGTGACAGGTTGACCTGTATTATCTAAGTTTATAGATGAGAACTTGGAGCACCAAGAAGGTAAGCAACTTATTCAAAAAAGGCTTCCCTGGTGGCTCAGATGGTTAAAGAATGTGCCTGCAATGCAGGAGATCCAGATTCGATCCCTGGGTTGGGAAGATTCCCCTGGAAAAGGGAACGGCTCCAGTATTCTTGTCTGGAGAATTCCACGGACAGAGGAGCCTGGCAGGCTACAGTCCATGGGGTAGCAAAGAGTCTGACACGACCGAGCGACTAACACTTTCACTTTCAGCTTATTCAGGGTCACTGGCCTAACAACAGAGCCAAGTGTCAGAATACTTATAATATGCTCACTTATAATTCCTCTTTTTTGAAAATCTGTTCATAGCTTTTAGTCTTTGAAACACTCATGTCAAGGTAGCTATTCTAGTTATGAGCTTTTTTCCTTCCTTTAAATTCCTCTTGCATCTTCAATCTCATTAATCATTTATATTCATTACACTAAAGAGTCTTACCAGCAAAAAGGGCAACATTAGTTTGTCTGGCATCAAATGGGCATCTTGCCAGGCCACTGATTTCTTCTCCATCATACTCTAAGGTATTCAACTACAAAAGAAAAATAAATAGCTAGTGTCACATCTGTTCAATGGACATGTTTGAAGGCAATACTGCTTTATTTGTACTGAAATTCTATGGGAAAAATTCTGTCTTTATTCTTTCATAGTGTTAGAGATAAGACACATTACTAGATTTATAGAAGAAAGGATTCGACACTAACACCATACCAGTAGAGGAAGAAGAATTGATTAAAAACAGCACATTGTATAAAATATACTTACCTTATAGTATCTACACATGGGATTAAACGCATTGGTGCCACAAACAAAAACCATCTCATCGTTTCTTGGAACAAATACTTTAATAAAGTTGTGGCATTCATCCTAAAGAAAGTAACGACACTACCATTAGACATTCCATATGCCTACATCGTGGGCTCAAGCCACCGTACAGACTCAATCTAGTGATCATATATTTCTTTTACTTACTTTATGCTTGCCTTTCATAGCACAGTTTTCTCGATCCTGTTGTCTTGACCGCCATGTCAGTTTCTGTATCAATCAAGCAAAACCAAAGTTCAATATTTTAAATACTGAGGGGAGAGGGACATTACCCAAGTTCTAAGGGAATGCAAATAAATTTGCCAACTACAGTTGCTCACCTTGTTTGGTATTACTTCTGTTTTGGGGATTTCATTTAAGTTTACTGTATAAACTTGATCCCTGTGTGAAACAAGGCAGTTAAGTCATACCATGTGAATACATAAACATGTTAAGCTGCTGCTTATTTTATTTTTACAGAGCTGCTTTTATTGTGTTTTAGAGATCATTTGGATTTTCTCTGTCTCCAACAAAGTCAACAAAGAGTACTTTTTCATTAGTGAGATGCTTTTATATATCACTGTGGTTAGAGAGTGAAGAAAGTCCTTTTCTTCAGGCATGGGTCAAATGACTACTCAGTATTAGCATAGACATACTTTTAATATTTACTTGAATAATTCCAAGTTAAAAAAAGACTAAAGAAAAAAAATTTTTTTTTTCTCCTGGTGCTTTAGGAATAAAGAATGGTGTCTGATTTCTTGACTGCAGTAATAAAATAGGACTGCTGAAGGCTTTTGCTGTATTTTGTTCCTGGTACACAACGCTGACTCTTCTCAAGTGAGTATTTTTGGCTACTTGCAATTTTTGATCACAATCGCATATTAGTTTTTCATGAACTAGACACATTAATGCAAGCACCACAAGAGAAAAGAATTTTAATCTAATAAACCAACGAGGGGAAAATTACCTGCCAGCAATATAAAGTGTGTCTCGAATTTTCAACATCAGCTGAAAGTCCAGCCTGTGCTGTGATTCATTGCCTGAAGGACGTCCTCTAAAAACCGGATATTGCCTTGAATCTGCAAGTAAAAATGGGCTAAACCATCAGTCAGGATTACGGAGCTGAAGAATCGATATACAGCATTGATTAGCTGTATATACTAGTTGTAGAAGGGTTTTAACTAAATTCTTTTCTTAAGGTCTTGAATATGAATGAATAAGAGATGGTGAATACCACCAAATGGTCTTTTTCTTTTTAACTGAAAACATATAACCTATATATAGGTTGCTTTAGAAAAGTGCCTAACTAAATTATCCCATTTTCTTCAGACACTAGGAAATGATTATGGATAAATGAGGATGTAAAACATTTTAAAGACATAAAATCCTCTTTCTAAAAATGAATATGCTTAGAAAATTAAAACCAAAATAACCCTTCCTTCTTAGAAAAGAGTATTCTTTAGATTACTTACAGTGATAGTCAACGGTATTAAGGGGTTCATCATCTTCAGGAAAGCTGACCGCCCTCAACTGGGAAATCAGTAGCAGCAGCATGTAGGCACAGAGCAGGAAGAACCTCATGGTTGGGCCAAGGTGAAGGCAGAGCAGCCCCTCCTCAGAGAGTCCACTTAGCTACCTGGAAAACAGAAAGAGTTTGGAAAGATCTCTGCTGTGATCAAAGAGCTTTGCCATTTGTAATCAGTTCAGTTTCCGTCATGAGCTCTCTCCAACGTTCCCCTCCCATCAGAAAGATGGCAGTGGTGGAGGAGACACCTCTGAAAACACAGGCCAAAGGCGGCATTCTGCCAAGTTTGATTAAAGCATCTGATGGGCATATTGAATTTTTAGGCCCATTTGCAAGAGTTTTTGAGGTAACTACGTATGTCATCACAGCAAAATCACCAGAACCACAAACACAAATGCTGGCTGCTGACTTGGCAAGAAGATGGGCAAAGTTGGGATTAGAATTTTAATTAAATGCCAATCTGCCTCCCTTCCCCCATCCCTGAAATAAATCCAGTACGGCTTGTCTCTGCCCTCCCCATCCCCCCAAAATGCCCAAGCTGCCTCGAGAGTATCCAAGGAGCTGATGGGCCTGTAGCCCCTCTCAGCCCCTTAACGCACTGCCAAATTCCCAGCATTATTCAAGCTACCCCCTAAATTCTTAAGTAGAACAGTTCCCTAAGCTTAGAAAGAACAGCATGAAAGCAATGACATGAATGACCTTGAATCAGGGTGAAAGAGAATGAAAAGAAATGAAATGATTTCACGATCAATCAATCAGGCAAAGCAGGGCAGGGATGACCAGCACAGCTGACACCAGGCCACTGGGGAAGTCTATATTTTTACATGAAAAC
Organism: Bubalus kerabau; assembly: GCF_029407905.1. Lineage (NCBI taxonomy): Eukaryota > Metazoa > Chordata > Mammalia > Artiodactyla > Bovidae > Bubalus > Bubalus kerabau. The sequence goes on from NC_073633.1 coordinate 67,612,627, forward strand.
ATTTGGACACAAACCAATACCCTAAGTATGCCTGTCCTCTTAGCTTTATTAAGCTTTAGAGCCATATGGGGCCTTAGGGACCACCTAGTCCAACCCCCTCATTTTTCAGATAAGAAAACTAAGGCCTGAAAAATTAAGGGACTCATTGAATTTCATGGAACTATTTAGGGCAAGATCAGAGAGTCCAGACTGACATCACCTGAGTCTCTATCCAGATGTTTTTCATCAAATTAGATAATGAAATTAAATGGGTTTTTCTCCTTAGAGAATAGAGCATTACAAAAATAATCTTTGGGGGGTAATGAATATACTTATTATCTTTACTGAAGTGATATTTCATAGGTGTAGGTTTATGCTAAATTTTATCAAGTTGTACAGTTATATATATGCAGTGTATTGCATGTCAGTATATGAACAAAGCTTATAGCATTGTTTGTACATTGTTAGCTGTAATTTTTTAAAATCTTTAAATATTATTAATTAATTAAGAAAATAAACTAAGGCCCTGCTGGGACAATGGATATTTTTGTGAAATGGTAAAAGCTCTGCTTCGTAACAGTATCACCCCTTCCTTGACCAAAACTGTCACTTACTGCTATTATACTATTAGGCTCATTCTTTTATATCTAAAAACTTTAGCAGGGATCATAAGAATCACTTCAAATTCTTGGGGAGTTCAACCACTCAACTAATACTTACTATATACCTCTTTCATCATCATCATCTTTTTTTTTGCTGTGCCACACAGCATGCAGGATCTTAGTTCCCTAACCAGGGATTGAATCCACACCCCGGCTAGAGTCTTAACAACTGGACTGCCAGGGAAATCCCTTTAATTTTTTTTTGCTTCATCTTCTTAATGTCAAAAACACAGATGCACACACATGCATTCTTTGTAACACTTTCAATATTTATCTTTTTAACCGAAGTAGAAGCCATGTATATATATGCAACATTTGGAATCCTAGTTTTACAAAAGGAGAGAAAAATATTGCAGTACAATTTTATTCAATGTACAACTAGTCCAGTAGTAAGTTAACACATTTAAAATGTCCTGAAAATAGTCAGGTGGAATGGAACCTGCAGCATCATCATCTTGTACTTGAGATGAAAGACTGTAGAACTTGGTGGTGATGGGATTTGGGTTTGAATGGAACTCCACCACCTACTGGCTTATCAACCTGGGAAAGGTTCTTCAATCTCTCTCAGCATTAGCTTATTTATAAGATGTGGATAATACCACCTTCTCCATTGGGTGAAAAAGAACTAAGTGCCTGACACCTACAGATTCTGAGCAAAGTTAATCCTCCTCTCTCTTTTCCTGTAGGACACCATGCATATGACCAAGTTGACCTTAACAACATAGGCAGAGTCTGGGAAAAACACATCCTAAAATATTAAAGCTATTTGGTCACTTGTTTTCCCAAAGGTTTAAAATGCTAAAGTTGTTTTTAGAATAAATTTTACAACTTGAGCCTATTTATCAAACATAGAAAATAAAGTAAAAAGCAATCACTGATAATCCTACCATCCCAACCCAACAACTATGATGATCTGGTTCTAGTTTTCTTGCCACATGCGCATATTTTCAATCTTCACAGAAGAGAACCTCTTTCAATTACTACTTCTCCTTAAGTGGCATCTCCCTGTCTTGCTTTTCCACAGTATTTTGTCAATTTTAAAGACTCTAAAGAAGACATGCTCCAAAATCACTGCAGACAATGATTGTAGTCATGAGATTAAAACATTTGCTTGTTCCTTGGAAGGAAACCTATGACACATATAGACAGAGTATTAAAAAGCAGAGACATCACTTTGTCAACAAAGGTCCATATAGTCAAAGCTATGGTTTTTCCAGTAGTCATTAAGGATGTGTGAGTTGGACCATATAGGCTGAGAACCCAAGAATTGATGTTTTGGAACTGTAGAGCTAGGGAAGACTCTTGAGAGTCCCTTGGGCTACAAGGAGATCAAATCAGTCAATCCTAAAGGAAATCAACCCTGAATATTCATTTTAAGGACTGATGCTAAAGCTGAAGCTCCAATACTTTGGCCACCTGATGAGAAGAGCTGATTCATTGGAAACGACCCTGATGCTGGGAAAGATTGAAGGCAAAAGGAGAAGAGGACAGCAGAGGATGAGATAGTTAGATAATATCACTGACTCAATGGATAAGAGTTTGAACAAACTATGGGAGATAGTGAAGGACAGGGAAGCCTGGCATGCTGCAGTCCATGGGGTTACAAAGACTGTGTGTGACTGAACAACAATATACATTTATATATACATGCGTGCGTGTGTGATCAGTCATGTCTGATTCTTTGTGATCCCTTGGACTGCAGCCTGCCAGGGTCCTCTATCCATGGGATTTTCCAGGCAAGAACACGACAGTGGGCTGCCATTTCTACCTCCAGGAGGTCCTTCCAACCCAGGGATCAAATGCACATCTCCTACATCTCCTGCTGCACTGGCAGAGTCTTTCCCACTGTGCCACCTGGGACACTGTGTGTAAACTCAGCTATAAAAACGAAACAATGCCATTTGCAGCAAAATGAATGGACCTAGAGATTACATACCAAGTGAAAGTATGCCATAGAGAAAAACAAATATGATATTGCTTATATGCAGAATATATAAAAATGATATAAATGAACTTATTTAGAAAACAGAAATAGACCCACAGACAGAGAAAACAAACTTATGGTTACCAAAAGGGAAAGGAGGGTAGGGATAAGTTAAGAGTTTGGGATTAACATACACACACTAATATATATGAAATAGATAAAACAGATAAGCAATAAGAACTTACTAATATATAGCACAGGGAATTATACTCAATATTTTGTAATAACCTAGGAGGGAAAACAGTCTGAAAAGGAATATATATATGTGTGTGTGTGTGTGTGTGTGTGTGTGTATACCTGAAACTAACACAACACTATAAATCAACTATACTCCAAAAAAAAAAAAAAAAAAAAAAGAGACCCTGGACATATAAAAATATGAAATGTTGCCCTAGGAATTAAGTTCTGCTAGGACATGAATACCACACTGGATGTTTCTGCTGGGTATCAGATGGAAAAATGAGAAACACTAATGAATCCTAAAGAAACATAGAAACATTTGCCTGAACACAAGATAATTCTGTGAATCTTTGTCCACTGGGACAGGTAACTGAACAGTTCCCATCATGTGGGCAGAGCCTCCATGCCCCAGACAGCAAGGCAGGGAGGGGCACTCACCAGGAAGAGTGTCTTTTACAGCTGTAATTCCAGCACTGAGATGAGGATGGAATCACTGCTGACTCACTGGCAAGCACCGAGCTGCTGGCTGAGCCATCATTTCCTATAACTCATTCAACTGACACTGCAGAAAGCAATTTCTCGCTATACCCTGTTCCCCACCAATCTCATCTTCCAAAAATAAAACCCCACTGCTAATTACTTCCTGTCCCTGCCTAAAGCTGTATTTAAAAAACTACTTTCAGATTTGCCATAGAAATTATAAATGGAAATATTTAATGTGAAATACATATCAAAACAAAGCTGAGTAGGGAAGAGAAGAATTTGGAAATACCTGAGAAAAATGGACCAACAAGGAGATTTATTTGTATGTAAACCATTTAGACTACTTTGTTCTCGCCTTATTTAAGGAAATATTTAATCTCAGGGTTCCAGGGCTAGTGAGACTATCAAACCAATTATGTGGAATGAAGGTAAGACATGAGGCAGGATGAGATGTTGGTAAAGAACATAGACTTTGAGGTTAGAAAGATCTGAGTTTTGTTTTATTTTTTTTAGTTTATTTACTTGGCTGCACAGGGTCTTTGTTTCACCATGTGGGATCTTCAGTCTTTGCTGCAGCGTGCAGGATCTTCCAGCTGCAGCACATGAACAATTAGTTGTGGTGTGTAGGATTTAGTTCCCTGACCAGGGATCAAACACTGGGCCCCCTGCATTGCAAATTCGGAGTCTTAGCCACTGAACCACCAAAGAAGTCCCAGAAAGATCTGAGTTTAAACTTGCTTGTGCCATTTACTTCCTGGCTCTGAGACCTTATTTAAGGAGACTTAACCTCTTTAAGCCTCAGTTTCTTCAAGTGTAAAATACGAATAATTACCTTTACTACCTCACAGGTTCTTCTGAGATAATCTATACAAAACAACTAACACAGAATCTGGTCTATAGTAAATCTCTAGTAAATTTTAGTGAATATTATCATGACTATTATTGTTACATCTTATGGGGCAAAAGGAAAAAGTGTTTACTCTTTAATTTTGTATAACTACCTACAACTGTCTTATGTACATCATCATAACAATAATAGAGGTATTGGAGAAGGCAATGGCACCCCACTCCAGTACTCTTGCCTGGAAAACCCATGGATGGAGGAGCCTGGTGGGCTGCAGTCCATGGGGTCACGAAGAGTCGGACACAACTGAGAGACTTCACTTTCACTTTTCACTTTCATGCATTGGAGAAGGAAATGGCAACCCACTCCAGTGTTCTTGCCTGGAGAATCCCAGGGATGGGAGAGCCTGGTGGGCTCTGTCTACGGGGTCGCACAGAGTCGGACACGACTGAAGCGACTTAGCAGTAGAAGATAAGGTACAGCTTCACAGGCACAGACGCCTCCGAGGAGGAGGTGGGAACCACATTTCTAATGTGTACATTTATAGTAAAGTACCTACTTACATGAGGTCATTCCTTTCAGTGAGAGAGCAGGGGTACTTGAGTAAGTACAGCTTGGATTTTCTTACATGGGCTTCCCCTTACACTCCTGATTTTAAGCTTAAATATAAAGACAAAAGCTCTTTAAAGGAGTTCAGAGTTGCCAAGATAGCCAGGGTTTGAAATGATAGGATTTAGGAGAAAAGGGAAGTACAAGGAAATCAGCCCCACACTCAGCAGTTGAGTTCACATTATGGGCTTTGCTAGTTCTTAAATTATATAAAGGTGTGAATGTAGTTATAATGAAATGCTAGATTTTTGGCAGTCTCAATTTAGGACCCACACAACAAGGCGGGGGGACAGGGGTCCTAGAAATATTCAAAGCCTTTCATTTGGACCTCTGAAAATTATAGTATAGATCTTTAGAGACTGATCAAGCCTTATAAAAACTCACTAAGTCTGGACTGGATGAATGTAAATTCCTCTCCCTCTAGCTATTTACAGAAAAGATAATCACCCAGAGGCTATAATTTTTTACACAAAGTGCTCATTCCAAAAGAAATGACAAGACATTTCAAGAACTAAGAGAGAAAAAAGACAACAGAAAATAGGACTCAGGTACTAGAATTCTCAGATATAGTTTTAAAAGCTATGTTTATTTTGTCCAAAAAAAAAAAAAAAAAAAAAGATGACAAGATGAAGAATTTCACCAGCTCCCTAGAATCTACTGAAAAAGAATTATTAAACAGAAATTTTCCATCTAAAAAGCACAGAATTACAGCTTTCTGATAGATGTCTTTAGCAACATATTTCTTACAGCTGAAGAAAAGATTAGTGAACTGGAGATGCATTAATAGAAATTATCAGACAGAAACACGGAAGCAGAAAAGTTGGAAAAAACAGACCAATGAATAAGAGATACATAAGATCTTGTGAAAAGATGTTACATACGGGAATCCCTGAGAGTGAGGAGAGAAAAATGAATAGAATCAATTTGTGACAAGATAATGGCTGCAAAGTTGATGAAAGACAATACGACACCTATTAAAGGAGTTCTAAGAACTTATAAACACAAAGAAAAAACACACGTGTATCCATCATAGTCAAGATGCTAAAAATAAACATTTTAAAAATGTTAAAAGCTAAGATATTTTACTGTCAAGAAGCAAGAATACTGACAGCTGACTTATCAATAGAAATGATGGAATCCAGTAGACCACAGAATGACATTTTTAAAGTGCTGAAGGAAAATACTTTTCCAGCCTAAAATCTTATAATCAGTGAAAATGTGCTTCAAAAATGAAGCGAGATAAGATGTTTATGACAAGCAAAAACTGAGAGATTTATTGTGTAACAGACACAAAATAAAAGAAATACTGAAAGGAAGTTCTTTAAGTACTTAACCTTAAATTTTCCTTTGAAAATTTATAAGGTTGGTTAATACAGGTTCTTTTATGATTAAAGCATAGTGGCCATATTTGGAATTGATGAATCCCAGACAGAGAAACTGATCTATAGTCTATCTCCCATAAAACTATATTAATTCAAAGGAAATGAGAATTCAGAAATAGAGCAGGCCTACTTAATTTTCTCCCCAGTCCAAAGCATTAAAAAAACAACAACAACAACAAAACCCACGCTGATTTTAGATCCCTGGCTCTCTTCTAGAAATGCTCCTTCTCAAACAGGAGCTGCTTAGACTCATACTCCCCCAACCTCAGGATCTGAAAGGGGAGTTGCTTCTTCCCAGTTTCCCAGTGCCTTTGGGAAACCTTGGGAAGACCCACACAAATCAATCTGGAGACCTTAAGCTTCCAGCCTTTTACAAAAAAATCTTTTGCTTACTTGAGGTTCTTTCCCTCCTCCTTTCTTTTAGCTAATAACTTCCCAGTCACTTTCTCTAAGAAAAACATTTCAAAGACTTTAGCAGTCCTGGTCCATGGTTCCACTCTCAGACTTGCTATTAGTTATAGATTCTTCATCCCCCAGATCATGAAGTCAAGCATTACATGCTTTGATCCCCAACTTTTGTCCTTCTAGCTTGCTTATCTGGCTGCTTTCACCATGACAACACTTTCTTCTCATCAGGGCCTTGAGGCTACTTTCTTCTCATCCATTATCCATCCCCAGTCTTGACACTTTATCCATCTTACATGTGATATTCAGTAGTCAATCACTTCAACAACATTTTTGCCTGGACTCTAAACTCCCTCATCTTTTGTTTCTGTGTCAGAGGTTCTCACAAAGTTTCTACTGTGGATGAACTCAGCCGTCTGCACCTGTTCCAGAGCAGCTGAGCAATTAAGTCAACCACAGTTTATGGTAATTTGGTACGTACTAATGTCATAGTTATAAAACTGTGGGGTCCACTATTTTTCTACTAGATTTGCCCACATCCCGAATCGGTAAATTTAAACCTTCCCCTTTCTCCTCAAGGCCCTTATCTCTTCTCCCTCCTCACTCTATAAATTCTTCCCTCCTACCTGGAAGCTACTTCGCCTAGAAAATAAAGCCTTAAGATAAGAACATCCTTATTCCTTCCCACTTCCTATTACCAAGAATATCAACCTATATGATTCTTCCTCTAGTTTTCCTCCTTCTCTCTTGCTTTAAGAGGATTTCACTCCCCAACTCCTCTCCATGTGCCTTAAATCCAATCCCTGCTGTTTTCCCTGGAACAGAAAAAACAAACGAACAAACATGGATTATGTTTTTCTCTACTGGCATATTCTATAATTTTTTATTGCATAAAAACTATCCATCAGCACTTAAATTTGCTCAAACTGCTCTCCTCTCAAAAAAAAAGAAGGTGAAAAAGCTCCATGACCTCAGATCTTTCTCCAGCCGCAGCTTACCTCTTTCCTTCCATTCACGGACACTGACAAAAGGTTCTTCATTCTCACTGTCATCATCTCTGCACCCTCCACTCTGCTTTCTCCTTCCTCTGTTCTAGCTCCTCTCTCCATAGTTCCTTTCTAAAAACACTGATGACCTCTAGGTAGCTCAACACAATGGATGGTTTCTAGCTCTATGTCATGGGGTCCCTCAGTAACCTGAAACACAGATGATGGTCCACAGCTTTTTCAAGCCCTGGGGATCCTTCCCTTCCCTTCTACCACATTCTTCTGACCTTTTTACCTACTTTCTGGCTACCCCTTGTTTGTTTCCCATTCATTCTGTAGATGAAGTGAGATGAGGTTTTCAGAATATAAATCCCATCACAGAATTTCATAATCCTCCAGGAACTTCTTATTACCCCTAGGACAAAGTCCAGATCTCTGCCATGAGGCTTTTCCTGATCTGAGTCCTGGCTCCCTCTCCAGCCTTATCTCAAGCCTCTCTCCCTCTTTACTTGTGTTTCTACCACCTGACCCCGGAATGTGTCAGGTGCTACCTAAATGCCACCAAGTCTTTGCTCCTCTCCCCCTCTGGATGGCCTTTCCTGCCTCCCATCCTTGACCTAATTAAGTCCTCCTAATTTTTTCAGAGCTTGGAGAAGAGTTTTCCCAGTCCCTTGGGACAAGCATGTCTCACAGTTGTCAACATTGACACAACTGTGAATAAAGTGTAAAGGAAGCAAGAAACAAAAGAACTAATCGTGTGCCCTGAATACCACGAGCTCTGGTAAATCTCTCAGGGCAAGATTAGCATTTTGGATTTCTGTCTGATTTAGATTTATTTAATACTGTTAAACAAAACAACAACAACGAGAGAGAGCAGCAAACCCAGGGAGGACAGGCACCCCAGGTTCTGTTCCCAAATAGCATTTATTCTTTTATTTGAGAGTGCTGTGAACAGCAGGAGAGAACAGGGGTGGACCTGAGGCTGCAGCATAAGGGGTACCATTCATTCCACAGTCTGTGAAATTCCAGGGGGCACTGTCCACATGGCAGTCGATGAGAAAGACGGCCTGCGGAGTTACAGGAGTTATGTCTATGGCTTGACAGCCTCACATGACAAAACGGAAAAGGAGCAATGGGTTTAAGAAGACTGAAAAAGAGCAAAGAGAAGAAAGTTAATTGCTATTCCTTGGAGTCTACCAACACACAGAGGGTTGTAATTGAAGGTCAACTACAAAAGAGAAGTTTATGTTTATAGAGCGCTCACATTTCTAGATTCTAGGCAGTTCATTCTGTGTAGGGCTATGGATTTTAATTGGTGCTCAACATCAGTATTTAATGAGAATGGTATGGCAGCCAGGCTGACAGCATAACCTCTGGAGTATAAGAAGATGAGAAGAAGGGATGATGACATGGATTTCAGAAGACCTCTAAGCAGAGTTAGGGGTTCTCTGGGTCCTTCTGAGCAGCGTAGGTAGCTTCTTACATCCAGGCTCACTTAGTGATTCTTGACTGATAGAGTCTCTCGGGAGAGCATTAGCTCTCTCACTTAAGAAATTCTCAATTGACATTCCACCCCATAGCCACCCACTCCTCTTCTGCACAAGGGCTTTGGGACCATGCACCAGGTATGAATAAATGTCTTCCCTGACCCTGGGGCATGAAGAGACGTCTGAAAACCCCCTGACTTTGAGAGATGGTTCCTCCCTGTACTGTTATGTTAATGACACTTTATAATTAACAACTTACAACACTGCCCCCTGGCACACTGAGGAAATGGCAAAGCAGCTCTCTGACACTGCCCCCCACCCCCAACACAGATGAAGCCCTGCGGACATGTCAGAATCTAGAAGGATGTGCCTTCTGATGGAGCAGGGAAGAGTCGGTCTGGAGGACTGGGAGCTTGAGACTGGAAGGCACATCAGGGCTGCTTCTCCCATGGACACCAGCAGCGGGGGCGGAAAGGGACCAGGCACCAGGTCACTTCACTTTTGGGGCTTGAGTTTCTTCATGTAATAAAAGGTAGGTACATTCGAAGTGTAGGAGCACTTTTTCTCAGTCTGTGAGCTCCTTCTGGGGTTGGAGGGCAGATTCTAACTTTCCTGCCTGCTCAGTTAAACATCCTGGTGTAACACCCACTGCTCCACATGGTCTTTCCCTGTCACATACCAGCATTTCAAGTGACTCCATCGCAAACTGGGTGCCCCGATCCTAAGGCTGCCTTGTTACCTCCCTGTCTCTCACCCCCTCTCCAGTCAAACTTCTATGATAAGAAGTCTGAGCTCACTGTCTCCCTTTTCTTACTTTTTATTAAAATTTTAATCCCCCCCCCCCCCCCCAGTCTAACGTCAATTCTTGCCCATCAGCTACCATATGGTCAAATCCAAGTCAATTCTCATTTTAAATCTTCTTTCATCTCCCTGAAACATTGTCATGTTGGTCCCTCCATCAAATCTTGAAACTGGACCTCTGGATTTCCTAGTTAACTCCTCACTTCTCTAGCTACTCCATTTCAGCAACCTTCCCAAACTTGTCCAAACGTGCCCACCCTTAGATGTGGTTCTTCATGACTCCAACTGGCTCTTTGGAGATTCACCCACATGACACCCACCTTCTTCACTACCACCAGTTAACTGATGAATCCTCAACTCCATGTGCCCAGCAGAGACCATACTCCTCAGCTCCAGATCCAGTTGTGCAACTCTCCTGCTAGATATTTTGGCTTGTAAAATATAGGCAACTTAAATTTGGAAGGTGCAAGCCTGAAATTCAGGTACTGTGCCTTGACTTATACTCTTGTTAAATTCCCTATAGAGGGCAGGCTCTGAGCTTCAAATGCTTGGGTTCAGATTCATGCATTATCACTTATCAGCAATGTGACCCTGGGTGTGCTACTTTACCTCTCCAAGTCTCAAGTTTTCATGCCTAAAATGAAGATAATTTAGCACTAATATTACAATGATTCAATGAAATAATCTACTCAAAGCACAAAGCTAAATCTTTTGTACTTGGTATAGATCCAACAATTACAACTATTGTTGTTGCGATTACTGTTAGAACAATTGTTGTTGTTATTTGTATTTCAACATCCTACTCAGTCACTGAAGCCTTAAACCTGGGAGTCACCCTAGATCTCCCCTGCCCCACCATCCCATTTTCAACCTGTCAGTACATCCTGTTGATTCTCTCTTTTCAACATTCTAGAATCCACTCTGGACTGCTTTCTGCCCTTCTAGACTTCTAGTTGAGTCTCCACAAAGCCACCAGAATAATCTTCTCAAAGTACAAATAGCATCATGTTAATTCCTTGTCTAAAAACTATTTTATGGCTCCTGAAGGCCTATATAATAAAGTCCAAATTCATTTCCAAGATGCACAAGGTCCTCCACAATCTGATTCTTGCTAGCTTCTCGGTTTCAGTTTTAGATGCTTTCCAACCTTGATCCTAAAGTAGTGTCTTCTACACACACTATTCTCCCTCAAAAGCTCTTCCTGGAAATTGTCTACTTACCAGCTCAAAATGTCCCTGGCCTTTGCCACTTTCCCATTCTTCCCATACTCCAAATCCCTCTCTCCCCAGGCTCCTCTGTTTCCCTCAGGATGACTAATCATATTATGATACTGTGTAAATACTTCTAACACAGAACTTACCACTCATCATGTTACTTATTTCCACATTTTCCCCTACTAAACCAGGACTGCTTGAGAAAGAGTGCATTGTATTCATCCTGTTTATCCTTTGCAATAGGCACAGAGCCTGGCATGTAAGGAAGTCCTCAATGAGTGTATAAAGGATAGAGGAAAAAATAGACAAAGGCTGCGCCTGTGATTGACTTAGCCGTGATGGCAGGTGCCTTGGCTTGAATGCTTTCCCACCATTGCCACAATCACCAAGTCCTGGGTCTACTACTTTCCTCGACAGCACTGGTACATAAGCCTCATCAGCCCCGGGCACTTCTAGGTGCTCCAACCAACAGGTTCTTACTAATGGCAACAGATGCCTCCTTTCACACCTTCGCATCATTAACAAACTGCTCTTTAATCCAGGAGGGATGGGCAACACAGGCCAAGACAAGTGATTTCTGTCACCGCCCTCCAACCCCCACACTGAAATTCCTCCTCATTTTACAGTCTCCTAGTACAAGAAAAGGAAAGCAGAGCTATTCCTGAGATTAAAAAGCAGGGCATATAGAGGCAGAAAAGGAAGTCTATTTGACTCCCCACTACCCAACAAGCAAAAATAAAATAAAAACCAGCCCGCCTAATGGCTGCCTGATGCTGGAGACTCTACAATGGGAAATTCTTTTCTTTGGCTGACAGCCTTTTTTCCAGGTATGAAGTATGTAGTGCTAGAGCATAACATAAGCCAGAAATCAGTATGAATACATTTATAAGATCTTTCCTTGGGGCTAGATTCTGATAGAAGAGAAGGAAAGGTGGCAGCAGACACCACAGAAGGCAGGAAAGGGCACCCTGTGGGGTATGGAAGCCTGTTGTGTTCTTTATTAATGCCTTGCTTTTATAATCAATGTCTTCCTAAAAGCTGGGTCAGTTTTGTTTATTTTAATTATATTCTACATGCATGAGGAAAGCTGGCTATTTAAAGAAGTTTTCTGAAAATTAAAGCAGCTCTTATGTAAGATTTTCCCTTTAAACCTAGATTTTCTTAAAGCAAAGCATAACAATATCTCCATCAGTAATGCTTCTGGCTAAATATTAATAATTCAAAAAGGAATAGCACTTAAAAGGAATTGAGCAGGAAGGGACAGAAAACAGGATCTAACCTGTCTCTGCCAAATTCTAAGCAAATCTGATCAGGAATCCCAGAATTCAACCTCTGATCAGAACCATGGCTCTGGGGAGCATAATTCCAGTGACAACTTGCCTGCAAGATCTTGCCTGTCCGTCCTAACTCAAATTGGGTAACATTTTTAAAGCTAAACCACTCTAGAAACAATCTTCATTTAAAGTGAAAATAACACAAGAAACGAATGAGAGGATGAGCCCCAATCTAAGCAGAGACTATCTGCTAGCCAGGCAGACGACAAAACACATCAACTTCTTAAGAGATCAGGATGAGAACTAGCTTTGTGAAAATATAAAACACAGGAATCATCTACAATTGAAAAGAGAGAGAGAGAGAAAGCAGAAGGTTGCTGTGGCCGAAATGAACACAATGGTGTGTCCTTTCTTCAAGGAGGACCGCAAGGCTTTTAAGGCTGACTAGTGACAAGAGACATGAAAAGCTTTTCCTTTGTTATCTCCTCCAAATGTGTGGTCCCAGCCCGACTTGGCTGTTCCCCTTTGGCCTCCACGAAAGGAACCATTCTAGACAAAGGAAGAGCTCAGGGTTCCAAGGGATGACTGAGATGCCAAGGGACTCAGCCTGTCTTTAGAACATTGGCTTCTTCTAGCAGCTGACCTGCTGAGGCTGCCGTATGGCCTGAGCCATGACATTCAGTTCAGTATAATAGGGTCTGGGCCCGTGCCTGGTTCTTCCCTCCAGGCTGAGATGACAGAAGTAGAGCATGTTTGCTCTGATTCTACTGGCATGTCTGATGCTGCCTCTATGGAGACATAGCTTTCAGTATCCTCCACAGTGCCTCTTCTTCTTTTTTTTTTTTTAAGGATTTTCAAAGGACGTGAAAAATACCCAGGCAAGGAAGGACTGAGGATGGGTTGCTGCTCCTATTCCTAGGAAAGAATGAGAAGATAAATTAAGGGACTTAAGGTCCAGGAGTCGTGAAACTAGTGTAGAACCCAGATGTCATTGAAGTCTAGTGATCTACGTTGCTCAGCCCTGCCCATGGCAGGGATTCACTCTAACATGAAGAAGCTCATGTCTTCCTGTTTCATCTTCTGCAAGGCCCCTCACCAGAGGTTCCTAGGTGATGTCATGATTTAAAACAGTTGCTGAAGGGTTTATAGAAGGGTTAAACTTAACAACCAAGAGAAAGAAAAGTGCACTTTAAACTTATTTGTAAAGCCAAAAATTCCTGATCCAAGCACTATGGCTTCCAGATGCCTTTGTATCTGCCCTACTATTTGAAAACACAGTTAACAGCTGCTTGTCTATGCGAAATGTAGAGAATGATCATTAACTGTTCAGAAGGATCTAAAGCATAGCACTACTATTATCTGTATTCCATTCAAGAACTGTGACTTGTTTTTAAAAATCCACTTCCTGGGTGAAAAGTACACGGTTCTCTGCTACTGTTGCAATTTCCTGTTAGTTTATAATCGGTTCAAAACAACTTCTAAAAAATGTTCTTTTGTTCTACTGATGCAAATTAAGTCTTCAGTGAGGGTTCAGCCAGCAGTCCTGGACTAATAAACCGCCCAAGTGAATTTTATGGCCAGAGAAATCTCTGTGAGGGCTCAGTCAGGGCCAGAGTCAGTTTACCTGGGAGTCACCTGGAGCCCTTTGTCTGGGCTCTGAATCTATGAGCTTTAGAAACCTCTGTGTTCACAGAAGCAAAATGGGAGTCTATGTAAATTGATGCCAATTTTTGATTTTACCAAATCGATTAAAAACCCAGAGGGTATGAGCAGTCAGGTCCTTCCTCCTCTGGGCTGGAGCCTGAGTGAGTGCTGAGCAGTGTAATACCAACTTGCGAACATGACTCTGGAGCCAGAATGCCTGGGGAGGAGATCCAGCTTTGCCACTTAATTAGCCTCGGGCATCGGACACAACTGAGTGACTTCACTTTCACTTTCATGCACTGGAGAAGGAAATGGCAACCCACTCCAGTGTTCTTGCCTGGAGAATCCCAGGGACGGGGGAGCCTCGTGGGCTGCCATCTATGGGGTCGCACAGTCGGACACGACTGAAGCGACTTAGCAGCAGCAGCAGAAGCAAGCTGCTTAACTGCTCTGTGCTTGTCTCCCTGTTAAGTGAGGAGAATTAGCCGCTCCTCTCAGGGAAAGATGCTGTGAGGACTGGGTGAGGTGCCTAAAGAGGTGAGGTGCCCTGAGCTCCTTTGATCCTGTTCTGTGGTCAGGTGAGTACCCGGAAGGTGCAAGGCTAACCGCACAACCTTGAGGAAGGGCTGTGTGGTTCAAACTATTGCTGGAAAGAATTATGCCTCAAGTGTTATATGACCTTTATTTACATTTATTCTCGCCTCTCCTTATGACTCACCTGAGGGGATGTTAATCTCACCCCAAACATCAAACATATCAAACACACCTGGCAATAACAGGGGCTTGAGAAATCTAGATTCTCTAGGAGCCCAGAGGCCCCACCTCCTCTGGCTTCAGTTTCCTCATCTATAAACAAGGGGTTGGGCTAGAACATCGATGATCCCTAAGGTCCTTCTAAGTCATTAGGTTTTATTGATTCTGACTTAGGTGCCTGAGTTGAAAAGGGCTCTTCACCAAAAGGAACAGAATTCCCAATTCACACTTGTAGATTTTTCCTATAGCATTGGCGTTGCCTAGGATACAAAACGCACATGCTCCCTCTGAACCCCGAGACAGGAGAGCTGTGATCGCTGCCTCTGATCTGTAACACCAAACCACAAACGGGCTCTGTAGTACAAACCGACAGATGCGTTCAACACAGGACGCGTCTCCACACATGCTGACGTGTGTGGATCTGGCATTCTGACTCCAAGCCAGATGGAAAGGCAGAGGGTGCATTTTTTCCCCCTCACACTCATGTGGTCTGGGAAATATTGCCTTTAGATGCTGATCTCTAGCTTGTGGACCCAGGGGTGAGGTGGGGAGGGCCCTCCCTCTGGTCAAAAAGATCATTTTCAATTTCTTCTTTAAATTGAGGGACATGCTTGTGGGAAGTTCAGGTCACATATGCCAGGAACCACTAAGTTTCTTAGCCCTTCTCTGCATTCCTAGAGGTACTTGGTAGCTGATCTGCTGGAGGTATTTCACTAACTTCTTCTGTGTATATAGGCAGGGATCAGGAACTCCCAGCTCTCAGTGACAGTCATCCCAGACCAGAGACCACGGGCCATGGGCTGTTCACTTTTATAGCATCCTGCACTTTTTAAAGCAGATATACCTTATCTATTTTGGTCCTTAAAGGTTTAAGACAGAAATTATCTCCACTGAACAACATGTCAGCTTCATGAGGACAGAAGTTACGTCTGTTCTGTTCTCTGCTTTATCTTTACAACCACAACCACTGTGTTGTATGGTACACAGTATCTACTTACAGAATGTTTGCTGAGTGAGTGAATCAATCTTTATTGTAGAGACCAGGAGTTCAAGAACTGCTGCAGGTCAGGCTTCTAGGTCATCTGTCTCCAGGCTCATTGCTCTATCACCTCAGTGGCTAATGTCAGAGAGGCTCAAAGTGGATTTGCATAGAAAAAGAAAACCCAGGTTCCACAGTGACATTCAGTGAATTTACAAGTTGTTGTTCAGTCACTGAACAGAGTTCTCCTGACTCTGCAACGCCATGGACTACGGCACGCCAGGCTTCCCTGTCCTTCGTTATCTCCCGGGGTTTGCTCAAATTCATGTCCACTGAGTAGGTGATGCCATCCAACCATCTCATCCTCTGCCACCCCCTTCTCCTTTTGCCTTCAATCTTTCCCAGCATCAGGGTCTTTTCCAATGAACTGGCTCTTTGCATCAGGTCGTTAACGTACTGGAGTTTCAGCTTCAACATCAGTCCTTGCAATGAATATTTAGGGTTGATTTCTTTTAGGATTGACTGGCTTGATCTCCTTGCTGTCCAAGGAGCTTACGACTATGAGGACCCAAAAGGTCCAGAGGTCAGCATTTGGATCTCACTTCTCTTAGAGGACACCTCTTTTAGTACCCCATTTCTGGGTGTATGAATTCACTGAATTCTAAAAACAACACTGTTTCTCCTGTCTGTCGGCCTTGCACATGCTGTGCCTATCACCTCGGGCGCCCTTCTTGTCCTCCCTTTTGCTTCATGGGGTCCGTTTCTAATCAGAGATCACGTCCCACCAGGCTCTCCCCTCTTTTCCTCCACCTGTTGCCAAAACCTGGGCTCGCCTTTTATCAGAGCACATAGCATACAATATGCTATGTACATGATAATAAATATAGATAAATGTATCTATATAAATATAGAATATAGAAAATAAAAATAGAATAAATAAACTTCCTTATTTTCTCAATATTCTTTCCCCCCACCCAGCCTCACACTGTGAATTCCTTGAGGGCGAAGACTATGTCCTTTACATCCATAAATATATTCCTTAAAAAGTGGTGGGTACATCGTTGTTTTGTTTTTAATTGGAGTATGATTGCTTTACAATGTTGTGTTAGTTTCTGCTGTACAACAGTGAATCTGCCACCTGTATACATATGTCCCCTCCCTCTTGTACCTCCCTCCCACTCCCCCACCCCACCCCTCTAGGTCATCGAAGAGCACTGAGCTGAGCTCCCTGGGCTATACAGCAGCTTTCCACTAGCTATCTGTTTCACACATGGTATTGTAAACTGTCCATATCACTCTCCCAATTGGTCCCATCCTCCCCTTTCCTCACTATGTCCAAGTCTGCGTCTCTAGTCCTGCCCTGCAAATAGGCTCATCGGTACCATATAGGTTTTGGTTTTATTATTTTTTTTAATGGCTATTGATTAGATGAGTTGATAGATGCAACTCTGTATCTTTTGAAGAAAAAAAGAAAACTTACAAAATCTGGGAAGAGCACCTTTCCCACTCATGGTGAACTGCTAGCAATAGGTTACCCCCAGTCACCAAGTAACAGATACACAGCAACACTGAATGATGTTGCAGTATGTGGGGAAGGTGGTCTCTTACAACTGCTGATCTGACCACAGGAAGACTGGGACTTCCACTGATCTTACTATTGCTGGGATAGATATACAGGACTTTCAATAATGTTCCAGCAATATTCTCTGACCTATTTCCTTTAATGATTAATGCCTTGGAGCTGGGGCCCACAATTCTACCGCTGTCCCAGGCAGCATCCTGGGGAGGTATAGAAAAATAATTGGTGCTTTATTCATGCAAACAGGCTGAACACTGTTGAAATTAGCCTGCTTACCTTTGGAGGGAAAAGTGTGGCTGGCTTTCCTTTTTACCATCCACCCTTATCACAAACTCAGAGCTCCTTGATAAAAAGGAAAGATAAAAAACTCAGGGGAGATGGAGGGTTGGAGGTCTTTTGTATAAAGGATACAGGGACAAAAGTGGGCTTACAAGGAGATTTAGCAGAGAACTGGTAAGTGGTACTTGGAGAAGAAAGTCAGGAGGGACCTCATAATTTCCTCCAAAGTTGTGTCTACACCAAGCTGGGGGACGGAGAGCTGCCTCTTTCATGCTTTACATGCTAAGGTCCCAGACAGCCCTCAGGGTGGCAGGAAATCAAGAAGTAGCAGCCACCAACAGGCATGACCCTCAAGCCAAGGGAGGTGGGGGCATTCCTTTCAGAGGTGCCCTAATCCAAAGTTCCCAGGCCCTAAGCTCTGTCTCGAGTGATCCTTTACTCCTTCTCTGCTTACTGTGTCTTTTGCAGCATCCAGCCTGCCCAAGGGAGAAGAAATGGAGGCCAGAGGAGCAGAGGGATCCCAGGGCAAGGTTACCACTCACACGTGTCAGATTCTTCAGCCTCCCACGCTCTTAGGCCAGCCCAGTGCTTCTATGGAGGTGATATAAGGAAGCATCACTGCTGACTAACTCACCATGGTTTTTTAAAGGGACAAGTGAGAAAGTGAGCGTAAAAATACTCTGTAGATTGTAAAGGTGCTATACGTGTGAAGTAGTAGTGTTATTATCAGTGCTTTATTTAGTCCCAGTCTGCAACAGCACGGTACACTGACATTGCTTCTGCTTTGGTTCAGATGAGTATTATTAACCTTCCTGTTTCCCTGAGTTCCCTGGTGGCTCAGATGGTAAAGTGTCTGCCTATGATGCAGGAGACCCGGGTTCGATTCCTGGGTGGGGAAGATCCCCTGGAGAAGGAAATGGCAACCCACTCCAGTACTCTCGCCTGGAAAATCCCATGGACGGAGGAGCCTGGTGGGCTACAGTCCATGGGGTCGCAAAGAGTCGGACACGACTGAGAGACTTCCCCTTCCCTTCCTTCCTTCCCTGGATGCAGCTACTCTGCAAGTTGAGGGCCTTGATGGGCTGCCGACTCTCGTCTCCTGCTGTTCTCTGGACCAGGGACCATTTCCATGACTTCTCTGATGGCAAGTTCCTACTCATTCCTTAGGACTTTTCACCAGTTTGAACCCTTTTCTGTTTCTTTTTGCAACATTCCATCCATTTTGACTGTGGGTTGACCATGGTAGGTTGCACTGACCATCTACGAGTTTGTCTTTCTTTCTAATGAGAGTGAGTTCCTGGAAGGCAGGATCTGAGACTTCTTAGTGGAAATAAGTTCACGGGCCACTACATGAAATATTTCCCATGCCCACTTCTCTAAGACAGCAGGGCTTGCCTAGTAATATACTCCTCTTTTATTTTCATGGGACATACCTGGAGTTCCAAGTAACACGCACATGTTAGAAACTGGAAAAGCAGAGAAGATTCTGAGCACAACAAGCCATGGTTGAATGCTAAGGAAATACTAGGCACTGTGCTAATAAACACTCCTTAGGAAGCCGGTGCTATTTTCCCAAATTTTCAGATAAGAAAATAAAAAGGTAATCTGCCTCAGGTCACAAAACTAAATAGCAGGGCTTAAGTCAGTTGGACTCCAATGTCTGTGGTCTTAATCACGACACCAGAAAAAGATAATGCAGAAGAAATGGAAAGGAGAAGAGAAAGGGACTTTTTAATTTATTAAGAAAAGCATAGTCGTATTTTTAGCTTGCTTTTATTATTGTTATTTGACGATGTAAACAGCATTCATGTCTTCTTCTAGTCTAATGACCTAGCAGGTAACTGCAGCAAATAAATACAAGATTTTATTAAAGAACAAAATAATAAGAGGACTTTCATGCAGGAAGGGAGCAAAAATCCTGTCTCCCTAAGCCTTGGGAGTTGGTTTCCACCTCTTCTTCCTACCTCCCCCTTTGAAGTGGCCGGGGCCTCTTCCTTACCATCTCTGACCCAGCATCAGAGTCTTCAAGCTGCTTCTGGTGTGTGTGTGTTGGGGGGGCGAGGTGACAGGGCAGGGGTGCAATGGGGACCCACCTCCAAAATCAGGGAACCTTCTTGTTCAGGTGCTCCTCCCGTGTGGACACAAACTGAGGTGGAAAGCCCACCAGGTCCCTCTGCTCCTGGGTCTCCAGGGTTAAAGAAAGCTTTCCTTAAGAATCCCTTCCTGGAAATGTCCAGCAGGCCAGGCAGCATGGATGTGGCAGGGAGCACGTAAGAAGGAAAGTCTGCGCCTCTGAAGGCTCGTCTGCTTCTTTTCTTTTCTATCATCAATGACCAGTAAGAAAACAGCAGAGAGGAAACTCTTGTCCATACTCCATCTCAACCCTGAGAAACGGCTGCAAAAAGGGGGTCAATATGGAAGCCCATAGAAGGAGCCATGAGTCGACAGCCCATCTTCTCACTGTGCCTGAGAATAAACACCCTCATACAATTCACTGAGGAAATGGGGCTTAAGGATATTCTGGTTCTACCACCCATTAGCTATGTGACCTTGGAAAACCTACTTTGCCTTGTACCTGTAAAAAATAGAGAACAAGTAGACTATCTTAAAGGACTGTTTAAAGGTTACAGGCTTAATAGTCAGAAAACCTTGAAAAGTGTGCAGGCAAATAAGTGGTCTTAGCTATTATGGTTATTGCTGTTAGTATCGTTATTGACATAACTCTGTTTCTGTGTTCCCGGCCCTGTGATAATCTAATCTTTCCTGAAGACCACCTCTGGTGATTTCAGTGTCTTCTATGTTCTAAATTCTCTCTTGGAATCTGCCAGCACATCAGATGCTAAACATTTTACTGGTGTAAATGCACCAAATATACTTAAAGTTGTTATTTTTTTTTTTTTTTGAGATGCATCACATATTCAGGCCCACTTCTAATATCTGTCTTAGAAGAAAAGAGCCATGACACAGATGATTAAAAGCCCCGAGACCTGGCTTCCTAGGGAAGGCTGGGGAATGGAAGGAATGCTGCTTGTGGAAAAGTCAGTGAAGAGACACAACTCAATGACTGAATTCCCTGCTGTGGGAAAGGTGAGTTAAACAATTGGAGAACTCATTCCTGGAGTATTCTAGAAAGCAGGGGTAGAGATCAATGCTATAATACCTCCCAGACTATGATGTTTCAAATATCTAGATTCTTAGCCTCTCAAAAATATGGTCCCCAAATATCATCTACCGTTCCCATTTAGAAGTGGGTATATAGATCCCTCCTTTGAGTCTAGGATATGACTTGCCTGAATAGAGAAGAACATGGTGGAACTGATGTTTTGTCACCTGTGGGTCCAGAAGGTAATGAGTGGGCAGCTTCCAATTTCTGTTTCTTCAGATACTTTTCAACCCAGCCACCATAGTATGGGGCTTCCCAGGTGGCACTAGCGGTAAAAAAAAAATCTGCCCGCCAAGGCAGGAGACACAAAAGACTCAGGTTCCATCCCTGGGTTGGGACGATCCCCTGGAGTAGGAAATGGTACCCCACTTCGGTATTCTTGCCTGGAAAATTCCATGACAGAGGAGTCTGGTGGACTACAGTCCATGGGGCCTCAGAGTTGGACACGGCTGAACACACACACACACACACACACACACACACCCCATAGTATGAGGGAGCCCATGCTGTTTAAAATCAGGCCTTCATGAAGAGGCCCATGTAGAGAGAGACTAGACTGTGGGTTAGTCTCTGAGACTAAGGCTCAGCCCTAGTTGATCTCCCAGCTTATAGGCAACCACATGGGCTTCCCACATGGGTGGGCCAATTGCGAAATGGATCCTCCAGCTCATAATTGAGTCACCTTACTTGATTTAAAGTGGAGCAGTGCTGAGTTCTGCTCAAATTGTAGATTTTTTGAGTCAGATGAATGATTGCAATTATTTTAAACACTCAGTTTTGCAATGGTCTCTAATGAAGCTAGATAATTGATATACTGCATGTTTGGGGGAGAATTCTTTCCTAGATCCTTTAAGGTACTCGCTGGGGCCTGAAATACTGCTTTGTTTTGCTTTCTCCTCTTGGTCCAGCTGAAGACCGAAATTAGCTGTCAGAGCTGAGTATATGGTAGAGACACAGGAAGCTGCTGGTCAGAATGTAGATGCTCACACAATTCCCAGCCTTCAGACTGTCTAGGTGTCAGCAGGACTAAACTTGTTCCTAAAAGGTCTTGTCTCAGTTTCTAAAAAAAATCAGGCTTCTTGTTAATAATCAGGAATGCAAATTAAATCAACAAGGTACCTTTTACAAAAGGCAAATACATGTCTTTTTTCTGAAGGATAATAATGTTAATTGGAATTAATTTACACATGGCAGGGTAAAAAAATTACAACATTTAGAAAACAGTTTGTCAGTGTGTGCACACATGCTCCCATCCATGTATGCTAACAATACTAACCCCGATTCAGTGATTTTTACTTCACTTCATCCTAAGCAAAAGACCTACAGAAGAACAAGGAAGATGCTTATTTAACATGGAGAAGTAGTAAAAATAAAAGTGCATTATACCAGGCTCATGGAATATCATGCAACCACTAAGATGATAATAATGAAGACCAGTAATCCTTACTTTATGATGTGATACCAAATGGGGAAATCAGAGTGTAAAATTATATGTTCGTTAATTACAACTCTATAAAAACAGAGATACATATTGACAAATGTTAAAAGGGTATGAAGGCAAAATAAGCTATTTTAGGATTTTTCCCTTTTAAGAATAATACTTTTAACACTATAAAAGGAGAGACTGAGCAATGATCCATTAAAAATATAAAGTCACTCTCCAACCCAAATAAGCTAAACATTTTCCTGATGAAGGCAATTATTGACCTGTTGACCAAAGCCAAGAACTAATACTTGGATCCTGTGGAATCTGTCTCTTAAAACATTATTTTAGATGATAATGTCTTAGAAAATAAGTCCTCTATAATTTTATATATCATTTTTACACTCTGGGCATCTAATAAAAGAAAATGGAGGTAATTCAGAGATTTCGGTTAAGTTAGCATATCATAATTTTGGCTTTGCTTCCCACCCTGTGCCACCGCGCCCCCCTCCCCCACTTTTAACCTTCAGTTTTTTCTTTCCTAGGCTTCCAAAATATAAAGTGCTAAAATAAAACCAGCAACAGCAGTTTCTACTTTTAAAGTGAACTTTAATATGATTTTCACAAAAATCCATCCCAATTCAAAATCACTGCTGTTCTCCTGGTGCTAGTAAGATGGTGTTTGTCTTCTGCATTAAAAATTAAGAATTCTAGTCACATAGGAGAAAGAAAACCTGGTTTAGACTTCTCAGTGATCAAACGCATGCCAGTAAAAGCAAAAGAATAACTGATTGCAATTGTGTCCTTGGATATTTAAAGCCAAACCCATTTTCACCCTGGTGGTTTAAACATTGGCTTTAAGGTCTCCTTTCTCTATCCTAAAAACATGCACAGGAAAATGCAGAAGAAAGACCTGGCTCACTCAAATTTCAAACATCCTCTTATAGCCCGGTGAGCAGAGTGGCAAGAAGTAAGGATGACTTCTCTGCCAGCCTTCTTGCTGGGGTCATCAGCCTACTTCACCATGAGCCACATAAGTGCCATTCTAAGCATTAAACATACTTTTATTTGTGTGTGTAGCCAAACATTAAGTACACATTTTCCTAAGCTAATGTCCAAGCAGAGCTGTTTACAATTTACTTTAAAAGATAAATGGCTGCAGGAACACTGACTCCATTTCAGAATTTGGTCGCATTGAGCCATTTTTCTTAGTCATAAAATAAATTCCATAGTACAGAAAGATAATTCCATAATTCTGCTTCTAGGTATTAGAGCAACAAGAAGTCAGACATCAGCTCCATCTGTAGCCCTTTTTGAATCAGCCCACTCAACACTAATATAAATGTAAACACATCAGTCAGCCAGTCATTAGGGGCTCAAGAAAAGTCTTGGGAGCTAAAGTATAAACTCCCATTTGGTTCCAAGGCTCCTAAGTTAAGCATCTTATTGCACACACACAATAAAACAGGCAGAAGTCGAGATGTTCTCTACCAAGATAAACTAAAATTAAATGAGGTTAAATTAAATTAAAATAAATGAATAAACAACCCCTAAACTGAGTAACTTTTAGGAGGCCAAAAGAGATGATATTTCCAGCTCTCAAAAGTCAAAAAGATTACTATTCTTTCTCTCATATACACACCTTAAATCGAGTTGTTTAAAAGAATCTACATTAACACCTCTTGATCAGTGTCAAAGTAAAAATTCCTTAATATTTAAGCGATGAAGTCTGTAGCATCAAGACTTTGATTTTAATTGGCTCGTGGTACTGTGGCTTACCCTGGAGATATTTGTGGGCTTTCACATTACAGAACAGCCTCCCATCTCTGTATTTAACAGGCCAACAATATGTTTGTAAAGTGGAAAAGGTCCACTTAAATGATGTAAATGTTTAGGTGGGTGATGAGAGATACTTGGAGCACCAAATTCTCTTGTGATCTAAAATCTGCTCAAGTGGAAGGTGGCTCCAGGCAGAAATGAAGATCCATCTAAAAATGATAATTGCCACATCTCAATTAAAGTTGTTTTTCTTTGATAGTCTTTATTTAATATGTATTTACTTATCAAGTTGGTACCTCAACTTGATAAAAAACCTGAGTATACCTGAAATCCATGCTTCCCATTCAACAGCTATAAGTTTTAATACAGAATTTGCAAGTGTTCTGAAGTGTCATAATGACTGAACCAGAAAAACCATGGTTCTCACACAGAGTAAATGCAGATTCATTGGTGGTGCCTCTTTCTTGAACCTTGGAGAGACTGGGTCACCACGGAACTAGATATTTGGGCCACCATGAGTAGAGGGGCACCTTTTCTGAAAGTTAAAACTAAGTTTATGACTACCCAGAAATTGGGTCATTTGTAGAGAGACGTGGATAGACCTGGGCTTCCCAGATGGCACTAGTGGTAAAGAACCTGCCTGCCAACACAGGAGGTGCATTAGAGACACGCGTTTGATCCCTGGGTTGGGAAGACCCCCTGGAGGAGGCCACAGCAACCCGCTTCAGTATTCTTGCCTGGAGAATCCCATCAAGAGAGGAGCCTGGTGAGCTATAGTTCATGTGGTCACAAAGAGTCGGACACAACCAAAGTGACTTAGCACACACACATGGATGGACTTAGAGACTGTCATCAGAGTGAAGTGAGCCAGAAAGAGAAAAACAAACATCGTATATTAATGCATATATGTGGAATCTGAGAAAACCTGGTAGAGACGATCTTATGTACAAAGCAGAAATAAAGACACAGGCTTAGAGAACAAATGTGTGGATACCAAGGGGGAAAGGGGAGGGTGGGATGAATTGGGAGGCTGGGATGGACATACATACACTATTGATACTATGTATAAAATAGATGACTAATGAGGACCTACTGCATAGCTCAGGGAACTCTACTCAGTGCTCTGTGGTGACCTAAATGGGAAGGAAATAAAAAAAAGAGGGGACATAGTATGCATATAGCTGGTTCACTTTCCTGTATAGTAGAAACTAATACAACATTGTAAAGCAACTATGCTCCAATAAAAATGTTAAAGAAAAGACTACACAGAATAGACCCAGAACCAGCATTCACTTGGCACCACATTGTGGGGTCTGTTTTGACTGGTCAGTGGCCCATGCCAGTGGGCTGGCTAAATAGTTTATCACCTTGTAATATACAAAACTGGGGCAGTATATTAGAGAACTCTCAAGGATGCCAATATTTGTATATTAGAGTTTTAAAGTCTCAGATATAGATTTTTTTTCTAAGCGTGGCAAAAGTCCTGGAGTGAGTTACATCTCCTCTGGGATATCAGCATAAAATCTATCGAGAGGAAAGGACAGATCCAAATGAAATGAGCAGAATAATTCCAGTGCTGAATCAATTTGATTCTATGTTATAAAATCACCATACAGCATGTAGGCCTAGTCTAGAGGTCAAAAGTTTTAGCTATACAGCTCAACTTCTCAAGAAGAGTCCTGACTTCTACTTTTTTTTTGATCTCATATAATCCCCATACCATAATTTTGAGAGTCTAGTCACCCCAGTTATAACCCAAACCCAGGCCTGACATCATTTGACACTCATGTCTTATACTCTCTTGAAGTGAGCAGATTACTAGCAGTGGCCCTGAACACCACGTCTATTCTGCCTCAATTTACAACTGAGAGAACCCAGGGAAATTATGTGCCTTGCCTGAGTGTGCAGAGCCAGAAAACATGCCTCTTTCCAACTCATGTCTATCTACTCAGATGCTACAGAATAAATGGCATTGGTAAAAAGGAGCAATCAGGCAAGGCTACATGATAAGCAGGGACCAGTGCAAAATGAAAACAAGGGCTCCTTATTCAAAAATTATTAAGAATTTCAAGATGGCTAGAGCAGCACATTCTGGGCATGGGGCCAAGTGTGAGTGCACAAGTAACACATCCATGAAACTGATCCTGGCTGCAGTTATGTCAGTACTTACTAAACTGTGACTCTTTGAAGGCCAAGGGGAAGAACATCTCTTTGAACGCTGAATAAGGTCAAAAATGATCTACCATGTGGATAAGTGAATGAATGTGTAGGTGAATGAGTGAAAGAATGCAGCTAGAAAATTACACCTCAGACCCAGGGACAGGTTGAGTTAATACAGTAAGTCACCCTGAGAACTTGGTCCATTATTTAAGTGACACAATTCATAATCTGAAAATACTTCACAACACAAAAAATTTCCTAGCCCCAGCATAAGTAAGTTGCCAGTACCATGTCCAAAATGTGAGCAGCGAGCTTTACATGTGATAGTGTTACAATACTTTTATGTGCTCAAGAAATGCCAGCTTCTTAGCAGAACTGCTCTTATGTTCTTTTTCTCTTTGTGTTTAGAAGTAGCTATCCAGATATATTTTACAGAGCCTATCCATGTGCAGAACTACAAAATACTTCAGATGCGAGTATTTCATATATTGCCAAGCATCCCTGATTTGAAAACAGAAGTAATAATAACAACACAACAATTTGTTGAGTTTTATTATGTCAGATACCATGCTCAGTGCTTTGCATATATTTCTCCTGAAGAAAGACCTCAAAACATCAAACTGTGAATGAAGGAGATATATTATCCTGATTTTCCAGTGAGGAAAACAAGGTTCCAAGAGGTCGAGTGGCACATCAGACAGAATTTGCCTTTAGGACTGTTTGGACTCCTGAAGACTAATAGTTCTTTGGAAGGTTGGCTATACACAAAACAGCGGAGCAAGGGCTACGGCCTGCCTTTAAGGAATGAGACTTTTATCTGATAAGGGCTGAGTGAAGTTTCACTTTGGTGAGCAAAAATGCAGTCATAAAACCCTGAAAGTAGCAATTTCTGATATTGAAAATCTAGGTGGTTAATTTTATAGCTTATTGCAAATTTGGATAAAGACAGGTAAAGGAGGAGCCTCCTCACCTATCTTTTATGGGGCTTTAGGATCTGATTCACTGCATTACTGTAACAGGAAAAGAGGCTGAACACTATACTCAGAGTGAAGGAAGACTTCTCCAGGCTGAGATTTCCACTCAGGTAGTCTGCAATATATTTCATTAAGGGACAGAAAGGCAAAAATGTGGGTAACATTCATGATGACGACTCACATT
This sequence comes from Bubalus kerabau, assembly GCF_029407905.1. Taxonomy (NCBI): domain Eukaryota; kingdom Metazoa; phylum Chordata; class Mammalia; order Artiodactyla; family Bovidae; genus Bubalus; species Bubalus kerabau. The sequence goes on from NC_073633.1 coordinate 67,639,834, forward strand.
TGTCTCAGAACTGAAGAGAAGAGAGTTAATGTTTCTGTCTCTACCTCTCCAGATAGAAGTGGCTTCCTAATTATGGCTTGTATTTATTATGATGTTTCAAAGTGTAAATCTGGCAGGGGTATCTTACGTCTCATTTAAAACAAGCCATAGGGAAGAAAAAAAAGAAAAAAAAATATGAGAGCAAATTCATTTGATATATCCTGTCCACTTTTTTGTAGCATTGCCCACCAATGCCATAGTTTTTACATTTTTAAACTGCCTAATTAAATGATAGTGCTGTTCCAGGGATGCAAAATTTTTTCATAACGGCAGAAAAATATTTCTGGCCAAATGCCAAAGTTTTCTAGCTTGTAAGCCCTCATGAACATGTTTATGTAATGTTACACGGCGTGTATACAACATGCATATATAACAAAGTATAAATACAAATTCTGTTGTTGTTCAGTTGAAAATAGTTTGTAACAAAATGCTGATTTTGTACATGTTTTCAATAATAAACCAGTCTCCTCCATGTAAGCTAATCGTAGTGGTCCCATTCTCTGCCCAAGACTGCCGACTCTTTGGAAAATACCCTAATGCTGGGAAAGATTGAGGGCAGGACGAGAAGGGGACAACAGAGGATGAGATGGTAGATGGCATCACCAACTCAATGGACATGAATTTGAGCAAACTCCGGGAGATGGTGAAGGACAGGGAAGCCTGGCGTGCTGCAGCCCATGGGGTTGCAAAGAGTTGGTCACAACTTAGTCACTGTACAACAACAACAAAGAAAATGGAAAGAACTGGCAAAAGTAATCCTTACCAAGTTTACTTATCCATTGAGTTACTTATTTGCCTTCTCACAGGTCAGATAATTCAAGCTCTGTTCTGAGACATCGCGCCAGATGGCATCTGCTCTAAATACTCGTCAACCTATACAGAGATCATTAATGAGGATGGCTTCCAGGTGGTGCTAGTGATAAAGAACGTGCCTGCCAGTGCAGGAGATGTAAGAGACTTGGGTTCGATCCCTGGGTAGAGATCACCTGCAGGAGGGCATGGTAATCCACTCCAGCATTCTTGCCTGGAGAATCCCATGGACGGAGAAGCCTGACGGATTTCTAGTCCATGGGGTCGCAAAGAGTTGGACACAACTGAAGCGACTTAGCATGCACCTATGAGTGTTTTAAGGGAGATAAATGTCTCAGTTCAGTTCAGTTCAGTCACTCAGTCGTGTCCGACTCTTTGCGACCCCATGAAGCGCAGCACGCCAGGCCTCCCTGTCCATCACCGACTCCCGGAGTTCACTCAGACTCACGTCCATCGAGTCAGTGATGCCATCCAGCCATCTCATCCTCTGTCATCCCCTTCTCCTCCTGCCCCCAATCCCTCCCAGCATCAGAGTCTTTTCCAATGAGTCAACTCTTTGCATGAGGTGGCCGAAGTACTGGAGTTTCAGCTTCAGCATCATTCCCTCCAAAGAAATCCCAGGGCTGATCTCCTTCAGAATGGACCGGTTGGCTCTCCTTGCAGTCCAAGGGACTAAATGTCTCAAAAAAATTTAAATCAAAGATGGCAAATGTGCTGTATTGAGACTACCATGCACTTTCTCTATTTCGCATAGAAGACTCTGCAAATCAGTCAAGGTATCCTTTTTCTCCCTGACCTTAGATGTAGCCCCACACATTTCTACAACACTAGATGCAATAGCTTTCTACCAATCAGGCTTGGCCTCTCTACTTTGAAACTCATTTTCCCTGCCTGTCCTACGTGTTCCATGGGGAATGGCTCTTCAGGGATGTAACTGAAAATTACAGGGAAATTGTGCCATGGTAGCGTATCAACCCCTGAGAGCTGAATGAGGTGCAATTACTGCTAACTGAAAATATTATCTATATATTTCTGAAAATTGAGTATAAAAACTATATTAGCAGCAATGAAGTTTTAAGTAATCCTGAAAGAAAAGGGCAAAGTGTTATAAAATGTAAATGGCAATAATAAATTTGAGAAGTGGGGCTATTTGTGTGTGTGTGTGTCTTTGTACAGATGGTTATATACACATTCATGAGGTGGGTTCATATTTTTTGAAATCACCAATAGATGTGATACTATGTGGCAATTAAAATACAAAGATAGATATAACATTAAGGAATGCTACTACTAGAAAGAAACTTGGAAATCATTTAGATTCTCTTTGATGCCCATCCCAACCTCACTTTGTTCTAAAGAGAGCACTAGGGGCACAGAAGGCCAGGGCTTTGTCCAGAGATAGCTGGCTGGCTAATAGTGATGCCAGGCCAGGTTTCCAGATTCCCAGCTCTGTCCTCTCCTTTTTAAACTGCTCTGATGGCCTTTTCAGTGATGGGACCATGTTTTGAACTTTAAAATTACATTAAGCCTCACAAATTAGCTATTAAGTGTGTGGCAGAGAAGAAGAGAGGACAAGGAAAGAGTGAGGGAGAGATCTCTGATAACTTCCCACACTTCCTATCAAACACAGCATCTGATTTCCTGATTGACCTCTGAGGACACGAAAGCCTCATAAATTGGAGATGGTCTTGGCTGTGAGTGGGCGGGGTGACTGTCACCTGAGGAACCATATCCGACTGGCCCAGAGACAGTGTCAGAGCCAGCAAAGGAGAGCCTGGTTATCTCCATCACCTTTGACCAACCATCCTTTGCTGAACCAGTAACTTCATTAAAACACCTTTGTATAGTCCCCCAACGGAGAAGGCAATGGCACCCCACTCCAGTACTCTTGCCTGGAAAATCCTCCATGGGTGGAGGAGCCTGGTAGGCTGCCGTCCATGGGGTCTCAAAGAATCGGACACGACTGAGCAACTTCACTTTCACTTTTCACTTTCACGCATTGGAGAAGGAAATGGCAACCCACTCCAGTGTTCTTACCTGGAGAATCCCAGGGACGGGGGAGCCTGGTGGGCTGCCGTCTATGGGGTCACACAGAGTTGGACACAACTGAAGTGATTTAGCAGCAGCAGCAGCATAGTCCTCCAAAATGGTCCCCCACTCTGTCTTTGTTTAGTCACCCCATGAAAGACAGCTGGATTTAGGAACCCTTCAATTCAGTTATTCAGGTAAATAATATTCACCCTCCTAAGAAAAAAGTGAATGACTGCATATAGAATGCCTAGGACAAAGTAGGACATGAAGACCAGTAAGGTTAATATTTTTATTGTTACTATTATAATGATTTAAAAGCCCCCAATTGATATTATAAAAGTAACATGGCCCTCCTCACTACTTAGATTCTATCATTTTATTTCTTTCACTGAATGAATCAAGATTTTATTGTGAGTGGTTTGACATCACGCGGTTTGGAGTCAGACAGGTTTGGGCATGAATTCTGACTGCCACTGTGTGCTCCTAGCAGGTACATAATTGTAGTGGACAGAATAACGTTCCCATTCATCTCCAAAGATGTCCATGCCCAATCCTGAGAATCTGTGAATATACTGTAATATATGGAAAGAGGAACTTTGCATATGTGATTAAGTAAGGGATCTTAAAATAGGTGGATTTATCCTGGATTACATGGGTGGACCCAATGTAATCACAAGGGTCCTTAAAAGGTGGAAGAGGAAGGCAGAAGAATCCAAGGAGTCATGATTATGGAAGCAGAAGTCAGAGTCATAGGATGGCTAACTTTGAGTTTGGAGAAAGGGGCCACAGCAAAGAAAACCAGGTAGCCTACTAAAAAGCTGGAAAAGGGAAGGAAATGGATTTTTCCCTTGAGCCTCTGGAAAGAACACAGCCTTGCTGACACCTCGACTTTGGCTCAGTGAAGCCCATTTGGGATTTCAAACCTCCAGAATTGTCAGGTCAAATCCCTGTTGTTTAGACATCTAAGTTTGTAGTAATTTGTTACAACAGCAACAGGAAACTAACTGATGCTCCTGGAGCATCCGTGCCCTTATCTAAAAAATGGGAGTAAAAAAAACATGTGCCCCAAAGGGCTGACATGAGGATTAAATAAGAGAATGTAAATAAAACTCTTTAGTGCTTGGCAGAAATGAAGAACTCAATAAATGCTCACTGTCATTATGTATGATATCATTACATAGAGATGAGATGGCTATATTATGATTGTGATAAATGGTGATTCCATAAAGTATAATTCATTGTATCATAATGATCCCTTACATTTGAGTGGTACTTTGGTTTTTATGAAGCCCTTTTATCAACACTGTCTTATGTGATGCTCATTTTAACTGCGAGTCCACAGATGAGGAGCCAGAGCCTCCGAGGGGGACAGTGCTTTCCTTAGGTCATTCAGAGAGCCCACTATTGGCCAAAGTTGGGAGTCTGAGTCATTCCAGACACAGCAAGCTGCCGATTTCATCATGTGGTTTATAGAAATATACACAGAGGGTATGGAGAATCTTAAAATGAAACAAAAATGATGAGGCCAAATGATGATGGGGTTGTTCATCCCACACAATGCCATTTCCCACGTGGTCTCATTCAGCGGCGTTTTTTGCTCACACCTCCTGCCCCAGCTCTTGCAAGCACAGCCTGCGGCCTGTCTCAAATGCATCTAGTCAATTGTGCAAAGCACAAGGGAAAAGATCTCATCCTGACCGCAGCAGGCAATCACCTAATGCCCTGAAGCATGAAGTTTGATTACCCTTATCTCAGTTTATCATTAAATCAAAGACTGTTGCTACGAATACTGGACCAGGACTCCATTTATGAAATGATATACGCCAGTCAGCAGAAGTGAGTGAATGCCCTTTTTCTCTCTTAATTTCTGCTCACCGGGAGGATCCTTTGCAAACTAAGAAAAAAAAAAGTCTCTTCAGCTTTGAGCAGATTTTATTACTCTTTTGACTCTTTCATGAGCTGGCTGGGTTGCCTTTAGCTCATATGTATTCTCCCTGTGTTGTGGGCAAGAGGTTTGCAACCTACTACCCAGTGGCCTGCCAACACTAGTCTTGATGTCTAGCACCTTGCTTGGATGGGAATCTGAATGTTACAAGATGCTGGGCAAACTGCAGGTGCTCTGAGGTTTGAGAAACTCTGGCTACACCAGAGCATCATTTCCCCATTTGTGGTCAAGGTACCATAGAATGTGAGTCACTTGAGGAGTTTGCTGAAAATGCTAACGCTGGGACCTCATGCCAGACCCAACAACACAGACCCACTGGTGCTGGGGCCCTGGGAATCTGCATGTCAATTTTAAAGTCTGAGGACCACTGGTAGAGATCCAAGATGTGGGTATGACAGCAACGGGCTTGATTTTCCATGATGTTATTCAGGCTTTAATTGGCCTCGAGGGCAAACAGCATAGAACACATGCCAATCACCTACATTTTGTCCTTCAGCCCAACCAGCCGTGGAGCCAGATTTCTGACATCATGGATCTGAAATGGCTGCTATCTGGGTCAGGGCTAGGCAACTAGGCATCAAGGTCTGGGTACATCTCGAGGGCCTTGGAGCTCCCCTGCCAAATTCCCCTCTGCAGTCTGGCTGAATGTGTGGCAAGCGTAGTGTGTGGGGGTGGAGGAGAGCTGGTTGTAAAACTGGCTTCAAGGTCTATATATCAGTCAAAGAGATATGACAGAACCACATGTGAAAAGACTGCATAGTATAAGGGCTGAAAGCATGGGCCTTGGAGCCAGACTGCATTTACTTTTACTTAACAGACACTGAGATAAATATAGTATTCACTACAGGCCAAGTAGTGCCGTTCAAATATTAATTCATGTACGTCTCACAAACACCCTACCAGGTGGCTACCACTCATCATCGTCCACCTTTCATGTCATGAAACTAAGGCTCAGAGAGGTTAAGTAATTTGCACAAAATCACACAGTTTATTGATCACATAGCCAGGACTCACACCCCAGTAAGCTGGTGCCAGAGTTCATGTCCTTAACCGCTGTACTAAGTTGCTTCTCACGGGCCCAAGTCCTCTGGTTCTAGTACTCATTAGTTGTCTGACCCTGGTAAAATTACTTAATCTGCCATCCCTGTTTTCCCCTGTGCAACAGGAATAATAACAGTAGCACCCACCTCAAAGAATTCTGACCAGAAGATTTAATATATTCACTTCAAAGAGTATCAAGCACACAGTAAGCACTTAATAAATGCTGAGTTAGCTACTCATCCATCCTCCACTCTCAGGGGTAGCATAAGGATTAAATCAGATAATATACATAAAGTACCAGGCACAGTGTCATGGCACCTGGTAAGCATACGGTGAGGGCTAGCTGTTATTATTAGGCAAGTTGAGCCAGGACAGTTTATTTTAGGTTTTGTCTGGAAGGCAACTGTGTTCTATGCAAGGGGAGGCAACATGCCCTTCACTTCAGAAAGTAACTGGGTAGGAGCCAGACTAATTATTAAATCCAACAGGTTCTCTGCTTTATGTCACTGGAATATTCCTGAAAAGTTCCTAATACTGAATTTGTATATGCTTAACCCTTTTCCCCCATTGACCTATCTTATCATTTCTGATTGATCTTTCATTGGCAGTGATCCTTTAGACTAAGAATCTGCTCTCAGACTGTCATGCAACCGTTAACTTATAAAAGACGTATATATACCAAGGAAAATTGAACCACTGGAGCATTTCTTGGCCAAGCAACTGGCTTAATCATCCCTTAATGTAATTGTTTTCATTTTACTTTTCCTTTAGTATGTGTTCTCGTGCTTATACTACTGAGAACTTCTGGTATTTCCTCTCAGAAAGCTTATGTTGTTGTTTAGACGCTCAGTCGTGTCCAACTCTTTGCAGCCCTGTGGACTATAGCCTGCCAGATTCCTCTATCCATGCAATTTCCCAGACAAAATACTGGAATGGGTGGCCATTCCCTTCTCCAAGCGATCTTCCCAACCCAGGGGTCGACTGAACCCGTGTCTCCAGCATTGATAGGTGAATTCTTTACCACTGAGCCACCAGGGAAGCCCAGAAAGCTTATCACCTCCACTGTTTAATGTAACTGTGGATTGACTACAATTTATGGTAACTCAAGGGGTTAATAATGGTGTGGGAATCCTCATACCCAAACAGCCCCACATAGAGGAGGGATGGGCATGGGGGGAAGCAGGGAGAAGGTAAGGGAGTTGGGAAGGCAGGATGGGGGGAGCCACTAATGGGGGGTGAGTTATCCTCAAAGCTCAGACTCAGGAAGGGATGCTAGACCCCCAGGGTCCCTCAAGGATGGGTCTTCCAAAGGGAAGTATTACACTAGTAACTCCACGTTGTTTGCTGCTGCTGTTTCACTTGTTCTATCAGGAAAAGGTTGCCCGAGTTCCAACCCCATTGCTTGCACACTTCAGCAGGCATGATAGATTATAACTACAATTGAATAAGAAGTTAAGACGCAATTAATGTGTTTACTACAATATTTGCAACATGTCTACTATGTGTCACACACTCTTGCTAAGTTACAGGGCTGAATAAAACAGTCTAAGCTCCTGGGGCCTGCAGTCGAAGGAGCACCTGGAGTCCAACTCATGCTTTTCTCACAATTTCAACAAGTTGCTGCTCTCTCTCTTCCACTTCCTGTCTCCACATCCTCCCCAAACCCATATCTACATGTGCAACGTGTTCTTTGTTAAGAGTCTACACCTAGTCTTTTCAAGTTAAAGCAAAAAGCTGAAGCCCATGATGCAGCAACCTTCTAGTCTGAGTCTTATAAACCCCTCTGTGGGGGCAACCAGCTTGCAGGGTAATATGAGGCAAACCACGTGGTCCTTTGCCATGCCCTGTGTAACACCGAACCAGTTGGCAGTTGATGTGGGGGTTTTAGCTCTGATCACGAAGCAAACTTCTGAATCATCACAAGATTGATCCCATCCATTCTGATGGCTTAAGCTGCAGGGCCATCTGCTGATCGGCTCAGTACAGCAGACCAGAGACACTCAGTAAATATTTGTGGATTTGCATGGCAAACTGCTTCTTCACACCTGAAACGCAAGTCTAGGTCAGGACTCAGAAGAGGACAAGTGAGCTAGACCCCCCACCCCCATCCCTGGGCCTTTGCCTAAGCTGTTCTCTATGCCTGGAATGCCCTCCCTCTCAGCACCTCGCCTACTGTGCCTCAGTGTCCACCTGTCCAAATCCTACCTAGTTCAAGGACCAGCTCAAATATCAGTGCTCCACAAAGCCTTCCCTGACCACCCTAGCCAGAAATAACTTCTCACTGCTCTCAATTTCCATAGGTCCGTGTGTGTTCTGGCACTTAAGACACTGGCCATTTTATTTTGGCTGTGTGTTTACCTCGTCTTCAATACACCACTCAGTAAGAGCCCTGAGCTCTGGATCCATGTCAGTGCCTCTTTGAACTGTTTCCCCACCCTGGCACCTCCTTGTACGGAGTAGACACTTGGTAAAAATTAGCTGTATGAACAAATGGTTACCCCAGCAATGACAAAAACAGAAGCAACTGCAACATTCTTTATCCCTCCTTTTTCTATCTCTCCTCCTTCTTCTTCAATAGTTTTAAAAATACATTTACTTGATCTACCAACTACCCAGGGGAGGTTTGGGGACTTACTGATATATGTAGACAACTCTGCAGACCAAAAAGTGTTTCCAGAGACCCTTCTAATGACAAAGGAGGCCTCGACCAGTGTAGGCACTGGGGGAGTCTGCGTCCCTGGTCTACTGACAGCTGGCTCCTGGGAATGGAAGTGTTATTTTCTCAAAGAGCTTCATCTGCTCTGGTTCATATGTGCCAGTTCCTCGCCTGAGTAGAAACTCCTGACTTTATTTTTAAATACAGACTCCAATAATAGGCTAAGTAATTGCAGATCTTCCCAAGGACTTTTTATACATGTACCAACATATTGGACTTTTTAAAACCCGTATTTCCTTTCCATAAATAAATGTTGAAAACCTTAAATTTCAGCACTATAGGTAGTGGTAATGTGTATTTGTTTTAAGATCAACCAAAAATGCTGATGCATGGATGATGATTTCTCAAACAACATATCTGATTACTCACAGAGGTAAAAGGATTCTCCCTCAGCTATAAGTAAGAAAAGTGTATATTATAGTATAATATGCAGTCAAACTTCAGTAATACACTTTTCATCGTCATGCCACTAAAGCTTGAACAGCTGCAGCTCTCACTGTCTTTGCTGATGGGGCCCATAAATACTCCTGGGAAATGGGACAAAGATACATAATGGATCTTCACCTGCCAAGATCAGGGAAATGAATGTCAATTGCACCCTGATGCAGAAGCACTTTTTGGTAGAGTGATGAATACTGCCATTTCTCCTGTGCCATGCAATTTTGGACAGGAAAACCTAACAGGGAAAAAATGGTGGGAGAAGATACTACCCTAGGACACTTGAAAAGAAGGGTATGTCATAATTATTTGCCTAACAAGAATTAAAATGAGGAAGAGTGTGTCAATACAGTTTCGTTCAGAGAAAGGCCAAAAGTTAAAAGCATACATATTCTGCACATATCATTTCAATCAATGCAAAGATTACCCTCAAAATAGAACTCTTTCATTGAAAAAGAATGTCAGAAGAATCAAGGAGTCAGAAAATTGCCTGGGGGTCCGGATTCCTGAAAAGAACTCAGTGCAGTGATGGCAGGGTGGGCTGAGATGTCAGGCAGACCTGAGTTCAAATCCTTACTCCACTACTTTCCTGCTCTATGATCTCAGGACAGTGACCTAACCTCTCAGGTGCTTGAGTTTCTTTTTCCACTTTTTTGATAAAGCAGTGAAAATAACAGAACCCGCCTTAATCATTCCAGCTGTCTGAGTGTTACAGGACATAATTAAGATAAAGATCTTAGCGTAGTAGCTAGAAATTAGTAAGCAGACTAATGATAAGTGACAGTTGTCAAGGTCGCTGCTTTCTCCTCTTTCTCCTCCACCATCATCATCACATCATCCCAGGTATCTTGTAGCTGATTTCATTAGTAAACATTAGAAAAAGGGGTGAGAAGACTAGCTCCCACCAAATTATGAGACCCTCTCCCCTTCCTATCAGTTCAGTTCAGTTCAGTCGCTCAGTTGTGTCCGACTCTTTGTGACCCCATGAACTGCAGCACGCCAGGCCTCCCTGTCTATCGCCAACTCCCGGAGTTTACTCAAACTCATGTCCATTGAGTTGGTGATGTCATCCAACCATCTCATCCTCTGTCGTCCCCTTCTCCTCCTGCCTGCAATCTTTCCCAGCATCAAGGTCTTTTTCCCTTCCTATATCAAACTCCAAAAACAGTACTTATAAAGTCTTTTTCTTTTAAAAGCTTGGCAACATAACCTTACAAACATGTCCACCTAATTCATGCCATTCTTTAATAAGCAATGGCTACTGTAACAGGTATCTTAACTGAGTAAAAGGAAGAGAAAAAAAATGTTATAGAATGCACTGGGTTCCATTAGGCTTGGGTTTCAGATATTAGGTCCATTACATGTTCTTTGTGATAAGATATAAAACAATGATGTGTTCACTTTTTCAAACAACCAGACAGGGTCTTTTTCTGTTTCAGTCATTCGGGATCACCAGCTAAAGGCACTTCATTATTTTCTTTTCCTTTTCGGTAGACTGAGTTTTAAAGGTCTAGGATGAGTGATGACTGAATGACTCTTTCTAATTCTGTAATTCTGATGATTTAATTGTATCAAGTCTGAAGAGGCTTTCCTGTGAGTCCTGTACGGTTGAGGCAAGCCTCCTCTTAAGTGGAACAGGCCACGGCAAGCCAGCAGGGTCTTTCTGCAGGTGCCCCCCCCACCGCCCCTAAAGTGGGTGAGGGGCACAGCACAGGTTGGCAAACAATGGAAACTTCCTGTTCTGGGTGTTAACTTTAGTTACCACAGCCAGACAATGCTGCCAGTGGTGTGGAAGAAAAAATTGCTGTAGCCAGCTGTGTTGTTCACAGTCGGATGGATTCTGTGTAGCTCCAAATGGTGATGGAGCCAGCAGCCTGTTGTAGCCAAGGACAGAATGATGGATGATCTACATACTGTGTCCAAGTAGAGAGAATGGCAGAAGTTCACTTCAGGGTTGTTAAAATGCTAATCTGGGTGAGTTAACAAAAGCTTAATAGAAAAGAAAAGTTTGAGAAATAAGTATACCTCATGTGGTACCTATGTGGAGCACTGATTTGATTGCTCTTGGTTACATAAACAGTTGCTTTTCAAAGTAAGAACATTTCCTCGTTTTCCTGTTGGGATGAATGGAAGCAGATTCACTTATCAGCCACACTGCCATGCTGTCAGGTCTGAGGAGAAAAAGTCAGCCTGACAATAGCCACCGTAACTGAAAAGGTTATGATATGCTTAATACAGTTATATGATTTTCATTCTCACCACGTGTCATGGGAATAAATCAAAACACACTTTTTTCCCCCAACTGGAAGTTGGCAGCTGTTCACAAAATAAGCTGCAACCTAAGACACTGGCTTTGGTAGATTTTAATACTAAGTCTCCATTCACAGGAGCTACTGACAGCGAGATCTCCAGCTCCATTGACAGTTTCAACATGTGAATTACACTACTAGTACATTGCATTATTACTGTTGAAGGCAGGAAGATTGGCCCCTTGTAAATATCTGGTATGGACAATCTTGCCTTAAAACCTTTAGGATGAAATAACACGCATGCTTCGGAAAAAGATGCAGATTTACATTTCTTGCCAAATGATCCAGTTTTGCCATTCTCTGTTTCTTTAGATTCTTACTAAGTTTAACGTAGAGAAACATGTCTCCCTCATGTGATGTTGGAACATTGGCTAGCATAGCTCCTTGCAAACAACAGGGACTCAATAAATGCTGACTGCCTTGCATACCCCAAGTGCCTCTTGCTTCCTCTAGGAATGAATCTAGAATGGGCAAGCTTCAAGTCTATTAATTGAAATAAAAGGTAATATTTTATCTTGCAATATGCTAAGGAAAGCGTTCACCTTCTACTCCTACACCAATAATGGTTAGGCATTTAGCCAGGCTCTTAACTCTGCATAAAATGCATCAGAAGGGTGAAAAATGACCCTATTTCAGATGCATTTTTCACTGTTTGTAACTTAGTGAAACTCAAATGCAAGAACAATGACTAAGCTAATTACCAAGGTTTATTACGATGGAGCAGCAAGAAGTGAAGAACTTCTCCAGTTTCAATAAGTCCTTAACAATTATGGGTATCTTCGCGAATCCAAGCTCTGATTCCTGCTTACTTTGCTTGTGTGCTTTAAAGAAACAGAAATCACCACACAGGATTCAGGGGCCTACTTACCCCAGAACAGGTACTGGACAGATCCTTCCTGTTTAGCAAGCAGCGAGTGAACTGACATCCACTGGATTTCTAAGTAAGTAACCCCCACTCTATAGTTTACGTCACGACCATCTTTCAAATCCATCAAATGAGGGGAGACAAGGCCAGATGGTGCTATTAGAGGACTTCAAAATAAATAAGTAACTAATAAATAAATAAAAGAGGACAAGGGCAGAATGCCCACAAATCTAAATCAAAGTCAAGTTAACAAGCTGTTTGGTGAAGGAGAAGCCACAATAATCCTGGCACATTGTCCTGAATCACAGAAATGTTTCTGAAAAAAAAAAAAAGTTCACCTATGTAGCATCCCTCATAGAAACAAAGGTAACAACTAGAATCCAGTCTGAACTAGGTGCTGGCTGTTAAAATCTCACCAAATATACCACTGGAAAAAAACAGTCTGCTAAACAACACATTTGGAAATCTCAGGGATTTTTTGACTTAACTGTCTTTCTAAGGGAACAATCCAGGGACCTAAATCAAAGCAGACACCAACTATAAAATACAAAACTCAAGTTATGGCTGGGCCACAGTTTATTTACTTAAAGATGTTCAAGTTCATGGTAACATAGGCTTACATCTCAGAACTTATTTAGCAATTTCTATTTATCTGAGCCAGGGTAAATGTCTGTATAGTACTCACCAGCCTGACAGAATATGCCTGTCACTTACTACATTAAACATGACTACACACAACTTAATTTCTTGAGTTAGATACCAAAGAGAGGGAGGGGATTTTTCAACCACATGAATAAGCCAGCATCAAAACCTATTGTTAAACCACCAAAAGAACAGTAAAATCCTCACCTTGAGCTGTCTGGGATAAGATTTCTCAATTCTACAAGAAAGAAACCTTGAAAAATTTCTCCAAACAAGTATCTATCCAATTCTGGGCAGGGAGGGGAGACCAAAGCAGATTAGAAAAATGTTAAACCTTTCCCTCGGACTTCAGCCTTGAATAAAAGAATCCACTTTACTGGCCCAAATATCAAGTAGAGGGAAGGATAATCCTTAAAAAGCAACATTTTACTGCAGATTTAAATTCTTAGGATCCAGAAGTTCTTGGGAAAACTGTCCCAGTTATTTCTTCTCCCAAGTAACTGGAAACACTACGGTTATTTTTAAGGGAAAGCAGTCGCCCGTAGCAAGGGACATAACGGCCAATGACTGTTTACAAAGTCTGTATGTCTATAATAATCCTTCTGTGTGAATCTCCCAGCTGAACGCGGTGAGAGGTTGGGATGCTGGAACTTCGGTTGGTTAGTGACTGGTCACCTCGGAACGGAGAATATTACTCTGTTTCTCTAACACTGCTACCTCACTCATCTCTAGCTCCTTGGCATTTAGCTCTTCGCAAGTTCGGGATTTAAAGAATCACCTGACAGCAATGGTCCCAAGAGTCTATACGGCAAAAAATTTCCAAACCCAGTTCTCATCCACACCTTCAAGTCCTTATGACCTTTTATTTCAATCCAAGAGTTATACATGATAGACGAAGCTTTAAGCCCTTCCAAATTACCCAAGGCAGCTGCAGTATCAGTTTCTGCAGACTAGGAATAAACACCACCGCTGTCAAGACGGGAAATAAAAAGTTTCCCTACCTTCTCCTCACCATCCCCCTTGCCAGCGGCTGCCGACGCGCGCGGCGGCTCCCTCCCGGCTGCGGATGCCTCTGGCCGCCGGAGAAGGGGCTCATGCAAAATTGACTCTTCCTTATTTGTTTCCATCCATAATTGATGGGTAGATGAGAACGTAACACATCTCAGCGCTGGGCTCTTGCCGCCTGGCGGAGACCCTGTCCAAGACGCTTCCGTAAATCATTTCCAGCGGGAGAACAAAGCACGGAAAGTTGCGGGGGAGAGTGGCTGGGAAGAGAAACGCGGGCGCCGGGTGGTAGGCGGGGGTCGGTGGTGGGCAGCACCGGGCCCTGGAGCCCGCCGCAGTGTGCTCGGCCAGCAGGGGGAGAAGAAGGGTGGGAAGTGGCCGCCCTCGGGGCAGAAGCCGGGGGGCTGGGGAGGGGCCGAGTCCCCCGAGCCCCCGCCCCTCGGCACTACCGGTGGGCCGTCCGACCCCGAGGCGCACCGACAGGTAGCTGGCGTCGGCCAAGAGCTGCCCGGGTGTCGGCGGCTGCGCTGCGCCCCTTCTCCTGGCGCGGACGAGTGCTAGCCCGTCCACTGCTTGCCTGGCCCGGCGATGCCGGAGTCGGCTCCGGGGCTGCCGGGCGGGCGGAAGCGGCCGGCGGAGCCCGCAGCCGGCTCCTTTAGCCTCGGCTCGGCGGTGGCCAGAGCTGGAGACGTGGTGCTCGGCACCTAAGCAGCTCGGGTTCCCCCTGATAAGGTGTGGGGGAGCGCGGAGCTGGCGCTGCCTGGCAAGAAACTTTTGCTAGCTCCTTCCTTCTCCTCCGTTTTTTTTTTTGGGGGGGGGGGGTGTGGATGGGTGCACAATGTTGAAGGGCCCCTCCCCCCAAGCCTCCAGCAATGCCAGTTTTGACGCGTCCACCAAACCTCTCCAGCCTTTTGCGCGTCCCTTGCACGGCAGGCGGAGAGCTGCTTGGAAAAGAAATCAACTCTCCAGTGCCAACGCACACACATCCGCACACGTACACACACACACATTAGAAGCGATTCAGGCTCTAAGGATCTGGGTCCGATCCCCACCAGGCGCCTAGGGCATTAGCAAATTTTTATAGGGCTGTCTTACCTCATGGGGGGAGGCTTGGTTTAAAAAAATAATAAAAGGTTGTTACGCTCAAGGAGAAATGAAAATAAAAAATTGAAATATATATATATCCCTGTGTCTCTTTAGGTTTTGGTTTCTTCGGTATAATCCTGAATCTCGCCGCCACCAGTCCTTGCAGCAGCGGCAGAGACAGCAGCAGCCGGACCAAGTGGGAGCAAAACAAATCGAGGCACGGCAAATGGTGTAATTCGATCCATCTCCAAGTCAATCCATCAGGCGAGCCGGAGTCTCGTTCCCTCCCCGCACTCGGCAGCTCGCGGCGCGGGGCCCACCCCCGGGCGCGGACAGCAGGAGGCGCGGGCGGCCCGGCGCGCTCGCTTGTCCGAGCGCCGCGGCCAGCGCCGCCTGGAGGCCCCCAGCCCGGCGCCGCGGCCAGGCTGACCCCTCGGTGGCCTCCGCGTCCCTCCTCCCCGGCGCTCGGTTGCGCGCCCTCCCTCTCGCCACCTCTCAAGAGCTGCTCCTTCCAGCAACTCCCAGCGCCTCAGTCATCCGGCTCGCGGCGGCTGCTGCAGCCTGCGAAGCAGCCTTTTCGCTTTCCCCCCTCTTTCCCTCTTTTTTCTCTCTGAAAGATTTTTCAGAGCTTTCCTCCAGACATCTAGAGGACAAATCATTGCAGCCCAGAGGAGCTGCAGGCACAGTTGTTCCGTAAAGTTATGCCTTACTTTCTGATCTAAGATTTATTTTTTTATGCACATCCTTACAAGCCCGCCCCATATTACCTTTGTCGCCTCCCCCCCCCAACTTCTCTTTATAACCACTAAGCAAAACAGCTGGGGAGAAGCAATCAAACATTGTTTTATCTTTACAAAATACAGAAATTGCCTACTAAAAATCCCATTTCTACTTTGAATGAAAGCTATTCAGTACAGTATAATTTTGTAGGCTAATGAGCCGGTTTTACAGGCAAGTGTTTCGTGTAATATGTTGTGGGAGAAATGAAAATGTCCTTGAAGTGACATCATTTAAAATTGACTGTCACAAAGGAAAGGAAAAAAGTCACACATTTAAAAATGAGAGGATTTTAATTCAAACTTCATATCCAAGAACGGGCTTTGTTTTATTAAAATTTCCAGTTGAATTATGACTCACTGAGGGTTCTAAATGGCTGGAATGAACCATGATGCCCTCATTTAAAGAAAAAGACGAAAGCTTTTCCGCCAAACTTTTAATTTTCATTTGAGCATGGTTAATTACCGTGAAAGAGAGAAAGGGGCAAAGTATTTTCCTTTCCTCAATGGTTCCTGCATCTCCCAAGCACAGTTACCTGTTTACAGTTAGAAAAAAAAGACCCGGTTCTGAGTTATTTATGAAACTTCCAGGACAGCCTTGAAAAGGATCTCAAAAAAGACACCCCAAGGAACTGCTGCAGGACTCATCCGGAGAACTGTTTCCTTACTAGTTAACACTTTGTTACCAAAAGGAAGAAAGAGGATGCACCCGGAGTCTTTTAAAATATAAGCTCTCTTCCTGCTGTTCTTCCCATTCCAAGTAAAGGGTAGGGGGCGGAAAGAACAGCTTTGGCAACACAGCTTTGTGATTTTTCTGTTGTTGTTAAGGCTTTTGTTGGCTTGGCTGGCTGGTGTTTTCAGGTTGTGCTGGGCTCTGACATCATTGCAAGTTACTTGGCAGTCAGGGCCCTTCCCCAGCCAACTTTTGACCCAGAAAGCTCTGCCTCTTTCACTCGTACCCAGTCATTCTGTCCTTTCTCCATCAAGAGAGCAAGCCCCGCTGCAGGCAGAGGGCTCTGTGCATTGAATGAATATGCAAAGGAGTGACCAGTGGCTTGACGAATCATATCGCCACCCACCTAGAGGCAGAAAGCTTACGAGTTGTCCTCTGTCTGCAGTAGCAGTCAAGAAAAAAAAAAAAAAAAAAAAAGTTGAGTTCTCCAGATTTGTGAATTCTTTGTTGAAATTCTGCGATGGCCAGCTTTAAATAGTACCACCCCAGAGAGTGCCATTTACCATAGACTGAATTTTAAATTCAAGAATGAAAACACCTTTTAGGTTGCAGAAGAATATGCTGATAGGTCATTTCGAGCCAAGGGTTAGACATGTTTTCAGTCTAAGTAGCAGTGTACACCTCAAAGCCAATCCCCATGTTTGGTCCAGTATGGAAAGAGAGAGACGGAAGTGGACAATTTAGTGACACCGAAAGAATGGTAAAGAACACTTTTACTGAGTGTTACTTTTACCAAGTAAAAGTGCAGACTTAGGTGAGTTATTCAGGCCCTATATTCAAGGTGTAATTTGTAAGTAAAAGAACTTTTCAAACAACTAGAAGATTAAAGGCTATAACATTCATATGCCCACCACTCAACTTCAACACATTTTAACATTTTATGTGTTTGTTTCAGATGTATTTTAGAAATAACACATTATAGTGGAAATCTAAAAAAAAAAAAGAATCAAAATATTACTTTTGGTCAGATAAAAATATTATTATTAAAGATTAGTCATTTCTCTGGTTCCCAGGGTCTTGAATGTCAAGAAAATGACACTCTTTTTTCATTTGGGTTTTAGTGGAGAGAAATCTAAGGGAACTGCTCACTCTGTGCAGTTTATTAGCATTTGTCCTTTCAGTTGATTTTACACACTTAACCTTTTAGCCCTGTTTACTTCTCCAGTCAGACTGGACTTTCTCTGCTCACTATAGTATGCTTTAGGCTCTAGCTGCTGTTGCGTGCTCAGTCCTGTCTGACTCTTTGCCACCACGTGAATTGTAGCCCACCAGGCTCCTCTGTCCATGAAATTTTCCAGGCAAGAATACTGGAATGGGTTGCAATTTCTTACTCCAGGGGATCTTCGCAAACCAGGGCTTAAACCCGAGTCTCTATCTCCTGCATTGGCAGGTGGATTCTTTATCACTGTGCCACCTGGGAATCCCTTAGGCTCTAGCATAGCCCTGCTGTGTAAAGTTCCCCGCTGTCACACTGTCTCTTGTCTCCATGTCTTCACTTTTGTCTGCTTCTTGGGGTACTCTTTCTCCATCACTTCAGGTACTTTAGTTTCTGCTTTTCTTGACTTTTAATCATTTAATAATTTCACTTAGATGTCAGAATCTCCCTTATCCCCCTAGCCCCCAAGATGGATATAAGCATCTCTCTTCTGTGTTCTCCTAGCAAGTTCACTTCTCTGATTTACCAAATGGAAGGGAAAATAATTGCTCAGGATGTCTTCCTTACTGGGTGCTTCTTAACTGCGAAGATCTTGTCTTCTTTACTCGGATAACCCCAGTGCCTAGCACAGTGCCTGGCATTTAGTGGACACTCAACAAGTACTTGTTAAATAGATCTGGCAAGGGAAGCCACAACTTTCCCAACTACTCTTTTATGTGCTGAACCAGAGAATACAGTCTTCACAGTAGGGATTGATTCATTGGTATCCCCAGGGCAAGCACAATATCTATGCAAGGGTGTTTGTTGAATGAGTGAAGAATGAATGAATCAAGAAAGAAAGAAGATATTTGGCTCTTTTAACACCTAGAAAGAATACTTAAAATGGTCTGTGTTTTAGATAGTTAAGGATTTTGCTTTTGTGTTATCTGTATACATCTCCCAGCAGTGATGTGATAAGTAATAACTTCTTTTACAATCTATTTTTTTGTCTGTTTGCTTTAGGAAAAGCTTAAAATTTTGTTTCTATGTTTCATTTCTAATACAGCTTTAACAATAAAATTCATCTGAAAATTATAGAAAATCAGTGTGTAACTGTAAAAGTTTTTCAATCATCAGAGAATACCACTCCTTAACTATTACAGCTATTAAATAAAACATTAGTGCTTACTGTGTATCAGTCTCTTTTAAACATTTTAAAAATATTAATGTGCACAACAATTCTATGAGTTAAGTATTATTATTATCTACATTTTGTAGAAGAGGAAACTGAGGCTTAAAGGGTTTAAATGACTTGCCTAAGGCCACACTGGTAGTAACTGTGTAAGAGAAACCTAACCTCTTAGTTATAATAGTGGTTAATACTGAGGTCACAGTTAACAGCAGTGGTAAATAGTGAATTCTTTGAAAACATTAGACAGTTCAGTTCAATTCAGTCGATCAGTTGTGTCTGACTCTTTGTGACCCCATGAATTGCAGCACGCCAGGCCTCCCTGTCCATCACCAACTCCTGGAGTTCACTCACACTCACATCCATCGAGTCGATGATGCCATCCAGCCATCTCATCCTCTGTCGTCCCCTTCTCCTCCTGCCCCCAATCCCTCCCAGCATCAGAGTCTTTTCCAATGAGTCAACTCTTCGCATGAGGTGGCCAAAGTACTGGAGTTTCAGCTTTAGCATCATTCCTTCCAAAGAACACCCACGGCTGATCTCCTTTAGAATGGACTGGTTGGATCTCCTTGCAGTCCAAGGGACTCTCAAGAGTCTTCTCCAACACCACAGTTCAAAAGCATCATTTCTTTGGTGCTCAGCTTTCTTCACAGTCCAACTCTCACATCCATACATGACTCCTGGAAAAACCATAGCCTTGACTAGACGGACCTTTGTTGGCAAAGTAATGTTTCTGCTTTTGAATATGCTATCTAGGTTGGTCATAACTTTCCTTCCAAGGAGTAAGCATCTTTCAATTTCATGGCTGCAGTCACCATCTGCAGTGATTTTGGAGCCCCCAAAAATAAAGTCTGACATTGTTTCTACTCTTTCCCCATCTATTTCCCATGAAGTGATGGGACCAGATGCCACAACCTGGATTCAAATCCAGACTCCCCCCACTCCTGGGATAATTTATTTAACTACACTGTTCATCAGTCTTCTTTTCTGTGAAACAGGAGTCATAACAATACTTCAAATGGATTTTATGAAAACTGAGTGTGATAATGCATGTAAAGTGTTTAGCATCTTACCTGGAACACTGCAAGCACTGAATAAATATTAGCCAATGTTATTATACATGCCCTGTAGGCAGAGCAACCTTGGAATCCTGCAGAATTGGATTAGAAACTTAATCCAACCTCACACTAAATGTGAGACTTAGGGTAAAAGCACGTGGCATACAATAGGTTTGCAATAAATTTTTGTTCCATTCCATTGCTTTAATTTCCTCATCTATGTGTGTGTGTGTGTGTGTGTATTTTATATATATATATACATATATAAATTCAGATATACCACTTACTATCCAGTTGATATGAAATAACATTTTGCATGAATTTTCATGAATCATAGTTTAGAATGTAGAATTTCATGTTTCAAAATAAAAAGCTAGAGGTATTGAAATTTCAAAGGTAGCTATAGCTTCTGTGATTACTTTAATTTGGAATGCACATATAGTATTCCTTGCGTTCGCACATTATAGAAAGTGCTTTTGTGCCAAGGGATTGCTTTCAAAACTAATCTAAGCTCTCCATGACATGATAAATCATTAATAATATAGACCCAAATCTCAGCATCTGCATAGGCACAGCTGGTCTCCTGTGTCAACAGTCTGCATATGAAAGTGACTCTGCCAAGATATTTCACTTTAATGAAAAATATTTATCATGATAAATCTTAAACCTCAAGATTTTACTGACATAATTCATTTCTATTATTATGTACTATGATAGCATACCACCACAGTTCTGCTTATGTTTGGAATGATAAAAATATGCTTTTTTAGTCATTGTGATTATTCCATCTTAGCATGACTAATTTTGCTGTGCACTCCAAAGGAAGGGGAATGCACCATGCATTTATGGAAATAATAAATCAGTTACTTAGCTAGTTTTGCTAATGACTCCTCAGGTGCCACTGTGTGGAAGGACACTGAGTTCTCAAGACAAATAAAAAGAATCAGGCTTTTCTTTTTCCATCAGGGATGAACAGCAAACAACCTTTAATAATACTAGCACTTTTGAAAACAGACAAGACGCAGGATGCTATCAACACTTTATCGAAAATCTTTTGAACAAACAGAAGCAAAATAAACTTTGTGAAGGAAAGGTCAAATAAAGAGGTGTTAACTCAGTTTGAGTTGCTTAATTTTATTTATACATACGTTGAGGAGGAAAGCTTAGGATACGGGGACGTCAGCTTATGAGATTCTGTGTAAGTTCCTGACAGCCTTCTCTCCACAAATCTTCAGTAACCAAGCCTCTGACCTTGAAGAACTGGGACCAAATAATACCTAATAAACGTTAGAATGTCTTAACCAAGGACAAAGACAACAAAAATAATCAAAAGTGGCAAAGAATTAGAAAATTTCATGTTTCAAAAATATATCTTTTTACTTTGTTTTTAAAAATAGATCTCCTTTCCTATTATTATTATTATCATTGCTTAAGTCAATGTTAAAATTCCAATCAACAAAGGGAGAAGAAACTGTGACTAGCTGTGATAGTATCACTTAATTCTGACACAGCTCTTGGAGACAGGCATCGTTTAGGAACAAAGAAACCCATCCTTGTTTAAGTTAACCATCTTGTCAGGATTTTTAGCCCCAGTAGATGATGGAGCCTAGAGTCTAATAAGGTCTGTTTGGCTCTCAAGCCTAATTTTCTTTCAAGGACACTATGCTCTGAAAAATAGAGCATAAGTTTAAAAAAAACATGTCTTGATTTATAAAGGAAATAAAAACATTAAAAAAACCCTCAACTAGATACTCAGAGTAAGGTTAAAATGTGTGCTTCAGTTTCTAATCCTTTACTAGTTTTTGTTTGTTACCTATAAACTAGTGTCAGGGACCCTTTGATGGGGTTTAAAACATAGCTTAAACCTCTATACATTATATGTATTCTATTACCCATGAAATTCCCCTGGATTGCTTGTAAATAAAGAGAAAACAGACCTGTTTAGCAGCATGTGAATTTATATTAAAATCAACCTTACTGGTTAGGTTACAAATGTTTCAGTTAGTGGTTAGGGCTATATCATCAAAGCTTTGACAAAATCATCATCATCATGACCCTCTAAGTACGAGAACTTTTCCATGTTGGAGCCACAGAGCCAAGGTATTGCCAGCAGCCGCTAGTGCCACCTATTGGTTCAAAAAAAGGAATAGGATTCTGGGTAATTCCTGTCTTTCAAAATAAAGGCACACAGTACCTTTTTTCCTTTCTTTGTTTCTTTTCGCTTTCTCAGATAGGATGCTTACTATGACAGGCATTTTGTTAATATTGAATCTGTTAAAGTCATTTAAAAATTACACTGCTCATATGCAGGGGAGTGAGCATAGTATGTGTACAGAGGATCAGAAGAAGTTGACATTGTGGGAGAAAAATCAATAGCAAACACTGTCAGTGCTCCAGTGTAATTAGAGGAGTTGTCTCAAATCCCCAGTGCCCTATTAGACCGTGATGAAGTGGCAAGGCCCAGCAGCACATAGGAGATATATCTGGGTAACAAGTGTTTAAATCCGGGTCTGGGATATGGTGTGCATTGAGTCAGCAATGGCACCAACTAGGTGACAGGACGGAGAAGGCAATGGCACCCCACTCCAGTACTCTTGCCTGGAAAATCCCATGGATGGAGGAGCCTGGTAGGCTGCAGTCCATGGGGTCGCGAGGAGTTGGACACGACTAAGCGATTTCACTTTCACTTTTCACTTTCATGCACTGGAGAAGGAAATGGCAACCCACTCCAGTGTTCTTGCCTGGAAAATCCCAGGGATGGGGGAGCCTGATGGGCTACCGCCTCTGGGGTCGCACAGAGTCAGACACGACTGAAGCAACTTAGCAGGTGACAGGAGGTAGTGCTTGCTCCACCAGCCCCAGCTACAGGCGCTTCATTTATGCTCTAGAATGAGGTTAGGAGAAACCTTCAGCTTATCTAGCCTTTGCTTGGTTCCACAGGGTATTCTGCACTCATGTTCTTGTCCCCAGATCTCTCTGGTCTTTGAATCTAGAACCGATCACATGTTGACAGTCAGCAAGTAAAAACAACAAGGCCTATTTCATTTTTTTGACAGAATTTCTTACCAGGGAGACCCTAGTAGCCAAGTTAGATTTAAACATTATCTGATTCAGTTGACTATGGGCCAGGATGGACTCCTGCATGGCCGTCTTCTAAAAGTGTGAATTGTGATGGATGCTGAACAATTGCTTCAAATGTATTATTAAGGAAAGCTTTAAAAAGGAGTCTCACAGAGTTTTCAATTGTCTGAATTTGTATTTCAATTACAAAGCTAAAATAAGAAACTATTGGCTAAGAGCCTTTCTGGAAAATCTAGAGAGGTCCAGCAGTACTGTTTTTAATGGTGAAATTTTTAATAGTATCACACATCATTAAGTAAGAATATCTCCATGTTATATTAATAGTTATATTCAACAGTTGACTCTTCAAATATTATTGCATCTGAATCCATGCATACACATGCTGTGCATGGTGTGTGTGTTTGTATGTGTAGTTTTCCTCCAAGAGCCCCTATTTAAAGGCTTTGTGAGTTCTTTTATTATATTAATATTTGGGGAATTGTGCTCATAATCTATCCCAATATGTTCTGAATCTCTGGGTCATAATTACAGGATAAACAGATTCATTTCTCACCACAAATTTTAATTAAGAATTCCAGTTATACAATTATTTGCTAATGAATAATACCTGCTCATTATCAAAGCATACCATTAAATATGTTTACTCAAAATTATGTTTTATAAAGATAGCTTCCATAGGTCAGTTTCACATTTTTAAGTCATCCACCTAATGCTAAAATAAGAGGAAATGTTTGTCTTTTTATTTTATTGAGATAGGTGAGGATTAAGGAAAAAAAGATAGTCTGTAATTGCTGTAAATAAATTAATTTCATATTAAAGCCTAATTAGTCATGATCTCACCTCTTCATAAATATCAAGATACTGAATTCTGAGATTTATCTTTGTTTAGATCAGTTGGTGATGATATCCAATTGTCCATTCATTGGCTAGGATTTTACCTAGAAAAGGGGTCAGTGGAGGAAATCATTTACCCCTCATTTATTTATTGTGCTTTTGAAAAAAATTACCCCAATCTGGGTTACTGATTCCTTAAATATGCTCTTGGTTCTCAAGTGAAAGGAGAACAATCAGTTTGTTTGCTTTTGATTTATTTGCCAACTTTTACGTTGATGAACAAAAAATACAAACAAATGAACAAATAAATCCATTTTGATAACAGGTAAGTGTGCAGCCTATTAAAAGCAGATATTTTAGAAATTTCAGACAAAGTTAACACTTCCAAGTTAAACCACTAGGAACATACAAAGCCTGAGTTAGACTATCTGCAGAAACGTTTCACCTAAGAGACAGTAAGTTCCAAGGAGAACAGAAATCAGATCAGGGCATCACAAAATCCAATCAAGGTGACAAGGAGATATTTTCCAGAGAAGAACATAAGTGAAGTGGAAGAGGGTAGGATCATCCACTCATTCATCCTTGCAAGCATTCATTTTACCATTTGTTATTAATAGCAGCAATCTGCTTTGTGTAAAGCTCTGTGCAGAGATAAATGAGAAATAACTTGCATTTAGACAGCAACTTCAAGTCTGAAAAGCAGTTTTATCCGTCAGAGTCCTGGCAGGGAACAGATGGCACATTCGACTTGGGTAATTTGAGGAGCCTTTAATAAAGAAATTATTTGCAAAGGTGCAGGTAACCCACAAAGGAGAGTTACTCTGGGGCCTGACTACCCCGAGGACCTGAGCAGCCAGAGGAGGGAGCATTTATTGGAACCTGGAAACACAGTGGTGATGTGGAGGGGAACACCTTGCTTAGAGGTCAACTTCTAGAGGCAAGGAGTAGAGGAAGAGGACAGAGAGTGAATCTGGTGGAACAAATGCAAATACACTACTTAATTTTATTTTGAGCCTTCAAGAACACTAAGTGGTAGGGATTTTAACTTTGCAAATGAAAAAAACTGAAACAAGGAAATTCATTTATCACAACTTACACAGCACAGCCAGACCTTGAACCTGAGTCTTCTGAATCTAAGTTGGTGCTTATCACAGGGTCTCTGTATCCCCTGCCCTTTGGACTTCCTTATTATACTTATTTCACCATATCACATTACTGACCTGTTTTATCACTTACTAGACTGAGCTTCTGGAGAGAGAGAAGTAGCTCTTTGTATCATTATTGTCTAGAACAGTGATGGGGACTGGAAGCCTGGATGCATTTGGTGAATGGAATGAGTGACAGAGTGTGCATCCTAGCTGGAGAAACAAAATATGCAAGAGGCTAACATCATATGTGGCAGCATGCTGGAGATGCTACATCCAGAAGCAGAGAAAGAGTACTGTAGACAGAAAAAGAAGGCTCGAATAATAGCATGGTTGTGAAAGACTTAATGATGTGGGATCATATGAGCTGAGCCCAGCACTCTGAGAGACAGGTGTCAAAGGGAGAGGATTATGGCCAAAGTACTGTGGACCTCGAAGACAGCAAAAGTGGAAGTGGGTGGTAGGGGGTATGGTGGAGTTGGGGCATGACTGCTGTTTCTGGAGGCAAAGAAGGAGGAGATGTGACGGAAAGCTCAGGATAGGATCATTGTATGGTATTTCTGAATTGGCACTTGCTGGAATTTGAAAATTTTACTCAGAGAGTTTAGAAATCATAGTGTTTTGAGGAAAAGGTCATCCTAATCTAGGCTATACTTTTGCGAGACAGCTCTCAAGAGGGAAGCACAGCTTGGAGAAACAGGAGGCATCAGAGAAGTCAGGATGCTATTAGGGGTCATGACAGAAGACAACTGGTGGAGTCAATAGAAAAGTAGGATTATGTATATGAGTGATGCAGCTGAGTGGGCTGATCTTTGAATGTCAGAGGTGGAGATGTGGGAGATTTTTCCAAGTTTTTCTGTCTTCCTGAATTTAAGAAAAGTTGAAATATTATAAGTGATGGGGATGTAGGAAGTAGAACAGGTTGCAGGGGGAATAATTACGTTTAGTTTTGGCTAAGTGGAGCTTAAAGTGCTGGTATGGTGTCCCTGAGGGGATATCCAACAGAAAATTGGAAACTGGTCTTATAATTACAGTTAGTGGACAAGGGAACTTCTACCTTCCAGAGAAACACCAAAATCTAAATGAGCTAAATACTTACAGAGAGTAAGAGGGAATCACCGAATGACTGAAAGTAAAGTGCTAGTTGTCCCGTGTGTCCAGCTCTTTGTGACCCCATGGACTGTAGCCTGCCAGGCTCCTCTGACTATTGGACTTCTTCAGACAGGAGTACTGGACTGGGTAGTCATTGGTTTCTCCAGGAGATCTTCCCGACCCAGGGATCAAACTCAGTCTCCTACATTGCAGGCAAATTCTTTACCATCTGGGCCACCAGGGCAGCCCCTGGCTAACGAATATACTCTGAAGTCACATGTCCTCAGACGCACTGAGAAACTTTTACCCTTCCCACCTCTGGACTGTTTCCTCCAACACAGAAACCACACAGTGGAGAATTATGGGGTTATTCCCACTTCTCACTCATATCTTGCAAACATAGAAAAAATAGATGTGGCAATTCATCATATTTTATCTAGTACCTTTTTGAGCTGACTGGTGATATCTTTTCAGCCTGACACTTTTATAAAAAATGCTGATGGATACTTTAAAAACTTTCTGTGAAACTATCCAAAATCATTGTGTTAGGTTTGCTAAGGGAACTTCTGTCTTTCTTAGTGTCCTTTCTCATCTAATTCTTAGATGAGGAAAAATGTCCACAAATTAGTTTACTTAAACCATTATCACTCCATGTAAAATTAGGCATCTGTAGGCTCTGATTATCAATACTTGCTGCTAAACTCTAAGTGAACTTAGAGGAATACAATTCAGTGGCTTCTTCTCTAAATTATCTTGGACAACATGAACATCACCATTTTACTTGATTTGAAATGTTAACATGAAATATAATAGAGAGTGGATCATTTCAGAGTAAGAAATCACATCCTGACAGTTAGGTGATGAAATGCTATAATGATAAAGATTAGATCATTTCCAATTCTCCTTACAAAAGTTCTAGATAAAATAGAATATGACTTTAATTCTTCAAGGACAGTTTTCCTTCTTATTTAGAAAAAGAAAGTTTATGAAAAGTGAGTGTGGTAGCCATGATTATTGTCATATTATGTAATGATCACAGTGAGCTTTGAAGTAACAGTATTTTCAAGAAAATTTATACTGTCAAATTTAGAGGATTAGAAAAACAGCCACTTTATTTTTTTCTTATAGTGATTAGTTTTTCATTTATATTATATAGGTCACTTAAAAATACATAGTGTTTTCCTAACATTTAGGGAGGAGAGAGAGGAGAGAAAAAGGAGAGATGGGCAGAAAAGTAGAGCAAAAGAGTGAAAGAAAAGGAAGACAAATAAGGAATCTAATTAAATTTAATGAGACATTTCCAAGAAAAAGTCTTTAGCAACATCTGCAGTTTCAATTTCCAAAATGTAGGTACTTACATAGGCAGGAACTTACTTGTTTTCTTTTTGTTTTATTATTTGCCATTAACAGAAGAAGAAATAAAATAGATATAAGTATTTGTTAATTTCATGCAAACTATTTCAAATTACACAGAATGTCATAGAATGTATGCTTAATTACATAAGCAACCTTTGCATTAAAAACATCACTTTATTGCCCTCTATAAACATTTTATGAATCCATTTAGTTTATGGTTAAATTAAGAGGAAACAAAAGGCAGGGATAAACTACAAAAGATTCTTTCCGTATCGTTTAAACTGACTTCATTAAAACTGTAGTTTAGCGTGATGTATATCTGATCAACACAAGAGTAGAGATGGGACAAAGCTACACTTATATCAGTCAAATGTTGAAAAAGTAGTGTTTGGCTTTTGATGAATATTTAATATGCCAGAGAGCTCTCAAGATTCCACTTCAGCTGTGAGATCTGGAGCAATTTTCACCAGGGACTGAATTGCTGATCTGGCCTCCTGAGCTCCCTCTACCACTTTCTGCCTCTGATATGCCTTAAGTTGGAGAAAGGCAGAAAAACACAACATCCTGTTGCCCAAATAGTCTCTTCTTATGTGTGCTCCGTCAAAGGAGAGGACTGGAAAAAGGACTCTGGGACTGAGGCAACTCCCACTTTGCGGAAGCAGGTTCTGCTTGGTTTGAGGAGCATGGCTACCATGAAAAGGTTTCTGACTTCTTGCTAACGGCCTTAAGCCTTCAGGGCTTGATGGAAAAACCAATGTCTTTTCATACTGCAGCAGAGCATCTGGTCCTGATTGGAGTACCTCCTCCCTTGCCTTTTGATCAGCACAAGTCAATGTGGGACAAGGACATAGGACTTTCACAGAAGACTGGCCTTAGGGATTCCTACAATTCAGAGGGATTGGGAAAAGCAAAGATTGGGAAGCCTGGTGTGATTAACAAGTGATTGTCTGGTTTAAGTGGGAAATGGGGACTTTGCTGGGGGGAGGGAGGTTAAAAAATCAGGGAAGAATGAATTCTAAAACCCTCTGCCAAAGATTATGGAAATCATAAAACCATATATTACTTTATTCAATTATTTTACTACAGTGATTGCAAAGAGCACAGATTTTGTTTTTTTGCTTAGCTTTAGTATCCCAACAATTCCAAGTTTCAGTTTCCTTTTCTGTAATGTTGGTATAATATGTAACATGAGTAGGAGTAAGGAGTAGAGTACTTTTGTGAGAATGCATGTAAGTTTTATAGAGTAAAACTGTAAAACTATATATTAAGGTTCAGTTCAGTTCAGTCGCTCAGTTGTGTCTGACTCTTTGTGACCCCATGAATCGCAGCACGCTGGCCCTCCCTGTCCATCAACAACTTCCGGAGTTCACCCAGACTCACATCCATCGAGTCAGTGATGCCATCCAGCCATCTCATCCTCTGTCGTCCCCTTCTCCTCTTGCCCCCAATCCCTCCCAGCATCAGAGTCTTTTCCAATGAGTCAACTCTTCGCACGAGGCCAAAGTATTGGAGTTTCAGCTTTAGCATCATTCCCTCCAAAGAAATCCCAGGGCTGATCTCCTTCAGAATGGACTGGTTGGATCTCCTTGCAGTTAAGGATTAGGTTATTAAGGTTAGGCATTACTAAAGTCCAAAGACCACCATGGCAGTCATATAGCTCATAGGGTGTTTTGATAAATGTTATGCACCACCCTTATCTCTTTTCCTTCTGCATCAGTGACCTGTTTCTCCAGTGTCTTTCTCTCCTCTCTCATGGACACCATTGCTTTAGTGATCCACTGTTATGTTGTGTCCCGTTAGCTCTTCAGAGTATAAAGAGAGTAAAAGAAATTGTCTTCAGCAGTGAGTGCTAAAAAGCAGGCACCATATTTGTATCCCTAGTGCTTAGGCCAGTGTTTGGCTAAATACAAATTTATTGAAAGGACAATTTGAGTGATAACACAGAGATTACTACCAGAAAGGTGAATGTATTCCTACTACTACTGTACAGATATTAAAAATTTTAAATACCTCTTGAGTACAGCTCTGAAACAAAACTAGAATAAGATAATTCTCTACCATGGTGAAAATGTAAACTGCTCAAATCAAAATCCAATATGGTTCTTAGTGTTAAAATCCAAGAATTCCTCTTAAAGAAAAAAAAAAGCCATGGATATCAGTCATCTATTGCTATGATTTTGAATGTGCTGCCCAAACAATAAATCAAAAAAGTAAAATATAATCATAGATATTAGAAAGAAAGAAGCAAACATGGTAAAATTTATAGAAGGATAAGAGAGTTTAGCAAGATCAATAGTTCATAAAATAATGTAAAAATCATCAGTTTTCCTATAAGCCAAATACCACACAGATATTGCCATGTTTAATGGGAAAATATTGCATTCACAAAGGAAAATCACACATAGGTAACCTGAGGACACACTTGGAGAGAAATGTGCTGGATATATATGAAGAAAACTATCATGTCCTTTTGAGGTGCATAAAGAGAGATGGGTAAATGAAAAATGAGATTTAATTTCTATATAAGAAGTCTCAATGTGATAAATATGTCCAAGAGGTGAATTCTTTACCAGCTGAGCCATCAGGGAAGCCCAGGAAAACTGGAGTGGGTAGCCTATCCCTTCTCCAGGGCATCTTCCCGACCCAGGAATTGACTGGGGGTCTCCTGCTTTACGAGTGGATTCTTTACCACCTGAACTACCAGGAAAGCCACTAAATACAGTCTGGCTTTCCAGGTGGTGCTGGTGGTAAAGAACCTGTCTGCCAAATAGGAGACATAAGAGATGTGGGTTCGATCCCTGGGTTGGGAAAATCCTCTGGAAGAGGAAATGGCAACCCATTTCAGTTTTGTTGCCTGGAGAATCCCATGGACAAAGGAGCCTGGTGGGCCACAGTCCATAGGGCAGCACAGAGTTGGATGTGACTGAAGTGGCTTAGGACTAAATATAGTGTGCTGCTGCTGCTGCTAAGTCGCTTCAGTCGTGTCCGACTCTGTGCGACCCCATAGACGGCAGCCCACCAGGCTCCCCCGTTCCTGGGATTCTCCAGGCAAGAACACTGGAGTGGGTTGCCATTTCCTTCTCCAATGCATGAAAGTGAAAAGTGAAAGTGAAGTCACTCAGTTGTGTCCGACTCCTAGCGATCCCATGGACTGCAGCCCACCAGGCTCCTCCATCCATGGGATTTTCCAGGCAAGAGTACTGGAGTGGGGTGCCATTGAATTCCCAGTTGCTTTTTGTGTGTGTGGAGGTACTGAAGACTACTTTAAAGAACGTTTAGAATTACAGTTTCAGACAGAAGATAACTCTTGCTTACTCATGCAAAAATGTGCATATTAAAGCTACAACAACTAAAACAGTGCTTCAGTGATGCAGGAAGAAGCATTCAAGTCAATGGACCAGAGTAGAGTATAGGGATAGACACACATTTTAAAGTACAAATTAAATTCATCTTAATATGCAAATTAAATATAAATATAGTAGCATGTCAAACAACAGCAAAAGGATAAATTATTAAATAACCAAATTAAAAAACTGGCTATCCAATTTGGAAAAAAAGCTGGAATCCTATTTCACACTTGATTGCCTACCTCCAAATAAATTTCTAATGGATCAAATATCTAAACTTTAAAAAGAGTGTAAATAATTGTTTCCACATACCTCAAATAGGGATAAAGTTTCTACATATGACTCAAAACCAAAAATCAGAGAAAAAGATTAGTTTTTTACTATAAAAATGCAAAAGTTTATATACAGTGGAAAATACAATAAAACCTGAAAATATCACCTGGAAACTGAAAGAACAAAAGGATTATTATTATTATTTTTTTAAAATAACAGCTGTATTGAGATATAATTCACAAGTTATAATGTTTATTCTCTTATACAATTCAGTGGTTTTTTAGCATATTGACAGAGCTGTGCACTCATCAGCACAGTCTAATTACATCTCATCGGCCCTAAAAGAAACCCTGTACTCATAAGCAGGCATGCCACATCCCTCCTTCCCCGGTCCCTGGTAACTGTGAATCTACTTTCTGTCTTTAGATTTGCCTGTTCTGGACATTTCATGCAAATGGAATCATGCAATATGTGGCCTTTTGTGTCTGGCTCCTTTAACTCAGCACAAAATTTTCAAGGTTCATGGTTCATCCATGTTGTATAACATATCAGTATTTAATTATTTTTATGGCTGAATAATATTCTCTTCTATAGGTGTATCAAATTTTGTTTATCTATTCATCAGTTGATGGACGTTTGGGTTATTTTAACTTTTTGGCTATTATGAATAATATTGCTGTGAAAATTCATATATAAGATTTTGCATGGACATATGTTTTCATTTTTCTTGGGTATATAACTAGATGTTGAATTGTTAAGATAACCTTATATTTCATTTTTTGAGGAACTGCCAAACTGTTTTCCACATTGGCTGAATAATATTATATTCCTATCTGCAATGTGTGAGAGTTCTTATTTCTCATGTACTCACCAACACGTGCTACTGTCTTTTCTTTTGGGTCACAGCATCTTAGTGGTTGCAAAATAGAATCTCACTGTGGTATTGCTTTGCATTTTTTTTTAGTAACTAAAGATGTGGAATATTTTTTCATGTGTTTATTGGCCATTTGTGTATTTTCTTTGGAGAAATTATTCAAGTTCTTTTGTCCATGTATAAATTGGGTTATTAGCCTTTTTAATTAATGAGGCATAAGGGGTCTTTATATATTAAGTATGAAAGTCCCTTTAAAGATATATGATTTGCAAACATTTTCTCTCATTCCATGGTTGTCTTTCACTTTCTTGATGGTGTCCTTTGAAGCCCAAATGTTTAAAATTTCAGTGAACTCCAACTTACCTATTTTGTATTTTGTTGCTTATGCTGTAGTGTCATATCTAAGAAACCACTGCCTAAACCAAGGTCACAAGATATTACTTGTATATTTTCTTCTAAGAGTATAATAGTTTTAGCTTTTACACTATGATTCATTTTTGAATTAATTTTTTATGGTATGATGTAGGGGTCTATGTTCATTCTTTTGCAAGTGAAAGGACTAATATTCTTAATATATTAAGTATACTTCAATAATAAAAAAATACAAATATGCCAATAACAAAAAGGCAAATGATATGAGCAGGTGATTTCAACCAACTGATCTATAAAAGGGGTAACATTTTCATTAGTAATCAAAATGCAAATCAAAATGAGCTATCATTTCTCTTCAATAAGGTTGACATTAATTTTAAAGAATAGAATGTTCAGTATGTATGGGAACATAAGCATTCTTGAATGTGTTGATGGGAACAATTTGACACTATATATTTGAACATAAGATGTGCTGATCCTTTTAACTATACAGTCCATCTCTGTGAACTACTTCTTTTAAAAAGAATTAGGCAACTGCTCACGGATATACATATATATATATATGTATATATATAAATATACACACACATATACTTCAGTCCGTTTATGATAAAAATAAATTTTAAATAACCTAAAGTATCTATTAATGGGAGAATATTTAAATTCGGGTTGTATTCAGTCACTGGAACACTATACAACTATTAAAGTGATAAAACATGTTACTATTTTGTGCATATAAATATATCTACTATATACTAATATATAAAGATAAGCTGTAGAATCTCTTGTTTTATATGCTTTCATTTTTGAAAAACAAAGCCAAAATGAGGAGAGTGTCTGTGTATAAATCAAAATGTTAAAATTCCTAAGTTTTTAAAACGTAATTTTCTGTCTTTATGTAAGAAAGAAACTTACTTTCTTCTATGTACTTCTATGTACTATTAGAATTTTTCTTCTTTCATTGAGTAGGGATTAATTTTATTAGCAACAAAAGCTTCATCTTGATTAAGAAAACCTAAAGCCTTGTAAAACTTTTCAGTATGTTCTCACATAATAATACACACATAAACCCACTCCATCTTCCCTCCTCTCCAAAATGATAGAAAGAAAACTGGGCCAGTTATTCTTATCTCTATTACGGATTTGGATATTTCATGAAGAGTCTTTTTTGCCAGGTGTGTCTATATTATTGTGGGCTTCCCAGGTGGCACTAGTGGTAAAGAACACACTTACAAATGCAAGAGACACAGGTTTAATCCCTGGGTTGGGAAGATACTCTGGAGAAGGAGATGGCAACTCACTCCAGTATTCTTGCCTGGAGAAACCCATGGACAGAGGAGCCTGGCGGGCTATAGTCCACGGGGTCAGAAAGAGTCAGATGTGACTTAGTACACGCATGCACACACATCTATATTACTGTATTAATTTTCTACTTTCTTTCATGAGAAAGTTCAAAGAGTAAAAGCCATCTTACAGGAAGTTTCTGGAAGTTGTCAGAAAGTGAGCTGTTTCATGATGGGCTCTTTTCTCTTTTCCATAAACATAGTGACATACAT
Source organism: Bubalus kerabau (assembly GCF_029407905.1). Taxonomy (NCBI): domain Eukaryota; kingdom Metazoa; phylum Chordata; class Mammalia; order Artiodactyla; family Bovidae; genus Bubalus; species Bubalus kerabau. The sequence goes on from NC_073633.1 coordinate 67,673,582, forward strand.
GAACATTTGCATAGCAGACTAAATATGTGTTGTTATCGAGTATGATATAAGTTACAGCAGTAGTTAATGTCATAAATTCAAATATGCAAATGCAAACCTTTATATTTACTTTAAATAGCAAAATTGTATTTCTGTTCCTATAAAAATAGCATGAAAATATTTTTATTGATTACACAAAAGGCTCTGAAGCACTATAAAATGAACATATAGCCTATAAAAACTACAATACAGCAGGTTATAAATTACAGTTAGCTAATGGGCTAACTAGAGTAAACATTAAGCACTTGATTAACAATATGTACACCTGCTTTAGAATTTATAAATTCTTTTAGGGTATTATTTCAATAGATTGTGTCTTTTTCAAAAATGTAAATGCAAATATGAAATAAGAACATTTTAATGTTAATTCATAGAGCCGTATTCAAAATCGTCCCATCTGTCCTTTTCCTTAAACATACACGCACATTGCACCATAGTCATTTTGGGGAAGCCCTGACAAACATTCTGCTATAAGAAGGTGATTGGAAAGTAGGAAAATCTTGAATTGGGTATTCTTGTTTTTCCAATATTGGCTTTGCTCTCCTAAATATTTCCCTTCCTTTCCTACTGAGTTGACAGTAGATATAAGAGGGTAACTTAAGCAACATGTGTAGGCATAGCTTAAGAGACAGCCACTACTCTCTGTTGCTGCTAACTTATGTTTCCAGGATTCAGTTTGCTGATATGTTAATAAAAAGAGTGCCAAATGTTTCAGGTCTTTTTAGAGGTAATTTGGTATAGTGGAAAGAGCACTGCATAGAGACAGATAAAGCTGGGTTTATATCCCAATTCCTTGGAAAAGGCTGATATGGGAAATGTTACTTTACCTCAGTGAATTTTAATGTTCTCATGTATAAAACAGGAATAATGCCAAACCTCATAGGGTTGTTAAAGACTTAATGATATCACATTGGTCAAGCCCTTAGCATAGCACTTGGCACACAGCAGATTTCCAATAATTATTGGGTCTCATGTTTTTTTACCTAAATCCTATTGAGGTAGAAGATAGATGGGCTCCTGGACTGGACAACTGGTGCTTTTAAAGTGGAGTAAATTTGAAGTTTTGTTCACCCCCAGACACTCCAAAGACAAAGCTAGTGACAGAAGCTGAGTTCTGCTGAAATAAAATGATAAGATGACCACTCCCGAGGTCAAGGAAAACTTTTCTATATGCACATATGCACGAAGGCTCCTTGGGGTCAAAAGGGAGGGGGCTCCACTCTATAGTAAGTGTGGATATACCCCCACAGGCCTTTGCAGTGACATCCATCCTAGCAATAAGTTGTTCGTGCATGTTGGGGAGGGTCCTCGTACAGGTCAAGTGTGGGAAAAGAAATGAGATAATTGGTCAAATGGAAACAAAGACCCAGAAGGACTGTCTTACATAAGTGATTTAAGTCATCTCTTTACTGTGCTCTTCCTCATTAGGAAGGATGCCCACACCCTTTCTGAGTGTGTAGCTCTGTCTAGCTTCAGTCTTCAATCAGATCAGATCACATCAGATCAGTCGCTCAGTCATGTCCGACTCTTTGCGACCCCATGAATCGCAGCACGCCAGGCCTCCCTGTCCATCACCAACTCCCGGAGTTCACTCAGACTCACGTCCGTCGAGTCAGTGATGCCATCCAGCCATCTCATCCTCTGTTGTCCCCTTCTCCTCTTGCCCCCAGTCCCTCCCAGCATCAGAGTCTTTTCCAATGAGTCAACTCTTCGATAAACAAACTATTTCTCTGTGTGCTCTCCCATATGCTGTGCTATAGCTCTAATAATGAACTTTGTACTTGGTTTTACACTTTTTGCCTCCTTGAAACATTTTCACTTTCAAACGGGGTAAGAACCAGGGAACCTTGCTTCTAGCCTCTAGCCCCTGATGGACTAGCGGGTAGGTTCAATTCTTAGGCAGGAAACTAGTAAGATGTCTCTTCAGGACAGCTCAATGCTCTCTCTGAGATCATTATGATTATGTAGAGATTAGCTTCAAGATGAAATCTAAGTACCCATTGCATAGTGGGTTTTAACATGTTTATTTCTTTTTGCCTGTGCTGGGTCTTCGTTGCTGCAGGTGGGCTTTCCCCAGTTGCAGCGAGTGGAGGTTGCTCCCTAGCTTCAGTACATGGACTTCTCGTTGCTGTGGCTTCTCTTGGGAGCGCAGACTCGAGGCCCGCTGGCTTCAGTCGTTGCAGCTCGCGGGCTCCAGAGGGTGGACTTGGCAGCTGTGGCACATGGGCCTAGCTGCCCCATGGCACGTGGGATCGTCCAGGACCAGGGCCCAAACCCATGACCCCTGCATTGGCAGGTGAATTCTTAATCACTGGACCTCAAGGGAAGTCCTGAATAGTGCTGAATTAAAGGAGGAGTGAAATAAAGGCCTTCAAAAGGCTAGCACAGGCTTACCCTTCTCATCATCTCTGACCTGGGCACAGGGTAGATGTTCAATAAATTATATAGATAACTGGCAAAAAAGCAATTTACTAATTATATTTTTTTCATGTTTTCCCTCTTTCATAATCATAGTAACTTCCCTTATAACTGCCTTTGCTCTCACAGCCATTTTTAAACTTTATTGAATGATATGATGGACAAAGCTACTACTGTGGGGGTGGCAGGCCTGGAAAATCATACTACTAGGGACCTAGTTAGCCTCTAGTTCTTGGTGGACAAGTAAGTGTTATGCATTATGCCAGCTCTGATAGTGACTGCATGGGATGCTGCTCTGGCAAAGATGCTATGGCTGCAGAAGAAAGCGTGGGGAAAGAGGACTATGATTGATTAGTTATGCCTGCCATGGGTGCAGCAAGAAGGACTGGAAGCCTGTGTGCCATGTATTTCTATTTCACACGTGTGAATCAGCTAAACCAGAGGAACAAATAAAGGAGGAGAGAAAGTAACAGGTGATTTACAGACAGGAAGAGAATAATCAAGTTTATAAATGTTGCTCATTTAGTAGATTCACTTTTTTAGGTTCCATCCACATCAAAAAATTTTTCATTTCTCTCTTGAGAAGTTTTCCTTGGTAGAAGGATTTTAATAGCCATGCCTTAAGGAAGTCTAAAGAAAGTTTTATTTTTATTGCTAGAGGTTTTAAAGTAGAAGCAAAAAGCATTTATAAAATTTTGTTCTTGCCATCAGAGAGTTTAATTATTTTGCCTGTTAAAAAATACCTCAGCTTACTCTGGCCCTTTTTTTTCTCATTTTCTCATCACTTCCATTGGTTACATAAAGACAAAGGCAAAACATTTTGCACAGCTTTCTTTTAACTGTTTATTGCTCATTCCCCCACTTCATCATAAGCACTGTCCAAATATTAAATTTCATGGATTATGCAAAAATATGTAATTCCAAAGGGATCTCACCAAACCCATAGTTTAATAATAAGTGGTAGTTATTCTGAGGGGAAATGAAAAGTGTACACAGTTTCTCCATGCATATGTTAAAGGTCAAGTGATTTTTGATAGAATAGACTAAAACCTGAATGGATTCTAGACTAAGTGATTTTTTTGATAGAATAGACTAAAACCTGAATGGATTCTAGACTAAGTGATTTTTGATAGAATAGGCTAAAACCTGAATGGATTCTAGACTATCTTTGACTAAGCTTTCTGTTTCACTATGGGAAAACTGAGGCTCAGGGAAGTTACTGATCTTTGGGCTTTAGTGAGTGAGGGAAGCCCCATGTTGAAATAGAATCCAAGTTTCTTGGCACTCAGTCATAGCATCTGCTACCAAACAGGGCTGCCCTTAAACAGGGCTGTGTCTGAAATAAGATGATAAGTATATGCAGTAAGATGCTGGGAGGCTTATCTAAAGGAAAGGGTAGGTAGGTTGAAGTGGAAAAATGAGAAAGGTTTAATTATTGTTACACATAAAATTAGATTAATTAGAATAAATCTCAAGTCAGCAAACTTCTCGATATAGGAAAAAAGATTTTGAAAGAGACTGAGGAATACTTGAAAAGTGATGGGCTAAAGGGATTTTGGAGTCTGAATTCTAACAAGTATAATTTATTGGACTATTATCTGAAAATAAGTAAAAATAGGATCAACCTTGGAATCAATCAACCAATGGGACAGATTGCCACAACCTTTGCCAGTGGGAAAGAAAAGGCAAGAGGTTAGCTAGCACAACAAGCCATCACTGTGGGCTCTCTGGGTGTCCTGGGAAGTTCTTCCAGAGAGTTCAGAGGGGAAGGCGAGGCAGGATTCACTCTTTCTAGGACAGCAGGATACATCTGTGTACGGTCATGGACTTCCTGTGGTTCTCGGCTCTGGCAGCAAGGAGAGATATCCTCAGGTCCCTACATTCTGTCCTCTTGTCTCCAGCCAATTCACAGACATGCATTGCCCCTACCCTTCCTGCACAAGAGAAGCGCTACCGACACACACTACATGTGTGCTCATGCTCAGTCATGTCTGACTCTTTGTGACCCCAGGGACTGTAGCTTGCCAGACTCCTCTGTCCATGGAATTTTCCAGGCAAGAATCGGAATGGGTTGCCACTTCCTTCTCCAGGGGATCTTCCTCACCCAGGAATCGAACCCATGTCTCTTGAGTCTCCTGCATTGGCAGGTGGATTCTTTACCATTTCCACTGGGGAATCCCTTCCTGACACACTCTAGCATGTTCTTTAAAACCTGGGTGTGGTGTGAGAGTGATGAGAAGCAGGAAATATATCTTTTTTCTATTTGGTAATTAGATAATTTTATAAAATTTACTAGACACTTTGAAGTGACAAGCACACCATCACATAGTAATAGGAGCCTGGGTAGTATTAACAAGGTGATAATGGTGATTATGATGATGATAATAATAATAATAGCAGTTTCCATGGATTGAGTCCCTATTGTGTCAAGTGCTTAAATAGATACTTTACAAATGTGAGTGTTTATAGCAAATCCATGAGAGAGGCATTATTATCATCATTATTGTATGAATATCCATGAAATGTGCAGGCCATGCCTAGAGCAGTGGTTCTCAAGCTGGGCCTATCACTACTCGTGCGACTCAGAGAAAATAACCAAACCCTTGGAGTCTCAGTGTCTTAGGTGCAAAATGAGAGTATTAATTCCCACATGGTAAGGCTGGGGGTGAAGTGCTTTTGACAGTGCTTGGCCTCCAAGAAGCTGCAGAGCAGATGTCAGATCCTTAGCAGGCCTCCGTCCTTTCTCTTCATCTTGGCAGCAAGAGAAGTCACTAGGAGCTTCTGCCAAGTTTTTCTCACCACAGAGAACCCCTCTGGTTCCCCCTTCCCTCCCCTACTTCTAAAAATAGAAATGGAGAGCTGCAGTCCCTGAGAGCAACATCCCAGAGAGCAGTGTGTTGCTCAGGCTGAGAGAAACCGCTGGAAGTCCTTTCTCCCTCCTGAACTGAACAAGTGGGCTCGTTGCTCTAGAGATGTTCAGAAATTCAGTGCCAGGTCAGGCAACTTTGACTCTGGGGCTGGGTGGAGATGGTAGAACTTCCAACCAATACCTGGAATACATAATGTAACCTGGTAGATTTGAAGGCTGAGTCATCTAAAGAGGCTCTGGACTGAAAACAAGAGTTTAAGTCCCTAATAAAAGCCTGGAAAAAGTGCAGTTTAGATCATCCTCTTAATCCATCATCAACTGACATCAAGGAAGCACATTGGAGGTGAGAAAACTTATGCTAAAGAAAAGTATATTTCCTAGTAGGTAGAGAAGAGAATAAAACATCGTAGATACACATGCACATTTGAAAATTTGTAAATATGGGGCTTTCCTGGTAGTTCAGATGGTTACGAATCTGCCTGCAATGCTGGAGACCCAGGTTCAATCCCTGGGTCAGGACGATACCCTGGAGAAGGGAATGGCAACCCACTCCAGTATTCTTGCCTGGAGAATCCCATGGACAGAGGAGCCTGGCAGGCTACAGTCCATGGGGTTGCAGAGTCAGACACTACTGAATGACTAACACTTTCACTTGTAAATATGTATATGCTCTCTTCTGCAACAAATGTTTGCAAATGCTTGCTAAAACTACCAATGACTTGATCCTAATAATATATTACTGAAACTTGCGCTTACTGGATATACCGATGGCATAGTGGGTTACAAAAATGTCAGTTTACTTTATCACAGATCAATAACTCATTTCAGGCTCTAAAACATACAAAAATCCAATATGAATCAACTTTCTGTCACATACAGACATTCAAATCCCACACCAATATGGACTTTTACTCATGTGACTTCAGTTTTTTCTTCCTATACTAGTTTTGGGGATTAAAATACATTATATATTTTCTTAGATAGAAAAATAATAAATGTTACGTTTAGATGTTACATTTGGAAAATTTGACAGTTGAAGGGAAGGCATCAGATGATGATAAGAATTAAGAACTTCATTTAACAAGATCTACAAATCTTCATGTGTGTGTGTCTGTGCACATGTGTGTACATGACTTCTCTTTTCCTAGTTAGAGATTATCAGGTTTCCAAATTCAAATGAGAGAATCTCTTCTAGCTGCTTTTAGCTGAGACTATTCATGGCACCTTGCAAGGGAATTAGTTCAGTTCAGTTCAGTCGCTCAGTCGTGTCCGATTCTTTGCGACCCCATGAATCGCAGCACACCAGGCCTCCCTGTCCATCACCAACTCCTGGAGTTCACTCAGACTCATGTCCATCGAGTCAGTGATGCCATCCAGCCATCTCATCCTGTGTCGCCCCCTTCTCCTCCTGCCCCCAATCCCTCCCAGCATCAGAGTCTTTTCCAATGAGTCAACTCTTTGCATGAGGTGGCCAAAATACCGGAGTTTCAGCTTTAGCATCATTCCCTCCAAAGAAATCCCAGGGCTGATTTCCTTCAGAATGGACTGGTTGAATCTCCTTGCAGTCCAAGGGACTCTCAAGAGTCTTCTCCAACACCACAGTTCAAAAGCATCAATTCTTCGGCAAGGGCATAAAGATGCCTAAACTGTCTCTACATTTTTAAATCCCATAATCTACTAGGGTCTGAAATAAGGCTTCGCTGAAAGGAGCATAGCTTACATGGCTATGATCACATGGTTCTTAAAGGCAAAGGGGGAAAGGAACACATTACTTTTATTTTTTTTCTTTTCTCAATTTTAAAAAGTAGAATTGGATTTGGCCTTGGTATCACAAATCAGCTTGAGTCCACAGAAGTCTGATTTACATCTGGACTCAAGACAAGGGACTTCCTTGAGAACAGCCATCAAACAAGCATTGACCACCAGTGGCGAGGCAATTTGCCTGTATGCGTATATGCGGAACTTAGGTTTTAAGCCCTGGGGGCAATGTGTCAGGCACTATGTTGCCATTTAATGAATAAATAATCTCCATCAATATTAACTTAATTTTTGCCTAAGGCAATGCCCTGCTCAAAAGCCCGTCATGATTGGGGTTCTGGATCCTCTCTCTGTAACTGGCAAACTTCATGATCTCAGTAACTGCAACACAGACTGTAATTGGCTACAGATGTATTTTAATTACCAACCTTCTCTGCCATGACTTTTCATCTTTGTCACTTTCATATAAAAATGATTCTGATGTAAGAAAAGCTGCCGTCTTCTTCCTGTGCCCTGTTGCAAACAATAACTTGCAGCTCACTGGCCACGACAGACACATGCGCTGATCTTTGCACAGCTGGGTTGTTTGTATTCATGTGAGCCTAGGAAAAATATCGCCATTTGTTATCAGGTGAGTGAATGCACAGCTCAGCTACAGGCGTGCAAACCTCAGTATGGAGATCGATGGCCCAAAGAAGGAGGCCTAGGTTTCTGCCAGCCCTTGATTTAGCTGGAGAGGGACATGTGAGGGGGGCGGGGGAGAAGATTTTTTCCTGGAAGTCTGCTTATTTTGCAATCATTGTTGCTGTGTTTAGTCACTAAGTCACGGCTGATTCTTCTGTGAATCCATGGCTGGTAGACTGCCAGGCTCCTCTGTCCATGGGATTCCCCAGACAAGAATACTAGAGTGGGTTACCATTCCCTCCTCCAGGGGATCTTCCTGAATTAAGGACTGAACCTGCATCTCTTGCATTGGCAGGTGGATTCTTTACCATCTAAACCACTAGGGAAGCCCATTCACAATTAAGAAAGGGTAAAAAACTCTCTTCTCTATGGTTTGGTGAGTTGGAGGTAAAGAGAAAAAGTCTCAAGTTCTTAAGCTGGTATCTTTTGACCCTGAAACATGCATGGAACAGATAGGTAGATTGTTCATTATCTGATATTAAACACAAAGTTTTGTGCATATATACATTTTTGTTGGTGGAAAACTTGAATAATTTTTCAGATTCTCATGAGCTACCATCATACGAAATATCAAAAGACTGGACCAGTGTTTTGCAAATGTGAGCATGCATCAGCATCATCTGGAGGTCTCATTAAAACACCGATTCCTGAAACCTAACTCCAAGAGTTTCTGACCCAGTAGGTCTGATGTGTAGCCTGAGACTCTGTATTTCTAACAGTTTCCCAAGTGACTCTTATGCTGCTGGCCTGGGTGCCACACACAGCACTGCATGAAAGTAACGTAAGCTTTCTAAATCTATGTGCATATGGGGATCATTTAGGGAACTTTTTAAAAGCACCAGATCCCAGGCTCTGCTCCAAGACATACTATTTCAATTGGCCTGGGGTGCCCAGGAAGTCAAATTTTCTTTCAAAACTCTCCAAGTGACTCTAATAATGTTCAGGCATAACCGAGAATCACTGCGTTAGAGCAACAGGGGGGTCCTGGTGATGGTGGGGGTAGGGAATGTACTTGAGATAGAAGACCTATTTCACTTTCAATGATTTCTCCCTCTCATTTTTCTTCTTTCCCAGGTGATAAACAACTGCATTAGTTTTCTAGTACTGCTGTGACAAACTACTACAGATCGGGAGCTTAAACAATAGCAATTTATCGTCTCAAAATTCTGGAGCCCAGAAGTCCGAAATCAAGGTGTTGTCAGGGGTGGTTCCTTCTGAGGGCTGTGAGAGAAGGATCTGCTCCAAGTCTCTCTCCTTGGCTTGTAGGTGGCAGTGTTCTCCTTATGTCTAATCACACTGCCTTCCCTCTGTGCCCATCTCTGTCTCCAAATGTCTCTCTATAAGGATGCCAGTTGGATTAGGGCTTCCCTGGTGGCTCAGTGGTAGAGAATCCGCCTGCCAATACAAGAGACACAGGTTTGATCCCTGGGTTGGGAAGATCCCCTGGAGGATATGGCAACCCACTCCGATATTTTTGGCTGGGAAATCCCATGGACAGAGGAGCCTGGCAGGGTATAGTCCATGGAGTCACAAAAGAATCAGACACAACTTGCATGTAAAACAACAACATATTGGGTTAGAGCCTACCCAAAGGACCTCATTTTAACTTGATTGCCTCTATAAAGACCTATCTATCTCTAAATAGGTCAAATTCTAAGGTCCTGGGGATTATGACTTCAGCTGGTGGTGGGGGTTTGAACACAATTCAGTCCACACAACACTAATACTGTTCTTTATAAGATGGCAAATATTCTCAGGAGGGAAAGTCTTTTAGCAAAATTTCCATTCAAATCAAAGCTTTTTATAATTGTAGAAAATCAATCATTTGTAAATATCGTCTTCTTTGTCAATGATTGCAGACTGCACTTTTCGTAAGATGCTTTTGAAGCAGAGCAGTGAGATACCAGAATGAGTTCTCAGGGTCATTGCTACATAATGAGAAAAGAGATGGTCATTAGTATGCATTGCGATGGTCACATCTGCAACCAGACCCCAAGAAAACTGAAACACCCTTTCCAGCTCAGCCAGCCAAGAATTTTCTGACAGGTTTACATGACTCTGCTTTCCTCTGAGCATTGGAGAGTCAGGTATAATGTGTTTTTAATGTAACGTGACAATATTTAAAGAGCTAGACAACCTTGTTTTCACAGCTTAACTCTCTGTGCTGAAGGAATGCTGCTTGTAGCATGCCTAGGGACTTTTTTAAGCAGAGGAAATGTGTGTAATCAGCAAGTGGACCTAGGCAAGATCATTACTAGGGCAGCAGAATGGTGGTTGGCATGGAAGACACAGGAAAGCAGAGATGGTAAGTGGGTGTACATTCAATATTTTTATATGTTCACAGTGGAGGAAGGAAAACTCCTTGGAGTAAATAACACTTTCATTTATGAGCAGAATTAAGGTAAGGACTGGGTGCGGTGAAAAACTCATTTCTAACACCACCCGTAACTTAGATAAATGCCTAAAGCTGAACAGAACTCTAAACAGTCATTAACTAAGAGGAAAAAAATATGTGAATAAGTTTTCTGAAGAGTTGGGCTATTTTAGTGCAGTCAGTTAGTTCAGTTGCTCAGTTGTGTCCAACTCTTTGCAACCTCATGGACTGCAGCACTCCAGGCTTCCCTGTCCATCACCATCTCCCAGAGCTTGATCTAACTCATGTCCATCGAGTTGGTGATGCCATCCAACCATCTTATCCTCTGTTGTGTCCTTCTCTTGCCTTAAATCTTCCCCAGCATCAGGGTCTTTTCCAATGAGTCAGTTCTTTGCATAAGGTAGACAAAGTATTGAAGCTTCAGCTTCAGCATCAGTCCTTCCAATGAACACCCAGGACTGATTTCCTTTAGGATGGACTGGTTTTATCTCCACACAGTCCAGTGGACTTTCAAGAGTCTTCTCCAACACCACAGTTCAAAAGTATCAATTCTTTGGCACTCAGCTTTTAGTACAAGTAACTGTTAAACTCTTCACTGTGTTCCAGTCACTTTGGCCATCTTTCTTTTTTTGAAAACATCCCAAGCATCTTAAGAGTTTTTGCCTTTTCTGTTCCGTCTACTAGAAATGCTTTTCCCTGTCTCTTTGCACAGAGAAATTGTGCTATCCTTTGTGCTTCACAGTTAATGTCAGCTCCTGAATGATGTTTTTTTTTTTGTTGTTTTTTTTTTTTTACCATTCCATCAACATGTGTTCCCTCTCCCAGTTTTCTAAGAGTTTCACATTTTATATGTTTTCCATTTGTTTACTGGCTTTTCTTTCACTAGAGAGTAAGTTCCATGAAGGCAAGGACTATATGACCTGCACCTAGCCTCTGGTGGGCACTCAATATAAATTTTTCTGAGTGAAGGAGTGAGCAAACCAGGCTAACAAAGGTTTCATGAAAATGGACAGCTGACCAACGTTCATGACATACACCTGTCTCCCATCAGACGCGGTTAATACTTTTTATTAAGTGCCTATTGTGGGCACAGCCCTACATGGAAACCTTGAGTTTATGTTGTCTAATATTCAAATCAATCCTGCAAGAAAGATCTTATTATCACTATGTTGTAGATGAGAAGGTTAATAACTTGTCCAAAACCACAGATCTATGATTCAAACCGAGGATGATCTGACACATCATTCTCCTTTTATCACGAGAGTAACAACTGCTTCTGAACTCAGTGTATTATCCTGCAACTTCAGACAAATGCATCAGTGACAGTGACAGGGACAGAGTGAGTGTTTATGCTGCCGACCACCTCCAGTAAATATAGATACAGATGAGAAAAAGTATGCTTCAGCGTCTCTGTCTTCTGTTTATTTCAAGCACCCTGAGGTGCGCAGTGTTTACTATGATGGGTTACATAGGTTTTGAGTGTTATCTTGAAAGTCTAGCTTTAAAAAATAACAGTTCAAATGGAAAAACAGTAACTTCTACGTTGGAGAAACCTGGGAGATACCACTGGAACCAAGAGATCAAAGTTAATAGCCTCAGTAATAAGACATATTAACTTCAAGCACTTTCTGATAGGATGTTCTGAGAGGGGCTCAATATTGTTTCATTGGAATTTTGGGGAAAAAATGCATAACCTCATTTCAATCAAGAGAAAACATAGCTAACTTCAAATCTGAGGTGAATTCTAACAAATAACTAGTCAGTACTCTTCAAAAGTGGCCTGTAGGCATGAAGAACCATCTCAGATTACAGGAGACTAAGGAAGATCAAGGCAGACCCTGGACTGCCTGCTGAACCTGAAGAAGGACATCAGAGGGATAACTGATGAAATTCAAATAAGTCTACAGAGTAGTTACTGATACTAAAGTACCAGTGTCGATTTCTGGGTTTGGATTATGGATTATTTGTTCCATGGTTATGTAACATGAAGAGGGAAATTGGATGAAGGGTATAATAGAGCTCTGTGTATATTTTTGTAACTTTTTAAAGTTCAAAATTATTATGAAATGAAATGTTAAGAAACAGCATCATTTCTCAAAAAAAAAAAAAAAAAAAAGTTCCAACTTCTAAAAACTAACTCTGAAACAAAAATCTACAGAGGATGTTTGGAACAAAGTTTGCTTATGATTTGGGAACTCTAAGTTTGGTGCCACTGGGACCCACTCTGCAGTGCCAAAGTCTGTTGAGTGGATTTTGAAGGTATAACATGTTAATGCTTTGTTATTACTGTGCCTCCTGGTGGAGGAATCAAAAGAAACAACTTGTGGAGTCTACAGAATATCTGTACACACATGAATGGAAATGGATAGTCTTTGACCCCTCTACTCCCATCCCACCCCCACCATTCTTGGGAAAATGAGGAATTCCTTGTGGAGAATGTGGATAAAGCCTGAAATCAAGCTAGGAAGTGGGTGCTGTCTATGTAACAACTATAGCATTTCTAACATCTGCAGTTCCTCTTCTTGCCATCTATCATGAAAGACTGACTCATTCAGTTGCCACTCCTTCCCTTTCGGCACCATACACAGTCAGCTTGAAACAGATCAAGAACAGGTACACAATCATTTAACTATGGGCCAGGCGCTGGAAGCAGTGACTTCAAATCCACAAGGGAGAACTGCCTAGGTTTTGAAGCTTCTGAGCTTTGCAGTAGATGCAAGTTGTTTCCTATTGTAGCTGGTCTATAACTCATAAATGGGCAAAATGCCATGCGTGCAGATGGGCAGCACAGGGTGTAAGTGATGGAGGGAGCCGGCGCCTCTGTCTGTATGACAGTAACACTCCACTTAATAGCGGAATGGAGGCATATGGCCGTGGAGGAGCTTTTAACAGCAGAACCAGCCTGCCCAGGCAGTATGTTTCAGGGAAACACTTTGCTCTAAATCCCTGCTTTCCCCGCCCCATAGCAAATCTCCTGCTGCCCAGGAAACCCCCGAGGAGCTGTGAACAGAAAAGAAATGATGAGCAGATTCATGGATACAGAGAAGCTGTGTGCCCCAGCAAGCTCATGTCATCAGACACCGTGGAAGCCGAGGCTTTGAGGAGAGGCCTGCCAAGGAGATGGGGCAGGATGGAGTCAGGACCTTGCTCTGAAATACGCAGTCAGCCTACTTCCCAAATAAGTTGGCAGAGTGGCTGTGGGTTGGTGGTGGGGCCAGAGAAATTAGGCTTTGTAGAGGCCATATCCCCCCCTTTGCTAGAGCTTTTGTGTTGATGGGGGTTCTTCATTGAAGGCTCTTCATTTTATTCAGTGCCCAGGGCAAGCCTTTACATTGGGATACTAGGGAAAAGACACTAAGGAAACCAATCCAGCCATCTGCTTACCTTCTAATGTTCTTTCCAATCACCACACTGAACTAGAAGCTGACTTTATAAGGCCAGAATCCCCACTCTAAGATATAACCAAATGGCTAAGCCTTTTTGTGACCAAATTCTCTGGGAGTTGCCACCTGATTGGTATAATTTTACATCCTCATTCAGGAAGGAACCAAACCAATTTTTACCATGGAATTCAGTCACATGCTGTCTGGGACTGCCTTCCTAGAGCAATGTTCAAGTTTTCAGCCTTTTCTGAACAGGTCAGCAGGGCCTAAAGATATTCCAACTATCCATATAAAAATGATAATGCAAAGGGGTGACTAAAATTAGAAGCATACTTTAAAAAAATCTGAATATAAGTGTAACTGTTGAGGATGATGAATGTGAACATATATCATCCATTTACCTTTCAATGTCAAGTCTGAGCTGATATTTGCCATCATATTGGAACCCTTCCTTTTCCTTTTCCTGGGTGGGTCTTTAAGCAGTATTAAATCTATTAAAATATTTGAATCAACTGTCACGATTCAAAATGGCTTATCTATGACTCAATCAGTTTATACCATTTTTGCCAACGTGCACAATCAGCCAAGACTCATTTCCTTTGCCTCCCCAGAAGTCCTCTTTTTTTAAGTCCTTTCATCTCACTAACACATGTATGTGATAAATCTGAATAACTGAAGGGTACTGCTTACATATGGGGGCTTCCCAGGTGGCTCAGTGGTAAAGAATCCATCTGCCAATGCAGGAGATGTATGAGACATGGGTTTGATGCCTGGGTCTGGAAGATCCCCTAGAGAAGGAAATGGCAACCCACTCCAATATTCTTTCCTGGAAAATCCCATGGACAGAGGAGCCTGGCAAGCAATAGTCCATGGAATTGCAAAGAGTTCAACTGAGCGACTGAGCACACACTCATTAGTTACATATGGAAGCACATTAAAGGTTGTTAACCTACCCATCTACCTGATCTTGTCGTTCTAGCCACAAAGTTCTTTCCAGGTCCTCACTGAACTGACGTTTAAATGTCCCCAGTGACAAGGAGTGTACTATCTCCATGACTTTAATGAATAATTGTGGAAAAATGAATATTTTTACTGGTATTATTTTTATCATTATCATTAAAATCATTTTAATTCAGCTTCTATATGACTGCATTTCTAATATTTGAAGAATCGTCTTTTATTTAGACTGAACATTCATGCTTGCTTCTTATTCTTATAAGTAATTCTTATGTTTTAGCTTGGTTTTCCATCTCTTCATCACCACCACCTCTTCTGAATCTTCTTGTAGTGTGGTACCCACCAGTTAACATGATGCTCAGCATGGCCTGATCACCCCCAAGAAGAACAGAGCTCTCCACTGTCTTGTTTTGGAGCCAAATTGTGCATTTATGTATCCTATCGTTACTTCACATTTGCTAGCCACATTGTGTTCTTGACTCTGTGAACTTAGTGAATGTATAGTCAAGCCCTATTTCCTATATATTCTATCTCTAATACTCTGGCCTCATTAAACCAATAGTTTTAGTCATCATGTATATGTTGACTCTCATATACATAGTTCAGTCAATGAACTTGGACTCATTCATGAGCTCCAGATTCTTATGTCCCACTGTACTTTGGTCATCTCTACTGGGATGGCCCATAAATTCCACATGACTCAAATTTCAGTCATTATTTTCTTAAACTGCTTAAACTGCTGTCCCTCTAATATTTTCATCTCACCGAATGGCATAAGCATACACACTCAAGCTGGAAATGTCAGAATCATCAATGAGTTTCCCCACCACCTCATATCTCATATTCAGTAACTTGGCAAAGACATCCAATTGCTTCAACCTAAGACATGTCTTCTCTCTGTTCCCACTGGTCATCAGACTCTTCTGCCTGGATTTCTCCTACATTTGTCGATCTTCCACATGCTTCCAGGTTGATACTTCCAAGACTCCTATCTGATCTATATTACTCTCTTGCTTAAAACTATTCAGTGTGCTCCCACTGCTTTTTTAGTAAAATGGAATCACTTATCGTGGCTTAAGAGGACTTTCATGATCTGACTTTTGCTACATTTTCCAATTCTTTGAATAACCATGACACATGCTATTTTGAATTACTCTACAGCTCTGCCTTACCTACTAATCCCCAATCTTTCTTTAGATTCTAGCCTAAATGTCACTTCTTGGGATTTGGAA
Organism: Bubalus kerabau; assembly: GCF_029407905.1. Lineage (NCBI taxonomy): Eukaryota > Metazoa > Chordata > Mammalia > Artiodactyla > Bovidae > Bubalus > Bubalus kerabau. Next base: position 67,689,296 of record NC_073633.1, read on the forward strand.
GATATGTACCAGATAAACTGGGTATCCCCAACACTGTTTCTACTCCTATAGCACTTAGCCACACATTTTAGTTCTGCTAAATGATCTTCCTTCCCTGCTCAGAGTCTCTCCTGGACTGTAAGATGTTTGAGGGCAGGGAAACTCTCAGTCTTGCCCATCACTGTATCCATAGTACAGACACAGTGGCAGGCCTATAGCAAATGTTCAGAATTATTTGTAGAAGTTCACCAGTGTAGGAGCTTCCACTTTATTTCTGTAAAAAAAGGTATTTCTAGGTCTGTTCCATTGCTTAAGTCTTTCAAATTATTTTGGACTGTTCTGTCTGTCATAATTAACACTACTTTAGTTATGTCACCTACAGTTTTGATAAGACTATCTTTTATGTGTTCATAAAAGAAATTTGACACACATATGGAAATAAGAAGGAGACCATATGCCGGGAGACAACTGTGAAAGGAGAGTTGGAGGGGGCTGGGAGGGTGACTGACCAGGAGGACGAAAAGAACGACAGTGGAGATACCCTGAGGCCTCACCACATTTGGCAACAGAGAACTTGTGTGATACTTTTACACTGTTTTATATGTCCACGATGTTAGTAACCTAGGTAAATGCATTATTACTGAATGTCCTAAACCTCTTTGAGATTTTTTCAGAATCTCATATCATGTAATCTATGTGCATCATTCCTCTGAAAAATTTTGAAGTTAGTCAACTATGTTTAGATAATAATTCTTCATGTCTATGGATGAAACTGTCATTGAAGCACTTTCAAAAGTTTAAGAAGGTTGGAACTTACTGAAATGACTCTTCTAAAACATGTAAACACTGAAAGTTTTTCTCTTTGGCCCCAATTCAGGACTTGATTTTATTTGTGAACCATTGCAAATGATTTTATAATATGACTTATCCACCTAAGAGCCAGGGAGGTTATAAATGACTAAAGTCCTCTTAATATCTTGCCACTGTGCAGGAATGTACCATCCACGTCTTATATCTGGACAGTGGCTGAGAGTAAATATTCACATTTTCATTTAAACAAACAATATCCAATATTGTCATTTCTATTCCTCTCTATGAGCCCACCTATTCTCCAGTGGGCTCTGTGGCCATAAGTATGTACTTTTCTTCTGGCCTATTCTCAGATCTGCTCCCCATAATTAGGTTGTGCTTTTCCTCTGGTTACTAGTTCTCCTAAAGATGTTGAGTGGAGTCTAGAGCAGATGCAAAGCCGTAACAGGAATGTGCCACTCCCTGATGTCAGTTTTTACTTGTGAGTTATATTAGATTCCTCATATTGTCAGCCTCAGACCCTCTGGGCCTCACCTACCTCTAGGATCCTAGAGATTTTTTGGTTTGAGGCTCCCACTAGTGATCTCAGGACCTTCCCCCTACTTCTGGACTCAGATAAAGAACTACCACACCTATAGACGTGGCTTGCTCCATGGTTCCTTGCAGGGTCTATATGGTCCAATCCATAGTGCAGAGGAGTTAACTCCCAGTGGGACAGATTGTAATAAATATGGAAAGAGACCAGTAGATAAATTTCTCCCTATCCCCTCCCCTCACACTTTCCAATGAACTTTTCTGCAACACAGTAGTCCCCATATTGCCTTTAAAAAGACTTCCGTCAGATAAGCACATTAGTTTCCTTTGCTATAGGTAATGAGCGCTGAAGAATTGATGCTTTTGAACTGTGGTGTTGGAGAAGACTCTTGAAAGTCCCTTGGACTGCAAGGAGATCCAACCAGTCCATTCTGAAGGAGATCAGCCCTGGGGTTTCTTTGGAGGGAATGATGCTAAAGCTGAAACTCCAGTACTTTGGCCACCTCATGAGAAGAGTTGACTCTTTGGAAAAGACTCTGATTCTGGGAGGGATTGGGGGCAGGAGGAGAAGGGGACGACAGAGGATGAGATGGCTGGATGGCATCACTGACTCGATGGACGTGAGTCTGAGTGAACTCTGGGAGTTGGTGATGGACAGGGAGGCCTGGCCTGCTGCGATTCATGGGGTCGCAAAGAGTTGGACACGACTGAGCGACTGATCTGATCTGAATGGCTACTTCGACAATGTCCCCCATTTTACTTTCTCTTCTCCGCTTCATGCCCTTTCTCCTTCCCTCTTGCTCCCTGGGATTGCATTAACAACACTGAAGAGTTAACAGGAGAGAACCTGCCTAAAGGCTCTGTCTTCTAGGGATTCTGAGAAAACTTATTGGATGATATTTCACAAAACTGTCATGAATTTTATGACAAAACATGACTCACCAAAAATAGTTAATGCTTTCAATGGGTCTTTCATGATATACAACAAGACCCCTTGAAGAGAAAGTTTCCTTCTCATCTGATTGTAGGGATTCTTCAGTAGAAACATTTGAGAAGGCCTGGAATAAGGTTGTGAGTCTTTCAAAACATTATTTAATCTTAATTAATATCATGGGAATAAATAATTAAGGAATTTGTCATTGAAACTGATTATCATTGTGATAAATCTTCAAATATAAATTTTTAAAAATAGAATCCTCATATTAAATGGTCTTAAAATTTGCTAAACATTTAACTTTCAATTATAATTGGATAATTGTTGGCATAGTAGCCTTAGACAAACTATATTCATTCATTCATTCATTTACTCAACAAGGTAGGTTTCAAACATTATAAAAGAATAGGAAACAGCAGTGAACTAGTGAAAAAAACCTGCATTCATGGAGATTACATTCTATTTCATGTCTCTGTGCTTCCCTACTGGTTGTAAAATGGATATAGTCCCTAGCTCAACTTTTTAAAAAGAAAAAAAAATGATAATATATGATATGGTCATAAAAATATATATAGTCATTAAATACATGTATATATACACACACACACACACACACACATTTATACCCATAACTTTTTGAACAGTACCAAACAACATATAGTCAACACTGAATAAATGTTAGTAGCTGTTATTATTGCTGTTATTTTTATTATTAGACTGGGAATACTCCATAAAACTGCATAGCCCACATGAAGCCAATGCAAGCATGACTCTTCTCTTGATGCAGGCAGCATTTGATGTGGCTGCAAGAAGGTATCAGCATCTTTTAGGAAGAGGGGAATGGGGCCTGTAATGCATTTCTTTTTGCTGAAACTGCTTAAGTGTGAAGACTGTTGAGTCTGTCTTCCTGAGGATGGCTCTGTATCAACTGAAACAAAACATATCCATCCCTTTAAAGAATTCTGCCTCTTGATCATCTGTCCTCAGCATCTCTTGGATTTTGCTATTGTTAGGTATTAACAGGGTCACTAAATGCACGCTGCTTGAAAAATAGTAAGCTTAGTTACATGTTACCAGAACTAAACTCAGTGAAGACACAATGCATTTCTTCTGTGCAGTCAATATCTCCCTCAGCCATGGCCCCAGTGCCTCGACTCACAGAGAAGAATGAATCATCCATGTGCTAGTACAGCTATGCTAACACTGGTATGTGATGCTGACACTAATAATAATACATTAGATGCATATTGTCTACTTATAAAAAAAACAAGTCAAATATCAATACAAATAAAATGTTCAAGGTTGATTTTTTTCTGAGAAGAATGAAGATATACAACTAATATTGCCTTCCGTAGGTGTTAAATACCAAAGTGCCATGCTTTCCTAATGCTGAGTTTATAATACAATGCAAATTTAAGAATTTTCAAATTTGTGTAAACTACCAGCTTTTCTATTTTCAGAAGTTAAACATCATTGCTTTTAGGTGGAGAAATTGACATAAAAATATGTGCACAGACTAATCATTTCTCTTCATGGTCTGCTGTTTGGAGTCTTGATGTGGCCATGGGAATTAAACCTGAGTGTGTTCATTGTGTTCAGGAAATCAATCAACAGCATTTATGTGCTTAGCATTAGTGTTGAGCATGATCTGTTGCTGGGGAAATCGCTCCTCCTCCTCTCCAATGGTGTTTGTGTAGTGTCTAGGGTTTCCATTTTCATTTCTCTCAATGGACATTTGTGAGCAAAGTTTTGTGTACTGCTCAGGCCATATAAACTACATCAAAACTGATTTCATTTTCAGCTTAACTAGGATATTATTACTTGACAGAATTGTATCATTCTTAGAACATAACACCAATTGATTTGCAATAGTTTAATTGGCTTTTTGCTTGCATAGAATGATATGGCTAAGCCATCCTGGTAAAGAACCATCCAAGACTTGATATATGGGATACACAAACTAAGTCCTAGAAATGGGGGAATAAAGAGGGAATCAAGTCACTGGGGTCACCAATTCTTCACATATTTTCTTTTGATATGATTTAAAATGATGTGAATACTGCAGATGTAACTGACACAAAAATTCAGGTCAGGCTGCAGCATCTTTGTCTCCTGACATATTAACTGGTTGAGAAGAAACCCAAGAGCTAACTTTACCCTTTCAGGGCTTATATATGTCCCCTAAATCATACCTTACTCAGTGACATTTAGTAAGATTAATGTTATGGAGCTGAAACTTGGCTTCTATAATAAAAATTGAATATTATTTGAAACAAGTAGGCCATTAGACCTAAAAGCTTTTTCTTAGAGAGTATTTTTTATGCTAAATACTTTTATTACCGATTACACTTGAAAAATTTTGCCAACATCAACCACATCCCCATGACAATCTCTTCTTCAGGTGGGGAAATGCTAATACAATTTATGATAACAGTAATAAACTTATCTTTCATTTTATAATCCTTTATAATTAATAATCATTTCATTTCAATTTCATATCACCACTTTTAAAATTTTAATTTAATTTTTTATTGAAGTATATTTGACTTTACAATGTAATGCTAATTTCTGCCGTACAGCAAAATGACTCAGTTTTACACATATATGCATTTTTAAAATATATTTTTTCCATTATGGTGTATCTCAGGAGATTGGAAACAGTTCCCTGTGTTATACAGTAGGATCTGACTGCTTATGCATTCTAAATATAATAGTTTGCATTTACCAACCCCAAATTCCCAGTCCCTCTCTCTCCTCCCCACTTTGCTCCTTGGCAACCACAAGCCCAATCTTTAACTCATCACCACTTTTAAAAAAGATGTTACTATCTAAGGATTTGTTGTTGGTGGTGGTGTTGTTCAGTTGTTAAGTTGTATTTGACTCTTTGCAACCCCATCGACTGCAGCATGGCAGGCTTCCCTGTCCTTCACCATCTCCCACAGTTTGCTCAAACTCATGTCCATCGAGTCGGTGATGCCATACAACCATCTCATCCTCTGTCATCCCCTACTCCTCCCACCTTCAATCTTTCCCAGCATCAGGGTCTTTTCCAATGAGTCAGTTCTTTGCATCAGGTGGCCAAAGTATTGGAGCTTCAGCTTCAGCATCAGTCCTTTTAATGAATATTCAGAGCTGATTTCCTTTAGGATTAACTGGTTTGATCTCTTTGCAGTCCAAGGGACTCTCAAGAGTCTTCTCCAACACCAAGTTCAAAAGCATCAATTCTTTGGTGCTCAGCCTTCTTTATGGTCCAACTCTCCCTTTGGAGAAGTTAAATATCATGTCCAATGTCATACAGTAATTGAGTAGCAAAGGCTGATCTGAAGCAGGCATTCATTCATCCATTTATTCATTCACTCAAATGTTTTTCTTTTTTATTTGTGATAAATAACACATAATATGCGATCTACCCTCTCAACAAACCTTGAAGTACTGTTAATGATAAGCACAGGGCTGTACAGCACATCTTTAAAATTTTTTCATCTTTCATAACTGATATTACTTAATTTAATGTACTCAAGTTTCCCTGGTGGCTCAGAGGGTAAAGCGTCTGCCTGCCATGCAAGAGACCTGGCTTTGAACCCTGGGTTGGAAAAAGCCCTGGAGAAGGAAATGGCAACCCACTCTGGTACTCTTGCCTGGAAGATGCCATGGACAGAGAAGCCTGGTAGGCTACAGTCCATGAGGTTGCAAAGAGTCGGACACGACTTCACTTTCTTCATTTTCATACATGTTGTAGCATGTGTCAGATTTTCCTTCCTTTTTAAGGCTGAATAGTATTTCATTGAAGTATATACTACATTTTTTTAATCCATTCATCTGTCAATGGCTATTAAAGGTTGCTTTCATCTCTCAGCTAGGTGAATAATGCTGCAATAAGGATGGAAATGCAAGTATCTTTAAGAGAACCTGACTTCATTTTTTTAAGGTAAATGCCCAGAGGTAGGATTGCTGGAACATATGATTGCTCTACTTTTAGTTTTTTCAGGAATTTCCCCACTAGTTTCCATAGATGACATACCATTTTATATTCCAAACAACAGTGTATGAGGGTTCTAGTTCTCCATTTTCTTGCCAACTTCATCTTCAGCTTTCGCTTTGTTTTCTTTTTCGTTTTGATAACGGCCATCCTTATGGATGTGAGGTAACATCTCCTTGTGGTTTAGATTTATATTTTCCTGAAGACTAATGATGTTGGGTGTTTTTTTTCACATATCTGTTGGTCATTGTTATATCTTCTTTGGAGAAATGTCTACTCAAGATCTTTGCCCATTTTAAAATCAGGTTATTTGTCTTTTTGTTATTGAGATACATGTGTTCCTTGTGTATTTTAGATATTAACACCCTGTCAGAGGTATATTTTGCATATATATTCTTTTTCTATTATACCATCTAGCAGTGGTCTGTACTGAGTCCTTTGAGCAGTGGGCAAAGCTCCAACTTACCAATAAATATCTAAGTTTTGATGTGAAAAGGTAACTTGCATTTATGCAATTGACCTCAGTTCTTTGGGGTAAGAACAGAAAGTCGTATAAAGATATGAAATTATGTGTAGGATTAAATAAACTATAAAAAATAAACTCATACCGAACCCAACACATAGAAAAAAGACAGTAAATCTTAGTGATTAGAGCAATACTTAGGACTAAAAGGAAAGAGAAAGTGGGCTGGAATAGAAGTCAATACTTCACTGCCTCACCTGAAACACTTTGCTGGTTACTAGCTCTGTGGTTTTGGCCAGTCTCTTCGCTTACAAGTGCCCATTCCCCTCAGCTGTAAAGTGCGGACAATAGTATTTAGCACCATCAAAGCTGGTGTGAGGATAAACTGAAATAATTTATGCAGCACTTTCTGATACATAATATATCAATAAGAAAGAATAGAGGAAAACAGGAAGGAAGGAAAGAAAAGGAAGGAAGGGAAGGCGGGAGGGAGGAAATAAAAACATCTTGAAATCATAAAGCATTTTTTTGAATGTCAGGGGCTAAGAAAGGGGCTTCTGCTAGTCTGTTGCTGAGAAGCTGGGAACTTTACCTTTTTGACACAACTGACTCACTGTTGGATGCTGAGGAAATCATCTAATCTCTAGATTACGATCTCAGTGGGTGTATATAATTTGTAGTCTTTTGCCCTGTATCACTCCATTGGATAAGATGAACTTGAGGTCCCCTTCAGCTCTAACTTTCTATGATAAAATTACATTCTTTGTGCCAGTGGTGCCTCTCCAATAAAAAGAAAATAGTAAAACCTTAGGCTAGTGAATGTGTCAAATGCTTTGAGATTTGCAGGAGAAAATTAATGTTCACAGGGTGGTTCTTGTTGAGAAAGGATACTCCCCATTTTCACACTCCCTTTTTCTACTGAGGCTTTTTTAATTTAGTACAATTATAATGCTTCTTTGCTGCTCTACAGCTTTCAAACATGGTGTGCTTTTGTGAAAAGTCTTTAATCATCTAATTTCTTACATTCTCTGTCTAAAAGCTACATTATGAGAATTGCTGGCAATTTAAGCTTTGCCTTTTATACTATTTCTTGGTTTTCAGAGAGATACAGATGTCGTCTTTCACAAGGAGCCAAACGCTGGATGTCTTTAGTGTGAATAAACTGTCAAGTGTATCTTGTTCAATTCTCTCAGTTAAGAATTGAAGCTCTGGGACCCAGAGAGGGAAGACATTGAAACTAAAGTCACACAGAAATGGACACCAAACTCTTGATTCTCAGTAACTATGACAAATTACATTTTCTAAAATGGCTATAGCTTATTATCCATTCCCACATGTGTGTCTGTAGTGTGATTTTTGCCATTTTCCCATTAAGATATGGAGGCTGATTCTTCTCCCCTTGAATCCGCTTGACCAATAGAATGCAGCAAAGTGACATGGGAAATTTGCAAAGCTGCTGCTGCTGAGTCACTTCAGTCGTGTCCGACTCTGTGTAAGTCCATAGACGGCAGCCCACCAGACTGCGCCATCCCTGGGATTCTCCAGGCAAGAACACTGGAGTGGGTTGCCATTTCCTTCTCCAATGCATGAAAGTGAAAAGTGAAAGTGAAATCGCTCAGTCGTGTCCGACTCTTCGCGACCCCATGGACTACAGCCTACCAGGCTCCTCCATCCATGGGATTTTCCAGGCAAGAGTACTGGAGTGGGGTGCCATTGCCTTCTCCTTTGCAAGGCTAGGTTGTGAGAGATCTGAGCAGCTTCTACCTGAGCCTCTAGGGGCGCTCTAGTGCACCTCTAGGACCCAGTTCTAGTGTTGTGAGAAGTCCAAGCCACACGGAGAGGCTATGCGTAGGCTATACAAGTCAATAGCCCCAGCTCAGCTCCCAGCCCATGATTAGTATCTACTTCTAGCCAAGAGTGTGAGTCTTCTTAGATGTCCAGCTCAGCCAAACTTCACAAGACTGGAACCCCCCAGTTACCATCTGTGACTCCATGAGACACCCTAAGAGAGAAACACCCCGTCTGGGTCCAGCCTAACCACAAATGAATATTTGTTTCAAGATGAAAGTTTTGGGGTGGTTTGTAATAGAGAAATTGAAATTTTAATGCTGCAAAATATAATTCAGATTATCTGAAATATAATTCAGATAATCTGAATAGTTCTCTATCCTTTGGTTCTCAGATTCCACACTAATAGCTTGTTTGTGAATAGTTACTTGGGATTGGCAGAGTAATCTAATTAGCCCTCCATCATTGCACAGAATTGAAAGTGAGAGCCTATTTGAGTTTGACTGGAGTAACAACTCAATGTCAGAATTCCTGAAGTTGCACAGATTGTAATTTCCCATCTTTTGTCTGCATGGAAAACTTGAAATATTGGGCTATGTGTACTTAAAAGTATCAGATCTCATAGAGCTTAATAAGAAAGAAATCAAGTTTAGAGATGCCGAAGTACTTCGACATTTTCGTGACCCCATAGACTGTAGCCCGCCAGGCTCCTCTGTCCATGGGATTCTCCAGGCAAGAATACTGGAGTGGGTTGCCATGCCCTCCTTCAGGGGACTTTCTTGACCCAGGAATTGAACCTGGGTCTCTTATGTTTTATTTGTAGCCAGGTTCTTTAACTGCTAGCATCACCTGGGAAGCCCAAAAGTTGCTTTAGGCAGGGTCTAACCAGGAAAACAAAACTACAATTTGTATTTAACATTGATGGAATTCAAAGCAAGGAACTGCTTCAACAGGTATTGGAAAAGCTGAGAGGCAGACTTCCCTGGCAATCCAGGGGTTAAGATTCTGTGCTCCAAATGCATGGGGCACACGTCTGATCCCTGGTTGGGGAAGATCTCACATGCCCCATGGCATGGTCAAAAAAAAAACATATGGAAAAGCCGAGAGGCTTAAACAGAATGGTGAGAAGACCTAAAGATTAGCAAGAGAAGGTAACCACTACCAGTGCCACAGTGGAAGGCAAAAGAGGAGACAGTGTTGCTAGAGCCAGAATGCAGAATCATCCCATATCACCTGTAACACCACGGACCTGCCCTGCTGGAGCTGGAGCCCCAGGAAGACACGGCTGCTTCAGAGGGGCAGCCCAAGGCAGAAAGTCTTCTTCCCTCCTCCTGTGCCCCAAACTCCAGCCAGTGCCTCTCACTGGCTCAGAAATGCAGCCAGAAGTCTATGATCCCAGGAACCAAGCGAACTCAAGCTGCAGGAGTCAGTTTCCCTACAGCACAGGGAAGAGCAGGGAAAGGGTTAGGAAACCCTGAGACAAATGAGCCCAGAACCATCACAGAGGCCAGAGCTGGGAAGGGGAACAGAAAGACAGAAGGTGACTGACCCCTGATGATCACGGAATTGCCACACAAGATAAATATTGATTGCCTTGTAAGTTGCTATTTCCCCATGGACAGAGGTGCCTGGCAGGCTACAGTCCATAGGGTCACATAGCATTGGACACAACTGAATTGACTTAGCATGAAAGTTGTTATTTTGGAATTCTTCTGATATACAGCAAAACACAAGGCTAAGTGACATCAATTCTTCTTAGGGAGGGAGTATATTAGTTTTCTGTGGCTACAGTAATAAAATACCACAGATGAGGGGTCTTAAACATCAAAAATTTATTTTCCCACAGTTCTGGAGGCTGGAAGTCCAAGATCAAGGTGATGGCAGGTTTGGTTTCTCCGTGGCTTGCAGGGGGCTGCCTTCCTGCCCTGTCCTCATGGTATCTTTTCTCTGTGTCTGCACAACCTAGTGTCTCTCTGTGTGCCCCAAATATCTCCTCTTATAAAGACACCAGTTAGATTGGATTAGGACCCATCTGAATGACTTCCTTTTAACTCAATTACCTCTTTAAAGGCCTTATCTCCAAATAGTGTCACATCTGAGGTACTGGAGGCTAGGGCATCAATGTATGACCTTTGGTTGTTGTTGTTTAGTCGTTAAGTAATGTCTGACTCTTTTGTGACTCACGAACTGTAACTGCCAGGCTCCTCTGTCCGTGGGATTTCCCAGGCAAGAATACTAGAGTGGGTTGCTATTTCCTTCTCCAGGAGATCTTCCCTACCCAGGGATTTAACTTGCAGCTCCTGCATTGGCAGCAGATTCTTTATCACTGAGCCACCTGGGAAGCTCATGAATTTTTAGGGGCACACAGATCTGCCAATAGCAGTGGGTAAGGAGAAGAATCAGAAAATTGGAAAATTAAGTCAATTAAATTATATGCACTAACTGGGAAATAATAGTGTTGATAACACCACAAAGCAAGTAATCTAAGAAACATTTTTACATGGCTTTACACTGGTCACTCCTTGATCAAACACCTCTTAATCCTGCTCTGTACTTTGCATTGTTGATATGCTGTTAGGTACTCAGCTTGCTTTATTTGCTTACATGCAGGCCCTCCATTAGTTTTTCACTTACATCTCTGAGCCAGGAGATCTTCCAAGAGACCTAAAATTTGGCAGGTGCTAATTATTCACTAACCCCCCAACTAATAGGAATTTCAGCTTCTGCTGGTGAAGGGCTACAGATGCCCTGTGACTCTTCAATAAAAGGGCAGCTGCAAAACGGTGTTGTTTCCATAGTTTGCTCCTATGATTAGCTCTACCTTAATCCTCATGTACACAGTTCCTTCTGGGACTACAAAAGCCCCAGTCTTGTCCAGCTGCCATCCCTCCCCTTTAAGCTTGCTTTTGGCTGGATTGTGCTGCTTCTGAAGATGTATTATAATTTAGTGTTCTGGTTGAAAAGGCAAAGTCTAATCAGTGATCTGAAGTGATGATAAACAGAATCCTCATCCTACCAACCACCATGGCTACAAATAGGATGAGAGAGAGTTGTGGCAGTCAGAACATCAGTGAAGGAGGCAAAGGTGACCCGGTAGGTGGGAATTTCAATATATCCTTTTTTAATCAAACAATAGTAAATTGATGATATTTTCATCATGAATCAAGCTTTATCAAAACTGTGTTTTATTCAAGGAGAATCACAAGGGTCTAATGTGGCCCCAATGACTTCTGACAATGATGATGCAGACCAAGCAATCAGGTGAACTTTCCACAAGCCACTTTCCTTCCAACCCTTCCTTGTCACTCTCCTTTCTACTAGGAGGAAAAAACAGGCTTGAAGATATTTCAGAGATTTGAAAATTACCCTTAGACTGATTTTTGAAATAGATGCTGAGTTCTTATTTGGAAATGATTCTGCAACCAAATTTTCCCAATTTCAAGGGTTCAAGTCAATGTGCCTTGGCGACACTTTGCCCAGCACAGGGTCCTGGGAGCCAGAGCTGGTTTGGTGTGGAGTTGGGGCTGTCCCATAGGCTGCAAAGTGTGGTGGGAGAGCTACAGAGAGTGTTCGGGGACAAAGTTAGATGAAACTGCCAAAAGGAGAAGATGCAAAGACTGAACCAAGTGAGAGACAGAGCTGTTACAAGAAAACGAGCTGGAGAAAGCATCTCACCGAGGGCCAAGCCCAAAGATGTATCCAAAGGGAAGGAAGCACTGCACTGCTTCTCCCAAGGAGACATCTACACACTACGCCTGCCAGTTTTCCTATGTGGACAGAAGGGCATTTTTGCAGGCATCGGGTTAGTTGGCAAATTAGAAATCAACTCCTTGGTTTCTTTTCGTTCTCTTTCTTCTCCCAGTTATCCTGGTGTTCATTTCCCCACCCCCAGCCCCCACATCCTCACATAACAGCTCTCCTTCCTTTCTCCACAGCATCATGGCAAGTTCCTGAGCAGAGCTGGCTTTGCCCCATAGTACTGGGCTGGTTTTCAGCTGATTATGAAGCTCACAGTGTTGCCATTGCATCAAAACAACAAACTTCCCTGCAAACCTTATCCCTGGATTGAACGTGACATCTCCCATGGAATGCTTTCTGGACCAGCCCAGTGGTTGTGTGGCAGGAGTGCAGGCACCATTCCCAGATTGAAAGCAGGGGTTAAGTTGCAGAGGGAAAAGGGGAGGGGGAGGGAGTGTTCTCTGCTCCTGTTGATTTCTGTCAGATTTCAGCAAAGGTTTGTGAAGAGATAATTGTGTTATATTTTCTCATCTTTCGTAGCCTAGTGGTTTCTGTATAATTATATATGCCTGAGCTTAATATTATTTCAGAAAGGAGAAAAGTATACAACAGATTTTTAGCCTCAGGCTTCCTATGATTGGGTACAGATTTAACTCTTGTAAATAATTTAGTTCTTTTTTTCCCTTCACAAACAGTAATAGTGGGGATGTGGCTCAAATGGATATCTGGCCACTGGGGGATCTTTTAGAGGTAGGAAAGAGTGCCAGACTAGGGGCATAGCTAGTTAGGACCTGATGAAACACACAGAAGTAGTCCTTTTCTGTTCTCAACAGCAACCAGAAGGATAATGGATCTTTCTGTCTCTGGTATCAGAAACTAAAGGAGTTGTCTTGCAATACAAAGCCCATTTGAAAAAGTTCCTTGCCTTTCTGATAACGCAACTGATTCATTAAAACTTTAGGAACATTTCTGAATGTCATTTAATTTTTGCCACTTACATTATTAATGTGATTAAATATTATTAGGTCATATTTATTATGTTGCACTGAATTATTCTGATAATTATTAATACACTGCCTACAGTGGGAAAATGAAAAGAAGCAACTCAAGTTGAGTGAAATGTTCATATCAAACTTATATAATTATCATTATTTAACCAGAAAGAGAAGCTGATGCAATTAGGAAAATAAAACCTAGTCCAAATGTTTTTTATTGAAATCATTAGTGCATGTGCTCACAATTGCCAATAAACATTTTAATACAACTTGGTAATAGAATAAATTATATCAGTAATGTAATTATTTCAAGTTAAAGTATTATTGGCATATACTCTTTTAAAAACTCAAGATTTAACTCTATGTTCCTATTTCCACTACTTTGAGGGTTCCAATTTCCATGTGGTTGACTTTTACATAGATCTTGGGTTTTGCCTTCTCTCATAATTGCTGGGGGTCTACAAATAGAGTGGCTTCCCAGGTGGCACTAGTTGTGAAGAACCTGCCTGCCAATGCAAGAGATGTAAGAGACGTGGGTTTGATCCTTGGGTCAGGAAGATCCCCTGGAGGAGGGCTTGGCAACCCACTCCAGTATTCTTGCCTGGAGAATCCCATGGACAGAGGATCCTAATGGGCTATAGTCCATAGGGTCGCAAAGAGTCGGCCATGACTGAATCACTTAGCATGCAGGGACAGTCAATAGAGTATTGGCATTCCTCACAATACTTCACTTTCTAAGAGTCAGTTTTTGATAACGTAAAATACGAATGATCAGAAAAGCCATTTCTCACTGTTGTTTTTCTCTGTCCAGTGTGATGAGTTGAGGCATGTAAAATGCTCAGCAGCACAGTAGAGTGGTTAAGAGTTCAGACTGTGGAGCCAGGCTACCTGGTTTTGAGTCCTGACTTTGTGTGTGACCTTTGGCAAGTCACTTAACCTCTCTTACTTCGGTTCCTTCCTTTGTAAAGTGAAAGTGAAAGTGAAGTCGCTTAGTTGTGTCTGACTCTGCCACCCCATGGACTGTAGCCTACCAGGCTCCTCCTGTCCATGGGATTTTCCAGGCAAGAATACTGGAGTGGGTTGTCATTTCCTTCTTCAGGAGATCTTCCCACCCCAGGGATTGAACCTGGGTCTCCTGCATTGTAGGCAGACCTTTACTGTCTGAGCCACCAGGAAATCCTTTGTAAAAGGGAGATAAAAATATCACATAGAAATATTATAAGGATTATATGTGATAATAATATCACATAGGGATTTATTTAAAAGTCTTCCATGAATTCATACAGGTAGCATTTTTAGAACAGTGTCTGGCACATAGGACTTAAAGTTTGCTGTTCTTAGTAGCAGACTACCTGGCATGCAGTAAATGCTCAAATAATAGTGGTAGTTATTTTTACAAGCATACCCACACATGTTTGTCCTTAAAGCAGGATGTCTCAGCTCCCTATTCCACTGTAAGCACTAGTATTTTATTTGTCTCTACTCACGTTTTCTCTCTTCCTGCCCTTATATTGATCCAGTCACCAAGCTGTATAGCTTCTTCTTTCACATCTCTTCAATTCCATTTTATTGCTACCACCACCAGGTTTTCAAACTTAAAATATTGTAATAGTATCTGAACGTCTACTCTTGCTTCCAATCTTCTCCAATTTCAATCCATCCTTTGTGGCAGTAAAAGGCATGTTTTTGCTGCTCACTTACTACTTGGATCCCCACTGTCTGGATTCCTTACTTGGTCAGCCCAAGCTTTCCATCCCTGAAGTTGCTGAAGTGTTAGTCGCTCAGTCATGTCTGACTTTTTGAAACCCCATGGACTGGGACTCACCAGGCTCTTCTGTTCATGGGATTCTCCAGGCAAGAATACTGGAAAGTGGGTTGCCATTACCTTCTTCATCCCTCAGCCTCAAATATATTATTCCTTCCATTACCCAGTACTCCAACAAAAAGACTGGTCTATTCTTTGTACTTCCCAAAGCTATGATCACTTTTCTTCTGTGTGAAGTCCCTCTACCTACCTATTCAACCCTACCTGCTCCCCTGCTTACGTTTCTCTTTCTAGTTCTCAAAAGATTTCCATCCGGCCATTTCCTGTGGATTTCATCTATACCTCTATAGACACTTGCTATAGGAATAAATCCCACTCCAGTACTCTTGCCTGAAAAATCCCATGGAGGGAGGAGCCTGGTAGGCTGCAGTCCATGGGGTCGCTAGGAGTCGGACACAACTGAACGACTTCACTTTCACTTTTCACTTTCATGCATTGGAGAAGAAAATGGCAACCCACTCCAGTGTTCTTGCCTGGAGAATCCCAGGGACAGGGGAGCCTGGTGGGCTGCCGTCTATGGGGTCACACAGAGTCGGACACGACTGAAGTGACTTAGCAGCAGCAGCATAGGAATAAATACTGTAGTGCATTCTTTCATAATTTGACTTGTGCCCACATTTATATACACCCTTGAGAGTATGGGCCACCACTGACAGTTCTCTTGTATACCCTACATCGCCTAGTATAGTGAGAAGCCAAATGATAGGTATTTTTAAAATTCTTGGAACAGCTATTATATCCAGCCAAAACTACTCAGTTTCATTTTTCAACTCAATTCAGCAGCTTTTTCTACTTCTTATGCACTTTGTATAATGAGATTTGCTTTGAGTTATCAACACTGCAGGGAAATGTTTAAATTAGAAGAGAAAAACCCATCACCAATTTCTTTGAAAATGGAATAAAAACATAAGGGTATTTTTTTTCTATATTCTATTATCAAAATATAATCTAAATTCAAAGCTATCATCTTGACAAAACCATTGTTTTCTCAGGAATGCTAACTTGGTTTACTAAATGTACTTACTGAAAGTAATTAAATGGAAACCAAAATTCTTATAAAATACTGCTGTATAATATTTCTTATTACAAAAAAAAAAAAGATAGGAATGGCTATTGCTGGGTAACTAACACAATAGGAGGAAAAAGCAGATATCCACAAGGAAAGCACTGGATATGGGAATTTAATAGCGGGTCTTTAAAAACAAATGAAAGAAAAGGAGTTGGCTGGGTTCCTAGGTGCTGAAGAGTGTGTGTTCGTCTAGGAAGGATGCACTGGAGATTCCTTTTGTTCTTCAGTTCCTTCATTGTTTTCATCCCTTAGAAGATTTTTCTTGCACTCATCACAAGAACAGAAAACTTTCTAAGCATTGTTTCAAGGGAGTGATAGGAAGACATCACTGAAGCATAGCTTCCTTAGATCTCTTCCTTAGATGGCTTTCTACTGTGCACTGGCCAAGACTCCCCAGGAGCCTTCACCTTGGTTCTTCAGTAAGGCACTTTGCTAACCAAGCAAGAACCGACATGCAGAAACCGTACCTTTCTCATTCAGGACATTTTGTAAAATATAATTGTTCCTTGAGTAACAGACCATGTTCCTGGTGCTGGGGTTAGCACGTGGGTGTGTAAGACAAACGAAGATATGGACAGCTCACAGAGAAGTGAGTGTGACAGACCCTTGGCAGGTGTTCACAGTGTAACACAGAGAATATTTTGCAAAAGTGTTTATGGAAGGTTAAGAGAGTACAGAGAAGGATTGACTGAGTCTAGTCTTTGTTTCCTGAAGTTCAAGAAGAGAGAGGGTTACACTCCAGGAATGCTTTGCAGTGACTGTGCTATTTGAACAAGATCTTGAAAGATGGCAGAAATTTCTCGAGGTGGAGAATTGCTAGGGACACTTCAGACAAAGGTGACATGTCCAAAGATACCCAACAAGGAAAAGAACTCGATGTGGTCTGGGGAACCAAGCAAAGATGAGAACTAGTGCAGACTCAATGGCTAGCACACGCCAGGTAGTTGCTTCACAAGAGCAGTGAGTGAAACTTACAATTACTTATAGGCAATGGCACCCCACTCCAGTACTCTCGCCTGGAAAGTCCCACAGATGGAGGAGACTGGTAGGCTGCAGTCCATGGGGTCGCTAAGAGTCAGACATGACTGAGCGACTTCACTGTCACTTTTCACTTTCATACACTGGAGAAGGAAATGGCAACCCACTCCAGTTTTCTTGCCTGGAGAATCCCAGGGACGGGGGATCCTGGTAGGCTGCCGTCCACGGGGTCACACAGAGTTGGACACGACTGAAGTGACTTAGCAGCAGCAGCAACGATATAATTCCCATATTCTGGAAGAAGAGAGGCTGGAAACAGCTGCAGAATGTTAGAGCTAGGACTCAAATCCAGGTCAGACCCTGAGGCAGTTTGTTGTACACCACATAGAACAGGACGTGATGAAGCACAGATGCGAGTGTCCACAGGAAAGGAAGGAAGATGTCTTTTTCTCTGAAATAATTGAAAAGGAAAGGCCAGATACAGGCATTGGAGGAAAAGGACTTTGATGTGAGAATTGACAGACATATGTGAAATGAGAGGCTGGGTCATCTTTTGATAGTAAAAGAAGCAAGGCTTAGGGTGAGAGAGTGATAAGAGTTCTGAAGAGTAGCCCTGAGAATGAGAAAGGCAGTCTCCAGATTGTCAAGGCAGGAATGGCCGATGCCCAAGGAGGTGAGGGGTTTGGAGTCCCGGGACAGGAAACCAAGAGAGGATGGCCCTCGTTCAGCCATTCATTTATTTGACTAACAGGTAATAAACATGTACCATATGCTAGGCATTGGGCTAGGATCTGATGAGACAGAGAATAATAAGAAAAGGAGCCCTGCCCTTAGGAGCTTACAGCTGATTAAGAGGATATAAGCTTATAATCTATCAAGTATGAGTTACAGATGCCAGAATCAAGGTGTATACGTGAATAATGGGGAGAGAAAGGGTATCGGAAAGGACTTCAAAAGATGGTCCTTTTAAAAAGTGTTTGTTCTGAGGAGCTCTGTGCTCAAAGAATCAGGGAAAGAATGGCCTGACTGCTCTGTCCAACATATTTTCAAACCACCCAGAAAAGGGAAAGGCAGAAAGATACAGATGAAATCGGCTCATCATTATAGATCAACCACACTTCAATAATGTTTAAAACAAAGAAAGATGTAAATGAGGCCAAAGGTAGCAAAATAACAGTTGGTGAATCTATATGGATGTTCATTGTAATATTCTCCAAATTTTCTGTATGTTTGAATATTTTTTTAATCAGAAGGAGTGGAAGTCCAGTGGTTAGGGCTCTGTGCTTTCACTGCCAAGGGCCTGGGTTCAAGCCCTGGTCGAGGAACTAAGATCCTTTAAGCCACGCAGCACAGCCGTAAATAAATGAGTCACAGTGAGAATGGAGCTGACTTAGAGTAGGTGAAGGCTGAGGGTGGAGGGAAAGCTGAAGATGCAAGAGTTCTCCAGCAGAGGAATAGCATGGAGGCAAGGCTCTGCCTGGGTTAGAACTGAAGGAAGAGCATTCAGAAAGGGTAGCATCTCAATGCAAAGTGGGGAAGTTGGGAGAGATGAAGCTGCAGTGGCAGACAGAGGCTGGCTATGGTAAGGAAGAGGAAACTATTCATTAGGTCTAAGAACAATGATATTAAGGTATTTATTGGAAGAGACTATTGCTTCCCAATCTTCAGAGGGTCTCACTCTGCAGGTTCAAATAAGCTTTTGGTTTCTTGAAGTGGATCATGCAGAGAGAGGTAGATGGAAGGCAGGGAGGCATTTGTCTCATTGATTTTGTAATTTCTGAGATGTATGAAACCAGAGAAAGCAGCCAGAAACAGAATAGAGCCTATATATTACCCAGCTCTTTATACATAAGCTGTTGGAATAGCGTATATGTTATAAACAGCAGGGTGGGAATTAGTTGGCCAAGACCAGGCTGGAATAGGTCTGGCTTCATTTCAGTCTAACGATCTCCAGTGTTAGATCAACAAGATGTTTATAGTATGACACAGAACAAACTGACCCAAGTTATTTCAGAGCCATTAATACTGTGCCTTGTTTTAGATTACTGTTTTTACAGAGTATATTCCAAGGTACAAGGTATATTAAAGGGGAAATAAAATCAGTGACACTTGGGAGTGGGCTTGGAGATAAAGAAATACTGTACAGTAGTAATACTAAGGCTTTAATTTTTCCAAAACAAATTACATGAACATTTTAATTAATTGTGTATATTAAGATTTTTAAGCAGAGAATTAAGTCTATTAAAAATGTCAGAACAGAAACAGGAATAAAAAAGAGAAGGCAAAACCTTCCTATCTGGGAGCCTGCCCAACTAGGTCCCCAGAACCTGGATACCTCCCTCAGTGTCACAGTTTATGGAACTATCTGGGTTTTCATGGGGATCACCCAATCTAATCTTCGTGTAGCTTTTTAGGAAGCATGAGGTCTGATGCTCTAGAGAATGCTTATAGCTCCACACACAATTTGATTATGCTGTACTTGAGTAGCGTTTTTTTTTTAACCTTTTTATTTTATAAACTATTTATTTCATATTGGAGTATAGTCAATTAACAGTGTTGAGATAGTTTCAGGTAGACAACCCAGGGTGAACAACCAGTGAAAACCCAGCAGTGAAAACTCAGTCATACATATACATGGGTATATGTTTGAAGAGCATTTTTAAATACCCCCCAGTGTTCTGTACAATCATTTAGGGCTTCAAAAAACCAAAACTTTAGAGTGAAAATTTCATTAATGATGACGAGGCTGATCAATTATTCTTGATTTTAACAAACCACCCAAGATACAGTGTCGTCATACAACTCTTTGATTATGCAGGCAGATAGTGGGCTTCAGGAATTAGGAGAGAGCACAGTGGGGATGGCCTGGTTTTATTCCAGGATTTTTGGTGCTTCAGTTGCAAAGACCTGAAGGCTGGGGTTGACTGAACAGCTGGTGCCTAAATAATCTGGTGGCTTCTTCACGCCCATGTTGGATGACCAGGCTGCAGTGACTCCAAGGCTGAGCTCAGTTGGGACTGCTGATTGGACAGCCTGGGAGTGGCCTCTCCACGTGGCTTGGGCTCTCTCCCAGGATGGCAGCCTCGGGGTAGCTGGACATCCTGCGTGGCAGTTTGTTTAGGGCCATTTAGGACCAGGTAAGGGTCATGATGATGAAGATGATGCAAAATGCATTCACATTGTAAAGCTTCATTTGCTAATTGTAGAGACTAGGGAACAAGAACCAAAAAGAGCAGGGGACTCTTACAAGTGGGTCATAGTGGGAGCAATTTAGCTGCATTTTGGTAACTCTAAGAAAAAAAATTCTATGAGAGCAGAAAATATTCACTACTGTCTTCTGTACTGTACTGTACTCTGCCTACTAAGGGCTGTGAATACTTATGATCCGTGTCTCTGTGTTGCTCCCCCTACACAGATCTGCCTTTGGAAGGATGCCACAAATACATAGCACTTGCCTTGTTTGAAAGCATTCTCTTAGGTGCAGCCTCCCCAAGTCTCCTAAATGAAAATAAAGGAGTTGGTGACTAAGCATGGGATTATCCCTTAAATGTCATAAATTTACCCCAGCCAGGTTGGTGCTAAATATAATTCCTAGTACAATTACTCAACAGGAGTAAAATAGGGGTTTTTCTTAGGGCACTGGCCTTGCCATTACATACAGAGACATGTCTGGGCCCAACTTCCTGAAGGAGGATGACAGTCCTATTTCTTGTTTTCTTTCACAATACTCTCATAA
Source organism: Bubalus kerabau (assembly GCF_029407905.1). NCBI lineage: Eukaryota > Metazoa > Chordata > Mammalia > Artiodactyla > Bovidae > Bubalus > Bubalus kerabau. The sequence continues at coordinate 67,710,124 of NC_073633.1, forward strand.
TGGAGTGAAGATGCAAACGTTGTTAGAACAGGGCTTTCAAGTAGGAACTGGTAAACAAAAGCACTTTTTGTAAGTTTAGAAAGAGGTGTCATATACAATTTTGTTTAACTGCTGGCTTGATTTTACACTCTAAGAACTGGGACACATGATCCAACAATAGGAAGAACTCTGGAACACTGAATTTATTCTGGATACTCTTGGCTTGTATTATTGCCAAATTTAATTCCTTAAGGCTGTTTCTTCATCTGTAAAAATGTGAGTCTTAAAACTGATTTAATGCTGACTAGTTAAGTTCTTCTAGTCACTAAAGGTAAACATTTTTTAAAAAGGGACTGAAAAGTTTGCCCACATCCTCTCTCTAACATCTTGCTCTTTGTCCACCTGCTGTTCTGTTTTGTTGAGAAGATGGGAGAAAGGATGGGCAGGAAAAGCAGGAAATGAAACACCAAAACATGAACAGGAGAAAAGGCAGAAAGGATAGAATGGGGAGATGGAAAGCAGCACCTTGTAACACAAGAGCAGTGGAGACGATCTAAAGCCACGTATAGAGTGGAGAAGAATTTTCCTTTGACCTTCTATTCTTCCTACTCAAGAGCTGAAAATATCAAGAATAATTCATAAACACAATTTAAATTGAAAAGTCAAATACAAACCACACCTAGTCAATGGACATTTGCCATGGATAGCGGAGAAAGAAATGAACTTATGAAGTATAAAGTGGTTCTGAGAGGAAAAAGGATCTTCTATGTGACACTCAGCCTGGGAATTTTTCCCTACTTCCCTCACTGCCCAGTAAAGCTGGGGAGGTGAATACAATACTTCCATGGTAACAGCATTTCTGTAGCAGCCATGGTTGCAGATGTCGACTGAAACTGCCCAGCATTTGCATCTATCTGTCCAATCCATGCAAATGCTGTGAACAGCATAAAAAGTTGACTGGTAAAACCCAACTCTAGAGACGAGTTTTAAACAACCACAAAGAAAATGCTTGTAAACTTTGCAATTAGTTGTTCAGTTCTGACCCTAGGAAGTGGCTAATTGCTACAGATTGGTGAGGTTCAAGTGAAGAGGACAGAAGCAGTGAAAACTGGACACAGAGGAAAAGAGAAATGAAAAGCAGGACCAAGAAGGGGATCTCATTTCTCCTAAGGAGAGATATCTCGTTTCTTCTTAAGGAAGCGACTTCACAGAGATGCTAAAAGATCTGCCCAGGGTCACTTCCTGTTGAGAAGGGATTAATAGACCCCTGGTACAAATTACAGTTACATTAGTATGGTATTTGTTTTTTAATATTTTATGTCTGTGCGTGAATGCTCAGTTGCTAAGTTGTGTCTGATTTTTTGTGACCCCATGGACTGTAGCCCACCAGGCTCTCTGTCCATGGGATTTCCCAGGCAAGAATACTGGAGTGGGTTGCCATGCCCTTCTCCAGGTGATCTTCCCGACCCAGGGATCAAACCTATATCTCCTGGATTGCAGGTGGGTTTTCTTTTTTTACCATTGAGCTGCTAGGGAAGTCCCATTTTATGGATGTAATACATGATAAACGGTTCAGTTCATGTCATAGTACTGATTTAGATCTTAAATAACTATTTTATTGCCTTTGGAAGGAATGATGCTAACGCTGAAACTCCAGTACTTTGGCCACCTCATTCGAAGAGTTGACTCATTGGAAAAGACTCTGATGCTGGGAGGGATTGGGGGCAGGAGGAAAAGGGGACAACAGAGGATGAGATGGCTGGATGGCATCACCAACTCCATGGACGTTGAGTTTGAGTCAACTCCGGGAGTTGGTGATGGACAGGGAGGCCTGGCGTGCTGCAATTCATGGGGTCGCAAAGAGTCGCACACGACTGAGCGACTGAACTGAACTGAACTGCCTTTTTTAAGTTAAGAAGTCTTCTTAATTGGATTCACTGCTCCCTAGAATTTTGCCTGGCACATGTAGTAGGAGCTCACTAGATATTCTATAAACAGAACTCAGCTGTAATATAGAGGAATCTTCAAAAAGAACCCAATCAGAGAAAATTCCTCTGTAGTTGTACATACATTTGTAAGGCATAAGTTAAGCACTTTATAAATGTAAAATGAGTGTCACCATTTTATGTGTGTGTATATGTGGGTATAAAGGGGTATGTTAGTTGAGAGGGACTAACTATTATTAAGTAATATCTGCTGTAGATATAATACCTTGTGTTGAACATTGTTTTGTTTTGAGGCTCTATTAACGTGTCCAAGTGTTACCTGCCTTCAGATTTGTTCTAACACTGATTTCTAGATTTTTTTATTCATAAGAAAAATATCTACTTGGCCAAGATGAAGAAGTCTGACACAATAAATAGGAACAGACCCAGAAGTCTAAGGACTTCAGGTTCTGATCCCATGAATGTTCCTTGTAGTCTGGGTATCCATGGGCAATTTGATTTGTGGAGCTGGATTTCCCAACAAGACAAGCTGGTTTAGAAGAGTTTCAATATCATATCTGTGTGCCTAGATTTTTGTGAAGGACAGTTGAATTTTCAAACTTTTTTTTTCTCTTCTTTCATCCACTGCTAGAACATTTGGAAAACTCAGCAGTTCATTTTTCAAATTACATTTCACAGGCTGCCTTGAATTCAAAGACGCATCAAGATCTTTTGATGGATCTTGTTTCAGAATTTGGGTGAAGAACTATGATCGCTGTATCACAGGTGCTCCCTTTCTGTGACATCAAGTCTCACAGGCTTTTATTTACGGACACCAGAAGGTCCATCACTGGTTTACATGAAAAGGTCTCTTTTCAAAGCTCCTGACCCCATTACTACTGTGGAAACAAAATAAAGCAAACTCCTGAATCTAGTGCTTCAGACATCAATCCAGGATTAATTCAGGATGAAGAAATAAGATAATTCAGTTTTAGTGACACTGTATTGAGTCAGAATAAACAGTTCACTGGTCAGAGGAGAGAAAGATTTCAAGTATCTTGCTAGTTGGAACAAAGTAATTTTCCCTTGCTGAACATGCTTGGCCTTTTTCAAAGTGAACAATGTTCTTGCAGCGTTCCTTCTGGAAATTGTTAGTGTCTGTGCAATCTCTAAAGCTCCCAACTACCCACAAAATTAAAGGAGGTGGTGTTTGTTTGGGTACCTACATTGTATCAGGCACTACTAAATACCTTATGCATGTTACTTCATCTGATCATCAAAATTGCTTTAAAATATATGATGAGTGCTTCACTCTGATCTTTATGGACTTCTGGAGTCTGATCTCAATTTACTTTTTGAGTCTACTTCTCCCCATCATGTAACATAGGGCTGTTTCATCCTAACTGAAATATTTGCCATTCCCAAAATATACACACTTTTGATTTTTCATATCTATGACTGTTATTCTGCATGAGTCAATGTGTCTCTGTCTGTGAACAATAACCACTTACTTTGCGCTCCCTCTTCTCTCTCACAACTGAACCCTGCAATCTAGGTGAATGCCATCTGCTTAAAAAATCTGTTTTGTGTACTGCTCAACTCAATGCTGTGTTCTATTCAACTCAAAATATATGTATTGAGTTGAACTGAATTCATATATTGTCTGTTTAAAATACAAGTTTGAAAGAAATGAACTCCCAAGAAGTGATGTAAATATGTAAACACAGAGAATGCCTATTGGGGAAGGCTATTGCTGAAATGTATTTGGATGCATTTTGGGTTCTGATAGAGACAAAGGAAGGTACATTTTAAGAAGAATGCACAAAGAGTGATGAACTAATAACTGAATTTCTGGTCTTTCTAATTTTATAATGTTGTCACTCACAGTTAAAACAGAGACAAATCCTATTTCATAAAGACTTGGCTAATTTTAGGTTTCACCGGTTCATTAAAAGAGAATGACAGAATCACAGAGATGATTGAACTTTCATTCTGATGTTACTAGTCTTGCTGCTCTGGGAGATGGTACTTAAAAGACTGTGATAACACAACACAATCACACGTAGATGACTATGATTGCCTGTGAGAGGGAGATTGGGGGTAATACTACTGCTCCAACACTGCATCTCTTTTCAACTCAGCATTGGAGACACTGCAACTTATCTTTTTCCCAAACACCTCGACACACACTGATTCACTCTAACATACAACCACCCTGGCTTTTCTTGTGCTTCCAAGGTGAATCAAGTCAGATACATATCTGTGATTTGCATACCACATTTGAAGTCTGTAGTGACTAGCTAGGAAGGGGCCTCATGTCAATTTATTGCTAGTGTTAGGAATATCAAATAATGAAATGAAGAAGCACCTGAGTTCTTTCAACCATGATTTGTGCAAGACTCCTGGAATGAATTGTCCAATTGGGACAAGAATTGTGTTTGAATAACAAAATTCTGTATTAGCATCATTAAAAATCTTTTTGCTTTGTATTAGGGATGTGGGTTCTAACTCTACTCCTGCCTGAACTTTCGACACTTAGAGCAAAATCTCTCTGTAACTAGGCAACATGGCTTTTCTTTGCACAAAAGGACTCCAGCATCACCTTCTCAGGACACAAACTGGTCATTATTCTTCTTGGACGCACAAGCATTATTACCTTCAAAGTCTCCATTTTCCCACAGAGCCAGAGCTTCAGTTCCTCTGTTCACTTCCTGGAATGAGCTTTTCACTAATACTGCTTTTCTCTCTGAGTTCCTCCCTTCAGGAGAGAATGTAAGAAGCCAGCTCTTCACGCAGTTTCCATAGCTTCACCCCTCACCCAGAAAATCTTAAGGACTGTAGATTTAGCAGGGCAGTGCCAAGGTGTCGACGCCAAAAATGGATTTAGAAAATCTTAATTTAGTCTGGTAGGCAGAGATTACGCCATCAGTATTTTCATCATCATCAATTTTGATTTCATTTTTGTTTAAGTAGGGAAAAAAGATGTAAAAGAATCTAAAAAGGAGCCATGTAAAATAGGCCATCTCAAAAACAAATAGAGTCGAGTTCAATCTTCATACACATCTCTTATGAAACAGTTTCCCAGGGGAAGAGCATATTGGAAATTTCACGGAGGAGGAAAGGAGCCTGTCAGGTAAATGTTCCTTTAAGAAATGTACAAGGATGAAACTGGCATCTGAAGTGGATTAAGAAAGAAAATCTACTTTTCTTTTACTTGGTTTCCTAAGAAAATGAAGTAAATATGAAAAAGAATATATCTGTCACTGAGAGTACAAAACGGACTGGCTCTCCTTTGCTCTGAGAAGATATTTGGCAAATGATACTGTGTTTCTTTATCCAAAACCTGACTTTATTAACAGATGAAAACAGCAGACTCTGATTGCTTTTCAAATTATTTAAATTTGCATTTGAAAACATGAGTTCCTGTAAACTGTCCAAACAAGTGTAAAGAAATATAGTGAAAAATCAACTCTTCAAGATCTTCAGGAAGTTTGTAAAATGATACAGAAAAATACCATTTGTAACATCAAAACTAGTTTTTAAATAAATTATATATTTTACTTGAAAAAGCAACACATATATATGACAAAAATTCAAATATTATATAAAACTATCCCGTCAAAATAATTTTTCTCCACTCCCCAGTTACTGGGTCCACTATACATATTTACATATTGATCTATCCCATTTTCAAAAAAAACTACAAACTATCATATTACATCAATCTCCATAATTTATTTAACTTGGTCTCCTATTCATACACATTTAGATCACTTCCAGGCATTTTCAAGAAATATCTCAGGTCCCTCACAAGAAGCATGACCCGAGGCAAGCTATTTAATCTATGTTTCAGTTTCCTTATTTGTTTACTGGGGACAACAATAGCACATATTTATCATAGATTCTTTTGATTGTTTACCCAATGGCTATTTCCTCCTTGTTTAAGATTTAGAACACTGACTTTTGTCTTGGTGGCCATACAATATACTCAGCCAAGTTGAGCCCCTCTTCCAGCTCTAGAGGATAAACAATGATTGATTTTAGCAAAATTGGCAATGAGAATGCCCTTTGTCAGTGAGAAGTTTAAGCAGAGACGCAAGATCTGGAGATATGGTATCGGTTAAAAGCATGACTGTGAAGTCAGAATCCTGGGTCCAGCAGTGTAAATTTGGAGAAGCTACTTAAACTCATTGAATGCAAGAAATTATAATAGTAGTCCCTACTGCATTAAAAAAATGCTGTGAAGATTAAAGGAGTGAGTGAATGTATATAAAGAACATATAGCAGGGTCTCATACTTCTTAATGGCAACCCACTCCAGTACTCTTGCCTGGAAAATCCCATGGATGGAGGAGTCTGGTAGGCTACAGTCCATGGGGTCACAAAGAGTCGGACACGACTGAGTGACTTCACTTTCATACTTCTTAAGCACTCAATAAATGTTGCAATTAATATTAACTATCCAGTGAAATGTAAGTGAAAGTTTGTGCTGGGTGAGGATTCTGGAAAGACTTTTGCTCCTGATCAAGAGATGGACTAAGGAGACGCTGGATTGTTCCCTGCTTCTAACGTTACCATTTGATGTGTGAGATGATCAGAGCTGCTGTAGCCTTCTTGGCACCATGAGAAGGCCACAAGGACTGCTAAGACATCAACCAGAGCCCGGAATGCTACACCACAGATTTGCACCTAGGACCAGTTACTTCCAAACTTCTCGTTTAATTAGATGATGCACTACTAAACCGCATTGTTGTTTTTCAGTCACTAAATCATGTCCGACTCTTTGTGATCCCATGGACTGCACCATAGCAGGCTTCCCTATCCTTCACTATCTCCCAGAGTTTGCTCAAATTCATGTCCATTGAGTGGGTGATGCTATCTAACTATCTCATCCTCTGCCACCCTCTTTTCCTTTTGCCTTCAATCTGTCCCAGCATCAGGGTCTTTTCTAATGAGTCAGCTCTTCACAACAGGTGGCCAAAGTATTGGATCTTCACTGATGCTTCAACATTAGTCCTTCCAATGAGTATTCAGGACGGATTTCCTTTAGGACTGACTGGTTTCATTTTGCTGTCCAAGGTATTCTCAAGAGTCTTCTCTAACACCACAATTCAAAAGCATCAATTCTTTGGTGCTCAGGCTTCTTTCTGGTCCAACTCTCAAAGAAACAGAATTTACTAATTATTTGCAGCTAATAGCACTCCTAATTGATGTATAATTTATAGGATGTTTGAGTGGATTAAATAGGTACTATATGTAAAGCATTTTGAATAACAATTGTTCTATAACAAATGCTTGATAAGTGGTAGTTATCATTATTACTCTTGTTATTGTACTTAAGAACATGTGCAATTATATATTTTATGTAAATTCCTAAAAGAGCAACTTCTGGGTTGCAGAGTAGTACTAGTCAAATTATAACATGTGTCACAAATTTATACCCTTTACAGAAGTTATATCAAATCAATATGAGAGTATCAGTTTCTACACCTTTGCCAACATGTATACTCAGAATTTCCTAATGTTTGGGTAAAAATTTTATTGTTAATTTATGTTTAATTTTAAGTGAGGTTAACCATCTTTATTTAATTGATAAGCCATTTGTACTTTAATCTGTGTATTCATGATCTTCACCCTGTCTTTTATTGAATTTTCAGAACTCTGTATACATAAAGGAAATCATCCCTCTGTTATGGCATACAAATCATGCCAGTCAGAATGGCTGCCATCAAAAAGTCTACAAACAATAAATGCTGGAGAGGGTGTGGAGAAAAGGGAACCCTCTTACCCTGTTGATAGGAATGCAAACTAGTACAGCCACTATGGAGAACAGTGTGGAGATTCCTTAAAAAACTGGAAACAGAACTGCCATACAACCCAGCAATCCCACTGCTGGGCATACACACTGAGGAAACCAGAATTGAGAGAGACACGTGTACCCCAGTGTTCATCGCAGCACTGTTTATAATAGCTAGGACATAGAAGCAACCTAGATGCCCATCAGCAGATGAATGGATAAGGAAGTTGTGGTACATATATACAATGGAGTATTACTCAGCTATAAAAAAGTGCATTTGAGTCAGTTCTAATGAGGTAGATGAAACTGGAGCCTATTTTACAAAAGAAATAAGTCAGAAAGAGAAACACCAATACAGTATGTTAACACATATATATGGAATTTGGAAAGACAGTTAACAATGACCCTATATGCAAGACAGCAAAAGAGACATAAAGAATGGACTTTTGTACTCTGTGGGAGAAGGTGAGGGTGGGACGATATGAGAGAATAGCATTGAAACATGTATATCACCATATGTAAAACAGATGATCAGACCAAGTTCAATGCATGAAGCAGGGCACTCAAAGCTGGTGTGCTGGGACAACCCGGAGGGACGGGGTGGGGAGGGAAGATGGTGGGGGGTTCAGGTTGGGCTGACATCTGTACACCCATGGCTGATTCATGTCAATGTATGGCAAAACCACCACAGTACTGTAGAGTAGTTAGCCTCCAATTAAAATAAATAAATTAATTAAAAAAACATTTTTGTCATGTGAGGACTTTTAATTTTTCTAATCAAATTTATTAGTCATCACTTCTGTGCTTATGAAACCTTTCCCACTCCCAAGTTTGTAAACAAAAACAACAAAAAAACTCCCACAAAATTTATGATCCCATATGTTCTTCTAATACTTTCATTTTTAAAAAACATTTGACTGGTGGATCCATTTGTATTTAGTAACAGATGTAGCTTTATTCTTTTGCAGCTGGCTGGCCACTTTCTCACTACCATTTTATTAGACAAGTCCTGTTTTTCACTGATTTTTAACATTAAAGTTATCATATACCAAGTTTTCTATACGTATTTGGAATTGTACTCTATATTATTTTATTTTTTTTCTTTGTATATAATGTGCTAGTACCAAATTATTAAACGTGGAAATACTTTTATACAACAATTGAGTTATACCTCACTTATTATTTCTATTTTCCTGGCTATTTCCATGTGTTCAGTTTGCCATGAGGACTTTAGATTCTTTCTAATTTAAAATATTCCATTGGTATTTTAATTTGGATTCTATCAAATTCACTAATTTGAAAATTGACATCTTAATAATGCTAAGATCTCCTGTTCAAGGGTAAGGTATGCCCTTTTTGTTCCTCAGTAGTTTTGACAAATCATGTTGATTTCTTGTTAAGTTTATTCCTAATAACTTTTTGTTGTTATTTAGAAGGGTATCTTTTCTTTTTTTATATTCTAAACTGCTGTGTGTCTGTGTGTGTATCTAGGGAAGTTGAATGATAGTCTCCTATGCTTTCTTAAACAGAATGTGCCTAATATAATTAACTTTTTCTTTTATAACACAAATTGCTACTATTGTAGAGAATATTGTGACTAATGCGATTACTTATGGTTACATAAGTATCCCTACAGATTTTAGAAGATGATGGATCGAATCTTTATAAGTATGGGAAGGAAAGACTGCATAATTCAATACCAAAATTGAACAAAGATAGCTTTGTTTGTTATTTATGAATTCTATTGCTAAAATAAAAATTAATCTTTGCGATTTAAATTCAGAAGCCTTTGACTGTATTTCTTTAATTCTAAGCTATCCATTCCTTACATTTTAATGTTTTTGAAATTGAGAAGCACCTTATAGTCCATTGTGTATATCTTACATAGTAATGTTTCTTTTTCTCTTTGAAAGGTTCTTTATTGTAATAATTGATGGCCTCTAAGAATTGAGAAAATATATTTTTCTATATACTATAATATTACATTATAACTGTGAAGGCTCTTCCCTCCTCCTCTAGGAAACCAAGGATGGTTTGGTATATTTATTAATACAATTAATTACATTTGTTTTTCAAAGGATACAGTGTATAAATTTACTGAGATGTTGAAAAGTTTGTATAAAATTTAAGGACTTCTCATTTTTTAAAAAAGCAATAACATATTAGGTAAAGAATAACACTTCATTAGCATCATAAAGATTTCTACTTCAAACCAACCATTACCATAATTTTCATAAAAGACAAATATTACATCCAAGTCAGAATAAAGTTTTGATATTTGGCAAATCTAATACAGTTATGTAAAGTTTAAAAATAAAATAAAATTTAAAAAAAAAAAAAAAAAAAAAAAAAAAAAAGAAATTAAATCCTTCTGTCACTGCACAGAATAAGTTTTTCTATGAACGTGAACATTGCTCAGTTGTTTCTGACTCTTTGGGATCCTGTGGACTACACAGTCCATGGAATTCTTCAGGCCAGAATACTGGAGTGGGTAGCCTTTCCCTTCTTGAGGGGATCTTCCCAACCCAGGGATTGAACCCAGGTCTCCTGCATTACAGATGGATTTTTTACCAACTGAGCTATCAGGGAAGCCCAAATTTTCCTATAAATACTAGCTTAAGTATTGTATCAAAAAAGGTATAAATGTTCCAAAGGAAGAGAATATGCACTGTTTTTTAGATATATTCTTTCTCTTTTGGAATTAAAATTTAAAAGATATTAAAAAAAAATAGGAAATGTAAAAATCATAAACTTCCTTGTATTCTTGTAACCTCTAGTTCAAAGTTCAAGCAGAAAAAGTACTGTTCATGACAACACTAACAATGTTAAAAACGTAGGAAAAAACTAAGCATGAGTAGGATCAAGCTGAAGAAAATTATAAAACTCTGCTAAAGGATATAAAAACAACTTCAATAGAAGGGGAATCATGTTGCTTCTTTAGAAATCCTAAATATGTCAATATGTACAGAGATACTCAGAATCTACAAATATTTCATAGATTTCCATTCTTAATTCTGCTGTTAAGGCTTAAAAGCTTACTACTCAGTTGACTTGTTATCATTTATTTATGCTCACCCATTTTTGCCTATAAATGTTATCAGCATTACTTTTATACTTCCATCTTTTGCCTTTCACCAGAGGAGGACAAATCAAACTGCATATTTTTTCCAGCGCTCTGATCTATTGCAGAGGTTCGACATATTCTAGTGTTCGGAGTAGCATAGTATTTAGAGTAGTTCTGACATTCAGTAAACGGGTGACCAAGACAGTACTTTGTTGATGTCTTGTTTTCAATATGGTAGCTTGATACTCTCTTAGGGTTACAGGCATTACATAGGGCATTCTTTATGTCCTAATAGTTGTAGCTGTTCTCTTTTTTTGCCTCTTGTCACTCACTATTTTCCACTGTCAAGAATGTCTATTCATTCCCATGCCTGTCTGTGCTTCTAATTGATGTTACCATCCACGATCACCATCCTTCTCCACGTGTTTTGTAGCTGTTTGCAGGCTTAACATTTCATCAAGAGGCTCTTCCCCTCCACAAGGCAGCTTTTATTAGTAGCATTTGGTGCTGGGAACCTTTTTTGCTGACAAAAGATTTTTAAACATTTTTCTAGCGGTTTTTGAGCTTGAAAAATTTCTTGAAGTCTCACTATTATGCTGCTGCTGCTGCTAAGTCGCTTCAGTCGTGTCCGACTCTGTGCGACCCCACAGATGGAAGCCCACCAGGCTCCCCCGTCCCTGGGATTCTCCAGGCAAGAACACTGGAGTGGGTTGCCATTTCCTTCTCCAATGCATGAAAGTGAAAAGTGAAAGGGAAGTCGCTCAGTCGTGTCCGACTCTTAGCGACCCATGGACTACAGCCTACCAGGCTCCTCCGTCCATGGGATTTTCCAGGCAAGAGTACTGGAGTGGGGTGCCATTGCCTTCTCCATTATGAAAGGCTCAATTCTGGACAGCATATGCTCACATGGAATTGTCCTTACAGATAAGGATTTTATTACAAATAGAATCAATGCATCCATTGATATCTGGACTTAATTTGAAAATAATTTAAAGATGAAAACTAATAATGCATGAGAGGAGCAGAGAAACTAACATTTTCTAGCAAGAATTAGGTTCTAGGCAAGATGTTAGACACTTTACACAGTCAGTTCGTGTTATTCATGGTAGTTATACTCTATAAAGTCACCACAAACAAAGTCGTAGAGAATATCGAACCATTGCTCATCAAGTAAACATAGGGTTAGGTTCCTGTGAGCCTGTCACAACGTCAATGGATCAATATATGACCTTGTTATATGTGTGTGTTTTTGTTCAAAGGCACCTTATTCACTATATATTTGTCAATGTTCATGGATTCATTAACATTGAACTCATGGCCAACAGCAGAGCTCATGCTTGAGTGAAGCTTATCAAACACACGCATTTTCTCTAGAATGCACACGACAGCCTGCTTGCACTTGGGAACACCACACAGCACTGTGCTCGGGGGCCCTTTTGTGAAATAGTGAAATTACTGACAAAGAGCAAAAAATGTAAAACAAACAAACAAAACATGGCACTAAATAGGCCATGAAAGGACAACTGTTTCCAGTCGGAAGGATGAAAATGAAAAGGCAGAGTATAGTCTTGTCCAACTTCAGCTGGGAATGCAACTCAAAATTTTCATCACCCTGCATGTCCACAATTAACCAGGAAAATGCCACAAGTGTTGATTTTGGAATAACAAATAAATTTTGGCAAGTAGGGTAATTTACAATTACTGAATCTGGGAATAGTGAGGATCAATTGTACTTGAATATTCATTTAACTTTTAAAAGAGCTCTCCAAGATAAACCTTGGTATCCCTAACTTATAGATGAGAAAGCTGAGATATTGAGACACTTTGAAATAGAGAAATTTCAAGAACACATTAAAAATTTGTAGAGCTTTGCTTGTTTAATCCTAAGACCTCTGTCCTTACTACAATGGTTCTTTCAAACTTTTGCAACATTTAAAATAATGGGCATGGTCACTTTAATATGATATTGATCCATGCAATTTTCCTGGACTTCTTATAATCTTATTTAAGATACTAGTAAATATAGAAACAATACCTATGCACATAATATTCCCTGTTAGGTTCCTGATTTTCTATTCAGAAAGATTTAAGAATATACTTATGAACAATCAGGGATTACAACAGTGATTCTCAACCCTGGCTTCACATCAGAATCCCCTAGGAAGTGAAATAAAAAAATATGAACACCCAAATCCCACCTTGGGCCAATTAATTAGATTCTCTGTGGGTGAGAACTAGGCATCTGTAATGTATTTAAAAGCATCCTAAGGTATTTAAATGTGCAGCCAGGTTTAGTTCCATTGATTTGCAAGGGATGTGTTACCATTGAAGCCCATTCACTCCTACATCTCAATAAAGGGGTCATGCAAGTTATATAGAGAAGGGTAAAGATCCAACATATAATGAAAAACTGACTGAACAGTGGTGTGAATGGTAATCTAACACCATTGACTTAAAGGGAAAGAGGATGAGTCTCTCAAATTGGAGAGGAAAAGTAATCATCATCCTTTTTTTCTTCCTCATTTTAGGTTAGGACAATACTCATTTTGTGGGACTTTGGTAGAAGATTTATAGTCACATCAATATTATCTATATGGAAGATAAAATTCCAAATCATTGTGAATGCCCAAGGGCAGATATCCTATTTCTTTCACCACTGAATTTTCAGAGCCTAGTTACTGTTCAGTTCAGTTCAGTTCAGTCGCTCAGTCGTGTCCAACTCTTTGCGACCCCATGAATCGCAGCACGCCAGGCCTCCCTGTCCATCACCAACTCCCGGAGTTCACTCAGACTCACGTCCATCGAGTCAGTGATGCCATCCAGCTACCTCATCCTCTGTTGCCCCCTTCTCCTCTTGCCCCCAATCCCTCCCAGCATCAGAGTCTTTTCCAATGAGTCAACTTTTCGCATGAGGTGGCCAAAGTACTGGAGTTTCAGCTTCAGCATCATTCCTTCCAAAGAAATCCCAGGGCTGATCTCCTTCAGAATGGACTGGTTGGATCTCCTCGCAGTACAAGGGACTCTCGAGAGTCTTCTCCAACACCACAGTTCAAAAGCATCAATTCTTAGGCGCTCAGCCTTCTTCACAGTCCAACTCTCACATCCATACGTGACCACAAGAAAAACCATAGCCTTGACTAGACGAACCTTTGTTGGCAAAGTAATGTCTCTGCTTTTGAATATGCTATCTAGGTTGGTCATAACTTTCCTTCCAAGGAGTAAGCGTCTTTTAATTTCATGGCTGCAGTCATCATCTGCAGTGATTTTGGAGCCCCCCAAAAATAAAGTCTGACACTGTTTCCACTGTTTCCCCATCTATTTCCCATGAAGTGATGGGTACCTGGGACAATATAAGTAAGTCTCATTAATTATGTGTTGAATGTATCAAAGGTGCCTTATGTTGATTTAGGAATGGATGAGGCACTCTTAATTCTTGATTAATTCTCCATTTTTCATGGATAAGCATGTCTTCTGTGTACATGCAGGCCCTCTGTGTGGTTGTTTACTGTAAAAGTGAAAAGTGTTAGTCGTTTAGTCGTGTCCAACTCTTTGCGACCCTATGGATTGCACCCCGTCAGGCTCCTCTGTCCATGGGATTCTCCAGGCAAGAATACTGGAGTGAGCAACCATTCTCTTCTCCAGGGGAATCTTCCTGACCCAGGGATTGAATCTCGGTCTCCCACATGGCAGGCATTTTTTTTGTTTGTTTTACCATCTGAACCACCATGGAACCATTTCCTATGAATACAAGTAATTAAAAATCCAAACAAATTCATTTTGATATTTGGCAAAACTAATACAATTATGTAAAGTTTAAAAATAAAATAAAAAAAATCCAAACAAACGAGGAACTTACATTATTGTTGTGTAGACAAGGCATAGAAAATACTGGTAATGCACATTAAATAACTATTTTTAATGCACCTCATTGAATCACAAAGACAATAATTACTGCTTTGGGGAGAGGGTTTAGGCAAAGCTCTGCAGAGGCATTGAGACTCTAAGTGGCTGCTGGAGAACCTTCATGCTCTGTATAGAAAAGAGCAAGTCCGTCAAAGGAACATTCAGCACATTAAGGAGCCGCCGGTGGCATCAACTCTGTTCTCATCAGGCTTTGCTGTGAAGGCGCTGGCATTTTTTCTAAAGTTTGGGAAAAGTGCACAGGTTCTAGGGAATAAGTACCAGCAGTCGATTTTCTCTGCTTTTTGTGACTTTTTTATTTTCATCGTCTATTTGAAGAGTCTCTATTATTCCTGTGGAGTCAAGTTTCTTTTTATGTGCAGATTCCATCGCACATTAAGAATGCTTACATGTGAATAGCTTCAGGTTACAGTTCTATTTAAAGTTTTTCTATGTAAAGCCTTGATTTAAGAAAATTTCTCATTATCTTGCATTTTCCTTGTAAACCGATCTTCCCTCAGTTCTATCTTGCCAGGTGTATGGGCATGTTTATCTTCTAAGAAGACAAGTATTTTTATCATACCCTTTCCTAGCCAAGAGAACTAGGAGTATTAAGTATGCACACAGGGTACATCTACCAGGGTTCTTGAGTTTTTGGCACCACAAACTTCATGTACAAGGAGTACTAGGCTTCTGTATGTTTCAATATTTAAATAATTTTGGTTATTGTAACTGAATGCTGATTTAATTTAAAATCAGGTTTATTATAGCTGGACTGAAGCCTCCCCCCCTACCCCAAGTACTTCCATTCATTGGTGGGCAACAGTATTATGGCGAAAATCTAACTCTGAAGCAAATCAGAGACCAAAAGTGACCACTTCCTTTAATAAATGAGACACCAATGAGCCAACTGAATCTCTGAATCTTTGTTTGGGCCTTGCTTTCTTGTGAGATGAGTGGGACACAAGCAACATGTAAAATTTTATTATTATTATCATTATTTTAATACTACATGCCATAAGAGTACAGTCTCTGCTTGGAGAGGACCAAAGAATGCCCAAGAAGGACTTTTGTGTAAATACGACTCAGAAAGTACTCAGTATTATCTAGCTACATAATTCCATAGTTACATTTTTAACACTCCCTGGAAAGTGGAGAGGGGTGGGGATTTTGAAGAAGAGAAGCGGGGAGCTGGGGGTGGAGAGGGGGACTGGGGAATTCCAGAGACTAGCACAGACTTCAAAGTCCTATTCCTGCTAATCTCATAATGTCCTTGAGCTCCCCCACAAACAGCTGCAGTTGTTAGTAAAACTTTTCTTAACTCTTCACATACTAGTCCTCTGCAAGCTCAAAAAATCCCCAGAAAGTTCTGGTGGCATAGCTTCTGAAAACAATATATTTTGGTTTTTGTTCTTCTCTCTTATCTTAGAAGCATTCACTCACTCAATATTAAACTGAGTGAAGTGCCTATGTGCAAGGCACTGTTTGAAAAGAGTAGAGAATTCCAAATGAATTATTTCCTGACCATCAGGAATTAAAATTTCCTAGTGAAGGTAGAGCAGAATACGATGTCAGGGACAAAAAAAAAAGGATTCAGGAAACAAAGTTATGAAGAGTAAGAGTAGGAGGGGATCGCCACCAACCTGAGAAATTAGGGCAGTGCTCTAGTATTTAACCAGCCCATTCCTGACGGGCACACAAACTTCTCATCCTCCAAGATCCGTTCAGGCAAAGGCAAGATGCAGTGGCTGCAAAGCACAAGGGAGTGACTGGTACCGCTGGGTTGAAGGCAGGGTCACAGAGGGTGGAGGTTGCTTGATAAAGTTGAGCAGGGACATGAGTCTGGGATCTAACTGTGTAGCCTGATGATGTCTTTCTCATTAAGGAGAACATAATCAGAGACTTTCACTGTAGCCCGGTGGCTAAGACCCTGTGTTCCCAGTGCAGGGGGCCTGGGTTTGATCCCTGGTCTGGGAACTAGATCCCACATGGTGCAACGAAAGATCCTGCATGCCGAAACTAAGACCTGGCGCAGTCAAGTAGGTAAATAAATAATACAATGAAATTAACTTTTTTAGAAAGAAGCAGTAAATAATCAAGGGGACACTTTAGGAAAATGATTACCTTGTTGATGTGAGCTATTGTTTGGAGACAGGAAAATAGGAGCATACAGTGAAGGCTGGGGGTTGAGAGTGATCATCCTATACATTTCTACAGAAATTTACCTTTTATGAAATGCTTTCACATTTATCTCACTAGACTCAGAGAATTCCGCACCTCTTTTGGCAAAACCAGAACTATAGGCTTCCAGGTTTCTTTCAAGTCACCACAGTCCCAGCTGTTTCTTTAGGGCTCACATCCTTGAACTGAGATGGTGGCAATAGGAAAAAGAGGAAATGGATAGAAAAGAGATGGTAAAGGCCAAACATCCAGGTCTTGGTGACAGATCTCAAGAGCATGGTACGAAGGGCAAGAGGATAATCTAGACTCCATTCAACTCCTGACTTCTATGAGACTTGTACTAACGATCTTCCACTTTTCTGAATTCCTGAAACACATTATCCAAAGCAAGCAATCAGTTTTTTCCTTACCAGTATGTTCTCTATCTGTTTATTTTTCTTTTTTTAACATGTTTATTTATTTTGGCAGTGCTGAGTCTTTGTTGCAGCACACAGGTTCTCTCTAGTTGCAGAGCACAGGATCAAGAGTGTTCGGGCTCGGGAGGTGCGGTTCTCGGCCCTCTCTAGTTGCACCACAGCATGCAGGATCCTAGTTCTCTGACCAGGAATTGAACTCACGTCAGCCTGGAAGGTGGATTCTTAACCACTGGACCACCAGGGAAGTGCCTCTAATTGCTTCTTGAGTCTCAGTCTATCATCTCCATGTCTTTAAGTGCCTAAATGTGAGACATTATTAATAGTTTATTTTCACTGTCCTCCTCATATCAAGTATCAGGGAAGTACAAATATGTTTGTTAGATACTCCTCTATCAAGCACTTGAAATATAACTGCTTTAGGTAATTGTTTAGCAAAACATGTATATCTTAGAAGAGAGAAGGAGAATACAAAATAATACCACTGATGAATAGGTTAGTAAATTGTCGATGTATGATTTTTTCCCCAGATCTAAAAAAAAGTAATGTTTGTGTACTACTCATTCATCTATCAGTACCTCATAGTTTCCTTTCCTGGAAGTATTAATGGTGAAGATTAATTTTTTTTGTTAAACAAAGCTTGTGTTGTAATGTGTTTTGGATTATGTTTATTCATTTAACAAACATTAATGGGTATCTCCTATGATATAGGTACTGACCTATGGAAATGAACCAGCACTTTGAAACCCTAGCCCTTCATGGGGGTAGAGGAGAGGGTTTCCTCGCAACCAGATACCAAGGCAAGGAGTCCTAATGTGAAACAATTGGAACTGGCACTGTCAATAGCATATCAGAAATTGTGAAGTTGATTTTCTTTTCTTCTTTTTGGTCAGATCTTGCTAATTAACTATTTCTTCACACTTAATACATTTGGGGAAAGCTGCTACATAGCTAAAGTCACTATAACCACAGAACAACAAATGAAAAGGATCAAGTACTGAACAGCAAGAAAAATGCATTTCACCCTCGTAAGAATGTAAGTGAAAAATTGAATATAAACAGATACAGTCATCATCTTTTACGAATATGATACCTCCATAATATCTCCCCAATATAAGCACTTTGGAGTGTTCATATATTCAAGAAGGAACAGTATCACCAGTACATATGAAACACTTCTGACGAAAGGATAAAGCTAAAAACATCTAATTCTGAACACATTTCAGTGTGGTGTTACAATGATATTACACTATAGTGATGGTGGAGAGGCTCTGATAGTACCCATTTGCATCCCATATGAAATAGAAAAAAAATTCTACAAGCCACATACTAAAAAAGGATTTTCTTGGACAGGTCTACTTTATAATAGAGTTTAACTCAAGTGTTATGTGAACGACAAATGAAGACTTAAAAGTTTTGCATGCATGTGTGTGTGCTCAGCCATGTGTCTCTTTGTGAAACCATGGACTGCAGCCCATCAGGCTCATCTGTCCATGGGATTGTCCAGGCAAGAATACTGGAGTGGGTTGCCATGCCCTCCTCCAGGGATCTTCCCAACCCAGGGATTGAACTCACATCCCCTGAATCTCCTGCACTGCAGGTGGATTCTTTTCCCCTGAAGCACTTGGGAAGCTCCTTAAAAGGTTTAGGTGCTACTAAACACCATCAATACAGATAATAGTATATCAGAAAATGTGTAGGACACACAAGATGCAAAATTGCTGAGATGAACATCAGAAAGGATGCAAAATCCAATAGGTAACATGGGAAGAATATATAGTAGAAGCAGGAGGTCTGACCTAGAAGATCTACTGAGAAATTAAGATTGAAAATAGAGGCTGGGCATGGGAACATCCTGAGTGACTTGCCTGACTCTAGAACATTTCTGATCTGCCAAGATTTATAACGTGAAGTTTAAAGATCGCAACCAGTCCAGTCATGAGTGGATTAGGATCCAGAAAAATTTCCACTGGTAGAAGCTTTCTGAGGGCAGGATTTGTCTATTTTGTGTTCATGCCCCATTAATTAAAGCTCACTAAGTTTTTGATCATTTATTGGTTTACATACATTAAAGGAAAAAGAAAATGGACCTTTACCCCTTTACATCATTAAGGTAAAGCTATTGCTGAAAGTTATTAATAAGATCAGAAATAAGAAGACAGCTTACAGACAACTACAAACACTCACTAGCAAGTAGTAAAAAAAGAACAGATATAAACATTGATTGCTCTGAGGAATCAATGACACGGTATGATCAGTATTAACTTCAGATATTTAAAGTTCCTTCTTAGAACATGTCAGCAAATTGGAATGCCATTTTCCTGTTTCCCTGCTGCTGCTGCTGCTAAGTCACTTCAGTCGTGTCCGACTCTGTGCAACCCCATAGGCGGCAGCCCACCAGGCTCTGCCGTCCCTGGGGTTCTCCAGGCAAGAACACTGGAGTGGGTTGCCATTTCCTTCTCCAATGCATGAAAGTGAAAAGGGAAAGTGAAGTCACTCAGTCGTGTCCGATCTTAGAGACCCCATGGACTACAGCCTACCAGGATCCTCCATCCATGGGATTTTTCAGGCAGGAGTACTGGAGTGGGTTGCCATTGCCTTCTCCTCCTGTTTCCCAGGGAAGTACAATTTGAGCAGACTTGAGATGCAGCAGAGTAAGAGAAATACCATTCTGTACTCATGCCTCAGGTAGGTATGGCACCAACCTTATGGCTTTTGGTGAATTATCTAATCCCCTTGAGCCTCATTTTCCTCATTTATGTGGTGGAGACATAAATGATTGTTTTGCCTAAGTTTCAATATTTTATAAGGATAAAATGAGTTAATAAGTGTGAGTTCTGAAATGAAACCTATGTGTGATACAAACTACTATAAAATGCATGATATCTTGATCTACTGAGAGGGAAAAAAGCAACTAAAAGCAATTAATTACTGAGTTGGGGTCAGCTATATGTCTCTGTGTGTACACACAAACACATATGGGTACATATATACTGCATTATATATTAGTATTTGGATATTAAGTATCTGTATGTGTTAGGCAGTGTATTTTCAAATTCAAATTAGACAAAAAATCACTCAGCTGTGAGTTCTCAAATAGCCAAAGTAGTTTCTTGGACAAGATGTTGCCACGCTTTCTGCACCATGAGTCCCTCCCCAGGCCGCTTTGGCATCATCTGTGGACCGGCGCATGGACACACTGGAGTGAGGGTGAGCAGCACAGCAGCTCTGGGCTGGGCCTCTCGAGTAAGACAAACCTGAGTCTAATCCTGAACCCTGCACTTAGCTAGCAACTTAACATTGTGCAAGGCAGTTAAATTGACGCTAGAATCTTCTTCCCAAGATTGCTGGGGGGACCTGCCACCAGGTGCGTCACACGTCACTGGCACATCACAGGTGCTCTGGATATGTTACCTGTGCTGGTGACGGTGGTTGAGAAGGGACACCAGGGACCAATAACGTGGCTCCCAGCCTTTGTTTTATTACCTGGGGATGGTAAGCAGCCTTATTCACAAGAGATACTTTCAGCATAGCCCATACTTTTTCTTGTAACGTTTCTTTAACTGGGACTCTTCTCTGGTGGAGAAGGAAGTTTTCAGAATACACTATCATCTCTCCCTCTTTTGTTATGGCAACTGCCTACAGGAGCTATTTTGTGGCACTATCCTGGAAAAGTTGTAGGGATTTGGCTTCTGTGAAAGTGAACTGCCATCTGTTGGTGCTGCAGGCATTTGCACAAGGAAGAGTAGTGGCCCTTTCCTTTGATAACTTGTGGCTGCCTACCCTGTTTTTCCCTCTACTTTTCTGAAGGTTTCTGGGTGAAGCCTTTCTGTACAGGCCGCTTTGATTGGTGTTGGATAGTTGTTCTCTTCTCTGCTGATAATGTTCTGATGCCTCAGTGCAGCTCAGCTTTGAATGAGTCAGTGTGGTCTGTGTCTGGCATTCATTTTTAGCACATTCTGCCCCACAGATAGATCTCTGAGATGTGTCTCTTCCCTCTATCTGGCTCTATGTTTCTGTTTAAGTGACACATAAAGCCTTGTATCTAATTCTTTATATCTAAGCTCTTCCATAGCCTTTCTCTTCCTTATGCCATTGAGACAGCCACAAAGAGCTACAGGGATGACCATTTATTCCCATTAATAAATGGGTTCTTCATGTCAATATTAAAAATATATGTTAAAATAGGCCCACTCAAAGTACAAACACATGTACACTCATTTACATGCAGATATACATAGAGTCATACATAAATACACATGTAGGTGTATTTTATATACAAGTATATATTATATCATTGATATTATATTGACATGTTAAAATAGTAATCTAAAAATACACATATATTTACATGTATTTATACATAAGTATATAGGTGGATGTATATTACATATCACTATGTTTTGTATCATCAAGCAGGTTTACATTCTTCTTTTGTTATCTATTGGGTTTTATATCCCCCAGTTGTCCAGAATATGAGCGTGTGAGTGTGTGAAAAGGAATATTTCAGCTACCATCCTCTATCTTGCTTTGGGATGCAACATGAAGTCTCTATTCCAGTATCAGGAAGTGCTCCACTGCTTCTGAGCTGTGCAAGGTAATAAACTATCACCGTCTTACAATCTATAGAATACATTCAGGCTATTTAAATCCACCGCATAATTTGCCTCCATGATGGCTGTCAGTGATGATTTCCTTTGTCTACAATTGAGTGTGCTCAGTGTGAATTCTGATCTAGGAAAACTCCACTCAGGAGAACTTTAAAGATTCAAAATGTGTGAAATTAATCTCATCAGCACTTGACCAAACTGATTTAAGGATGAATGTAGTCCTATTTTTTCCTTTTTTTTTTAAAAAAATGTATGTATTTTTTCACAAAAACATCAATATGCCTGTGCTAATTTGGAACTACATATGCACAAACACATTTACGCAAGCAAAAAATACTCCATATTTCTTAAGTATATCCCCTACAACTGATGAGGCATTGCGTCTGTAAGCCTGAAAAATAAAGGCGTTCAATTAATACAATTCCAATCATGTAATCTTGTTAGCTCAAATTGAGCTTCAATAGTCCTTGACAGACCCCAGCAGTACTAGCTCACTGCATGAAAACAAACCACACAATTCTATCTTTATGTACATGTTGGTACTTGTTGACATTCTATTAAATTGTTTTAATAGGGCCTACTTAGAAAGGTGTATATCTTGCTAGTTAAAACCCACTACATTGTAAAGTACAGTTTATATCCAAAATATTGCTCTCACAGGAAAATTGTAATTACAGCATTTAGACTATACAGCCAAACTGTGTTGCTTTGTCTTATCTTTGCAAAACCCACACTAAGCTAAAATTGTACCTGTCATTGAAACAGCAGTGACAAGAAACAAACAAAAAGATTACTCAGGGATTGAGTGGAATATGGAAGGAGTAGGTTGCTGCACAATTAACCACAGATCTGCTCGATTATTTTTGGTTACAGCTTCTGTCTGGGTGGAACCGAAATGCCGACCTTTCTGGTCTCTGAAAATCCTTTTCTTTCATGAAATTCATTTACCACACTTCTCTCTCTGAGAAGATGGTGCATAGTGATACATTTTTCAGCGAGTGACATATTTTGCCAAAGGGGACACATTTGCCTGGAGAATAAGTAAATCCAGTGCTACTCACACAAGCAGTCATTTGCTCTCACTCTTATCCTGAAGTTGAACAACCCTGCTGCTTTTGTCATCACACCTGAGACAGTGAGTGCTCGTCCCAAGCATGAATATGGATCAGTATATACTTAGTCCTGCTGGCTTCGAGAGAATACAGTCATTCACAATCACGTTGCCCACAGAACATTTTCAGCTTGGCTATAGCAATTAGATTTTCTTTCCACTCTAAGAATCTTGAAAATACCACTGGGAGATTTTTTTTTTTCCTTCCCCTCAAATGATTTCACTAATGTATCCTTCTTTAGAAGTGTCTTTTTATTGTTTAAAAATGGACGTACTTCCAAATGATTTCAGTCAATTCTCATGTCTATACAGGCATCATGACCTCAAATACCCTCCACCAGCGTGCCTGGTACACATCCCACACCCATTCTGTGACCACCTACAGGAAAGGTAGTCTATATAAAGAGAAATCTGGGAGAGAAGGCCAGGGAGTGGGGTGGACGAGGAGCAAGTGTGGAAGGACTCATGATTTCCTGGATGTTTTGTGAATTACACATGATAGCAGAGGTTGGCTGGTGCCTTCAGAGAGCGAGGAGGGGCCCTTCAGTTGGAACTTGTTACAGTGAGGACAACAGCAGTGACAGAATAGAGGAGACGAGGAAGAAGGAGATGAAAGGCAGATGCTTATTATCTATAACTTGACTGTTTCCTTCAAGATGTTTCCAATGAGCGGTTCAAGCATCACACAATTTGGCCAAGCTCCCTTTTCCCTTCTTCTTTGGATTATTAAAGGGGCCTGCAGTGAAATCAATTTGGAACCCAACCACATCTCAGTAGAGTCCCAGCACCCACATGCTTAGTTCACTGTGATAGGCTGCCCTCAACATCTTCACTAGAATGGATATTCTTTCGTCATCCTGGGAACAGATGTGTTTTCCCTTCTAGGGACACACAAATCAGCACGTTGTGTCCCTGGAAAATCTCCAATAAGCTAATTTTAGTCCTTCTCGTAATGTTACTAAGCCTCATTTGGCCCTCTGAGACTAAACCAGGCCTCCAAAAGGAAATACATACAGTTGGTAGGAACTGGACAGGACCAAGGAGACACTTCAGTTGTTTTCATGACCCACCTGTACAAACTATTAGACATGGAAAAGCCCTCCTTATTAAGTGAGAGAAAAGTTAGAATTAATTCCATCAAAGTCTATAGTTGATACAATACAATTTTATTGCAACTAAACAGTTTTACTTAAATGATATGACATTATCCATGACACAGCGATTTTTAATACTGTGTAACTGCATATGCACTTAACATCTGTACATCATTTTCACTCATTTATCAACTGTGCATTGAGAGTCCACCATATGCCAGAAACTGATTTTTTTTTAAGTATATGATATTTGAAGGAGTAAATATTAAGTAGGAGAATAAAGAATGGTACAAGCATTTTAATCTAGTGTCAGCATCCCTTGGAAGTTTGTTATGAATGCAGAATCCCAAGCCCTAGGACAGATCGACTCAATCAGAATCTTCATTTTTGGAAGGAAAAACAAAAGTTCGAGAAGACCTTCTCTACCAGGTCAGACACTACAACTGCCTATATATTTAAAACCTATCGCCTTTGCAATAGATTAAAACCTATTTGCTGGAGGCACTGAGATGTTGCATTCTGCAAGCAAGACATATTTTCCTCTGCTTGGTGGATCTTCCAAAGCAAAGAACATGCAGGCCCTAGAAGCTCTATGTGGGCTTCTCTGGTCACTCAGTGGTAACGTGTATGCTTGCTATGCAGGAGACATGGGTTCGATCCCTGGGTTGGGAAGATCCCCTGGAGAAGGAAATGGTAACCCACTCCAGTATTCTTGCCTGGGAAATCCCATAAACAGAGGAGCCTGGCAAGCTACAGTCCATGGGTTTGAGAGGGTCAGAGATGACTTAGCAAGCAAAGCACCACCACCACTCCATTAAGAAGGCTGGGGAAGTCCAGCCTCATGATTCCCTCAGCAAGTCCTTACTGAGTAGAGTAGCTATCATGTGTCAGACACTGTGCTGAGCTCTAGAGATACAGCCCTGAGGACTAGAGGGAAGGCAGACAGAGAAACCAGTGGTAGCACGGCCCTTGTTCTACCTTAGCAGTGCGCGCAGAACGCACCAGGGTGCTAGGTCTTACCAAACAGGTGCTGGTTCAGGTGTGTTTTCTAGAGTGAGCAGTACCAGTGTGCAGGGTTGGGGAGCACAGTGTTTCATGGCAGGGGGAGCGGTGGATACAGACATGAGATTTATGGGAACAGTTCAGTGTGGGTGAAGAGCTAAAAGGTGGGAAGGCAGATAGGACTTGAGAGAAGCAAGGAGCACTGGTCCTGCCAAGCCGGATGCCTGGCTAAGGAATGGGAGTTTAGGTGCCACATGCCAAAGGAACTGCCTCTTCCTCACAGAAGGATCCACATTTCCCACAAACTCCTGGCCAAGGGCTCTTTGGAAGAGCCTGGCCGACCTGGATCTTGTAGCTTCTCTAAGCTTTACTGAGCTTCAGGCACTACCCCCAAGTACTTTCAGCAGCATGAGGCGGGAAGGAATTAGGAATCAGAGATTTTGGAAATGGCAGAGAGACAGACAGACAGAAAAGACAGAAATGCAGAGAGACAGAGAGACAAAGAGAGGCAAAAATAGAGAAACGGAGAGACAGACATCCCTTAAGGCTACACAAACAGTAAATAACAGACCCAGAATTCACAGCTAGACCCTCTGCCAACAAACCCAGTTCTCACTCTCTCTTAGCTCTACATTTTGAAGAGTTTCCATGTGTTTTAAAAATCTGCTTAAGGCCGTGATATTTCTGTAAGTGATTCTCGTTTCCTGCTGTCCTTGCCCCTCACCATGACCACTCATTATTCTAGCCTGGTCCCCAAGCTGCATAAACATTTGGGAAGGGATAAAGGAGGGCCCCGCGGGGCCAGAAGAAACTGTGGGGATCTGGAGCAATGCCTCTCCCCTCCCACTCTGCTCCATTTAACTTGGCTTTGAAAAGGCAGACCACTGGGGACCGGGTTTTTATCACTAGTGACTTCCTTTCCCAAGAAATGTGAGCCCTGTGGATCTGAAGAATAATTGGTGAAATGCTTTGAGGTTTCTTGAATATAAAAGACTGTGTAGGTGTGTAATATTATTATTACCACTTTATGTTCAAGGAACAGTCTTTAAAAAAGAAAAGGGTATGAAATTTTCAGCTTTTCTCCTAGACTAGCCTATGGCCATATTTAACATTAATATCGTATTCCTTTGGGTGCACATAATTAGGATGTTTTTGCGACTAGTTAACTTTTGACTTGAGAAGTACATCATGTAACATCATCTTTACTCCATCACTAAGTAGTGAGGAGTCAGGCAGCCAGTTCTGAAGGCACTCAGTTCATAAAAGAGAGAAGGAAATATCTCCATTGCAACATCTAAGGGTAATAAGACAGAATACTTTCAAAGATCTCATAGATGTAACAAATTCATTGTAGTTAATTAATAAGCAACTTCCTTTATGGTGATCCTTTAAGTGCCCTGACAGCTTTTTCAGGGGTGCTGATTCTCCTACTTATGAGAGAATCACTGATTTCACTGGAGTATGAGACATTCCTTCAAGCTCCCTCCAGGCTCAGATCATTTCACAAGTTCACTCTAAGGTGAAGTTAGACAGGATTTCAAGGGTGGCTCTAAAACCATAGCAAGCTTTTGAAAATAACAGACACACATTTGTATCTTAAAAGGCAGACCCAGTTCTTTATAATTCTCTTCCTGAGACACCTTGTTTCATCCATCTGCAGGGCTTTCCCTGCAGATGGTGAGATGACTCGTGGATGGGAATCTCGCCTTGGTTCCAGCCTGTTTTTTCCTCACACTATGAATTATCCCTCATGCCCAATATTTCTAAAGAGAATCACACATGCTTTTTTTTTTTTTTTGCATTTTTTTAAATTTTATTTTATTTTTAAACTTTACATAATTGTATTAGTTTTGCCAAATATCAAAATGAATCCGCCACAGGTATACATGTGTTCCCCATCCTGAACCCTCCTCCCTCCTCCCTCCCCATACCATCCCTCTGGGTCATCCCAGTGCACCAGCCCCAAGCATCCAGTATTGTGCATCGAACCTGGACTGGCAACTTGTTTCATACATGAAATTTTACATGTTTCAATGCCATTCTCCCAAATCTTCCCACCCTCTCCCTCTCCCACAGAGTCCATAAGACTGTTCTATAGGCTTTATTTTTAGAACAGTTTTAGATATGCAGAAAATTTATGAGATAGCTACAGAGACTTCCCCCATATCCTCACACCCACTTGTCCCTAGTATTAACAGCATACATCAGTACGATATATCTGTAATGTCAGTGAACCTATCTTGCGATATTATATTAACTAAGGCCCATAAAAAGTCAGACACGACTTCACTTTCACTTTCACTTTTCACTTTCATGCCTTGGAAAAGGAAATGGCAACCCACTCCAGTGTTCTTGCCTGGAGAATCCCAGGGACAGAGGAGCCTGGTGGGCTGCTATCTATGGGGTCGCACAGAGTCGGACACGACTGAAGTGACTTAGAAGCATAATTTAAGGTCCTTAGTTTTTAACCCGATGTTCTTTTCTCTTTCTGTTTCAAGACTCCATTCAGGACAACCCAGTATGTTTAGTCTGGTCTTTTTAGGCTCCTCTTGACTGTGGCAGTTTCTCAGACTGTTTGTGATGACATTGACAGTTTTGGGGACAGCTCATCAGGTATTTTGAAGAATGTCTCACTGTTGGGATTTATATGATGCTTTTCTCATGTTAAGATGGGAGCTATGGGTGTTATTGGAAGGAAGACCACACAGGTAAAGTGCTATTTTCATCACATCATATCGAAGGTACAAACTATCCACGTGATTTCTGACTGCTGATGTTGGTGTTGATCACCTGGCTGAGGCAGGGTTTGTGAGATTTCTCCACTGTAAAGTTACTTATACCTTTTCTATCCTTTCCATTCTATCTTCTTGGGAAGGAAGTCACCATGTGTATCATAAGGAGTGGGGAGTCATGTTCCCCTCCCTGAGGATGAGGTACCTCCATAAATTACCTGGAATCTTCTGTATGGGAGGTTTGACACTTATTCCCCATTTATTAACACAGTTACTTATTTATAATGGCATATATTCATGGATATTTATTTTATACTTTGAATTATAAGTCAATAGTACGTTACTACTTTGCTCCTCCAATAGCTTTGGCTATTGGAAGCTTTCCCTTGGTTTCTGTGCCCCATTCCCATATCCCTATCAATATATTGGCTGGATTTTTTTGTTAATATTTTAGGCATATCCTTACTTTCTGACACTTCAAAAGCTCTAGGTTCATCTCATACACATGCTTTTCATTGGTGGGAAATATCTGGTCAACAGTGGTTGTCCTTTTAAAGAGATTTGTCCTCAATCATTGAATGAGCCTGAGAATGGATATAGCTTAAAACCCCACACTGACTGGTATCTGGTGGGAGCACAGTCATTTCCTCCAGACTAAGAAAGCGGCCAGGCTCCAGGTGCCTCTGTGTGTGGATGTGAGTGAGGCAGGATATCAGAGACATGCAGGTGACCAGACAGAAGAATGTCAGGAGGTTGCAGCTGAGGGCCAGCACTCTTTACGAGACCGGCTTCTAGTTTCTCAGGCTCAGAGAACTGATAATTTGCCTCTGAGAACACCTGATCCATCTGCTGACAGAATGTTTGAGTTGAGGCGGCCAGTTTTTAAAGACATTTGGGGGAATCTTTGGTTCAGACTGGAGAGAAAAATAGGGAGGGATAGCAGAGACCAAAGCATCTCCTTGGTGTCATGTGCCAACCTAAATTAACAACTAATGAAAGCAGATTGTATTTAGCAGATTTTAATATAAATTGGGTTAATGGTGACACATTTGAAATAGTACACTGAAAAATCAGTCTGTAATAACAAGCTAACAGATGTTGGCATTTTCATTATTAATTATACATTTCATTATCATTTGATTATTGTCAAACATCGTTTGATAGAAAAAATGTATAAATGATTCATACACATTTGTTACGTTGTTAAGGGGTGCTAGTGTCTGTTTTATTAATGTAGTGACTCGAGTAGTCTGATATCATTCTAAAAATCTCAAGTTTAATCAAGACTATTGAGCTATATACAATGTCTAACAATAATCCTCAATTTAACCATGCTTATCATTGAAGGATCTCAGAGAATTTCACATGCTGACTTGTCTTAGTCACCCTTTTATCTTCTTTAGTGCAAGGCCTTCAGAGAGGAGTTTCACTTTATCAGGGAATATTACTAACAAATGGCATCATCACCCATCATATCATTATTTCTCCAAAGGATTCCCAGAGAAAAACTGCTATGAATTAGTTGTTCTAGAGTCACAGGAACTAAGAAAATGTATTAGCAAAACAAAATTGAGAAACAAGCATCAGAGATAGCTAGTCACCAGACCAATACAATTTTTCCCCTCGTAATCTTTGTCAAATCTGTGAATACAATACATACCCTACAGATAATCTGCTTGTGCCAGCCACATAACCTTTCTGCTCTGATATTATTCTGGTTATGGTCTGTTGAATATTTCAGGTCTTTCATCAAGTTGAACCTGCCCCCCTTGGCTAGAGTACACTCAGGGCTTCCCATCTCTGCCATTACCCAGACCTCAAGTGATGCCTTCTGGCCAGTCCTCTTCAACTATTTCCTTATATGATTTCATGACTCCTAACAACAAGAATATCTCATGGCTGAGGTGAATTGCTCTTTTTTGAACCCACTGTAGCTTTGCTGGTTCTTCTAGTCAGCACTGCACTAAGGTCAAAGTGAATAAGTCAGTATTCTGGATTTTGTCCTATTGAAAAGGAGAGAAGGGGAGAGGGAGATGGAGAGAAAGAGAGAGCACAAGCAACTGAGAGAACCTTGCAAACAGCATGGACTTCAGTCACAATTCTGCCCATACTTGGCTTTAATAAGAGCTACAGCAGGGACAAAGAGGTGTGCGGCCTTGTTCCCTCTGAGGGTTATGCTGGTTCATCCATGGTCAACATTAATTTTTAAGAATATAATTCAAGTTTGAAAAACTGCTCTTAATTTACGAAAAAGTAAATTCTATCTATAGTGCTTTATAATTTATCTTGTTACTGTTTTATTTTTTATAATTGAATGGTTTTTAATAAATTTATAAAGGGGTGTATTCAACAACCACAATCCAGTTTTAGAACATTTCCATCATTGCTGAAAGATTTCTTGTGCCTGTTTGCAATCAATCCCACTCCCTATCTGAATCAATTTTGAGAGCAAAAGAAATATTGAATTTTGTACATGTTGAATATTCAAGATTACCTCTGTGAAAACAATGTGTGCTTGAGGCCCCTAAATAAAATGATCTTCCTCAGTAATGAGATTTGTTTTGTAAATTTTTATTTTTTGGTCAAGGGCAGTCTTTATTGATACTGACAACTAGCAGAGAATTTCTGACTCTCATCCTGTATTTAGTTAAAATATATATAACATCTGTCATGTGTACCTGCTGACATGGCTGCCTGCCTGTCAAAAATAAAATCCCCAATTTTGGCTGCACATTTTGATGCCCTGGTGTGGGGCATTTTCTGATACCCACAACCAAGCCTCTGATTTCCCGGACACCAATTGTGTGTTCAAGAATTCAATTTTGACACCAACTGTCCAGAGTTCAAAGCTTAAGGACTCAGTTCCACAAGGCTGCCCCCACTTCTATCTCTTCAGATACCCATCACAAGTCCTGGAACTTCTATACTTTTGACTGACTAGTTACAAATCAAGTGTTCCCATGATCCTCTCTTTAGGTTCGATAATTTGCCAGAACAGCTCAGAGAACTCAGGCACACACTTGAGTTACTTTTAGTAGTTGATTATAAAGGATACAAATCAACAACCAGATGCTGTGGTACACAGGATGATGTCCAAAATGGTCCCAAGTGCAGGAGCCTCTGTCCCACGGAGATGTGAGGGGCGGCACCCTCCCAGCTCATGGATGCGATTACCAGCCTGGAAGCACTCTGAACCTCATCATTTAGGCTTTTTGCTTTAATAAAGTTCCCACTGCATATACAAGGTTAATTAAATCACTTGCCAGTGGTGACATACTCAAGCTCCAGTCCTTCTCTGGATGTTGGAAGTGAGGTTGAAAGGTCCAAGCTTCTAAACATGGCTTGATTTTTCTGGTGACCAGCTTATATCCTGAAGCTATATAGAGACTACCAAGAGCTACCTTACTAGAACAAAAGATATTCCTATCAACTGTATCACTCAGGGAATTCCAAGCTTTTAGAAGCTCATGGTCAGCTTCTATAGCTGAAGTTGATAATCACTGTAAAATATATCTTGATCACCTTCTATACACAAAGCAGGGGTTATATTGGATTTTATGGCAATTACAAAGAAAAAGAAAACTTATTCCAATTTCTCCAGGGATTTATAACAATATCTAGGATCAAAAAAAACAGGTGCATATGTTATAAAACAAGGAAATATGATAAGAACATACATTACTATTCTACTAAGATAAAATAAACAAGAAGTTGCTTTTGGCTGGGGGCATTGAAGAAGGCTCTACAGGGTGGGGGCCTGTGGGCTGGGTTTAGAAACATGACTCAAATGTTGTAGGTTTTTGTTGTTCAGTCGCTCAGTCGTGTTCGATTCTTTGCAACCCTGTGGACTACAGCACACCAGGCTTCCCTGTCCATCACCATCTCCTGGAGTGTGCCCAAACTCATATCTATTGAGTTAGTGATGCCATCCAACCATCTCGTTCTGTCATGCCCTTCTCCTTCTGCCTTCAATCTTTCCCAACATCAGGGTCTTTTCTAACGAGTCAGCTGGTGGTCAAACGAATCAATGAATCAGGTGGCCAAAGTACTGGAGATTCAGCTTCAGCATCAGTCCTTCCAATGAATATTCAGGATGGATTTCCTTTAGGGTTGACTGGTTTGATCTCCTTGAAGTCCAAGAAATTCTCAAGAGTCTTCTCCAACACCACAGTTCAAAGGCATCAATTCTTTGGCACTTGGACTTCTTTATGGTCCAACTCTCATATCCAAACATGACTACCAGAAAAACCATAGCTTTGACTATATGAACTTTTGTCGGAAAAGGAATGTCTGCTTTTTAATATGCTGTCTAGGTTTCTCATAGCTCTTTTTCCAAGGAGCAAGCGTCTTTTAATTTCATGGCCGCAGTAAACATCTGCAGTAATATCTGAGCCCAAGAAAATAAAGTCTGTCACTGTTTTCATTGTTTCCCTATCTATTTGCCATGAAATGATGGGACTGGATGCCATGATCTTAGTTTCTGGAATGTTGAGTTTTAAGTCAGCTTTTTCACTCTCCTCTTTCACTTTCATCAAGAGTCTCTTTAGTTCTTCTTCACTTTTTGCCAAAAGGGTGGTGTCATCTGCATATCTGAGGTTATTGATATTTCTCTTGGCAATCTTGATTCTGGCTTG
This sequence comes from Bubalus kerabau, assembly GCF_029407905.1. Taxonomy (NCBI): domain Eukaryota; kingdom Metazoa; phylum Chordata; class Mammalia; order Artiodactyla; family Bovidae; genus Bubalus; species Bubalus kerabau. The sequence continues at coordinate 67,742,565 of NC_073633.1, forward strand.
TGCTTCATCCGGCCTGGCATTTCACATAATGTACTCTACATATAAGTTAAATAAGCAGGGTGACAATATACAGATTGGATGTACTTCTTTCTCAATTTTGAACCAGTCCATTGTTCTATGTCTGGTTCTAACTGTTGCTTCTTGACTTGCATACAGGTTTCTCAGGAGGCAGGTAAGGTGGTCTGGTATTCCCATTTCTTGAAGAATTTTCCACAGTTTGTTGTGATCCACACAGTCAAAGGCTTTGGCATAGTCCATAATGCAGAAGAAGATGTTTTTCTGGACTTGTATGCTTTTTCTATGATCCAACAGATGTTGACAATTTGATCTCTGGTTCCCCGCCTTTTTTAAATCCAGCTTGAACATCTGGAAGTTCTCAGTTCATATACCATTGAAGCCTACCTTGGAGAATTTGGAGCATTACTTTGTTACCATGTGGAATGAGTGCAATTGTGCAGTAGTTTGAACATTCTTTGGCATTGCCTTTCTTTGGGATTGGAATGAAAACTGACCTTTTCCAGTCCTGTGGCCACTGCTGAGTTTTCCAAATTTGCTGGCATATTGAGTGCAGCACTTTCACAGCATCATCTTTTAGGGTTCGAAATAGCTCAGCTGGAATTCCATCACCTCCACTAGCTTTGTTCATACTGATGCTTCCTAAGGCCACTTGACTTCACATTCCAGGATGTCTGGCTCTAGGTCAGTGACCACGCCATCGTGGTTATGTGTATCATTAAGATCTCTTTTGTATAGTTCTTCTGTGTATTCTTGCCACGTCTTCTTAACATCTTCTGCTTCTGTTAGGTCCATACCGTTTCTGTCCTTTATCGAGCCCATTTTTGCATGAAATGTTCCCTTGGTATCTCTAGTTTTCTTGAAGAGATTTTTAGTCTTTCCCATTCTATTGTTTTTCTCTATTTCTTTGTATTGATCATTTGGAAGACTTTCTCATCTCTCCTTGCTCTTCTTTGGAACTCTGCATTCAAATGGGTGTATCTTTCCTTTTCTCCTTTGCCTTTAGTTTCTCTTCTTTTCTCAGTTATTTGTAAGGACTCCTCAGAAAACCATTTTTCCTTTTTGCATTTCTTTTTCTTGGAGATGGTTTTGATCACCACTTTCTGTACAATGTTATGAACCTCCGACAATAGTTCTTCAGGCACTCTGTCTATTAGAGCTAATCCTTTGAATCTATTTGTCACATCCACTGTATAATTGTAAAGAATTTGATTTAGGTCATACCTGAATAGCCTAGTGGTTTTTTCTACTTTCTTCAATTTAAGTCTGCATTTTACAATAAGGAGTTCATGATCTGAGCTACAGTCAGCTCCCAGTCTTGTTTTTGCTGGCTGTATAGAGTTTCTCCATTTTTGACTGCAAAGAATACAATCAATCTGATTTCTGTATTGACCATTTGGTGATATCCATGTGTAGAATCATCTCTTGTGTTGTTGGAAGAGCGTGTTTGCTATTACCAGTGCGTTCTCTTGGCAAAACTCTGTAAACCGTTTTCCCTGCTTCATTCTGTCCTCCAAGGCCAGACTTGCCTGTTACTCTAGGTATGTCTTGATTCCCTACGTCTGCATTCCAGTCCCCTATGATGAAAAGGACATCGTTTTTTGGTGTTAGTTCTAGAAGGTCTTGTAGGTCTTCATAGAACCGTTCGGCATCAGCTTCTTTGGCATTAGTGGTTGTGGCACGGACTTGGATAACTGTGATATCGAATGGTTTGCCTTGGAATGGAAGAGAGATCATTCAGTCATTTTTGAGATTGCACCCAAGTACTGCACTTTGGATTCTCTTGCTACGCGGGCTACTCCATTTCCTCTATAGGATTCTTGCCTACAGTAGTAGATGTAATGATCATCTGAATTAAATTTGTCCATTCTCGTCTATTTTAGTTCACTGACTCCTAAAATGTTGACATTCACTCTTGCGATCTCCTATTTGAGCGCTTCCAATTTACTTTGATTGATGGATCTAATAATCCAGATTCCTACGCAATATTGTTCTTTACAGCATCTGACTTTACTTTCACCACAAGACACATCTATATCTGGGCACTGTTTTCACTTTGGCTTGGCCCCATCATTCCTTCTGCAGCTATTTCTCCACTCTCCTCCAGTAGCATATTAGGCACCTACCCACCTGGGGAGCTCATTTTCAGTGCCGTATCTTTTTGCCTTTTCAGACCGTTCACAGGGTTCTCAAGGCAAGAATGTTGAAGTGGTCTGCAATTCCCTCCAGTGGGCCACGTTTTGTCAGAACTCTCCACCATGACCTGTCACTCTTGGGTGGCCCTACACTGCATGGCTCATAGTTTCACTGAGTTAGACAAGCCTGTGATCCATGTGATCAGTTTGGTTAGTTTTCTGTGATTGTGGTTTTCATTCTGTCTGCCCTCTGATGGATGAGGATAAGAGGCTTGTGGGAGCCTCCTGATGGGAGAGACTGGCTGTGGGGTAAACTGGGTCTTGCTCTGGTGAGCTGGGCCATGCTCAGTAAATCTTTCATCCAATTTTCCACTGATGGGTGGGGCTGTGTTCCCTTACTCTAGTTTGGCCTGTGGTCAAACTGTGGTAGATGTAATGGTGGCAATGGCAACCTCCTTCAAAAGGACTTATGCCAGCAAGCTGCGGATCCCAGGACCGTTGTGGAAGTTCTGTAATCAAATCCCACTGGCCTTCAAAGTCAAATACCCTGGGGGTTCTCTGTCCCTTACCGGATTTCCAGGTTGGGAAATCTGTTGTGGGCCCTCAAACTTTTCCAGAAGTGCGAGAACTTCTTTGGTATAATTGTTCTCCAGTTTGTCGGTTATCTGCTCAGCAGCTCTATGGTAGAGCTAATGGCGACCTCCTCCAAGAGGACTTTTGCCACGCCTCCCGGGTGTGCTGCAGCCAGAGCCCCTGTCTCCACACAAGGTCACTGCTAACCTGTGCCTCTGCAGGAGACACTCAAACACTCAAAGGCAGGTCTGGCTCAATCTCTTGTGGGGATCACTGCTCCTTTCCCTGGGTCCTGGTGTACACAAGGGTTTTTTTTTGTAGGTAGAGAATGTGAAATAGGCGTTGAAGTTCCAATATACTAACAATCAGTTCAGTTCAGTTCAGTCATTCAGTTGTGTCCGACTCTTTGCGACCCCATGAATCGCAGCACGCCAGGCCTCCCTGTCCATCACCAACTCCCAGAGTTCACCCAGACCCACGTCCATCGAGTCAGTGATGCCATCCAGCCATCTCATCCTCTGTCGTCCCCTTCTCCTCCTGCCCCCAATCCCTCCTAGCATCAGAGTCTTTTCCCATGAGTCAACTCTTCTCATGAGGTGGCCAAAGTACTGGAGTTTCAGCTTCAGCATCATTCCTTCCAAAGAAATCCCAGGGCTGATCTCCTTCAGAATGGACTGGTTGGATCTCCTTGCAGTCCAAGGGACTCTCAAGAGTCTTCTCCAACACCACAGTTCAAAAGCATCAATTCTTTGGCGCTCAGCCTTCTTCACAGTCCAACTCTCACATCCATACATGATCACAGGAAAAACCATAGCCTTGACTAGATGAACCTTTGTTGGCAAAGTAATGTCTCTGCTTTTGAATATGCTATCTAGGTTGGTCATAACTTTCCTTCCAAGGAGTAAGCGTCTTTTAATTTCATGGATGCAGTCACCATCTGCAGTGATTTTGGAGCCCCCCAAAATAAAGTCTGACACTGTTTCCACTGTTTCCCCATCTATTTCCCATGAAGTGATGGGACCAGATGCCATGATGTTCGTTTTCTGAATGTTGAGCTTTAAGCCAACTTTTTCACTCTCCTCTTTCACTTTCATCAAGAGGCTTTTTAGTTCTTCACTTTCTGCCATAAGGGTGGTGTCATCTGCATATCTGAGGTTATTGATATTTCTCCCGACAATCTTGATTCCAGCTTGTGCTTCTTCCAGCCCAGCGTTTCTCATGATGTACTCTGCATATAAGATAAATAAGCCGGGTGACAATATACGGCCTTGACATACTCCTTTCCCAATTTGGAACCAGTCTGTTGTTCCATGTCCAGTTCTAACTGTTGCTTCCTGACCTGCATACAAATTTCTCAAGAGGCAGATCAGGTGGTCTGGTATTCCCATCTCTTTCAGAATTTTCCACAGTTTATTGTGATCCACACAAATTTCATAGACAAATCTGCTGTCTTACAATATTACCTTGGGAGGAAAAATAACTGTTCTGTTGAAAATCCAGTTATACAAGTATATGTTTAACAAAGGCTCTTTATTCCTCCCTTGCTCTACAAAAATTTGAAGTAGGCAAGTAATTTGAGGGGTTTATTTAAAAAAAAATCATTGAGCACCAAAATAAATATATTCCATGTTGTGGTATTCACCACTCTGGTGTATGAGGTATATATTTAGGATGTGCTGTGTGCTCTGCTCAGTCACTTCAGTTGTGTTCGACTTTGTGACCTTATGGATTATTGCCTGCCAGGCTCTTCTGTCCATGGGATTCTCTAGGCAAGAATACTTGAGTGGGTGGCCATGCCCTCCTCGATAGGGTCAGAGCTAGAATTTTAACCATAGTCAAACTGGAAAAAAAAATAAACACTGGATGACAGATCAATGTGATCAATTAATAATTTCATTTACTTAATTCCACATCACTTTGGTTTTTTTATTGGATATTTTAAATACTCTCAGTGGTGTTCCAAGATCTACACTCATCTCAAAGCAGCATTTGCTATAAACAGATCAGTGAATAAACCATGTCAAAGGCAAAGATGAATTTATTTTTGTTTCTTTACACCTTCTCCCCAACTTCAACCCACATCCCCAGGGTGGGAGGAGGTTGGCAATAATTGCTAAGCAAGTCAGTGCCAGCACCTGAGAAAGCTGTCCACTCATCTTTCTAAACAAGGAGAGCTTCCTGTGGTGAGAGACTGAGTTCTCTTTCTGCTACCAGCTTGCTTTTGGCGAATTAAACTTTTCTGGTAAGGAATTCTTTCTCTTTCTTGTTTCATATGATGTCCCGACTGTTAGTGTTCCTTTGTGCCTCCTGTTCTGTCAAATGATTTTAAATATCAGGAAATTAAATTCTGAACATCCTTTACACAGAAAACAGCATGCATTTTGGAACATCTCCATCAGTCAAAACACTGTATTCTTTTGGTAGATAATTCAAAGCTGACTCCATTTACTTGTTTAACATCCAATCCTCCTGAATAAGAGGACTTGTTATACATTTCCAAAATTAACAGAATACAAAGATGGACAAGGAAAACCCAGGAAAGGTGTGTGTAGAAGGGCAATTCAGGCAAACGTAATGACAGCAGCAGCCACAGCAACGACACACCTGCTGTTTCAGGGCCCTTCTTGAATCCATCTCTCTTGGTTTCTTGCTCATGGAAAACTATTGAAATTCTTACCTTTTTTTTTTAAGATGACAAATGTATGGTTTTATTGAATGACTTCAGTTTCTCAAAGCCTTTGGGAAGCTGATGCCAATAGTCATGAAGAAAGACCACACACAGTTTACTGGCCACTTTTATTAAGAAGAGCACTTCCCAGTTGGAGTATCAGTGACACTCCTTGGAGGAGAGTCACACACTCAGAGAACTCACAATGTTCTATGTCACAGACCAGGGAACTCCATGCCTATTCTCCTGTCCCTGGGTTTGTTAGGGAGGGTTTGTTAGGGAAGTACACTTTGATAGAGCCTTAATTTCCAATAGAGCCAATACTTTCTTCCCTCCCCTCACAACCTTCCAAGGTGAGCAATGCATATTTATTCCCAGGGGTCAATTCTTATCAAACAGTCTGACTGAAGAAGTCTTCTGGCTTCAGAAGTCTATTTACATGAAAGCTGATGATCTAGGCACAAGCTATATCTTCAAAAAGTCTGCCAATGCTCAATCTCTGTCTCTTTTCTGTCTCTGCCTTTCTCCCCTCTTTCTTCCTCTTTCTCTCTCCTCTCACCCACCTCCTGGCTTTTCATAATCCCTTGCCTTTTCAAGCCCTGAGAAATCTAGCTAGTGGATGTCTACATTAGTGGTCTCCAAAGTGAGAGTGACTACCTCAGGGCTATGAAAACCATTATACTGGGGGAAAGGAGGAAAATATATTAAGTTGTAGTTGTTTACAGTTCATCATATCCTTAAAAGTTCCTTTTTGTAAATGTTACATAAAGATTAGTAGTACATAATCATCCATGTAATTTATAAATAAATGTTCATATTTTGTATATATTTTCAGCAGATATTTCATTGATCAAGGTGCAAACAACAAAAATGTGGAATTTACCCATCTAAACCATGCTTGGCAGATGACTGCCTATCTTCTTAAGGAGAAAGGTTTTTACAGCTTTCAGTATTGACTAACCTAAATATTTTATCACTGTCTGTGACTACGCATTCATTCACTTTAATCACTTAAAAATTATTGCAGCATATAACCATTAGAGTATAAGCTAGGTAAATGGCTTTGGCTTGGAATTATTTTTCTTCCCCACGAGTAAGCTTTTTCCCCGAAAGAATCTTTGGGAGAAAAATGATTTGTCTACCAGAACCTTGAGCTCATTTGTTCTTTCCTGAACACAAAAGAAACAATTGAGCCTTCTCATAAAAAAAAAGAAAATCTGTGAAATGGTGACAATAATATTGAACTTGCAAGGCTGAATGAGATAATGTTCATTAATGTAGCATGTTAATTGGAGCAGATTTTAAAAATCTAGACACTGCTTCTCAGAAACAGTAATTCCTTTCTCCAGTCTATGCTAAATAACCCCATTTTCTCCAATACTTCCTCAAAATACATTTTATTAGTTTATGACTCAGTGACTGAAAATGGATGCTCCACTCTGCTGAAGCCACGGTGGAGGTAAAATCCCTTCCCAGCTGAATACATCAAACCTCATTTAATGCATCTGGGAAATATGAATTTGTCTTGCATTTTCTTTCTGTAATGGCACTTCATTGCTGATTCACTTTATCTCATGGTTAGTTATGCATCCTAAGTGTTTTTCCACTATATTTATGCTTAGCCAGCCTATATTTGTGTTACTGGATTTGTGTTCTTGGGAGGACAACTGGGTGTTTGCCATACTACATTTCAGCTTTGTTGATGAAATCATTTTCTAATCTTTCAAGAGCACTTTCTATTTTCCTCACCTCTAGAATTCTGGTAACCCTATCTTATTTAATATTATGTACAAATTTGATGAATATATTTGTCAGTTTTTTTTAGAGGTGATAAAGAGTGACACATTCCCTATCAGAAAGTGTTTGATAGGGTGTCCCAGGTCAATGACATTAATAACTTCTCTTATCTTCCTTCCTTAGGCTAAAAGAAATGTGCACAGCAGTGACTATGCACAGTAAGATGGGTAAGTACCAGGGACTATGGAACATGAAGGTATGGCTCCTATTACAGTCTTGGGAGACCATGGATATCTTCTAAGAACAGGTATAAGTAATCAAGGCGACAAGCAGGAAGATCTGAAGACGAGAGACAGATCCTATTTCTTCCGGGTACTGCAAGCAATTCTGTATGACAGAGGGGACTCGGGGTATCGGTGAGAGATAAGGTTGGAGAGATTGGCAGGTCTAGTTCACGAGAGGCCTTGTCAGCCAGAGTAAGGAGTCTGGACTTTGAGGTCACGGAGAGGCATTAAAAGACTTTTAAAGCAGGATCCTGACACCCTCAGATTGCTTCATAGAAAAATTAAAAATGATTCTCTTTTCAGTTTGAAGAATGGGTTACACAGATGGCAAGGTTTGAAGCAGGGTGATATTACAGCTATCTATATGGATGTCTTATCTTCCCTTCTGGGCTACAAGTCCTCTGAAACAGGACACAGGTCTATTTCTTGGTTCTCTTCCATCATCTGGCATAAGCCCTTGAAAATATTTTATTGAGCAGAGGAAAGAAGACGCATCACATCTGTACTGTCTCCCTTGTTGATCATGGCTACCAATCTATTATAGGAGAAAATTAAACTACACAGTCTTCATAAATTACTGTTGGTATCAAAGCAGCTTTCCTTTTCTAAGCCATTGTTAATTATTCATGTGATGGTGAACCCTACTATATTCCTAAGAATGGTTGTTTGGTTGGCATATCAATTAAGGTATACTGGTTATCAGAAAACATTATTTTGCTTTGGATCTTTTTATCTGTAAAATAAAGATGATGATTTTACCCATATTATGGGATACTTCTGAGGATCAAATTAGTTAATGTGAGTAAAGTACATAAACTAGTGCCTAGCATAAAGGGAAGTAATGCTAAGTATCATGTTGTGATTATGATAATTATTTTAGCTACAGAAAACAGAAAATTTAACCAACACATAGGGCTGAACCTGAGCAGGGCAACTGATGATCCCTGAGAAGCTGGCCTGGCCAGGTCAGGGAGGGTTCATATGCTACAACATGGAGCTTGGCTAAAACCCTACAAGTAAAGCTATTGATGCCATTCAAGCAGACAGAACTTGACTTGCCATAACTCTCCTTCTGACTTGAAAATAGCTGTCAGAGAGGCGAGAAGGCAGGAGAAGGGTAGTTTTGGAGCAAAGAGCTGACACTAGAGTGGGTACTGGACTTTGAGCCCTGTCCAGATCCCCTTCAGTCCCTTCTCCCACTTCCATGCGCCCTTTCCCCAGATTCTAGGTTCTTTAACTTCTAAGAGTCTGCAGCTCTCTTCCAAGAGCTATCCAAGGGCTATTGGAGGCCCTGGGCCTGCACTTGCACCAGAAGTGCCTCACATTTACAAGCTGCCATGGGATTCCCTCGTGGCTCACATGGTAAAGAGTCCGCCTACAATGCAGGAGACCCAGGTTCAATTCCTAGGTTGGGAAGGTCCCCTGGAGAAGGAAATGGCAACTCACTCAGTATTCTTGCCTGGAGAATCCCATGGACAGAGAAGCCTGGAGGGCTATTCAGTCCATGGGGTCGCAAAGAGTAGGACACGACTGAGCAACTAACAAATGGACTTTCTCGAAGGGCGTCTTGACTGTACAGGCCTAAGAAAGCTCAGCTTCAGTGGAACAAACCCTAAGGTGTCTATGCTCAAAGCTCCCCATGATATTAGGCTGAGGTTGGAACTCTGCCTGAACTCACACTCTTAACTTCTCCTCACTGCTTCCCTCTTTCTTACTCCCTAGTAGATCACCATACTTCTATGCTTGTTTCAGGGTCTGATTCTCCAGAACCTCCTAGACAGGGGCTGGGAGGAAGGAGATGGAAAGCTGAGAGAGAAGTTCAAAGGCCAAGGGCACCAAAGACAACCACAGCTGCTCTGGTCCTGGACTGCCTCTCTAGCAGTTTCTGGACTGGTTACTTTGGATAGACTGAATTTCCTGGCTGTAATATGTTCCTCTTTCATGCTCAGGACAGAAGCAAGACAGAAGAAATCTCATGGAAAGCAAGGAGAATTTCAGCCTTGTTTGGAGACAAGGAAGTTGAACTTCAGTTACTCTTATTCTAAGTTTTGAGATTCCCTCTGAATGAGGGTTGCTGAATCAGCAATTCCTCCCATATTTTCAATGGCTGGGTTTTGCCCAGTATATATTCAAGATGCTCACTCGTTAAACCACAAAAGGTTTGGATCAGGAAGTCACTTATAATGTCAACCACCAGTAATCTACCCCGATGATTTCTGAGTGAGGTTTTGGTCCTGTTGAATCAGCATTCTCAGGGTGCCACTAGGAGCTTCTGTCTCATTACTCTGCCCGTCAAGGAGCAGCCGCTCCGGCTTTCATAATCTGGAAATCAGGGGCGGGGTTAAAGTGTCATGCTTGAAGACTAATAATTTCTTAGTCTTCATAAACTTTTCATGCTGCAATGTGCTTCATGTGTGCTGTCTTGGTAGCTCTTAATAACAATATCATGATGAAGGTGGAATAAATTGAATCGTGTCCATTTAACAGGTGAGAAAACTGAGGCAGAGACAGGTCAAGTAATGTTCTGAGAGCCACAAAAAGGGAAGAAGTGGAGTTCAGAGTCAAATCGAACCAGGATCTCCATACTGTGTGTTCTGTGCAGAGCTAATGGGGCTGGCAAGTGTGGTATGAGACCCTCACTATTTCTCCATTCTCTAGGGCACTGAGCATCCAAGAGCAGCATGTGGAAGCAAGATACATTATGACTATGAGCTCAGACACTCTTGGGCTTCCAGAAATTGCCCACAGCCCCAAACTGGCTCTGTCTGACCCAGCTGTTCTCTTTGTACAGGTCTAGACTTCCTTGCCAACAAAGATTTAAAATGAGTCATTTCTGTTGATTCACTGGGCTTAGGTATTTAGCTAATTCAGCTAAAATAAAGATTCTGTTCTGAGAGAAGAGTTTGGACTTGTAGAGTTTATAATTCCCATGTTTCTATTTCTGGTTGTCACTATGCTTCATGACATTTAGCAATTCTTTTGTTCTATTTACCAAAAAGTTAGGGGCAAGTATCTATGATGCCAGTGAGCATCATGGATTTTAGCTGCTGGGGTCCTCACCTGTTGGTATAATGGTTGCACAAGGTTTCATGCAGGGGAAGTTTGAGAAAATGCTACTAATATGGACTGGAACAGGCTCGGTTATTTTGAGGATATTTTCTCACTACTGAGTGTAAACTAACAAACGTATAAGATCCCATCTATGTGAGTTTATACCCCTTTGTGTGTACCACACAAGGGTCTTTTCTGAGCCTTTCACTAGGTCCCTCCTATTATACACTCAGATCCGTGCTGTTAAGAGCTGGCACACAGGATGGCATACAGCAGGGTGCTCAGGCTGGGTTGCTCCAGCATTGGTCACTGGTCAGCCAGCTGGGGGTCAGATTAGACTTCAGTCTGCTCCAGCTTTCCCTTACCACATTGGAGAGATGGGTAGCTAAGATATATTCCCCTGAACCTCTCTAATCCCAAGGTTGAAATACACCCACAATAAAATAATATTTGCACAAATGTAAGATAATTAAAAAAAGAGGCAAGTACGACCACTCAGCCACAACAACCGCCCCTAATTTATTGCCTTCAGTACCCACTAGATCATGGCGTGCTGACAGCGTGATGGAGTAGGCAAGATGAACACACTGAGTGCCAGCACAGCTGGCTGATTTGCTTTTTAAAAATAACCCAGGAATGGATCAATAGGTAACCAGAGGCTGCGTGTTCATCTTAATTTCTAAACTTTAAATATTAGTTACTATTTCCCCCTGTGCCCTGAAATTACAAGGAGTCTCCATTGCCTCAATATTGAGAACTAAGTGAGCTGAGTGCTGATGCGATGAAGCTGATGCTCTGTCTCCCCAGCTACACCTGCTCCTGCACCTCCTTCCTGGCACACCCACACAAAGTGATCAGAAGTTTTGCAAAAGAACATGCCCAGGGACTTTCCTGGGCTTCCTTGGTGGCTCAGTGGTATGGAATCTGCCTGCCAATGCAGAAGACGTGGGTTGGTTCCCTGGGTTGGGAAGATCTCCTGCAGGAGGGAATGGCAATCCACTCCAGTATTCTTGCCTGGGAAATCCCATGGACAGATGAGCCTGGCGGCTACAGTCCACGGGGTTGCAAAGAGTCAGACACGACTGAGCAACTGAACAAGAACAACAACAATAAGGGACTTTCCTGGCCGTCCAGTGGTTAAGATTACTCTTTCCAATGCAGGGGGCAAGGGTTCGATCCCTGGTCAGGGAATTGAGATCGCACATGCCGAGCAGTGAGGCCAAAAAAGAAAGAACATGCCCATTTAAAGAGTTCGAAAACACCATCTGCATAGACCCAGGGTGGGTGTACACTAGGAACCAGCCTTGTGAGATGGCTCTTTGGGAAGTGAGTATAGTCTCATGCTTTTGCATTGACGGGTGCTTGGGGTTCAGGTAAACAAGATGCAAGTCTCACTGGCCTGTGAGCTGCTAGAACCATGTCTCAAAAGCTGAGCTCAGGTCTGAGTGTCATATTTTAACCCCATAGTTTCACTGTCATCAGCTTTCTAAGACATGTAGTTCCCTCACTTACATCCTGTATTGATCGGCAGTTGTTATCATGAACCGGAAGACAAAATAAAATAACACAATTTGAACACTGGAAAGTCTTTGACCTTTGGCTTTCCCAGGCCAACAAAAGCAATGTAGGGTTGCTAATCTATATTTTTCTAGTGCATGTGTGCTAAGTCATTTCAGTTGTGTCCGACTCTGCAACCCTATGGACTGCAGCCCACAAGGCTCCTCTCTCCATGGGATTCTCCAGGCAAGAATACTGAAATGGGTTGCCTTGCCCTCCTCCAGGGAATCTTCCTGACCCAGAGATCAAACCCATGTCTCTTATGTCTTCTGCACAGGTAGATGGGTTATTTACCACTAGCGCCACCTGGGAAGCCCTATTTTTCCTGTAAGGAATACACACAGAACAAAAACTCCACTTACTTCTATCATCATTTCCTTAAAAAAGCCTTCAAATGCCCTGAATTCAGACAGAAGTGCAGTCCCTCAAGCCAGAGTTTCTCAGACTTTAGAGAGCGTCTAAATCACCAGGACAGCTTGTTAAAAACAGATTCCTAGGCCTCACTCCCAGAGATTTATAACATTTGGGAGCCTGAATTCTACATTTCTAACAAGTTCCCAAGTCATGCTGATTCTCCTGGTCTGTGGGAACACTGCTGTTAAAAAAAAAAAAAAAAATAGAATTAGTTTGGTTACAGCTCACCACCTTGTACTTATTTTGTCCAGGGTCAAAGAACACTTCCTTATACACAGGTCTGCAGACCCAGTGACCAAGTGTTACTTTTCACCAGATGCCACATCCTTCCTACGTGCACATCCAAGCCTATGTCATCCCTGGGTTTGAACAATTTCATCCTCTGTTGCATGGCTTTCATCGAAGGTTTGAAAGTGAATATACTGGTCTCCTTCACCACCCACCCAACATAACTCACGGAGTTAACAGCTTAATTCCTCCCAAAGAAGAAATGTGGGGGTAAGGAGGGAAGGCTCCAGAGACAGGGGAGCAGTGTTTGTCTAGACTAAATGGTGACTAACACAGGCCTTCCTTTAGTGGTTTGGATGTTTCTGCCAGACACTTATTGCCTTGGAAACCACCTGGCCTGCAGAATTGCCGGTAGCTGAGTCTTGCAGCCAGTGAGTTACCTGCTGAGTTCTTCCTCAATACACCTTTACTGGAAAGGGCACCAGCTCACACCTCTCCTGGCCCAGGTTCTACTCTAGAAACACAACTTTTTACTTCCACCCAGGAAGTGACCCAGATGGACGGAGAGAGTTATTCACATTGTATCAGAATGTATTGCCTATAAAGCATGCTCACAAATACGGTCTTTTTGGATCTTCAAGCCAACCCTAGGGAAAAGTTCTTAGTAGCTCCCTTTCTTGGATAAAGCAACTATGTGCATTCAGCAAACCTCTTCAGTGTTACCCAGAAGGTTTTCTATGTCACAGCAGTCTTTCTACCCTGGCTGCACCATACACTTATTTTTGAGATTACTCTCATTCACTTATGTTCCTCTTTCTACCCTTTCTAACACAGAAAGGTGGCAAAGGTCAAACGTGAAGCTAAATACAGAGAGGAGATTAACTCTGCTATTTCTGTAATAGGAAAAACACCCCCAAATCCCTATAGCAACATCACAGAAAAGCAACCCAATTAATTCAGTGAGGAGATCAGCCACATTGATCGGCTGAAGAGTCAAGTGGACAATACAACTCATTGATTGGGTGTTTTATTTTTCAGAGGCTTGTGTAGACATAGCCACAGGCAAGTCTCTTCTGAAAGTGTTACCATGGCAGCAGCCAATTGGTTTGCTCATCCAGCGTCCTTTGGTTCCTCGGGCAGTCCTTTTAGAGACTCAGTCAGAGGTCTGTCTGCCTAGGTCAGGATCTGAGCACCTCTCCTTGGAATGGATCACTTTTCTAACAAATGGGCTTGTCTTTCAGGACAGTCTTATTTCAATTACTAAGTACCTATTGATTCTTAACATTTACAAATTACTATGCTCCTTTTTGTTAGCAATCCAAGCACTGAAAGAGGAGCACTAGAGTTATCACCGGCTTACAGACAGGGCATTAAAGCCCAGAGAGGGTTAGGTCACCCAGCAAGCTAGACTGGGGCCAAAATTGTTTCTCCCAGTTTGAATATACTCTGAACTGTCTTCCGCATTCACAGGGGTAAATCAATGAAGTTGCATTAACCTTGAGAATCAACTCAATTAAGAAAGAACAGAGAGGAATTGGAATAGACATCTTATCAGGACCATACCAAATGGATGCCTCATGAAATCTCAGCTGGAGGAAATGGACTCAAATGAGAGCGAGATGTTCAGAGTACTTAATAGTTGTATTGTGCCTAGTCTTTACTTTGTGCCAAACACAGTTCTAAGTGTTCACGTAGATAACTCAGTTAATCCCTAGTTTGGTCCTAAGATTTAGGTACCATCCCATTTTATAGGTGAAAAATTGAGTCTTGATCAGGGTCGCTTTTCACTAGGGCAGCAGATTTGGAATCTAAACGAAGTACTTTAACTCTGCAGGATATGCTTAGGTGCTGTGCTAAATGGTTCTCAAAGAACGAATGTTCTAAAATATTTATTTATGTTTTAAAGTGGAATAAAAAATAGAGACCAAATGTATAAATCAAATGTACAAACACTGTTATTTTCTCCTTTCCTTGAAGTCTATTTCTGTTACAGTGTCACAGTCAAAGCAAATAAAAATTTGTCTACAGCAGTTCTGAAAACTAAAATTTTAGTGACTCCTCCTAAAGTGACAGCAAAGAGGGTGACTTTCATCACACAACACACAGCCAAACTTTGTTCCATTAGCAACTATTTTTCATGGTCCCCTTAGAGCCTTCAGTTTTCACTGTACGGTAATCAACTACTAACAACTGTGATTTTCTCAGTTGGTTTCTTTAAGTCTTCAAGTAACAGACCGGAGTCGGAAAGATGATGAATTCTTCTTATTCTCTGCCACAGACTCGAGGTAACCTTGGAGCAGACACTGAAGAAACAGTAATGAGGCTCGAGTTTCTGAGAGAAATCCTGAACTCAACTAACAAAGAGATCAAGGTGGAGTGAGGACTTTGGCAGGCAGCTCACTGCTGGGATCATTGAAGGCAATAGTTCACGCCTACTAATGTTCACGCCTGGGAGCTGCAAGTCTTGGCCCTGGGCTAATATGTGACTAGAAATTCAGGTGTAAAAAAGCACATGTGCCAAAATCAGCTGTTTCTTAACAGTTGAGTCGAAGCAGCTGAGGGAATCTAAAATACGTTCTCAACAGATGTGCAGCAGTGTTTGAAAGTTAGAACCATTGAGACAAGATGGGAAGTCTGGGCTTGAATTCCAAAAAGGGGGAAGGGAGTGAGGAGTTAAGGAAGAAAAGTGCATAGTCTTTTGTTTTTGATTTATCTACTTTTCCATCTCAGACACCAGAAGTTCCAGCATGCAAAAAAAACCAAAAAAAAAAAAACAAACAACAAACCACACACATCCAAGCCCTGTCTTGCATGCATCATTTGCCCACAAAATAATTACACAATTAAATCACACCCCGTTCAGGATCCTTTACAGTGCTGTCTTCAGGCTCAGCTCTTTGGAGAGCAATGGCATGCAGTCCACAATTCACATACTCCAACCCACTCCAGTATTCTTGCCTGGAGAATCCCAGGGACAGAGGAGCCTAGTGGGCTGCCGTCTATGGGATCGCACAGAGTTGGACACGACTAAAGTCACTTAGCAGTAGCAGCTTTTTTTTTTTTTCTTCACATTGTGCCACAGCCAAGTAAAGTATTAAAATAGATTTTTTTTTTTTTTTTCAAAAAGAAGATCATAGTTGTTCTAGAGTGGGTAGCCTATCTCTCTTCCAGTGGATCTTCCCAACCCAGGAATCGAACTATGGTCTCCTGCATTGCAGGCGGATTCTTTACCAACTGAGCTACCAGGGAAAGAGAATAAGAGATCAGTAAATGACTAATTCAACTATGACATATTCATATTTGAGTGTGCACAGAATAACAAAGGTGCCCCCAGATGGGTATAACTAATCTACAGGAAGGCTTCAGAGAGGAAATGATACATGTGAATATTTGAATTGGGCCTTAAAACGTGTTGAAAGTGAAAGTTGCTCAGTTGTGTCTGACTCTTTGCAACCCTGTGGACTATACAGTCCATGGAATTTTACAGGCCAGAATATTGGAGTGGGTAGCCTTTCCCTTCTCCAGGGGATCTTCCCAATGCACGGGTTGAACCCAGCTCTCCTGCATTGCAGGCAGATTCTTTACCAGCTGAGCCATAGGGGGAAGCCCAAGAATACTGGAGTCGGTAGCCTATCTCTTCTCCAGTGGATCTTCCTGACCCAGGAAGTGAAACAGGATCTCCTGCATTGCAAGCAGATTCTTTACCAACTGAGCTACCAGGGAAGCCCTAAGTTAATTAACTGTGTGCATGCTCAGTTGCTTCAGACTCTGTAATCCTATGGACTGTCAGGCTCCTCTGTCCATGGGACTCTCCAGGTAAGAATACTGGAGTGGGTTGTCATGCCCTCCTCCAGGGGATCTTCCTGATCCAGGGGTTAAACCCACATCTTCTGTGTCTCCTGCATTGCAGACAGGTTCTTTACCCATTGAACCACCTGGGAAGCCCTCAGAAAGTCGGTCTGTCATGTCTGACTCTTTGTGACTCTATGGACTATACAGTCCATGGAATTCTGAGGCTAGAATACTGGAGTGGGCAGCCTTTTACTTCTCCAGGGGATCTTCCCAACCCAGGGATCGAACCCAAGTCTCTTGCATTGCAGGCAGATTCTTTACCAGCTGAGCCATCAGGGAAGCCCAAGAATACTGGAGTGGGTAGCCTATCACTTCTCCAGTGGATCTTCCCAACCCAGGAATCGAACTGGGGTCTCCTGCATTGTGGGCAGATTCTTTACCAGCTGAGCTATAAGAGAAGTCCTTTTTCTCCATGGGATCTTCCTTACCCAGGGATCCTAAAATGTGTTAGAAGTTTATTAAACATTCAGGAGAAAAATGCACTCATTAGTAACTAGCTATTGCATGACATTGTATATATTCTGATTTAAAATGTAAAACTCATGCACATGTCAGATTTTTAACATCCCATCTGAAATGGTTTTATCTCTGTGCTTTATTAATGCAAATGCTTTCACAACAGAAAATTTCTGTCCAGGCCTTCCTGAGTGTTAAATAAAATAGAATTTCCTTCTTATGTATGTATGACACACTTCCCTTTCCTTTTATTCTCATCATCTGGATTGATGTGGTAATAAAAGATTTTGAAACCAAGTACTCAGATATATTAGAATTCATACCCCTTGGGCCTTCCTTATTTGTTTTCTTTGATTAGGATAATTTTTTGACTACGTGGATAAAAGCTAAAATTTCTTCATTTTGCAAAAGAAACACATGATAACTTCTTTTAAACACTCAGTTTGTGTGTGTATAAATGTAGTTTAATTTTTCAGTTATAACTCTGAGGAAGTTAAACTATGGTAGAGCCATGCAAGTTGGCATGTTTTGGAGTAAAAGAAAAAAGCTTTCTAGAATGATCCTGAGATTCATCCAGTGTTCTGATCATTTCAGGTTTAATCCTAACAAAGCTGTGGTTGGCACGTATCAGGACCTTGAAAAAAGTATCTGTTGAATGTATTGAGCAAATATTAATAAAAAACAGTGGCCATATGCTGGTAAACATGGTGATATTATCTCATTTTATCTTTAAATCAACTGTAAGACAGATACTGCTATTAATTCTGTTTTATACAGGAGAAGACCAGGGCTCTAAGGATTCAGCAAATTGTTAAGGTCACACATCCTAAATGACAGAGCCTGAATTCAAACACAGGCTGGTCTGACTCCTAAACCTTGTGTTTCAGTGACCATATGTTCTGTCCTGTTCTAGATCCTGGACTCACACAGACTGTAGGGTCTGAATTCTTGGGAGCGTACATCGTACTGGGGAGTTGATGCATGTACAAAAGGTACTTGGTACAGTCATGAGGGTGTGTTAGACAGTGGAGCAGGGAGGAGGGACTTGTTGATGGGCTGCTTTGGTATTTTGGATCATGCAAGATCTGAGAAACTTGACACAGCAAGCTCTGTGTTCTCAGAGGAAATTCAGAGGCTGGAGGGGAAAAGGAATTTGAGGTGCAAAGATTGAAACCAGGGTTTTCAACTTAAGGAAGGGGCTTAGCATTTGGTAGGACAAACCATGGCTTCCTTGGTAGCTCGGCTGGTAAAGAATCCACCTGTAATGCAGGAGACCTGGGTTTGATCCCTGGGTTTGTAACATCCCCTGGAGGAGGGCATGGCAACCTACTCCAGTATTCTTGACTGGAAAATCCCATGGATAGAGGAGCCTGGTGGGCTACAGTCCATGGGGTCTCAAAGAGCTGGACATGACTGAGCATCTAAGCACACACAGGGCAAAGCATAGCAATGCTGACTCCCTTGAACATCTGAATGGTTATGCATTGCCTGCCATGATGGGAATGAGGCTAAAACTCTGCTGCACAAGGTCACAAACAAAGACGCACCGCTTCTTGACCACCCAGAAAGGCACCAAAGAAGTGGTTTGGGACACACTTTGTAGTCATGTTACGATATTGGACTTTTTGTGATTTTTTTTCTTTTCCCTGATTCAATCTTTGTTTGTTTATGTTTCTGAAAATGGATCTTTCAGGCCTCTACCTGTGAACTAGCTGAAATTTTTAAAGTAAATAAAACTGGATATAAAAAGCCTTAACTGTATAGTACTAATTGTTCTAAGTGTACTAATATTCAAATATTCTCCCAAATAATGACATCCATTTTAAAGAGGATACTCTTAATGGCCCAGATATATTGTATTCATAAACATCTTCTTTGTTTATAACACATTCTGCAAGCACCATGATGGTAAAGGCCAAGTGTTACTCATCTTAGTATCTCCCTCAAACTGAGCACTGCCTAGCATTTTTGTATTCATGATTTAAGATGTAAGCTCATGAGACAAACAGATCTTGTCTGTCTTGTTCACTCCTGTATCCCCAACACCTGGAGGGGTGCCTGACACATAGAAGAGCTCAATAAATATTTGATAATGAATGAATGACATATTAATTAAAACAGTGCTAGAAATATAGTAGAGACTTAAAACATACCCTAATGAATAAATAAATGAGGTTCAAAGCCCTCCTTCCACCCTCACCAACTGAAGGAGTAGGGACAGAGGGAGATGAGATGCGATCTGCCTATTGTGTAGTGTGTGCGCTGGAGGTGGAGGGGAGTGGTTGGGGTGGGGAAGCTCTTCCTCAGTACTATGCTTACAGTCAGTTATCTAGCTCTGCTTTACATAAACGTACGTTTTTCATGTTCCTTAGATTTTAGAATAGTTGGTGACATTCTTTCTTCCTAAAATAATGGGAAAAGAAATAATCTGTAGTTTTAGGCTCCATATAGCTTACAATTCGCTGCCATGAAACACCATTATCTATGTGTCTCATAAACACATTTACATCGGTTCTAAAATGTGTTTTACATTGTACACTATACGCTAGCATTTTGAGGTTTTTATAACTCTAAGTTCCAGAAACGAAACTGTAGAAGTCCCAGATTTGTAGCAAGTAGCTGAGAGAACAATGTTTGAAAGTCACTTTACTTACAAAAGCCACATATTTGTCAATCTCAATTATCCAGGATTTTTAAAAAAGTAAAAAAAAAAATAAGCAAAAAGCCTCTGTGTTGTCAAACAGTCTTGATAGTCTGAATGCTCAAGGCCATGCCTTTTACCCACAACAGCTTCTGGGTCCCCGCTCTCTGACAGGATACTAACCAGCAGTTTCCAAACATGGAAAAATGCAAAGGGTAAATGAGGAGGGCTTGAGGGTTGCTGGAAACAGTGAGAAAGGGCAGCAGAAAGCCAGAAAATTCAAGTAGTAATAGCCACGAAAAGGAATACAAGGTGTCCACATAGCCTTTCTGGAATTATTCTGCACAAGAGCACTTAGCACCACACCAATATTTAAGGGCATTACTCTACAATGCAAAACTTTATTGTGTTAACTTTGCCCCACAGAAAGAAACATATTGAATGTCTTCTGTTTAGGCAGGCAAGGGACAGATGATTGCATTGTTTAACGTATTTTATTTTCCAAAAAAATGCTTATTTTCTCAGAAGAAAGTTCTGCCTTAGTCACTGCGAGCCCTGAGGTTTGGTTGTCATAATTCAATTCACTTTCAGTTCTTTAAAGGAGTCTATAACCAATCCAAACATGAAAAGGGACAATGGTATGGCTACAGGGAAGTGTTTTGCTATAAAAATTTGTATTCAGTATACCATTCTTTCAAGAACATTCTATTTCAGCACTTAACAATCAGATTTAACTCTCAGCCAGCTAATTCCAAATCTACAGAAGAGATTACCTAAACCTGGGACGATGCCAAGTGCAGAAGCTCCCACCCCTCCTTCCTGTTCCCCCTTGTTTCCTCTTTGTTCCCGCGCACTCTGTATCCTGTCTTCATTCCAGCTCCCTTTCCTCATGCTACTAGTGAGCAGCTCTTACGCGTATGCCCCTTCCTGCCCTGGCTGCCCTGAAAGGTGGCTGCTTTACCTCAGCTTAATCCACAATGCAGCCTTTCTGAAAACAAAACTTTTTGACTGTTGATTTCTCAACTTCCACCTTATTGGGTCTTATTGGATGAAATTTTCTTT
Organism: Bubalus kerabau; assembly: GCF_029407905.1. NCBI lineage: Eukaryota > Metazoa > Chordata > Mammalia > Artiodactyla > Bovidae > Bubalus > Bubalus kerabau. The sequence goes on from NC_073633.1 coordinate 67,763,238, forward strand.
CTCAGAAACTTTTTAATGCTTTTCCTAGCACTCTAGGACTATGACTTTTGCAACAACCTATGTGTCTCAACTATCTGTAAACACTGTTCTATTATAAAATTTAGTTTCTATATTGTGTCCCAGTTTTCCTTTATCTAATATATGCTCATTACAGAAAATCCAGACTATACAGGAAAAATATACTTTAAAAATGTCCTGTAATTACATCAGCCTAATGATAAGTAGTGCGCTTCCCTGATAGCTCAGCTGGTAAAGAATCCGCCTGCAATGCAGGAGGCCTGGGTTTGATCCCTGGGTTGAAAAGATCCCCTGGAGAAGGGAAAGGCTACCCACTCATTATTCTGGCCTAGAGAATTCCATGGACTGTACAGTCCATGGGGTCGCAGAGTCAGATGCAACTGAGCGACTTTCTCTTCCACTTTTCAATGATAAGCAGGTCGGTATTTCATGCATAACCATGCATGCACATACACACACACACACGTTCATTATATTGTATATAAAGTTATGCAATCTGGTTCTTCACTCCGTGTTGTAGTTTAAATAAATAAATTTAAACAACACTCCGTGTTGTAGTTTAAATGTAGGGAAATATTTTCCCACATCATTAAAAACTTATTCAAAACAATTTAACACATATAATTCTGTCATGAAATATATCATTGCCATTGTTGAATCATTCTTTTACTGTTATATATTTAGGATCTAAAAAATGCACACTTGCAGCTGAAACCCAGAAGAATGCAAAGAACTGTGGGATTTTAAATTCTGAAGCAGATTTTTGGACTCCTGTGTGTGTGTGTGTGTGTGTGGTGGGGTAAGGTTGGTGTTGATAGGTAATCAATTATGTGCGACTTTGACGCAGGTACCTTAGCTATTGCTCTCATTATAGTGGGCTTTCATATTCTTTCACTCAGGTACCGCATACATAAGGAATGATGACAGGACCTCTGTCATCTGTGTGCCATTTGCTGTATAAAGACATATGTTCTGAATACATCTAGCTGTTTATAAATCTTTTTAGCTACTCTATAACATAAAGTCATGCCTTAAATAACTAAATCCACTTTGAAGTGAGCTATTTGAGTATCTATTTCCTTTCCCCATCCTGCTTTCTTTAATTCTGCATCTTACATTGGAAATAATCATAGCAGGCATTTCTATAGTTTATTAACTATATTCTTTAGCAGTAGAAAAATAAGTAAGTGCTAAAAAAATTTCCTTTTTAATATTTCAGCACAGAGTATTGCTATTAAGAGTTTGAAAGAAAAATTGTACCAAGGATAAATTACTATACTATGGATAAGATAATAAATCTAGAAAGGAAGCATATTATGAAAATTCTTCAAAAGAGTGAAAAACTATAAATGTACATTGTGGAGGGGATATAGTTTGAGCCTCAGCCTCTTACTCCCCACTGTGAAAGTTCAGACATGTCTATAAATCTTTATCACACTGGTAGTGAAGACACAAGAAAAATTAGTTCCTATGGAACCCAGTGTTTTTCTTGCAGGTGGGGGAATGTGGCTAAAGGTGAACCCACTGTTGGAATGGCCGCTGAACTTCTATGGTGGCCCATTAAAGTCCAGTAGGGGTAGGTTGGCAGTGACACTAAATATTTTTCTGGGAAGAACCCATCCCAGTGAAGGAGAGACTCAGTTGAGATGCTCGTACTCATGTAAAAGTCTTGGGTATTGGTGAGGAGCAGAAGTCTACCCACAGCATGATGCCTCTCATTCCAATTGGTCTCTGACCCAGAATCCTGGAAACATGGCTGGGTCCTGGGAAAAGTGAGGACTGGAAACTAGAATGGAAAGAATATAAGCCAGCTCACTGGGGTTCAAGCCCCACTTCCTTGGGACCTTTCTTAACTATAGAAGAAATCCAGTCTTCTTACTCAATTGTAGGCTATGGGACAATCTGGATATTTTCAAAGCAGCCACTAGGATATATGACCAGGTTTGGTGGCTCAACAGTAAAGAATCCGCCTGTGATGTAGGAGATGCAGGTTTGATCCCAGGGATGGGAAGATCCCCTGGAGGAGGAAATGGCAACCCGCTCCAGTATTCTTGCCTGGAGAATCCCATGGACAGAGGAGCCTGGTGGGCTACAGTCCATGGGGTCGCAAGAGTTGGACACGATTTAGTGACTAAACCACCACAGATAAGGCAGAAGAAAGACAAGGCTGTTAGGCAGAGCCCAGCATATGTACAATGTCTAGTGGGTACTGTAAAAGGCAGTGGGGTCAGCAGGGGTAGTGGAAGGTGGTGTCATCCCTGGTGGAGCTTCAAGTAAACACAAGTGGTGTGAAAGCTGCTCCTAAGCACACATAAGGCACCACCTGGGAACTCCCAGGGGAAATTAGGAGGAGGGAGTTTATAACATACCAGGGTTCCTGCATGAACAAGGAGGGGACAGAGCCAGGTTAATGGGGTTATAGGTGTTAAGATTTAGTTAAGTCTTATGATTTATGTATCACAGACATATGCTATTTTGGTGCAGAAAAACTTCAATTTTAAAGAAGTTTTAGAAGCAGTGAACTTCAAAGACCTCCTTTGGGGTCAATTAAGACCTGCATATGTACCTTCAAATATTTAAGAGAATCTTTCCTCAATGGAGGGGCAGCTATGCTAATGTGAACTTAAATAGGAAGAGATTGATAAAAATGGCCTCTGAAAAAAGCTTCTGTGTTTTGTTTTTAAACTGGTGAATCCACATGCATACTTCATATCAAGCTCTGTATACATAGGGATATGATGGTAGCAATAAACTAGTGAATTATGCCCTAAAATGTATCTCAACATGTTTTTTCCTTTTGGAGTATGGTATATATGGGCTTCCCTGGTGGCTCAGGTGGTGAAGAATCCTCCTACAATGCAGGAGACATGGGTTCGAACCCTGGGTTGGGAAGATCCCCTGCAGGAGTAAATGGCAATCCATTCCAGTATTCTTGCCTGGAGAATTCCATGGACAGAGGAGCCTGGTGGGCTACAGTCCATGGGGTTGCAAAGAGCTGGACAGGACTGAATGACTAACACTTTCACTTTTAACACTTTGTTGTATATACTACCTTTCCCTTCCCCATGCCTTTTTATTTCATTTATTTAAAGTTTTATTTATTAAGCTCTACGTGATGGATTGTACAGATACCATAGATGTATAAGGAACAGTCATTAATCTTATGGGTACTGCATGCTTCTCTGTGTTACACAATCCAAACCAGCAAACAACTAGTGTGGGCATGTCAAGGCCGTCACTGGTGAAAATTCACAATACAGTTTTAGACTACTGTGTTTAGTGTCTATGTGCTTTTCCTTACTATAGAAGAACACATCAAATCCTTAACCGCTCGCCTAATTTACTTTTGAAAGTGTGAACCACAATAAACTATATGAGCGCACTCTGAAAAAAGCAGAATGCTTTGTAATAATTCTAGGAGTAAATGTGTGTATCACTGTTTTCATCAATTTATAGTTTTTTCTTTAGGAAATATTAGAGCTCACCATGGATTTCAAAGGGAAAATATTCAACATACAAATGTTCACTTAGTTGTACCAGATACACATGCAGCGCTGAAAGTATGGTTTAAATATAAATATACATCAGGTAAGTGAAATATTGATCCTTGCAAGACATATTTTGCTGAATGTGGATCCAGAAAAAAAATCTTATATAAGAGTTATACATATCTACTTTGTAAATAATACACTTTTATAGGTAATAATAATATATATGTACATATCCAAACACCGGAGGTTATTTATAGGATCTTGACACATTGTTATTTCACTATGGGAAAATAAATTATAAAGAATAATGGAGGAAAAAAACAGAAAAGTGGCCTTCTTCCTTCTAGACAATAGACGGTAACTTTTCAATTTTAATGGAAATCTAGCAAACCATGTATTGTAGAACTGTTTTCTCTTTTCAGAAGAGACAAGGAGGAAGTTCATATTCTATTGCTAAAATCTACAGATAAAATTCCTCTACAAGTAAAATCAACCATAATATATATATTAATATATAATTAGTCTAGTTCTTGGTAATTATCAGGTTATTTAGGTTAATCTAGGAAAGGTAATTGTTAGTGATAAAGCATAAGGAAGAGAAGTTTATAAATCAATAATCTATGGATTAAAGACTTTGACATCTTTCTAAATTATCTAAATAAGTAAATTGCCATAATGCACCTTTAAGGAAATGGCTGAGAACCCAAGTCTACTCCCATTTGGCATGCAAATGAGCCGTTCCATAATAATATTTTCTTGACTGCAAAAGGAACAGAATCTTTGTTTACATGTAAGCTGGAAGCTCTTAAATAATAATCTTGAGAACTGAATGTATACTACTGTACTCTCTGAGGCCAAATTATGATCTCAGTTATATCAAAGACAGTACAAAGAGTCCTGAAAAGGGATAAGAAAGGGACAAAGAGAAGAGACAGGAAAACAAAGTGGCCAGAGAAATGCTTGGCAGAAGGCTAGCACAAGCCTCATCTCTCCCCCAGGCTTTCTGCCTGTCTGCGTTCACTGTTCATCCAGCACCAGCTTCTCTCTCCTCAAAGAAATGCCAGCGAACCCCTGCCAGTGCTACATCAATACCAAACATGTCAAGATAAACAGACTATAAGGCCATATTGCGTGATTCTCCAAAGAAACTGCTTCTCATAAGAACAAGATTTTTCATTTGCAAGATTTACAAAATCAGGAGCTACATCATAATTAAGTCTGCACTGTTCAATGAATTTTTTTTTTTAAACACATTGGCACTTTCCTCTTGAAACCAATAATGCTCTACTTCTTGAGATGCATGTTCATTTGTTTTGAATAAGATAAACAGATATTTACTTACGGCAATAGAGGAAAAATATACCAACTGCTTGGTATACTTAGTATGTAGAGAGGGGCAAAGATTCAGGGGTTCTCTGCTGCCATCTGTTGCGGCCAATACCTTGCTCTGCATCCTTAGGGCAGTGTCTTAACCTTTATGGGCCTCAGTTTCTACAGCTTTAAATGGAGACAGTAGGATATGTACAAGGCTGTTTGTTACTTTGATGATCTGTGATCCATCGACACCAGTCAATTCCAAAATGTCATGCCAGAGATACTATTTGGAGGGTCTGTTAGAGTAAAAGGTGACTGACCAGAGGGATCATATATGATTTACTATACTTTTAGAAAAAGAAATATAAGCTATTCTTTCCCCCAAATCAACTAAACATATTCTAAGACCCCTGTTATCATCTGATACAATCCTTATCACTTGATTTAAGCATTTTCTTTGAACTTTCTTGGAAAGGCATACATTTTACTGTTGGTCATCTCCCCTGACTCTTAGATTTTAGAGATGGGAAAACTGAAGTCATGGCATAACTCAAGAGCAAGAATAAGACCAGAGCCCAGATCTCATAGTTTGTGCCTAGTCATCTTTCCATTGCCAAATGTTTGAGTTGGACACATGGCTAATGGTTATGCCTTGACAATCCCACTGAGGATCAGGAACAGACTTATTTCCACAGCTGACATGTCAAGAGCCACCAACAGGTTAGTAAAATAAAGGGATACTATACCATCATCTCGGAGAAGGCAATGGCACCCCACTCCAGTACTCTTGCCTGAAAAATCTCATGGATGGAGGAGCCTGGAAGGCTGCAGTCCATGGGGTCGCTGAGGGCCGGACACGACTGAGCGACTTCACTTTAACTTTTCACTTTCATGCATCGGAGAAGGAAATGGCAACCCACTCCAGTGTTCTTGCCTGGAGAATCCCAGGGACGGGGGAGCCTGGTGGGCTGCCGTCTATGGGGTCGCACAGAGTCGGACATGACTGAAGCGACTTAGCAGCAGCAGCAGCAGCATACCATCATCTAACTAAGAAATAACATTCTTGATTGTATTCACACCACAACCAAGGGGACACTAGATTTTCCTGACACATCTATAGCTGAAGAAAGAAAAATTGCAGCAAATGTGGGGTTAGCCTCCTACATGGCCTCTGAGGCCCTATTTCTTTGTACCCAGGCCCTTATGTAGTTCCCTGCACCTTCTATCAGAGATGGTATGTGGGACCAAGAGGAAGCAGTAGAAGTGATGTTATGTTACTTCTGAAGCTAGGTCATAAAAGGTATTTGGTTTTTGTCCTCAGTTCCTGGCAGAAATCTTCTAAAACCCTTAGAATTTCCTGAATGATAAGGGAGATTGATATGACTCTTGGCAGACCCTAGAGAGCTTCAGGAGTGGGGCCTGGATATCAGAAAGAACAAGCCTTCATTAGAAGTTTAGAACTTTCAGCCCCATGAACAAACTCCAGGAGAAAGGGGATGGAGAGCAGGTTAATTCCTAATGATTAAGTTAATTAATCATGCCTACTAAATGAAGTCTCCACAAAAACCCATCAACAATGGGGTTCATGTGTATATTAACATGTTTCAAGGGAGGTGTGCCTGGAAAGGGCATGGACTTTCCATACCCTACCATCCTCTCCCAGAAGATATTTTCCTAATGCGCCTTTTCTATTTGGTTATTCCTGAGTTGGATCCTTTATAATAAAATAGTAATTGTAAGTAAAACACCTTCCTGAGTTCTATGAGTCATTCCAGCAAACTCCTGCATTTATAGTTGAATGGGCAGAAATATGGGTAGCTTGATGTCTGAAGTGGAGACAGTCTTGTGGGACTGAGCCCTAAAACTATGAAATTTCCACTAACTCCAGGAGTTGGTGTCAGAATTGCATTGAGGTTTTGGATATACAGTTGGATGGTATGAGAAAAAGTAACTCTCAGGCTTCTTGCTTGCTTTCTTTCTCTCTCTCAGATCTCTCACTCTGGGGAAAGTCAGCTGCAAAATCTTGAGGACACTCAAGTAATCTACGGAGAGTCTGAATGATGAGGGGCTGAGGCCTCCTGCCAACCATGTCAATGAGCCATTGTGGAAGAGAATGTGGGACTGACACCTTGATTGCAGCCTCATGAGATCTTGAGCTAAGCCACTTCTAGACTCCAGTCCCTAAGAAACTATCTGAGATAATAAACGCTTGTTGTTGTAAGTTGCTAAGTTTCAGGGTAATTTGTTACACAGCAATAGATGACTATTACAGTCCATGATTCCTTATATCTATCCCATTTTAAGACACTGTCATAAAATCCACCAAAGGTGGATCCTAGAGTTTAAAAAAACAGAAAGAAGTCAAAAAATTACACTCCAATTTTCAAATACAATATACGATCTGTTTAATATATACCATTTATTGGTAGAAATCACAAACACTTACACTAGCTAATTCACCAACACCTAGTTTCAAGTTTCAGTGGCTCTCCTAGACTATTTTCTTCTATTGTTTTCACTGAAATTATTAGCATCCTATTTAGTTATCTTTAAACAAGCAGTGGAAAGGATATCTACCTGTACTCCTAAGAAATTAAGTATATCAAGACTTTCTAGGCTCTTTTTTTCCCCCTCAATGCTTAATTTATACCATCTAGAACCCAGAATAGGTTCTAGAATATTCTAGACTATTTTTACAAGTTACATTATTTAATAACAATTATATGTTGAGCAGTTCTTTATGTGAAGTTTTAGTCCATAAACTCAGATGTGTAAAAAATCTGATTTCTTCAATTTTTAAAAAATCAAGTTAATTTGGTCCCTGATATCTATTTATCAGACAGATAAGAAATCTAACTCAGTCTTGAGGCTTCCTCCTCTCCATCTCCCAGCATCTGCCCAAGTTCTTAATCATTACCAAAGCATCAGGGAGGGTCTCTGGCCTGCAGTTTCTACCCCGGCCCTTTATAGGATTATTTTGATACTGCAGCATGTTTTCTTCTAGCCCAACCTGGGCTATACGCTTGCAGCGGTGGGAGGAAAACTTAGGAGAGAAAAAACACTACATAGTCCCTCAACAAAGCATCCAAGGCAGGGAGTCAGAGAACAAATTAAATGAAAGAAAAGAAACAAGCAACAAGGTGCTGCCGGCCTCCGGTTTCTGAAATACTCAACAGGAAACGAAAATGCAAAAACAACATACTAAGGGATAAAAGCAAGTTATTGTTAAGAAGTACCACTTAAATTGCAAGAGCTGGGGGAACCCACAGAAGAAAATTAAGGGAATACAGTGGGCTCAATAATAGTAAATATATGCATACACAATCCTTCATGTATGTATGCAAATTTATACATTATGAATAACTTTTCCACATTTATAAATTTGTTTGAAGTACTCTTTACAATGAAGTTAGTAGGAGACAAGTTAATAGCTTCATTTTACAGATGAGGAAACTGCCTCAGGTAGTTTTGTTGACTTGCTCAGTATCACAGGGCTGATTAGGAGTGGAATATGAAACGGAGCTCCCCTTCTACCAAGGCTGTTCTCTGCCTCCTCTTCCACTTCTGGGTGAACTGGTTCCCTGAAAGAGGTTAAGTTCTAAAGCAGGATTGGAAGCATTTACATGGACAGAGGGAAGAGGTTTCTGAGTGTGACAAGGAGTCTGGGGAGCAGTGAGAGAATTTGAAAAATATATGAGAAGGACGTAATTAAGGCCAAGTTCCAGATGCAGAAGAGAAAAGCCAGGGCGTGGAAAAGTGAAAGAATGCTGAGTGGTGACTAAGGGAGCTGTTGATATGAGACAGCAAAATTTCCCCTCCCACCCCTTGACTTAGAAGATTACCTCCTTCATCTCTTCATACATAAATAGTCACCAAGAAAATAGTCACCAGTATCTCCAGCTAGTAGAACATTACCCAATCTAGGCATATACAATCGTTCTTTGGCCCTTTCTAAATCTTAGACACAGTTAGTCACATCATTCTCATTTCCTGTTCTCTAAGTCCTATATCCAAGGCTCAGTCATACCATGGAGATATTGCCAGTTTACATCCAGACCACTGCAATCAAGTGGATATTGCAAGAAGGTGAATCACATGGATTTTTGCTTTCCCAGTGATATAAAAGGTGTGTTTATACCGAGATGGTTGGATGGCATCACTGACTCAATGGACATGAGTTTGAGTAAACTCCAGGAGTTGGTGATGGACAGGGAGGCCTGGTGTGCTGCAGTCCATGGGGTCTCAAAGAGTCAGACACGACTGAATGACTGAACTGAACTGATACTATACTGTAGTGTCTCAAGTGTGCAATAGTATTATGCCTAAAAAATGTACATACCTTCACTAAAGGTACTTTATTGATAAAATTTTCTATCATCTGAGCCTTCAGCAAGTCAGTCTTTTTACTAGTTGAAAGTCTGACCTCAATGTTAATGGCTGCTGACTGATCAGGGTGGTGGTTGCTGAAGGCTGGGGTGGCTGCAGCAATTTTTAAAAATAAAACAATGAAGTCTGTAGCATCAGTTGAGTCTTCCTTTTATTTACAATTTCTCTGCAGCAAGCAATGCTTTCTGATAGCATTTTACCCATTGTAAAACTTCTTCCAAAATTGGAGTCAATCGTCTCAAACCCTGTCAGTGTTTTATCAACTAAGTTAATGTAATCCTCTTAAGTCCTTTGTTGCCATTTCAACAGTCTTCAAAGAATCTTCACTAGAGATTAATTCTATCTCAAGAAACCACTTTATTTTTTAATCCATAAGAAGCAAATCTTCATCTGTTAAAGTTTTATCATGAGATTGTAATTCACTTACAGCTTCAGGCTCGACTTTGAATGCTAGTTCTCTTGATGTTTCTACCACATCTGTAGATACTTCCTTCATTAAAGTCTTGAATTCCTTAAAGTCATCCATGCAGACTGGAGTCAATTTCTTCCAAACTCCTGTTAAGGTGGATATTTTGACCTCTTGTCATGAATCACAATTGTCCTCAATGTCATCTAGAATAGTGAATCCTTTCCAGAAAGTTTTCAATTTACTTTGACCAGATTTATCAGAGGAATCACTATCTCTGGCAGTTATAGCCTTACAAAATGTATTTTTTAAAGAATAAGACTTGAAAGTCAAAATTACTCTTTGATTCATAGGCTATAGAATGTATGTTGTGTTAGCAGGCATGAGAACAGCATAAATCTCATTATACATCTCCATTAGAGCTCTTCGGCGACTGGGTACATTGTCAATGAGGAGTGATATTTTGAAAGAAATCTTTTCTGTTGGTCAGTAGTCTCAACAGTGAGCCTAAAATAGTAAAGCATGTTGTAAACAAATGTGGTTTTACCTAGACTTTGTTCCATTTATAGAGCATAGGCAGAGCAAATTTAGCATAATTCTTAAGGGCCGGAGGGTTTTCAGGATGGTAAATGAGCACTGAATTCACTTGATTTAAGTGAATTTAACTTAAATTCACTAATTGCATTAGCCCTTAACAAGAGAGTTAGGGGCTAACATAGCTAGTGATTTTGAAGCTTTGAAGCCAAACACTGACTTTTCCTCTCTAGCTATGAAAGTCCCAGAGGGCATTTTCTTTCGATATAAGGATGCTCCATCTATACTGAAATTTAGTTGCTTAGTGTAACCACCTTCATTAATGATCTTAGCTAGATTTTCTGGATAACTTGCTATAGCTTGTGCATCAACCCTTGCACTTGAACGTCATGGAGATGGTGCCTTTTCTTAAACCTCATGATCCTAGCTTCAAACTTTTCTTCTGGAGCTTCTTTATCTCTCTCAGTCATCATAGAATTTAAGCGAGTTAGGGCCTTGCTCTAGATTAGGCTTCAGCCTAAGGGAATGTTGTGGCTAGTTTGATGTCCTACCTAAACCATTAAAACTTTCTCCATGTCAGCAATGAGGCCATTTCACTTTCTTTTCATTCACTGGAGTAGCACTTTCAATATCCTTCAAGAACTTTTCCTTTGTGTTAATAACTGGGCTAACTGTTTGGCATAAGTGGTCTCACTTAGGGCCTGACTCTGTTTTTGACATGTTTTGCTTATTCAGTTCAGTTCAGTTCAGTCGCTCAGTCGTGTCCGACTCTTTGCAACCCCATGAATCGCAGCACGCCAGGATTCCTGTCCATCACCAACTCCCAGAGTTCACTCAGACTCACGTCCATCGAGTCAGTGATGCCATCCAGCCATCTCATCCTCTGGCGTCCCCTTCTCCTCCTGCCGCCAATCCCTCCCAGCATCAGAGTCTTTTCCAATGAGTCAACTCTTTGCATGAGGTGGCAAAAGTACTGGAGTTTCAGCTTCAGCATCATTCCTTCCAAAGAAATCCCAGGGCTGATCTCCTTGAGAATGGACTGATTGGATCTCCTTGCAGTCCAAGGGACTCTCAAGAGTCTTCTCCAATACCACAGTTCAAAAGCATCAATTCTTTAGCGCTAGCCTCCTTCACAGTCCAACTCTCACATCCATACGTGACCACAGGAAAAACCATAGCCTTGACTAGACGGACCTTTGTTGGCAAAGTAATGTCTCTGCTTTTGAATATGCTATCTAGGTTGGTCGTAACTTTCCTTCCAAGGAGTAAGTGTCTTTTAATTTCATGGCTGCAGTCACCATCTGCAGTGATTTTGGAGCCCCCCAAAATAAAGTCTGACACTGTTTCCACTGTTTCCCCATCTATTTCCCATGAAGTGGTGGGACCGGATGCCATGATGTTCGTTTTCTGAATGTTGAGCTTTAAGCCAACTTTTTCACTCTCCACTTTCACTTTCATCAAGAGGCTTTTTAGTTCCTCTTCACTTTCTGCCATAAGGGTGGTGTCATCTGCATATCTGAGGTTATTGATATTTCTCCCAGCAATCTTGATTCCAGCTTGTGTTTCTTCCAGTCCAGCGTTTCTCATGATGTACTCTGCATGTAAGTTAAATAAGCAGGGTGACAATATACAGCCTTGACATACTCCTTTTCCTATTTGGAACCAGTCTGTTATTCCATGTCCAGTTCTAACTGTTGCTTCCTGACGCTTAATCGTTTCTAGATTTTGATTTAAAGTGAAACTTTTCCTTTCACTTGAACACTAAGAGGTCATTGTAAGGTTATTAATTGGCCCAATTTTAGCATATATTCCTAAGAGAATGAGCCCCAAGGAGAGACAGAAAGACTGGGATCAGCTGGTCAGTGGGGCAGTCAGCGCACACACAAGATTTATTGATTAAGTTTGCTGCTTAATGGGTGGAGTTCTTAGAGCCACAAAACAATTTCAATAATAACATTCAAAATCGCTGATCACAGATCACCATAACAAATACAGTAATAATGAAAAAGTTTGAAATATTGTGAGAATTACCAAAATGTGACACACAGATATGAAGTGAGCAAATGCTGTTTGGAAAAATTGCAGTGATAAGACTTTTCAGATGTAGGGTTGCCATAAACCTTTAATTTGTAACAACAACAACAACAACAAAAAGTAGTATCTGCAAAGTACTATGAAACAAGGTAAGCCTGTATTCTGGCCTAGACCACATAGATAGGTGAAGTCTTTAAGACATGCACCATCTTCGCCTGCCATTGTGCTTCTGTAATTCTTACTAGTACACCATGTCACCACTACACTGAGCCTACATAAAGCAGTGCAAGAGCTTCCAAGGAGGCACTATTCAAGCCAACTTCCTTCCACACCAGGCAAAGACAGGAAATGGTGCATTGTATCTTTAAATGGAAGAAAACAGAAGATCTCTGAAGGAATAATGGGATGGAGGGCCAATTTAGAATGAGATGCCAGATGGGTAGCATGGACCATTATGATAATGCTTTGTTAACCTTTTCATAAAGATCTTACAAGGCTAAAGCTCTGATGTGGAGGCTCTACACTGATTTGTGTATTTAGCAATGAGAAATCTACACTGATTTGTGTATTTAGCAATGAGAAATTAAATGTTAAATGGAAAAAAAAAAAAACCCTCTACCAATATTCAATCTATCCCCACTAACCCCCTCTCTCAACATTGCTATCTATTTTCATAAGCAACTGTGTTTTGTGAATAAAAATTTTCAAAATCCTCAATCACACCCACATCCCAAAACCTGGCCTTAGTTGGAGAGCTTTGCAGCTCTGACTCAGTAGAGCTGGCTATCCTCTTTAATTGGATTGATGGCGACAATTGTAATTACCTAGATGAGATTGCCTGTAATGTAATTATGTTTCCTTCGTCAGTGTGAGCTGGACTTGTGGAATACACGCAGAAGATGCCTCCAACTACTGAGAGGTTAAGGAGTGCATCATATCGCCTCACAAATCATGTTTGTTACTGTATAAGATTTTAAAAATTACATGTGAAGCTGAAGGAATTATTCCTCTAAAGCAGGTTTTCTGACCCAAAAATATCCCTACATAGACCTATAGTATATAGTGAGATGGCTATATTTTGGAGCTCTATTTTTATTTAAATAAAAAAAAATCTTAACAGAGAGTACCAATGGAAAATCTGTTTTTTCTTGTTTAGTTACTGCTTACTGGTTATTAACAGTGATCAAATCTAAAAAAAAAAACAAAAACTTTTTTAAAGCATACAATATGCAGTAAAGTTTAACTTGATTTTTCTCTATGGTTTAAAACTTACCATTTCTGAAAATAATATAATAAATAACAGGAGATAAATTTAAAATAGTCCTTATGAAATAACCATAATTAATACCTAGGAAGCCAGCTGCTTTGCTACAATGATGTCTCTTTCTATTTTCCAATTAACACATGGAGAACTTAAAATTTTTCAATTGAAAGCTCATCCTTGAAACAGGACAAGTCTGCCAAACGTACTACAAACACATGTCATTTAGGAGAAATGACACGTAGTGGAAATCCACCCCAATCTTATTAGCGTTAGCCCTGCTCTCATTTGAAATAGAGTTGCTTACGGGTTTTTTCTTCCCAAGCATATGAAACACAGAACTTGGAAATGTGCCCTTTTGAAAAACTTATTCCTATATTCACAAACCAGATGGTGCACATCAAATGCATCCTGATTTTCTAATGAAATAAAAAAAGGGTTCCTATTGTGTTCTTTAACAAGATTAATGCATTCTCAACTGCTAGTTTTGACAGATACTCCTGGAAAGTTGAACAACTTGGTGAATGCTGCTCTGCTGGACCTGGACCGGAAGGCCTCACCAAATGAAGAGCTGGGGCCATGCTCAGGGGAGCTCTGCTTTTCAGTTCTTCCCAGTAGGATCCAGGATTGAAGCAGGCTCTACCACAGCTGCTCACAAAGAAACCTTCCATCCTTGAACATCAGAGACCAAGACAAAGAATCTGCTGCCTCATAAAAGGGCTAACCAAACAAGAAAAAGTATCTCCTCTCTCTCGACCTCTCTCTCTCTGTGGTCTACTCCCAGCCATCAAGCCATTTTTGTAGGATGCTTTCATCACTAACACCACCAATAAAAGCCTAATTTCGGGCACTATTTGAATGTCACACTCATGACTATGAGACACCGCCGAGTAAAAATATATTCAAAGCCAATAAAATTATGCTTGGTTCTTCCAACAAATTAGAGAAAAATATAATGCTGTTTACCTTGGAGAAGGTTGGTATGTACGGCCAAAAACCTGAAAAAAGAAAAGAGAAACGGATTAATTCCCTATTACTTCTAACCTTGCCACCATGATGCTACATTGAACATATCTGTGGTATGCCTATTAATTTAGTAAATCTACATGTCATTTTCCTCTTGCTGGAAGTAATAGAAAGGTTTAAGCCAAGCTGGAGTCTAACCTAAATCCATTTTTTCTATTTAATTCCACTATAAAGTCTGGAATAAGTTAAGATGAGGAAAAGCACCCACTAACACACTTGAGGGAAAAACTATGGCAGGCTACACAGGGGTAGTTTAAAACTTTTCTTTTTTTTTAAGCTTTTAACCATTTGAGGACTTCTGGTCTGCTTTATCTTATTTTATCTCGCTCCAGAGATGAGAAAAAATTTTCTTTGTGCTGAGACATCCTGTTTCATGAAATTCAACATTGTATGTCATTTTTCTTCATGAACTGTTCTAATTTAACAGTTAGGCTAGAAGAAAATGCAGTACCAACAGGTTCAGACACATAATACCCTAAACCTGAAAATAACAAGTTGGAAGCATCACAGGCTACACAGTAAATCAATTATTTTTCCATCAATTCTATAAGCCTAAGAGTCTGAAAAGTGAAGGAAGGTATTTTTGAACAGCACTATTCAAAAGCTGTTGCTGAGTTGGATGTTCAGTTAAGCTGAACACCACATCTTGTTCTCAGTTTGCTCTGCAGAATGTAAACATTTTACATTTTAAATGTGTGTATCTTAGAACTTTTAGGCTAGAAAGACTCAATTAAAAGTAACACCACTATCACCAAGTTATGTTAAAGTTAATCAATACTCCAGGATTTGAAAAAAGTTTCCCCAAATGTCACACAACTCCCTGGGACCTGGGAGTTTTCCTTTCCTTACGGTATGAAACTGTTTCTCCTCATGGTGTTGTATCATTAAAAAAAAGTGTTTAGCAAACTGGTACCAAATCAATCAAAAGGTTGGCATTCTTTTTATTTTGGTGTCCTTTCTTAATGGGCAAAAATTGATTGATTAGTTCACCTAGAACATTCTTAGCCTTAGGGCAGAAACAGCACTTTGTACACAATAGTGGACTGGATTTAAACAAGAAAAAGAAAATCAACATTCAAGAATACAGTGAACTTCAAAAATGGAAGAAAATAAATGCTCAGGAGCTCAGCAATTAAAGAATGTGCCTGCAACTCAGGAGACGCAGGAGATGCTGGTTTGATCCCTGAGTCAGGAAGATCCCCTGGAGAAGGAAATGGCAACTCACTCCAGTATTCTTGCCTGGGAAATCCCATGGACAGAGAAACCTGGAGGGCTATAATCCGTGGGGTTGCAAAGAGTCAGACAAGACTGAGCAACTAAACACACACACATAAGGCCTGAAAGCATACTGAAATTCCCATATATTTAAAATCTCACATTTCAGTTGTATTGAATCATTAAGTGTATACTGCTGCTTTATCTTAGTTGGAAATGTATTTATAAGATGACATGTAAGTTTATCTGGATAGTTTAACTATCAGCTTAGTTTCTCTAAACTACATATATTTTAGAGGAAAAAAAATTAAGGTACTTCCCCAATAAATCCACAATTTTTACTACTTCTGTCCACCCCTAGTTCCATACTGACTTCAAAACTACGTTCAGGAAGAGGCTTCCTTAAGTGGAAAGTTTGTTGATCTTTCAGAAAAAGCAGGGCTTCCCTGGTAGCTCAGCAGTAAAACAATCTGCCTGCAATGCAGGAGATGCGGATTTTATCCCTGGGTTGGGAAGATCCCCTGGAGGAGGGCATGGCAACCTACTCCAGTGTTCTTGCCTGGGAAATCCCATGGATAGAGGAGCCTGGCAGGCTACAGTCCATGGGGTCAGAAGAGTTGGACACGACTTAGCAACTAAGCAACAGTGACAGAAAAGGCAGGGGGTGAAAGACAGAAGCAACTAGCTCCTTGTCACTGGCCGTAATAAAGTAAGAACTACCAGAACCTAGTAATAAGAATCCTCTTTTACTCTGACCCTGTTCTATTATATATTGTTTGGGCAGCTGGAAGTACCAGGCCCCCAGCACAATAATTTATACTGTAGGGGAAGTGGTTTTTAAATTTAAGTATGCATGAGAGTCCCTAAGGGGAACTTTTTAAAAATGCAGATTCCTGAGCTCTAGCTCAGCTCTACTAAATCTGAATCTCTAAAGGGTTAGTGCCTGGGAATGTTTATTTTCAATAATTTTCTGGGTGACTTTGATCGAATGGTCATTTTGAGAAATAGAGACTTAGGAAGACAGGAAAAGTGATATCAGTCTGTACCAAGTGCCAGGTCTCAGATGGGTAGGTCTGTTATGTTGATATCCCATCTCAGAATACATTCAATATTTAAGTTTGAAAAATAGTATACAGAACATAAGTACAGTATGTTCTTTACTTGTAAATGTTTTTCCTTTTCTTTTACGATTTCCAAATAGATAACTGACCTGCCTTAGGATTATATTGTTTTGGTAACATATAAATCACTGAAAAATGAGAAAGTTTAAGTAAGACAACTCTAATTAAAGTGGCCCTTATTTATCGTTTATCCACAAGTAAGTCATAGAATTCTTGAAATTTGTAGCTGGATGGACTTCAGAAAAAAACAAAAAAACAGTCCAATCATTTCATTTTTCCCAGCGAAGAAGCTTCCATGCAGAGAGATTAACTAACTTTAGGATTATTTTATAAATGGGGGTGATCCAAAAGATTAATGGAAAATTTTAGCTGTGATCTTGAATAATTTCCATGTATCTGCTTAATGTTTACCCTTTCTCAGTTCAGATGGGAATATCCACCAAAAGAACTATGTTAGTAAATACAATTAATCATAATCAATCATGTACTGTCTTGGATTTGCCTAGAACCAAAATACTGAAATGGACACATGGCATCCTGCTGGTTCTAATTTTCTAACAATTCATTAAATATTTCATGCTTTGCTTGTGACAGCACAAACCTTTCAACCTCCTATTATAATTGATGTTATGAAAGGCACCAAAGTGTCCAAATACGTGCTGTGAGGTCTGGAGTGTGATGGCCATTTCCAACAACCATAGGGTCTGCATAAATTATAATAAGCATATTATTATCATTTTCTTTGTAACAGCCTCAGAACTTTCTTTATCTATAAACACTGGTTTTGGAATAGACGATATCTAAGAATCTAACAGTATGATACAATTAAGCTAAAACAAAAGGATAGATATAAAGATGCCAAGTTTTAATTTAAAACAGAAAAACATTTGAGAAATGATTATCTCTCCCACCACCATCATTTTACTGAAAAGGAAAATTTTAACCTCAAAGCATAAGAAATACATAATTTCAAAACAAAGATACCCTTTAACCTAAAAAAATCAACTTAGTAAAGCACTACATTGTCCTTACGTTCTCCATATTGCTGTAGATTCATAATAACTATCACGGACCCAGTGCCAATCAATGAGCTATACTTTGGGAGCCACTGTTGTAAAGTTCTTTGACAAAGAACTTAGAGTCAGCATTTTCCTGGGTTTATCTCACACAACATTCATCCCCTGAGATGCTTCTAAATAAAAGATTTCCTGGTTTTAGAGCAAAAAGGTGTGGTGGTGCTGGTACTTTACAGTATAACCCCTTTCAGAGATTCTTAGTGAATAATGTATGTTCAGAGTTCTCTTGAAATAAAGAAAATGTTACCTTTATTTCCTCTCTCATTTAAAAAAATGATATCATTTACCCCAGGAAATATTTTTTTTCTGCATATAGCACCTATTCACATTCTTCAAAACTAGTATACTGAATATCGCATTCTCAGAGTAGTCTATCATTTTCCTGAAATCAACTCCACATCCTGACCTGCCAATATACCTAATAGGACCACCCTTTTCCTACTGCCCAGTGGTAACTTTGGAGGAAGGATTGACCTACAGTCAAGAAATATTAGTTAAGTGAACTGGAAGTGAGCCTAAGACTTCAGGCAGCAGGCTACCAGGTGAGTTGAGAATAAAGCCCTGTGGGGACGAAGACTTGGTGTTCATGAGGGAGATGGTATCCTCCCATGCCCATCAGAGGAACTCATGTGTCTTAGGCCCTCTTTATTCCTGATCACTTCAGCAGGTTCAGCTGTATGTAGTTCAGTTCAGTTGCTCAGTCGTGTCCAACTCTTTGCGACCCCATGAATCGCAGCACGCCAGGCCTCCCTGTCCATTACCAACTCCCGGAGTTCACTCAGACTCATGTCCATCGAGTCAGTGATGCCATCCAGCCATCTCATCCTCTGGCGTCCCGTTCTCCTCCTGCCCCCAATCCCTCCCAGCATCAGAGTCTTTTCCAATGAGTCAACTCTTTGCATGAGGTGGCAAAAGTACTGGAGTTTCAGCTTTAGCATCATTCCTTCCAAAGAAATCCCAGGGCTGATCTCCTTCAGAATGGACTGGTTGGATCTCCTTGCAGTCCAAGGGACTCTCAAGAGTCTTCTCCAATACCACAGTTCAAAAGCATCAATTCTTCGCCGCTCAGCTTTCTTCACAGTCCAACTCTCACATCCATACATGACCACAGGAAAAACCATAGCCTTGACTAGATGAACCTTTGTTGGCAAAGTAATGTCTCTGCTTTTGAATATGCTATCTAGGTTGGTCATAACTTTCCTTCCAAGGAGTAAGCATCTTTTAATTTCATGGCTGCAGTCACCATCTGCAGTGATTTTGGAGCCCCCCAAAATAAAGTCTGACACTGTTTCCACTGTTTCTCCATCTATTTCCCATGAAGTGGTGGGACTGGATGCCATGATCTTCGTTTTCTGAATGTTGAGCTTTAAGCCAACTTTTTCACTCTCCACTTTCACTTTCATCAAGAGGCGTTTTAGTTCCTCTTCACTTTCTGCCATAAGGGTGGTGTCATCTGCATATCTGAGGTTATTGAGATTTTTCCTGGCAATCTTGATTCCAGCCTGTGCTTCTTCCAGTCCAGCGTTTCTCATGATGTACTCTGCATAGAAGTTAAATAAGCAGGGTGACAATATACAGCCTTGATGTACTCCTTTTCCTATTTGGAACCAGTCTGTGTAAGGATACCAAAATAACAGTGACATAAACAAGGTAATGTTAATTTTTCTCTCATATACATAATCACCTACATAGTCTTGAGCAGTGGTTCTCAAAGTGCAGCTCCAGGGGAGCAGCGTCAGCATCACAGGGACACTGTTAGAAATGCAAATTCTTTTCATTGTTTTCTTTCTTTAAATTTTTAATTGGAGCATAATTGATTTAAAATGCTGTGTTAGGTTCTGCTGTACAGCAAAGTGAATCAGTTATACATATGCATATATGCACTCTTTTTTTTTAATCAATAGATTCTTTTCCCATATAGGTCATTACAGATTACTGACTAGAGTTTCCTGTGCTATACAGTAGGTCATTATTAGTTTATTTATTTTTACATAGCATATTGTGTGTATGTCAATTCCAGGCTTCTCTGGTGGCTCAGCAGTAAAGAGCCTGTCTGCCTATGCAGGAGACATAAGAGACCTGGGTTCAATCCTGGAGTTGGGAAGATCCCCTGGAGGAGGAAATGGCAACCCACTCCAGTATTCTTGCTGGGAAATCCCTTGGACAGAGAAGACTGGCTTCTTGAAGTCCATGGGGGTCACAAAAGAGTTGGATATGACTTAGCAACTAACACTGAGTTCTTCAGCCATTGGCCTGGTTCAGGCACTCCAGCAACTCCACCTGGATGGCTGTGATGGCTGTCTTCTAATAGCCTCTGTCACGTCCACTGATGCTTTTCAACTTGGCTCATCCCACCTAACTAGGGGGCTATCTTCCTCAGAATGTAATTTGTTGTCTCCTTCTTACTAGACTATCATTGGATTCCCCACTGGCAAAACCCGAACTCTGTAAGGAAGGTCACAGAGTCTTCTCACTTCTGGCACTTCTCTTTCTTCTTCATTATCCCTCACCCCCTCATCTGGACACCTTCTAGATCCCAGCTGTAGTAAATACTGTTTCCAGAACCTACCACACCAGTTTCCCCTCCACAGTTTTACACATGCTATTTCCCTTTTTGGAATGTCTGTGTTGATGCTCCTCTACACACACACATTCATACACTCATACACACTCACACATATGTGCTCAGACACAATCTTTTTAAACTGATAAACACATGCTCATTTTTCACAATCTAATCTACACACCAGTTCTTCAGGGCCTTTCTCCACCCCCCATGCTTGGTTACTTACTTCTTTGTGTTCCCATTGTAGCTATTCCTACTTATTCTAGAATATTTAGCACACTGTATTTTAATTTTTTGCGTACAAATCTGCCTCCCAGATTTGATGGGGAGTTTCTTGGAAGCAGGTACTGCTACTTATTCAGTGAACATTAAATGTCCACTGTGTGCCTGGAAGTTTATATCCTGAGGACTAGGGCCTACCACAGTGTCAGTGTCTGATGGGTACCCAATAAGGACAAAGCATGAATGCAAGAATGTTTTCTGTAAACTCTTTCAAGGATGCAATGATTATAATATACCTATGGGTGTTCTTGAGAAACATACATAGAAGCATATTGGTAATGTATTAAATCTGGTAAACTCAGAAGTGAGAAAATATTTTCAGAATAAGTATTGGCCTTTAAATAGCAGAAGAAGGGAATTCTCTGGTGGTCAAATGGTTACAGCTCCATGTTTCCAGTGCAGGGGGCACAGGTTTGATCCCTTGTTGGGGAGCTAAGATCCCAGAGGCATCCAAGTGTGGCCAAAAAAAAATGAAGAATTTAAAAATAATAAAGAGCAAAAGAAGGAGAAGGAGGGAAATGAGAAAAAAACCTGGGATCAGGGCAAAAGATGTGAAGTTTCTATGCTCAAAGCAAGGAATGTATTTGTACCTGGGAACATAGGGGAAAACAAGTCCTGTAACAGTGATTTCAGCTCTACAGAGAAACGAATATTATCCTTCCAAGTTTGTAAGACATAATCGCACTTGCCCCTTGTGCTGAGCAGGAGACGGTGAATTACGTTGTCTGTGTACAGATGAATTTAAATTCCCACAGGCACAGGTGACTATGATGCCACTTCACCCTGAAATCTTTCCTTTCAATTTCTTGAAAGAAGGGAGAATATCCTGATGTGTGAAGCTTTTCTTCTGGTTATTAAAAAAATAAAAGTCTCTCCAGGCAATTGTCCAAGCCCAAGAGCTTAAATGAAAATGTTTATTTTGAGAATTTTTCATGTAATTCTCTGTTTGGATTGAAGGTAGAGACCTTTTCTTGCCTAATCATGGGACAGAGAGTAATAAATGCTGTTAAAATTCCAGACCAAGTTGGAATCAAGGACACTTAGCAGAGACAAGTGGTACTGTTGTGGCTCCTGGGCAGAGGCAAAAGGGCAAGCCAATCTTTTTATGGTCTGTCCTGTGCCAAGATCTAGCTTTGTTTATTCGATCAGTGAATCCATTCTGGAAGGTTATGTTCATTACGGTACTTTGTCACTAATCGGATAAAGGAAACAATCAATGTGATTGCCAATACTGTTACTTTTTGGAATGAACCAAGCAATATATATGCAGTTATGGTAAATAATTGTTGGATGTAAAATATTATGGACGATAGTTACAATTTGCTTGTCAGTGATGGAGCTACTATACAATGCAAATAAAAAATTCCACAATCTTTCCATAATTTTCATGAAGGGCTCTTCTAGATGGAAATTTTTATTTATGTAATTTTCATAGGATATAATTTGACATAGACTCTGTCTCCTAAGCAGAGTGTGCTGTAAACACTCTATTTAGCTTGCAATTACCGTACAGTTAAATGACTAATCACAGAAACTCACTCCATGGTCATTGACAAAAATGGCCACACTTAACAAATGAAATTAACACTGAGAAAAACGAATCTGCCTCTTCCCCACACCCAGAAAGTCAATCACATAAAATTGCCTCAAATATGACAATTCTGTGATGAGACACAGTTAATCTGTGCTGTCTGAGCCAGAAAATTTCATATCTTAGGTCCTGATTTTTCCACTCCAAGTACAGCTGAATGCAGTGAAGAAGGATGGGGAGAACTCATTCACAACAAAGGGTAAGACATTTTCTAAGTATGCTTGGATGAGGTGCTTAAACTCTATTTCACAACATTTTTCATCCCCACTAACCCTTCTCTTATATCCTACCAAATAAAAAGATATTGATTCTTAATGAAAGGTACTTATGAAACAATGACCATATCTTTCTAGCTCCCATTACCTTGATTTTAGAAATAACATCTAGTTCATGTTAGAGACTTCTGTTAGGGCTGGAAAACTCAGAAAATGTCACCAAGAATGCCATGAACCCCAGGAAACAACTGCTCCCCCCCCTGGATTTCACTCCCATTCATGCAGAGTTTTATCTGAAAAGGTACTGGGGTCTTTTGGCATATGTTGACTATAGTTAGCTCTCTTTTCCATGCTCTATTGTGGCTCTTCCAAAATGTCACTATTCCCAAGTTCTCTCCCTACCACATGTCTTCTCAGTGTCAGCAGATCATCTTGCTTCTCCAGACTCAGGGACACTAGAAGCCAATACATAGGAACTCTCCCAACATGGTGAAACCTTTGTACCCACCTCCTCATCCCCTTCCTCATCTATACATTTTCTGTGTCTTCACCCATCCTCACCTGCTCCTATCCTGATACAATGAAAAAGATGTTTCTCCCACAGTCTAAAACTGAACTCTCTAACTAAATCCTGATTCTATCCTCTCAGAATTCTTCTCTTCTGAATTTTCAACTTTTAGTACCTCTTTCCCATCGATACCTCAAATCAAAAAGTAAATGAAAACTTTTCATTAACCTTTCTACTCCTTAGAAATCAAATTTCCTTAAAGAATTGCTTCCAGCTTGTGTGTTGTGTCAGCCAGCCCACAAAAAATGACCCTACAATGGTTCATTGGTCTTCAGGTCCTTATTTTGTTCCCTCTCTCTGAACTGGCTTTGTGATTCACTTTTTTGGGCCAAAGGATGAAACAAAGGGACACTGTATAACTTCTGAGATTAGGTCAAAAGAAATTTTGCACTTTCTACCAGGGTATCCTGGAACCTGCTCTAAGGGAAGCTAGTCACCACACAAAAAGTCCAACCAGCCTGAGATTGCTGTGCTCTTAGGAAATCCAAACTGTCTATGTGGGGAGGTGTAAAGAGAGAATGACAGGGCTGCCTGTCTAGTCCCCAGCAGTTCCTATCAACCCAGGTGAGCACCTGCCATTGGAGTGAGAAGCCCTCTTGGACTTTAAGCCCAATCACTTCAGTTCAGTCGCTCAGTCGTGTCCGACTCTTTGTGACCCCATGAATCACAGCACGCCAGGCCTTCCCGTCCATCATCAACTCCCAGAGTTCACTCAGACTCACGTCCATCGAGTCAGTGATGCCATCCAGCCATCTCATCCTCTGTCGTCCCCTTCTCCTCCTGCCCCCAATCCCTCCCAGCATCAGAGTCTTTTCCAATGAGTCAACTCTTCACATGAGGTGGCCAAAGTACTGGAGTTTCAGCTTTAGCATCATTCCTTCCAAAGAAATCCCAGGGCTGATCTTCAGAATGGACTGGTTGGATCTCCTTGCAGTACAAGGGACTCTCAAGAGTCTTCTCCAACGCCACAGTTCAAAAGCATCAATTCTTCGGCGCTCAGCCTTCTTCACAGTCCAACTCTCACATCCATACGTGACCACAGGAAAAACCATAGCCTTGACTAGACGGACCTTTGTTGGCAAAGTAATGTCTCTGCTTTTGAATATGCTATCTAGGTTGGACAGAATAGAACCTTCCAATTGTTCTGGCCCCAGTCAAGATCTGACTGCAACCACGTGAGAGATACTGCACTAGTTTCTGAGGGCTGCTGTAACAAAGTAGTAACATACATAAACTGAGGAGCTTAAAACACCAGAAGTTTATTCTCTTATAGTTCTGGAGGCAGGAAGTTTGAAGTGAAGGTATCAGTAGGGCCGTGGTCCCTCTGAGACTCTGGGAAGAGTCTTTGTTTGCCTTTTCTGAGCTTCTGGTGGGGGATTCATGAGCACTGATCAATCCTTGACATTCTTGGAATTGTAGCTGAGTTCCTGCCTCTGTCATAACTTGGCATTCTCCTTGGGGGTTTTAAAAGGAGACCAATCATGTTGAACTAACACTCCACTCTACCCCAGGAAGATCTCATCTTAACTAATTCTATCCATAAAGACCCTGTTTCTAAATAAGGTCACATTCTAGGCACTGGGGGTTAGGATTTCAACATATGTTTCTAAGGGACAAAATTCAGCTCGTAATAGACCTCAGTCTAGAACCACTCAGCTGAACCCATTCAATCCACAAAACATGAGAATAATCATAAACATTTAAAAAAATACAGGATCAAGTAAAGTGTGATAAAGCAAAATGCAATAAAACAAGGTATGTCTATACATTTACCTCCCTTTCTTACTGAAGTCTATCAAAATAACCAAGAGACTTTGTATGCGAGAATAACTTCATCAAATCCCCGAAAAACAAAGGGTGATATCAGCATACCAGAAACTTGAAGGATTTCTTAATAATGCAAAGCAGAATTAAATTGAAAGAGAAAGTAAAAACACAGCCAGAGACTAGATACAAGACGGTTGAGGAGTATGTGGACGTAGAGCACATCTCTCTCCATGGATGCACCAGGAATACATTTTCAGAGGCAGAAGATACCACGGAGCATAATCTGTAAGCTGGCAGGAGTCTCTGACCACCCAAAAGGAATATGTAGATCCACACAAAACTTGGTTGGATGAAGGAAGGAGGGGAAAATGAGGAGGGGAAAGAGCAGGATCAGATCTGCACTTGGAAGGTGGGGGAGCTGGAGCAGGGGTAAGAGGCCCACATTGGGACAATCAGTTGGGACAGAAGGGAAGCATTTGAGGCTGTCGGAGAGTACAGCAGCTAATCTGTGACGGTCTGAATGGAATGAGAACCACACGGACAGTCTGTGCTGTGGCCCTATGTACCCTGGACAGGGATGTAAGTCCACCAGAAAGCACAGTGGCTGGGAGCTGGAGCGTAGGGATTGGAGAGCAATCGCAGCGCAAGGCCTGCTGTTGACTGCGGGGAGATGGCCCGAGGGAAAGGCAGGGAGGAGAACACCCTGGAGAAAGCCTCTGGAGGAAAGCCGGGCAGCCGTGGCGGCAGGGCGCTGTTGCTGAGCCGTGTGCAGGGCTGGAGCCACTATTGGAGCCTCTCTCTCCCCACATGCCAGCACTGGCAGCTGACCAACAGAGAAAGACCCCAGAGGGGGCAGCCCTTTGAGCTCCTGCTGCCCCAAGCAGTAGAGAAGGACCAGTCAGAGAGGCCCTTTGAACACCAGCTGCCAGGGCAAGAAAAAGATGGTAATAACGCTACATCTTCTGTGCCGGTGGCGGCCAGCTCCCCTGCGCAGGCGCCGCAGCTGCAACCGCAGTAGAGCTCTAGGGTACCCAGGAGTGGAGTGGCGGAGCAAGAGCAAAGACCTTTCCGCCAGCTGCAGAAGCTGCAGATTAAAGCCACATGTTCAACTAGGTAGACTTGAGTTTATGGAATATATAAAAGGACAATGGATATTCCCCCCAAATAAAAAGCCCTCGCTATGGGAGGTGTGGACATGGGAAGCAAGAATACATAGGAGTAGGGAAGATTAGAGTCTGAGCTGTCCCCACATCAGGTCCAGAGAATTGGAGGACCTATTAGGTGGAAGTGGGCTGTGACTCACAGTGGGGTAAAGGACGCCGACAGCTGAGATCTGGGAAAAACATTTACTATTATTCTTATATTTTGATTCATTCTATAGTTGGTTCTGGATTTTTTTCTCTTCTTTTTTTGCCAATCAAAAAATGGGCAGAAGACCTAAATAGACATTTCTCCAAAGAAGACATACAGATGGCTAATAAACATGTGAAAAAATGCTCAACATTGCTTAATATTAGAGAAATGCAAATAAAAATTACAGTGAGGTATCACTTCACATCGGTCAAAATGGCCATCATAAAAAAATCTACAAACAATAAATGCTGGAGAGAATATGGAGAAAAGGGAACCATCTTTCACTTTTGGTAGGAATGGAAATAGATATAGCCGCTTTGGAGAACTGTGTGGAAATTTCTTAAAAAACTAGGAATAAAACTACCATATGACCCAGCAATCCCACTCCTGGGCATATACCCTGAGAAAACCACATTTCTAAAAGATACATGCACTCCAATGTTCACTGTAGCACTGTTTACAGTAGCTATTGCAACTGTACAATTGCAGTAGATCATTGAAGCACTATTTACTGTATTTACAGTACAGGACATGAAAGCTACCTAGATGTCCATCGACACATGGATGGACAAAGAAGTTGTGGTATACATTTACAATGGAATATTACTCAGCCATAAAAAGGAACAAATTCAGTTCCAATGAAGTGGATGAACCCAGAACCTGCTTTAAAGTGAAGTGAGTCAGAAAGACAAACATCAATATCAATATGTATATTAATGCATATATATGAAATCTAGAAAAATGATACCAATGAACCTATTTGCAGGGCAGGGATAGACACACAGACAATGAGCTTGTGGACACTGTGGGGGAGGGTAGGATGAGTTGAGAGAATAGCAATGAAACATATATATTACCATTTGCAAAACAGATAGCCAGTGGGAATTTGCTGTATAACGCAGGGAGCTCAGTCAGGTGCTCTGCAACAACCTAGAGGGGTGGGATGGGATGAGAGGTGAGTGGGATGTTCAAGAAGGAGGGGAAATATCTATTCATATGGCTGGTTCATGCTGATGTATGGCAGAAACCAACACAACACTGTAAAGCAATTATCCTCCAATTAAACAGAACTAAATTGAAACAAACAAAAAACACAGCCAGAGAATCCAGGAGGAGGCTGAGGAGAGAACTTCTGAAATAGTGATAAATGTGGGAAACAGCCTGGGCCTCAGAATCCACAGGATCAGGTAAGTGTGAGGGTCGGAGCCAGTCTCCCTTCCCTGTGTCTCCCTCCTCGCTCGTAAGAGCTGGGCAAGGTATGCTCCCTCACCTATGGACGTTACAAAATAAAGTGGAACCTTTTCGTGGGGGCTCCTATTTTAGCTTTAGGGGCCAGAAGGGTGAAGGAACAGTTCCTTGATAGAGGCAAGGCTCCACAGACAGGAAGGAGACAAATAGTGAGGGACACATGGCTCAGTACTGGGGCAGGAACTATGAACTGGCTCCCATCCATTCGCCCTCTTCTGGTGCACCACCCAAGTGGGTGGGGTGCCCTCATCCGTCAGGCCACCATCAGGCCCTGAGAGCTTAGCCTGCTCACGGGGGACCCTCACGTGATGATCCAGCATATCCACTCACAGTGTCATCTCACCACTGACTGTGCAGTGCTGTTCTGTACAAGAGACACCTCTAATTCAGAATTTCTCATCATTGACATTATTGACACTTGGGGCCAGACAAATCTGTGTTAGGGGAGTTTGTCTTGTGCATTGTAGGATGTAGGACAAGCACCACCCAAAAATGCCTCCAGACATTGCCAAATCTTCCCCCACTGAGAACTATTACTTTCAATTTACAGCAAACAAGCCCCATCTTTGACTCCTTTCTTTTATTAGGAGACTTTAAAACCCCATCCTCTGTGAAATATTGGTCATGTCTAGTTGTACCAGCCTGCTTAGCCCCTACTCCCACTTTCTAAATTCTTCCTGGGACCTGACTCTCTTACCCAAGCAGAGCCACCACGGAGGCATGGGCTCTCAGACAGCATCCAGATGTGGGTCTTGCCACCGCACTTGCAGATGCCTGCAAGCAAGGCTCTCTGCCGTCTCAAACGTGTGATCTGTGATTTCAGAAACGTGCAGTTCTTGTACTAACTCAAAACTTCTCTCAGCAATGAATCTGTTTGTATTGAGCCAGAGGAATGTGGCTCACAAAAGAGGAAAGGCAGGAGCTGGCGGTTGAGAGGCAGACACCAAGGATTCGATCAACTGAAGTTAGTGGAGGGAGCAAATTCTTAAGGATCCAGATAGAAAAAGGAACAGGCAGACAGTGCCCACTGGACAGCTGGCTTTGCTGGAGTTTCGCTGGAGTTCACGGTTCCTCTCTGGGAAATGTCTCCAAGAAAGACAAGCTCACCTGCTTCTGGGAGGAAGACCTGTCTCCCCGGATGCCCTGGAGATAAAAGGTCAAGTAGAAGGAGAGGTTTGGAGAGTGAAAGAAGAGACTGGATTGGGTCATGGCTGGAGTCCTTTGGGGGGATCCTTCCAGCAGGCCAACCTCCCACTCACACCCTGGAAGTGTGTGTTAGGAGAGGGACAGGAGTCAGGAGAAGGGGCCCCTTTATTCTTTCCACAGGCAGCGGGGAACGGGCAATGTCTTCATTAGTCAGGCTTCTGGTTATCTTTCTTCGGGCTTTCCTATGGATGTAGATGCACACATGGAACCTCCCAACCACCCTTCTCAGAGGGAACACATCAGTCTGAGTAAATCAATCTTGCCTACTCAGCTCTCATTTATCTACTAACAGCGAGCTCACTCCAGTGGAAATGGAGAAGGGGGAGGAGATCGAGGTATTCTATAATTCACCAAGATGTCAAAGTGCTGCTTCATTAAAATAAAACAAAAACAAATAAATTGTTATTACTCCAGAGCAGTGGGCAGCAAACTCTAAGCCCACCACCTATTGTTGTAAACAAAGTGTTATCAGAACACAGCCTCACTCACACTGTCCTTGACCACTTCCAGTGACAGAATAGATTAGCTGTGGCAGAGATCATATGATCTGCAAAGTCTGAAATATTTACTAACTTGTATTTTGCATAACTACAATAAACAAAGGACAGAAATGGTATGGACCTAACAGAAGCAGAAGATATTAAGAAGAGGTGGCAAGAAAACACTCCTGTACATGAACTATACAAAAACTATACAAAAAAAGATCTTCACGACCCAGATAATCACGATGGTGTGATCACTGACCTAGAGCCAGACATCCTGGAATGCGAAGTCAAGTGGGCCTTGGAAGCATCACTATGAACAAAGCTAGTAGAGGAGATGGAATTCCAGTTGAGCTATTTCAAATCCTAAAAGATGATGCTGTGAAAGTGTTGCACTCAATCTACCAACAAATTTGGAAAACTCAGCAGTGGCCACAGGACTGGAAAGGTGAGATTTCATTCCAGTCCCTAAAAAGGCAATGCCAAAGAATGCTCAAAATACTGTACAATTGCACTCTTCTCACATGCTAGCAAAGTAATGCTCAAAATTCTCCAAGCCAGACTTCAACGGTATGTGAACCATGAAATTCTAGATGTTGAAGCTGGATTTAGAAAAGGCAGAGGAAAAGAGATCAAATTGCCAACATCCACTGGATCACTGAAAAAGCAAGAGAGTTCCAGAAAAACATCTACTTCTGTTTTATTGACTATGCCTTTGACTGTGTGGATCACAACAAACTGGAAAATTCTTAAAGAGATGGGAATACCAGACCATCTGACCTGCCTCCTGAGAAATGTGTATGCAGGTCAAGAAACAACATTTAGAACTGGACATGGAACAACAGACTGGTTCCAAATTGGGAAAGGAGTACGTCAAGGCTGTTTATTATCACCCTGCTTATTTAACTTATATGCAGAGTATATCATGAGAAATGATGGGCTGGATGAAGCACAACCTGGAATCAAGATTACCAGAAGAAATTTCAATAACCTCAGATATGAAGATGACACCACACTTATGGCAGAAAGCAAAGAAGAACTAAAGAGCCTCTTGATGAAAGTGAAAGAGGAGAGTGAAAAACTTGACTTAAAACTCAGTGTTCAGAAAACTAAGATCATGGCATCTGGTCCAATCACTTCATGGCAAATAGATGGGGAAAAAGTGGAAACAGTGAGAAACTTTACTTTTTTGGGCTCCAAAATCACTGCAGATGGTGACTGCAGCCATGAAATTAAAACACTTGCTCCTTGGAATAAAAGTAATGACCAACCTAGATAGCATATTGAAAAGCAGAGACATTACTTTGCCAACAAAAGTCTGTCTATTCAGGGCTATGTTTTTTCCAGTAGTCATGTATGGATGTGAGAGTTGGACTATAAAGAAAGCTGAGCGCCGAAGACTTGATGCTTTTGAACTGTGGTGTTGGAGAAGACTCTTGAGAGTCCCTTGGATTGCAAGGAGATACAACCAGTCCATCCTAAAGGAAATCAGCCCTGAATATTCATTGGAAGGACTGATGTTGAAGCTGAAACTCCCATGCTTTGGCCACCTGATTGAAGAGCTGACTCATTTGAAAAGACCCTGATGCTGGGAAAGATTGAGGGCAGGAGGAGAAGGGGACGACAGAGGATGAGATGGCTGGATGGCATCACTGACTCAATGAACATGAGTTTGAGTAAATTCTGGGTGTTGGTGATAGACAGGGAGGCCTGGCGTGCTGCAATCCATGGGGTCGCAAAGAGTTGGACATGACTGGGCGACTGAACTGAACTGATTTTGCATAAAATGCTTGCCAACCCAGCTCCAGAGCACTGAACACCAAAGTTGTTTTTTTTTTTTTTAATACACCATTCAGTAGCCTGCTTTTTCCTCTGTGCTTTGGCTATACTGTAAGTGTAAGGCTGACAGTTGCTGTAGACTATACGCTTAGATCTCTTCATTTTCCAACAAATGGTGCTTTTCAGAGAGGTCTGGAATGCTGCCAGCAGGACCTGGTTGGACCCTCAAGTCTGCAGGGCTGAAAGGTGGAGAGAGGACAGACGAGACCAGAGATGTTCAGATGGAAGGTGTGAGGACCAGATTATGAGTCTACTTTAAAAACTCAGGATGGGGAATTTCCTGGTGGTCCAGTGGTTAGGACTCCATGCTTCCACGGCAATGGGCACAGGGGGCATGGTTCAATCCCTGGTCAGATCCAACAAGCTACGTGACTCAGCCAAAAAACCAAAAGCAAGCAAGCAAGCAAACAAAAAACCAGGATGGAGCCAGTTGAAAAGTGCGGTGAGGCAGGGCAGAGGGTGGCCTGTCGCCAGGGGCTCTTCCCCACTTCCAGCCAGCCTGCCTTCTCATCTCTGCTCCTCTACCTGTGGGAAGGGGCTTCCTCCCATGGTCACCCATGCAGAAAACCAAAGCCCATTTTCCCTCTCTGTTGTCCCTATATTGCCATTGCCCTCTGCTCTTCCTTGCCTTCAAACCCAGATTCCCCCAGAGACTTCCATCTGCAGCCTTGCCTTCTGGCAGCTTTCCCAACCCACTGGGAGCACCCTGGGGAGAAAAGAGCAAACACACATGCAATGGGCAAGGCTTGTAAGAAACCTGTCAAATATCATTTTGAGAATCTAGGCCTGCACTTAAATACAGTCCTAGCACAAAACAAGTAGCAAAACAGGGTTTTCTTTACAAACTGATGGCTACAGGGTTGGGGGGCTTGTGAGTGCCTCTGTTCTGTAGGATTCTTTATTGAAGAAAATTCATTTAATTCAGTCAATCACTGTTACTATGAGCTGGCTGCTGGGATATGCAGGAAGCCTTGGTGTATTGGTTTAAAAGTGGTTTTATCTTCCCAGCGGAAATTCTTGTTTATGCAATGACTGGACATCAGAAGATTCGGATAATACGACCCTTTGTATTGTATTTGTGTCATGTTTCACAACAAATAAAAGCCCTTTCTCAGAGATTACTGTAGTTGGTCTTCCCAGTCAGTCTGGGAGGTAGGTAAAATTCTATTCATGGGGAAAAATAAGTAAATTAGGCTCCTTGAAGTTAATTGTCTTGTTAACCTTGGCTGCACTAGGTTAGTACACTAAACAAGACTTTGATTTCTAAGTTCTTAGAATTTTCCCTAGCGTTCTTATTGCATTTTCCAATTTTAGAATGCTAGTTTATCTCATAATGAACTATTATTTCTTGTAGTAGGAACCTAAATTCTTATGCTCACTAAGCATTGTCTATGTACTAAATAAAGGATATACCATAAACACACCCAAAGAAGCCAGGATGAATAGAATATAATTAACTCATTTACAAGACACCTTTTATCATTTTTTATAATCAACAAATATTAAGAGTATATGTTTTTCCAAGGCTGAGAAAGTCAAATAGTAGGCTAAGTAGGGATTATAAGATTTGGGGGAACCATAGGCGTTTCGGGTAGGAATATAATCCTGAACAAATGGCCCTCTCATTCATTCAAAAGTCAATCAATTATAACTTTACATGGAGAGGTCATATGCTTGGTGGTTAGGGCTGCAGACTGGATAGATAAAGCCATAGGATAGATAGATAGGAGCCAGATAGATCCTGAGAAAATTTCTAGACTTTTCTCAACTTAAGCTTTTACATGTATAAAATAGTGCTTACTTTACTAAGTTGCTATAGAGATTGAATAGGATAATTCATTTTTATAAACTGCTTAGAACAGTGTATGCATGCATTCATGTGTGCAAAGGTGCTTCAGTTGTGTCCGTCTCTTTGTGACCTTATGGACCATAGCCCGCCAGACTCCTCTGTCCATGGGATCCTCCGGGAAAGAAAACTGGAGTGGGTTGCCATGCCCTCCTCCAGGGGATCTTCCTAACTCAGGGACTGAATCAGTGCCTCTTTCATCTCCTGCTTTGGCAGGCAGGTTCTTTACCACTAGTGCCACGTGGGAAGACCAGAATAATACATACCACATGGCAATTGATGGATAAACTTCTGTTACTGTTATCAATAGCATTATCAATATAAACGATATATTTTTTACCTTTCCCCTACCTCAGTCAGAAGTCTCTCAATTTCTGTGAAAAGATGCAGCATGGTTGAGGTGTAGGGTGCCTGCAGAAACCTGTTTTAGGAAAGGTGGTCTGTCTTTCTTTAATTTCGTGCTACACAATGTTCTTGCCTCTATTAAGCTAGCAACAAGCCCCAGGCAATATTACCTTTTCAAGATGAGGACAGGCTCCCACATTGGGGCTGTCAGAGAGAATTTGGGGCGTGTGAGCCATTTCAATGAATCAGACCTGACAAATCCGATTTACAGATTAAAATAATGTTGTGATATTTACCAAAAGTATATATAGCAAGTTAAGACACCTCTGACAGGCAGACATTGATTGCCTATTATAATCAGCTGGTATAATTTAGCTACCACCAGAAGCAAAATGCTTAGGAAAGGTAAATCTGATCATAAATAATTTCCATTTTGATGCATTGAAAAATCAAGTGAGACCTTTATTCAGGGCTTGCTACAAGGTGACATATCTACTACATTATGCGAGGCCACAGCAGGTTTAATTTGGGTGTTAGGAGAAGATCTGATTTGACATAAACAGATGCCAAACAAAGCGTTTAGAGCAATTTCACCAGGTACCAGTATATTAAGATAGACAGAGAAACGACAGAAACCCACTGCCTGCATATATTCACTAAATTTCTGATGCTTGTGGGACTTTGTCAATATTACTTAATCAATATCCCCAACAATTCTGAGCAGAATCAAGAATCATAGCCTTGAAAGAGACCTCAAGGTGTCATTTTATCTGGAAGCCCTGGAGCAAGGTTATTGCTTAGGAGAAGCATGGTCTGACTTTCAAAACTTATTTGTTGAATGAAGGAAAAAATTCTCTTCACCTCCCATCCCCAGAAGGCTGCTTTGCCCCAGGGGTATAAGTGGGGCTGAAAAGCCTGGATCGGCCCCAGGAGTTTAAAGTTCTATCCACTAACTTATTAATTATTTATACCCTGCCTTCTTCTAAAAAAGATTTGAGGGAGCCTACAACAAAAGACACCGACAATAAAGAGTCTTGTCCTCAGTCATCCCTTGCAGGGTTTCATTATCACTTTCATGATCATCAAAAATGAGTATTAAATGGTTATTTGCATGGGATGCTATGCCAGGGGCTGAATAAATCAGACAGAGCCAGCTCTAACCTCCGTGAATTTCCATCCCTTCAGTTTGTGTTCATTCATTCTTTTGACAAATATTTATTTAGCACATTTCACACACAAGTGCTGTTAGGCAGTGTGGGGGTGGTAAAAATGAATCATGTGTGGACACTGCCCTGCCTTTAAGAAGTTAGTGGACAAGTTTAGGGAGGCTAGGGCAAGCATATATGATACCAATGTCTGTGTGTGGATAAAACACAAACCTAAATACTCCAAGCTAAGCCGGGCAGAAGGGATCAGTGCTGTGGGTGAGTCACAGAGGACTGCAGTGGAAGAAGGTTCGGGGGGATGGCATGGTGTGTCTTAAAGAAAAATGAGCTGAAGCAGATCAGGCTGCAGGCAAAGTCGCAAAGGAGAGTTCAGCCTTCCCAGGCACTTCTCTGCCCTCCTGGCGCTCTCTGCCTCCTCTGCCCTCTCCTCTTCTCATCTGGACACCCCAAGCCCTCTTGCTGTCACACTGCCTGGTTTCACCTTTCCTGAAGACTGGCATGCCTCTGGCTGAGAAATGCCTGATTCTATAGGACTCAGCTCTGCTAGAGATCACCAATATAGATATTGGTGGGATATAGAACTCTTATCTATACCAAGGTAGACACAACTAGCCATTATCTGTCACCATGTCATGCCTAGGAGTGTCTGATTTTAAGAGGATCAGGCCTGGCACAGTTGACAAAATATGTGGTACTTGGAGGCCTCTGCTTGGTGTAAGAGCTTTCTGGGTGCCCTCAAACCCAGGACCCAAATATTAATAAATTCTAGCTCTGTGTACTTAAAAAACAAGGAGTCCCCAGAGAAAACTTCCTTGAAGGGTCTCAATAGAAGTTGACACTCCAGCCTGTAAGAAGAAGAAAGACTCTCTTCAGCTACAGACCTTCATTCCTTGGAGCAGCAATTCTTTTTTTTAATTAAATTTATTTATTTTTAATTGAAGGATAATTGCTTTACAGGATTTTGTTGGGTTTTGCCAAACATCAATATGAATCAGCCATAGGTATACCTGTAGGTATACTTCAGTTTATATAAGGATCTCAGGGAAACTTGAAAGAATACAGATTCCAAGGCTCCAGCCCTGGAAACTCTGTTTCTTTAGGAAGTCTGGAGTGGATCTTGGAATCTGCATTTTTAACAAGTTTCACAGCAGCCTCTGGGGAGGTGGTCTTAGGCTGACCCTTGAGATACACTGCCAAAGGGACACACATTCTGGGAGGAGGTCCAGAAGTGCAGGAAGGTGTCTGTCTTGTTCACAGATGAACTCCTAGCACTAGAACAGGACGGAGCTCAGATTGACCATATAGTAAATATGCTGATTTAATTAATGCTGGGGACTTGCCCTGCCTCCTGGCACCCTGAGAGGGGAGGCCTTGGTCATATTTTTTGGTGAATGAATCATTGGGGAAAGTATAAAGGTATAGCAAAGACTGCAGAAAGGACTCTGGATTATGTAGATATGGAATGAGGCAGTGGAGAACTAGTCTAGTTGAGTCTAGGAATCACAGGCAGAGTCTGCCCTGTCCTCAAGAAGTTGATAGGCTGAGGGTCAGGGTCAGAGTGGGAAGAAATGCTTTGGATTTTAGCCCAAGGGTCATAAAGCTACTTAGCATCTCATCACTCACCCTCCCCACTACCCAGGCTTCTAGAGGAAAGAAGATCTGAAAGAGAAGTGGAGGCTGGGAGAGGGAAGGTGGGATTGCAGGGCTGAGGCGGAAGGCAGTGGGGTAGCTCAAGGCTGCGGGCAGTGCACTCTGGAGGTGGGGGTGGGGGTGGAGACGCCTCCTCTGACCCACAAAGGATCCTCAGCAGCTCCTGCCACCACACCCCAGATGCAGCTGCCTCTTCTGCTTGGCATAGAGCAAAACTCCAAACAGGCTGCTTTGGGCCAAGGCATTTAGCCTGTGGCATTCAGTCCATTGTCAGGTTAAATTTATTCTTTTGTCTTATGACTGGCTTTGATTAAAAAAAAATAAAAGTCCATCCATCTAAAAGAAGAAATCCTACAACTTCTTCCAATGACTCATTGCTGGGCTTTGTAATTCACTGTCAGGAAACTCTCCTGCCTTGCATTCGATGTCAGTTAGCAGGAGAACAGAGAGCAGTCCCGATGTCCACTGACTGCATCGTTAGGTTTCTTAAGAGCACTACTTGGCACGGGTAGATATGGGCTCTGGCAGTTGCTCTAAGCTGGGCTGGCTGCCTTACAAATCTTGCTGTCATCTAGGATGGCTTAGTTGACATTTTGTCTGGTCTATTTTCCTTTCAGTGGAGTGAAACAGGATACTGGATACAACCTGTTAAAACCAGACTTCTTCCCAATATCATCATGCTAGAGAAAGCAATTTATGGATGCAGAATCTGTTTGGGGGCAATCTGGGAAAATTTCCCAATCAGTACCTTCTTCCCCAAAGTTCATGTAAAGGACTCTTTTAAGGATGGCTCCATATGTACATCTATTTCCATTCTAAAGGACGTGCGACTTAGGTTCTAGCCGTTAATGGTTAATGTAACTTTGCATAAGAAGGATAAATCCCAGAACTCATCTATAAATGGAGTGAGTTCTATTAGCAGTGAAAAATCCCCCAATGAAAATTCCAATGACTGACTATGTCCTACCATGTCCAGGTGATATGGGCTCTGGCTACTATCCTCAACTGCCTATTTCTTGCTCTTGTTCTCTTTGTTCCTCTGACAAGCTTATTTTCTTTCCGACCTCTGCATAAACCCCATTCCCCAAACCATGACCCCCATCCTCATACCTCTTTACAAGGAATGCTGTTACCCAGGTTTGTTTGTTGTTGGTAGTGTTTTTTTTTTTTTTTTCATATGATTGACTTCTTCATGTTATTCAAGTGTGAATTCAAACATGCCCTTCCCAGAGAGGTTTCCACGGTCATCAGTCTAAAGGAGTGCCTCCCTATTTCATTCTAACACTCTCAACCACATTCCTTGATAGAATTTTTCAAAGTATTTACCATTACCTGGAATTATCTTATTTGATAGTTTGCTTGTTTATGAATAGTTCTGCTATGAGAGTGACATATGTATTCCTAAAAATCATCAAGTTATGTGAAATTACATACTATTAATCATGGAGCTATAGGAAAAATGGATTTGGGAGCCCAACACTCAAAAACTTTACCAGTGGCATATTTTTAAAAAATTCAAACAATAAAAATGGCATCACAGTTTCATGTATGTTCTGGTCAAAATATACATAACTACTGTGAAGTTGCTCAGTCATGTCCGACTCTTTGCGACCCCATGGACTGTAGCCTACCAGGCTCCTTGTCCATGGGATTTTCCAGGCAAGAATACTGGAGTGGGTTGCCATTTCCTTCTGCAGGACATCTTCCCAACTCAGGGATTGAACCCAGGTCTCCTGCATTTTAAGCAGATGCTTTACCATCTGAACCACACTGCAACAAATACATCACTTTATCTTGAAAAAGACTTGAAGTTTGCTTGTAGTCGTGGGGATGGAGGGGGTTGCAGCTCGTGAGTTATTGTGAAGTGGAGCAAAGAGGCTTTTAGACAGATGTTAACACCAGATGTGGCTCATAACATACTCAGAGAATTGAGGTAGCTGGTAGACGTTTGAGGTGCTTACACACGTCCACTTTATGTGTTCCTGTGTGGCTTGATTCAGCTTGGTATAGCTTTCTGCATTCTAGTGTTTCTCACAGAAGAAATTATGCATAAGCAAACATAAAATTTGAATTGTGCTTAAATTATTTTCTAACATATCAACCAGGTTGGAATATATTCTCATTTTCAAAATAAGCATTATAGGAGATCTGACAGCATTTGTTTACTCTACTCACTAGAACTTAACCTCCATAAGATCAGGGAGCTTTTCTGTTTGATTCATTGCTATATTCCAACATCTAAACAGCCTTGCACATAGTAGGCTTTAAATTAATATTTGTTGAATGAATGAATGAATCTTTCTTCAAATCTCTTCCCTGCCCACTTTCTAGTGATAGCCTTTCAAGGGTTACAGTGGTCCACACTGGTGTGGTGGTGAGGAGATAACAGTAAGATCAGAGTAGCTTCAGAATTGCTGTGTTGGGGGCATGTGTTCCCTGAAGACAAATATAAAACTGCAAAGAAAAGAAAATCTAAGATCAAACCAGTCAATCCTAAAAGGAAATCAACCCTGAATATTCATGGGAAGGACTGACGCTGAAGCTGAAGCTCCA
Source organism: Bubalus kerabau (assembly GCF_029407905.1). Classification (NCBI taxonomy): domain Eukaryota; kingdom Metazoa; phylum Chordata; class Mammalia; order Artiodactyla; family Bovidae; genus Bubalus; species Bubalus kerabau. Next base: position 67,801,797 of record NC_073633.1, read on the forward strand.
CTACTTTGGCTACTTGATGCGAACAGTTGACTCATTGAAAAGACTCTGATGTTGGAAAAGATTGAGGGCAGGAGGACAAGGAGGCGACAGAGGTTCAGATGGTTGGATGGCATTAATGACTCAATGGACATGAGTTTGAGCAAACTCAGAGAGCTAGTGAAGGGCAGGGAAGACTGGTGTGCTGCAGTTGATGGGGTCGCGAAGAGTCGGACACGACTTAGTAACAGAACAACAACAAAAGCCTAAACTACAAGTGATAATGATACCTCCACAGGTGCCTCTACCTTTGTAGTCATCAAAGACCTCCAAGGCTCCTTCTGTCCATTACAAATACACGATTTTAATGATGGATTGTACTGAGGAGTCAGTGCAGAACTATGGACCTAGAAACAGTAAAATAATTACTCTGTGCTATGTGGAAGGATCCCTGGAATGCATTCCACTAGGAATGAAGGAAGCCTCAAATATTATTGTAAGCAGGCAAATTTGCTGGGAAACTCCAACTTCTGTCCCTTCTTTTCATATGTGTGTCTCAGATCTAAAATTTAATCACTCTACTAAGTCATAGAACAGAATTAGAAGTGGCTTTGAAAGGTCATCCTAGACAGGTAGGTTATGTCATATTCCTAAAGGGTTTGAAAATTTTTCAAATTTCAGGGAAATTGTCTAGCACTACCAAGTAAAAGGTCAAATCAGAAAGCCCAAGAAGAGCTAAGGAACACTTTTTCTTTAAAATTTTTCTGATTTAAATTGTGAACCTAAGAAAATGTGCCTGAAATGCAAATGTTGTGGTTGAGTTACTTTAGTTTATCAGGAAAAACAGGGACTATTTTATTATGATTCTTTACTTCCTCAGTAACTGCTCAATCTTATGGAGAGTTGAGTGGAGTGGCAAAGTAATTACATGGTGAGTACCATATATTTACGATTATTTATGTTTTCTAGATTGGAGTACGGGGTAATTATTTTTGGTCTTATTAAGTGCAAATTACCAAGTAGTCTTCAGGAACATGTAATTACTATGTACTGTAGTCACATGCCACTTACCAAGCAAAATGAATGCAGTGAAAATTTTATTTAATACAAACAGAACCATGCATGTGGCTTTATGAAGCCAAGTGCAGGGACCTGCCTTCCTATTTGAAGAGGAAACAGAAGCAGCCCCTCTTAACTTAAGGCATTTCTTCAATTAGCAAGATCAACAGTTCTCAAGGGCTGATGCTCATTAAGAATGCAGATGTCCAGAGCCCAGTCCCAGACCTAAAGAGTCCCACTCTAGGAACTGAGGCTGTGGAGTCTGGGGTGCTTCACGTGTGCACTACAGTGAGCAAGCATCTGCCTGGCAGTCACAAATTACTCTGATCAGCAGGGCTACGCTCTAAACACAAGAGATGGGAAAAAGTGGGTCCTAAGTGGCAAACACTTTTCTGTTTTTCACTGACTAGTTTCTGTTCTTTTTAGATTTCACACTGACATATATCCTTAAATCCACTGTTGCAAAGATAAAGAAGTCTTCTTACGTGTTGCGAACTCGCTGTGAGTTGTTTTCTATTATATAGGGATCATTTACATGCAATTTGGTTTAGATTTTTTTCAGTTTTAGTGAACACACACCCACAATTTGAGGGACAGGAGTACGAAGAAGACCCAGAGGCCCAGGAGTGATTTGCCTCATGGTCACAACAAGGCCTGATTTTATTTATCATGTATTTCCTGTGCACTTACTGTAAGCCATGTAAGTTCACTTTCTACAGCTGCTCATTCAATAAGTCCAATTTCCTTAATTGAGATTGATTACCAAAGTGGTTAAGAGTATAGGATCCAGGATCAGGAGACCCCAGTCCTACCATTTACTAGTTAAGAAACCATGGATGCTACGTCTTAATATTTGTGTCCCCATCAAAATTCTTAAGTTGAAATCTACAGCCCAAAGGGGATGGTACTAGTAGGTAGGGCCTTTGGGCCGTGATAAGGTCATGAGGGGAGTGTCTTCATGAAAGGATTAGGGCTCTTTTGAAAGAGACCCCAGAGAGCTCCCTCATTCTTTCCACTATGTGAGGATATGATTAGACGTCTGTGACTCACCAGAAGATCCTTATGTGACCATGCCGGCACCCTATCTCAGACCTCCAGCTTCTAAAACAGTGCTAAATAAAATTCTACTGTATATAAGCCACCTAGCCTGTGGCATCTTGTTACAGCAGTCTGAACTGAGCAAGAAGATGGATGAGTCACTTCTGTGCTCACTGTCATCATTATCCATTAGGGTTAACAATGCTGATCTCAGAGGGCTACTTGGAGGAAAAAATAACATAATGCCTGAAAAGTGCTTAAAACACTGCTACCGTCTATAAAAGTCTCAAAAAATTAGTCTTTATTGATGTATGAAACATGAAAATACTATATTCATTTTTTGGCACTTGGATTTTCTTTCTTAGACACATTCTGAAAAGAAAAATCAATAAGACAATTTTTACACGTATCTTTCCTTTCACACTTTAAAACTCTAACTGTACCAACAGGCAAGAGCAGAGCATGCTTTGTCCTTGCCAAGGCAGAGAAAAGGTTAACTTTTTGACTTTAAGAGAAGCCAGCTGGAGAAGCAGACTGTCTGCTAATGGTAAGGGAGGAGAAGCAAGAACTAATTTTAGCCATCATTCCTCAATCACTGTCCAGTCCCTCTCACACTCCTCCCTGCCTGCCCCCATCCTCTCTGGACTGTGAGGCATAAGACTGCTTCCCCAGGGCACCTTCAATCCTGGGAGGGAGGGACGTAATTCTACAATAGCTCTCTTGCCTCTTCTGGTGAATTAGAAACGCTTATGCCCTAGATTCAAAAATATCCGAAACACCATAAATACCAGCTTTCTATCACTTGCAAATTATCTTGGCCTTTTTCTCAGAAACAGGCAACCATGTACCTTTCCTGCCATCTTTTGCTGGAATTGACTTTTCAGAAATGCGAAGCACTACTGTAGAAAAAAATTTGAGAAAGTCCAGATATACTTTAACTGAGCCTTATAGTAAACAAAGATGAGGAAAGCAAAGATTAATGATGATTGTTAGGGTGAAACCATCTGCTTGTATAACTTTCTTCACCCTGGTTGTTGGTGGGAAAATATCTGGGGAAAAGAAGAAAAAAATAGTCAACTAAATATTATATTTCATGAGCCTGACTTGATGCTATAAAGATTGTAAAACTATATATTTGTGAAATGCAAACATTTTTCATCTACTACCATTTTATAATTAAGGCACAAATTTTTACTCAAACAAAAGTCCTAGCTTGGGGAATAGAAGCATAAATAGAAACACAATTAATGGTCTTTCTTCCATGGGGAAGAAAATTTTCATTCCATGTGTGCAGAAATACTGAGACGTATTTCTGTACGTACACGAACATACACACACATAAAATATGATCACAGGCAATGAGAGGTCAAAAAACCAAAGGGGACATCTAACCTCAGATCTGAGAACCACATGACTTGTTTGGTTCTGGATTGTTAGACAATGTAGAAAGGCTTGGATGATACAGTCTGGACACAGAGAGAATTAAAGAGGATTGTTCCTTTTTACCAAGCCAGAGAAAGCCCTGCCTGATAGTATTCTGGTGCTAGCCCAGGCCCAAGGGGTAAGCATTTGAATAAAAGAAGTCATGGAATCACAGAAGTGAAAGAGGCCTTAATAGGCCTCTGACGCAATCTTCGATTTGCCAGCAGAATGAATGCCCCAATGATCACTGGCCCAGGAGCAAGGTGATGTGATGCAGTCATGTAAGCCTCTGAGCCTAGTAATGGGAGACTCAGACCAAGTGAGTCCTGATTTGGGGCCATGGGTGGATGCCAGCAGGCCCAAGATCTGAGATAAATACTTCAAAATTAGGGAGCTGATTAGACCACTGTGCCCTACCTCTTACTTTTCTTTTTTTTTTTTTTTTTGGCTGAAGCTACACCCAGGGGCTTGCCTTGGAGCCTGGTCCTGGATTAACCCCCATTTGCAGATATTTGTCCCTTGGCCTCCTTTGCCTATCATGGGAAGATGTGCTGAGTTCAGCTGCATTTGGACTATGGTCCTAACGAATCATTTTAGATTCTCTTTATTTCATATTTATATCTCCATTACTCTGCCTTTTAAAGGGTAAATTCCAAACAAGACTCTCAAATATTACAAAAGGTGGCTTTCAGTCAAAATTAAAATAAGTACAGACAATAAATTGGCTACTGGTAGGTTTTTCTTTTTTTAATAAATCATAGTCAATTAGTAATGCAGGTAGAAACTTGTAGTTTAAAGGAATATCACTGAGAATCATTTAGACATTTAAAAAAATTTGTGATGAAAATGTCTCCTTTGGTAAATTCAGAATTTTCTCTACCATAGCTCATTATGGAGCTAGACTGGAAAAACTTGAGAGGTGGAAAATATAGTATGCATTTATTTAAATAATATATACAGAGTATCTCCATCATGTTTCTTTCTGTTAATTTTTAAATAGTCATACCCCTCATCCAGTTTCTACACCTACAATGGTCAGATACCATAATGTTTATCAATATCTTTATGACATCTCCTGAATGCCACCTCAAAGCCCTTAGTGCAAGAGCAACCACACTAGGCTTGTACTACCCTCCATCCACCTGCACCGTTCCATGCCTTCTAAAGCCTGGGGGGGCCTTTAGCCCACCACACATCCAGGCTTTGCTGAAACTTCAGCTAAGACAGTCTTGATTCTCTTCATGACCTTGTTTCTACCCTCTGCCTGCTCAACAGCTTTATGATATTCTCTATTTAAGAAAGACTGCATGTTGGGAGAAAGCCATTCACACTCAGATCCCCTTTCTGTGTCCTCAAAAGAATTAAGAGATAGATTGCTACATAATTGATACGATTAATTTGTTTCAATGAATGTAATGACAATTGTGTCTGCAGTGCCCTTGTTTCCATCAGCTGAGTGATCTGATCACCAGATCTGGTTTCACTTCAAGGGCACAGCTTAGCAAACACCATTGGAAAGTCCTCTCATCCAATGCACAACCTGGCATCGTATTTTCAATGTTATGTTTGCTTGTTAAGAAGCTGAGAATTCTTTGGATTTTACAATTTGAACCAGGATTTAGTCAAACTAACACTGATCTGTCATTTCCCGGGCAGGTCTTACTTTCAGATCCAAATAACACCAAACAAAAACTACTTTATGAATATTGATCATTCTTAATATTGTGGGGCAACTGGGAGACACAGAGACCTGAGGATGAGATCAGTTTCTATCCAAAAGAACTTGGATATTATCATTAATTCTCTTAATGCACATCAACCTGCAAGATCCACTGGGTTCTTGCTTAATAATTCAGATAATTACCAGCTACAGAGCTCTAATGCACCATACTACAAGCCTCATGCTCATCATCTCATCAATTCCCAGCAGCCCCACTGGGATATGCACCTCTACTCTTCTCATCTTTGTAGATGATCGAAGTCAAGTGGTTTCTCTAGACTTAAATGTTATTGGTGGAACCAGAATTTAAACCCAGTTTGCATGACACCAGAGCCAAGTTCGCAAGTGCTGGGTGTAGAAATCTAAGTCCTATGAAATGATAATGCCTCTTGAAAATGATATACTTTATGGGAAATAAAAGGAGAGCCCAGTGTAGACTGATTTTGCCACAGAAGACTTGATGGATGTGAGCTGGGCAGTCACAGTAGAGTATATGTGGCATCACTGATGAGGGACACAGTGAAATCAAAAGCAAGAAGTAGGAAATGGATAAAGTAGTTTGGGTGTCACTTAGATGTCAATGTTATAAGATTGAGGGTTTGCAGTAAAAAGGGGTGGAGAATAGAGTTGGATGTGTAGAGCTGATTCTGGAGGAAATTTAAAGCCAGGCTGAGTTCACACCTGGTGTGTTAGATGTAAAGAGTACAGTTGAGGGTGAGCCAGGAACATATTTTAGCAGAGGTATTTTAGAAAGACTTAAAGCCATGTTAGCTGTGAGAGATGGGAGAAGAGAAAACCAGGAATGATACACCTGTAATAATCTCAATGAGGCTCAACATGAAGGACTGAGCTAGGGTGGTGGCAGAGAGAATGGACAAGATGGGGTGTTTCATGATATCTCAAAAGGAAAAGTGATAGAACTTGACTGATTGATATAAGGGTCCATTTAAGGAATTATAAGAATAGTGTGTATTTAGTTCAATGAAAGTTTGTCATATTAAAATAATTTCTATGTACTGGAAGTCTGAAATAAGTTCTTTACCATGCATTTGGTGACTAAAGCTAGCTTGTTTTATAAAGTTTATTTTTAGTATTTTAGCTTACTTTCCTTTCTTTGTAGAATAAGAACTTGTGAGTTGTCAGCTGTTTAAAAAGGATCTTTTTATAAATCAGTGATATATTCTTCTTAACTGTTATGTACAGGTCAGCTATTGATTTTTTGTTATATGAAAACATCTTAATGTTTCCCTGTTTCTTTAATTTAACTTACAAATTTCACTTGCCCCTGCTATTTTGTGATGGTTGTTTCTCCTGAGTTTAAGGTACTTTACATACTACACATTTTGATTTCTTTTTATTACACACAATGCTTATCAAACTGTTGGGCACATAGAACATTTATTGATTCAGTAATTAACCTGATTTTAAAAATGAGGATTTTTTCCTGAGTCAAGAATTTTAAAATATTAATATTTAATAATGCTTTTCAAATGTCCTGGTTCAACTTGCTTTTAGAATGTAATTCCCTGAGGACAGAGTCTGTCATACATGTCTTTGTGTCTCCCTAGCACAGTGTCTGCCCAAGGTTGGTCAACATTCATTGAATGAATGAAAGGTTTATTTACTTGAATAACTATTTTCTTATTAAAAATGACAAGTCCAGGTGTCCACGTATGTTAATACTTCCTGGAAAAGTAATACAGAGATCATATTCTGTGTTTCTCTTTTATTGGATGAAAAACATATTGATGGGTTTTCATGCCAGTGTGCGTGAAAGCATATGATTTGATTGTTAACGTGTCACTAGAGGAGTGCCTGTTTCTGAAAGTTGATCCCAGTGCTCCAGGAAAGCAGGAGGGAGTGTGGTAGGCAGACATCTTCCACACAGATGGAGACAGAGCTGGGCCCATACAGGAAGAACCAGGGCCTAGCACAGCCTCTGTGCTCAACATAGAAATTGCCACTTAAATCAAATCTTTTGTTTCAAAACACTAATAATTTAAGTAAAATGATTTTAGAAGTACAAGGTATTTGTGCATTTTTCTGTATGTATATCAAAATAATATGTTTAGAAAGTGACGAAGATAGTGGTACGCAAAAAATTTATTTCTAAAAATAATTGGGGCTGAAAAATTCTTTTAAAGATGAACCTATGAACCTAATTTGATGTACCTTTAGTCAGAGGAAACCAGCCACTATCACAGACACATTTAAGAAAAATTTTGGATCTAGTTATTCTTTAAAGATAACATCTAATCCTGAGATGACTGTACTGACCTGATGGCCTTTACTTTCAGGGACATGTACCGCCACATGATTAAGGAGGTGTTTCTTAAGTTGAAATTCTCAACTTCATCTAGAGTCAAAGCGATGCTGTTCTAAACCGATGACAATGTGTAATTTGGCTTCTGTTTCTATAATACTTTGAACTTAATGTTAGATAGGAAGCTCAGCTCCAAGCAGAAAATAATAGGTTTTGTTTTTCAAGGACTTTTTGCTAGAAGAATAAGTCATTTTTTAGTTCCAGGTAAGGATGAACTAAAGGATATTCATGTAAACACACACACATACACACACACACACACACACACACACACACACATTTGTATAATCTCAAAAAATCAATTTTCAAAACCCATATTTTTGTAATTTAACCAACATTTGAGCAATTTCCTATTCCTTACCAAAAAATGATCTTAAAAACTTTAATATTTTGTGGTTCCTGTGAACATTACCCATTGAGGTCTATGGAACTCTAAATATGCCTAAACCACAGCTGTTAAGTAAAACTATTTAACAGAATATTTTCTGCAATGCTTTTTCAGGAAACCATCCCAGCCACAAAATAGTTCTCAGCATCAGATATTCAGCTTTCTTAAGCCCAGATTAAAGATCAATGATGATTCTGGGATGTTTTTAAATCACTCTGTAATTAAAAATAGTTAATCAAATTCATTAATCAGAATTCAAAGACCCACACTTTGACTTAATGCACTCCTTTGAACTCAGGAATTCTCTAATCAGACAGCAGAATATCTGTAATTGGCACTCTCAAGGCCAGTGGCTGTGGTGACCACTTGTATAAATTCCAGGGACATCAGCCTCTGAAAATATCTGTTGCTTGATTTTCAAATGTTTTCTTCTAAGCTGGGCTCTGCGATTTTAAGAGCTTTATTCCAACTATGCTCTATTATATTGGCCTCAAATATATTTTAAATAAGTGGGCTGGAGAATGATTCTCCATGAGAAATGAACTTATGACCCTGTCAATTAAGAATAAAAGTCTTGATGAATGTGCCACTAAAAATTGAGGCACAGTGTGCAGACAGGCAAGAGGGGGGCTGGGATGGGAGGAAAATCGGATGAAGTTTGTTGCTTTGCACCATTTTAGATTGCTCATGGTCTAAAATTTATGTCAACTTTTGGATCTGTGCACAGAGTCTGAAACTTCCTAGCTGTAGATGTATATTTGGCTGAGCACAAAACGCATCTACACCTCAGTGACTCTTCTGAGAGTAGCTGAAACATATGGAGCCTTTCTCACAGCACCAGGCCACTACATCACCGACTCCCTGGCCTCTTCCCACCAGCTGAAGCATTAGGTTGGACCCTGTCTTTTGGTCACAGCTTAATCATGTGGGATGGAACAGTTTGGGAAGAGCTGTAAAGTACTCCAATTTGTCTAGCATCAAATGACAACCTCCTGGACTCAGAACTGAATAGAATGAGCCTTTGGTAGCAGAGGGAGAATGTCACCGACCAGATGAAGCCAGGGCTGCAACCACAGGGGGTTGAGGGTGGGTGAGGCGCTGGGGCTGACTAGTAAGGGAGATGATTGAATTAGCGGTCCGATCCTTTATGAATCAAAGAGCCTTAGGGAAATGTCAGGAGTTAAGTGTAACTTTTTTTTTTTTATCCTAAAACATATTAAAAATAGAAAAAAGTCAAAATGAGACTTCACCAATTATAGTATATTTAAATGATTGAAAGTGAAAGTTGCTCAGTCATGTCTGACTCTTTGAGACCCCATGTACTGTAGTCCATGGAAGTCTCCAGGCCAGAATACTGGAGCGGGTAGCCTTCCCCTTCTCCAGGGGATCTTCCCAACCCAGGGATCGAACCCAGGTCTCCCGCATTGCAGGCGGATTCTTTACCATCTGAGCCACAAGGGAAGACATTTAAATGTTTATATTTAAACAAAACAAAAAACACTTAACTTACAAAATATCCATATAATTGTAATGTTCACAAAGTAATTATAGGATTTACGACAAATACATCATTGTAGAGTCCATTATAAGCAGTGTGATTGGTAATGGGTCACAATTAAGTTGAAGTCTGGACTGCTTATTATAACCTGGCAGTATACCCCCTAACTTTGTGCATCACCTCACATGAGGATGACATTAAATGCCTGATCCATGTGGGTAATGGCCGTGTGTGCCACCTGCATGGGGACAGGACATGCAGGCTGGAGCCAGCTGGAAGGGCTTTACATTTCTGTATTTCCGAAGTCAAGAGATGCAAGTGACTGCTGGGACACTGGGGAGTGATGGCTTGAGCAGCAAAGGGCTTCGAACTTTCTGATGTTAAAAAGTGACCTTGCACTAAAAACAAAAAACACAAGGAGACATTGCCCTGGGTCAGCAACTTTCAAATCTTTGTAAAAATATCCACTGCAAGATAAATAATTAGATATTAATTTGTGTGTGTGTATTTACCTCATGCACTGCCTTCCTTCATTCGGAGAAGGTGTTTTTCTGTTTCTGTTCCTAATAAAAGTGGGAGTAGTTGCTTCTGTGGGAGTGAAGCTCCAAGGCTAGAAGGGGAAGGTGCTTGGAGGGACTTGAGTATCAAGGGTCTCTGCTTGGCAGCTACAAGGTGCTATGCAGTGGTGTCTGGTCCAGTCAGGGTAATTGCTGGGTGGTCCCTTTGGGTGGCCAGACCCAAGCACATGGTCTCCAGCTGTGCTTGAGACCTGTCTGTACCCAGGATCCATTGAACCACTGCAGGGCTCATATGGCTTGTGTGAAAAGCTTATCATCAATGACCATGTGCACTTTGGGTCAGAGAGTTCTTTTAAAATGTTCTGCTTTGCATAAGACCTCTAGAAGCTTGTATGAATCTAGGCAGGGCAGAAAGGGAGAGCCATGAACAACAGAATTTTTTATTGGCCGGGTGGAATAGAGTTGCAGAATTAGAATCAGAATTGGTTTTAATGTATTAAAAAATAATTTGACACTTCTTGCACCTTCACGTGATTCTTGAATATGTATGATTACTATAAAACTATATATTTTTCTTTAGAGGAAACCTTATTTGGAAGCCCAAAGTAAAAACAGGTAAAAACTGGAGCTTTTCAGATTAAAAGAGGTCACAAGACCTGAAATCCTGTCTTCTTGTATCCCCCAGACAGTGTCTAGAGGCTTCATTGATGCCTTGGGATTCCATAAAAATCTCTCGAGTTCCACTGAGCATGGCTTTAAAGCTGCTGTTCTACTTAGTGAGCATTAGTGAAGAATTGATGATAGTGATAATGATAGCATTAATAATGGGAAAAACATGTTGCTTTACAGTTTAAAAAGCGCTTTTCTGTATGTTGCTTGTTCCCTATGATAACTTCAAGTAGGTTAACATAGACATCCTAATTCTTAGGATGAAGCAACTTGTCTTGGACATGGTGCCAGTAAGTTTGGTGCCTAATTTTGTCAAAATTTTTTAATCTGAGAAAATAAAGTACTAAAAGAATACAAAGAGCACATACCATCATTTAGGCTCTTATCACCTGAAATGAATAAATATGCATACACAAATATGCATACTTACTTGAGATGTAATTATTAAAAAATTATGAATAAAATAGGTCCCTGTGTTTTCTTCCCAAATCTTATTCTGTTTTTTTTTTTTTTTCCCTCACAGGAACCAGTATAATTAATGTAATGTGGGTCAGGTTCTATTTTTATTTATAAATGATATAGAGAACAGCTTTGTAAATTTTAATTTATCAAGACATACTGCATGTCAAACTTGCATTGTCACTCAGCTCTGCATCATTTCTACTGCTATTTGATAGTACTGCATAATTTGATTATATTACAATTTATTTATCCTTTCTCCTACCGATGGGCATTTTGGTGGTTTCCTACTGCATGAGATTAGGATTGACATATATACACTACCATGTATAAAATAGATACTGGGAAGTTGCTATAAAACACAGGGAGCTCAGCTCAGGGGTTCGGAGAAGGTAATGGCACCCCACTCCAGTACTCTTGCCTGGAAAATCCCATGGATAGAGGAGCCTGGTAGGCTGCAGTCCATGGGGTTGCTACGAGTCAGGCACGACTGAGTGACTTCCCTTTCACTTTTGACTTTCATGCATTGGAGAAGGAAATGGCAACCCACTCCAGTGTTCTTGGCTGAAGAATCCCAGGGACAGAGGAGCCTAGTGGGCTGCTGTCTATGGGGTCGCACAGAGTCGGACACGACTGAAGCAACTTAGCAGCAGCAGCAGCAGAGGGGTGGAATATGGGGGGAAGGGAGATCCAAGAAGGAGGTGATCTATGTATACAGATAGCTAATTTACTTTGTTGTACAGCAAAAACTAACACAACATTGCAAAGCAATTATACTCCAACAAAAATTTTTAAAAAATCACTACAAAGATGAACATGGCCATAACTTTTCTCTAGAGGAGACAGTGTTAGTTTACAGAGTATGAGCATAATAAGTTTTACTAGATACAACCACTCTTGTCTTCAAGTGACATTCCTACTAGCAATGTATGAAAGTTTTGATACATCTATGTCCTTCTCAAATTTGGGATTGGCTTGTTTTTAAATTTTAGAAATCGAACAGGGCTTAAATAACATCATGTTATTGTTTTAGTTGGCATTTCTCTCATTGTGAGTGAAGTTGAGAATTTTTTCTGTGATTATAGGCCATGCCTAACCTATGCACCACACGCTTAAAATTTTTGTTGACTTCTTAGTTGGTTGTTTTTTTCCTAGTGATTTCTTCCATGCCCCTCCAAAGCCACTGTAAATATAGATGGCAGAATACTTCCAAAGACCAAGTTTCAGCTTTCAACAATGATCTCATCCTACTCAGTAGAGGCAAGGGGATATTTTTCACTTCTTGTCCAAAAGAGCAAAAGGTAAGGCCTTTTCTTTTCCTGAATGTACCATCTTTTCTTCCCAAACAAACAAATAACATCTTCCATCTTCCTTCAGAATGCAGATTTTTGTCAGGACTAAATCGCTAGCCTTTACTGAACACAATCATGTGGCAGACACTATGCAAAGCACTTTCTGTGTATTAGCTCACTGAATTCTCCTAAAGGTCCTGGGAGACATATTTATTACCACCCGTTTCCAGATGTGGAAGCTCAGGTTCAAGGAGCTTAAATGACTGGCTCACAGTTTTAAGTAATATGGCCCAGATCTGAGCCAAGTGCTTCTGATCTCAAATCAGAACCTATTTAGTATGAAATCAAAAGGACCTGCCTAAGAGGCTCTTGAGAATGCCTCTGTGTTTTCCCTTCAATTCCCCAAACCCTAGGAATACATTTATTGTCCCAGCCCACTTGGGAAGTGTCCTGGGCTCTGAATCCTTGATGCACATACATTTTGTGATTCTTTAACATGCAGGTGGTACAAAGCATACTCAGTTCTGGTGAACACACTCCAGCTTCATCTCCTCATTGTCTCTCCCTCTTCCCCATCATCTGCCTCATGCTCTTTCCATTCATTACTGCTGGCAAGAAGGTCTCAACACCACCTTCTCTTCTTATTTCCTCTCTTCCTGTTTGCATGGTGGGTCCTGAGTTGGGCCCATCATGAGGTTGTCAGAGCAGGTGGAGGCCCAAATGCTGGGATCCAAAGACTTTGGGAATGTCCTCTGGTCTCTTGTGAACCCAGAAACTCACAGATTTTAGAGTTGGAAGTGACCTCAAGAGAGGACCTCATCCAGCCATCTGCCTTTGTCAGGTGTCAGACATTATCTCAATTTTGATGATGAGGTAACTGGGACTCTTCAACGTTACATGATCAACCCAAGGTTATGTTCTAAGGGAGTGACTGTGAAGGGCTGAAGCCCTAGTATAATAAGCTGCTTCTTTTATTACACTATTAGAGTATGTCTTTGGGGTTTTGAGATATTTTTCAAATATTTAAACTTTTATAATTCAAACTAAGGGAAAAAAATATGTGTAGTGACAAGGTTAATAGCCAAGAGAGAAACACCAAAAGTGGAGAGAAAGTTTCAAAGGGAAATGAAAGGATAAAGAAGACACATTTTGCTGACTTCCTGCAAATCTTAGATGTCTCTCAGATTCAGAATTATTCAGATTTTTAGAAAAGCAATACAGTAAATGTATCATATATTACAAAACATTCTCAGTAGCATCTGGGATATCATCCTGTAATCAAACACACTTGTATTTATTCAGCAAAAAATATGAATATTCTCATTAAGTAGAATTAAATGAAGACTATAAATAGCCCCATATCAATTCAAGTAAGGTTTTGCAGCCAACCAAGTTCAGATCAGGTCAAGTTTTGACATCAAATGAGTTATTTTTGAAAAGCTCTGTTTTGAGAGATTTCTGGAATTTGACATTTCAGATAAGGAATTGGGGATCTACATTAATATCCTGTATTATTACTATATCACAAATGAAGAAATAGAGGCTTAGAGTTTAAGTAATTGCCTAAGTTCCCACAGTTCCAAGCCAGAAATGGGAGTAGAAACCAAAGACCTAAACACGGCCCTCTTTTCTCATTTCTGCCTCCAGTGAGGGGGTTACTTCTCTCAAGGAGATGGAGGGCCAACTTAGCTGAATAAGCTGACATTTGTGTTTTGTAGTTTTAATATATTTCAGGAGGGTTCTCACAGCACACATGCATGGTACACAGACTAAAGGCCTATGGGCAAGTGAATGCCAAGGCTTACCAAGGGGCACAAAGGAGATGGTGTAGAGATACACCAGAGGTAGGCTGGGTTTCTTTGAGCTCATAATTGAGATGGTAGGGAGAACCTCTCAAAGAAAATATGGTAAAGGAGAAGCTGATACAGGTATATTCACTCTTGTCTTTGTCAAGGAGGGTGAAAACTAGTTGGCTTTTTTTAGAATTCTGGATTAGAAGAGGACCTAAATGCCCCTATTTATAATCCTCATTACTTAATCCCTATTTATTTCCCTAATTCTTCAATTTTTTTCTTCAACTTTTAATGAACTTCAAGACTTGGTGATTCAAGGATTTTTAGTAAAGTTATGAAGTTGTGCAGCCATCATTATTATTCAGTTTTAGAATATTTCCACCAGCCAGATTTCCTTGAGCCCATTCACACTCAATTCCTGCTCGCATTCCAGAGCAACCACAGATCTGTTATTTTTCCTTTTCTGAAAAGAAGAAATGGATGAAATAAAATAGATTAAATAAAAACATACATTTTTATTTTTGCATCTGACAGCTTTCACTTAAGGCTTTTGAGGTTCACTTGTTGTAAATACATCAGCAGTCCATCTTTTGTTATTGGATAGTATTTCACTGCATGAATATATAACATTGTGTTCACAAATTCATCACTTGATGGACATTTATATAGTTTCCAATTTTTGGCTAACAGAAATAATGCTATGAACATTCTCAAACAAGTTTCTCTTTGAATATATGTTTCAATTTCTTTTACAAAGTTACTAAATCTACTAAGATTTCTGGATTTTATGGAAAATTTATATTTAAGTTTTTACGGAGAAGGCGATGGCACCCCACTCCAGGACTCTTGCCTGGAAAATCCCATGGACGGAGGAGCCTGGTAGGCGG
This sequence comes from Bubalus kerabau, assembly GCF_029407905.1. Classification (NCBI taxonomy): domain Eukaryota; kingdom Metazoa; phylum Chordata; class Mammalia; order Artiodactyla; family Bovidae; genus Bubalus; species Bubalus kerabau. Next base: position 67,816,839 of record NC_073633.1, read on the forward strand.
CAGTTTTTAAGAAACTGCCAAACTATCTTTCAAGTAGATATATCATTTTACATTCCTACCAGCAAGGTATGAGGGTTTCTGTTTCTCCATATCCCTTCTAACACTTTTAAAACACAAAAGTTATTAATTTTAAAGAATCAAATTTATCATTTCCATAGATCTTTCTTTTAGTGTTGATTCTAAGAACTCCTTGATTCATAAAAACTTCTTCTTGTTCTCTTGTAGAAGTTTTATAATTTGAGTTCTTCCATTTAGGTCTATGATACATTTTTGAGTAATTTTCTTGGTATGGTGTGAAAGTAGGGTTCATTTAATTTTGTTTTTGCAAACTGATAAACCAATTTGTTCCAGACTGATTGTTGAAAAAACTATGTCATCTCTTTTGAATTATCTTTGTACTATTGATAAGAATCAGTTGACCATGTACATGTGGGTATGTTTCTGAGCTCTCTACTCTGTCCCATTGACTAAGTTGTCTATTTTTATGCCTTCATAATATAAACTTCAAATCAGGTAGTGTAATTTGTCCAACTTTGTGTTAGTCATTCTAGGTCCTTTGAACTTTATAACCATTTGCCAGTTTCTATAAAAAGACCTTCTGGACTTGATAGGGAATCCATTGAATCTGTAGATAAATTTGGATAGAATTGTTATAAAAAGAACTGAATCATTAAATTGATATAAATAAAATGTTTATTTATATCTTCTTTAAATTTTTCAGTAATTTTATCAAGATTTTAGAGTTTACATTTTATACTTATTTTGTCAAATTCATTTTGAATTTATTATTATTATTTTTGATGCTACTGTGAATGAAATTATTTTATTAATTTCATTTTCAGTTTTATATTTGCTGAACTACATAAAATTATCTTTACATATTGATTCTGTATCCTGTGATCTTGTCACACTCATCTACTCACTCTAGAAGGTTTTATTATTGTTGGTTTATTATCTAGAAGGTTTATTATTGTTTTATTATTGTTATTATTTACTAATGTCATGGGTTAGAAAATCTGGTAAAATGTTGAATGGAATAAGCATAAATGGACATCTTTGTCTTGTCCTTGATTTTGGGGGGAAACCATTCAGTCTTTCAGCATTAAGGCCATATGTTTCTATAGAAGTCATTTATCACATTGAGGAAGTTTTCTTCTACTGCTAGTTTGTTTAGAATTTTTATTATCAATGAGTGGTGGATTTTGTCCATGCCATTTCTGTGTCTATTAAAATAATCATGTGTTTTATACCCTTTGGTTTAATAATAAAATGTATATTAATTTAGTTTTGGATGTTAACAAAATGTACCTTTCTAGAATAAATTTAACTTGGTCATGATTTTTAAAAATATTTTATAGAAGTCATATAATTTTGCGAAGGAATTTGCATGTATGTATGTCTCTCTTTGTCTTTAGCAACATTTCTGATCTTGGAATCTATTTTATTTGTTATTAATATAGCTACTCCAGCTCTGTTATTGTTATTGCTTGCATATTTGTCTTTTCTGATCCTTCACTTTCAACCTATTTGTCTTTCAGTTTAAACTATGTTCCATATAGACAGCATAAACTTTCTTTTTTCAGTCAAGTCTGATCATCTCTGACCTTTAAGTGAGGTATTCAGTCTATTCAGAATTATTGTGATTAAGAATATTATCATTGTATTTACATTGGTCATTATGCTCTTTCTATTGTCTCATCTTTTTGTTCTTCCATTCTTGATCTTCTTTTATTCTAACTAAATATATTTTCATTTACTTTTTTCATTGCTCTTTTGATAGCTATCTATCTACCATGATTTGCCTAGTGATTGCCCCAGGGATTATAATATGAATTTTTTAAAGTCTTTATTGAATTTGTTACAATACTGCTTCTGTTTATGTTTAGGGATTTTTGGTCATGAAGAATGTGGAATCCTAGCTCCTTGATCAGGGATTGAACCTGTACCCTCTACATTGGAAAGTGAAGTCTCAGTCACTGGACCACCAGGGAAGTCCCTATAATATACATCTTAATTCATCATAGTATACTCCAGAAAAATGCTAACCTAGTTCAAGAAAGTACAGAAACTTTGCTCCAGTATATATCCCCCTCTTTTGTACTATTTTATCACATATATCACATCTATATATGTTATAAACCCAACAATACAAATTTTAATTACTGCTTTTACAATCTTACCTATTTTAAAGAAATTAGAAAAAATAAATTTGCATTTATAGAATCTTTTATATTTGCCCACATTTAACATTTCTTGTACTTTTCAGTGCTTTGGATTCCTGTTACTCTCTAGTATGGTCTCCTTTCAGCCCATATGACTTCTTCAGTTTTGTTATAAAGCATGTCTTTTAGCAACAAATTCTTTTAGTCTTATCTATAAATATCTTTATTCACTTTCGTTTTTGAAGAATCTTCTTTTGGAGACAGAATATATGGTTGACAAGGTTTCTTTCTTTCATTTGAAGGTGTCATTCCACTGACTTCTGAACTCAGCTGTTACTGATGATAAATCAGCTGTTAATCATGTGCTTGATGTGATAAGATATTTTTCTCTTGCTTATTTCAAAATTTTTTCTTTTCCTTTGACTATAAACAGCCTAATGTGTCTAGATATGGATCTCCTTGATTTTTTTCTAAATGAGATTCATTGAACTTCTTGGGCTTGTAGATAAATATTTTTATTAAATTTGAGACATTTTAAATCATTTCTTTGAATATTATTTTCTGCTCTAAATTATTTTCCTGGGCTACTGTAACAAAATGCCACTCTAACTAGGTGAAATTTATTGTCTCTCAGTTCTGGAGGGTAGAAGTTTGAAATTAAGGTGTCAGCAGGGTTAGTTCCTTCTTAGGGATGTGAGGGAGACTTCACATGTCTCTCTCCTAGCTTCTGGTAGCCTCAGGCTACCTTGCTTTCTTTGTGTCATCACTTCTTCCTTCTCTGCAGTCTTTCTCTGTGTCCAAATTTCCCCTTTGTAAAAAGACATCAGTCATATTGCACTAGACCTCATCTTAACTTGATCATCTTCAAACTCCCTAGTTCCAAATAAGGTCACATTCACAGGTACTGGGAGTTAGAACGTCACCATCTTTTTGAAAGACAAAATTCAATGCATAAAATGTTCCTTTGGCTCTTTCCTTTCCTCTGGAACAACAATTACATATATGATGGTATGTTTGATGTTGTTTAATAGGTTCCTCAGGCTTGCTCATTTTAATTCAATCCTTTCTCTCTGTTCCTCAGACTGAATAATCTCTATTGATTTATCTTCATATTCACACATTTACTCCTCCTTCCATTCAAATCAGCTCTTGAGCCCGCTAGTGAAATTTCTAAATTCCAGATATTATAATTTTCAACTCTATAATTCCCTTTTAGTCCCACTTTATAATTTTCATATTTTATTGTGATTATTTGTTCAGTCATTGTCATCATGCTTTTCTTTTGTTGTTTAAAAATAGATTAGTTTGTTGAACCTATTAACAAAAGCTGTTTTGATGTATTTTGCCTGTTAATCCATCATCTGGGGATAATCAGAAATAGTTTTTATTGACTGTTTTTTCCCCCTAAATGTTGACCAAATTTCCTTGTTTCTCTACATATTCTAGAATTTTCATCAAATACATTTATGTAATATATTATTGTAATTCTGGATTTTAACTTTTCTCCTATAAGAGATACTAATTTTTGTTATTGTTTTATTCTTCTGGATAGTAATCTACATGGACTAAGTCTGTGAACTTTGTCTTTTCTGTAAGTTTCAAATGCTAATGACCCTACTCAGTGTTTTCATTTGCTTTGGTTTTATTTTTAATCCAACTTCCTAGGTATCAATTTCCTAGGTACCTATGTCTGCTTAACATGGTGTTCAGGCAAAGACTGGTAAGAAGTTATGCTCAAACATTTTGAGCCAGTAAGGTTCTACTCCTGCTAAGGGGTCTGTGTGTAGGCTAGGACAGCTTTCAAATTTCAGGTCATTCCCAAGTTTGTCCTGCATTTTCCTTCCTTCTAGATGCTATTTTTTCCCCTTTGAATGCTCCATCAACCAGGGATGTTTGAATGGCTTGAGCCTTCACAGTCTTTCCTGCACATCTGCACAGTCCAGTCAATTTGGGACATGTGGAATGCTTATCAATTCTCCTGTGTCTATCTCACCTTTCAAAATTTCCTGTCAAATCTCTGGCTTTTATGATGGTCTAGTCCATTGCTTGTCCCACCTGGGACTGTAACCTTGGACTAATGAAGCCTCTACATCTCCCAAGTGGCTTACTACTAAGCTGACCACTTTAACTGCCAAAGCTGCAATACAGATGAGCACTCTCCAGCACGGTAGCAGGGCTGCTCCTTTCATGAGCTAACAGAACTGGGAGAGGGCTGGGAGAAGCAATTGACAAGAATGCCAAAGACACAGTTTTTAGCTGAAATTCTGTATTTCTCAAGAATGGTGGTTGGTGGTTTAGTCGCTAAGTCATGTCTGACTCTTGTGACCTCATGGACTGTAGCCCGCCAGGCTCCTCTGTCCATTGGATTCTCAAGGCAAGAATATTGGAATGGGTTGCCATTTCCTTCTCCAGGGGATCTTTCTGACCCAGGAATCAAACCAGGGTCTCCTGAATTGCAGGCAGATTCTTTACCGACTGAGCTATGAGAAAAGCCCAAATTCTTCTTAAATTGTTCTATGCTTTTGACTGAATGATTGTTTCCGAGGTTTTCATTCAATAGTATAGTTGCTTTTGGGAGAAACAGCTTGTTTACCTCCTCACTCCATCATGCTTGAAGAGAATGAGCTCTCACATTAGTAGCTTTTTAACAGTCTTTTCTTTGATTGTGCATTAACTCCACTGTGTCCTAACCATGATGTTTTCTTTCATTCCTTTGGTCCTAGCAGTTTGGATATAGATTACCCAAATTCTAGAGACGACTGTGACAAACAAAACGGATAGGACCTTCATTTCCAATTCCTGAGTTTATCTCTAGAAAATAGCAAGTTTAGCTAAGAACCCGTGAGTTTTCTCATCTATTGGAATGTGCCACCTCCTCCTCTTCAAACCAGTTGCTGCTCTAAGACTGTGCAAGACCACTCTCTCTTATAAAGCCATTTCTAATTACTTCAACCCGCTCCAACCTCCCTTCTCTTTGAACTCTTTGATTCTTATTTTTGCCATTATTTTTGGAGATTATACAGATTCTATAATATATTCTTCTCCTAGCTATTCTTTTTATGCACTATTCTTTCTTTTCTCCCCAGGGAGATCACATTTATTGAAGGTAGAAGCAAAGCTATTATTATTTTGCATGTCTCATAGATTTTGCTGAAATCCTAGATATAACTAGTGCACAATTTAGAGTTAGTAGGTTGAATTGAATATATCGTGAATGGTTGCCTGATTGGTGATCATGTCCTATACTTTTAGAAATGTTGGAATCATAAAAGATGTTTTATACTCCTCTTCACATGGTACAGCAAGTCCCTGCATACTTAAATCACTCTACTTTTCAAACTATAGATAGAGGCCCTCCTTCAGGAAGCTTTCCTGCTCGTCTCCTTCCTGAATTTTCAGTGCATCCTGTGCTCTGCCTGTGGTGTTTATAGCTTTCTGTCCTGCATCACAGCTTTATGTGCAGGCCTTTTTCTGTTAGTTGTGAGCATGAGCTTCAGGCAAGGACTAACCCTGTGACTTCACTGGTAGAATGTTATAGTAGACAATGAACTTGGTACTTGTATACTAAATAAATGAGTGAATGAATGGAGGTTCAATCTTGGCTTTATAAGTTACACTCAGTTTGCAGAATATAGTCGTTGAAAATACAATGTCCTGTAAAGTTGAAGGAGATCAGCACTTAAAAGGAACTTACAGATGATCTAGAAGAGTTTCTTTTCAGATGGGATCACTGAGGTCTCACTAGATAAAGTGACTTGATCCAGGGAACAAATAGCAGAGTTCTCTGGATGGCTGATGAATTTTTGCTCATTCTTCCTTCAGGGATGCAGACTAAAACTATGGTTTTGTATTTGTTACAAGCAACTATTAACTTTATCAGGATTCCAAGTTTCATTTAGTGCTTCTCTTCCTGTCCATGACTTTATATTCAATCCTTTTACCACCAAAAATAAAGCTGACCTTGCATCCACTGTAGAGTAACAAATAAATGGGCCCACTCTAATAGCAGAGTTACCAGGCCTAACAACCAAGGCTTTTCCTTTGATTAGAAGATATTAATAGACCCCAATGTATCGACTGGCCCTTAATAAGGAAGTAAATTCAAAACCAACAAGAAAATGTAAACCTGATGTGATTTCCCTAGCCAAAAGAGAGAGCAAATAGACCCCACTGTCTGTGAAGTGTAGAGCTACTAAACTTTAATGACAATATCAGTTCTGCTTGATGAGGGCAATAGTAACTCCTTGGTTCATCTATTATAAAGATGGGAATTCAGGCTGATTTCATTGCACTTGGCAGGTGGCCGAGCATTAGCGAGCTAATGTGGGCCATATTTTAGTTATACTTAATGAAGGCAGTGCCCCCAAAATCAAATTTGAGCAAAAAGTTTATCTACATATCTGATTCAGAATTAACAGCAGAACACTTGTGTTTGTCATATTGTTGATGTTTAAGAGAACGTTAAGCTCAAATTAAAGAAATGTAAAGTCACTATTGTAGGTTCTTGAAATTGTTAGGTAGCTAACTGTCAAATTTATGCTTTCATTTTAGTGAGGTGGGGTACTTTGAGAAAGGGTACTAGCAGAGTGTGGCTGACACACCCATAGAGAGACATTTCCCTCCTGTCTCTTAAAAATGGACCATATTTACATCTTAAAATAAGCTATTATAAACTTTGTCTTAGGTCCCCTTCTTTACCCATTCTGCTCCTCTGCACCATCCTGACACCTCCCGCAGCATATGAGGATGCTACGGCTAGAGATAACTGCATTTGCTAATTAAGAATGCTTTACACGCCAGGCTCTCTTCTAGATGCCTTACATCATTTCATTTAATCATGAGTCTTTTAAGTTAGACATTTTTGTCACAAACATTTTAAAGATAAGGCACACAGGACTCAGAGAAATGAACTGACATGCTCAGGGTCCTATAGTCAGAAAGGGACAAAGATAGGTTTTGACCATCTGACAGCCTTTGCACTGATACCTTGGTTTTATTTTATTTTATTTTATTTTTGATGGGGAGCGTATGTATACCTGTGGCGGATTCGTTTTGATGTTTCGCAAAACTAATACAGTGTTTCAGGTTTAAAGACACCTTGGTTTTATATTTTCATTGTTGAGTTTGACTTTGGGTGCCCCAAAGCTTTTGTTCTCCATCTTCTGTGTCCCATTGTCAGGGAAAAGAAGCTCATAACCCAAGCCCTGCTGTAGTCCCCTAGGGCTCACCTTTTGGGGAAAGGGGTTACATAACAGGGAAAAGCAACCCAGGAAAAGGGACTTTGAATAATTCTTCTCCTTCAGTTCTATACGCCCAAATATCTTTGGAAAGCTATCCATGGCTTATACTGCTGTGTGTGCATGCGTGCTCAGGTGCTTCTACAGCGTCCAGCTCTTTGTGACCCAGTGGACTGCAGTCTGACAGGCTCCTCTGTCCATGGGATTCTCCAGGCAAGAGTACTGGAGTGGGTCGCTGTGCCCTCCTCTAGGGGATCTTTCTGACCCAGAAATCAAACCCAAGTCCCTTGCACTGCAGGCAGGTTCTTTACCCACTGAGCCAGCTGGGAAGCCCTTACACTTCTATGCTGCTGCTGCTGCTAAGTCGCTTCAGTCGTGTCCAACTCTGTGAGACCCCAGAGACGGCAGCCCACCAGCCTCCCCCGTCCCTGGGATTCTCCAGGCAAGAACACTGGAGTGGGTTGCCATTTCCTTCTCCAATGCATGAAAGTGAAAAGTCAAAGTGAAGTCGCTCAGTCGTGTCCGACTCTTAGCGACCCCATGGACTGCAGCCCACCAGGCTCCTCTGTCCATGGGATTCTCCAGGCAAGAGTACTGGAGTGGGGTACTGTTGCCTTCTCCGTACACTAGTATAGTCTATAAGACAATAACAATAGAAATATAGGGAAATCCCAGAAAATTTTTATTGCTGTATTATATACACAATGCTAGGAATAGTGGCTCACACATACAAATTTGACATTTTCAATAAGGACTTCTTGGTTATTTCATGGAGAAGGCAATGGCACCCCACTCCAGTACTCTTACCTGGAAAAATCCCACGATGGAGGGGCCTGTTAGGCTGCAGTCCATGGGGTCGCTAAGAGTTGGACACGACTGAGTGACTTCACTTTCACTTTTCACTTCATGCATTGGAGAAGGAAATGGCAACCCACTCCAGTGTTCTTGCCTGGAGAATCCCAGGGATGGGGGAGCCTGGTGGGCTGCTGTCCATGGGATCGCACAGAGTCGGACACGACTGAAGTGACTTAGCAGCAGCAGAAGCAGCAGGTTATTTCATGTAATGATATTTTGTCTATTCATTACACATAGTTATAATGTTAAGTGAAACAGAGAATAAAATCTTATCTATGCTATAATTACCAGGAAAAACTATAAGTGCATATGAAAAAGTTGGAAGGAAGTATAAAAATGGAAGTGTGGTGGGATTTGTATGGTAGGATTGTGGGATAACATACTTCTCTCAATTTGATTCCTATTAAATCTATAATAGTGTTGTTTTGTGCAATAAATAATTTTTAAATATGTAACAATGAATACCAATTAAAAATAAAATGTGTAAGGTGTGTGCCAACACCATCAGGAAGAATAAATGTGGCATTTTGATTTCTGCTAGAATTCTGGCTTCTATAAAGCCAGAATTTATTCTTCTATAAAGAATTTACTGTCACAAAGTACATTTAGCCCTCAACTATGTGAATGAAGGGAAGCACTGATGAGGGTCATCTCAACATGTGGATTCTGAGGGGTCCAGGGCATCTTACCAGCCACTTCCCTGGAAACCATTTTGTCATCTGTGGGCCTGAAAGCCTACTAAGCATGGTTCTGTGGATCATTTCTAAATAATTTACACTGCACTCATCTCACATGCTAGTAAAGTAATGCTCAAAATTCTCCAAGCCAGGCTTCAGCAATACATGAACCGTGAACTTCTCGATGTTCAAGCTGGTTTTAGAAAAGGCAGAGGAACCAGAGATCAAATTGCCAATATCCACTGGATCATGGAAAAAGCAAGAGAGTTCCAGGAAAATATATTTCTGCTTTATTGACTATGCCAAAGCCTTTGACTGTGTGGATCACAATAAACTGTGGAAAATTCTGAAAGAGATGGGAATACCAGACCACCTGACCTGCCTCTTGAGAAATCTGTACACAGGTCAGGAAACAACACTTAGAACTGGACATGGAAAAACAGACTGGTTCCAAATAGGAAAAGGAGTACGTCAAGGCTGTTTATTGTCACCCTGCTTATTTAACTTATATGCAGAGTACATCATGAGAAACGCTGGACTGGAAGAAGCACAAGCTGGAATCAAGATTGCCCGGAGAAATATCAATAACCTCAGATATGCAGATGACACCACCCTTATGGCAGAAAGTGAAGAAGAACTAAAAAGCCTCTTGATGAAAGTGAAAGTGGAGAGTGAAAAAGTTGGCTTAAAGCTCAACATTCAGAAAATGAAGATCATGGTATCTGGTCCCATCACTTCATGGGAAATAGATGGGGAAACAGTAGAAACAGTGTCAGACTTTATTTTTTTGGGCTCCAGAATCACTGCAGATGGTGACTGCATCCATGAAATTAAAAGACGTCTACTCCTTGGAAGGAAAGTTATGACCAACCTAGATAGCATATTCAAAAGCAGAGACATTACTTTGCCAACAAAGGTCCGTCTAGTCAAGGCTATGGTTTTTCCTGTGGTCATGTATGGATGTGAGAGTTGGACTGTGAAGAAGGCTGAGCGCCGAAGAATTGATGCTTTTGAACTGTGGTGTTGGAGAAGACTCTTGAGAGTCCCTTGTACTGCAAGGAGATCCAATCAGTCCATTCTGAAGGAGATCAGCCCTGGGATTTCTTTGGAAGGAATGATGTTAAAGCTGAAACTCCAGTACTTTGACTATCTCATGCGAAGAGTTGACTCACTGGAAAAGACTCTGATGCTGGGAGGGAGGGATTGGGGGCAGGAGGAGAAGGGGACGACAGAGGATGAGATGGCTGGATGGCATCACTGACTCGATGGATGTGAGTCTGAGTGAACTCCAGGAGTTGGTGATGGACAGGGAGGCCTGGCATGCTGCGATTCATGGGGTTGCAAAGAGTCAGACACGACTGAGCAACTGAACTGAACTGAACCATGACAGCATCCATACTTTGGCTTCTTTACCATAGTTTCACCCAAATTACAGTCATCATCTATTATATCATGTGATTTGATAATAACCAAGCACTGCAAGATCAGAACTAGTGGCTTCCAAAGTGTGGTCCCCAGGTAGAAACATTGGGGGTTGGCTAGAAAAGCAAATATCCCAGCCCTCCAGTCTTTCTGAATCAGGAACTCTGGGGAGGGGCACAAACCCAGGTTTTAACAAGCCCCTACCAGGTGATTTTGATGATGAGTAAGTTTTGAAAATTCCTGGATGAAACATCTCCAGCTTGTCCCCACTGTCCATTGGCCTAAGGGTCTGAAAAGGATTGACCATTTAGCTCATATTATTCACTTTATTTCAGGTTAAAACAATGAAAGTTATTTAAATGTAAATGTGTTTCACAGAAAAGGTTGTGTTTTAGGACATTATGTGCCATTAACATGTTAGATTGAATTAACTTATCAGTTTGCTTTGAAGGATCAAGTTCTTTAGGGTTTGGGAGTTGAGAGTTTAACAGTGGAGAGCAGTTATGAGAAGATGAAGCCTGACTATGGGGTGGGCAAGGCTGTTACAGATGTAGTTGGGGGTAAGTGGCATTAGGACACCCTGGGGCCTGCAAGCAAAGCTTACCTACCTCTTGCTGCTGCTGCTAAGTCGCTTCAGTCATGTCTGACTCTGTGTGACCCCATAGATGGCAGCCCACCAGGCTCCCCTGTCCCTGGGATTCTCCAGGCAAGAATACTGGAGTGGGTTGCCATTTCCTTCTCCAGTGTATGAAAGTGAAAAGTGAAAGTGAAGTCACTCAGTCGTGTCCGACTCTTAGCGACCCCATGGACTGCAGCCTACCAGGCTCCTCCATCCATGGGATTTTCCAGGCAAGAGTACTGGAGTGGGGTGCCATTGCCTTCTCTGTACCTATGTCTTAAGACTGCACTAACCAGTATGCTATGCATTCAGACCAGTTCAATGTTCTCCTTGGGAAATGGCTCCAGTCTACCTGTCTTTGTTGTTAAGTAAAAGGTGGCTGTATCCATTCTCTGAATACACATTAGGAATTTAACACCCAAAATGGATCTTCTCGGAAACCTCAATTCCTGTCCAGAAAACACTGCCTTCTCATGAGATGCAAAACTATTTTCAGAGCAAAACTTATATGCAACTCAAACCTTGTCTTCACGTATAATTATGAATCATTTATTCTGGATTGAGCCCTGCTGAGTGTGGTTTCATCCAAGGCTCACCATAATCCTCCTGAGAACACAGACCTCCTTGTTTTAGCACTTCCCCACTGAGTGCTTATTAGAGAAAATACACAGAAGCTACACGACCAAAAACAGAACCTTTACCTGAGACTATCAAAGGTGTTACCTACAGCAGTGACATACACCAGAGGACCTTGGGGGCTGCACACCCTGCACGTAACGCTGTCATTCATTATCTATGTGTCACTTTGGGTTTGGCTTCACAGCCACATGTCTTGCTAAAAATGAGCAGCAGGATGGAAAAAGAGTGAAAACATAAAGCTGCTTTCTTGAGCACTGAAAGAAAACTGAATGCCGAAATCATTAACACAATTTCCTGTCTAGCAGGACCATGGTCAACCCTAAGCAGATTTATCCTGTGACAAAGTTTGTTTTCTTCCATTGCTATACCCTTTTCTCCCCAAAGAGCATCTTTTTTTTTCCCCCAGAGTGCCAACCATTTATTCTGTAAAACTATACTGATGGACTATACTTATTTTCTCATCTAACTTGCATTCATACCTGTTCTTGTTCTCCTCCAGGCTAAATATTTGCAGTCTTCTGACTCTTTGCTCATGACTATGTAAGGAAGCTGGAGAGAATGATGGTTATGAATATGGGCTCCTGGGGAGAAGCCCATGATGGTGGAGTAGAAGGATGTGTGCTCTTCTTCTTTGAGTACACCAAAATCCAAACTAGCTGCTGAATGACCATCAACAGCAGGGTGTTGGAACCCACCAAGAAAAAACACCCCACATTCAAGGACAATGGAGAAGCCATAGTGAGATGGTAGGAGAGGTGCAATGACATTAAAATCAAATCTCATACTCTCCAGGTGGGCGACCTACAAACTGAAGAAAAAAAATACCAAAGAAGTTCTCCTGCTGTTGTGAACGTTTTGAGCCTCATGTCAGGCTTCCCAACCTGGGGATCTGGCCAAGGGACAGGGAATCCCCAGGGAATCTGACTTTGAAGGCCAGTGGGATTTGACTATAGAACTTCTACAGGACTCGGGGAAGCAGAGACCTTTGGAGGGCAGAAACAAAACCTTATGTCCTCTTGAGCTGGAGTGTCTGAGTTCAAATCCTGTCTCCACCACTCAGTAGCTGTGTGACCTTGGCCAAGTAATTCAACCCTCGGGCTTGTCAGCTCTCCGTCAATATTGTCGAGACATATTTAGGTACCTCATGGTGTGGTCACAGAGGGTTAAATGAGATAACACGTAGATATCCCCTGGCACACAGAAGGTGCCTATGGAGAAGTCTGTTTTCTTTCTCATGCTGGACTACAGCCTGTCTCCTTCTCATCCTTCTCCTCTGATCATACTCGTAATCAGAGTCACCCTGATCCTGTCACCCTTCCTCCAAAAATAGGTTGCTAAGAGTATATGCATTGTTTTCTCCTGGACCCTGTATTTCTCTAATAAGAAATACATCTTTATATTTAATCCACTTTTTATAAAAGCTTGGGAAACCTGTCAGATGCAATTTATTCATTTACACATATTTTACAATTCTTTTGTCTTATCAAACAATAGTGAAATGCCCTTCTTAAGACAGGAATAAGATAGAAAAAAGGCTTTGGTCTCACACATAGCTGAATGAAGCCTGGTTTGCACCCCTAATAAAACTTCAGCTTCATTTCTAATCATGATTTAAGGTCCTTTTACCCCCCTGGTGCTCTCTCTTTCAAGTTCAATATTCAATGTACAATACATTAGTAGTTTTAAAATGTCTCTTTCAGGCAGGAAATGTGAGCTATTAGCAGGGCTGTAATAGGCCAGCTAAAAGTAAGGGTGATAGGCGTGGGTGTGGGCGAAAGGTGTTTTATACAACCCCACTGGGACATCATCACTTTAGAAAACAATTTTACAGCCATATAGCTAAATTAACTGGTAGTTAGAGGCAATTATGTGATAAAGTAAAAATATTTATGTTCTTTAGAGCTCCAAAACTGTCATTTGAAGTGTGACAAATTTTTAAGTAATTTCACCTGCAACTTTTGAAAGATTAGTTCTATGACTAAGGGCATAAAATTGAAACAGGTTGCTACTGTGAAATAAAATCAAACTTATCTCCTCCTTGTAATTTCGCTTGAATTTAGTGCTCATAAAGTGTCTCACTGTCATAGTTCTCATGCTCAAAATTTTTATTTTCTAAACAACCACAGCTTGGAAGTTAAAATTTAAAAATGCCATCATCCCCTGAGGAATCTGAAATAAGTGCACGCGTACATGAATCCGCACATACATACATTTCTTGGTGCCTTGCCCTATAATTTTTTGTCATTTCTCTTGATGATAAGCGTAAGCTCACATTTTCCCCCTCATTCTTGTTAAAAAGTACATTGGAATCCATAAGCCATAAAAAGAACGAAACCACCTACTATCATATCGTTTATGGAGCTGTTTTATGGTTGTTCATTACCATTTTTGTCTCTGCTCATGTACATTTACATTTTTACACAATTGCAACCACATAGTTGATACAATTTTGTATTTTTCCTCAATATTTTATATTACGCATTTTTAGTGTTGTTACGTAGACTTCATGGCCATCATATTAAGAAGCTGCGAAATGGCCTTCTGAATGACTGCACACTGTTCTTTCTTCTCCTGTTGGGCACTTAGACGGTTTCCAGGATTTCACTATTGTACACAGCACTGTGATGGACATTTCTATGTGTATGGCTTTCTCTTTCTTTTACTCTCTTTCCCTGGGCTACAGTCCCACAAGTGGGGTTACCAGGTTAAAATGTATGCATTATTTGCTTTGATAGCTCTTGATACCTAAGGTCAAATTGCTTTTCAAAGTGTTGTATCAATCTAAATGACCTCTAGTAATACATAAGTTCATCTATACCTCAGTGTATTCCTATTTCACAGAAACATGTTTATTTATATGGCTTTGATGATATTATACCAAATTCTAAGGTATTTACTATGCCTCTGAATCTTTGGCCTTGGTTAAGGTCTTTGATTCCTGCAGTTTTTAACAGGTGTTGGTATCACAGCATTCACATGCAAGTGCATGCACGCACACACATGCACACACACACACACAGCTCCAGATATTAGACTTTCACTGGGGTCCGAGGTAGAGAAATCAATCAAACACATACCCCTGCGTATTGGAAGCAGAACGATGCAGAGAAGAATGAAATGTAGTATGTGGAGTTCAGACTACACACTTTCTTACTTCATCCTTACCTCTTCTTTTCATCAACTCACTGCTTCAATCCTAAATTTTAGCTCCTGTAGAGGCTGTACCTCTTTTATCTGAAGCAGGATACCAGCCTTTATATATTACCATAGGTTCACTTGGCCTTTTGCCATAGTTAACTGCCTCTGAAATTCATAGTGCAAATATGTGTATATTCAGTCCATCCATTCCCCTGCCCTACAAACTGCTCCCAACAAAATAAACAAAGGATGGACCACGGAAGCGTGCATGGCACGGGCTGGGGACTGCAGGGATGCACAGGAGCAGGTATGCTCCTGGCTGGCCAAGCAGTGCTGACCTCTCTGAGCTCCCACCAATACGGCTCATGAGTTGTGGTCATCTGAGCATGAGAGGCTGGATCAGAGCCCACAGCTCATTGCAGATGGGTCACTCAGGAGCCCAAAACAGAAATAAGTTTGAATCAACACAATCAAAAGGTGAAAAGCTCCATATAGCTAGAGATACAAGGAGCAAAGTTTATAGATATCTAGAGTTGTTCTAGCTCTCATAAAAAATCATAGCTTAACCTTTCATAAATGATGGTTCTAGTCTAATTTTTATTATAATGTCATGAATAATGTATATCTGTTTTATAGCATATAGGCACTTTCCAAAATGATAATGCCATATTTATTTTTAAATTGTCTTCCACATAGAATTTAGCTCCCATTTTGGGGAGTTTCTACTTGGACTGTAATCATAAGGGTCAGCTTCTTGTGCTTATGGGATATCAGTGTCTCAGCCACAAGACAGTGAGTGATATAATAATACAGGCACTGTTTAGCTCTGTAACAAATCTTGCAAGAGCTTTGAGGTTGAGTTTGAAAAAAGAACTGTTCCATACCTCGGATGAAGATGATGCTCACTTGTCTATTGCAGCTGAGAATGGGCCCTGCAGAGATGGCTAGATGGGTTCCACTAAGCAGTGGGATCAGCTTAACAGTGGAGATGAATTCAGTCACAGAGATTCTCCATGAACATGTTCCCAGATTCTTTTGCTATAGCAGTTTGGTTCTCACACTAGGGGACATATTTTGTATCTTATAAAAAAGAGGTTGTTTCTATCAAGATCTGCATACAAAATGAACTAAAATCAGGAGCAAATAGCATGGAGTTACTTATTTTTTAATGGAAAGAAGTGAAGGAGAACACCGTATCTGCTATAGTTCTCTTTTGCTCCCTCTTCTGTGATAATTCTGCCTTCCCTACCTCTCCTGCTTTGTTAGAAGAGTATTTGAGTTCTGTTTTACTTTACATCTTGAATATTGAAAACCAAACCCAGAAAAGATGACTGGCCATTCTTCCCCTTGATCAAAACTTCAAAACTTGGAAGAGAGGGACTTCTCTGGTGGTCCAGTGGCTAAGACTCTGTGCTGCCAATGCAGGGGGCCTAGATTTGACCCCTGGCTGGGGAACTAGATCCCACATGCTGCACCTAAAGATCCCATGTGCGGTAACTAAGACACAGTGCAGCCAAATAAATAAATAAATAAAAATAAACACTATAAAAGAAAAACTTGGAAGGAGGAAACCAGGGCTCAAAAATTTGTTTTTTCATTCACTTGCTCACTCTTTTTCAACTTTAGCTTCCTGTGATATATAAAAGTCTCTTGAAAGGTTTATAATATACCATAACAACGTGCTCTATATTCTCTTACACAAACCAGCATGTGGGTGGTGACACCTCTCTTCTGTCTCCTTAACGAGAACAGAGAGTCCTTTAAGGAAGGAAGAACACCAAGCGGGCAATCCAGATTTCAATGACCGTTGTCATATCACCTGTGCAACCTCAGCCTAGTATTGGCAACTTTAGGCAAGTTTAATAAAAAGAGTGAGACTCTCAAGGATGAACAACACTTGCCTAGGTCTACAGTGAAGAAAGACCTACTTTCACACTCCTGGAATCCCTTTCATTTTCTTAGTTATGAAAGGTTAGGGTTAGGGTTACGTTAAGACCTGGGGTAGAGAGGCAGGTTATACAAATCAGTACTATAAATGTTTATAATCTCCATCTTCATCTCTTTGTGTTAGTCTCTCAGTCGGGTCCGACTCTTTGCGACCCCATGGACTGTATCCCACCAGGCTCCTCCATCCATGGGATTTTCCAGGCAAGAGTACTGGAATGGGTTGCCATTTCCTTCTCCAAGAGTATCTTTAGTTACAACTGACTTTGATTTTGTTTATGCTATTTGGCAGCACACAAATTTATTTCCTGTGCATAAAACCCACTGAAAAGTTCATTGATACTCTAGACTTTTAAAAATCATATTTAAAACATTTCTTCCACTTCCTGTAAGATGGAATTAAATGAATTTGTCCTCAATAAAAGCTGCATGACATGGAAAAGCACTGTAGTCATGGAGAATCTGATACCACTACAGACTTGTCATAGAGTGGCTTCATGCCCTGATGGGAGCATCACAGGAAATCAGCAGACTGTGCTGGGGAAAGAAAAGGACCCTCGAGGGTACTACGACTTTGTTGCCAGAATCTGAGCAGCTTCGCTTCACACACACAGCTGGCACAAAGTTCCCTAGGGTTCCTCAAGCAAGGAATCCTGGCTGGGACCCCCACTCCTGCTCCTATAGGAGCTCCTCCCACAAGCATCCTTTGCCCGCTGCTGTGGGAAAGAAGTACGTGGTTGGCTTCACAGGGGCTGGGGAATAATACCCTGTGATACACATAGTTAAGTGAACATGTATTTTTTCAGCCCTAAGGGTTGAATGAGTTGATTCAGATCAAAGTGTAATGATCTATAGCAGTATGTCCTTATGACTCATGAGGTGACTTGAAAAACACGGATGCCATGCTTCATGCTCCATGCTTGCTGCTGTTAATAATATTGATGATAATAATGACATATAATTAATAATAATAATGATAGTAATAAATAAAGAGTTCTTGTGACCCAGGAAAGCCCATTATAATTTTATGGCATCACGCTCCTATATTTTTCTAAATGTTTACAACAGACAAGTTATTTTAGATTTAGAAAAAAAAATTATACATGTATATGTGTATGTGATAATCTTCATATATATATATGTATGTGTGATATATGTATCAATCATCATACTGAAGCGAATTCTCTTATTCTGACAACCATTTTTGCATGCATAACGTGCTGTCCTAGGAGTCTTCATGCTGCTTTGAAGAATGTCCAAATGGCAACTGGGATGACTCAGGAGAGTTCCATGAAAGCTACATGGAAAGGGCAATGGCTCTTTCCATATTTTTGAACATGTGCAAATTCCCTTGCCTACACTTTGTATACTTCCCTGTTTCTGTGTCTGCTTCCAGAAGGGAAAGGGCCAAGAAAGAGCTGAACTTGTTCCAAAGGGGGGTGTTTCTGGCAGGTGCGAGGATTTTAAGATAATAAAAACATGTAGCAACCAGCAGTCCCCTCAGCTGAGCAGCAGCTGCCTCTCCGCGCTGCCTTCTAAAGCCTGCTTTGGAAGTGTTCTTGGCTTCAGAAACTAAGCAGACCCACTTCTGTGTTCCCAACCATTTGATCTTCTTTCTACTCAGCCCATCACTGGGAATTCCCAACTACTAAATTAAGAAAGTTTGAAAAGCTCTTGATTTCAACTCTAGTTCCCATCAACTGTGGTGGGCAGAGAATATTGTTTTTATGGTAAGCACATCATTTTCCTCAAAAGGTTTGTGGCAAATAAAAGGACATGGATAAAATTGAATCAGAGAAAGACTATGTCAGCAGTTACATACTTGGGGGGGAAACAACCTCAGAGGTAAGGAGGTAAGGAAATTCCAGGGTCTTCTGTTTCTGGACCTGAACTTAGCACAAATGTAGGTGAGAAAAAATGGACTCTCCTTTTCGTTTTTTACCTGGTTAATGTAGGTGAGAGACACAGTGAGATGAAACAGACTTTATTTTGATTGCTTTCATGAAGGTAGGAGATGGATGTTAATAATGTTTTAGAAATACATTTTTATAAGGGTTTTAGAAGCCTTAGGCAAACGTGGATGGTTTTCTAAGATTTCCTTTATGCTGTTTGCACATTTTTGAACTTCAGACTAAAATTCTATGAGCCTGTTATTTTCAAGTGCAGATAACAACATGATTGAAACAAATCTCTATTAAAGAAGAACAAAGATGGATGAACACATTTTCTTCCATTTTATTGGGACTTACCAAATCTTGAAAGTAAAAAAAAAAAAAAAAAGTTGAAAACCAATATAGCACAGAAACTAGAGCAGTGGCTAGAATATTTGATGTTTAAAACAAGAACAAAAGCAAAAAAACTAGTCAAGATATTTCACAAACAGTACTAGAAAAGTTTGAAAACAAGGTATTTCAGTCTGCAGCAAGGTCTTTTTCAGGCTTTGAGCTATATTAAACTAAGCAATACAGATTAATTTAGCCCCATAACAATTGTTCTGCGATTAGTGCTAATAGTATTGTTGCTAATATTTCTGGAAGGAGATCAGGGGTTTGTGTGGTATGAGGGTTTGTAAACTGGTGGATTTTGATATTTTCCTCATTTCCCCCCATCATGTACATCAGGATCCCCCAGAAATAACAATCTCCCCAGGTATTTATGGGTATGTATCATAATTTGATTTAGATGTAAAAATAGTGTCATTCACAAGTGCACATAAAGTCTGAGTTATTTGTGTGTGTGTATTTTTATAAGCAATGATCCCACCATTGACTCTCCCCAGAGCAGGCTAAGCCAAGAATAGGTTATTTCTGTCAGCTAGGATGTCTGGCTCTTGAAGCACAAATACTAGACAGAATTGGGTTGGAACATGGAGTGATGGGGCTAAGGTCACATGCTGGATACCAGTCAGTTTTGCACAGAGGATATAAATGTATCCTAGGGGCACAGATGCCCCCAGGTCATCTGACTGTGAGCTGCATACAGTAGATCTCAAGGGAAATCCAAGTGTGAATGGTTTGGCATGATCAATCAAGCCCATTGAGACACACACCAAATGCATATGTCACACCACTGTGGGCTTCTCCTTCACAGTCACAAGGTAATGGTCATGAGGTCTAAATGTAAAGGATTGGTTGGGGTTGAGAAGAAAGGTCTGGGTTCCATGGCATTAATTTCTAGGTCACCCACATTGGAACTTTTAAGTCGAGGTTTGATTGTAATTTGAAACCATATTCTGCACTGAGAAAATCATATCTCAAAATACTGAAAAATGTCATATACTTACAGATACACAACTACATCTTATCCAATATGGGTTTCTTATCTAGATTTCATTTAGTTAGGAAGGTGAGATAGTGCAATAAAAAAGAAATGTAACTTTGGAGTCAACTTTAAGTTAGAATCTCAACTCCATACTACTTTAAGTTGAATAACCTTGGGAAAGTTAAATAATTTACTGAACCTCAGTTTCCCAAACCATAACATTGAAAATGGTTGATAACTGTCTTTTTCCCACTTGGTGATACTCCAAACTCCTCCTTGTCTTTCCTCACACTATTTTCCACTCTTCTCACATGGTTTTACATTTCCTTAAATGAAAACTCCCTATGCATATTAATAACAAACCTTGAACACTCTCCTACCCCTCCCAGCAGGGTCAGTTTCAATCTCCTCCATTCCTAACTTCTATGCAAATGTAGTGAGTGTGTGTGCATGTGTAATGTGTTGGCAACGAGAGCTCCAGGCAGTACTTATTAATCCCCATGACCCTACACCTTCTCACCTTGAGTCATATGCAGCTTTCTGCTTCTGTCTGGAAGGGACCTTTCACACAGCCCAGCTGCCACATTAGGGGGTGGGGAGAAGAAAATGAGGGAGAAGAGCTAGGAAAAAATGGAGTCGCAACTAAGGACAGAAGACCACATCAAAACTGGAAAAGGACAGAATGTCCTCAGGTGTTCACCCCACAACACTTTCATTTGTTCTGTCCTCTGAATGGCAGAAGATATATATTTTTCATCCCCTAGTTTGTTCATAAAATATAAGAGGGATATTATGGATATATATATTTATTAAAAATTGATCATGTTTATTTAAATCTCAGAAGCTAGATTTAGAGTAACCTATTCATGGACATACAAGGTAAAAGAAAACTCAATTCAATTCAGAAACTAGTAAATTGAGAATACATGTTGATGCTCCGAGCTAATAGCTCAATATCAAGAAAATGTAACATCTTGCTACTGTCCTGTGGTAAGGCTAATGTAGCATGAAGCAAATTCTAACCTGATGACATATTATAGCCTGAGGAATGTCTTTCAGTACAGACCACCAACAACCTTAGTTATTGACCATGCAATCCAGAAGAATATGTATTGGTAGATAGAGTGCAAATCGATAAATGTCCACTGTACTCACCCAGTGATGAATAACTTAGCAGCCTATTTTAATTTACCTTAATTTGCAGTTCAACTGGTTACACATTTTCCCCCAAAGTGCTAATCAATTTTCAATCAGAGCAGATTGAAGTATTGCCCCACATCCCTTCGAATTCCTAGAGCATCATTTATTTTAGAAATAAAGTCAACTCCTTGGTATATGTCTACGTTTTCCTGGCAAGCTCTGAACTATAGATTTGTTGGTTTACTGACCCATTTGTACAAATACAGGTCACTTCCTCTTCCTCCACCCCATGTTTTCTTGCCAAGAAACCAATTCACATATAATAATTTCCTATTATGGCAGCTTTAGATAAATCTACAGTTTTAATGACAATATGCCCTCCTCCAGGTTTAGATTTTTCCATATAGTTATTGTTAAGAAGTGTCTGTCCACTTACTGATTGGCACAACCATTCAGGTCACTTAATGGATTGCTGATCTAAGTTCCTAAAACAAAACATACTTCAGGCTGTAGCTGTATTGAAGGCTATCCAAAGGAAATACCAGTCCCTCTGCCCATATGTTTTTCTTTTTGTTTGATTCTTCTAGAGTTCTTAAAGCTGTTGTCTATGGGACCACATATACAAGAATCCTATTCTGTTCTGTATTTCCAAGGTCCTTCATGTTCTAGATACCTTCCTTTTTTTTTTTTTTTTTAATAAGACTTTATTCATCACAAATTCCATTCTCCCAGGACTTTTTGATGAGAAAAACTAACCTGAATTATTAGATAGAAATAACGGGCTATGATGATGATGATGATGACCTAAGGTATTAATGCCTTAGTATTTTAAAATTTAAGAATGAACCACAGTATTATTTTAACTTACTTTTGAGACCTAAGTTCCCAGCACAGTGCCAGGCAAATAGTTAAGTCCTCAATTTTGAGCCCATAATAAGTATTCAACAGCTATTTGTTGAATTAATGAATAAGGATACATATTTGCATTCTAACAAAGAACTTCAAAGTTTTAACCCAAAGGGGTTTAAATGATAATGTTATCAAAACTCAGAGCACACTTGTAGGAGTATTTGGGGATTAGGCTACTCCAGAAGGTATGCTGAATTCTGCATGATATTGGATGCCTGGACTACCAAAGGTAAGGCTAATAAAATCAATTTCACACAAATATATTTTATTATTAAATAATAATTATTTTTTACATTCATTTAGCAGGCAGTAAAATGTTCTAATTGATTTAAACCTAAACTTTGAGCCCACTTTCTTTAGTTTGGTTGAGTCTGATGATCAAAATTATAAATATAATTTACTTATTGATACTATGTTATAGGGGTTTCCCAGATGGTGGTAGTAGTAAAGAACCTGCCAGCCAATGCCAAGAGATGCAGGTTTAATCACTGAGTCAAAAAGATCCCTTGGAGGAGGACACGGCAACCCATTTCAGTATTCTTGCCTGGGAATTCCCATGGACAGAGGAACCTGGCAGACTACAGTCCATAGAATCATAAAAAGTCAGACACAACTGAAGCAACTTCGCACATACTCACATGGTATGTTATAGATGCATAGCGAAGCTTCTAACCAATAGTAGACTTTTGAATATCCAAGTCAAGCCTACTAACCAACCACAGTTTCTTTATTTGAATAACTTCTTCCAGCATGGCAAATTCTAAATTTTCTGATCTTTCATATACATCATTTTTGCTTTTACTTGTTTAGAAGACAGACCCCAAATTTGACAACGTGACAGTACCCAGAATCAATTTTACTAGGTTAACATCTTATCATAGACTCATGGGTCTGAAATAACCCTGCAACAATCATAGTATTTCAGAGCTGGAAGGAAACACTAGAGATAATTTGGTCCAAACCCTTTAGTAGAAATAACAGATTTGACTTACTAAATCATCCAGAGTGACACAGCAAGTTTAGTTTAGAATATAGGCTCACTAATTCTTATTTCAGAAATTTTCTGTAGCATAATTGTTTATCCATAGTATTCATTATTAATTCATTCAAAACCCTTATTATTGAGCATCTATTATGTTTCAGACACTGCTAAAACCTTAGTGATGCAGGAACACAAGACAGTGCTAGGTTGATGATGCCCTATTGCACTGCCCCAGCTCTCAAGGTGCTCACAATCTAATACATGTGACAGATGTCTAAACATATCACTCCCAGCAATATGAAAAGACAGAGCATTGCGGAACCACCTAGCAGGGCACCTAACTTGATCTGAGGTCAGAGAAAACACCTGAGCTGAGGCTTCTCTTCTAAGTTCCAGGGCTAACCTAAGAGACACATGGAATCATTGCTGAGAAGAACATCTGACTTACTGGCCATGTTTACCCCAAAGTCACACTAGTCCTCTTATGACTTTCTAGTGATCTTCTCCATAGGGTATTGACTATAACCAGCAGAAAAGACTGACTTAAAGAAAACCCCAAATATCTCAGAAAAAAGAATAGCACGGCTTTAAGAAAAATAGTATTCTACACTTTCAGAATGGATAAGAAGGAAAAGTAGGAAGGCCAACGCCTCTAGCTTGGTGAGATGTGAAGCCAAAATAGGTCACCTGTTCAATGTGTGGCTACTAGTGAATCACACACGGGTATGACCAATTGTTGTAAGTCACCAGGCAAAACAAGCACTTTCACAAGAGCTAGTGTCCAAGAACTACATGTGTAGGATCAGGAAAAAGATGTATCTCTATGGTCAGCTGAAAGGAAGTACAGCTAAAGCAGAAAGGAGATCCAAAGGTTGGTGACTTGTTGCCAAGTTCAGGAAGCCATATACGTTCTCCAAGGTTTATATATTCCAGATACCACAGGATTGCCTTTTAATGCTTTTCAACAAAAAAATTCCTATCAGACCCCTGGGTTATTTCACTTTGGAGAGGAATATTTCTTGAATATTATTGTGGAAGTAGAGGAAAACAGCATGTAATATTAGTTGAATTTATGATTGGCTGGTTATTATAACATATCCATAAACTGAGGAGCACCTGCCGTTCAGTTCTATGCTTGGTCTTCATGAGGATTTCACTGACTGTCAGTGTCTCCAGTTTTCATGTTATAACAGCAACCTCACTCATATATAGGCCTATATAACAGTTTTTTAAGGGAATGTGGTGTGCTGCGATTCGTGGGGTCGCAAAGAGTCAGACACGACTGAGCGACTGAACTGAACTGACTGAACTGAAAATGTTTCAAGGGGTCTTTTTTAAAATCAAATAAGCAGCTGCAAATGGGGAAATAACCATTCCAACCCTGTTTGGGAACCAGCTCTGATCACTCAGGGTATTCAGAAACTGCACAGGGAACTTATTTAGAACATCTCTGAATATACCACGAAAACCAGCCCTAAGCTAATTCATCTGATTGTACTCTTGGCAGCTCTTTTTGGATTGCTAACACTTTGCAGCTGTAAAAATAAAACAAAAACACCCTTGAAATAAGTTAGGTGCATATATGAAAAGCACAGCTGGGCTACTCCCTCAGATCATCTGTAGATATAGGATTCTGTTTTTAAATGCTATTTTGCAAAGGGGAAAGACCATGGCCATCTCTGAAGAAAAGCCAACATTGCAAAGAGATTTCGTTCACAGTTCCTTTTTCTCTCTTTACCTTTTCTCTCTTTACCTTTTCTCTCCTGTATCTCTGGCACAATTTTACTGAGCTCCATAGAAACTGCTGTTAGAGACATCAGTTTCGGATAAGTCTACACAAAAATAAGTGAGATCAAGCAATTTTTGGAGGCTCAGAATAACAGAATCTGGATTATTTTGGGAATGAAAGTTCCTTATTTACTGTAGGGATTCTTTCATCTCAAATTCTTTGGATAATTGTTTATGTTCACATGGTCTTCATGGAAACACTTTTAGAAGTTATGGGGGTCAAATTCCTTTATTGACTTTTTAGTGTAGCGGAGTTAACATATCTTTCTAGAAAACTTTAAGTCCATATTGCATCCAATGGTGGCTCAATTGGTAAAGAATCTGCCTACAATGCAGGAGATTCTGCGGTCAATCCATGGGTCAGGAAAATCCCCTGGAGAAGGAAATGACAGCCCACTCCAATATTCTTGTCTGGAAAATTCCATGGACAGAGAAGACTCGCGGGCTATATTGTCCATGGGGTCACAAAAGTTGGACATAACTTAGTGACTAAGCCACCACCACTAATAATATTTAAAGAACCATACACTTGAATATTTCTTATTTGCAGTTTTCTTTAGTATATTGCACTTGACTGCTTTATCATGTCCGAACTTCAGAAAGCTCCCTAGGAAACCGTCTACATTTCTTACACACAGCATCCTTGCCTAAGCTCATCACAAATGTGATCATGTCATTAAAATGCTTCCATAGTTCATCTTTATTTGTCATAAATCTTATAATTCACACTTGATTTTTCTTCCTTTTCAGTCTTACCTCCTGCACTCTACTCCAAGAGTTTTCTTCTCAGCCAACAACGGACACTTGTTTTTCTGCAACACTTCGCATTAACTCACACGTCTCTGCTCTGAAAATTTTTTCCTCCGTCTGGAATATGCTCTCCATTTCTGCCTGGGCTGCTCCATTTTTCCTTCTTGTTCACTATGACCTTTCATTTGAAGTCTTCTTTAACCTCCCCAGGGTAGTGCTACATGTCTTTTTCTCTGCTCTTCTTGAGGATACTGTGAATTACTTCAATATAGGATTGATCATATTGCCTTCCAATGAGACAGAACACTCCCTGGGGCCAGAGCCTTGCCTTTTCATTCCTGCACTCAGAAGTGATATAGAAGCATTGGCCAATTAGGACACTAGCCACACATGCCTCGTTCATCTGCACTGGGCCATGCTGACTGAGTGCAGCCTTCTTGTACCACCAGCACCAGCAGCTCCCACAGACCCATTTACCATTTACTGAGCAAACAGAGATTCAATGGATGAAAGAATATATGAATGGACGGATGAATCAACTGTTGTTTTTTAACTCAAGTTCATGGAATAACTTACTAACTTGTCTATTGGTGACAAAGGATGCTTTTCTAATTTTGAAATATTATCTCACATTTATCAGTCACTCACCATAGAAACCTGGAAATAAAGTTTCCAGATGTTTTATTCAGATCTTATTTAAAGTGTATCTTTCTAAGCTACAGGTTAATCTAATTTATATGTGAGTAGATTCTTTGAATTATGGTTTATTTACAATAAACCACGTTTTAAAAGTTCTTATTAAGAATTAGCACCTACTATAAGTTAATTAAGTGCTCACAGTGTGGCTTCATTATATGGCTTGAAGTGTTGCGAATTCCCAGAGCACTAGACACATCCAGATTTAAATGTAAGCACAAAAAATTTAAAAAGCACATTACATAGTTAAATATAAAAGCTTTTGAGATCATGCTCCAAGTTATCTCTTACATGGGTACAGTCCTTTAGACTCTCCAAAGTGCCTTCTCATGCATTTTATAAAACTACAGAAGCTTGTACCATCCCCTTTTCAGATGAGAAAATAGGTACCACTAGATCAATGCTTTGACCAGCCAGATCCAACTTGATAATGACCCAAGTTGATAGACCCAGATCCATAGCTGCCTGGATCAAACCTGGATTCATGTCTTCTGTCTGTTATCTTCTTGGCTACACTTCTCTGCAGTTGTACCTGTGTTTTCCATGGGGTTAATTAAGCACACAATCAACAGATGTGTTTCCTTTCTTTGCTCCTGTTTAATATATTTAATTCCTTCATTAAAAAACTGAGCCCAGCATTACAGGATGAATGGCCTGTGTCTCCGAGGCATTAAAAATTACATTATTATAATATTATTAGTCTCTTGATTATGTGAGCCCATTTCTTTTGAGAATAAATTTACAATGTTTTAATTG
The DNA here is from genome assembly GCF_029407905.1 of Bubalus kerabau. Lineage (NCBI taxonomy): Eukaryota > Metazoa > Chordata > Mammalia > Artiodactyla > Bovidae > Bubalus > Bubalus kerabau. Next base: position 67,843,814 of record NC_073633.1, read on the forward strand.
TCACCATGGTATGTGGTAGCTAGTGACATAGTTGTAAGCAGATGTTAGTACAAATTTCAATGGCAGTACCAGGTGATGACAAGCATATCACAATATAAGAAACACTGAAATAAATTTTGTACATCCTAAATTGTCTGGCTAGATCAGAAAATTCAGCAAAGCAGGATATTTCTTATAATATGCTTTCTAACACCTTGTCTAAGAAAGACATGGTTATCAGTTTCCCTGAAGCTTAAGTCACAGCTTGAACATATTCAGTAAGAAGAGGGCTTTTTTTCCTTTTTTCTTTTCAGGATTGTTGGTTTAACGTCCCTTTTCTCAATTTTATCCCATGAGCTCTAGTAGATCTTCTTGATACCAGGGAAATTATTTCCTCTCTTCCTCTGGGTTTATATTGTCTGCATGGTTGTTAAAGGTGTATCTGTGTTTTCTTCCTCTTTAAATAATTAAGTTTTCAAAATTTTTTATTTGCTAAGATTTTGCCATACATCAAAATAGTGTTATGCACTGACACCAAATAATAATTTTAATAGATTTTATGACAACTAGAAAATCCTGAAAAGGTTATTTGTTATTAAGTGTAATAAAAAATGACTTCTTTATTAGATCATTAAAGTTTGCCTGACCTAAGCCTATTCATTACTGTTTTAAACAATCATCTTCTCATATATTATGATAAGTGTCAATAGCCTTGTGCTCATTCCACACCCCTATCAACAGACCAGTGGATCCTGTACAGATAATTGGTTCAACTCTACAAGATATCCCTGCCAAGCTGTTGGTTTTCTTTTCTAAAGTTGATATAACTCATGGTTACTACTAGGCCTTGATTTGAAATTTTAACTTAGCTATAAAATACCTGGGGCTCTCCTAGTCCTCAACTTGCCTGATCTGCTCCTGGGTCTTATGGGAATTCGAGAGGAAGTTGAGACACATGGCAAAAGTCTCTAATCCCATTGTGACAACTCTCAGGCTCTTCATACTTTCCTTCTGGTAAATATTTATAGGCCAGTCACTGTGTCAGATGTGAGGAACATATTATGAGCCTATGCATTCACTGTTCCCAGGTTACTCAGGAGCAAATGGAAGAAACCATGGTATTCAGATAATCATATTAAAAACTTTTCACCTGCAGCAGATGCTTCCAAGGAGATAAATATGATTTGATGAAAGTATATGACAGATTTGATCTAAACAGGAAGTAACTGATAATGAATTTTAGTCACTCTATTATAGAAAGATGAGGAGGGATAAGAAGATTGGCATAAAGGGCTGAGGGTTCAGGACAAGTGGGAAAATAAGAGGCAATATAGAGAGAAACATGGAAGGACAGAATAAAAAATAAAAGAGCAGGAAGAAAAGAAAGGTGGGGATTAGACACATGAAGCGAAGTACAGTTGCTAGAATTTCTCACAATGGACTTCACCATCTAGATCTTCACACCATCTGGGTTTCGTGGTGGTTAGGAGACAGGAACAGGGTAAGAGTCATAAAAGAGAAGGGGCCAGGGCAGAGATGAATATGTAGAAAAATGAGAATCAGGAGGGGTCTGGATTAAAAGAAGAAGTCGCAGTTTGGACTACTGACTGTATTCAGAATGTTCTGGGTCTTGAGCAGTCAGAAGATGGATGATTCTATCAAATTACTAGAATTTTTGAGAAAACATCTCATCATGTTTATCTTTTTACCTATCTGATCACATCTCCTCTGGCTCCCTATGTGGGCCCCAGTTTTGTATGTGCCCCCAAGCTTTGGTTGTCCATCCTGGCTTCTTCCTGAATCACCCCCCTGAAGAGTACTTTTCATGACCACATCCATATCATTGACTTCCAAACCTACTGTTCTCCTGTACTACTACAGTTTCATATTTTAAATTTGGATAATCTGTCAGCAACTCTAACTCCATACATCTAAATATAAACTTTAAACACTCTCCCCTCTCTACAGGATCTCCAGCCAGCATCCTTAGTTCTGTTAACGGCCATGTATTGTCCCAGACACAAAGGTAGAAACCTTGAGGCATGATTTGGTCATCCTTGACGACTTGCATCCTTGTGCCTTCATAGCCAGTTTATCACCAAGTCCCGTGACTTTGAGATGACACTCAAGTTCATTCCATTTTCTTATTCAACATTCTGGCCCAGGCCAACAAGGTTTCAAGATTGACACATGGCACAGCCTTTGGTCTGTTCTCCTAGGCTCTGGGACTTCTGTCTCATCAATATATTCTAAAAACACCTGTTTAATATTCCATAAATTAAATTTTAAACATGACTTTCTCCTTTTTAAGAACTTACAATGGCTCCCAATACCTTAAGGTATCTACTCTAAATGGTTTGCCTAGCCTAGTTAAACAATCTCCCCACTGCCTCCCTCTGATGCTCGACTAATTTCTACCTTCTGTCTTGTACTTAGATTTGCCATGTTTCCTGACCTGAGAATATCTTTCCCTATCCTCTTAACCCACACGGACTGGATGTTTTCTTTAGGTATACTTTATTGTTTTACAATCTGTTTAAATCCATCCCTACTAGCCATGATATATTTGTCAAGCTTTATTTGGTATTATTTGAGTTATGAAAATAAGAATGTTTGCTTTTGTCCTTTTTAAATATAAAATACGTTCATATTTATTGTGATTTTCTAAATTATGAACCACCTCCAAGTGATTATGATGACTAGCCTTCCCTGTCACAGGCTCTACACATAAAAGATGCTTCTTACACAAATTGATCCTTTGTGACTTTTGTATCTAAATGCTTATAGATGCATCACCGTGATGTTTCCTTAGTTAAATGCTTTCATGCACTGTTATTTAAATGTATCATGAAGATTCTTTAACTTAGACAATTTACAATGGCTTGAATTACTTTTACTCTTTATAAGCAATAAAGATATTTGATAATGAAATCAAAATGGTTCCAAAGAATTTTCTGTTTTGATCTGGGGAATACAAAGTGCATACAGAGTATTAGAAAAAGTAAATACAAGTAGATACTTTATAAGATAAAGCAATAGGAAGTTTTAAAAAGCATTCAGTGCTATTAAGTGGGGAGATAATTTCCTAAGTGTTCAGAGATGGCTCATCTGAGCCCAGTAACTTTCTTGGTTTTTCCACCTTGCCAGGTTTTTCCATGACTTCTGCTTTGTAGAATAATACAGTCAGTGGAAATTGTGGATTTTATTGTTAGAAACCTAAATCCATTCTGGCTGGATTAAACAGATGTTAAATAGCTGATTGTTCTTTTGATAGTCATAATTAATATTTATCCTAGAAATACATCCTGGGGCCAATAATGAGATGTACCCTCTATGTGAAGAAATGGACATCATCACTGATTTTTGTTCACATCCAGTAATTCTTCCAAATTGTCCCTCAGTGAGGCCATGTCATTTGGTCCAAGCTGGAAGTCAACTGTACAGTCTGACAACCGTGACTGAGCTTGCATTGGCTAAGACAGTCCGAAGAGGCTACCCACAAGGGAATCCTGCGCAAGCCTGCACTGTGCGCCCATCAGAAATAACATACCATTCCTCTTGGCCCTCACAGAACTTTGCACATCCTGTAAAAGGCTCCTCAAAGTCAAGGATAATATCTTCTTTATTTCTATATTCAACAAACCCACCACAACACCATATTCCTAGGAGGTTCTAGATAACTATTTCTTCCATGGAACTGAACACAGATGAACAACTTTATCAATCCTAGACATCAGCATTTTAAGTAGCCATGCCATTCTCAATAATGGATTAATCTTTCCAAAACATAGTTGAAAATTTTTTCATAGTTCCCAACCAAATAAAATCTAAATAGTCTAATAAGACATTCAAGATTCTTCATGGCCTGAACCTAATCCAAACTTTCCTGCCTCACTGTCCAATTCTCTTCATGAAGACAACACAGCTAACAAACTACCTTCTGCTCCCTGTATCCAACCCAATTTTTCTGTTTTTTCCTTCCCTGAATATTACAACCTTCACATATCTACATTCAGTTCCCCTTCTAAATGTCCCCTTCATGAGGTTTATACCATACCCTTTCCTCTCTATCCATATTCCTTAACCTCTAGTAGCTAAAAAATTAATTGTTCTTTTTCAATAACTCCCATACTATTCAATGTATGTTGAATAGAAGACTATTAATGTCTTCTTTTTTTAAAAAAAGTTTATGTCACATCCTACCTCATATCAGAGTGGTGGTCATAGTCATCTTAATTCCCTTTACGGTAGTGCCCTAACTGCCTTTTTGTTTACTTCCCTAAGGTATCTAGTATTTAGGCATGCTGCTGCTGCTGCTGCTAAGTCGCCTTAGTCATGTCCGACTCTGTGCGACCCCGTAGACGGTAGCCCACCAGGCTCCCCATCCCTGGGATTCTCCAGGCAAGAACACTGGAGTGGGTTGCCATTTCCTTTCCAATGCATGAAGTGAAAAGTGAAAGTGAAGTCACTCAGTCGTGTCCTACTCTTAGCGACCCCATGGACTGCAGCCTCCCAGGCTCCTCCGTCCATGGGGTTTTCCAAGCGAGAGTACTGGGGTGGGGTGCCATTGCCTTCTCTGGGTATTTATGCATAGTAGGTGCTTAAAAAGCATTTGCTGAATCTTAATAGAATTGTTTCTCGGAATCATCTAGATTCTCTGCTCATTATAGAGATAAGGACTAGGGGCTGTTTACTCTAGTAGTTAATAGCATAAACCCTGCAGCAAAGTGACTCCGTTCATATCTCATCTCTGCTTCTTCCTAGCCAGTGATCTTGAGCAAGTTCCTTGACCTCTGTCTGCCTCCATGCTTTTATCTGAAGAATGTGGTAACACTCTTAACTACTGCACAGGGTTTAGAATTTAATGAGTAATATATAAAGAACTTAAAACAGTATCGAACCTGGGTCTCCCACATTGCAGGTAGATTCTTTACCATCTGAGTCACCAGGGAAGCCCTCTCTTTTCACTTCACTTTCATATAAAGAACCTAAAACAGTAGTCCTTGGTACTATGTGAGTATTATACACACATTAGCTCAAATCCTCAGAGAAGTTTTCTCAGGTTCCATTACTAATTTTCTGAAAGTCTGTTCCCCTTCATCTAGCTGACTTCCTGTCACATTTTTCCCTCATTCCTCTCAGTTGCGTGACACTGAACAATATGGTGTAGAATGATTTTCCCCCTTAGGTGTTCTATTCCATAACAAGTTTATTTCCAGCTTAATATTACAAATAGCTACATTTACATTTATTATGCATAAGCTAATGTCCACATATAGAACAAAGCAGTAGATCTATAATATGCAAATAGGTTTTTTTATTGGTATGGCCAGGGGAGGTACGGAAGACACAGTACTGTGGTAGAAACGATGATGTAAAAGGAATTGTGTATGTGTGTGCAGGTAAGGGGGGTGTGATAGGGGAAAAATTCAGGCTGGGTGAAGAAATATCATTTCCACATGGGGAACTTCTTCAAGAATCAGAAATTTCAGAAGTGTCACATGGTTTCTTCAACAGTGGATACTGTCAGCCCAAACTACTTGTTTGTCAACAGTCCACACAGGAACATATAATTAGTATATTTACATTAGTAACTATTCTATTTATTTTCAATGAAAACTAAATTATTAGGCCACTTTAGCATTTAGCTTTAAGGAATAGTTGTTGGCTTAGGTGCATTTTTGATAGTGGGCACACAGATGGGCACATACTTAGCACTTTTCCAACATTTTTCTCTCTGCACTGTTCCTTCTCCTGGTGATAAGCACCCCTGCCAATCTCTGCCCACAGATAACTATATAACTTTGGATTGATTTCATATGTGATGATTTAATATCAAATATTCAATACATACTGCTATGTCTTTGTACCTTAGTTAAAGTTAACGTCTCAGTAACATTTTCCAGTAAAGGTTTTAAAAACACTTATATTCTTTGCAAATCTGACACAATTCTGCCATTTTGAATTTTAAATTTTTTATCCAATTAGAGTGATCAAGGAATATTCAGCCTGAGAATCACAAGCCTATGTGACATCCCAATTTTGGCTTCTATGTTAAGTTCAATAAACAATTTCCATCCATCCCCCATCCATTTAAGAAGTCAAAGAACTTCTCTCTGCACATGGTTTTTCCAATGGGCTCCCTGTCCTCTCACGAATAAAATATAATGGTAGGATGTGGGCAAAGTCAAGGTGTGCCGCTTTGGCAGCACTCACGGCCCTCACCCCCAGGAAGCCATGCTCCCCTATAGTCCATCTCAGCTCAGGGAGCTGTCAGTTCTCTGTGTTGTCACTTCCTGTACTTCCTGCAAACCCTACAGAGAGCAAATCTACAGACTTTATTTTGAGCTTTAAAGAAAATGACCTAATGAAAACTCTCTGCTGACTACTCTACCCTCTGTATCTCCAAAGGTGAAATAAATAGTATTATTAATTTAATAAAGTCCACAATATGCTTTACAAATAAATCCTGTGTTCAATTTACTGTGACCTGTGTTTTCAGGATTTCTAGGAGAAATATTTTAAAGGTCATGTTAACAATTTTCAGAAGACACTACAGCTCTCTGTTGCCTTGCAATACTTCTTTATTGGGTTTACTGGCTTATATCTACATCTACTGAAGTAGATTTGAGTTTTCTTTTTTGTAAATTTTCAACCAAGTGATTCTTATAATTTCTTATCATCTGCAGTTCTATTACGCCAATAGGAAAAGAAAATACAACCTTATGTCAGGAATAAACAAGTTTCAATACAAAGTGAAAGTGAAATTGTTCGTCGCTCAGTCATGTCCAACTCTTTGCGACCCCATGGACTGCAGCCTGCCAGCTTCCTCTGTCCATGGGATTCTCCAGGCAAGAACACTGGAGTGGGTTACCATTCTTTCTTTTTTTTTCTTTTCTTTTTTTTTTTTTTTCCCTTTTTTTTTTTTTTTCCCTTTTTTTTTTTTTAATTTTATTTTATTTTTAAACTTTACATAACTGTATTAGTTTTGCCAAATATCAAAATGAATCTGCCACAGGTATACATGTGTTCCCCATCCTGAACCCTCCTCCCTCCTCCCTCCCCATTCCATCCCTCTGGGTCATCCCAGTGCACCAGCCCCTAGCATCCAGTATCATGCATCGAACCTGGACTGGCAACTCATTTCATACATGATATTTTACATGTTTCAATGCCATTCTCCCAAATCTTCCCACCCTCTCCCTCTCCCACAGAGTCCATAAGACTGTTCTATACATCAGTGTCTCTTTTGCTGTCTCGTACACAGGGTTATTGTTACCATCTTTCTAAATTCCATATATATGCGTTAGTATACTGTATTGGTGTTTTTCTTTCTGGCTTACTTCACTCTGTATAATAGGCTCCAGTTTCATCCACCTCATTAGAACTGATTCAAATGTATTCTTTTTAATGGCTGAATAATACTCCATTGTATATATGTACCACAGCTTTCTTATCCATTCATCTGCTGATGGACATCTAGGTTGCTTCCATGTCCTGGCTATTATAAACAGTGCTGCGATGAACATTGGGGTACATGTGTCTCTTTCCCTTCTGGTTTCCTCAGTGTGTATGCCATTCTTTCTCCAGGTGATCTTCCTGGCTCAGGGATCAAACTGGGATCTCCTGCATTGCAGGGCTTTTCAATCTTATCATAGTCATCTGTGGGTTACCAGTGATAGGTAATACATAAAATATTCGTGGCATCTGAGGACATTTTTTCTATTTTACTTGTGAATGTGACATACAAGATGGGCCTATTCCTCCTCAGGCTTAGCAATCTCATCATTATCATCATCATAGGTATCTTCAAACAATTGATATTAAAGGATCAAAATGGAATGTCATCATGCTGAATGATACACACTTCACTTTATACCCATGCCAACCGAAATAAGCAATGAGAACACTGAAATGTATATATAGTAAACTTATCTGCTATCCAGAACTACTGAGATTTGAAATGTTTGGCTTAATAGAAGATTAAAGTGAAATCAAGATATTGAGTCAATTTGTGAGGCATAGTCAACTTCCCCTTCTTGTTTAACTGGCCACAGATAATAGCCTTGAAGGGCACATCTCCACAGGATCTCTACCAGTCCCTGCTGATTAGGCCAGGAGTGGACAAGAGACTCAGGAAGACTCAATCCACTCACTGACCAGCCACCAATTAAACATTCCCTCTTAAGAATTTTACCTGAGAGAACCAGAATAACAAGGTAGGGTGAAACATTTGATAAAGGTTTGGGGTCAGAATCAGTGCCATAAAGGCTCAAAGCTTCAAAACCCAAAGCGATAAGAGCCTTGGGGAAAAGTCAGTGTGCAGTGATAAGAAAAGAGCCAACGTACAACACAGGTGAACAACAGTGCAAACCCAGAGAAAGAAGGGGCAAGACAGTCAGATTTCACGAAACTGGATTTTATGAGACTTTACTGTAGACTTTGAATTAATGCTTTTATTCACTGCCATTTTTTTTCCAGGAGTAAGTTTTTTGAAAAGCTGTTATCCTGTTCCCATCTAGCCTCATCAATCCCTGTTCTAATGAACATCCAGAGAGGAAAAAGTGAAAATGAAAGTCACTCGGTTGTGTCTGACTCTTTGTGACCCCATGGACTATACAGTCCATGGAATTCTCCTGGCCAGAATACTGGAGTGGGTAGCTGTTCCCTTCTCCAAGGTACCTTCCCAACCCAGGGATCGAACCCAGGTCTCCCACATTGGAGGCGGATTCTTTACCAGCTGAGCCACAAGGGAAGCCCAAGAATACTGGAGTGGGTAGGCTATCCCTTCTCCGGCTCAACTGTTGATTCACTTGGCAATAAGGAAGTGCCTCATAAATCCATACACATATATGCTTATGTCCTTTAGCCTGAGAATATATGCAATGGTACAGAATGCTGTTAAAATAGCATCTTCTGAATTGCAGCTCCTTTATACTACCTGATAATTTTGGTCAAAACTATGTTACAGAGTTCAGTGTGTGTGGCCATATAATGACAGCCCAAATATAATTTGTCTATGCATATGGAGGCAAGGAGCAGAAATGAGGTTATCATGAAGATTTCCTGTTGGAATTCTAGTTTTCTGTACACTTCAAATCCCAACCTTAAGCCCAGGCATATATTTTGCACATATAATTGTAAAGTGTCTGTTTGTTACATGGGTATTTATAGCAAACTGACAATACATAGCTTCCTTCACCAGACTCTATTTTGGTAGGAAACTTTTCACACACACACATAAACAGTACACATCTTTGACCTATTTTTATTTTCACATAGATTTTGTTTTGGTTGTATAAAGGCAAACTGGATAGACTGTCATGATTCATTTTGGCTTACTTTTAACTTTTTGTATAAGTTTGTTGTTATATATAAATATATGAAGTAAAATAATTATATCAGTAGTAACATACAATTTGGCTTCCCTGATAGCTCAGTTGGTAAAGAATCTGCCTGCAATTCAGGAGACCCCAGTTCAATTCCTGGGTGGAGAAGATCCACTGGATAAGGGATGAGCTACCCACTCCAGTATTCTTGGGCTTCCCTTGTGGCTCAGCTGGAAAAGAATCCACTTGCAAAGTGGGAGGCCTGGGTTCGATCCCTGGGTTGGGAAGGTACCCTGGAGAAGGGAAAGGCTACCCACCTCAGTATTCTGGCCTGGAGAATTCCATGGACTGTATGGTCCATGGGGTCACAAAGAGTTGGACATGACTGAGCGACTTGCACTTTCACTTTTAATGGACAATTATTGAATATTTACCTTGGCCAGATAGTGTGCTAAGTTTCTATCTTGAATTATTTAATTGAACTTGTAAACAATCATATGGAATAAGCATCATTCATTAATCACATATTGTAGTTAAGGAAACCAAGGCTATGGGAAGTTTTATAACATCCTCCAGAATCATCCAGCTAATAAGCGACAGAGGCAAGATTCAACCAAATTGCCTGTCTTCCAGCTTTACCATCAGCACTACTGAGTTGCTTCTCTCTAGATAGACCCTGTAAAGGAAGATGATTTAAGCCTAAATTTTTATTTTGGGAAAATGGATCTTAAAAACATTACTCTGACATGTAACATTTAGAAATGCCCTTAAGTACACACACTGCATTCAAAATCCATCCGAGGTCTCTTTAAATGTCTTGTGATCTTAATTATATAAACTAACAATCTAACTATGTCAAAAAAATAATCCTAGATGATATTTTTAAAGGAGCAGAAGGAGTTTGAGTTTAGTTATACATTATATATAACAACAGGTTTTCATACAAATGGCCCAAGTTTAGGAGATCATTGGCTAATTATGAACTGCCTAATTTTGTGGTTTTAAATTAGGGCATTTGGGCATTCAGAATGAAACATGTTAATGCATCTGCTCAAGTCTCTTTAGATCACTCAGAAGTTATATGTTCTATCTAAAGGAATTTTTCATGACAGGTAAGAATGTGGGAAAGATTTTTAAAATATGAAGTTCACTTCTCCTTACAGAGATTCTGTTGAACTGGAATTGCCCTTCTGGTGTGTACGCTGTCACAGCAAACAGCTTCACCCGTTTTTCCATAAAATTCAGGGCCTGAGAGACTCAACCAAGGAGCATTTTCTTGGTCCAAAAGTGAGGGAAGACATCAAGATATGCAATCCCTTTGCTTCTATCCTGACAGCCTAGCAGGGCTATGGAAACCATCTCCTCCTCCCTCCGGAGCTTCGTAAGCTAGCAATCGATTCACCACTTGTAGTGGGAGCTGCATTTCAGACAGACTATCATCCAAAGAATGAAGACAAAATATGTGAGGCTTTAAATATCTTCCTGGATCATGGTCTTCCAAACTCGCAGCAAATTGATGGAACAATGACCCCTTCACATGAAATAACAAAGATTAAGAAAAACGTAGGCTTTGAAGAAATAAATGCGCTATTCTTCCCCAAACCATACCATTCCCAAAAGGCTTATATACCAATGATTCTCATTTGTGGAACAAAAATCTCTTTCCAAATGAGGCAACTGAAGACATCATTAATTAAAGACGAAGAAATTAAGTTAAGAAAAGGAAAACAATATGCCTCAAAGGAAGGCTGATTTTTCTTAGTGTTAGAGACTTGGGGCTAAAACAGGGAAAGACCCTGAAGAATAGAAAACACTTTTCTGAATGCAAATGAGTTAGCCGTCTGAAAGAGATGGGGATACCAGACCACCTGACCTGCCTCTTGAGAAACCTATATGCAGGTCAGGAAGCAACAGTTAGAACTGGACATGGAACAACAGACTGGTTCCAAATAGGAAAAGGAGTACGTCAAGGCTGTATATTGTCACCCTGCTTATCTAACTTATATGCAGAGTACATCATGAGAAACGCTGGGCTGGAGGAAGCGCAAGCTGGAATCAAGATTTCAGGGAGAAATATCAATAACCTCAGATATGCAGATGACACCACCCTTATGGCAGAAAGTGAAGAAGAACTAAAGAGCCTCTTGATGAAAGTGAAAGGGGAGAGTGAAAAAGTTGGCTTAAAGCTCAACATTCAGAAAACTAACATCCGGTCCCATCACTTCATGGCAAATGGACAGGGAAACAGTGGAAACAGTGGCTGACTTTATTTTTGGGGACTCCAAAGTCAGTGCAGATGGTGACTGCAGCCATGAAATTAAAAGATGCTTACTCCTTGGAAGGAAAGTTATGACCAACCTAGACAGCATATTAAAAAACAGAGACATTACTTTGTCGACAAAGGTCCATCTAGTCAAGGCTATGGTTTTTCCAGTGGTCATGTATGGATGTGAGAGTTGGACTGTGAAGAAAGCTGAGCACTGAAGAATTGATGCTTTTGAACTGTGGTGTTGGAGAAGACTCTTGAGAGTCCCTTGGACTGCAAGGAGATCCAATCAGTCCATCCTAAAGGAGATCAGTCCTGGGTGTTCATTGGAAGGACTGATGTTGAAGCTGAAACTCCAATACTTTGGCCACCTCATGCAAAGAGCTGACTCATTTGAAAAGACCCTGATGCTAGGAAAGATTGAGGGCAGGAGGAGAAGGGGACTACAGAGGATGAGATGGTTGGATGGCATCACCGACACAATGGACATGGGTTTGGGTGGACTCTGGAAGTTGGTGATGGACAGGAAGGCCTGGCATGCTGAAGTTCATGGGGTCATGAGGAGTCGGATACAATGGAGCAACTGAACTGAACTGAAGTAGATAACAGCCTATTTTGAAGGCTATATTCTCTTGTCCTCCCACCTCCAAGCCTTCCCTACCAGCTCAAGTCTTATTACTGAATATCTCCTTTTCCTTATTGCATAACATAGAGTTATTAGCTGGGCACATAGACACCCAGTATAGACTATCTTTCCCAGCTTCCCTTGCAGCTAGATATTGCCCAGGTCTGGCCAATGGGATAAGAGAAGAAAATATACCTCAAATTTTTGTACTGTAACCTTACAGGAGAGATCTTTCCCATCTTCCATCCTGTTACATAGTGGTCAGCCTTCTTGGACTATGCATATTAAAAATGCCCTCTCTATAGGAAAATATTCCTCATCCCACAATTATGGTTGAGGCCTAAAATAAAACATCTCCTAAAATGCTGTCCAACTGAGAGGGATGGAGGGGAATAAAATGATAAAGGTAATACAGTTAAATGGTTCTACAGAGAAGCTTTTCTAGTTTCCAGCATTTTTCAAGTTGAGCTCCTCTTCCTTGAGTTTGAGGACTGTTCTCTAAGTTACCTTAAGAGAAGGACTGGACAGTCTAACCTTAGGAGGCATGGAGGGATGAGAAAGATTTAGATCTGTTGGACTTTCCCCTTGAGAATTCTCTCCTTAGTTATTACCTAAGTAAAAACAAAAGTAAAAATACATGGGAATTGATTATTCCTCTGATCCTGTATACAATGAAACAGTGTGGAGAGAGCTGAAGATGCTCTGCTCTTACTCAGTTAAAATGAATGCAGTGTCCACATTAAAGTTTAAAACAGAGACTCAGGATTACATCAACCAGGTGCCTTCCACTTTCCTCAGCTTTGTTCTGGGTGCAATCAAGCATGAGAGGTTGAAATGCTGATCCTCCCACCCAGAGCCTAGCCAGCAATAAAATGATACTACCTTTTGTCTGCTAGGAAACAGTTACTCACACAGCATAGGAACTTTTCCTGTTGAAGGAATACTCGAAACGAGGTCTTAAAAAAATAATAAAGAATTGAGCTTTACTACACCGACATGCAATCTATTGAAATCTGCAGGGGTTTTCCTACCTGCTGGGGGTTACGGGGTGTGAAAAAACAGCTGTTAGCAGTTTCAACAGTGGATTATTTTACAGAAATTTTCATGAAATAAATCCATATGCATTTTCCAGTATTTTTTCCCCTCCTTCAGGAAGCATCTAAAGAGGAATATAAATTTAGTTTCTTTCTTTTTTTCTCCCACTGTTCAGAATGCCCTAAAGGGAACAAACGTAGTGGGGAAATAAAGTAAGGCTATGAATTTTATAAGATTGGCATACAAAATTGCCTTCCTCATTCTATGCTGTGAACTCAATAAAACATTTTATTTTCTCTAGGAAAAGAAATCCAACATAAAAACACACCTACACAAGAACACCTTTCATCAATTACTTTCATAGAAAACCTTTGGGACGTTGGTTTTCTTGTTCTTCTTTGGAACCAGATCTGTGACAAACTCCAGAACAATCTACATGTGGTATCACAAATTTTGTTGGCATTTCCATACAATTATTGGTCAGAGTACTCTTTTGCCAAAATATGTACCCAAGATATACATACTTTATTTTTTGGCCATGCTTAGCAATTGTGAGATTTAGTTCCTTGACCAGGGATTGAACTTGGGGCCACAGCAGTGAAAGTGCAAAGTCCTAACTACTGGACTACCAGGGAAATCCTCTCCATACATTTTAAAAACACTTGGATAATATAAACAAAACATGTATTCTTTTCAAAATTTTCTCTTAGAAAACGTATATATTTACTGTGTCACTTGCCAGTTTGAAAATTAGAGCATTACTCTTGGGGTAGTGGACTATTTTGGCTCTTTCTGCCTTTTTATTAGAAACGCACAATCATTGCTGTTCAAGCCCAGTTTGCACCCACTCAATCTGACAGGACTTTAAGGAACTTGGGAAACATTCCTCTCTTGGGGATAATTCCTGCCAGAAGCTAGTTAGAAGCAAAGTCCTGAGACACTGAGTAAATGAAGGACAGTCCAGTTAAGAATCACTAGTTCCATTTGGTGCCAAACATACACTTGTTGTTTGCTTGTCATAAGTTGTAGCCAACTCTTTTGCGACCCCATGGACTGTAGCTCACCAGGCTCCTCTGTCCATGGGATATCCCAGGCAAGAATACTGGAGCAGGTTGCCATTTCCTTCTCCAGGCAATCTTCTCAACCCAGGGATCAAACTCGCGTCCCTTGCATTGGCAGGCAGACTCTTTACCACAGAGCCACCAGGGAAGCAAAAACCCAAACCACAAACAAAGAACAATTCTAGCAGCCCAGGACAGCTAGTTGCCCACTGCCATAATGATGATTCTATCTACTGATTACAGGTTTAAAATTAAAAGTTTCATCACAGTCTAACAGGCATTGCTGAATATTGGCCATGTCTCCAAAGGCCAAAGCTAGATGCTTTGATCTGAATAAGGATGGTCCTTGAGGAGGATTATTAATAACATTCAGGTCCCCAGTAGTGCTTCTCTAGCTGCAGCCTATCTGTAAACCAGTCTTTTATGAATAGATGTTCACTTACATGGAACATTTTTAGCGATGCCGCTCTGGGCAATCAGTCCTCAGTAAGTTCTCCCATTCAGTATTCTTCCTCTGTTATCTTACAGAGATTGAGAGAAAGATTAGAGGTCTTTTTTCAAGTTTCCTAATAAAAGGCAAACTGTTTTAGGAAGAGTGGCCAATAGGCCTTTGCTGCTGCTGCTGCTAAGTCGCTTCAGTCGTGTCCGACTCTGTGTGACCCCATAGACGTCAGCCCACCAGGCTCCCCCATCCCTGGGATTCTCCAGGCAAGAATACTGGAGTGGGTTGCCATTTCCTTCTCCAATGCATGAAAGTGAAAAGTGAAAGTGAAGTCGCTCAGTCGTGTCCGACTCTTAGCGACCCCATGGACTGCAGCCCACCAGGGTCCTCCGTCCATGGGATTTTCCAGGCAAGAGTACTGGAGTGGGGTGCCATTGAAGTTCATAATAAGGACAATGGATGTGGCAGTCGGTTGAGGGCACAGTCCTGTAGGAATGGGCTGCCAGCTGGTAGCAGGGAGGGAAGCAACAAGAACGGAAATTAAAAAAAAAAAAATTTAAGGTACAGACACTGGAGGTAAAAAGATGCCAAATAACGACTCTGGAGAAGAGCCTAACGTGTAGTTTGAAAGCACAAATTTTCATTTCTTACTGCATTGCTTGCTGAAATCCTACAACTCAACGAAGAAAGGAAGTGGAAGTGTGAGTCGCTCAGTCGTGTCCGACTAAAATGCGAGTGTTCTTTGGCTTTTCCTCCCCATAAATGCAGAGAGCTTCTATAGGAGGGGGCTTGCCTCTTCCCCTCTTTCACATCACTGGACTGCTTTGTTGTTGTTTATCTTTTAAAGACTATTTTAAATGGTTGTAAGAATAAATGGCCTAGGAAGCTGCCTATCTGATTTCAGAGACCCTGGTGATGCTCTTTTGCCTTCACTCCCCTGTTGGCAGCTGAAATTGTACAGACAGAATTACAGGATATTTCAGTGGGGTCAGATGTCTGACAGCATATTAAATCAAGCTCCAGCCAATTCCAGGCCTTTCCTTAACCTCCTCAAGCAGATGAGTCATAGAGAGCAATTATTTTGGAAGTGAGGCTCCCTGTTAAAATGATAATACTTATTTTCAACTTCTGACCCCTCTTTTTAGATGAGTTTTTAAAATCCAGTCTGAAAAGCAAGCACTGATAAAAGAGAAAGGGGAGAGGGTGGAGAGACTGACAGAGTAAGAAAGTGGAAGGGCTACTTACTCAGTTCGTAGAATAATTTGCAAAGTCCAGGAAGCTCAGAAGACTTTCTTTAGGTAACCAACTAAGTAGCTAACATCCCTCTCTGGCTTGACCTGAAATCTCGAGGTCTCATTTATGAAGCAGTTGTTTGCAAAAACATGAGGACTACAGTTGGGTTTACATAAAAGGCCCATGGTGTAAGGGCTGCGTTTAGGCTGTGCTCAGACAAGTATAAATCCCTTATTTCTGCTCCCTTAGAGGCAATCATTTTTCATCTTCTCTATATCTTTAAATCATCTATTCTCATTGATCCATATCACCTAAGGGAGGGGAAGGACAGAGACTGAATTAGTGGCCGGAGGCAAAGCCACATGGCAGAATGACAGGTGAAGACATTGTTGTGGGCAGGGGAGAGACACTGTGATCAGGAAAAGAGAGAAGCAACAGGGAGCCCACTTCTTCCATAGGCAGCCCCCCTCTGTGAAGAGAACAGCTTGGAGAGATGCTCAAGTCACCACGACTGTTATGAAAATTCGGTCCATTAACATTGTCACGAGCGATGCTTTGTCATCTCATTATTATGCTCATTTCTACCTGGTTCCTGCTAGACACACATGACTTCTGCTATGGACTGCACGTTTACATTCCCCAAAAGTCATCTTAGCAACCCTAACACCAATGGGATGATATAAAGAAGTGGGAAATTAGGGAGGCAATTAGATTTGAATGAGATCGTAATAGGGAGAGTCTCTATGATGGGATTAGATGAGAAAGAGAGCAGAGCAGGCTCTCTCTCCACCATGTAAGGCTGTAACAAGAAGATATCCATGTGCAAACCATGAAGAGCAGTTTCACCAAGAATCTGACCATACAGGCACACTGATCTTGGACTTCCAGCCTCTAAAACTGAAAAATGAATATCTGCTGTTTAGCCATCTAGGCTATGGTATTGTCTTATAGCAGCTTGAAATGACTAAGACAACTTCTGTGATCACTGTCCCCAGGAAAGGCCCTGACATTTGCTGCTTTGGCCTAGTCCAATAAAGCAATTACTAAGCAATACATTTCAGTAGACTGAGTTGAATTCATCTACTCAGGAAGATAAATTTCCTTATTTGCCACTGGGATAATGCTAAGTACGAGTGGAAAAGAGACTTCCTTGCATTAATGGAAATCTTGGTACTGTAGTACTGTCTCCCTCTAACTAATTAGATTTCAGAATGATCACACTCCCAAATCTTTTGGCTCTGACTAGGTATTAAGTCATTTATAATTAGGCATAAACTACAGCAAGTTTTCTATTTGTCTGTGATTTATCCATGGTATCAGGTATCTTTAGGAAAGTAAGCCCTTTATATATATATATATATATATATATATATATATATATATCAGCAGAAAACTCATTAATTTGTTGTGTTTTTTTTTTCCCCGATAAGGCTCAAATTATTACCAAGGTAATCTTCAAGTAAGTTTCAATCAGCAGCTTCACAAGAGGGAACGGTATGCAGGCAAGTGGAAACACAGGCCCCAGCCACCTGCATGAAAAGCCTTCTGTTCAACCTCCTGCACGGTTTGCAGTCTCCTGGGGAGATGAGGATTAGGTTGAGCATGTTAATTCAGGATGGAATAAAATCGCTTAAATCCCTAGGCAGTTCCATCCATACCTAGATACGGCAACATTTCACCATGCAGCAATCTTGTCAGCGTGGAGACAGAATGCACAAAACTGTCACTAAATTATAAGCCGAAGCCAGTTTGTATCGGTGGCAATAGATTTTATGATAGATCCTACGCTGCGCCGGGCACATAATTTATATCTATCCCATGTCTCTCGCCTCTCCTTGATAAAAGTCAGGAGGAAGGCATATTTGTATCCCACTGCTGAGGGTGTTTAACACGCTTATAGGCCAAATGAAGCCGCTTTGTTTGTTATCTCCTGGCTTCCAGAAATAGTCGTCTCTGATAAACTTGCCACTGGAGTTCTGAGTTACCACATCATGATGTAATGGCTTGGGGAGTACAGTGAAACCACAAACGTCCAAATAAATTGACACAATTTCCTGCACAGGAAGCAATCTGAAAATAATAGGCAGAAATTCTGGCTCCTTTTACACATAGAGGAGACGACAGTCATCACTGAGTGAGTATCTGGGAGTGTTCTGGTTGATCCACAAAAGGGAATGCTCATAAAAATCAGGCTTTTCTAAATGTGCAGTGAATGCATCAAGTCTTTTTTATCTTTCTCCTAGTAGCAAACTGGGAGCAGGCTTGTGGAGTAAATATCCAACCCTGAGAATCATCAAGCCACCCTGTTTAGGTATAGGCATCACTTCAGGAGTTCCACAAAGAATCATGTCCTCTTTTACTTCCTGACTCTGCACCTTCCATTTCCTCCACTTGGAAAGCTGCCTTCCTCCCCAGCCACTCCTCCTATGTTCCTTTACTCCACCCTGACCCCTTCCTAGCCTTGAATCACAGCTTCACGTGATTCTTGTTGGCCTCCTTTGGGAAGTGCTCATTAAAGAAGCCTGGAATTTTAAGTCCCCTTTCAGCAACCTTATCACCTGGGTCTTAAAGCACAGTTCTGTCCACTAGACTGGGAGCCTCCTGAAGGTAGGCACCATGCTTTATCCATTCATTCTTCTGTCCCCAGCAGCCCCCACATGCCTAGTACAGAGGAGATATTCAATCAGTTCTTAAAGAATATTGAAAGAGCGTATTCAAACTACAGGACTTTGCTTTGCTGTTGAAATTTGTTGTTTGGGGCTTTTCATTTTAAGCTCAAAAAGCTATTTACAAGTTCTCTCCAGCAGATCTGTGGTCTTTGCCATGCCCGCCTTTTTCTGGATATTCCATTTACCCTTCAAGATCTATTCTCTACTTTTCTGCACCCTGTTCCATGTCCTGGGAAACTGACTTCCCTATCTCCAAGGTGCCCGTGCTCTCTGGCTTTCAGTTGGATTCAGCCAATGAAGGACAGCATCAGAAGATGCACGATGAGAGTGAGATGAGAATATTCACTTCCACATACCAAAGCCCCACTCTCTTTTGATAGGTTGACTGTATGGAAGACCATGGCTATTGGAAGACCATGTCCTCTTCACAAGTCTTTTCCTATAGTGCTGTGACTCCATGAGTCCGCTCACAGATGACCTCATCTTCTCTTAGAGGTTTATCTTAATTTGTGCATAACTTAGCAAGGGTAAATTTATTACATTCTCCCTAACTACTTGGTTTGAAAGTTTTCACTTGCTTCCTGCTGGGACCTTGATGGATGTGACTGCCTTCCCTAATTCTGCCTGATGAATAAAGAAGACCACACAAAGTCATTGTCACCACCACCACCACCACCCTGTTGGGCGGACTTCACCACCACTAGTTGGAGTCACTAGTCACACCATCTAAAGACCCCTTTTGCTTCCTCTTCAAGAGGAGATACCATTAAAAATTTGGGGGAAGAGGCTGACACACTTAAATTTTCATTTATTCATCATCTAACAAACATGTATTGAAGCTCCATGCTTTCCCCTGGAGGCAGAGTGTGAACAAGACAGGCAAAGTCCCTGACCACATGGAGCATATAGACCAATTTGGCAAATCAGACAATAAACAAGACATATAATTTATAATTGTGGAAAATGGTGCAAGGGAAAAATGCATGGTGTCAAGAGATTTCTGAAATATCCTAAAGTTTATAGATGGAACTATTTCCTATATGGGTTTCTGTATCTTAAAAAAATCGAATAAACTTGGTTTTGAAATAGAATTACAACTTTTGCTTTGTTCTTGGAAAGCACATATTTTGAGACTCCCTCTAAACCCCAAGTGCATGCTTCCCCTGGTTTCACAGCAGCTCCACAGGACCCACTGTGTACAGTCTACCAGGTGCCCACAGAGCTGCACTAGCTACCTGTGGCTTGGAGCGAGCTGGACAAGTGTAGTTAGATTACTGGTAGATAAAGGGATATAGTCTCACTAAAGCACATTTGTGGTAATAAATCTTTATGATATATTTATTTTCTAGGCTTGAGGAAGGATTTTCTTTTAGTTAAAATAATTTATTATTGCCCAGTGTTCTAAAAAGATTGCAATCTGGAGGGATGTTATTCTCAAAGAAAAGAAGACTCTTCTTACTGGTATCAAGGAACAATCATGGAAGGAGTCATCTATTCACTCAGCCAACATTGGCTGGAGGTTTGCTACATGTCAGCTGTGGCACAGGCACAGGGGATATAAAAATAGATACAAGGCAAGCAAGGCCTTGAAAATTTTACATTTTAGTTGAGGAGACTGCCAAGAATGTCAAGGCAGGAGAAGAAGGAACCCTCGGAAGAGCAACTGCCCTGGGCCTTGAGCAACGGCAGGTGGGGGAAAGGTCTCCTCTACAAGGATCTGGAGACACCTGTAGAGTTCAGAGTACTATCTCCACAACTGTCCCCCAGTAACTCATTTAGGCTATCTCTTCCTCTGTCAAGTGCCCTCAAAGAGCACTACAACCTCTGTCCAGCCAGGCTACGTGCATCAAGGCAAAACAGAATGAGCCCATATTGACCCATGCACTCACAAGATGGCCCAATGAACAGCACAAAGTTGCTTCTATTGGCGGGGCACCTCTGAGCCAAAACCTGCTAGAGGAGGCAGTTCTACTCTCGTGTAGTGCACAAAAAAGGCAGATTTTCCACTGTCCCGACCCTGACTCTGGCCTCACTCACTCTGCCGGAAGCAGTATAATTAAAGCTCAAAAAACACAAAATCCAAGTTTTATCTTCAGTCCTTGGAGACTCTTTTCTGCTTCAAAACCACAGCCAGCACAGAGACACCATGAGCAGGCACATTCACCTTCGTTAGATGTTGGCTCCTCTCTGGTACCTTCCATTTCCCTGTGCTTTAGTTCCACAGAGCCAAAAAAACCCAAAGTGCCTGGTACTTGATATTAGATCCTCCACTGTCATATCCCATCATTTGACTTTTGACCCCCTCTCAACCCAACTCCTCTATTTCACACTATCCCCCCAGGGCCCTGCTGTTTGTGCTTGAGATCACAGGTGTTCATGGGGTACTTCTCAGAAATAGCTATCTTCAAGAATTTTCTGAAACCAACAAAAAAATGCATATCTCTTCTAGCTATTTTTTGTACTATATTCTGACAGCTGCAATTGGAGGGAACATTTTCAGAGTCAGCCTTCTATTACATTATATAGGTCTTGCCCAAGACATGAATAAAAAGGTGTTAAAGCACGTTCTGTCCATCTTGTGTCCTCTCAGGGTGAGAGCACGTGATACGAGGAGAAAGAAAGGAGCACTCCTTCTTGTCCCAGGAGACCTGATTTCCACTCGTCACTCTACCCCTGGCTGAGGTCCCAGGGCCTTAGCTTCTTTGGGTCTCCATTCCTTATCGCTCTCTTCTACTATTAGGATTTATTATGTGTGAATAAATTCCCACAGCATTATTCTCTAAAGTAAAATTTAAACTATACTTTAAAACTCAAGGAAAATTGATTTCGTATCATCCACTGATTTCTCCATTGTCTTACCCGGTGAGAACTGCCCAGGTTTCATGAAGACACAGAATCGCACAAAAACAGGCAAAAAAAGATTGGCAATTCTGTTTATCATTTTCTGAAAGGTCTTGTTTAATCAAGAAATTCTTCTTCCTCTTCTCTCAACTCCTTTAGGGAAGATCTTGGAAGGTCAGTCAAGGCCTCCCTGGTGGCTCAGACAGTAAAAAATCCATCTGCAATGCAGGAGACCCAGGTTTGATCACTGAGTCAGGAAGATCCCCTGGAGAAGGGATAGGCTACCCACTCCAGTATTCTAGGAGCTTGGTGGGCTACCATCCATGGGGTCACAAAGAGTCGGACATGACTGAGCCACTAACGCTTTCACTTTTCACTTGAAAGGTCAGTAGCATGAAGAAAGATTAACATAGGCCAAGAATTCAGTGATGAGAACAGGGGCTGTCCTAGTATAAAGCACATTGTGAAAACATTTTCATAATTTGTGATGATGATAATAAGGACAACTCATGCATTTCTTCAAAGAAGCTCAAAAAATTTCATGGGCCTCACATTAATCATTCTTGCCACTGCCCCATGAGGGAGGAAGAGGGCAGGGACTAAGATGATACAAATGGCAGGAGTAGATGGAGGCATCAGATTGAACCAGAGCCTTATGAATTGTCTGTTGCCCCTTGTAACCAAACAGCAGCTACAGCAAAAGGCAGGGAGGGGACTGGGCCCAGTCTCAGGCCAGAAGCTACACCCCTTGGAGGCCTCCTGCCAAGTCGGTGCACCTGACTTTTATAAATGCCACTTTGGACAACCATTTATCACTGATGAAGGCCTGTCGGGTCTCATATTTTGAAAGTCTTTTTTGCCATCCTGATATGTTTTTACTGCATAAAACCTGGTTTCCACAAACTGGTGATTATTGGATTTCCCCTTAACCCTCTGATTGTCATCTAGGTAAACAACTGCTTATCACTCACTCCCTGCTTGCCATCTGAGTTCTTCTTGGGTTCTTTTTGTGTCTAAAAAGAATGGGAGAAAGCACTTCTTAGGATGAGTCAATACCTTTTTAAAAACAAGGAGAACAAAGTCTTTTCCCAGGGCTGCTCTAGCCTAAATGTCTCCTTCTCTCCTTCGGCCTCTCACTCCTTCTGTCCCTCAGAGTCTTCCTTATTTTCCCCTTATGATTAAAAATTAAATTCCTCTCTGTGTTCTAAATCATAAACTTCAGATTCACACAAAATTCCAGTTTAAAAAATAAATAAATAGCCATATTCCTGGCAGTTGTAATTGTCCTCATCTTACTACTGCTCTCATCATTTAATGAGCCCTCAGAAGTTCACTGATCAATGCAAAGAAACAGAGGAAAACCATAGAATGGGAAAGACTATAGATCTCTTCAAGAAAATTAGAGATACAAAGGGAACATTTCATACAAAGATGGGCACAATTAAGGACAGGGATAGTATGGGCCTAACAGAAGCAGAAGATATTAAGAAGAGGTGGCAAGAATACACAGAAGAACTGTACAAAAAAGATCTGCACGACCCAGATAACCACAATGGTGTGATCACTCACCTAGAGCCAGACATCCTGGAATGTGAAGTCAAGTGGGCCTTAGGAAACATCACTATGAATAAAGCTAGTGGAGGCAATGGAATTCTAGTTGAGTTATTTCAAATCCTAAAAGATAATGCTATTAAAGTGCTGCACTCAAAATGTCAGCAAATTAGGAAAACTCAGGACTGGAAAAGGTCAGTTTTCATTCCAATCCCAAAGAAAGGCAGTGCCAAAGAATGTCCAAACTACAGCACAATTACACTCATCTTACATGCTAGCAAAATAAGGCTCAAAATTCTCCAAGCCAGGCTTCAACAGTACGTGAACCATGAACTTCCAGATGTTCAAGATGGATTTAGAAAAGGCAGAGGAACCAGAGATCAAATTGCCAACATCTGTTGGATCGTCAAAAAGGCAAGAGAAAAAAAATCTACTGCTTTATTGACTATGCCAAAGCCTTTAACTGTATGGATCACAACAAACTGTGGAAAATTCTTAAAGAGATGGGAATACCAGGCCACCTGACTTGCTTCCTGAGAAATCTGTATGCAGGTCAAGAAGCAATAGTTAGAACTGGACATGGAAAAACAGACTGGTTCCAAATAGGAAAAGGAGTACATCAAGGCTGTATATTGTCACCCTGCTTATTTAACTTATATGCAGAGTACATCATGAGAAACGCTGGACTGGAAGAAGCACAAGCTGGAATCAAGATTTCCAGGAGAAATATCAATAACCGCAGATATGAAGATGACACCACCCTTATGGCAGAAAGTGAAGAAGAACTAAAGAGCCTCTTGATGAAAGTGAAAGAGCAGAGTCAAAAAGTTGGCTTAAAGCTCAACATTCAGAAAACTAAGATCATGGCATCTGGTCCAATCACTTCATGGCAAATAGATGGGCAAACAATGGAAACAGTGAGAGACTTTATATTTTGGGGGTGCCAAAATCACTGCAGATGGTGATTGCAGCCATGAAATTAAGAAACGCTTGCTCCTTGGAAGAAAAGCTGTGATCAACCTAGGCAGCATATTAAAAATCAGAGACATTACTTTGCCAACAAAGGTCCATCCAGTCAAAGCTATAGTTTTTCCAGTAGTCATGTATGGGTGTGAGAGTTGGACTATAAAGAAAGCTGAGCACTGAAGGACTGATGCTTTTGAACTGTGGTGTTGGAGAAGACTCTTGAAAGTCCCTTGGACTGCAAGAAGATCTAACTAGTCTATCCTCAAGGAAATCAGTCCTGAATATTCACTGGAAGGACTGATGCTGAAGCTGAAACTCCAATACTTTGGCTACCTGATACGAAGAACTGACTCACTGGAAAAGACCTTGATGCTGAGAAAGACTGAAGGTGGGAGGAGAAGGGGACGACAGAGGATGAGATGGCTGGATGTCATCACTGACTCGATGGACATGAGTTTGAATAAACTCCAGGAGCTGGTGATGGATAGGGAAACCTGGCATGCTGCAGCACATGGGGTTACAAAGAGTCAGACACAGCTGGGCGACTGAACTGAACAGAAGTTCAAGAGACAGAACTAGTGAAAGAGAGCTGTAGCAAGCCAAAGTCTTTGCCCTGGGGGCAAATGTCTCTGGAAATGAGTCGGTATGGCTCAGCTTGGAAAACAAGCAGATTGGTGTGTACTCAGAGAGAAAAATAAGCAGGAAGCCTAAAGAGGAGAAGGTTTCAAGACATTTCCAGGAAATTAAGAAAAAACAGCACCCACAACTTGTTGATGCTAAACAATAAAGCAGTTTTATTAGCTGTTAGGGTAGAGGCCAGCCGATGAGGGGTTAAGAAGGGTTTGGGTGAGGCCCCAAAGGCATTGCCTGTAGGTCACCCTTCTGTAAAAAAAAAAAAAAAAAAAAGTGACACGAAGGAACTATAACAGCTAAGGGTCATTCCAAGGTCAGGAGAAGAATCTCCCAGATAAAAATTTCCCAGTGGGAGCTGGGGAGGGGGAGATAGGAGGGAAGGAAACAAATAAACAAGAGCAGCAGACACTACAGAACCTCTCCATCTTATGTTATTTTAGGCTATATTTTGCTCCTAGTCTCAGTGTCCTGCGGTACCTCTAAAAAAGAAAAAGGAAAGCTTGAAATAGAATTCACTGCATTCCTTGTACCACAATATAGGTGTGTAATGAATGCATGGAAGGGAACAAATAGGTTTTTTTCTATAAAAAAACAACTCAGCTGTCATGCCAGGGTCCTTCAAGTAGGCGGATTTCAGAGTGACACTGTCTGACCTCGAAGACATCTGCCTTCCAATCTGAGAGTCTATGATCTAATTTCCAACACACCCACTTTGAAAACTCCTGGTAAGCAATAACCGACAATGTGATCACAATGGAAAAATCAGGCACTCAGGGAATCAGGGATTGCCATACAACTGCCTAGAACAGTGTCTTTCCCCTGAATATGTATGGCTAATAGATGATAGTTCATTCTTCATCCATTATAAAGTTAAAGACCTAAAAATTCTATGGACCAAGATATTACTTTTCCCAAAACTGCAGTTGGAAGCTACAAAATTAGAGAGTAGCACTGACTCTTGAAACGAGTGGTTTTCTAGAAAGCACTGCTGTGCGCCCAGTGATACTGCTCCAGTCCAGCACATCCCTCAACAAACCTTCATTCTTCTTGGGCACTTAAAGTTTATTTTTAAAAAATTGTTTCCTCTTTAAAGAAATTAAACAAAATGTATTATTCAGAACAGCTACCTCTGAGTCTGGACTCTTTGCTTCACTGAAGACCCAATGCTCAGGATCAGCTGCTAGGAGAATATTTTGGCACTTGGCAATTATTTTGCATGAGCAAGTCTTACGACTCATCAATACTTATCACTTTAATGATGTCCCCTTTTAATTTCTTTAAAGAAGTGAGGCGAGTCACCTCACTTGTTAGCTTGGTAGAGCTGTAGCCAGGGGCACACTTCTAGGACAGATATTAATTCACAGTGTCCCCACCAAGCACGTGGGACCTTTCTGTCCCTGAGCTGTCTGTCCATAAAAGAGCAGCGGGGGAGAGCTCGGAACAGTTAGTATTCTAGTCTCCCTTCTATTCTCTGGAAAGGTACAACAGGTTGATGAGACAGTAAATTAGGTTTTTGTTAAATAGGCTCAGCTTGACAGTAATGGTTACATTCAAAATTGGGACATCAATGGCATTTGAAAAGCAAGTTGATCCTGTCACTTTGATGTGCCTGTGGTTGCTGTGATCATCTGGGATGAAGCAGACAAGGCACACCGTTTCATTCCAGAAGATCCTTTTATAGTTTCATTTCAGTTTGTTGTGAGGCCTGACCACCTGTATTATGGCGCTGAACTGAAGTACCGGGGATGGGGGGCTCAGTGTGATAATGAGCTCAGGTTACATGATGGTAACGGGGTGCTGATACCATTCACAACATTATGAAACGACTCTGGCACTCCCAAAATTAGTCTGTGAAGTCACTATAAATGACAGTGTTGCTACTGTACAAAAGCTACTGATTCCACATGGCTCAATGGAGGTCACTGTAGAGTAGCATCCAGTATGTAGCAAGTCTATGACTCCCTTCTGCAGCCAACCTGCTGCCCACAATTTGAGTTGTGGTTTTCAGCTTTCCAAAAGTAACTTTCCACCTCTGTCTTCCCTTTCAGATCCACCCAAATTACAGTTCTGGCTGTGAAGAAGGGTTGGAAGAATGAATGCATAGTGAAAAATGTATTTTTGAAAGGTAATTGCTGGTTCTGTTCCAAGTCTAGCCCACGGAGTCAAAATATATCAACATGACACAAGAAAGCCTCATTGAAAAGTTGTCCTGTGTGTGGCTCATGCCTTCCACTAACTGAAGACATATGCCCCCCATAGCCTGTTGTAGACCACGTTGTAGGGACATGACAGACTTGCTCTAATTCCTCAGGGATTCTCTAAGAGGAAAGGAAAAGTCTCTGGGCAAACTCCATTTCTGCTGGGTCTGCCTCTAGGAGAGGGTCCTATCTTCTTCCTTATACACTTAGACCTTTGTACTCTATCTGGGGATGAATCCCTACTATTATAGGAGGATTGTTGCAGAAATGTAAATCCATCTCCAGATTAGCAAGCAACAGGATATTTCTACTGCATTCATTAATTTATTCAACAAGTATTTATTGAGAGCCTGCTATGTGTCAGGGATAATTTTAGGCACTGATGTATCAGCCCCTTGTGAAGCTGACATTCAGAACAGGAGGCAGCGGGAAGACAGATGATGAAAACAGACATAGTAAGTCAATTGTAGAATATGGTAGTATTAAAAGGTAATAAGGGTTAGGAAATAAAAGATAAAAACCAGATAAGGGTGACTGAGAATTGTGGGAGAAGAGCAGTTATCAGTTTTAGTATAGGGTAGATCTGTAGGCCTCTTGGAGAAGGTAATGTCTGGGCAGAGGCTTGAAGGAGGTGAAATAACTGGTGATACTGATGTTTGGAGGCAGATCATTTTAGGTAGAAAAAACACTCAGCGAGGAAGTCAGGAGCATGCCACCACGTTTGAGAAAGTCCAAGAGAACAGTGTGGACCCTTCTAGCATGACTGCAGAGGGATGGGTGAGGGGTAGGAGATAAGGTCAAAGAATAATATGAGTCCAGATAATATGGGATCTCGTTGAGTAGTGCTTATCAAAATTTCAGGTGCATGTTAATCACATGGGATCTTGTGAAAATGAACAGCCATTATTTACTTGATGTGGGGTAGGGCCTTAGATGCTGTATCTCCAGTTCCTAGTTGCCTCTGGTGCTGCTGCTGAATGGCCCACACTTTAAGAAGCAGAATTTCTGACAATTGTCAAATGACTTTGAGTAAAATGGGGATCCATTGGAAGATTTTGAAACTATCAAGAAAAGACTGTGGTGGTGGAAAAGGAGAGAAGAAGGGAGTCCAGTTAGGAGGCTATTGAGTTACCAGTTACAGAAAAGAGATGGGGAGGTCTTGGTGGAAGCAGTTAGATTCTGGACATGTTTTGAAGGTAGAGCTATAATGATCTTCTGATGGGTTAGAAGCTGTGTGTGAGAGAGAGGAACCAAGCTGATACTGAAGTGTTTGACCTGAATAACTGGAAAATGGAGTGACCATCCACTTGAAATGGGAAAATTGCTGCAGGTGGAAAATGATTTAGAAAGTAGGTATGAGTTCAGTTTGCATATAATGCATTTGGTGATGTTAGAAAGTAGAGTCTGGCACTTGGAAGAGAGGACTGGACTGGAGATGAATGTGGGGGTGGCTGACAAAAGATACAAAAAGCCCTACGACTGGAGGAGATAACCCAAAGAGAGAGTGTAGATAGAATAGCCCTGTGGCCCTCACCTCCTGGAGTTCCATCAGGGATCTCCTGCCCCCAGGAGACAACACAGAAGAAGCCTGGAAAGAGAATTCTCTCTCAGGGTTCCCTGGAAGCAGGGAACCTGAGTGTGCTTCCAATGCAACCTGAGTGTCTAGAGTCTCCTCAGGTCTCCCACAGCTCTGTCATGCAGGTAGCAAGGCCTTTAGGAATGACTCCTGGACAAATGCGGACAGTGAAAAGGTGTACTTTTCCCTTCTACAAACTCAGTTTCTATGATGAAGCCACATCCACCAGCATGAATTATCATTCAAGTGGTCAACACCTTGGAGCTGTCTCCAGTTTGTTGAAACAGATGAAGAACAAACACCCATTTGAGGTAGCAGTGTAAATATTTACTTATTCATTCAGCAACAAAGAGTGAGCAACACAATGTGTAAATACTGGTCTAAACAAAATAGAAGCTACAGAGAACATCACTTGTGGGTCTTACTAATCTAATTGTTTCCGTACTCTTTAAGAGCTGAGCTTGGCTTAAGATGCTTCAAGTACTAAACACAGATGTGTGCATGCACACACGCACACACATGCATGCACACACACACACACACACACACACACACACACAACCCTTCTATTGCCTGGGAATCTATCTTGGATTCACTTCTTGAACCTGCTCATTCCATCTGGCCAAGCTTCTGCTGCAGACTTAGCCCTTCACTACCTGTCACCTTGCTAACGGAATTTTAGGTTCATCTGTTTTCCTGGATTATATATTTGGGTCACTTCTACTCATGCCTGAGGCTAGAAGCAGTTCTTGAGGCCCACAGAAGGTGAAGCTGTAAACCTCTGCTCATTCAGGACTGGAGATAATTAGGTACTCTCCGTAAGAAAATTAGGTATAACAGTAACAGAGATTAGTATTAAGGTTGCTTGAAAACTGAGCCAGAGTATGTATATGTGCTTATATATCTTGACTTACACACAGAAGTGGACTATAAGTAGCAGACACTATCATGTAACTCGTGGCCCTTTGGTCCATTCTGCCTTGTGTTCCACCTCAGACTATGGCACCATTTTTTTTTTTCCCCCAGAGGGAAACGATTGTCATTCCCTGATATCCACCCAAAGGTTAACTGTATGCCTTAAAACTTTTTAGTTTCTATTAATAACCCACACTCTGGGTCTCTCATCCATGAATTTTATCTATACTTTTCCTGAAGCTATTGACATTTTAGAATGTACTACCTCCTGGGGGTAATGACATCGCATTTTATGCATCACTGGCAAATGACAATGAAGAAGACATCTGTCAAGGCCTACTTTGGTTCCTGCTCCCACGGCCTGCCGCTTCTTACTGCCGGAGACACATTCCTCCCACCCACAGACTAAGCCCTATCTCAGGTTCTAGCATCAACCCTATCTTAATCACAATGATTTAAAGAGTTCTCCTTCAACATTCAAGTGACTCTGAATCAAATCCCCATAGCTGATAGTTCTTTAAGACCACAGGACCCAGTTCTCTAATTGAGCTTCTGTCTCTATTTCTCAGATCAGTTTCCCACCTTGTACCCTGCTGCTGCTGCTGCTGCTGCTCCTAAGTCGCTTCAGTCGTGTCCGACTCTGTGCGACCCCATAGACGGCAGCCCACCAGGCTCCGCCATTCCTGGGATTCTCCAGGCAAGAACATTGGAGTGGGTTGCCATTTCCTTCTCCAATGTATGAAAGTGAAAGTGAAGTCTCTCAGTCGTGTCCGACTCTAGTGACTCCATGGACTGCAGCCTACCAGGCTCCTCCGTCCATGGGATTTTCTAGGCAAGAGTACTGGAGTGGGGTGCCATTGCCTTCTCCGACCTTGTACCCTAGTTCTGCCAAAATCTTTGTCTCACTGTTTTGTATCAAAGTGCCCAACTTGGTAACCTTCCCAGTACTCTTAGCCTTCTAGGAATATTTCCTGTCATTTTATCCCAGGGCCTCTGCCCAAGGGATGGGAATCCTTGCCCCTGAACCCCAGAAATGCCAGTGTCTCCTGATGCTACCTGTTGGCATGTCTACCTGCTTGATGATCCCACATGAAGCTTTGTGCTCTGCCCATCTGCCAGGACCACACAGTGTTTGGCATCTGACTCTCCACACTCACTGCCTGCTGGATCCACCTGCTGTTGATGGTTTAACTGTGTGGACGCTGGGAGTGATGGATGTATGGACGGTACTTGCTCTATCATGTACACATACGCAAGAGAAATAAAGAACACTAACCTGAGCCACTGCTGACCGCTATACAGATTACATTTGGCTCAGTCGTAGAGTGCACCATATGCAGCGTCTGAGAGGTACAGGCTTTGCAACATCAATGGCACCCCTTGGAGTTGTACTGTGCGGCGATCCTGATGCTAACCACTGCCTGATACCCTGCGACCACAACTATTAATAAGTGATTGTGTATATAGCAAGTTAAGTGGTGATCAGCATATGCATCAGTATTTAACATATTATCAGCATTTAAGTTTCAGAATCCTGACTTAAAGCCATATAAATGTTTTGCTGTTGTTGCTGTTGTTATTTAGACTTATTTAGTCATTAAGTCGTAGCCCCAGAGACTATAGCCTATGAGGCTCCTCTGTCCATGGAATTTTTCAGGCAAGAATGCTGGAGCAGGTTGCCATTTCCTTCTCCAGGGGATCTTTCTGACCCAGGGATCGAATCCATTGTCTCCCGCACTGGCAGGTGAATTCTTTACTGCTGAGCCACCTGGGAAGCCCCACATAAACGTTAGCTGGAACCTAATAACAGGGTCAGATTCAAAGGGAAAAAGTGGGGCAGTATGCCTAATCTCAAACATTTGATAATGTTAAATAATTTAACAGAAAATATGAATTAAAGTTTTCTTGATTGAAACTCCTTGCCCAGGACAGGTGGCTTAATTCTAAATGATAGTACGTATTTCAGATGCGACAGTCCTTGGGGCCCATGGGTGGCCTGGGGTGTAGCCTGAAGGTGTGTAGGCATTCTTGCTTTCAATCACCTCCTCCTCCCACCTGTCATAGAGCATACTTCCTCAACATTAAAATCGGGTTTTAGGTTTATTTGAATTGGAGCCCTACTCAATTCTCTCATTTTCCTCTCTAACCTCCTCCAAAAAACTTGATCTAGGAAACCTATTTAGGTATTTATCTTAACACAAGTCAGCATTGTTGACTTAATGGCTCATATGTAATTTTCTGAAGTGATATGTCTCAGGCCAGGTGGGTGGAAGGAAAGGAGACCATAATGTCAAGATACTCTGTGCCATGCTGTGCTTAGTCGCTCAGTCATGTCTGACTCTTTGCGACCCCATAGACTTTAACCTGCTAGGCATCTCTGTCCATGGGGATTCTCCAGGCAAGAATACTGGAGTGTGTTGCCATGCACTCCTCCAGGGGATCTTCCCAACCCAGGGATTGAACCTAAGTCTACCACATTGCAGGTGGATTCTTTACCGTCTGAGCCACCAGGGAAGCCCAATGTCAAGATATAGGGGCAACGTAATAAAAAATTGGCTGGGAGGACAGGAAACTAATCTGAGAGGCAGGAGAGGTTAGACAACTTGTCAACTGTGCAGCTTTGGTGAAACCATGTTATGAGTCTGGGCATCTGCCCTTTCAACTATAAAGATGAAGGAGGTTGTGAGATGACTTCTAAGGCACTTTCTATCTCTAAAATTGCAGACCATAAATCTGGAAGTTGATGCATTTTCAGCATGTAGTCCCACAGTGGTGATCTTTGGATAGCCCAGGGATACAGACTAAACTGATGTTAAAGAAATCTCTAACAACTGTGGAAGAATATCCCAAACTGACTCCACCTCCTCTACCATTTGCCCCAGGGCAGCTCTGAAGGAAGATGAATGTTTCATTACAAAGTAGGTGCTCACACATCGGCCATGTGTAATTGAAGAGGTGGTTTCATGGGTACCGTTTAAAACCTAAGGAAATTGGAAGCAGTACATGTTGGCACTCTTTCAGAAGGTTGTACTGTGAATACTTATTATACACCCAGATTTTCCTCTCATAAATTAGATTATAATGTACTTGGTTAAT
This sequence comes from Bubalus kerabau, assembly GCF_029407905.1. Lineage (NCBI taxonomy): Eukaryota > Metazoa > Chordata > Mammalia > Artiodactyla > Bovidae > Bubalus > Bubalus kerabau. The sequence continues at coordinate 67,876,229 of NC_073633.1, forward strand.
TCTAGCAAGGTATTAATATCACATTAATCTGAGTCATAAAAATAAAGTATTTATGGATCTGATTCAGCCCTCTAAGAACTAAGTGCCATATGGAAAGTGGTGTCAGAGGATCGTGTGAGGTTCGTAGATGAATCTCCCTGCTCTCATTCAAGGAAATGAATCTTTATTCATCTTGGCCCACTGATACCCTCTGCCCTTTAGGCCTAGCTTGAGCTCTATTGCTTGTGAGTAGGCCCCATCGAGGGAGAAGGAAATGGCACCCCACTCCAATACTCTTGCCAGGAGAATTCCATGGATGGAGGAGCCTGGTAGGCTATAGTCCATGGGGTCACGAAGAGTTGGACACGACTGAGCGACTTCACTTTCACTTTTCACTTGCATGCATTGGAGAAGGAAATGGCAACCCACTCCAGTATTCTTGCCTGGAGAATCCCAGGGACAGGGGAACCTGGTGGGCTGCCACCTATGGGGTCGCACAGAGTCGGACATGACTGAAGCGACTTAGCAGCAGCAGCAGCAGCAGCAGTAGCCCCCATCAAGCCAGCTGGCAGTCTCTCTTCTTCCTGGTTTCCTGGGCTCTTCCTGCCTGCACCTCATGATAACACTCTGCATTCTGACCACTTTATGCTTCTCTCTAATCATCACATATATGTAGCTCTTGACATCCAATTAGATTGTAAACTCCTTCAGTTCCCATGATGAACTGCTCCTTTATCTTTTCAAGGACCCGGCACTGGAGGCTGACATATGTTTAATGCTCAAGAAATATGTTTTGAAGGGAATCAATTTCATAGACTTGTGAGAGTCTACTATGGGCCAGGTTAGGAGATACAACAATGGATTAGAGAATCTCTGTTTTAAGTATTTATCAAGGGAAAGAAAAGAAAGACATGTTCTCCATCAAGAAGACACGAAGATAACAAAAAGAAAAAAGAACAAACTGTTTTGCAATCAAAGAGGAGAGCAATTCATTTCAAATGATGGGCTAAGGTATAGATCTCAAAATGTTGCATGCACTGGATTCACCCGAAGTGTACATCTTGCTGGGCCCCACTTCCAGAGTTTCTTATTTAGTTTAGAAATGGCCTGAACATTTGCATTTCCCACTAGTGCCCTGGTGATGAACTAGTTCCTCACTCAGCAGAAACACTTGAGAACCACTGGGGTAAAGGTCAAATTTTTGTGGTTGCTTAGTTGCTAAGTCATGGCCAACTCTTTCGTGACCCCACGGACTGTAGCCCTCCAGACTCCTCTCTCCATGAGATTTCCCAAGCAAGAATACTGGAGTGGATTACTATTTCCTTCTCCAGGGAATCTTCCCAACCAGGGATCAAACCCAGGTCTCCTGCACTGCAGGTGGATTCTTTACTGCTGAGCCACTTGGGAAACCCAAAGGGCAAATAAGTCCAAAATAGTGAAAAGCATTTCAGCAGTTACTTTCACCTGCTTTAAAGGAGTGGGGGAGGACATGGCCAAAGAAACAGTATGACAAAAGGGAGAGAAATGTGGAAGCATCTACAAAGTTTAAGGGATGTCAAACAGCTTTTTTTTTTTAAATTAAGATTACCAGGATTGAGGGGCTCTATTTTGGAGGGCTTCAATGTCATACCAGGGAACTTGGGATTACTTATTGGGCAATAGAGAATACAGAGTCGAAAAAATTTGAAACAAATGTAAATAGAACAAAGAAAGACAATATAGATTCCTAGAAGAGGCTGACAACAGGAGACAATAGAATAGTGGACAAGAGGGCTTGATAATTAAGCCACTAAGCCAATTTGTCTTTATTAAGGGGGATAGAACAGGTGTTCTTCCAAAAGCTGCTCCATATGTTTCTAGAGCTAATCTGAGTAAGTGGGACAAAGGTCTCCATTTGGCCATCCCCAGGGTTTAAAGATTCTGCTTTTGTTACCCTCATACAAACACACACACACACACACACACACACACACAGGCACACTAGAATTTAGAACGTTCCTCCTCATATACCCATAAAAGTCTGTAGCTCTGAAACTAGGATTTAGCCCCAGTGCTAAATGCACTGGTGTGGAAGCATTACAAAACACACAGGGTAAGAGAGTTCTTTCACTCAAGTCAGGACCTGTCCAGGATAATAACTTGATCTATGAAGTAGACCTAAAAAGGAGGACAATTGTATTGAACCCTCTAAGTCTGTCTGAAAGAAAGAAAAAAAAATAGGTTTGAGCTCTGTCTCCCAAAATAAAAATAACCAACACACAGTACCAGTGTTCTGAATATAATACATACGCTGTGTTATTTAATCCTCCCCAAAGAGATGACTATTACCCCCTTTTACAGATGAGTAAACCAAGACTCCGAAATGTCAAGAAATGTGACAAAGACACACAACTATTAAGAAGGGGAATCAGGATATGAGCTCAGAAAGGCCAGGTATCAGCATCTGTGTGTTAAACCACAGCATTAGGTTTTCCCTCTCAATTGGCTAAGATTCCTAAGATTACACATGCGTTTGAAAACTAAAGTCTTGATTTGTCTCTTATTTATTCTTCCCTCCCTTCTGTCCTCCCTTCCTCCCTTTCTTTTCAAATTATTGAACTTCTATGGTTTATCAGGCACTATGCACATAGACTGTTGCTTCTTTTTTAAAGGGGAGCGAAGAAGCTATTCTAAGCAGAGAAATAATTTTAGCAGTGAACTGCATGCATGGCCAGTACATAGGGGCTTCCAAAGATCAATCCACTCCATGAGGCCACCCTCTCAGAGTGTAGCTTTGGCTACACTTGCAACTTAATAAATTCCAAGACCTCATTCCCAGCCTCATTTAGTTTCTTATCACAAACCATACTGAAGCTTTTTGCAACACCAAATAGGATTCAAAACCTCCTGGAAGAAGAGACTGTAAAGAGGGCTTTTATATAGTTATGGGGGGAAAATATCTTAAAACACATTCATCTGAAGACTTCTTTCAATTCTCTCAAGGAATGCTAACCTTTATTTTCAGTTTGTGAGATTCATGTCAAAAGCTTGCTGTAGCCTGAGGTTTAAACCAGAGAGATTTTGACTTGGTCCTGAGGCAGGTATCTTTGTAGCTTTCTAATCTCTTTCTGAAGTTCAGGGCTTTTAAGAGAGGTCGGTGATGTTCCCTGCAGAGGATTTTCTGTCATTTCATAGGCAGGAATGCATGGTTGCGATACTAAGAACTGAACTTTCAATCTCTTTACATTCTGCTTAATTGCTATTATTGGCCTAATTGCAGGTACTGGGCTCAAAGAAAACGCATGTCACTTGCCATCTGTAGCTGGAAGGTGCCTGAATCAAACCAAATCTGTTCAGGATGCAAAAGACACTTTAACATATGCAGATGCCTGAAATGGCTTTACAGACCCAAATCCTTTTAATAAGCTTAAGACGGGCCTGAATTTATTTAAATGTCTAATTCTAAATGTACGTATGCCTGGTAGTAATGTTTACCATCTGTCTGACACTGCCTGTTGAGGTAATTGTCAAGCTACATTATGACATATGGTGCACATATTTGGACCTTAAATATAACAGCTTTGGCATGAAACAATTGGAAACCAAGATTTAATCTTTGGTATCATTCAAGTTGGAGTTGAACAAACAGACAGTTCTGGGCTATTACTGTTTTCTTCCTTTATGATAAATACTCCTCCATAGACATACTTGAGAACAACATGGGAGTGGCAAGCCTGGCTTCAGTACACTGCCTTTTTCTTGCTCCATCTCCGGCACTTAGAAACCCAGTTGGAACGGCAATTCTGCAGTAGGGACCAAAAGCCAATCTTGGGCCCAGCCAGCTTCCGGCCTCAGTCAACAAATATAAGGAGCGTCCTACCTGAGAACCCAGAAGAGCTAGTTGCCTGGGCGGAAGGGCAGAAAAATACAAGACAATGGTGATAACTGCAATTTCTCTTTATTCTATTGCCTGACTTCTCTTCTCCATTCTATTTCCCTAGTTAGTTTTCCCATCATCATTCTAATATGGTGAGATCTAGGAAGGAGGAAGGAAGGGTAGAAAGTGACAGTTCCAAGATCCCCCCTAACACCCTGGGGAAATGCGCATGACTCTAGGAGATGAGAACAACACCCTTTTCAAGTTATTTTGGTTAAACGATAGAGACCCTAGAGTGCAAATATCTCAGGCACTGCTCCCTTTTTCCCTTAAATACTGGCAGCACTGTAGCATTAGATACAGCTGTGTAGATGCCTAAAGCCTGACTTGAAAGACCTACTTTATGCTTGGATTAGAGGATGAGTGTAGCTATTGTGGTTGCAGTCGCTGTCTGGATCTAAAGTGATGTAAATATGGCAACAGGAATAATGTAACTCTTGCAGTAGCGTAACTGAGAATGTGGTCAGTGCCTCTTCTCAATGGGAATGGCATGTCATTATACACGGCACTCCATACAATAATAGCTTCCAGTATAAAGTCAACATAGACACTCTTTCTCTAACCCTGCTTCTATCCCTGGAATCCACTGCCTTTTTATTTAGAAAAGGAGGCAGGGGAATTCTGGAGGCTGAGTAAGACAGTCAACAATGATGTATGTGTGTGTGTGTGTGTGTGTGTGTGTGTGTGTGTGTGTGTGTGTATGCAGATGCCTGCACAGTTTAGGAGGCCTGGAAGATGAAAATGACAATATATGAGGTTACCCACCACAATCATTCAGCCTTGGATTTTCCCGCAGCCTGAAATGACGATTTGATTCCATATTTTGGTAGCCTGCCAAGTTCTGTATTTAAGCCTGAAGCTTAACATGTCCTCTGTTCCTAATTAGCAACAAGGCTAAATTTAGCAAAGGTTTCTCTGGTGCCACCAGTCACAAAACGATTCTAAAACCTAACATGAAGGCATGTTCCTTGATGGATTTAGGAAAAGACAAACAAACTCAAAGGTGCTTCTCTGGGATCGGATGGCGTGAGATGGGAAAAAATTTTAAGGCAAAGGGATAAAACTGGCCATTGTGTACATATTTAAATTTTGATATGGGAAAGTTCTCCTTTGAGGCTCAGAGTACATAATGTGGCTGCCCAGGGTTACACTTTCATAAACTTCTGGCCCCAGGAAACAGTGATAAAAGGTCAAGATTCACCTCTCAGGCTGCCCAGCTCCCCACTGGAATCCTACTGCTCCCCTACCCAACTCCTTTTCTCTGACTCTGTACGGTCTCTGGCAGATCGAAGCCCTCTGTGCACTGCCATCCTGACCCCGACTTCCCTGCTCCTTGAGACTTTGATCACCTGGCAATAATATCCCATCTCACCTTTCCTCTGGCCCATCAGAATTTCTAGTACTTCTTTCCCACTTTCCACAACTTATTTTTAAAATTTCAAATCTACAGAAAAGTTGCAAGAATAAGATGATGAGCAATGAACAGGTTTATAACTTTTGCCTCAAGTCACCAATTATTCTCATCTTGGCACAGTTACTTTCTTTTTCCTTTTCTCTTTCTTTATGTGTGTGTGTGTGTGTGTGTGTGTGCGTTTGCACATGCATACATACATATAAGGACTATTTTTGCTTTTGTTGCTGGACTGTTTGAAAGTTAGTTAGAAATCCTGACTCCTAAGTTTTTCCACATATATCTCCTAAGAATAAGGATGTGTGTGTGTGTGTGTGTGTGTGTGTGTGTGTGCTCAATTGCTCAGTCATATCCAACTCTGTGACCCTATAGACTCCCCACCAGACTCCTCTGTTCATGGGATTCTCTAGGCAAGAATACTGGAGTAGGTTGCCAATTCCTACTTTAGGGGATCTTCCCAACCCAGGGATTGAACCCCTATCTCCTGTGTCTTCCACATTGACAAGTGGATTCTTTACCACTGAGCCAGCTGGGAAGCCCAAGAATAAGGATACTACCTAGATAACCATAAATACAATCACCATATGTTGGAAATTTAACCTTGATACTCTATGATGAGCTAATATACAGCCAATCTTCATATTTTCCCAACATTCCCACAGCATCTGTATAGGTCTTTAATGTATGATATCAATCTTTATGGAAGTCTGGGCCAGTGCTTCTGCAGAATGTGCCTACTGCTTTAAGTCTTATCCTTTTTGCTACCTCCTCAGTGTTCCTAAACATCGTTGGGCATACTTAACACTTATGTTCTTATTCTTACTAAACAGGTAAAGAATGAAGATGTTGGATGACCTACCTGCTAAAGAGAAGACATTCAACTTGGGGCCAACCAAGGAATAGGGGCGGAAGAGAACATGTATGGCCGCTTCTCTTCCCTTCACCTTAGCTCTTCCACACCATACTTCTAGCTTATGCAGGGCCTGACTTCTTTTCTTACTCCTGGCTGATCAACCACTTCTCATGCAAACAGTCACTCGGAGCCACCGTAATCCCACACTCCATCCACATGTCTGCCTGGTTACTGTGTCTTCCCAGGCTCAGATGACAGGAAGGAGACAGTTTCTCCTGAGAGAAGCAAGCCCTTACTCCTCACTCTTCTTTTTCCCATAAAGCAGGGATTCCCAGCCTCCAAGATCTAATGCCTGAAGATGAGCTGATGTAATAATAACAGAAATAATATGTGCTACAAATGGGCTTGAGTCATCTCCAAACCATCCCCTCCTCCCCTGGTCCATGGATCAATTGTCTTCCATGAATATGGCCAAATTTGGGGACCACTGCCATACAGAACAGGGAATTTCATTCCCCTGCACAAAGAGAAGAGTTATGGGGAGACTCTAACGGACTCATGCAGGCTCTGTGAAGTGACTAGGAAAACTGGAGGATAAATCTGAGCATGCCCAGGCAACTCCCTCCTCTTTTGTTCTGAGCCGCCTGTCTGAGCAGATGCACATACACGCTCACAGCATTCTCTGTGTGCATGTGTGTGTGGTGGGTGCTGTTAGGGAGACATGTTCAATTTAGAGGGCAGTGTAGGGTGCCTGTTGGGTGGCACATCAAAGCCCTCTTACATTCTCTAATTAGCTTCATCAAAAATAAAGCTGCTATTTTGATGTTTATTTGTCTGATGCCTGCAATTCTGTGTTGTTTTCCATCTCAGGAGGGCAAAAGGGTCTTATTTATTGGCTCTCTGAATCCCCAACTTTTCTATCAGAGTGTTAACCATAATAGAGCAGCACAGGTTTCCCACTGCCCTTGCCATGGGGTGGAATGAACACCGTGCTTGCACTGAGCTCTTCCCTTGCAAGGGAGACAGAGGGTGGCCTGCGCTGTGGGACAGTGGGGACAACTCCGGGCCACTCCAGTGGGGGTCGGTGTTGGGGGACAGAAGCAGCTGGCCGGCCACAGGCCCCAGCCAGTTGGTGTGCTGGGAGACTCCTTGGAAGAATTCAGAAGGTGGGAGGAGAGGTCTGTGATTCTGATAAGCAGGTGCACAGAAGACAAAGATGGACAGCAAAGTCTCATTTTCAACTCTGAGGAAAGGGCAAATCTAGCAGATACTGCCAGCAATGCACTATCTCTTAGGGTAGGAGGTTGCAGGACCACAGCAGGAGCAGCAGAAGGTTTTGTGTCCAGCTGCCAAGGGCTAATGCTTTTGAGATGGGAACTGAGAACTGATGTTCTTACTGGGCTCTCCCAAGATGCACGGGCTTCTTCACTAGGAGGTGGCTGGAGCAGTCCTTTCTAGGACAGACTTGCCCTTAGATATAAAGAAAAAATTGGCTATTGTTAGCTGGGGCTTGGGAATGGGATGAAGGTGAAGTAGCAGAAAATGTAAGGATGGGGGTCTTTCAGCCTTTTGCTTACATCACTAAGGCATTAAATTATGCTGAATGATGTTTGTTTTATCTCTGAGTCCAAGAAGAAATGAAAGGAAAAGATGCCATATTCAAAACAGGTGGAACTGTCTAGGCCTTGACCTGTTACTCATAGGGGTATGATGTAAGTTTCTGTGTGTGTGTGTGTGTATGTGAGCGCACGCACACCTACAGATATAAGCAAAGATACTGCTGTTTCCCCCAAAGATAGTCAACTCAATGTTTATGCCATCTCTACACGGCTGCCAACACTTGAATAATTTAGTATGCACCGCACCTCCATCTCCACCTCCACCAACATCACACATGCATGTTTTCCTTCCCAGCAAGTATGAGCAAAATGACCCAAGGCCCTTGTTCTGCTCCCTCAATCCTGACTAGAATCACTGCCAGCCTGGGTGTGCTGAGCAGGTTTGGACACATGGATTTATTTCTCAAGTTGAGCTTTTGAGACCCTGTGATCACAGGACTAGCATAGTGCATGGCACAAGACAAGCATCTAATAAAAGGGTAGACAGGTTACATCTTTGTGAGTGGGAAACAGTAGGATGTGGAGGTTGGGGGCATGGGGTTTTGTTTATTTTTTTAAACTGTTTATTTTGTATTGGGGTATAGCCGATTCCCTGGTAACTCAACTGGTTAAGAATCTGCCTGCAATGCAGGAGACCCTGGTTCGATTCCTGGGTTGAGAAGATCCCCTGGAGGAGGGCATGGCAACCCACTCCAGTATTTTTGCCTGGAGAATTCCATGGACAGAGAAGCCTGGCAGGCTACAGTCCGTGAGGTTGCAAAGAATTGGACACAACTGAAGCACAGCATTTCAGGAGAATAGTGAAGGGACTTGGTCATACATATGTGTGTTCTCAGTCATTCAGTCGTGTTCTACTCTTTGCAACCCTCTTGGGCTGCAGCCCACAAGGCTCCTCTGTCCTTGGGATTTTCCAGGCAAGAATACTGCCATGGGTTGCCCATTCCCTTCTCTGGGGGATCTTCCCAAACCAGGGATCAAATTCGGGTCTCCTGCATTGGCAGGCAGATTCTTTACAACTGAGCCACCTGGGAAGCCCTAACCATACACATACATATATCCATTCTGCCCCAAACTTTCTTCCATCCAGGCTGCAGCATAGGGTTTTAGACACAGTTCTGTCACCTCTTAACTTGATGACTTTGGATCAGTTCCTTGACTTCCTTAAATCTCATTCTCCTCCCTTATAAGATAACAATAAAGACTATCCTGTGCTATTGTTTGAGGATGTCGTAATTTGGTTGGTTGGAGCTGAGGGTAGTGCTTTATCAATAATAATCAATTGTTACATTGCAAAAAGCTTTACTGGGTCTCTGCTTCTCATCTGAATGGACTGGATTAGATTTCTGAATTAACCAGAAAGTATCTGCCATTGTTTTCTGTGTGAATGTTTGTGGGTCAGTGATGCCAGGGACATGGGTTATCTGAAGACGTCTTCAAAGGAGGCTTTTGAGGCTTTAGCAACTTGGGAAGTTTTCCACAAAAACTCTCAATTTTATATAATATCTGCATTAATCCAGAGCTAGAAAATTGCCTTTCTGGACATTTAAAACTATTAAGGCATGTTGAAAAACAGTTTGATACATGGACCTTTGACAGACATAATTAAACTTTTAAACATTATGCTCTCCCTCTGCTTATCAAATACTCTAAATTATACAGAATGGACCAAAATCTTGCATTTCTATCATACTTGCATATATGGTAAACAACAATGGAGGCATAGCAATTTTGTGGTAATTTACAAGACTGCAAAACTCGTGTGTGCAGTCTGTGACTAAATTAATGCATTTTTGCTGCCCAGTGGCATTATTTTAGTTATGGAACTTCTCTTAAGATTGACACCATAACAGAAAGATTTCAGTTTGTCTTTAGAAGAAGCCAAACCCACACACAGGCTCCACAGACATAGACTGTACATGTGCTCATGTTTGTAAGTGTGTATGCGTGTGTATGTCAACATGATGGAAAGGTGCAGATACAGCTAAATGCTGAACACTTTCAATTTGTTTTGTGACTGCCATTTTGTTTATTTTTCCCTGTGATGCCCCCATTTCATTCTTTATTTTATGGTCCCTGATGACCCAGGGTTCTCTTCCACAGGCAGTTAGCAGGGAATGCAAAGAAATAAAAATGAACCTATGCCTAAAGCCCAGGCTTTCTAGCTAGAATGAGAGGGATCTGGTTTCTGCACGATAATGTGAAAGAAAGGGCTTCCCTGGTGAATCAGTCTGCAAAGAATCTGCCTGCCATGCAAGAAATCACCTGCAATGCAGGAGACAATGGATTTGATCCCTGGGTTGGGAAGATCCCCTGGAGAAGGAAGTGGCAATCCACTCCAGTATTCTTGAGTGGGAAAGAACTAGGGATTGAGCCCGAGTCTCTTACATCACCTGCCTTAGCAGGTGGGTACTTGACCACTAGCATCACCTGGGAAGCCCAAACTAGTCTGTGGACATTTGTAAACAGAGAGCACAAATGTGTCTCTGAAATAAAAGTAGAACCAGGAGAGGCTCCAGCTTCCCATATCTGGTCAGCATCTTCCAATGTAAAGGATATTCATATATGAGAAAGCTTGAGTCTGAAAAACATCTGTAATGATCTACAGTTAGGATGGTTCTTGGTATCTTGCCCTGGTCAGGGGCCCCTACATAATGAAGAGCTAGCTCTTCATTAAGCAATTCTTACCCCTTGATAACAATGTATAAAACATTTACTCTCTTCATTAAGCACTTAGCAAGTGACAAGAATCAAGCAAAGATGATTTATTTTATCTTAACAAAAAGTCTACAAATATTATTTACTATCCCCATTTTAAATATATGGGAACTTCAACTTGCCCAAGGCCATCTCGCTTGTGAATGACAGATCAGTTGGAATAATCCAAAGTCCATCCTCTTTTGAGTTCACCAGAATGACAACCTCATATTTTCTATGAGCAACAGATTTATGGGGATCTGGTGTGGTTCTACTTGCTTTACTTTTCATTCTTACAAAAGAAGAGTTTACACTTGGAATGAATATGATGGATGGTAACTCAGGTATATATCATTTCAAAGAAAATCAACATACAAAATAAAAACATTTTCCCCCTAAACAGATATATCAGCAGAAGGATATTAGAGCTTTATCTCAGAATTCATCATAAGGTATCACTAAAGATCAAGCTTCTCTAAGATATCCAACATACAATATGAGTTCCAAAAATCTAGTTAGTGCAGATTTTTGTATTATATTACTTGAAGAAAGCAAGTATAACAAACTGTATAGTCAATAAAATAGAATTCAAGGCAGAAGAGATTGAATCGGCTCCAAAGGTACGTGAATACAACCATAAATATAATTACTGATTTTACTGATATTTTGTATCATGTGTCCAGATAGAAACACAAAATGAGGCCTGGTTTTAAACAAAAATGAGGTTAGGTGGACAGGTAGGAGGAGGTCACAGTGAACCCTTCTTTTTCATTTCTATTTATCTCAGCTTTTATGGGGAAATCACAGTGAGAATACAGTTTGAGGAAAACAATCCTCAAAAATCAATGGACACATGTAGTGTCTTTGACCTAACGGTTTGGGTCACAGGACTCAGGAATGGTGGAAGGCAGGGACGGCAGTGATACGTGGAGGTGGTGTCAAGAGACATTTCATGAACCAGTGAACATTTTTATGGTCCAAATGGATTTGGAAACTTGCTGCAAAAGATATTCCATTCATTTGGGCAGAAGGGAACCATCTCTCAAAGATGATGTGACATGCTCCTGTCATCTTCGAGTGGTTTGGGTCATAGATTTTCCTAATTACCACATAGCCTTTAGATTTCTCCATCTCATATCAATTTTCTTCCATTCACACCTCAGGCCAGAGGTGGGAGGGTAGCACCTTTCTTTCTTTCCATGTGACTTTATCCCAGGAAGCCCTTTCATTTGGGGGCAGAACAAAACAAAGTGCACAGACCGTGCAGCTGAATGTTCCAGATTTCCGGAGAAGCCCACTTTCTGCAGTATATACTTTTAGATCACAGAATTTATTTATGTTCTCTCTCTCCTTTCTGTGGTCAATGACACGGGTCAAAGGCATTTAATCAAATCCTTGTAGAGAGATGGGTCCCATCACCATGCAGTGCGATGGTCTAATTTGTCTTCTGTCAAAAAATGTATTTTGGGAACAGAGCTGAATGTGATAAGTGTGATGTCTTTTTACAGTCACTGCTGAAATATGTGTTTGGCACAGATTTGCTAGGCTCATTATTTCATCTGTCTCTGGGTAAATATTGAAATTGTTGTTAGTATAGATACTAAATACTGAGGAAAGAGGGGGACATGTTTTCTTTATTTCAATCCAAGTTCAGCTAGCTAAAAGCCAAAATTACCTTCTGAACTTTGAACCAGAGTAACTGATGGCCAAGAAGGCAATGCAGTGACAGGAGCATCTACTGCCAGTGCCTGATTGCTGCTGGAGAAATAATGATATAAATGAAGCATATAGTAAGAAAAATGGAAACAAAAAAGTCCTCCAGCCAGCAGGTGGTGCCACAATTTATAATGTTCGGCTACTTTGGGCTTTATGAACAGCTTGCTATTTGCTTTGTCAATTATTATAATTTAAGTGATATAATTCAATTTTTGCTGCTGCATCACATACTGGCTTTTTAAATAACTCATATACAGCTCCTTGACCCTGGGTAACCAGTTCATTATGTTACTGCTGTTAACAATTTCCAGGCACCCTCTGCTGACTACACCATCCTCCTAACTTTCAGAGGAAGGGACAAGCTTGATCCAATATATCTAGTGAAAATATAGATCTAGTTTTTGAACTAGACCCTACATCTCAAACAACTCTGAACTTGTAAAGTACGAAGACAGAATGGTGTCTCATTCTCAAGATGTTAGAGAAAATCTATGTAGGTCTCACGTAGGATCTTTTATGCTAAATCCATTCCAAGATATTCCCCTGGTCAGTCCTCATGTTTTCTCCTACTTATAATTTTTACAGTTTCTTTGCAAAAGAAGTAGAGAATAAAGTAATACATGAGATAAAGAAGGGAAGTGAAAAACTAGCCAGAAACTTGATGGAAAGAGAAAATTCTACCTCTCGAAAGAACTCTGTGAGTGTGTGTGTGTGTGTGTGTGTGTGTGTGTGTGTGTGTACTCAGTCACATCTGATTCTTTGCAGCCTATGGACTATAGCCCAACACGCTCCTCTGTCCATGGGATTCTCCAGGTAAGAATACTGGCGTGGGTCACATGCCCTCCTCCAGGGGATCTTTCCAACCCAGGGATTGAACCCATGTCTTCTGCATTGCAGGTAGATTCTTTACCCACTCACCTACCTGGGAAGCCTCAAAATAACTCTAGACAGTGATATATCTCCTAACACTTAGAGAACGCCCTATTTAATTTCAAGCCTGGAACACTGAAAGCTAGATTTCCAATGCAAATTAAAGAACTGAGGAGCTTTTATGAACTGATGAGGAGGGAAAAAATGTTGATGGGATTTCCCATTTGCCCAGGTGCCAGAAATTACTTCAATTCTCTGCACTGCCGTGTTCTAGAAATACCCAGGTCAATACTTCCCTCTACTGCTTGGAAGCAATTCTACAACATAAGTCAACCAGAATTATTCATACAAAATAGCATACCTGTTTCACAGATGTAAAAAACTGAGGCATAAGTAGTAAGTTGACTTTTGCAAAGTAAAATGAAAAGGAAAGTTTAATAATGGTTTGAGACTATCTCACCTCTGAATAACATCTATATGTAAGTGTAGGCAAATTTACCTTTTTGAATGGAAATCTTAACGAACAGACTGTTAGGTGAAGATGTGAGGCTTGGCAAAAAGAAGCCTCTGAATAGATTTAGAAGAGCGGAAAGTGAGGGCGTGAAAGTGTTAGCCATGTCCAATTCAGTCATTTCCCACTCAGTCATATCCAACTCTTTATAACCTTGTGGACTGTAGCCTGCCAGACTCCTCCATCCATGGAATTCTCCAGGCAAGTATCCTGGAGTGGGTAGCCATTCCCTTCTCCATGAGATCTTCTCAACCCAGGGACTAAACCCAGGTCTCCTGCACTGCAGGCAGATTCTTTACCATTTGAGTCACCAGGGAAACCCAAAATACATATACACCCATACCTGGGTTCCATTTTATACTGATTACACCAGAGCCTTGGTGGGTAGAACTTAGGCACTAAAATTCTCCAAGGCATTCTAACAACTACTTAAACTACTGAAGTGTAATCCTAGCTAGTGGGATATTTGAAAGCAGTGAATAAGGGGATTAGAATAATATCTGTTTTATTAAATAAATATAAAATTGCTTCAGTTGCTTACTTGATATAAAATGTAATAAATTCATATGCATTGATTATACCATGATCTAAATTATTTTAAATTATACAAATATATGCAATAATCACAATTATTAAGCATAGAAACACACAATTTAGAGACTGTCAGCAGATGTTGGTGTCTTTATATTTTTACCACTTGTAATTAAGCTGCCCAATTACATTTGGCTTCATTTGTTGAATAGCTACAGACAAAACAGAAGTGCAGCATGTGAGTATAATCAGGTTCTGCGGGACCCTCTGCTGCTGCTGCTGCTGCTGCTGCTAAGTCTCTTCAGTCGTGTTCAACTCTGTGCGACCCCATAGACTGCAGCCCACCAGGCCCCGCCGTCCCCGGGATTCTCCAGGCAAGAACACTGGAGTGGGTTGCCATTTCCTCCTCCAATGCATGAAACTGAAAAGTGAAAGTGAAGTCACTCAGTCGTGTCCAACTCTTAGCGACCCCGTGGACTGCAGCCTACCAGGCTCCTCCGTCCATGGGATTTTCCAGGCAAGAGTACTGGAGTGGGGTGCCATGCCTTCTCCGGGAGGACAAACTAGGTGCCGGCTATGAACCAGGAGGAGGGCCTCCACTAGAACCTGACCATGCTGGCACCTTGATCTGGGACTTCCCAATCTCCAGAACTGAGAGCAAATTTCTGTTGTTTTATAAACTACTGAGACTGTGATTTTTATTATAGCAGCCTACATCGAACAAGCAAGAGAGTTCCAGAAAAGCATCCATTTCTGCTTTATTGACTATGCCAAAGCCTTTGAGTGTCTGGATCACAATAAACTGTGGAATATTCTGAAAGAGATGGGAATACCAAACCACCTCACCTGCCTCTTGAGAAACCTGTATGCAGGTCAGGAAGCAACAGTTAGAACTGGACATGGGACAACAGACTGGTTCCAAATAGGAAAAGGAGTACGTCAAGGCTATATACTGTCACCCTGCTTATTTAACTTCTATGCAGAGTACATCATGAGAAACGCTGGGCTGGAGGAAGCACAAGATGGAATCAAGATTGCCAGGAGAAATATCAGTAACATCAGATATGCAGATGACACCACCCTTAAGGCAGAAAGTGAAGAAGAGCTAAAGAGCCTCTTGATGAAAGTGAAAGAGGAGAGTGAAAAAGTTGGCTTAAAGCTCA
Organism: Bubalus kerabau; assembly: GCF_029407905.1. NCBI lineage: Eukaryota > Metazoa > Chordata > Mammalia > Artiodactyla > Bovidae > Bubalus > Bubalus kerabau. The sequence continues at coordinate 67,891,492 of NC_073633.1, forward strand.
ACATTCAGAAAACTAAGATCATGGCATCTGGTCCCATCACTTCATGGGAAATAGATGGGGAAACAGTGGAAACAGTGTCAGACTTTATTTTTCTGGGCTCCAAAATCACTGCAGATGGTGATTGCAGCCATGAAATTAAAAGACACTTACTCCTTGGAAGGAAAGTTATGACCAACCTAGACAGCACATTTAAAAGCAGAGACATTACTTTGTCAACAAAGGTCCGTCTAGTCAAGGCTATGGTTTTTCCAGTAGTCATGTATGGATGTGAGAGTTGGACTATGAAGAAAGCTGAGTGCCAAAGAATTGATGCTTTTGAACTGTGGTGTTGGAGAAGACTCTTGAGAGTCCCTTGGACTGCAAGGAGATCCAATCAGTCCATCCTAAAGGAGATCAGTCCTGGGTGTTCATTGGAGGGACTGATGTTGAAGCTGAAACTCCAATACTTTGGTCACCTGATGCGTAGAGCTGACTCATTTGAAAAAACCCTGATGCTGGGAAAGATTGAGGGCAGGAGGAGAAGGGGATGACAGAGGATGAGATGGCTGAATGGCATCACCAACATGATGGATATAGGTTTGGGTGGACTCCAGGAGTTGGTGATGGACAGGGAGGCCTGGCGTGTTGTGGTTCATGGGGTCGCAAAGCATCAGACACGACTGAGCAACTGAACTGAACTGAACGTGGACTAAGACAATGACCTTCAGTCTTCTCATCTGAAAGTCGTCAATGATAATAATCACATGAAATAGTTTTAGGACCTAAATTAAAATGATGCATAGAAAGTGATAAGTAAAGCGCACAGCAGTACACACAAAGTGATAACAGTAATTTATATAATTATGTGTATTGTTGCTGAAAACTATAGTGCATAGTATAAACAGGTAACAGTGTGATGAGCAGTACAACTACAAATCTACCTGGAATATTGACCCTCCAACTTTTAAATGCCAGCTCATATTTGAGGTCACTGTCCTCTCTCCATATCAAGACTCTCTGAGTCTGCAGTCATGATGGTCTCTTGTATATCAGGTTACTTGTTAGAAAGATAATATCGATTTCTTTGAGGTGTTTTTCAGGGGCCCCCAAAGTAAATCTTTCCCAATATTTAAAACATATACTTGATTTAGCCTTTGATAAGAATATCTTCCAAATTTGGCGAAAGTATGTCTATCCGTTTTCATACTTTATGGTGATATGGAGATTAAAATGTACTTTGATTGACCTTAATTGACAGTATTATTATATCTGAAATAACTCTGGACACCTGTAACCTAGAGGGACTCAGGGTCTTGAGATCCCTCATTTTAAAATAAGATTCCAGAAAGGGCCTCCTGTTCCCATTCAAAGACTTCTTATCTAGTAGCCTTTTTAAAGGCTATGGATTTGATAGCCTGATGTAGTTATGAAACTTGGTGAAAGATACAGAAAGGGCAGTAAGAGGTGCCACATCGAATTTACCTATTTTTCAGTTTTTCTTCTGGTTGGTATGTAATTCTTAGTCCTCATGATAGTGGGAGGTATTTCTTTGGGAAACCTAGGTTATAAGTCTATGTCACTCCATTGCTGAGTCTTGGGAATCTGAAATGATAACCTAAAGATTGAAATCCATGTAATGATCAGACACATGGGAAGTAAGGTTGTTAAAATAGGATGGGTCAAAGTGTGAAGACAATGATTTACACACTGGAATATGGTCTTAGTTTGAAAGGCAGTGGGGAATCAATGAAGGTTGTAGTGGTACTTGAGTCAGGCTTTAATAAAATAATCCGACAGCACTGTACAAAGAGAGAAAATCAGAGAGGAGATTTATTGTACATAGTTCCTATGGGAAGCTTTGAAGTTTTGATGTAGCATTTGTATCAGAAGGAAAGAGTTAACTTCTGCAAAGGTAGAACCAATTAGAAACTGACTAGAGGCCAAAGAAAGAAGCATGAGAAAGAGTACAGGAAGATTAGGATGGCTGCAAGGCTTCAACAGAAGTTAATTGTGAGTAAGGTGCTACCGTAAGTAGAATTAAAAGACAGTAGTTCACAGTGGAAAGCAGGCTTGATTTTACACATTTTACACAATTGGCTGAGGTGTTGAAGGCTGTTACAGAATTGATTGAGAGGCATTGGGAATGAAGACCTGGAACTGTGTTAAGGAGGTTGTATGTGTGTGCTTAGTTGCTCAGTTGTGTCTAACTCTTTGCAACCCCATGGACTGTAGCCCACCAGGCTCCTCTGTCCATGGGATACTCCAGAATACTGGAGTGGGTTGTCATTTCCTCCTCCAGGGGATCTTCCCACACCAGGGATCCAACCAATGTCTTCCTCATTGTGGGCAGACTCTTTAACATCTAAGCCACCAAGGAAGCCCACAAATATACTTGAGTCATCTATTAGGGAGATACTTGCCACCAGGAAATAAATTAATTTGCTGAAGCAAAGTGTATATTTAAAAGAGAAAAGTAGTCAAAGAAGAGAACCAGAAAACAATAATGACAGGAAAGTAGAAATTTCAGAAAGGAGCCAAATAGCAGTGTCAAGGTTGTGAGGTCAAAAAAAAAAAAAAAAAAATCACTGGAATAAAAGAAGACAAAGAAGAGGAGCCAAGATTTTGGCTTGACATTGAAGGGAAGGAGGAGAAAAAACAAGACATCATTTTAGGAAAGCAACAAGTTTGAAAAAATCTTTTTTTTTTTTTTTTCCCCTTAATTTTTTGTTTTTTTTTTTTAGTGTGGAGGAAGACAGTATTAGAATTATGTTGAAAATACCAGAATAAGGGAAGGGTTTATGGAGCAAGAGATTAACAGAGACAGTAAGAAGTGGAATTAGATACAGAGAAGAAAAGATGAATTCTGGCAATGAATAGGAAGCCTCTATTTCACAGACAGAGACAGAAAAGATCACAAAGGAGTGATTACTCATGAAGCATAGGACAGAAAACTAAAGAAATTGTGCCTGGTCTGAGTTTATCTATTGAAAGTGTGGAGAAAGAACTGAGACTGGGATTGTGAGTCAATGGAGAGTATTTAAAGTCTCTGCCATGAGTTTGGCTGATGCCAACTAGTGGCAAATAAACAGACTGCAATGTAGCCATAATGGCCCAAGTGGGGACAGAAAAGGGCTTTCTCAGTTGTTTTCAGTTGCCCAGCAGTCAAAACATCCAAAGATCCTTTGGGTTGGAGATCAGCAACGTCGGAGGGTAGAAGGTCAAGTTCTGATTAGGATGTTGAATTCTCTGAAAGAGAATTCAGGCTAAGAAAAAAGCAAGAAACAACCAACCAACCAAAGAAACAAAAAATATAGGAAAGTGAGGATTCAAGTACCAGAAAGGATGTTGAGGATAAAAATCAGGCTTAAGTAAAGGGTAGGGATGTCTTATCAGAGGTGAACTAGGACCATTTCAAATATGGGATCTAAGATGTTGACTAAATCACTAGTTTCTGAAGTAGAATGAAAAACGTGAGTTTCCTGAGCTGAAAAATAGAGGAATAAATACTGATATTTAATTTAGGGAGGAGGATGAGCTCCATGTAGACAGGGTAACTAAGAGTTGGGTTCTGAAGTCACTGAGGATATTGGGAAAGTGTTGATGAATCAATGAAATAATGAACATGTTATGAATACACAAAAAGCAAACATTTCACTCCACTGACTGAATCAGTGGTTGGATAGCCTCTGACAAGGTAGTATCAACAGCCTCAAACACTACAAAATATGGCTTGGGTCTAATCATGGAAATCATATGCTTAGTCTTGGACCAACTAGAAAAAATATTGAATCTGAAAGCATAATAAATTAGCTCCCATGTTCCATTAGGATACATCAGCATCTGTAATCAGAAATCTAAAAAAGAAGTTTAATGGAAAAATGGAGGTGTGTCCTTAGTGTTTCCATAGTACTCTATTTCACAGAGAACATTGTTTCTATCTATCTCCCTTTGGAATCCAAGTGGAAAAAGTCTCAATAAAAGAATTATTGATTAGTTTAACAATCTCATTAAATTTGATTAACCTTTTAAGAGCATTAGGTAGATCTTTAAACTATACCAAACTGAATAATACTTTTATGTTCAATGAAGGGCACCTTTTAAATACTTCTTATGAGAACCAGGTAAATAAGACTAAATAAGACTAAAGTTAACATTCAGAACTTTAAAATCTGCCCTTATTTCTGTACCTTACTTATTTTTTAAAGATTCAGTTCAGTTCAGTTCAGTTCAGTGGCTTAGTTGTGTCCAACTCCTTGCGACCCCATGAATCACAGCACGCCAGGCCTCCCGGTCCATCACCAACTCCTGGAGTTCACCCAAACTCACGTCCATCAAGTCGGTGATGCCATCCAGCCATCTCATCCTCTGTCGTCTCCTTTTCCTCCTGCCCCCAATCCCTCCCAGCATCAGGGTCTTTTCCAATGAGTCAACTCTTCGCGTGAGGTGGCCAAAGTATTGGAGTTTCAGCTTCAGCAAGATTGCTGCTACTGCTAAGTCGCTTCAGTCATGTCCGACTCTGTGTGACCCTGTAGACGGCAGCCCACCAGGTTCCCCCGTCCCTGGGATTCTCCAGGCAAGAACATTACTCAGAAATAAAAATAACTTGATAATTGTTTAATTTTTTAAATTATTCATGAAGAGAATGATACACCATACTAGGCTAAAGGAAAGGCCAATAGAAACAGAATGTTTAAAAAGAGTCCTAGAACCTTCCTTCTCTTTGTTTTTGTGTCTGCTCAGTCGGTCAGTTGTGTCCGACTCCTTGCAACTCTAATAGCCCTCCAGGCTCCTCTGTCCATGGGATTTTTCTGGCAAGAATACTGAAATGGGTTTCCATTTCCTCCTCCAGGGGATATTCCTGACTCAGGGATCAAACCTCCCCTGTATCTCCTGTGTCTCCTGCATTGAAGGCAGAGTCTTTACTACTGAGCCACTGGGGATTCTAAATACACTCATTCATGATTCAGATTCATTAACAAGACCTAGTAAAACGAGTTCTAACATACATAGTAATGGATCTAGTAGGGAAAGTACTGAAGTCAGTCCTTGACTTGCAGTGGCTAACCTTTCTTCATCTCTACACCCTCCGTTAGGAAAGAAAGACATCAGAACAAAGTCTACTCTCCGTAAGTCTCAACTTACAATCAAGGCATAACATAGGCTTGAAGGGAGAAGAGAATTCCTCAGTAAACTGAAAATCAGGGAGCTTTTCTTCCTTTTACTTTTCTTTTTCTAAATAAAAATAATTTGTAGTAAGGAACACTACAATTTCTCCGGACAGCTGCCAGAATTGTTATTATTTGTACAATTCCTTTAATCACGTACAGTCACAAGAATCGCTTGCAGTTTTTCTATTTCCCATTTACAGCATATTTTTAAAATAAAAATGGTAAAGCATCAGAAACTTAGTCCCTTATGTAGTTGACCTTTTAAAAATTCAGTATTTTTATTGACTGTCCATTGTATTTTCTTCCCCTGAGATACTGGTATGATAATCACAGCGTGGGAATAGTCAAACATTATTACAAAACCCCAAAGCCAAAAAAGCTTTTTCCACAAGGAACTGTATTACTCTTCCAACAACTAACTGTGTTTATGGTCAAATGCTAAAATAAATGCTAGCAATCAAACAATGGCCTGCTACCATGTGCAGAATGATTCATCATTCAGTATAAAAAATATAATTAGTACAATATATATAACAGATTACATTTACATAATCTCCAGATTTTTTATTTCACTTTGGGGATAAGAATAAAAATAAGGGAAAAGAATCCAAGTATTTTTAAAGAATGATAATAGAAGACATTGTCAAATTCTTCAGCAGCTGTTTATCATAAAGAATAAGTTACAATAACTATTCTATTCACTGGTCATATAAATTGAAAGCTCCTCAAATTATATATTAAAAAATTATGTCCAAAATGCATACAACTTAACAAAAACTTTTGAAGGCTGATTTCCGGTACACAAAGACTTCTGATATGTTCTCTAGGTGTGAATTTAACATTGCTTAGAAATTTCTCCAGGACATTTAAAACTCCTTTTGTGACTCTTCATCAGCTGTTTTATAGACAGCAGTGATGTCTATAATATACATTTTCACTTTTTGCATGGTTGAAGGAGTTTATATGCTACATCCAATTTTAAGGTAGAGTGTAAGATTACATTTCTAGAATACAGAAAGCCATAGCCATCGAAACTGCACTATTGCTATTTATAGTAATTCTTACTATTTACTGTTTGATGGACATTTGTAAATTATAGAGAAGATGGTGCCAAGGTGGTCATCAGGCCACTGTAATAACTGGTAGCACATGTTGTCAACTGTAGATAGGCCTGCAAGCGAGCACTCAGATCCTCAATATATTTTGAAGTGAGCAGCTTTTCTACTTTTTGGAATGGAAACTACTTTGAAGACTATGTTACAGAAGTATATGAAACACCATTCTGGCTGACTGTCTTATTGAGACTTCACGTTGCGTAAGTTTGAGACTTGAACTTTCCATTGCATAGTCTATACAAGTTGAAGTTTTGCAAACTACACTCCATTTCTAACACCTGACCATGAATTTTAGAAAGAACTCCAATGCACTTTCAAACCAAAAATCTAGGGTAGGCAGAGTAGTGGGATGATTGAGAATGAACTTTGGAGGAAGGTGACCTGAGATCAAATCTTAACTGTTCCAAGATAAATTACTTGATTTCTCTGAGCACAGTTTTCTAAGCTTCAGTTTTCTCACCTTCAAAGTGAGATCACTGTGTTTTCTACCATCCAGGGATACACTGAGAAATAAATGAAAAAATACACACCAAGCAAATAACAGAGACTCTGGCAAATAAAAAAAACACTCAGAACTATTACGTAGTATACTTATGAACACACATACGTCAAAGGCCTTTTCTGTAAACTATTGTTCAGTTTGTTGGCTGATTCCCTATCAAGGGTCTCTGTGAAGTCTGGGGTATATTTGGCACCAACACCCAGCATTGGTAACTGCTTGAGATATAATGACATTTTCTAGCTAAGATATCGTGCTAGTTGTTGCTTAGTCATTAAGTTGTATCCAACTCTTTTGTGACTCCATGGACTGTAGGTCATTAGGCTCCCCTGTTCATGGGATGTTCCAGGCAAGAATACTGGAGCAGGTTGTCATTTCCTTCTCCAGGGGATCTTCCCGACCCAGGGATCTAATTCAAGTCTCTTCATTGGCAGGCAGATTCTTTACTGCTGAGGTACCAGGGGAGCCCTTGTACTAGCATGACTTTCTGATTCTAAAGAGAAACATCCACCTTTGACCTTGATGATGCTTTTACTTGCCAACAAAAAGACCACAAGACGAAAAGACTGAGAGGTTAGTGTTGCTGACAAAGTCTCACGTAACATGTTTTTCTGGCAGAGCTGTGTTTTCAGCAAGCACAGGCACCATGTAAGTACCAAACTCTGAGAATGGGCCACTGTTCACCTGTGCCTTCTATTGGTGTCACCATCCCCATTACAGAACGCCAAGCATGACGGGGTGGAAACCTCTCATGGAGACTTTGACCTCCATGGGCGTTTCCAGAGTCTGATTGTGGTGGTTGATTCTTCAGTTCAGTTGAGTTCAGTCACTCAGTCGTGTCCGACTCTTTGAGACCCCATGAATCGAAGCACGCCAGGCCTCCCTGTCCATCACCAACTCCCGGAATTCAATCAGACCCACGTCCATCGAGTCAGTGATGCCATCCAGCCATCTCATTCTCTGTCGTCCCCTTCTCCTCCTGCCCCCAATCCCTCCCAGAATCAGAGTCTTTTCCAATGAGTCAACTCTTCGAGTGAGGTGGCCAAAGTACTGGAGTTTCAGCTTTAGCATCATTGCTTCCAAAGAAATCCCAGGGGTGATCTCCTTCAGAATGGACTGGTTGGATCTCCTTGCAGTCCAAGGGACTCTCAAGAGTCTTCTCCAACACCACAGTTCAAAAGCATCAATTCTTCGGTGCTCAGCCTTCTTCACAGTCCAACTCTCACATCCATACATGACCACAGCAAAAACCATAGCCTGGACTAGACGGACCTTTGTTGGCAAAGTAATGTCTCTGCTTTTGAATATACTATCTAGGTTGGACATAACTTTCCTAATTCAATTCCTGTTCTGCAACCAATCCTTTTTAATTTGAAATCCAACTGGGTTTCATTCCAAGCTCAGCCTTTAAGGTTGGACACAGGAATAGTTTTTAGTTTCTTTTCTTGTTTCCCCTCCTCAACAGACTTTGGTAATGGATATGGAAGAATTTAATACCCTGAGGACTCTTCAAAGAGTCTTACTTGGCAAATACCTAAACGAAAGTTGGGAACAAAACAACCATAAAAAAATATATGTAAAACATGATTCTTTTTTTTTCTTTTTAAAATGTTCATTGTCAACTTTTTCTAACATTGTGCTTTCCCACTCAAGGGACATCAGCTAAAGTTATGCCACTGTTTTCATAACAAACCCCCTAGTTCCCAAGCATTAAAAAGCCACCTACAAAAATGGGATATAGAGTGGATATAGAATATGATATTACAAATCTCAAGATCTGAGTATATTTTAAAAATGCACTTTAAATAAGTGTTTCCAGAGTTTTTTAAAACTTAGAAGAAACAAAGCTACATTAAGGCTTAAAGTAGTTTTTCAAAGCATCTTTATATATTGCTTGGAAAGGTATAAAAATACAGCGAGGGCTGTGTAGTAAGTACATACATTTTAAGGTCCTGGCTAAAGATCAAATGTTCAGAGAGTTGCAACGAGTGAACACTTTGTACATTTGCCTCAGAAATGTGTACTTCCTTCCCTCATGGACTGGAAGTGGGAGAGAACTTTTTAAGTATTAATCACAGTTTTATTTTTGCTTCCTTTGCCAGGAATTATAGAAACAGTTCTATATTTCAATACTGTGGCTCTGTGGGATCTTATGGAAAACATTTCTATTTGCTTTACTTCTATCCTTATTTCAGTCAAATTTAGTGTGCATAGTTTTCCATCTAATTTGGATTTATCTCTCATTCTGAGTAACGTCATATAAGAGTATTTGAATTGGACATTTCTAATTAGTATCTTCTTATGCTTCTATAGCCAAAGTTACTCACATGTTTTCTTACATTAAAATGACCTGCCTTTAGTGCAATCATAGACACTGACTGGAAAATCATCATGTTTTTGAATTTCCACATGGTGTGTGTCATGACAGAATCTAAAATTCTGAAGTCTAATACTTAGTATTTATCAAGATCCATCCTTTTATATAGGTAATAACTAACTCTAACAGAAAGAATTAGAACCCAAATGCATGGATTTATGAACTAATTCAACCAGTGCGTTTACTTTTTTGTTTTTTTAATTAATGACTGCTTTCTGTTCCAGGGAGGGAGCAGGTAATGAGAAATAATTAGAGCGCTGACCAAAGAGAAGATAAATTACATAGGATGAGATTCTTTGGCAGAAATTAGTAGCCAAGGTCATTTTGAAATGGAGTCACACATACACATAAATACATACATATGTATACACACATACATAATGTACATGTATATAGGTATACATATATATACATACACACATATATATGTATATAAACCTCAAGTGGACAGATTTAATTAGACGAATTCTAATCTTTATTTATAAGATACTGTTGATGGCCCTCTTTCATCTTATTTCAAATTAAAATATAAACTCGCCACCAATTCAAAAACTAAAAACATTATCATTTACCTAGATCTACGAATGAGCACCTCTTTATTCCTTCCCTCTCTTAAGAAGTAAACCGTATCTTGAATTTTGTATTTATAGTTTCCCTACTTCTTAAAGAATACAGTTTTGAAATCACATATGTCATAAATAATGTATTGCTTAGTACTATAGTATTGTTGTTTGCCTAATTTTGAGTTTTGTGATAAGAGCATCATACAGTCTTCTGAGACTTTTTTTTTCATTCCACACCATGTTACTAAGAGGCATCTGTGTCACCTGTAACTCCAGCTTCTATTCTGTTATTTCCATATAATATTCCATTGTGAGAATGTATCACAAGTTATTTATCCAGTACCTTGTCAGATTCTCTTGTCAAAAGATACTTGTTTCCAATAGTGGTCTTACCTGAGAAGGGGGATTGGTGGCAAGATTAAGGATATCTTTATTTTACTGCTGAAAAATTATTATATAAGCCTCCTAGTGTATGTTACTCCCTTTATATATGGATGTATGTATATATAATTGCTAGGTCACCAAGAAGGCAATGGCACCCCACTCCAGTACTCTTGCCTGGAAAATCCCATGGATGGAGGAGCCTGGTAGGCTCCAGTCCATAGGGTTGCTAAGAGTCGGACACAACTGAGCGACTTCCGTTTAACTTTTCACTTGCATGCATTGGAGAAGGAAATGGCAACCCACTCCAGTGTTCTTGCCTGGAGAATCCCAGGGACCGGGGAGCCTGGTGGGCTGCCGTCTATGGGGTTGCACAGAGTCGGACACGACTGAAGTGACTTAGCAGCAGTAGCAGCAGAGAATGTGAATGTTCAACTTTATAAGATAATGCCCAATTATTTCCAAAGTGGTTGCTCTGGTTTACATTTCAACTAACAATTTTAAAAAGACTTCACTGAACCATATCTTCTCCAGCACTTGACTTTGTCAATTTATCAGATATTTTTCAAGTTGAAATGGTGTTAAATGGTATTAAAAATTTGCATTTCTGATTACTAACTAGATTGAGCATATTTTTGTATGTTTATTGATCAAATATATTTATTCTTCTCTAAAATGCCAAAACTCATTTTTTAATTGTTTCATTTGTATTTTCCTTATTTGCCTGATTAAGTATTTTATAAACTCTGAATACTAATCCTTTGTCAATTGTATATTTTATAAATATCATCTCACCAGTTTGTGGCTTTCCAATTTTTTACGTGTCTTTTAGTGTCTTCCGAAAAAGAAGAGTACATAAATATCTCATAGTACTATGGAATCCTAAACAGTTGTTTAAAAAAATAATAAGGTCTGATTATGCACTGATATGAAAAGATCTCCAAGAGTGTTAAGTGACAAAAGCAAGCTGAAATCATATTTATAGCATGCTCACATTTACACAAATAAAAAAGAACAAAACCAGATATGTCTATATAGCTTTATGTACATATGGAAACACATAAGGAAATGAGAATAATACCTCCCAATTGTTGACAATTGAGAGGAAGGCAGGGGGATTAATGTGAGGGGGAAGAAAGGGTCTTTCATGTTTCCTCTAGATATTTCTGTATTCTTTCAACCATGAGCAAAGAAAACACTATGTATTACTTATGTTACAAAAATAGTAATGACAGAAACAAAAAAGTAAAGAATAGTTGCTGCTACTGCTAAGTCGCTTCAGTCCTGTCCAACTCTGTGCAACCCCATAGACGGCAGCCCACCAGGCTCCCCTGTCCCTGGGATTCTCCAGGCAAGAACACTGGAGTGGGTTGCCATTTCCTTCTCCAATGCATGCAAGTGAAAAGTGAAAGTGAAGTCGCTCAGTCATGTCTGACTCTTTGCGACCTCATGGACTGCAGCCCACCAGGCTCCTCCATCCATGGGAGTTTCCAGGCAAGAGTACTGGAGTGGGGTGCCATTGCCTTCTCTGGAGGCAATGTATTACTTAAGTTACAAAAATAGTAATGACAGAAACAAAAAAGTAAGAATAGTATGACTGAGGAATGTACAAATAGATCAGTAGAACAGAACAGAAAGGCTAAAAACAGTGGCACACATATCTGAAATTTAGTATTTGGTATATCTAACTTCTCAGATCAGCCATGAAAAGATCAGCTCTTCAGGAAATCATACTGAAGCAAGTGGCTGACAATTTTGTGGTGGTGGCTTAGGGAGGTAGATAATAGATTCCTGCCTCTAACAGTCATCAAAACTCAGATGAAGAAGAGAGATAAGTATAAAAAGCAAAATTATGGGAAATATTAGAAAAATATTCAAGAATTTTTTGTGACACAGAAAAGTCTTCAATATATAATGCCAAGTAAAGAATATAAAATAATGCATACAATATAATCTAATTTATGTTTTTAAGAAAGTCATAAATATATACACATATGTATAGATATATATGTGTGTGTTTGCATATATACACATATGAAAATATGCACATGTATATGCACAGGTGTGTGAATAAATTTATATATTTACATGTATTGGAAATGTGTGGACACAAGTTTAAACAAAAACTAACTTTTACAGCAGTGACTTATTTACAAGAGTGGAGTTGGAGGGGTGAGCATCTATAGCTTTTACCTGGTCAGTAATTATTCACTAAACTTGCCTTTAGGGAGCCTTCTCCCTCTCTTCTAAGGTGCTTATAAGGATGCCAGTTATAGTACACATTCTCTTGCACAGGGATTGGTAAAGATGTTCTTATGATTTAAGAGGACCATGTCAGGGTCCTTCCCTGAAATTTTATAAATGACCAATGAAAGAGGAAAGCATTCTCTTTTTTCTAGGGCCACTACCAGTATGAAGACTAGTGGCCCTAGAAAAGGGCGACAGAGGATTAGATGGTTGGATAGCATCACTGACTCATGGACATGAGTTTTAGCAACTCTGGGAGATAGTGAAGGACAGGGAAGCCTGGTGTACTGCAGCCCATGGGGTCACAAAGAGTCAGACATGACTTAACAACTGAACAATAACAACTGCCAGTGTGCTGCTGCTGTTTAGTTGCTAAGTTGTGTCCGACTCTTTGCAACCCTGCAAACTGTAGCCCGCCAGGCTCCTCTGTCCATGGGATTTCTCAGGCAAGAATTCTGGAGTGGGTTGCCATTTCCTTCTCCAGGGGATCTTCCTAACCCAGGGATTGAACCCGCATCTCCTGCATTGGCAGGCAGATTCTTTACTGCTGAGTCACCAGGGAAGCCCTATTAATATGTTACTTGTATAAAAATGTCACACTTTGATTTAAATATCTATTTGTATATTTATTTATTATTCTTTTGACTATTAGATTTCAGGGCAAGTACCACTGTAAAAACACAGTCCATGACTGTATAATAGTTGCTCAATGACTATTTAATTGAAAATTACGATATGTTATGGGAATGTCAAGCCACATATGTGGCTTAACTGTAGGATGTGTGGAAAATGGAAGGAATAATAAAGGAGATAAACACATAAGGACAAATTATGAAAGACATATGAAGCCATGTAGTACGTTCATAGTCAACAGTAGTATAAATTTAGCACTGATGTCATCAATTACATTTCTAGTCTAAATTCTTCCTATAAAATGCACAAACTCAGATATAGTTTTCTAATGCCAAGAATTAATTAAAATATAATTATACTCTCCCATCTCTTTGACCAGGTGGAGAAGCTGGTTTCAGCAGGGTGCATATGAGGCCAAGATAACAGATGTGATTTTTTAGTAGGCCTGTTTTCTTCATTGTTAGGCATTTCCAGCTGTCTGGCAAGCTTGCACTGGAGCTCATGATGGGAATGGGTAAGAGGGTGTTTCAGAGTTGGCCCAGACTCACCAGAAAGAACTCAAATGTTTTGGGTTCTTGGGGCATATCAACGTCTTCATCTTCCTTAATAGAAAACAATTTTACAAACAGGAGACCTTTTCCAACAATATGGTCTCACCAAGAAGGATCAACATCAAAAGTTCAATCTTCATAAAACCCATGAAAGTTCTTTCATTGTTGTTCTTGCTTGTGGTGCACATCTGTTTATTTTCTTGACTTCAGTTGCACATTACAAATGCCCTCAGTACACGGATGGAAAATATTAGTGGGAACATTGACTGCAGCTGTTCTTTTCATAGGCTGTGCTTTAACTAAAAATGAGTTGTTAGCTCTGGTCATTAACTAGCAACAATCCCTTCTTTTCACTAGCCATAATGATGAACTTTAGCAGACTCTGGCTTTTATTAGATTCTTTGTATATTTAACAACAACCCTCTTACCTGGCCCTACAGCCCAATTTTAGTTCACTACAAAGCAGTGTTTTGGCAATCCTTTTATTTCATTATCTAAACAAACACAGTCCAATAATGTGGACTTGCATTAAAAGTGTTGTTGGCCCTGTGGACTGAATCCTTCTGGCTCCTTTTGAAAAACAGCACTGCCTTCTCCTATTATGTTAACTGAGCCTGAAGAAAGAGTTCAGCATTGGGGGCTCTATAGAGAGCAATGCCACATGTCTCGTGTCTCCATAAAATATGGACCTGACCGTGACGCTACTGTGGCTCAGTGCTGTGCCTATCTGCCACTACCGGGACAGATTTACAAACCAGTGTGGTTGGGTTTTCTGCTCTGTTTCTCTCCATGTGACACCAGTTTTGGACAGTGGTCAAGCTAACCCAACTTAATGAAATCATTCTAGAAAGCTGGATAGATAACAAAATTGAGTCTGATGACACTTTCTCTGGGTTAAATGTTGTATTACTCTCTTTGGTGTAGATTGAATTATAATTAAATCAGAGTATTTCAATCTCTGTACAAAATGTTTTACTGTGTACTTGTGCCTGATGATCTTCATCTTTTTTTTTTTCCTTGAGAGGTATGGTCATGTCTATCTAATTGTGGTTATTTTATGTTTATTCCTTCTTCCAAAAATAGACCATGCTAGATATCATAAGAACCATGGATGTGATGCAAAAAAATTGTTGGTTGATTTCATTCAGTGTGACCCATTACTTTAATGTGGATCAAGAAATATTGATCTTTCCTGTGCCTGCTTTGCAGGTCAGAATGACTCAGATTTTGACCACATATTTAATCACATTTAATTTAGTCATGGTGATAAAGATATGGCATTTATATCATCTAAGAGCATGATGAATCTATATCTTCTACAGCATAAAAGCTATGTACAAATTCCAAGTTAGTGTATTTTCTAGATGGGATATTTATAAATAATCATAGATCACTACATTATCCTAAGATTTGTGCATTCAGTGTGATGTATATCCCTGTATATACACATATAGATATAGATAGATAGATACCCCTGTAGTCTTTGAAGAATAAATAGAAAAGGCTTAATAAACATCTTTTCTAAACAGAGTCAGAATTTATCCCACAGGAAATCACATGGCATTCTCTTCTCCCTTCCCCACAGCTGCACGACTTGAAACTTCTCTTTGAATTGACTACTCTGTTGACAATGATAGGATTTAGACTGTATTATTATTTACTGTGGACTGTTAAGGAATAAGGAAACTGATTGGATTTCATCATTTCCAGGCCTGAATATCCATTGCTTGAATGACTCTGACAAGGAAATAAAATATTAGATTAACTAACTGGTAACAGTATTATATATGCTTGTGAAGAACTCTGATGTTATAGAAATGAAGTAAATAATAAGGCTCCTGAGTTGCTATGTGGCTTGATGCAAGGGCTATAATGCCGTTACATAGGATGTGTCCCTAAAGAACCACAGAAGCATCCCTGCATTACTACTAATGGGGCAGGAATTTCAATAGTGCTACACAGGAAATGTCCCTGAAGGGCTATTGATGGGGAAGGGATTTTTAATAGTGCTACACAGGAAGTACCTCTGCACTGCTACTGCTGAGACAGTGTCGAAGCACTCCATGATGGGGAATGTTTTCAGCTTGGTGCCAGGCAAAGGATGACTCTTACTGCCAAAAAGAGACTGAAAATACCCTTCCCGCTGCTAGAGAGTGCTTAGAATGCTGCAAAATGCAGAGAAAATGCTGACTGTGCCAAAAAGAACGGAAAGAGAAGGGAGTCCTCCTGTGTGAGGAGTTTCAGGGCCAAGCAAATAGACCAAAGCCATTTATTAGACTAACATGTAAAACAGGCAGTCAACATGTTGGTGACCTAAAGAAGAATCTCTGTAAAGGGTCAATGTGAAGTGAACTTTAAGCTTCTGCAGATAGGAAGCCCCAGAACTATCAATAAAGACCCTGAGATAAGTAACCCATATCCTGGTATAAGGAAATAAGGCAGGGCGTTTGTATTATAGCAAAGCAAATATATACATAGCAAACCAAAAAGGCTCCAAAAAACAGGAACAATAAAAGAAGAAAAGAGTTCAAAGTAAACTAGTATAGATATCATTACTCTTTCATGAAAGTCAAGAGATTTTAACAGATATTTACCTTGAAGAGGTAGCATGAAGATGGAAATCTCAACACCACTGTTATTAATGATCATTCTATGGTAAAGACATTCTCATGGTAACTGAATAGTAAAATCCATTTAGTTCCCATTCCAAAGAACAGATTTAATCCCTCAATAAATCTTGCCATGGTCCTCAAAAATTCCTAAGTTTAAAAATCTCCTGCAGATATTATAATTGACAGAAATTTGAATAGACTGTATTTGACTATTACAGTTAAGACTCTGGGTGGACAAAATCAGGCAATCAGCTCTCACCAGACTTCGGAACATAAATTTATTCATGAAAGCAATACAAAAATTCAATGGGCTAAATGTCCCACTCTATTGAATCACTGGAGTTTACCTGGATTTTTCTTTCCTTTTATGGAAGGCAACAAGATTGGTATAATAGTCAAGATGTTGAGTCTCTGATCTCTTAAAAAGACCTAGCACACACTTCTGTATTCTGAAGGGTCTATGGCCAGTGAGTCTCTAAAGTCAGAGTAAAAATTAATTGTTAATATTTTAAATCGTATGGAGCTGACCTAACACCTATTCTGGCAGTAGGATAAACGGCGAGGCAAAATGAATGACTCCTCATTCCCTCCACATCCTCTGAATTCCTGACCATTCTTATGCTGCTATACATTTTTCTTTCCTTTACTATATTTATCATCTTCTAATAAACTACATGATTATTTGCTGTGTCTATTATGGTTTGTCTCCCCTCTGTGCCCCAGGCTTATTCACTGATGCATCCCAACACCCCCAAATGTACCTGATACAAAGTAGTTGCTCAAAACATATTTATTAAAAGTGTTGAATGAATAATGTTATCAACCTCAATATTATATATCATCCTCTTCATATGCATTTCCATCCAGTGAATTACATTCATCTGGACCTAAACCTAATGGATTAATAAATAACTCCTTTTCTTATCAAACCAAGAACTCATCCCATGTTTCTCTACTAAAATCTTAGAACAACTCTTTGTAGTCCCTTGTTGTTGTTTTGTTGCTAAGTTGTGTCTGACTCTTT
The DNA here is from genome assembly GCF_029407905.1 of Bubalus kerabau. NCBI lineage: Eukaryota > Metazoa > Chordata > Mammalia > Artiodactyla > Bovidae > Bubalus > Bubalus kerabau. The sequence continues at coordinate 67,908,641 of NC_073633.1, forward strand.
TATGACACCACGAACTGTAGCCTGCGGGCTCCTCTGTCCATGGGATTTTCCAGGCAAGAATACTGAAGTGGGTTGCCATTTTCATCTCCAGGTGATCTTCCCAACCCAGGGATCGAACCCGCATCTTCTCCATTGGCAGGCAAATTCTTTACCACTGAGCCACCTGGGAAACCCTTGTAGTCCTTAGATTTCTTTATTTTTATCCATCTCCTTTTCCTCATCCTCTATGTTCATGCTATCCTATTAGCATATCCACATATTCCTGTTAGCATTCCTATATGATGGCCCCTGTTATATTACTTCCACATATTATACCACAGTCTAAAACAGCAATAGCACTTAGGCATCACCTAGCTTGCCAACTTAAACTGCTTGGTAGAAGCTTCCCAGAGAGTTGTGTTGAGAAGGATTTTGATGCCATTCTAAAAGTGTTCTGTTTTGGAATATGGATACCTGTCATGAAACAGGTAAGGGTGACGCGTCATCCCTGGTTTAAGCTCTCATTAACTGTTTAAGCTCTACGTTAACTCACACACTTAATGTAGCAAAGTCCTTCACAGAGCCCAAGTGTTCGATCTTTTTCTCTTTAATATCTCTAAAATAAGTTTTAAAACAATCTTTCACAAAAATCTTTTACCATGTTTCCCCGCATTCAATAATTTATAATAACTCATCGTCATCATGTCAAGTCTTATGTTTAACCTAAATTCTTATACGGAAACTTCCATTCTCAGAGATTTCATCATTTACAACTTACCTGTCCAGAATGCTTGCCCTAGCCAAAGGGTCTGCCTGTTTCCTTGCACGTCCTGCTTGATGCTGCCCTAACGTCTACTTACACCACATGACATGCTGTACCTGCAATGATTATTCTCCTTTTCCTTCCCAAATACATCCCTCGTCTCTCAGGAAGAAAATGACTTCTTCTAGGAAGTTTTCTATAATTAACCATGTCTGACAGGTCACATCTCTACCCTCCTCAGGACTTCTACATTCAGCTTTACTTTTTTTTTTGACATGGTTTTGTACATAAACACATACCTTCTGGAGAAGGCAATGGCACCCCACTCCCTTGGTACCACTTTTCTAGGCAAGTGGTACCGTTGCCTAGAAAATCCCATGGACGGAGGAGCCTGGTAGGCTGCAGTCCATGGGGTCGCTAAGAGTCGGACACAACTCAGCGACTTCACTTCACTTCACTTTCACTTCAGGGTTAAGCTATACATAGCACGTACCTGTATTCCTTCCTAGCACTAGGGTCAGGATTTAGCATAGAGAGGGAACTGTAAAGTGAAAATCACTCAGTCATGTCCAACTCTTTGCAACCCCCTGGACTATAGCCCACCAGGCGCCCCTGCCAATGGGATTCTTCAGTCAAGAATACTAGAGGGGGTAGCCATTTCCTTCTCCAGGGAATCTTCCCAACCCAGGTATTGAACCTGGATCTCCTACATTTGAGGCAGATTCCTTACCTTCTGAGCTACTAGGGAAACCCAGAGAGGGAAATAGGCCACAGTAATTACAGACTAAGCCACACCACTTTCCTTCTTCGGAGCTCTGCAGACATAGTAATGGAGCTCAGTGGATTTGCAAGTTGGAAGTGACTGGGGTTGGCAGTGGTCCAACTTCAGGGCCAGGTGTCTGGAAGCTACAGTGTTTGTGAGTTAAAAGAGACTTGTTTCTATCAGTCTCAGATTCTTGAAAACAGTCATAGCCAGGGTGAGAAAAAGAACCATGGGAAATGTCCCGGTACAAATAGCTGGAGCACAGGTGTCTAAAACAGCTTAAGAGTTTAAAACACTTGCTTCTTTCTAAAATCCATCCAAACTCTTTTCAAATCTGTCAAAGGTACTTATCCTCTTCATGCCCTTGAGTACTGAGTTACTTTGTAGCTGTAAATGAGGCTGGCTGTGGAGTTCAAGATGACAAAGCCCAAGCTAAACACAATTTTACAACCTGAAAGCTAGCAGTTTTGTGGCTATTCACCTCAAAAAGGGCTCTCTACTTTTATCTAAACTGCCCTCATCTATTGTCTCCAGCCTTATGAAGAAAGCTTCATGGATCTGAGACCTGAAAGCATCATTGGAAAAGTACTGAGAATCTACAATACAGTAGCAATGATGTTCAAGGCTCAGGAAATTCAATACTAGATAATTCCTTGGGGGGTTTTGAATCAACTAGAAGGAGAAGGAAATGGTAACCCACTCCAGTATTCTTGCCCAGAGAATCCTGTGGACAGAGGAGCCTGGGGGCTGCTGTCCATAGGGTCGCACAGAGTCGGACACGACTGAAGCAACTTAGCATGCATGCATGCATTGGAGAAGGAAATGGCAACCCACTCCAGTATTCTTGCCTGGAGAATCCCAGGAACAGAGAGGCCTGATGGGCTGCCATCTATGGGGTCACACAGAGTTGGACACAACTGAAGCGACTTAGCAGCAGCAGTGATGATAGGCCTATAATTAGATAACTTCATTATAATGATATAGATTCAAGATGAAAATATGAATAAAAGACAAACAACACAAAAAAGAACACTTCAAAAAGCCTTGAGAGGCCTAAGAAGGACTTTCTGCAAGAGGTGTATTCCAACTGAGTATTCCTAATCAAGCAGGAATTCACTAGGTGAGGGAAGGTGGTAGGGTTAGGGGACTTGTGTTTATTTAGGTTATTAGGTTTTCATGATGAAGATACAATGAGAAGTAGGACAATGGTCTACTTTGTCCTCCATAAGAATGTTACAATGTTATTATAGAGATGGTTGTATCTAAAAATAAATACATATAAACTAAAATGCTACAAAATGCCTCTCAATAAGAAACTTGAGGGCCAGAAACAGAGGGTGGGGAGATGAGTTAGGTGATGGTGTGTCATTAGTGTGACAATGAGGTGGGTCTTGAAATAAAGACAGAATTGGGGGGCAGAAAGAACAGCTGAGGTAGCATAAACCAGAGAATGGAGGTGAGAAAGCTCAAGGAAGGTATATAGCACATGAAGAGTGCTATTTAAATTGGAAATTTAAGATGTCTGAAGGAAAGTAATAGAGGATCACTTATGAAAGGAAATTGGGCCCAACTTGTGGGTAATTGTGACTGTCAGAATGAGGTGATTGGATTTTGTCATATAGACCTTGGAGAGCCATTGAAGGTGTTTGAGTGAGACAGTAACATGATCAGAGTTACCCATTAGATAGGAGAAACCCATTACACAGGAGAAGAACATCAGATAAATTGGAGAAAGGGAAATGGAATTAAGGAGCATGCTTTGAAGGGCTTCCCTGGTGGCTCAGATGGTAAAGAATCTGTCTCCAATGCAGGAGATTCAGGTTCAATTCCCGGGTTGCAAAGATACCCTGGAGAAGGAAATGGCTACCTACTCCAGTATTCTTACCTGAAGAATTCCATGAACAATGGAGCCTGGCAGGCTGCAGTTCATGGGGTTGCAAAGAGTCAGACACAACTGAGTGACTTTCACTTTTTTCACTTTTTGAAGGCAGTGCTTTCCTCTAGGTGAGAAATAACAAAGAAGACAGGCAATGCAGTAACAATGATAAGAAAATAATAAATTTAAGAAATGTCACAGTGTATGATTTAACAGAACTGCAATCAGCTGGCATTTATCTCTAGATGGGTGGCATTTGTCTCTCCTTAATTTAAGGAGGCAGGGGCTCTCTTCTTATCGTTGTACTCCTCTGACTGTAAATGGTCCCTATAGCTGCTGCTGCTGTTGCTAAGTCACGGCAGTCGTGTCCGACTCTGTGTGATCCCATAGACGGCAGCCCACCAGGCTCCCCCATCCCTGGGATTCTCCAGGCAAGAACACTGGAGTGGGTTGCCATTTCCTTCTCCAATGCATGAAAGTGAAAAGTGAAAGTGAAGTAGCTCAGTCATATCCGACTCTTAGCGACCCCATGGATTATAGCCTACCAGGCTCCTCCTGGTAAATGGGATTTTCCAGGCAAGAGTACTGGAGTAGGGTGCCATTGTCTTCTCCGGTATAGCAATTATTCAGTTAATAATAAAAGAACTCCCAATTTACTAAAGGTTAGTTTCCAAGTTGATACTCTAAAATTTCAACTTATTTTACACACACATAAGAGAAATCAGATTCCCCCCACCTCTTGTAAGAGAACCTCACAGAGTTGTTCTGATAAGATAAGAATAAAGTGTGTAGTGCATAAAAGATAATTGATACCTACACATTTATTAGCAATGTTAGTGGAGTTCTTATGTGTTAAGTGGCTGCATTTAGGGCTCATAAGAGGTAAATCTCAATAGCTGAGATAAGGTTCTTAACACTTAGCATCATTCCTGCCCCTACCCACTGAACCTGGCATATAGAAAATGGTTGGGAATGGGGATGATGGATGGGCAGTTCAGGAGACTCCTCCTCAACAAATGACACTCAACTCTATACTGAGCATGGCAGAACACAAGGAAGATCCCAATGAAAAGGTTGTCCCCCAAGACAGTTAGCAATATAAAGGTAATATACACATGAAATGACTTTGACCAAGACCAATCGGGGCTGAAGAATGTGGTTCAAACTCTGAAGCACATAGACTGATGAAGCAGGAAGTTTGCATTCTTTGTTTGTCATCTGTGGTAGTTAATCTTTCCCAAAGCTCTCATAAAGCCATCCTCATTCTCAAAGTCTGTTTTGGTTCAAGTTCCTTTCCTTCCATTCCACACTAACCCCAACATACTGGCCTTGTCCCTTGACTTTTCCCTTACAGGCCCCACGGTGGCTTCACAGAGGTCTAATATTAGCCCGATCCTCCTGGTCAGCGTTCCTCTTTCTTTATGAAATTTGTGGGACTTAAAGTTGAACCAGACAGACAAGAACTTTAAACTCTGTTATTGCCCTTCTTTACACTTCCAACAAGTTAATTGTCTGTTTGTCTTCCTGTAATTACTTTAATTACATGCCATTAGTGACCATTAATAAATGCAAGTGCGTTTGATTTTTACAAACCTTACTTTTCTTACTCTCTGCAGAACTCCATCAAAGCTTTCACATGTGGTCAAAATAGAAAGTGAGGCAACTCACACATTCACATTTAACCTTTAGGGCTAAAGTAAAAAATAAAGGATAATTCATGAATGGGCCAACTGTTTTTTCCTGCCTCTGACACTGGCTGGCATTCTTTCTATAGTGGTTACATATATATGCAGTGTGCTCATTTATAAGACAGCAAAAGTTAAAAGGGGTTGAGAAATAAAAGCTGCCTAATTGCTGCTATTATCTCAACTCAAGGAGAGAATTGCTGGGTGATATTATGAGGATCGAAAAAGCACTGAAGATTTTATTGATGGAACACTTTTGCTCTAACTTCAAGCCACAGAAAATGAAGGTCATAATTTCAGTTTTATGAGCACCTGATTGGGCATTTACATGGAAAGAGCTGAACTATGAGGAGACTAAGACAATATTCTCTCTGTTACAGTTTAATAGATTATATCACAATATCTAGTATAAAAACAGTTTCTCTAGTTTTGTCTTGTGGTCAGCTTTACCAGTAAAGCCAACTGCAAGATTGAGAAAAATGAAATGTATAGATAATGGTTAGTTAGATGCTCCTTACTACATCGTTCCCACAAAGAAAGAAAAAAATTAGTGAAAATATTGAATTCTGTGGCTGTTTAGATACTTCCAGCATAATTCTCTTGCTTATTAAAGCATTAAATAGACTAGGTTTTTTTTTTTTTTTCATAATGATAGCAATATGCTCTCTCCAAATATAAAATGATGATGTTTATCCCTAATTACTGGAATTTGTTATCTGAGTGTTTTTCTTATGGTGAAAATGGGTTATGCCAGGACATTTGTGATCTTTCCCTGTTGTAGACTAATGGCAATGGAGAGAAAGCTGGCCAGGGCTGAGTGTGTGGGCTCTCTGTAGCTATGGGAGAACAATTTAAATGTGTTATCTATCCAGGTGAACCTAAGAAGGTGGTGTCATTAGTCCCCAGGTGTTCCTTATTGGATACTATACCCAGGTTATTAGGACTGGACTGATAATATAATTTACATGCTGCTTCCTGTAGAAGTTCATGTGGTATTTGAAAACATGCAGCTTTTTGGAGAAATAAAAACCCAAATATTGTAATTAATTCCAAAAAATGACACATTTTCCTAAAATTTGGGACTTATCTAGTTTGTGAGTCTAGAGGACACATTTTGGTTACATGAATTTACATTCTAGAGAAAATATAGTTCACATTATGAAAAATCAGTTTTCTGATTCTTCTACATTGTTCCTATACCATGAACCTTTAATCATACAATATGACCTTTCTACGAGACTGCTTAGTATTACTGTCTCCTTCATCTCCCAGTGCCAAGATCTTTTGGAATGAAAAATAGATTTGTACTTAGAGATATCATCTGCCTAAGGCCTCCTGGTGAAGCAGGGAAATGAGGGTGTACTAAGAAAATAAGTTGGCTAGAATTAAGAAAAATCTAAGAAATGGAGCAGGAGTTGTCTTAGGATGGGATAAATGGGGTGAGTCCATGGGCAAAAAATTAAGCAATTGACTGAACTAGGTCAGATGGTTTGCTGGGCATATCATGCTTCCTCCATCCATAATCTCAGTATTTGTTTCTAAAATGACTTCAGGTTTGGGGAATTTTTGTTTTGTTTTATTTGTTTAGTTTTGGAAGAAATGATAGAATAATAGATAGGTGGAAGAAATAGTACCTAACTCAAACCGTTTCTAAGCTCCACCACTGATTTACATTGAATTGAACTGAAAATAAGGTATATCAAATTCTCAGATTCTTCGCATACAAAATATGAGTACAATACTTAAGTCCATCTTCTTTCATCAAATAAAAGCCTATATTTTAAGGTTATAAAAATCATTTAGAATTCTCCATAAAAAGAACAAGATAAATAATGCATCCCCCAACCTGATTTAATAATTATTACAGTTTATTTCTCTATCAATCCTTCTGTGAAATCTGTTTAATCACCAGTCTTGAGAAGAGAGCTAAATGAATGAACAAATGAAGTGTCAACATCTCAAATGCAGATCATTTTTCTATCTGTCTTTCCTTAAAATGCCCTCCCTACCTCTTCTGCTTGAAACACACCCATGTCTCCTTTAAGATCTAGGATACGTGTCATCTCCTCTGTGGTACAGGTCTCCCCCTAACAGTTCTGTTTGTTCTAACCATACTCTGCACAAACTCACAGTAGAGCCCTGATATTTAGCAGTATCATTGTGAGCAACTTGAGGGCTACTGGCTTGGCACTCATATTAGTCAGGACAAGCTCCATTACGCAAGTCACAAACTGACCCCCAAATCTCACTGATTTAATATGACAAAAGTTTATTTCCTGCTTATACTTTATATCCAGTATGGGGTCAGCAGAGACTCTACTCCACATAGTCACTGAGGGATCCAAATTGATGGTGACTCCATCATACTGTAGCAATGTTATACAGAACACATGTCTGCTTTTGGCCAGAAAAGATGCCATTAAATCATACAGTAAAATCATGAAAAACTGCATATGGACTTTCATTTCTTCAGTCCTGAAGTGACATACTTATCACTTCCACTCACACAGAGTCCAGAACTGGTCACCGCACCTTGCCTAATTGCAGAAGGATCAAGTAATATATGAGAACAAAGGGTATGTTAAGCATTACTGTCTGTCCTTCAATACTCTATCAAAGTATTGTTAAAATGGATACACTCCCAAAGCAATCTATAGATTAAATACTATTCCCATCAAAATCTCAATGACATGTTTATATTAATATGAAAAACAATCCTAAAATTAATATAGAACCACAAAAGATCCAGAATAGCCCAAGCAGTTTTCACAGAAAGGAATAAAGCTGTGTCCTGATTTCAAAATATATTACAAAGCCATAGTAATTAAAACAGTATGATACTGGTATAAAGACAGATATAAAGATCAATGAAATAGAATAGAATCCAGAAATAAACCTGTAAATACATGATCAACTGATTTTTGACAAGGGTAACAATAAAACACAATGGGTAAAGAATAATCTAATCAATAAATTATGTTGGAAAAACTGTATACCTGCATACAAATGAATGAAATTGGACCCTTATATCATACTTAAACTCAAAATGGATTAAAGACTTATAAGTATGACATTAAACTATAGAACTTTTAGAACAAACATAGGAAAAAAGCTTCCAGACATTGGTCTTGGCAATGATTTTTTGTATATGACCAAAAGCATAGGCAACAAAGGCAAAAATGGACAAACATAAACTACGTCAAACTGAAAAGCTCTTACACAGTAAAGGTTATGATTAGCAGAATTAAAATGCAACTTTTTGGAACGAGAAAAAATAATTGCAACCCATATATCTAACATTGAATTAATTTCCAAAATACATAAGGAACAACTCAATAGCAAACAAAAAATAAAAACAAACAAACAAAACTGTCCAATTAGAAAATGAGGACAGGATTTGCATGGATATTTCTCCAAAGAAGACATATGAATGGCCAACTGGTATATGGAAAGGGGCTCAAGGTTATTAATCATCAGGGACATGCACACCAAGAACACAAGGAAATATCACTTCACACCTGTTAATCTTGACCCAGCATTCCCACATCTAGGTATACAACCAAAAGAATAGAAATCAAAGCCTTAAAAAGATACTTTCACTCCCATGCTCATTTCAGCATTATTTACAATAACCAAGATACAGGAACAACCTAAATGTTCATCAAGAGATGAATGGATATAGAAAATGTGGTATATTCATAAGTGGAATATTATTCAGCCCTTTAAAAAGACCCTTAAAAAGTGTTCCATCCACCACTTGCAACAATGTGAATGGACCTGCAAGAGATTATGCTAAGTGGAATAAGCCAGTAACAGAATGACAGATGCTGCATGATTCCACTTTACATGAGACATTTGTTATAGTCAAATTTATAGAAGAAAACAGGATGGTGGTTTCCAGTGGATGTGGGGGGGGAGGGAACAGGGAATTGTTTTTCAATAGGTATAAATTTACAGTTACACAAGATGAGTAAGTTCTAGAGAGGTGCTGTAAAACATAGTCCCTATTGCTAACAATATAGTATTGCACAATTAAAAATTTAAGACAGCAGATTTTATTTTAAGTGTTCTTACACCAAAACAAAAACAGAAACAGTAAAAAAACAAAACAACTCAAGAAAACTTTTGGAAGTAACAGATATTTTTATTACTTTGGTTGTGCTGGTAGTATTGCAGGTGCATGCATATGTCCCAAATTATCAAATTGTATACACTAAATATGTCTCAGTTACATTTTGATAATGCTGCAAGTACTCTATTAAGCACTAGGAAAACCAACATGATTAAGACTTAGTGCCTTCTTGCATGTAGCACATTGCATAGATACTGAATGGTTTTAATAAAGCTAATACCTACTATAGTAATGTTGCATACATGAGCATTTCATTGAGGTCACACAAATCCCTTTGAGAGGAATCATATACATATTTTTGAGGCTAATTACTTTATAATATTGTATTGGTTTTGTCATGCATTGACATGAATCTGCCACGGTTGTACATGTGTTCCCCATTCTGAACCCCCCTCCCACCTTCCTCCCCATCCCATCCCTCTGGGTCATCCTAGTGCGCCAGCCTGAGCACCCTGTCTCATGAACCTGGACTGGCAATCCGTTTCACATAATATACGTGTTTCAATGCTATTCTCCCAAACCATCCCACCCTCGCCCTCTCCCACAGAGTCCAAAAGACTCATATTTTAAGATGACTCTTCGGAGTTATGTAACAGTTACTGCAATATATGTACACACACACACACACACACTCATAAGCTGAAGACTTAATGCCATGTACCCTTTGATACATACTATTAGGTTGCTGCTATTTAGTACTGTCTGACTACTTTGAGACCTCATGGATTGTAGCCGACCAGGCTCTTCTGTCCAAGGGATTTTCAAGGCAAGAATATTGGAGTGGGTTGCCATTTCCTTCTCCAACAATTAGGTTAGGGATGCACAAAAATAAAAGTGTTTTTAGTTTATGTTTATGGTAATTTCATGGGAAAATAGAAAAGATCCCCAATGTATTGAGCAAACATTCCACAACTCATTAGGCCATTTACTCCTCAATCCACTTCTCTAAACTGAAAGGAGAGAGGCTTATGGCTGAGAGATTCTGACCCCAGTGGCGACAGCGAGGGTCTGTCTTCCTCTGGCCTCAGCTGTAAGCCTGTCTCAGGCAGCCCTCGGGCTTCTTCCGGAGTCAGTTCCCTCCACAAGCCCACAAACAAGGCGACAAGCCGACAGGAACTAAGCCAGGATTCTTGGCCTCCTATTCTCCCTTATATGCCAGGGAGAAAAGGAGGCCACCTTCCAATATGCAGCCAGCTAGGAATTCAGCCTCCTCCTCCTCCTCCTCCCTTTCCTTTACCCTCGCCAGACAGTCCTGTGGACAGCCTTCTCAGGCTTCCGGCTCTCCTGGCCAGCTGGGAAAGGAACGGCCTTTCCAGACCCCTGTGAGCTTGCCAATAAACCCTTCTTTTTTACTCATGAGCCAGAACTGGGAGATTACAAAGCCACTGTCACAAAATGGTCACTAATAGAGGCTTTAAGAGACCAAGGGGAAGAAAGAATTTCTGGGTCAAAGGAAAAGAAAGACTATGGCAAGTTTCTAGCAGTGTAGTCATGGTTTGCTATAGTTTGCTGATAATCAGAGAAAACCTTTTCCTTCCAAGGGACCCCAGGCAGGCTGGAAGATGTATTTCTGAAATCTGTTCAAAACCACATTTCATTAGTTTTATTTTATGAGAAGCTTTCTGTTTGCCCATTAACCCCAATTCTCTAAGACATGAAAAATTTGATACTTCACGAAGATACATAGACATTGGTATGAGATATCTGTTTCAGACGTAGACTTCCTGGGGACTGGGTGAGAAAGCAGCTAGAGACACCCATTCCTGCAGACTGCATTCCCATATGCCCACGGACTCCAGCATGATTACTGAACTGAGTCTGTGGTGCAGATCTCCTCCAAGGTTAGTCTTAGTGTCTCTTGGCCCAGAAACTTGCCTGGCTCAGTCATAGACCTCTCTCATGTGGTACTGATTCTCTGACTTGGCTGGGTATTATCCAGGATCCACTGGGCTCCAAAAATCATAAATCTGTCCCAGGGCCAGTTTGGGATTGGCACCAAAGCTACCTTTGAAGCAGCCAATGAGAAAGGTCCAGTCTGTGTGGCCAGTGGGAGGCCACCATACCAAGACTGACTGGCTACTCTCCTCTACTAACCATGTCCCCCATTTTCAAGGCCATCAACAGTATTAGCAAAATACTTTTTCTTAAACTGGCCTAAGAGAAGAGGTATTGTGTGCATCCATTTTTCCTAGGGAGTTCCCATGATTCTTAAGGGGACAGAGCACTGTCAAACTCCATTTATTTACAGTTTCTAACACTAGGTCCTAGATAAGGCAAAAATGTCCTCTGAAGCTCTTCTTCCAGAAATATGGATCTCTTAGTAGTCTATGACTGCATAACTATTAGTAACCAGGCAGTAGTTCTTGACAAAGCAAAGCACACATAATCTTAAAAATGAATAACCTACTAACATGGACTGCAGAAACCATTTTTAATCATCAAATCAACATTTTTCAGCATCAAGTTAAAATCCAATTCTTATCCAGCACTATTTTTCATATATATATATATATATATATATATATATATATATATATATATATATAGTGGTTTAGTCACTAAGTCGTGTCCGACTCTTGTGACCCCATGGACTGCAGCCTGCCAGGCTCCTCTGTCCATGGGATTCTTCAGGCAAGAATACTGGAGTGGGTTGTCATTTCCTTCTCCAGGTAATCTTCCTGACCTAGGAATCAAACCTGGATCTCCTGCATTGCAGGCGGGTTCTTTACCCAACTGAGTTACAAGGAAAGGTGTTATCATATGTTTCTCTCTCTCTCTGTCTCTCTCTCTCTCTCTCTCTATATATATATATATATATACACACACAGACACACACACACATATATATACATATATATATGTGTGTATCTTATGAGATATATATACATATATCTCATTTAATCTGTAATAAAACTTAATTTTATTGGTGTTACTTATATTTTTTAGATGAGGAAGCTGAAGCTCAAGGAGAAGTCAAATAATAAGATCAGTGTCACATAGATTATAAAAGATGCAGGCAAGATTTGACTGTGGGTATCTTTAGTCAGCAAGCTCCTTTTCTTCTAGGATTCACATTCCTCCAATATTGTCCTGGAGACACTTTGGACAGAGCAGGAGTGCATGATTGGGAAGCAGGTAAGACTCTCATCAAGCATTCTCATTATTTCTTCCAAATGTACTTTACCTTCTTTGCATATTGGGTTTTCACGAAAGATTTTCCTTGAAGATAAGAAAAGTTGGACCATAGAACAATACACCACTTGTCCTCCTGTTTCAGGCTTCCTGCTTAGGAAAAAATAATAGCTAGCAGAGCAACATATGATTGCCGAGGTATTTTCTAAGGATAAGATTTCTGAGGGATCCCATGGCACATTAATCGATTACCATGCTAACTTACTAGACAATCAGTGATGATACCCCATACTCCCTTGTGGCCCAAATTTTGTCTCATAGATCAAAATTTTAATTAAGGAAAATAAGAATGACTGAATTTCAGACTCTTAATGTGTTTTATATTTCATAGAAAATATTAAATTTCCCCAGCTCTTATGAGGAAAGGATAGGCTAGTGATAATTAGGACACATGAATTTCTAAACCTAATACTGCCACTAGTTAACTAAATGACCCTGGGTAAGACATGGCATTTCCTGGGCTGTGATTTTTTAAAATGATATCCATATTTAACATTTTCTGATTTCTCTGTACAATATCAAAATGCACAGGCTATTAGAACCCACTCTAGTGTCTAGTCTAGTGGCACTTTGGCCTCTTAAAGGAAGGAAGAGGCAATGCCAAGGTATATGGCCTCAGAGTTGAGCTGTCAAGCGGTTTCCATCGATGATAATTGTCTTCTGGCTTCTTGCTGATTTCAGTTAGCCCTGCTTTCCAATGACAAGACATGTTTATCCTCTTCTCTTTTCTCATCTCTTCTCTATTCTTCTCTCTCTTTCTCTTTATTCATGTGTGTGAGAGAGAGATAGAGAGAGAGAGAGACAGACAGTCCAGCATAACTCTGATCATCTGAGGTTGGTATATTTCTGGAACTATCTCCCCTTCTGATTTCTCAACCTCAGATGTTACTATCAGGATTTTCCTTATCAGCTATGCTGAGCACCTTTTTTCAGAGAGGCACTCTCAGATGAAAACAAAGAACAAAATCAAAAGCCACTTACCTTGGTAATCTAGCTCCCCCCACCAAGTCCAGCCCCCCAGTCCGGCCCCCAAACCAAGTAACCTGGGCCTGTCTTCCAGGCTTCTCTCTACTGCCATCTCATGGTGAGGCAGCCTTTTTCTGAGAATTAACTTTTACTTTGGTACAGGGCCTCACTGACAAAGTAGACATAAAAATTATAGGGTCCTGTCCACCAGAGCAGCAGTCTTTATAACAGATTGCATAGGACATGAAGATTAGGACATTCAGAGAATGACTGGATAGACTGTAGTTTAAGCAAAGAGTATATCAGCACTTAATTCAAGAAATAAGAAAAAAGTTCCTTAGGAGAGAGAGGAATCCTGAATGTTCTGAATTCCACCTTTTTTCCCCCCTATGGAGGTGGAAACTTTAAAGTACTAGAATCATGGAGACCCATTTACGGGACTAAAAGACTTAAAACTGCACTGAGTCAGCAATGATTTCAACACCATCACTGTAGCAGTCTATCAGTATGTTCAGTCACCATGATGCTCACTCACTCACTCACCCTATAACACTGTCACTGTTTGAATAGAACTGCTTGATGCCCTGATATTCAGGAGACAAAGTGGTCTCATGTCCCAGCCAATTAACTGTCTTTCTTTGGTACTTGATTTCTTCTTCTTGTGTCACTAGATCATAATCATGAGTATTTCCCTCTATCGAAAGTGTTAGCTGCTCAGTTGTGTCCAATTTTTTGCAATGCTATGGACTGTAGCCCACCAGGCTCCTCTATCCATGGGATTTTCCAGGCAAGAATACTGTAGTGGGTTGCCATTTCCTACCCCAGGGGATCTTCCCAACCCAGGGATCGAACCCATGTCTCTTGCATCTCTTGCGTTGGCAGGTGGATTCTTTACCACTAGCACCCCCTGGGAAGCCATTTCCTTCTATGCACACCACACAACTTCTGCTCCATCAACTGCCTGCCAGACATGGCTGTTACAGTATATACATTTAGCTGCGAAAACAATACACTTGACATTGATTTAAATTTGGAAACACCCCTGTAAAGCATGTTTAGCTTATGGCATGCAGTAAACAGACCTAGATTATTATTCAAATGTTGTGCTTTGAAGCAGTGCCTCTATTATTTATCCTTATTCTCCTCCATTTCTGTTTTTCCTAAATTGGCAATGCAGGTTTAAAAAATCATGATAAAACTTGAATTTTGATCTATACTGTATCAAGGATTCAATCTAAAGAGCTAATCCAAGCTGAACACTGTAGTTAATGCTAGTTGAGTGCTAATGTTGAGGCACAAATCCAGACTAGATGACAGATATTTCCCTAAGAAGAATGAAACTTCCACATTCAAACTCAAATCAAGTAGTAGTATACACATGTGGAAGAGACAAAATTGCAAAAGACCCATGTCTTACTGTAAGGAGTCTTGGTCTTCTTCAGGATTCCAGGCTCTCAGTTAGTGGCCAAGAGATCCAGGGCTCTGCATTCTATAGGAAATTAAAGAAAACAAATATAAAGACATTGAAATACCTACAAATGCAGTGAAAATGTATTGCCTAAAGTTTACTCAAGAAACAGAAAATAAATTGGAACTAAGTTCATAATCCCAGTTTATCTAAGCAATTTAAGGGCTTCAACCAAAAATATTTCTCCATACAGAATCAATATGTGGGCTGAGAGCCTTGTATTGGACCTTAGAAGGGATGCAACATGGTTACTATAGGAAATATGACTGTTTAGGTAGAACGCAGACATGGGTGAGGTAACATGAGGGCACATATGACACTGTTAATTTCTTTTCAGTTGTTCTGGTGAACTTAAGGAAGAAGTCTTATTTTGATTAAAGTATGTCTCTAACTTTGCCAATCTCTCTTTTAACTAACATAGGTCTTGGCAGATCACAAGATTCAACCAGTTCTTATTAATCATGTTTGTTTCCACTGCATTTCTATTTCTCACAAACTGTAGGAGTTTTCTTTTATCTACTTATGGTAGAGATAAAGTGTTTCCTTTTAAAATGATTTTAAATTTAAGACTGAGTCAATTTTTAAAAAAATTTAAGTAAACAATATTACTTTTGATATACCAATAGAGGAAAAATGATGAAGTTAATAAGTAGGTGGCCCTACTGTGCTTAGTTGTGTCCGATTCTTTGTGACTGCATGGACTATAGCCCACCAGGCTCCTCTGTTCCTTGGGATCTCCAGGCAAGAATACTGGAGTGGGTTGCCATGCCCTCCTTCAGGGGATCTTCCCAACCCAGGGATTGAACTCAGGTCTCCCACACTGCAGGCAGATTCTTTACTGGTGTGGGTAACTTAACCCTTCTCTAGGGGATCTTCCTGACCCAGGAACTGAACTGGGGTCTCCTGAGTTACAGGCGGATTCTTTACCAGCTTAGCTCCCAAGGAAGCCTCATATATGTGTAAAGGTATACATATATATCTGCATATAGTATCACATATTATTTAAATTAGAAAGGAGGTTGAAATTTCTGATTTCCTTGTCTGTATTTTATTTCCAACTAGAAGGCAGTCAGGTATAACGTAGCAAGTGACAAACAGTGGCACAAGCCTGTTTTTTAATAACATGTATACAAGCCTATGCTTCACCAAGCACTGTTACGTTAACTGTGTAATGTGAATCTCAAAACAGCCCAGTCAATGTTATCATTTCCCACACTACAGATGAGAGAGAAAACTAAGGCCCACAGATGGGGTTCAAATCTGTCTTCTACTTGCCACTCTAGCAGGCACATCTGCTAAATGGCCCCAATGCTGCTAGGTTAGGTTCTACAGAAACCCATGATGATTAAAAAAAAAAAAAAATTACACCAAATTTCCCTTAGCATCGTTAGAGAAAGCAAAGGGTCAAAATCCTTATTCCAAGCAAAATGTCATGGTGTATAAAAGGGATGTGATAAGATAGATAAATCATCCCACTCCCATTTCCCACATATCTAGATGGACTCTAAATTAGTTTATCCCTAATTAAATATCATTTTTAATTCCTCCATCCCTTCCTTTGCTTCTAAATCTACTGTTTAGCTAACATGTTCAAGTTGCATTTTCCTTCAAATTTGCCAGGCTTCTTGCATTTCCAGCCTTCACACATTTAATGAGAATACACTTGGGATACAAGGCCTTGAGTCGACTCACCTTCTCCAGGTTGCATTTTCCAGCAAGCATTAGCATAAATACCAGTATGTTTACACCATAATTACTTTAATTCCCTTGGCCCCAGCAGACCTGGAGTATGTCAATCCACAACAATTTCAGGGGTAAGGGATGATTACTGGTCCATGAAACATAAATTACAATAAATGCTTGGAAATTTGGCACACAACTTCTAAAAGGATCCCAACTTTGCATCAGGAGGGCACAAGGGGCTTTTTCCCTGATGTGAGTGATTTTCTAGGTCGTCAGGCTTTCGTTTTTTAAACAACGATCAAAATTCTTTCTTTGAATTTTCTCCATGAAAATTACAAATATGAACATTTTGGCATCTTCAAAGTATGCCAAAAGAAAAACATATCAGGAAAGTATGTTTCTTTCTGGAGAAAACCACTAGGTAAATATCCCTGTAAAGTTGGCAAGACTCCTCCCTGGATTTATAACATAAAGTTAGGGGCCTTTCTCTTTCATAGGCTATAAAAGAGCTTAGCACCACTAGCAATGTTGCAAAGGGAGTGTCTAAGAAATAAGAACTTTAAATGGCATGTGGACAATTATTTACACACATATGAATGTACCGAGGTCTATGCTTAGGGGCTTATTATTAATAACCAGACAATTAAGAATGGTGGAGGTTGAAGTTAAAGGCACAATTTAAGTGATTATAGCATTATGAGGGATATTCCTATTTTTTATACAATAAAGATCCATATATCACTAGTCAAAGAATGTTTATTGATTATTTAACATGTGCAGAGCACTGGGGGTATAGGACAGAAGAAGTTCTTGTGTTTCTTGAGAACCTACTATATCCCAGATGCTGTGCAGCAGAATTACTTGTATATATGTGAGCAATGAGGGTTGTGGAGTAGGACAAAGAGGAAGTGTAGGAGAAGAGGAGGGGGGATTTCTAGTTTGAGTCTCAGTGTTATTCATCAGTGGGATTCTGTGGAATTATTTTTCTATTTACACAAGAGACTTAAAAACTTAAGTTGAGTACTAATTCAGACAAACATACTTGGTCCACAACAAGACTTCATTTATCAGTGGGGTAGGACAACCCATGGGACTGTCACTTGGGTTTATGTCCTGACCTAACTGGGCATGGACCCGTGTATATGGCACTTGTCTATTAAAGTGGTATTTAAATTAAATTTGAGAGAGAGAGAAGTGAGTTTCCATTTTGGCAAGGGTGCAGGTGGTTTGTGGAGATGTAGTACTGCAAAGGATATGCTATAACTTGGGCATCTTGAGAGCTTACCATGGCAGCATACCAGCAGCTCCTCAAACCAATAATCTCAGAGAAGTGAAAAGCAGACATGGCCATGGGATACACTGCAGGTGTATCTGGGGTGTATCAGGAAGCTTGTCCTTGGCGTGAACCTGAGCACTAGTACTAGTCAGTGATTTGATACGATGCAGAGAACACAGGAGGAGAAGGCAATGGCACCCCACTCCAGCACTCTTGCCTGGAAAATCCCATGGATGGAGGAGCCTGGTAGGCTGCAGTCCATGGGGTTACAAAGAGCTGGACACGACTGAGCGACTTCATTTTCACTTTTCACTTTCATGCATTGGAGAAGGAAATGGCAACCCACTCCAGTGTTCTTGCCTGGAGAATCCCAGGGACAGGGGAGCCTGGTGGGCTGCCGTATATGGGGTCACACAGAGTCGGACACAACTGAAGTGACTTAGCAGCAGCAGCAGCAGAGAACACAGGTATCATCAAAAGCATCTGAAGCAGAATGCATGGATTGCCATGCCCTCCTCCAGGGGATCTTCTAGACCCAGTCATATAATATTATGAATACATTTCTTAATAAGAGCAAATAAGACACCATTTAATGATAATCCACTCCAGTATTCTTGCCTGGAGAATCCCATGGACAGAGGAGTCTGGCAGGCTGCAATCCATGGGGTCGCAGAGAGTCAGACATGACTGAGTGACTGAGCATGCATGCATACAAGACACCTCTAAGGACACTATGCTACAGGGGCTGAATTTATTAGAATAGCAGTAAATGGTCCATCCACATTAATACTTTTTATTATTTACTATTTCTGTGAATCTGGAAAACATGTTTTACACAGAAAATATATTTAATAGTCATGACAATGAAAGCTCATAGACCTCATTTTATTGATGAAGAACTATAACCCTCCAAAATAAAATCTCTTGTTAGGGCACCGTATAAGTAGAATGGCTTCCCTGGTGGCTCAGATGATAAAGAATCTGCCTGCAAGGCAGGAGATCCGGATTCAATTCCTTGAGAGGATCCGTTGGAGAAGGAAATTGCAATCCACTCCAGTATTCTTGCCTGGAGAATTCAACAGACAGAGGAGCCTGGCGGGCTACAGTCCATGGGATCATGAAGAGTTGATAGGACTGAGAAACTAACACTCTCACTCCTTTTATTCATAGGTTGAAATATGCCCCCTAAAATGATATATCCATGCCCTAACCATAGAATCTGTGAATATTAACATATTTGGCAAAAGATGTGATTAAGTTTAGGATATTGAGAGGAGGAGTTTATTCTGGATTATCTAAGTGGGCCCTAAAGACAACCACATGTACCCTTATAAGAGAGAGGCAGAGGGAACTTCGGGATGGACACACAGAGAAGACGTACGGAAGAGAAGGAGGCGATGTGACCACAGAAGAGAGGATTGGAGTGATGCAGTCACAAGCCTGGAATCACCAGAAGCTGGATGAGGCAAGGAACAGATTCTTCCTAAAACCTTCATGGCTTGGCTGACACCTTGATTTCAGACTTTCAGCCTCCACTACGACAGAATACATTTTTGTTTTAAACCACCCAGTCTATGATAACTTGCTTTAAAAACTACAGGAAAAAATACAAGTTACACAATTAACTAGCAAGAGGAAGAGAGATGTTTCAAATCAAAGTTTGTCTGACTTTAAAATCTGTCTCTCTGGGCCCACTGGGATGCCTCCCATATGCCATCGACATATGTTGTGGCCATACAGCTCTTGGGTCTTTCAAGATACCTTCTTACCATCTACTTTAGCTAAAACCACTAAACCACTTCATATTTGGAAATCACTAAAAATTGCTATATATGTTACGATTTAGACAAAATGTAAAGGCTTCAAAGTTGAGTCAAGAGAACTTGTTATGATCAAGAAAAAGGATATGACAGAGAAGATTTTGAGTTATGAGAAAAATGATACACACAATTGGATAATTGTGAAGGACCAGGTAGAGCATTGCAGGGCCTCTGAAGGACAGTTTGAATAGTATTTCAAGGGGAAAATTACAAGCCCCATTCAGAGCACACTGTGTCAGCCAGCTTGCAATTGGAAGTCTTGTACTAAAATGAAAACCTAATTAGATTTAGATCCTGGTTGTTTCTGTTATCACTACAGTGGATTGTTACTATCCCTTCTGGAATCTGAGGTATTCTTATTTACTTACTGAAGATCCTTCTCTTAAAAAAATCTTTTCTACATCCAAGGTCATTTACTGAACCAATTTTGTATCTACATCCTCCATGGTTAGGCATTTTCTTTCTGTCCATGAGCCTCTTTCAATGCCATCTGTTTTGCTAAGGGATTTAGTGAATTACAAACCAGACCAGCAACATACAGGGACACAAATATTGGGTTCTTAAAAAACAAGTTTTAGCTTTACTTCAGCATTTCACGCTCTCCACTGAGGGTGAATTAAGTCATCTTCATGAGAGATAGTGAATGAATGAAGTCGCTCAGTCATGTCCGACTCTTTGCGACTCTGTGGACTGTAGCCTACCAGGCTCCTCCATCCATGGGATTCTCCAGGAAAGAGTACTGGAGTGGGCTGCCATTTCCTTCTCCAGGGGATCTTCCTGACCCAGAGATCGAACCCAGGTCTCCTGCATTCCAAGCAGACGCTCTAACCTCTGAGCCACCAAGGAAGCCCTCGGTGAGAGATAAAATTACCTATATTTCTGCCTAACCTTAATAACAAAGAAGAAGAAGAAAGCCTTTTATCTGTTCATTGTAAACAGAGTAATTACAATTTGCTATGGCTCACAGAAGCAGGAAAAAACAACAACAAACCACCACATTTAATGTGTTTTTCATTTTCTCTGAGAACCTGAACAACTTGATAGTCTTAACTCTAGTTCATTATAGCTAACATTTTAATCTCTCATGGCAGAGAAGCAAGAAATAAGCTTATGTCCAAGTAATAACAGCATCACTAAGATCAATACTCAGAGATACCGTAGGAAATAGGTTCACTCTTTGCAAAAACACTATACGTTTCCCACTTGAGAAGATCAAAGCTGAGATGGGGCATTTGGGGTCTGGCTTTCACCTTCTAGAGTCATTGGTCAGGCGACATACAATAGTGCTTTCCTGCTACATAAGGCTCAGTACTGGGGAATAAAAAAGGTTTAAATGTGTCTCCTCTACCCCAAAATTCTAGTTGGGTAGATAAGAAATGATGTCTTATTATTTTAATAGCCCCAAACAATTGAAACAAAAAGAACCTCAAATAAGAGTTCAAGACAACCGAAATAGCACAAGACAGGACATGTTTAATTATCAATAATTGCTACAGGATGTCAGAAAAAATGGAGAGAACATATCATACTGGAGTGGTCTGGATGTCAGTACCAAGACTGGAAATGAATTACGCTAGATGGATGTAAAAAGCCAAAAACAATCAATATCTAGAATCACCAAATGATACCCTCATGAATATTCAGTATTCTTTGGTAATGCACAAGGATGGCCTTTTTCATGCAGCTGGATCAAATCTGCTATACTGACTTGAACCAGTGCACATTTATAGCCTGTTCCTTCCAACACAGTATAAATGTCAGTATGGAAACAGCAACATATATTTTCTCCACATATTATACAAATGTGTCATGCATGTGGAAGTTCTAATCTTATGGATCTTATCCCTTTGGGACTAGTTGTGTGTTTATATTGACCTTAGTTCATCCTTCTTAAATTAACAAAGAAGGACCAGATTTTCCATTCCAAATAGAATGAGTCATCTAAGTACAAGAAGCAGTGAAATTTCCAAGAAGCAGCCTCTTCCTAATATCCTGTACACCTCACATTATCAAGAAGAATTTACTTAGAGAGTAATAGAAGTACTACTATTACAAGTTGTAATGATGGAAACCTGGCCCCATGCCATCTATTATATTTTCATAGGATTATTAAATCTGACAGACAAATCTCAGATTCTTGTTCTACCAGATTCAATTTAACCACTGATCTGCTAAATATTACAGAATGCCTTCTTTATACTAAATAATGTTTCAGGTATTGCAGATATAATGGTGGTGGTAGGGAAGGTATAAGGTGTGTGTGTTCATAGAGTTTACGTTCAAGTGTGTGTGTGTGTGTTATTGTGTTGGAGAAAGACAGACAACAAACACATGGTACAGTGACTAAAGGCAATTCAGATCGTGAGGCATCTGCTATGTGGAAATAATAATGATGTGATGAGATGGAGAGGGACTGCTGGGGATGGCAGAAGTGGGCGTGCAATTACTTCAGATGGTGTAGTCACACAAGGTCTCTTGGAGGAAATCACATTCTAATAACTGGATGAAGGTAGTGATACAAAGATCGAGGGAAGAGTGGTACAGGCAGAGAAAAGAGCAAGTACAAAGGTCCTAGGATGCAAGTGAGCTCGTTCAAGGATAAGCAGGAAGGTCAGTACCACTGAAGCAGGATGACAGACAGAAGTGTTGAGAAGACGCAGGAAAAGGAAGGCAGGACTTAGATCATTTGGGGCCTTGTGGGCCATGGAAAGGATTCAGTATGCCTGCTTAGGACAAATATTAACAGTAATTTCCTAAGACCCAGGCAAATTTAGTTGAATTAATTTCTAAGTTATTATATCTGCTCTTACATACTAAAATACTCACTGGTAACAAACATTTTAAATTTTAGATACTTATTTGAATATTTACTAAAAATATAATGTTTACCAAAATGGAGATTTGCTGTTTTCATAGTTTGATGATCCTATTTCAAGTTACATAATAATTAAGAGATTTTTTTTTTAATTTTAAATTGGAGGATAATTGCTTTACAATGTTGTGTTGGTTTCTGCCATACATACAACATGGATTGGCCATAAGTATACATATGTCTCTTCCCTCTTGACCCTCCCTTCCACACCCACCCTCTACCACCCCTCTCAGTTGTCACAAAGCACCAGACTGGGCTCCCTGTGTTCTACAGCAAGTTCCCAGTAACTAGCTATTTTACATGATAGTGTATATATGTCAATGCTACTTTCTCAATTCGTCCTATCCTCAGCTTCCCCCCATGTCCACAAGTCTGTTCCCTACATCTGTATCTCCATTCCTGCCCTCCAAATAGGTTCATCAATAACCATTTTTATAAATTACATATATATGCATTACTATACAATATTTTTTCTCTTTCTGACTTACTTCACTGTGTATAACAGGCTCTAGGTTCATCCACCTCACTAGAACTGACTCATATTCATTCCTTTTTATGATTGAGTAATATTCCATTGGTTTCCCAGGTATCTCAGTGGTAAAGAACCTGCTGGCCAATGCTGGAGATGTGGGTTTGATTCCTGGGTTGGGAAGATCCCCTGGAGAAGGGAATGGTGACCCACTCCAGTATGCTGCTGCTGCTTCTGCTAAGTCGCCTCAGTCGTGTCTGACTCTGTGTGACCCCATAGACGGCAGCCCACCAGGCTCCCCCGTCCCTGGGATTCTCCAGGCAAGAACACTGGAGTGGGTTGCCATTTCCTTCTCCAGTATACTTGCCTGGAAAACTCCATGGGCAGAGGAGCCTCACAGGCCCCAGTCACACAGACTTGGACATGACTGTGGAACTAAGCACACACACATACAATATTACATTGTATATATGTACCGCAACTTCTTTATCCATTCATCTGTCAATGACCATCTAGGTGCTTTCACAGCCAAGCTATTGTAGGTAGTGCTACAGTGAACACTGGGGTACATGTGTTTCTTTCAATTATGGTTTTCTTAGGGTATATGCAATACAATTGCTGGGTCATATGGTAGTTTTATTCTTAGTTTTTTAAAGAAATCTTCACACTGTTCTCCATAGTGGCTGCATCAATTTACATTCTCACCAACAGTACAAGAGGGTTCCCTTTTCTCCACACCCTCTCCAGCATTGATTGTTTGCAGATTTTTTTGATGATGGCCATTCTGACTGGTTTGAAGTGGTACCTCATTGTAGTTTTGATTTGTAGTTCTCTAAAAATAAGCAATGTTGAACATTTTTTCATGTGTTTGTTGGTCATCTGTAAGTCTTCTTTGGAGAAATAAAAATTATGGGATTTTTTAGTACATTTCAATGTTTCCCATCCCTGTCTCACAGAATTATCTACATAAAAGGCAGGACTCAGAGAAACAAAGCCCAAAATCATGTAACACTAACAAATCACCTGTTTTCAGTTGTCTTTACTCCTGCTTATACTCTGTCCTCAAGCATATGCTATCATGATGTAGCTTTAATCATAACAGATATATGATTTTTCTCCAGTGCTTTCAAAGCACATTTTGAGTAGGGTACTTATTATTTTGCAAGATTTGGACACTGGCAAGAAGATTTCTCAGCAACTCTAAATAAGCCTGGCTAACTGGACTTCATTGATCACTCCTTGCAATGATTTTCCCCTCTGACTCAAATCTTCACTTCTTATCAAAATTGCTCTTTCAGGGTAAAAAAGGACTTGAGAAGAAAAGTAATTTCTGATAAGCAGTAATGAAACTGACTTCTTACTAGGATCCCTGGGTATAAAAATTAGATTCTAAGTAATTTCTAAATAATTTCTGAGAATTCACAAGAGGAGAATTCCTCCTCTTAGCTGAGTGTCATTTGTTTGCAAATGAGAAGACACAGCTGTGGGATGGCTAATTAGGAAGACTTTAACCTTACCTAACTATGTTTTAACAAAACCTAGAAAAAAGACATTTTTCTTAGTCTCTGTGTCAGATTTTTAAACTCTCTGACTTGGGGATTTGAATATAGGGATCTAAAGAGTTTAAAAGGTCAGTGGAAGAGCTAGTGAATTTGATTTTTAGTACTGAATTTTATTTCATAAATTAATGTGTTATTTAGAAAACTGAAGCAGAAGGACCAAATATAGTATATTCTCTACTACTCCACATGTCCCTCCAGACAGTTATCTCTGGTACTGTCAGAAAGACAAAATCTTCTTCAGAAGAATTTAAGAGAGTTTTTCTCTATTGTTAATAAAATCTAGTGTTGGTTTAAATAAAAGGCTGCAGGAAAAAGTAAGAAAATGTATAATTTGTCTTGTGGTTATTTTACAAGTTTTAATTTCTCTTTCAGGTATTACAGGCATCTCAAACTTAGTACGGTCAATACAGGAATCTTGATTCCCACACTCAGCATCCCATTTATTACCCCATGATCTTCAATTTAGTATGTCACCATGTACCCAGTGCCAAGTCAAGCTAGGTCATTCTTCATTCTCTTCTTTCTCAGACCCTCCTATAACTCCATCCACATACAATTCATCTGCAAGTTCTAGTAATTCAGTCCAAAACCTATATTACAGGGCTGCAATCAAGGAGTTGCTGGGTTATGTTCTTATTTGGGGGCTCAACTGAAACAAATCTGACTTCAAGTTTATTCAGGTTATTGGCAGAATTAATTTCCTTACAGCTGTTTGACTGAGGGAACTGGATTTTTGCTGGAAGTTGGCTAAAGACTGCTCTCAGATCACTGTGGCCACCAGAAGTTCCTAGAAGCTGTCTATATGTCATTTCCACATGGGTTTCTCCAACTTATCCAATTACTCCATCAAGCCTATGATGAGTCTCTGGCTTGAGTCTGATAAGACAGAGCTTTATACATTGCAACATTATGATAAGCATTGTACCCTCTTTGTCATATGGCATAGCCTACTTACAGGACTGACAAACCATCACCTTTACCATATTTAACTGATTAGAAACAAGTCACAGGTTCCACCTACACTCAAGGGGTGGAGATTACACAAAGTCTTGAACACAAGAAGGTAGGAATTATCGGGGCTTACTTTAAGGTCTTGCTGTCAGATTATAACTGACATTATTTATTACAGTTTTAAAATAGTATTCTTGGCTCATATTCTTACTGTTTCCTTTCTATTGCTTACTTTGGCTTAAATTGCTTGTGTCCCTCCTAGTTTCTTTAGGTGAAAGCTTAGGCCATTTATTTGAGACCATTAGTCTTTCCTAATAACGGGGGTTATTGCTATAAATCGACCTCTAATTACTGTGATACCAGCATTTTACAGATTTTTATTTATCATGTTTTTCCTTTCATTCAGTTCAAAAACATCCTGATTTCCATTTTGATCTCTTCTTTGATACACAAGTTAACTAGCAGTGTGCTAGTTAATTTCCAAATACTTGGGAATTTTCCAGTTACCTTTCTGTTATTGACTTCTAAGTTAATTCCCTTGTGGTCAGGGAATATACTTTAAATATCTAGAGTCCTTATAAAATTTAAAAGACCTGTTTCATGGTCAGAATATTGTCTATTTTGGTAAATGTTCCATGAGCACTTGAAAAACAATATGTATCATTTAATTATTGGATAGAGTCTTCCATAAACATCAATTAGGGCAAATTGGTTGATAGTGTTGTCTTCTATAGCTTAATTTAATATACATTTTCTATTGATATTGAAAAAAGGTTATTGAAATCTCCAACTATGATTGTTGATTTGTAATTCTCCTCTTATATTATACTATCAGCATTTGCTTCATATATTTGGAATCTTTAAGTGCATAAATATTTAGAATTGTCATGTTCTCTTGATAAATTAACCTCTTTGTCTATGAAATGATGAACTTTATCCATGGGCCATATTCATTTTCTGTTATCAATATGGCCACTCTGTTTTGTTTTATTAATAAATTATCAATACATTTATTAATAAATAGTGCTATCATGGTATAATTTCTTCTATCATTTTTTTGTTCAGTTGCTCAGTTGTGTCCAGCGCTTTGCAGCCCCATGGACTGCAGCATGCCAGGCCTCCCTGTTCCTTACCATCTCCCAGAACTTGCTCAAACTCATGGACATTGAGTCAGTGATGTCATTCAACCATATCATCCTTTGCTGTTCCTTTTTCCTCCTGCCTTCACTCTTTCCCAGCATCAGGTTCTTTCCTAATGAGTTGGCTCTTTGCATCAGGTGGCCAAAGTATTGGAGCTTCAGCTTCAGCATCAGTTCTTCCAATGAATACCTAGAATTGAGTTCCTTTAGGATTGACTGGTTTGATCTCCTTGCAGTCCAAGGGACTCTCAAGAGTCTTCTTCAACACCACAGTTCAAAAGCATCAATCCTTCAGTGCTCAGCCTTCTTTACAGTCCAACTCTCACATCCATGACTACTGTAAACCATCAGTTCAGTTCAGTTCAGTCACTCAGTCATGTCCAACTCTTTGCAACCCCATGAACCACAGCATGCCAGGCCTCCCTGTCCATCACCAACTCCCGGAGTCCACCCAAACCCATGTCCATTGTGTTGGTGAGGCCATCCAGCCAATTCATCCTCTGTTGTCCCCTTCTCCTCCTGTCCTCAATCTTTCCCAGCATCAGGGTCTTTTCAAATGAGTCAGCCCTCCGCATCAGGTGGCCAAAGTATTGGAGTTTCAGCTTCAACATCAGTTCCTTCAATGAACACCCAGGACGGATCTCCTTTAGGATGGACTGGTTGGATCTCCTTGCAGTCCAAGGGACTCTCAAGAGTCTTCTCCAACACCACAGTTCAAAAGCATCAATTCTTCGGTGCTCAGCATTCTTTATAGTCCAACTCTCACATCCATACATGACTACTGGAAAAAACATAGCCTTGACTAGACGGACCTTTGTTGGCAAAGTAATGTCTCTGCATTTTAATATGCTGTCTAGGTTGGTCATAACTTTCCTTCCAAGGAGTAAGCGTCTTTTAATTTCATGGCTGCAATCACTATCTGCAGTGATTTTGGAGCCCAGAAAAATAAAGTCAGCCACTGTTTCCCCATCTATTTGCCATGAACTGATGGGACTAGATGCCATGATCTTAGTTTTCTGAATGTTGAGCTTTAAGCCAACTTTTTCACTCTCCATTTTCACTTTCATCAAGAGGCTTTTGAGTTCCTCTTCACTTTCTGCCATAAGGGTGGTGTCATCTGCATATCTGAAGTTATTGATATTTCTCCCGGCAATCTTGATTCCAGCTTGTGCTTCTTTCAGCCCAGCGTTTCTCATGATGTACTCTGCATATAAGTTAAATAAGCAGGGTGACAATATACAGCCTTGACATACTCCTTTTCCTATTTGGAACCAGTCTGTTGTTCCATGTCCAGTTCTAACTGTTGCTTCCTGACCTGCATATAGGTTTCTCAAGAGACAGGTCAGGTGGTCTGGTATTCCCATCTCTTTCAGAATTTTAAACAGTTTATTGTGATCCAGACAGTCAACGGCTTTGGCATAGTCAATAAAACAGAAATAGATGTTTTTCTGGAACTCTCTTAATTTTTCAATGATCCAGCAGATGTTGGCAATTTATCTCTGGTTCCTCTTCCTTTTCTAAAACCAGCTTGAACATCTGGAAGTTCACGGTTCACGTATTGCTGAAGCCTGGCTTAGAGAATTTTGAGCATTACTTTACTAGCATGTGAGATGAGGGCAATTGTGCGGTAGTTTGAGCATTCTTTGGCATTGCCTTTCTTTGGGATTGGAATGAAAACTAACCTTTTCCAGTCCTGTGGCCACTGCTAAGTTTTCCAAATTTGCTGGCATATTGAGTGTAGCACTTTCACAGAATCATCTTTTAGGATTTGAAATAGCTCAACTGGAATTCCATCACCTCCACTAGCTTTGTTTGTAGTGATGCTTCCTAAGGCCCATTTGACTTCACATTCCAGGATGTCTGGCTCTAGGTCAGTGATCACACCATCGTGATTATCTTGGTCATGAAGGTCTTTTTTGTACAGTTCTTCTGTGTATTCTTGCCATCTCTTCTTGATATCTTCTGCTTCTGTTAGGTACATACCATTTCTGTCCTTTATCTAGCCCATCTTTGCATGAAATGTTCCCTTGGTATCTCTAGTTTTCTTGAAGAGATCTCTAGTCTTTCCCATTCTGTTGTTTTCCTCTATTCCTTTGCATTGATCACTGAGGAAGGCTTTCTTATCTCCTCTTGCTATTCTTTGGAACTCTGCATTCAGATGCTTATATCTTTCCTTTTCTCCTATGCTTTTTGCTTCTCTTCTTTTCACAGATATTTGTAAGGCCTCCCCCAGACAGTCATTTTGCTTTTTTGCATTTCTTTTCCATGGGGATGGTCTTGATCCCTGTCTCCTTTACAATGTCATGAACCTCCGTCCATAGTTCATCAGGCACTCTATCAGATCTACACCCTTAAATCTATTTCTCACTTCCACTGTATAATCATAAGGGATTTGATTTAGGTCATACCTGAATGGTCTAGTGGTTTTCCCTACTTTCTTCAATTTCAGTCTGAATTTGGCAATAAGGAGTTCATAATCTGAGTCACAGTCAGCTCCCAGTCTTGTTTTTGCTGATTGTATAGAGCTTATCCATCTTTGGCTGCAAAGGATATAATCAATCTGATTTCGGTGTTGACCATCTGGTGATGTCCACGTGTACAGTCTTCTCTTGTGTTGTTGGAAGAGGGTGTTTACTATGAGCAGTATGTTCTCTTGGCAAAACTCTATTAGCCTTTGCCCTGCTTAATTCCGTATTCCAAGGCCAAATTTGCTTGTTACTCCAGGTGTTTCTTGACTTCCTACTTTTGCATTCCAGTCCCCTATAATGAAAAGGACATCTCTTTTGGGTGTTAGTTCTAAAAGGTCTTGTAGGTCTTCATAGAACCGTTCAACTTCAGCTTCTTTAGTTGGGGCATAGACTTGGATTACTGTGATATTGAATGGTTTGCCTTGGAAATGAACAGAGATCATTCTGTCATTTTTGAGATTGCATCCAAGTACTGTATTTTGGACTCTTTTGTTGACCATGATGGCTACTCTTACCTTGGACATGGGGTATCTCTTCATGGCTGCTCCAGCAAAGCACAGCCGCTGCTCCTTACCTTGGATGAGGGGTATCTCTTCACTGCCACCCCTCCTGACCTTGAATGTGGAGTAGCTCCTCTCGGCCCTCCTGTGCCCGAGCAGCCACCGCTCATATATTTTACTACTATATAAATAATAAATCCCCTCAATATGCCAACATTATTTGTTTTAAGTAATCAATTGTATTTTAAAAATAAGAAAAAAAAGTATTTTAAAATACTCACATGTATATCATTTCCAGTGCTTTTCAGTCTTTTGTGTAAATTGATATTTCAGATTTTTTTTCTCTGAAAACATTTTTTTAATCTGGTTTTCATATGTGAGAGATACTTTTGTTGAATACAGATTCTAGGTTGACAATTTTGCTCTTTATTACTTTAAAGATGCCACTCCTGTATCTTCTGACTTACACTGTTTTTAATGAGACGTCTGCAATCATTCTAATATTTTTATGTACTTTCTAATGTACTTGATGTACCCATGTATGTACTTTGTCTTTTTTCCCTTTGGTTACTTTAAATTTTTTTTCTTTTTCTTACCAACTTTGGAAATTTATTTATGAAATGTCTGATGAAGATTTCTTCTTGTTCTTACCTTGATATTTATTGAAATAGTTTCTTGGATTTCTCAGTTTTTATTTTTCATCAAATTTATAAAATTTTCACCCTTTATTTCCTCAAAATTTTTTAATGTATCTCTCTCCATATTGAGGACTCCAATAACAAATATATTAGGCTGTTTGAAATTTTTCCATACTTCACTGATGCTCTGTTCATATTTTTAATTTTTCAGTCTTTTATTTTCCTCTGTATGTTTCATTATGATCATTTTCTACTGTCATGTTTTCAAATTCACTAATCTTTTCTTTTGCAGTGGCCAATGTCAGTCTTGTTGTTAAATTGCTAAGTTGTATCCGACACTGCCATCCCATGGACTGCAGCACACCAGGTTTCCTTGTCCTTCACTATCTCCCAGAGTTTGCTCAAACTCATGTCCATTGGGTCATTGATGCTATCTAACCATCTCATCCTCTGTCATCCCTTTCTTCTCCTGCCTTCAGTCTTTCTCAGAATCAGGGTCTTTTCCAATGAATTGGCTCTTCACATCAGGTGGCCAAAGTATTGGAGCTTCAGCTTCAGTATCAGTACTTCTAAAGAATATTCAGGGTTGATAACCTTTAGGATTGACTGCTTTGATCTTCCTGCTGTCCAAGAGACTATCAAGAGTCTTCTTCAGCACCACAGTTTGAAAGCATCAATTTTTTGGTTCTCAGCCTTCTTTATGTATTTTTAAATATCAGACAGTTATTTTTTTCATATTCATGCTTTCTTTGGGTATTTTCAAATATCTTCCAAGTCTCTACTTAACATGCTTGTGCTTTCTTTTACTTTTCTGAAAATATGAAATATATCTATAATATCATTGTAATATTCTTATGTGATACTTTTTCATTGGTGTCATTTCTGAGTCTTTTGTATTGACGTTTTCTTCTAATAATGGGTGTATTATACTTTTTTGCAGTAAACTTTTATTGGATGCTTGACATGAATTTTATTTTGGGGGATGGTGGATATTTTCATATTCTTTTATATATGTTTGGATTTTGTTCTGTCACTCAAATAAATTACTTGGTAAGTTTTCCAAGCTTTTTTTTTTATGGGGTACCAGAGCATTCCTGGTGGCTCAGTGGTAAAGAATCTGCCTACAATGCAGGAAATGCAAGAGAAACATTTGCAATCCTTGGGTTGGGAGAAAGAAATAGAACCCACTCCAGTATTCTTGCCTGGGAAATCCCATGGACAGAGGAGCTTGGCAGGCTACAGTTCATGGGATCAAAGAAGAGTTGGACATGACTGAGCAAACACACACACATACACACAGTGTCCTTCAGCTTAAGACTAATTTTTCAGTGCTATTAAAGCAATACAGTTCTAAGTACTTTACCCAAAGCCCTGTTTATTGCAAGGATTTCCCACCCAGGCTCTTAGGAACAAAAATTATCACAAGTGTTTTGTGATATCCTGGAACTGTTTTACCTGTCCATTATAAGCTCTTTCTCCAGACATGGTGGTTTCATCACATCCTTCTGGTGAGCAGAATCAAGCAGATGACTTAAGGAGAAAACTTTGGAGATACCAAAAGTCTCTCTCTGTGCTGCTTTTTTCTCCCCTATATTCTGTCCTACAAATTATAACCTCTTTACCTCCCTGAATTCTTAACTCTATCTCTTCAGTCCAGTGAGAATTACTGGGATGTGTCTGGGTCCCCTTTACTGTAAAATCTTAAGGCAGTAAACTGAAACAATTATAGGACTTGCCTCATTTTTTTCCTTTACGTAAAGTATCACTGTCTTATATTGCCTATTATTCAATATTTCACAACTGTTGCTTTGTATATATTGCCCATTTCTTGTTGGTGAAGGGAGGGGAACAAATGCGGGCTCTGTTCCCTCATTCTTACCAGAAGTGGAAGTGAGCTAGTACCCTTAAGCTTTCCATTTTGTGTCATGACCTCTATTAGCAGGCTTGTGAAATCTATGCATTCTTCTCAGAAGGTTATTAAATTCATACAACTAAAGCATAGGATAACAAAATAAACCAATTATCCTGAGACATGTTTATCAAAATTTTTTTTAAATCTTTGCATTACAGTAGCATCACTGACTCGATGGACGTGAGTCTGAGTGAACTCCGGGAGTTGGTGATGGACAGGGAGGCCTGGCGTGCTGCGATTCATGGGGTCGCAAAGAGTCAGACACGACTGAGCGACTGATCTGCTCTGATCTGAATATATGTGTTCTACATTAAAACATTAAAAAATTCTAGCAGCTGGTCTAATAATTTCCAAAATTTGAAGCAGTGTTGAGCATAATTAATATTTTCAGATACCTGAAACAACTGTGTTATGAAAATATTTTCCATTTCTATTGGTAACAAAATCATAAGAACTGCTAATACTACAGATTTTGATACTATATTCATAATTGAAAGGATGTTAAGTTTCAGTCAGAGGTTAGTGAAAATAAAGAAATATATTTTGTTTATCTAGCTTCATGGACTCCTTCCATATCTTCGAACATCTTATGGACCCCTCGAGAAGAAAGACTGTTGTAGAGAAATTTCTCTGAATCTTTGATCTTGGGGATCAAGTCATGGTTCATAGACTTTGCTGCCTCTAACACCTCGGTTTTTCAATCTTGCTGTTAGTTCTATATCCTTATTTTAAGTGAGGGCCTGAAGAACAGTAGAATTAAGTGGGATAACAGGACAAGCATTTACCTTATGTTTAGCACCCGGTAAGCCCAAGCAGGATAACTAGTAACTATCAGCAGCCTCATTATCATGGGGGGACTGTTTTTGTTGGGAGGAGAGACTGAAATTTATATAATATGAGGGATCTCTTTTAAGGAAAATCAAATAAGTATTTTCCTTTTGCCAATTTTATGAAAAACTCTGGTGGCTCAGCAGTAAAGAATCTGCCTGCCAAGCAGGGGACATGGGTTCAATCTCTGGGTTGGAAAGAGCCCCTGGTGAAGGAAATGGAAGCTCATTTCAGTATTATTGCCTGGGAAATCCCTTGGACAGAGGATCCTGGCAAGCTACAGTCCATGGGGTTGCAAGAGTCAGACATGACTTAGCAATTAAACCACCAACACCATGACTATAAGAACCTGTTATTAGGGTTTTCCCTAGGGCCTCAAAGCTTCCTGGGAAAGCTAGGATTCCTGAAACTTAAACTTTACTAATTTCATGGTAAGTCTGTTTCCAACTGACATTCTCCTCTTCTTCATCTTCATAATTGTTATCACTTATTCATGATGCTAGAGTAACGTCTTTGTCCTTGTGAATGCAGAGGTAATGGTATGAGGAAATGTGGAGAGGTGGTGAAGATAGGAGAGGACAACTACCTGGCCTTGCCTCGATCTTTGGAGCCCCAGCCTGAATGCTGGACTCCTGGAGGGATTTATTTTCCATGTTCCCAACAACAGATGTATTAGAGTGAACCAGTGACAGACAGCACAGCAAACAGAGAGCCCTGCCTAATTACTTCTCACTCTATTTCCACAACCTAGCAAAGTAAGAGCACATAGTGGTTGTTCCACATAAATGTATCAAAACAATGAATGAATGTTGTTGTTGTTGTTGTTTTTTCTCAGTATCTTTTGGGGAAAAAATGAAGCAAATAGGAAGAATGAAAAAAAAAACTTAAAGCTGGATATTGCTACAATTTTTTTTTTCACTTTTAACCACTGAATCAAATGTTTCTCTAGGATGTAGGGAAGTCAAGCATATTAGGGTGAAGAGGGAAAGTGATGTGTTTAATTTTTCTTTAGTGCCATTCCAACCGCCCTGCTAAGTGCTGGCACCCTTCCTCTAATTATGCTTTCCTATCCTTTTTTGGGCTTCCCAGGTGGTGCCAGTGGCAAAGTACCTGCTTGCCAATGCATGAGACATAAGAGACATGGGTTTAAGCCCTAGGTTGAGAAGATCCCCTGGAGGAGGGCATGGCAACCCACTCTAGTATACTTGCCTGGAGAATCCCATGGACAGAGAAGCCTGGCGGGCTACAGTGCATAGGGTTGCAAAGTGTTGGACACAACTGAAGCGATAGCACATACACACTCGCTACTTCTAGAGTGTTATTTCTACTAATCTCTGGTTCCATCTGGGGTGTTTGTGGATAACTAACGATGATGATAATAAATGACAATAATAATATGAATACTAACATTTATTGAGTGCTACTATGTGTCAGGCTCTGAGTTGTTTCTTTTTTAAATTTTATTAAAAAAAAAAATTTGGCCGCATGGGCATGTCTGGGCAGCATGCCTGACAAAATGCAGAATCTTAGTTCCTGAAACGGGATCAAACTCACACCCCCTTGCTGGTAGGGCAGAGTCTTAACCACTGGACCACCAGGGAAGTCCCTGGGCTGTTTTTTTATAGTCTCATCTTAATCAACCCTTACACAATCCCATGATACGGGTTTAATCATCACCCCCATTTCACAGATTGGGAAACTGACGGCCACAGGTAATGTGTTTAGTGTCACACAATTAATGAGTAGTGGTGTCAAGATACAAACTTAGGCATTTTGGCTCCAGAGCCTGCTTAAAGCCATTTAGTCACCCCACCACCCTACTGCAGTATGAATAAAATTCAGGAGTGATTCAATTTCATAGAGCATCAGCATTTTAGAAAGTGTCACTGTATAATGAAAAGCCTTCAACAATCAAAGAAATATAAATAAAAGGGTGGCATATTAAGTGGCTGAGGTAAACAAAAATCATGTCATATAAACATCAGCATGCTGTGTGTAAATAGTGAATAAAAAGCTGCATATGTGTGAGAGAGAGAAAGAGAGAGAGAGTATGCAGAAATGGTGAACTCTCTGAACGCAAAGCCCTCAGAGTCCACCATTACTTTCTTGCTGTTTAGTCTTCACAGCACAACAGGCAGTCCTCATGGGCAGTGATCTATGTGTTGCTCCAAAACGTGCTTAGTAAAAGGTACTCAATAAACATGAGTGTAATGAAGAAATTAAGCTACATCCAGGGAAAAAAAAAAAAAAGCTGCTTTAGGATCTTTAATAGGCAAGAATTCAGTTACCAAAACTAGACCCTAAGATCTTATAAAATTCTAAGAAGACAGAGATTCATAGCTTGTGATTCATATTTGAATCTTACTAGCACAGAGCCTAGTATACAACCACCAGGCTATTTATGATCAGTGAGTACATGAAAAAACAGTACTGTTTTTTGTTTTTCTTATGGCTGTACTGCATGAGGTATGAAAGCTGCACTGTTTAAAACTGTGTGTCCTCCACTGACTGCAGCATAGGCCTTGCATTACTTAGAACATTAGTTGGGCAGAAGCATGCTTTTGTTCACTCGTTATGTACTCCTATGAAGCAATGGTGGGCACAATCACCAGGATGTCAAGATACTCATGGTCAAAGAGATCAGCAATAGGGAATGAGCTTTACACAGAGCATGGCTCTCTGGGTCTCATCTCAGAAGGGCTCCTGTTTCCAACAGATGTCTGTTTGGGATTTCTCTACCTTGTGGCTTCATCTTCAATAGCTTTCAAACTTGTGTGTGGAGTGTCAGTCTGGGCCACAGGATAAGACTTACGTAGGTTCTTGATCCACCCCCTCCCATGCCATCTTTTTGAAAAGAGTTCTTAGAAGTGGTTCCTGGGATAAAGCAAGATTTTTTAAATAGATCAAACTGGTGACATTTGATTCTGCCTCTTTGTGGAGTGGGGCTATTTGTTTTAGTTCATGGAATAAAACTGAAAACTCACAGACATGCTATTACTACTTAAAATTGCACTCTATCCTGAACATGAAATACAGATAAACCCTAAGTACCATTCCCAGGTCTTTCCTCTCAGTAGGATACAAAGCTTTTGTACACATAATGAACTCAGACATTTTAATAGCCGATTTGTACCCTTCAGGCCGCTGTTGTCATAACCTCTACTGACTCACTGTGGATTATTATGTGGGGCTTATCATTGTTGATTTACTTTTTTCATATCTGTTCCTAAAGCAATAGATATTGTCACTTCCGTTTAAAACACATTTATTGAAATGGTGCTTTTTTCTAAAGGGCACTTAAGTCATTTTTATTTAAAATGAATGAATTAAATTTATCTTCCTCATTTGCTTCTACATGACCTTTTGGGAACTTGGAAATTAAATTTTCTCCTAATATTTTACTTTCCAACTTGGCAAACACTGGAGTTGTTTTAGATCCTGAACAAAGTTGAAAAAGCACAGATTTCTTTTCAAAAACCAAATTTGAAACAAATGATAATGATTCTCTGGAAATTTATTTGCTATGGTTGAGCTTTACCTTTTCTTTTTAAATGAATTACAAAGAAGAGAGTAACATTTAAGAAATAATGAGATCACACAAATCAACCAAAACAGAAACCATCCATAGGGGTGATTTCAACTATAAATACTTTCACTTAAAAATATAAACGAGTTCATATTGTTATTTAATAAATATTATTATTTGATATTGATAAACATAATAAATCAACTGAACAGAAATTGAAATATACATTTTTGAGTAGACCAAATTAATACTTTACTAATGGTAATGACACTAAGTAAAGATCTCCCAAATATGCCAAAATGAAGTAACAGATCAAAGAGAATTTTCTATTTATAACTTAAAATACTTGTTCATGCTTGCTTACATAATCATGTAATAAGAGTATTCCTGAAGCTTTAGGAAATATTTTTTAAAACTGCCCTATTAAAATTCAATAATATAAAAAAAAATTCAATAATAGAGCTTCCTTTTGTTAAAAAGATCAGTATTTTTCAAATGAAAAAAGAAACAATTATTTTTTAGAAGAAAAGATTATTGTTATTAGCTAATTGCACATTATAAAAACACTAATTGCATATAGTCATATAATTTGTGGAGGTATCTCCATATATATATGTGTATATATATATATATATATATATCTGGAAGAGGTAGATAAAACAACTTTTAGGAATTTTGTAGGAATGTCTTATTCCTACATTTAAAGATATAAAGTAGAGCTCAGAGAAATTAAGTAACTTTCCCAAAACACATAGATTAACTGACAAAGCTGGGGCTTAACTGCAAGTCATCAACCTTTCTTTGAATCCACTCTTCGGTTAATCAAGACACATACCCTTCTTCAATTTCTGCAAAAGTGATGAAGACAATTTTCCATGTGTCTTAGTGACACTGAAGGACTTCTTTCATTTGCCTCTTCATTATTATTAGTGACTGGCATTTTTTCGTGTAGTGCTCACAGCTACAAAGAACTCAAGGAAGAGTGAAAAGGGCAAGTTGTGGGCTGGGCCCTAAGGAACTGAGAGGCTCACAGGGGTGCAAGCCAGGAAAGGAAGTAGTGGACATACTTAGACAGAAGATCTAAGTATGCACAAAACAAAGGTACCAGTTCTACATACCAGTGGCTTTCACAAAAAGAAGTGATCAGCTGGGAACCCAGGTGAACAAGAAACAATCCAATTTTTGGTTTTTGTTTTAAGTCAACTACATTGAGGTATAATTTGCATATAATAAAATGTATCCACTTTCAGTGTGTTGTTCAGTGACCAATACAATCAAGACCATTTTAATTACCCTTAAAATCCCCTCCAGTTTTTCTGCAGTCAATCTCTCCTCCTACCCATGGCCTCATACAACCACCCTACTTTGGTGGATCTAGTAAGATTTTTAAAGTTTGAAAAGAGAAGAAGGTAATGGAAATAGCAAGAAAAAGGGGAAGACTGAAATCAGATGAAATTTCCCAATTGTTAGAAATCCAGGTTATAAGTCTAAGTAAAATTTCCAAGCAAGGAAGGAAAAATGAGTTGGGTTTGTAGGGAAGGGAAAGGAGAAGCCACCTGCTCTCCCATGTAAACCTCCTCCATTCCAACAGTCATTTCTTGGTCTCCTTGTCCCATTATCAACCTCAGGCCCATACATTGCTTACATTTATAAGAGGAAAATGACATCTGCAGAACTCTGCTGTATTGGGAAGCTGTAAACTGATACCTCCAATCACCATCCCATCCCAGATAGCCACAAACCCTAACCAAGATTCTACTCAAGTAGTTCTTAAACTTCTGGGGGATCACAGACATCCTTGAGGAAGCTTTTGATTCTCTCCCTAATAACATGCACCCAGAACCAATTCTGCATTCCATTTTAGGTGGTCCACAGGGCCCCCAGAAGCCATCCCTGGTATCCAAAGAATGTCCTTGGTGTTCAGAGTAAAACCCTCCCATAACCTTGTGTTTTTCTGCATCTTCCTGCACAGGGCATAGCTGGGAGAAATATCTCAACCTGTGCAAAAGGGGCAGGGAGAGCTGCTGCATCATGTTCTACATTGGCACTTTCTCTACAAAGCGTTCTGTGGGCTTTAATAACGCCTTCCCACTATGTTACACAAGGAAATACGGTCCTGAAAAAAAGATATGAGGGGAAGGGAGCAATGCATGGCCTGTCGAGCAGCAATGCAGTAAAGGATGAAGACCACCTAAAATATTCTAGTGTTGTCTTTAGTCCT
The DNA here is from genome assembly GCF_029407905.1 of Bubalus kerabau. Lineage (NCBI taxonomy): Eukaryota > Metazoa > Chordata > Mammalia > Artiodactyla > Bovidae > Bubalus > Bubalus kerabau. The sequence continues at coordinate 67,947,330 of NC_073633.1, forward strand.
GTTCCCCCCCCCCCCAATAACTATGAGGGGGTATAATGTTGAAGAGGTCACAAACCTCTCTGGGTGGCCCCAATACACTCATCTTTCAAATGAGAAGGGACTGGATTGGATAGTGTCTATAATTTCTAAGATTTCATATCCCCAAACACTGTCCCTTAAGTCAAACTATCCTTTCCCTTTTATAACTGAAATAAAGTATGCTGGTAAAAGTCACTCAGTTGTATCTGACTCTTTGCAACCCCATGGACTAATACATGGAATACTAATACTAATACTAATCCATGGAATTCTCCAGGCCAGAATACTGGAATGGGTAGCTATTCCCTTCTCCAGGGGATCTTCCCAACCCAGAGATCGAACCCAGGACTCATTCATTGCAGGCGGATTCTTTACTAACTGAGTCACTAGGGAAACCCAAGAATACTGGAATGGGTGGCCTATCCCTTCTCCAGGGGATCTTCCTGACCCAGGATTTGAACCGGGGTCTCCTGCATGGCAGGCAGATTCCAGATGAGCTACCAGGGAAACCCCTTGAAGTCAGCATATAAGATATCCTGCATACATACCTGAAAATCAGAACATTTGAAAAGCCCATAAAACTGAGAAGTTACCTGGCATGGCCAGGAGGAACCAGTTTCTGAGAAGAGAATCCTGTACCTTTAACCCCTTTTTTGGGGGCTCACAGAAAAGCCGCACCCTGCTTTAGGAACCAACTGACTATAACACACTAACAAGGTGTCACTGACAAGCACAGTGACCGTCATTCTGGGGTGGGTGGTGGGAGCTATGACAGGAGCATCATACCCAATATCATCTAGCACATCCTGCTGCTGCCGCTGCTAAGTCACTTCAGTCGTGTCTGACTCTGTGTGACCCCATAGATGGCAGCCCACCAGGCTTCCCCGTCCCTGGGATTCTCCAGGCAAGAACACTGGAGTGGGTTTCCATTTCCTTCTCCAATGCATGAAAGTGAAAAGTCAAAGTGAAGTTGCTCAGTAGTCTCCGACTCTTCGCGACCCCATGGACTGCAGCCTACCAGGCTCCTCCGTCCACAGGATTTTCTAGGCAAAAGTACTGGAGTGGGGTGCCATCGCCTTCTCCAGTAGCACATCCTAGGGAATCAATAAATAACCATGGCTTGAGCGAATACATGAAGAGAGGGAAATTCTGTTTCCTGTTTCCTAGGCAGAACAGGGAATGAATGAGTTAGATATTTTGGTTTATTTTAACTGGGGTTATCTGATTTACTAAATATGTATTTAAGGTAAGTTTACTTTGGAAGGATCTAAGCCTGTGCACTGGATACCAAAGGTGTTCTCTTTGCTTCATTTCTAATCCTATTTTTAAAAAGACAATTAAAATGGTGCCAAACGGTCCCTAGAGGTGAGCCACTCTCAAAACAGCTTTCTCTGGCTTCATAGTTGTGGAAGCTGTGTTGTCTCTGGGAGTTTCACTAATTCTTTGAAACATTTTAAAACAAGTACTCTGGGATAGCTAAACATAGAACTTGCCGACTAAATATGCCTTTAGAGACTTTTAATACATATTATAAATATATATTTAGGGATTGTCTTACAATGAATAAAGGGCTTTATAATAACTTCTTAGGAAGGATTGTGCTCAATTGCATTATATGTTCAGTCTCTTAAAAAATTCATGATATTTACCTGATAGACCAGGATGTCTGATAAGAGATGGTAACGAGACACTGTCAGTGAGCCATGGAGAATCTCAAATTCCACATACGATGCGAAGCCTCATTCTTCACAAAGACAAAGTATGTGAGCAAGAGCTCAGGATTCTTTGTTTTTCCTTATAAATAATGCAGTACAGTTGCTCACATGTCAGCCCATAAATGGGCAAACACAATCTTCGTGAACTGGGTCATCCAGGTTCAAAGCAATTTGTGAAAGAAAGATTTTCCTACAGTTCTAAGTAGGACATGGGACCCTCTTTTAAATGTAGATGGATGACCATACCAAATCTCTGCATCAGATTCTCCAGCCCCTTCCTCAGTCAGATCCTTTTGGCTACACACACATACACCTTACTATTGTCTAGACAATGGACATCAGCATTTTTGATCATATGTTCCATTAATAAAATATGCTTTAAAGTATTTTATTCCAGTATAAATACTGGAGTAAAATATACTGGAGTAAAATACTTCATAAAGTATATATATATTTAATATAATTAAAGCTTAATTTATGTCTTATTTTTAAGCAACATGTGACTACATAATGCCAATATTTTTTTCCACATGTCAATAAATCACCAGGCTCCTGGTTTGGGAGAAGCCAGCCTAGATTGGAAAGCATGCTCACTCACTGCATCCTGTCTAGGATTTTTCTTTGCTTCCCAATGATCTCTTCAAAACATGCACAGAAGGGAGTCAAACCTGCAGTCATGGCAGCATGCAGCAGCAAGTGTCTCTGACAACAAGTGAAGGGACAGAGGGTGAGTTTTCATCTGTTTCTTTGCTAGAATGAGATTCTGGATGGATAAAGCATCATGACCCCCCAGAAAGGTTTGGACACGGTGGAAAGGTGAAGATGATTCGTCACGTCCTCCCTGCCTGAGTCACTTGCAGGGTCTGCTCTAGAACAAAGCTGAAGACTCCAGTCCTCTCCCTGGAGGCAGGTATCAACCTCAGTGGCTTCTACAGGCAGAACAGGTCCCTTCACAAGCATCCTTTTGTGAACGGAGCAAAATGCCAAAGCAGGGCTCTTCCTTCAGCCCTATTTGCTTCTTTCTCTTCCCCTGTCTCGTCACCAAATTAAGTCCCCATGGCCCTCATTTCTTTCTCCAGTGAAGCCCTGCTACCAGGAAGATACAGTGATAAGTGGATCCATCCATCCTTTCATGTGACAAGTGTTATTGAGTTCCATCAATATGCCAGGCTGAGAAACAACCAGTTGATCAGGCATTATTCCTTAGAGGGCTATTTGCTTAAAAAGTGTGCCCTATTGTTAAGGGTTCAGGTGCCAGCAGCCAGAATCTCCAAAAACTGCCAAGGCCATGCCATAGGCAACAGAGGCCTCCCAGCATAGTCTGCATTGCAGCCTTGCCCATCAGCTGAGCTCAGATCATACTCAGTCTATTTTTCTGGAAAACAGCCAGCTCTTCATTCAGCTGTCATACAGACATGAAGAAAGGTCCTGGCCCAGGATTCATGATACACTGGGTTTTTGGCCTGGATTAAGGATATGTTTAAAGGAGGGAGAGGGTAGAAGGGGTAGGAGGGGGTAGGTGAGTAGAGAGCACATACCATCAGCAAGGCAGGGTTCATGAAGCAAATGTTAGTGCCTCTATGACAAGGCTAGTTTCTGCATCCTTCAATCAATTCAGTTCAGTCGCTCAGTCATGTCCGACTCTTCGTGACCCCACGGACTGCAGCACAACAGGCTTCCCCATCCATCACCAACTCCCACAGCTTGCTCAAATTCATGTCCATTGAGTCAGTGATGCCATCCAACCATCTCATCCTCTGTCATCCCCTTCTCCTCCCACCTTCAGTCTTTCCCAACATCAGGGTCTTTTCCAATGAGTCAGGTCTTTGCATCAGGTGACCAAAGTATTGGAGCTTCAGTTGCAGCATCAGTCCTTCCAATGAATCATCAAGACTGATTTCTTTTAGGATTGACTTTTGATCTACTTGCTATCAAAGGGACTCTCAAGAGACTTTTCCAATACCACAGTTCGAAAGCATCAATTCTTTGGCACTCAGCCTTCTTTATGGTCCAACTCTCACATCCTTACCTGACTACTGGAAAAACCATAGCTTTGACTAGATGGACCTTTGTCGGTAAAGTAATGTCTCTGCTTTTTAATATGCTATCTAAGTTGGTCATAACTTTTCTTCCAAGGAGCAAGTGTCTTTTAATTTCATGACTAGAGTCATCATCTGCAGTGATTTTGGAACTCCCCAAAATAAAGTCTGTCACTGTTTCCATTGTTTCCCCATTTATTTCCCATGAAGTGATGGGACCAGATGCCATGATCTTAGTTTTCTGAATGTTGAGTTTTAAGACAACTTTTTCACTCTCCTCTTTCACTTTCATCAGGAGGCTCTTTAGTTCCTCTTCACTTTCTGCCATAAGGGTGCTATCATCTGCATATCTGAGGTTATTGCTATTTCTCCCAGCAATCTTCATTCCAGCTTATGCGTCATCCAACCCAGCATTTCTCGTGATGTACTCTGCATATAAGTTAAATAAGCAGGGTGATAATATATGGCCTTGATGTACTCCTTTCCCAATTTGGAACCAGTCCATTGTTTCATGTCTGGTTCTAACTGTTGCTTCTTGACCTGCATACAGATTTCTCAGAAGGCAGGTCAAGTGGTCTTGTATTCCCATCTCTTAAGAATTTTCCACAGTTCATTGTGATTCACACAGTCAAAGGCTTTAGTGTAGTCAATGCAGCAGAAGTAGATGTTTTTCTGGAATTCTCTTGCTTTTTCTATGATCCAATAGATGCTGGCAATTTGATCTCTGTTTCCTCTGCCTTTTTCTAAATCCAGTTTGAACACCTGGAAGTTCTCAGTTCACATACCGTTGAAGCCTAGCTTGGAGAATTTTGTGTCCTTCAACAAGCATAGTATAATTGGGTGGATTTCTTGGTTTCTCTGAAAGTGTTTTATAGTTTTAGCCCTACTCTGAGAAGACATTAATCACAGTCTTTTGGAGAAGGAAGTGTTCCACGTAACTTGAAAAGACTGGATGTGGGTGTTATTTTACCTATGTGTGGCCATTGGCTTTAAGATCCAGCTATGTTGCCAGGTCATTCATCACCAATAAACATTCTCTGAGTGCTCCTATGAACCACAAATAGCACCAGAGACCTGTAAGGCACAGGATCTGCCTATAAAAGCTTGCATATTGGAGGGGTGACAGAAGTTTAAATTCACAATAACAGAGAAGTATGAAGGCAGATGTATGCCATGTTCAGTAGCAGTGCCTGTGAAAAAGGGGCCAACTATCCTGGAAGCATGACTGCTGAGTTGCTTCAGTTGTGCCCAACACGTGGGATGCTATGGACTGTAGCCAACCAGGCTCCTCTGTCCACGGGATTCTCTAGGCAAGAATACTGGAGTGGATCGCCATGACCTCCTCCAGGGGATCTTCCGGACCCCGGGATCGATCCTTCATCCCTTATGTCTAGTGCATTGGCACGTGGGCTCTTTACCACGAGCACCACCTGGGAAGCCCTGCTGGATGAGAATATTTTGAAAAGGAAATGCTGACAGAGCCAAGAGGGTCTTGTCGGATAAATGGCAGTGCAAGCATGTTAAAGGAAGTGAGATATTCCAGTAAAGGAAACAATATGTCAAGTTTCATGACAGAAATGGAGACTTGGGTGTTTCTTATGTACAGTTGTAGCATACGGTGTCTGTGGTGATATGCCAGGAGAAAAAGGCCAGGCATTTAGGCAAGGAAAAGACCATGGAAGGCCTGCTGTGTCATGCTGTGATTTCCGGGCTTTATCCTGTACGCAAGTAGAAATTACTGAAGGTTTTTAAGAAGGTAAATGTATTTTAGAATGGACTATGCATATGAACAGAGGTTGGTGACATTGTACAGGAGACAGGGATCAAGACCATCCCCATGGAAAAGAAATGCAAAAAAAGTAAAATGGCTGTCTGGCTCATTGGAAAAGACTCTAATGCTGGGAGGGACTGGGGGCAGGAGAAGAAGGGGACGACAGAGGATGAGGGACATGACTTTGGGTGAACTCCGGAAGTTGGTGATGGATAGGGAGGCCTGGCGTGCTGCAGTTCATGGGATCACAAAGAGTAGGAGACGACTGAGCGACTGAACTGAACTGAACTGAAGGCCTGTTGAACTCCTTATCACTTTGCTTAGTATTTCTAAACAGCAGTTCTCAAAAATCACTACAACACACATGACATATGACATTCCCACTAGCAGCATGCTTCCATGAAACATTGTTGAAATAACTAGGAATGTTACATTTAATTCAACACAGTAGCTGTAAATCCATTGCTCTCTCTCTTTCAGAAGAAAGCTTGTTGGATTTCAAGCAAAGCAGGAATCCCTCAGAAGAAATGGAGTAGCCATCATAGTCAACAAAAGAGTCTGAAATGCAGTACTTGGAAGCAATCTCAAAAACGACAGAATGATCTCGGTTCGTTTCCAAGGCAAACCATTCAATATCACAGTAATCCAAGTCTATGCCCCAACCAGTAATGCTGAAGAAGCTGAAGTTGAACGGTTCTATGAAGACCTACTAGAACTTTTAGAACTAACACCCAAAAAAGATGTCCTTTTCATTATAGGGGACTGGAATGCAAAAGTAGGAAGTCAAGAAACACCTGGAGTAACAGGCAAATTTGGCCTTGGAATACGGAATGAAGCAGGGCAAAGACTGGTAGAGTTTTGCCAAGAAAATGCACTGGTCATAGCAAACACCCTCTTCCAACAACACAAGAGAAGACTCTATATTGGACATCACCAGAGGGTCAACACCAAAATCAGATTGATTATATTCTTTGCAGCCAAAGATGGATAAGCTCTATTCAGTCAGCAAAAACAAGACTGGGAGCTGACTGTGGCTCAGATCATGAACTCCTTATTGCCAAATTCAGACTCAAATTGAAGAAAGTTGGGAAAACCACTAGACCATTCAGGTATGACCTAAATCAAATCCCTTATGATTATACAGTGGAAGTGAGAAATAGATTTAAGGGCCTAGATCTGATAGATTGAGCGCCTGATGAACTATGGACAGAGGTTCATGACATTGTACAGGAGACAGGGATCAAGACCATCCCCATGGAAAAGAAATGCAAAAAAGCAAAATGGCTGTCTGGGGAGGCCTTACAAATACCTGTGAAAAAAAGAGAAGCAAAAAGCAAAGGAGAAAAGGAAAGATACAAGCATCTGAATTCAGAGTTCCAAAGAATAGCAAGAAGAGATAAGAAAGCCTTCCTCAGCGATCAATGCAAAGAAATAGAGGAAAACAACAGAATGGGAAAGACTAGAGATCTCTTCAAGAAAATTAGAGATACCAAGGGAACATTTCATGCAAAGATGGGCTCGATAAAGGACAGAAATGGTATGGACCTAACAGAAGCAGAAGATATCAAGAAGAGATGGCAAGAATACACAGAAGAACTGTACAAAAAAGACCTTCATGACCAAGATAATCACGATGGTGTGATCACTGACCTAGAGCCAGACATCCTGGAATGTGAAGTCAAGTGGGCCTTAGAAAGCATCACTACGAACAAAGCTAGTGGAGGTGATGGAATTCCAGTTGAGCTATTTCAAATCCTGAAAGATGATGCTGTGAAAGTGCTGCACTCAATATGCCAACAAATTTGGAAAACTCAGCAGTGGCCACAGGACTGGAAAAGGTCAGTTTTCATTCCAATCCCAAAGAAAGGCAGTGCCAAAGAATGCTCAAACTACTGCACAATTGCACTCATCTCACACACTAGTAAAGTAATGCTCAGAATTCTCCAAGCCAGGCTTCAGCAATATGTGAACCGTGAACTTCCTGATGTTCAAGCTGGTTTTAGAAAAGGCAGAGGAACCAGACATCAAATTGCCAACATCCACTGGATCATGGAAAAAGCAAGAGAGTTCCAGAAAAACATCTATTTCTGCTTTATTGACTATGCCAAAGCCTTTGACTGTGTGGATCACAATAAACTGTGGAAAATTCTGAAAGAGATGGGAATACTAGACCACCTGACCTGCCTCTTGAGAAATTTGTATGCAGGTCAGGAAGCATCGGTTAGAACTGGACATGGACCAACAGACTGGTTCCAAATAGGGAAAGGAGTACATCAAGGCTATATATTGTCACCCTGCTTATTTAACTTATATGCAGAGTACATCATGAGAAATGCTGGAGTGGAAGAAGCACAAGCTGGAATCAAGATTGCTGGGAGAAATCTCAATAACCTCAGATATGCAGATGACACCACCCTTATGGCAGAAAGTGAAGAGGAACTTTAAAAGCCTCTTGATGAAAGTGAAAGTGGAGAGTGAAAAAGTTGGCTTAAAGCTCAACATTCAGAAAACGAAGATCATGGCATCCAGTCCCATCACTTCATGGGAAATAGATGGGGAAACAGTGGAAACAGTGTCAGACTTTACTTTTTGGGGCTCCAAAATCACTGGAGATTGTGACTGCAGCCATGAAATTAAAAGACACTTACTCCTTGGAAGGAAAGTTATGACCAACCTAGATAGCATATGAAAAAGCAGAGACTTTTGCCAACAAAGGTTCGTCTAGTCAAGACTATGGTTTTTCCAGTGGTCATGTATGAATGTGAGAGTTGGACTGTGAAGAAGGCTGAGCACCGAAGAATTGATGCTTTTGAACTGTGGTGTTGGAGAAGACTCTTGAGAGTCCCTTGGGCTGCAAGGAGATCCAACCAGTCCATTCTGAAGGAGATCAGCCCTGGGATTTCTTTGGAAGGAATGATGCTAAAGCTGAAACTCCAGTACTTTGGCCACCTCATGTGAAGAGTTGACTCATTGGAAAAGACTCTGATGCTGGGAGGGACTGGGGGCAGGAGGAGAAGGGGACGACAGAGGATGAGATGGCTGGATATCATCACTGACTCGATGGATGTGAGTCTGAGTGAACTCTGGGAGTTGGTGATGGACAGGGAGGCTTGGCGTGTTGCGACTCATGGGGTCGCAAAGAGTGGGACACGACTGAGCGACTGATCTGATCTGATCTGATCTTACAAATGCCTAAACACCCACTTTGTTAACAGAAGAATTGAAAATGTATGCATAATTTATCGATATAGTATATACATATAACTTGGCAATGTAATTACAGTTTGTAAGAATATGTACACCGGGATTTCCCTGGAAGTCCAGTGGTTACTGGGACTCTGCACTTCCAATGCAGGGGGCACAGGTTCAATCCCTGGTTGGGAGGATTTCACATTGCCACGTGGCCTTGCCAAAAAAGTTAAAAAAAAAAAAAAAGAAGAAATACACTAAGAAAAATACACTCAAGTTCATCCCTGGGACCCACAAAGAATGATGCATCCCAGGAACACCCTCATCGATGCAGGCTGGCAGTCACAAGGGCTAGGGGCTCTTTCTCTTAGATACCCCCACACAAGTCAACGAGGAGTCCTTCCACTCCTGGAAATGATCAGTGCCTCTCTGTTCCACCAAGCATGCGGACAGGCTGTTAAGGAAGAGACCAGCAAGGCTGCTCACCCAAGGCTGATCATTCCACTCAGCAAAGCTGAAAGCAGTATGAGAAGCAGAGGGTGGGTGAGGAACGGAGGAAATTTCCATGTAGGAAAGAAAACAGTTGTGCACACCTATTTATTTTCTCTTGCACAAAGATCACCTATTTTCCTTTAGGAGAAGGGAAGAGAAAGGTAATCACCATGTATTTTGTGAACCAAACTACTTTTATGTTTAACACTTTTCTGTAACCAAGTATAAATCATGTTGCTAGAGCATTCTTGATATAACTTGTGTCAGAGTGAGCCATCTCACCCTTTGAACATAACCTTTTGAAAATGATATTGTCATGTATATGGAGCTTGAATGAGGGAAATGAACATAAGATGAGGGGAAGGAGAACAGGCCTTGACTTCTGAAATGCCATGGTTTGTTGTTGTTGTTTTAAGTTGTAAATTTGAATCAGAATAGTAAAAATGAAAAACTGAAAAAATAACCCTCTTACTAAACTAGAAATAATCTAAGCATCATACAAAAGGGAAATGGCTCAATAATGGCACATAGAATAAAGGAATATTATGCTACTAAATTTAAGCTACTAAATTAGTACTAAAGAAATTACCACACTAAATTAACAAGTATAGAATACAAATGGGTATATACCATAGTTACTAATAAGTAAAACAGATGCAAGAATGGGTACGTCCTGAACAGACAGGGATGTGAAAGAGTTGACATGTTACTGTGATGGGAAGATGACTGAGTTTTACTTACTTTCTCTTTTTCCTATTTTCCACAAGTTTTCTTTGATGACAGTATTATAAGATAATGATAATATGACCATAGCACAACATAAAAATTAAAATATTTTAAAAATCTGAGATGTAAATATGAATTTTGTCTGGTGTATGGTAATCTTTTAGTGCTCCCCAAAAATGAACTGGTCCAGCTCATTCTGGAGGAAACTGAATATCTAATCCATTATCTCTGTAATGGGATGTACTTCTAACACTTAAAGGACTAAGGGTGAAGAAGTAGTCTTCCAGCCTTGACAGCTTATACTGGTGTCATGGGAATCATCTTAGTTTAGTTAAAAGAAATCAGCTAACTCTACACTCGCAGCTATTCTTCACTCACCAGTACTTTATTGAAAACTTATATATTCCACCTCCACTGACAAGCCACCCTTGCTCATTCTAGCTAACATGAATCTTCTCCTTTTTGAACATCCACAGCCTAACTATCAATACTACTTATTTGGGGGTCATAATTTGTATTGTTAGTAACTCTGTATGTGTGCACATGTGTGTGTGTGTGTATTAATTATAAATTCCATTAGAGTTTGTTATTCTCCTGCAAACAAGTATGGGAGAAAGGTCCAAGAAACAGTCATTGGTGAGAAAGACAACGGCACACTCAGTCACATCTCAGCCAGATGCAGATCATAACCAGAACGGGGGTTGTGAATGTCTCTGAAAAGTAAGTGAGCCTCTATTCTGTTCTCTGCATCTATGTGTTTGTTTGCATGTGGTCTGGCTTGGTTTGGTGGGGAGAGTGAAATGGGTAAAGGGGATCAAAGGTATGATGAGAGGTGGAAACAAAATTTTTGGTGGTGAGCACACTGTAGGGTATACAGAAGTAGACATATAACTTTGTACACATAAAACCTATCTACATTATAAACCAGTTACCTCAATAAAAGAATAAGTTAAAGGCAAGTGAGCCTCTAGCTGGAATTTGATCACATCCTTTGGATGTTGATAATCTTCTAGATCATCTATCTGTTTATCATCTTTATTTGCTTTTTTGGCACTCACTTTTATCTAGAAACTGGACTATTAATAAAGACAATGTTCTTAGATATTCTGAGAAGACAAATTTCCATGACAGGTGGCCATCACTAAGTAATTTCCTAAACTACCTAATGTGCAAATGTATCCCTTTACCTTCAAAAAGCTGAAGGATTTCCAAGGTTGCTAATGGATTTTTCCTTAAGGTTTTAACAACAAAAATTTAACATAAATGTCAATTTTTTCCCAGTGTCTTTAATGATTTAGCACTGTGAAAAACACCCCAAAATTTTGAGGTTTAAAATAGTAATAATTTTAGTATCTCCCATGAACTTGGGAAGGGCTCAGCTGGGTGGTTTGGCTTGGTCTCTGTGAGGCTGCAGTTGGATGGTGATTGGAGCTGAGACAGCAGGTGCTAGCTAGAAGCTGGTCGGTCATCTTTCTGTTCATGGAGTCTCAGGACTTCTCCATGTGGTCACTCCACCTGGGTTAGTTTGGGTTTCCTCATAGCATGGTAGCTTTAGAGCCAGACTGTTTGAATGGCAGCCAAAGGCTTTAAAGGAATTACTTCCACTGAGCTAGGTGAAAACTACACTGTTTTTAAAACTTGGCTTAAAAGGTCATTTTAACTGTTCTCTTGGCCAAGACAGTCATGACAGCTTGCCAAGTTTCAAGGGGAGGGGGTACAACACAGACCCCACCTCTCAATGGGAGGAATGTTGGGATGGGAGATAGAATTGTGACCATCTCTGGAAATATCATCTGTCACAAGGAGACATATCTGTCAATGTATTCCATGCGATTAGCAACATTTTCATTTGCTAAACTGTAATGCTGTTTTCTACCATCACTGGCAGAAGAAAGCTAATTTTCTAGTGGGTGAACTCTTTTGTAAAAATCGGAAACTATACCCGGTTAGCGAAGGATTATCCTTCCTGTTTCAGTTTTGGAAAATGCTATTTGGTACACACACAAAAGGCTTAGAGGAAAGGGACAATAAATACTAACTCTAGTCAATTTGGAATTCTTAGAGATTTATAGGTTTTACAGTTCTGCTGTATATAAGCAGGGTTTTCCCTATTTCATAGCAAAGCTTTCTGTATACAAAGAATCAACACCCAGAAAAGGTTGGCTTTGTCATGTTGCAGCACAGGACCAAAACAAAGGTACTGTTAGCCTCGGCATTTCTAATCTAGCTGATAACAGTACTGTAGACTTATATAGCACTGTCCGCCCTAAAAGGTGGTTAAAATAATGTCAACTCGTAATATTTAAAACTATAAACTTTTTGTAGCACTTCCACAGATTTTTTAATAATCTGCAGGCAGGTTACTCTCATTTGAAAGATAAGAAATGGGAGAGGCACATGGAGATCTAGTGGCACAGGTCATATAGCTAGCTGGTGGCAGAAAGCAGAAATAGGAATTCAGGACCAACAAATGCAGGCTAGGATTTCTTCCTGCTCAGGACTGTGGGGTAGGATAGGTGTAAAATTTCCTATGGCTAAAGAGACATATTCATAGAGACATAAAGAGACAGAGACGAGGTGACTGAGTCTCCCTTTTCGGTACATCATAAACAGTATCCTTTGAAAGTATGACAGTGTGACTATAGCTCACTCCTCTCAAAGGATGAGGAAGGGGAGGGGAAATCTTGGGGTTCTAAGTGTTTCAAAGACTATCAAAAAGACTGTCACAAACCTTGAAAACATCGTTGATTCTCAGAATTTGATGTGCATAATATACAGAATGTTATTAACTTGTTTTAACCAACCTTCAGCAGAAATCTTGTCAATGTATTGTGAATATAGGGTTTGCTAGTCATTCAGAATCTTTTTCCAAGCTATTTACTCTAATTATAACATACTGAATGTAATTAGGGAGAATTTTAGCTGCTTTCAAAATGCTAGAAATTGTACATGATGAGAAAGATGTGTAAACTAGATAGAAAGTGCTAATAATCTGTCAGTTAAAAACTTGGCTAATTACTCAGTTATACAAATATCTGTAATAAACTAAGGAATTTGGGGTCATAAGTGATCTCTCAGTGTAGAGATGTGTCTGTACCACTCCTGTACTCCTTCCCAACCAAAGGGACCATATAGAAATCAGCCTTAGACAGGCTACAAATCCTTTCTCTGATTTATTCTTTGAATTGAAAGGTTTTGTATAAGCAGATATTCCTAATATATCAGAATTTGGAATATATTCAAGTCAACCCTCTTAAAAAATAAAGTGTATTGGCTATGATTCTATAAAACTTTTCAGTACATGGAATCTTTGAAGGCTAGTTTTATCCAGTCAGCTGGGACCTGCTGTTGCCAAAAACCATGCAACATCTAAGACTGAAAAAACAGCTGTGCATTTTGAAACTCCTGCCCATAAACATTTAAAAGACAAATGGTACATCAAGCTATCATATAAATGACATTGTGTCTACATTCTTTTAAAGTAATAAACATATCATTTATCTTGCTTATTACAACAAGAACATTCCATTTTGTTTTGGCATTGGTCATTTCTCACTATACCTTCTTCCCATCCTCCCCATTTGTATCACAATTTTTTTTTTCTTTTATTTCAGACTTTTGGTCCACTCTAGTTTCTTCCCAGCATTATTTGCTTGGTATTTCCCTTCTCTGTTTAACTTGTCTTTCACTTCCCTGATTATTTTTTCATTAAATGTTTACTGCAAGATAAAAAAAAAAAAAACGTATTTGAGGATTAGACATAATTGACCAGGTAATAGAGACATCTGTCTTGAAGAATATGTGATCTACTTAGGTAACATCACTCACTTACACATAAGAAAGACCAAAACAGATTCCTGAAGAGATGCAAAATAGTATGATGTAAGGAGAGTGTCTGGGCTTCCTGGGTGGCACTAGTGTTAAAGAACCTGCCTGCCAATTCGGGAGATGCTGGAAGACAGGGTCGATCCCCGGGCTGGGAAGATCCCCTGGAAGAGGGCATGGCAACTCATTCTAGTATTCTTTCCTGGAGAATCCCATGGACAGAGGGGCCTGATGGGCTGCAGTCCATTGGCTGTGAAGAGTTGGACATGACTGAAATGACTTAGCATGCACACACAAGGAGAGTGTCTAAAAGCTAACAGGGAATTATTTATGATTAATCTCACAGGGTAGCGTGAAAAGGTAAGTGTCAAGTAGAGTGTCAGAGGATGGTGGAATTTCAAGGGCAAAAGAAAGAAGGAGCAAATAACATACAAGATGACTACAAAGAGATAGCCTGGTTGTCATGTTTGGTCTCCTAAAGGTCAAACAAAGAATTATTAATGTGTGTCCCAACAATAGGTTCTTCTGCAGGTTCCACAAAAATTTATCACAATTCTCACTTTCTTTTTCTTTTTATATGCTAAGCTATCTGAATGCATATATTCTAAATTGCCTCCATGTATTCACTAAATTGCTTCCAAGTATTCATCACTCATGTCTCATCCCAGACAATCTGGTTACATTTCATTTTGATTAACAAAAAGTCCACAGAGGTCACCAATGACCTGACTTATTTGCCTATTTTGTTCTTTTTTTTTTTTTAATTTGTATTATATTTAATTTTTATTGAATTATAATTGACATATAATATAATGTTAGTTTCAGGTGTACAACATAGTGATTTGGCAGTTTTTTAATTTTAATTATTTTTTTATTGAAGGATTTTGCTTGACAAAATTTTGTTGTTTTCTGTCAAACCTCAACATGAATCAGCCATAGGTATGTATATATCCCCTCCCTTTTTTTTTTTTTTTTTTGTTGGCAAAGTAATGTCTCTGCTTTTTATTTTTTTTAATTTTATTTTATTTAACTTTACAATATTGTATTGGTTTTGCCATATATCAAAATGAATCTGCCACAGGTATACATGTGTTCCCCATCCTGAACCCTCTACCCTCCTCCCTCCCCATACCATCCCTCTGGGTCATCCCAGTACACCAGCCCCAAGCATCCAGTATCGTGTATTGAACCTGGACTGGCAACTCGTTTCATATATGATATTATTCATATTTCAATGCCATTCTCCCAAATCATCCCACCTCTCCCTTTCCCACAGAGTCCAAAAGACTGTTCTATACATCAGTGTCTCTTTTGCTGTCTTGTATACAGGGTTATTGTTACCATCTTTCTAAATTCCATATATATGCATTAGTATACTGTATTGGTGTTTTTCTTTCTGGCTTACTTCACTCTGTATAATAGGCTCCAGTTTCATCCACCTCATTAGAACTGATTCAAATGTATTCTTTTTAATGGCTGAGTAATACTCCATTGTGTATATGTACCACAGCTTTCTTATCCATTTATCTGCTGATGGACATCTAGGTTGCTTCCATGTCCTGGCTATTTTAAACATTGCTGCGATGAACCTTGGGATACACGTGTCTCTTTCAATTCTGGTTTCCTCAGTGTGTATGCCCAGCAGTGGGATCGCTGGATCATAAGGCAGTTCTATTTCCAGTTTTTTAAGGAATCTCCACACTGTTCTCCATAGTGGCTGTACTAGTTTGCATTCCCACCAACAGTGTAAGAGGGTTCCCTTTTCTCCACACCCTCTCCAGCATTTATTGCTTGTAGACTTTTGGATTGCAGCCATTCTGACTGGCGTGAAATGGTTTGGTTTTGATTTGCATTTCTCTGATAATGAGTGACGTTGAGCATCTTTTCATGTGTTTGTTAGCCATCTGTATGTCTTCTTTGGAGAAATGTCTACTTAGTTCTTTGGCCCACCTATTTTGTTCTTGAGCTCAGCTTCTCTTATCTTAAATATCATTCGACACCAACTCCATGACTTTATCTTCAGAAACAATGTACATTTCTTTTCATTGCCAATTTGATGCCTGTGAAAGCCATTCTTATAAAAGTGGTTCTCCCATCTCCCTCAAGCATGAATGAATGTTCTCTCCTGAAGTTTAGTGACGCTACTTTCCCCTTAGTGCTCAGTTCCTTTTCAGTCAACAGTTCCCACGATCCCACCCAATGCGTGTTTGCACCTGACTCTCCCAGTGCAATCCTCAGCCCAATATTTCTTATTGGCTATGGTTTGTCATCACACAGATTCCTTGCCAATAACAAGTGAAATATAGCCACAGCCAAGTTCGTTACAGAATCACTATTCCCAGTTTACAACAAACACTCCCTTTCATGTCATTTTCTTTGGCTTTACTGATGATGAGGATAATCTCTTTCCTCTCTGTGTCCTTACTCGCAGGAGGCCATCTTTAAGTTCTCATTTTCTGTTCTCCATTCTGCCAAGTCTCTCTATTTTTATCTTACTCTTAGGTCTTAGACATGTTTCTTTCTCTTATTTCTGAAACGGCTGTCTTCATTCAATCTCTAACACATTCACAACGGGTCTAGCATATTGACCACCCCCTGGTTTCCATCCCTCCTTTTGTTCTCAGGAGTTCAACTTACATCTGAGCAACTTGCTTTTATGTAACTCTCCAGACTGGTCATAAAGTGTGTACCCAATAAATGTTGGAAGCTGACATTTCCTGTCACTTGAGACTATATCTTGGATGGATTATATTTTTCCCTCTTTTTCATTAGTGCTTGGAATGCTTTTTTCAAATGGAACTAGCATCCTTTTTGTATTGAAATTCCTCTTGGCAACTGTGATCTTTCAGAAAAAAAAAATTTTTAGTAGTATCTTGGAGAAGGATTTTTAGAGATTTAAGTGAGCCTGTTTTTTTTTTCCTTTGAGACCTCACACTTACTTTGTATCTGATTTTTATTGTCTGCTGAACTTGGCCTCTAAACCCACAGGGCAGAAATTAGGTATAAAGTGTTCATTCGTGTGAACAGCATCAGCGCTTAGTCAATAATGCACTGTCTACTTTTAGCTCTGCCTTTGTAAAGTGAATGAGAAATCCCACACGGAAAAGCCTGTAATGAAAAGATACACCATGGCCAAGAGGATATTGTACAGATCGTATCACCACTTGGGTCACATGATAAATTCTCCCTGCAAAGGAGAGTTCGCACATTCAGAAAAGAAAGTACAGCCAAAATTGTAGTGTTGGCACAGCTCAGGCCCAAATCTATCAGTTGTTTCTAGTAACTATATAAACAGAAGCACAGAATCTTGAGCAGCTTATAATTAAAGACTTCTAAAGAACTGATCTGTATAAATACAGAAACTGTAAGTGTTCAGTTTATATAGGCTTTTTAAAATAGGAGTGTTCTGACTCACAAACATTATTAAATATGTACACAAACTACTCACATCTTGATACATAGCTATTATTTGATTACAAAAATAAAACATTGCTAATGCAATACTTCCCAGAGTACATGTTCAAATTAATTGGCCTAGTGCTCCAATTATAACATGCAAAGAATACAAGGTGATTTCCTTCTTGCATTGAACAGAAATCAGAAATTAAAATTTTGTAAAAGCTCCAGTTCTCAGGTGACTACTTTTCAGCTTCTCTCTTTAAACTGGTAGACCCAGATGTTTTTATTCTCTCCCCTTTGACTCTTTCCTAAAATGTCACTCTCTCCCTGCCAACCCCCGGCCCCTCCCCAGGCTCCAATAGTTTACCTACTGTACAATGTTGCTGGGAGAGAGTCACATATCAAATGCAGTCACTAAATATTAATGTCTATCTACTGTGTTACAGAAAATGTTGCAGGCATTTGAGATACAAAAGTGAGACAAATCAACAAAAATCCTTTCCCACATGGAGCTTACACTCTAGAGGAGGCAAGCTAACAACAATAGAAATGAATGAGACATTTAAGTGGATAAGCAGAATAAGGGACTTTTGGGGTGAGGACAACGGCCAATGATCAGGGTAGGCCTCATGAAGGTGGTATTTGAGCAGACTTAAAGGAGGCAAGGAGAAGGCAATGGCACCCCACTCCAGTACTCTTGCCTGGAAAATTCCATGGATGGAGGAGCCTGGTAGGCTGCAGTCCATGAGGTCGTGAAGAGTCGGACACGACTGAGGGACTTCACTTTCACTTTTCACTTTCATGCATTGAAGGAAATGGTGGCCCACTCCAGTGTTCTTGCCTGGAGAATCCCAGAGACGGGGGAGCCTGGTGGGCTGCCGTCTATGGGGTCGCACAGAGTCGGACACGACTGAAGCAACTTAGCAGCAGCAGCAAAGGAGGCAAGGGACTTGGCCATCTGTGGAAATAACATACCTGTTGGAAGAAGAGCAAGTACAAGGGACTGGATGCAGGAACATGTAAAGAGGGCTTCAGAACAGCAAAGAAACCAATGTAGCTGGAGCACCATGAGCAAGGAGGTAGGAGATTTTATGAGAGGAGAGGAGAGATATAAGAAAGCATTAAATCCTAGAGGAACAAATCTTGGCTTTTACTGTGTGTGAGATGAAAATCTATTATGGCATTTTGAGTAGAGGAGTGACAAGGTCTTTACTACATTTTAAAAGATGACTCCTGTTGTAGTGCTGAGATAGGTTCTAAGGAATCAAGAGAGAAAGCAGAGAGACATTCAGAAGGTTAGTGCACTCCATGGACAGAGGAATGGATGAAGAAGAAACGGTACATATATACACTGGAGTTATTACTCAGCCATAAAAAGGAATGAAGTTGGGTTATTTGAAGCAATGTGGATGGACCTAGTGTCTGTCACACGGAGTGAAGTAAGTTAGAAAGAGATAAACAAATATGGTATATTAACACATACATGTGGAATCTAGAAAAATGGTACAGATGAAGCTATTTGTAGGGAAAGAACAGAGTCACAGATGTAGAGAATGGATATTTGGACACAGGAGGGGTGGCGGGGGCTGGGATGTACTGGAGATTAGGACTGATACATATATACACTACCATGGGTAAAACAGATAGCTAGTGGGAAACTGCTGTGTAGCATGGGAGCTCAGCTCAGGGCTCTGTGATGACCTAGATGGGTGGGATGGGAAGGATTGGGAGGAGGTCCAAGAGGGAGGGGACACATGTACACACATAGCTGAGTCACTTCATTGTACAGCAGAAACTAACACAACATTGTGAAGCAGCTATATTCCAATTTGAAGAAAAGAATGATCAAAGATTGTACCACAGTGGTAGCAATGAAGGTGGTGAGAAGGGGTAGGGTTAAGGATATATTCTGAATATAGAGTCCACAAGATTTTCTGAAAGATTATATGTGAGATGTGAGAGCAGAGAAAATCACAGATTAACTCCAAGATACTTTGGTCTGAGCACCTGACATGGAGAAGACTACAAGTTGAATGGATCTGGTGGGGAAAGACTGGAAATTCACTTTAGAATACATGATGCCAGACAATTCATTCACACTATCCAAATTTGTTAGCAGTCATAAATTAGAAGTCCTAAGAATGAAACAGCTTTTATGGGCCACCCCCTAACTCATCTCAGATTTTGGTAGAAGCTTAAGTCACAACAAGGGCACAGAGTGAGAAAAAGAACTATAGTTGGCTCTTGAGTCAAAGAGATTTTTAGGGTGTTATCTGTGATGGTGTCAAAGCAAAGAGTAGAAAGTGTGGAAATGTAGTATGTTGTTTGGAAAAAAACAAAAATCAGGCCCAAAGTTTTCATTTTGTCTCACCTATAAGAATAAAGAAAATTCATAATTATAGCAAATTGGCTGGATCGTTTGCATTGGGCTCTGACTCATACAAATCAGTGCTGTACAGGCCTCCTGAAGGCAGGTCTTTACTCAGAGGGAATGAAAGTGATTAAGAGCCAGCCAGTCATTCAGGTTGGTATTCAAGGTGGCAGATCACTTATTTTCCCACTTAAACAAATAGATAGTGCTTAGTTTCTTTGTTAATTTCAGACTGTGAAGGTGGGGAATAATTTAGGATAAAGGAATAGAATTAATATTATGTAGGAAAATGTGCAAAGGGAAGTCTGTACAACTGATTTTCAGTTGGATTGGAACTGATTATTCAAAAACTTCCCTACATACTTATAGATAACTAATGATTTTGGCATGCTGATCATTCAACAGTAAACGTTTAATATTGCTCCACAGGATCATGGACTGTATTAGTGATAAAAAGCATAGTAATACAAGACCTTGTCATCAAGATCACTGTAGGCCTTCCAAGCCTATAAGGAGACTGGTGCTGCTATATCGCTTCAGTCGTGTCCGACTCTGTGCGACCCCATAGATGGCAGCCCACCAGGCTCCTCTGTCCCTGGGATTCTCCAGGCAAGAATACTGGAGTGGGTTGCCATTTCCTTCTCCAATTCATGCATGCATGCTAAGTTGCTTCAGTCGTGTCCGACTCTGTGCGACCCTATGGACAGCAGCCCACCGGGCTCCTCTGTCCACGTAATTCTCCAGGAAAGAATACTGGAGTGGGTTGCCATTCCTTATCCAATAAGGACACTAGATGGTCTTCAAAATAATCTGCAAGGGCACAGAAAACAATTTGGAATAGCCACGAGAGGGCAATAGGCTAACCAGGTATTTGACTAGGGAACTACTGTAAAGTCCTCTTTTAGGATGAGAAAAGGAATATTCTTTTAAGTTTCAGTGAGGGACAGACAACCAAACCACCAATTTTTAATGCTGGTTCCCAGCAATCATTTTCCCACAGGACTTTTCTACATCATAGGATTGAAAGATTAAATTTCTGCTTTAGATAAATACTTTAAATATGTATCAATCATTTAGAGTCTATTAAAGCATCACAAATGGTTATTATCTGTATTAATCAGGTCAGGCTATCAGTGACGTGGTAACAAACAGCCCCCAAATCTCAGCATCATAACATAGGAGGGAAGCTTTTATTTACATACTATTACTATGCTGCAGTTCATGGAGTCACAGACTTGGAAACTACTGAGCAACTGAACCACAACACTGTCTAATATGGTGGGGGCTTATCCTCTCTAGAGTTAATCAGAGACCAAAGTGCTGGAACACTCAGCTTCCTTGGGGATGAGAGACTGATTAGTTGAGCATAGGCTTCTTTCTGCCGCAGCCTTAAAATGAATCATGCCACCTCCTTCAGAGCCCTTAGGCCAAAGCTAATCATATCACTCCTACTAAACTGCAAGGATACTTACTTGGAAATATAAAGAGTATTTGGTGAGCGCTCTTCTTTTTCATGCCCTCTTTCTGTTTATTTACAGGACCCACAGCATGATTCTTCTTTAAGATATACACAGAAGTTGGTTGGAAACCATTTCAAAAAAAACTTGAAGTTCTTCATAAAAATCAGGTGAAAGATTCAACTTATTCCAGTCAGTAGTGCTTCTATCCAGAAAGAGCTTTCCTCTCTCAAGATCCTGCTCATACCAAGGCAAACTGAGCCAGAGCATTCCATGGAGTCAGCAGACACCCACCTCAGAACCTCCCTCAGCTAACGTGCTCAGAAGGAGATGAATATGGCCTGATTGCAAAGGGAATCACACATCTTCAGATTTGCCACATGCAGTTCTTTCTTTCTCACCATGGCCTGTGAGTGTGTACATTACAGAACACAAGGTACACGTGAAACAGAGTTTCTACCATAATGCCAAAGTTTATCATGAAAGAAGGAGACAGGAGAGGGAGAACATAATCTGTGTCACTAACGGTTTGAAGGATCGTGGAATCCAAGACAGGGACTGACCTATAAACCAGGCTGCTTCTACTGTAGCAACATCACAGAAATTTCAGACTGTTGTTTAGAATATTTTCTTCCTCATTCAGGGAAGCAGTCTTTTTAAGTATGACCTTCTAAGAAGTCCCGCTTCCCTACCACCTACAGCTAACCATAAAATCTATGAAGAATATGGCAAAGTACAAAAAGGGACTGAAACTTGAACATGGTGTTTCCAACATAGTTGAGTTTAAAATCTGGCCATTCTCCACTAACTTGCAAGCAAGTGATTTATTTTTAACATTTATTATCTTTCTTTGGGATCAAGATAAAGCTGTCAAAGAACTGTAGTCTATGTGTGTATATGTGTGTGTGTGTTGTTTCTGATGACCAGCTGTGTTTAGTCCCTCTTAAAGGTCAAAGGAAGGCTCCTTTCTTCTTCCCATCTGGCATATTTCTTACAAAGAACACACTGATATAAACACACATATTCCTCTTGTGCACTGAGTCTTGCCCTCAGATTGATTCTGGATTAGTCAATGGGACCTCACATATGATTCAGAGGGAGTTATGCCATGTGGGACTATATACTATTCATCTCAGAATGAATTCTATATACCAAACACTATTTACATGCTGCGCAGGATACAAAGTTGGATCAAACACAGATATGACTCATGAATTAGCTTCAGTCCAATAGTCTGTCACCTGTCTTTAGTTAATCTTTCTGAAGGCGGAGGAAAACAAAGTTATATTTATATATCACTGCTCCTGAAGGCAATCAAAATAAGGAAAACAGCAGAAAATGATCAGGATGGCATGTAGCAAGAAGAGACAGAGGGATAGAAGATGGAAGAAGAAAAAAGTATCTGCTTGGATTCAGATAGTTTATTCCTTTAGATTCAGAACTTTTCTTCCTTGGCCTCATTGTCATGTCACTGTCAAACTGTGGGGTATGTCAATCTGGGCGATCCTGAACATATGCATTTCAATAGGATTAAACTCCTATTCTCAAACTGCTTCCTCCCAACTTTCTTATTTTTGTCAGTCCTTTCAATATTCATTACCAGACTTGAAACAACAGTTATCTTATTTTTGCTATTCTCTTTCAGTCCCCAAACCAAACTACTATGCCCAAGTTTTGCTGCTGCTGCTGCTGCTGAGTCACGTCAGTCATGTCTGACTCTGTGCGACCCCAGAGACAGCAGCCCACCAGGATCCCCCATCCCTGGGATTCTCCAGGTAAGAACACTGGAGTGGGCTGCCATTTCCTTCTCCAATGCATGAAAGTGAAAAGTGAAAGCGAAGTCGCTCAGTAGTGTCTGACTCTTAGCGACCCCATGGACTGCAGCCCACCAGGCTCCTCCGTCCATGGGATTTTCCAGGCAAGAGTACTGGAGTGGGGTGCTATCGCCTTCTCCGTGCCCAAGGTTTACTGCATAACTTTTCTCCCTTTCTGTTAACCGTCATAACTGAGGCTTCATCCTTGAGGATCTAGATGGCTGTCATTATTTCATATTTGACCTTCTCACTTTTAGTCTGCCACCTTCACATAATCATTTATGATTTTAGTTGACTTTTTTGGGATGTTGGTATTTATTGAGATAATAACTTATGTCCTTGCTAACAATCTTAACACTCAGAATTTTGATGTAATCACTGCATGCCCATCTCATAGGTTACATTTTCAAAAGCAATAAGGGAGCTCTGAACAGAATGCAACTATCACAGAACTAATGATTTCTTTCTCTTAATCTTTTCCACATCTTATAATGAAATTAATTTTGACATCCAAGTCACATTTTATGTTTACTCCATCATGCTTTGCCAAGAAACTAAGAGCTACCATGGATTCCAAGGCAGTGAAAGTATGCCCCTATCTATGTAAATCAGACTTTTACTATACTCCACAACTTCAGTGAATTATTTTTTCTAATTAATCATTAATCTCAACTAAAATTGAAGTCCAGAATGTGTAATCTACGAAGCACTGAATTGCAGTGCTCGACAGAAAAATGTTCTGGAAAAATAAGGCAAAAGATACATTAAATTCAGGATCACATAATATCTATACAAAGGGTTGATATTTATTAAAATCTAAACCCTGGTATTTTGAAGCAAAAAAATCATTATTCATCCTAGCTGGAGAAATTGGTTAATAAAATGTCACTGAAGTCTCCATTGTTGCTTTTACTGCTGTTACTCTGTATGACAAGCTGTTGTTTAGAAGGCACATTTTACAATGGTAAGATACTTGGATATATGTGTAAGAATCAAGAAATGTACTACCTTTTATTAGTATTCCAGCAATGTAAATAACTCAAAGGCCTGACTCAAACTTACATCAGCACTGTCCTTGAAAAAAGCTTAGCAAAAGAAATTAAGAGTATAATTAAGATGGAAGTGATAATATCTAAAATACTAAAGAACAAATAGCATTTATCACAATTGGTAATTACAGATTAGAGTTTGTTTATAGCCTGTAAATAGTGCTTTGCCACTATAGCTCAGCACTTTGCCCAATCTCTGGTATAAAGATTCAGAAAATTTTTGTGGAGTGAATGAATTTTTTTTTTTTGAGTACCCTACAAACATTGGAAGAATCCATTCACAAGTAATAACTGAATCATCTTACCCACTATTTAAATATAAGCTATTAAGTTTTTGACAAATCACTGATGGCCTAGTTTATTTCATAGTTTTAAAAATGATTTTTCACATCTTAAAAATGTACACTTCTCACCAAAGCCAAATGGACTTATATTTGATCATTTAGAGTTTTAGTTTTTCTAAGCTGAATTGTTTCATTTTGGAAAACACAGGAGTTCTCACAAGGGATGCCAAAACCAACTAATAATTTGGAGAGGTTAGTTTTAGAGTTTCAGCTCAAGTGTGGTCACATGATCTCTTCAGCGCATTTGCCTATTATGTTTCCTCTTGGGCAAAGTCAAGTCACTCAACCTTTTTTTTTTTGGCTGATTACTTACTAACTGTGTGTGGATGTATGCACCTATATATATGTGTGTGTGTGTGAAAATATATGTATATATAATATACATTAGAAAGAAAGCTGAGTCCTGAAGAATTGATGCTTTTGAACTGTGATGCTGGAGAAGACTGTTGAGAGTCCCTTGGACTGCAAGGAGATCAATCCAACCAGTCCATCCTAAAGGAAATCAGTCCTGAATATTCATTGGAAGGACTGATGCTGAAGCTGAAACTCCAATACTTTGGCCACCTGATGCAAAGAACTGACTCATTGGAAAAGACCCTGATACTGGGAAAGACTGAAGGCAGGAGGAGAAGGGGACGACAGAGGATGAGATGGTTGAATGGCATCACCAACTCGATGGACATGAGTTTGAGCAGGCTGTGGGAATTGGTGATGGGCAGGGAAACCTGGTGTGCAGCAGTCCATGGGGCTGCAAAGGGTCGGTCACGACTGAGCAACTGAACCAAACTAATATATATTATGTATATGCATATGTGTACATTACATATATATATATATTATACATGTATATATATTGCCAACAAAGGTTTGTGTAGTCAAAGCTATGGTTTTTCCAGTAGTTATGTATGGATGTGAGAGTTGGACCATAAAGAAGGATGAGCACCAAAGAATTGATGCTTTTGAACTGTGGTGTTGGAGAAGACTCTTGAGAGTCCCTTGGACAGCAAGGAGATCAAACCAGTCAATCCTAAAGGAAATCAGTCCTGAATATTCATTAGAGGGACTGATGCTGAAGCTGAAGAGTCGGACACAACTGAGTGACTGAACAACAACAAAATATAAAGGGGGATTCCACGGTGGCTCAGCAGTAAAGAATCTGCCTGCAATGCAAGAGCTGCAGGAGACGTGGGTCTGATCCCTGTGTTGGAAAGATCCTTTGGAGGAGGGCATGGCAACTCACTCCAGAATTCTTGCCTGGAGAATCCCATGGACAGAGGAGCTTGGTGGGCTACTGTACATAGTGTTGCAAAGAGTCGGACTGAAGCAACTTAGCATGCAAGCGTGTGTGCGCACGCGCGCGTGCGGGCGCGCGCACACACACACACACACACACACACACAAAGAGGGGGAAGGTAAGGAGAGAATAAATCAGAAAGCTGTCGGATTTTAATAAGAAAAGATCCCGCCTTCTAAAATTCACCAGCCTTAACATAAATTGCTTTGTTTCTATTGATCTATATTTATAAGCCATATTTATTCACAGAAATATGCCCCTACCCTCTCCACTCTCTTCTTTTTTTTTCTACCCAAAAGGGCATGCAGGATCTTATTTCTGAAACAGGGACTGAACCAGTGCCCACTGCAGGGGAAGCATGGAGTCCTAACTATAGGACAGCCAGGAAATTCCTTCTACTCTCTCTTCTTATCTCTGTGTTATAGAGGACTTAAAATCAAACCTATAGTTTTGTAGAGTGGACATTGGCTCTTCTGCCAGTTTTTTTCATTGAGGGCATTACCAGGTCTGAAATTACTCTTGGCTTTTTTAGACTCATTAATGATTTTGTGAAAATGCAGCTCTCCTCTTAAAGGAGAAAATGTTGTTTAGGCCTCAATAGTCTCACGCATTGCTCATCACAACAAAAATCTACCCCAGCAGAGCCATGTCACCTTGATGATGGCTGGGGTAAATATTTAAAAGAATAAAAATAAGCCATTCATATTTTTAACACATCAAGGTTGTCTCAATGAATACAAAGTCCTGTGCATACACACCTTTATGAAATAAATGAGAGGCTTATTTATAATTATTATCCTTATTTCAACAGAAACACTAAGATATCTTTTAGTCACATAAGACATATCTTGATGTCAGAGGCATTTTCAACTGCACTGTATCTGAAGTCTAAACTGTTCAGTTCTTATGTGCGTGTGAATCGAGAGGGAGTATTGAAAACATCACCCAAGAAGCATTTTTGTGGATGCCCTTGGAATTGAGGTCAGCATGATTCACTCGGTTCACATGCTGGACCTTAAGGCACGATGACAAAACTGCCCCTGCTGCCCACAGCGGTAATGCGGCCAGCCAGCCCCATGTCCAGCCCACAGCTCCATCCAGCCAACTAGGAAACTGTGCTTTGTGGGCAATCTGGGATCGCCAAGAGAGGATGCAAGTTTGCTGAACAGTGGAAAGAGAAGCAGAGAGAAAACTGTGTTCATAATGAGGATACAGAGCAAAGCGTGAACCTGGAGCCATTTAGACTGTAAGCAATGTTAGAAGGGGAGAAAGACAGTGTTTCAATTGGTGTTATACTCAAATTGTGCTTTTAAATGTTAATTTGAAGCACTGCTTAGTCGCTCAGTCATGTCCCATGTCCAGCTCTTTAAGGAACCCATGGACTTCAGCCCACTAGGCTCCTCTGTTCATGGAATTCTCTAGGCAAGAATACTGGAGTGGATTGCCATTTCCTTCTCCAAGGGATCTTCCTGGCCTAGGATGCAGGATCAAACCCACAACTCCTGCATTGGCAGGCGGATTCTTTACTGCTGAGCCACCAGGGAAGCCCTGCTACTGCTGCTGCTAAGTCACTTCAGTCATGTCCAACTCTGTGTGACCCCCTAGACAGCCACCTACCAGGCTCTGCCACTCCTGGCATTCTCCAGGCAAGAACACTGGAGTGGGTTGCCATTTCCTTCTCCAATGCATGAAAGTGAAAAGTGAAAGTGAAGTTGCTCAGTCGTGTCCAACTCTTTGCGACCCCATGAACTGCAGCCCACCAGGCTCCTCCGCTAACTTGAAGGATATCCTTCTAAATAAAATTTTAGTTTATTATTTATTAAATTTAACTTAATAAAGTAATAATAATGATGATGATACCCAACTATAAGGTAAAAGCATCAGAAATCAAAGATTTTAAAGAAAAGGCTTAAGACTCACATTACAAAATGTCTTGCACATTAATAGCCATATATTCTCAAAACAGAGGCCTAGAATGATGTAGTGGAAAAAGTGATACCCAAACCTCACACCCACAGGTACTTCACCATAGCCAGGTGTTCACATCATGCACCCAGTATGGTTCATCTGTGTTCTTCAAGAAAAAAAAAAAGTTAAAATTTGTTTCAGCCAAGATGAGGAAAAATCATATCTTGAGTCCTGAACAGAGTATAACCTCTCTCCAGGTCATTGGTTGTTTAATAACTACAGGAATGACCATCAATCTGTGATCCACAGGACTTGCCTGTGTAACTTGCTTCACAAGAAGACTCAGTGGCTGGGGTTCCTAACTGAGACAGCTTTGCCTGGCCTGACTTGGGCTTCCCAGGCAAGAGTGCTCCATGTTGCCATTCAGTACCCCGCCCCCACCCCATCCAAGAAGCCACACTGCTGAAATGGCACAGGAATGGTGAAGAGTGAGGGAGGGTGGCAGCATGTGACAAAGTCTTGGTAGTCCTGTCAAGAGATGGCATTTACAACTTTTCTATGCTTTTCTTTCTAGAAAAAAATAAAAATAAAAAAATTGCATCTTTACAGACAGCAATCAAACAGAATGTACACATACATCTCAGAAGGTAGGTAGCCATCTTCATATCTTATTAACATTCATCTGGACTTTGAGACATTACCTTGGGCATGTATAAGGCTGGGGTGGAACAGAGGCAGGGGGAGCCAATTATAACCCTGAGAGGAAATGTATTTTCTTTCTTTTCCAGCATTTTATACATTTTTCTCCTGTCTCTTCACTCTGCTTTAGCACTTCCCGGCACAGACACTGAACTCTTTGACCTGCCAAATGGGAGACCCAGCTTACGTTAGCCTGTCTCTGTCCTAAGTTTTTGCCCTTCCATACGCCTCATTAAAAACTATTCATATTTTATATCAGAGGAGGCACAATTAACTTGCTTTTCCCAGATCAGCCCCTGCCCTGATGAAATGCCAAAGAGAGAAAAGTACTTCCTGGATGATCACAGACAAGGAGAAAACAAACACATACTGAGGAAGTGAAAGTTGGCAGTAATCGTGCAAGTGAAAACGGGCCCCAGGCCAAGTGTGACTGGTCCCCTCCTCCTTAGCCACAGGCTCCTATGCTAGCAAAAAGGAATTCTCTTTCTTTCTCTCTGTAGCAGGGAAAATGGTTTGGCATACCAAGAAGGAGATTCCTTGGAGAATGGGGTTAAGTGGGAAAGAAGGAGGAGTAAGAATTTAGTGTTAAAATCAAAGAGTAGCTGGCACAAGCACACTGCATCTTCACTACTTCCCCTCCCTGGTAAAAGTCTGGGAATACTCGGGGAGTGGTTGCTGAATCAGGTCAGAAAGCACATGAGCTGGCCACAGGAGCCTCTCATTGTCAAATATAGCTGTATGGGCCCCTTATAGTGATTAGCTCCAAACCAACACACAAGACACTTTTGACACTTTAAATGAGATACATCATTCAAAGGCATGAAAAAGTAAGCAAACCTTTTCATGGTTGTCTGCTAAGTGACCACTAAGTCCAGAGACTCTGAATTTTTT
This sequence comes from Bubalus kerabau, assembly GCF_029407905.1. Taxonomy (NCBI): domain Eukaryota; kingdom Metazoa; phylum Chordata; class Mammalia; order Artiodactyla; family Bovidae; genus Bubalus; species Bubalus kerabau. The sequence goes on from NC_073633.1 coordinate 67,976,331, forward strand.
AATTATTGGGAAAGTCAATGGGTTTGGTCACACAAATCTGAGAGCCTTAAAACTCTTGGGGACCAAGAACAGATACCTTAAAAACAAATCCTTTTAAAGCGATTTTAGTTATTGATGGACTTCAACAAGACCCAGCAGAGAGGTCTTGACCATAAAACACTCAGAAGTATACCATCTGCACCACTATACTCCTTCTCAGGCAGGGGTTTCTTGTAGAGCCAAGTACACAATTTTGTTAGTATTCTATTGCCTTACCAAAAATATGAAGTAGAGTAATGGCACACCTCTCACAGATATTGCAAATCTACGTCAAATTAAATCCCTCAGAACTTCATGCCAGATTTTTGAAGGATTGGCTAGATTGGATATTTCATGACCTCCTGGAGTTTCATCTCTTCCATACATAACAAGACTGTCTCACAGCTGTCTAGCAATTTACTAATGAACTTCCCAGACCTTGATTTAATTCTTACAAGAACTCTGACAAGAAAGCACATTGTTGTATAAGAGGATGCAGAAAATGTAAGATTTACTGAGGTCACACAGGTAGGGAGTGGCAGAGCCAGGAACTGAGTGGCTCACATCTAATGGTAACTTCGGTTCTGTCTACTCTGTATCACAGCTGCCTCCAGCTTGCTTGTTCCTGAGGGTTGGGCAGGCTCTGGGCTCACATATCCTCTACAGCAGTGGTCCCCAACCTTTTTGGCACCAGGGACCAGTTTCATGGAAAATAGTTTTTCCATGGAATGGGGTGGAGGGATGGTTTCAGGATGATTCAAGCTCAATACATTTATTGTGAACTTTATTTTTATATTTATTACATCAGCTCCACCTCAGGTTATCAGGCATTAGATCCTAGAGGTTGGAGACCTCTGCTCTACAGGAGGCCTGGCATGTACCAGTACTTGCTCTACATCTTTGAGAGCTAGAATGTCCTATTACTTTAACTGTTCTCCATCTGTCCCTCCCACTTCCCTCCTTCCCTCCCTCTCTCCTTCCTTCCTCCCAGCCTCTGGTCTATTCACCCAATTATGTAACACATCTGTATTGAGTATCTGAGTACCTACAATACTCAGTGTACACAGACACCAAAGTGATGGGAAGACAAAAATCATGACAACCATCTTACCAATTTTTTAAGGGCCAGCTGAAGCCCAAATCTCTTCCTGAAGACTTTTCTGCCTCTCTATTCTTAAAACTCTTATTGCTCTTGTAAATGCAGCATGTAGTCAAAACTGGAAATATTTTGGTCTCCTGCAAAGCTGGGATTGATTGATCAGTGTTTATTCCTTGTGTTCATAATGGCTCCACAGGTTGGTTCCAAGGTTTTTGATTAACACACAAAAATTATATTATTCTCTTTATCTCCCATAGTGCTGAGCATTTCATATTCCATCATATGTGCTAAATAAATTTTCACAGGTGAATTAATTGCTGTTCTCTTTAAATCTGTTGCAATAGGGGTAGTAGATGGACCATATTACATCTAAATTCACCTACGTATTGTGGTTGCTAATAAAATACTCAAATTCTCTTTTTCTATATTTTTTTAGCTTAAGTCTGTGATGCAACCTGATAAAACATCTGAATCTTGTATGTCTCCTGGGGAGCTAATGATTTCAAAGTAATTTATCTGAAAGGAATGTATTTGATTATCCTGTTTCGTACACCCCATTTCTCTTTTTCTCTAAGATACAATTTCTCTTAGCCTCCTCAGAGACTTGGGAAGACAGTTTCGGGAGTCAGGAAGGGTTCTAGCAGGATAAGTAAGAATTTCTTGACTAGTTCTGAGGGATAGCTAGCTTTTGTAGATAATAGTAGTAGTAGCAGCTGTAGTGGTAGTAAGGCCACGAATCAGAGTATTGTTTCTTTTAGAATTTGGACCTAGTAGCCCCCTGTGAGTAAGAGATGATAACACTATTCCCATTTCACAGCAAGCTTAAGAAATGTTCCTCACATCATGTATTTAGCAACACGCAGACAGAAGTCTAACCTAAGGTTTTTTTTTGTAAACTTTGTATTTTATATTGCTGTCTAGTTCATTAACAATATTGTGATAGTTTCAGGTGTACAGCAAAGTGATTCAGTTACACATATGCATGTATTTATTCTTTTTCAAATTCTTTTTCCATTTAGGTTGTTATATTATACTGAGGTTTTCTAATCTCACATTCAATGTTCTTTCTCATGTGTGTATTTCTTTTCCTTTTAAAGTAAGTTCATGTATAATATGTAAAAGCTAGTATTACTGAAACCAATGTTTTCCATGGAATCATAATTTCATGGGATACTATAAAATTTAACAGAAACAAAAGAAGTCCAATAAATTTGGAAAACAATAGGTTAAAAGTGTTAAGCCGCAATATTCTTGGAGCATTTAACCCACTGTTGTGTACTGTGGTGTGTTGGGATTCTCCATGAGTGCAACATTTCCCAGACCCTTTGGATTGTGGAGAATGTAGTATACAGCAGGAATATGAGAAGTGTTTCTCAAACTGATATGACCAATGAATCATTATACTGACCAATATCTCCTGAGATCTGTATCCCAGGACACACGCTTTGGGCAATTCTGATCTCTATCAGTGTCTCTTCTCTCCCTACTAAAGTGTTTCCTATTGTGGATTCTTGCTATGTCATGTCTTTAAAGGAAAAGATGTCATGTCTTTAAAGGAAAAGATGTCATGTCTTTAAAGGAAATCAGTTAAAGGAAATGATACATTGAAAATGTATCTTACTTCAATAAGACCACAAAGGAAAATGCAAATATGTCTTATACCCTACTGGCATTTGAAATTGCATTTGGTGCTTCAGTTATTAATTTATTTCTGTAATAGTTTAACCCATATAAAGAAGCATGTCATTTCTACCATTTAAACTCTGTCAGTAAAATGATCATTATGTCTTTTTAACAGAAAGTATTCTCTTCATATTTATGAGTTGCATCTGGCAGAGAAAAACTGTGTAATTTATACAGTTCATTACCACAATGGTAACAAGAATAAGAATCAGAGCAGCCCTTAGGATATTACAAAACAAATATGAAACTAGTCCTCGCTAGTGTTGGGCTCCACTTGGGGAAAAATACTTGGTGTTACATATGTATGTGGAACAGAGAAATCGAGTTTCCCTACCCTGCAGGAAGCACACATCACAAATATGCTTTTATATGTTAAACAAAATATTAATAAAAGGCCCAAATCTTTCTTCAAATATTTCCTTCTGTATCTCCATGCCTTTTAACTTGGGAAAAAAAGACTTGAGCAGCAATGGTCTTAAGGCCTTGTCTTTCTCTGTATACAGACCACATCCTCATGTGTCCCACATGACAGGGTCAGAATGGAGTTGGTTCAATTAATCCAAATACTTCCATGCAGGGTACTGATGATCAAAACTGAATCCACTGTGTTTTCCTCTACATTAGAAGCTCTGCAAATCCGTGTGACAAAATGGGGAATCACTAGACAGTACTATCAAATAAAACAGAAGAAAAATATCACAGTTAAAACTCTTGCACTAAGCTATGTCAGGTCTTAGGTAATATAAAAATCAGTGTGGATATGCTTCTGGAATTCGGGCACATAGCATAAAATTGCAGAAAGGCTTTCAAAGGATGAGACAGGTAGACGAAGTAACGTTTATTAGTCCATGCATGCTCAGTTGCTTAGTTGTGTTTGACTCTTTGTGACCCCATGGACTATAGCCTGCCAGGCTCCTCTGTCCATGGGTTTTTCCAGGCAAGAATACTGGAGTGGGTTGTCATTTCCTCCCAGGGGATCTTCTGGATCCAGGGGTCGAACCTGCATCTCCTGCATTGGCAGGCAGATTCTTTACCTCTGAGCCATCAGGGAAGCCCTTTTATTAGTCCATAATAGCAAAAACATTGAGTCCTTTATAGGGCTCCCCCCCCACCTCCATTTATTATGGAACACCTACCAATAGCCAATACACACACAAAAATCTCCAGCAGAGAATGAGTGAGAGCAATTAGAACAAATGTTTACTGGGCTGGAAAACTCGAAGGGAGACTTTGGATCTTTGGATTATTCACTGAAGAAACACCCCCAAAGTGCCCTTGCATTCTGTGAAAACTTGGAAGTGAAAGACAAGTTCCTTTACCATTCGAGTCCAGTGAAATAAATTCCTGTAGCATTTCAGAAGGTGAGGGATGTCAAACTACAGCAGTACTATTCCAAGAGGTTAAAGGGCTAAAGTGCAGCATAAAGAATTAACATTCCTTAGTGGGAGGGGGACTCCATTAGCCCATTAGCCTTGCAGGCCAACACAGAAGTTCAAGATAGAATTCATCCATCTTAATCAGATGTTCTCTACCTATACCATAAAGCGATAGCACCAACTTCCCAAGGGATGAGAAGGTTTAACATTGACTAATATTGTTGAGGGGTATCTCTCATACATAGACACTTTTTTTTTAAAACTGATGCCTGTGTATAAGATGTCAGATTACAGCGTATAGTAATCTTTGTACTTAGAAAATTGGTCCAAGTAAGAATGAAGGACTAACACTTCATTTCCACCTCTTAAAAGACTCATTCACTGTTGTTTAATGGTTTATAGTCTCTCTCTCATTCAGATGACAGCAATAGGATCCACCTCTGATTTTTATTCAGGGTTTTCAAGTCCTACCACTTGCCTTGATCCAAAAAGTATACAGTAGATAGTAGGTGAATAAACGGATAAATAAACACATTTAAAAGTAAACTAAGGATACAGCATCTCAGACATTTACTCCAGGCTCTGATTTAACCAAGATTTATGGTAGGTAAAAACTGTACTCCATTAAAAGTTGTTTGATTTCATCATGCATGATCTCCAGAAGTAACTGAAAGCATAATGCATTTTAAAATTTTCAAAATGAATTACTTTTTTTATTACTTAGAATGTATGCAGTATTTTAACATTTCATATGTATTCCAAATTCTTCTCTTTATAGTTCCATGGCAGACATCTATTTTTAATTCCCAGCAGGAATCAGAGCTACGGGTAAATAGTCACTACACACTGTATCTGTTAAGCGCACTTTCCTAATTAGTTTAGGTACTTTCTAAACAAATGTATTGAGCAACTTACAGTTTCATAATACTCCATGTGCCATGTGCCATTTGCTGCTTCAGACACTGGCTGCTCTCTAGGCCTTTACTGATTTTCCATTTAAAATTTAGTAAAGTTGTAAAAGTATGAATAACAATCATTTTGTGAGCTTGTTTTGTTATATTATTATAGAAACTAGGTAGACTGTGAGTTTCTTGTTGGTCAGTTATGGACAAACACCTTTTTCCTGCTCCCAGTGATTGGTGTTATTTTTAAATAGTCTCATTTGGTAGTCAAAGCAACATGAGAAATTGGAAACAGTAATGAGTAATGTCAAACACCATCGTTTTTAGAGAACTCCCATCCTCAATGCACAGACAAATACTTGTCCTAGCAAAACAAGACTGTAAAAGAACAGAATGATAATTTGGTCACTAAATCCCTTAAGTTTGGGCAAAAATCCATACTCTAGTTTGTTTATTGCAGTGTGAATATTTCATACACATCAAAACACAATGAAGTATATAAAAAATGAAGTATAATTTTTCACTTGAGGGAAGAAATTGATTCCTTTATCCTGTGGATTTGTAGTTGTTGTTTTTCTTTAGTTGTCATCTAAGGGTTAGATTGTAGTCATCTATGTTTCTTTGATGAGGACTAGAAATTTCATTAGACAAGGTCCCAGGTGAGCTATCAAGTATGTTATTAGATCTGTTTTGACTAAGAAAGCAAGAAGGCAGATTCAGAATGAGCATAAGCATTCAAATAATTCTTATAACAAGAAAGCCTAGCTATGAGTGACCTTTTTTGTTGTTTTAAGAATACCTGAGAGGAGCTGGTGGTAAAGATCATTTATCAATGGAGTAAGTCTGAGTTCTAGGCCTCATGGCAACTATATGTTCCTTAAACACATAAATATACTTATGAGAACCTCCATCTTTGGTCTCCTTCAATGTAGATGATGCTTGAGTGGTTCTCTGTTTTCTATCACTGAAAGCCAGGATTACATTTTCCCCAAGGACAGAGGTGTGACCCATCATTCTATAATATATGCAGTACAACATACACGTTACAGTGACTCAGAGTCAATCAGAAGGAACAGGAATTCATAGCTCTTATTTCAGCAAAAGGCCAATCCTCACCTCTTATTTATGTCTTTGTTAAAGGCTCCTTTAGCCTGAGGGTCTTTTCTCCCCACTCTTACCAATTTCCTTTGAGAGTTGGCCTTCCGTTTCAACTGAGTTATTTTGATGATAATGTTTCCTTTAAGATGATTATTTGTTTAAAGTTCAAGCTAATAAAAGTAACGTATCCTATTAAAAATATTCTGGGGAGCAGAACAACATTTTAGGATGTTAATTGCTCATGTTACCAGTCATCCATGAAACATATGCCAAAAATGCTCTAAAAGGTTCCAAAATGTCTCCTGCAGCTATAAATCTTTTACAGGTACAATTATGTGGGAACAGAAATAGGAAAAAGTGCATCCAACATCTGGAGTCAGATGGTTTACTGAAGTAAAATTACAAAATTAAATTTAAATGAATTTAATTAAAAAGGGGCGATGGACCCAATTTAATATGGCCATTTATCACATCCTCATTGAAGTTTCTTCTAGCACCGGAAAAATACAATAAAGTTGGAATACAAAAGTCAGATAAAGCCTCTAATAGAGTGTGAAAAGATGACCAAAAAGACACAGTCAGGCAGAATATATTCTTTTCTCCGTTATTTTAACAACATGAAATACCCAATTGTTTTGAAAAGACAGTATCAATCAAGAAAACTGAGCTTGGAAACTAATCTGTTTCAATTGTCTCTTCTGTTTAGAGTTTCATTTCATGTATTTCGTCACTTAAGGATGATGATTACTTGGTTTGGTTTTTAATTCAATAATACATGATTAAAGAATCTAACAATATGTAGCCAAACTAAAAAAAAAAAAAGTCCAGATAGGAAAGTGTTAATTTCAAATCACCTGCCCTTTTGTTTTCATTGTCTAAAAAAAAAAAAGGAAGAATCAAAATACTGATAAAAAAGGAAGAATCAAAACACTATAGTACTAAGTTCTAGCTGTTGGTTGATCAATTTCTGTCTTCTTAGTTCTCAAACATTCTTAGTCTTCTTAATTCTATGCTGTGCCTATGTGCTGAGGAAGACATATTAAGAATAAAATTATGTCTTAAATTATCTATTTATAGCTATATGAAAACAATAGAAAATTATTTAATTGAATTGATTGACAGATTCTAAAAAATATAGTCAATGTTATTTGCCAAATTTTCACCCTGTGGTAGTGTGAACATTGCTAGACTTTGGGTTTATGAAAATTTTAAACCATCAGCTGACACTCAGATTCTCATTATGTCATCTTTCCTTCTTCCTCATAAATATTTAATTTTGTCATACATGTTATTAGTACCTTTCCTTCAGATCCTCCTTACCTAAAAGAGAGACTCTTTAACATCTCCCTTTGCAACCATATAGCTAATCTAACATGATACAAACTCACTAGTCAAGCAGGAAACAAAGACAAAAAAAAAAAAAGCTTAAGCAGAAAAAGGTGTAAACACTTGAGGGGGCCAGAAAAACATAAAACAGGAAAACAAACCAAGCATCTGAGTTCAAAATCAAGGAGCAAATGATAAAGCATCATCAATGCATATGTGTTGAGCACCTACTGATTATGTGAGATGCCTAGCACTTTCAAATACATTACAACTATTAACATGGTAACCCTGTAATAAGAAAGCAGAGGATAGTAGCACTCTTGTAACTTCCTTGACATTGTATAGCTGATAAGTTACAAAGCCAGAATTCAAATACCAGCCCTTTGATGCCACAACGTATGTTCTTCCCTTTATCAGACTGCCTCAGAAACTGCAGGTGGTGGGAACCATATTAAGGGAGATTGAGGAGAATAACAAGAAGATTGAATCTTGGAGTGGGGCATGAGAAATAACTAACAGTACGGGTGTGAATGAATAATGAATAATTTTAACTGTTAAGAAAAGTTCATTCATCTAAATCATGTGTTCTTCACTGACTCACAGCATTTGCTTCCCATAAAAAGGACAAAAATATTACTCTTTAAATCCTTGCAATATCTCTACATTGTAGGAAAAGAAGAGAAATAGCAATTTTATAATTTGTAATAATCCCAATGGTACTGATGGTGTGTGTCACTAATTGTGATTCCATTCTATTTATATCTATTTCATATGTATATATTTTATTTTACAGAGAACCAAACAGCCACTCCTAAAACCACAAATCTAAAACAGCTTTGCTTTTCAAAGAGACTAAGCCTAAGGCTTTAGATTTAATTACAACTTGCATTTTAGTCCTATAGAGTGGCTAAATAACTATAGTGGCTCCAAACACTGTATGACTATTACCATCCTTCCCAAAACAGTGTTGATTTTAGAAGTGCCTTAGATGGAAAAAGTTAAGAGTCATTTATGATTCAGATGCAGTTCTCAAGTCAGTTTTGCAAAGACAGAAGGTCAGGATGAATAGAAGGTCACCAGAACTTGCAAAGCACATACCTTCACCAGGCTCAGAATGCAGAGCACCAAGGATGAGCAGAACTGGTAGGTGACCAGTATTTTAGAAAATGTACAGAATGAGAGAATGCTGTACTTCATTCACTGCATGAAAGAATGAAACAAGGTAGAAAAATGGGGAAGTGAAAAAGGGTTTGGGCTTCCCGAGTAGTGCTAGTGGTAAAGAATCTGCCTGCCAATGCAGGAGATGCCAGAGATGTGGGTTTGATCCTCGGGTCAGGAAGAACCTCTAGAGAAGGGCATGACAACCCACTCCTATATTCTTGCCTGGAGAATGCCATGGAGAGAGGAGCCTGGCTGGCTACAGTCCATAGGGTCGCAGGATCTGACAAAATTGAAGCAACTTAGCATGCACGCAACAAGAAAGGGTTTATAAATAGGCATGTGGGAAAAAGTTGGAGCAAAGATCACAAAAGAACGCCATGAAAATGCAATAAGTTCCACAGTTAAGCTTGAATCTGATGGGCCAAACACTAAAACATTCTTCTGATAAAGGGAATTAAGGAGGTCTTCTGATTAAAGATGAATGAACATCTGGGTTCTACAATGATGAATTCAGAGGGAACTAGCCCATTCCACATAAGACCACCTCACTGAAGACCACTACTTGGCTCAAGTTAATAGAGTATCTGTGTGTTTTCTCTGAGTTGTACCACTCTATGAAGGACAACTGCTTCCTTAGCAACAGTCAGGTGGGAACCTCAGGAAAGGTCTTCATGTTCTTCGAAAGGTCTGTCTCATCACCCTTGAATCTTGTACTCAACACTCGCTTAGTGAAATCTTAGTTTCTGGATAATGATCACTCTGTGTAATACTACTTCTATTCAATTTTTAATCATTTTTGTATCCAATGAGATGATCCTTTCACTAACCTGTGCTCTCAGTTCTTGACTTTCTCTCTTCCAAAGATTTCATTAGCCATTCTTCCTAAACCACTCACTTCTACAGTCATACCCTTCACTTAATTGCTACCAATAACTGCTGCCCTTGCAAAACCTTAATTTCAAATATTCCTTTCCCTGATCATGGCCTCTCATCTTTCTTGTTCACTCCTTTGTTGTTGTTCAGCTGCTCAGTCACATCCAACTTTTTGCAACCCCATGGACTGCAGCCCGCCAGGCTTCCCTGTCCTTCACCATCTTCTGGAGTTGGCTCAAACTCATGTCCATTGAATTGGTGATGCCATCCACCCATCTCATCCTCTGTTGTCTTCTTCTCTTCCTGCCTTCAATCTTTCCCTATTTGCAATATCAGGATCTTTTCCTCATTCCCTCATCCCCAATTCTACAATTCTACAATCCCCCAGGACCTAAAATCCACACTTTCAGTGTCCCTGAGATATCTCTCCCAATGATATATCCTCTCTTGCCTCCTTTCCAGCTCAAGTTCCAAGTTCCATTATTATAGTTACATCTTGGCTCCCTCTTTGCTTTAGTGAACTTTCCTGATGAAATCATAGCCCTCACAAAAGTCACTCAAGCAATCACTCAGTGCTTACACTCCTGCTGTGCCTGTTAACTGGTAGATAATCAAAAAAGAACTTGCACAGGCTCTCATTGTCACATCTGCCCACCTACCCACCTCTCTTCTTTTAGCATGGATGTGTTCTCCCTGCTCTTAGTCAAGGCGAGCCTCTCCACTGAGGCTCAATACCTGATACTCTTCTCTGTTACTGGAATTACTGCAGCATGCTCCTAAATGATGTCCCCACCTTTGCCTTCCCTGCTGACCCCACGTGTCATCTCTGCAGTCCACTCTCAACTTGGCAGCAAGAAAGATTCCTCCACATTGTCACTCTGATGTCATCTCCCATTACCTCTCCCTCTTTCATGCTGATCCAACCTCAGTGGCCTCCTTGCTGTTTTTCAAATATGTCAGGTACTCTCTTGTCTCAGAGCCTCTGCATTTACTGTTCTCACTGCCTAGAAAACTCTTCCCCCAGATATCAGCATGGTTTGCTATCTCATCTCCTTCAAATCTTGTTTCAAAAAGTCCACATAGAACACGCTGCTATATTTAAAATGGATAATCAACAACATCCTACTGTATAGTATAGGGAACTCTGTTCAATGTTATATGGCAGCCTGGAGGGGAGGGGAGTTTGGGGAAGAATGGATACATCTATATGTACGTCTGAGTCCCTTTGCTGTCCACCTGAAATTATCACATTTGCTAATCGGCTATACTTCAATATAAAATAAAAAGTTAAAAAAACTAATCTGTGCATGGCTACCTTAAGGAAGGTCTTCAATAAATATTATGCATGGGATCACAAAGAATTAGACACGACTTAGTAACTGAACAACAACATACAATAAAAAAAGTCTACATTAAAAAAATTTTACTATATCTGTCTGCTTACAATTCAGACACCTACCAAAACCTTTTGTGACATTTCATACCTCCTTCTCTATTTCACTCATTCTCTTTAGCACTCATCTATTTATAAAGTACACATGAGAGTATAAAGTATATAAAAGCTGTATCTTTTAGATTTCTATCTTGCTTATCTCCTCTACTAGAAAGTGATGCATGAAGACAAGGAATTTTATCTGTTGGGTTCACTTCAGTATTCCCAGTACACAAAACAATGCCTAGTAAATACCTACTTGGTGATCAATAAATACTTGCTCAATGAATAAGTCAACAAATAAATGGATAAATGAATGACTAGGGAAAGAGAAAACAGAAAGTTATGTTTTTTCACCTGGAAAATTAACATTTGGAGATGTCTATTTTTACTATGAGATCTCCTGTTTATGAAATCAGGATTTCAGTGGGATCCTAGGATATAGTAGTAGTTATAATGGTGCCATGACCATATACCAATACAGCTCATCGAGCAATACAAAACCCACTCAGAGTTAAAGCACAGCCTTGAACAATTCTAAAATTATCATATTTAATCTTAGCAGTAATTGTCACTCCTTGAGGAAAGAGGTATTTTGTAGCTCTTGCTCATACAGGTAATCTATGGATGTTTCACTTTTGATGATATCTACAGTGGAAACAGTGTCAGACTTTATTTTTCTGGGCTCCAAAATCACTGAAGATGGTGACTGCAGCCATGAAATTAAAAGACGCTTAGTCCTTGGAAGGAAAGTTATGACCAACCTAGATAGCATATTCAAAAGCAGAGACATTACTTTGCCAACAAAGGTCCGTCTAGTCAAGGCTATGGTTTTTCCTGTGGTCATGTATGGATGTGAGAGTTGGACTGTGAAGACGGCTGAGTGCCGAAGAACTGATGCTTTTGAACTGTGGTGTTGGAGAAGACTCTTGAGAGTCCCTTGGACTGCAAGGAGATCCAACCAGTCCATTCTGAAGGAGATCAGCCCTGGGATTTCTTTGGAAGCAATGATGCTAAAGCTGAAACTCCAGTACTTTGGCCACTTCATGCGAAGAGTTGACTCATTGGAAAAGACTCTGATGCTGGGAGGGATTGGGGGCAAGAGGAGAAGGGGACGACAGAGGATGAGATGGCTGGATGGCATCACTGACTCGATGGACATGAGTCTGACTGAACTCCAGGAGTTGGTGATGGACAGGGAGGCCTGGCGTGCTTTGATTCATGGGGTCACAAAGAGTCAGACACGACTGAGCAACTGATCTGATCTGATCTGATCTGACTGTCTACATGCTAAGACACTTGCCCTCTTCCTTTTCCTTCCCCCTCACTTCCCCTCCCCTCCCCCACAGAGCATATAAGTACATAGAATCTAAAAGCTGATGTACATGACCAAAACATGGGATGTCAAAGTGTGTCTTCTTGCTTGATATGAAGATGCAATCATAATATGCTTACAATGTTTCTCATCTCTCCTTGCCCTCTACACTCCCCTCAAAATTTATATACTTAAGCTTTTAAAATATTTTTCAGGATCCTATTTGTGATTTACAACATATTTTTATAATGTATCTTTAGATAGTCAATTAGAATTTTTGCAGATGCTCGATAGGACATCAGAAAACATATCATTAAAAACTATTTCTCCCCTTCTCCCTCAATTCATTAGAATCTTTCAGTGATACAAAGACCGCCTTTTATCAAAGGCTGTCAATCTACCCCAATTTTCCATAAGTCAGTGCTCTAATGACACTATGTCAGATGCAAACCTTGAAAATAAAAGGAGAAAATTCACTTTTGACTTTATTACACCAAGAATGTCTGAGTGATAGATGGGACCATTGTATATATGGTGGTTGTCTGGTTCCTATTGTTACTTATGGGTTATTTTGATCAGCTGCAAAGTTTAGTGGGTGACTGGAATAGAAAATATTTGCTATTTTCTGGAGCTTCAGTGAAATGCTAAGGAAAGCATCTGAGAGTTTAGAGACTGTACTTGAATTTCTACCAATTTACATTGTTTCATGAACTCATTACTGGGAAGGGACCTAAGGAACCCTATTTGCTGATTATATCTCAACTCCATTTTGACTGTGGGGAGAAGCAGAGATAAATGATTGAAAAGAGAAATTACCTTTTAGTTGAGTACACTGGAAATAACAGTATCCAGTTTAGTCACATCTCAAGAAAATTAGTTCACTGAGTTGTTAGTAGGATGGTCTGCTGCTGCTGCTGCTGCTGCTGCTGCTAAGTCGCGTCAGTCGTGTCCAACTCTGTGCGACCCCATAGACGGCAGCCCTCCAGGCTCCCCCGTCCCTGGGATTCTCCAGACAAGAACACTGGAGTGGGTTGCCATTTCCTTCTCCAATGCATGAAACTGAAAAGAGAAAGTGAAGTCGCTCAGTCGTGTCCGACTCTTTGCAACCCCATGGACTGCAGCCTACCAGGCTCCTCCGTCCATGGGATTTTCCAGGCAAGAGTACTGGAGTGGGGTGCCATTGCCTTCTCCAAGTAGTATGGTCTACTGTGATGAATAAAAACTAATTTTCAGGCTAACTGGGTTAGTTATAAACACATGGAAATCTGCAGAGTAGATCTTGAGATAACTTTTCCTATACTTAACTTCATTTCTATCTCAATTCTCTTTAGTTACTTTCTCAGATTAGTCACAGCATTTTGTGACCCAAAGAAAGTTGAAGCAAAGTTCTAACGTGAGGACAGAATGGACTGTACTCAGACTTAAAGAGACTGCTATTTTTGTTTTCTTTAGAGAATAAATTCATATGAATGAGGGTGGATTTAATCATCAGAGAAGGTACAAATGATGCTTGCATGTGGCTGGGGGGGTCTTGGAATCAGAAAAGAAAATGGTAGCACACATAGGTAAACATCTCCACAATGGTGAACTTTGGATGGTGTTCAAATTTTATCCATTAAAAAAAAACTAAATGGATGATATTCTTGGTTAGTATTTCATATGTCAGCCAATTTCTCTGACCCACATCCATTATGTTAACGCTCTTTTCTAGCAGTCTGGATAAAAAATTTGGACCACTATGTTTAACTTCATCCATTATTCATAGTCCTTGATTGCTTTTAACATTAGTACATGAACTGGGAGCTCTGGAAGATTTTCTATAACGTGTAAATTGTTGGAATTTCCTGTTTATTATATAGGTAACGTTTTCCAATAATGATAGCTTTATCCTTAAAGGACACGTGATCAACAGTTCTTTTCAGGGACAAAGATGATGGTGTGTTCAAGCAAATTATGTTTTTTGACCCAAGACATTCCCGTCTCAGTTCATATTGATTGTCTACAGCGTTTGTAATGAAACAGAGTCAAAGAGTAAACTCAGGGCTATAGGGGTATATTTGTCTTAGAGATCAAACACTTAAAGCAGGATTTATGGAAGCAGAGGGCTGTGGGTCAATAGCTTAAAAAAAAAAAAAAAAACAACCCTGGATTGTAAACAAGTAAAGGACTTTCTGAGGTGTGAAGGAGAGGAGAAAGGAGACTGGAGGGGGTGGAGAGAGGAAGATAAGGGGAGGAAGATAAACAGAGATAAGTAAAAAGTATACATCTGAAAAGAATTAGAGGGAAAGAGGTCTAAGAAAGGCTGATTCACCTCAAGGATCAACCCCAGAGACCCTTTCCTCCCCATCTTGCTGACAGGGATTATATTTTAAGCATTTCTTCCATTCTCTCCCATGCTCTCCTTTTGGAGTGATTCTAGGACACTGAAATTTAATATCAGTGCAGCATAAACACCAGAGACAGGTTCAGACACAAGGCAGACACAAGTTATTCAATGAACTCTTGCAGTTATCATAATTTAATAAGAAAAGCAAGCAGATTAGAGCTACTGTTAGCCTTTGTTCAATGTAAAGACACCTATGAAAATCCATGAAGATGCTTTTTTTATATATAACTTTCAAATCAGAAAGTGCTATTAATAAGGAATCAACTTTCTATTAAAAGCAATGTAAAATTCTGTGCAGTGATTCTTAGTTTCTCAATTTTCCTATTTAATATCCTTTCTTTGGATAAATCTACAGAGGAGTAAGTACAGTGACTATTAACCTCATTTTACAGATTAAAAATTAAGACTCAACAGTTACGTGACTATTTAAGATCTCAGAGGCAAAAGAAAGTGCTAAATCAGCTATGGTGTCCACTGATTACTAAATCATGGTTCTTTCTACCATGCCACTCTGTGTCAATGGATGTTTTCTCAAACAAGGCTATCTGGTCAACAAAGCATCCTCGTATTACAGAAGTGACACAGGATTCAGTATCATCTGCTTCTCTGCAGAGACGAGGAGCTTCAAGGTTAGCTTCAAGAAAACCTTCCCACAACCAAAATGAAACAGATCAGTTTAACACAATCTATTGGGTTTCTCTGGTAGCAATTCACTCTTGATAACAAGAAGCACAATCTGATATACAGAACTCAGATGAAATGATGACTTCTGTGGTCCAGACGTGAGTTATTACAAGTACCATTTGCATTGAGTTTATTGTTTCACTAAGACCAATCACATGCATGTTTCTCTTACTTTTTTTTTTTCTTTCTTTTCTCAAATTGCTTAGCTTTGAGGACTTTAAAGAGCCCTGTTCTAACTCTGGCCTTTCTGATATCGGAGATTTAATGACTCTCTAAGATGTTATCTTGAATTCCATGTGTATATGAGAAACCATGACTTATGTATGGGAATTCGGGTTTGGCAGCAGTTTCTAGAAAGTACATCTAAATCATGAAATAAAGCACTAAACTCAAGTGCAAAGTAATTTAATTTTTAAGAGGAATGTGTTATTCAGATAAAAGAAACCATAATGGTACAATCATTTACTTTTATATGTATAAATGTGTGAAGCTGTATCGTCAGTTTCAGGTATCCGTTTAAATAATCCATCTTCCAGGCTATTTCACAATCATTCTTCCATTGTTCCATAAATAGATTATGTGAATACAAGCTGTTAAACTAAAAGTTGCTGTAATAATATAACTGAATAAAGCAGCAGGGCAATTTGGGAGGAAGACACTTAGAAGACTAAACATGAGTGCTGAATTAGCAAAATACATCCTTTGAAAATTCACAGATTTAAGGTATCTAGTACTAAAAAATGGAAAATAAGTTGGTTATATGTCAAACATTGTTCAGTGTACCATAGACCTGCTACAAAGTCCCATGAAAATGGAGACCTGAATATTTGTGGAAAATATGCTAGAATGGTACCCCTCAGAGAGATAAGGGTGCTGAGTGCAGTCTCATCCCATGAAGACCTGACTCAACTTGAAGATGGTAATGGAATGAGTATTATTACTGAATTTAACCCATTCAATTCAACGAGTCAGGATCCAAAGAATCTACCTAGGCCTATATCGTCTTAACTTCAGTTAGCCACATCATGGTGTATTTTTTACTTTATATTGAAAATATGTCCAGAGACTCTATTCTCTTCCATAAAAGATAGAATGCTTAATTATTACTTAAATCAATATTATATCTTGGTCTCAGATCTTAGACTCCTCTTTTCAAAACTATCTTCCAGTAACACAATTTGCTATCCATCCACCAATATCTTCACCATTATGCCTCTCTTTTAAAGAAACATCATACGGTTGTGCCTTTGATACCAATAAGCACCCAGTGAACACCACACCATCGGCATCACGCAGTTCTCATTTTCAAGCAATCCTATAATTGACTACAGATTTGGTTCTTTTAAAAATCCAGTCTCTGCATCCATATTAAAGGCATGACTGTCCACTGACGTATTGAAAACAGGATTACTTTCCCTTTCTTTCTCCATGCATGCGTGCTAAGTTGCTCAGTTGTGTCCGACTCTTTGTGACCCCGTGAACTGTAGCCCACCATGGGATTCTCTAGACAAGAATACTGGAGTGGGTAGCCATTTCCTTCTCCAGGGGATCTTCCCAACCTAGGGATTGAACCAGGGTCTCTGACATCTCCTGCAGAGATTGGCAGGTTCTTTACCACTAGCACCACCTGGAAAGCCCTTTTCTTTCTCCACATTCATCTTAAACACTGTATCCCTTTGTGCTCTGAGAATCAGATCTCTTTAGAATAGACAGTTTCATTGTTCAAAAGGGAAATTGTTTATCCCACTTGGTCCAATTGTACAGAAGTTAAAAAAAAATCTGATATTACTTAGTTTCCATATTTTCACCAATACCAATGATACTATGCTCAAATTCATGGATTATATATTTCTCCTGTTTTTACTGTGATTTTGTAAAGTAACTGAATAGAGACCTATCTGGGTCAAAAAAACTTAACACCTAAACAAGTTTAATGTCATACCTAGTGCAAACATCCAGGACCCAGTAACATTTAATGTCCTTCATTATTATATCTTTAAATCTTACCAGTGCAAGCAAATGTGAAAATCCTTAAACTGCTGGCCTCAGTGTTCCCATGTCAACTGGCATATGCTCAGGTTGGAGTTCCTGCCAAAAGTCAAAGGAAAACATTTATGAGACAGAGACTGATGGACAATTATTTTAATCCTGCATGTACAACACTCCCAGCAAGCTTGGTTTATGAACACCTGCTGCTGCTTTAATGATAAGATCTCTTCAACACAGCTGAATGCAGTGCACCAATAGATCTTCTTTTTCTTCTCTTTCTTTTTTCCTACCCTAACTAACAGACTGATTATTGATCTCCACCTGGATATTCCTGTTGAGGCCTGGCCATTCATGGATACAAGCAGGAAGAATAATGGCACACTGCATGGGTAGTTTTAATAAACTGCAATAGGGGCACAGTCTCTGTGGGGAAAAAAAAAAGAACCCATCCAATCTTAATGAAGCGTGTGCTTACATGACTAGAAAGTCTGCGGGCATTCTATAGGCTAAGCATCAGAGAGTACAGAGCACCTGGACTTCAACTGCGTGTCACGTCAGAGTGAGTATAAGACCCTAAAGACACCCTATAGGCCTTCTCAAGGGAAGCTTCCAAGTTCTCTTGATGGCCCTTAGAATAGAAGCTTTCAAGCCTGGAGTGGACGGATCTGACTACACAACTGGAACAGAGGGCTCTGGACCCAGATGCAGCTGTATAAAAACATAGAGGATATTTCTCTCCTTTCTCAAGTCGTTTCTCTGGAAGACCTGAGAATCCAAAACCTGAAGACAAGAGGGTGAAAAGTAGCTGAAAAAAGAACTAATTAGTAGAGGTCACCTTCAGACCCAGTTATTGAAAAAACCTTTTCTGTTTTAGTCAACCCCCTTCTTGTGTTATTTGGCTACAGCTGACATAAGTCAAGCACTGAATTTAGCAGAAGTATATGTAAGAGAAACAAGGCTGTGATATTTAAAAGGGGGAACTGGCTTTTTGAAAATCAGAAATGGCCATCAAAAAAGCAAGTGAGTAAGGCTTGTTTGGAGGGCAGATATAAACCCAAACTTATTCCAGTTGTGTTGAGCTGCTTTATGCACAAATGAAGTTATTAAACCAAAAAAGTCAAAGGCATGCTTTCTTTTTTTTTTTTTTTTTTTTTTTTATTTTATTTTATTTTATTTTTTTTTAATTTTATTTTATTTTTAAACTTTACATAACTGTATTAGATTTGCCAAATATCAAAATGAATCCGCCACAGGTATACATGTGTTCCCCATCCTGAACCCTCCTCCCTCCTCCCTCCCCATTCCATCCCTCTGGGTCGTCCCAGTGCACCAGCCCCAAGCATCCAGTATCGTGCATCGAACCTGGACTGGCAACTCATTTCATACATGATATTTACATGTTTCAATGCCATTCTCCCAAATCTTCCCACCCTCTCCCTCTCCCACAGAGTCCATAAGACTGTTCTATACATCAGTGTCTCTTTTGCTGTCTCGTACACAGGGTTATTGTTACCATCTTTCTAAATTCCATATATATGTGTTAGTATACTGTATTGGTGTTTTTCTTTCTGGAAAGGCATGCTTTCTAACACATATAATTATGTTTCTTTTTAACATCTGATTTCAACATCTACTTTGAGTAATAAAGTATAGCATAAAGGCTTTTGACCTGAAATCCAAGAACCCCTTCCCTTAAATAGTTTGCAAATTTTATGTGTTTTGTGTGTAAAGTGTTTGCCCTCATCCCATCTCCCACTCCCAGAAGTCCACAGCTTTCATGGGATTTTTTAAGGTGAACTCTGACACATAACCAGTCCATTCTAAGGGAGATGAGTCCTGGGTGTTCTTTGGAAAGAATGATGCTAAAGCTGAAACTCCAGTACTTTGGCCACCTCATGCAAAGAGTTGACTCATTGGAAAAGACTCTGATGCTGGGAGGGATTGGGGGCAGGAGGAGAAGGGGACGACAGAGGATGAGATGGCTGGATGGCATCACGGACTTGATGGACGTGAGTTTGAGTGAACTCCGGGAGTTGGTGATGGACAGGGAGGCCTGGTGTGCTTTGATTCATGGGGTCACAAAGAGTCGGACACAACTGAGCGACTGAACTGACACATAAAAGGTGAAGAACCTTTGGGTTGGCAGTCTAAAGCTGTTGGTTCTAATCTTAGCTCAGCTTCTAACTGGTTTTGTGACCTTCAGCAAATGGCCTCCCCTCTGCACACCTTAGTTTTCTCATCTGTGAAATGAGAAAGCTGAACTAGAGAAATCTTTTCTTCCAGGTTAACAAATCTAGGAAATACACATAAAACTAGGAGGATCAGACTGGAAGATATCTTGCCGTGTCCATTGGCTTAATCTCCTCACTTGTGGGGGAGAAAATGAAGCCCAGTGAGATTTTTATATTATACTTATGGTGAAGATCAAGGATGCACCAAGAATTTCTAACTCATATATCAATTCGCTCTTCATTCTAACACACACAATGTTTGTGAAGCTCTATTCTCAGATCACACTTTACTCATTGGCTGAGGAAGCATTTCAGGCAGGCTTTCCCTGTCTTGGCTGGGAGAGGGGTACAGAGTGTCCTTGGGGGTTTTCTCGCAGATTTTCTCAGGGAGAGTACATATGCTCAGGTCTCCAGAGAATTAGGCTCTCACACTCACAGCTGTACAACAGGCAAGAAAAAGCTGTTTACAAAAAATAATCAGCATTTTCAAAAGTGCTCTGGGGTATCTTCAGAAAGTGTTCCAGGAAAATTGCTATTATAAAAAGATCACTAAGGTCTCTCCTCCTGGATCCTATTACACACTTAGACATTAATATTTTAGGTATATTGGTAATACTCATTTACTCATCTGAAGTTCAACAATCAGCAAGCATGCCTGGCAACAAGAGACCAAGCCCTTGCTTTCATGCAGATTACTGTCCAGGAAGGAACTAAGGCCTCCTAGAAGGCCTGCTGCACTCCTGCCTGTGTGCACCAAGCAGCAGGGACAGGCATCGCCTCCCCAAGACAGGGCTCATGCTTCCTTTGGGTTGCCCTTTTTCAAATTTATAAACACAGCTTAAGAGAATCTTTATTACTTCAGTGTGAACCCATTTATCCAAATATCTTAATAAAACATTAAACTTTGTATATCTTTCCTCATTCTGTCAATTCCTACTTGCTTATCAAAATCCTACTTACTCAAAAACCAGGGATGCCTCTATTCAAAAATACCTAGATCAAATTTTCCCTTCTCAATCTCCCAATATGACTTTATTCCAGTTACTTAAGAATGTACAGAACAATCTCATTTATTCCTCTCTTAAAGCACTTGAATTATAGAAATTCTAGACCTTCATGAGTACACAGGAATTATAAACCATTGAGTTCCTTTTATCCACAAGGAAAGAGTGGTCTAGAAAGACAAAGTTGCCAAGTATGTTCATGAGTCATTACAAACCAAAGGGAAAAGAACAGGAGAGTACATTTTTGCTTAGCATTTGTTCGGTGCTATGTTCTTTGTAAGATATTTTAAGTACATTATTTCATCTAATTCTCAGAAATATATTGCTCAGTAGATATAGCACCATCGCCATTTACAGATGCAGTAAGCAAGTCACAGAGAGAATAATTTAAAGCAGGTTAAACAGCTGCAAGTGGTAGCTGACAGAGGTGGCTTTAATCTCAGCTCTATCCCAGGATGCCAGACCATGCCAAAGACAGTTCTTGTCCCCCATGCCCCTTTCCACCCTCTCCACTTCCACATGGGGGAGGGGCTGAAAAGTGAAAGTAGTGAAATTTACTAAGAAAGGGGATTAGTCAGCCCAAGGGATAAGCAGTGTGGTCAAGGGCCAGATCTACTGCTTACTTCTGAGATTCATTCTCCCTCCCCTACAACATGGCAGTGAGGCTGGAGAAAGGCATCAGAACCATCACTGTTGGAGGAAAGCCACGAAGACTGCCAGAATCTGCAAGTGTCTGAGCTTCTGACTGCTTATGAATCAGATGGGCTTTGGCAATCATGTTCAATTTCTGAGTTCCAGGAATGATAACAGCTCACTAGTTGTAAAAAAAAAAAAAAAAAAGCAGATTTCCACCTTGCATATCACTTTTAAAGGGAGGAGAGTATTTGCCAATCCTTATTTCCAAATACTATCAACTTTCTACACATAGGAGGTGTTGGGCAGTTTTTCACAAGAAAAAGGGGGCAGGGATTAGGCTCCATGGGTGAATGCAGCTATTCTTCTGTGGATTAGTAATTCAAGTGGACTTTTCTCAAATATTCTTGTGACTATGACAGACTAAATACATCTAAAATAATGATAATAATAACCAGCCTTTCTGGAAATTAGGGATTTTTCACTTTACAACCTATCTTTATGTGCACTGTTATTTAATTTCCACAAAAACTATATAAAGTGAATCAGATCAGAT
Organism: Bubalus kerabau; assembly: GCF_029407905.1. NCBI lineage: Eukaryota > Metazoa > Chordata > Mammalia > Artiodactyla > Bovidae > Bubalus > Bubalus kerabau. The sequence continues at coordinate 67,998,097 of NC_073633.1, forward strand.
CAGTCGCTTAGTCGTGTCCCACTCTTTGCGACCCCATGAATCGCAGCACGCCAGGCCTCCCTGTCCATCACCAACTCCCGGAGTTCACCCAGACTCACGTCCATCGAGTCTGTGATCCCATCCAGCCATCTCATCCTCTGTCATCCCCTTCTCCTCTTGCCCCCAATCCCTCCCAGCATCAGAGTCTTTTCCAATGAGTCAACTCTTCGCATGAGGTGGCCAAAGTACTGGAGTTTCAGCTTTAGCATCATTCCTTCCAAAGAAATCCCAGGGCTGATCTCCTTCAGAATGCACTGGTTGGATCTCCTTGCAGTCCAAGGGACTCTCAAGAGTCTTCTCCAACACCACAGTTCAAAAGCATCAATTCTTTGGCGCTCAGCTTTCTTCACAGTCCAACTCTCACATCCATACATGACCACTGGAAAAACCATTGCCTTGACTAGATGAACTTTTGTTGGCAAAGTAATGTCTCTGCTTTTGAATATGCTATCTAGGTTGGTCATAACTTTCCTTCCAAGGAGTAAGTGTCTTTTAATTTCATGGCTGCAATCACCATCTGCAGTGATTTTGGAGCCCAAAAAAATAAAGTCTGACACTGTTTTCCAGTCTATTTCCCATGAAGTGATGGGACCAGATGCCATGATCTTTGTTTTCTGAATGTTGAGCTTTAAGCCAGCTTTTTCCCTCTCCTCTTTCACTTTCATCAAGAGGCTTTTGAGTTTCTCTTCACTTTCTGCCATAAGGGTGGTGTCATCTGCATATCTGAGGTTATTGAGATTTCTCCCGGCAATCTTGATTCCAGCTTGTGTTTCTTCCAGTTCAGCGTTTCTCATGGTGTACTCTGCATAGAAGTTAAATAAACAGGGTGACAATATACAGCCTTGATGTACTCCTTTTCCTATTTGGAACCAGTCTGTTGTTCCATGTCCAGTTCTAACTGTTGCTTCCTGACCTGCATACAGATTTCTCAAGAGGCAGATCAGGTGGTCTGGTATTCCTATCTCTTTCAGAATTTTCCACAGTTTCTTGTGATCCATACAGTCAAAGGCTTTGGCATAGTCAATAAAGCATAAATAGATGTTTTTCTGGAACTCTCTTGCTTTTTCCATGATCCAGCAGATGTTGGCAATTTGATCTCTGGTTCCTCTGCCTTTTCTAAAAACAGGTTGAACATCTGGAAGTTCACGGTTCACATATTGCTGAAGCCTGGCTTGGAGAATTTTGAGCATTACTTTACTAGCATGAGAGATGAGTACAATTGTGCAGTAGTTTGAGCATTCTTTGGCATTGCCTTTCTTTGGGATTAGAATGAAAACTGACCTTTTCCGGTCCTATGGCCACTGCTGAGTTTTCCAAATTTGCTGGCATATTGAGTGCAGCACTTTCACAGCATCATCTTTCAGGATTTGAAATAGCTCAACTGGAATTCCATCACCTCCACTAGCTTTGTTTATAGTGATGCTTTCTAAGGCCCACTTGACTTCACATTCCAGGATGTCTGACTCTAGTTGAGTGATCACACCATCGTGATTATCTGGGTTGTGAAGATCTTTTTTGTACAGTTCTTCTGTGTATTCTTGCCACCTCTTCTTGATATCTTCTGCTTCTGTTAGGTCCATACCATTTCTGTCCTTTATCGAGCTCATCTTTGCATGAAATGTCCTTTGGTATCTCTGATTTTCTTGAAGAGATCTCTAGTCTTTCCCATTCTGTTGTTTTCCTCTATTTCTTTGCAATGATCGCTGAAGAAGGCTTTCTTATCTCTTCTTGCTATTCTTTGGAATTCTGGATTCAGATGTTTATATCTTTCCTTTTCTCCTTTGCTTTTTGCTTCTCTTCTTTTCACAGCTATTTGTAAGGCCTCCCCCAGACAGTCATTTTGCTTTTTTGCATTTCTTTTCCTTGGGGATGGTCTTGATCCCTGTCTACTGTACAATGTCATGAACCTCAGTCCATAGTTCATCAGGCACTCTAATCTATCAGATCTAGGTCCTTAAATCTATTTCTAACTTACACTATATAATCATAAGGGATTTGATTTAGGTCATACGTGAATGGTCTAGTGGTTTTCCCTACTTTCTTCAATTTCAGTCTGAGTTTGGCAATAAGGAGTTCATGGTCTGAGCCACAGTCAGCTCCTGGTCTTGTTTTTGTTGACTGTAGGACAGTCATTATTAGTCCAACTTTAGAAATAAGGAAGTTGAAGCTAAGTGAAGTAATGCATAATTAGTAAATCAAGATGATGTGTAATCATGTAAAAACAACACAAGTTGTACTCATCAAGGGCTTGCTGGATGCCGCATCATACACTGCAAAGATTGTATAAATCTGCTCCCTGAATTTTCATAACCACTTCATGACACAGGTATTACCATCTTCAGACAAAGGAGGAATCTAAGGATTACAGAGGACAAAATAACTTGCCTAAGGTCATCAGATCAGATCAGATCAGTCGCTCAGTCGTGTCCAACTCTTTGCAACCCCATGAATCGCAGCACGGCAGGCCTCCTTGTTCATCACCAACTCCTGGAGTTCACTGAGACTCATGTCCATCGAGTCATAGAGCAAGTTAATAACAGAGCTAGGATTCAAATCCATGTTTAAGTCAAAGCCCAGAATCTCAACCAAAATCTGCCCATGAGTCTAAATAAGGCAATCTAACTTCCAGAGAGGTCCTTACTGCCTGAGTGTTCAGGTTCATTAACCTGCTGTGCCTGGCTTGTCTGAGATTCTGTGGCCTCTGTGTCACATTTGAAAATATTAAAAAAATTCAAGTTATTGGAAACTTGAAGTCAAGATTCTTTAGTATTACTTTCTGTAAACCATGCGGTTGAGACAAAACGATCTACTTCAGAGTAGTATAGCTACCTCATTTGTTTCCCTTGCTATGCTCTTGTAGACTTAGCCTTGTTGCTTTTCTCACTAATGGTTACCTGCCTACATATAGGTGGAGCTAGTGGTAAAGATGGCATCACCGACTCAATGGACATGAGTTTGAGTAAACTTCGGGAATCGGTGATGGACAGGGAGGCCTGGCATGCTGCAGTCCATAGGGTTGCAAAGAGTCGGACATGACTGAGTGACTGAACTGAACTGCGTGGTAAAGAAATGCAGGAGATGTAAGAGATAATTGTTTGATCCCTTGGTTGAAAAGAAGCCCTGGAGAAGGGAATGGCAATCCACTCCAGTATTCTTGTCTGGAGAATTCCATAGACAGAGACTGGTAGGCTACAGTCCATGGGGTCGCAAAGAGTGGGACAGGACTAAAGCAACTTAGCACACACGCAAGCCTACATATGTGCAAAGCTTCACACTTAATAAGAAGACTCAGAAAATCCTTTTCCTCACTCCTTTCATGGGTTCAAAAAATAAATAGACTGAGGAATTGTAGCAGGAAGAGAGAAAGAAAAGGATATGTGAAAGCACTTCCCTTTCAAAGAGTGGTTGGTTCTCAGATCCCCTTGCATATGGCGCCTGTGTAAGTAAAAATGTGGCATGCACTTCAGAAACGCTGTAGGGCATGTGTCTCTGCATACATATGCATAATGTCCTTTTCACACTTTGGAGTTACCAGATGCCTGGTTCTGCTTGGAAGGGGCTTGGTAACCCACTTGAAATCGTGAGGATTCATAATTCATTTATGCAAGCTGCACAACCCCTCTAGATGACATCTCCTGCTCTAAAGAATGATTGAGAGAAAGATGTAATAGAGCCGAAAATGACAATGAAATATTAGCAGTGCAGCAGAGTTTATATGAGGCCCCCTGCTAGATGAGGGAATTATGCAAGTCAAAAGAAGAGCCTTCAGGCAACATGAGGGAAAAAACAAAGGAAGAATGTCTAGGTGTCAAGGACTAATTTTGTTGCTATGGGGAAGGCCTGGAGGCATTGATTCATTTTACAGGCAGGTGTGCAGCCCTCTACCTTGAATTCTCCAAGTGCAGGGCAAAACCACTTCTGCATTTACACTTGACCTCTAAAATTACCTGATGTTCAGAAGAAATGTTTAGGGGAGAAGCTGGGAAGTTAGGACAGACCAGGCTCTGCCTGAGGTGGAACTTTAGGCTCTGATCCTGTTCTCCTAGCACTATCCACCTCCAATCAAATCCTTCCCCATTTGCTCTTGAAATTTTTTTCTGAAACACCAAGCTATTGCCATCTCCCTGTCCCCTTCCACTCACTTACCTGTCCTCAACTCAAGGATGGGATCCTTTTTCTTAGAAGAGAATATAAATCTCTTTAAAATCCTGCCTGCCTTTTCACCTCTTGCCACATGGCGCTCCATCCATCTCCTAAAACACTTTCAGTTTACTGTGCCTTTGTTCTGCTGTCCCCTCCTCCTGGAAAGCCTTTCTCACTTCTCCACTGGGCACATTTCCAACTCATTCTCTGAGAAACAACTGCCACATAACTAGCTGTGGGAAGAATTTCTCAGCTGCTAGGAAGGAGCTGGTCATCCCCTCTGCTGTATTCTCATGATACTTGATACTCATCTGTACTTGACCACTTTAGCACTCTCCACTATAATTGTAATTTACAAAGTTTAGACTGAACAAAACTGTGGATTTCTGAAGAGCAAAAGCAAAGTCTATAAATAGACCTTTTTATCTTTTATATGGAGCAAAGTGCCCAAGGTATATTTGCTTAATAAACACATGTTGATTAAAAAAAAAAAAAAAGAATGGATGTTTCCTTCATTTCCCTCCCATGTGCTTTTAGCAATCCAGCATGTGGTTCATCATATGGTGATACACTCCAGTGATAATGTTGGAGCAAAGCTAACTGCAGAAGGCAATAGATCAGAGTACTGGTCTGGCACCTTTGTTCTGAAATCTATCCCTTTTACCAATTTCTTCTTTCCTATAAGTGATGCTCCTCTATTATGATGCAAGGGTTTTCTCAGGTCACAGTACTAAAGCTCCCAGAGAGAGCTGCAAAGATCTGGAGCTTTGCAATCAGATGGTCCTTGGCTCAAATCCAGGCATGGTCTTTGGTAATAATGGGAACTGCAGCAAGGTTCAGACCCAGCTGAATTTCAGGTACCCCCATGGTAAAATGAGGATAAATTCTTACTCTATGAGGTAGTTGTGAAGATCAAGCTAAATTATAGCTGCCAAAATTTTGCTCATTGTACACGCAATCAATGGTACCATTTATTTTTTTACATCTTCAGCCTCTAGAATAGGGATTATCCCTGATGGTTGGTTGAGATGTGGTTTCTATACTAGAATTATCTAGAATGACTTTCCAAATTATATCCCCACATTCCTTTCTAGAAACACATGTGTGGTATAAAGTCACTACTACAAATTAAAGTTATGCTTTCTTCCTCAGAAATTATCAGACAGGAGATTGAGAAGCATTTCTCTAGAATATACCTTGAAAAGTTTTGCTCTTTATTTTCACAACTATAATTCTAACTAGAACCCTAAACCTCTCACCCTTAAATTGTTATACCAGCTTCCCAGCTGACCTTTATATTTAGACGTTATCCTCTTGTCAATGCATCCTATATATAATAGTAAACATCATCTCTGAAACTCTGGAAAGGCAGAGTAATCTTTTAATGAAATGATTAAGTAGCCCCCACTGGGAGATGCAGGCCCCTTTCCCCCAAGCATCCCCTATATGCTTGGTCATACCTCGGTGCCTTTGCCGATGCTCTTGCTTCCAACTGAAGGGTCTTCTCCTTCCTTTCCTAGTCTCTACACCCCCAAATTGTACAGCTAAAGAATTTCTACACATTGTTTAAGACGAAGTCAAGAAGACCTAATGGTCCCCTCCTATGTGGCACCACAGGACCCAGCACACCTCTACTACTGCATTCATCACAATCTGTCACAAGTTATCTGTTCACTTTTTTTTTTCCTGTACAAATCTGTGAATTCTTTAAAGGAAGAAACTGTGTCTTAATTATTCTTGTATCTCCCCATAAAGTAGATACTCACTTAATTTTTACTAAACTGAGTTAAACTGAACTGACATGAATCCCTGTTCATGCTCCATTTAAGCATTTGACTTGCTACTGCCTCCTCCTAGGATGCGTATATGTGTGCATGTATACATGCATTTCTGGGGTTTTCTCACCACTTTCATGTTTTTCTCCAAGAGATTCTCAGACAAAGATTACACAAAAAAGAAGAGCTGCACATTTATGGGTCAAGTTCATTTAAGCACTCTGGGAGGCTGGGCAAGCTCTCCAGCCAACATGAGGACTGTGAAAAAAGGCTTTGTTAAAACATCTTGCAGCTTCCTCTTCATTAAATACTAACTCGCTCAGGTAGATGGCAAGATAGTACTGCCAACTTGACTGAAACTTCACCCAATCTAACTGCCTGGACTGGCCTAGAATGTATGATTGTTTCTCTTTGTGACTGTCCTGCAAACAGGACAGGATTCTGTGCTCACATGTCTCCCTGTCCAGTGGATGGCACTGCTGCAGGCTGGTTTTCCTCTGTATTCATTCGTCTGTGATGGATGTGTTAGTCCTCTTGCAGTCCCAGAATCAACACTGTTCCTTGATTCAATGTTCATTTATTCATTTACCAAACATGTATTGACCCTCTTCCTTTTGTCACATGCAATGGTAAGTCCTAGGGAAATAAAGGTGCATAATAAAAAGAGTGGCTCTCAAAGAAGTCACTTAGGATGGGACAGGATGGAACATTAACAAATAATGACAGTAAAATAAGACAAATGGAAAATTGACAGTTGTTCACAATGTCAAAGGGGCCCAGTGAAAGGAGATGAAGAGAGACTGATGTCTCTTCCCACCTGTAAACTCCAGAGAACCTGAGTGCACCCAACACAGACATTTTACTCAGTCCCTGAACATTCCCTGTGAACCCAAGGGCTGTGGAGAAAACTGCTAACCCTGTCACAGAAATTCCTGAGTGGCTCTGAGAGCCCAAATTTCTCCTCTGAAGAGCTATTATTCTGTACTCACAAGGAACTGTACTGTGCCACTTGAAGGATATTGTCGCATTGCCACATTTTTAAAAACCTCTGTTTTCCAACAGATGTAACTTTAAGACTTTGACCAAGTATAAGATGCAGAATGTAACTAAGAATGAATTACAGACCAGGCATATAACAGAAGAACCTTAAATAAAATCCTCATCCAGCTCTAACTCTACAACCATGCCCTCCAATATACAAGCCACATGGAGTTCTTCAAATTAGATTCAGTTCAGTTCAGTTCAGTCACTCAGTCATGTCCAATTCTTTGCAACCTCATGAACCACAGCATGCCAGGCCTCTCTGTCCATCACCAACTCCCAGAGTCCATCTAAACTTATGTTCATCGAGTTGGTGATGCCATCCAACCATCTCATCCTCTGTCATCCCCTTCTCCTCCTCCTCTCAATCTTTCCCAGCATCAGGGTCTTTTCAAATGAGTCAGTTCTTCACATCAGATGTTCAAAGTATTGGAATTTCAGCTTCAGCATCAGTCCTTCCAATGAACACCTAGGACTGGTCTCTTTTAAGATGGATTGGTTGGATCTCCTTGCAGTCCAAGGGACTCTCAAGAGTATTCTCCAACACCACAGTTCAAAAGCATCAATTCTTCAGTGCTCAGCTTTCTTTATAGTCCAACTCTCACATCCACACATGAACACTGGAAAAACCATAGCTTTGACTATATGGACATTTGTTGGCAAAGGAAAGTCTCTGCTTTTTAATATGCTGTCCAGATTGGTCATAACTTTCCTTCCAAGGAGTAAGTGTCTTTTAATTTCATGGCTGCAGTCACCATCTGCAGTGATTCTGGAGCCCAGAAAAATAAAGTCTGACACTGTTTCCACTGTTTCCTCATCTATTTCCCATGAAGTGATGGGACCAGATGCCATGATCTTAGTTTTCTGACTGTTGAGCTTTAAGCCAACTTTTTCACTCTCCTCTTTCACTTTCATCAAGAGGCTTTTGAGTTCCTCTTCACTTTCTGCCATAAGGGTGGTGTTATCTGCATATCCGAGGTTATTGATATTTCTCCGGGCAATCTTGATTCCAGCTTGTGCTTCATCCAGTCCAACATTTCTCATGATGTATTCTGCATATAAGTTAAATAAGCAGGGTGACAATATACAGCCTTGATGTACTCCTTTTCCTATTTGGAACCAGTCTGTTGTTCCATGTCCAGTTCTAACTGTTGCTTCCTGACCTGCATACAGATTTCTCAAGAGGCAGGTCAGGTGCTCTGGTATTCCCATCTCTTGAAGAATTTTCCACAGTTTATTATGATCCACACAGTCAAAGGCTTTGGCATAGTCAATAAAACAGAAATAGATGTTTTTCTGGAACTCTCTTGCTTTTTCCATGATCCAGCAGATGTTGGCAATTTGATCTCTGGTTCCTCTGCCTTTTCTAAAACCAGCTTGAACATCTGGAAGTTCATGGTTCACGTATTGCTGAAGCCTGGCTTGGAGAATTTTGAGCATTACTTTACTAGTGTGTGATACGAGTGCAGTTGTGTAGTAGTTTGAGCATTCTTTGATATTGCCTTTCTTTGGGATTGGAATGAAAACTGACCTTTTCCGTCCTGTGGCCACTGCTGAGTTTTCCAAATTTGCTGGCATATTGAGTGCAGCACTTTCACAGCATCATCTTTCAGGATTTGAAATAGCTCAACTGGAATTCCATCACCTCCACTAGCTTTGTTCGTAGTGATGCTTTCTAAGGCCCATTTGACTTCACATTCCAGGATGTCTGGCTGTAGGTGAGTGATCACACCACTGTGATTATCTGGGTCGTGAAGATCTCTGTTGTACAGTTTTTCTGTGTATTCTTGCCACCTCTTCTTAATATCTTCTGCTTCTGTTAGGTCCCTACCATTTCTCTCCTTTATTGAGCCCATCTTTGCATGAAACGTTCCCTTGGTATCTCTAATTTTCTTGAAGAGATCTCTAGTCTTTCCTATTCTACTGTTTTCCTCTAATCTTTGTATTGATTGCTGAGGGAGGCTTTCTTATCTCTCCTTGCTATTCTTTGGAACTCTGCATTCAGATGTTTATATCTTTCCTTTTCTCCTTTGTTTTTTGCTTCCCTTCTTTTCACAGCTATTTGTAAGGCCTCCTCAAACAGCCATTTTGCATTTTTACATTTCTTTTTCTTGGGGATGGTCTTGATCCCTGTCTACTGTACAATGTCACGAACCTGCATCCATAGTCCGTCAGGCACGCTATCTATCAGATCTAGTCCCTTAAATCTATTTCTCACTTCCACTGTATAGTCATAAGGGATTTGATTTAGGTTACTTAGAACCAAATAAATTAAAATTAGTGTTCTGCAATTTCCTCAGTCACATTTCATGATTTTGACAGGCACATGTGTCTTGTGGTTACCACACTGGACAAATACTGAATACTTTCATCATCACAATTATTTCTGAGAGCAGTACTACTAGACAGTGCTGCTCTAGAAAATAATTGGAATTTTTATTCATTAATTCACTTATTTTATAATTTTACAACTTGCTTACTTTGTGAAAGACTAAATCCTGAGTTCTGGAAGAGGCAGAGATAAAAAGTAAAAGTTTTCCACTGTTGAAAGGCTAACAATTCAATGAGAAGACAAATATTTAATAAAAATAAAACACTGGACATTTTGTAATGGGTCATAGGAGGGCATGGAGACAAGACAGCCAAATCTTACCTAAAGTAAGAAGAGACTTCAAAGCGAGGTGATGGGATGTGACTCTTGGAGCATGAAGCTACTTTCCTAATTTACAAAGTGGAAAGGGCATTGGAGATGGTAAGAGTACCTGCAGAGTCACGAGGCACAGAAGAGCTCAGCATGCCACAGGCATTTAATATTCCTGGAGTGGAGTGTAAACTTTTGGAAAGTTGGATGAGAACAGGCTGGCAAAGTAGATGCCACAGTGTGCTGAGAGGTATTGGGTGAGCAGGTGGTGTAAGGAAGAAAGGTTACAAACTATAACACAGTGATGAAGAACACTGAAGTTACATAAAGCTGGATTATACTCAAAATTTGCCGCTGTTAGCTTTATTGTCTTTGGCAAGTTTTAAAATCTCATTCAATCTGATCTTTCTGTAAAATGGTGTTAATAACACTGCCAACCTTTTCTGATTATTGTGTGGATTAAACGAGACCATGTGCTTGTCACAGTGCATGGCACATGTTAAATACTCAAAAATAAAATCATTACAATTTATTCTATAAGGAATGTGGAGTTACCAAAGTGTCTGAGCAGAAGAATAAAATGATGATATTGTACAGAGTAATGACACAAGACAATCAGCGATGCCAATAATTTCAAAAAATGGCTAATATTTATAGAGTATTTAATGATATGTAAAACATGGTTCCAGATGATTTAAATAAGATAATTTATTTAATTCTCTTAGCAACCCCACAGGGTAGGCTACCGGTACTTACTCCCTTGTATCGATGAGAAAAAAAGGCACAAAATGTTAAATAATTTGTCACACAACTGCTAAGTAACAGGTTGGGACTCAAAAAACCCATCAGGCTCTTGAATCTATACATTCAGTTTCTAAGTTCTGCCTCTGGTAGAGATTCTTTGACCAAAGTCTGCCAAACTTTGTATTGAATTATTTCCCATCACATCATTGCCTCAAAATAATTTTAAGTATAGATCTTTAAAACAACATTCTCACACCATGAAAGCCAGAAGTCAGTATGAGTGCTCTAGAAATATCATATAGAAGGTCATCTGGATATAAATGGGCCAATGCTTGATAAAGTGTGTATAATTTGAAAGGTTGGTTCAGAATTCACGTGGATAATCAAGACGTGACTATTATTCAGGGTATCCTCAACAACAGTGAGCCTGTAACACCCTTCATAAAAGTCAGCTTCTTTTTTTTTTTTTTTTTTTTTTCAGAAATAGGGCTAATGTGTATCTCATAGGTTTGTAAGAAACATTAAGAGAATGTGTAGAAAGGATTTTGCACTGTGTATGGCACTCAGAAGTTGTTCATTGAGAAGTAGCATTTGCTGTGACAATCTTTGTTATTTTAATTAAAGTGTCATCTTCTAATACAAGGTTTGCTGAGTCTTGCAAAGCCTTTCCTAAAATTCACTTCAACTCTCTCAAACATTTTAAGAATGGACAGAAGGGTACCATAGATACGCAATTCTTAAAAACAAACACATCCCAGCCTATCACCTAAATTCCAATACTTTTTATTTAAAACCTTCTCTGATTCAAACTCAGCAACACTTACCAAAATAACCCTGTTTTTACCCAAATCTGAGCCCAGGCTGCCCAAAACAATGATGTTTTCATTGACTGACCTCACCAAATGCCTCATCTGTCAGGGAAGTTCTGCCAAATGTCTTTTCTTCTGATATTCTGTCCTTTAGTTTGATGTTCATCCTCACATAATTCCAATTTAATGAGTGAGATAATATAATTATCCTTCAAATTTGTTCCACTCCTTTAGAGCCCAGCTTCTCCCTGCGGGGCCTTGTCTAGCATGATCATCCTTTCTCTAGTATAAGACATTGGCCTGGGTCTCAGTACTGGCCAAGAGGGTATGTTCTTCCCTGTTGATAATGGCAAGTAATAACTGTTGGAAGAACATATTCTCAAACCACCAAAAACAAATTGTTCTTTTTTTAGTCTTCTAAATTGCGTACAATCAGAAAGCAGATGTTAAGGCATCAGCCTGGAAGCCAGAGGAATTGAAATCCAGGAGGCCAGGATTTGGGAAGAGAAGAGGTTCAGGTGGCTGACTGATATATAGTTATGAAACTCTGGGTCAGAAGAAATTCTTGGAGAGATTCAGCCTAATGATGGCTGGTAAGAGAACCAGGAAGTTGAATGTTGCTTTGGCAATTGATTAAAAGCAGATTGTTGAGAGCTGAGTTGTCATGGGAATCTCACTGGACTAGAAAGCTCACTGCGGGTGCCACTTTTATTCTCTGTTGTTTTCTCATCACTAAAATGCAGAAAATAATTGAAAATAATAAAAACTACAAAGTTTTACAACTGAGAAAATGTATAACAGTTCATAATGTTTTAAATGTCTATAAATGCACAAACTATTCTCATGTAAAGAATTTGTGTCAATGTGTTTGGCAAGATTAGAGGCTCAAAAATGTTGACTAAAACATATCCACACCAATCTTCCAGTGGTGTATTGAAATGGCCATTTTAAAGCACAAAGAGGTTCATTAACTTGGTCAAGGTTATACTGCTGGTAAGTTTAAGTTTGGGGTTTCCCAGATGGTGCTAGTAGTAAGGAACCCACCTGCCAATGAAGGAGACATAAGAGACGTGGGTTCAATCCCTGAGTTGGGAAGATCCCCTGGAGGAGGAGGTTATGGCAACCCATTCCAGTATTCTTGCCTGGAGAATATCATGGACAGGGGAGCCTGGTAGGCTGCGGTCCATAGGGTTGCAGAGAGTCACACATGAATGAAATGACTTAGCACACATCCATACACGCACACAAGTTTAAGTTTAGTTGTGCACTGTGGCTCCTGAGCCAGTGCCCCTAATCATCAGAGTGTAGTTCCTCCCTAGATGAGGGCCTATCTGAGTTCCAAGGGCAAAAGCACCAGGTTGTTCCTGAAAGGTTGGTGACAGCTACTCAGAGCCATCACCTGCCTCCAGAACCCCGACAGCAGGGGCACAGCACCACCCAACACCACGTCCTTGCGCTCGCTTCTCAGTCTTCACAAATGCCCTTCCCTGGGTCTAAAATTGTGATGTCGTCCCTCTTCTAAGCCAAGCTATCTTTCTCGAGTCCTTTAAAATTCTCAGTCGAAGCAACAGAGAAATAGGAAATAGGAATTACAATGTTTTTCATCAGCATTTCAGGATATTGATAAAAACAAAAACACACAACGGCAATAACGACAAAAACCCCTGTCCATTTTATTGGCATCGACAGAGACTCCAGAACCTTTGGGCCTACTTTGAAGACTTATGAAAGACAAGCAGAAGTTTGGGGGTTTACAGCATCAAAACTGAGGCATCTGTGACTTTAGATGGTTTGAAAGGGTATCTTATTTGATAGCAGCCAATAAAGCAGGAGACGGTGCCAGATCAGATAAGAAGAAAGAACATCTCCGGCCAGAATTAAAAAGGCTATTTTGGGATATGTCAAAAGGAGTAAAGCTAGATTGGAAATGACTGCAAAGGTGATTAAATAGGTGAGAACAAAGAGAACACTTCCTGAGTTCTGGCTGAGAAGGGAAAAATTCTTAATCATCTTTTAATTGTACTTCATAATTAGCCAAGTCACAAATGCCATGGCTGGGATTAAAAGATTGCTCATAAGACAGAAACTATTACGGATTTTTGCTAGGGAAAGTGATCGGGGTTGGGGGATGGAAGGAGTGCTAAAGCCTTTCAATTTGTGTAATGATTTGAGAAACCAGGTCTTGTAAGCATATTTGTTCATAAAGCACATTTTGAAAGATACTGTTGTTCTATTTTTCCTTTTTCCCTTTTCCAAAGAAAATGAAAAACAGTGATGGAAATTCTTCCAGGGAAACAAAATCTTAAGAAACAGTGAACCAAATAGCCACTGGAAATTGCTTATAAAGCTCCTGAAGAAAATGGATATATGATATCATATTTACATTATAATATCTTCAATGACAAAGGGGAAAGAGGAAAAAAATGCTGAAGTTACATTTGAGTGAGTTATTCTATGCTAAATATTCTTAACTAGTATCACAGAAGGCATGGAAAACAGGTTAATTACTTACAGAAATCAAATAAAGTTACCTTTAACAAGTATGTATATAATATGTCAATGTATAATTTCTGCTGGAAAAGCAAGCCTCACCAAATTAGAAGGAGTGAAGGCAAAGTCTGTGAGAAAAATAATAATACCTTCAGATAACTTGTTGTTTGCCTTTTATTAATTCTTTGTGCATTTATCTAACACCTGTAGCATGTGAGACTCTTTGCTCATTGCCAGACTTGCACAAACCAGTTAGAGCATATACTCTGCTATCATGAAGCTTGCAGTCTAGGAAGAAAAGCAAAGTTTTATTTTCTTCTCATCTATGGTCCCTGTTCTCCCTCCATCTCTCTATGTGATTTTATTTTCTTTGTAGCTTTTAATAAGCTCTATAAGCAGACTAATCTCTAAATGATATTTCTAGCCTGAACTCTATTATGAACATAAGACCCACGTGCCCAACTAAACCTAGGTAGTCTCATAGATTGTCTACACAGAATTCCAAGAGGGCTGACCAGAAGCTGTTGTGTGTGTGCTTTGAAACCCCTTGGACTATTGCCCAACAGGGTCCTCTGATCATGGAATTCTCGAGGAAAGAATATGGAGTGGGTAGCCATTCCTTACACAGAGTTCTAAGAGGGCTGTCTAGGTAAATATATACAAATCAGAGCTGGCCATTCACCAATCTTCACCAGATGTTCTTGGAAAAGATCCTGTCTTGGAGAACAGGCCACCAGGGTCCTCTGATCATGGAATTCTCTAGCAAGAATACTGGAATGGGTAACCACTCAATACACAGAGTTCTAAGAGGGCTGTCTAGATCAGATCAGTTGCTCAGTTGTGTCTGACTCTTTGTGACCCCATGAATTGCAGCATTCCAGGCCTCCCTGTCCATCACCAACTCCCAGAGTTCACTCAGACTCACGTCCATCGAGTCAGTGATGCCATCCAGCCATCTCATCCTCTGTCGTCCCCTTCTCCTCTTGCCTGCAATCCCTCCCAGCATGAGTCTTTTCCAATGAGTCAACTCTTCGCATGAGGTGGCCAAAGTACTAGAGTTTCAGCTTTGTCATCATTCCTTCCAAAGAAATCCCGGGGCTGATCTCCTTCAGGATGGACTGGTTGGATCTCCTTGCAGTCCAAGGGACTCTCAAGAGTCTTCTCCAACACCACAGTTCAAAAGCATCAATTCTTTGGCACTCAGCCTTCTTCACAGTCCAACTCTCACATCCATACATGACCACAGGAAAAACCATAGCCTTGCCTAGATGGACCTTTGTTGGCAAAGTAATGTCTCTGCTTTGGAATATGCTATCTAGGTTGGTCATAACTTTCCTTCCAAGGATTAAGTGTCTTTTAATTTCATGGCTGCAATCACCATCTGCAGTGATTTTGGAGCCCAGAAAAATAAAGTCTGACACTGTTTCCACTGTTTCCCCATCTATTTCCCATGAAGTGATGGGACCAGATGCCATGATCTTCGTTTGCTGAATGTTGAGCTTTAAGCCAGCTTTTTCACTCTCCACTTTCACTTTCATCAAGAGGCTCTTTAGCTCCTCTTCACTTTCTGCCATAAGGGTGGTGTCATCTGCATATCTGAGGTTATTGAGATTTCTCCCGGCAATCTTGATTCCAGCTTGTGTTTCTTCCAGTCCGGCATTTCTCATGGTGTACTCTGCATATAAGTTAAATAAACAGGATGATAATATATAGCCTTGACGTACTCCTTTTCCTATTTGGAACCAGTCTGTTGGTCCATGTCCAGTTCTAACTGTTGCATCCTGACCTGCATACAGATTTCTCAAGAGGCAGATCAGGTGGTCTGGTATTCCCATCTCTTTCAGAATTTTCCATAGTTTCTTATGAACCACACAGTCAAAGGCTTTGGCATAGTCAATAAAGCATAAATAGATGTTTTTCTGGAACTCTCTTGCTTTTTCCATGATCCAGCGGATGTTGGCAATTTGATCTCTGGTTCCTCTGCCTTTTCTAAAACCAGCTTGAACATCAGGAAGTTCATGGTTCACATATTGCTGAAGCCTGGCTTGGAGAATTTTGAGCATTACTTTACTAGCGTGTGAGATGAGTGCAATCGTGCGGTAGTTTGGGCATTCTTTGGCATTGCCTTTCTTTGGGATTGGAATGAAAACTGACCTTTTTCAGTCCTGTGGCCACTGCTGAGTTTTCCAAATTTGCTGGTATATTGAATGCAGCACTTTCACAGCATCATCTTTCAGGATTTGAAATAGCTCATCTGGAATTCTATCAAATCCACTAGCTTTGTTCATAGTGATGCTTTCTAAGGCCCACCTGACTTCACATTCCAGGATGTCTGGCTCTAGGTGAGTGATCACACCATCGTGATTATCTGGGTTGTGAAGATCTTTTTTGTACAGTTCTTCTGTGTATTCTTGCCACCTCTTCTTAATATCTTCCGCTTCTGTTAGGTCCATACCATTTCTGTCCTTTATCGAGCCCATCTTTGCATGAAATGTTCCTTTGGTATCTCTGATTTTCTTGAAGAGATCTCTAGTCTTTCCCATTCTGTTGTTTTCCTCTATTTCTTTGCATTGATCGCTGAAGAAGGCTTTCTTATCTCTTCTTGCTATTCTTTGGAACTCTGCATTCAGATGTTTATATCTTTCCTTTTCTCTTTTGCTTTTAGCTTCTCTTCCTTTCACAGCTATTTGTAAGGCCTCCCCCAGACAGCCATTTTGCTTTTTTGCATTTATTTTCCATGGGGATGGTCTTGATCCCTGTCTCCTGTACAATGTCACGAACCTCAGTCCATAGTTCATGAGGCACTCTATCTATCAGATCTAGGCCCTTAAATCTATTTCTCACTTCCACTGTATAATCATAAGGGATTTGATTTAAGTCATACGTGAATGGTCTAGTGGTTTTCCCTACTTTCTTCAATTTCAGTCTGAATTTGGCAATAAGGAGTTCATGGTCTGAGCCACAGTCAGCTCCTGGTCTTGTTTTTGCTGGCTGTCTAGATAAACGTGTACAAATCAGAACTGGCCCTTCACCAATCTCTACCAGCTGTCTTGGAAAAGACCCTGATGCTGGGAAAGACTGAAGGCAGGAGAAGGGGACAACAGAGGATGAGATGGTTGGATGGCATCACCAACTCAATGGACATGAGTTTGAGTAATATCTGCAAGTTGGTGATGGACAGGGAAGCCTAGAGTGGTGCAGTCCATGGGGTTGCAGAGTTGGACATGACTGAGTGGCTGAACTGAACTAAACCAGCTATTCAAGGCTATCATTGGTAAAGGCTAGTTGTAGCAAAGGAATAGAGCGCAGGACCAGACCCACAATGGTCTAATGGTTTAACGTTCTCCTGAAATTCTTAGTAATTTTTAGTAATTCTTAGTAATCTCCTTGAAATTCTTAGTGATTTTATCTTTGAATTTGTGTCTTGTATGAAAACTCGAAACAATAGAACATGTGTATCAGAAGAGTTCATACATGGATGAAAGGAAAACCCTTAATATCTTAGTACATTTCATGGTACTTTTTCTCCTGTTTTTTTGAACAAGGGGCCCCGCATTTTCATCTTGCAATGGGCCTCTAAATTTAGTAGCTGATCCTGTGTATGAACATCATGTAAATCAGATTCAGGTAGTGTGTTCATGTTCACACTCTATCACTAAAATGCCAACCTACCCCATTTCATTCCCCTCACTTCCTACTGTGTGTTTTAAATTGACCTGAGCACTGACATTGGGCCTTTCTCTTCCATGACCTCTTAGATAGCTTGCCTGACAGTGGACTTAGAAGTTACCACAAAATCAAGGCATTTTCCTGCATGATAGCACCTGCCTCCTGGACAGGCCTTCTCCAGCCTGTGTGCATTCTTCAGAGGAACAAGCAGTGATACCTAAATGGTTTCTCCTTCTTTCAAAAGCATGTGTTATTTTTTAAATCAAGTGGCAATTAAAAATCCATGAAAAGTCTAAAAAATAAGAGTGCAGTCAATCTCTTCTCAGAGCTTTGTGGTCTGAAAACCAGGGTTTTCTGCACAGAATTTGACTACTTCACTTGGCTTCTCCATTGACAAAACCAGTAACAATTTTGCATCTTAAATTTCACAACTTTCCAACATTTTCAAATCCTCACTCCCAAAGGCAGAAATGTTTTTAAAATCCCAAGAGTCCTCTTTGAAGAAAATCTCTTCCCCCTCACAGTGCTGAGTGGAACAACGGCATATGAAATATTTTCCAAAGTACGATTAATTGAAGCACTTTTTCTTAGTTTTCTACACTGCAAAATATCTACTATGTATTCAATTTTATAAATCAGATATACTGTAATATCCTACCTTTATGCAGTAGGGAATTATAGCATTCTTCAGTTTTTAAAAAATGTCAAGGAAAGCTACACGTTTTGGGCACAGCATCTCAGAAAAATGTATCTTTAAGACCACAGGGATCTTAATAAGGTTTGCTTTGATATAAAATGGCAACAGGGAAGAGGGAAGGATTACCCTTTCTTCACTTAAAAAAAAAAAAAATAGGCATCATAGGTTGCCACTTCACAGTAATGTCTTAATATTCTCTCATTTAATTATGTAAATTGTCAAAGAAGGCGGCTGTTTATGGTAATTTACATATGCAGAGATCTGCTTCCCAGGTAAGCTAATTTAAATTAAATTATAACTAAGGGAGATTTACCACTTGTTGATTGAGACAGACAATCATTTATAACTCCACAAAACGGCTAGTAAAGACTGCAGGATTTCAAAAGTGAGGTGAAACAGTAGTGATCCTGCTGTGAAAGGAATCAGCTGAAATGCTATGGAAGGATTTAGTGTTCCTATTGATGTCTGTAAGAAGTGGAGGCAGTCTCTTTTGTCAGGGAAGTGATTAGTGAATACCGTTGACCCTTACTACCTCCACATTCAAGCCTTTCTTTACACATGAAGTTAAAGGCTGTTCTCCCCAAGGAATTCACCACTCTCTTTTGATACAAATCCAGCACTCTTCAGAATCCTCCTGCATTCTGCTGAATGTAACTGAGAAAAGACCATTGTAAACTGCTGAAGTGTTCAGTGTCCCCAGATCCTCTCTTTTCTTTCTTTCTTTTTTTAACCATTAAAGATACTCCGTTTCAGTTTGAGAAACTAAGCATGTACAAATTCATTCTTTGTCTTAGGGGCACTTTGGTTACAGAGTGAATGCCCTCCTTCACTAATGACACTTCCAGGTCGGTCTGCAAGACCAAGAAAGGTGCACCAGTCCACCTGGCTGAAGACAAAGGTGTCTGTGATAGTGGCCAGCCACAGTTTGAATTTGGCAATGAGGCGGCTGCAAGGATGGTAAACTGATTAGGAGAGTGGGCTTTAGAAGCAGATAGAGGTGGATTCAGATACTCACCTTGACATTCACTTTCTAAAAAAATTTTAGGAAATGTGCTCAACCTCTTGAATCCTGGTGTCCTTATGAAAAGCTAGCATTCATTATACCTTCGTCACAAGGTTCATGTGATGACTTAATAAGCCAATGTATATAAAGCACATAGCTTTACATAAATGTTCCTCCTCAAAAACAACTGCTAAGAATAACAACGATGATTATATATATATATATATATACACACACACATATATATACATGGAAAATGGACAATTTCCAACATATTTATGGGTAAAGAGTTCACAAAATCTTTTCCATTTGGCATGAGAATTTAACCTTCAATTAACTCTCAAGTTGGGTTAAGTGTAATATGCCAACTATGTTGCTAACCAATGTTTATGGTAAGATGTGACCCATAATTAATAAATTACATTTGAATGGCAAGGAAAATACATATAAATACCTAGTAGGAACTATAAGTACCTGATAGGAAGCCATTCTTGGGGCTTTCCCAAGTGTGCTGAATTGCACTGACATGTCCTTTGTGGAGACCCTGGAAATGATGACTATTGTGGTTATTATAAACGCTATAGGCTCTTGGGGGCACAAGGCTTTGAATTATCCATCCAGTATAGACCTTGTCTCCTCATAGCTGGCCTATGCTGCACAGAACTCTGTGAAGACTCCTATAGACAATAAACGCTGGGGCTCTCTCTGCTGGTGTGCTAGGTTCCCATCCAGCTCCTTCTAAGTGAATATGATGTTGGATATCTTTGACAATCCTGTGGGTCTGAATGTTTAGAAAACACTCTGTAGATACTACTGAACATCTCAACTTAGTTTTTTGACCACCAAGACATAAGCTTGAAGGTTAAGAGTATGATAACATTAGAGTAACATAGGTTCCGAATCACCTATGATTGCTTGTGGGATACCAGAATTCTCCCTCTCTTCAAATGTGTTTTCCCATTTGCTTGAAGGAGACATTTCTGCTGCTGCTGATTCTTCAGACTGGTAAAGTCATTTGTAGAGGCCAGTAAAAGATTGGTTGATTAGAATCAATTTATAAATGTAGTCCTCTCAATGGAACAGGAAATGGCAACCCACTCCATTATTCTTGCCTGGAAAATTCCCTAGACAGAGGAGCCTGGTGGGCTATGGTCTGTGCATTCACAAAGAGTCAGACATGATTGAGTGACTGAGCACACACACAGTCTTCTCAATCTACCATATGCAAATAGCCAAAAAACTAAAACACAGAACTTCCGGAGAGAAGTTTCTCCCCAGAGACAGATTCAGTGGTTGGATGAATGGCAAAGGCAGCCAAGAGACATTTCTCATTTTTACTAGAAACCTTTGCTTACCCTGGTGGCAACATTTTCTCAACTGGGATTTTTAGACAAAAAAAGCCCTAATGCCCTGAAGCACCTATATTAGTTTCCTCTTGTCACTATAACAAATAACCATGAAATTAATAGCTTAAAACAATAGAAATTTGTTATCTTACAGTTCTGGAAGTCAGAAATCTGAGATAGGACTCACTGAACTAAAATCAAGGTGTCTGTTGGCAGAACTGTATTCCTTCTGGTTTCTCTAGGGAGAATTCATTTTCTTGTCTATTCCAAAATTCTAGAGGCTGCCTGCATTCCCTGGTTCATGATCCCTTCTTCCATCTTCTAATCCAGCAGCACAACAGCTTCATATCTGTTTCTGACTCTGACTTTCCTATCTCCTGCTTTCACTTATGGGGACACTTAGGATTATATCAGGCTCACCCAGGGAATCTAGGATAAATTCTCCATTTCAGGATCCCTAACATAATCACTTCTGAAAAGTTTCTTTTGCCATGTACAGTAACAGACTCACAGGTTCCAAAGATTAGGAACTGGACAACTTTGTATTACTCTGCAACCTTTGTTTGTAATAAATTAATTTCTCTCTTATGCAAGTATAATGATACTAGTTATGTATTATTCTCAGAAGAATTGATAAAACTGTCACTCAAATCATGTTTGTGATTTAGAAATTTAGGAAGTTTGGTTCTAGAAGAGTACTTGGTAGGAACAGTGCCTGAAATAAACAGGCAACAAGGCATTTTTTAGTAAGAGTAGTTTTACAGATTCTTTAGAAACTTGGATAGAGAAGCAGGCGAAGGAGGTGGGCATTAAAAATTAAGTGTGAGACCAGAAAGCATATGGCAGTGATTTTAAGATGCATTGTTGGGGTAAATACATCTACAAAGAGAGGAATATTGGGGCAAAAAGAATGGGAGAAAACGTGAAAATAAATGGTTGATGTCCCATAAATTTCATTGTTTGTAAAAATGGGCAAGTCATCAAAGTTGTAAAAAAACCTTTCTTTTCTAAAAATCTAGCCTTTATTCTAATGACCGGTCGTTGCATATTTCAGTGGATACTCCCACAAGAAATATTCAGCGAAAAAAAAAAAATGCATGTGTATAGAAACCACAAAATAGCTAGTTTCACTCCTCCTGAAAAAAAAAAAATCAATAGTTGTTTCTGTCCCCAAATTTCATCTTGGGTCTCTTTGTGAAATGTGCAGTTCAATTTAATGTTGATGGGTCATTCCACTGAGTGGGAGTTTATATACAATTCAATATTAATTTCCAGTCAACTATAAACCAAAACACTCCAGTTTGACAATCACCTCTCCACATTCAGCTTGACATTATCTTTTAATCAGTAATAGGAGCCAATGTCTGCTGGATTGATCCTTACAATCATCACAAAAGGTCCAGTAGGAAAACTGGAAGACTCATTACTGTAAGTACTTGTTTAGAGTGGAGCAGAACTTCTGGTATAAACTTTAGGCTACCTAATCTAGCTTCTAGACTGTTTTCCATGCTAAGAGTTTTGTAGTGGTAAAAGGAGGCCTGGCTGTAGTCGTGGTTCTGCCAGTATCCAGTGTGTATGTGACCGGAGACCAGCTCAGACAGCAGGAGAGAAGCTAGTTTGGCCGAGTGGGGTCACTGATACTTATCTGGGGGAAATGTTTATGAGTAGTAACAGGAGCCACTGTCTAATACAATAGCTCACAATTTAAGAGGAAATACTTTCAGAAGAGAAAGCAAAGCAAAAGGGGTGAACTTGTCAGACTGGTAAACTGAGAAAGCAAGGGCCAAATTCAGTAAGAAACGCTCATGACAGGTGAGTCTTATTGAGAAGGAGGGGATTAAGAAAAAGAATTGGGCCATAGCAGAATTTGAGTGGAATATGCACACTTGTGAAGCCCTAGACTGCTTCTGACTCATCTCCACACCCCCACCTCTTGATTGTTATTACAAGGGGGAAACTAACACGTCAGACAATACAAAAATGGAAGAAAAATGTCAACTTAGTAGGGAAGACAGATCTCAAAGCCAGTAGAAAGAAAACAAAGATAACAAACTGATATAAATGCTTATATCAAAGAGAAGGACACCTAGAGAATCATAGGAGGTTACCTCCCACTACTGTCTCCAGAAAGGACCTTTCTGAAGAAATGATGTCTAAGCTAAAATTAGAAAGAATAGCCCTGTGAAGACTTACAGAACTTGCACTACTGTGTGCTGTGTTAAGTTGCTTCTGTTTTGTCTGACTCTTTGCAACCCTGTGGACCATAGCCCACCAGGCTTCTCTGTCCATGGGATTTTCCAGGCAAGAATACTGGAGTGGGTTTCCATGCCCTCTTCCAGGAGATCTTCCCAACACAGCGATCAAACCCACATGTCTTAAGTCTCCTGCATTGGCAATTGGGTTCTTTACCTCTAGTGCCATCTGGGAAGCCCTACAAAGCTTGAGGGAACTGCATTTGCAAATGTCCTGAGGCCAGAAAATCTTGTCCTGTTTGAAGAACTGGGAAAAACACCAGTGAGGCTTGTAGTTCAAGGTGAATAATTTAGATGAAGTTAGAAAGACATATGTGGTAAATTGTGCTGTGTGCTTAGCTGCAAGGTCATGTCTGACTCTGTAGTCTGCCAGGCTCCTCTGTCCATGGGGATTCTCCAGGAAAGACTACTGGAGTGGGCTGCCATGCCCTCCTCCAGGGAATCTTCCCAACCCAAGGATTGAACCCAGGTGTCCCGCATTGCAGGCAGAGTCTTTTCTGTCTGAGCCACCAGGGAAGCCCAAGAACACTGGAGTGGGTAGCCTATCCCTTCTCCAGGGGACCTTTCCAATCCAGGAATTGAACTGAGGTCTCCGATATGGCAGGTAAATTCTTTATCAGCTGAGCTACCAGAGAAGCCCTAAGATTACCCTTAGGCAAATATTCACTTCCTCCCTCTTGCCCACTTCCAAGGATGAATATACTTGTCTACTTCACTGTTGTTGGACTCAGCCATGTGACTTTGGTTGCACAGTGGATGGGTGAACTTTGCTAACCCTTAACTTTGGCCTCAGCTGCTGTCACTTCTTTGGTCAAGGGGAACACTGCAGATATGATGCAAGAAGAGGCTTATAATAGGCCTGCTCAGTTGAGCTCACTCTGTTGCACTTCTGTTGCTTTGATGAAAGAACATGTTCTAGATAGTCCATTAATAAGAGGAGGATGAGATACATGTGTGGCAGACATGGATCCAACATGCAGCTTGGAGTTGAACCAGCCCTACCTAGACCAGCCAACCTCCAGCTGATCTGCAGATGCTTGAGTAAATCATTAAAAATTAAATGATAGTTGGTTTTAAGGTTAAATGATAGTTGATTTTAAGCCACCATGTTTTGGGGTGGTTTGTTATGCAGCATTATCATGGGGATAATTGATGGAGTATAAAAGGATCATCATACAGAGCTTGTGGGAAAATAACTGAAGAGTTTTAAACTGAGAGTGATATGATATGAATTATATTTATTGCTTCTCACTCTAGCTGCTGTGAGAAGCCAGTGAGAAGGAAGCAGTGAGAACAGTCCATTTGGAAAGAATGGTAGCAATGTAGTAAGAAGGAAATAAATATATTTTAAATAAACCTTGGGAACAGAACCAACATTACTGGCGAATTAGTTATATTCAGAGAGAAAGGAAAGTGAGACCTAACGAATGACTTCCAGGTTTCCAGCTTGAACAACCAAAGTAAAGAGTAAAACCCTTTTGGTTTTCCATATTGCTATTTTTTTTCACAATAATAATGTAAATGGCTATACGATCAGCTAGCACGTCACAGATTACTTAATTTACTTTATTTTGAATGTGCTTTGTTTCCAGTTTTCTTCTTTTGCCAAAAACTCAACAGTTAATATCTAAGTACATTTAATTTTCATATATTTTAGATGTGGGAGGGAGGGTAGATTCCTAGAAATGGGATAACTGGATCAAAGCATTCCAGTGGTGTCTTGTCTTTTTTCTCCAGAGAGTTCATTCCTTCCCATAGACAGGAAGTTAATGGGGAATGTGGAAGAAACCATCTACAAAGAGCAATGAATTTTGCTTTGTTGAAATGCCACAGACTCCTTGAGACTTCTAAGAATAGCAATAGTAAACCTTTATAAAATGTTCTGTATGTGCCAGACTGTTCTAGGGACTTTGTCTATACATAAATAGATCTAATCCTCATAAGAAGTCTATAAAGTAGGTACTTATTCCCATTTTTCAGATAGGGAATCCGAGGCAGACATGCTCAATATCTTGCCTCTAAAAGCATAAGCAGCGCTTCAGTAGAAATCACTGTCTCTGTGGTAAGGATGATGCTGAAACATGTACCTTATTTGGACTTGTAGATGAATCTGCTTCTCACTTTTGTATGAAATAATCCCTGTGCTTATTCTAAGCAAATGAAAAAAATTTAACTAATAAGCTTTGTACCAAATAATCATGTGTTTCTCATGTTAGGTTTTTTACTAGACAGACTTTGTAACAATAGCTTTCACCTGGAAATTGGGAGCCACATGCCTAGCCTAGTTGCAGCAAGCGTCTAGATCTTCATGCACGTTTATACCCATTTCTGTATTCCTATTATGCCTCCACTTATCTTCCTTTCTCATTTACTTCTAATTTTAATTTATCATGATGGATTTTATGTATTTTGTAAGCTTCCTTAAATCCTTTTGAAACAAAGAGAAATGTAAATAATAAGAAACAAACTCAGGCAAGCCTTAAAAAAAAAAAGTCAATATAAAAATGGCTCAAACTATGTCTACAAATTCCATAGAGTCAGTTTCACTGATATATATTTATTGTGTTTGTTTGCTTGCTTTTAATGTTCTCTGGCACTTACAATATTTTAAAGTGGTATAATCAGTGAAAGTGATCAGGAAATGCTATCTGAAAGAGTATCCTATGCTGGGAGGGATTGGGGGCAAGAGGAGAAGGGGGCGACAGAGGATGAGATGGCTGGATGGCATCACTGACTCCATGGAGGTGAGTTTGAGGGAACTCCGGGAGTTGGTGATGGACAGGGAGGCCTGGCGTGCTGCGATTCATGGGGTCGCAAAGAGTCGGACACGACTGAGCGACTGATCTGATCTGATCTGATCTGATCCTATTTCCCAACCTTATTCTGCTTTGTTTCCTGAGAACACTGATGAAACCAAGTAACAATTCTTAAAATAATAATGCAAAAATTTAAATATTAATAATGATATTTATTAAGTGTTTGCTACTGTTTTAAGCAGTAGAACTTAAGTAGGCACTATTCTAAGCACTTTATAACACGTTATGTTATTTCCGCCTTCCAACAATCTCATGAAGATCTCACTGTCATTACACACAATTCAGATGATGAGACGAGTTTCAGGTGAAGTAACTTGCCCGATGCCACAGAACTAGCAAACAGCAGATCTTCAGACTGAACTGAGGTTTGTTCGGCAACCAAAACTGTATTATTAACTACACGATATTTACATATATTTCTGGGATAATGAGTTCCCAATTTTCTAGTCTTTGTGTCATTGCTTATGAGGTGGCCATAAGAACACACTTTGTGTGTGTGCTCAGTCGCTTAGCGTGTCCGACTCTTTGCGACCCCGTGGACTGTAACCCGCCAGGCTCCTCTGTCCGTGAGATTTCCCAGTCAAGAATACTGGAATGGGTTGCCATTTCCTCCTCCAGAGGATTTTCCAACCCAAGGACTGAACCCACATCTCCTGCATTGATAGGCGGATTCTTTACCACTTAAGCCACCTGGGAATTTTTTTTAAACACACCTTACAGACCTCCAACTACCAGAAGCATGAGTGACCAGGGTCCCCAACAGCTGCCAGCTGATACCAGCACCACACCTGCCACAGGTCATGCTTTGCACAGGCTACTGTACGGCTGCCAAGACTGGTCCCAGCCTGGAAGACACAGACCCCTTTAAGAATCAACTTTGGCTGCAGAACTCCTGGTCCGAAGGTCCTGCTGCAACTTCATTAGACTACAAGATCATCTAGGACCTTCCTTCCCTCTCTCCTTCCCTGGGGTCAGTCTTGGATCAAGGTCTGACATTTCACCCAGATTTCCCTATATCTCTTTATTTTCACTCAAAGGCATCCCCCTAATAAAAACCTCATATGCTTAATTTACCATGGGTGAATGTTTCTCAAAGGACTCCAGCTAACACAGTCTACAATGTTTCCTGCTGCTTAGTGTTCTCTTGACTCTACCCTTCAGACCTTTCCCACAGAGCATTGATTCCCCCAAGCCCCTATTTCCAGCTAGAAGCTTTTCCTGTTACCTCTTATCTGTACCTCTTTTAGGATTCATAAGTTATTTTACGATAAATTATGGTTATCTATGTAGATATTTTATCTCCTCCACCAGATGTTGAACCCCTTGAAAGTAATAGCATCAAAACGTATTGACACATTATATCACTCTGGGCCAGGCATTATACTATGGGCTTTACATACATAACATATCTAGTTAATCCTCATCAACACACTTCCGGGTATACATTATCAATTGCATTTTATAGAGAAGAAAATTGAAGCCCAGAGAAATTAAATGACTTGTTCAGTTCTGTGCAACTAGTTGGTAGTAGACTTTAAATTTGGGCTTTTAGGCTAAATCTTGTGCTCAAATTATTAATCCAAGCCCTGTCAAAAGCCCTTGCTGAAAGAAAAAAAGTGCTAGATAACTAATCCTATTTCTCATCTTAACTCCTAGGAAGCAGAGGGCTAAATTGTATGTCCTACTGGATCAGATATCCTTTGCTTTGGAGTTCAGGTATGGTTATTGTTCCCTAGCTTCAACCTTTATTTTTAGTTCTTTTTTTAACTGCTATATTTCTAATGTATGTGATTTGTTTCTTTCACTTTGGAGGAGTGGCAGATATAAAAAGCAAGCAAGAACCTCTGGATCTGTATGTTTCAGGTTCAGATACACAGGAATAGAGGGATACATTTCTCTGACAAAACCAAAACAGGCTTTGAAAAATGATCTCAGAGAAAGTAGAGGCTGGTGGTGCTTTTCTCTGTTAAAAGAAAAATTAAGTAATTTTTATAAATTCGCATAGCAATTTGCTCATGAAAATGAGAATGGAATTCAGTACTCCCAGTTCCCAGAGCAAAGACCATGTTCATTGCTTTCATAGCAGAAAGGAACAGCGTAATGTCTACTGTGACTATGCCAAAATGTATATTCATGTGTCTCGAGACAAGATATTGTAAATGGAAACTAGGTCTATGAAGCCCCTTACTTGACTTAATGGCACTTATTCGCTCTTGAATTCCTTATTGCAGTGTTCTGTTTGTAGTGCAAATTGCATTATTAAGTATTGATGAAAATTCCTAAAAATATCCTTCTATCTATCCAAAAGTTGGATGCAGTATTTGCATGAGTTATGAAAACTGTTGTATATAATGAGTCGGAGCACTGCCTTGTGAATTCTGCAGTAAAAAAAATTATAGTCCAGCTCCACGAATGTAATTATTCAGGCACCCAGTCTGATTTATCATCTTGATGAGAAACTAAGCCATGAAATATCCTCTGCTAAAAATCAGCCTTTGCTCATTTCACAAATACAACTGAGAGAAGCAGGAGGGGTGAGAAAAACAACAAATGATCTGCCAGGACTAGAAGACACATATTTCTTTTTCTTTACTTAAAGAAAAAGAAAAATAAACAGGAAAAAAAAAGCAAAACAACACTGTAGTAATCAAATGTTAATTTTGAAACAGACAAATGGGAAAGAAACACCACACTCCTGTATATGGTTTTGGCAGTGTGAGCCTAACTCAGGGCTAGGGATGTTTGCTTTCACGCCACTTATCCAAGATCAAAACTTCAGAGTGGGAGGCCCAGAGGGAGGAGGAGCTTATGACAGGGGGCTCCTGGAGCTCTCCACACAGATATCCTCCTGCTGCCGTTGGTAGCTGATTAGTCCTTCTCAGGCAGCAGTGTCTGTACGGGCTTCTGCTCACTCCTCAGTGCACAAATTAGTGAAAATGAGTCACAGCATGTGCAAGCAAGTAGGGCTGATGAAATCTGCAGAGGTCAGCTTGCTGAGAAATCATTGCAAAGGAAAATAGGAACTTCCAACAGACTGAAGAGTGGGAAGCTGATAAAGATATTTCAGAGAGGAAAAGGTGAAGTGGGAAAAGAACCATGCTTTCCAGCTCTGAACAGCAAGCCAACACTTAATGAGTAGGCCACAGAAATGCAGCAAGTATTTGAAATTTGCCCTTTGCTTCAGATCTCCTTGAAAGCACCTTTCACACATTGCTAAACATGCATGCAATGCTTTGGCTTTTCTATTCTTTTGACACAACTGTTGTCACTGGGGGGAGGTGGGGCGGGCAAGTGGAAGCTGGCAGTTGCCTAGTCTGACTTGTGGGAACACAAATCCTGCTACTTTGGTCTTAAATCGTTTTGTGAAGGTCCCTGGAGATTCTTAACATTTAAAAAGCATTTAAAGGCCCAGCCAGAAATGAAATTGGGTGTAAGCAATAACTGAGCAATAATGAGCTTCATTATAAATGAGACTGTGAAAATAGACTTTGTGTGCATGTGTGCACATGTGTGTGTTTCAAGGAGTAAGAGTTTGAACTTGGGTCATGAGATACACAGAGATGCTTTCAAGAACAAAGGTGATATGTTATGAGAAACTGAGTGTGTGCTAAAATTTCATGGCCTGCCAGAAACCAGGATAGCCTGGTAGTCAAAGGTTCTGTATCTGGAATTTGAAAGAGCAGAGTTCAAGGACCAGTTTTACCCCTACATCTCTAAACCCACTCAATTGACTAATCTCTCTGTGCTTCAAATATCATTATTTTATATGTTTATAACATAAATAGATAATATTTAGCTCACAGGATTCTTGTGAGGTAATGCATTTATATGAGCTCATTGTCCGACCCAAGGAAAGCACTCAACAAAATATTTCTATTGTCTTGTTAGTTCTGAGCTTCTGCCAGTGCCAGAAGTGAAAATAATGGAAGCCTGATCTCAAGAGGAAGAGTATGCTCCCTTGAGGAATATCAGAGCTGGCATCTTTAAATCAGCAAGTAGCCAGGGGATAGGAGGAGTTAGAGATCCATTCCAGTGCTGTTGTCCATTCGGCTCTACATGAGAGACACAGTTATCTGACAGCCTCCCACATTTTCCAAGTATGCTCTCTGAGCTAATGAATCACCAAGATGAATCAAGAACTCTACTAGAAGACTTTGCTCCTGACTCTTCCAGATGAGATAAGGCATAAATGAAGAGACTAGGATCTTGCCTACATAACCCTAGGGAATAATGGTCCACCATATCCCTGCACCTTTATTGGCAAGGTAATGTCTCTGCTTTTTAATATTCTGTCTAGGTTGGTCATAAATTTTCTTCCAAGAAGCAAGGGTCTTTTAATTTCATGGCTGTAGTCCTCATCAGCAGTGATTTTGGAGCCCAGAAAAATAAAGTCTGTCAGTGTTTCTATTGTTTCCCCATCTATTTGCCATGAAGTGATGGGACCAGATGCCATGATCCAAATTTTCTGAATGTTGAGTTTTAAGCCAACTTTTTGACTCTTCTCTTTCACTTTCATCAAGAGGCTCTTTAGTTCTTCTTTGCTTTCTGTCATTAGGGTGGTGTCATCTGCATATCTGAGGTTATTGATACTTCTTCCTGCAATCTTGATTCCAGCTTGTGCTTCATCCAACCCAGCATTTCTCATGAGGTACTCTGTATATAAGTTAAATAGGCAGGGTGACAATATACAGCCTTGATGTAATCCTTTCCCAATTTGGAATCAGTCTGTTGTTCCATGTCCAGCTCTAACTGTTGCTTCCTGACCTGCATACAGATTTCTCAGGAGGCAGATAAGGTGGTCTGGTATTCCCATCTCTTTCAGAATTTTCCACAGTTTGTTGTGATACACACAGTCAAAGGCTTTGGCATAGTCAATAAAGCAGAAGTAGATGTGTTTCCTGGAACTCTTGCTTTTTCGATGATCCAACGGATGTTGGCAATTTGATCTCTGGTTTCTCTGCCTTTTCTAAATCCAGTTTGAGCATCTGGAATTTCTCAGTTTACATACCGTTGAAGCCAGGCTTGGAGAATTTTTAGCATTACTTTGCTAGTGTGTGAGATGAATGCAATTGTGAGGTAGTTTGAACATTCTTTGGCATTACCCTTCTTTGGGACTGGAATGAAAACTGACCTTTTCCAGTCCTGTGGCCACTGCTGAGTTTTCCAAATTTGCTGGCATATTGAGTGCAGCATTTTCACAGTGCCATCTTTTAGCATTTGACATAGCTCAACTGGAATTTCATCATCTCCACTAGCTTTGTTTGTTGTGATGCTTCCTAAGGCCCATTGACTTCACATTCTAAGATGTCTGACTCTGAATGAGTGATCACACCATCGTGGTTATCTAGGTCATGAAGATCTTTTTTGTATAGTTCTTCTGTGTATTCTTGCCCCATCTTCTTAATAATCTGCTGTTCTGTTAGGCGCATACCATTTCTGTCCTTTATTGTGCCAATCTTTGCATGAAATATTCCATTGGTATCTATAGTTTTCTTGAAGAGATCTCTAGTCTTTCCCATTCTATTGTTTTCCTCTATTTCTTTGCATTGATCACTGATGAAGGTTTTCTTATCTCTCCTTGCTATTCTTTGGGACTCTGCATTCAAATGGGTATATCTTTCCTTTTCTCCTTTGCCTTTAGCTTCTCTTCTTTTCTCAGCTATTTGTAAGGCTTCCTCAGATAACCATTTTGCCTTTTTGCATTTCTTTTCCTTGGGGATGGTCTTGATCACTGTCTCCTGTACAATGCCATGAACCTCCGTTCACAGTTCTTTAGTCACTCTGTCCATCAGATCTAATCCCTTGAACCTATTAGTCACTTCTACTGTATAA
This sequence comes from Bubalus kerabau, assembly GCF_029407905.1. NCBI lineage: Eukaryota > Metazoa > Chordata > Mammalia > Artiodactyla > Bovidae > Bubalus > Bubalus kerabau. The sequence continues at coordinate 68,029,394 of NC_073633.1, forward strand.
TCTTAAGGGATTTGATTTAGGTCCTACCTGAATGGTCTAGTGGTTCTTCCTACTTTCTTCAATTTAAGTCTGAATTTGGCAATAAGGAGTTCATGATCTGAGCTACAGTCAGCTCCCGGTCTTGTATTTGCTGACTGTATAGAGCTTCTCCATCTTTGGCTGCAAAGAATATAATCAATCTGATTTCAGTATTGACCATTTGGTGATATCCATGTGTAGAGTCTTCTCTTATGTTGTTGGAAGAGGGTGTTCTCTTGGCAAAACTGTTAGTCTTTGCCCTGCTTCGTTTTGTACTCCAAAGCCAAATTTGGCTGTTACTCCAGGTATCTCTTGATTTCCTACTTTTGCATTCCAGTCCCCTATAATGAAGAGGACATCTTTTTGGGGTGTTAGTTCTAGATCTAGAAGTGACCTCTTTGATAGGTCACTTTGAAATCTTCAAGAAAGCCTCCACATCACCCCTAGTAGAGAAGGATCATCTTCCCAATGCCTTTTACTGGAGCATCCCCAAGGTCATAGGTATGGCTATTGTGCCCCTGAGTCTAAGACATGGATTAGATCAGTTTCAGAACGATGTAGGTGTCACTCTAGAGATTGGTTTGGGTAAGAAAGATGCCCTGACCAAAAGAGGCCTTTTGGTCAATCTATAAGGGCGATCCACGAAATGGGCTCTTGCTCAAAAATAGAATTTTCACCTATTGGCTACTTCAGCAATGAGCTAAAGTCATAAATAGGATACCATTTGTTTGACTGCACCAGTTTTTGGTAGAACCTGTGGATTTGTTCTGAAGTGGCATATTTTGGAGAGCATAAATCCACCACAATCCACTGTCATTTTTACTATGTAGACATAGTCTAAGTTCTTTACTATAGTAATGTTGAACCAGATGTTCAAAGTATAAAATCTACTAAAATAATGTTTGGTACTAAGCTTAGAAGGCTGGTAGCTTCCACCTCACTTTATTCAGTTTTGCATTTCTGTTATATTTCTGAGCCACAAAGATGTTTACCTTGTTCTTTGATTGCAGCTGTTTTAATTTTCTCCTTCTAGCATTTTATTTATCATCACTAGGGATTAAAGTCATGGGTGATATATGATGACCTCCAGCTACTTTAACTTCAAGTTCTACAATCACTTTTAATTGACTTCTAAATCTAGGCTCATCTTTGAGTTAACCTTCATAATTGTATTCCAATAGCTATCTTAATACAGTATCTCTTTACTGACTGATCTTTACTTAACTGACTTAACATATCACTCATCTCTAAAATACACAAAATGAGAACCTCTACTTGATGAATTCCCTCATTCAACAGGTTATTATTAGTAAGCCCATAAATATGCTTATACGTCTACTCCTTCAAAATAAGTTGACTATTTATTTATTTATTTTTGCTTTGTATTCTGTTTTATTCTAAAATACAGCCTGGAGTACTATAAAAAGATTCTTGTTTTCTTATAATATCTATAATATGTCTTTCTGTAAATTGTTGCTTGTTTTTTTTTTTAAATTTTTTTATATTTTATGGAAGGATAATTGATCTACTTTCTGATAGTCACTTATATGTTCCTAAACCTACTAATTCTTCTTTACAGCATTTATATAACTGAATTCAAATAAATTAACCCATTAAATGAGATATGAAAATAAAAGGAATTGTTGTTATTATGGAAATTAAAAAATTGGAAAGTTTTTTTTGAAGGTGTGCCCTCAAAAAAAATCAGCCTTCAAATTTTGTACAGATGGGACAATTATACACAATTTTTGGTGGGGGTGAGCCACAACAGGAGACCATATATTCATATTGGTTAGCAAATGTCTCAGAGTCTAATCTTGCTTCCAACAGAATTTGGAAACTGAGAAAAAAACATGTGGGTGTGGTTAATGCAAGAGAAGCATTAGAAAAGAAGGAGAACATATACATATAACATTCTAATTCAAAAATATATATATCCTATTCAAAATATATATATATATATGTGTGTGTTTGTAACTGAATCATTTTTCTATATAGCATAAACAGCATTGTAAATCAATAATATTTCAATAAAATAAATTTTAAAAATAAAATTAGAGTTAAAAAGAAAAAGGAATCAACAGAATCCATTTCAAAAGAAAATATCCTGGCATTATGTTTACAAAATTGTGGTTGAGTATACATTTATAGGCTTTACTTAAAAGTAAAATGTTTAATGTTGTATGAGTTCCATATTTTGATACCCTTTAAAATGTTCTTTTTTGATTAGCCAACCAATACATGTCAGATGAAAGGGCTTCCACTACATTTCTAAATGTAGTATTTACTTAGGGTAAGATAATTTCTTATTCTCTGCTCAAAGCTTTATATTTCATGTCTCTAGTTGTGAAGGCTACTTATCTTACTTAAAGTTCCTCTCCACTAATCTTTTATCAAAATCCTATTCAAAATTCACTTCTTACATGAAGGCTTCTCAGATTAATTCCACTTATATTTAATTACCTTTGCTTTATATCTCTTTATCACATATCTCAATCTACTCATCTCAATTGCTTCTTTTTATACTGTCAAGTATTAAGCATTTTTCTTATCTGTTAGGCTACTTTCCCTAAATAGATTATAAGTTTTTCCAAAACAAAGACTGCTTCTTCTCTCTCTTGAAATTTCCTTCAGTGTCTTTAACAGTCCTCTCTATAGAGTGGGGTTATTCAATATGGCTTAATTGATCTATCATTTAGATGTTTAATTGAATGGATTAAATGATTTCATATACATAAATATTTCCTTCCTTACAAACCCCAGCTTTGAGAAAAGTATAAACAGTTCCCCAAGGACATTATTTCTACCCCCAAACCCGTAGAAATTTGGTTAGAGAAATGTAGAAATTTGGAATTCATTTATCAGCTACATAATATGAAAGAGGTCAAATACGGCTAACGATGTCAATGAAGGATTTATAAGTTTAAATGTTCATAGCTGGGCTGTGGAGAAGGCACTGGAGACCTACTCCTGTACTCTTGCCTGGAAAATCCCTTGGACGCAGGAGCCTGATAGGCTACAGTCCATGGGGTCCCTAAGAGTCGGACACAACTGAGCGACTTCACTTTCACTTTTCACTTTCATGCATTGGAGAAGGAAATGGCAACCCACTCCAGCGTTCTTGCCTGGAGAATCCCAGGGACGGGGGAGCCTGGTGGGCTGCCGTCTATGGGGTCACACAGAGTCAGACACGAGTGAAGCGACTTAGCAGCAGCAGCAGCAGCTGGGCTACAAATTATATTTCAGGCAAACGCAGTTATAGAACCAGAAAGAAGTTTCCAACATAATCTTATTCTTTTTGTCCATTTTAAAACAGTCTCTGGTTATAGAAGGAAAAAAATAATTACATGGGAAAATGCAGCATGTGTCTTCTGATATACCCTTTGCCAAAAGACTACAAACTGTTCACCTGGACTGTTCTTCCCACAATGTCCAATGTAGGTCTGAAGCAAGATATATGTATTTTGGAAATGGTCCAGTGAGTAGTTTATTACATTTTGTGATGTCAAAACTGAGTATAATACTAATAGAGCTCTCTGCTACTGCTAGTAATCCCATTTTACAGATTACAGAATTGGTTCAGATACCAAGCCACTGTAAGTACTTAATGGAGTAGATGGCAGCAGCTGGTGGAAAATAATGTATTTAGGCCAGCTTTGTGCTTTAGGTAATACATTGTCCTAACCGAAATAAGCAAGGCATTAAGAGATCTGTCTTGGAAGGAGGCACCAAGTCTGAGGCACAAAGACCATTCACTGAATTTTTTGTTTACCACAAGAATTCTTAGATTGGAAGGAAAGACTAGGTTCACCTAAAATGTAAAAGTTGTTCAAAGCACACATCGCAATGATAATATACCAAATAACTGGCCAATCATTTCCTCATGAAGATCCTTCAACTAATATGGAGAAGTGAAGTAAAAGTTGCTCAGTCATGTCCAACTCTTTGCGGCCCCATGGACTATACAGTCCGTGGAATTCTCTAGGCCAAAATACTGGAGTGGGTAGCCTTTCCCTTCTTCAGGGGATCTTCCCAACCCAGGGATCAAACCCAGGTCTCCTGCATTGCAGACAGATTTTTTTACCAACTGAGCCACAAGGGAAGCCCAACATGGAGAAAGGAGTCTAAATTTCAAATGGGAATTAGAGGAAAAATGGCAATTCTTTCAAACAGTTTTTTGGAACCCACCCTTGCTGGGGATATTCTGCTTCTAGAGAGGAGAGAATTGTGCTTCTATTATCCTATCAAGATGCAAACCAACTATGGGTTTTTAAGCATTTCTCCCACTAAGGACATTTCCCCATTAATACATTTAATTGAAAGTGACCAGGCAACATTAAATTCCATCTAAACACTTTAATATAAACATATTGGAGTCTCACTAAAGCAGGTAAGTTTCCCAAACATCAGTCTGGAAGGACAACACCCTCCCACCAAAAAGAAATTAAGAAGTAACTTTTTGACTTGTCTCAAGCCCTCTCACCAGCCATAAAAACCTTTACATCCCCTTAGACTCTTAGGGAAGGGGTTATTCAGCTCAGTTCAGTTCAGTTCAGTTGCTCAGTAGTGTTCGACTCTTTGCGACCCAATGAATTGCAGCATGCCAGGCCTCCCTGTCCATCATCAACTCCCGGAGTTCACTCAAATTCACGTCCATCTAGTCAGTGATACCATCCAGCCATCTCATCCTGTCGTCCCCTTCTCATCCTGCCCACAATCCCTCCCAGCATCAGAATCTTTTCCAATGAGTCAACTCTTTGCATGAGGTGGCCAAAGTACTGGAGTTTCAGCTTCAGCATCATTCCTTCCAAAGAACACCCAGGGCTGATCTCCTTTAGAATTGACTGGTTGGACGTCCTTGCAGTCCAAGGGACTCTCAAGAATCTTCTCCAACACCACAGTTCAAAAGCATCAATTCTTCAGTGCTCAGCTGTCTTCACAGTCCAACTCTCACATCCATACATGACCACTGGAAAAACCATAGCCTTGACTAGACGGATCTTTGTTGGCAAAGTAATGTCTCTGCTTTTCAATATGCTATCTAGGTTGGTCATAACTTTCCTTCCAAGGAGTACGCGTTTTTTAATTTCATGGCTGCAGTCACCATCTGCAGTGATTTGGAGCCCAGAAAAATAAAGTCTGACACTGTTTCCAATGTTTCCCCATCTATTTCCCATGAAGTGATGGGACCGGATGCCATGATCTTCGTTTGCTGAATGTTGAGCTTTAAGCCAACTTTTTCACTCTCCTCTTTCACTTTCATCAAGAGGCTTTTTAGTTCCTCTTCACTTTCTGCCATAAGGGTGGTGTCATCTGCATATCTGAGGTTATTGAGATTTCTCCCTGCAATCTTGATTCCAGCTTGTGTTTCTTCCAGCCCAGCGTTTCTCATGATGTACTCTGCATATAAGATAAATAAGCCGGGTGACAATATACAGCCTTGACATACTCCTTTCCCAATTTGGAACCAGTCTGTTGTTCCATGTCCAGTTCTAACTGTTGCTTTCTGACCTGCATATAGGTTTCTCAAGAGGCAGGTCAGGTGGTCTGGTATTCCCATCTCTTTCAGAATTTTCCACAATTTATTGTGATCCACACAGTCAAAGGCTTTGGCATAGTCAATAAAACAGAAATAGATGTTTTTCTGGAACTCTCTTGCTTTTTTGATGATCCAGCGGATGTTGGCAATTTGATCTCTGGTTCCTCTGCCTTTTCTAAATCCAGCTGGAACATCTGGAAGTCTACGGTTCATGTATTGCAGAAGCCTGGCTTGGAGAATTTTGAGCATTACTTTACTAGCGTGTGAGATGAGTGCAATTGTGCAGTAGTTTGAGCATTCTTTGGCATTGTCTTTCTTTGGGATTGGAATGAAAATTGACCTTTTCCAGTCCTGTGGCCATTGCTGAGTTTTCCAAATTTGCTGGCATATTGAGTGCAGCACTTTCACTGCATCATCTTACAGGATTTGGAATAGCTCAACTGGAATTTCATCACCTCCACTAGCTTTGTTCATAGTGATGCTTTCTAAGGCCCACCTGACTTCACATTCCAGGATGTCTGGCTCTAGGTGAGTGATCACACCATCATGATTATCTGGGTTGTGAAGATCTTTTTTGTACAGTTCTTCTGTGTATTCTTGCCACCTCTTCTTAATATCTTCTGCTTCTGTTAGGTCCATACCATTTCTGTCCTTTATCGAGCCCATCTTCGCATGAAATGTTCCCTTGGTGTCTATAATTTTCTTGAGGAGATCTCTAGTCTTTGCAGCCAAAGATGGAGAAGCTCTATACAGTCAGCAAAAAACAATACCAGGAGCTGACTGTGGCTCAGACCATGAACTCCTTATTGCCAAATTCAGACTGAAATTGAAGAAAGTAGGGAAAACCACTAGACCATTCAGGTATGACCTAAATCAAATCCCTTATGATTATACAGTGGAAGTGACAAATAGATTTAAGGGACTAGATCTGACAGAGTGCCTGATCAACTATGGACTGAGGTTCGTGACATTGTATAGGAGGCAGGGATCAAGACCATCCCCATGGAAAAGAAATGCAAAAAAGCAAAATGACTCTCTGGGGAGGCTTTACAAATAGCTGTGAAAAGAAGAGAAGCGAAAAGCAAGGAGAAAAGGAAAGATATAAGCATCTGAATGCACAGTTCCAAAGTATAGCAAGAAGAGATAAGAAAGCCTTCCTCAGCGATCAATGCAAAGAAATAGAAGTCATCTATAAGATTGCACTAAGTTCCTGTATTTCAAGTAACTTTTCCATTTCAACTCACAGACACTTTATCACTTCAGACACAGTCACTCTTTCCTGGGTTTATTTTAGGATTGACTCCACATTAGTTAGGACTATAGAATACTTGACAACTGCCAACCCTCCCACTATGGAGGAACACTTTTTCATCTTATGAGAACTTATTTTCCATATGCCCTTTGCACTTCCTTGCAAGGACTCATAGACTCTGATTCTTAGGTCTCCATAAAGTAGCTTTCTTCCCTCCTCAGCATTACCCTCTATTTCTCATCCCTTTAGCCCAGGAGGCACTTGGCAGCAGTGATGGGCATACGTTACTATTTCCATCTGATTGCATTGCTAGGAATTACTGAGTTCCCCCATGAGGCCACTTGTACCTATTGCCTGATGGCTCCAAAGATGACAGCCAATCCCTGAAATAATTTCATGTTATTAAGATACAAATTTATTATCACTGAATAAATTATATATTTGACTCAAAATTCAGGCTAAATGGAAGAATTAGATTATTACTATCATCCTGCACAGATTTTATTATTAATTTGTTCATTTGAAATTTAATAATTCTAGGCAGGTCAAATAAATTATTTAAAATTGTATTCTGCCCTCAGACACAAATCCAACATATCTTCAGGCATTCAATTACTCATCATATATAGCTTCTTCAGAAGTCAAGATGATGTCTGGCAAATACTTGTGGGGGAAAAAAGCGTCACTGATCATCAGCTATCAGACACCAATTATTGATTATTTTAAGCCATTAGTTGTTTAAATTATAACAATGATAGATAATATTCAAATTAAGCTTCTGATGTGATCATGGGAAAAAAGAGGCTGATCAATTTCTCAGTAACAGATCCATAAAAGGTCAACTCAGGGATCTGTGGAGATTGCTGATATTTAATATATTTTACCCCACAAGAAAGCAACTGCCTTTAAAGCACACATCTCTGCCTATCTCCACAGTAATATGTAACTTAATAAAGAGCCACAGTTCCCCAGCTGCCCATTGTCTGGGTAGAGTTGTTTATCTTTCTTTAGCAAGCTCTGCAGAAAGAAGAGCACTTTTTCAAAACTTAGATGAACAGTCTGGGCTTACAAAATAGCATTTTGGTTTTCTCACAGTAGCAATTTTAGGCGACACTAGTGCTTGGCTAGAAAGCTGAACACAAGTTATAAGCAACCATTCACATAACCACCGGGTGGACATTATGATGGAGCCAACTTTTATGTTCAACATCTCCATTGTAAAACCAGTTTGGCATTTGGTTTTGTAAAAGTAGAAGGCAGTTAGTGCAGGGCTGGGGGTGGGGGTGGCGGGGGTGCTGATGTGGATTTCTTGCTGTGCTCAGCACTGAGCAGTAGGCTGAAGTGGTTACATTCAGATGCAGGTTGTGATGAAGAAAAGTTAAAAGGAGTACCCCGAAAAGACAGATTTGTCAAACACAGGGCCGATGGAGCTCTGAATAGGAGAACTGAGCAAAGGGAGTGCCAATCAGCCAGGGCAACATTTCTCAGCCCTTCCATTGTCTCCTGGAAGTTCGTGCCCTGAAAATAACAGGTCAGGTGCTCAAGAACTGTTTGCTTCTCAAAAAGATTTACACAACGTTAAAGTTCATTCTGATGATGTACACTGTTTGAGGACACAGCACCATGTCCATTTTAAACAGTTTGCTATCTTTACATGGGATACACCCTCCAGTTATTAATATAAACAACACAGAACTTCAGGCTAAGAACAGGCAGTATGAGTGAATTCAAACTCATAGAAACGCACTCAGTTTTTAATTTCTTTTCTATATATAAAACTCCAGCATTTGATTCTTTTGTATTTTTCCTATTAATATGATAGATTATAAATATATTTGTAATGTCCATTATCCTTTAAATTATTTTCAATGCATTAAAAATCCTAATCCATACAATTTATTAGTGGAATAAAATTATATTTAATATGTACCCCTGGCCATTTAATTTTTAACGGACTTCTATAAGGAAATCAACACCTTTCTCTTTGTCTTATAAGAATTAAAATTGTAACTAGGTCAATGGACCAGTTCTTCACTGAAATGATGGGAAACTGAATTTGACTTTTTATCTTCTCTGGCCTGGTATGAAGTCATGTCCTCTGCTCACCACTCCAGTATTCTTGGGCTTCCCTTGTAGCTCAGCTGGTAAAGAATCCGCCTGCAATGCAGGAGACCTGGCTTCAATCCCTGGGTTGGGAAGATCCCCTGGAGAAGGGAAAGGCTACCCACTCCAGTATTCTGGCCTGGATAATTTCATGGAATGTATAGTCCATTGGGTTGCAAAGAATCCAACACGACTGAGTGATTTTCACTTCACCTCTGTTCGCCAGCCAGTTAAAGTAACTAAGATATGTACCAATATTATAATTCAGTGGGCAAGTGGGATAAAAATTAAAATAAGTATTTTTTTTAAGACAATAGGAATAGAGAAGGTATATTCAAGAGGGGGAGATGGAGACTTTGAGAAAACAGAAGCATAGAAGCGGAAGAGGAAGGTGAAGGAAGGAACGGGAACAGAAGGAGAGAAAGGAAAAGTCAACATGAGGCTCCACGGTTGACAAGTGGACACCAGAAAGGCTCTCCACTCAGGGTTTTAGGTTATTCCACACCCACACCACTATTTATTTTCCTCTGCCCTCTGATTTATACTTCTGCTGCTCCGAGCTGCCTCCTGACCCATCTTTCTGGAGTCAGGTGATTTTGGCCTTTACAGTATCTACAATACCTGGAGACTTCTAGTCGCTCAGATGTTAGACTCCTAGCACAGGTAGTCAGCTTTTTCAGACATCTCCTAAGGAGCAATACTGACAAAATACAATTAAGAAATAAGCAGAATGGTCCAGACTGCAATGGTATTTAAGTTCAGAGGCGAAAAGTTATGAATTGCCCTCTGGGGAACAGGAAAGAATAGGAATCAGCTGCTGCGAAGTGGCCTCTGTGACAGGTTAACAACAGAGCTAGAGAAACCAGCCTCGAATCTGACAGGAAGAGGAAGGCACTGCAGTATTTCCACTCTGCTTCAGGGGCTCAGATCTGGCCCCACATCCAGGTTCCTGGAGCACTGAGATGTCAGGATACATAAGGCATCTGGCCTGAAGGTGGAGACATCTGTGTTTTGCCCCTGCTGCTCCTCCCCCTTCAGTTCAGTTCAGTCGCTCAGTCATGTCTGACTCTGAAACCCCATAGACTGCAGCACACCAGGCTTCCCTGTCCATCACCAACTCCTGGAGCTTGCTCAAACTCATGTCCATCGGGAGTTGGTGATGCCATCCAACCATCTCATCCTCTGTTGTCCCCTTCTCCTGCCTTCAATCTTTCACAACATCAGGGTCTTTTCCAATGAGTCAGTTTTTTGCATCAAGTGGCCAAAGTATTGGAGTTTCAGCTTCAGCATCAGTCTTTCCAATGAATATTCAAGACTGATTTCCTTTAGGATTGACCCGTTTGATCTCCTTGAGTCCAAAGGACTCTCAAGAGTATTCTCCAACACCACAGTTCAAAAGCATCAATTCTTCGGCTCTCAACTTTCTTTATGGTCCAACTCTCACGTCCATACATGACTACTGGAAAAACCATAGCTTTGACTAGACGGATCTTTGTTGGCAAAGTAATGTCTCTGCTTTTTAATATGCTATCTAGGTTGGTCATAGCTTTTCTTCCAAGGAGCAAGCATCTTTTAATTTCATGGCTGCAGTCACCATCTGCAGTGATTTTGAAGCCAAAAAAAAAAAAAAAAAAAAAAAAAAGTATCTCATTGTTTCCATTGTTTCCCCATCTATTTGCCATGAAGTGATGGGACCAGATGCCATGATCTTAGTTTTCTGAATGTTGAGTTAACTTTTTCACTCTGCTCTTTCACTTTCATCAAGAGGTTTTTAGTTCCTCTTTGCTTTTTGCCATAGGGGTAGTGTCAGCTGCATATCTGAGGTTATTGATATTTCTCCTGACAATCTTGATTCCAGATTGTGCTTTGTCCAGCCTGGCATTTTGCATGATGTACTCTGCATATAGTTTAAATAAGTAGGGTGACAATATACAGCCTTGACATACTCCTTTCCCAATTTGGAACCAGTCTGTTGGTCCATGTCCAGTTCTAACTGTTGCTTCTTGACCTGCATACAGATTTCTCAAGAGGCAGATCAGGTGGTCTGGTATTCCCATCTCTTGAAGAATCTTCCACAGTTTGCTGTGATCCACACAGTCCTGCACGATAATCCTAAACCTTGGACAGGCTGCGAGTTCTCACTAATCACACAGGAAACCCTCAGGGATACAGTGTCCCTAATACATAGTGCATGCGTGTGTGCTTCAGTTGCTTCAGTCATGTCTGACTCTTTGTGACTCCATTGACTGTAATCCGCCAGCATCCCCTGTCCATGGGATTCTCCAAGCAAGCATACTAGAGTATGCTGCCATGCCCTCCTCTGGGGGATCTTCCCAACTCAGGGATCCAACCCGTAGCTCCTGCATTGCAGGTGGATTCCTTACCACTGGGCCACCAGAGGAGGCCCCTAACACATAGTGAAGGCAGCCAAATCAAGCTTTAACATCTACTGACAATCAGCCTTTGCAGGTGGGTGACTCACAGACATAGAAGAAAAGGAGACTTCTGCCTTAAGAAGCCAAGGAGTGGGAACTAGAACAGTGTGAGCCCAGTAGGGATAAGGAGGCACTGATTCACCAGCTCACACTCATCTTGTCCACAGAAGAGAGGACCATTGCCATTCTTGCTGTCTAGAAGGTTCCTCCAACAGATGGGAGGAGATTTGGTCCTCACCCCAAGAATGAGTTTTCTGCTTGGTTCTTTTCCCTCTCATAGTTGTCAAGAAGGGTAAACAGAGACAAGCTGACTTCTTTCCACTAGCCCTCCACCACTTATTCCCTGGGATTTCTTCCATGAGCCAATTTCCTAATTCTAGTCCCATTTCTTCCCTCCCAAAAGAATGTTGCAGTCCCTTACATTAATTCCCTTCTTATTTATTCTGGAATACAAGGAAGTGGTTATCTATTCTTAACACTGAAATATAGTGAATGGAGCTACAGTGAATGTTTTCCTTTTTATTTGCTAATATTTAGCATTTTTTGCCTTAGTACATCACCAAAATAAGGTTGATTTCTGCCTGCTAATCTTCACATCTGCTGTGGTTCAGCTTACAGCCATTACACAGACAGAAAGTTATTTACTGCTGAATAGATTTATGTTATGACCGTCCGCATGGTTATGCTTAAGAACCCCAATGAAATGAGAGACATTAATTATTTGCCTTATTCCAATAAAAGATTCTCTCTTCCATTTAGACCTTTTGTTCAAAAGTTAAGGAAATGTATACAATACAGAAAACACAGATTTTGGTAATTTTTTTAAAAGCCATAACTATGAAATAGAACCTAGAACTCATTAGAAAGAATCATGGATAATAATAGTTCAATTACTTAGTGTTAATTAAATAGCAATATTTAGTCACAGGTTGGAAATATCCAATTTTTAAATTATCATAAATAGAAACTTCATAATGTTCTTAGCAACTGTACCAAATACTATTCAGTTAGCGCGTGGACAGGTCTGATAGAGGAATGAGGTAGCATAACACTGATTTTTATCCCTTTCTTCCTTTCTCATCCTCTGGGAGGGAGCTTTCTTCTCACTTCCAGGACTCCGGTATCCAAAGCCATTGGGTTCTCTCTTTCCTCAAAAGAGGAACTCTCTGAAGAGATGGTGATCATAGTTATGTGTAAGCGTTAATGTAAGCCATTGTGATGCTTCAAATATGGAGTAAATTTGCATTTCAGGGTATCTGTAGTTTCCAACCATGTTTCTTTTAAGAAACACGTAAGAGCTGGAAAACAAGTGGAGGAAGAAGGGGAGAGGAGGCTCCCTGGCCTATAGAATTCCCACTCTCCATGTGACAACCTCTACAAACACAACTGCAGCTAAAATGACATCTCAGAGACACCTGGATCTTCTGGGCACCATGAAGCCATTGCAGCCGATTGAATCACCCCTTCATTCTCATCAGTGTCCTGGACGTGCAGTGCATAAAGCTAGTTTTTAACACTGAGGTTGAAGGTGATGATGAAGCCCTCTGAGGACTAGGCAGTGAAATAAAAGCTGAGATAGATTTCATGCTTGTGTGTTCTCGGTAGAATTACTGTTCCATGATCTAAGTTTGGCATTCATTGACCTTGTCATCAAGGAACTGGAAGTTAGGAATTAAAGTCATGTTTCTTGTGACACACAATCTGGATGCTATTTCTTTCCTCGAGCCTGAAAATGACCCTGGCCAGTCCTATGATTATCGACTAGAATTAGCAGCAGAGGATGTCCTAGTGAAAACATAGCTCGGGTGGCAGGAGGATAACATTTATAAGTATCCTGGAGGGAGTTGCTGGAGTTTTAGGGGCAAAGTTTAATGTGGCTATTTCTTTTCCTTTTGAAACCCGAGGCCACAAAATAAACAATTCTGTACTTTTATTAAAACACTAAATACATGGTGATTTTCCACTGACATTTACCTAATCAGGGGAAAAAGTGTACCAAAGGGGCTCAGAGGCCCCTGCAGATTTGTGCTTTGTAAGCTGTAGCATCAGCAAACATTTGCAGCAGAAGTAAGGAGGTGAGCTAAACAGGGAGCTCTCAGGTCATGTGTATTTTGAGGCTAACTAAATATGGAGTGGGTTTTGCTTTGCATCTATTTCTTCAAGTCCAGCTCTATCTTTGCAAATAAAAAGAAAGAAGCAGTTTCATTGTGCTTCTATCCATCTGTTCAACCATGCAAAATTTTTGAATTTCTTAGTAGAGGGTATCCCAAAGCAGGTATGTCAGGTCTCCTTCTTGCCTGAGGATCAGGGAAGGCCTGGGAGTGTTGCCAACTCAATGACTTGAAGTCTCAGCCTGACTTTGATGAGAGAGTACAGTGAAGCCAGAGACTGGATGCCAACCGAGCAAGAGTTCTAGAGTCAAAATTACTGAGGCCAATGCTTTTAACAAGTTAAATCAGTGAGTGAAGAGCTGAGGAATGGAGATATGGAATTGCTACAGGCAGATAAAATTTACTGCAGCAGGTGCCAGCTTAGGGATCAGGACAATGTGGGCTTGAATATTGACTCCAACACTTAACAGTTGTATAGCCTTATGCACATTACACAATCTCACTAAGCTTCCATCTCCTCATCTATAACTAAAGGAAAGTATTACTGCCTACCTCACAGGACTTGTCACTATTGATAAAATGTTTCTAAAGCACTCAACACAGTGCCCGATAGGCAATTATGTACTTCATAAATATTATCTATGATGGTGATCATCACCAAACCCAAAATAGAGTGAGAAGCAGCAAAAGAGCTTGACGTGAGAGGGCCTCAAGCATCATCCTCCAAATGCTCAGGATGTCCAAACGCTTTTAATGGCTCACCAGTTATATGGTAATTAGTTCAATGTAGTAGACAAGAGTCAACATGTTGCTCTGCACCACAGGGGAAGGGAACGCATCCCTCTGAGGTAGCATCATAGGTACCTAAGGATCCCAAACATAGAGATTGTCTTCCTTCAACTCTTCCTGAGGTTTTGGCATTCACATCACTTTCATCAGGGTTTTCTTTTAAAAAGTATATTATTTCATTGATTTGGGATAGGATCCTTATTAAGGGAAGACAGTAGCAAGCATTCAAGATTTCTCAAACATGGTTAGCAGATACAACAACTTCTCTGCCATGAACAGGACATGGAGATAGGAGTTAAGTGTCTGTTATCATTACTTGGCAGAAAGCTGCCCTTTGAGGGCACTTGTGTGATCAATTAGCATATGACGAAAAGAAAAAAGTCTCCAGGATGTAATCCTAGGCTTGAGGAAATACATGGATACATGGCTGTCTTGAATTATAGTCCTACAGGTAAAGTAGATGGGAGATCATACTGATTAGAGGCACCAACTGTAATGTTTGTCCATCCATTGTTTCATTTGGCGCTCGACTCAGTGAACAGATCCTGTCCAGTGGTGGGCACTAACTGGCATCAAGTTGCATCCAAAGTTCTGTTGTCTTATCACAGTCTTCACAAAGCTGCACTAACTCACATCACTCCCTTTGCTGCCTCCTACACTATCCCCCATTCTTTCCTCTCCATGAACTCAATACTCTTTGTATAATCATCACTACCTTTTAATTTATGAATTATTGCCCCATTTTTCTTAACTCAAGGCTGCCAAGCCCTCATCATTCATTTTCCACTTAAACTATTTATGAAATACCAACAGATTTTCTAGGCATTAGAGAGTGAAGGAGTGAAACCTCGAGAATGAATTGCTTGTCCTTTACCAGAAGACAGAGTCAAACTGAGTAGGTTTATGTCCTAGCTTTCCTCTAACTGGCTGTATAATAATCTGAGGCAAGTTACACAACACATGTGTGCCTTAGTTTCCTCATCTGTAAAATGGAGATAATAAAAAACCTCTGTCATAGGCTGATAAGTGAGTCAATCCAATGCAATATGCTTAAAACAGTGTCTGATATTAATTATCAGACATTCAATTAATGCAGGCTATTTTCATACTTATTTCCTAGTAGGTGGCTCCTGAAAGGATGCAAACATTTACTACATTGTGTGCAGCTTTTTTTTTTTTTTAATTTTATTTTATTTTTAAATTTTACATAACTGTATTAGTTTTGCCAAATATCAAAATGAATCCGCCACAGGTATACATGTCAGAATCATAGTATCTCACTATTTCAAAATTTTCCTTTCGGTAGGAACTTCCTTTATTCTTACGGCAATAACATATACTTTAGCAGGAGCTGGTAATCCAACACAATTCTAATGTACTAACCTTTTATGTGTACCGTAAAATACATCAGTGATTACTATAATGATCAGTAAGGTTAAAACATGAACCACATTTCATCAAAATCGGTATCTTATGGCACAAAGAAAAAAGAATAATTACTTTTGAATTTCAATAGGAGGATTTAAACCATGATAACATATTGGGATTCAAATTTTCACTCTAAGCCCAACAGAATAGATGAAACATTGGCAATAATGGAAAGATATGAAGGACAATTTTCTAAAATGTTTTTTCTTTTATAAACTATTATTGTCTCTTTTTCCCCGGAAAATTTTGATTCATTGTAAAAGTGTCAGATAATTCAAAGAAGTTGCTTCAAAACTATCTGAGCTCTAGGTTTGATGTAACTTTTAGAAATGTTTTTATTGAATTAGACCATACATACAGAAAAATGCACAAATCACAGGTATGTGATTGGATTAACTTTCACTAGCTGAACACTCCCGTCATCAGGTCCATCTCATGAAACAGAACATGACTAGTACCCCAAAATCCCTGGGGCCCTTTTCATTTCCTGTCCTCTGAAAATAATTACTACCTTAATTTTTGACACTGTCCATTAGTTCTGCCTACTTTTGAACTTATATAAATGGAATCAGAGGATATATTTTCTGGCTTCCTTCATTCTACATGGTTTATGACATAAACCTGTAGCCCCCAAGTTATTAATACCTTTAGATTAATTCAGTGATATAGCTCTCTTGCCATGGAGAAGGAAACGGCAACCCACTCCAGTGTTCTTGCCTGGAGAATCCCAGGGACGGGGGAGCCTGGTGGGCTGCCGTCTATGGGGTTGCACAGAGTCAGACAAGACTAAAGCGACTTAGCAGCAGCACAGCAGCCAAGAACACACTGATCATTTGGGATGTTCAGTTGATCCTAGAGGGTCCACAGGGACCAAGAAGCATCTCTAACAGAGACTGCATCTTTCTCCAGGGGCAATATGAAGAGAAATGTTAAAGGCTGAAAAGTAGCAGAAAGTTAAAGATTTTTGATCAGATAAAGCTGGGCTCCAATTATTGCTCTGTTCCTCTGCTGTGAACTTTGAGCTTCAAGTTATATTACTGTAAAAATGAAAATGGAAAGGTCTGGCAATTAATGCAAGGATCAGGGTGGCATTTTTGAAACTCCTACTAGCTGACTAAAATATACTGTAGTAAAGAACTGGCCATGTCTGTTTACACACACACACACACACACACACACACACAGGCCTCTGCTAAAAAGAAAAAGATACCCAAAAGGGTAGTCCAGGTGTATCAAATGGATATGTCAGTGGTCAGATAAACCTACTTGCTTGCCTTAACAACGGTGTTGGAGAGCCAGAATTATGAACAATTACATGAGTAGCAGACTTAAAACTTTCTGAACACCAGGTAATGAAGCTGCCTCCATCTCCTCTCCCAGCTTCCTTGCTAACTTGCTGCATGGTCAGCTGCTCAGAGCTTACCAAAGCTGAGAAAACTGGCACAATGCCGTTGGTCTGCCATATCTTAGAGGTCACTGTTGCAATGGTTTTAGGGTTATGAACACTGATATCTATGAAAAAAAAAAAGAAAGAAATTGTAAGTGCATCTTTAGAAAGAGATCTGAAAGGCTGGTAAAAGGCTTGTCTCTCTACCATTTTTTGTTGGGCCCAAACATCATGTTCTAGTCACACACCAAATGTTGTTATGAAAAGAAAAAGGGAGCTTTAAGCTACAGGGGGCCCTTGGTCTCTCAGAAGTGTCCTCATCTTGTCAAAGCTAAAACTGAGAGCTTTTGACGATGAGCCAAAGCTTGTCATCAGAAAAACAGAAAGGCTTGCTCCAACATTATTTAATTAAAATGTTAAAGAGATGATTGTGTTGCCTGCTTAAATACAGGGATTGCAGTATTACTTAACGAAGAGGCCAGTGGTATTAATCCATCTCTTTCTCTCTCTCTCCTTTTCTCCCTCTCTTACTCTGTATGTGTATGTATAAGGGTAAGGGGAAAGTAGTCATAATGGCAAAATCCCAGACTAAGGGTTATCCTTTCCAGAAGTTTGTTTTGAAATAGTTCAACTGACTTTTGCTATAGTTTAGGACACAGAAGAACTGTACAAAAAAGATCTTCACGACCCAGATAATCACGATGGTGTGATCACTCACCTACAGCCAGACATCCTGGAATGTGAAGTCAAGTGGGCCTTAGAAAGCATCACTACGAACAAAGCTAGTGGAGGTGATGGAATTCCAGTTGAGCTATTCCAAATTCTGAAAGATGATGCTGTGAAAGTGCTGCACTCAATATGCCAGCAAATTTGGAAAACTCAGCAGTGGCCACAGGACTGGAAAAGGTCAGTTTTCATTCCAATCCCAAAGAAAGGCAATGCCAAAGAATGCTCAAATGATTGCACGATTGCACTCATCTCACACGCTAGTAAAGTAATGCTCAAAATTCTCTAAGCCAGGCTTCAGCAATACGTGAACCATGAACTTCTGATGTTCAAGCTGGTTTTAGAAAAGGCAGAGGAACCAGAGATCAAATTGCCAACATCCGCTGCATCATGGAAAAAGCAAGAGAGTTCCAGAAGAACATCTATTTCTGCTTTACTGACTATGCCAAAGCTTTTGACTGTGTGGATCACAATAAACTGTGGAAAATTCTGAACGAGATGGGAATACCAGACCACCTGATCTGCCTCTTGAGAAATCTGTATGCAGGTCAGGAAGCAACAGTTAGAACTGGACATGGAACAACAGACTGGTTCCAAATAGGAAAAGGAGTACGTCAAGGCTGTATATTGTCACCCCGCCTATTTAACTTATATGCAGAGTACATCATGAGAAATGCTGGAGTGGAAGAAACACAAACTGGAATCAAGATTGCTGGGAGAAATATCAATAACCTCAGATATGCAGATGACACCACCCTTATGGCAGAAAGTGAAGAGGAACTCAAAAGCCTCTTGATGAAAGTGAAAATAGAGAGTGAAAAAGTTGGCTTAAAGCTCAACATTCAGAAAACGAACATCATGGCATCCGGTCCCACCACTTTATGGCAAATAGATGAGGAAACAGTGGAAACAGTGGCTGACTTTATTTTTACGGGCTCCAAAATCACTGCAGATGGTGATTGCAGCCATGAAATTAAAAGACGCTTACTCCTTGGAAGGAAAGTTATGACCAACCTAGATAGCATATTCCAAAGCAGAGACATTACTTTGCCAACAAAGGTTCGTCTAGTCAAGGCTATGGTTTTTCCTGTGGTCATGTATGGATGTGCGAGTTGGACTATAAAGAAAGCTGAGCACTGAAGAATTGATGCTTTTGAACTGTGGTGTTGGAGAAGACTCTTGAGAGTCCCTTGGACTGTAAGAAGATCCAACCAGTCCATCCTAAAGGAGACCAGTCCTAGGTGTTTATTGGAAGGACTGATGTTGAAGCTGAAACTCCAATACTTTGGCCACCTCATGCAAAGAGTTGACTCTTTTGAAAAAACCCTGATGCTGGGAAAGATTGAGGGCAGGAGGAGAAGGGGATGACAGAGGATGAGATGGTTGGATAGCATCACCAACTCAATGGACATGCGTTTGGGTGGACTCGGGGAGTTGCTGATGGACAGGGAGGCCTGGCGTGCTGCAGTTCATGGGGTCGCAAAGAGTCAGACATGACTGAGCGACTGAACTGAACTGAACTGAGCCACCAGACACACTGGCAAATGAACTACATCATACATTTTTTTCATGTAAAACTCACACCAACTCTGAGGCACATGCTATCATTAATCCCCTTTAATAGCTAATGAAACTGATTTGTACAGGGATTAAATAACTATGGGGGATGGTCCATGCATTCACATTCCAGAGTCCATGCTCTTACTACTGTGTTGCCTCCATAGGCAAAGTGTTAGTCGCTCAGTTGTGTCCCACTCTTGGCGACCCTATGGACAGTAGCCTGCCAGGCTCTTCTGCCTATAGGATTTTTCGGACAAGAATACTAGAGTAGGTTGCCATTTCCTGCTCCAGGGGATTTTCCTGACCCAGGGATTGAACCCGGGCCTTCTGCATTGCAGACTGACTCCACCATCTGAACCACCAGGGAAGTCCTAGAGACAGAGTCTTAATTGGCCGTAATTATTTTTTTGATTGGAGCTTAACTGGCCAAGCATTCAGTATTGAATTCATTTACTGATACAATTTTATCTTAGATGCCCAACAGATGAATACAGGTCCTTTGGTGATCTGTCCTTACCCCAGCTTTCCAACTGTATGTTTCATTACACCCTTTCTTGCCTGTATCCACTGTCAGTATCATCTTCAAAGAATTTCTTGCTCTACAAGCTGCACACTTGTTATCTTATGTCTTTTTACATGAGGCTTCCTCTGCCTGAAATACTTTATTCAGTATATCTACATACCCCTCAAGACCATAGTCTATTGTCATTTCCTCTGTGAAGTCTCCCTTGATTCCTTCAAGCAGAGTTAATAACTCTCTTCTCTGTTTCCTAACAGCACTACGTAAATACCACAAATAGAGTCTTAGGGCATTCAGTGCAATTTTTCTGTCTTTATATATCTGTCTTTGTCACAGTTCTTTTTGATGGGCAGGGACTGAACCATCATCTCTGTATTCTTACTCTGTGCTATTGAATAGATTATTGCTTCTGTCCTTATAGAATAGATATACACAGACCTGTCAAATATGACCATGCAGATTTTTAGCTATAGAACTCCAGAGGGCACCGTTCATAAAAATTATAAATATGAGTGGCTCTTCTGGAGTCACGCAGGGCACCCCCTGAACAATTGAACACAACTGCCTAGTATCAACAATAAAATATTTAAAAAATATGAATGCATATGCCACAAATGGACTGAAAGTTGTAGCTCAGGACTATATATGAATAACTGAGATCAGAGTGACGGGGTTTTGACTGTTAATCCAAACCTTCTGCCATTTGTAATCAGTTATATCCCAGTTTGAATAAAATGTTGGTACTATAAAGATGGTAGTCAGCTCATAACTGACCCAGGTCATATATCTTCTCTTGATATGTGTACTCAGTCGCTCAGCCATGTCCAACTCTTTGAAACCATTTGGACTGTACCCACCAGCTTCCTCTTTCTATGGGATTTTTCAGGCAAGACTACTGGCATGGGTTGCCATTTCCTCCTCCAGGGGATGTTATTGACCCAGGGATTGAACACGAGTCTCCTGAGTCTCCTGCATTGCAGAAAGATTCTTTACTGTTGAGTCATTTTCATACTCATATCTAAATGAAATATGCTTCAGAAAAATCTTGGTGGATTCTGTTTCTAATACTATGTCTAAATTTGTTCAAGCCTGGGCAGGTTAGTTTTATCATAAATAAATGGACACTTGACCCAGTCAAGAGATTAGATGCTGATGCTTGACACAGATTCCTAGTAGAGGAAGAGATATTCACAGATGCTATATTGCCAGGGTTGAGTTCTTTGGGCCTAGTGAGGTTATCTGCTTGCAGGAGTCCCTGGGCACAGTCATAAGTGCAGAGGGATGAGGATTACTCACACTTCAACAAGAAAAACATCAAACCCCAAGTAAGAGCAAATATCCTAAGCAAAGGAGAAGCACATTCTAACAGCGTGCAATGTATACATAAAATTGGCTTTCCTGTCTTAACTTGGCTTAGACAGGCTGTCATCTTAAGTCCTGATGATCAGCAGGTTGTTCATTTTGCTGGAGTCCATTCCTAATGAAGGTTCTGTCTGTGGGGTGCCTTCTTGGAGCCTTGTAGACCCTACCAGGCCAGCTGAAGGGTTAATGAGTGGTGGCTGCTTTTAATTTCCTCTGGCTTCCCTTTTGTTATCTTACTGCTTGCCATCTCTTGGATGCTTGTACTTGATGGATTCTGTGGAGATAAAGTTAAGGGTAATTTCTTGCCTACGATGCTTTTCTTTTGATCTTTTGTGGTTTTATTCTTGCACTTTGGAGTGTGGCACTCCTACTGTGCAGCCAGATGTGCCCAGAGCCTACTTGAGATGCAGCCCTGAGCACACAGACCAGGGCAAGATTGTTCTGAGATGGCCAGGATCGTCCATGTGCCGGACCCAGGTACAAGATGGGGAGGGCAGTGGGGGGAGCACGGGGGACTGGAAGTAGGAGTGGGCTTAAGGCAGGAAGGCACCGCCTAACAGGAGGAGCAGGCGGGAGGCCCTGATGTGGAGGAATGGCCTGCTGCCTGCTCTACTTTCAGTGTTAAGAAACTAAGTAACATATTTCAGGGACTTGAATACATTTTGTGTTGGTTACACAGAAAACAAATTACAGCTACTGTATAAAACTTGACATTTGCAGTGCAAGGCTATAAATAATGATAATTATGCTGCTCCTTCCCCAGCAACTTGCATGCTGACCCTGAGGAGGCCCCTGGAGCTAGCTTATTTGAACTAAAAATCCCCTTTAGACCTTTTCTTCTCTGGTCTCTCACATCTTTCCAGTGACTGATTATGAGATGAACAGTTGTATAGGCTGTGGTCATTTTGAAGTCGAGATAACATAATACAGTTGGGATCCTGTTGCCCACGGATTCAGTCACAACTGGTTTTGACCTACAGCTCCAAACATGTGAAAATATTCCACACCTACCCAGCCAGGACTTAAGAAATTTTTGGTTCAAAACATGTGTAATTAAATGAAGCAGCTAAGCAGTGGGGGCGGGGGGCATAGTTGACACAGTGAACAAGTGCCATCACCCAACCCAACTCCAACTCTTTACTGGGAAGTAATGTCTTAATTCTGTAGCCTTCTTCCCTAGGGTAGGCATGCCCTCCACTTTTTGGCTGAATGCTGTCTTTCTCACAGATTTCATCTGAAGCAAATTCACTCAACTTTCCTTTTACGAATATTCTGTTATTTGCTTTGTACTCTAGGTCTTGTTTTGTTTTTCTGGGAGGTGGGGACAGGGCCAGCTTCATAGGATGTCCCCTGTGCCTCTTTCAGAAGGGTCCCATGCTTGGTTTAATGCTTCATGGTTTAATGTCAACATCTTAAAATGCTTGACAATTTTTTAAAAAAAAGGGACAAAACAAGTTATTTACCCAGTGCTGAAGGGGACATGTATTCCCCAACCCTATTCCACTTTGGAAGTGAAAGTGAAAGCGAGTCGCTCAGTGAAAGTGAAAGTCTGACTCTTTGTGACCTAATGGACTGTATAGTCCATGGAATTCTCCAGGCCAGAATACTGGAGTGGGTAGCCTTTCCCTTCTCCAGGGGATCTTCCCAACCCAGGGATCGAACCGGGGTCTCCTGCATTGCAGGCGGATTCTTTACCAACAGCTATGAGGGAAGCCCCACTGTGGAAGGTGAACTCAAATTCACAGATCCCATAAGACATACTTTGTGCCAGGCGCATTCAGTTCAGTTCAGTCGCTCAGTCGTGTCTGACTCTTTGCGACCCCATGAATTGCAGCACGCCAGGCTTCCCTGTCCATCACCAACTCCTGGAGTTCACTCAAACTCACGTCTATTGAGTCTGTGATGCCACCCAGCCATCTCATCCTCTGTTGTCCCCTTCTCCTCCTGCCCACAATCCCTCCCAGCATCAGAGTCTTTTCCAATGAGTCAACTCTTTGCATGAGGTGGCCAAAGTACTGGAGTTTCAGCTTTAGCATCATTCATTCCAAAGAACACCCAGGACTGATCTCCTTTAGAATGGACTGGTTGGATCTCCTTGCAGTCCAAGGGACTCTCAAGAGTCTTCTCCAACACCACAGTTCAAAAGCATCAATTCTTTGGCACTCAGCTTTCTTCTCAGTCCAACTCTCACATCCATACATGACCACTGGAAAAACCATAGCCTTGACTAGACGGATCTTTGTTGGCAAAGTAATGTCTCTGCTTTTTAATATGCTATCTAGGTTGGTCATAACTTTCCTTCCATAATAGGTGTTTAATGGGTGTTTAATAGGTGTTTGGCACCCCACTCCAGTACTCCTGCCTGGAAAATCCCATGCATTAGAGAAGGAAATGGCAACCCACTCCAGTGTTCTTGCCTGGAGAATCCCAGGGGCGGGGGAGCCTGGTGGGCTGCCGTCTATGGGGTCACACAGAGTTGGACACAACTGAAGTGACTTAGCAGCAGCAGCAGCAATAGGTGTTTAGGGGCATGTTTTGAGTAGTAGTTAAGAATCCATACTCTGAAGACAAATGCTTAAGTTCAAATTTCAGATGCCACCATTTATTGACATTTACTAGCTCTATGGTCTTGAACAGATCACCTATTTGTTCCTATCTCATCAAGTTTTTGTGAGGATAAACTGAGTAAACACATATAAAAGTTCATACAACAACTTCTGATAACGTAGTAAGTAAATGCTATTTATCAGCTGCTATTATGACCATTATTACCATTATTGTTTGGAAATCTTTTTCTGTTGAATTTGATCCAGGTATTGAAAGGCAGCAATGTTCAGAAGGTTTCCTAAAGAAGTTACTCTGTGTCAGCAGGCTCCCAAGGACTTGGTCACTGAACTGAGAAAGCCTGCATATTTCCCAAAGAGCAAATGAGCAGCATGAGGTCATCACCTCTGAAAGTTCCCATTGGACCTAATTCAAGAAACTCTGCCAGCTCTCTCAGCTAGGCCGGCAGCACAGAGGGGGCTCATCTCCAATGGTGAAATTGTCTGTGTACTGGGAACAGCAGCCCAGAGGCCTGCAGCTGCCCCCCTCCCTTGCCCTTCCTCTGGTCAGCCCCTGTGGGGAATTCATTATGGTTGGCCACAGACACTGCTCTTCTCTCCAAACTGGTGGTTAGGAGGCTCCAGAGAGGGCCACTCTGCTTTCTCCACACTGATTACTATGATCTCCAAGAAGCTCAGAGTCTAAAGCAGATTGTTTGGGGGCTGGTAAACCCACACAAGAGCCCAGTGAGGAGTGGGGTCAGCAACCATCACCACCTGTGTCAGATTGGGACATTCAGAGGTCAGAGGTTAAAGTCATCCTGGAAAGGGGCAGAAGTGAGACCCCAGGGCAGTTTCTGCTGATGAATCTGTGTTAAGGCCAAGGCCAAGTCCCAAAATCAGGAGCAAAGATTTTTCCTGCCTGGGAAGCAAAAATTCCTATTCTAGCTATGGAATCATGAGGCTCTATACTTATGCTGACCCTTAATCCACTGACCTTTATGCTGACCTTTATCTACTCCTCTTCCAGACTCGTATTAATACCCCAACAGAGCTGCACCAGGGCAGGCATGTGTCTGTTTCCTTGTGCTGACTTTCACTTGACTATGTAGCCAGCTCTGTACCCCATTCTTCTTTATATCTTCTTCACGTCATGTATCTCCTCCTGGGTTTCCATGGTAGTTGCTTGCTGACATTTCTCCTTGCCAATTAAGGCCGTCCACTTAGCTTTCAATAATTTAGAGAAGGTGATCACAGAAATCAATGTTTTGTAATAAAAGGGAAACACATTTATGAAGCCTAATTTACTCTAACAAGCTCATTTTTGTTTTAATGTTTTTAAATCTTGGTAATTCTATGAAATTTGAAGTCTTCGAGGAGAATGTAGCAAGGATAATTACACAGTACAGTTTGTTTTCCAGCCACAGTTTTATGGAGAAATCAGAAATGATGGGGCAATGCACTGGAGCTCCTAGGACTTGCTAAAAAGTAAACGTACAGCAGTGGTGATACCAGAAATAATGGGGCACAGGAGGCTGAACAGAGTGAAATACTGGATTACATAGACACTGAGTCCAGCAGAAAGCATATACAGGGGAGGCATGTTACTTCTGTTATCCATTCATCCCACAGATATGCCCTGTTCAGTTCAGTCACTCAGTTGTGTCCTACTCTTTGCAGTCAGGCTTCCCTGTTCATCTCCAACTCCCAGAGTTTAATCCAACTCACGTCCATTGAGTCAGTAATGCCATCCAACCATCTCATCCTCTGTTGTCCCTTTCTCCTTCCGCCTTCAATCTTTCCCAGCATCAGGGTCTTTTCAAATGAGTCAGTTCTTCCCATCAGGTGGCCAAAGTATTGGAGTTTTCAGCTTCAGCATCAGTTCTTCCCATGAATATTCAGGACTGATTCCCTTTAGGATGGACTGGTTGGATCTCCTTGCTGTTCAAGGGACTCTCAAGAGTCTTCTCCAACACCACAGTTCAAAAGCATCAATTCTTCAGTGCTCAGCTTTCTTTATAGTCCAACTTTCACATCCATATATGAGTACTGGAAAAACCATCACTTTGACTAGATGGAACACTTTTGGCAAAGTAAAATCTCTGATTTTTAAATGCTGTCTAGGCTGGTCATAACTTTTCTTCCAAAGAGCAAGCATCTTTTAATTTCAAGGCTATAGTCACCATCTGCAGTGATTTTGGAGCCCAGAAAAATAAAGTCTCTCATTGTTTCCACTGTTTCCCCATCTATTTGCCATGAAATGATGGGACCAGATGCCATGATCTTAGTTTTCTGAATGTTGAGCTTTAAGCCAACTTTTTCCCTCTCCTCTTTCACTTTCATCAAGAGGCTCTTTAGTTCTTCTTCACTTTCTGCCATAAGGGTGGTGTCATCTGCATATCTGAGGTTATTGATATTTCTCCTGGCAATCTTGATTCCAGCTTGTGCTTCCTCCAGCCCAGCATTTTTCATGATGTACTCTGCATATAAGTTAAATAAACAGGGTGACAATATACAGCCTTGACGAACTCCTTTTCCTATTTGGAATCAGTCTATTGTTCTATGTCCAGTTCTAACTGTTGCTTCCTGACCTGCATACAGATTTCTCAAGAGGCAGGTCAGGTAGTCTGGTATTCCCCTCTCTTTCAGAATGTTCCACACTTTATTGTGATCCACACAGTCAAAGGCTTTGGCACAGTCAATAAAGCAGAAATAGATGTTTTCCTGGAACTCTCTTGCTTTTTTTGATGGTCCAGCAGGTGTTGGCAATTTGATCTCTGGTTCCTCTGCCTTTTTTAAAACCAGCTTGAACATCTGGAAGTTCATGGTTCATGTACTGTTGTAGCCTAGCTTGGAGAATTTTAAGCATTACTTTACTAGCATGTGAGATGAGTGCAATTGTGTGGTAGTTTGAGCATTCTTTGGTGTTGCCTTTCTTTGGGGTTGGAATGAAATGGATATGCCCTGAGTGGCTACTAAATGACCACCACTGTGCTACACTCTGGGAGATACAGCAGGGAGCAGGCAGCCCAAGTCATTGCCCTCACAGAGTTGCCAGTCGAGCTGGGAGATAGTAGTTCTTACTAAAGTATGAATGGCAATGAGAAACAAGAGACTTTCTAGTTCAACCTTTGTATTTAATAAATGAGGAATTTTACCATGAGATCAGGATTTGCAGAAATCATTGTCATCACTGAGACACCCAGATCTTCTAATTTCTTGTTTTAATGCTGTTTACTCTTTTTGATGTAACTCAAGGAGTAAAGTTGCCCAAAACGTCTCCATCAGTGCCCTGCCATGGGGCATAAGCTTCCCACTCCTGGTGCTCCTTCCCAAGGGGATATGCAGATTTTGACTGAATGAAAGCATGGTGTTATCTGTAAGAGTGACTGGTCAAGTGATGCCACAGGAAAAAAAAAAAAAAAAGCTTAGCTGGCCAGCACAGCTAGATCCTGAAATACAGAGTGGCCAGCCTGAAAGTTCTAGGCTCCAGGATGAAAGGGAGGAAGAAGGCAGAGAAGACCTTGAGGAGGTAAGGGGAGAGCAACTGGGAAAGAACCCAACCCTTCTGTTGCACAAGTAGTTACCAAGCTCCTAGGTTGCACAAGTACTTTTACAGTGAATCCTCAAGACAATCCTGTGTGGTGAGTTTTGCCCATTTTTGCCCCAAAGGGCCTCCATTTGGCAAGAGGCAAAATTAATACCCAAATCCAGGTTGGCCAGTTTCAAATACATATGTGGACATACATTTCAAACATACGTCTACTCAAATATATATTCCACTCCAGCATCCTGATAAAATTTTTCAGCTTCATACTTTTCTATGACCTAGTGCTGCATTAAAGTCTTACATTTTATTTTAGGGTATTTTATATTTATTTATTTTTTAACTGCTCTCTACATGTAATTAAGGATCCATAAACACTTAAAGATCAGTGGAGGTAGTTGAATAGAATCTATTATGAACTGCCATTTGAGAAGAATAAAATATTCCTAAATTATTATTTTTTTTGTAAGCCTGCATTTTCACAGGTCAGTTTTTTGTTGTTGTGGATCATGTTTAAAGTCTTTATTGAATTTATAAGGCTTCCCAGCTGGTGCTAGTGGTAAAGAATCTGTCTGCCAGTGCAGGAGATGTAAGAAACACAGGTTCCATCACTGGGCTGGGAAGATCCCCTGGAGCAGGAAATGGCAACCCACTCCAATATTATTGCCTGGATAATTGTATGAACACAGGAGCTGGCAGGCTACAGTCTATGAGGTCGCAAAGAGTTGGGCACAACTGAGCACGCACACATAAGACTGAACTTATTACAACAGTGCTTCTGTTCTATGTTTCTTATCTTTCTTTTCTTTTTTTTTTTAATTTTTGGATGAGAGGCATGTAGGATCTTAGCTTCTAGACCAGGAATTGAACCCCCTGCACTGGAAGGCTAAGTCCTAGCCCCTGGACCGCCAGGCAAGTCCCAAGATTGGACTTTGTTAAAATAGGATAACTTGCTCTTCACTGACAACTGGTAACTTTTCTTGCTTTATACCTGTAATCTAAGACAACACCATCCAATAAAACTTTCTGCAACAATCGATATGTTTCCAATGTGTGTTGTCCCAATATGGTAGCTGTTAGACATATATAACTAATGAGGACTTGAAATGTGGCTTGTATGACAGAGAAACAACTTTAAATGTTGCTTAATTTTAATTTAAAGTATCCACCTGATGACCTAACATATTGAACAGCACAGGTCTAGAAAGTTCTGTAAATGTAAGCTGCTCACAAAGATCTATCTTTATCTGCTAAGCAAGCTCAGTGTGTACTGGGAGACTCTGAAGAATGCTGGCACTCTGATATGAAGACACAAATGTCAGAAGCAATCTAGGGTAATAGCTTCAGTAACATCCAGACATCATTAGTGGACTTAAGGATTCATTAAGCTTTAGAATCCCTTCACTGATGAGCAGGATGCACTTGTCTGATATGGCTGGTTGTGTCACATTATTTTACCGGCAGAATGAACATTCCAGAAAATTTATATTCTTGTTTAGAAAGCTAGGAAGGGAAAAAAAAAAAACCTCTTAGCCTGAAGGACCATGACTATGCCAAACACAGAGCATTTCTAAAATCCTCTTTGGGCCAAATCATACCAGGCATTGTCCATGAGTGTAAGCATAATCCATCATTGCTCTCTTTTTTTAGCCACATTAGAATCTATTTAAAGCTTTTGTTTTTTCCTTCCCCAGCTCTATTTGATCACCTCCAAACTGCACTAAGTCTCACAATATTCCTAGCAAATCTGTCAAAAAACAGAAGCAAATTTTAAAAAAGAATCAAGAATGAAAGCTATTATAACCTAACTAGAAATGTGATTATCTTTTTTTTCTTTGACTCTTTTTGTATTTTCATTCTGTCAAGTGGTACTAATCCCTAGGAAGGTATTTCTTTTAGTTGGCATAAATGAAGTATCTGAATTTTTATAACTCTCAGTGACTGAAGTATGTAATAAATATGTCTTCTAACTTCAAAGTATCTTCCTCTCAGAAGCTTAAGCAAAGAGATGGACGCGACTGAGCACACATGCTCTGTTCTATTCTCTACCATTGTGCCAGGTGTCATGGGAGATACAGTTCTTCAAGAATGTCCCTCTCCAGGGAGGGGAAAAGATAAGCATCTGGCTTAAGATCCAAAGAGAAGACATGATAAATTCTATCTATAAAAGATATCATGGCAGACCAAGTATTTGTTGTTGTTATTTAATTGCTAAGTTGTGTCTGACTCTTTGCAACTCCATGGACTGTAGCCTACCAGGCCCCTCTATCCATGGGATTTTCCAGGCTAGAATACTGTAGTGGGTTGCCATCTTCTTCTCCAGGGTATCTTCCTGACTCAGGGCCTGAATCCACACCTTCTGCATTGGCAGACATTATTCTTTCCTACTGAGCCACCAGGGAAGCTCAGACCAAGTATAGTCAGAACTAAAACTGTTCTTAATATGAGATAGAAAATTCTCTCTTGTCTTCTCTCTGCTGTCTTCCCAGAGCTGTACATGTCAAAAGTGTTACATCTCTACTCCCCAGCGATGGGCACCCTAAATTTATGTCTAAAACATGAAAATAATCTCATAAAATATTTTACTGCTCTTATGCATAAAGCAACTGTAGCTATGATGCCCATCGAGGGCCCTGCTTCATGGAGTACATCTAGTGCTTCCCTGTGAGACTGATGGAATCCAGATCTCCACCCACGTGGGTGTTGAAACAGCCTCATTTGCACATTACCACTTCTGCCCAGGAAATAAATTAGAGCCAGGTGGTCTCCTATCCATTTCAGAAACCAGGAAAGTGGTTTAGATATACAGATATACTTATAAAGATGATCCTTCACCAGATGACTCAGAAAGCTTTGGGGCAAGGCAGGAAATAAAGGAATAGGAAGCATATTTCCTATCATCCTAATTCATTCCTTTTCCTCCTTCCAAACTGACCATGATAAGTTCCCATTTTTCTATGGGGATCATCATGAGGAAGCAATTACAGTAAAAACTAAATCTATACACTGTCACTTTATTATTACTTTCAAAAAGATTTCTCTATGCATAAACTGGGGGTGAGGAGACCAAAGTTACTGTGCACATAAGGACACATTATAAACCAAAAGGCCAAGAAATAAATGGTGATTATAAAATAACATTCATAACTATGGATCATGGTGATCATTCTCCATAGAAAAGTAACTACTAATCAACCAAGGCCACTAACATTATTTTGTTCAAAGATATGGGAAGGCACTCTTTCACATGTGGCCACACTCTCTTTGGAGAGTCAAATGAAGAGTTTGGAAAACAGCATCATCTGCCTAGGGGGAAAACTCAGAGCCCTGGCACAGAATAAATTGTGGGACTCTGAAAAAATGGTTCTCTAAAAATTCCCAACTTTTACAGAAACATGGAGCTTCTTCTAAACTGAGTTTAAATATATTTAGTTAGTTTGCAATATATTAGTAAATCTTGTAATGATATGCTTTCCTAGTAAGGATAATTGTGGAGAGGATGCTCCACTAAAATCAGCTTTTGTGTTGAATTAGTTGATGGCATTGCTAACATGTTTTTTTTTTAATTTTTATTTTATTTTTAAACTTTACAAAATTGTATTAGTTTTGCCAAATATCAAAATGAATCCGCCACAGGTATACATGTGTTCCCCATCCTGAACCCTCCTCCCTCCTCCCTAACATGTTTGAAGGGTGGAAAGGTGTTGGGTTCTGTCCCATATTACGATGTAAACACAGAAGATGGCTATGTACACATTTCTCAGGTTCCTCTGCTCTTCTCATTGGGTCTTGGTATTCTGGGGTTTGGAGTTTTTATTTGTTTTGGTTTGGAGTGTTTTATCAAAATGTCATGCATAACCCCCATTTTATCTAAGCATTAAAATATGTCCACAGTCTAATAGAAGGGATTTGAAGATTATCTGACCTTTTGGCATAATCAACATCTCTATCCCCCTACATTTCTATGAACAGTTGAGGTTTGACCCTATTCTCATTCATAAATAGAATGAAATAAAATGGTTTGGGGCATGATTATACATGAGTAGTGGACTGAGAAGGGAGTTGGTTCTCCTAACATACTCTGGGTCCTTCAGGAAGGATGGAAAAGCAAGTGGATGAAGGAGGAGATGAAAGAATAAATGGATGTGTGGACAGGCCTGACAAATGGATGAATTTCCTGATTAATAGATACCTCACCTATACATCTGCACTTAAATCTAAATAGAAACTTGGCTCAATTTTTCTTTATCCTTCTGTGAAATGAGAAATGAAGGCATGGTCCAGCTCTCACGTCCTATGATCACACTTCTGTAAAGATTTTCTGTCCCTCTCTCCCTCCTCACCTTCCCATAGTATGTAGCTTAGAGAACTGATCATTCAAATCTAGGCTCAGGAACTTCCCCGGTGGTCCAGTGATTGAGAATCTGCCTTCCAATGCAGGGGGGCTTGGGTTCGATCCCTGGTCGGAGAAACAGGATTCCATGTGCTGCAGGGCAGTGAAGCCTGCTGGATGCAACCACGGAGCCTGCGTGCAACTAGACAGAAGCCCGAGCACAGCAGCAAAAGATCCTGCATGCTGCAACTAAGACCCAACACAACCCAAAATAAATAAATACATGTTCTTTAAAAAATCTAGGCTCAAATTTTCTTGATTTTCCCAGCATTAATGTGCTCTGAGATGTGTTTCTATGTGTCTTCTGAGGCATTGTTTTAAAGTGTTTATCAGATAATCATAAAGTCTTCAACACTGTTGAATTCTGTTCTCCTCAGTGGGCAGAGAAGGCAGTTCTATTTTGTCTTGAACTGGGTAGAAACCTCCTAGGTACTTGATGACATTTGTTGGAGTCAATTTTTCTTCTACTTTAAGAACAATCCTCCTTAAGGGATTTAGGTCCATATTCTCTCATTTCCATCTTCTTCCCTTTCTCTGCCTATCTCTCTCAAATGAACAATTAGAAGGGAGAGGAGAAAAGTAAAGGAACAGAGAGACCAAAGGAAGAGAACTTGGTACAATAGGAAAAATCAACGAGGACTGAGGAGGCTGCCAACTCCCACTGTTTTCTCAGAATTTCCCTCTGGGTTAGACTGTCCCCATTTGGAGCTCCGAAATTCAACAGTTTTCCTTCCTTCTCAGTGGTATCCAGAGTAGAATGTCGCTTTTGACTAAGAAATATCGTAAATAGAGACTTGGAAGAGCAATTGAAAACAGCAAAATCCTGCCCCTAAAATTGTTTCTGTAATTATAATCTTTGCACTGGGAAAACACGGCCCTCTAATTCACATGCCCTCCTAGTGCGAAGGTCTGATGCACACTGATCTGCAATGCAAATCACAGGGAACTGCTGCTGGATTTAAGAGACAGTCTCCAACTACACTGTCAAGTGCATGGAGCCCTCCCCCGCCCTCCTTCTCAGAGCTGATTTAAAAGCCCTATAAGTAGGTAAGCGTGATCCTGACGGATAAAGTAAATGGAAAGGTAGCACGATATAATAAGACTAAGAAGCTAGAGCAGATGTCTGTCCCTAAAAAGATGACAATGGTAAATGCATTCCTAAAAATTTCCTCCTTCACAGGCACATATACACAATCTTTATTCTGACTGAATATCTAAACTGAATGATTTTCCAACTTTGCTCTTTGATTCCAGAATATTATCTATATAATAATATATAATCTCTCTTATTATAAGATATTGTGATAAAAATATCTTATCTCTCTTATCTAGAGTTAATTGATTAGCAGTTGGGTTTTTTGAATCATTCCTTCATCACTTGCCATCTATAACAGTAACTGCATGCCCCATCTCCTCTGCTGCCGCTTCCCTCTCCAGCCCCTCAGTCTCTTATTCTTCCTCCTCTAACCCAAGCACCAAGAAAGACCTCTGAAGAGAAGAGAGTTTTAAAACTTGAAAATTTGGTACACAAAGTTACAGTCTGATATCTGAGAAGGAAAATCCTAAAGCCTTGTCATCTTTAATCACATGAATTTAAATATTTCTTCCTGGCCTCTTAAATCTTCTCCTAAATCGGTTTCAAATAATATGCAAAACGATCTGATGAATTCATTGGAACAATTTTACAAATTCTTGAATGATTTTTTGTCCCCCATGGCTGAAACACACATTCTAGGCAGCTTAAAGCTGTTAAATAAGCCCACTTTTCACGTTTTTTCCCTTCCGGTACTTATGCTGCCAGCAAGAGAGACACAATGTAAACTGCAAGGCCTTTTGCTGACCACAGAAGTCTCCTCTGTGCAGAATGGCAAGCAGCCACTTCGAACCATAACTATTATGTGCTTGTATCATTGTTGGCACCGGCCTGCTGATTCACCCCTACCCCCTCTTCACTGGAGCGGAGGCAAGCAAACTGAAAACTCACAGGGTAAAGGAAATATTCTCACTCAATGGTAAATTCCAAGTTGCCTTTCCTCCGCCAAACAACGGAGAACTCCTAATCTTAAATTTCAACCTCATAAAAGATCAGAAGGGACTCGGGGGAGGAAAGGGCTGGAGAACTGACTAGTGAGAACTGTTATTTGTGATTTGTAAAAATTAGACACAAAATATGAAATTAAAAACAAAGGGGTAAATGCTAACCAATTAAGTTTTGGGGAAAAAAAATAAAACAAAAACCTTTTATGTTTTCTTCATGTGAAGGACTAAAGGAACCGAAATACTTATCCTGGAAAAGAAAATTACAGGAAGGCTTGGGATGTGGGGACAAGGAAACCACAGTTGTCTCTGAATAACTGAACTACTGCAATTGGAAAGAAGGAATGGGTTCGATGTGTGTGGCCCTAATTAGAAGAACCAGGTCCAATGGGTGGCAGTTAAAGAAAACTTGATTTTGAGAATGATAAGAATATTAGACAGTAAGACCTATCTAATGATGGAATGAGGCAGCTTAGTGGAAGACGGATGGAACTTAAAGCTTCTATGTCTATTCAAGAAACATCTGAATAAGCAGCAGCGAATTTGTTTGAAGCTAGTTTTTCCTGATATTGCAGAAGGAAATGGCAACTCAATCCAGTACTCTGGCCTGGAAAATCCCATTGACAGAGGAGTCTAGTGGGCTACATTCTATGGGGTTGCAAAGAGTCAGACATGACTGACCGACTAACACTTTCTGATATGAATCTAATGGTATCATGGTGGGGGGGGAGCACTGGACCAGGAGTCAGAAGTCCTTGCTTTGTCATTTAATGGTGAAATGATACTGATAAAAATCAATGAACCCATCTGGACTTTTCTCTACCATCTTTCCAATTTTCATAATGTCCTATTATAATTTTTTACACTTTTTTTTTTTTTACTAGTTATTCACAAATTGATGAGGTGCTCTGTATCATGTAGACACAATTCAGGCATACTGTTGTGATGTACATTTCTCAGAATTTCCTTTCACCATACAGAATGCTGGAAAGTGCTACATACACCTCTAAACCAGAAGTGCTTGAAGATTCTGGTCAACCTCTGTTGCCTGAAATGGTACAGCTAAATTTGTTCAAGGAGAAGCTGTAAGTAATACAGAGGGGGAAAACATGGTATACCTAACTTGGATAAGACCTTACTGACTTTGTTGATGATACATTCTGCTATGTGTTATTCAAAGTAAAATAGAGAACCATGAAAAAGATTCAGGCTATATTCAGCTTTTGCAAGAAGCAAGATAAGGGTTCAGTGAAGCACAGTAGCATCTTTTTCCCTAAGACTGACAGCCACAGACTAGATATTGGTAAAGGCTCTGCCATGACTGTAAAGTCTCAGTTATTGCTTCGTGCCCGTCCCTGACCTCTCACATTCATCTGATTCTTGGTACTCCTCTCCAACTCAGCATACACATCTGCATCAAACCATTCAGAAGCTATTTCATTCAGTTCAGTTCAGTCGCTCAGTTATGTCCGACTCTTTGCAACCCCATGAACTGCAGCATGACAGGCTTCCCTGTCCATCACCAACTCCTGGAGCTTACTCAAACTCATGTCCATTGAATCAGTGATGCCATCCAACCATCTCATCCTCTGTCATCCCCTTCTCCTCCCACCTTCAATCTTTCCCAGCATTAGGGTCTTTTCCAATGAGTCAGTTCTTCACATCAAGTGGCCAAGATATTGGAATTTCAGCTTCAACATCAATTCTTCCAATGAATATTCAGGACTAATTTCCTTTAGGATGAACTGGTTGGATTTCCTTGCAGTCCAAGAGACTCTCAAGTGTCTTTTCCAACACCACAGTTCAAAAGCATCAATTCTTTGGCACTCAGCTTTCTTTATAGTCCAAATCTCATATCCATACGTGACTACTGGAAAAACCATAGCTTTGACTAGACGGACCTTTGTTGGCAAAGTAATGTCTCTGCTTTTGAATATGCTGTCCAGGTTGGTCATAGCTTTTCTTCCAAGTAGTAAGTGTCTTTTAATTTCATGGCTATAGTCACCACGTGCAGTGAGTTTGGAGCCCCCCAAAATAAAGTCTCTCACTGTGTCCATTGTTTCCCCATTACAAAGACATTACAAAATAGTATCAGTTCAGTTCAGTTGCTCAGTCGTGTCGGACTCTTTGCGACCCCAGGAATTGCAGCACACCAGGCCTCCCTGTCCATCACCAACTCCCGGAGTTCATCCAGACTCACGTCCATCGAGTCGGTGATGCCATCCAGCCATCTCATCCTCTGTCGTCCCCTTTTCCTCCTGCCCACAATCCCTCCCAGCATCAGAGTCTTTTCCATTGAGTCAACTCTTCGCATGAGGTGGCCAAAGTACTGGAATTTCAGCTTTAGCATCAGTACTTTCAAAGAACACCCAGGACTGATCTTTAGAATGGACTGGTTGGATCTCCTTGCAGTCCAAGGAACTCTTAAGATTCCTCTCCAACACCACAGTTGAAAAGCATCAATTCTTCAGCGCTCAGCTTTCTTCACAGTGTATCAGCTCTCACATCCATACATGACTACTGGAAAAACCATATAGTTAAGTTTAAAGGAAGAGTATTTGTGAATCTATATTCTTTCTACCCTGGGAAAAGTAGAAGTTCGAATCACTAGAATCATGAGCAATACACCTCTGTGTTGAAAACTATAATGACATTCAATGAGGAAGGTGCATTGTTTACATCTTCTTTCTATTCTTAAATCACCAAAAAGTATAGCCTCACAATGGGCTTTATGAGAAAAGTACTAGCACATCAAAGACCATGGAAAGATGCCAAAACATTAAAAGTTACCTTAGAAACTGAAAGATTAAAAAAGAGAGCGAGAATGAGTGCTTATCAGCGGAGATGATTTAAGAACTCCACAGACAAAGACCTAAATAATATTTTAAAGTCTGGTTCCTTGTGAAACATATGTTTCAAAACCTTGAAATTCGTTCTAACTACTTATCTCAAGATATGTCCTTCATAATTGTCTGCAGAGTCCTTGTCTCCATGTCAGTGGCCTCCATAAAAATAGAAAAGATTCTGTGTGCAACAATCTTGACAACCTTATCCAATATTTTAAACAATAAAATTAGTACAAAAGTGGTTTCATTACTGTCTTCCGAAAAATGACAATTCACTTGTTTTTTTTTCTGACAAATATTTACTCCCAGCCTTTTTAGGATATTGGCCTAGGAGCTATGGTGGACTTAAAGATGAAATTAGCATGTTCCCTGCACGGGCTGTGAAATGTGCTGAGTCGCTCAGTTGTGTCTGACTCTTTGCAACCTCCTGAACTGTAGCCTGCCAGGGACCTCTGCCAATGGGATTTTCCAGGCAAGAATACTGGAGTGGGCTGCCATCTCTTTTTCCAGGGGATCTTACTGACACAGATCTAACCCACATCTCCTGCATCTCCTGTACTGGCAGGTCGATTCTTTACCAATGAGACACCTTGGAAGTCCCATAGTATGGTCATGTACTCAGAAATGTGATGCAGGCCTAAAGAAATCTAAAGCCTCCATTATAAAAACACAGAACTCTTTAGGAAGTATCAGTGTAATTTGCATCGAAAAATTCAGTGTCTTTTGTGAGGCCCTTGGGGTAATCTGAAAAGGTTGATCATAAAGATTTCTTTATGAACACAATTGACAGAAAATAGCATATATATATATACACACATATATATACATACATATATACACACACACACATATATATATATATATATATACACACATACATATATAAGTATGTATGTATGAAATCCATTCTGAAGGAGATCAGCCCTGGGATTTCTTTGGAAGGAATGGTGCTAAAGCTGAAACTCCAGTACTTTGGCCACCTCATGCAAAGAGTTGACTCATTGGAAAAGACTCTGATGCTGGGAGGGATTGGGGGCAGGAGGAGAAGGGGACGACAGAGGATGAGATGGCTGGATGGCCTCACTGACTCGATGGACATGAGTCTCAGTGAAGTCTGGGAGTTGGTGATGGACAGGGAGGCCTGGCGTGCTGCGATTCATGGGGTCGCAAAGAGTCGGACACAACTGAGCAACTGATCTGATCTGATCTGATGTATGAAATCAGTATATATACATATATATGGGCTTCCCAGGTGGTGCTAGTGGTAAATAAACCACCTGCCAATTCAGGAGACATAAGAAATGCAGGTTCAATCCTTGGGTCGGGAAGATGCCCTGGAGAAGGAAATGGCAACCCATTCCAGTATTCTTGCCTAGAAAATTCCATGGACAGAGGAGTTTAGTGGGCTACTGTCTATGGGGCTGCAAAGAGTGGGACACAACTGAAGCAACTTAGTGTGTAATATATATATAAACTTTCAAAAGAAAATAAAGCAGCAAATCAGGACCCTAATAGTATTTCTCACAACACTCTTCAGCTGTGTCATTATTTGGCCATGTAGACCTTTGTATGGAGGATTACTAGTCAGAGATATTGATGTCCCAGTATCCAAACAATATACATCCAACCATTATTTCATGAAAATTCAATCAGCCTCATTATGTTTACTTGATGTTAACTATGTATAGGTGGGAAGTAATCAGAATAAATCCTCCTAGGTGACTGGATCATTGTAGCACAATATATCCAATACTGGGAATATACTTAATGTTCAGGAACTTTTATAGGACAGACTGTTCAATTATACCCTTAAGAATATAAGTTTAAAAATCAATCAATAGGCCTTCATCCTCATCTTTTTTCTTTTTTTTTTTTTTAAGCTCATGAATGAACAGGAGATAGCTGAAGAAACCAGCTGAAGCTGGAGATAGTGTAGAAAGTAGAAAGTGTTAATTGCTCAGTCGTGTCTGACTGTCTGCGACCCCATGGTCTGTCCATGGAATTCTCTAGGCAAGAATACTGGAGTGGGTTACCATTCCTTTCTCCAGGGGATCTTCCCAACCCAGGGATCAAACCAAGGTCTCCTGCATTGCAGGCAGATTCTTTACCATTTTAGCTACCAGGAAAGCCCCTAGCTGAAAGAAGTTTAAAATAACTCTTTTTAGCATTCATTGTTTAAAAGAAAGAGGGTGAAGTTGCTCAGTCATGTCTGACTCTTTGCAACCCCATGGACTGTAGCCTACCATGCTCCTCCGTCCATTGAATTTTCCAGGCAAGAATACCGGAGTGGGCTGCCATTTCCTTCTCCAGGGGATCTTCCCGACCCAGGGATTGAACCTGGGTCTTCCTCATTGCAGGCAGATGCTTTACCATCTGGGCCACCAGGTAAGCCCCTAGTTTCACTATGAAACTAGCAGTGAATTTAGGATGACTGAGATAAATCAGAAGGTTCTTCACTCTCAGAAGGTGAAGTCCCCACCTGCTACTTCATAAGTCAGAGCTACATTCCATCACTTCCTCTCTGAATCAGTCTCAGGACATGATGTTGGAAATAGCAGTGTTTATTCAAGGTTACTACTCTCTTGAGCTTATAAAACAGAGTAGTAAAGATAAGGTAGCCTGTTAAAGACAAAAATGTTATTAGTCTTCAGATAAGATAGCTTATCTTCAACACCCTCTCCTACTTCAGTTATTGAGGCTCTGTAAATTTAGTGACAATCAAAATGAGGAAAATCAGTAAGTTATCTCTCTGCATGATCTAAATATAAATGAATAGGAAATGTTATTCAGTTTTCTATTAATTATTAAAATATCATTAATATTATCTATTTTCATTAATATTCACTTTTAGTCAAGTATAATCTTTCACTTCAGTGGGAAACAGATATCCAAACTGCATGTTTGTGAATATTACACAGTGACTGTGAAAGTTTAAAGACATTTATTCATTCAATCAGGCAACTGTCCTTGTTTATTTTCAGATAGACTAGATAATGGATTTAAAATCCTGTTTTAATTTTATTCTTTCAGAACATGTCATTTCTTTTGCACAAAGCTATATTTTCCACTTTATTTTGATGACAGTTAAACATAGTACTTTCCTCTCTCAAGAAATCTTCCATGTCAGAGCTATAAAAGGATATATGAAAGGTTCCGAATTTTTCAGTTGTTCACCAAATAGGCTTGGCCCACCCTTACTTTTGTGTGAAACACTGAGTTGAGTCATGTTTAAAACACCAAGAAAAATCAAACGTAATTTTAGCCCTCAAGGAACAATAACTATAGTAATTCAGGTCATAGGTAATTACATAACAAAGTAAAAAGTGATAAGTTACAAGCAAAAGGAGGTACAGCCAGGAAGCGCAGTCTTGCCTATTGGCTAAGAATAAGGTCTATGAATTAAGATTCCAGATGTAAAAGCATCCATTTGATTTTGAATTAATTATTGTGCCAGCTCTAAGAATCTTCCTAAGTGAATTAGGAATAATAATAGCACCTGCATTATGGGGTTGTTTTGTGGACTGCATGAGGTAATGTGCACAAGGAATTTTTCATATTATAGAACAAAGTTTAATAGTTATTGTTATTATTGTTGCTTTGTTCTTATTGGTAGAGTAGAAAAGATAGTATCACAAAATGAGATCAAACTGATATTTAATATATGAGATATTTTATAGATGAGAGAGTGATCATGTCCAATGTATGAATCAGGAAGCTCCTCAAAGAATTTTGAAATTTGAGTTAAAACATTAAAGAGAGATAAGATATATAAACACATGGAAATGGGGGGGGGATCATTTTTTTTAGAAGGAAGAGGAGATAGAGAGAGGTACAACCAAGAAAGCATCAGGTACTGGTGAGGAATAAGAGGCTGCTCAGCTTGACATTTGGGCAGGGTATGTGAAGAGAGAGGTCAAGGTGTACCGCTATATCCATGGAACACAGGAATCTGATGGTGATTTTCTAGGAAATGTACAGTAGTTCAGGAGTTTTGATGATGGATGTTATCATATAACCAAAACAGCATTAAGTCATATATGTGATAAGGTTCCACCTTCACTTGGGACAGAAAACATTATAAACAGAATGGTTTGATAAGCTAAAGAAGCCACTCATGATCCCATTCTCTTAAAATTTATATTTAAACTAAAGTTCAAACTGTCTGAATCAGCAACAGCTACCCTAAGCTCAATAGCAATAACTAAAACAGCTACAGTTCTACTATTAAATATTAGTTGTCCAATCATTTTAGGTATTTTACTAAAAATGCAAGTACAGACAAACCAATTTTTGCATTAGAAATATGAATTTTCATCTCCTTTCCCATCCGCCAAATTTCTGTGAAAGTGATATAATAAAGCAAACATCAAAAGTTATATTTAAGTAGAAGGGCCAGGTCTGACTGTGGAGACTGGTGGTAATGACAGAATGGTCTGTGGTTTGCTGCTATTGCTAGAGGCCATGTGAAAATAAACCCTTGCTAACAGAATATCTCCAGTATCAAATCCCAAAAACATACAAATGTTTGACCCTATATTCAGCATTACTGTTTGCAATTCAGTTTTCCAAATTCGTTTTCCAACATTTATTTCAGTTCAGTCAATTCAGTTGCTCAGTCGTGTACGACTCTTTGCGACCCCATGAATTGCAGCATGCCAGGCCTCCCTGTCCATCACCAACTCCCGGAGTTCACCGAAACTCATGTGCATCGAGTCAGTGATGCCATCCAGCCATCTCATCTTCTGTAGTCCCCTTCTCCTCCTGCCCCCAATCCCTCCCAGCATCAGGGTCTTTTCCAATGAGTCAACTCTTTGCATGAGGTGCCCAAAGTATTGGAGTTTCAGCCTTAGCATCAGTCCTTCCAATGAATACCTAGGACTGGTCTCCTTTAGGATGGACTGGTTGGATCTCCTTGCAGTCCAAGGGACTCGCAAGAATCTTCTCTAGCACCACAGTTCAAAAGCATTAATTCTGCACTCAGCTTTCTTCACAGTCCAACTCTTACATCCATACATGACCACTGGAAAAACCATAGCCTTGACTAGATGGGCCTTTGTTGGCAAAGTAATGTCTCTGCTTTTTAATATGCTATCTAGGTTGGTCATAACTTTCTTTCCAAGGAGTAAGCGTCTTTTAATTTCATGGCTTCAATCATCATCTGCAGTGATTTTGGAGCCCCCCAAAATAAAGTCTGACACTGTTTCCACTGTTTCCCCATCTATTTCCCATGAAGTGATGGGACCAGATGCCGTGATCTTAGTTTTCTAAACATTTATTTAGTAGCTGCTATATGATGACATATGTAAAGTGGGGCTTCCCTGGTGGCTCAGTAGGTAAAGAATCCATCTGCCAATGTAGGAGATGCAAGCCTGATCCCTGGAGAAGAAAACAGCAACCACTCCAGTATTCTTGCCTGGGAAATTCCATGGACAGAGGAGCCTAGCAGGCTACAGTTCCTGGGGTCGCAAAACAGTCAGATACAACTTAGCAACTATATAACAACAATATGTAAAATACAGGGTGGGTATATATAAGCGCCTATTTATTAGCTGAGTTTCTCCCCTACTGAATGCCCCAGTTTAGGAGTTCAGAGCGGGTTTTACAAGAGAGAGAGAGTGTGTGTGTGTGTGTGTGTGTGTGTGTGTGTGTTCGTTGTTTAGTCGTGTCCAACTCTTTGCAAACCCATAGACTGTAGCCCACCAGGCCCCTCTGTCCACAGGATTCTCCAGGCAAGAACACTAGAGTGGGCTGCCATTTCCTTCTCCATTTACAAGAATAAACTAGTTTGTTAA
Source organism: Bubalus kerabau (assembly GCF_029407905.1). Lineage (NCBI taxonomy): Eukaryota > Metazoa > Chordata > Mammalia > Artiodactyla > Bovidae > Bubalus > Bubalus kerabau. The sequence goes on from NC_073633.1 coordinate 68,071,782, forward strand.
AAGCCTACTAATCTCCAATTGTTGTTTTTATATTCATTCTATGAAATTCTACAATTTTTTAGATCAAGATCAGTGAAATTAGAAACTTGATTTGTGATAAAGGGTCATGACTGGTTTATCATGAAAACATACTTATGTGACCAAACACAGACACAGACACAGACACACACACACACACACACACACATTTCCTCAGTGATGTTGGAGAAATAAAACGCTCTTTATTGTACTGACTTTTGAAATGAGTAAACTGCTCTGAAGCTGATGTGAAATCATTCTCCAATAATAGACCCTACTTTGTTAATTTGTTGTTGTATTGTTATTGTGCACTACACAGTAATGGTATGAACCCTTCAAGGGTTATTTCATCTTCCATGGATGAGGAGTTTATCTCCATGGAGCAATAACCAAGATCAAGCCAGTCTTTTATTCTTGAATGTATTCAATAACATTAGCATTGAGACCAAATTTCAATTTACTCCAGGCAGTTACCAAAATCTGTTTTTATATTAGTCCTTATCTCTAGATTCATATTTTTTATAATGCTCTCAGTTCCACTTTCTAGCATCTTTTGGTACTAGCAATGCCTGCTTAAATGCAGTTAAAATTCATTATAACACTTTATTTATACTAGAGACCCACACAATATTTTCTATGAAAATAGAATTCACATTTTAAAACAAACAGAAAAAGACCCTTCAAGCAGCAGAACCACTTGATAATATTTCCTGTCTTTACATTCAAAACATCTTGGCATATTGATAAGGTGATGAGGCTTGATCCTGCAAATGTTTCTTCTCTGGGCTTAACCAGATGCACCAACATGCCCGGTGGAGTCATGAACAGTGAGCAAATAAACAAAGCGCCTCTGCCTCATAGAGATGTTACTCTGCACCTGCAAAATCTCAAATAACATCCTTTGATGAAGAAATCAAATCAAATCCACAAAAACTGCCTTCTGCTTTTCTAAAGAAAGTTATCAACATGCCTAGCAATATTGCTCCTAAGGAATATGACTTCTTCTGTGTGGAAGAAGTGGGCTTAGATCAATGACGGTGGGCTGAACCACTCTGCGTTTATACAGTGGAGAGAAAAACAGAGAATCCGAGGTCCTTCCTCTGGGATCTGCTCTGGCATTTGTGGAGGATGGACCTCAGTAGATTCTGTCATTAGATCCCATCCCATATCCCTGAAGCACAGATCCACAGGGTCAGTACAGCACCTGCTTGGCTAAGAACAAGGCCAGTCGCACGGTTTCTCATTTCTGTTATTTTATTGTTTCTTCCATCACAAATGCCTCTCCCATTCTCTACTGAACAGCTCTCATTCTCTCTTCAAGATACTACCTAAACATCACCTCTGAAAGGTATTCCTTGAGTCCTCCTGTAGAATTAGTTACTGGTGGTAGGGCTTACCAGGTGGTGCTAGGAGTAAAGAACCTGCCTGCCAACGCAGGAGACATAAGAGATGTGGGTTGGATCCCTGGGTTGGGAAGATTCCCCGGAGGAGGGCATGGGAACCCACTTCAGTATTCTTGCCTGGAGAATCCTATGGACAGAGGAGCCTGGCAGGCTATAGTTCACAGGGTTGCAAAGAGTCAGACGTCTGAAGCGACTTAGCATGCACGCATGGTATGGTATAGCAGGAAACAATTGTGTGTGTGTGTGTGTTTGTGTGTGTGTGTGTGTGTGTATGCACACGCTAGAATTAAGAAGGCCTGGGTTTGAATACTAGCTTAGGCAATGACCAGCTGCACGATCTTGGGCACATTATTTAAAACGCAACAATTCTGTTTCCTTACCTATAAACTTTTCTCATAGATTTTTTGAGATTTGAGATTATATATTGTTTTCCTGGTGGCTCAGACGGTAAAGCGTCTGCCTGCAGTGAGGGAGACACGGGTTCGATCCCTGGGTTGGGAAGATCCCCTGGAGAAGGAAATGGCAACCCACTCCAGTACTCTTGTCTGGAAAATTCCATAGACTGAAGAGCCTGGTAGGCTACAGTCCATGGGGTTGTAAAGAGTCAGACACGACTGAGCGACTTCACGTATTGTTATTGACTGAATGTTTGTGTCCCTCCAAAAACTTCGTATGTTGAAACATTAACCTTCAAAGTGATGGTATTTAGAGGGGAGGACTCTGGGAGTTGATTAGGTGGGGCCCTCATGAATGAGATTAGTGCCTTTATAGGAAGAGACCACAACGGTAGTAGTGATAGCCTGTATGTATAGTCCTCATGTGTACAGTGCTATTCTATGTGTTTTTATATACTGTCATTAATCCTCACACCAACTCTATGACGAAGCCCCAATGTCTCCGTCCTTCTCCGTTTACACAAGAGGAAATAGACAAATATAGACATTAGATAATTTTTCCAAAGTCACATTGCAAATAACCAACACAGGTTCTATTTAAACCCAGGCATGGTGTGTAACAGGTATTTGTTAAATGAAGTAAAGGAAGAGGAAGTAAAAAACTGGCTGCACATATATTATTTTAGCTTTATATCTAAATAGGTATGCTAGGCATGTTAAGATGCAAAATTTGAAATTATTTCAATTAGATTATTGAACTACACTTTTAAAAATAGATTTTAATGGAATAGAAGAAGGGCAAAAGCCAGGGACTGCCTCAAAACAGAGTATCTAGATATTTATGCAGCAAGATGGAAGAACCTCAGAAACTCTCCTGTCCTAAAGTATTTTCCCCATATATTTCTAATTTCTACCATAGGAACACAGCTGAATTTCTGGAAATAATATACCAAGTCTATGAGATTCCCCAGGCAAGAAATGCTGGAATGGGTGGCCACTTCCTTCTCCAGGGAATTCTCCTGATCCAGGGATTGAACCTGTGTCTCCTGCATTGGCAGGCAGATTCTTCCCAGGTGGGTGCCACCTGGGAAGCCCAAGTTGATTGACACTGAAATATTAATGATTTATTATGCAGGAAATGTTTGACCATTGGTTTTTCAAGGTGAAGGAGAAAAGAGATTATGAAGGGAGTGAAAGAACATGAATATATCTCTTATCCAGTTTATTTAAATGGCATGCATTCATTCTTTTGGGAAAAGGAGCAGATTCTTGGACTGTAGCCTGCCAGGCTCCTCTGTCCATGGGATTCTCCAGGCAAGAATACTGGAGTGGGTTGCCATTATACCTTCTCCAGGGGATTTTCATAACCCAGGGATAGAACCTGTATCTGTTATGTCTCCTGCATTGGCAGGCAGGTTCTTTACCAATAGTGCCACCTGGGAAGCCCTAAAATCTGGCCTGCATTCATTCTTTTGGACAAAGGAGCAGATTCTTACTAGGTTAATAGAAGAAAACATACAGCAAAACACTGTTACTTTGGACATTCATTATTAGCAATGGATTTTCAAGTATCTCCAGTTAGTTCCAGCCACCTAGTGCCTGTACTGTGATTAGGGATGCCCAGCAGGTCATAGTAACAAGAACTAGTCTGAAAAGACCAGAAACTCTGATCAATGGTCTCAGTTGTTACTTGGAGGAAAATAGCTATGTACTTTCTGTCAGAAGAGTCTGCTCCATTTAATTTTCAGCATTGGCTGTGAATAGGTCTTCATTCATTGGAAGAAATGCCAACTATGTTGGGTTGGGTTTTAACTTACGTTTTCATTTTTACCAATTACTCAAAAATTGTCCCTGACATTCCAAAGTAAGTCAGCTTTCTGTTAAGACATATGTTCAAAAATAAAGAAAAAAAAAAAAAGAAATACGCTTCAACGGAATCACAAAAGCTATGGTAGGAGTACAAGTTGTCATCATTTATGCAAATACCAGTTCTGCTAGAGTTGAGTGGGATTCTGCTAGAGTTGGGTGGGACAGTATTAACTTTTTTTTTAATGCAGAAAGAAAAAGAAAAACCCCAAAAAATTCACTTAAGACAGAAACCTGGCACCATTCCTAGATGAGAAGATTGTACTTTTAAAACTTCTTTTTTTTAAATATAAAAATAGGAAAGAGATTAGCAAATCTTTTATTCAACTCTTACTATGTCACCGCAGAATATCACTATAATTATTCTGTTTCTAAGTTTGAATTGTCTTTATTTGATTTTTATTTAAAATCATAAAACTCTTCTCCCTTATACTTTGTGTTATCATCTGGTGGTTGAACTTCCAGTCACCTCAATCCTTTCAAACACAGCTACAACCTGGAGGCAAAATGACAGTCATGGAAGAAGTTTTAGGGATCAAATTTAAGCTCCTTGTTTTCCCTATGCAGTCCAGGGATATTAAAAGACTTTCTCAGACACACGAACAAATGAAGGCAAGGTGACACAGGGCAACAACCTTGGTCTGCTGGCACTACTCCACTGCCTTCCAAAACTGCTTTCTGCTTTTGAAAGGAATGCCTGGGCAACACGAAAAGCTAGTCTCCTGGGGGCCCTTTACTTACTAGGAGAGATGGACACGCCTGCCAATAGAGTTCATTGTTGGAATATGGCTTAGCAAAACTGAAATTACTAAACTAAGTCTTTGTCTCATCCTTCCTTTGAGATACAGAGAGCAACAGATTCCTGATGGTGGTATATACATTGTGAACCAACATTTTATAAGGACTATATAATATTTTTAAAACTGTATGAGGTATAATCAATGTAATAAAATGTCCGTATGTTAAGATATATATTTAGACACACAGATTTGTATTCTGTTACAATAGATAAGCTCACACTTCCTAAAAGTCTGTTAAAAGTAATCATACAATATGATTTTTTTGGGGTATGGCTTCTTTAACTCAGCTTTATTACTTTGAGATTCATCCATGTTGCTGCACATATCAATAGTGCATTTTTTAATAATGGCAGTGTAGTTCTCCATTGTATTGTTGTACAACGTTTGTTTAACTATTCACTTTTTGACGGATGTTTGTTTGGGTCATTTCTAGTTTGGGGCCATGAGAAATAAATGTAAATGTAAATAAACTGTACATATATGAACATTCACGTGCAGTTCTTTATAAGAACACATGGTATCGTTTCCCTTTGGTAAGTATCTCGGTGTCGAATGACTGTTTATTTAGTTAGCTTTTTAAGAAAATGACAAATTATTTTCTCAAATGGTTGTACCATTTTACAGTCCCACAAGGAGAATATGAAAGTTCCAGTCATCTAGATCCTTGACATAGCGTGGTCAGTCTTTTAACTTCACATCCCAAAAGATGTGTAGTAATAGCTCACTGTGATTTTAATTTGTATTTCTCTAATGACTAGTGATGTTGAACATCTTTTATGTGTTTATTTGTCAACTTGTATATCTACTTTGATGAAGTGTCTGTTCAAATCTTTAGTCCAATTTTTAATTGAGTTGTTTGTTATCTTACTATTGATTTTGAGAGTTCTTTTAAGTCCTAGATTTATGCTCTTTATCAGATAGATGACTGATCTGTGTCTTAGCACTGATCCCTTAGCACTGTCTGCTGAAGACGAAAAGTTTTAATTTTGATAAAATCCATTTTATCAATATTTTCTTTTATGGATTATGCTTTTGGTTTCATACCTAAGAAATCGTTGCCTGACACAAGGAAACAAAGGTTTTCTCTTCTGTTTTGTTTTGTTCTTGAAGTTTTGTAGTTTTGAGTTTTACATTTAGGCCTGTGATCCAAAAATCAACTTAATTTTTTTGTATATTGCTTACTAGTGATTTTTTAATGTATAGTATGAAGTATGGATCAAAGTTGTTTTATTTTTGTTTTCATATGGCTATCTGTTAGTTCCAGCATCACTTGTTTAATACTTTCTCTGCAGAAATACATCTGATCCTGTGTTGTAAATCAACTGTCTATATATGAGTTGATCTATTTGTGCATTCTTTATTCTATTCCATTGATCTGTCTACCTTTACTTCAATACCATACTGTCTTGATTACTGCAGGCTTATAACTCTTACAATCTGTAGTGTCAGTCCTCCAAGTTTATCCTTTTCAAAGTCACTTTCGAATTTTAAGTCATTTGTATTTCCATATGTATTTTAGAATGAGTTTTCAATTTCGACAAAAATCCCTGCTATAATTTGATTTGGAATTGTGTTTCATCCATAGACCCATAAGAGGAGAATTGACATCCTAACAATATCAAGTTTTCCAACTCATAAACACAGTATATGGATGCACTTATTTAGATCTTCTTTAATTTTTTAAATAATGTTTTATAGTTTTTAATGTATAGATCATACATATCTTTTTTGCATATTTACTAAGTAGCTCATATTTGTGTTTCTAAATGGCTTTGATTTTTTATTTTGATTAACAAAAATGCATTGCTAATACATAACACTAGTGATCTTACATGTTACATAATCTTGCTGAACTCACTTCTTAAATAGTTCCCCCCCGCCCCCCTTGGTAGATATCACTAGATTTTCTAGGGCTTCGACGATAGCTCAGTTGGTAAAGAATCCACCAGTAATGCAGGAGACCCTGGTTTGATTCCAGAGGGTTGGGAAGATCTGCTGGAGAAGGGACAGGCTACCCACTCCAGTATTCTTGGGCTTCCCCTGTGGCTCAGCTGGTAAAGATTTGCCTGCAATGTGGGAGACCTGGGATGGATCTCTGGGTTGGGAAGATCCCCTGGAGAAGGGAAAGGCTACCCACTCTAGTATTCTGGCCTGAAGAATTCCAGGGACTGTATACCCCATGGGGTCACAAAGAGTTGGACACAACTGAGTGAGTTCACTAGATTTTCTATATAGACATTCATGTTGCCCGCAATTAAAAGAGCTTTAGTTCTTTTTTCCTACTTAGATGACATTTTCTTTTCTTGCCATACTATACCACCTAGAATTTCCAGTACAATGGAATTCCAGCACTGATGAGTAATTAACTGAATTAATTACTGATTAATTTATCAAGGGGGACACTCTGCAGATCTCTGGCATTCTCTGTTCTATTCTCTCTTCTCAGGATTTCTTGCCCTAGGAACTCTAGACACTTTGAGCTTCATATTCTCAACTCAGGGAGTATATCAGGCTCCTCCTTGATTTCCCCTCCTTGTGCTGTGGCCAGAAAACTCTCCAAAGAGAGTAAGTTGGGGTAATCATAGATCCAACTTGGCTTTTTCTCTTCTCTCGGGAATCACTGTCCTTTCTTGCCTGACATACAGTGTCTTGAAAACTGTTATTACATACATTTTGTCCATTTTATTGGTTGCTTCAGACAGGACTATAAACCTACTCTTTTTTACTTCATCTTGGCTAGAAATAGAAGTCCTTATATATTTGTTTTAATGTACACTAAAACATAACTGACAATTACACTGGTAATGCAAGAGTGATATAATTTTCTCATAAAATCCTGTAAGTAAAAAATAGTCTATTTTTAAAAGTAACACATGTAATATAATGCTGATAAATTGATGATGTGGCAAGAAGCCTGAAGGTAGTACTAAAATTGTTAGTTTATAAAGCATTATAATAGGAAGTAAATTAAAAGTAAAGGTGGGTAAGGGCTTACACTGAAAGGAGATCAACCAGGAAGCCACAGGTGACACTAGAAGAAAGCAACAAATCTAGATGCCTTGAAAGTAATTTGTGTTTATTTAGTGTAGAGTCAAGGGGATTGTACCCAGCAAAAGTTATTTTGCTAATCACTGTACTAAAGAACATTATAAATTTAGTTCTTAATGATGACTGTAGATTAAAAAAATTTTTTAAACTGTGTTTAGGATACTATGATACAGAAAGTAATCATAATACCTTTTAGGCACAATTCAATAAACACTTGTTAAAGTTTCTTGCTCCAGGAGATAAGACTTAGAGATTTTGGCAATGGCAACCCACTCCAGTACTCTTGCCTGGAAAATCCCATGGGCAGAGGAGCCTGATAGGCTGCAGTCCATGCGGTCGCTAAGAGTTGGACACGACTGAGTGACTTCACTTTCACTTTTCACTTTCCTGCATTGGAGAAGGAAATGGCAACCCACTCCAGTGTTCTTGCCTGGAGAATCCCAGGGACGGGGGAGCCTGGTGGGCTGCCGTCTACGGGGTCGCACAGAGTCAGACACGACTGAAGCGACTCAGTAGCAGCAGCAGAACTTATTTATTGAGAACATCTTAATAGTGTTTTCTGAAAACTACTGAAGAACAGATGCTATTGTTCATTACTTTCTAAATGATTGAGAATAAAGCAATTTGGTGTTCTAAAGCAAACAAGAAACAATTTCAATGAATTTCAAAGGCTCAGGCCCAAATATGTCAGGCAGTCATGCAGTGATCTTTCAGATTTGTAGGTGGAAGGACAGTGGGGAGGGAACAAACTTGAGCTTAATACTAGGGACACTTTGCTTCCCAGATGTCACAAGAAATATCACAAGCAGAAAAGCAAGGCCCTGAAGTCCCATAATAATAAGTTTAGATTTGTGCAACTATTTCTGGAATAACGTGCCTCATTCAAATTGTGCATAAGATCACTGCAGAATGATTCTTTAAATCCCATAAAGCTGTTTAATAATATTTATTTATAATTTTACAGTTAAGAAAGTACTTGATCACATCTTATCTCAACTTTAACACTGAGATAGAACTAGAGAGAGAGTTACAAATATCCCTACATGTGACCTGTACAAAATTATAAAGTTGCTAAGTGGCAAAACTGGGAAATGGACATGTATCTCTTTATTTCCCAAACCTGTGCTATTTACAACATGCAAAAGTAAGTTTGGGTCTCATTTCTAATTCTATTTTTGATCCCTCAGTTCAGTTCAGTTCAGCTGCTCAGTCGTGTCCAACTCTTTGTGACCCTGTGAATCGCAGCACGCCAGGCCTCCCTGTCCATTTTTGATCCCTAGTAGCATTTAAAACTTACGCTGAATCTACTGGCAGGGTTGAGAGGTCACTAAATCTCCTAAAATGATTTCATATATATGGACTTTTTAAATGAGAAAAAAAGGTCCAACACTCTAAGACTCAAAATGGGTTAAAAAGTCCTACTTGCTCTAGATAGCTTTGGAATGATCATTTAAGCTAAAGTTATAAATCTCTCAGCTCTCAACACTTCCAACAGTTCCTCCTATTCCAATGGCATGACAGGATTTTGGATATTAAATCAGTAAACACCAGACACCTAAGAGAGGTCAGAGTGGTGTTTCAACTTCTATTTGAATCAGTGCTTTCCTACTGCCTGGGGTTATGGTGCTAACAACATGATTTAACTCCATAGTCTTATATCTGTAAAATGTTTCCATTAGCCAACTGAAACCAACTCTAGGGATTCAGCTGAAGGCTTCCAGATTTTGCCCCTGGGGGAAAAAAAAGTAAATACTGTCTAAAAAGAGTGATTTCAATTAGAGATGTAAAGCCATAAATACGTATTATTTTCTCCTGAGAGCAGGAGTTGACCACTTTCCTGAAAAGGGAAACTGAGTAGATAACAATACATGACCAAGTAGAAGAGTACAGAGTCCTCTATTCTCCCTAGAGAAGGTGTGGCAGAATTATCATTCCAGTTATGCATTATCCCAAGCAAACCTTTGACTTTTTTTTTTAGATTAGCACCTAAGTAGGCTGTTTTGCCTAGTTCAAGAACACAGCTGGTTCCACAGGAATTATTTACTTGGATCACTGCCATCTTCTCCAATGTTTTCTCCCCCTTCTTAATTTTTCCAGCCGTTTCTTCTGCAACAGTGGCCTGTCACCCATCGGCAGGCTCCCAGACATCTCTGGAACCTCAGCTCCTACAACTATTAATTCTTCCCCTCTGCTCCTTATGGAGAAGGAAATGGCAACTCACTCCAGTATCCTTGCCTGGAAAATCTCATGGACACAGTAGCCTGGTGGGCTGCAGTCCATGAGGTTGCAAAGAGTCAGGCATGACTGAGCAACTAACACTTACTTACACTTACTCTCCTCCATATCCTAGCTTTTCTTCACATCTACCAACCATGCTTCTACCTCAGGGTCTTTATACCCTGAGGTACAAAGAATGTCTTCTACCCTAGAGAGCCACATAGCTTGCTTCTTCACTTTACTTAGGTCTTTGCCACCTTATTAAAGACCACCCTATAAAAAACAGTGACCTTCATGCTTCCAATACTATTCCCCTTACCCTGTTTCATTTTTTTCTTTATACCCCTTGGAAACACCTAGAATATTATGTATTTATTTGTTTACTGGTGTGCCGCAGTCCATGGGGTCGCACGGTCAGACACCACTGAGCGATTGAACTGAACTGATTTGTTTACTCGTTTGTTTTCTGCCTTTCCCAATTAGAAGGTAACTTCCATGAGTGCAGGCGTTTTGCCTATCTTGTTTTCCTGATGATATCCAGCAACTAGAGTAATACGTAGAAAAAGGAAGTGCTCAGTGAATCTTTGCTGACTGACCGAATAAATGATGTGTATCATCAAATAAAATTGACTTCCTAATTTTCCATTACATGTTATGACACATGCCATTAAATTTTAGGTATTATTTCCGGGATAAATATGAATGAGACTATTGCCATCTAGACACTTGGATAAACTGTTACAAAGGGAACAGTGAGGTCTTGCCTAGTCTTTTGATCTGAAGTATTAAGCCCAAACCAAGAAACACCTGGAGTAACAGGCAAATTTGGCCTTGGAATATGGAATGAAGCAGGGCAAAGACTAATAGAATTTTGCCAAGAAAATGCACTGGTCATAGCAAACACCCTCTTCCAACAACACAAGAGAAGACTCTACACATGGACATCACCAGATGGTCAACACCGAAATCTGATTGATTATATTCTTTGTAGCCAAAGATGGAGAAGCTCCATACAGTCAACAAAAATAAGACCAGGAGCTAACTGTGGCTCAGATCATGAACTCCTTATTGCCAAATTCAGACTGAAATTGAAGAAAGTAGGGAAAACCACTAGACCATTCACGTATGACCTAAATCAAATCCCTTATGATTATACAGTGGAAGTGAGAAATAGATTTAAGGGCCTAGATCTGATAGATAGAGTGCCTGATGAACTATGGACTGAGGTTCGTGACACTGTACAGGAGACAGGGATCAAGACCATCCCCATGGAAAAGAAATGCAAAAAAGCAAAATGGCTGTCTGGGGAGGCCTTACAAATAGCTGTGAAAAGAAGAGAAGCGAAAAGCAAAGGAGAAAAAGAAAGATATAAGCATCTGAATGCAGAGTTCCAAAGAATAGCAAGAAGAGATAAGAAAGCCTTCTTCAGCGATCAATGCAAAGAAATAGAGGAAAACAACAGAATGGGAAAGACTAGAGATCTCTTCAAGAAAATCAGAGATACCAAAGGAACATTTCATGCAAAGATGGGCTCGATAAAGGACAGAAATGGTATGGACCTAACAGAAGCAGAAGATATTGAAAAGAGGTGGCAAAAATAGACAGAAGAACTGTACAAAAAAGATCTTCATGACCCAGATAATCACGATGGTGTGATCACTCAACTGGAGTCAGACATCCTGGAATGTGAAGTCAAGTGGGCCTTAGAAAGCATCACTACAAACAAAGCTAATGGAGGTGATGGAATTCCAGTTGAGCTATTTCAAATCCTGAAAGATGATGCTGTGAAAGTGCTGCACTCAATATGCCAGCAATTTAGGAAAACTCAACAGTGGCCACAGGACTGGAAAAGGTCAGTTTTCATTCTAATCCCAAAGAAAGGCAATGCCAAAGAATGCTCAAACTACTGCACAATTGCACTCATCTCACATGCTAGTAAAGTAATGCTCAAAATTCTCCAAGCCAGGCTTCAGCAATACGTGAACCGTTAACTTCCAGATGTTCAAGCTGGTTTTAGAAAAGGCAGAGGTATCAGAGATCAAATTGTCAACATCTGCTGGATCAACAAAAATCAAGAGAATTCCAGAAAAACATCTATTTCTGCTTTATTGACTATGCCAAAGCCCTTGACTGTGTGGATGACAATAAACTGTGGAAAATTCTGAAAGAGATGGGAATTCCAGACCACCTGACCTGCCTCTTGAGAAACCTGTATGCAGGTCAGGAAGCAACAGTTAGAACTGGACATGGAACAACAGACTGGTTCCAAATAGGAAAAGGAGTATGTCAAGGCTGTATATTGTCACCCTGCTTATTTAATTTATATGCAGAGTACATCATGAGAAATTCTGGGCTGGAAGAAGCACAAGCTGGAATCAAGATTGCCGGGAGAAATATCAATAACCTCAGATATGCAGATGACACCACCCTTATGGCAGAAAGTGAAGAGGAACTCAAAAGCCTCTTAATGAAAGTGAAAGCGGAGATTGAAAAAGTTGGCTTAAAGCTCAACATTCAGAAAATGAAGATCATGGCATCCGGTCCCATCACTTCATGGGAAATAGATGGGGAAACAGTGGAAACAGTAGCAGACTTTATTTTTGGGGGCTCCAAAATCACTGCAGATGATGATTGCAGCCATGAAATTAAAAGACGCTTACTCCTTGGAAGGAAAGTTATGACCAACCTAGATGGCATATTCAAAAGCAGATACATTACTTTGCCAACAAAGGTCTGTCTAATCAAGGCTATGATTTTTCCTGTGGTCATGTATGGATGTGAGAGTTGGACTGTGAAGAAGGCTGAGCGCCGAAGAATTGATGCTTTTGAACTGTGGTGTTGGAGAAGACTCTTGAGAGTCCCTTGGACTGCAAGGAGATCCAACCCGTCCATTCTGAAGGAGATCAGCCCTGGGATTTCTTTGGAAGGAATGATGCTAAAGCTGAAACTCCAGTACTTTGGCCACTTCATGCAAAGAGTTGACTCATTGGAAAAGACTCTGATGCTGGGAGGGACTGGGGACAGGAGGAGAAGGGGGCGACACAGGGTGAGATGGCTGGATGGGATCACAGACTCGATGGACGTGAGTCTCAGTGAACTCCGGGAGTTGGTGATGGACAGGGAGGCCTGGTGTGCTGCGATTCATGGGGTCGCAAAGTCGGACACGACTGAGTGACTGAACTGAACTGAACCGAGGAAAATATATTAGCATGCCTCAGCTCTCACTTATAATTCAAGAATATTCTCTTCAAGTTTTTCACCAATTTTCCTCAGATTATGATCAATTATTTTTCATTATGACATGCATGTCAGAATAATGTGGACTATTATCAACAACAAATATTTACTCATTAAATCTTTATTAACCATAGTTGACCATAATCTAACTGGAGTACCCTTGTAGGTTTTAATAGAGCATACGTAAAATTTATGAACTTAAAAAGTCATAAGGAATAATCAAAGGTTGTCAAACCCAGTTTCCCACCTCACGAAGGAAGTCTTTCCAATAAAAATAATATATAACAAAATGACCACTTCCATGTATAGAGTTCTTATCTTATTATTATTGAATTATGTAAGGTTACAGTAAGGGTTGTTTGAATTTGTTGAGCTGTATAACTTCCACCAGCTCCTTCCAGTAGCACAACTTAAAAGACAGGAAACAGCCACTGTAGTGGCAATACTGTGTACATGACTGGATACTCACGCACATGGCTGAATGGTTCCTATGTTTGGCGTATTATATTGTGCATATGTGCAGATCTGTTCTATGATTCAGGACCCATTCCACATAGGGCCTTAATCTACTCCACAATCCTTTATCCAAGAAACTTGGTTATTTTGTGGGCACCAGGGGACCTAACCTGGCAGGCCAAGGCTTTTAAGACTGTGGACAGGCATGTCTTTCTCACGCATATCATTCTTTAAGAATGACTGACCCCACAGCCACAGCTAGATTCCAGAGGGAGAGCTCTGCTCTTGATTTAAAGCTTAAGTGCACTTAGAAAATCATCTTGAATTTCATCCCAAAAGGGGAAAAACACAGCTTGAATGGTAAAAGAAAGCTGCCATCTCCCCTTTTTGTGCCACCCAGGGTACATCCCCAAGTTCTTTCTGGTTACGTTTAACCATAGAAACAACAGGACAACGGACAGTTGCTGAAGGCCTTGAGTTTAAAAATACATTGTCAAGGCCAGAACCTATTTCCGACACGGACTCAATGCTCAGACTGTTTCTGCTGCCTGCCTTTCCAGTAGCGCCTTTCCCTGGCTGACATGTCCAAAGCTGGGGTAGGAACCTGAGAGTTTCTTCAGTCTCACAAGCATTTTTTGATCTCTGCTCAAGGTCACATTAATATGCACAAACCAATTAAAGCCCAGTTATCATGTAAACAAGGGGGCAGTGTTTGCTGGCACTGCCACACGCTTGTCGTGATATTAGCTAAGGAAAAGTAGAATTACCAAAGATGTCTTGTTAGGTGCCTTAATGCCATTTACACTCGTTCTTCAGAGAAGTAAGCTAATTAGAAACAGACTTTAGTCTCAGCACTTCTCATTCAAAATCTAACACTTTGGAAGAATGATAATGAAGAGGAAGAGAGGTGAGTTTCCTGCCAGAGCTGTGCACAGATTTAGGGCAAAGTCAGGGCTGTTTTACTGAACTCTTCATTCCAAGACTGTAACTGATTCAGTCATCACTGCATCAGGATGCGGCTGGTGCAATATGAGAACTGGGAATGCATTAAGTGACTGAAAACATGGACTGTGGTTGTTAATATATCTTCCTATGTTGTCTCTCCCCATACTGGCTAGAGACAGAAACATTCACCACAGGCCTATTCTTGACTTCTGTTTTTATTTACCCCTCAGTCTTTTCATTTTTAAATAATATTTTCATTATGGAAAAATTTGACAATGTAGAAAAAAATAGAGAGGACAATAAAATTCACCTTTAATTATACCATCGGAAGATACTACCGGTATTCTGTTTTGCTGTATTTCCTTACATACTCCTGACCCCAAACTCATAATTATACATATGTCTATATGTATAAATTAGACATATTTAATGTCTAATTAAATAGACATTATTTAATTAATGTCTATTTAATTTAATGTCTATTTAATTTAATTTTATTTAATGTCTATTTAATTTAATGTCTTATTTTTAAAAGAAAAACTAGTTGTATTATATATTTAGCTTCATATCCTGTTTTGTCTAAAGAATACAATAATCATTTTCTCATATAATTAAGATGAAAATACAATTTAGAGATTGTATCATATTCTGTCATATGAAAGTACAATATTTGCTTAGGTAAATTGCTTGAAATTTAATTTTTCACTATTAAAAGTAATGCTACATTGAAGAAAGTGAAAGTGTTAATCACTCAGTCGTGTCCAATTCTTTGTGACCCCATGGACTGTAGCCTGCCAGGCTGCTCTGTCCCTTGAATTTTCCAGGTGAGAATATTGGAGTGGGTAGCCATTCCCTTCTCCAGGGGACCTTCCCAATCCAGGAATCAAATTCAGGTCTCCTGCAATGCAGGCAGATTCTTTACCATCTGAGCCACCAGGGAAGCCCACTACATTGAATATCTTTCTGTATATATCTTGGCACATATACACAATTGGCAAAGAAAAACACATGCTCATATCTCAGGTCAATGCTCATGAGCGTTAGAAAAGTAAAAAAAAAAAACAAAAAAAAACAAGAATAATGTGGTCAAGGGTTGGACTATTTCAAAAGACATTCAGATTTTTCTATGGTGACCCTTTTGCCCTGTGACCTAGGATATGGGTATAGTACATTATGAAATTAAGGGCAAGAAGAATTTGCCACTATGGATTGAGGAAGGATCAGAAATTAAACTCATGACCTAGACTATTCAGAGTTGATGCTCTTGCAACAGCTAAAGACTGAGATCAGTCAACACAACAAAATGGCTGTGTAACATGGAGGAGGGGCCAGGCTCCTGAGCATGGCATGTAATGCTTTCACATCTATAACTAAATATGCATTCTCAATACATTTTGTCCTTGCACATGTCCACATCCTTTGTCCTCTAAACAGAAATTCTCTCTCTCTCTACCTGGAATTTTATACGCACTCATTGAAGCCAACCTTGAAAGTCATTTCCTCTGAGAAGCCTTCCCCTATGTTTCCAGAAAATTGTGGCTACCTCTGTGATCCCATAACATTTTGTATTGAGAAAGCAGTATTTTGTGTCCAGATTATTCTCAAATAATATTCCAGAGAATATGTCTTATTTATTTTTGTAGGTCTTATGGCTCTGGTATATGTGTGATGTTTGATAAATGTTGGCAGAATTAAGGAGGAGCGATTCAGACTTGTACCATGCAGAGTGAGCCACTCACCCCATCAACCCAACAGGCTTCCCAGCCAGGTTTAACACATGGAAGATATGGAGTTAGAGACTACCATCTTAATACCTGCTTCCTCAGCCATGCCAGCTTCCCCATCCATCACTGATCACCATCTGGTCACTATTACTATTGCTACTTAGGTCTCTAACCTACACAATGATCCTTTACTTGAGATATCTTCCCCTCAATGCCTTATCCCAGACAGAAAAACAAGTGAGTGCCTGGTTACCAATGCACTGTGGGTCACCTACATCATGCTACACTCAAACATGCGAACACACACATATGCGTGCACATGTACACACACAGAGACACACAGACATCACTCATTTCAATATTCACATGAAAATACACATATACCCAGTTTTTTTTTTTTTAGTGGAATTATAGGCAAATTTTATTTGATGTGTGAATGTGTATTTTTCTGTTTAGAAAAAAATAAGGGAATCATGGGAAAAAGTAAATTTTTTTTTTTTTTAGTGGAATTATAGGCAATTTTTATTTGATGTGTGAATGTGTATTTTTCTGTTTAGAAAAAAATAAGGGAATCATGGGAAAAAGTAATTTAGTAATCTATTCTTAACCAAAACTCTACATCCTACAATTATACAAAGGTGCCTATTATTTAAAAATATTGCAGATAAACTGTACTTAAAATTGCATGCTAAACAAGATATGTTAAAAACAAAGCACTGGATTGTAAACGAAGCAGGCTGACCCAGGTTGTACTCTTAATGTATACTCTTAATGTCATTTAACCTGGACTTAACCCCTTAAATCCCAATTAAGCAAAAAGCAAAGCATGGGTTACTAACGGAACCAGCAAACAATATTTAAACTCTGGGTACACACCAGAAAATGGCAATTTAATACTTAGCAAAATATATGTCCCTTCAATTTACATTTTACCCATTCTGATATTCCAGAAGTTTTTCCTTGAATTAATCTAGATAATCAAAATGGTTTCCGTCCTTATTTGAGGAAAAATTGTTCTTCTTAGACTACAATTTGGCATTAAGCCAGGAAATTCATGGTTCTATATACCATAAATGTTGACAATAAAGCTCATTATTTTAGATTAGGAATAGTCAAACTTCTCTCAAGAAATTGAAGTCGTCTTAAACAATAAATTAGTAATTAACGGATTGGTTCCTGCTTGCTGTTAGTTACAAGGATGTTCACAGACAAATTTGTGATATGCTCCTCTCCCCACTCATTCTCTAGGAAGTATAGAACGGTATGTACTTTTCCCTTTTTCCAATCATGATTCATCCCACCATCTTTACTTCTGAAAACAGAGATAACATCATCCTACACTTAAGGAGATTTGGGGATTAAATACCGAAGTACTGGTCCCAACACAGTACTGGGACCATGTTTAGGGGCTCAAAAATACTAATTTCCCATGACAGTCTCTGGACTTGCAAATAACAGTTTGATGTACTCTTGCTTACACAACTGTCTGATAATATTCAACACATTCCAAACTCCCTCTGATATATAGAAATAATCAAATACACATATACCCAGTCCCAGGTCATGCCAAGAAAGAAAAAGAAAAAGAAAATAAAGGGAGATAGCAGATTATAGAATGAAAAGCATAACAAGAAACTATGAATGTTTTGCATGTGAGACACAGGGCCCTGGTGGGCAAGGGAGAAGGTAAATATGTAGTCAGCTAAAGGACCACCAGTTGCTAGTTATAAATAGATGCAGCAGAGGATGAGCAGCTTAGCTTTATTTTAATCTGTCACTTTACCAAGTGGGTTACCTGGAGGCATCAGACTGGTCACAAAAGCAGCATGCAGTTCTTAAACAGCATCTTTATCATCTGATGGAGGCAATGATGACTACATTAATGGGACAACAGGAGAAATATATAGCTCTAAAGCATGTTTCTTATACTTTAGTGTGCAGGAGAAATGTCTTGGGATCTCGTTAAAAATGCAGATAGTCTCTACCCTAAACAATTTTGATTCTGTGTGTAGTAGTGGTCAAGAAATAGAATTTTTAGTAACCATTCAAGTAAATTCTGAGATACATCTGAAGGCCATTCTTAAAGGAAATACTGCTATAAAGGGAATGAAAAGAGACACAGAAGAAGGGAAGAGGCAGTGAGCTAAATTACCTACAATAACCCAAATGATGTACAGTTTTTATTTACTTATAAATTCTTATTTATTTATTTATTTACTATACTCAGCTAAAACATTCTGACATTAATTTTACTTCATTTGTTTGAGATAATGAGGCTGAAACTTTGTAAATCCATTTATATACAAGCCTATATGTAAGTTGGAATATATATAGTGCTACCATGAGAACCATGATATAGGTTCATGCTATGAGCTGCATGGCTCATAAATGAAGAGGTTAAGAAAATGGTAAGAGAATGGCTTTCCATTCATTTTAAACACTCCTTCCATGAATCCCTTAGCTGATTCCTTAGCTTCTTCTACCTCACAAAACCCTCTGTAGTTCCTCTCTCTCGTGTTTGTAACACTTGAAATTACTTACTACCCCCCATCCCCACCATGCTGTCTTGCTCACCATTTGGAACACTCCATGAAGACAGATCTCATCTGTCTTATTCAACAGTGTATGTCCAACACCAAGAACAGTGTCCGGTATATTTTACATCCTGAAAACTTTTGCTGAAAGAATGCGTAAGTTTTATATTGAGTGATAAACATCTACTCCAAGATAATTTAACCAAAAAGAAGAATCATGAAATAAGCAGCTTAGATTTACTGAAAAAAAAATGAATGAACTCTTATCTTGATTGATGAAAATCTACTCCACTGACTTGACTAAAAGGAGAATACTTGAATGACAAGATACCAGACACTTAAATGATAAAACAGGCATAGGAATGTTTTCCTCATCGAGTCCATTATCACCTTTTCGATAGTCCACTTCTTTCCTTCTTACTTAGTGCCAAGTTAGTGAGAGGGTGAGGACCCCAAGAGCTGAGAGGCACACTAGAGCTTGGGGATGATGAGAAACAGCAGTTGCCAGGAGCATCAAGGTGGATCATATTCATAAGAAGGATCTCAGCTGGAGATCTGATCAGAGGACCCGCAGACCACGTTTTGGTCACCTATTTGAGGGGTACTGGGAGATGCTCTGACAATGTCTAAAGTAAATGCTGCCCTTTGACCTATAGCAGTTCAGGTATTATCTATGATTTCTGCCTTAAAATGGACGCTTTATATCTTCAAGGCTACATCAAGAACTTGAACTTGATCAGTATAGTTATTCTTTTGGGTGGGAAAATTGGATTTTTCAGGGACAAAGTCCAAGGACTACTGTTCTGGAAAAGTTTCCCTAAGTGTTCTGAAATACTCTCTTGATTAGGAGATGAGAATTCATCTCAGCTTGGCATCAAAGAAGAGTCTACGCATGCTTGCTAACTACATAGCTATCCTGAGAAACATGTTTCCTGCCTTCTTTGTTCCATCTAAGGTATGTAGAATCAATATCCAAGATTAGTTGTCTTTGTGTCTGAATTATCAGATTTTAACAATTTGTACTGCAGCTTCCCTTGGACTGTGAGCTAAGACCCACAGTCAGGAGGAGGTGACACCTGAAAGCTGGCACACCTGGCACAGTCCTGATTCTGCCACTGACTTGCAATATATCCATGAAACCTCATGTGTAAGATGGACAGAAAGGTAACAAAAATCATAGGCATAACTCTGTGAACAATAAATGAGGAAAGGACTAAAAGTACCATGATCCTGGCATTTAGTGACTGTTCAATAAGTATTCTTTCCTTCCCCTATCCTACTTCTCAGAAAAAGTCTTAGTTTGCTGACAAAGCCCTCTTGCGTATCTAAACATTGAAAATTATGCAGAAGTACTCTCTCAGTATTTCCCAGTCCAACATACCATGCTTTCTCTTTCCTGAATGAGAAAAACATTTCTCAGTTAAATAATAATGTCCTTTATTGTTGCTTGCATCCTATCTGACATTTACCTTGGTATTCATATTTTCTACTTGTACATCACAAGTTAAGGGACAAAAAATACTATCTGAATAGGTCTGAATGTATGTACAATGATAGGTTTTCCACTCACATAGCTTCTTAAAACAACTTTAAAATATTTAAATAGAAATGAAGAAATCACAACCTTCAATTCAAACATATCATAACTAAATGTGGTTCTTGCGAGAAGAGTGGCTCCTCACTGGTGAATTTTAATTAAAAAGTTAGAAAATATGGGGGCAATGCTATTAATGTAATGAAAATCATGCTCATTCTCAGATGCCAAGTTGTGTCTGACTCTTGCGACCCCATGACTGTAGCCCGCCAGGCTCCTCTGTCCATGGGATTTCCCAGGCAAGAATACTGGAGAAGGTTATCATTTCCTTCTCTAGAGAATCTTCCCGACAACCCAGGGATTGAACCTGTGTCTCCTGCATTAGCAGGCAGGGTTCTTTACCACTGAGCCACCAGGGAAGCCTGTATTTAAAATATCCACAGTTTATCTTGTGCTTATTATGTGCCAGGCATTAGGCAGAGTGGTTTACATTTATTATCTGATTTGATCCTTACAATAATGCTATGAGTTAGAGGTGGTTATCAGGATTTTATAGGTAAGGAAACATTAGATGTCAAGGGCATAGATCTAAAATCCTGGGATATGTGTTTATAATTTTCCAGAGAGGTGTTGGTGGCCCACTCACTGTAATCACATGAGTAGCCAGCCTGACATGGCTTTGGTGAGGTTGAGGGGAGGGAGATAAAAAGATTTATTGGGCATGAGAAAAGTCTTTTCGTCATCTGACAAATGACAAACCCCAATTACTAAAACGCACATCTAAGGAAGCCGCTGATTTTTCTTCAGTGATCATTGTTTAGCAACCAACATGTTACAAACCTCATTCCCACATTCTGAATTTCAGCTTGGCATCTTCAAAATTCCCTGTCAGATCTATTTTCAAGGTTCACATGGCAACACTGCTTGTAAACAACTCAGCCCTTACTAACGAAAATGTAAATGTAAACCAGGCTGCAACCTAACTGAAGATAGTAAGCAAATGCTGAGAAAGGGGAAGATGTACTTCCCACTTGACCCGTTTGCGATTTTGATCTTCACACACCAAGTGAATGCATTAAAAAGCAACACTTTTTGAACAAGAATGTGCACAGCAAATGTTTTTAACAGACTTGGCCAGATGAGATGAAATGATTGCTCTTTTTTTTTTTTTTTTCCTGATTAAGAGTAGTCCTATGACTGCTACACCAGTTAATAGCAGAACGATTACTGTCATAAGTAAAATGAAATAAAGCTTACTATAACATTTCTGGAACTCCTTTACAACTGCTCTGTTTTGAGATCTTAGGTATGATTGTGACAGAATTTAGTTTCTGATATTTTCATGCTCAGCAGTAAAGAAATTAATGAAAATTGCATTTGAGAATCTATCGCTGTAATGGTTTCTCACATGGATCCTCTCTGAAGCGGTACAGCTTAGGGAGGTTTTCACAAGGAAACATGGACAGTCGCTTTGGTTTGGACCCCTAATGTTCAAAGTAATTTAACAGCAGCCATTTTTCTGGAAAATCTTCTGAATTTCCTATAAATCTAAATCCAATTACCGATGTAGGCTCTAATAACTAGTTACATGAGATTTGACTTTTTTTTTCCCCTGGTACCTGGGCAACTGCTCGAAGCAGCAAATTCATGTCTCTTATAAGCAATTTTTAGATTTTTTATTTTTTGACTACAAAAGAAGCTCTCAAGATAAAATGACAATTGCAAATGAAATATCAAAATGCAAATCAGTCCTTTCATTAAAGACTTGGCAACTCTAGGCACAGAGGAGGTGCAGGCAGGGAAAGGGTATGGTGAATAGAGACACTAAACATTAGACCCAACAACTAATAATGGAGCCAGAACAATAAGAAATGAAAGAAATGGATGTACTGGTGACCAAGGAGCTGCATAAAGGCGATTATAATGGGAAAGAGGGTTCAAGGTTTTTTCATCTTTGGAGCAGGGGCCTTGGTAGTTAATGCATTTTAAAGGGTAGGTGTTCTGTCACAGGTCATTAGAATATGGGAAAGGAAATAATACTGACCAATCTTAGATCTGAAAACCTCCAACCCCTGTTCTTATTTCCAAAGAGTAAATAATAGTTAAGAACAATGAATAACTGAGTCTTGCCTACTCCAGAGAAAAACAATGAATTGAGTAAGCTGGGGAAGTGTGGCAAGGATGAGTCTAAAATCTCTGCAGTGAGCAAGGTAGGATTATGATAGGGATCAATTTAGAGAATACTTTTTTTTTTTCACATAATTATGCTAAGCAAAGCAATTCAGAGAAGTATATTAAAAATGGCCAAGAAACACAAGGAAAAATATTCAAAGTGACTAGAAAACAGAGAAATAAAAATTTTAAATGACGCTATATTTTATTTTCCTAGCAAAAAGATTACAAAGAGTGGTGATATCATTATTTGGAGAAGGTGTGGCACACTTGGCATGCGCATATGCTACTGGCAGGAGAGTGAATTACTACCATCTTTCTAGAGTGGCACTTGCAGAAATTTGTATAAAATCTGACATATTCTTTCAAAAGCTTCACAAACATATGTTCATCATAAGATTATCTGTAATAGCAAACACTCGGGCCAAAAATCAAATGCTATGAATAGAAGTTTTTAAATCAACTAATGAATCTCATTGCCATGGAATAACAGCTTTTAAAGTGATACTGAACTATATTCCTTGGTAAGGAAGGATTTAAAATGTATACCTAAGCAAAAAGAGCAGATAATAAAAGATCATATCCTATACTTACTACATCTAGACATATATAAACATATATACATATTAATAAAACCCTACAGCTACTATATGTGTATACATATATATATATACACTTATAAATACATATAAGTATATGAACTATAAATAGTACATAATATAAATAACATATGGGGCTTTCAAGGTAGTGCAGCAGTAAAGAATCTGCCTGCCAATGCATGTAAGAGACACAGGTTCAATTCCTGGGTAGGGAAGATACCCTGGAGAAGATCCCCTGGAGGAAGAAATGGCAACCTGCTCCAGTATTTCTTGCCTGGAGAATCCCATAGACAGAAGAGCCTGGCAAGCTATAGTTTATGGCATTGCAAAGAGTCAGACATAACTGAGCACATAAATAAAATATTTATATATAACACAATTTATATATACTACATATATGCATCTACATACACACATGCGTGTGTGTGTGTGTGTGTGTATACATATAATAGTTGGCTTTTCTGTGTTTAAGAGAATCATTGATCATTGTTAAATAACTAAATACCTGTTACTACCCATCTTAGAACTTACAGTAATATTTTCCATATGGATAGCTATTGACTATGAAGTTTTGAAGTCTATAGTTTTGAAGATCTGTTTCTAACTCTTTTTATTTGGTATTTATATTTGAAACTAATATGCTTTCCTCCTTGACTTCTTAATACATACAGTTCTCTAAATTAGGTAAACACAGGTCAATTCACTTTTTTTTTGGTGAAGCATAAAAGATGACACCAAACTAAATTTTATTTTGACTGATTTACAAATTCATATTTATAAAAGAAAAACACTGAGATAAATAGCTAGGCACAACCAAATGTTAATGTGGTTACCTCTGAATTGTGAAATTCTGTAGGAACTCATATGTTACGTATTGATTGTTTTTTACTTACTTTGATGTTTAAATTTGTTTTGATCTCCTAGTCTATGTACCTTAAGAAGAAAAAGAAAGGAAAACCAGGATAACCCAAGCAAAATGCCTCTTAATATTAGACGTGTGCTTTGTCCTCAGCTGCCACAGTACCACAGTACCATGATAAACCTGGAAGATTCCTGTTTTTCCCCTGAGAGTCCCTTTTCTTCTGGCCATTCATAGATGTCTTTTGTTCCCTGAACAAATATCTTATTTCTCTTTGTCTTTCCTTATGCCGGTTCCTTTCATCAATGGTATTTATCAACTCAGAAAGAAGTTGACTTTTAAGATGATAAAACAAAAAGGTGATGATTTTAGGGGACAAAAAGAGATATAATTTAGCTCCTATCTTTTCTTTTTTGTTTCTTTGAGTTTCGCCCCCCTCCCTTTTTTTTTTTAATTGACTTCCAAAACTCCAATTGGTGTTTGAAGTACAAATACATGCTACATTTTATCCAGACAATATGAAAAGGTAAGAAATGTATATTTACCAGTTATAATATTTGGCTAAGCAAATGGTACATGGTCTGAATAATCTGACATTTTTAATAATGAGTATATTGATGTGAATATATAAATAGATAGTCTGGTGGATGAATGGATGGCTAGATATAAAAATACTATGACAAATATAAAACAGAATAAGACTGAGCAGGTCCAAAAAAGTCAGTACATTAACCAATTCTGCAAATATATCAACTTTTGAATTAGACTCTTCCCTTGGTCTCTAGGTAGATGAAGCAATATATTCTCACAGGGAAGAGAGAAAAATAATTGTCATCTGAGAGAAATACAAAAGCACCATGAGGCAACCACCACAGTTGCAGGCAACATTCCCCAGTGGATGCTAAAATCAATGTACAAATGTTTGAGGGGAAACAGAATGCTAGTATTAATTTAAAGGCAACCCACTCTAGTGTTCTTGCCTGGAGTATCCCAGGGATGGGGGAGCCTGGTGGGCTGCTGTCTATGGGGTCGCACGGTGTCGGACATGACTGAAGCAACTTAGCAGCAGCAGCAGCATTAATTTAAAGGATCTTCTCTAAGATATTTATCAATTAGAAAGGGAAAATTAGTCACTAGACAATGGAGAAATACAGTAGATATTATCTTCACCAAGTGGTCAAAGTTCCTATCACCAATAATAACAGACATAGACAGCATGTATATGCTCTGATATAATGCCCTGAGAAGGGCATGACACTTCCCCTGTGGTATTCATCTCGAAAGTATATAACCTCAATTAAATCATGAAGAAACTTCTGAAAAACTTAAGAGGCATTGTACAAAGTCAGCAGCCAGGTCTCAGTAAGAGTGTCAAGATACGAAGAACTGTCACAAACCGGAGTAAACTAAAGAGACACAGAAACTACATGCAATGTGAGATCCTGGACTGAATCCTAGGATAGAAAAACAACATGAGGGGAAGGAAAAAACTGGTGCGTTCTAATAAGGTCTGAAGTTTACTTAATAGTACTTTACCAACATTAATTTCCTAGATTTAGGGAAAGCTAAGTTAAGGATACAATTCATGAGTTTTCTGTATTGTTTTTGGAACTTTTCAGTAAGTATTACATTACCTGAACATTTAAAGAATTTAAATGGGGAAAACTGTTATGCCTTCTTTCTGGGTTTAATTCTTGTTCTATAGATATCAAAGAAATACTGAAATCCTCATGTGCAGTTTTCTGTTTTATATAAGCATAGACTTACACTGAATCTTAACAGCACAGCTAAAAGAGACTTCGCAAGTTGCAGTGTTAAATTAATAGTATCTCCGACTGATTTAATGGTGCCCTCCAATAAGGAAAGGAATTTTCTCCTCTTTGCAGAGTATCAGAGGGGAACAGAGATTGTTTTAATATAAACATTTAAAAAATAAACCCATTGAATAGTGCTGAAAGGGTTTATCTATTCATTTTCTATGAATATCAATCACAGTATAAATGTCCAATACCTAAAGAAGTGCTGGACACGTTAATTTGTGTTGACTAGAGAATAAGGAACATGTCGCAACTATGTGCTCTATCTCCTTGTATTGAAGAGGTAAAAATGACTTTTCTTGTAAAGAACTAACACTTCTTCAAATGTATGTTCATTATACTATGGGATCATTTCTTATGAGGAACAATATATTCTTCTAATGAAGACGATGACAGTAATACATGGCTTATACAATGGGGTCTTTGTATAGAGTGAGAACACTGAAACAGACATAAACCACTCATTTTCAACTATAAAATTGTGGCTAATAACCATCTTTTTCACTCAATAAATATTGTTGAATTATGGCTGATGAAATAAATGTATTCCATTATCTACCCTTAAAATGTCCAGGCAAAACCCCCAGCCATTTCTCTCTGTATCCCCTTCTAAGGTGGCTCTAAGGTCTGCAATTTGAATAATAATTCAGTTTTGTCTTATTTGACCTACCAAGAGATAGACACATAAAACATGGAAGTGAATCCATGAGACCATAACAGATACTCCTCACCATAAAGAAGAAATTCCTGTGGTTGAAATTCCTAGGTTAATTAGGCCTAGGATACACAAATATATTTTTCAAATTAACTTTTATTTGGTAATGCTGTGTGAGTAACAACAGATAGAACCTCATTATCAAGTAGTTTATAATTCAGCATGGAGGACAAAAATAATATTTCTAAAGTAATTACAGTGTATGTAAGCTGCAGGCCATAAAGACAGGTCAGTGTATCAGCAAAGATTTGCCTACTGAATCATTGTTATTGATGTACTGCTCGGTATTAGGGATATAAAGATGAAATGCATACTTACTCTACTCTCACAAGTCTAAGGGATGAGTTAAGAAATTTTTAAGAAAGCAATACAGGTGGTGAAGTGTTAAAACAAAGTGGCACTTAAAGACTCTGGAGAGGAGATGATAATTGACCTGAGACTTATTGGATGACAGGGAATTTTTAAAGAAAGAACGTAAGTTGGGAGAAAGGGCCACTTACTCATAGAGAATGGCAAGTATTAAGTCAGAAAAGCATGACAAAAGGAAAGGTGTGAGGTGTCATAAAATGTGTGAATAACTGTAACATATGGTACAGAGGGAGAGAGGTCAGAGGTTATGGCTGGGAAGGCAGATCAGGGCCAGCGAGGGAAGCAACTTTATGACACATTGGGGAACTCAGGTCTTATAAAAGAGATAATAAGCAATCGCTATATATGAAGTGAAATTGAGTGCTATGATTTTGGCTACTGCAAAGATAAAATATGGAAAAAGGGCAGTAGAAGAAAAGAAGACAAGTCAGGAAACTCTTATATATATACTAACAGCAGAACCCTTCAGGTAAAGAAAGAGGACTTCAACAGTGGCTAGAAGGTTTCTGGCTAGGGCTACTGAGTGGGTGATGCTGGGATGAGAAATGCAGAGAGGAAGCTCATGAGGTTTCCTTGGATATGATGAGCTGAAAAGCATCTCTGTAGACATATTCAATGGGTGGTCAGAGAAATGCGGGCAACAGAAAGACAGAAGAAATTAGAAAAGCACGGCATACAGTGGTCTAAAGCTCCACTGTCCAACATGGTAGCCACTAAGCCCAGGTGGCAAAGTGAAACATGGCTAATCAGAATGAAATGTGCTAGCTGCTATATATAAAATGGATAACCAAAAAGGACCTACTCTATAGCACATGGAATGCTTCTCAATGTTATGCAGCAACCTGAATGGGAGGGGGTTGGGGGAAGAACGGATACATGTATATGTATGGCTGAGTCTCTTCCCTGTTCACCTGAAATTATCACAACATTAGTTCATCGGCTATGCTGAGTGCAAAGCCGCTTCACTCAGTTCTACTCTTTGTGACGCTATGGACTGTAGCCCACCAGGCTCCTCTATCCATGGGATTCTTCAGGCAGGAATACTGCAGTGACATGCCATGCCCTCCTCCAGGGGATCTTCCTCACCCAGAGATCAAACCCACATCTTTTATGTCTCTGGCATTGGCAGGCAGATTCTTTACTACTAGCACCACCTGGGAAGCCTGTTAATTGGCTATATCCCAATACAAAATAAAAAGTTCAGAAGAAAAAAAAAAAAGAATGAAATATGCCATTAAGTGTAAAAATGCACCTGATTCCAAAGATTTTGTTGAAAAAAGTTAAATATATAATAATAATTTGTATATAGATTATAAGTTGAAATAATAATATTTTGAATATATTAGATTAAATTATTATTAAAATTCTTTTCACCTTTTCATATTTAACTTTTTAATACAGCTGTTAGAAAGTTAAAATCACATAGGTAATTACATATATAACTTGCATTATATTTCTGTTGGCTGGTGCTGGTCTATAGGCTCTAGTCATAGTGGTGTGAAAGAGTTTCAAGATGTAAACAGGGAAGCAAGAGTAGTGAGGCATGTATTTGGAGATAAAGGCTGTCCAGAGACTGAGATAAGGAGCAGAAAAAAAAAGAAGCACTAAAGATGCAATCAATTATTATTTTGACAGCACACTGATGAGAAAAATAGCATGACTGGAGCAGGTGAGCATGTATAAAGAAGTGAATTTGATTATGGAAAATAATAAATGATTGTGGCTAAACATGTATGCAGTATAAAACAGAATACCTGGAAAGGGTCATATCATGATGAGCACATTGCTTTAGGAAGAACATATGTTATTGGTACACATGATGAGGAAGGGACTGGAAGAGACAAGAAGGCAGCGGGAGCAATGGCTGGTGTCTAGCATGAAATCATACATTTTTAGATGAGGGTGAGCTAAGGGGAAGAGGAAAAGGAAAACTTAAGAAAGATGGCAAAAAAAGATGCCTAAGCAAGAATGAATGTGGTCAACTACAACTGCAATTTAAACCTTAGCCCTTCATTGGGGTGGACAGGTCAACATCACACTCAAAGCTGAGACACTGGTAACTTGAGGCCACATCATTTTCCTAACTTAGCAAGCACCTTGACGTGCTTTATTGGATCAAAACTGCTGAAGATGGCAAACTGGAAAGTCCTCACGAGAGCTTCAGGAAATGGCAAGGTCGCTGAAGACAGCTCCATAATTAAGACCCATTGCCAGGAACTGTCTCCTGCATCTTTCAGCTGCTGCAGACATTTGGTTTGCCTCATGTAGACACAGGATAAAACCCACCAAGAGAGATTTCCCACAGGCAGGGAAGAAATGTGAACAGCCTAGGGTATTTCTTGACTTCTGTTGCTAACTGCTGTATGAGAGAAAAAGCTATATATAGATTTTTTTTTTCATTCCTGTTTCTGTTATTTTAATGAGACCCAAAGTTAAAAGATTCAAATGCTCAAATCCAAAAGATAACTTTTAATTTGTAGAAGAGATGGAAATACATCTTTTACTTCAGGGTAAATATCACTAGGCTGATCTACAAGATGACCTGATTCTGGAACTGAACACATCAAAATATATGTTAAAACACATACACACAAACCCCCCTTCAAGAGTTATATTCTTTCATGTCTTTCAATCTATAATGTCTTTCATGAACCCATGTTGGCTCTAAAGTAGATTGTTTTCAGCAATCAAGAGGTGAAAATGCTTGACAAAAAAAGGGTATTAAAATGACTGCTGTGTCTCTGAGATAGCAATTACATTAATAACTTCCCTGGATCCTTAAAAAAAATCAGGTTAGCTATCACAAAGGGTGTCAGATTAAGCACACAGGCAACTAAATCCGCAACTCTTTGAATGGAAGATAATGCATTATGCATTCTTCTCACTGCTAGGACCAACCATTAAGTCACTGAACAAAGAAAAAAGTGTGTAGATGATGCAACAGAAGTCAAGCTCTTAGGGTCAGTTCTTCCCAGGTTGTGCTGACAGGAAATCTAGAACAGGTAAGAGGAGGACAATGAAGTCTTTAATGATTGGTCCTTGGTTGAAATTCCAAATCAAAGCACCATGGCACTGTTTGGAATTTTATCTCCCCAAGTATGCAGTGTTTTGCACAGAGTTTCAGCCAAGAAGTTAGGCAATAAATCTTCAGAAATCCTATGCTCACCTATAGCCATAAACCCATGATAGGGACACTTCATGAATTTTTTAAGAAAAAGCACAATGGCGGAACTAGAATTAAGATCTTCAACTTCTGCAGGTTACAGGTGTCCCTTGGTATCCTGGGGGCTTGGTTCCAGGAACCAGCCTTGGATACCAAAATCTCCAGTGCTCTAGAGCTCTATGGTAAATGGGGTAGTATTGGCATATAACCTTCTCACATTCTTCCTTAGAATTTAAATCATCTCTAGATTAGTATTTATAATACCTAATACCATGTAAATGTTATGCAAATGGTTGTAAATACAAATGTAAATGCTATGTAGATAGTTGCCTGGCACACCACAAATACAAATTTTGCCTTTTGGAACTTTCTAGAATTTTTTCCCTGATTATTTTCCGACCTGGGGTTGCATATGTTCAGGTATTTCTTTCCTTCTGATTTTACCTCAGTCCCTCCATAGATTATGAGGCAGGGCAACATCTGCAAAGTAGCTGTGTGATCTTAGTTCTCGGTTTTCTCATAGATAATTTATAGAAAATACCATCTCTCCTCACAGGACTGTTTCCAGGATTAAGTGAGATCAAAGTGTCCAGTACATAGTAGATTCTCCATAACAATATTAATAATAATTACCATTATGGCTCAGCTGGTAAAGAATCTGCCTTCAATGTGGGAGACCTGGGTTCGATCCCCAGGTCAGGAAGATCCCCTGGAGAAGGAAATGGCAACCCACTCCAGTACTCTTGCCTGGAGAATTCCATAGACGGAGGAGCAGGACAGGCTGCAGTACATGGAATCGCAAAGAGTCAGACACGACTGTGTGACGTCAGACGCAACTGTGTGACTAATTTTCATTTTCACTATACAAAGGGTGTATAAGTTGAGGTTAAAATTTTTAAGCTAGGGGAAAAAAAAGAAAAAAATCATGAACTATACTTGTATATATTTAGACCATTATTTTGCTCCAAGGCAATTCCTTCAGAACTTTACCACCTATTTCCTAGTAGTCTACACATTGGCAGATTATGGGAACAAATGAGAAATGTAGTAATGTTGTATGTAGCACTGTACTACATACAAAAATAGAGACATACCTAGTTTACCAAATGCAGACTCTGGTTTAAATACAACCTAGATGAGAAATTTAACAGCCTTTCCACATCAGCCTCCATCACCTCTGCTCCACCTCACACTCCAGTTCATATTTATGATGGAGTGCATGGTTTCTAAATGTAAGCTGAGCTCACAGCCCTTCCACGTTCAAGTCAGTGTTGGGCATATGGTTTTGTCAGTACAGAGCAAACACTTGCCATATGAAAAAGACCCACTTCATTAATCTTTTTCACTTGCCACAGACCTAAAAGGGCATGTTCATGAGGGTGTCTCTCACACTAGACACATACCAGAATCTCAGAAGTTTGTAGCAAGGGGGCAGAAAATGAGTATAAAAATGAACCATGTCCCATTTGCCTTTACAAGGATTTATAGTCAAGGGTTCTTCTGAGAATCATGATCCCATATCACCCTTAAGAATAATGTACTTTATAATTTTTTAAATGTGTACCATAAAGTAAATGTCAGTCTGTAGTACTTCTAAGGAACAACCTGAGTGCTACGCTTGAAAGATTAAATTAGGGGGATTTAGGCAGACAGATGTGTGTTTTAACTTTGATCACATCATGGAAAATCAACAAATGACAGAAAATAAAAACTTGTCAATGGAATAAACAATTTTTAAAAACTAGAGCAGACTCAATTATTTGATTTCAGCTTCTGTCTGAAATAGATTCAATCTGATGGAGAGGAGTGAGCAGTGAGCATCATTTTTTTCCCATTAACTTTCTTTCTACAGTTATAAGAGAAAAAATGTAAAATTTGACTTCAGTTTTCTGTCAATGATCACTATGGTCTTTTTATATTGTGCATGAAGAGCCCGACCCAATATTTTGAGGCCATTGTCAATACTGTTATGTAGGCACACTTGAGTCATTTGTCTAAAGATTCCTCTGAGAAGTAATTATTAAACTGTCTTAGAAGATTAGTTCTAAAGAGTTCAAGGAGATTTTCTTGGTTTGTCTAATTAAGATGAGCCTACTCAAACCTTCATTTATTTCAGAGATTAGAGGTAAAGGACAATGATTTAAGATTTAACAGATAAGGATGAGTAAAGCTTTAAGATTTATTGTCTTCTATATGACAGAATGCTCAAACTACCGCACAATTGCACTCATCTCACACGCTAGTAAAGTAATGCTCAAAATTCTCCAAGCCAGGCTTCAGCAATATGTGAACCATGAACTTCCTGATGTTCAAGCTGGTTTTAGAAAAGGCAGAGGAACCAGAGATCAAATTGCCAACATCCGATGGATCATAGAAACAGCAAGAGAGTTCCAGAAAAACATCTATTTCTTGTTTATTGACTATGCCAAAGCCTTTGACTATGTGGATCACAATAAACTGTGGAAAATTCTGAAAGAGATGGGAATACCAGTCCACCTGACCTGCCTCTTGAGAAATCTGTATGCAGGTCAGGAAGCAACAGTTAGAACTGGACATGGAACAACAGACTGGTTCCAAATAGGAAAAGGAGTTCGTCAAGGCTGTATATTGTCACCCTGTTTATTTAACTTATATGCAGAGTACATCATGAGAAATGCTGGACTGGAAGAAACACAAACTGGAATCAAGATTGCCGGGAGAAATATCAATAACCTCAGATATGCAGATGACACCACCCTTATGGCAGAAAGTGAAGAGGAACTCAAAAGCCTCTTGATGAAAGTGAAAGTGGAGAGTGAAAAAGTTGGCTTAAAGCTCAACAATCAGAAAACGAAGATCATGGCATCTGGACCCACCACTTCATGGGAAATAGATGGGGAAACAGTGGAAACAGTGTTAGACTTTATTTTTCTGGGCTCCAAAATCACTACAGATGGTGACTGCAGCCATGAAATTAAAAGACACTTACTCCTTGGAAGGAAAGTTATGACCAACCTAGATAGCATATTGAAAAGCAGAGACATTACTTTGCCAACAAAGGTCCGTCTAGTCAAGGCTATGGTTTTTCCTGTGGTCATGTATGGATGTGAGAGTTGGACTGTGAAGAAGGCTGAGCGCCGAAGAATTGATGCTTTTGAACTGTGGTGTTGGAGAAGACTCTTGAGAGTCCCTTGGACTGCAAGGAGATCCAACCAGTGCATTCTGAAGGAGATCAGCCCTGGGATTTCTTTGGAAGGAATGATGCTAAAGCTGAAACTCCAGTACTTTGGCCACCTCATGCAAAGAGTTGACTCATTGGAAAAGACTCTGATGCTGGGAGGGATTGGGGGCAGGAGGAGAAGGGGACGACAGAGGATGAGATGGCTGGATGGCATCACTGACTCGATGGACGTGAGCCTGAGTGAACTCCGGGAGTTGGTGATGGACAGGGAGGCCTGGCGTGTTGAGATTCATGGGGTCGCAAAGAGTCGGACACGACTGAGCGACTGATCTGATCTGATATGACAGAAATTATACCCCAAATGCAGTAAACACTATTTTCTTTTAAACCCAAGATGGCACATTCCCACTTGGCATGTGAGAAAACTGAGGCCTAGAAAGAATGGTAATTTATTCAAAGCACGCAATAACTATGTGGCAAGGGCTTGGATCTGAAAAAGTCTTTTCAGCTATGTAGAGAACACACCAAGGAGAAAAGACTGCAGATAGGGCACTATTTAAATATTGGGAAATCGTTATTTTGATGTCTCACCTTTTTATAAAATATGTCTTGAAATGTATGAGCTTAATGTCAAGTTGCTTACCTCTCTACTATTTTGAGAAAAAAAAAAAATAGCCAGGTCAAATTTTCATACATTTTAGCAGGCAGCGAACATGCAAAACACATCAGAACTTCTCTCCTCATCATACTATTTCTAATTAAACTGGTAAACAAAATATGCTTCAATCCAGCAAGTGTGTCATACATAGATCCCTTTTATGTAATTCTTGTAAATCATCTTCAAGAAGATGGTTTTAAATGGTGAAGCCTAATTAGTATAATTGCCGTTTTACAAGTCTCAGTTAGTCATTGTCTTTTACTTGGAAGGAAATGAAAGACATTCTGGAGATGAAGAGGGAGATAAAAACCAAAACCATTAGAACTGCTTTCTCTTCCTATTTTACTTCCTTCACCTAACTGTTCCTCTAATATCAAACAGCTGGACTTAAATGAATATTCCATTCAGAGTAACAGTCACCATCTTTCCTGCTTTACCT
Source organism: Bubalus kerabau (assembly GCF_029407905.1). Lineage (NCBI taxonomy): Eukaryota > Metazoa > Chordata > Mammalia > Artiodactyla > Bovidae > Bubalus > Bubalus kerabau. The sequence goes on from NC_073633.1 coordinate 68,105,910, forward strand.
TCCGAAGTTTGGCCATTTACCTTTCTCCTTTACACATTTGTGAGTGCTAGAGAACTCAGGAAAATTTGTTTTAGTAATTGAGCTGAGGAAATTCATAGCACTTTTTCTTAGACCTAGGATTAAACAGGAATTGACAGAGAAAACTATAAAGGAAAATTCTGAGAGTACCCATCAATTTCATCACCATGATTCTCTCAAATGTACAACCCATCATTAATTTTGTTTTTTTAAGTTCCCTGACACTTAATGGTCTTCGGTTCCCAGTAAAAGCATAACAATATAAGAGCTAATTATAAGAGATTCCATTTGCCCAAATGACATTATACATTTGCAGTTAACTAACTCCTTTAATCTAAATGTGCAATAACAAGGAATTAATTAATAATAGCAGTTAACATTTATTCACTATTCCTTATGTGTAGGGCTCTATTCTCGGTGCTTAACATAATTGGTTATCTCACTAATATTCACAACAATCACACAAATATTTACCACAATTATAGATTCTATAATTATCGCTATTATACAGATGAGGAAATGGAAGCATAGGGAATTTAAGTTACTACCTTAGGTCAGACATCTATTTAGAGATGAAATTAAGATTCAAATGCAGGAAATTTGGCTCAAGTGCTTGTGTTCTGAAATATTAATACTACAATATACTGCTACCAAAGTAGAATATGCTCATACATAAGGCATTAGGCCAAAAAATATCCACCTGTTGTTGAAATTGCAGATATATCTATCTGTATGGAGTTTAAGAGCCACATATGTCTTACAAATCATTTTATAGAAGGGATATATATATATATATAAATTAAATTTTTTAGGAAGGATAATGTTAGCAATTGTCTCTAGTTGGTAAGATTATGACTGATCTCTATTTTTATTTGTATATACATATGGTTATCAATTTTTAATTGCATTCTCTATTTCTTTTCACAATGGATATTTACTGTTTGAATAATTAAAACCCTTTGAAAAAGGAAAAAATGTAGAAGCTGAATTCTTAAGAGAACCCTCTAATACCAGAGCCAGCTAGAAGATGAGTTACCACTAAACCTTAACTCTCTCTCCATTGGAAGTCTCACCTATCTACTTCAACAAAACCTTTCATTTTGTATAGCACTTGAGTTTACAAAAAGTTTGCACATATTATTTAGGTATTATCCATCAGACCCTTAGCTCATTTATTATTCATCTTGACACAGGAGAAGAAGGTGAAGAACAAGTGCTAGCACAAAGGACACCGCAGAGTGCAATGGCTTGGAAGGAGCAGGCTGTGATCTACATGAGAAGGACTTTTGGGTAAGCTGTTCCTCTTGACTACCTTCGTGGAAACTCAACCCTTAAGAAGTATCCTGACTTTTGGTCCAAAATCCAGAGCTTCCATGTGGTTAGGGAAGATCAGAGCTTGCAGTGCTTCTTCAAAACAGTATTGTTATGATGGTGACAACAAAATCACTAAGTTAGGAAAATTCTCCAATAAAGTGTCTTCATAGGAAAAAAATATTATCTTAAAGTAATTTTACTGAATTCATTAGTAAAATTTAGTATAAAATTACAAAAACTAAGATGGAACAAAACCACCAGGGCAAATTATAGCATTCTACAACATGACAGCTTTACCATTAATTAACATAATCTAGTAACCAAGGAGGACCCCGGTAGGCTGCAGTCCATGGGGTCGCTAAGAGTCAGACACGACTGAGTGACTTCACTTTCACGCATTGGAAAAGGAAATGGCAACCCACTCTACTGTTCTTGCCTGGAGAATCCCAGGGATGGGGGAGCCTGGTGGGCTGCTGTCTATGGGGTCGCACAGAGTCGGGCATGACTGACACGACTTAGCAGCAGCAGCAGTAACCAAGGAAAGGGCAGCTCTTTCTTCTCTCCTTTACCAGATGATGCTATTTCTAGGAAAACAACCATTGGGGTATCACATTTTGTTTCACCATGTAGCTTTGGTATGATCCAAGGAAGTTATAACCCAGAAATCAGTGCCAGGTTTCTTGACAGACATTTTCCATGACTCTCCTATCATCAGGTCATCCGACGGGCCACACCATGGAAATCTACATGGTAGTGCCACACTAATCTGTTCACCCACTGGTCACCAATCAAGGAGAATGTTTACAATAGAAGGGTTGCAGGATATTCTAACACAGTGGACCAAACTTTAAAATACATAATAATCACCCGTGAAATCACCCGTGAAGCTTGTTGAAAAATGCAGATTCTCCAGGCCCTGCTCTTGAAGAATTTGATTCAGTTGGTATGGAGAGAGGCCCAGGAATTTACATTTTTAGTAAGTAATTCAGGTTATTCTTTTGGCCTTTATGATGGATATAAATGAAAAACAGGTGCTAGTATCACAACACTCAGCATATATTCTTATTTGCCTTATAAATTCTCATCTAAGTATAAGTAGAGATGGTAAGAGTAAATCTTTCAGCTTTGCTTCATTAATAATTCAGCAAGACTGAATATTGTTTTGAATATATTTGATTGCAAACTTGGCAGGTCTTGTAAGCAAATTTCCTCCCATATTTCACATCATCAGAACAGCCTTAGTCATCAGCAGTATAGCAGACTGTACATTTACTCAAAGGCGATGGAGGTGTGTGGTGATAGTTTAGATACGAGTTTGTTCACACATTCCACTCAAATGCAACTAAAGAAAGAAAAATATGCATCCATCTTCAGAGCAAGCGAATATATAGTAATTTTATATTTACAAATAATAGGTAAATAAGTAATGTAACGGAGAAGGTAATGGCACCCCACTCCAGTACTCTTGCCTGGAAAATCCCATGGATGGAGGAGCCTGGTAGGCTCCAGTCCATGGGGTCGCTAAGAGTCGAGCACGACTGAGCGACTTCACTTTCACTTTTCACTTTCATGCATTGGAGAAGGAAATGGCAGCCCACTCCAGTGTTCTTGCCTGGAGAATCCCAGGGACAGAGGAGCCTAGTGGGCTGCCCTCTATGGGGTCGCACAGAGTTGGACACGACTGAGGCGACTTAGCAGCTGCAGCAGCAGCAAGTAATGTAAAGCTGTGTAGCAAAAGTTAAAGTGAAAATTTCAAGCATTTTGGACTGTTTTGACAAAAGTGGCTAATATGGACAAGACCTAGAGATATTCTCTCAAAATCAATGGATTATTGACCATGTTTTTGTTTGTTTCTGGGTTTTAGTCCTTTGTCATGGAAGAATATGTGCCTTTACATTGAGCAGAATAGTCCAATTGGGAGGAATTCTCAGGTCAAATCAAGATGAGAATAAATACTAGGCCTGTTAAGGACTCTAACAGAAGCTTTTATAGAGAGAATCCCTAGAGGTGTTTCTTATTACTAAGGTAACATGATAACTCTTTCTGGAGGAAAAACATGATTTACATATAATGGTGTAAAACTTGTGCTAAAACATTGTAATCAGTACATTTAAATGCACGCTTAGGCAGTTTATTTAAATGTACTATCCTGCATAGTCAATCAACCTTAATATCCTACCTACATTTCCCTGTGATCAGACTAGCCAGATAATGATGTTGGGGTAAGGGATGGGTAGAGATGGGGCGGAGGGAAGTATTCCAGCATCAAAGGAGGTGGCAAAAACCAGTTTAAGTTCTTAGGCATAATACCTCAGGGTCCCATCATTTGACTGGTCTTTTGTGGAACCAAGAAAATAGCTCCATCACCAAGAGTGGGCTTGAACTTATATAATTCAAAAGGGAAGAGGTATACTTCATCAATAGTCTGCCAAAGTCTCTCTTTATTCACTCAATAAATATTGAATGAGTATCTATCTAACTAAGTGTCAGACAAAGCTGGTAATTTGTAAGTGAACCAAACATAAAAACCCTGCCCTTGTGAAACATATCTTAATGGGAAGAGAAAAAAGTTGAGAAAATAAATACCAGACATATACTACATCCAATGGTGATAAGGGCCAAGGAGAGATACAAAGCAAGAAAGGGGTGGAGAGTTCAAGGGTCATTTTTAATAAATTGGTTAGGAAGAGTCTAAGAAGGTACTTCTAAGAAGACTTGAAGAAATGAGGAGGTGAACCACATGGAAGTCAACTGGGAGAACATTCTAGGGAATGGGAATAGCAGGTGCAAAGAGCCATGGAGATCATGAGAGACCTCAAGACCTGGGCATCTGAATCAGGGGTGTGGCTTCACAGCACAGGCACCAACACCTATCTCAAAGTATCAGACTGTTGAGAAGTGTGCTTTCAGTAATTCCACAACTTCATCAGCTGCTTCAGGCTTCTAGAAAGCAAGACTGTGGTGAAGTTTGGTTTGTGTCAATCTCTGGGAATTTTGTTAGGTGTACTTGTCTTTCTGTCTTTCCTTTTTCTCCAAGAAAGGACAATTTCTCCAATGAATCTGATGAAGTAAGATGAATTACATCAGAATCCTTAGTCTTCCTAGAAACAAGTGTGAGCACAGGACCAGCTCAGTTTTCAGAGTAGGAGTCATAAATTCTGCCATGAATAATTCTGATGACTTTATGAGACTTACTACTGGTTGGTGTATTCATTTTCTGTAGCTGCTGTAACAAATTACCACTTACTCAGTGGCTTAAAAACAGCACAAATTTATTATCTTATAGGTCAGATGTCTAACATGGGACTCTCCAGACTAAAATCAAGGTAAAGGCTAAAATCAGCTGGTAGAGCTGCGCTCCTTTCTTTAGACTCTGGGTAGGATCTATTTCCCCTCCATTTCTCTCTTCCAGAGTTGTCTGTAACCCTTGGTCCATGGCCCTTTACCTCCATCTTCACAGCTTAACAAAGACAAGTGGACCTTGCTTCTGAAGCCATATCTCCTTCTCTGACTGAGGCTGTCTTCTGTCTCTCTCTTTTGCTTTTAAGGATCCTTGTGATTACACTGGACTCACCCAGTAATCCAGGGTATCCTCTAAGTAACAACTTAATTACACCTGCAAAGTCTCTTACCATGCAAAATAACATATTTATAGATTCTGAGGTTTAAGACAGGGATGCATATTTGGGGGCTGTTATTCTGCCTACTATAGTTATACCTTTTTTTTTTTTTTCATGTTTCAGAAGCTGATCCAGTTTTATACGAAAAGTTTGTTATTAGTCACTGCAAAAAATGGCAAGGGATAGAAAGGTTTCTTACTTATATGGGCAGTTATTTGAACAAAAATTGTTTTCTAAGGCAGCATATGACTATAGGGTTTTCGAAGGAAAAAAAATGAAGGAATTTATCCATTGCCTCCTTGGATATTTTAATAATGTGTAAACTGGAGCAAATTAATTGACCACTGTGAATCTCAATTTCCTTAAAGTAACCTTTCAGAGTTATGAGAATTAGAAAAGATAAACTATGTGCCATACAAATTAACATGGCATTGGCCTACATTGGCCACTTTTGTTATCTTTTGTTCTTAATCACCATCAACATTTTTCTTTCATTTGCTTCCTAACTCTTCTAATCTACTCTGAGTAAAAACGTTAATATCTGAAACTATTTTCTATGTAAACTAGTCCCATATATTGCTTCTGACCTAAATAAACATTTCTGCTTTTCTCTTCTTCAGAGTTTGGGGGACTGTTGAACTCACTGTGGTAAATCAAATCCATGCAAAGGCCAACTCAATGTGCTGTGGCATGAACCCTGAAGCTATTTTTAGGAGAACTGCCCTATGGTCACTGCCCCTCTTTTCTTCCCTCTCACAGCTGTTGCTGAAAGAGTCACCTGGCAGACTGGCAGCAGCAGCTGTCTGTGCAGAGAAAGGCTGCAGCCCAGAAACCAAGCTCCAGTGAGCTAGCTCCAGAAGCTAAAGGCAGCCAGTGAGCTCAGATCAGGTGAGTAGTGACACTGAAGATCAGACTGTCCCTGGGACAGCTGGACATATGCCTGGTGACCTTCAGGGCCACCTGCTTCTTCAGAGAAATCCTGGGTGGAAGAAAGAGCACCAGCTACCTGCTGTCACTTCTGCTCTATTTCTGATGAGTCTCAAGTTCATATCTTATGTTGGTGTGAAGTCCCAGAAACCTCAATACTTGAGGTCTACTATACCTAGTATCTGCCATGTTGGATGGTTTGGATGGCATGGGTCCCAAAGCCTCTGTTCCCTCTGGAGCAGACCCATGTCTAGACCCATGCTAGCACTGGGCATGATGGAAGTCTAGCTGCCACTGTTTACATTGATTTACCTCTCTCTGATCTCTGCTGGCATGAATCATACAGCCATTCAATGTTCATTCTGTGCTGCTCCTTTGGGAGTGGTATGCCTAATGATAAGACCAGAACCCTGTTTGATCTGACTCCCAATTCATTTCTCTTTCTATGGCACCTCTCTCACCCACACTTGGAGTCCCTAATGCTTCTCCTTAGAACCTTGAGATAAGCTTGTTGCAAGGAGGGAGCAGGTGAGTAGCTAGCTGTGTTGTTTCCAGAGTTTAATATAAAACATTCCTTTCTTGCAGATGAAAATACTGGAGTCAATAAAATGCAGTACCTCTCTGCGAGTGGTTCAGAGCCATGGCAAGGATGATCAGAGACAACACTGCATTGAACAAGCAGCGCCATGGACTAGGCTTGGTGACATTACACACAACAGCTGTGTTGGCCTAACCAGCCTTTGGGAACTGAACAGAAGGCAGATGGGTGACAAAAGGAAAAGCTGGTGAGCAATCAGGGAAAGGCAAGTAAATATATTCCTCAAACCTCTGTGACAATGAATCCACAATTACATGATCCCAAGCACTCACCTATCATCGATTAATAAAGTGAAACCTACAGATACCATACTGAGAGCCTCAAAGGAAATCATCTCAAATGTCAAATCCGTTTTATTAAAAAAAAAACACCTAGCCATACAAATAGAAAAATAAGGATTGAAGGACATAAGCTTGTATATGATTCACTGGCAAGGACCACATTGAAGTCGGGTGTTTTTTTTTCCTTCTGGTCATCACTATGTCTCCCCATAAATCCCCCCGTCCCAGGACTCAACACTGAGAATTACACATCACAGGCACTTAACAAATGTTTTAACTTGACGGAATTCTTTTTATTCCCACCTAAAAAAAGGCAAAACTCTCAATTTCCTTTTTCATGATTTTTTCAAGTGGCCCAAGTTCACTTGGCACTACAGACAATACAAAAGCAATCAGCCAAGAATGAAATGCCCTAAAGACTGGAAAAGCAGACATTAAAAGCACTTGCTGGGAAAGTCCTCAGCATGAGGAGCAGGCAAGCACTGCAACCAAGCCATGGAAGGCACAGACCAGGCAGAATACATCTGCTCCCTGAGATCTGATGAGCCTGTTGTTCTCCAAGTTTGCTCAGGTTAAACAGAATCTCCAAATCTTCTGAGGCTCTCTAACACCCAACTGATAGCTACATCAAGGATAAATTTATGCTAATGTGTTAATGTGTACACCCCACAGTCATTAGCGAAGGGGACAGCCTCCTCTATCCAGTTGCTAAGGGTTTCTGAAATAGAGAACTAATGGAAATGTCTTATAGTTCTCCACGCTAACTCTGTATTTTTTTCAGTGCTCACACATATGAGCCTGCAGTTTTTCATCAATATCTACAGAATCTTATTATAAGATGGCTTCTGGTAGACTGTAATGTCTAACGGAGAAACAGCTTGTGGTAGAATGCAGGCTACTCAAGTACGTTTAATAGACTTCATTGAGGGTGGTTTGTCATCAGGGATAACAACATAAATATTTTGATTTATGTCAGACTCATTAATTATTCCCTTAAAGTCTATATTTTGGAGAAGCTCCATATAAGCTGAATTTACTTGTTATTTTCATCTTCATTGAACTGAAAGCCCTCCTGCAGTTTCGAATGAAACAACTGTTGTTTATGGGCCATGCAGATTGGCTTTACTTTCCCTGCCAAAGGTAAATACCCCAAAGGAATCCAAAATTACACTGAATGAAAATTTGGATGAGCACCATTTGTGCTTTAATTTGGGTAAAAACAGTCCTCAAAGGTTATGGGCTGTGAGGGATATCTGGCTTATTAAGTAGATCCCAGGTTGAAGTTATTCCAAGCAGACTGGATTTTGTCCCAAACTGGCTATTTTGTGTTGACCTACACCGGGAAATAAAACAATTCATTTGAAAGAAATGATGTGTCTGTTTTAGTCTTTCAAGACTGCATGATTCATTTATGTGCTAAGTGTCATCGTGGCTAGACTGGCCCACATGTTCTCCTGGTACCCACCCAGTGCAATGGGTGGATGAGGACAAGCAACGTCCTCAACATCTTCCACCCCAACCTTCCCTCTGTACTTTTCATGCAGAGCCCTGTCTCTCCTCCAGACTCCTTGCCTGTTCCACTGGTCCACGGTAGCCCTGGGCAAGTCACAGTCTGCCATTCAGTTTTCATGTTAAAACAGGAATAATTTATATCTTTCAAATTTAAGGATACTTTCATGGATAAATGAGTTAATACAGATAAAGCAGCAATGATGTCAGAAACCCAGTAAATATTCAATTAACACAAGTTAATATTATTATTTTTTTTTACCTCTTGTTTTTTTATTTTTTTTTATTTTTAAACTTTACATAACTGTATTAGTTTTGCCAAATATCAAAATGAATCCACCACAGGTATACATGTGTTCCCCATCCTGAACCCTCCTCCCTCCTCCCTCCCCATTCCATCCCTCTGGGTCGTCCCAGTGCACCAGCCCCAAGCATCCAGTATCGTGCTTCGAACCTGGACTGGCAACTCGTTTCATACATGATATTTTACATGTTTCAATGCCATTCTCCCAAATCTTCCCACCCTCTCCCTCTCTCACAGAGTCCATAAGACTGTTCTATACATCAGTGTCTCTTTTGCTGTCTCGTACACAGGGTTATTGTTACCATCTTTCTAAATTCCATATATATGCGTTAGTATACTGTATTGGTGTTTTTCTTTCTGGCTTACTTCACTCTGTATAATAGGCTCCAGTTTCATCCACCTCATTAGAACTGATTCAAGTTAATATTATTATGGTTAAAATTATTATCATCATTCTTGTCATCATTCTTCTTTACCAACTGGCACAAAGTAAGGGGCAGGGTAACAGAAGGGTGATAGAGAACTTGAGTCAGCAGAGTCTTTGCAGTGAGAAAATGAATCTGGGGTTGAGACCTGAAACATTACCATAAGCCTGAACTTTTGCCAACCCTTGAGCCTGCTAGAATTAGATGTGAAAAAAGAGTTGATGGAGCATTATTCTGACATAATGGGCCATTTCACCACCGGGCAAATAAGATGATTTCTAGGAAAGGTTTAGGGTAAATATTCCATCCAATGGATACAATTCAGTCATTGTCACATGGTGGAGAACTTTACATCTCATCTTACTCTATATCAAACTGTTGTTTCCTACATATGTTTGCTCATGCTGCAAACTGCCCTAAATACCATTGTTATTTTTTTACTTCCCCTTTATTGATGTTCAGAATAAAGGTATGGTAGGTAGGTCCAGCGAGAAAATAAAACAAAAAAAATTGTCTATATTAAGCCAAGCTTTGAAATTTCCAAGTTGGTCACCACAAGCCATGCCTCAGTGCTCCAGGAAGGTATATGATGGCAGTCATTCCACAGTCTTCTTCCCAGTGCAAGCTCCACCCCTTACCCTGGGGGTCCTGGACCAGTCAGTCTCCTGTGAACACTTCTCATCACCTATTCCCATTGTGTGTGTGCTCAGCTGCTCAGTTGAATTTGATTCTTTGCAACTCCATGGACTGTATCCTGCTACAGTCCTCTGTTCATGGGATTTCCCAAGGCAAGAATACTGAAGTGGGCTGCCATTTCCTTCTCCAGGGAATCTTCCCGACTCAGGGACTGAACCATGTCTCCTGCTTGGCAAGCAGATTCTTTACCATTGAGCCACTTGGGAAGCCCCTGAACTCATCTAGGACCCCTCTATCCCTTATTCCTCTAACTTTGTCTTCTATTTATCCAGTATACCAACTGTTGGGTGGCATCCCACAGGCCTGCGCTTGCTCAGCTTCAAAACAAAACTAGAGCTTGGAGTCAGCAACAGAGACATCAATGGCTTAATGGATGAGGGGAGCTTACATGTCTGATGCAAGGTCGTGGGGCGACACCTCACTGTTTGTCACACTTGGTGGGCAGGACTTAGCAGCAGCCTTCACTCTAGGAGGGAAGGGGGGACTACCAGTTACAGGGAAATTGATGTCAGGTGATCGCATTAGTTACCAGGGAAACCAGTAGACAGCATGCTCCTCACCAACCCTTTAATAAAAACAATCAACAAACAGTTGGGGCATGGGGCAAGTTTCGGTTGGCCAGAAAGTCCATTTTTTCTCCAGTAAGATGGTACAGAAATCCCAAATGAACGTTATGCCCAACCCAATATCCATGGACTTCCCTGTAGCTCAAACAGTAAAGAATATGCCTGTGATGCAGGAGACCAGGGTTCAATTTCTGGGTTGGGAAGATCCTCTGGAGAAGGGAATGGCAATCCACTCCAAGAATCCAGGTATTCTTGCCTCGAGAATTCCATGAACAGAGAAGCCTGGAGGGCTACAGTCCATGGGGTCGCAAAGAGTTGGACATGACTGAGCGACTAACATACACAATATGCAGGAAGGACAATCATGTGAGCAGGGTGCAGGTGAAACAGGCACTGGTCGGGCAGGGGATGTCCAGAAAGTGAGAGCAGGCCTGACCATATACCACCACTTTCCTTCCTCATTTGTGTTCTTTCCCCTCTATGTGGAACTGTCTTCCCCACTGGCCCTCCTGGCTTACTTGATGTTGTTGTTCAGTCTCTCAGTTGTGTCTGACTCTGCGACCCCAAGGACTGCAGCACACCAGGCTTCCCTTATCCTTCACTATCTCCCAACAGTTTGCTCAAACTAATGGCCATTTAGTCAGTGATGCCATCCAATTGTCTCATCCTCTGCTGCTCTCTTCTCCTTCTGCTTTCAATCTTTCCCAGCATCAAGGTCTTTTCCAATGAGTCAGCTCTTCTATCAGGTGACCAAAGTACTGGAACTTCAGCATCAGTTCTTCAAATAAATATTCAGGGTTGACTTCCTTTAGGATTGACTTGTTTGATCTCCTCACCATCCAGGGGACTCTAAAGAGTCTTCTCCAGCACCACAGTTCTACTTGGACATATCTCAAATGTCACATTCTCAGAAAGGCTTCCCTGATCACCTTGCATAAAGAGACTTTTAGATAAAATACCCCTAGTAATACCCCTCTACCTCATCACTATTTTTATCACCTTTAGGGCTTTTATCACAACAAGTACTCATTTTGTATATGTATTTATTTTCTTGCTTTATAATAACTATACTTCTTTGAGGAAGGAACCTCTAAACCATGTATCCACAGCATCTAGGCCAGTCAGTATCTGGAATAGAGTCAACAGAGATTAAACATTTAATGAATGAATAAACCAACGCTTTGTTCCAGAATTTCCCATTTTATGCAAAGTAGCACAATGTTTTATAATTACGCTATCTCTTTATACACATTATTTGAGGATAGGAACGGGACCACATAGAACAGAGTGGGAGGGAAGAAAGTAACAGGCTGCATAAAAAAGCCAGAGAATCACTGATTAGAACTAAATCACCTGATGACAGCTGTTTAAAAAAAGAGTTTCTGGTATTGTGTGCAAGAAACAGGACTGAGAACTAACAAATATATGTAGGTGAAATTCTGCTTTATAAAGCAGTTGATAAATGATAAAAATGTTTAGTTCATTTAGGTCCAAAATATTTCCAAGATAAACACATATTTGTAAATGTTATTTATTCCTTTTTAAAACACCGGATTCTTCATTTCGCTGTGCATCTCTAATGATAACCTATTCACTAAACGCTTCCACCAGGGATTCTAGCTGAGGTTTGTGCCCTCGAACAAGAGAAAATACCTCCTCTTGGATGACTCATTTCAAAAAGTGGGAAGACACTCTCAAAATGGGCTTGAGAACTATTTTTTTTTTGAGGGGGAGGGCTGTGTTATAATTACAGTAATTTCATTTTCCTTTTTACAGACAAAAACATAAAGATGATTTTTAGAATTTCATTTGTTTCTCTTCTCCTCCCAGCCACGTGCTTACTCAACAGTGAGCTTTACAGGGATGCAGGTGTGAAAGCATATTCATATGGAAAATGTTCCTTAAACACAGCCCTAAATTATACTTGGTGACCAACTGTGTGAATATTTATGGCAGAGTTTGCTCATCCATTAAAAGAAAGAGTATTTTTCCATTGTAAGTTTCATATCTTGATAAAACACTATGTTATATTCTGCCTTTCTAAAGGAATCCTCTGTTAAAACAGTTATCTAGTTCTTTACTTTTACAGTGTTATAAAATATGTTCAGGCACATAAATTGTTTTTCAGTTAACATTCCCTCTTGCTTTATATTCTGTTTCATCTACACAGATTTCAATGAACGCATAAATGTTGGTTGGTTATCCAGGTTATCCAGATAGGCTTGGGTGCATACACAGCTATGGGTTTGAAGACTTTAATTTTCAGCACGCTACATTAAAGTCATATCTATTTTTCATAATGTCATAAAGCAAATATTTATTGAAAAGAGGGCAACATTGGAGCAGCTGCTTTTCTAAAGGCAGCCATACCTCAATGATGTTAGGCTAATAGCTGTATATATACAAACACACACTCATACACCATTATTCCATTGCTCCCAAAACCATCATTAGATTGTTCTGGTCCACAGTTGTTACCTCCTACACTGGATAGCAAGTCCTCTATACATGAAAAAACAAAAACAAAACAAAAAAAACTAGGCAAGAAAAATAGGCAGGAATGGAAAGGTGCAGGAATGGGCTGAATGTGAATTGCAACTGCTTAATTAAAATAGACACTTGAAACATAGATTTCTAATTCCAACATATTAGCATAAAAACATGATTAAATCAGAAAACTGAACACCTGGAGCCTTTGGGGTCAAGAGAGGTCTAATGATACCAGTTCAAGAGAAAAACAGCACCAAATTCCAGATTTGCGAGCTAGCAGAAGGGCAACAGGCTAGTCTTGAAGGCAACAGGGCAGTATTGGGGATATACATACTGTACATGCATATGTAGAAAAAGAGACAGTCTCCTAAAGGTGGAGCTAAAAATGGAACAGTTTTGTAACAAGTGCCTGAAAAGGTGAGAAAAATATCCTAGCTAATATCAGGAGAAATAATATTGTACAGCATTGGTTGGGCCCCAGCTAAAATGGCTTTTAACTGTGGGGCCAAGAATTTATTACATCAAATTTTAACTCTGTTCTGACTTCTAACATTTGACCTTTCACACTATAATTGAATGGTCCATAACAGGCGTTCTGTACCTGCTTTTGAATACAATCCCTATGTTATTGCTTAAAGATTTCCACCTCAATGCATAACAGTTCTCCTCATTCATGCAGCATGGGTTATCTCAATGGATAGGTATTTCTTACTCTCTCTAAAGACCTACCAATAATTCTCACAGGAGTTTGAGTCTGTAAATTCACAGTGAAATTAGACCTTGAAAAAGACCAAACTGTTTGTGCCAATCCACACCGATTTAGGCAAAGCAGAGTAAAAGAAGGCGTGAGGCTTCTATCTTCAAACTGTGGAATCCTGGCTCCCCATGAGGTTAGGAAAATAAGGTAAGTAATATATATTTATCTAACCTATGATTTTAAAGTGATTTCTCATACATGATCCCACCAGATACTCTCACACATGCAAAAATATAGAATTTTTAAGAACCTCCTTATAAAATAAATAATTCCATTTATTTGCCTTGTATAATAATTCCTTGTATAGTTGGCTCGACTGTCGCAGACAATAGAGGCCTTTCAGCCAGCCATCGCCTGAGCAACTGTCACTCCAAGCCAATGTCCCCTCTTTCCAGCCCTGCTGTCTTTCTGCTTCTCTTGGCTCCCTCTGCTCCATTAACAGCCTAGGGCTAGGCTAAGGCTGAAAGTGTCTTAATGATTCCTTTCAAAACAGAGGCAGCAAAGACAAAGGAAATATTGCACAAGAGAATTAAGTGTTTCAGATTTTGTTCCATTTTGGGCAGAGACTGAGACACAAACATTCTCAAATGTTGAGATTTCTGCTTCCCATCTCTGTCTCTGTCAACGCTTGGCAACAGCTGAGAAGAAAAGAATACAAATTTAAGCAGTGCACACATTCCACCTTATACCTAGGCTTTCAGTGAAAAGAAGGGAAAAAACAGTCTCTGCAAAGAACCAAGGCAAAATCCCACAAGAAGAGACCAAGAGGCCAACCCAAAAACAACACAGCAACTCTTTTTTTTTAAACGTTTTTAATTTTAGTTTTGAGAAAGAGATTTAAATGAGTTAGCACTGTCAAAAAGTAGGGAGAGGGAGAGAGATTCCCACAGTTTTTTTTCCCACCTTAGAATTCTAAGGTTCTTAATTTCTCCGGTAGTACAAGGCTCTGAAAAGTACTTTCAGAATACAGTTCCAGCATTTCTTTTCAGGCAGTTTGTTCTTAAGAATGTTGGAATGTGAACAACAAGAAAAACTGTTGCTTCAAATGCTATCCTCACTCTGCATTTGGCCCCCAAGCACTGCTGATGTTGCAGAATAAATACCAACACCACCACAAGCAACTTGACAAAAAAAGTTTTTGGATTGACAAAGTACACAGCATGCAAGACTTAACTGAATACACTTCTTTATCACAGAAACATAACAATGGTCACAGGGCAAAAGCCAATGAATTGAATAACACTGGGCATTTTAATTACAGAAAAATGGGCGTTCTCAGCATAATTGTTTATAATAATCATATCATGTGTTGCATTGAACAGTTCTGACTTTGGACCTATGCAAACTAGGCTCAGACACATAGACTGATTTCCAATTCCCTATTGCCACTATAGACTAAACAACTGTTGGTCATTAATAAAACATCAAGGTGAGATATAAATATACAAAGTGTCCCTCTCAAAGGTATCATGGCAAAGACCCTACACATACAAAACTGCCTAGTGTCTCTTTTGGAAAGATCCAGAGTGTAACCAGCTGTGCCTGTCTTCGACTCAGAAATCCAGCTTTTATTAATCTAGAGTTTGGGCCACTAAGTCCAAAGAGTGGTGAACTTAGGCCATTCTGACCAAAAGGGCAAAAATGAACCACTGTAAGGGCAGACAGCTCAGGAAGGAATTGCCAGGATGTGTAAGAAATAAGACAGAAAATTCAGCTAAGATTTAGAACTAGATAAAGAGAGTAAAAGGCTACACAGGAGCAGGACACGCCAATGGTAGAAAGAGGGTACTCAGAACCCAGGGTGAGGAAGAGCAGTGCTAGAGGAGGCAGACTGGTTGAGACGAGGGAGGACCCTCGTCTAGGAGGCATCTCCTTCACCTGTTACTGGTATATGCTCATACAGCTTTGATGCTGTGGCCAGGGGGGAAAAATCAACCACCAGGTTTCCAAATTAGACATTTTTCCAAGAATTGAGTTATTTGCCTCAAGATTGGATTCAGTAATCTCAGAAAGAGATGCAAGAAAATCAATTTCCTGATAAAGAAAAAAATCTCATCAAGAGCACTCTTGGGAGACAGACTGCGAGACCAGGCAAATGTGTCCCGGAACAAAGGAAACAAAGACGGCCAAGCAACATGAATGACTGGCAAATACTTAAATTGGTTTACTCATGCACTCAGAAAATAGGGTTTCAATGAAAAAGCTATCAAAACTAATGACAAATATTTTTTTTCCATGTAAGTCTGGTCAGCCTTTATTGCTCACCCTGTACCCAGGACCCAGATCCTGGCTTAACACACCAGTTTCACAGAGCTGCAAAATATATGCTGAGGCTCGGGACACAGAGGGTGCTTGGCTGATGTGGGCCCTTACTGTGCTTGCTTGTCTGTGTGCATGGAAATATCAGACCTTCCTGATGTCCTGCCGTGTGTGCACCAAGCCAGCTCACAGTTCAGGTCTCAGGACCCAGCTCCTCAAATCTGTGGTTTACAAGCTTTCTTGAAAGTCCTAAATGCAATCATTGTTTTAAAAACTCATCTGCTTAAAATAAAAGAAAGAAAGAAAGAAAGAAAGCATTGCCAGGAACTGCTTAAAGGAAAACAAAAAGCTTATTTGATTTTTTTTTAACTTTGCCCATCAGATGCCAAGTAAACTTATTAAGTCTTTGTTTTATGAGGAATCAGGAAACATGTCCAAAAGCAATTTTATATAGCCAGTAGGTATCAACCAAATATGTTCCCATTCACTTTTACAGGTTTGTTTTTTTTTTTTTCTAAACCCCACTGTAAACCTTTCAAAAGGAAGGTATCAAAACTTTTACATACTTTATATTTTCTGTCACTTCCTGAACACAACAGCCTTTCGATCAATGTTCAATGTTAAACCAATATTTCAAGGAGTGAAATTATACATGTTTTAATCACACATTTATCTAGCTTTCTGTTTTCCCAAAATAACATGAATTATGTATCAATTTTAATGTTTTTTCTATATTGGAGAAAATAGATTTCCTGAGCAATAAAGAGTAGAAATTCTGTAAGATGTTTGCATACACCCAAGATTTCTTTTACAAAGGCATCAACAGGTAGAGCATGGTAACTGGGTTTTGCAGAAGATCTGGGGCCAAACTTCTGCTTACTGTGGCATACTTTATTTTAACTTGAGGAAGAAAAGACAGACAGATTGTTCAGCTAAAGACAGATCTAGCTTAGACAGAAACAGCAAGAAGCCTATCACAGTGTTAAGATATCATAAAAAATGATTATGGTAAAAACAACTTTCTAAAATTATGTCAAATGTGTGATTGGTAGAAGGTGTAGAGAGAAAATGATTTAAAGAGTTACAGATATTGGTAAGGGCTTTTCTGTAAAGAATCCACCTGCCAAAACAGGAGACGTGGGTTCAATACCTGGGTCAGGGAGATCCAGGTGTAGGAAATGGCAACCTGCTCCAGTTTTCTTGCCTGGGAAATTCCATGGACAGAGGAGCTTGAGGGGGCTACAGTCCATGAGGTTGCAAAGATTTGGCAACCAAACAACAACAAGAGATAATGGAGAAACAACAGAATGGCTTAGAGCACAGAGTGAATTATTTGGGAGGAAAGGCGATACTGGTTTAAAAGGAAATGATTCCTATCCCCTAAAACTCTCATAGGAAGGAAACTGGGACAAACGCTTCAAACAAAGGAAGTTGATTAGGAAGGGAGGTGAAGACAAGGTGGACAAGAATATGGGCTTAATAAAGTCTCCAGTTAGGCTTTTGGTTCTATCCTAGATGACTCCATGGGTTCGAGTTGCGTGCTAGGGTTCTAAACCTCCATCCTCAGTCCTCATATTACAGGAGTTGGACGGCAAGGAGAAGATAATGAGGCTTCAGATAATGGACTTGACACCAAAGGCATCAGCCCAGGCTCCTCCTCTGGCTGCAATATATGGACACGAAGACCATATAACTTTTCTAACTTTTCTGAGAAAGGGAGCTCCTTCTGTCCTGTAGCACTCAGGAACCCTAGACATGATCATTCAAATTCTTATGGCCCTTCAAACAGTTTCCATTTTAGACCTGGGGCTTTTTTCCCCTGCTGATTTGTCTGCCATCAAATATCTAAGCTGGAGAGATTCATACAGAAAATGTTTCACTTCATCCATTATTCATGCACACCTTTTGTTTAAAAAGAATGGAAAGTGCACCTAAGCCAGATATCTTCAGAGACTAACATACTGAGTTTTTGTGTTTGCTTTTTAACTGCTAAATGTTGTTCTTTGCTATCAGCCTTTTAGCCAAAAAAAAATAGGCAAAAACCTCCTGGTTAATATCCCTTTTCTAATATTCTATCTAATTTCTGGATGTAAAAGTCTAGTCTCCATAGGATAGATTTTGTTGGTCAGGGAAATCTACAGTAAAGAGGTGACACTGAGCAGAGACCTGAGAGAAGAGAGGGAGCAGCTCATACAGGTATAGAGAGGAGAGCACGGCAGGAAGAAGGAACAGAATTGAGAAGTCCTGCAAGTAAGAGGGAGCTTCTTAGGTGACTCTAGTGGTAGAGAAGCTGCTGCCAATGCAGGAGATGTGAGAGATGCGGGTTCAATCGCTGGGTCAGGAAGATCCTCTGGAGAAGGGCATGGCAACCCGCTCCAGTATTCTTGCCTGGAGAATCCCCATGGACAGAGGAGCTTGGTGGGCTACAGTGCACAGAGTTGGAAAGAGTGGGACATGACTGAAGTGACTTAGAATGCACGCACACAGGTAAGGAATTGCCTGCAAAGAGGAGATCACAGAAGTAGGAAGGACAGGAGAAAGTGTGGTAGAAGTTTTCAGAGAGGTGGCAGCTGTGAGGGTGAGGAGACACAGGTGACTGGTAAGCAGCTGAGAGGACTTGGGCTTTCTTCAGATTGAAATGGAGAGCTGATGGAAGGTTCTGAACACAGGAGTAGCATGATCTATTAAATGACTCAGAGCTGAAAATTCTACACTAGTTACTCTGTGGAAATTAGTTGGTGGGAGCTGGAGAAGGATGGGTAAGACCAGAAGAAAAGAAGACATCTAGGAGTCTCTTATAACAGTTTAAGAGATGTTGTTAGTTTGAACCAGAGTGTTAACAGTGGGGGTGGTGACAGGTGATCATAGATCCTGGATATCTGCTAAAGATAGTGTGAACAAGGTTTTTTTTTTTAAAGGATTAGATGTGGTATTTGAGAGAAAAGGAAGCTGAGGGGAGAGAGTAGTCAAGAGCTGGAGTAGTCTGTGGGTCACCTTAGGTATAATTCTGTCCTTTAATTTTTGGAGCTTAAAACTGTAGATGGAGAATAAGGAAGACAGTAAAATAGAGACACACTGATAAGTGAATGAATGCACTGAAATAATATCTTGAATGTGCCTCTACCATAAGAATTATCACATTGCATTATTATCATCTTCACTGGTCCTTTTTTCCATGAGGACAAATTCTTTGTCTCATTTGTTTTGTATTTACAGTTCAAGAATTTAAGGAAGTATTCAATCATTTATTTCAATTTCAATTCATTTATTTACATTACTGTGACAAGATCACAAGAAACATTTAACAGTGAAGGAAACCAGAAAGAGAAAAACAAATATCATACATTAACACATATATGTGGAATCTAGAAAAATGGTAGATGAACCTATTTGCAGGGCAGGAATAGATGTGCAGATGTAGAAAATGAGTGCTCTGTGATGACCCAGAGGCGTAGAACTAGGAGGCTGGAGGAAGGTCCAAGACGGAGGGGATATATGTATACATATAGCTGATTAATTTCAGTGTACAACAGAAACTAACAAAACATTGTAAAGCAATTATACTCTATTAAAAATAAATAACTAAATAAAAAGTATAAGAGATTCACTTTGTTGTATACTTGAAACTAACACAACATTGTAAATCAAGGTTAAAAAAATTGACTAATATCCAAATAAAAAATTTTAAAAAATTAAAGTGGCTGACACAATTGGAGGAATACAGGCAATAGCTTATGAACAGAAATGCCTTAAAGTGGATAATATCAGGGCTGCATGTGCTCTCCAGCTATTTTAGGAGTTAAGAGCCGATAGTTTAAGGTAAACATCTTATTAGTCAGCTAATAATCCTCATATTTCAGTGGGTTACCAAAACACAGATTTATTTCTCATTCATATTACAAGTTGGACACAAGTTAGCTATGGCTTTCTACCTACCTTGTCATTCCAGGACTGAAGAAGCAGCCCAAATCTGAAACATGCAAAGGGAAGATTAAAAGTGGTGGGAGAAACCTACAATACTTCTCTAAACTTCTACATAGAATTGGTATGAGCTCTATCCACACACATTCCATTGGCTAAAGCAAGTAATTTGTCCAACTTAAGTCAATAAGTAAGTAATTTGTCCAACAAGTTAATAAGTAATTTGTCCAACTTAATTCCACTACAAGAGAAGACTCTACACATAGACATCACCAGATGGTCAACACGGAAATCAGATTGATTATATTCTTTGAAGCCAAAGATGGAGAAGCTCTATACAGTCAGCAAAAACAAGACCGGGAGCTGACTGTGGCTCAGATCATGAACTCCTTATTGCCAAATTCAGACTGAAATTGAAGAAAGTAGGGGAAACCACTAGACCATTCAGGTATGACCTAAATCAAATCCCTTATGATTATACAGTGGAAGTGAGAAACAGATTTAAGGGCCTAGATCTGATAGATAGAATGCCTGATGAACTATGGACAGAGGTTCGTGACATTGTACAGGAGACAGGGATGAAGACCATCCCTGTGGAAAAGAAATGCAAAAAAGCAAAATGGCTATCTGGGGAGGCCTTACAAATAGCTGTGAAAAGAAGAGAAGCAAAAAGCAAAGGAGAAAAGGAAAGATATATGCATCTGAATGAAGAGTTCCAAAGAATAGCAAGGAGATAAGAAAGCCTTCTTCAGCGATCAGTGCAAAGAAATAGAGGAAAACAACAGAATGGGAAAGACTAGAGATCTCTTCAAGAAAATTAGAGATACCAAGAGAACATTTCATACAAAGATGGGCTCGATAAAGGACAGAAATGGTATGGACCTAACAGAAGCAGAAGATATTAAGAAGAGGTGGCAAGAATACACAGAATTGTACAAAAATGATCTTCATGACCAAGATAATCACAATGGTGTGATCACTGACCTAGAGCCAGACATCCTGGAATGTGAAGTAAGTGGGCCTTAGAAAGCATCACTATGAGCAAAGCTAGTGGAGGTGATGGAATTCCCGTTGAGCTATTTCAAATCCTGAAAGATGATGCTGTTAAAGTGCTGCACTCAATATGCCAGCAAATTTGGAAAACTCAGCAGTGGCCACAGGACTGGAAAAGGTCAGTTTTCATTCCAATCCCAAAGAAAGTCAATGCCAGAGAATGCTCAAACTACCGCATAATTGCAGTCATCTCACATGCTAGTAAAGTAATGCTCAAAATTCTCCAAGCCAGGCTTCAGCAATACGCTTGATGAAAGTGAAAGAGGAGAGTGAAAAGTTGGCTTAAAGCTCAACATTCAGAAAATGAAGATCATGGTATCTGGTCCCATCACTTCATGGGAACTAGATGGGGAAACAGTGGAAACAGTGTCAGACTTTATTTTGGGGGGCTCCAAAATCACTACAGATCGTGACTGCACCCATGAAATTAAAAGATACTTACTCCTTGAAAGGAAAGTTATGACCAATCTAGATAGCATATTCAAAAGCAGACACATTACTTTGCCAGCAAAGGTCCATCTAGTCAAGGCTCTGGTTTTTCCAGTGGTCATGTATGGATGTGAGAGTTGGACTGTGAAGAAAGCTGAGCACCGAAGAATTGATGCTTTTGAACTGTGGTGTTGGAGAAGACTCTTGAGAGTCCCTTGGACTACAAGGAGATCCAACCAGTCCATTCTAAAGGAAATCAGTCCTGGGTGTTCATTGGAAGGACTGATGCTGAAGCTGAAACTCTAATACTTTGGCCACCTCATGCGAAGAGTTGACTCATTGGAAAGGACCCTGATGCTGGGAGGGATTGGGGGCAGGAGGAGAAGGGGACAACAGAGGATGAGATGGCTGGATGGCATCACCGACTCGATGGACATGAGTTTGAGTAAACTCTGGGAGTTGGTGATGGACAGGGAGGCCTGGCGTGCTACAATTCATGGGTCGCAAAGAGTCTGACACAACTGAGCGACTGAACTGAACTGAACTGAACTGAAGTCCAATAACGGTAGGAATACTTAATTCTCTTATAGGAAACATAAGAATAAATAATTGCAGACAGAAATATATCTACTATGAGTTACTTCCAAAAGATATAAATTCCTTTGGCCTCCTAGATCCCAAATGGGACCATGGAACCATGGCCGATGATTGATATATCTACTACCACAGCCATCCATGTTCATAAAGTTTAGATCCAAGTTTCGAAGAGACCAATGGACAATCAATATTACTTATTGGGAACCAACCAGTCCTCTTTTTTCTTTTGAATCTTCAAGAAGGATAATTAAGTAAATTTAAGGATCTCTGGTTTCAGAAAATGCTGGCAATCACCACTCACAGTGTAGGCTGATAAAATTTCTTTTGTTTAGTTTCTCAAGGATCCATTACTACAGTGTTTTTGTTCTGAACTGTGAAAATGGGGAAAGCATCAGGAGTAGTAGATGTCTCAGTTCCAGGAGCCAGTCCCTTCCAAATTTCTCCTCCCAGCCTTGAGTGTTAATACTACCTGGACAGAAAAACTGCTTAAGTTTGTAAGTAACCAATTCTGTGCTTAGAGGCACTAAACTATATATTAAAAATCATTCATAATGTCAAGCCATGTAAACATGGCATGTTTATAAGGACATGGGGAGATAATAAATCAATGCACTACCATTCAATCAGAGAAAGGGATGGCACCCTACTCCAGTACTCTTGCTTGGAAAATCCCATGGACGGAGGAGCCTGGTGGGCTGCAGTCCATGGGGTCGCAAAGAGTCGGCCACGACTGAGCGACTTCACTTTCACTTTTCACTTTCATGCATTGGAGAAGGAAATGGCAACCCACTCCAGTGTTCTTGCCTGGAGAATCCCAGGGACAGAAGAGCCTGGTAGGCTGCCATCTCTGGGGTCGCACAGAGTCAGAATCGACTGACGGGACTTAGCAGCAGCAGCAGCAACATTCAATAATTCCATGACTTGTGATATGTTTTGGTTCAAAGTTTTAGGAAGCACCTCTTTTTAAAGTGGTACCAAAGAAAGATTTTGATGCTGAATAATTATGTGGTTAGACCTGCTTTTCAATGTGAAGAGTATTATGCTGTGATCCTTTCTCTCAAGGCTCTGAATGAAGACCTAGAACCCAATAGGACACCTGGGCTAGTTGGGATGCTCATCAAAACAGAGAAATTCATTATAAGAGATACCATGATATAAATGGCTCTATATAAGATGACTATTTCCATATCTTTACTGACAGTCCTGACTAGTACAACTTTGTTCATTTGGCTAAAAGTTTCTTACAACAAATTATCTCATGCAACAAGAGTTTTACTTACTCTGTGTACATGTGTGAGTGTATATTTTTTTGTATTTCTGGTCCCACACATTGGCTGTATGTATTGGAGAGAAGAGAACTGGTGGAAAATATTAATTCATGAAGCTGTGGTCACTGATGTCTCAGTTACTTGTTCAAACAAGTGAATTGATACTAGCATGATAGAAGGGGTATTCACTCAAAATTTTAAAATATGTTTATATAAATGAATCTGTATTACATAGCATAGTAAATTCATAGTTACTAAATATAAATCACTTCCCATGGCATGAAAATGGAAGTGTTAGTTGCTCAGTCATGTCCGCCTCTTTGTGACCCCCATGGACTGAAGCCTGCTTCTGTCCATGGAATTCTCCAGGCAAGAATACTGCAGTGGGTCACATTCCCTTCTCCAAGGGATCTTTCCAACCCAGGAAACCTGGGTCTCTTGCACTGCAGGCAGATTCTTCCCCATTTGAGCAATCAGAGATGACCAATGGCATATACACAATATGTAAATAATTTATACTCATTTAACTTTACATTTTAAAATGTTTTCATCATTATTACTTAATTAAAAGACATTTAGTTGTTTATATTTCAACCAGGTTATTCTTCTGGTTACACAGAACTGAACAATTCTCAATCTCCCTGTTTCTCAGTAGCCTTCTCTGTCTTCCATTTCAGTTAAATTCCCATGGAAGTGGTGGAAGTTAATTGCCCTTTGAGAGTACAGGACTGCAAGTAAAGTGAAACATTCTCATTTTATTTTCAGAAAAGAGAATGTTGCATTGTTTCAAACCTGGGTTACTGCTTGTCATGCCAAAGGTGAAATAATGACCTCAGTAAGCTTTGGAATTTTAGCTACAGTTGAAGTTTTGCAGTGATTCCTGCGATTTCTGTTATGTACAGGCCTTAACCAAAGATGTGAATGTCCTCTTGTATTTTTTAGATGAAAAATGTCTCTGTCAAATAGGCAGCATGTTGCAGACATATTGCAGAGCCTCTAAGGTAAAAGACATTTCTTACCTAAGATCATCAAGAGATTTTTCTTCACTTTTACATTACTGTCTTGCCCTTCCCTTTTACCCCCAGTCAATGCATCTAAGAGAATTTGTCCTTCCCAGGCAATTATTCCTTTCCTCCCAGGATGAAGCTATAGTGGTGTCACCCACCTTCCAAGGATCAGCCTGACTCCCAGGATTAACGTGGAGGGATGAGACCTAGGATGTACAGGTCTGGGGCATAAATGCCCGGATTGTATTTCCTTTGGTGTCTGTACCTAATGTCCCAATCCCCACACCCCACCAACTGTGAGATTTTACTTATTTATTTATTTACATCTCCACAGTACTAGTACTTCCTGTAATATCCAGCCTCCTGCTTTGTTCTTCAGAAGTTTCTACAGGATTGAACACACTCAGCTCTAATTCACTTCTACAGAAACAACACAGTCATCCCAGAGAACTGCCATTTCACAACCACTCTTGCTTTCCTTGTAGCCACACTTTTTTCCCTTCACTCAAAATCTAATCCCCTTGATTCTTTGTTGCCACAGTGCTTGAGAAGAAAAATTAGATTATGTAAAGAATATAAATACTAAAAAAAAAAGTTCTGAACTGAATTTAGCTCCCCCTTTACATGTTCACTTTGAAATGATCCATTTGTGCCCTAAGATAAATCCTCTCTGACATTTGATTCTCGTTTACTATTCACCTTGGTTGAAGCTTCGGGGTCTCCATCTCTCACCAACCTCCCCCTCTTCAATTCTTGGTTGCTCAGCAACCTCAAACAGCTGGTTGCCCAAACAGGAAAAGTAAATGGGATTAACTCTGGAGGAAACTAATTGAAGGAAGCATTAGTATGCTCCCAATCAGAATTCTTTCAAAAAAAAAAAAAAAAGGAATTTTTTTTCAATACTAGCTGATTAAGTTGCACTGTGCTGTCCTAAGTAGGAAGACAGACTATGGAGTGTACAGGTGGAAGAACATTACAGATTCGAATGCTGAACATTCAGAGCAGTGGTGACAGCAGCCACTACTTAATTGCCCTTAACAGGCCACAGTCCTCTGTTTGCAAAAGGGCGTAAAGTTATTACAAGTCTTTTGCTTGTTACTTCTCTCATTCATGCATGAATGTATATATTCATTCACTCACTCACTCCCTTACTTATCCACTCAGTTAAGTATTTACTGAGAGACAGCAGGCTGTTAATAGAAATGCTATGGACTCTGGGGGTGAACCAGACATTCGTTTCAATCTTAGCTCCAATACTTTCCTATCTCTGCCATTCTAAACCAATTTTCTTAAACTTTCTAGATCTTCATTTAAACATTGGTAAAATCAAGTTATCAATACTTACACCTTAAATGAATATTGTGATGATTAAATAAAATAGAATATGCAAAATAACCACTACAGTGATTGCCCAGGTTAGACATTCCATTAACTTAATTTTTCTTCCACCATGTGTCACTGAAATGTGGGAGAAAAACTGGAGGTATGTTATCCAGTTTGAGACTTCTGTCTGTATTTCAAGCATAAAGCCAAGACAAGAATGAAATTTCAGCTGTAGTAGTTAAGAGGAATTGACAGATACGAGGTTTCTTAAATAACGAGAATGGAGTGAATGATAAATCAGTGGAAACTGTCAAAGATACCTCAATGTTCTGAGACTGGAAAATCTCAGAGAATGGTGATGTCACTGACGAACTAGCAACCAAAGAAATGAAGTTAGTCTGTGCGACAATTTAGGCTTAAGTACGAGGGATGGTACATGCTTCCCTGGTGGCTTAGTGGTAAAGAATCTGCCCGCCAATGTAGGAGATGCGGGTTTGATCCTTGGGCTTGAGAAGAACCCTGGAGAAGGAAATGGCAACCCACTCCAGTATTCTTGCCTGGGAAATCCCATGGACAGAGGAGCCTGGCAGGCTATAGTCCATGGGGTTGAAAAGAGTTGGACACAACTTAACGACTAAACAAAAAACCAAACAGATAAGGACTGGGGCAAAGCTGACCCTGGGGTAGAACAATGAAGGCTATACCTTGACTTCAACTGGCCCTGCTTCTCCTCTGCTCTAAGACCAAGCTGGCTAGAACAATGAAGACAGTAGGGCAAGTGAAGAAACATGTGTAATGAGCTATAGTTAAAAAAAAATCCTAGGCTGCTCCTTGGATAGCAAGATCAAACCAGTCAATCCTAAAGGAAATCAACCCTGAATATTCATTCGAAGGACTAATGTTGAAACTGAAGCTCCAATACTTTGGCCACCTGATGCAAACAGTTCTTGGAAAAGACCCTGATGCTGGGAAAGATTGAAGGCAAGAGGAAAAGGAGACAACAGAAGATGAGATGGTTGGATGGCATCACCAACTCAATGGACTTGAGTTTGAGCAAACTCCAGGAGATGGTGAAGGCCAGGGAAGCCTGGTGTGCTGCAGTACATGGGGTCACAAAGAATTCAGACATGACTTTGCTACTGAACAACAACAAAGGCTGCCCATATGAGCTAGACCTCTGATATTCAAAGATTTAGTATCAGCCTTTTAAACTATTTTCAATACTTTTATTTTCTTCTGAGCAAAAAAGTTAATGACTACTTTCTAGACCAATATGTTAGTCATATACAGCCCTCAGAACTTCTGTGAGCTGGGAAAGTGACCTCAAGATAGAGCTCCAGAATGTCTATAGACTGGAAAAGTCCACTCAGAACTTAAGTTCTCATACCCTCTGCAGGTTAGACAAGCGGGTTCAGAAGCAGAGGAATAAGGGACCATGAGGACTAGACTGGTCCAATCTGGAGTTCTAAAGTTTAGATAAGTCCTTTTAGGGATATATATGTTGAGACAGGAACAGAACCACTATATGGAGTGGAATGATTTTGCTGTGAATAAGCCTAGCTTGGTTCATTATCACTCGTGAAAGTGATCATAAAGACTTTACTCCTTTTTGAAAATGGTTGTCCAATGTGGCACAAAATGTCAGTAAAAGCTAAAGAAATAAGAAAATGATCATTTCAGGTATAAAGACAAGACAGATATGGGACTGGAAAGAAAGGAAAGAACCTGGGCAGTGATTTTCCTATTTGCAAATCTGGAGATGCTTGAAGGACATCTAAAAAGAGTGATAAAGCATACAGAGTAGCTGCATGGCAATTTCATTCCTCAGGATGAATGCTGCTTTTTGCAATTCTTTTCTTATTTACCCTTCAAGAATGCCCTTGTTCAGTTTATCTACCTTTCATCTGAATAATAATAATATAAAGAATTCTATCAGGAAGGGGATGGAGATAATATACAACTGAGGTTTTAGGAGACCTGCACAGTTCTGAGGTCTGTCCTTGCGGTAGCACATCCTGCTACCTTTTTCCTTTCTTTTTCTCTTTTTCAAACATCTATATTTTCTCAACTGTTTTCCTGTAGAAAGAAAAAAAAAAAAAAAAAAGGAACTCCCCTCCAGTAAAGTAAGGAACAAGATTTGTTATTTGTGTTCTTTCTCCTTCCACCAAAGACAAAGGCTGTCTTTGTAATCTATCCTTGCTAGGGATTATGTATTTCCTCTACTTTGAATTAGTCACCAGAAAGGTTAAAAAAAAAAAAAAAAGGCAGAAAATAGGGATGTTTAAACTATATAGAATAAATAAATAATTCAGTGATATTAACCTCTCAACTACCTGCAAAGCATTCTTTGTAGCTCAAAGGGTGAGACGGCCTTATGAGAGAAATGGTGTTTATCATTTATTTAATACACATGGCTGCAGCCTAAGGAAGAAAAGTTTAAAAGTAATGTCAACAGGCAAAAGATCACACTAGGAGTCATGGAGCTCACCTTGCGTTTCTCCCCGAGGCAGAGCTGACGGGAATTCATTCAGGACCATTCTATTATTCATGCAAAGAACTGTCTATCACAAATGCAATATGAAAAGGAGGTGCGCCCCATGTGAGGCATGAAATACCATCTCTAATAACTGGCAGTTTAATTTCAAGATTTCGGGACTGCTCATTTAAAAATACCTGAAGCAAAGTTCTAAAGCACAGAATGATAAAGGAAATCATTGTTGTTACACTTTAAGAAACCGTGTCCTATTTCTGCTATAAAATACAAGAATTTGGGTTAAAAAGACGATAGGGAAAATAATGCAAAAAACTGACAATAGAATGTCATGGCAGCCGGCGCCTCAGAGTAAGAACTTTTCATAACTCTGGAACACACTCACTAGGACATGGTCTTTGTACCTATCTTTGAAAACTCGTCTTATTCCTTTCTAATGCTATGGCAACTGAGAAAAAAAAGTTACAGTAAAATCTAGAATTTACAGGAGAACCTAGACCCTAAAATAACCATTTTTGACTTCTGATAGACTCATAGTATTTCTGACATACACCTAGAAAGAACCTAAAGAATCACCCATTATAATAAACTTACAAGAGTAGTTAAGAAACTGAGACCCAGGGGCAGATACAGATTAGGACTGTAGACTCAGCATTACCTAGTATCCTTTCTCTTTATACTGTATGACTTTAAAAAAATTACCTTTAAAATAATATCACGTTAATGATAAACATTTCACTGTGTAAACAAGAAGTTCAAGTCTATCTTCAAGCACATGCTCAAGCAAGCCCCTTCACATCTACAATGCTATATGCCCTGTTTAATGCAATCCTCTTGCTTTTGCATTAATGAAGGAGGACCTCTGCCTATACTCCCTGGACCAGATGCATTGCAGGGATGGGTGGTAGTTTTCGTGGGAAAAGTTAGGCTTAGGGGATTTCTAAGGTCAAGGATCTATAGGAGAACCAAAATTAGACCAAAGGATAGAGTTGATAATAAAAAAGAAGATAATAAAAAAGCCCACAAAGGCAAGAAAGGGAGTTAAAAATAGGCAGTCAACTAGAAATTGGGGTTATGGGCCCAGGACTTCCTGTCCCAGGGAGGCAAGTGCAAGAAGAGCAGCAGATGTAACCAGGACCCTGTCTAGGACAACAGCCTGGGGCAGATGCTGTCTGTGAAGAATTTGTGTGTGCCACCTTCAGCAGGATGGGCAGATGAGCTGGTTATGACCACACTACAAGGCCGAGACAGGCTCACATACATGGCAAGTGTTAAGTTGGTTTGCTTGCTGTATTTCTGGTCTAGCCTGTAATTTTCTCCATCTGGACACACCTCCAAGCACAACAGGAGAGCTTAAGCAGCAACCAGAACCTCAGCCCATCCACCATTGATGAGGTTTGTCTCTCCTCTTGGGAGAAGGCAATGGCACCCCACTCCAGAACTCTTGCCTGGAAAATCCCATGGATGGAGGAGCCTCGTAGGCTGCAATCCATGGGCTTGCTAAGAATCAGACACGACTGAGCGACTTCACTTTCTTCACTTTCATGCATTGGAGAAGGAAATGGCAACCCACTCCAGTGTTCTTGCCTGGAGAATCCCAGGGACGGGGGAGCTTGGTGGGCTGCCGTCTATGGGGTGGCACAGAGTCGGACACTACTGAAGTGACTTAGCAGTAGCAGCAGACCTGAGGGTACCTCTGACTACTTAAAGCAGAATGTAAAAGTCATTGAAGTAAAGGAGTTTTAGGCAAAGATGAGAGTATGGGAAGATTAGTAGCAGAGATTGAGTGAGAGAAGACAGATGTTAACTGTAAGTAAACACCAAAGCCTTCAACTGAAAGTCAAAGGATGATCCAATCAATCACCTGGTCTCTGCCTAGCAACCGCAGTGCCACACAGCTGCCTCTAGTGGTGTCAGAGCCTCCAAGGATGTCTAAATTTAGTGATTCAGGACACGGCATGTACTTGAGTTAAAACACACACACACATACACACACACACACACGCGCACGCGCGCTCTCTCTCTCTCTCTCTCTCTCTCTTACTGATTTTTTGTTCTTGCATGTGTCTATCAAAAGACCACACTTCAGGTCCTGCCACTTTGGGGTTTAGAGAACTTAGGAATTTAGGGAAAAGGATGATGGGGATGAGGTAGAATATGGACACTGCTGCTGCTGCTGGTGCTAAGTCGCTTCAGTCGTGTCCGATTCTGTGCAATCCCATAGACGGCAGCCCACCAGGCTTCTCCGTCCCTGGGATTCTCCAGGCAAGAACACTGGAGGGGGTTGCCATACTGTTCCTCAAATAAGAGAAAGGAAACTGCTGTGGAAGATTTACCTGCAGTTTGACCTCTGAAGAAACAGGACTAAAACACACGCCAGGGTCTAGAAACTTTAGATCCTATTATGTTGAACATCTCAGAATCACAGTAAACAAACCAAAAGGGTAAGACTGCACAGATTTGAAAGGCACCAAGGACAATGGGGAAGAGGGAGCAGAGGGCCCAGAGAAATAGCTTGAGGAGAGGGTTTGGGGTGGTGAACACATATAAGGCATAGTTCCTGTGCAAACATGCAGCTAGTAAGAATCACCTAGAAATAAGAAAAGACATGGTCTGAACCTTGGAGCTGATTCTGGGGATGATAGCATAGGAAGGATACAGAGAAGAGACCAAAACATCACCTACCTTGAAAGCTGCCAGGAAAGCATCCAGCAGCATGTCTGACACATAACTGACTCTCAGAGTATATTAACACCTTTCCTTTATGGAAAATTCCCTTGAGTAACACTGAAATAAGATAGTCTTCACCGTTCACAGAACATTTAGAAATAGTACAAAATAGAATATATGCATATTCTACACCCGTACTGCTCTTAGGAATATAGCAACAGAAATAAGTCCATACTTTTACCAAAACACATTGCACAGAAGTGTAGCAGCTGTATTCACAACAGCCAGGACCAAAAACTATCAAAATGCTCATCCATAGTACCATGGATAAGTAAACTGTAGTAAAACCTAATACTGCTACTGCTGCTAAGTCGCTTCAGTCCTGTCCGACTCTGTGCGACCACAGACGGCAGCCCACCAGGCTCCCCCGTCCCTGGGATTCTCCAGGCAAGAACACTGGAGTGGGTTGCCATTTCCTTCTCCAATGCATGAAAGTGAAAAGTGAAAGTGAAGTTGCTTAGTCGTGTCCGACACTTAGTTACCCCATGGACTGCAGCCCACCAGGCTCCTCCGTCCATGGGATTTTCCAGGCAAGAGTACTGGAGTGGGGTGCTATTGCCTCTCCGAATACTGTAATTATTTGTTCTCATTCCTGTACAGTATTCTACTGTAAAAAATAGAGGTAAATTCTATAAGCATAATGTTAAGCAAAAGAAGCCAAGCACAAAAGAGTACATACTGTGTAATTCCATTTATAAGTTCAATAAACAGGTGAAAAGCATCTACACTACTAGAAGTCAATATAGTTAAAACACTTGGTGGGGGTAGGTAGTGATGAGGTTTCTGGGGAGATGATAATGCTCCAAACAATAACTGTCATGTCAAAATTAGCCAATGTCTTATTTTCAGGGAGAACATATACATGCATGTGCACACAAGCATTCTTTGTGTTTAAAGAGCAGGATGCTAGGCTCATTGTCATCACGTTATTATAGTAATAAGGATAAATGTAATCCTTCCTGGAAAAATGTATAGCATTGTAGTGGAGAAAAGATAAGTTCCAGTATTAAAGCTGAATTAAACTGTGATTTACCTTAACTGCTCATTATTTCTATAATTGGGGGAAATATCTATGTGCTTTTATTTACTTGTTTGTATTGATAAAATTAGGAGAAGAATATCTACCTCATCGAGGTGTTGTGAAATTTAAAGAAATGACAAATGATATGGACTAAAAGTGACTGTTAATAATAATGTTAATTTCATTCTTCCCACTTTCTCAGGCAGCACACACACACACACACACATATATGTATCGCCCATCTTTGTGATATGACTGTAAGTGTCCTTTTCAATGCTGTTACAGCTCTTGGTCACAGAAACTTCAGGCAACCCTTAATCCAAATGTGACAACCTGTCTCTGTAATGGATGATTAGTTAGCATTATTTCTTCTTACTGGACTACCATCACCATAGTCTCTGAGGTTGGATGTCAGCAGATCCTGTTAATGTTTCCTTTGCCTATTTTGTTTAGAGTTAGTCAGCTATATGTAGCATATGTTGCTGGTGGTGGTGGTCAGTTGCTAAGTCGTGTCTGACTCTTTGTGCATCCATGGACTGCAGCAAGCCAGGCTTCCCTGTCTTTCACTAAGTCCCGGAATTTGCTCAAACTCATATCCATCGAGTTGGTGATGCCATCCAACTCTCTCATCCTCTGCTGCCCTCTTCTCCTCCTGTTCTCAATCTTTCCCAGCATCATGGTCTTTTCCAATGAGTTGGCTCTTCACATTAAGTGGCCAAAGTATTGGAGCTTCAACTTCAGCATCAATACTTTCACTGAATATTCAGGGTTGATTTCCTTTAGGATTTACTGGTTTGATCTTGCTGTCCAAGGAACTCTCAAGAATCTTCTCTAATACCACAGTTCGAAAGCATCAATTCTTTAGCACTCAGCCTTCTTTATGGTCCAGCTCTCACATCCATACATGATTACTGGAAAGACCATAACTTCAACTATGTGGGTCTTTGTTGGCAAAGTATATCTCTGCTTTTTAATATGCTGTCTAGGTTTGTCATAGCTTTCCTTCCAAGGAGCAAGTATCTTAATTTCATGGCTGCAGTCACCGTCTGCAGTGATTTTGGAGTCCAAGAAAATAAAACCTATCACTGCTTCCACTTTTTCACCTTCTATTTGCCTTGAAGTTATGGGACTGGATGCCATGGTCTTAGTTTTTTGAATGCTAAGTTTTAAGCCAACTTTTTCACACTCCTCTTTCACTCTCATCAAGAGCATATATAGCCTGCTTTATTCTCATCCACACTGTGCAAACCACAGCCCTCTTCTCCATAGCTCTAAATTGCAGCCACAGTGCTGATGGACAGAATGCACCCACAAGCCTGTTTGGAGAACCTGCCCTTCTCTGTTAGAGGTCACCTGCAGTTTAGGTAATGCATGATTCCTCATCTCCATAGACAAACCCACCTACTGGCAACTGGAACATCTTTGAACTTCTTCATTGATGTGAATGGTCCAAAGGACACAGGTGAAAAACCTTTGAAGTGACGGAACATCAGGTTGTACAAAGCTGGGGAGACAGGTGGAAGAGACATGGCAGGCACTGAAGGTCACTTCTCTACTTCCCCTCCCCTCACGCTTTACATACATCTTCTAAAATCTTCACAGCAGTTCCATTCCCTTATTTCTCATCCCATTTTCTTTTCATATTTTACTCTACATTCCTAATTCTCTCATTCCTTTTTAAATTTTTCTTAGCTTTATGTTTCTATTTTTCTATCAATCCAGATTTGGTATTATGCACTCATTGAGCTCATAAACAGAACTTATGCCCTGGAGGAAAATCCTGAGAAGTTAAATACATTGTATTCAATTTATTTTGGAAATTAATATGTCAGCAAGTGAACCAAATTTTCATTTCTTTATATACTGGTTAATGAACCTACATTTTGGCAGCCATGAAAGCTTCTTTCAGAAGTTTCCCCTCCTCTTCTTTTCAAGGCTTTTTAGAAAGGAGCTTCACAGACTAGTTTCAGGAGGGGGTGAGGATGGAAGTTTGATATTGTAACCTTCCCTTTTCTCTCAAGTCTCAAGCTTCTCTTCTTTTGCTGAGCATCTTAAACAAGCAGGGGGATGTTTTTCCTCTTTTATTTTTTAATTGCTTATGTTGATGTGCAAGTCAATGTTTTCAATGAGATGCAAACGGAGTCGCCCACACAGCAATAATGGGGGCTTTGTGGGCTGCCCAGCATGTGCTATGTTTCTCTGAAGACTTCAGGTCCATATCCCAAGCTCTACAAAGGGGTTAGTACATTTCAGCTTCCCTCTGTCCCATACCAAGGAGATGCTCTGACTGTGAGAAAAACAGCAGGTAGATTAGCCACTGATAGAATATGTAGTCTCTACGGGCCACCACTATGCATAACACTTCTTTTCCACTGACAGTCAATTATTACATTTTAAATAATCAGTTGTACAGAGAATTCATGAAATGCTGCCATGATATGGTAAACTAGAGCTGACTGAAAAGCTATTTTTGCTTTCAAAGATTTTTGCTATTCAGTTAACTTTTCCTATTAATACATCATGATAGCAACTGTGATTAGAAAAGTAACATCCACTAATTTACACCTGAATGACACAGGAAAGGTTGCTAAGTGCTTTGGAAATATAATAGGATTATTTTTTTCTGTGGGGAGTAATATATTCTGGGTAAGGACAGAACTCTGGTTAAAGTCTATAGAATTAACAAATAGAATTTATCTATCCTGATTTAGCATGTTCTCGAGGCTAAATATTCATTTATGTAAGGATTTTTGTCCTCTATATTACTATTAGCACTTTTAAAGCCTTTTATTCAACATGGGCAGAACAGATTGCTTATACTTTCTCAGGTCCTTCTTACATTTTATAAGTGCTGAAGCCCAGGAAATCTCTATGAAAATTAAGGCTACAAGAGAAGAGTGCATTTGCTGTTGTCTGGGTAACAGGCTTGGGCACTAAGTACTGGAGACTTCTGCAGGCCAATTTTTTCTTTTTAACGAAGAACAAAAGAGGGTTCCCACTTCAGAAGGGTTAGCTCACCCTCAAGGCAGTAAAATTGGAAATGAAAGGTGAAACTAAGGACACATATCCCCTTAGAATTCTGTAAAAGACCACAGTAAATGGTGCATCCACGAACTAGTGAACAAACAATGGTATAAATAAGAATAAACTGAGAAGATTCCCAACCTTACAGGAGGAGTGAGGAAGGCTAGGAGTGAGGAAGCCTTCCTAGAAGGCTCAGGAACCTGAAGAAATTTCAAGGACTCTGAGAAAAGAGGAATTTACCCTAATTTACAGATACCATAGGTGAAGTCAGGTAGCAAGTTTTTGGCTTCGCCTTCTATCCTTAAAATGTCTTTAAAAGTTCAATCTGAGATTCCCCATACAAAGTTCAGCAAAGCAAATTTAAGGTCTACAATGTAAATTACCATTCCTGCTATACTTATGTATGACCACCTTATTTTGTGATCAAGTCATTTTTCTTTGAGATTGGTGTTGTTCAGTCACTAAGTCATGTTCAACTCTTTGTGACTCCATGGACTGAAGCATGCCAGACTTTCCTGTCCTTCACTAACTTCCAGTTTGCTCAAACTCATGTTCATTGAGTCATTGATGAGTTCCAACCATCTCATCCTCTGTGACCCTTTCTCCTCCTGCACTCAGTCTTTCCCAGCATCAAGGTCTTTTCCAGTGAGTCAGTTCTTTGTATCAGGTGGCAAAAGGATTGGCGTTTCAGCTTCAGCATTAGTCCTTCCAGTGAATATTCAGGACTGATTTCCTTTAGGATTGATAGGTTTGATTTCCTTGCTGTCCAAGGGACTCTCAAGGGTCTTCTCCAGCACCAATTCTCCAGCACCAACTTCAAAAGCATCAATTCTTTGGTGTTCAGCCTTCTTTATGGTCCAACTCTCACATCTGTACATGACTACTGGAAAAACCACAGCTTTGACTATGTGGAACTTTGTCAGCAAAGTGGTATCTCTGTTTTTAACATGCTGTCTAGTTTCATCATAGTTTTTCTTCCAAGGAGGAATTATCTTTTAATTTGAGATTATTTTTGATCAAAAGAAGGGTGACTATAGAGAGAAGTGTTGTGTTTCAGCAGAAAACTATTCATCATCTATAGCACATTCTTCTGAGTTATCAGAGTCTAACCCTATTCAAGGTCTTTAAGATTTTTTTGCAACTCTTTGTAAATTATAGGGAACTGACAGATATGCAAATAGTGTCTTGTCTGGTAGTGGTTCAATTGACTTCCTCCCCAACTGTGCGGAAAAAACAGTTTTGGTACTTAGACCTACTTTGGACTGGATTCTGCTACTTGCAAAAATTAACAGTTCTTCTCAAATTTTCAGTTCTTCCAACTTTCTTCAGTATCTTGCTGCTGCTGCTGCTAAATGGCTTCAGTCGTGTCTGACTCTGTGCTACCCCATAGATGGCAGCCCACCAGGCTCCCCCGTCCCTGGGATTCTCCAGGCAAGAACACTGGAGTGGGTTGCCATTTCCTTTTCCAATGCATGAAGGTGAAAAGTGAAAGTGAAGTCACTCAGTCATGTCCGATTCTTCGTGACCCTATGGACTGCAGCCTACCAGGCTCCTCCATCCATGGGATTTTCCAGGCAAGAGGACTGGAGTGGGGTGCCTTTGCCTTCTCCTCCTCCAAACTAACTTTTCAGGTTTTTTCCCCTCTTGCCTGACTCACCAAGCATTCTCACCAAGACCTAAAATCTAACTGCCCAGATTTCTTTCTGTGTTCTATGCTGCCTTATTATTGGCCCTTTTACTCAGAATCTGAAGAAGTCCTGCAAGATGAATCCCACAGATTCACCACTGCAAGTCATGCAGGGGCCAAATTCTCCTTGGAATGAAAGTTTGGCTAAATACTTGGGTCACAGATGTCCCTAAATAGGAATGTAGCTAATATCACCAAGAGCATCCACATCCTAATTTGACAGCTTCAAGAAACTCATTGAGTGTTGCAGCACAACCAAAAGACTGCTCTCCGCTTAGCTCTTAAAATCCACTGGACTAATTACCATCAAGATTCCACTCCTGGTTCGTTACATTAAAACAAATCTTTATATTACTAGTTTTAAATTTCATTTCATGCATGCCTTTTTAAAATATCTGATCTCTAGGACTCTGAAACAACTCACATTTGTCATCAACTTTCAAAGATAGTCTGATTATAGAAGAGTCCTTAAGGGACTATTTCTTAGTCTCTTTTATGTCCCACCCAGGATGTCTGTTATCTTCTCTAAGTCACACAGTAACAAATAATATTTCTAGCAAAAATGAAGATTGACCGTGTTGAACTTAACCCAAGCCCTATACTCCCCAAAATACAAAGATGGTTTAAAAACCCTCCCATAACTGCATGATAACCACACTGCCCACTCATATTTCCAGAGAAGATCCATCTGTATCTTTAATCATGACTCTCATGTAAGACTTTCGAATGAGTCCCTTATTTAACTACCTCTGTAAAACCCTAGTCTACATCCTTTTCTTTACAATGTTCCTCATGAATGAATATTTCCCCTATTATGATAGCTTGAATAAAATCATCTCCTTAATCGTTCAGTGCATTTTGTCCTCCAATGGAGTTCTGTAACACAGATGCATGCATTTGTCAAAAAATCAGGGAATGATATAATTTAGATTTGTGTATTTCATGAAATAAATTTTACCCCCAAAGGAAAAAAGGAATGTAAATATGAAACATAGCTAATGATATGAACACGTTAAGTTGCTTAGAGGTAAGAAGAATGGATATCTGATATTTACTTTGAAATATATTTTTAAAAAGACAGATTGATCCATCCATAAAAGAGTGAATTTTTAATAGCTTGTTATTAAGCAAATTCAATAAAGGGTAATTACTGAATCTCAGTGGTGAGTTTATTAGTATTCACATCAAACTTAATGGTGAAATATTGAATTCTTTTACTCTAAGATTGAGAAGAAGGCAAAGATAGTATAGTCTCTGTTACCATTTCTATTCAAATTTGTACTAAAGGATTGAGTGCAGTAAGGAAAGAAAGGAAATAAAAGACATAAATCATTAATAAAGAAAATAAAACTGTTTCAATTTTCAAAGGGTAGAACTCTTTATAGAGATAATTCTAAAGAATCTACAAAGTAATTACTAGCACCAGTAAGAGAACTTACCCAGGTCATAGGATAAAAGGCCAATATATGAATATTAACTATATTTTTATATACTACCAGCACAAATAACTAGAAAATAAAAGTTTAAAATAGCATCTAAAACATTACAATCAAAATAAAAAACCTAGGGATAAATATAAAAAATGATATTCAAGATCTCTACTTTGTAAACTACAAAAATATTTCTGAGAGAAATAAAGATCTAAATAAATGAAGTTATACCATGTTCTTGAATTAGATGACAATATTTATATAATGTCAATTCTCCTCAAATTGACTCACAATTTTAACTCAATTCTCTTGACCTCAGACTTAGGATATCAAAAATAAAATAAAATGTTAAATAATTAAAATGTGTAAGAGAGTACTCAGATTTTGAGATTTATTGGAGACTTTTAAAGACAATAGAGCTAGTTTTTAACTAACAAGAATCTATCTAATATGCTGAATTTGCAAAATATCATTAAAAAAATAAAAGAGCTTGGAATTAGTGAAGCAACTTGGATTTCAGTGTCATCTGTGTCCATAAATCTTGTCAGTAACCTCAGACATATTGCTGAATTGTTATTCATTAGCCATTCCATTGGCAGACCTTTGTTGACCCATAAAAACTTTAGGAAAGCCGAAAACAACTCAATTAATAAAATATTAATTCATATAATTTGAAAATAGGGGAGTGAGACTAAAATATAATAAAAGTAATCTCGAATTAATGTACAGTAAATTAAAACAATTTATCATATTTTACCTTAAGATATAAATTTAATCTCTAATGGAATTTACTTTCTTCTAAAAATATGTGTTTAGCTCTTATTGAGTTCTATTTTTAACTGTTAATGTTTCTTTTCAATGATGAGCTACACTTCTATTTAAGATATAAATCAGATTTATTTATCATTGGATAGACCTCATTTCTGGAGATGGAAATGGCTCATCTATTGCATTGACAATAGTATTAATATGAACATTCCTGAATATGCCAGTAGTCTTATGTGAAAGATAAATCATTTTTATATATGTGCTATAGTGCATTACTTTGCCAACAAAGGTCTGTCTAGTCAAGGCTATGGTTTTTCCAGCAGTCACATATGGATGAGAGAGTTGGACTGTGAATAAAGCTGAGCACCAAAGAATTGATGCTTTTGAACTGTGGTGTTGGAGAAGACTCTTGAGAGTCCCTTGGCCTGCAAGGAGATCCAACCAGTCCATTCTAAAGGAGATTGGTCCTGGGTGTTCTTTGGAAGGACTGATGCTAAAGCTGAAACTCCAGTACTTTGGCCACCTCATGCAAAGAGTTGACTCATTGGAAAAGACTCTGATGCTGGGAGGGATTGGGGGCACGAGGAGAAGGGGATGACAGAGGATGAGATGGCTGGATGGCATCACTGACTCGATGGACGTGAGTCTGAGTGAACTCCGGGAGTTGGTGATGGACAGGGAGGCCTGGCGTGCTGCGATTCATGGGGTCGCAAAGAGTCGGACACGACTGAGCGACTGAACTGAACTGAACTGATAGTGCATACACACAGTCATATAATATGTATAAGATTTAGAAACATGTTTGTATCTCTTAAATAAACTAGTAATATTTTTTAAATTAAAGCATATGTAATAAAAGCATAATACAGAAAAACTTCTAAAATCAAATATAAAATGGCTGGGATTTAAAGAAATTCTGAGTGGAATGTACTATAGCCTAATGTATGTCAAAATACCAAGTACTTTTGCTTAA
The DNA here is from genome assembly GCF_029407905.1 of Bubalus kerabau. NCBI lineage: Eukaryota > Metazoa > Chordata > Mammalia > Artiodactyla > Bovidae > Bubalus > Bubalus kerabau. The sequence continues at coordinate 68,145,396 of NC_073633.1, forward strand.
AATACAACTGTATGTATACATTGTATGAATAGCCATGTAGCATCTAGATTAATGGCAAAATTAAGCAGGAACTCTCTAATCAATTCTCTAAAAAAAAAAAAGAAAAGAAAAAATGAAGAGAAAAAAAGAGTGAAAATTCACCAGCAGTAAAAGGATAGAGTGATAGATAATCTTGACTCATAAATATTAAAAAATGAAACTGAAATTTCTCTTATAAAATGACTTAACTCCTAACCCAACCATCAACCCACCAGAGTAGTACTAAGAAAAGAAGTGAAGTCAATTAACCCCTAAGAACTAACTGTTCACTAATTTCGTACAATGTAGGGAGAAAAAGGTCCAGAAAGTGCATAGATATGGTACAAAGATGAGTAAAGGAATAATCCTTAAGGTCCTGAGATGAGCAGAGAAATGATCTTTGAAAACTCCCAGCATTCAAATGGAATGGTCATAAGTGCTTGCCATTTTCCAGGATGACATCCATAAGAACTTGGATCCATCCTAGCTGGTAAAGCTAGCTGCTTCATGGGATCTCAGAAGAAAGAGCTGAACCCAGTTCCACCATCCTAGGTGAACTACCTTCACCCCTTCCACCTCTACCTTCTTAATACTCACTTTCAGATTACAAAATAAATAGAAGGCAATATTTAATTTTGGGGTGTGTACAGAGTAGGATAGAGGGGAAGTGACAAACTAAATAAACAGAGAAAAATTTACAAAAATAAGTAACCCACACAGTATCAGATACAAATGGAAGATCTAGGTCAGTGGTCATCATGCTTTACTGTATTTTAGATTAACTATCATGCCTAGTCCATATCCCATATCAATTAAATAAAAATCTCAGGTATTAGTATTCTTCAAAGCTCCCCAGGTTATCTCAGTAACTACAGTGAAAATTTGAGCAGTGCCTCTCAAACATTAATGTGCCAAAGCATCACCTGGGGATCTTGTTAAAATGCAGTTTCTGTTTCAGTAGGTCCTGGGTGGGGTCTTTGCATCTGCATTTCTAATAACCCTCTGGTGATACCAATGTATCTGGTTTGAAGATCACACTATGGGGAAAAAAAGAGTCTAAATAGAACTGATAATGTAAAGTTGAGAAAAATAAAAGGAGAAAAGCATGGAAATCATGCAAATGTATTTTGTTAAATAAAAAAAAGACAAAGGAAGATAAAGAAAATAAAAGCAAAGAAAGTCAGTAATCCAGTTGGAAAAAAGTAGTAGAGTTTGGAAAGTTGTTGCATGTCCCAGAATTTAACAGAAATTTGAAATGGGTAAAATGTCAGCTCAAAAAGAAAGTACAGCAACAGATAAAAACAAATAGAAAAGGAAAAGGCTAAGCTAAGGGGGAAAGACAGAGAACCAAAACACTATTAGATATATAAAAACTTAGAAAAAATAAAAAACATATTAGAGTTGTTAAATAATCAGAATGAACCACAAAAAACAAAAATCAAAATGATTAAAAGCAAATATTGAGAGAATGATAGACATAAGTATTATTGATAATTCAGTTTGGATAATGGGTATCTCCTAACTAAAGAATATAATAAGTGGACCATAAAAATATTCAGAGACATATGGAAATATTCCCTTAAAAGATGAAAAAAAATAAATCCATCCCTTGAAAGGATATACATCAGAATGTAAAACAATCAAAGTTAAAATATATCCTTGAAAAGTTACTTAATTTCAAGAATTAAGAAAGAAAAGTACACAGGAAGAAATTAAATTACTTATAAGCACAAAGCAGCGGGGTGGGAGGTGGAGGGGGACGGGGGAAACGGGCTCCAAACTTTTCCATAATATATTTCAATGTCAAAAGACAAGGGAAGGGTCTCCAAAGTTGTAAGGAAAACAAAAATGTATGCCAAGAATATTTTAAGTGGTTAATCTTACTCAATTTCAAATACAACAGAAATTCAGAATATACACACAAACTCCTTCTGGAAAAACAAATGATTTAGTCATCACCTGCAGCAAACCAAAGCATAAAGGAAAATTAAAAGGCTGGGAATAGAGCGTGTGTGTGTGCTCATTTGCTCTCACGTTCACCTCTTCTGACCCCATGGGCTGTAGACCGCCAGGCTCCTCTGTCCATGGAATTTTCCAGACAAGAATACTGGAGTGGGTCACTACTTTCTTCTCCAGGGGATCTTCCCAACCCACTGATGGAACCCATATCTCCTGCATCTCCTGCATTGGCAGGCAGATTCTTTACCACTTGAGCCACCTGGGAAGCCCCAGGAATGGAGAAAGTCATGTTAAAATTACTGCAGGCTGCTCTGTTTCTGGTATGACACAGAGAGGAGTTTTGTGGACTTGTTTTCCTATAGAACTACTAGTGGAAATTATTTAAAAACAACATTAAAGCTTCTGGAAGTGGTCCTAAGTACAAACAGAAAAGGAGAAAACATTTATTCAAGAAAATCTAGTAAAACTTCATAAGGACAGCAAGAGTGTATGGTATTTGAATCAAAATACCATGAACTGTTCCCTATCTTTTTTCCTTCCAGTTCAGCAAATCAGAGACTCCAATTTAGACTTAGTATATCAAGAACACAGGAGTCCTTCACCCCTCAGTGTCCAGTTAGAGTTAGCTTTCTGGGAGTTGTGGGTACAGAATATTAGTATTTCTCAACATGGACTGCTATCTATTGCTGAGGGTTAGTTCTGTGTGGATGCAGATGAGAACTGGGAGTTTCCTTCTTCTGCCCTGCCTTAAACTTCTTTCTTCATTCCTGCCTTTCTTCTTCTGCCCTGCCTTAACTGGTGGGATGGAGGCTCTGTTGAGAATACTGGGAACCTGACTCTCTCACCCCTGGTTATAAGGCAATGGTTAATGCTGGGAACGTCAGGCTGAACAGACTTAGTGCTAGCGCCAACCCCACTTGACCAAGGACTCAGCATCAAAAGCAGGGTTGTTACTTAGAAGCACACCACTGTCCCCCTATCCACAGCTCCAGAGCTATGGCTCAGAGATTATCTCAGGATGAGAAACAGTCTTAAAATATACAGCCTGTGGTCTCTTCCTAAAGGAACTGACTTCAATTACAATTGAGTATGGAGAAGTTCAAGCCTAAGAGGGGCTCTGATAAAAAGAGTATGTGGTGAAAGGTAATTTGAAGGAAATTAGTAGATTCACAGCTGATACAGGCCAAACAGGCTGGACTGTTTGCCAGAGAGAATGAAACAAGACAGCTGAGAGGAACGCTCCTTGTACCAGATGCAATTTCATATACTGATCTCAGGAATTATACCAATGAAGCCCAAATTTGACTGGATCCATTTACAGAGCAAAGTATTCCCTAGAGCAGTGGTCTCTGATCTTTTGGCACGAGGGGCCAGTTTTGTGGAAGACATTTTTTTTCCATGGACTAAGGCTATGTGAACAATGGGGAGCAGCTGTAAATACAGGTGAAGCTGTAAATACATTGATTCACCTGCCACTCATCTTCTGCTGTGCAGCGCAGTTCTTAACAGCCCATGGACCAGCACTGGTCTGTGTCTTGGGGGTTGGAGACCCCTGACCTAGAGCATTAGTAAAAGAAAACATTAGGAAAAACAGCCAGTAATTGATGGAGCTTCACAACTGGATGTAATCAGGGTTGAAACAGTGCTGGAAAGCCCTGCCAAAACAACTGGCAACTCAGTGTGACCCAAGGCTGCACATACAAGTGAGCAATATCAGAGACTTAACATCGTGTGAGGGATATCAGTTCAATTCAGTTCAGTCACTCAGTCATGTCCGACTCTTTGCAACCCCATGGACTGCAGCACAACAGGCCTCCCTGTCCATCACCAACTCCAGGCGTCTACCCAGGCTCATGTCCATTGAGTCGGTGATGCCATCCAACCATCTCATTTTCTGTCATCCCCTTCTCCTCCCGCCTTCAATCTTTCCCAGCATCAGGGTCTTTTCAAATGAGTCAGCTCTTCACATCAGGTGGACAAAGGACTGGAGTTTCAGCTTCAACATCAGTCCTTCCAATGAATATTGAGGACTGATTTCCTTTAGGATGGGCTTGTTGGATCTCCTTGCAGTTTAAGGGACTCTCAAGAGTCTTCGCCAGCACCACAATTCCAAAGCATCAATTTTCAGCACTCAGCTGTCTTTATAGTCCAACTCTCACATCCATACATTACTATTGGAAAACACATAGCTTTGACTAGACAGACCTTGGCTGGCAAAGTAATGTCTATGCTTTTTAATATGCTATCTATGTTGGTCATAACTTTCCTCCCAAGGAGTAAGCGCCTTTTAATTTCATGGCTGCAATCACCATCTGCAGTGATTTTGGAGCCCAGAAAAATAAAGTCTGACACTGTTTCCACTGTTTCCCTGTCTATTTCCCATGAAGTGATGGGACCAGATGCCATGATCTTAATTTTCTGAATGTTGAGCTTTAAGCCAACTTTTTCACTCTCCTCTTTCACTTTCATCATGAGCTTATTCAGTTCTTCTTCACTTTCTGCCATCAGGGTGGTGTCATCTGCATGTCTGAGTTTATTGGTATTTCTCCTGGCAATCTTGATTCCAGCTTGTGCTTCCTCCAGCCCAGCGTTTCTCATGATGTACTCTGCATACAAGTTAAATAAGCATGGTAACAATATACAGCCTTGACGTACTCCTTTTCCTATTTGGAACTAGTCTGTTGTTCCATATCCAGGTCTAACTGTTGCTTCCTGACCTGCATACACATTTCCTAAGAGGCAGGTCAGGTGGTCTGGTATTCCCATCTCTTTCAGAATTTTCCACAGTTTGTGATGATCCTCATAGTCAAAGGCTTTGGCATAGTCAATAAAGCAGAAATAGATGTTTTTCTGGAACTCTCTTGCTTTTTCGATGATCCAGCAGATGTTGACAATTTGATCTCTGGTTCCTCTGCCTTTTCTAAAACCAGCTTGAACATCTGGTAGTTCACGGTTCATGTATTGTTGAAACCTGGCTTGGAGAATTTTGAGCATTACTTTACAAGGGAGCAATATCAGAGACTTAACATTGTGTGAGGGATATAGACTTCATGAGAATAATCCAGCAAGTCACTAAATAAATGAATAACAATAGCAAGCTCCAGAGTAGAGAATCAATACCCAAATTGACTATATTAAAATGTACAGTTTCAAACAAAAAATTAGAAAAAAAACAGGAAAGTATGATGCACAAATGAAAAAGAAAAAAGAAAGAAAAGCAGGTAACAGAAACTGCCTGATAACTAGATGTCAGATTTAAGAAATCTTAAAAGCAGCCATTATAAATATGTTCAAAGAACTAAAAGAAACAATGATTAAAGTAAAGGAAGGTATGAGCAAAACACCATACCAAATAGACAATATTAATAAAGAGATTAAAAAAAAAACTGAAGAATCACATAGACATTTTGGAATTTTAAGTAATAACACTGTAATAAAAAATTCACCAGAGGAGTTTCACAGTAGATTTGAACTGGCAGAAGAAAGTCAGTGAACATAAAGATAAATCAATAGATATTTCATAATCCAAGGGACAGGAAAAGAAAAAAATTGAGAAAAATGAACAGAGACTCAGAGAAATGTGGGACTCAATTAAGATCATAAACATGCATGTAACAAAAAAGCCAGAAAAAATGGAGAGAAAAGAGCAGACAAAATACTCAAAGAAATAATGGCTAAAATTTTCCTAAATGTGTTAAAAAACCATCAATCTACACACCCAGGCAACTCAATGAATCCAAGCAGAATAAATACAAAGAAATCTATAAACAGACTCATCATAGTAAAGATGTTCAAAGACAAAACAAAGGGGAAAATCTTGAAAACATCAAGAGAAGAAGGACACATAATTGTATGGAATCCCCAGTAAGACTTAACAACTAACTTTTCATTAGAAAAACATGGAGTACAAAAGGCAGTAGCATAATATACTCTAAATGCTCGAAGAAAATAATGTCAACCCAAAAGCCTACGTAGAAAAAATCTATCTTGTTAATAGGAAGGTGAAATTAACACATATCAGGTAAACAAAAACAGAAAATCTGTTGCTAGCTAACAGCTAATAGAAAATGATACATAAGAAATACTAAAGGAAGTTCTTCAGGCAGAAAGCAAGTGAACCCCAACAGTAATTTGAATCCAAATAAAAAAAAAAGTATAAATGCATCATTTCTTCTCTTAACTGATTTTAAAAGCAAACGTACAAAACAACACAGATATAGTTTATCATATAAAATTAAATGTAATAAATTTGTAAATCACAGCACAAAAAGGTGGGTGGAAACAAGACTGTACTGATCTAAGAAAATGACTGCATATGGTAATTTAATTCCCCAGGAACAAATAAAGAGAATCAGAAAGATTAAATAAGAAGGTTAATACAACAAAAACTGTAAATACATACTTGCTCTCTATTCCTCTCTCAGCTTCTTTAAAAGACATTAATTTTTATAAAGCAGAAACCACAGCAATGACATGTGTTTATAAAATTTAGAGATATAATATGATCACATACAATGCACAAAAATGGTGTAAAGGTATATATCTACAAAGGAATGGCATTTCTATTGCTCAATGGAATTAAGTTAGTAAAAATCTAAAGCTGATTCTGAAAAGTTAAGCTGTACATTGTAAACACAAGAGCAACCACTAAGGAAATAACTCCCAAAAATGCTAGGGAAAAAATCACTGAAGATATTAAAATGGTACATTATGAAATATGCACTTAACGCTAAAAGAAACCAATAAAGGAATTGAGGCACAAAAATATATGAAATGTCTAGAACACAAAATAAACCTGGCATCTGTAAATCCAGCTATCTCAATAATAATATTAAATGTGGTTAGATAAATAATCCAAAGTCAGAGATCATCAGAATGGATTAAAAAAACAAGACCACTATATGCTGTCTATAGTAAACACATTTTAGATTCAAAGATATAAACATTAAAAGTCAAAAGATAAAGAAAGATATACCATACATACAGCAATTATAAGAAAGAGGGGGTGGCTGTAACAATATCAGGGAGAGCACACTTTAGAACAAAAAATGTTAAAGAGATAAAGAAGGGTACTTTATAATAGGAAAAATTAATAAATCAGAAAGATGTAATAACTACAAATATTTATGCCCCTAATAGCAGAGTACCAAATATTATGAAGCAAAACTGATAGTAGTAAAGGGAGAAATATAGAATTCAATAATAATAGTTGGGAATTCAACATTCTACTCTCAAAAATAGGTAACAAAATTAGGCAAGTACCAATAAAGAAACAGAGGTCCTGAATGACACAATAAACCTCCACTCAACAACAGCAGTGTATCTTTTTTAAGTGTACATGGAACATTCTCCAGGTAGAATACATGCTAGGTCATAAAACAAACCTCAATACATTTAAAAGTATGGACAGAATACAAGTATATTCTCCAACAACAATGGAATGAAATTAGAAATCAGTTACACAAACTTGGCAATTTACACACTTCTAAATTACTGAATGCGTCAAAGAAGAAATCACAATGGAAATTAGAAGATACTTTGAGATAAATGAAAACAAAGACATAACATAACATACCAGAACTTATGGCATGCAAATTATAGCTGTAAATGCCTACATTAACAAAAAAAAAGACTTCAAATCAATAACATAACCTTCCACCTTTAGACACTGGGGGGAAAAAAAAAGAAAACTAAACCTAAAGTAAGGAATAATAAAAATTAGATCAGAAATTAAACAAAGATTAAAAAATTAATAGAAAAAAATTAATGAAACCAAAAGCTGCTTCTTTGGAAAGGCCAACAAAATTGACTTTTGTTGAGGGCTGAAAAATCAGTCTTCACCTCAACTTTCCTATTAATTAATATTCATGTCAATCTTTGGAACTTGTGAATGATACTTTACATAGGAAAAGGTGTGGTTACACTGAGGATCTAGAGAAAAGGAGCTTAAGCTGAATTATCCAAGATGTGACCAAAATGCTATTACAAGTGTCCTTATAAGAGAAAGGCATGGGAAGATTTGACTGATAAACAGGAGAGCAGAAAGAGAAGGAGGCAGTATGAGTACAGATGTAACAAGGAATGCCAAGGATTGCTGCAGCCATCTGAATCTAGGAGAAAGGCATAAAAGGGGCTCTTTCCTAGAGAGTTCAGAGGGAGCATGGCCCCACAAACACCTTGATTTCAGATTGTGAGAGAATGGATTTCAGCTATCTAGGCCACTCATTTTGTGGTAATAAAATGGCAGCCAGGGGAAACATACATCTTTAGCTATATTGCCCAAGAGAAGAACAAAGGCAGCCCACTAGGCTCCTCTGTCCCTCGGATTCTCCAGGCAAGAATACTGGAGTGGGTTGCCATTTCCTTCTCCAATGCATGAAAGTGAAAACACTCAGTCGTGTCCGACCCTCAGCGACCCCAAGGACTGCAGCCTTCCAGGCTCCTCTATCCATGGGATTTTCCAGGCAAGAGTACTGGAGTGGGTTGCCATTGCCTTCTCCAGAGAACAAAGAAGACTCCAATTACTGGATTAAGAAATGGAAGATAAGTCATTACTAAATAAGGCACTACTAATATAAAAAAATGATTATAAAGTAATACTATGATAATGTATATCAACAAATTAGACAACCTAAATGAAATGGATAATTCCTAAAAGTCCACACAACTAGTAAAAGGTTTCCATATTTCAGTTAAAGTGGTAAAATGTGGATATCCATAGTGTGAAATAAGTCACATATATACAATATAATACTCAGCACTACAAAATAGCCAGCACTACGAAAACTATACAAACATATGCACTCAAAAACACTAATAAATAAAGATGAAATCCTAAACAATGTTCCAGTAACACAGAGGCAAGGAAGAAAAGAGAAACAGAGGAAAGAGAATGAGAGGAGACAAGCAGAAAAACAAATAACGAAATGACTTTAAACATATAAATATATCAGGTACTAATATAACCACGATTACCTTAAATGTAAATGGTCTAAACATACATCAATCAAAAGAAAAAGACTGGCATTTTGGATTTAAATAAATTGACCAAACTATGTGCTACTAACAAGAGGCTGAAATTCAAAATTTACCAGCCTGAATGAGGTTTGGAAAACTTATTTCAAATGGAAAGATTAAAAAAGATAAGCAAACATTAATAAAAAATGCACAGTGGCTGTATTAACATCTGACAAAGTAAACTTCAGAGCAAAGAAAGTTATTAGAAACAAATATAATGATAAAATAATCATCCAAGAAAATATAATGGTCCTAAATGTGTATGTACTAATTGACAGAGTCTCAAATACATGAAGCAAAAATCAGTAGAGCTGAAAAGAGAAATAGACAAATCTGCAGTTATAGCCAGGGGCTTCAGAACTCCTGCAATTCCATCAAATCAGAAAATTAGTAGATCTGAGCAATACAATCAATAGAATCCAAGTGATATTTTAAGTACTCATGTTATATTCAAGATACACCATATATATTGGAAAACATACTTAAAATTTAAAGAATTAAAACCAAACAGAATATGTTCTATGACCTCAATGGAATTAAACTAGAAACAACAGAAAGACAATAGGAAAATTTGTAAACAACATACATATAAATAACCCTAGTTCAAAAAAAGAAGTCTATTTAAAACACATATAATTGAGTAAAAAATGAAAATACAACATATCAAAATATGTGAGATGCAGCATAAGCAGTTCTGAAAGGAAAATTAATAATACTAAATGCTTGAATTAGAAATAAAGAAGGTTCTTAAATCAATAATCTAAGTTCCAAAAGAAAGAAATTAGAAAAACAAGGAAAAAACCAAAGTAAGCAAAAGGAACATAATAAAGACCAGAATAGAAATAATGACATTAAAAATAAAAAGCAATAGAGAAAATTAAAAACAAAAGCAGTTTTTTAAAAATTAATAAACCTGCAGCAAGCTCAATGAAAATTTAAAAAGGAACACCCATATCATCAATATCAGGAATGATAGACCCTGCAACCATTAAAAGGATAATAGAGGAATAATACAAATAATTTTACACAAATACATTTGATGACTTTCCTCAAAACCCACAAATTACCACAATTCAACCAAGATGAAGCAGAAAATCTGAAAAGCACTATAACCATTTAAGAAATAGAATTCATAATTTAAATCTTTAGGAAAAGAAAACTCCACACTCAGATGATTCATTGGACAGTTTTACTAAACATTTAATGGAGAATTAACACCAATTTTACATGATCACTTCCAGAAAACAGAAGAAGAGGGAACACTTCCCATCTCATTTCATGAGACCAATATTACTCTGATATTAAAACTACACCAAGAAGATGCAAAAAAAGAATATTATAGAGCAGTATCTCTCAAGAATTTAGACACAGAAATCCTCAACAAAATACTGGTAAAAAAAAATCCAAAAATGTATAAAAAGAATTATATATCATTATCAAGTAGAATTTATTCCAAATATGCAAGGTTAGTTCAATTAGAAAACCATTTGATGTAATCCACTATATCAACAGGCTGTATGTACTAAGTCTACCAGGCTCCTCTGTCCATGGAATTCTCCTGGCAAGAATACTGGAGTGGGTTGCCATTCCCTCCTCCAGGAAATCTTCCTAACCCGGAGATCACTTCTTGTGTCTTAATATCAACAGTCTAAGGAACAAAAATTAAATGATTATATCAATTAAAGCTGAAAAAAACACTTGAAAAAATCCAGTACTCATTCATAATAAAACTTGGGGATACAGAGAATTACCTAAACTTGGTATAGAATATGTAAAATAACCTATGGCTAACATATTCAATGATGAAAAACAGAATGCTTTCCCATAAGATCAGGAACAAGACAAAAATTTATTTTCTCATTGCTATTATTCAATATAGTACTGGAAGTTCTAACCAGCATAATAAGACAAATAATTGAATTTACATACAAAATATATAAAATATACAAATGAATATGTATACAAAAATCACACAGATTGGAAAGAAAGAAAGCAACTCTCATATGCAGATGACATGACTGTGTACATAGAAAATCCAAAGAAATCCTAAAAAAAAAATCTAGTTTCACAAGTGCTTCCAGAAAAGTCATAGGATACAAAATTAACACACAAATATCAATCACATTTCTATATACTAACACTGTCCATGTGGAAACAAAATTTTTAAATTATAATTGTTCCAAAGAAAATACAACACTTAGATATTACTTAACAAATGTAATCTTTAAAAATGCAATACTTAAGTGCAGTGGGATCTGTGTGCTGAAAATTATAAAATGGTGATGAAAGAAATAAAGACAACCCAAATGGAAAGACATACTATATTCATGGAATGGAACACTCATCATAATAAGGATAGCCATTCTTCCCAAGTTGATCTATAGGTTTAACACAATTCCTATCAAAATACCAGTAAGTGTTTTAAGAAAGAGACAAGGTTATTTTAAAATTTGTATGGAAAGACACAGGCCTTAAAATAGCTAAAATAATCTTGACAAAGAAAAATAAAGTGAGAAAAAGTACTCTACCCGATATTAAGGTTTACTATATAGCATCATTAATCAAGTTCAGTGGAGGAACTGACACATAGACTAATGAACAGAATATAGAAATAGACCTACACAAAATGCTTAACTGATTTTTGAAAAGCGTGAAAGAGCAATTTAATGAAGGATCGACTTTTCAACAAATGGTTGCTGGAGCAACTGGATACTGTAGGCAATAAAAGTAAATCTCAATCTAAAATACTACATCTTACACAATAATTAACTCAAAATGGATCACACATAGAAACGTAAAACAAAAATCTAGAAAACTTTGAGAAATTACTACAGGAGAAAATCCTCTAGATTTTAGGGCTAGGGAAAAAGCTCTTGGACTTGATACCTAAAGAGTGATCCACAAAAAAAGTTGGTAAAATTAAAAACTTAAAATTGATAAAATTTAAAACTTTTGCTCTTTGAAAGGCAATGTGAAGATGATGACAAGATTAACCATACACTGGGAGAAAATATTTACAAACCACAAAAACAAAATAAGAATAATACCCACAGTACAAAGAAATCCTAAAATTCAATAGTAAATGTTTTAAAAATCCAAATAGAAAATAGACAGGTACATTAACAGAGATTTCTGAAGAGAATATACTGAAGAGGATATACAGATGGTAAATAAACACATGAAAAGAGATTCATTATCCTTAACCATCAGGGAAAGTCAAATTTAAACCAAATGAGGTATAACTATACACATCACTATAATAAAAAATAGAGAAGAAGAGTAGTAGATGTATTTAAGATACAATTTATATGTAGAGTCAAGTGTATATATGCATGGAGAAATGTCTAAAGTAATCACCAAATGTGAAAAGTAGTTAATTATGAGCGGAGGGAATTTGGCTGAGTTTATGGCTTTGTTTTTCATATATATTTGTAGTAACTGAAATTTTATTTTATTTTTTTTTTTTAATTTTTTTTTAAATTTTATTTTATTTTTAAACTTTACATAACTGTATTAGTTTTGCCAAATATCAAAATGAATCCTTTGTAGTAACTGAAATTTTATAATGCATTGTTTGAGAGATCATAAAGTCATTAATTTGGAAAGATTAACAAAGTACAAAATAAGAAATAATCCTACTCAACTAACCTAGTCAGATTATATACCTCACTACTTTACACACAATTTAAGAAGGAAACTGGAAACAGCAGCACCATCAAAGAGAGAACAAATAGAATGACATATTTAAATAGATTGAACTAAAGTGTTTTGGGGGAGAAGGACCATAGTTATCTTGAAACTATTTAAGGGCTGTCATATAAAAGGGGAAGTAGATTACATACTATGTTCTAGAAACAAGAGCTATGAGTAGAACTTCCATGGCAACAAATTTCCTATTAATCAATCTGACTCACAAAGTATAGGATGAGTTCACACAGAGGCAGAGTTAACTTTCTGTCAAGGGTGTTGTAGAAAGAATGTCTCTAGTTCAGAGAGTGACTAGAATTGTGAACTGCTAAAGTCCATTTACCTAGAATTCTGATTTTTAAAAAAAGGAAGGCCTCTGGCTAGTTTTAATTGCCATTTATCTTGTAGCTGGGGTTGCCGGCAACTTCTGACCTATCCCTTTATATCAATTTCCTCTGAGAGAAGCTGTTTTGAAGACAGGTCTCAGGTAGCTTTGATCCAGTGCTTCAAGATGGAAAACAAAGTGAATCAAAGATTCCTCAGTTTTTTAATGCATTAATTATTTCATATCATATCTTTCTATATTATGAACCAGGGAAAGGATTCTTTCCAAGTAATCTTTCCACCTTGTTGAAAATGCAAGTGAAAAATTTCTAAGCCAAAAGCATGCATCTTTTCAAGCTAGAGTTCCCACAATTGTGTCAAAGAGCATTTGGCATTTGACAGAAGAGAGCCACACGTGGTGACCTTCATTCCTTCTGGTCCTCAGATCTTAACTCTGGGGCAGTGCATATCACTTTCTTTGGTAGACCTTTAGGGCACAGTGGAAATTGTTTACTCTTTTTTTGTTGTTGTTGTTCCCTAAAGATAACATTCCATCAATCTGAGAGCTACTGACAGCAATTGCTATTTAAAGAACTGTCACTCATTTTATACAATTTCTAAAGTATTTGGAAAATTGTGTGAAAAAAGTTTTTAAACAAATAAATATATTTGTTTATTTGGAGGAATAAATATATTATTCCTCCACAGCAGCACTTAAAAGTGTTTTTAAAAAGTTTTTAAAAAGTGTTTTAAAAAGCTTATAAGTGTTTTAAAAAGTTTTTAAACAAATAAATATAATGGAGCCATTCCTCCACAGCAGCACTTAAAAGTGTTTTCTTTCAGCATTTGCTTTGTTGTTGTTATTGTTATTCTATTTACAGACATGTCATACACTTTCATTAATATGTGTCACCCTGTATGTTCCGTCGATTGTTAAGTACAGACTATTTTCACCTTTCGGGTTTTATCATGAACATCAGAGAATCAGTCAGTAAAGTTGGACAGAGTGATTAGTTATTATTTATGGGAATTATCCTTCTAGGCTGCAAGCTCCTCTAAGGCAGGATCCATGACCTACTCATTTCTGATGGATATGAATATGCATCACAACACCAGAGAAGCATGAATATGACTTTATTTTATGTTTCAAATTCAAATTAAACATTGTTCTAAATCCTCACTAGGAATCTGCCCTGCTCACCACTTGCAGTGCTTTGCAGTAGTCCCAGGATGTTTAGACTGTACAGAAATATAGAGAGTGGTGTCTGGTTTTAGTTCTTTAAGAAACTTATCAACCAAATTCAAGTGATCCTATTAAACTCCTCTGCTCATAGAATCCCCTTCCCTATGCTTTATTTGTCCGAGGCCCTTTAACTGCCTTGTCTCTTAAAACTAGTGGCTCTACTAGGCCACATCTCTTCAGTGTCCTTTCTCTGGTCCTTCCACCTTTGGGACATAGATTCAATTACATTTTAGTTCCTGGTCCACATTCTAACCCTTTCTCTCCTGAATCTAACCTTTCTAATCACTAATCTTTGAGCTCTTTCTCTAGAACATAAGAAGGCCTAGAACACAGGATGGTACCATATCACTTCTTGAAGTGCGTGCGTGTGTGTGTGTGTGTGTGAGAGAGAGACAGGGTAGGAGTTTATAAAAAACCTACAGAAAATTAAAATCAACACTTTTTTCACACTATTCCACCATTTACCTTTATATCCCCAGTGCCGAACACAGGCCTAATACTCTATGCCTGGTACAGGGTAGGAATTTATCAATATTTAATGTGTGCAAATGGGCTGCAGGCACCATAGGTGAACTCTCATTAGACATAACAATATAGGATCCTAGAACACAACTAGCACAATATTCATAGAAGTAGCAGAACATGGTAATTTTTTATTAAGTATTGTGTCACAGGGCTGCTCACCTCTTTGGCTGTGCTACTCAAAGTTTCAAGTCTTAAAGATAAGGTTGGCCAAACTTCTTCAAACAAGGTGACAAGACACCCAATACGTGGAGGATTCCATTACTTTAGACTCAACTCTGTAAACACACGTGTGTTAGAAAGCCAGACAAATGACTGATTGTCACCTCTGACTTTCTATACAGTATAGAAATAGTCAGTGGAATAGTATAATAAAACTTCAGCTATTGAGAGCTATGTTTTCCAAATAATTCTCAGTTTCACAATGTCATTAAACTTTTAACCATTTTTAATGAGTATCTTCTTAGAATACATTATATATAACCCTGCCATCTTGAGCAAATCACAGCAAACGTAATTTAACCTTTCTGTGATAATATTATTATTACTAACACTCATTATTCCTGCCCATATAAAGTGGTGCCTTATGGGCACTTTGGAGTAAAGTGTGTTCTTTACATGGCAGGAAATGACCCTGACTGCTGAATATTCCTAAATGCACAAATTCTAACTTTCATAACTTTTGGGAATTTTTTGGTAAGTATTTTTCTCACTCCTTGCTTGTTAATGGGAAATGATACTTTATTGGATGCCTTTCCTTTATAATTTTTAATTATTTTGTTTCTAAGTTGATAAATCTTAGAATATGGGAAACTAAGCATTTTTATTTAGGAATATGTAAGAACAAATAGTCTCTGATTTTCACTGGAATTACATTGTGTCACCTATTTTTGCTAAAAAGGATGTTCAATTTAGGATGTACATAGCTATGCAGAGGTCATAATGTTGCAGATAGCTAACTTACATATATTTACAAGGTACTTGTACTTTTAAGAATAATGTCATAGCTTTGAACCATTTGCCTCTCATACTGGTATTTTATATATATTATATATTTTATATATTTATTTTTATATAGTTGTGTATTATATTTTAAATATATATATTTATATTATATATATTTAAATGTATTATATATATATACAATATATACAAATTATACATTTTGTATGCAAACTTGCAGTTTAGAAGGTCCTCATACCCATAGTCAATGTAGGGAATTAAAACTTTATCCCTTGCATGTTGACCCCAAAATCTGACATAGTTAAAACACACTACAGTTTGCAAATGTTCTGGTCTGTTAAAAACTAATAGACCTGACAGAGTTTAATGATCTTACAAATGATGAAATTGACTGATGGAATTTTTAGATTCAGACTATTTCTTATATGCATCCATGCTAAGTCGCTTCAGTCGTGTCTGACTCTTTGCAACCCTGTGAACTTCAGCCCACCAGGCTCCTCTGTCCATGGAATTCTCCAGGCAAGAACACTGGAGTGGGTTGCCAGGCCCTCCTCCAGGGGATCTCCCCAACACAGGGATCAGATCGAACCCACATCTCATTACGTCTTCTGCACTGCAGCCAGGTTCTTTACCACTAGCACCGCCTGTGAAGTTGTCATATAATTTGAGTCTAATCTCAACTATTAATCCAGCTATACACATACACACTCACTAGAAGTTTGAGAAGTAGGAGAAACTACTAGTAGAAGAAACAATGCCAAATAAGACCAAGAAGTAAGCAAATATTAAATAGATCAGTAGAGACATAAACGGATAAGAAACTTTGTTTATGGGGATTACTATTCATATTATGCATTTTCTCCATCAACAGTTATGAAAAATGACAGCAATGGTTCCCCACTGGTTGTTAGCTTCTGAGAGTGTCTCTAACCCTTGTTTATTCACTTACTCCTGCCCACATCTCTGCTAGTGCTCCCCCTTTATTCATTTTTTTATTTGCACAGTAAGGTTAATTTGTTTCCTGTTAGGACCAAGGTTGAAGCAGCCCTGTTTCCTTAAAGCATTATGAAAGGTTGCTGAAAGTTCATTAAGACTTAGAAGAGGAACATTTAGCACAGAGATGGGAGAGCGTCATGAGAAATCATGAGATCCCTGAAGAAGTTTCCTTTTTTTTTTTTTTTTATCACTTTTTCATTCCACAAAGCATGTCTATGATTTTCTACTTTATTCTGTGATATTGCTGTATTTTTGCAGCAATTCTCACCCCTCACTACCGACATATACACACAAATACTTTTTCTTGGTGGATACTTATTCTCTGTGCTTGCAGTTTCTTAGGTTCAGAATCTTTCTTTACCTTCTTTTATACTTGATATTTTCTCGGAGAAGGCAATGGCTACCCACTCCAGTACTCTTGCCTGGAAAATCCCATGGACGGAGGAGCCTGGTAGGCTGCCGTCCATGAGGTCGCTAAGAGTCCGCACGACTGAGCGACTTCACTTTCACTTTTCACTTTCATGCATTGGAGAAGGAAATGGCAACCCACTCCAGTATTCTTGCCTAGAGAATCCCAGGGACGGAAGAGCCTAGTGGGCTGCCGTCCATGGGGTCACACAGAGTCGGACACGACTGAAGCGACTTAGCAGCAGCAGCAGCAGCATACTTGATATTTAGAACACAAACAAGAGGATCCAGTTTTCCAAAAAACAAGCGGATTAAGTTCTCAGAACAAGCATCACAAAGATCGTGAATTTGTCTATGCCAAGCTACATTCCATATTTAAAATGTGCAAATTTGGCACGTTCATGAGAGGACGTCTGTAAGTAATAAGATGGGTATAAAACAGCAAATCACCTTTCTTGTTAGTACAAATATCCAAGTATTTCAGATCATTCTGAATTGTGGCCAGAAACTAATGTTTCAGAACAACCAAATTCTGGCCCTGTCCAGTTGTTCTGGCCTCACTTCTTCTCAGATAAGATCAATTTTCTCACTGTGCTCACGGATCATAGAATGCAAGAATGGATTATGGTGAGGACCTATCTACTCTAAAACCTTCATTTAAATAATAAGGATTTCAGTCCCTGGTGGCTCAGATGGTAAAGCATCTGCCTACAATGCAGGAGATCCGGGTTCAATTCCTGGGTTGGGAAGATCTGGAGAAGGAAATGGCAACCCACTCCAGTATTCTTGCCTGGAAAATCCCACGGACAGAGAAGCCTGGCAGGCTACAGTCCATGGGGTCACAAAGAGTTGGACATGACTGAGCAACTTCACTTTTCTTTCTTTTACTTAAAGCCCTAAAATCCTATGGTGGGTAGGCTGGTGCAGTGCTTAAGGGCTAGATCATGAAATCAGGTTTCCTAGGAGTTTGAAACATGGCTCATTATTTAACTGTGCAAACTTAGACATGTTTACTTAGCTTCTTTGTGCTTAAGTTCACATCTGTGTAATGAGGATAATGTATCTACAACAGGGTTATTATGAGGATTAAATGAAATAATATCTAAAAAGGGCTTTGTAACACACATTCATAATCAGTAAATGGGATAAGAATATTATAAAGAAAATTAAGTCATATATTTTCATGCAGAATTAATGCTTAATAACTCTACAGGAAAGATATTTTCCTTTACAGATAATGAACCTGAGATTCATAGAATTTATGTAACTTTGACAAAGTCACAAAGTTCTTGCTCAGTAGAGAGTTCAAACTCAGAACACCCCTGAGCCTAAAATCCATGCTGTGACCTCTTTATTCTGAGTTCTCCCATTCCTCCCATGGCCCTTCCCAGTATTCAGCCAATATCCCCAAGGTTCATTTTCTTTATGTTACCGTTGGCTCTTCTCTCCCCTTTATCTCAAATATCCTACTTAAACTATCACAACCACACATCAGAGAACTTTGCCTTATTTTTCTTCATACCATATACTCATTACTACCTGATATCATATTATATATTTATTTTTTTATTTTCCATATTTCCCACTGAGACAGTAAACTCCACACAAATAAGGATTTCATTCAGTTATGTCCACTGCTGTATCCAAGTTTCTGTAGCTTGTAAAATTATGCAGTCTAGAAGATTACAGGTGTTCAAAAATATTTTTGATGATATATGAATGAATGAATAAATTAATGAATGGATGAATGAAATCCTCTCCCTCAACAAATATTGCAAAATAAATGCATTTAACAAACACTCCACATAGCTTTTTTCCTTTTCAGGCTCATAGGTACAACCATTTACCAGCACATAAAACCCACACACCAGAGAGATCCCCCTTTATTGTGCTATTCTATTTAAAGTCATTTTCCATATCAAACCGTATCCAGAGAAGTAAAAGCACTTTCTATCATTTTGATTATGTTCTATTCCTACTTAAAAATTTACTATGTTTCACATTTCCTAGCACACCCCAAATCAAACCTGCTAATCATGGCATTCCTGATTCTTTGCTAGTGTCTCCATTTTATTTTAAAACTAAGTCTTCTCATTTCTCGGTGTATTTCAAATTCTAATTATTATTGCCTGTTTTATATTGAACATAACTATATTGGCTTGGGTTTGCCTAATGAAAATTTGTATTTCTTTCTATCACATAGCTATTCAAGTTCAAATCAATTCTTCCTGAAGAGCTGGGTCTCATAAGATCATTACAAACCATTTGTTTTTTATTTTGGCATAGTACTATAAAAAAGAAAATTAAATTGTCCAGGTTCTTGCCTTCCAGGTTCTCCAATTTTAATACAAATAGTGATGGGGTAAGAAGTTAGTTGTACTGGAACACAAAATATACACAGCTAATCAGTTCATGAGTTGATGCCGTGAAAGGTTAAGATGATGTTGAGAGTGGAGTAAAACCACTGTCAACCAATTTAGATATGCAACAGTGAGATGTGCTAGTCTGGATTTTACTCTTTGCTCTTTCTTCTACTTAAATCATCTTCCACTTTGCTAATTAAAATTGTATTTCTCCCCAGATGGCTTCTCAAATTCCAAACTCCACTCAGGCTTGTAGGTTCCCATTTTTCGGGTAGCTCACAAAACAAACATGCTCAGTATAGCTTTGTGAGTGTGCATAAGTGCCTGTTTGTGTATGTGTGCCCAAAGTGTTTGAAGTTACATTGGAAAGTTTCAAAAAGGTAATATATAGCTACCACATCCTCAAATAGGGCTTCCCAAGTGGCTCAGTGGTAAAGAAACAGCATGTCAGTGCAGGAGATGGAGGAGATGTAGGTTCAATCCCTGGCTCAGGAAGATCCCCTGGAGGAGAAAATGGCAACTCACTCCAGTACTCTTGCCTGGAAAATCCCATAGACAGAGAAGCCTGGCAGACTACAGTCCATGGGATCGCAAAGAGTTGGACATGACTGAGTATACATGCATGCATATACTCAATCAAGAGGTTTAATCAGAAACCGTAACTATTAAATGATAGTTTAACTTTAGTTTTCTAAAAACTGTTTATGTAGTATGTATACACATATACTTTGCATAATACATTTGCATAGATAATGCTTAAAAGGTAACAGACCCTCTTGTTAACAATGGCTACTTCTACTTATCTAATTTTTCTAAATCTTCTATAATTAACAGAGCTTGCTTTTATAATTAGAAATAATATTACCTAAAAAAATGTATTTCCAATACAGTGCATATTTGATCATAAGGATACAAATAATCTTTTCTCTGAGAATTTTTTTCTCCTACAGACCCCTAAGAAAATTACCATTAGTTTGTAATTTAACTCAATACATTTTTTGAAAGTGTAAAGAAACTTCAGACCTGACCTTCAAAGTCTGCATATACCCATAACTCCTTTTTCATCACATAATAACTTAAGTCATGAGCAGAAACCTTAATTGATTGAGCGTAACCAAAATCACTGCAGATGGTGATTGCGGCCATGAAATTAAAAGATGCTCACTCCTTGGAAGGAAAGTTATGACCAACCTAGATAGCATATTTAAAAGCAGAGATATTACTTTCCCAACAATGGTCCATCTAGTCAAGGCTATGGTTTTTTCAGTGGTCATGTATGGATGTGAAAGTTGGACTGTGAAGAAAGCCAAGTGCCAAAGAATTGATTCTTTTGAACTGTGGTGTTGGAGAAGACTCTTGAGAGTCCCTTGGACTGCAAGGAGATCCAACCAGTCCATTCTGAAGGAGATCAGTCCTGGGTGTTCTTTGGAAGGAATGATCCTAAAGCTGAAACTCCAGTACTTTGGCCACCTCATGTGAAGAGTTGACTCATTAGAAAAGACTCTGATGCTGGGAGGGATTATGGGCAGGAGGAGAAGGGGACGACAGAGGATGAGATGGCTGGATGGCATCACCAACTCGATGGACGTGAGTCTGAGTGAACTCCAGGAGTTGGTGATGGACAGGGAGGCCTGGCGTGCTGCGATTCATGGGGTCGCAAAGAGTTGGACATGACTGAGCAACTGAACTGAACTGAACCAAATCTGAGCGCTTCCTAGGGGTAGAGTGATA
This sequence comes from Bubalus kerabau, assembly GCF_029407905.1. Lineage (NCBI taxonomy): Eukaryota > Metazoa > Chordata > Mammalia > Artiodactyla > Bovidae > Bubalus > Bubalus kerabau. The sequence continues at coordinate 68,166,627 of NC_073633.1, forward strand.
AAGAATTCGCCTACCAACACAGGAGGCTCAGAAGACTCAGGTTTGATCTTTGGGTCAGGAAGGTCCCCTGGAGAAGGAAATGGCAACCCACTCCAGTATTCTTGCCTGAGAAATCCCATGGACAGAGGAACCTGGTGGGCAACAGTCCATGGGGTTGCAAAGAGTCCAACATGACTGAGCACATACCACACACACATACACACACAACAAAATCTGTAAGCATTATGCAGAACATGAAGGAACAACCGAGAGCAAAAGTCTGCCTCTTTGAGATCCTTGAAAACTTCATAAGGTAACTACAGAAAGTAAACCCAGATAATGTCAAGAATGGTTTGATATATCTGATATTTCCAACATATCTAAATCCACATTCTTCATAATAATAATAATATTAAAGTACTTAATCTATGCTAGCCTCTGAGCCTGGTCATTGTTACAACAACATATAACAACCTTGTGAAGTACAAATTATTCTTAATGTCCATTTTAAGAGACATTCCAAAGAGATTAAGTGACTTGCCCAAGGTCACTCAGGTAGTAAATCAGTTCAGTCAGTTCAGTGATGTCTGACTCTTTGCGACCCCATGGACTGCAGCATGCCAGGACTCCCTCTCTATCAGCAACTCGCAGAGCTTGCTCAAACTCATATCCATTGAGTCAGTGATGCCATCCAACCATTTCATCCTCTATGTCCTCTTCTCCTCCTGCCTTCAATCTTTCCCAGCATCAGGGTCTTTTCCAATGAGTCAGTTCTTCCCATTAGGTGGCCAAAGTATCAGAGCTACAGCTTCAGCATCAGTCCTTCCAGTGAATATTCAGGAGTGATTTCCTTTAGAATGGGTGGTTGGTTCTCCTTGCAGTTCAAGGGACTCTCAAGAGTTTTCTCCAACACCAAAGTTCAAAAGCATCAATTCTTTGGTGCTCAGCTTTCTTTGTGGTCTAACTCTCTCAGGCAGTAAATAGCAAAACTGGAATTCACTCCTGTTTCTCTATCTCCAGACTCCAGTCCTTTTCTTTACACCCAGCTGGTCCACACTGGGTAATCCTGTCCCCGCCATGAAACTCATGGGATCAGTGTTAGAAGTGCAAGGAAGTAGCCAATATCTTATAGAATTTTCTAACCAATGATGGGGCTCAGGAATATATAGCACACCAGAATATGGCACCTTGGCATACTGAATATCTTAAGCTGAAGGAGTCTGAGAATATAGTAGAAGCAGGAGGATACTTTGACCTCTACCCTTGCACTTCAGAGCAGGAGCTAAATCCCCCATGCGAAAGGTACCCCCCTGTAGCGGGAAGAAAAAATACATCTTTATAAACACAGACAGTGAGTGGAGAGCTGAGAAATCTGTACAAACAAACCTAATCATTAAACTAACCCTTGTCTTCCTAGTTACTGCTTCATCACTTACTGCTGCTGCTGCTAAGTCGCTTCAGTCATGTCCGACTCTACGCGACCCCATAGACGGCAGCCCACCAGGCTCCCCCGTTCCTGGGATTCTCCAGGCAAGAACACTGGAGTGGGTTGCCATTTCCTTCTCCAATGCGTGAAAGTGAAAAGTGAAAGTGAAGTCGCTCAGTTGTGTCCGACTCTTAGCGACCCCATGGACTGCAGCCTACCAGGATCCTCCATCCATGGGATTTTCCAGGCAAGAGTACTGGAGTGGGGTGCCATTGCCTTCTCTGTCATCACTTACGACCCCTAGCCTAAACTCCTCTGCCTTGTCAGTTCTTCATAAATTTATTGTTTCTTTGTCAAAGGGTATAAGAGCTCCCTGCTCTGGTCACCTCTTAGGATCTTCATTCTTGTCAAGGTGCCTATGTACATGAAAAAATTCAATAAAATGCATTTGCTTTTATCCTGCTAGTCTGTCTTGGAAGTTTGTTAACTTTCAGAGCAGTCAGGAGGTCAGTTTGTTAACTTTCAGAGCAGTCAGGAGGTCAAGGAAAACTCGTTCCTTTCCCTATATCATCTAGCCCTTATATCCACCCTGATAGATTCTTTTGAATAAAGAAACCTAATGAGAAAAAATGCATAATTAAGCAGAAGTAGAGGGTTCTCATGAACCAGATGCACATCTGATAAGCAGTGCTCTGGGTCATAGATAAATTTTAAAGAGTTCTTTTTTCAGCATTTTCTTTTTTCTCCCTTCCTTCCCTCCCTCCCTTCTACCATCCTCCTTCTCTCACCCCTCACCCTGCTGATTCTACACCTAAATCAAGCCCAACTCTAGGTCATGTTTACAGTATTTCCTTTCAATATGCTTAGCCCTAGAATATATCTGAAACCAGAATGTACTAAAATAAGCTAGCAGACAGACAGAACACAAGAACTCTATTATAGTTTTGTACAAACAAAATAAACCTTCTAGGATTAAAAAAAAAAATGTAGGAACACTTTTTATCTATCCTGTAGTTGGTGACCACTTACGCATAGTCTGGCCATGCGGACAGTTGTCCCTTTCCTTTTCTTGCTTTCAGTCATCTCCTTCAAGAAATCCAAGGAATGGGTTGTGATTTCTAAGGCTCCCTACATGTTTGCCATTCTGTTTTTTTACTAGTGCCTACTAGAGCTAAATAAGAATAGATTATTGACAAATTAGAGGGAAAATGCACTCCAACAGAATCATTTAACACCAAGAATGTTGTTAAAATACACATTTTGGGCTGCACATTGTTTTATGAGTCTGGATAACAGTGCCATTTACATTCTAATCCTGGCTCTATCCCTGCCGTGCTAGGAGAGAGATGAATCTCTCATTTTTTTTGGTATTTTAATTTCCTTCATGGTTAAGCAAGGACTATATATACAATCTACTCTTCTGAATTTCTTAGTGGATTATAGCAAAACCTTTCATAATGTTTTGGCTTAAAAGATTTTTCTCTGAACCATATTTATGTTTTCATATTCTATTTTTCCCAGACAGTCATCAATAAGATTCACAAAGGAAATATAGCCATATAGTTGGATTAATTTCCCTAAATCCTAGCATGATCCCAAAATGTTTGCCTGTGACTAATCAATGAATTTGAATTATGGCAAATGGCACTCATTATGCAAACTTTTCAAATATCTTCCTTTTTCTCTGTAGTCAGAGCAATCTGGTTTAACTAACTGTAAGAAAATAAATGTTAATATTCAACAGCATTAAAAACACTGTTCTGTTGGACTAAAATTCCCCTAATGACAAAAGAAATCAAGATTCAAAAGATTCCATGTCAATGCCAAAGCAGTAAGTATACTAAACCTATAGAATCATATGGAGACTGAATGCTGAAGTTGGAAATAATCTTAAAAAGAAAAAAGAAACTAGCAGAAAGGTTTGAATTTATATATGAGGAAAGGAGTGAAGTACAGTATGAACTGTCGTGTGGCTGTTATGAAACCACAGATTCTCTGTCAGAGGTCCTGGTTTAGAGATTCAGACAAAACCCCTGGGGATGACGAATCACTCCATATGTAGGAGAAAATCAGGCTTATTCCAACTATACATCATATAACTGAGATCAGAATTTATAATAATTATGCTATAAAAATAATTTATTGAATGCTTATGACATGTTAGGGACTCTGAAAATGTTACTTCAAAGCCTCATGTAACCTTTAAAGGTAAATATTATAATCTCATTTTATATATGAAGTAACTGAAGCCTAGACAGATGGATAACAACAACAACAATAATAGAAAACAGTTGTTTAGGATTTACAATGGGCCAAGTACTAAGTGCTTTCTTATACATTATTCATATCTTACATATATAACACTTAATTTTCATAACAACTCTAGAGGTAAGGATTAGTATCACACCCATTTACCACATGGGAAACTCATACATGGAGAGGCTAAAGAGCTTCCTCAAATCCAGGAAATCTGGCTCCAACAGCCAGGCCTAAAGCACTACTCCATACTCAGTCTCATACAGAGAGTGAGTGGCCATGGAAGAATCTGAACATTGGGCTTGGACTCCAAAGCCAGCATTCTTTCTCAGTCTTCATGTTTCTCAACCTGGCTGCTCATTAAATAACCTGGAGAACATTTGGTGGGTAGGACTTCCATTGAAAGGGTATGATCATTTTATCAAGCATACAAAATGAAGGAGCTTTCAGTTGAGCTGTCTACTTTTGTCTAAGTGCTAGTGAATGCTGAAAGAGTCAATTAGCACCTTCTCTATTGCTTGAAACAAAAGTTCTCATCAGTTCTCAACTGATTTATCAGTTGACTCGTGGGTAAGTGCTAAGGCAGGGCTGGGACCCATTGCCAATGGCTCTAGCCTAAGCATGGCTGCCAGTAAACCAGGACTAGGAAACTTGCATGGGTTCCACAGAAATGCTTTTATTCCCTAAGACAAACTTTTGATCTATACCTCTTTGAGCTTTTCACGTTGACAAATACGTATCTGAGTTCCAACTATGGGCCAAATGCTAGGAAATACTATGCTGGGGCTTTGGGGAACTCAGACTCCTTGTCTTCTAGAAAAGCACAATCTAGTGGGGGAAATATAAATATTGACAGGTAAGTAATTCATGGTATAATACTAAGAAGCCCTTTTAGCTCTGTACCCAAGTGAAAGTTTCTGCTATATGAGAAAATTCTAACAGGTTCAGGTATACTCTGGGGGTCAAATCATGCACATAAAGGTGAGATATGGGGCTTTACAATGTGTTTCACTCTCATAAATGAGTTTAGACAATGCTGTGTGCTTTTAATGTACCCTGGAGAATTAGATAGATCATTATTATTGTTGTTGCTATTTTATTCTCCAACTATGAGTTTACAGCATCTTCTCTTCAGTGGTTTGTGTCCCTGAGAGCAAAATAAACTCAACATTTTCTTTCTGCAACCTCTCATGAATATTAATATTGTCTTTATTTATTGTTTGGCAAAATATGACAAAAATAAAAATGCACTACAGCGAAAAAGAACATGCATACACCAAAAATATCTAGCTCCTGTCAGAATACTTGTGTCATCATCATTATCAATAAATGCACGGCTGACAAGCATGTTCTATACACCACATCGTCCCACAATTCCTTCTAACCACTGACTTTTCTTAAAGGGTGTTGCCGATTCTTTGGCTGCTACTTGCAGAACCCCCACTACTTTTAAAGCTGTACTTAAACTAGAAACATGGAGTTCAGTGACAACCGGCCAAGGAGATTTATAAGAGCAGTCATCCAGAAACAGACTTTCAGAGCCTTAGAATCTTCCCTCAAGGGCTTTATACCAAGAAGCTCAAATATATAAAACAAACAAAAGTAGAATTGTTTCGGTTAAAAAAGGGATAAAGATGGAGTCCCTCCTGTTCAGACCTATCCTTACATCCTAGAAGAGCCTGAAGCAGCTGCACAGAACTCTTTGAGTTCTGCACAACTGTACAGCCACTGATCGGTCCACTTTATAGATGTAGGAACCAAAGGAACAAGACAATGAAAGTGGCCGAGGCCGCAGACTTAGTTAGCAGCGAAGCTGGGACTAATATTCTTATCCCTTCTGTCCAGTGATCATTTTACACTGCTTTTTGCCTCTCACATAGGTCAATTTGAAGGAAGGACAAAAGACATAATTATTAGAAACATTATCATGACAGTCTGTTTTCCAATTTTGGCAAGTTAGAACCCTTCTGCACTTTGTTGAGTCAGACGCGACTGAAGTGACTTAGCAGCAGCATATTTACCACATGTTGGACCAATAAGTAAAGCAGACAACTCCAAGATGTCTACTCTGTGTTCTTACACTTGGAATAACACATATGAAACTACTAGTTACCTTGAGCTCTGGCAGCCAAAAGGGAGCCTGGCCACATTGAGAACTTTACCAAGATTCTAGACAGTACAGCAAGGCCATTCTCTAATTTTCAACTGTATTTCTAAGAGTGGTATTGAATTATATAACCTTGTTGATATCATTGAACCACTCTTATAAAACTGCTCAAAGGCATAAAATAGTCCAAAGGCTGGTGGTATTTTGTTGCATATACATTTGATTCAACAAAAGATGAGTATTATTTGATATTTATTTATCCAGCAGAATGTACACAATGTCACTGCCTCCTGTTGCAGTTTGGGTCTAAATAAACCCCTTCAGTAGCTATATGGTAAATCCAGCTTCAGAAAGTATTAGTATGCATATAGTAAATTAGAGACACACTCATGATTTGAACTCTATTTTGATTCCCAGTCCAGTGATACTCACAAAAGTTGCTTCATAACTATATTCACCTTCTTTCTATAGAAGATTATAGCTGATGTGCAAGATAGGCAAAGATTTCCTAAGCATTTTCTAATCCTTTTTTATAAGGTAACAGATCCTTAGCCTTACCACACCTATAGCAGAATTTTTCCATATAAAATGTTGTTGAGCAATTATTCTTCCTGATAACCTTCAGTGATAGCAGAGTTTATCTAAAGGCAGTCAGAATTATTTCCTCATAAATATTTTTGTCCTCTATGCTGAAAGGTTAAAAAAAATAACTCCCTTATACAGTATGGTAGAGAGATAAAAAATAAACTGATAAAATACTTTATCACTGTTAGAATACTAAAAGGCTGTGTAAATTTATGATTTTGTTATTAATTATATTATTACTGAAATGGATCATACAGAATGTTGTGAATCATAATACTAAATTCTTAGAATTATATTCAACAATGGATAAATATGGAGACAGGGGACTTGAGAGAACCCCACATGAATTCTCCCTCTCCTGGCAGGACTAAGTATACCTAGTGGATGTGATCAACCTCTCTAGTTGTCCAGGAAAGAGGGATCTCAAGTTTCTTCAAGAAAATCTCAGCTGTTACAGAAAATGACAGATTAATGAACTCTAAAAGTTTGTCCCTCCATAAAAGCACTGAAAAACATGGTAAAGACTACTGGAATCAGTATTTCAGAACTCTAGAATCTAACTAAAATTTTGCAGCTTTTACCCCTCAGGACTTTGTGGGGAAAAAAACAAAAAAAAAACAAACATTTACATTGGAATGTTCTAGCCTCTGCGTTAGTCTTTATCTCCTGGTTGCACAGAACCTAGAGGTTAGCCACTGATGAGAGCTTCGGGCCTCCTCAGGTCTTTTTTAGCCACTGATGAGAGCTTCGGGCCTCCTCAGGTCTTTTCTGAGCTTATGCATAGCCCTGGGCCTGCACAGGACCTCTAAGAACCCCAGGAAAATGTCAGAGCTCTTCAAAGTCCTTATATTTCCCAAAACATCTCATTCCCCAGCTTTTCTTCCCAATATGTTTTGGTTAGTAAATGCCATTTACATTAGGGAAAAAAAGAAAGGAAGGAAGGAAGAAATGCTTAGATATAAATCTAAGAAAATATGTACAAGATCTATATGTGTGTATGTGTTTAGTCACTCAGTTGTGTCTGACTCTGCGACACCATGGACTAGGGCCCACCAGGCTCCTATAACCATGGAATTCTCCAGGCAAGAATACTGGAGTGGGTTGCCATTTCCTCCTCCAGGGATCTTCCCAACTCAGGGATCGAATCCAGATCTCCCACATTGTAGGTGGATTCTTTACTTCTGAGCCATCAGGGAAGCCCACAAGACCTATATAAGAAAAACTGAAAAAAAAAAAAAAAAGAAAAATTGCTGATGAAAGGAATCAAAGAAGACCTAAATAAATGGAGAGATTTTCCATGTTCTCACATAGGAAAATTTATATCATTAAGATGTCAGTTCTTTCCAACTATATCAATAGTTTCAAGGCAACCCCAATCAAAACCCTCACAAGTTATTTGTGGATGTTGACAAAGTGAATCTATAGTTTATACACAAAGGCAAAAGACTTAGAATAGCACACAATATTGAAGAAGAACAAAGTCCTAAGACAGACATTATTCAACCTCATGACTTATTACAAAGTTATAGAACAGAATAGAGAGCTCAGAAATGGACCCACAGCCAACTGATATTTGACAAAGGAGCAAAGGCAATCTATGGACAAAGGATAGTCTTCTCAACAAATGGTGCTAGAACACCTTGATATACAAAAGAGAATGTAAATTTAGACCTAGATACTGCACCTTTTACAATAACTCAAAATGAATAATATATATTAATTGCAATACACAATTAAGTATAAAACTTTTAAAGACAACATAGAAAAATTTTAGGAATGCTTGGGTTTGATAATGAGTTTTAGATACATCACCAAAAATACACAATTCATGAAAGAAAAAGTTGGTAAGTCAGACTTCATTAACATCAAAAACCTCCACTCTACCAAAGATACTATTAAAAGAATAAAAATACAAGTCAAAGAGTGGAAGACAATATTTGCAGTACTCATACCTGATAAACAGACTTGCATCCAAATATACAAAAAACTCTTGAAACCCAACAATAATAAAATAGACAACCCAATTAAAATATGGACAAGACAGCAGAAAAGACATTACACCAAAGATGATATACAAATCAGACAGGAACTAATCACATGAAAAGATGCTCCAAATTATATGCCAATGGGGGACTGCAAATTAAAACAACAATGAGATTCCACTATGCATCTAAAAGAATGGATAAAATCCAAGATACTGATAAAACCAAATGCAGGTGAGAATGAAGAAATGGGAACTCTCATTTATTGGTAACAGAAAAGCAAAATGGTACAGCCCTTTTGGAAGATAGTCTGGTAGTATACAGAACAGTTTCACTGACATTATCAAAACACATCGGTCAAAATACATAGATCTGTACAACACAAGAGTGAACATAATGTAAACTATTCTGAACTTAGTTATTAATAATGTATTAATATTGGTTTATCACTTCTAATAAAGCTGCTATATGAATTGGAAGCACTCTCCTGCTTCCTGACACAAAATATTCGGGCTTATCTTGTATTTGCTCTGTCCCAGGCCTAGAGTTGGTAATTTCTCTAAGATCCAACTAAATGCTGTTGAGTAGAGACTCACTCTAGATTCATAACATAAATTAACTAAAACTAAAAGGTTGGAAAAGATAATTCATGCAAACAGCAACCAAAAAAGAGCTAAGGTAGCTACACAAAATACAGTATAAGACAAAAATTGTTGTGTAAAACAAAGTGAGTCAGTAGCTAATAATACAAGAGTCAATTCTTCAAGAATTACAGAAACTATTAACTTATATGTACTTAATCATGGGCCGCAAAACACGTAAGATGAAAACTGACAAAAATAAGCAGTGAAAAGACAATTCAACAATAATAGAAGGAGACTTTAATACCTCACTTTAAGTTGTAGATAAAACAACTATACAGATGATTAGATAGGAAACAGAAGTCTTGTACAGCACTGTATACAACACAGCAAACCTACTAGACTTAACAGACGTCTACAGAATACTCCACCTGATAACAGAAGAACATGCATTCTTTCCAAGCACATATGGAACCTTCCCTGGGACAAATCATATTTTAGACCACAAAGCAATCTCAGTGAACTGAAAAATAATTAAATCATATATTCTCCGACCACACTGAAATAAAATTACAAATCAGTAAGAGAAGCAAATGTGAAAAATCACAGATTTATATAAACACTTCTTAATAACTAATGAGTCAAAGCAAAAATCAAAAGGGAAATCAGAAAATGCTTTGAGATAATAAATTTAAAATAATTTTTAAAAATTATTAGATGTAGCACTCAGAGGGAAATTTATAGCTGCAAATGCCTACTTTAAAAATACAAGAAAGATCTCAAATCAATAACTTAAACTTCTATTTAAGAAAGCCACAAAAAGAAGAGAAAATTAAGCCCAAAGCTGGCAGAGGGTAGGAAATAGTAAAGATCAGAATACAGAAATAAAGAATAGAAAAACAATAGAGAAAATCAATGAAGCCAAAAGTTGGCTCTTTGAACTGATCAAGAAAGTTGACAAATATTTAGCTAGATGGACCTAGAAAAAAATGAGGGAACAATCACATTATTAAAATCAGAAATTAAAATGGGAATGTTACCACTGATTATACAGGAAAAAAAATGTATATGTTAGAGACTACTATGAGCTATCATGTACCAACAAAGTCGATAACCCAGATGAAATGGACAAAGTTCTAAAAATACACAAACTATCAAAACTGACTCAAGAAGAAACAAAATCTGAACAGTTACCTATCACAAGTAAAGAGACTGACTTAGTAATTTAAACACTACAAGGAAAATCCCAGGATTTTCTTTTCAGGAGGTTTTACTGGTGAATTTGACCAAATATTTTTAAAGAATTAACACCAGTTCTTATGTAACTCTTCAATATATAAAAGGGAAAGGAATACTGCCCAACTCTTTCTATGAGGCTAGTGTTACCCTGACACCAATGTCAGACAAAGATATCACAGGAAACAAAAACCTACATATTAATAATCTCTGTGCATGTAGATGCTAAAATGTTAACAAACTGAATCAAGCATCATTAAAGGGATTACACACCATGACTAACTGAGATTTGTATCAGGGATGAAATTTTGGTTCAACATATGAACATCAATCAATGTAATAAATCATATTAATAGAATTAAAAACAAAAACAAAACCACATAATCCTCTCAATAGTTGTAGTAAAGAACTTAGCAGTACTCAAAAAACTAGGAACAGAAAAGAAATATCTCAACTTGATAGAAGGTATCTACAAGAAACACATAGTTATTATCAGGATTACTTTGAAACACTGGATACTTCCTTCTAAGAGCAATAAAAAATCAAGGATGTATGCCCTAGCCATTTCTATTCAATATTTTACTGGAAGTTCTAGCCACAGCAATTAATTAGGGAAAATAAATAAAGGCATCCAAACTTGAAAGGAAGAATAAAACTACCTCCATTTGTAGATGACATGATATTTTACATAGAAAAATCTAAAGAATACACACACACACACACACACACAAATCTCTGTGAGAGCTCATAAAAGAACTCAGCAAAGTTGTAGGATATAATATCAATAAATAAAAATCCATTGTAAATATTTCTTTACACTTGCAATGAACAGTCTAAAAATGAAATTGAGATAATTTACATTTACAATAACATTTAAAACTGTAAAATAATTAGAAAGGAATTTAAGCAATAAAGTGAAAGATCTGTACCACAGTAATTATAAAACATATAGTAGAAATAAGTTAAAGAAGACAAACAAATTGAAAGACACTTCATGTTCACAGATTAGAAAATTACATATCACTAACATGGCATTACTCTCCAAAGTAATTTACAAAGTTATCATTATCAAAATTTTAAGTGCTACTTTTGAAAAACAGGGCAAGATGATCCTAAAATGCATATAGAAATTCAAAAGACCCCAAAAGCCTTGAATATGAAAATAATATTGGAAATGATAATAATTTTGAAAATGAAAAACAAAGTTGGGAGACTCACACACCCTGACTTCAAAACTTATCACAAAGGTACAGTAATCAAAACAGTCTGGGTACTGGCATAAGACTAGCTAAAGAGATCAACAGAATAAAACTGAGAGTCCACTCTATAGTTTCTTGATTTCCAATAAAGTGTGCCAAGACTATACTATTAGGGGAGAATAACCTTTTCAACAAATGGTGGCAGGACAACTGAATATCTACCTGCAAAGATATGAATTTGGACCATTCAGTTCAGTTCAGTTCAGTTGCTCAGTCATGTCCGACTCTTTGTGACCCCATGAATCACAGCACGCCAGGCCTCCCTGTCCATCACCACCTCCCAGAGTTCACCCAAACTCATGTCCATCGAGTCGGTGATGCCATCCAGCCATCTCATCCTCTGTCGTCCCCTTCTCCTCCTGCCCCCAATCCCTCCCAGCATCAGAGTCTTTTCCAATGAATCAACTCTTTGCATGAAGTGGCCAAAGTACTGGAGTTTCAGCTTTAGCATCATTCCTTTCAAAGAACACCCAGGACTGATCTCCTTTGGAATGCACTGGTTGGATCTCCTTGCAGTCCAAGGGACTCTCAAGAGTCTTCTCCAACACCACAGTTCAAAAGCATCAATTCTTTGGTGCTCAGCTTTCTTCACAGTCCAACTATCACATCCATACATGACCACTGGAAAAACCATAGCCTTGACTAGACAGACCTTTGTTGGCAAAGTAATGTCTCTGCTTTTGAATATGCTATCTAGGTTGGTCATAACTTTCCTTCCAAGTAGTAAGCATCTTTTAATTTCATGGCTGCAGTCACCATCTGCAGTGATTTTGGGGCCCAAAAAAATAAAGTCAGCCACTGTTTCCCCATCTATTTCCCATGAAGTGATGGGACCAGATGCCATGATCTTAGTTCATATACAAAAATTAACTTGAAATGGGTTAAGGACCTAAATGGAACAGCTCATAGTATAAAAAAAAAACTCTTAGGAAAAAACGTAAGTACAAATATTGTGAGCTTGGATCAGACAACAGTTTCTTAAATATGACACCAAAAGCATATGCAACAAAAGAAAAGAATAAATTGGACTTCAGCATAATTCATTTTTTGTGTGTCAAAGAACACAATAAGAAAGTAAAAACACAATCCACAGAATGGGAGAAAATACGTGGATACATATATATGTGTATATTAGCTTTATATAGCTGATAAATATATAGATTATATAAAGAACACTTAAAACTCAACAATAAAAACAACCCAATTAAAAAATTGGCAAGGGATTTAAATAGTCATTTCTCCAAACAATATATACAAATGGCAAATAAAAACATGAATATCAACATTATTATTCATTACAGAAATGCAAATCAAAGCCATAATGAGATACCACTTCACAACCTCTATATTGGCTATAATAAACAAACAAAATAAAAAATAACCCAACAAGTGTTACAGAGGATGTGGATAAATTTCAACTCTCATACATTTCTGATGGGAATGTAAAATGTGGAAGCCACTGTGAAAAATGGTTTGACAGTTTCTCAAAAATTCAGCAATTCCATTCCAGGAGACATACTCAAGAGAACTGTCCACACAAAATCTTCACTATAAATGTTTATAACATCACTATTCACTATATAGTAGCTGAAAAGTAGAAACAACCTATATGTTCATCAAGTGAGAATGAATAAGCAATATGTAGCATATCTTTATAGTGAAATATATAACCATAAAAAGACTGAGGTATTAATACATGCTAAAACATGGATATACTTTCAAACACTCTACTAAATAAAAATATCCAGATAGAAAAGACCACACATTGTATGTTCATATAAATGAAATGTTCAAAAAAGTTAAATCAAAGAGACATGAAGAAGGTGAGTGGTTTTCAGAGGCTAGGAGGAAGAAACTGAGACTGCCCGCTAAGAGTCATGAGCTTCCCCGGTAGCTCAGCGGTAAAAAATCTATTTGCAATGCAGGAGATGCGGGTTCAATCCCTGGGTTGGGAACATCCCCTGGAGAAGGATGTGGCAACCCACTCTAGTATTCTTGCCTGGAGAACCCCGTGGACAGAGGAACCTGTCGGGCTACAATTCATTGGGTCACAAAGAGTCAGACACAACTGTAGCAACTGAGCATGCATGCATGCTAACGGTCATGAGGTTTCTTTTTGGGATGACTGGAATGTTCTGGAATTAGATATAGTGATGTTTACACAATCCTGTGAATATGCTAAAAGTCACTAAGATGTAAGCTTTTAAATGTTTAAAATGGTGAATTTTATATTATTTGAATTTTACATTAAAAACAATCAATTGCCAAAGAAAGATTCTAATTTTTCCGTCTAGCTTATTGGTTACTCTCAGATAGTTATTTGAGAACAACTAATGCAGGATAAGAATTAGGAAATATTTCTTGTTCTAATTGACATCTCCTGAAGGGATAAACTGCTGGGGCACAGTTTCAAGTAATAAGAAATAGAAGAATTGTCCTATGTAAGAAACAAAAGTAATTATGAATTAGAAATATAGAAGCTTAGTGAACAGTCGATTCTGGAAAGTATATGCAACAAATTTCATTTCTTCAAATAACTGTAAATTTAAAAGTACCCCTGCCTAGAAAAAGTGGGAGTAATGGCAATGAAAAGTGGATTTTGGTAATAGTAACACATAAAACAAATGGGGATTGTTTGTTAGGTGGTGACTTGCTAGCATAGCAAGTATTAGCAGAGATCTGAAAGATTGAGACAGGACAATATGATAAATAGAGAAGCGGTTAGAAGCTAGAGCACTAGAAAGACAGACAAGAAAGATTAGTTAAGATTAGCTAGTTCAGGTGAGCTGCAAAAGAGACTTCAGCATTAGTAAAGAAGATACTAGTCTGGGGTCATTTATGTGAGTGAAAGACAAGTATGGTAGAATTCTCTGCTAGAAGGATTTCAATGGCTCCAGCAGAAATTCAACCAAATAAGATAGGGAGAAAAGGAGAAAGGAAAAAGAGTGATGAGGAGGGGGAAGGGAATGAGAAAGTGAAGGAGGGTAGGGAAGAGAGGAGGAAAGGAAAGATGACCAGACCTTTTCTTTGCAACATATCTACTTAGCAAAAGGGAAGACACACGACTTACTTTGAAGGAGGATAATAGCAGAGGAGAAAAAGAAAGTAAAACAGTAAGAACCTATTCAAAACTGAATAATTACCTTGACTTACTTGTTTCAAGTACATGAAGCAGTGTGATAATCACCCACACATCAGTTATATGTATTTTATACACAAACACATAGGAAACCATTGGCTGTCCTAGCAGTTCTTTTTTTTTTTTTAATTTTATTTTATTTTTATACTTTACAAAATTGTATTAGTTTTGCCAAATATCAAAAGGAATCCGGCACAGGTATACATGTGTTCCCCATCCTGAACCCTCCTCCCTCCTCCCTCCCCATACCATCCCTCTGGGTCATCTCAGTGCACTAGCCCCAAGCATCCAGTCTCGTGCATCGAACCTGGACTGGCAACTCGTTTCATACATGATATTATACATGTTTCAATGCCATTCTCCCAAATCTTCCCACCCTCTCCCTTACCCACAGAGTCCATAAGACTGTTCTAGCAGTTCTTTAAGAATGCATCGAGATCACCTGGAGGGCTTGTCAGAACAGATTGTTGGCCCCACCTAGACTTTCTCAGGTAGCTGGTCAGGAATGGGCTGTACCAAGAGTGTACCCAGGTATAGCTAGAAGTTGCTGGTACAATGACCACATTTTGAGAATCACCAAGTGAGAAAAGCAGGGTACAAAGAAAGAAATCTTGATGGCCTGATGAGTGCACAAGGATGGATGAGGGTAGAGAAGGCAGATTGAGCCAGTTACTTACAGAGCACTGATGACCTGTGCTAGTTACTGGAGATTAGAGACAGAGTTGGGCACTACAGCAAATCTTTACCCTCATCAAGCAGACAGAACACTAATGTTTATGCATTTTTGTGTCAATTGTTGTCAGGTTTTTTTGTTTTGTTTTAATTTTACATGCTAATTGTTCTTAAATCTAATCATGGAAATCCAAGATTAGTAAAACTTACTGTGCATTTCAGTCGAAGATATACAACTCTGCACATATTAGATTCTGTATTAGAATAAAACATATCTCACAATAAATTTTATTAAATAAGAGTATGAGGAAGCTGGAGCAGATAAATCAAGAGATCTTGGTACAGCCTGGGCTCCAAGAGTTAAAAGATAAAAGTTTACTTGGTTGTTTAATAACCCAAATATTCTTTATTCCAAAGAAGAATTTCTTTAGGAGATACCAGAAGTAAAAATCCATTCAAGTTAGAGTTGCCAGAATTAGCAAATAAAAATACAGGGCACCCAGTAAAATTGGAATTTCAGATAAACAATGCATCTTTTTAATATAAATGTTTCATGCACTATTTGGAGCAAACTTACACTAAAAAGTTTCTAATTGTTGATCTGATATTCAAATTTAACTGAGTGTTCTGTGTCTTATCTGGCAGCTCTAATCCAAGTAGACTTTGACCAAATATTCATTCAATGAACATTCAATATGTCCTCAGTCTTATAAAGACAGAAGTATAGGGCATATTCTGTGCCACACGAGACAAAAGGATGGCCAAACAGCAAAGGCATTAAGACTGAGGCAGTAAGGGAGACCAGTACAACTGGAAGAGTCTAGGAAGGGAAGCATCATCAGCAAATATGACCACAGCTGGTCCTGAAGGTGAGTAGGATTTAATTAGTCAAAAGCTGGGGTCAAGTCTATGCATAAGAAGTGAACAGCATGAATATGAAGTATAGTGTCTGGACCAAGCACAGCAGGCAAACAAGAAAGGAACATTTATGACTGACAGAGCCAGCTCCCTCACCAGCTATATAGCTTCTTGGAGCATAACTACCAACTCTCATCAATATCTATATATCTATAAATATAAAACCATCTCCATTTTTTTCAGCTTCATAAGGACCACATGGAGAGATCTGAATGCAAAGCATGCTAGAGGGTCTCCAGACATTCTGAGCCCTTAAGACAAATAAATAGACTGATGGTTGGTGTGCTTTTAAATAGAAAAGAAGTAGATCTCTGGTCCCAATGCATTTTCTGATTCTAGTTTGAAATAAAGATCTGTGCTACAGCATTGGGACTTGGGGTTAGTAGACCTGGGTCCAAGTAGACCTGGGTCCAAGTCTCTTGAGTCTGCTCACCAGTGAGACAGTCTCTGGGCTTCAGTTTCCAGCTGTACTGTGATAGTTTGAGATTATATGATTTCTCAGGCCCCTTCCAATTTAACATTCAGTGATTAATTGAATAATCGTTCATTCATTAAACACTTACTGAGAGCTTGCCATATGTAAGGCAATTTGTGAGGAGCTGTGATGGATACAAAGAGAGTTAATTATACACAGATATTTATTCATCACGAGGCAAAACTCGGAAGCAAATATTTTCCCCCTATTCCAATCCTTACACCGAGAGACTCATTTGAACATTCCGTAGAGGGCTGGCCTCTGGTCCACTGCACTCAGGCT
Source organism: Bubalus kerabau (assembly GCF_029407905.1). Classification (NCBI taxonomy): domain Eukaryota; kingdom Metazoa; phylum Chordata; class Mammalia; order Artiodactyla; family Bovidae; genus Bubalus; species Bubalus kerabau. Next base: position 68,183,524 of record NC_073633.1, read on the forward strand.
GCCAGAATTGTTTCCAGCCAATCTGCTGCCTCTCCTTTATTTTCCACCTTACCATAAGTTTCCTCAAAGAAACTCCACCTGTCTGCATTTCATTCCCTAGGGGTCCTGGACTTTACCTTCCAAGGTGAGAATCAACTCATCTGACAACTCAAAAATGTCAAAGCCCTAAACAGGGAGGGAGCTACAGTTGAAAAAACCTGAAAGTGTAGATGGGCTTCAATCTTTTTTCCCTTCATGTGTTAATGACTCCAATCAGAAATTGATGCAGATAAAACAAAGCAAAGAGAAAGAAAATAAGTATTTATCAAGGCTTACTGATGCTGTCAAGCTAAGTTCTGTATCATCGCATTTGATCTGCATAATTATCCATGACAACAGTTTGTTATCTTCATAGATAACCTGAAACAAGGAGTAGGCAGTGAACTTGCCCAGGTCCAAAATGCCAGGGTCAGGAGTAATCTGGATTTGTCTTAATACTAAACTAATGCTCTTTCCAGCAAACCAACTAATTCATAGGTGTTTCCAGGCTGCCAGTATGTTTCAACCATTTATGTGGTATGTGCTGCAGTGCAGTACTAAGTCGCTTTAATCCTGTCCAACTCTTTGTGATCCTATGGACTATAGCCCACCATGGGGTTTTCCTGGCAAGAATACTGAAGTGGGTTGCTATTTCCTTCTCCATTATGTGGTAAACCAATGAATAATATTGAAGTAACAAATAATTGCTTTAGAAATAAAGTATATTTAATTTATTTATAACAATGTCAACTTCAACAACTTCATTCCAACATGCCTTTTTGGTTTTATTCAAAGTAGGAGACTTACAGCCCAAATTAGGCACTTACTCATGATTCTTGCCACAAGAATATTTGCTCACACAATGCCATGAAAAGTCAAAGTGTTAGTTGCTCAATAGTGTTTAACTCTTTGCAATCCCATGTACTACAGCCCGCCAGGCTCCTCTGACCATGCAATTCTCCAGGCAAGAATACTGGAGTGGTTTGCCATTCCTTTCTGCAGGGGATCTTCCAGACCCAGGGATCGAACATGGGTCTGCTGCATTGCAGGCAGATTCTTTACCATCTCAGCCACCAGGGAAGCCCACACAATGCCAGAGGTCAATATACACACACACACACACACACACACACACACTTTAAAGATGTAGGGCCAGAAGAACATGTATACGGACTGGAATGAGACTCACTTGCCCTTAAAGAATCCCCACAATCACCTGCTTGCCATTCGGTACTATCCAGCATTTTTTTCATTCATATTTACCTATGGCATTGTGTGAATGAAAAAAAGGCTGAAAAAAATGCTGTATAGTACTGAATGACAATCAGGTGAATGTGGGGATTCTTGAAGGACAGATGAGTCTCATTCCAGTCCCGTATACATGTTCTTCTGGCCCTATATCTTTAAAGGGTGGGTATGTCTGTGTCTGTGTCTGTGTCTGTGTGTGTGTCTGTCTTTCGGTCTGTCCCCTCCGCCCACCCACTGGGAGAGGAAGTGAACAATAGGGAAGGATAAGGACAGGGAGAATAAGAGAGCAAGAACACAGAACTGAGAGGCAGAAACAGCTCTCTAATACCTATAAGGAGTTAATTTGAACCACTATGCCTCTAAGGCAACTGTGGTTTTAACAATTTATACAACAAAGTGGAAGCTTTTCTAAGCTGCATTATTATATATGTATCTGTCTTTTTAATATTTTTACAGCCCAGGGTCATCATGATAATCATACAGTATTTTGCAAAACACCACGATGCCCTTAAAGATAATCATATGTTCAGGGATATTTACCTCTACCCTAAGGAGCTTCTGATTACTTTGATTTAGTGGTCAAGGGCACTTTAACAAATGAGTCCCATTTCCCTTCCCTGGAAGGAGGGTGTTTGTAGGAAAATCTTGCTTGGTTATAGGACATATATTGCACCAATGGGCTCACCAGATTAAAAACTCAGAACGGAGAGCATAGTTGAGCCAGGAAGGACAATTAGAAAAATGAAACCAGAAAATAAGCCAGCACAATACCTGATGCAACTCAAAGCAAAGATATGGAATGGGATAGAGGAATGGGTTTGGGGAGAGTTAGAGAGAAAGGGAGACTCCAAGGCAAAGTCTATGGATGATGAGCCAGATCCTGCTCATCTTGTTCATTGTGTAGCTTCCTTATAAGCACTAATGTTCCTTCAATATACACTGTTTACTAGTCCTGGGTTCTCTGACTCCTCTCTTGCTATCTTATCAGTGTATATGCAACCTTTGACTGTCAATGTACATGTGAAACTCCTTTGCCTTGTAATCATCTGTTGCAGCTATGGACTTGAAAAATAGAAAGACAGCTGATAGAAGTGTAAGCTAAAAAGGAGTGAACCAGCTCTGACTGAGGGTCTACAAGTAATAAAATATTTGGGTATATTTATGATGAGCTTCCCAGGTGGTGTCTCCTAGATGCAAGAGAGACAGGTTTGATATCTGGGTCAGGAACATCCCCTGGGGGAGGAAATGGCAATCCACTCCAGTATTTTTGCCTGGAAAACTTCACGGACAGAAGAACCATGTGGCTGCAGAGAATTGGACATGACCGAACACACATGACATCTGTTTTGGCTACTCAGATACTTCATTTATTTCTGGATTTCATCTATTCTTTGAACAGGAAGTAGGTCAGGTCTGGAGAGAGAATTGCATTCCTTTCCTGGATCTGCCATAACAAAGTACCACACGCTGGGCAACTTCAACAACAGAAATTACCGAAGGCTAGAAGTCTGAGGTCATGGTGTCAGCAGGGCTGGCTCCTTCTAGGGGCTGTGAGGGACAAGTTGTTTTATGCTCTTCCCTTAGCTTTTGGTGGTTTGCTGGCAATTTTTGGCATTCCTCAACTTGGAGATGCATCACCTAAATCTCTGCTTTTATCTTCACATGGCATTCTCCATATGTTGTCTTGTCCAAAATTCCACTTTTTATAAAGACACAGTTATATTGGATGAGGGCTCACATTTTAATGACATCATCTTAAGTTGATCATCTGCAAAGCTCCTCTTTCCAAATTAAGATCATGTTCACAGGTACTTCAGAATTTTGGGAGAGGTGGACACAGCTCACCCCAAAACAATTTTTATGTTTCTGTGGTGGTGGGGGGGTTGTTCTGTAAAGGAAAAGGAACTCTATTTAGGCTTCTATGTGTGTATATAAATAGGCCTACCCTGTGAGGTAGGCCTGGTCCTACTCAGGCTGCCAGAGATGGTGGAATTCTTCTGTTATAAAACATGCTGAAACCCATCAAATCTAAATAGACCATAAGACTCAGGGGCTTGGCATTCTATTTGTTTCAAGACTGAGAGAGGCCAGGGACTCCCCAGCCAGGGTATAATGGGGACAGGAGGAAGAGCACTTAGAATCTCACAGATCAGAATAAGGATCTTATGCCACCACACAACCAAGCAGGGTTTCCTCTGTCATCCCCATATCTCCACAGAGCAGTAAGAAGGAAAGACAGTGCATAGAAGATAGGAAAGATAAGACAACTGGTTTGGAGTGATAGGAAGTAAGAAATCAAAATGGGATTCAGTTCAGTTCAGTCGCTCAGTCATGTCCGACTCTTTGCGACCCCATGAATCACAGCTCGCCAGGCCTCCCTGTCCATCACCAACTCCTGGAGTTCACTCAAACTCATGTCCATCGAGTCAGTGATGCCATCCAGCCATCTCATCCTCTGTCGTCCCCTTCTCTTCCTGTCCCTAATCCCTCCCAGCACCAGGGTCTTTTCCAATGAGTCAACTCTTCGCATGAGGTGGCCAAAGTATTGGAGTTTCAGCTTTAGCATCAGTCCTTACAAAGAACACCCAGGGCTGATCTCCTTTAGAATGAACTGGTTGGATCTCCTTGCAGTCCAAGGGACTCTCAAGAGTTTTCTCCAACACCACAGTTCAAAAGCATCAATACTTCAGCGCTCAGCCTTCTTCACAGTCCAACTCTCACATCCATACATGACCACTGGAAAAACCATAGCCTTGACTAGATGGGCCTTTATTGGCAAAGTAATCTCTGCTTTTCAATATGCTATCTAGGTTGGTCATAACTTTCCTTCCAAGGAGTAAGCGTCTTTTAATTTCATGGCTGCAATCATCATCTGCAGTGATTTTGGAGCCTGAAAAAATAAAGTCAGCCACTGTTTCCACTGTTTCCCCATCTATTTCCCATGAAGTGATGGGACCAGATGCCATGATCTTCGTTTTCTGAATGTTGAGCTTTAAGCCAACTTTTTCACTCTCCTCTTTCACTTTCATCAAGAGGCTTTTGAGTTCCTCCTCACTTTCTTCCATAAGGGTGGTGTCATCTGCATATCTGAGGTTACTGATATTTCTCCTGGCAATCTTGATTCCAGCTTGTGCTTCTTCCAGCTCAGTGTTTCTCATGATGTACTCTGCATATAAGTTAAATAAGCAGGGTGACAATATACAGCCTGACATACTCCTTTTCCTATTTGGAACCAGTCTGTTGTTACGTGTCCAGTTCTAACTGTTGCTTCCTGACCTGCATATAGGTATTAAGTAAGGATAAAAGTAATTTTTTAATGAGTTGTTGTTGTTTGTAAGTCCCAGACTTGTAAGTTCAACTGAATAATTTTCGTTGATGTAAAGAATTTCCTTTCATTTTCATTTGCTCAATAGTTATTCATTGAACATCTACCATGTGACAAGGGTTTTGGTGATTGGTAATAAAATGGCAAGTCACAATCTTTCTTTTGAGATAACAGTCCTCAGTGGCTACTAAGGTTTTGAGGTTAAAAAGGCCTGAGATCAAATTTTATTTGCACAGTCTATCTGTACTTCAGTTTCCTTGTGTGTAAAATGGAGATGATAGTAATACTTAACCACGGTGTTTTGTTAAAAGAAAAGTTATCTATTATATGGAAACTATTTATTTAGCATAGTGCCTAGAAAACATTAAGTGCCCTAAGTGCAATTATTACTGTTAGGATATATTAATAATCAATATTATTATGATTATATATGTAGCACAGAGGAGAAAAGAATTAATTCTGATGGGGAGAGTGTAAGAGTGGAATCACCCATGAGGTGATATTCAAACTGATCCTTGAAATTAGGTTTAGGATGAGAGATGAAGCAAAAGAAATTAAGTAACAAATAATATTCCATCTTTTCTACCTTAGATACTGAAATTGTCCAGAATTTAAATGCTCTGGCATTTTCAGCAGCGTCTTGAGGCAAACACATAAATGATAATTTTCAGTTATTTCTGAAGTTCATAAATTGTTATAGATGTTACTTCAAAAAATAAAGGGAGAATAGAGTAGTGAAGTAAAACTGGAGATATAAAAAGTGGTTCAGACAAATATATGGACCACTTGTAAATCCAAGAATTACATTTTTCAGGAGAGTGAAAGAGCTGGCTTAAGACTAAAAAACAAAAAACAACTAGGATCATGGCATTCAGCCCCATTGCTGCATGGCAAATAGAAGGGGAAAAGGTGGAAGTAGTGACAGATTTTCCTCTTCTTTGGTACAAAAATCACTGGGGACAGTGACTACAGCCGTGAAATCAGAAGACAACTGCTTCTTGGCAGGAAAGCAGTGACAAACCTAGACAGTGTGTTGAAAAGGAGAGACATTACTCTGCTGACAAAGGTACAGATAGTCAAGGCTGTGGTCTGCCCAGTGGTCACATATGGTTGTGAGAGCTGGACAGTAAAGAAGGCAGAACGCCAAAGAATTGATGCCTTCAAACTGTGGTGCTGGAGAAGACTCGTGACAGTTCCTTGGTCAGCAAGGAGATCAAACCAGTCAATCTTAAGGGAATTCAACCCTGAATATTCACTGGACTGACTGATACTCAAGCTAAAACCCGAGTATTTTGGTCATCTGATGTGAACAGCTGACTCTGTGGAAAAGTCCCTGATGCTGGGAAAGATCAAGGGCAGAAGGAGAAGAGGGCGTCAGAGGATGAGATGGTTGGATGGCATCACTGATACAATGAACATGAATTTGGGCAAACTCCAGGAGATGGTGAGGGACAGGGAGGGCTGGTGTGCTGCAGTCCATGAAGTTGCAAGGAGTCAGACATGGCCAGGTGACTGAACAATAACAACAACAACAACATTTTGTTAGACAACATCATCTCTCTAGCTGTCTAGAGTTTTACTTACCAGACAAAATTTTGGACTTCACAGTAAGGCTAGTGATCACCAAAAGAGGCAAGACAGAACCACACAATCACTGTATTTATCAAGGATTAGAGTGCACACACAGGATGGCAATTTTCAAGCCTCTCCCTTTTGTTTTATCAATGGTGCTGTATAGAAGGAGAAGTTTTGAAACTACTGTAAAAATAAGACCAATAACTGGAAGCAGGAGGCTTAAGTCCAAACCCTGACTCCAGGGAACTCCTGACTCCAAGGAGCATTAATTGACAGGAGCTCATCAAACGCCTCCATACCTACACTGAAACCAAGCACCACACAAGGGCCAACAAGTTCCAGGGCAAGACATACCAAGCAAATTCTCCAGAAACAAAGGAACACAGCCCTGAGCTCCAAGATACAGGATGCCCAAAGTCACCCCCAAACCATAGACATCTCATAACTCATTACTGGACACTTCATTGCACTCCAGAGAGAAGAAATCCAGCTCCACCCACCAGAACACCGACACAAGCTTCCGTAACCAGGAAACCTTGACAAACCACCTGTACAAACCCAAACACAGCAGGGAAATGCCACAATAAAGAGAACTCCACAAACTGCCAGAATACAGAAAGGACACCCCAAACTCAGCAATTTAAACAAGATGAAGAGACAGAGGAATACCCAGCAGATAAAGGAACAGGATAAATACCCACCAAACCAAACAAAAGAGGAAGAGATAGGGAATCTACCTGATAAAGAATTCCAAATAATGATAGTGAAATTGATCCAAAATCTTGAAATCAAAATGGAATCACAGATAAATAGCCTGGAGACAAGGACTGACAAGATGCAAGAAAGGTTTAACAAGGACCTAGAAGAAATAAAAAAGAGTCAATATATAATGACTAATGCAAAAAGTGAAATTAGAAACACTCTGGAGGCAACAAATAGTAGAATAACAGAGGCAGAAGATAGGATTAGTGAATTAGAAGATAGAATGGTAGAAATAAATGAATCAGAGAGGATAAAAGAAAAACGAATTAAAAGAAATGAGGACAATCTCAGAGACCTCCAGGACAATACTAAACGTTACAATATTCGAATCATAGGGGTCCCAGAAGAAGAAGACAAAAAGAAAGACCATGAGAAAATACTTGAGGAGATAATAGTTGAAAACTTCCCTAAAATGGGGAAGGAAATAATCACCCAAGTCCAAGAAACCCAGAGAGTCCCAAACAGGATAAACCCAAGGCGAAACACCCCAAGACACATAGTAATCAAATTAACAAAGATCAAACACAAAGAACAAATATTAAAAGCAGCAAGGAAAAAACAACAAATAACACACAAGGGAATTCCCATAAGGATAACAGCTGATCTTTCAATAGAAACTCTTCAAGCCAGGAGGGAATGGCAAGACATACTTAAAATGATGAAAGAAAATAACCTACAGCCCAGATTATTGTACCCAGCAAGGATCTCATTCAAATATGAAGGAGAAATCAAAAGCTTTTCAGACAAGCAAAAGCTGAGAGAATTCTGCACCAACAAACCAGCTCTCCAACAAATACTAAAGGATATTCTCTAGACAGGAAACACAAAAACGGTGTATAAATTCGAACCCAAAACAATAAAGTAAATGGCAACGGGATCATACGTATCAGTAATTACCTTAAACGTAAATGGGTTGAATGCCCCAACCAAAAGACAAAGACTGGCTGAATGGATACAAAAATAAGACCCCTACATATGTTGTCTACAAGAGACCCACCTCAAAACAGGGGACACATACAGACTGAAAGTGAAGGGCTGGAAAAAGATTTTCCATGCAAATAGGGACCAAAAAAAAGCATGAGTAGCAATACTCATATCAGATAAAATAGACTTTAAAACAAAGGCTGTGAAAAGAGACAAAGAAGGTCACTACATAATGATCAAAGGATCAATCCAAGAAGAAGATATAACAATTATAAATATATATGCACCCAACACGGGAGCACCGCAATATGTAAGACAAATGCTAACAACTATGAAAGGAGAAATTAACAATACCACAATAATAGTGGGAGACTTTAATACCCCACTCACACCTATGGATAGATCAACTAAACAGAAAATTAACAAGGAAATACAAACTTTAAACGATACAATAGACCAGTTAGACCTAATTGATATCTATAGGACATTTCATCCCAAAACAATGAATTTCACCTTTTTCTCAAGCGCACATGGAACCTTCTCCAGGATAGATCACATCCTGGGCCATAAATCTAGCCTTGGTAAATTCAAAAAAATAGAAATCATTCCAAGCATCTTTTCTGACCACAATGCAGTAAGATTAGATCTAAATTACAGGAGAAAAACTATTAAAAATTCCAATATATGGAGGCTGAACAACACGCTGCTGAATAACCAACTAATCACAGAAGAAATCAAAAAAGAAATCAAAATTTGCATAGAAATGAATGAAAATGAAAACACAACAACCCAAAACCTGTGGGACACTGTAAAAGCAGTCCTAAGGGGAAAGTTCATAATAATACAGGCATACCTCAAGAAACAAGAAAAAAGTCAAATAAATAACCTAACTCTACACCTAAACCAACTAGAAAAGGAAGAAATGATGAACCCCAGGGTTAGTAGAAGGAAAGAAATCTTAAAAATTAGAGCAGAAATAAATGCAAAAGAAATAAAAGAGACCATAGCAAAAATCAACAAAGCCAAAAGCTGGTTCTTTGAAAGGATAAATAAAATTGACAAACCATTAGCCAGACTCATCAAGAAACAAAGGGAGAAAAATCAAATCAATAAAATCAGAAATGAAAAAGGAGAGATCACAACAGACAACACAGAAATACAAAGGATCATAAGAGACTACTATCAACAATTATATGCCAATAAAATGGACAACGTGGAAGAAATGGACAAATTCTTAGAAAAGTACAACTTTCCAAAACTGGACCAGGAAGAAATAGAAAATCTTAACAGACCCATCACAAGCACGGAAATTGAAACTGTAATCAAAAATCTTCCAGCAAACAAAAGCCCAGGTCCAGATGGCTTCACAGCTGAATTTTACCAAAAATTTAGAGAGGAGCTAACACCTATCCTGCTCAAATTCTTCCAGAAAATTGCAGAGGAAGGTAAACTTCCAAACTCATTCTATGAGGCCGCCATCACCCTAATACCAAAACCTGACAAAGATCCCACAAAAAAAGAAAACTACAGGCCAATATCACTGATGAACATAGATGCAAAAATCCTTAACAAAATTCTAGCAATCAGAATCCAACAACACATTAAAAAGATCATACACCATGACCAAGTGGGCTTTATCCCAGGGATGCAAGGATTCTTCAATATCCGCAAATCAATCAATGTAATACACCACATTAACAAATTGAAAAATAAAAACCATATGATTATCTCAATAGATGCAGAGAAAGCCTTTGACAAAATTCAACATCCATTTATGATAAAAACTCTCCAGAAAGCAGGAATAGAAGGAACATACCTCAACATAAAAAAAGCTATATATGACAAACCCACAGCAAACATTATCCTCAATGGTGAAAAATTGAAAGCATTTCCTCTAAAGACAGGAACAAGACAAGGGTGCCCACTTTCACCATTACAATTCAACATAGTTTTGGAAGTTTTGGCCACAGCAATCAGAGCAGACAAAGAAATAAAAGGAATCCAAATTGGAAAAGAAGAAGTAAAACTCTCACTATTTGCAGATGACATGATCCTCTACATAGAAAACCCTAAAGACTCCACCAGAAAATTACTAGAACTAATCAATGATTATAGTAAAGTTGCAGGATATGAAATCAACACACAGAAATCCCTTGTATTCCTATACACTCATAATGAGAAAACAGAAAGAGAAATTAAGGAAACAATTCCATTCACCATTGCAACGGAAAGAATAAAATACTTAGGAATATATCTACCTAAAGAAACTAAAGACCTATATATAGAAAACTATAAAACACTGGTGAAAGAAATCAAAGAGGACACTAATAGATGGAGAAATATACCGTGCTCATGGATTGGAAGAATCAATATAGTGAAAATGAGTATACTACCCAAAGCAATTTATAGATTCAATGCAATCCCTATCAAGCTACCAACAGTATTCTTCACAGAGCTAGAACAAATAATTTCACAATTTGTATGGAAATACAAAAAACCTCGAATAGCCAAAGCTATCTTGAGAAAGAAGAATGGAACTGGAGGAATCAACCTACCTGACTTCAGGCTCTACTACAAAGCCACAGTTATCAAGACAGTATGGTACTGGCACAAAGACAGAAATATAGATCAATGGAACAAAATAGAAAGCCCAGAGATAAATCCACGCACATATGGACACCTTATCTTTGACAAAGGAGGCAAGAATATACAATGGATTAAAGACAATCTCTTTAACAAGTGGTGCTGGGAAATCTGGTCAACCACTTGTAAAAGAATGAAACTAGACCACTTTCTAACACTGTACACAAGAATGAACTCAAAATGGATTAAAGATCTCAACGTAAGACCAGAAACTATAAAACTCCTAGAGGAGAACATAGGCAAAACACTCGCCGTCATACATCACAGCAGGATCCTCTATGACCCACCTCCCAGAATATTGGAAATAAAAGCAAAAATAAACAAATGGGACCTAATTAAACTTAAAAGCTTCTGCACATCAAAGGAAACTATTAGCAAGGTGAAAAGGCAGCCTTCAGAATGGGAGAAATAATAGCAAATGAAGCAACTGACAAGCAACTAATCTCAAAAATATACAAGCAATTCCTACAGCTCAACTCCAGAAAAATAAATGACCCAATCAAAAAATGGGCCAAAGAACTAAATAGACATTTCTCCAAAGAAGACATACAGATGGCTAACAAACACATGAAAAGATGCTCAACATCACTCATTATCAGAGAAATGCAAATCAAAACCACTATGAGGTACCATTTCACACCAGTCAGAACAGCTGTGATCCAAAAGTCTACAAGCAATAAATGCTGGAGAGGGTGTGGAGAAAAAGGAACCCTCTTACACTGTTGGTGGGAATGCAAACTAGTACAGCCACTATGGAGAACAGTGTGGAGATTCCTTAAAAAACTGGAAATAGAACTGCCTTATGATCCAGCAATCCCACTGCTGGGCATACACACTGAGGAAACCAGAAGGGAAAGAGACACGTGTACCCCAATGTTCATCGCAGCACTGTTTATAATAGCCAGGACATGGAAGCAACCTAGATGTCCATCAGCAGATGAATGGATAAGAAAGCTGTGGTACATATACACAATGGAGTACTACTCAGCCATTAAAAAGAATACATTTGAATCAGTTCTAATGAGGTGGATGAAACTGGAGCCTATTATACAGAGTGAAGTAAGCCAGAAAGAAAAACACCAATACAGTATACTAACGCATATATATGGAATTTAGAAAGATGGTGACAATAACCCTGTGTACGAGACAGCAAAAGAGACACTGATGTATAGAACAGTCTTTTGGACTCTGTTGGAGAGGGAGAGGGTGGGAAGATTTGGGAGAATGGGATTGAAACATGTGTAATATCATGTATGAAACGAGTTGCCAGTCCAGGTTCGATGCACGAGACTGGATGCTTGGGGCTGGTGCACTGGGACAACCCAGAGGGATGGTGTGGGGAGGGAGGAGGGTGGAGGGTTCAGGATGGGGAGCACATGTATACCTGTGGCGGATTCATTTTGATGTTTGGCAAAACTAATACAGTGTTTGAGGTTTAAAAATAAAATAAAATAAAATAAAAAAAAGTTGAAGGGTAACTTGGAACCATTTGACAGTAGATGACAACACGAAAGTTTGATGTCAGAAAACTGGCCATGTGAAGCACAGTTCAAAATACTGACTTCAATGTAAAAAACCTTAAAGAGTGCTGCCACAGGTGACCAAAAGAAAGAAAATAAAAAAGAAAACTAAAGGGAGAAAACTGAGAGAGAACTCAAACTTCAATGAGATCCTTAAAAAAAACCCTGGAGCGAAAAGACACTATAAACATCTTTGGTAGAAAAAGTTACAACATAAAACAGAAAGAACAGATGAAAAGTAGAAAATATCCCTCAAAGGGCCAGTGTGGTAGACAAATTAACTGTAAAAGATGCAAGTAATTCATAAATGAAAATATTAGGTATGATTCCTAGTACTTTAATAAGATAGTTTCTAAAACACAACTTTTCATATTTCAAACAAGAAGTCTGGTTTAAAAGGGGAGAGGTGGGGAAAATGAAAATGGATGATTAACCAAGAAGGAAAACATTGGAATAGTTATATATCATATAATATTTTATATATACAGTATGATACATTATGTACATGCAATTAAAATAATAAATGTAGACACTGTCTATTTCTTAAGGAAGATAAGAAAGAAATATTATTTGGAAGTTTAGCCTTAGCATAAAAGGTTTTAGCATTTATCTATATGGGGCTGAAAACGAAATCAAAGACGATCAGAACCCTTGTAAAGATTTTGTAAATACTGCAAAGAAACAAAACATTCAGGGAGAATGGTCCGCATTGTAGTTAATATTTCTAAAGGCTTTGCCTTTGAGAAATATGGCTGGAACCTGTGATCATGGCCCAGTCAGTAAGTATCCAACACAATGCATATGATCCTTAGTGAGTCTAATGATGAATAAAATATGAATGCTGTTCTTAAAGTTCCCTTAGTATGGTTTTTTAGTCACTAAATCTGTTGACAAGGCAAAGCCTCCTTGCCCCAGCTTAAATTTGCATCTCATTTATTCATCCAATAGGCATAATTGAACTCCTGGTATTAGGACCTGAGAATATTAAAATAAATAGAAAGGAAATGTTGCTCTCAAAGAGCAGAGTTAATGGAGAGGACGATGCATTTGTAATATCACAGTAGTGGTCATGTCTAGCTCTTCGTGGTTAATTAGGAGGGAGCCAGAGAGATAAAGAAAAATATATGTAACACTGTTTGACTATCCTGACAGGACTAAATTATGTTTTCAGTGACAAAGGCAGAGTCAGTAATAGATTTGTTCCAAGTTGAGAATGAACATTGAGCCTTCTTGGTACTATCAGGTCACCATTTTTAGTTTGAGTATGTTTGGCGATAGCCAATAATATAATTCACAAATGTGTTCTCACCATGGGAATGAAAATGGAAGGCTTGTGAAACAGGGTTCAGGACATTGGAGAGGGGTGCAAGCACAGACTATAAAGGGAAAAAGGATAAATGGCAAGAACATGAAACCTAAGAAGAAAATATTCGGCATGTGGAAAGAAAATAACTTGGGCAAAATACATGTGACAGGGAAAGTCTGAGAAGCCTGTGTCCTGCACCCAGTGGGACTTAAGGGGCTACAGTCTCTTTCTGACCTGGCATCTTCATGACTGACTGCTCCTACTTTTGGAAATATCATTAGATGGGTTATTCCTGTAGGATATCTTTTCCTAAGTGTTTTGTGAAAGACTAGTTCCATGAAATAGTAATCCATGAACATGAAAAATGGGTTCTCTGGTTAAATACATTGGGAAGCTCATCTGTTATATCAGTCATGGCCCTACAGGAAATATAATTTACTCAGATGGTTCAGGAGTTCTTAATCTCGTGTGTGTGTGTGTGTGTGTGTGTGTGTGTGTTGGGGAAGGGGGAGTGTTGAAACCCTCAGGAGTTTGGTGAAGTCAATGAAATCAATTTCAGAAAATACATAATAAAATAAGATTACAAAAGGATTCCAATTAAATTGAAATTCAATTAACAACAATATTTTTAAAACAAATATTAGTATAGGAATAAAAGTGCTTCTTCACTAACCTATTTAAATAACATGATCTAGCATCGTATCTCAAAACTAATACAGTTTCAAAGTAGTAATAATAATAAATACCCCATGAATTGCAGCACGCCAGGACTCCCTGTCCATCACCAACTCCCAGAGTTCACTGAGACTCACGTTCACCGAGTCAGTGATGCCATCCAGCCATCTCATCCTCTGTTGTCCCCTTCTCCTCTTGCCCCCAATCCCTCCCAGCATCAGAGTCTTTTCCAATGAGTCAACTCTTCGCATGAGGTGGCCAAAGTACTGGAGTTTGAGCTTTAGCATCATTCCTTCCAAAGAAATCCCAGGGCTGATCTCCTTCAGAATGGACTGGTTGGATCTCCTTGCAGCCCAAGGGACTCTCAAGAGTCTTCTCCAACACCACAGTTCAAAAGCATCAATTCTTTGGCGCTCAGCCTTCTTCACAGTCCAACTTAAATTTCTTTTAGAGGTTAGTGAAAATAAAGGAGTAATTTACTGACAACCTCAAAGCTTATTTTCTTCCCCATCCAAGTTCTCCAATCCCCTGTTTTCTATCTATAGATGTCCTTAGACCCTTAGGCTAAGAATCCCTAGGAAAAGACTTTAATGAAGAGACTGCTTAAGAAAATACAGGTAGGGTTAATAAAATAATTAAGGGATGCAGAAGTACCCAGGGAGTAGCCACAATAGGTAAGCCTGGGGCAGAAACAAGGGGAAAAGAAATCGTATTTCTAGAGCACACGGCAAGCTCTAGTCATGGATCGGAACTGCCCCAAACAGCTGTAATCATAGAGGAAGTCAGCTACTGCCAGAGAATTGTTACCAAAGCAAAAATGCTGGGAAGAAAAAATCATTCTCCTTTGCCCATTTTATCTTCTGCTGCTGCTGCTGCTGCTAAGTCGCTTCAGCAGGTGTCCTCAATTGGCCAAACCCAATAAAAGTTCAGCTGACACAGCCTGGCTGAGTCTTTTCACAGGGGACAGTCCCCAGGGGACCAGAACAGGGCACAGAAGGGTGGAAAATGAAGTGGTATGGGAAGATACACCAGGAAAACTAGCCCATTAGGTAGCTATGGTTCTTCAGGGCAGATTTTTCAGGATATTTCAATATATACTAAAAAATGTACTGTAGTTATTCAACACATGCGTTGATTATTAATTTACTAAGCAGTGGTGATCAAAGCTAACTTAGGATCCATTTTCCAAGAAACATCATGGAGCATTAACAGTCTGTAGAACAAAAGTTTCCTGATACTGCTTTAGGATTTTCTGTAGACATGTATTTTCCCTGCATCAAGTTATTTAGCTGTCTAGCCAGGGAAGCATATTAGAAAACACGTGAGAGACCAGAAAGACCAGATTTCAACTTTATTTGGCAGCAGTGAGAGTTGAGAATAAGTGTTGTGAAGAAAAAATAACTTGCCCTGCTTTTTGTCAGAGATAGTTGAGAAAGTACCCAAACTATGACAGCACTTTGGGGAGCCCATCCCCTCATACCTGGTTCAGGACTCCAAACTTCTTTGGTAGGGATTTTAGACATCCCAAGTAGTCAGCTTGTGTCCTGGACAGATGAGAGTGCTTACATGTAGCCTTTCCACTGAGAACAGTGGCTTGTGGTAACTACTCTCATCACAGGCTCTTACATTATATATCTTTTTTAAGCATCACAAATAAACTATTGTGTATCCATCGCTGCTGTTAACTAGCTCACCAGAACAGCACCTGGCCACAGATTATCCAAGAGCTAAAAATTACTTTCTTGATAGATAAGAGCAAAAAGAAGGAACTTTTGGATGATTGCTTACAGAAAGGACCCAAATCTCCATCCCCTCCTATATCCACATCGTTTGTAATGTGGCTTTACAGGTCATCCCTTTAAGTGGTAGAATATACTTCCCCCACTTCCATATCTGGGGTGGTCTTGCAACTTCTTTCAGACAATAATATATGGCAGAGATACTAGAGTTCTAGGCCCAGACCTTAATAGACCTTGCATACATCTGCTAGTTCTCTTGGAATCCTGCCCAGCTGTCAAGTGAATAAGCTTGTGGTAGGCTGCTGGAGGATGAGAGACCATGTGGATCAGAATCAAATTAGACCATGTGTCCCAGCCAAGGTCCCAGACATGCGAGAACCCTGCCAAGATCAGTAAAGCTGGCCCACAGCTGACCTAAGCAGATCATAAATTCATAAAGAAGTCTATCCCAGACAAGTGAAAGTATCCAGCAGATCCTAGCTTATATTGTTGACCTGCACAATCATGAGCACACTAAATGGATTTTGTTTTTTGGGGTGACTTGTTATACAGCGATAGCTAATTGATAAAATAAAGCACAGGATATAACTCTATCTGGTCCCAATGTACACAATATAGAAAGAAATGTGAGTAGCATAAAAAAAAATTAGGTCTTATGCACTTGAAAAATGAGAATGGGATTTTGACAGTTTATACACAATGGAAGTAGCACAAAAATTCAACTGTACACTTACAGACCCAGGCACAGTACAGGATGAGGAAGGTAACCATAAAGAGAAAAATGTAATAAAAACATACTCTTAAGCATCCTAAAACATATTTCTGAAAATCTTGAACTGATAGTTGATTTACATTGTTAGTTTCAGGTATACAACAAAGTGAATCAGTTGTACATACACATATATCCACTCTTTTTTAGATTCTGTTCCCTTATAGATCATTACAGAGTACTGAGTAGCATTCGCTGTGCTGTACAGTAGGTCCTTAATAGTTATCTATTTTATAGATGTTGTTTTACCATCAAAACAACAGTGTTTATGACCTGGAAACCTCTAGCCCCCCATGAAATCTTAGTAAGTATGCTTCTGTGAATGTGCTGGAGACTTCAGGTCATGGTCTACCTCTGGCAGCTGTGGAGAGAAATGGTGAGAATCTTTGACACAGTATACTTGTAGAAAATCTACTACTAACTCCAGATCATTTAATGAGAGGATGGGCAATGATTCAAACAATAATGGCTCCTGCCAACCAAAAAATTATTTCTCTATAAAACAGTGAAATTACCCTACCGAGGTTAAAAAAAGATTTATTTCCTTAAATAGCAAGTTTAAAGCTGTATAGGAGGACTATCTATGGGTTAAACGTTATAATGCCAATGTTAACAAAAATTTATAACATTTTTGAAAATAAGATGCAAAAATCTTTAGAATGACGGACTTCATTCAGTTAGCAATCACTAGAAAAACATGGGCTTGGCATCAGAGAATCTGAATATGAATTTTGATTCTGCCACTTGCACAATACCATCTATAAAACAGATAACTATTAAGGACCTACTGTACAGCACAGCGAATGCTACTCAGTACTCTGTAATGATCTATAAGGGAACAGAATCTAAAAAAGAGCGGATATATGTGTATGTACAACTGATTCACTTTGCTGTATACCTGAAACTAACAGTGTAAATCAACTATCAGTTCAGTTCAGTTGCTCAGTTGTGTCCAAGTCTTTGTAACCCCATGGACTGAAGCAAGCCAGGGTTCCCTGTCCATCACCAATAACTCTCGGAGCTTGCCCAAACTCATATCCATCGAGTTGGTGATGCCATCCAACCATCTCATCCTCTGTTGTCCTCTTCTCCTCCTGCCTTCAATCTTTCCCAGCATCAGGGTCTTTTCCAATAAGTCAGTTCTTTGCATCAGGTGGACAAAGTATTGGAGTTTCAGCTTCAGCATCAGTCCTTCCAATGAATATTCAAGACTAATTTCCTTTAGGATTGACTATACTCCAATAAAATGTTTTTAAAAGGAAAAATACACTAAATTGTCTTGTCCATGTTGCTTAACTTCTCTAAACCTATTTCCTGTTTTAGAAGATGGTAAGAGCAATAACTACAATAGACTCATAGGGTTATTGTGAAGATTAAATGAGGTAATGCATATCAAACAATTGACAGGGTGTCTGTCTCATAGCAAGTGTTCAATAAATCTACATTGCCAGTTCTCTATGTTGAAGGCAAGGCATAATCTCCATGAACACTTTGCTTTGGCTATCATAGTGTTTAAATTGAAAGAGTTTTATCAAAAGCTCAATCACACTCTTTGGAGGAAGTGAAAGGCATGACTGAGTTGTAGATAATAAGCAAAGTGGAGAAAGAATGCATCTTTGTTTGATGCTGTTAGTCACAGTCCAGGCACCCTCCAATTTTCAAAGGGTTGTGTTCCAAAACTTAATTTGTGAGTCACTTTCTGGAAACAATTTTATAGATGGTGGTTAGATTCTCAAGCCACCTCGGAAGAGTACATTTGGCCCATAATATGGTTGACTAAAGTACTTTAACTCTGGGTCTCAGAGCAGAGTCCCATGTGGTTAAAGACAAAGACGTAGTGAAGACGGGGAGAAGGGGTATTGTGAAGAAAAAATAAATGGATGAGAGAAAAAAACTAGTAGTTATGGCATACCCTTTAGATTCCACACACTGGACTATGTGCATAGCAGTTTTATAATTTAATGCTCATAGAATCTCCTGGACAAAGACATTTCTCTCATTCTACCTAGAACCACAATAAAACAATAGAAGTTCAGAGAGATTAATATGTCCAGTCACATAACAAGAAAATAATGAAAGTAGAGCATTTTGAATGCTGTAAAGTCAGTGACCAATCAAGGAGTGACCAGAAAAAATATTTCAGCTAAAAGACCTCAGGCTGTAGCATTTTTATAGGGGGAAGGTCCTTTCAAATTATTTGATTAAATATTACTTTACAAAAGTGTTTCTGTATGTGTATTCATACATATATACATATGATGTGTGTATTTGAATAAATATTTGATTGTAATTAAATGAAATCTGGGCAATGATATGAACTTTTTCAAACAGCACAGGAAGATATAAAATGAAAGTTAAACATCTCCCACCACCTATGGTTTTATCTGTATTCTTCCAGGAAAATGCAAATAACAAGTACTTGGGTTTCTCTGGTGGTGGCTCAGTGGTAAAGAATATGCCAGCCAATACAGGAGACTTGGGTTTGATCCCTGAGTGGGGAAGATCCTTTGGAGAAGGAAATGGTAACCCACTCCAGTATGCTTGCTTGGGAAATCCCATGGACAGAGGCACCTGGAGGGCTACAATGCGTGTGGTCGCAAAAGAGTTGGACACGACTTAGCAACTAAAGAACAACTACATACACAAAGGAGACATGTAATACATACTTTGTATATCACTTAATAATATATCTTAAAGCTCTTTATTATCACCAGTAGGTCTAACTTACTCTTCATACCGATGCAAGGTATTCTGTTCAGTACATTAGGTTGATTTATTGACAATCCCCTGTTAATAAGGTACATCTCATTCAGATATCTTAGCATCTTTTTCAAGTATATTACTAGGGTAGATCCTGAGCTGTGAAGCTGCTGGCTCAAAGGTTGTGTGAATTAGAATTTTTGATCCATAATACCAAATTTCCTTTCAGTTTCTAACTTCACTCATATTGTCTGAGATGATTTCTTTCCTCACATCCTCACCAGTACTAAACACCAGATTTTAAAATTTCTGCTGAACTCACAAGATAAAAATTTTATCTTATTTTAATTTTCATTTCTTTAATTATGTGTGATGCCTATCATTTTTATATTACTTGCCATTTGTATTTATTTTTTGTGAATTATTTTCACTTATTTACATTTTTGACCATTTTTTAAATTGACACTATTTTTTTCTTAATTATTTGTACAAACTCTTTGAAAATTAAGGAACTGGCTATTTTTCCTGGGTCCTGCATATTTTTTCCTGGAACACTTTTTAACAATCAGCCCCTTCACCTTCTTAGCAAATTTCTGATTCTGATTTGATTTTCTCTTATATTGGCTTGCAAGAGATCATGTTCTGGTTATGCTATGGCTTCCCTCATAGCTCAGTCGGTAAAGAATCTGCCTGCAATGCAGGAGACCGGGGGTTCAAGTCCTGGGTCAGGGAAAATTCCCTGGAGAAGGAAGGGGCAACCCACTCCAGCATTCTTGCCTGGGAAATCCCATGGACAGAGGAGCCTGGTAGGCTACCAACCATGGGGTCACAAAGAATAGAACACGACTTAGCAACTAAATCACCATGCTATTAAGAATATTCTGGCATGTGTGGGACTTCGCTGGTGGCTGAGTGGTAAAGAATCTGCCTGCCAACATGGGAGACATTGGTTTAATGCCTGATCTGTGAAGATCCCACATGCCACTGAGCAATTAAGCCCTTGGGCCATAACAACTGAGCTCTCGCTCTAGAGTCTGTGTTCTGCAACAAGAGAAACCACTGCAATGAGAAGCCTGTACATTGCAACTGGAGAGTAGACCCCACTCACTGCAACTAGAGAAAGCCTATACAAAGCAACAAAGACCTAGCACAAACAAAAAATAAATAAATAAAATTATTTTTTTAAAGAATATTCTGAGAGCATATGTAAAAGTTGTATGTTCTTTTATGAAGCAATGTGTGGATCACAAAAAACTGTGGAAAATTCTTAAAGAATGGGAATACCAGACCACCTTACCTGCCTCTTGTGACACCTGTATGCAGGTCAAGAAGCAACAGTTAGAACCAGACATGGAACAACAGACTGGTTCCAAATTGGGAAAGGAGCACATCAAGACTGTATATTGTCACCCTGCTTATTTAACTTATATGCAAAGTATATCATGTGAAATGCCAGGATGGAAGAAGTACAAGCTGGAATCAAGATTGTTGGGAGAAATATCAATAACCTCAGATATGCAGATGATACCATTCTTATGGCAGAAAGTGAAGAGGAACTAAAGAGCCTCTCGATGAAGGTGAAAGAGGAGAGTAAAATGCTGGCTTAAAACTCAACATTCAAAAAGCCAAGATCATGGCATCTGGTCCCATCATTTTATGGCAAATAGATGGGGGAACAATGGAAACAGTGACATATTTTATTTTCTTGGGCTGAAAAATCACTGCAGATGATGACTGCAGCCATGAAATTAAAACATGCTTGCTCCTTGAAAGGAAAGCTATGACAAACTAGATAGCGTATTAAAAAGCAGAGACATCACTTTATCAACAAAGGTTCATCTAGTCAAAGCTATGGTTTTTCCAGTAGTCATGTATGGATGTGAGAGTTGGACCATGAAGAAGGCAGAGCACTGAATAATTGATGCTTTTGAACTGTGGTGTTGGAGAAGACTCTTGAAAGTCCCTTAGACAGCAAGGAGATCAAACCAGTCAATACTAAAGTAAATCAATCCTGAATATTCATTGGAAGGACTGATGATGAAGCTGAAACTCCAATACTTTGGCCACCTGATGCAAAGAGCTGACTCATCAGAAAAGACCCTGATGCTGGGAAAGATTGAAGGCAGGAAGAGAAGGGGACGACAGAGGACAAGATGGTTGGATGGCATCACCGATTCAATGGACCTGAGCTTGAGCAAACTCCAGGAGATAATGACGGACTTGGAACCCTGGCTTGCTGCAGTCCATGGGGTCTCAAAGAGTCAGACACGACTGAGAAACTAAAAAACAACAATTTAGGATTATGTGTATTTGTGTGCATATGTTTGTTTTTGAATTTTTGTTAATTTGAGTACTCCTTCAGAGACAGACCCTTTTTGGATGAGCTAAGAAATCATTTTCTGATCCTGCAAGACTTAGAGCAATACATGGGGTCATTATTAATGGCAAGTTCATGCTACTTTGCAAAGTAGCTCATTGTGTCCTATCTGCAGCCAGTCAGCTTCTTCTGGCAATTCCCCAACCTCTGTTTCACCCCTTCATTCCAACTTTCAGGAGCATTCTGGGAATCCATAGGAGAAAATGTAAAGGTAGGGCTTGGGTCTTTGTAAACCAGTAAGAATTCCGGGGAGAAAGTTTTAACATTTTAATCAATTAGACACTGCACGAGGAAGATTCGAGGAATTTGGGACACTAACCCTCTAAACTCTGTGCCCATCCTGAGATCCTCATAAAGGCTCACATTTACTCATCTCAGTTCAGGGCTGTTCATGATTAACATTTATTTACATATTTTGAAGCTTTAAAACCATAGTCTGTCAAACAAATAATTAGTAGTTACATATTTCAAAGATCTTGGGGTTTATTCAAGTTCATGCAAAATATGTTGTATTTTTAAATAACTTTATGCTTATTTCACATTAACATCTTATCAAATAATAAGGAAAATCATCCTAACACTATGTTCAAAAGATAAAACTGACCATTCAACAGGATTAGTTTTCTCTTAAATGGTTTAAATTAGATGTCAGGACTAATTTTAATGCCATAAGAAATTCTCATCATTTTATAAATTGTCTACTTACTTTTGGGGAAATACCAGCTTTACGTTTCTGTAATAAAAAAGTAACAGTAATATGTGAATTGTATACTTCTTTGCTGATAACTTTACAGTGATCCTTGAGTATTGATTCTCTACTCTGGTGTCATTGTGTTTTATATGCTTTTCAGGTGAAAACACATTCTTCAGGCATTTAGCAACATTTAAAAATCATAATATCTATAATATTAGCATATGATCTGTAAGTGAGTGAGAGTTTAAAGAAAACCAAAATGCCCAAAACCATGAGTCACAGTTAATTATTTCCAGTTTTGCAATTTTGAGAAACTAATTTATTATATATATATATATATTTAACAAATATATATAATATTGTATATATAATAAATAATATATATAAATACATACACATGCACGTCCCCGGTGGCTCAGACTGTAAAGAATCTACCCACAATGCAGGCGACCTGGGTTCAATCCCTGGGTTGGGAAGATCCCCTGGAGAAGGGAATGGAACCCACTCCAGTATTATTGCCTGGAGAATTCCATGGACAGAGGAGCCTGGCAGGCTGCAGTCCATGGGGTCGCAGTCAGAAAAGACTAAGCGACTTTCTTTCACTTTCACACACACACACACACACACACACATGCATATCTGTACATGTGTGTGCACACTCAGTTGCTAAGTCGTGTCTGACTCTTTGCAACCCCATGGACTGTAGCCCAATAGGCTCCTCTGTCCATGGGCTTTCCCAGGCAAGAATACTGGAGTAGGTTGCCATGTCCTTCTCCTGGGGATTCCCGACCCAGGAATTAAACCAAGTCTCCTGCATTGGCAGGCAGATTCTTTACCACTAAGCTACCTGGCAACCCCTGCATATGTGCATACATCCATCCAACTATAAATATTTCCATCTATAAGTATGTGGTTCATATATATGAAGTATAGCTATAAATGAATTCATGTATAAATAGAATTAATGTATCTATGGAGTAAAAAGTACTTATAAATATATATGAACTAAATTCTTAAGACAGTATCTGAACAAAAATATATATGTACCATAATGTGTGTTATTCATTTAAAACACATATTTGAAAAGTGCTGAATATTTTTAACATCCCCTTAGTAGCAAAATGTGTTTGTGTATATTTACAAAACCCCCTTTAATACATGATGGACAAAGAAAGCATCTTATATTCAAGGGCAACTATAATCTGGTTCCATTCACGAGGGTTTAGAAAACCCTCTGGTTTTCCTTTAAAGTCTTCAGAGAACAAAGATTCTCTAGCCATAGATCTTTAATAGCTTCTGTCTAGATTCAGGTAGATGGCACGATATAAAGCATAAACACCAGATGTTAATTTGAATTTAAATGCAATTGAATTGTCCATCAAAAAGAATATCATTCCCATTTATAATCAGCCTCCCTGAAATAAATGAAAACTTACTCCTGTCTAAAACGAAGCTTAGGTCTGTTTATAGAACAGTCATCAGCTCATGCGCTTCCCCTGCTTACAGACAGAACACGCTCTTCCCTAATGGGCTTTCAAATCCATGTAACTGTCAGCAAAGAAAGAACAAACTAAATGGGCAGAAGATACTACATTAGCCAAACTTCCCTCTTCCTCCAGCAGTCGGAAGTTCTGATATAGTCTTTGTGTCCATCTGCCATTTTCCAGAATGAACTCAGACTCTATCCTGAGAAAACTGTGAAATATAAATATTCTGATGCAGTTTACCTTAATAACAAGATGAATTAGATGGGATTAGAGTTTTCTTCAGTTTTCTTGGTAGATGGTCATTTACTTGTATCTGGGCTCACTGGCTTACAGAATCCTATGAGAATTTCTAACATGCCATCTTTTTCTATCACAATTTTGTTCTGCCCATAAATAAAGAAACTAGACAAGAACAAACGCCAAATTCACCCCCATTATATGCATTCTAAACACAAGTGTCTTCAGAGTCTATAAATAAACACATTTCAGGGAATTCAGTTAAATAATCATCCGGCATGCTGTTAGCAATATTATATTGCTTTCTGACCTTCAGATATGTCTTCCTATAACCTTTTCCTCCTTTCCTATTAAATGTTCAAACCTCTCTTTGCTTTTGAAGCCTTCCAGACTCTGTGCTTTTCGACTTTGTCCTAATCCCCCCCGCCAATACTTCTTCCACTGCATCACATTGCTCTTCTCTCTGTCAACAAAATGAATCCTTGACCCTACTTCACCTTGAAAACACATTTGTTTAAGTCAGACTTTTTACACTTGAAATAGTCTAATTATTAAATAACTGCCATCTAATTTTTTTAAAAACCAAGATTCAGGCAGTGAGAGAGAAATATTCAGTCCCCATGACTAAGTCTCAGAATAATGTATTGCTTGCCATCATATTGCTTGTAATGTTTTTAACAGTTTTTGCCATTGTGACACACATGGATAACATTCTGATCAATGACACAGTCTCATAAGTAAAGCCAGGTACGGGAGCAACCACCAATGTGCCAGACATAACTACATACCACACTTTTCTTTCCCAAAAGAGAGAGTATGACAGGATGTAAATAAGTAAAACCACCATCATTATACCAGTGATTGACTGTTATAATTTCTTAAAATCAAAAGGGAAATCATTTGCAAATGTTGGCACTTTATTAACAGCAACAAATTACTCTCTGCATACCTCAGAAGTGATCACAGCTCATCAGTGTGTTGTATCTCTGTGGTTAAGACCTCTTGCAACAGACTTTCATTTTCTCATATACTTTCTCTGAACCTTGTCAGTCACCAAATGATGTTAAGCATACTACAAAACAGTCCTTTATTGATTTTGAGGCTAGGTTAACAATAAGTGAGATCAGTAAAATCAAATGAGATATATAAAAATTTTTGATTTAAAAACTAGAGACAGCTAAGCATGTAAGAACATCAGATGTGGGTGGAGTTTAGCCTAGTCATATTAGAGAAGAGGAAACCAGAAACACATTATAACACTTGGAGTTGATAAATTCATCTACCCACTTCTCAGAACTCCTGGCACCAGATGAAATCTAAAAATGCCAACTAAAATCTGCAAAGCTGTGGATGAGTGCTTGTGATACTACAGAACTGCGCCATTCAATGTGGCAGCCTGTAGCCACCTGGGGCTATTTGAATTTAAATGAAAATGAATTCAAATGTATAAAAATGAAGAACTCAATTCTGCAATCACATGAGTTACATTTACAACCTATAGTTTGAGAGCAATGCTGTCCAATGGAACTTTAAGAAAAGGGAAATGTTCTATATTTGTGCTGTCCAAGATGTATAGCCACTAACGTGGCTTTTAAACAACGTTAAAAATTCATTTTGATATTTGGCAAAACTAATACAATTATGTAAAGTTTAAAAATAAAATAAAATTAAAAAATAAAAAAAAATAAAACATAAGTCACAGTTGCTCATTCAAAAAAAAAAAAGTTTAAAAATAAAATTAAAAATAAAATAAAATAAAATAGCCAAAAAAAAATGCAGTTAGTGTAAGTGAGGAACTGAAATTTCAATTTAATTTTAAATAAGATAAATTTAAATGGTGATATGTGACTAGAGGCAACCATATAGAACATTTCCACCACTGCACAAAGTTCTATTAGACAGTGCTACTCTAGGACCATAGGATCCCTTATGCTAGAATGTGAAAGGAAGGGAAGAAAGTAAGAAATAAGGGTGGTGTTAGAGCATAAAAATAGTATTTTTTCCCCATCTACTATCTGCCAAATACTTTGCTATAGTCCTTTCATATGTCATTTCATTTAATTCTCAGATCAGATCAGATCAGTTACTCAGTCGTGTCCGACTCTTTGTTTGAGTCCACATATACACAACATCTTGCTCAAGAACATGCCATGCTCTTTCCACTACTCCTTGGCATCAATATAATCACAAATGGTATTCACACAGTCAATATAGACTTATCAGAAAAAAGAGATTAAAGAATGAGGTGTCAGGCTTCCCTAGCAGCTCAGTGGTAAAGAACCTCCTGCCAATGCAGGAGACACATGTTCGATCCCTGGTCTGGGAAGATCTGATATGCTTCTGAGCAAATAAGCCCATGCACCACAACTGTTGAGCCTGTGCTCTAGAGCCTGGGAACCACAACTACTGAGCCCACATGCTGCAACTACTGAAGCCCACACACCCTAGAGCCCATGCTCTGCACTGAGAGAACCCACAGCAATGAGGAGCTTGCTCACGGCAACAGAAAGCCCCCACTCACTGCAACTAGAGAAAAGCCTGCACCAGCAACAAAGACTAAAAACACAGCCAAAAATTAAAAATATAATTAACAAAATATATATGTAAAGAAGAATGAGGTGTCATGTCATTAAGGCACGTAAAAACAAAGGAAATGCTACTTTGTATATAAGGCAACAAACATATGAAATGTATTCTTTTGAGAGATTTTATCTACTTCAGTAGCTCAGCTGGCAAAGAATTCACCTGTAATGCAGGAGACCCTAGTTCGGATCCTGGGTCGTGAAGATCCCCTGGAGAAGGGATAGGCTACCCACTCTAGTATTCATGGGCTTCCTTGGTGGCTCAGATGGTAAAGAATCTGCCTGAAATGCAGCAGACCTGGGTTCGATCCCTGGGTTGGGAAGACCCCCTGGAGGAGGGCATGGCAACCCACTTCACTATCCTTGCCTGGAGAATCCTCATGGACAGAGAAGCCAGGTGGGCTACAGTCCATGGGGTTGCAAAGAGTTGGACCTGACTGAGCAACTAAGCACACAAAATGAATGACTGAAATTTTCATTATTAAGGGAAGCTAGAAATGAGTGAATTACCAAAAGTAAAACTGCAGTAATGGTGATCATCATAACAATAGCTATCATTTATTGAATCCTTACTGTGCTCAATAGTTGATGCTCACAATCACCCACCTCTGAAGTACAGGTGAGAGTGTCACTGTCAGAGATAAAACAGCAGTCTGAGAAGCAGAAAGGTCTGACTGACTAAACTCTTTATTATCTTCTTAAAGTGAAATTTCCATTGCCTTTTCACAGGTACACACAACAAATTGATGAAAGAATACATAATGTTCAATAGTCGGTGAAGAAATGCATTGCCACTATTCAAAGTCCTCATTTAAATTTTAATTTGCCTGTTTTTTAATTATCCTTGAATACTTACTAATTTTTTCTCTAAGCTTTATATCTGGTGATCATAATCATTTGCAAGGCTGACATTAAAATTTGTTAGGTTGGTAGGTTTGGGTGAATAACTTAATTTTCATGCACCTTTACAGCCCTGTCAGGATATTGTTAACATTAGAAAGAATCTCAGTCCATCTTGGCCTTCTTAATATTTTCTCCTTTCTAGTTTTTATCATCAGTCATAGAGGCAGAACTGCTATGGATGAGAGTACATTTAAGGAAGTAATAATGACTCTTGACTGCTTGCAATATCCATCTCATAGAGGCTGGAAATAACTTCATGAAAGCTAGTTATTAAATAATAACAATAATCCCTAGCATACGTGTTAACACCTAGCCCAATCATTGGCACATAAAACTCACCTAACAATTATTTCCTTCTCTTCCTTCCCTACTCTTATCTCCTTGGTCTGTCAAATTACAATATAAATTATGATTACAAGTATATTTGGCTTAATGCTTTCCTCTTTGATTCAAGCTCACTGCAGAAAGACAAAATTTATATTCCAAATCGTCTGTATGTATGTCTTTAGGAAAATAAGTGCCAATTCTGACTTTCAAATATCCTATAGTTACTATTTATGCTAATGTATATTTAGGCTATATATATTTCAAAAGATTATCAAATTAGGATTACACACCTAAAGAATATATATGTATCTTAAAAAGAAATATATTGGAAATATACCGCTTTATCTTATCAATGGGCTCAGACCCACTTGTAGATGTGACTGGTGATAGAAGCAAGGTCTGATACTGTAAGAGGCAATATTGCATAGGAACCTGGAATGTTAGGTCCATGAATCAAGGCAAATTGGAAGTAGTCAAACAGGAGATGGTAAGAGTGAACGTCACATTCTAGAAATCAGGGAACTAAAATGGACTGGAATGGGTGAATTTAACTCAGATGACCATTATATCTACTACTGTGGGCAAGAATCCCTTAGCAGAAATGGAGTAGCCATCATAGTCAACAAGAGTCCGAAATGCAGCACTTGGAAGCAATCTCATAAACGACATAATGATTTCAGCTTGTTTCCAAGGCAAACCATTCAATATCAATGTAATCCAAGTCTATGCCCCAACCAGTAATGCTGAAGAAGCTGAAGGTAAATGGTTCTATGAATTCCTACAAGACCGTTTACAACTAACACCCAAAAAATATATCCCTTTCATTATAGGGGACTGGAATGCAAAAGTAGGAACAGGAAAATTTGCCTGGAGGAACAGGCAAATTTAGCCTTGGAGTACAGAATGAAGTAGGGCAAAGGCTCATAGAGTTTTGCCAAGAGAATGCACTGATCATAGCAAACACCCTCTTCCAACAACACAAGAGAAGACTCTATACATGGACATCACCAGATGGTCAACACTGAAAGCAGATTGATTATACTCTTTGCAGCCAAAGACGGAGAAGCTCTATACAGTCAGCAAAAACAAGACCAGGAGCTGACTGTGGCTCAGATCATGAACTCCTTATTGCCAGATTCAGACTTAAATTGAAGAAAGTAGGGAAAACCATTAGACCATTCAGGTACGACCTAAATTAAATCCCTTACGATTATACAGTGGAAGTGAGAAATAGATTTAAGGGACTAGATCTGATAGACAGAGTGCCTGATGAACTATGGACGGAGGTTCGTGACATTGTACAGGAGACAGGGATCAAGACCATCCCCAAGAAAAAGAAATACACAAAAGCAAAATGGCTGGCTGAGGAGGCCTTACAAATAGCTGTGAAAAGAAGAGAAGCGAAAAACAAAGGAGAAAAGAAGAGATATACCCATTTGAATGCAGAGTTCCAAAGAATAGCAAGGAGAGATAAGAAAGCCTTCCTCAGCGATCAGTACAAAGAAATAGAGGAAAACAATAGAATGGGAAAGACTAGAGATCTCTTCAAGAAAATTAGAGATACCAGGGGAACATTTCATGCAAAGATGGGCACAATAAAGGACAGAAATGGTACGGACCTAACAAACACAGAAGATATTAAGTAGTGGCAACAATACACAGAAGAACTGTACAAAAAAGATCTTTTAAGACCCAGATGATCACGATGGTATAATCACTCACTTAGAGCCAGACATCCTGGAATGTGAAGTCAAGTGGGCCTTAGGAAGCATCACTACAAACAAAGCTAGTGGAGGTGATGGAATTCCAATTGAGCTATTTCAAATCCTAAAAGATGATGCTGTGAAAGTGCATAGCACTCAATATGCTAGCAAATTTGGAAAACTCAGCAGTGGCCACAGGACTGGAAAAGGTCAGTTTTCATTCCAAACCCAAAGAAAGGCCATGCCAAAGAATGCTCAAACTGCCACACAATTGCACTCATCTAACATGCTACTAAAGTAATGCTCAAAATTCTCCAAGCCAGGCTTCAGCGATATGTGAACCGTGAACTTCCAGATGTCCAAACTGGTTTAGAAAAGGCAGAGGAACCAGAGATCAAATTGCCAACATCTGCTGGATCACTGAAAAAGCAAGAGAGTTCCAGAAAAACATCTATTTCTGCTTTATTGATTATGCCAATGCCTTTGACTGTGGAAAATTCTGAAAGAGATGAGAATACCAGACCACCTGACCTGCCTCTTAAAAAATCTGTATGCAGGTCAGGACGCAACAGTTAGAACTGGACATGGAACAACAAACTGGTTCCAAATAGGAAAAGGAGTACGTCAAGGCTGTATATTGTCACTGTGCTTATTTAACTTATATGCAGAGTACTTCATGAGAAATGCTGGGCTGGATGAAGCAGAAGCTGGAGTCAAGATTGCTGGGGAAAATATCAATAACCTCAGATATGCAGATGTCACCACCTTATGGCAGAAAGTGAAGAAAAACTGAAGAGGCTTGTGATGAAAGTGAAAGAAAAGAGTGAAAATGTTGGCTTAAAGCTCAACATTCAGAAAACGAAGATCATGGCATCCAGTCCCAATACTTCATGACAAATAGATGGGTTAAAAATTGGAAAAAGTTGCAGACTTTATTTTTTTGGGCTCCAAAATCACTGCAGATGGTGACTGCAGCCATGAAATTAAAAGACACTTACTCCTCGGAAGGAAAGTTGTGACCAACCTAGACAGCATAATAAAAAGCAGAGACATTACTCTGCCAACCAAGGCCCATCTAGTCAAAGCTATGGTTTTTCCAGTACTCATGTATGGATGTGAGAGTTGTACTATAACGAAAGCTGAGCACTGAAGAATTTATGCTTTTGAAGTGTGGTGTTGGAGATAACTTTTGAAGATACCTTAGACTGCAAGGAGATCAAACCAGTCCATCCTAAAGGAGATCAGTCCTGAGTATTTATAGGAAGGACTGATGTTGAAGCTGAAACTGCAATACTTTGGCTATCTGATGCAAGGAACTGATTCATTTGAAAAGACCCTGATGCTGGTAAAGATTGAAGGGGGGAAGAGAATGGGACAACAGAGGATGAGCTGGTTGGATGGCATCACTGACTCAATGGACATGAGTTTGGGTAAACTCTGGGAGTTGTTGATAGACAGGGAGGCCTTGCATGCTGTAGTCTGTGGGGTCACAAAGAGTCAGACACGACTGAGCTACTGAACTGAACTGAACTGAAGGTGAAGAAAATATATCCTTATTTTCTGTACAAGATAACTTTAGAAACTGTACCCACTGACAGAAAAATCTATGACAGATCTTGTGCAGAGTATTATGTAACCATTACAGAGAATGAACCAGATCCAGCCTTGGTAAATTCAAAAAAATGGAAATCATTCCAAGCATCTTTTCTGACCACAATGCAGTAAGATTAGATCTCAATTACAGGAGAAAAACTATAAAAAACTCCAACATATGGAGGCTGAACAACACGCTGCTGAATAACCAACAAATCACAGAAGAAATCAAAAAAGAAATCAAAATTTGCATAGAAATGAATGAAAATGAAAACACAACAACCCAAAACCTGTGGGACACTGTAAAAGCAGTCCTAAGGGGAAAGTTCATAATAATACAGGCATACCTCAAGAAACAAGAAAAAAGTCAAATAAATAACCTAACTCTACACCTAAAGCAACTAGAAAAGGAAGAAATGACGAACCCCAGGGTTAGTAGAAGGAAAGAAATCTTAAAACTTAGAGCAGAAATAAATGCAAAAGAAATAAAAGAGACCATAGCAAAAATCAACAAAGCCAAAAGCTGGTTCTTTGAAAGGATAAATAAAATTGACAAACCATTAGCCAGACTCATCAAGAAACAAGGGAGAAAAATCAAATCAATAAAATCAGAAATGAAAAAGGAGAGATCACAACAGACAACACAGAAATACAAAGGATCATAAGAGACTACTATCAACAATTATATGCCAATAAAATGGACAACGTGGAAGAAATGGACAAATTCTTAGAAAAGTACAACTTTCCAAAACTGGACCAGGAAGAAATAGAAAATCTTAACAGACCCATCACAAGCACGGAAATTGAAACTGTAATCAAAAATCTTCCAGCAAACAAAAGCCCAGGTCCAGACGGCTTCACAGCTGAATTTTACCAAAAATTTAGAGAAGAGCTAACACCTATCCTGCTCAAACTCTTCCAGAAAATTGCAGAGGAAGGTAAACTTCCAAACTCATTCTATGAGGCCGCCATCACCCTAATACCAAAACCTGACAAAGATCCCACAAAAAAAGAAAACTACAGGCCAATATCACTGATGAACATAGATGCAAAAATCCTTAACAAAATTCTAGCAATCAGAATCCAACAACACATTAAAAAGATCATACACCATGACCAAGTGGGCTTTATCCCAGGAATGCAAGGATTCTTCAATATCCGCAAACCAATCAATGTAATACACCACATTAACAAATTGAAAAACAAAAACCATATAATTATCTCAATAGATGCAGAGAAAACCTTTGACAAAATTCAACATCCATTTATGATAAAAACTCTCCAGAAAGCAGGAATAGAAGGAACATACCTCAACATAATAAAAGCTATATATGACAAACCCACAGCAAACATTATCCTCAATGGTGAAAAAGTGAAAGCATTTCCTCTAAAGACAGGAACAAGACAAGGGTGCCCACTTTCACCATTACTATTCAACATAGTTTTGGAAGTTTTGGCCACAGCAATCAGAGCAGACAAAGAAATAAAAGGAATCCAAATTGGAAAAGAAGAAGTAAAACTCTCACTGTTTGCAGATGACATGATCCTCTACATAGAAAACCCTAAAGACTCCACCAGAAAATTACTAGAACTAATCAATGACTATAGTAAAGTTGCAGGATATAAAATCAACACACAGAAATCCCTTGCATTCCTATACACTAATAATGAGAAAACAGAAAGAGAAATTAAGCAAACAATTCCATTCACCATTGCAACGGAAAGAATAAAATACTTAGGAATATATCTACCTAAAGAAACTAAAGACCTATATATAGAAAACTATAAAACACTGGTGAAAGAAATCAAAGAGGACACTAATAGATGGAGAAATATACCATGTTCATGGATGGGAAGAATCAATACAGTGAAAATGAGTATACTACCCAAAGCAATTTATAGATTCAATGCAATCCCTATCAAGCTACCAACAGTATTCTTCACAGAGCTAGAACAAATAATTTCACAATTTGTATGGAAATACAAAAAACCTCGAATAGCCAAAGCTATCTTGAGAAAGAAGAATGGAACTGGAGGAATCAACCTACCTGACTTCAGGCTCTACTACAAAGCCACAGTTATCAAGACAGTATGGTACTGGCACAAAGACAGAAATATAGATCAATGGAACAAAATAGAAAGCCCAGAGATAAATCCACGCACATATGGACACCTTATCTTTGACAAAGGAGGCAAGAATATACAATGGATTAAAGACAATCTCTTTAACAAGTGGTGCTGGGAAATCTGGTCAACCACTTGTAAAAGAATGAAACTAGACCACTTTCTAACACCATACACAAAAATAAACTCAAAATGGATTAAAGATCTCAACGTAAGACCAGAAACTATAAAACTCCTAGAGGAGAACATAGGCAAAACACTCGCCGTCATACATCACAGCAGGATCCTCTATGACCCACCTCCCAGAATATTGGAAATAAAAACAAAAATAAACAAATGGGACCTAATTAAACTTAAAAGCTTCTGTACATCAAAGGAAACTATTAGCAAGGTGCAACGACAGCCTTCAGAATGGGAGAAAATAGCAAGTGAAGCAACTGACAAACAACTAATCTCAAAAATATACAAGCAATTCCTACAGCTCAACTCCAGAAAAATAAATGACCCAATCAAAAAATGGGCCAAAGAACTAAATAGACATTTCTCCAAAGAAGACATACAGATGGCTAACAAACACATGAAAAGATGCTCAACATCACTCATTATCAGAGAAATGCAAATCAAAACCACTATGAGGTACCATTTCACACCAGTCAGAACAGCTGTGATCCAAAAGTCTACAAGCAATAAATGCTGGAGAGGGTGTGGAGAAAAGGGAACCCTCTTACACTGTTGGTGGGAATGCAAACTAGTGCAGCCACTATGGAGAACAGCATGGAGATTCCTTAAAAAACTGGAAATAGAACTGCCTTATGATCCAGCAATCCCACTGCTGGGCATACACACTGAGGAAACCAGAAGGGAAAGAGACACATGTACCCCAATGTTCATCACAGCACTGTTTATAATAGCCAGGACATGGAAGCAACCTAAATGTTCATCAGCAGATGAATGGATAAGAAAGCTGTGGTACATATACACAATGGAGTATTACTCAGCCATTAAAAAGAATACATTTGAATCAGTTCTAATGAGGTGGATGAAACTGGAGCCTATTATACAGAGTGAAGTAAGCTGGAAAGAAAAACACCAATACAGTATACTAACGCATATATATGGAATTTAGAAAGATGGTAACAATAACCCTGTGTACGAGACAGCAAAAGAGACACTGATGTATAGAACAGTCTTATGGACTCTGTGGGAGAGGGAGACGGTGGGAAGATTTGGGAGAATGGCATTGAAACATGTAAAATATCATGTATGAAACGAGTTGCCAGTCCAGGTTCGATGCACGAGACTGGATGCTTGGGGCTGGTGCACTGGGATGACCCAGAGAGATGGTATGGGGAGGGAGGAGGGAGGAGGGTTCAGGATGGGGAACACATGTATACCTGTGGCGGATTCATTTTGATATTTCGCAAAACTAATACAATTTTGTAAAGTTTAAAAATAAAAAAATAAAAAAAATTACCATAAAAAAAGAGAGAAAGGAAAGAGATATAAAATATAAAGTTATGTGAAAACAACCAAATGTACAAGTATATGCATGCTATAATTTTTTTAAGCAACCTGAAAATCTTCACGGTTGTCAAATTAACAGATGAGAGAGTGATAGATGGATTCTGGTATGTTATTGTTATTATTATCATTAGTGTTAGGCATCATGCACACAAAAGTCAATAGTAGCTTTCTCTGTGGAGGGTAGGGTGGTGAAACATTTATATTTTATTTTGTACTTACATACAATTTAAATTTTCTTATCATGTATTATAAGAAATTATATGGGCACTGACATTTTGATCCACTTCTGTTAACCTACTTCTTTTTATTAAAAAATAGTATATATTATTTTTGTTTTGTTTTTAGTACACGTTATTTTAAAACAATCTTTTATAGTATTGACAAAAGGTTTAACTGAGCCATCATTTGCTCTGTTAAATACACATTGATAAATGACTATATTTTTGAAGGGCTGCCCTCTAAACTGACAGAGCAATACTGCTTTGGGCACATAACTACTTGGTCAAATAAACATCAACTGGTCATGATTGCCTATCCTGAAAAAAATGAAAACACAAGGCTTACATCTTCAAAGAAAGAGAAGCCATATACTATCCACTAATATGACTACTTTTAGAAACCCCACCTTATTTTGATGCAAATCTGTCTTGGATGAATTATTATTTGAAATCTATTCAAGGTCCCGCTAATGTCTGGATGTAGTAAAAGCTAAAGAAATCTCCTATTATTTTGACAAAATGCTATAGAATTTAAGATGCTAACTACATTGAAACAAATGGGAGGTCACAAGG
Source organism: Bubalus kerabau (assembly GCF_029407905.1). Taxonomy (NCBI): domain Eukaryota; kingdom Metazoa; phylum Chordata; class Mammalia; order Artiodactyla; family Bovidae; genus Bubalus; species Bubalus kerabau. The sequence continues at coordinate 68,219,070 of NC_073633.1, forward strand.
GAATAGACCTAGCACCTTTCCAGAAACAGAACACCTATTATGAGTAAAGATGTTATCTCAAGTTCTTTATTCCATTTACCTTTTTTAAAGGAAGGGAGTGTAGCAAGTATTCTTTCATGGACGAAAATCTAGTATTCATCCTGGAACAAGAACTGCCAGCCATTACATTTAAAGAGTTTGATGAGCCCTTAGCATTTGATCCTTTGGTCCAATGAATCAAACATGAGTAACAATTTCAATCTTTTCTTTTTTATACAAAAGACTAAGTCAGGACTGACAGCCTTTTAGAAACTGGCTGTCAGGGAGTTAAGTTCTGTTTTTGTTTGGCACATAAGCACTGGTGAAGATCAGTACAACAGACTTAGCCAGGCAACAGGGACCAAGAAATGATTTAAGCTTAATTAAGATTTCTTCCTCACATCCCACATTCATAGATTCATCCCACATTCATATAAATTCTTAAATAAAATAGTCAGAAATTATACAGTGTTTCCAAAATCTTTGAAAGGATAGAATGTGTTATACTGTAATAGTGAATAAATATACAAACTTTTCAAATTTGCTAGTTTCAGTGAATATCTCTTAGGGTAATCTACTTTTCATCATAGAGCATCTGAGAGAAAACTTGTTTATTACATGGTTGACACTTGTTTAGAAGCTAAAACTGGTAAATAGTCTTCCAACATTTTCAGAGGTGTACTCCATGGAAAATTTATTTCTTGAGATATTTCTTGAAGGTTAGGATCCCATGATCAAAATATTTTGGAAGCATTTTATATTATATTCTCATATGGGTAATTCACAGTATAGATCTAATTATTCCAGATTCTGAGTAGTCAAAAACATTAACCAGTTTAAATTTGCTTATGTCTTATTTCTGAATCTTTTTATCATGGAAATATTTTCCCGATATATTTATTAATATTTCATTGAATCAATATTCTATATAGACAATACTTCAGGAAACACAAGATAATTCTGTCAGTAATAATATAATGATTGTGGGTCCAGCTACCACAGAAAACAGGGAGTATCTCAAAGAGAAAGCAGATGAAAAGAGATTTACATGCTAGGTCTGTGGCCCAATTTCAGCATCCTGAAATTAGAGTAATTACGCTCCTTATTGGTAAATATTCTTGCCCTGTTTCCAACCAAATCTGGACCAGAGGCAGGGTGAAATAAACTACTAGTAGGAAAGGCGAAGCTCTTTATTTATCCCCAGAGATCAACACAATCTCATTTATAAATGAAAATAATAAACCCAGAGATATGAAAGCCAAAGACCACTCTCATGGTCAGGAGCAGTCCTGGATTGAGAACTCAGTCTTCTGAATCTGATACCAGAGTACTTCCTAGCAGCCGACACCAATTTCTGTCCATTGATGAGCAGAAAAACTATTGATTGAATCAAATATAAGTGTACATTAATGTTACTTTGGGCCCATTTAGGCCCATGATGAGAAATGCACAATTAAAGACATTTTAAAAATGCTTAATGTTTCTTCTTTGATTAATAATTTCTAGTGTGCCTAATACTTTGAACTGTAGCAGTGGACAACAATAGAATATATAGCAGTATAGAGTACTGGATAGTATAGTAGCTGGACATTACCCATCTACTGAGCACAGAAAACACAGGACAGCCTACAAGTATCTAAAGAACAAGTAAAAGTCACCTAGTCTAAATCAGCAAGAGTAGTATTAACAGTGGCAACACAATCTATCCCAGTCCAAATGGTGCTGGAGTTCAGTTCATGCTGGGGTGTGGCATGTACACACCTATGGCCACAAGATGGTCTTTTTCATATGGCTCTAAGGTCAACTGCTCCTGGGGCTTTGTGTTTCCTGTTGAATCTTTTTCACTTCAGAGACAAATACAGCCTCAGGAGAGGCTGTGGGGTCAATCCAGTTGGCCTTAATGGAAATCACAAAGTGTCCTTCATTACATAGTGAGGTGTGGGCATTCAGGGCTACACCTTGGCAAGGCTGTGTTGGCAAAGATCACATCCACCATTGGAATTTGTGCGGCTGCCAAGCATCTTCAATGACAAGACTAGTGCTGGCTCTCTTCTTGGCCAAATTAATGAGGTCAGAGCCAGAGAAGTGGGAGAACTCAAATGTACAGATGAGACCTTATTAGCCTAAGATGTCAGAGGTGCAGGACAGGGTGGTACCCAAGGCAGCCCCAAGGGTAGAGTGGGTCCTGGTTTGATGTGGATCTGGTCCACATAGCCCAAGATTACTGTAGCCAGCTTAAAATGGAAGGGGATTTTGCTTTATTTAATCTGGTGGGGGTGGGGGTGGGGGGGCGGGTTACAGAAAGGTAAAGTCCTATCATCTCTCATATGTATTTTTGGAAGATTCTAAGCATAAACTTTCATGTGATCATAGTAATAATAGGTAGAAGAAAAACAACAACAACAATAACCAGTAGTGATAGTGTAGTAGTGACACCCACTGAGTGTTTACTCCATCTCTAGCACAGTTCTAACTGCTTTGAATATGTTAACTCATTTACTCCCTATAATAATCCTGTAGTAGGAAATACGGTTTTTCTCACTTTACAAACTGTGGGAACTATAGATCAGTTAGATTCTAAACCTTGCCCCAAATCTCACAGTTTTATGTGGCAGAGAGAGAATTTAAACTCAGGGAGTCTGACTTCACAGGCTGAAGTCTTTAACCATTAAGTATATTGCCTTGTAGATGTCTACTGATGGTTAATTTCCTTATGCATTTCCGCAGTCATGCCCTCTTATCCATTATGGATTCATCCACTGTTGATTGTCAGATCTGATGAAGTATTAGAATCGCCTTAAGAACATCTTTAAAATAAACAGGGTAGTCCTCTCGCCAAGCTACTCTGCTCTGTACAAAATTAGGTAGTTTCAAAAAGCACAACAGGTTCACCTGGAGGTTCAGATCCCAGGACCCACGTTTGGGAGCCACTGATATAGAGCCTTTCTATTGTGGATGGTTGCCTTATTTATTAAAGAAACTGCCTGTGTTCAAAGAAGCCGTGAGAGGAAAGAGGACACAAAGGGTAACTAGACTGGCTAAACTAGCACCTGGTCCTGCGAAGTCTTCAAATTCCTTTCTCACACTATGAAATCCTTGAGGACAAGGACAAAACATTAGTCAAATTTGGATCTTCCATGGTGGCTAGTTGTTACTGTTCCATCACTAAGTTGCGTCCGACTCTTTGTGACCCCATGAATCATAGCAGGCCAGGCTTCCCTGTCCTTCACTATCTCCCGGAGTTTGCTCAAACTTACCCATTGAGTTGGTGATGCTATCCAATCATCTCATCCTCTGTTGCCCCCTTCTGTTCCTGCCCTCAGTCTTTTCCAGTGTCAGGGTCTTTTCCAGTCAGTCTGCTCTTCACATCAGGTGACTAAAGTATTGGAGCTTCAGCATCAGTCCTTCCAGTGACTATTCAGGGTTTATTTCTTTTAGGATTGACTACTTTGATCTCCTTTCTGTCCAAAGGACTCTCAAGAGTCCTCTCCAGCACAATTTGAAAGCATCAATTCTTTGGTGCTCAGCTCTCTTTATGATCCAATTCTCACATCTATACATGGCCAGTGGAAAAACCATAGCTTTGACTAGATAGACCTTTGTTGGCAAAGTGAATGCCTCTGCTTTTTAATATGCTGTTTAGGTTTGTCATAGCTTTCTTTCCGAGGAGCAAGTGTCTTTTAATTTCATGGCTACAGTTAATCCCCACAGTGATTTTGATGATGGCAAGGGAGTACATGTGTGCTCAGTCATGTACAACTCTTTGAGACCCCACAGCCTGTAGCCCACCAGGCTCTTCTGTCCACCGGATTTCCCAGGCAAGAATACTGGGGTGGGTTGCCATTTCCTTCTCCAGGGGATCTTCCTGACCCAGGGATTGAACCTGCATTTCCTGCTTGGCAGTCAGATTCTTTACCACTGAGCCACCTGGGAATCTCGAAACTAGTGCCTAATTCATAGTAGGTGTTCAGTTAGTATTTACTGTCTAAGTTTCTGGGTGAATATTATTGAGAAAAGGCAATAAAAGAATAGTTTTTCCAATGAGACTAAGAAGGGTCCTCTAACTAATAATTATCTATTGACCTGATTATGAAAGTCATAAATTTCTCTACAACACTGTACATAGGAGACACAGTAAGAGAACTTAATCACCATGTTATCACAAAGGAAGGAACAAGAAGGGCAAGAACAAATGGGTGCAAAGGAGGAAGCCATGTTTAAATGATGCCTGGTTTAACAAACTACATATCAATTTAGAAATTCAATATAATCACCTAGGTTTATTTGACTACATTCATTAAATAAAATGAGCATATTTTTAATTCCTTCAAGGCTGGTTCCATAGGATCCTCAAATGAATTTACCCACTCATCCTCCCTTCTACTACGGCCTAATTGGCCTACCATAGGCTAATGGGCAAGCAGTCCTCAGCAATCATTTATCTTTTTTTGAAGTCTTCTACTTAGAGCTCCCTTTAAGAATAGCAGTAGGTTTTCCCTTGAACTTATTTTCTCTCTCTTATTTGTTTGCTTTTTCAAGCATGTTGGAGAGGCTTCTTTGTTGTTTGTTTCTGAAACAAATCAAGGACACTAATTTGTTCTTTGTGGATTTTTGGAAGCTACCCCAGTGGGAGCCACTTCCTGTGACCAGGATTTCTGTCTGTGGATGATGTGGGGCAGGGAACTCAGAAAGGCTATTAAGACAGATAGGAATGCTATTGCTAGGTGAACATATTAATGCTGTAGACTGAGAAGCGGAACCCCTGATTTTGGGGAGATGCAACCGAGTACATTTAGACAAGACTACCCAAGTGCCAGCATTTACTTCTGTGCAAAGGCGTACTAAGCAGCAATTTCTGGCTGAGATGAAAAATCCTGTTCTCTTTAGACATGGGGATGTAGTACAGCTGTGACCCTGCAGGTATAGAAAAATCTTCATGGGCTCTGCAGCTAGAAGGAAGTCGACAGCTCATTTTAGGATGATGGGGAAAGTGTTCTGGCTGAGTAGTGGGTGGAAACGTTCTCAACTCGCTCTAAACCTGTACATTTTACTCCTGGCTCTGCCATTAATCGGCACTGAATCCTGGTCCAAATCACTTCATCTCCCTGCCTCCCAGGGTTCCCCCATCTGTAAAATCAACAGATCCAAACAGTTGCCCAAGTGTTCCTTTCCGTTTTAATGTGCTGCCTTCAGATTAACAAAGACACGTGCATATTTATATCTGTAAGATAAAAAGCCTTTGACAAAAAAAAAAAAAAAAGCCTTTGACTTTTTACCTTAAGCTGACTTTCAGGAAAAACAAACTATATAAGAAAATGAATGTATATTGGGAATTTATTTTTTAAAACAAACTTCAAAGTATATAGCCGGAGTTAAGTTTTATATACTTTTAAACACAGTCATCTGGGTTTCCCTGGTGGCTCAGTGGTGAAGAATCTGCTTGCCATCGCAGGAGACACAGGTTTGACCCTGGATCATGAAGATCCCTTGGAGAAGGAAATGGAACCCACACCATTATTCTTGCCTAGAAAGTTCCATGAACAAACAAGCCTGGCAGGCTATAGTCCATGGGGTTGCAAGAGTCTGACATGACTTAGCGACTAAACAACAACCCAGTCATAAACTCCAGTACTTTGGCCACCTCATGCAGAGTTGACTCATTGGAAAAGACTCTGATGCTGGGAAAGATTGGGGGCAGGAGGAGAAGGGGACGACAGAGGATGAGATGGCTGGATGGCATCACTGACTCGATGGACATGAGTTTGTGTGAACTCCGGGTGTTGGTGATGGACAGGGAGGCTTGGTGTGCTGCGATTCATGGGGTCGCAAAGAGTCAGACACGACTGAGTGACTGAACTGAACTGAAAGGATTGACAGTAACTGATATTGAATCTCAAGCCCTATAAAGACATTGAATTATCAGAAGAAAAGGCACGGAAGTATCTGTTTATGACAAAAGAAAATAAGATAAATTTTAGAAGTGTATTGAAAGGTAATATAAGATGAATAAATGCTTTTTTAAAATGCAAAACCAATTATCTTATCCTGACACAACTACTACATTTATGCATATTATCTAGACACCCAAACTGTATTTACATTGCTATAATAATGGTATACACAGAACTTCATATTTCACTATTTTCACATATATTATCTCTTAAATATACCTTGATTTTCCTACAGTATTATTTTAATGACTTCATAACATTAAACTGTGCTGATGATTTATTTATAATTTGTAAAATCATAAATTTATAAGATCATTATTTTGCTGAACTTTTAGTTTGTCTTCAAATTGTTGCTATTAATATTGATTACAATTTTTTTTTATGTTCAGCTTGTTTTGTTTCTGTTCAAATCTTCCCATAAGAGAAGAATTTTGGAGGCAATGGATATGATTAAATTTGTGGCTTTTGCTACATACAAGCTTTCATGTTACTTTATCAAGGGATTATCGGCTAATAATTCCACCAGCATACATCATTTTAACCAAAACTTCACCATCTTTAACAGTGATCATTTTTATGTTATAATATCATGCATTTCAGAACTAGTAGAGTACCAATGATGTGTATGACAAAGGGTCCTCAATAAGTATGTTTTGACCCTGCTCATTAAAACTTTGGACTTAACTTGGAGATTCATTTATTAATTCATTCACTCTAACACACTCATGCATTAACTCATGCATTCAAAAACCTTTCATTGGGCACAATAAAATAATGACAATATGTTAGGTTCTGGCTGTACAAAGTTATACTTTGCTTTAATGGCTTACTTTTTCAAAGAGAGAAATCTATGTGAAAACATATGTGGTCACTGCCATCATCCCAGTATGTTTTAGGATGTGTAAAGATGCGGGGGAGAAGACAAAAAATAGCTCATTATTTTTCTTTCATAGCATATTTTGAACAGAATATACTAGGAATCTCCAATTATCAGAACTAGTTTTTTAAATCATGTCATGAATGAGAAAACTACTTCTAAAGTTATTTTGAGAGGCAGAAAATTTGAAAAGAAATTAAGAACAAATTAAGAGCTAATACTAATTCCAAAGTTCTCCTACTTCCTCTTATATTGGCTTTCACTTCGCTTGAGTGCCCATTACAGTGTTCAAAGGGTTCAAAGCCACTTCCCAGAAGGCTCAGTGGGTAAAGAATTTGCCTGCAATGCAGGAGATGCAGAAGACGCAGGTTCAATCACTGGATCAGAAAGAGCCCCTGGAGGAGGGCATGCCAACCCACTCCAGTATTCTTACTTGGAGAATCCTACAGACAGAGGAGTCTGGCAGGCTACAGTGCACGGTGTCGCAAAGAGTCAAACACAACTGAAGTTACTAAGCACACACGCAGTGTTCAAAGCATGAAAGTGAAAGTGAAGTCATTCAGTCATGTCCGACTCTTTGCAACCCCATGGACTGTAGCCTGCCAGGCTCCTCGGTCCATGGGATTTTCCAGGCAACAGTACTGGAGTGGGTTGCCATTTCCTTCTCCAGGGGATTTTCCTGACCCAGGGATCGAACCTGGGTCTCCCACATTGTAGGCAGACGCTTTACTGTCTGAGCTACCAGGGAAGCGTAGGTACCTAATAAACTGAGCTTTTATGACTCTTTCTCCTTCATCCCTCAAGCCTGTACACTATCTTCTTTAGATTCAAATCTGAACTGAAAATTTTCATCAGTCCCACATTCCAACATCTTTAACTTCTCAATATTAATCCTCCCTCAAAAACAGCAAATACATGTATCATTAATTGAATGCTTAAAATATGCCACACACTGAATATATAAATTTTTGTCATTCTTACAAAATTTGCTTTATACAACATTTATTAGAGAAATTATATAATTGACCTAGGTCATAAAGCTGATAGGTGAGAGATTTGGGATTTCCATTAAGATGATCGCTAAACTCTGTCTTTTTTTCCTTTAAAGGATTCCCACATCTCTAACCAGGGATCATGTTGTAGTCCCTCAGCAGAGAAATCACCTAACCCCTGGACCATCAGGGAATTCCTTCTCTACTCTTCTTGGATTTTATATTGTATTATTATTGCAGTCCAACTTTGAAGAAAGGCCTAGGACCTATGCCCAGTCTCCCTACAGTGTTAACTTCCTGTTGAATGATATTCAGGGGAACCAAAATGGGGGGGAAAGAACAAACAAATGTACTAGGCAAATTTTCCTAGTATAAAACAAGTGGTCAAATCTATCAATTCCATCCATACCTTAACAGACTAGATGACTTAGAATGCTCATTATTAAATAGTCACCATTTCCACAGGGAGCTTCCCTTGTGGCTCAGCTGGTAAAGAATCCACCTGCAGTGGTGGAAGCCCTGGGTTCAATCCCTGGGTTGGGAAAATCCTCTGGAGAAGAGGGAAAGGCTACCCATTCCAGTATGCTGGCCTGGAGAATTCCATGGACTGTATAGTCCATGGGGTCGCAAAGAGTTGGGCATGACTGAGCAACTTTCACTTCACTTCATTTCCACAATGATTACCTTAATAGTATAGTATTGTGAAGATAAGACCTCATTTCTGTTATAAGCAATAAGATCTTGCCCCATATTTTATTGTCGCTCATTAATGAACTTGGACACATACAAAATGGACTCTCACACATATGAATTGTCTTCTGAAAGTGAATTTATTTCTATACCTCACATGGAGAAGTTTCAAGTCTCTACTAATACTGTAGTAGGAAGTCATAGTGCCACAGTGGGTTGAATTTTGTGCTGAATTTGACTTTAGTGCTCATGAATATCTTAAGATAATCATTTTTGAACTACAGTCAAAATTAAACAGTGCTAACTTATTTTTCAGGGCTGCAAAATCACTGCAGATGGTGACTGCAGCCATGAAATTAAAAGACGCTTACTCCTTGGAAGGAAAGTTATGACCAACCTAGATAGCATATTGAAAAGCAGAGACATTACTTTGCCAACAAAGATCCGTCTTGTCAAAGTTCTGGTCTTTCCAGTAGTCATGTATGGATGTGAGAGTTGGACTGTGAAGACAGCTGAGTACCGAAGAATTGATGCTTTTGAACTGTGGTGTTGGAGAAGACTCTTGGGAGTCCCTTGGACTGCAAGGAGATCCAACCAGTCCATTCTGAAGTAGATCAGCCCTGGGTGTTCTTTGGAAGGAATGATGCTAATGCTGAAACTCCAGTACATTGGCCACCTCATGTGAAGAGTTGACTCATTGGAAAAGACTCTGATGCTGGAAGGGATTGGGGGCAGGAGAAGGGGACGACAGAGGATGAGATGGCTGGATGGCATCACCGACTCGACGGATGTGAGTTTGAGTGAACTCCAGGAGTTGGTGATAGACAGGGAGGCCTGGTGTGCTGCGATTCATGGGGTTGCAAAGAGTCGGACATGACTGAGCAACTGAACTGAACTGAACTGAACATCTGAAGTGAGTGTCTCTCACAGTCAGTCAGTCAGTCAGTTCAGTCCCTCAGTCGTGTCCGACTCTGAGACCCCATGAATCGCAGCACACCAGCCCTCCTTGTCCATCACCAACTCCCAGAGTTTACTCAAACTCATGTCCATCAAGTCAGTGATGCCATCCAGCCATCTCATCCTCGGTCATCCCCTTCTCCTCCTGCCCCCAAACCCTCCCAGCACCAGGGTCTTTTCCAATGAGTCAATTCTTCGCATGAGGTGGCCAAAGTATTGGAGTTTCAGCTTCAGCATCAGTCCTTCCAAAGAAATCCCAGGACTGATCTCCTTTAGAATGGACTGGTTGGATCTCCTTGCAGTCCAATGGACTTTCAAGAGTCTTCTCCAGCACCACAGATCAAAAGCATCAATTCTTCGGTGCTCAGCTTTCTTCACAGTCCAACTCTCACATCCATACATGACTACTGCAAAAACCATAGCCTTGACTAGACGGACCTTTGTTGGCCAATAATGTCTCTGCTTTTTAATATGCTGTCTAGGTTGGTCATAGCTTTTCTTCCAAGGAGTTAGCATCATTTAATTTCAGGCCTGCAATCATCATCTGCAGTGATTTTGGAGCCCAAACAAATAAAGTCTGACACTGTTTCCACTGTTTCCCCGTCTATTTGTCATGAAATGATGGGACCAGATGCCATGACTTAGTTTTCTGAATGTTGAGCTTTAAGCCAACTTTTTCACTCTCCCCTTTCACTTTCATCAAGAGGCTTTTTAGTTCCTCTGCACTTTCTGCCATAAGAGTGGTGTCATCTGCGTATCTGAGGTTATTGATATTTCTCCCGGCAATCTTGATTCCAACTTGTGTTTCTTCCAGTCCAGCGTTTCTCATGATGTACTCTGCATAGAAGTTAAATAAGCAGGGTGACAATATACAGCCTTGACGAACTCCTTTTCCTATCTGGAACCAGTCTGTTGTTCCATGTCCAGTTCTAACTGTTGCTTCCTGACTTGCATACAAATTTCTCAAGAGGCAGATCAGGTGGTCTGGTATTCCCATCTCTTTCAGAAATTTCCACAGTTTATTGCGATCCCACACAGTCAAAGGCTTTGGCATAGTCAATAAAGCAGAAATAGATGTTTTTCTGCAACTCTCTTGCTTTTTCTATGATCCAGCAGATGTTGACAATTTGATCTCTGGTTCCTCTGCCTTTTCTAAAACCAGCTTGAACATCAGGAAGTTCACGGTTCACATATTGCTGAAGCCTGGCTTGGAGAATTCTGAGCATTACTTTACTAGCGAGTGAGATGAGTGCAATTGTGCGGTAATTTGAGCATTCTTTGGCATTGCCTTTCTTTGGGTTTGGAATGAAAACTGACCTTTTCCAGTCCTGTGGCCACTGCTGAGTTTTCCAAATTTGCTGGCATATTGAGTGCAGCACTTTCACAGCATCATCTTTCAGGTTTTGGAATAGCTCCACTGGAATTCCATCACCTCTACTAGCTTTGTTTGTAGTGATGCTTTCTAAGGCCGACTTGACTTCACATTCCAGGATGTTGGCTCTAGGTCAGTGATCACACCATCGTGATCATCTGGGTCTTAAAGATCTTTTTTGTACAGTTCTTCTGTGTATTCTTGCCATCTCTTCTTAATATCTTCTGCTTCTGTTAGGTCCATACCATTTCTGTCTTTTATCAAGCTCATCTTTGCATGAAATGTTCCTTTGGTATCTCTGATGCTTACTGTTACTGATAGATTCTGTATTACCAATTCTTTTGTATTATCTACTCTGTATTTTCTTCTTTCTACAATAATTATGTTCTATGCAAAAATACTGATACAAACAAGACACTAACTTACAATATTTACAGTCTCCTAAATAAACAAATAGGAATATGGGGATTCTCATAATATACACAAAGCAATGAGATTAATGCAATAACTCTTAAAACATACACATTTCAATAGTCTATTCAAATAAGCAGATTCAGAACATGATGTTGAAGATACAGGGGCACACGCTCCTTTTGAAAATAACTTAAAAAAATACTTCGGTATCTAATTGCTGCTGCTGTTTAGTAGCTAAGCCGTGTTTGACTTTTTGCGACCCCATGGACTATAACCCACTAGGCTCCTCTGTCCTTGAGATTAACCAGTCAAGAATACTAGAGTGTGCTGCTGTTTTCTTCTTCAGGTATCTAATTACATAAGCCTTTCTCATTCTTCGTTTTTTAACGAAATGAGATGGCCAGTCTCTTTGGGGAAAATGTCTCTGAGATATGTTTTATATACCTACAGTAGATAGGCTCTACTTAGAAATTCTTTGATTATGGAATTTCCCAAAGTTTGGTCAAATTTTCCTTTTTTATAAATGCAGTGATATTGGTAGTTCATCATCCAAACTCCCTGCTCCAGGAGTTCATACTGCCAAACTGCTGTGGAGCCCAGATAATTTCTATATTATTAAGCAAATCCTTCTGATATGACTCAGTAGATAATCCAGTAGATCAAACTCATGCTCACAGAAAAGATTATTAACGTGTCTTTTACATTTATTGTGTTTTTATTTTTTTCTTTGGCTTGAACGCATCCTATTTCTTAGAAAAATTAGTGCCTGTGACTTTTGTAAATAAGCTTGATACAAAGACCCATTCAGACATATGGTAGAGATTTCTGAAATGCACTCCATTCATCCTTAATGGTTTTTATCTTGAAATTCTCTTTGAAGAGTGCTATGTTAGTTCACTTTACTTCATGAAACACTTGTGTAAGTATTGTTCACTACAAACAAAGCAGCATAATGTAGAAACAAATTATTTACAAGTAAATTAAAAGGACCGAGCATTCTAAAATGCAAATTGCACAAGCTTTCTGCTAAACAGATGAACAAAACAAGTCGAAAGATGGTTTATCTTAGTTCTACGAAGACACAGACTACCTTGACTACAGCTTACATACCAACTCATTTCTTCCTTCCCTTCTCTCTGTCCCTTTAAGCACACTCAAAGAAACCATGCAGTTCTGGTGGAATAAAAAATCATTTTCATCATATTTTCTGATAGCTTTTTTCAAAACAATCAACAATTATTTTGTTGAGCACAGAAACCAGGAAACCTGGGGGTGGCATTCTAAGTTAGCTTTAGCTGAAAACTTTTACAGTTATAAATGTGTAAAATATGTTTACATGTTTATAGGGTAGTTTAAAAAACTTCCACGCACATTTAACTTATCCTCAAAATGTCAGCACAGGTGAGATAGTGAAATTAAATGGGCAATTTTATTCTAAATCCAGGTTGAAATTTTTAATGACTTTACTCCAGAGATTTTAAGCTTGTTAGAATAGTATAAAATTAATTTCCTGTATTTTAGCCACTCATTAAAATAAAATAGTTAAACATAGCTAACATTGACAGATGCTAAGAATTATAAATTAACAGTAGTACTTTGAATTTACTCCAGGCATATTTTATACTTTTTAGTAAACATTTTGTTTCCAATTGATATCTGAATTTTATTAAAATATAATATCACAGCCAGAAAAGGACTGCCAACTTCTTCCAGAAGTATGTCTTAAATTTACTTGGTTAGTTGACTGTCCTTTGTACCCTTGCCCTTTATAGTCTTATAACACTTTTCACAAACATATTTGTCTTCCCAACAATCTAACAAAGTAAGTACTCAGATATTCACACAGTGAGGAAGTGGAAGAGCTGAATTTAAATTCAGATCCTCTAATTCACTACATTGCCATTTCCCTTCTCCCACAGCATCTTAAATACATAGATAACCATCTCTGTGCTCCTTCCTTGAGGAATCTCACTTTCATCTTTACTGAACACTTTGTTTTGCTTCAGGAGGCAGCAGAATATAATGATGAAGAGTATGGTCTCTGAAATTGACCTCAGTTCCACTCCCAACCATCTGAATGTTGGATATGGTACTTAACCTCTCAAAGACTCAGTTTCATCTTCTGCCTGAAAGTGTTAACAATATGAATTTTCACAATGAGAACTAAATAAAATAATGCATGCAACTAGGTAACCTAGCACAGTGCAAGGGGTGTAGTATGAATTCCTTAAATTCAGCTAGTTTATTATTGGGCATCTCAGCTCACATCCACACACACACACACACACACACACACAAACCCTAGAATAAATCTTACACTTGTTTCTGAGAAGGTATAAAATAAGAGGGATCCTTTGCAGATTAGTGAGTTTTTATGGAAAAGAATTATTTGAGGAGTGCTTTACCAGGGTGGAGTTGACCATGAGTCAGGATGGGAAAAATAGATCTTTAGCTCTTTCTCAGTTAGGTTTTCACACTGGGACTACATAATTTTCTTGAAGGAATTGCTAAAATATCACACACACACACACAGAAACTTGGACATACCTACCTAGATATTTAAATGTTCATTCTAAAATGTATTCCAAGTAAAACAGGAATGTGGGAATTCTCTGCCATTTTGAGTGAGGTGCATGTACATGCACTCTTCCTCACATAGAGTTGTGAGTTGTGTTAAGTTCTGCCTTGTTTACCACAAAACCTCCTCTGCCCACCAAACACCTTGATGAAAAAGTAGTATTCTTTTACAGATTTTTTTAAAATTTTATTTTTAATTAGAATATAATTGCTTTACAATGTTGTGTTGGTTTCTGCCACAGAACAACATGAATCAGCCTAAGTATACATATATCCCCTCCCTCTTGAACCTCCCTCTCAACCCCACCCATCCCACCCCTCCAGGGTGTCACAGAATACCAGGATGAACTCCCTGTGTTATACAACAATTTCCCATGAGCTATCTACTTTACATATGGTAATGTATGTGTTTCAATGCTACTCTCTCAATTTGTCCCACCATCACTTTCCCCTCGTGTCCACAAATCTGTTCTCTATGTCTGCATCTCTATTGCTGCCCTACAAACAGGTTCTTACATTGATTAGTACCATTTTTCTAGATTCCATATATACGTGTTAATATATGATATATGTTTTTCTCTTTCTGACTTACTTCACCCTGTATAACAAACTCTAGGTTCATCCACCTTACTAGAACTGACTCAGATTCATTCCTTTTTAAGGCTGAGTATATTCCACTGCATTTAGGTACCACAACTTCTTTATTCAGTTATCTGTCAACAAACATCTAGAGTGCTTCCACGTCTTGCAATTGTAAAGAGTACTGCAATGAACATTGGGGTACTTGTGTTTTTTTCAATTTTGGTTTTCTCAAGGTACATGCTCAGTAATGAGATTGTTGGGTCATATGGTAGTTTTATTCCTACTTTTTAAAAGAAGCTCCATACTATTCTCCATGGTGGTTATATCAATTTACATCTCTATCAACAATGCAAGAGGGCTCCTTTTTCTCCACAACCTCTCCAGTATATATCATTTCCAGATTTTTTAATGATGACCATTCTGACTGGTGTGAGGTGTATCTTTTGATTTGCATTTCTCTTATAACGAGCAATGTTGAGCATCTCTTTGCTGGCCATCTGTATGTCTTCTTTTGAGAAATGTTTTCCACCCATTTTTTGACTGGGTTGTTTGTTTTTTCTGGTATTGAGGTGAATGAGCTGCTGGTATATTTTGGAGATTAAATCTTTGTCAGTTTTTTCATTTGCAATTATTTTCTCCCATTCTGAGGGTTGTCTTTTCATCTTGTTTATAATTCACAGGAATAGTAGAGTTCTCCAGGTGGTGTGATTCACGGTCGGTAATGAAAGCAGCTGAAACAATCCATTTTCATAAATGACTTCCCCCATCTTAATACAAACCTCTTTATTAGTCAATAGGCCCAATGAATTATCCTAACAGATTTGCTACTTCAAACATTTTAATGGGAAGGTCAGAATTAAAGAGCGAGGAACAAATGAACAAACAATTGGACTTGAAGCTGGAAACCTTCAACGGCCTTAAGAGTCAACTGTCTACTGCAAATGCTGAGTAAAGTCAAACCCAACAAGGGAAAGATACATAAGGGGTTAGTGCTGTTCTCTTCCATAGCTCTCTTTTTCCTGTTTCAAGTCCTCAGAGCAAACATTTTAGAGAAATTTCCTTCTCAACAAGGGACTCCATATTGTATCCACTGACATTTCATTACAGGTTTCAGAGAAATACAGAGACATACTGACATTAACTGCTCTCTCTCCTGTCATGATACATTTTTGTTATCCTTTGCTATGAACACTTTATAAATTTTTTGGTGCCAATAAGGCAGAATTAAAATAGGAGGGGTCTAGATTCAAAAAAATCCAAATTTGAATACTGGCACTCTTGCTTAATAATTTAAGTATCTCATCCTCCCCCAGACAAAAGAAAAAAAAAATCATCAAATTGTGAATGAGAATCCAGGTCCCTGTTTTGTATACCCATAATGTTAAAGGTTCAGCATGGAGTTATACAATGCAATAGCCTTCATAAGCAGAGGGAGTTTCAAAGATGAAAAAAAGGAGCTTTGCTGGTGGCTCAAAGGTTAAGACATTGCCTTCCAATGTAGGGGGTGTAAGTTAAATCTCTGATCAGGGAGCGAAGATCCCACATGCCTCATGGCCAAAAAACCAAAACAGAAAACAGAAAAAATATTGTAACAGATTCAATAAAGACTTTTAAAAAAATATGAAAAAGATAGGATCCTAGGTGTTATTATTTGCTCTTATTTCACTATCTTTAGATCACTATATTTAGGGAACAACATAATCTTAGCTACAATGGGATCCACATTTTTTTTTAATTTTATTTTTAAACTTTACAATATTATATTGGTTTTGCCAAATATTGAAATGAATCTGCCACAGGTATACATTTTTAAAGGAAGAAGAATATCATAAAGGTTCAGAGACAAATCCAAAGAAATGGGTTTATTACTAGGTTTGAAGTATATCCACTCAGGTTGATATGAGAAAGGGGCTGAAGGCCATAACTCTATATTAGAGCTGGGAATATATGATGTAAGTAAGACACTTAAAGGACACTAACTGGACAACCTAAGAATTCCTATATATTTATCTACATTTGAGAAGCAAGAGGTACAAACAGAAGGAATCTGAAGTCAGCATGAGCCACAGTTCCAAAGCAATTATTACTACAGAGGACTCAGCAAGAGTTCATAGGAGGTAGGTAGAAGTTTACTCATCCTATTGAGACATGCGAAAAGAAAACTTCATTTCTTTCATATGATTCTTCTTTAAGTTGCTCTAGTCCACAAACACTCACTAATTCACAATATTTTAATTATGTTCAAGCTTAAGCAATCTCCTTAAATTTAAATATCACTTCTATTCAAAATTAACTTCTCGGTAGAGCTGTTTATAAAGTCATTTTCTGGAGGATATAGTCTTTTCATTATAAATGTTCAGTATTTTGTTTCTTCCTCTTCTTCCTTTCTTCCCTGAGATAATTCCGGAATTGACCCTGGGTTTATGATAGTAAATAGAAGGGAGCTCCAATCCACACCAGAACTTCAGACATTCTCAGGTCCCTGATATAGAGTGGAAGGACCAGTTTACTCTCTATGTGGATAACCTGGAGTAAATTGAAAATATTTAACAATGGGTATGATGGTGTGATCACTCACCTAGAGCCAGACATCCTGGAATGTGAAATCAAGTCGGCCTTAGAAAGTATCACTACAAACAAAGCTAATGGAGGTGATGGAATTCCAGTGGAGCTATTTCAAATCCTGAAAGATGATGCTGTGAAAGTGCTGCACTCAATATGCCAGCAAATTTGGAAAACTCAGCAGTGGCCACAGGACTGGAAAAGGTCAGTTTTCATTCCAATCCCAAAGAAAGGCAATGCCAAAGAATGCTCAAACTATCACACAATTGCACTCATCTCACTCGCTAGTAAAGTAATGCTCAAAATTCTCCAAGCCAGGCTTCAGCAATATGTGAACTGTGAACTTCCTGATGTTCAAGCTGGTTTTAGAAAAGGCAGAGGAACTGGAGATCAAATTGCCAACATCTGCTGGATCATGGAAAAAGCAAGAAAGTTCCAGAAAAACATCTATTTCTGCTTTATTGACTATGCCAAAGCCTTTGACTGTGTGGATCACAATAAACTGTGGAAAATTCTGAAAGAGATGGGAATACCAGACTACCTGATCTGCCTCTTGAGAAATTTGTATGCAGGTCAGGAAGCGACAGTTAGAACTGGACATGGAACAACAGACTGGTTCCAAATAGGAAAAGGAGTTCATCAAGGCTGTATATTGTCACCCTGCTTATTTAACTTCTATGCAGAGTACATCATGAGAAAGTCTGGGCTGGAAGAAGCACAAGCTGGAATCAAGATTGCCGGGAGAAATATCAATAACCTCAGATATGCAGATGACACCACCCTTATGGCAGAAAGTGAAGAGGAACTCAAAAGCCTCTTGATGAAAGTGAAAGAGAAGATTGAAAAAGTTGGCTTAAAGCTCAACATTCAGAAAACGAAGATCATGGCATCCGGTCCCATCACTTCATGGGAAATAGATGGGGAAACAGTGGAAACAGTGGCAGACTTTATTTTTCTGGGCTCCAAAATCACTGCACATGGTGACTGCAGCCATGAAATTAAAAGACACTTACTCCTTGGAAGAAAACTGATGACCAACCTAGATAGCATATTGAAAAGCAGAGACATTACTTTGCCAACAAAGATCCGTCTAGTCAAGGCTATGGTTTTTCCTCTGGTTATGTATGGATGTGAGAGTTGGACTGTGAAGAAGGCTGAGCGCCGAAGAATTGATGCTTTTGAAGTGTGGTGTTGGAGAAGACTCTTGAGAGTCCCTTGGACTGCAAGGAGATCCAACCAGTCCATTCTAAAGGAGATCAGCCCTGGGATTTCTTTGGAAGGAATGATGCTAAAGCTGAAACTCTAGTACTTTGGCCACCTCATGCGAAGAGTTGACTCATTGGAAAAGACTCTGATGCTGGGAGGGATTGGGGGCAGGAGGAGAAGGGGACGACAGAGGATGAGATGGCTGGATGGTATCATTGACTCGATGAACGTGAGTCTGAGTGAACTCCAGGAGTTGATGATGGACAGGGAGTCCTGGCGTGCTGCGATTCATGGGGTCGCAGAGTCGGACACGACTGAGTGACCGAACTGAATTGAACAGCTTGGCAAACAAAATGGATGTCAGTCCAATAAAAACTATCAGAATAGACACTGAAGGTAAACAAATGATGTAAGCATGCCATTGCAGACCTGCTAAAATAATAATCCCTGTGGCTAAACCACTGAAATTTGATTGTTCCCTCTAGTCTTTTGGAAGAAAATGCTGGTGCCCTTCATTGGTGTCCACATGTACAAACCATGACTCCTAATCCTTAAGATTCCACCCATGGCAGGCAGCTTCTTCCTTCAGACTTCAGATCACCACTAATCTACTGGCTACCCTATGCCCTCATTGGGACATGTCTTCTAGATCCATTTTCAGAGGTTTCTCAACCAAGCAGCAGAGAAGGCAATGGCACCCGACTCCAGTATTCTTGCCTGAAAAGTCCCATGGACAGAGGAGCCTGGTGGGCTGCCATCTATGGGGTCGCACAGAATCAGACGCGACTGAAGCGACTTAGCAGCAGCAGCAGCAGCAGCCAAGCAGACCATCACCACCATCGCTCTACTGTTATCCAGGTCATACTGGGTCTTCTCTTAAAATCTTGCAGTTTCCTCCTAAAACCTAATATCTGGGAACCACACCTAGTATTTTTTTTTTGAACTCTGTTCTTTTTCTGATCTTGAACTCAAAAAAAAACAAGGTCAGGATCTTAAATAAATCATCCTGGTTCCCTAGTTTCGTAACTTTTTCCTGCCACAATTATTTAGGGCCAAAAGAGCGAGCTTTCCATTTCTTCTGTCTCATCTTGAGTTTGTTCTATTTCCTGGAATGCATTAAAACTCTCTGATCTATTCTACCAGTCTTGGTTCTTGATATCCTAAAAGCTAAAAGATTTAGAAAATCCTTTCTCCTAAACAATACCTGATTTTTCAAGAATATTATTGTGCTAAAGAAGTCAAGAAATTAAGCTTTGAAATGAAAAGGTGAACAGTGGACACTTTAGTTAAGATAGTACCAACTGTGTCCTTTTCTAAGGCCTCTTTACCCTGCCTCAGAAATGACACCAATATATATAAAAATTGTTCCTTTAGAAATATGAATTAGACATTGATAAAAATTGTAATTTATTTTGAAATACTAGAAAAAATACAAAGTATACATAATGATACTTAAAGCTGCTGCTGCTAAGTCGCTTCAGTCGTGTCCGACTCTGTGCGACCCCATGGATTGCAGCCTACCAGCCTTCTCCGTCCGTGGGATTCTCCAGGCAAGAACACTGGAATGGGTTGGCATTTCCTTCTCCAATGCAAGATATAATATTTACATATTCAGCAGTATATTAATTAAAGGTAGCATGGAAGTGGGGATCTTTATATTAAAAAATAAAATTAAGAAATTTTTGATAAATTGCTCAAAGCAACTAATACTTTGGCCACCTGATGCAAAGAGCCAACTCATTAGAAAAGATACTGATGATGGGAAAGACTGAAAGCAAAAGGAGAAGAGGGTGGCAGAGGATAAGATGACTGGATAGTGTCACCAACTCAGTGGACATGAATTTGAGTGAACTCCAGCAGATAGTGGAGGACAGGGAAGCCTGACATGGTGCAGTCCGTGAGGTCAAATAGAGTTGGACGTGATTTAGCAAATGAACGACAACAACAAGGCTGGAAACAGTCCTTCCACGAGTCGTGGATCATCAAGCAGGATTTGAGGGTATGCTGGGGCTTTTTTCCTTACTTATATTCTTGTTAAAGTTGAAGTTAAATCAGAGGCTGTGAATAAACCATTGTGTACTTATCTCAATTAACTCTCCACCTGCAACTCTCACTTTTAATTCCTAGCCTAGGTTTGCATCACACTCACACACACATATACACATATACACACAAACCGCTATTACAAGTTCAACCTCTGAGAGAAATTTAACAAAGCAAAGGCAGATAGAATAGCAGTCTGTACAACACCTGCAATCTAATCTAAAAATAGACTTTCGGGGGCCATTCTAATCATCCTTCTGATTTTCTTCTCTAGTCCAAGAAATTAAACAGACCAAATTTATTGCCTCCTAAAGCATAAAGTGT
Organism: Bubalus kerabau; assembly: GCF_029407905.1. Lineage (NCBI taxonomy): Eukaryota > Metazoa > Chordata > Mammalia > Artiodactyla > Bovidae > Bubalus > Bubalus kerabau. The sequence goes on from NC_073633.1 coordinate 68,239,635, forward strand.
CAGTTCATGGAAAACTAGTTAAGTTTGGCTCTCTAAACATCTAGAAAGTAACCTCTCATACAGAACACAACTTTAAATCATCACGTTCCACCACAAGAGAGTCTTCTGTTAGAGAGTAAAACCTCACAGGTTTGAGAGAAGAACAACTGTTCTCAAAAACACCAAAGTGATATTATCTTAAAAACCACTGAAAAAGCTAGAAAGCACTGTTTAAAACCAACCACCAAGCTTATTTAAATCCAAAGTACAGAAAGGTAGAGGTCCAGACTTCCCATTTGACTGCATGAATGAGGAAACATTTTCTGAATCTTTAAGTGATTATTTTTTCCCCAACGGTGCTAAGATCTACCAGTATATCCTACTCAGGATACCTTTTTTCAGGGTTTAGCATCTGGCATTTTTCTCAGTTATAAAAATTCTAATGAAAAGAAGCAGTTACACAAACCCAACCCGACAAGCTTAAGATCTTTTGTTGGTTGTCTTATATAATTGATATTACATGTATATTTAGAATAAATGGACACTGTACCTTTGTGTCTGTTTCTCCTTCTGAAATGTTTTACATTCTCTTGAACTGTGTGCAACTTTAGAAATTTACAATCATCTTACTTTTAAATACCTCAGTCTACAATATAAAAGGGCTTTGAGCTTATTTAAATAAAGACATTATACACAGCTCTGTCTCCACTCTTTCAAAATACTCAATCAATTAACATAAGCTACCTTCCAGAGGATTTACTTTAAGTGAGGTGGAAAGGAATATTATTTCAGAATCAAAGAAGAAAAAAAAAAAAGAATACAGAATGCATAGCAAACCAAACATTTGAAAAAAAAAAAAAACATTAAGACTATTCAATTTCCTCATATTTTAGAGATGGTGGTGGTGGTTTTTTTTTTTTTTTTTTACCCCTTTCAATGCATTCTGCCAATGACTGCATTCTAAACACAACAAAGGTTTCTGGGATGTCTCTGAAGGGATATAATATCCAAAATGTTGCAGTCCCACCATAGACAGAGGCTCAGGAAGTCTCTCTGCAGCCTCCAAAATATTGCAGGCTCATTTACCCTCAGGGTACAAGGAATGGGCAGCACCATTAATCATTCCCAGGGCACTTAATGCCCTGAGAACAGTTCTGAGTCCCACAGCAGCCATAGGGGTTTCTAAGAACTGAGCTGGTCTCTCACAGCTGGGCCATGCTGCCACCTGCAGGTCAGCAAGAAACACAGCTCTTCGGATGACAGTCTTCCCTCCAGTCTAGAGGAGCTACAAGGTGTGGGGTGTGTTGAATACTCCCTCCTTCTTGGGCACTTAACCCTGTTCTTCCTACTCCATAGATGCTGGGGCTTTCTTCTACTTCATTGTTCAGTTGCTTGTGGAGCAAGTGAAGCCAACAGAAATAGGGCAAGACTGGTAGCACCATAGTCTGTACTTTCCTTACCCACACCCTCATACACATTGCAGCAAATCTTTTGGAGCACCTGTTCTCTTGTTTGTCCATCAGGTTGATCGATATTAGGGGTGTCATGTTCTGTTCTAAAGACAAGACACTGTACTCACCTTTAAAATGCTCTGACTCTGGGTGAAGCAAGAGACAAAAAAATAGAGGCTCATGGCTCAGTCATGATGAGTGTTCACAATGGGTAAGTACTAGATGTTGTGGGACCCAGAGAAGGGAAATATAAACAGCTTAGGTATGAAATAATGGTAGGAAAGTCTCCAGTGGGAGGGGCTCTGCAGTGGCATAGTATAAAGAACAAGGATATGCTTTTGAAATCTGATGAGTCTATTGCAAAATCATTCAACCTTTCCAATTTTCATTTTCTTCACTTGAAAAAATTTTAGTAATAACATCTATTTTATAAAGTCATCAGAAAAAATAGAAGTTTATGCATAAATAATTGGGATAGTATATACCTCAATGCCAGATAGACATATTTAATTACAACAGTTCTGGCAGAGCAAGCTGGTCTTATATGGACAGAGAAGAAGGCTGGGGAAGACACAATATATGTGAATCACATGGGTGAGAGAACTGTGTATTCAGAGATCTTTAAGCCGTGTGTTATCACTGAAAACACTTCCGTTTCACTCCTTTTTTTTCTGTTTCTCTCTGTTCATCTCTGCTCCTTTATCCCACTCTTATTTTTTTTCTCTCCACTGCACCCCCTACCCCACCCTACTCAACATTCAAAGGAAGTAAGAATGCTGTTTGTCTGCAGGATACTAAACGTCTTTTAACTTTTCAGCTAGCTCATGACAGGAACATTTGTTTGGAGGAGAAACAGGCACCTGAAAGAATTCTATTTTCATCAAATTTTGTTCAAGCAACTCAGTAAAGAAGTTGTGGGTGACATGCTGATAAAATGCTAGCAACTGGTCTATCCCTATAGAATGCACTGGTAAGTTTGAGTGAGCTGTAGTGACATCTCCTGGTAAGAGAAAGGGAATGTCACTGGATACAAAACTTTCCAGGCCTTTACAACTTTATGATCCAAAACAATACATGAAAACATCTTTTCCAAATGAAATGTTTTTCTGTCTGAAAAAACAAGAGTTTCAAAGACAGACACACATGTATAATACTCAGGTCGGACTGATTTCCATTTTAGAAACCAGTTGACTCAAAGAAAGAAAACAGTTCTGTTTTTATTTCATGACATCAAATAACTAATTTGACCTTAAAAAATATTTCACCCACTTATTTTGGCTTTGTGTATATACAGAGCCTTATTCAACATTTTCTAAAGCTAAGAAGAAAAAATTATATGGAAGTGACTCTATGTAGAATTTTTAACCTGGTTCTTTGTGAAAGGTTGGTCCGACACTTCCTCTTGAATGCTTGAACTACCAACACTCTATCAGCTCACCCCAAGCTCACTCTATACCCCCAATACTGAAGCTTCCATTTAGTCTGAAGCATTTTTACATCTCAGGTCCCCAAATTCACATATTGCCCTTTCTCTCCACTCTCAAACTCTCTACCTCTTTCAAAATGCACTTGTGTACTGATGAGTATTGTTAAGGCCCTGTGTAAACCAGAGCTAAAATAACAAGTGTTAACAAGTTGACCTTCTATATCTCTTTTGTGACATACAAACCTCACAAATATGAAGGTAGCCCTTCTAGAAATGCAAATTCCAAGGTGACAATAGTGAAAATCTCAGTCAACCAGCCAGCCAGTCAGCCAGCCAGCCAATATTTATTCAGGATAAATACCTACCAAAGAGTCTACATGCCAGACTCTTTGGTAGGTATTCGGGGAAACAAAAATAACCATGACAGACATTGTATTTGTTTCATAGAATTTAAATTCTAGCAGCAAAATGGGGAGTGGGGAGGGTTAACAAACAAAAAGCTCAAATTATGATAAGATCTATTAAGGAAGCTCAGACCATTAAGATCAGATCCAGGTTTGATCCCGGGTTGGGAAGGTCCCTTGGAGGAGTAAATGGCAACCCACTCCAGGATTCTTGCCCAGAGAATTCCATGGACAGAGGAGCCTAGCAGGCTACAGTTCATGGAGTCTCAAAGAGTCAGACACAGCTGAGCACACTTTCACTATTAAGGAAACAATAAAATGTGGAGAGTGAAAAAAGAATAATAGGAAGTGTCCTTTAGATGACCAGAAATTAGGAAAGGACTCAGAGGAAGTAGCAAAAGCTGAGACCTGTAGGACAAGAAGAAGCTATGAGAAGAGTTGGATGTGAGTATACCAGGCACAGGATATAGCATATGCAAAGGCCCAGTGACAGAACAGGATTTGATGTTTTCATAGAAAAAAGAGAAAACAGAAATTAGCAAGAGTTAATAAAGTTGAGGAAGGTGATTATAAGGATTTTATTATTGATTCAAAGTGCAATGAGAAGTCCTTGGATGATTTTAAATAGCACTTCCCTTGTAGCTCAGTCTGCAATCTGCCTGCAATTTGGGAGACCTGGGTTCTATCCCTGGGTTGGGAAGATCCCCTGGAGAAGGAAATGGCAACCCACTCCAGTATCCTTGCTTGAAAAATCTCATGGACAGAGGAGCCTGGTGGGCTGCAGTCCATGGGGTCACAAAGAGCCAGGCACGACTGAGCGACTAAACAAAGAAGGTTATAATTTGATTTAGACCTTGACAAATACATAATAGTGTTTGCTTTAAGCTAGACATTTATTTAATACTCATAATAACATTAAAAGACAGGTATTAATACTTTTAATCTTATTTATGGGAAAATGAAAGCAAAGAGCTGTCAAGTACCTGGTCCCCAGTCTCACAGTCAGTAAATGGTAGTGCTAGAATTCACACTTGGGCTGCCCACCAGTGGGGTCCATGCTTTGAACACTATGCAATACAGCCTCTCAGATCATTATTTCTGCAACAGCAAGAGTGGGAAGAACCTGCTGAAAGCTAAGGCAATGATCCAGGCTGAAAATTATGATGTCTCACAATAGAAGGACAGCAGTAGAAATGGTGAAAATTAAATAAATGTGTGATATATTTGAGCAGTAAATTCTGAGTTTTGGTGGATTGGATGTTGCAAGCAAGAGGAATGCCTGATGGGGACCAATATTTCAATGACAGCCAAATCACCCTTTCACTATTGTGTTTATTCGGTGGACATTTTCTACGTCACCAGGATCTTCCCATCAAAAACCTTTCTCTTCCAAGCTGAGTGCATTTTCCAAGAATCTGCCATACAGAACAATTTTCATCTCAATGTCCGAAGGTTCTCTGGACATTGAGAACCTTTTAACATGGCTCATTTATTTTTCTGGTCTTTCCATATACATATAACAAAACTGCATCATGTACTTTGTATAGTTAATAGTTTTAGGGTCTTTTTTTTTACATTATATCATTATTTTAAAAAATAATTTTAAATGATGCTTAACATTCTGTCATAACAATGTACTGTACTTTATTAGCTTTTTTCCCTATCCTTGAGCTGGTCTGTTAATTTTTTTCATTATACTAACATACTTTACATAAATCTTGGCCTCAAACTATGATTATTTCTCAATACTAATCAACTAAAAATGGAAGTTCAAGATCTAAAGGAATAGTTTTATTCACTAATAAATTGCATTTACATATTTCTACATCAGATTCCACTAAATTGTAACCGTCTATATTCCACCAATGCTATGTGAGAAAATCTGCAAGAAAGTAGATGATGTGGAAGCAAATACTTCTAGGTAAGATAAATGTGGTAGTGGGTAACTGTGGAAAGGTTTTTCTGACAGCTCAGTATCAGTGAATAGGAAGAAGGGCCTTCATCTGAGAGTGAGGATGTAGACAGAGGTATCAAGAGTTTGGAAGAGACAGGAGGAAACATGATATATAGTCCCCTCGGACAGTAAATGGAACAGGCTAGTTCAGTAAGATTATCTGACAATTTTAAGAATCCATTTAAGATGAATGAATATGAAATGACAACATGGTTGTGTACCTGGATATGTTGAGCTGCATGAGTGCACACGTACAGTATAAGAGTGTTAGATTTAATCAGGATTAAACCTCCAGATCTTGATTTCTAGTCTAGACTACTAAACTGGTCTTAAGTCTAATGGAAATGCTGGGTTTCCCATGTAAGTCTCACTGTTCTTTTCTCCAGTAGCTCTGTGCCAGAGATCCCCATCTACTGCTTCTTCAGCTGCTAGAGTTGTACTTGTCCTTTTTGCTTCAAATCCCCTACTAAACTTTCCTAGACCACTCCCCTTCCACTCAAATTGAGACACACCTGTCTCACAGCTCCTGTCCTTATAGCTCCCCAAATAGCCCTTGATGATCTGTATAACTTATTTTACCACATTAACTCATTATTTTTAGTCTCCATTTGACTCAATTCTTTCAGGGAAGGACCTCTTTATTGGTTGTTTTTATGCTCATTTCCCATGTCATATGATGCACAATATATGATACACAATAAATCCTCATTCAATGTTTATTAATGAAAGTAAATGTTTGTAATTAAGGGATACATTTTTTGATAGCCTTCATCAGCAAGAAAAGAAGTTGCCTTGATCATAACCACACCACACCATAGAAGACTAGTGAAGATTTTGTCAATGACAAGCAACAGGCCTAAGATCAAATTTTTCAACTACTAATCAAAAGTGTTAAAAAAAGATAAGTATTAACTTTCACACATAGCTTAGATCTAATATCTAGTTTGTCTCTTTAGCATTGTAATGATAGTAATAACCATAATAATACTATATTTTAATAAAATTCTTTATATTTTCTAAACATTTTCAGCTTTACAATAAGACTGTAAAACATACTCACATATACACATACCTGCCCCCCAAAATGCCAAATTCAAATGCAATGGCAGGGATGCCTTCAAAGAGAAAGGGTCTTCTAAGTAAATCATTACAAAAAGATAGGCATTTCACAAATGGGTAGGAAAAGTAGAACATTCCAGGTTGAGCACAGAATGAAGAAGATGTCTGAAAGTTAATAAATTGCAAACTTATCTTTGTAGGTAGATTTATAGCTTATATAACTTTGCCATATTGAATTGTGTACAAAAATCCATAATGAATAGAAATATGCAGAATAAATGAAGAATTTACTTTTTCATTTTTATTTGGTCCTTCTAACTTAAGGCAGACAAAGACATGGTATAAATAAAAGCCAAATTTTGACCTAATAACATAACATTGGAATTGCAGATACATTCTAATTCTCTTACTGCATTCCCCATACACAAAATGTAATGAAAAGTACAGATAAAAAAGAAACGTTAATTGCCATTAGAGAATAAAATAGAATTTCCACTTAGATCTTTAAAGGCAGCTATTCTTAAAAAATTAATTCATTTGATAAATATTCAAGTTTCTTCTTGACTTTTTCTATGAGAACATTTATCCTATGCGCTCTGGATGGAAATGAATGTTACCAAATCTTTTGAGTTCAAATTCACAGCCCCAAGAGTTATTCATGCCTGAACAAACCAGTGAGGGATACTTAACTGGTCTCCAAATCTCTTAAGAATAATCTGAAGACAAATTCTTTGCCCAAATGTTATTAATTATATATTTAGCACCTTAGGTAGCTTATTTCTGAGAGTTTTTAGAGATCAAAAAGGATGTGAAAAAAGTAAAGAGAATCAAAGCTAAAACATCAATTTGAATTGAACTGCACAATGAGAATTTACTCCAGCACTTTGTTGCAATGTAATCTATAAATAACCCTCTGAGGTTCACTTGCCAATTAGGAACCATCACATGGCATGCACCTTAGATGTCAGTAGTTAATTTGCATGTCAGTGAAACATTAATTTCATGAAAATTTTAAAGCTCCCTGCACTATTTATATCATAAGTGGAAGCACAGTAAGTGTACTACATGTATTTTATTGCACCCAATGTGCTTTTTTTAAAAGGCCAAGTTTAAATGATCAGTATTTATCATAGTCTGATAGTTTGCTTCAGTTCAAGACAACAGATCTGTGTTTTAGACTTTAAATTATTTTTAACACTAACTATAATTGAGATGTCTGAAAAAAATGGTGTGTATGTGGGAGATAGAGAAGATGAAAATCAGATTTATACCCAGAGGTAGCTGGTTAAATTTGGAAGTTTAATTCAGAGTTTGTAGTCTTAGTCATAAATATGTCACCCTGGGTCAATAATTTAGTTCTTTCCCTACACCCCCCCACCACAGGTTTACTTTTTTTTTTTTTCTTTCCCTGAGTTTTTCTATAGTGAAAAAGAACGGTTTTGCGGGTGGTCCCTTCTAAAAGCTGAAAATGGTTGTTGATTCAAGCACAAAGGGAAACAACCAGTGGGCACTTAAACTTAACTACTGTATTTAAGTACCTATGGTACTTAAAACAAATATTGTATTTACATAGCAAGAAATTTCATAAACCGAGGAGTCTGGTGGGGTTTAGCTTGACACTTGGAATTGTCACACTTGTCAATCAGGTCAAGCTACTGGCTGACTGGGGAGCAAGGAGAAAAGCCAGTAGGAGAGTGAGAAAGAAGAGAAAGGGAAGAGAAATGTCTGGAAGTCTCCAGTCCATTACCACAGATTCGCAATGACTTTTCAATATTTATTTTCATCTTCACATCATCCTCAGACTATCTGGAGCTTAGTATACCCAGAGGGGAATTCTTTTTAATGAAAATATTTGGTTACTTTGCTTTACCAGTTGGTCCTATTAATAGTGTTTTCTAGAAAGTGGAAGCTGAGAATCATTAAAGATAAGGTCTAGGTTTTCAATTTAATGCAACAGATGTGTGTATATACATTGAATCATTATTAGCTAGTCTGTTATGTGTTTATGGCTTCTATATCCAGCTAGATCATAAGTATCTTTAGATCAGAAATCGTTTCCCTGACATTCCCTCAGCATTTGCAATGTTAGACCTTAATGATATTTACAGACTTAATTGTATTTCTAAACACTTATTCAAATTAATTTTGATGGTCTGTCTCCTTCCACAATGAAAAAAAAGACATCTTGACAAAGAAAATATGTAAGTAAAACAAGATAAGGTCATTCAGAAAGATAACACACAAGTGCATTCTGTAGAGCCGTATATGATCGATAAATTAGATCTCTGATTGGCTCTGAGCTTTTTAGTGGTCAAAGAGAAAGTGTGATCAGTTAAGAAATTCACATCACCCCTAAGATTAAAAATACTAATTTATCAGGGGGGAAAACTACATGTTAAAAGTATATACAATCATTAATTTGCAGTCCTTTAGATCTTCATTTCATAAATGTTTACATTTTTGTTAATCCTGTTTATCTCCATTTTCAAGATAATCTAAATGAATATTGATTATTAAAAATAAAACCTAGTGGAATACTTTTCTTCATATTAGTTTATGGGAAGGAAAACTAAATTTAAGATCTAAATGCACTAATTTGAATCACTTAACCAATCTGTTTCTGGTTGCATCTGGTTATGAAAATTGAGTGTCAAACCATCTTCCTCAGTAAACACTGAATAAGCACAACTCACAGAAGAAACTGAACTTTTTAAATAAAACTTTTCCAAAATAAGCATTGACAACTTTCATTGTTACATAAATAGAACAGTGCTCCCTCCCCTCCCACTGATACCCACTCCTGGCCCAAAAAGAAAGAAAGAAAAAACCATAAGAAAGCAGTGGGTAGTTTTCATTACTTAGTATGAAGAAAATGAATGGAATTAAAGTCATCATTGAAATGCAACAAAGCAAAGGCACTGTGATACTCTATTACTTCTACTGTTTGCCTTACCATATGTGAAGTTAGTACCTGAATTACCCAAATGTAAATTTTGTGCTTCAAAGCTTGGACTTTTAAAGGTCAAAGAAGTATTCCTCAATGAATTTTATTGAGGTGAAACCTGCGCTCTCTGTGTTAAGCTTAATTCCCACATTTTCAACAGCAAATTCCCTAACCAGACAATGCTGAAGATATTTACAGATAAACTTATGACACAGAAAAATAACAAAAGATTCAGAACCAACAGGGTATTAATTTAAAAGGCACTTAATTTTGAAGAAGAAAAGGGGATCAACAAGAACTCAGAAGGGGTCTGAATGATAGTAAGTATATAGCACAAATAATTCTCTATTTGGGGGTCCTGAGAAATTTCAGCAAGTGGTTGTGGGGTAATGAATGTTTGTAATTCATTAGCTACTATTTTAAAATGCAAAGCACACCATGACATCAATGATGTTCTTTTTAATCTCAACAAACAGGCTATTACAATTAAAGCACTTGCAAAAAGACAGTATATTTAAATATAGATTTTGATGAGATTTCAATGTTTTAATAACAATGACTTAAAAAGATTTCAAAATTCTATTGGAAGAAGAAAATGTCTTATGAGATTGGTTCAAAAATGCATGTGCTTGTATGCACCAATCTTTTATGAGTATTTAGTAACAGCCAGCATTTCTATCCTGAAAATTTCTTTTCCTCGGGATCCTGTAATAAGGTTTTAGTATATCTTTAAGAAAATAATCACTATTTACTTAAAATAACATTTTCCCAAGTAGAGAAAATAATAGCATTCTAAAGTGCTTGATTTTCTTTTCTCACTTTCCATCTTCCTTCAGCTCCTAGACAACAAAACAATGGTTCTTTCTTCATGTGGAAGAGTAAACTCCATAAACACAAATGGCTAGAGGGCCTCACAGCAGTGAAATTATGGCTTCACAAGGACTTTTTTTTTTATGAAGAAACAAGTTTAAAAGGACCTTTCTCAATTTCTCAACATACTTTAAAGTCATGCATATTTCAATGATATAATTAAACTGGCAACACTAAACATTGCTGACTGATAAATGAGGCCAAAATAATTAAGTTCTGTTCTTTGTACAATCAAGATTTAGTGTAGCAATCAATCTGGGTAAGAATTTGGAGTCTGGAGACTTCAGAAGATGAACAAGCAAGTAGCTAAAACTGGTCATGTGGGAAGCTGGTTAAATGAGTATACATTTTATACATAGCTGTGGATACCTTTCATATTTTAATCTTCATTAGAACCTGGTTGATTCATCGCTCATGTGGTCCCATACTAAGCTGGACATGGCATGCACAGAAACAAACAATAGAACTGTATAAAAGATAAGTCTGTGTATTCAATGAACACTATGGATATTTAAAATCTAAAATAATGACAGACTGAAAATATATAAGCTTTTTTTCAAAGTCAATCCCTCACTAACGAAAGACACAAAAACTGTGATAAAAAGCAATAAGGATCTAAATACTAAGAGTGATAAAAGGAGAAAGAGAACACACTATACTTTCCACATATATATTTGTGGAACTATGAGTGTGATTGGGATGCCTACTCAGGCCTTCCATTTTTATTTTCTTCTGCCTAACTCTTGCTTCCCTCCTTAGAATAAATTTTACACAGCTTTCATTACCCTAAGTAACACTACTGCAAGGGTTTCCCCTGTGGAATCAGACTATGGTCAGAGAGAGGTACTCATATTATTTCTCCTGGGGTCTGGAATTCCAGATTTCAGCAGACTGATGCACTTAGCAAGTCCATCAGGCAAGTCAAAGTAAATATAACTAGCGCAGTTAAGTAAGTGTGCTAGTAACTATTGAGATTTACAGAAATATATACACATACACATATATACACACGTACACACATATATACACATATACATATATATAATTTTTAAAACTCTCTCTTGTTGGATCAGCTTAAAAAGAAACATCCTTCTCAGGAAAATGCATCTTCCTTTGTAGTGGGCTAGGGAACAGACATCAGGATATACCTGATGTCTATCAGGTATCACTGCAATTTAGGGAATTGGGGAAACGAGTGTCCTCCTTTTCAACAAAATGAGCATACATTAGTTATGTTTTGGCATCTCCAATTAGGGATAGCTGGTTCCCTTTGACTCTGGGTGCACATGTCTGCCTCCATGAATGTCAGCATGCGGCTAGAGTGGGGGAGCAAAGTCTACACCAGCGCTTGGCCCTTTGTAAAGTGGGAATTGCACTTCCCTAAAAACTGTTTCTTTTCCCGAAACCATGCAACTCGACCAGCTGAAGGCACAGACAGAATGATAAACACACAATCCCCCAAAAGAGGGGGAAAGGGGAAAGGGTGGGGAAAAAAAAAAAAACACCCGCCCAAAAACCTTTGAAGATAAACAGGTGCTAGCAACAGAAAGCAGCCAGTTGCCAATAACACTTAAAACTCCATTTTCCTTACTCTGTAAACAAATTCAATGGGGAAATACCGCGCTGTGTTTCTGAAGGTTTAATTCGCTAGGCTGTCGCCGTGAATTAGAGTCAGATCTAAGTTTCACACTCAGCAGCTGTTTTCACTGACGACTACTGTTGCCCTCCCAGCTCCTAGAAGTCTGCTTCCAAACTAGTAAGCCCTTTCCTCCAGGCACCCTTGACCTCACTCCTCCAAGTCGTCACTTGTATGTATGGCCCCTTGAGCGGCGTCTGTCGCTCAGCCCGGCCCCAAGAACAGTAATCGCGAACAATGAGCCAGACAAGGGACCCACCCAGCGAACGCCTGCTCGCCAGCCGCGCGCGAGCCCGCCAGCGCGGGACGCTCGAGCTTCGGGGCTTTCAGCGGCCCGTCCTTTCCCTTCCAGAACCAGAGAAAAGCAAGAAGGTAGGTGGATCCCACACCCGGACTCCCGTGAGCACCCAGTCAGCCTCCCTCTCAACACCCGCTGTTAACGATGCTGTATCTAAAAAAGAAAACCAAAAAAGGGGGCGGCATGGTGGTCCGGCCGCTGCCCACCCGAATCCAACTGGCCCAGCAAGGGCGCGTAGGCACTCACTTGCGCCCGAGTCCGCGGCAGGCTGAAATCCCGAAGGATTTGGGGTGGGGGCAAGAGGTGGGGCCAGGAGCCATAAAGTGGCTTCCGCTCCTTCCCCACCCCCGCTCCCTCCCCGGCCTGGCCCGGCTCTGGGATCGGGCAGGACACAAAAGACGGGTCGCATCCGTGCCAACAACTCTGCCACCGCCTCCGTCTGCGCTGCGCAGGGCCACCCGGCGGCGGGGCTTTGCGGCCGGGTCCCGGTGCCGGCCGGGGCGCACTCAGAGGCTGGAGCATCCCTGGACGCCGGCGGAGCTCTCTGGTCCGCTTTTCGCGCGGCACCCCGCAACGGGAGCTCAGAGCTCCACAGATAAAAGAGGCTGAGGCGGCCGAGAAGAATTGAGAGAAAAGGCGAGACTTACTCGGGGGCGGACTCCCGCTTCGGACTCGGCAGGTGTCAGGCACCGCGGGCCCAGGGCTGAAGGCGCTGGCGCAGCTCCGAGCTGGGCTCCACTTGGCGAGCACGGGAAACTCCCCTCGCCCCTCGGCCCCGCGCGCGCTCCTCGCTGTCCCCGCACCGAGCGACGCAGGCACGCTCCCCACTGTCTCCTCAGCCCCGGTGGGTCTCGCTGCCCTCCTCCCCCGGTCCGCCTGCTCCCCCACAGACCACACCCTGTCACCTCAGCGGCCCTCCACTCCTTCCTCTTTGACACTTCCACCCGTTACTCCTCCGTCTGCGTCCTCCCACCCCCTCAAGCCCACGTGCTTCTGCCGCTCCGGCGGCTCCGAACTTCCCCTGCCCGAGCCCCCACCTCGACTCGGAGAACCCCACCGTCTCCAAGAGGAGACCGGGTCCAGCTCTGGGTAGCATGGCGGCTGGCTGACCTTTAGGTCCTCGCCTATGTTCCCCAGCCCCTGGTGGACACAGGACCCATCATTTTGATGTTGTTAATGCGATGGGTTAGGCATTGAGTACTATATATAAGGATGTAATTTTTGATGTGCCATTTGTCACTTTTAATATCGTAGACGTTTGTTCCCGTGTGTCACCTAGTAATTACCTAGCAGCTATTCACTGGGCGTTGGGGATGGACTGTCAGCCCAGCTTTTTCCAAATGCAAAACGCCCAGCAAAATGCCTGAACAATTTTTTTTACCCAATCCAAACCCAAAATACCATTTTCTACTGACCCCTCCCCTTTCTTTTAGCTGTTGTTATAAAAAGATTTTTATATTCACTTCTCCCTATTCTGCATAGAGATTTCTTTCCAAGGGCTCCCTCAGCACTATTCCTAGTTCCATGATAGTGCTTACCACCCATTTGGTGTTCTGCCTTCACCTGCCTCTGTTACTGGCCCATAACTTTCTCTAGGCAGAACTTTGTCATGCTGGTAACTTTCTCAGCAGCTTCTTGTATAGTCTCCACTATGTACTATATGCTCAGTATTTAAAGGAATGAAGTGTGGAATTGCATACTTGCCAGTATCCCAACTAACAGGTCATGTAGAAAACAAAGCTTTTTGCATTTTATTTGGGTGATTTTTCATGCATTCCTTAATGTAATAATTAAAACCTCATTTGTAGGTATTTCCTACTTTTTCTACCTTGGTGATGGTCATTAAGCTTGAATTGCTAAGTGTTTGAACTGAGGCTCAGTGTCTCTGCAGACTAGCATAAGCTGCCTGGGCTGATGTTCTTATATTACCATCCTGCCCTGACTATTCAGCCTGTCCTGACTGTCCAGTGCTACATCCTAAAGCTACCTACCGGATCTACAACCTGCCCAACCAGCTCTCCTCCAAAGAGAAAAATTTACCCTTTTCATACCCTCTTCTGTAACTCTTAACCCCCTTAAGTTCAAAGCAAAAAACAAAAAAAATTATCTAAGCTCAGACTGCATATAGTACTTATTATCTTAACTCTTACACTTAAAATTCTTTTGGTGTATATTTTGCCTCAGCTATCCTTGTGTCTTACACAAGGATTCTTATTTCTTTGGTTTCTTCATTGAAATAAATATTAACTAACATTTATTAGAGACAGCATGTAACAACTAGTTATTGTTCTGAGTACTTGACATATATATATGTGTATATATATATAATCTCATTTAATGCTCAACAACCCAACAACCATATGGAGACTATTTTATAAATGGAAAACAGAGGGACAGAAGAAGCAGGGTCACATAGATAGTAATGAATGAAGCAAGGATTAGATTCCTGACAATCTATTTAGAAGCTGCTGTCTAATCACCCTGCTATGTGACTTTCCACAGTCCCTTGCTCCTAATAAATGTTAGCAAATATTTTAAAATAATGAGTATTTATTTTTCTACACTTAGTTTCATAGCAGGAAAAGAAAGACAGTAATGAAATGAGAAGAATTTTACATTATCAGTGGCATATGATTGGCTCCGACACCACCAGAACTGCTTTCTTTGGGGTATCATGCCCCCCCCCCCCGTAACTGGTATTTGAAATATGTGAGGGACCCAATTCAGGCTCATGATTTCAGGTGTGTGAGACAGCAAAGGCTTCAAGGTTGGATTGCGGATCTGTCTAGTCTAAAAGGACAACCTCACCTAAACTGACTCCTGGGTAAGGCTACCAACAAGCTGATTTCCGTTCTTCAGGGACCTTGATCCATGCAAGGCATCCCCTCAGTCCCTGTGGCAGACTGAATAACGACTCCCAGAGACATCCATATCCTAATCTCTGAAATTTGTGAATGTTACCTTATGTGGCAAACAATGGGCTTTGCACATGTGGCTAGTTAAGGATCTTGAGGGCAGATTAGCCTGGATTGTCAAGGTGGGCCCTAAATGAAATCACATGTCCTTATAAGGGGGAGCCAGAGAGACGTTCAGCACAGAGGAGGAGGAGGCAGTAGGACTAGAGGCCAGGATTCGAGTAATACAGCCACAAGCCTACGAGTGCCACCAGTGCTAGAGGAAGCGAGAGAGGGATTCTCCCCAAGAGCCTCTTGAAGCAGCATGGACCTGCCTGCACGATGATTTCAGCCTGGGAAAGGGATTTTGAATTTAGCCTCTAAAACTGTATGAAAATAAATGTGTGTTGTTTCAAGCCACCAAGTTTGTGGTAATTTGTTTTAGCAGCCAAAGAAAATGAATACAATCCCCAACTCTAGAAATAATTTCTATACCTGGAAATGAAATAGAAGAAAGATCTTCCAAACAGTTGTTCAGGCCCCTCTTCTGTGGCTGGCAGAGCCAATCATTTGGGAGAGGAGAGGGGCATTTGATCCCTAGCACAATATTATAGGGACTTACCAGGTGGGTAACTCCTGCCAATGCAGGAGACACCAGAGATCCTGGTTTGATCCCTGGGTCAAGAAAATCCCCTGGAGGAGGAAATGGCAACCCACTCCAGTAATCTTGCCTGAAGAATCCCATGGAAAGAGGAGCCTGGTGGGCTATATAGTCCATGGGTTTGCAGAGAGTTGGACATGTCTGGGCACACACATAATATTATAGAAAAGTCTTCCATTTTAGGTGTTGTCATTACTTCCAAACAATAAATGCAAGCAATAACTGAGATATACTTTTATAAATCTATTTATTCTAATAATTTTTGAAGTTTTTATTATTGAACCACCAACTAAAAATCTTAATTTATCTACTTAAAATAATTGTAATATATACTGGAAGTATATATAACTTTGCTCTGTATTTCCAAGTCCCCTGTAAATGTGTTATCATACTTTCATAATTTAAAAAAAAGAAACTTGAAATTTTAAATTTGTTTCCCATTATCCATATTTATAGTCCCTAAAATGTATAATGGTTTAAAAATATATATTCTGTAATTTTCTAGTGAATAGCAAAAGTATATTTTCATTGAGTTAGATGTGTTAATCTGTAAAATGAAAAATATACATAAACTCTCCATAAACTTTGTAAACTTTTTCTCATATTTTGCCATATTTGGAATCTCAGAACAAATAAACAAAAAATGTGGCCCAGTCTTTCAAACTCTGTGAGACCCTACTAGCTGAAATTAAGAACTAGATTTTTCTATCTGCTTTTTTTTTTCTTGTTTAACTAGGGCTACCAGATAAAATAACCCAACTAAACTTGAATTTCAGATAAAAATAATAATTTTAAGTATGAATCACTGTGCCATGCAATATTTGAGACAATAAAATGTCTATTTTTCAACCTGTTGTGAGTCATCAATGTTTGGGATATGGAGACATGCTTATTCTTAATAGTTATTGTTTATCTAAAATTCAGATTTAACTGGGTACCCATATGTTTATTTTTTTCAATCAGACAAACCTGTTTGGCTTTTCTGTTGCTTGTGCATTTTCCTGTTCTTCAGCTTTCCCCTGACCCACTACCCCTCCCCACCTCAATTTTTATTAGAAGTAACTAAAATGTTTTCACTTAAAACAAGGCTAAAGTTAGATTTGATCTCTCACTGCTGGCCTAGGGCTGATGCCTTGCTCCATACAGAAGAAAAGAGAATAATGTGACTCTTCTAAGATTTGGTTGCAGAGCATAAATCTCCTCCAGGGGGAATTCCCATTGTCACACAGAAACACAGAGTGTTTCGGTCAGTTCAGTTCAGTCGGTCAGTCGTGTCCAGCTCTTGGCGACCCCATAGACTGCAGCACGCCAGGCTTCCCTGTCCATTACCAACTCCCGGAGATTACATGCTACTATTTATCATAGCATGCTACTATTTATCATACAAATAGTAGATTGGATTAAGCTGAAGACTGTTCTTTCTTTTGAACTAGTATTCCCCTGTCATTCACAGCCCTTTTGCCAGCAGTAGATGAATATTCTTTGCCCCTTTCATGTCGTTTCCAATTTCTGGCACTTGGATTTATAGAGGGTGAAATGAAAGGGGAAGGGGAGGATAGATGATAATTTGTATGACTTGTATTGAAACATAAGGGACAAATAAAGCAAGTCAGGTAAATCACTAAGTTATCTGAGATTTAGTTTCTTCTTCTGTAGAAATAGAACACAAACCCTTTACATATACTTTATAAATCTCTAAGCTCTTACTTGCACCATTTTTTACATCCTTTTTGGATGTATAATATTTTCCATTTTGAATTAAAATTAACTGGAGACTTGAGAGAGTCAGATAGTTCATGATTTGAATGTCCATGATTTGGATTTCAGTTCCTCTGCTTATTAGTTAACTTGGTAAGTTTTTAATTTCTCTAAACTAATTCTCACCCTAGAATAGAGGGATAACACTAATCACCCCATAAAGTTGTCTTGAAATTACATGAGAAAATATCTGTAAAATGTTTCACACAATATCTCATACAGAATACTCTATCAATAAATGGTAACTATTAATATTTTTTTTGCCTCACTTGATACAATGATTCCATTCAGTGCTTTATCCCCCATTCTTGGCTACTACAATGATTTGCACATATTAAGAGCTCAAAAATATTAAATGCATGAAGGGATATAAGGTAATTTATATGAAAGTGCTGTGAAATTGACAAAGTGTTGTCAAGCTTTAAGAGGTTAGTACTGATAGTAATAATTAATAAGTAATAATAGATAACACCATTGAATCTTTGATTCTGGCTCAGCTTTGAAGAACTTCTGTGCAAGAAATGTTTGATGCTTAACCTTTTTCATCTAAAAATTAAATTGGGAGAGACACTGTCTACACAACAGCAACATCTCCTGATCAATGGAAAACGGTTTATTCATTTTGCTTTGCTCAATAAAAATTACCATTCTTCCTTCAAAGACTTTTTACTCTATTTCTTTCACTGTACCTATATGAATTAGTCTTGGGTGAATTGGACACAAATATCTGCTTCCCCTCAAAAGTGGTTTTCATTTGTCTCTCCTCTATCAGAGTGCAGAGTTCAGCAGGCCACAGCCAATGTGTTGGCCCCACAGTCATCAGGAATGCAAGCTCCAACATCTCTGCACTGCCTCTTAGCTGATGATGTCTGTTGGGACTCCAGTAATCCCTTCTCCTTTATGTACCTGAGGCAGAGGGAAAAGGATAAAGGGCAAAAAGGGTAAAAAGTAAGCCCATGCAGGTGAATGTCTTCTTTAAAGAATCTTTCCCAAGTTCTACTAGATGAATTTCACTTACTTTGTGTGACAGAAGAAGCTGGGAAATGTCACTTTCAGCAGGACTCATTGCTGCCTGAATACTATTAAGTTCTGTTACTCAAGAAAAAGATGGATATTAGGCAAATACCAAATATGTTTACCATTGACATCTTCACTTTTCCCTTTCATCTTCATCCTCTAGGTCCTGGTTTGCTATCCAGTTGGCAACTCTTTGAGTGTTCTGTATCTGAATCATTTTCTCCTCTCTTTCTGTATGTCTTTTTCATTATTTCACAAATCCATTGCCTGTTCTTGTATTAGTTACTTAAGCACCCTAATGTGTGTGCTCAGTCACTTAATTGTGTCTGACTCTTTGTGACCCCATAGACTATAGCCCACCAGGCTTCTCTGTCCATGGAATTTTCCAGGTAAGAATACTGGAATGAGTTGCCATTTCCTACTCTAGGAGATCTTCCTGACCCAGGGATCAAACCTGCATCTTTTGTGTCTCCTGCATTGGCAGGTGGATTCTTTACTACTGCACCAGTTGGGAGGCCTAATCACCCTAAAGTTCCTCATATATATCATTTTTTATTCAGTTCTAAACTACTCTTACTAGCCACTATTTTTTCTCAATGCTGGCCAACTCTGCCCTTTGACTACAATCATTGACTTTACATTTTTCCACATTTAATCCAGATGCTTTCAGAGTCTTTGATCCTTTGTGATTGAGAAAACATTAGCCTCTGATATGATATCTGTTATTTGCTTCAAAATAATCCAGTGTTGGGAGGGGGGAAAAGTCAGTGATGTGTAAATGAAACAAGATTAGCCATGTCTTGAAATTATTGAATTTGATGATGGATTTGTAGGGGGTTCATTATATAATTTGGAGAAGGAAATAGCAACCCACTCCAGTATCCTTGCCTGGAAAGTCCCAGGGACAGAGGAGCCTAGTGGGCTGCAGTCCATGGGGTCACAAAAGAGTCGGGCACGACTGAGCGACTAACATTTGTATTATATCATTACTTCTAATCTTGTGCATGTTTTAAAAACTTATACAATAAAAAGTAAAGAAAGAAATGATTGCTTGAATCTCTGTTTGCAAATCTGTTGAGGTATAAAGTCCTTCCCAAAATTTATTCACAAAACTCCAGGAGGCTTACATTGTGTTGGTCACCTACACTTCTAGGATCTTCTCTCATATTGGTGTCACTCTGCCATCCACATCTTCCCATATATGATTCTCAGTCTTTTCACCAAACACACACACATACAGATAAGATACATACAAAGTAATTTGAATCAGATAGTCTTTAAGAAGAGCTATTGACCATTGAAGTCTTCAGGTGACATACTGTGTAACAATGTAAAAGACTACATTTCTCTTCATTCCTTGTGGCTATGTGTATACTTTTTCTTTTTCTTCCTCCTCACCCCCCACACTAACTGAAATACAGACTTGAATTGTAGGGGCTGAGCACCTATCATAGACAATGAGTCAATACATTTAGATGGCAGAGCGTCAGGATACAGGAGTCTAATTTTCAGAAAAACAGAGGATACCATATCAGCTCTAGACTGTCTTGGTTTTGTTTATGAACTCAAGAGAAATAAACATCTATCTTTTTAAGCCACCATTATTATGTTGCATGTGTTTTTCTATTACATGCTGCCAAACATAATCCTACTTGATATACTTACCAAAGGATTTTCTTTTTTTAAACAAGTGCAATTCTGGGCCTAAGAGAAATTATATTGTCAGATCGAAATAATTTGTTTTTTTCTTCACTTCATTACATCAAATTCTTGTATCATTCTCAGGACCAGTTACAGACTTTCTGTTTATCTCCTTGACTTGCTATTATCTGAACCAGTATAATAAATAAAGTATATTGCAAAGGTCAAATCTAAACTAAAAATTTAAATATCACATTAAAAGAAGAATACATTAATTATTTCAATCATCTCTTGTTGCTAACAAATCACTCCAAAATTTATTAGCTGAAAACAGCAGCATTTTATTATTTCTCATAGTTCTGTGAACTTACTGAGATCAATCGCATGGTTTTTCTGTTCTGCATAGTGTAGCTGAGGTCATTCAGGTGGGTATACTCGGCTGGAAGATATGCTGTGTCTGGAACATCCACTGTGACCTTTCAGCCTCTAGTGCCTTCCTTCTTCTGGCCTTTCATAATTTTGTTGTCTAGCCTGGGCATCCTTACAGCATGATGGCTGGCTTCTAAGCAAGGCTGTTCCAAGATGACAAGCCCTAATATGCAAGCACTTATTAAGACTCTCCTTGCATTAGGCTTGCTAGTTTCTAGTTGGACCAAACCTATAGATGAGAAGATTGAACACAAGGAGTTTCAGTAAATTATCCAGTCTTAGATTTAGAAAGTAGTAGAATCAGGATCTAAAACTACCTAGGCTGACTCCACCTGATAAGAGCAATTATAGTGGGGGCTACAGAGTTTGGACGGAGAAGGCAATGGCACCCCACTCCAGTACTCTTGCCTGGAAAATCCCATGGACGGAGGAGCCTGGTAGGCTGCAGTCCATGGGGTCGCTAAGAGTCGGACACGACTGAGCGACTTCACTTTCACTTTTCACTTTCATGCATTGGAGAAGGAAATGGCGACCCACTCCAGTGTTCTTGCCTGGAGAATCCCAGGGACGGGGGAGCCTGGTAGGCTTCCGTCTATGGGGTCGCACAGAGTTGGACACGACTGAAGCGACTTAGCAGCAGCAGCAGCAGCACAGAGTTTGGAACTTGATAACTGTCTATTTAACATATGTAAACTTTGACTCTCCAGTTATTTCCAATTAAAAAAACAAAAGGCAGCATATTGTGTAACTTTTCTGGGTAAAGCCATAAGTATGTTTTGAAATTTATAAGCTATAATACAAAAGCTAAAAATATGAGAGCTGCCTTATCTTAGTGTATCCTCCATAGTGCTGGGCAGTCACTGTGCCACCCAGGAGCTGTCCATGATGTGGTTGGACGCTGTGTGCCCTGGAACATGGCTGAAGCACGGCTGTTACTAGAACAATGGGGATTGGGAGGAAGGCTGTGTCTTCCTCATGTTGAATTTCCAGGCATAATGCTGCCTCCCTGAGAGCTGAGACTCACTCTTCTTGCAATGAATGCAGATGTACAGAGACACTTAGGTTGCTGGCTGAGTTTGCATGAAATCATTAGCTCATTTCAACACTACTAGAGAAGCCTGAAGGGTATGCATGAGGCACTTTAGCATTTTTAATGACATCCATTTCAGTTCACATAATTATGCCAAGGATGCAGTGGACTCAAATCAATTGTTTTAGGTAGTAAATGGAGCCCAAAACGCACTGTAATATAATTTATTTTGCAGAAATATCACAAGATACTTCACAGGTAATTATGTTTGATGTCAAAAAACACAAACCCTGGATATGAAAATGTGTTATGTAGGTTGCATTTAGAAAAGTGTTGCATAAGGTTAACGTAGTTTGCAAAGATTAGGGAAAAGGAAATTTCACAAGTAGAACTCATTTAATTAAAGCAATGACGAGGATAAAATTTTAAGGGCTTAAGAGTGAGAGGGGATTCCTGTAGGGCATCAATTCCTATTGTCCTTTGGTTTAAAACCTACTAAATACACTTAATGCATATACTAACTACAGTGACGTATTTAATATCTGTCTTTTTTTGAGTGTATACCATTTTGGTTGTCTGTGCAAACATACCCTAAATTATCTGTCCCTCCTCTCCTTTACTGCCTGTTCCATCTTCTGCTATTGCTCTCTTTCTTGTTCCCTCTGTTCTAGGCACATTGGCATCCTTGCTGTTCTTCAAACACTACTGTTCCTTATGCCTGGAACATCTTTCCCTTAGCTGTATGTACACAAAGTCTCTTAACCCCTTTCAAATATTTGCTTAAATTTCACCTTCTCCATAATGTCTTATTTAAAACTGTACCCCACCACCATCCTCAGTATTCCCAACCTCCCTCTTCTACTCTACTGTTTTTTAGAGCAAAAACCACTTTCTAATATACAACATAATTTACTGCTTTTTATTATCTCTCTGTCTCTGCTGTGTCCAACTAGAAAGCTCAACAGCAGTCTGAATCCTTTTCAGTTTCTGTTTAATGATGTACCTCAAGAGCCTAGCACATTGCCTAGCACATGGAAGATAATTAATATTTACTGAGTAAATAATAAAATTCTAGACTGTGCAATGTCTATTCTTAAATAAGCCTTCAATGGCTACATGAGTTTTTGCATTGTCATGTAGATATACCAGAGTGTAATCCTTAATAGTATGAGAAATGGAGGGTGAATTGTCAAAGAAAAAATCGGAGAAAGGATCTGCACTCCCCAGAAGCAGTGTTGTTCTGAGATAAGGTAGGTAGGGTATGATGTTCTAATGCCACAGTTCTAGTTCAACATCTCCAGTAACAGTTGTAAAAATTGTCTGGAAGAGGCATAGGGCTAAGAATGAGCAGCATGACATTTTAACTTACCTCACTTTCAAATAAATCCCTATTTAAAAACTCTGTCTTACAAAATTGTTATTTAAGGGCGTTCTTATGGATTTACTACTAATTTTTTTTAAATTTTAGTTAACAAGTTTATTTACTTTGAGGTAAGAATTTTTCAAACAAGTCTCATTAAAAAGCTTTAAGTGGTTAATACAAACTAGAATGGTATGATGAAAGTGATTTTTGGCCTATATCCAGTAGTAAATTAAAAAAAAAACCAAAATAAGCATGCATTAAGATTGATTGCCAGTGTCTCATGAACAAAGGACGTACGAGTGTGCCTATGTTTAACATCCTGGGCCTAAAAGATTTCTAAGGTCCCTTTCAGATGTATCATTCTCTGTGAAAGAAAAAGTATTGTTAGCAGAAATTCTGATAGGGGAAATTTCAAGTGAATATATTAAGGATCATAATTCATTGAAAAGTAAAGCAATGAAAATAAAGCATCATTGAAGAAAGAACTTCCATGTTAATATATGGGCTTACTGATATATATTACTTAATATATGAGGTCTCTTCTCATCTCATTAAAATATACCTGAAAAACAATCAAAAGACAGGAGGGGTGTGTATGTGTGTGTGTGTTCCTTTTTCACTTATTTATTATCTATTTCTCCAATGAGGCTGTATGTTTCATAATGGCAGGAACCATATCTGATTAGTTCTCTAGTCTCTAAGCATAACAGAAATTATTAAATATATTTTAAATGCATGAGTTGTAAAGATTGGTGCTTTTGCAACATGATCTAAAGGAGGAGGTCATAACATTTTGGTGGGAAAATAGTGGCAAGAAAATCATCATTTTGATTCAGATTTTTTTCCTTCTCTGACAGCTGCAATTATAACAAGTGTTTCTATTAACAAGTCATAGACCAATAGTAAATAGTTACTTTTTTCAATTTTTCACTGAGAAGTATTAAGGAAGTATTAAGGAAGTCCTAGGAGTAGAGAAAACTGGAAATTCATTCATTATGCTGTGCCCTACTCCAATTATGTGTAGCATCATTTGGGTTTCAGTTTAAATACATTTATTTTAAATGCATATTTCTAAGCAATTAACTTCAAAAAATAAATTATTAAAATATGCGAAAAACTTGACAACTTCCAAGAAATTAAAAATAAGATTTCTACCTAGCAAACTAAAAAGAAAAGCCAATTAAGCAAAGTTTACAAATTTAAAGGCAGAAGTAAAGAGTAGGTAGTAAGCAAAAAAAAAAAAAAAAAGAAGTTTTAAAACTGAGATTAAGTATATTATGACATTTATATGTGAGTTAAACTCCTCTGTTAACAGCAAATGCAAAAAAGAAAGAAAGAGATGGAGGTAGAAGTCACAATAATAATATCAAAATGGAACTCAAGGGGAAAAAGATATTGAACAAGACAGTGGAAAATTCTACTGATAAAATCCATTATAAAAGGATAACAGTAATAAATCTCCATGAAGACAAATTATAGCAAAAAATATTAGAAATAATTTGACATAAAAAACAATTACAGTAAAGTGCCTTTGCTTAGTACTATCACACTATGACTAATCAAGACACAAAGTGATTATGCACAGACACTTATGAGTAATATCACTGTATACTCACAGATAGAAAATATATATTTTGTCAAATGCCTGAGGAATGGTTATAAAATTATTCATATCTAAAGCCATTCAAAAACCTCAACTTTCTGAAAAATGGAAACTGGATGGGCAAGATTACATCTTTTGTCCAAGAATAAACAAAACTAAAAATTAATTAAGATTCCATTAGATACCAATTTACTTAAAGAGGGAATAGAAATGCAATTAAAAAGTATTTAGAACATAATTGGATTGAGAATAGTATGTATCAAAATTTCTGGGATAGTTAAAAATACACACTCAAAGGTAAACATATTCTTAGGTGCTGTCATTTAAGAAAGATAAAATAAATGAAATAAGCATTTTTATGAAGTTAGAAAGTTTTAAAGAAGGCAGCCCCAAGGAAAGCAGGAAAAACCAGTTAGAAATTACTAAATAGAAAAAAGTGTGGATAGATAAAAATTTGTAGATTTTTCTTAAAAGGATATTTTTGGGAAATATAATTATTAAAAAGAAAATTATTTTAAAAATAAAGTATTAAAAACAAAGGGGACAGATTTTAACTTTACACAACAACTTAATGTATAGTTGTATACAAGTATACCAGGAAGTCCTAGGAGTAGAGAAAACTGGAAATTCTTATTATATATGTAGCTATAAAAAGCCCTTGGTTAAGAAATTTTTACAAGCAAGTTTTTCTGAGTTTGCAAGAAACAGGTAATTACAGTGTTATGTGAAAAATTCCAGAGCCTTAAAAATACATAGAAAACAAACCAAATAATTTGTTATCTTCATATTGAAAGAAAAAAAGTATATACTTTTGTATACCCCATTTTTTCTTATGAGTACATATTACTTTTATAATCAGAAAAAATATAGGGCCAAATTTAAATGACTGAAGGAAATAAAGTTGATTCAATTGTAATACTTTGGTTTATAAACTTGAGGGCAGTATTTTGCATAGTATGAGTTGTGCCTATTTATAGCTTTTTTCTGCTAAGAAAAATAATAAGAACTTATTTCTTAGGATTGTATAATCATGAATTAAGACTTAAGAGGCTTGCCTAAATAGACATCACTTACTTGTATAATGGAGAAGGCAATGGCAACCCACTCCAGTACTCTTGCCTGGAAAATCCCATGGACGGATGGAAAATCCCTGGTGGGCTGCAGTCCATGGGGTTGCTAGGAATTGGACACGACTGAGTGACTTCACTTTATTTTTTCACTTTCATGCATTGGAGAAGGAAATGACAACCCACTCCAGTGTTCTTGCCTGGAGAATCCCAGGGACAGGGGAGCCTGGTGGGCTGCCGTCTAACAGGAATTAAATAATTACATTCTGATTATATTTAATGTTTATACTAATATACTAATATCAATTCAATAACAGTTCTACACATCTTTATTTCTTAATCCAATAAAGAGATTGTATTTTTGTCAATCTATTCAGTTACATCAACATAAAATTCTCTCACAATTCTGTTGGGTTTTTTAGATCAGACTGCTTTTTAATGGATACCCTTAGGAAAATTCCAGGGTACAGGAAAGAGTATGAAGTCCTACAGTTAGCATTTATATGATTGTGATGCCATAAAGCTAAATGATAACTCTGTAATGGGTTGGGTATGTGCAAGGGTAGTAGAACCCATTAAAACCTTATTGCCTATATTCATGGGGCTTCTCTGCCTCCACTTCAGAACATCCTGATTGAGTACTATCATTGGGTTGTTATCACCAAAAATAATTATGATAAAAAACTGGAGCTCAGATTGTCTTGATAATAGTTAAAAGAAACAGAGGTTTTTGTTGTTGTTGGGAATATTTCCTTATGTAGGTGTCCAAGAAAATGCACATATTTTATTGGGTTGGTTAAATTTTTATTAGTGCATTATAGTGATTCTTTATATGATTTGGATATGAGTCCTTTGTCAGATAAATGTATCACAAATATTTTTTTCTCAATGGATCATCCTTTCATTTTCTTGATAATGTTATTTGAAGATAAGAAGTTATTAATGTTGGTAAAGACTGTTATCTGTCTTTTTATTTCACAGACAATGCTTTTTATATCTTATCTCATAAATTTTTGCTTACCCCAGGGATATAAAGGTTTACTCTTGAATTTTCTTTTTTCATGTAGGTCTGTTGTTCATTCTGAATTAAATTTTGTGTATATTGTGATATTGGATTGAAATTAATTAATTTCTATAAAGATATTCAATTGTTTTAGCACATTTGTTGGAAAGACTTTTTAATTCATGGAACGGAATTGATATTTCTTTGAAAAATTATTTGACATAAATGTGTGGTAAAGTCAAGTAAAGTGAAGTGAAAGTCGCTCAGTTGTGTCTGACTCTTTGCGACCCCATGGACTATACAGTCCATGGCATTCTCCAGGCCAGAATACTGGAGTGGGCAGCCATTCCCTTCTTCAGGAGATCTTCCCAACCCAGGGATCAAACTCAGGTCTCCAGCATTGTGGGCAGATTCTTTACCAGCTGAGCCACGAGGGAAGCCCTCATGGTATGTACGGTATGTTATGTATATATGTATATATTATGTATATGTATATTATGTATATATGTATGGTATGTTAATGGAAACTATATTTTGTTTCCATTGCTCTGTAAGCTTACCTTTATATCAATACAATGCTATCATGATTACTGTAGCTATATTCTAAGTCTTGAAATCAGGTAGTGTACATCCTTGAACTTTGTTCTTTTTTCAAGATTGTTTTGACAATTCTAAATCCTTCACTTTTCTATATGAATTTTATAATCAGGTCATAAACAATAACAAAAAAATGCTGCTGTAAATTTGATTGAGATTTTATTAACTACATTGATCAGTTTGTGGAAAATGAACATTTTATCAGGTTTGAGCCTTCCAATTCTTGAAAATGGTTTATTTCTGTTTATTTAAATATTCTTTCAATGCCTCTCGATGCTTTTCAGTTCTAAGTATAGAGTTCTTACATGACCACACCATCATGGTTATCCAGGTCATTAAGAACATTCTTGTATAGTTTTTTTGTGTATTCTTGCCACCCCTCCTTAATCTCTCTTGCTTCTGTTAGATCTTTACCTTTCTTGTCTTTATTGTGCCCATCCTTGCATGAAATGTTCCCTTGATATGTCCAATTTTCTTGAAGAGATCAATTTTTTCCCATTCTATTGTTTTCCTCTATTTCTTTGCATTTTTCATTTAAGAAGCACACACATATTTTAACATATGAAAAAACAGGTGATCTGGTTGGTTAGTGAGGTAAATGGCTTACATATTTGAACCCTTATTAATGTTACCCTTTAAATGTTACTTTTAAAGTATTAATATCTATCAACTCAAACATTACATTTTTGAGCCTTTAATAAATTAAGGGATTTAATACTAGTATTTTGAAGAGATGTGGTCATAAGGGTACATGGAAGAGGTCATTCCCAAAACTTTTGTGTTATTTTTAAATTTAACAAAGTACTATAGTTCTCTAAAAGTTCAAACAGGAAAGAATAACAACTGACAAAGACTGACTAACAACATTATGTTTTCATGAAACATCACTATATTAAGGAATTTGGGAAGTTTATCTTCCAGATACATATGCCCATTATAAGTTTGTGATTCTTCCATTTGTACCAACCAGGAAAGTCAAGACAATCATATTATTATCCTTGCTTTCCCTGTATCCCAAATTCCCTTCATTACTAGGAATCTTTGGCACCAATTATTACACTGTGCCAGTGGCCCCATTTGTATTCCCTATAAACTTGTGAACCCTCATCTCCACCATGAGCTTTGTTTCTCACTTCTCCAGGCCTGTCTCTGGGGTGTTCTGATCTGACCTCATGGGGGTTACGTGAATGACTCCTTTCCCTTTTTGCCTTCAGTTTGTTTATGGATAAGGGAAGGGAAAGTTGGAAGCTAAACTCACAATATTTACTAGACGCACATTGGAAATACACATTTGTGTCGTCTATAGAATTGGTCTTAAGTTCTGTAGATGTAGAACTTTAACTTTAGAAACAAAGCAGGAATAAAAATAGTTCTATTGAAGAATCGGGAGCTTGCAAGAAGTTACCCCATCCTTTATGGGAGATTCCTGACATCCGGAGAGTTGGCAAGCTCAGGCAGTACTTTTGTATTTGAGAACAAAGAGTGTAAATCCTTTTATAAAGTTAGGCATCCCTGTATTCACAAAATAATCACATCCTATTTTATCTGTTTGTAGCTTTGGATTTTTGTATTCTAAGTTAAAGCCAAGCACACCCACGGTAAAAACAAAAGTATACTGCTTTGTTCTGTAGTACTTTAAAGCCTCTATTTCCTATGATCAAACTACAGGGCAGCATACAAATGCGTTCAGTATATGTAGAAACTCTTTTTTTTTTTTTTTTCAGACAATACACAAATATTTATTACTTTTGTTTTTAATTACCTGCTTACTGACTTTAAATGAGTTCTTCCTCTTAATATTTCACTTGTAAAGCTTTCATATACTATTTTTTTTTTTGGTTTCTTTTTTTTTTTTTTTTATTTTATTTTTAAACTTTACATAATTGTATTAGTTTTGCCAAACATCAAAATGAATCCGCCACAGGTATACTCTTAACATGTGTTGGGAAGATAGATTCCTTTCCAGGTTCATCTCAGGCAGAGCGACTCCCACTTCCTATACCAGACCCCACCACACATTCCCTAGTTTGTTTTCTGTTGTAATTATAAACAACAAACTTTTTACCTCTGAATTGTTATCCTCTTTAAAATCTCCATTATGTTTCGTAAGCTGTTTCTGCCATTTGGATTGTCCTTTCTTTCCTTTTTACTGATTAATTCTCAACCAGTTCTTAAGATCTCAGGTAAAATTTTCTCATCTCTGAATCCTTCCCTGAATTGCTAGTTGCTATTGGAATCCCAGTAGCAGACTAAACCCATTTTTATTGGGTATTTACAAAACAAGAGTTTGGCTCTTCCTGTTGTTCACATGTGTTAACTAGATTAAGCAGGGCATGTCTACTGAGACTATATTCCAAATGCTAAGGACAACACTGATGCTTGGGAAGTGCTGGCTGAGTGACTGAATGAATAAATGAATGAATTTTTAATTTTTCTTTCTTTTGCTTTCTTGAACTCTCATTTGCTCTAAATAGTTTTCCATGCGCTTAACACATTCTAAAATATTATGTACTTTTGTTATTTATTATATTTGTTGTCAATGTCTTCCCATTAAGGCAGAGTACCTCTCTTTAGTATGTGTTAAAATTTATTTAAGGAATGATTAAAGTAAATCCTACCGAAGCCCATGTACTCTGGAGCCCTTGAGTCACAACTAGAGAATGTGTGTGCTGCCACTAAAGATCTCCACATAATGCAACAAAGATCTCACATGCTGCAACTAAGACCCAGCACAGCCTAAATAAATAGTTCTTAAGACTATGCTGAATTTAAGTATAATTCTTATTCCTAGTTGCCCTTTAGGTCTAATATGTGCATGTCTGCTCAGTCATGTCTGACTGTGACCCATGGACTGTAGCCCACCAGGCTCCTCTGTCCATGGAATTTTCCAGACAAGAATACTGCAGTGGGTTGCCATTTCCTTCTCCAGGAAATCTTCCCAGCCCAGGTATGCAAGCAGGGTCTCCTGTAGATTCTTTAGCACTGCGTCTCCTGGGAAGCCCTTAGGCCTTAGGATCTAAAATTCCTTAGCATTTACACAGGAAACTTTGTAAAAAACGTTTTGAGTCTCTGTTAAATATTTAACTATCAGCTGAATGTGGCTTCGCTGATGGCTCAGTGGTAAAGAATCTACCTGCAATGCAGGAGCTGTAAGGAGAAGCAGGTTCAATCCATGGGTCAGAAAGATCCCCTGGAAAAGGGCATAGCAACCTACTCCAGTATTCTTGCCTGGAGAATCCTATGGACAGAGGAGTCTGGCAGGCTACAGTCCGTGGGGTGGCAAAGGGTCAGGCACTGACTTAACACTCAGGCACTCATTAGCTGAACATGATCACCTTTTTATCAGCCTGAACAAGTTAACCCAAATAAGTTTATCAGATTGGCCCTAATAGGAAACAAAGCAGGGTAAAGCACTCTTTCATTCACCTGATATTTCTCTAGCATTGCCTCTGTGCCTCTGTTCAGTAAATTGGGCACGGTATACTCTCACAGAGGGCTTCCCTGGTGGCTCAGTGGTAAAGAATCCGCCTGCAATGCAGGAGACCTGGGTTCAATGCCTGGGTCAGGAACATACCCTGGAAAAGGAAAAGGCAACCCACTCAGTATTCTTGCCTGGAGAATCCCATGGGCAGAGGAGCCTTATGGGCCAAGGTCTGTAGGATCACAAAGAGTTGGACATGACTGAAGCATCTTAGCACACATGCATGCACTCTATATCAAAGATTGAGCACCGCTATATACATCAGCATGGATTAATTTCAGAAATATATTTTCTGGTGAAAGATAAAAATCACCAAGAATACATAGGTAGGATTTAATTTATGTATAAAATGATCACTATAGATTAAGAATCTGAGAATATTGATTATACTGGAAAAAAGCTAAGGAGATAATTAACTCCATATAATCAAATTTGTATTATTTATGAGTGGGCTGGGTAGAGTGAAGGTTGTTAGATAAGTGAGGCGAACACAAGGTCTTCAAAGTGTTGGTCATAGTCTATTTCTAGAATGGGGTATGGGAATACAAGGATCCTCAGTTATTACTCTTTTTACTTCATTATAAATATAATTTCAGAAATATTTGATAATTAATAAAACCATTAAAAATCAAAACAGACTAACACCACAATGAAAAGAAAGAAAAAATATTAAATTGTACTCCAATTTAGCAAATGACTAGACTAAAATTTCATATATAAACAAATTCTTCTCAAAAAGCTAATAGATCTTGGCCATTTTCTTGAGGGGTATAAAACTTGTATGTAATCACAAATTTTCTGAAAATTGCCATGCAACTTTCTTGCCTCATGTTCTATTAATAACATACTAATTAAATATTAATAAAAGATTCGTAAATGGTTAAACACATTTAATGGTGCAATTTGCTTAGGAAATTTTACTGCAAGGTATACACACAACATATTTTCAGAGGCATATTATCTTTGGTGTGTTGTGTGTGTATTTGTGTGGGTGCCTGTGTCTAATTTCTCTATAAGACTCACAAAAAGATGCAGAAATTCAGAAACCAACCAAACTTACCTGTCTCTAAATTGTTTTCACTCTGCTTCCTAGAAAACGTTTAAACTCATCCTCTCCTCCACATTCAGACTGTCTTTACCTTGGTTTAGTAGTCATTTCTGGTTTTTACTATTTACATTGCTTCATAGCTATTTTCCCTGCTCCATCTCTTTCTCTGCCAATTCAGCTTTCACAGAACTTCTAGCCAGATTGATCTTCTAAAACACAAATCCTGCCTTAAATTCCTAATTTTCTACAAAATAGAACCTAACCTCCTCAGAAGAACATAAAAGTCTTTTAGAAATCCAGGTACAGTCTATTTTTCTGAGTCTTTGTGCTTCAGCTTTACCAAACTACTTCCCAAATAGTTCTGCTTCCCCTGCTGTGCCCTGCAGTTTCATGCAAGATCACCCCTCTTGGCAGTTAACTGTCATTGGTGCACTCTTAATGTTGGCGGCTCAGAAAGTAAAGACTCTGCCCATAATGAGGGAGATAAGGATTCAATCCCTAGGGCAGGAAGATCCCCTGGAGAAGGCAATGGCTATCCATTCCAGTATTCTTGCCTGGGAAATCCCATGGACAGAGGAGCCTGGAGAGTTACAGTCCATGGGGTCCCAAAGAGTCAGACATGACTGAGCGACCGACACTTTCATTGTTGATTAGTTTGTTTTTTGTTTTTTTTTTAATGAACCCATATCTAAATTTCTAAAACTTGGCTGCATTTTTACCTCCCTTGTTCTTATCTCTTCTAACCTTAACCCATCCTCTAGCACATTTAGGCATTTTTGTCTCCTGTACTTCCCTAATATGTAGGACATATTTCTGTGATAGAGTTTTTAACAAAATGGTGGAATCATTACTCCTTTGTCTCTTCCTCTGGGCTTTGTGCACCTTGGGAGAACAGATTGAAACCTATTAGTATTTCTGGGTCTAAACATTATCTGGAAAATAGTTTTGCTGAATAAGTAAGACAATTAAGGTGGTGAGACCAATGAAGAGGGAAAATATGGATGTGGAATTTGGCCTAAACATGGGAAGAAAGAGACATATCATGAATTTCAAGCTAAGGAGTAAGGAAATTAAACAGAGGACACAGTTAAAAAAGGTTTCATTCATTCAGCGTGAAATATTCCTTATTGGGTACCTTTTATTGACTAGAACACTAAGAAAAAAAATCACTAAACAATGACAATGAGTCCAGACAATTGATGGTTAAAAAAAAGAAACAGAAAAGAAATAAAAAGATTTTATTTTTGGTGCCTTCAATCTGTGTCTAGAAAATGCCAAGCCAATATTTTGGGAAGAAAACCAGTGCACATAGGTGCAGAAGCTTCTTTTTGGGCAAACAGAATCTATGTGATGAAATGTTTGATCAAAATGTTTATTTGAAATGGTGGTGTTCTACGAGGCAGAGGAAAAGTTTCTATCCCAAACATTTGCTTTTTGTCATTGTAAAAGAGAGTTCAGTGAATCCAATTAACTGAGCAGAAAAGAATACCTAAGGCCAGATATACTCCTTTATTCCTTCCCAGAGGGTTAATACATTGTTAAGCTTATTTGGGCACTCTAGCATTTGTCTGGGCTTCTGAGACGTCAGCTAGACTGTATGTACTTTCTGGGAGGAAAAAATAAATAAATAAATAAAGGAAGCACCTAGAGCCTGCTTGATCTGTGTAAACTGTTCCGAAGTCTCACTCTGTGGCTTCTGTCTGCAGCCCCACTAGCTACCATTTAATACAAGCCCACCTATGCCAGGCACTGTGAAAAGCACTTTGCATATAATTATGGTCTCATTTAATTGGCACAGCAGTACTGTAAGGAACAACATTTACCTCCATTTTACAGAAAACAATTTCAAGTTAAATGAGTTGCTTAAGGTCACATTTCACAACTAGTTAAGCAGTTGAGGTAAGAATCGAGCACAGGACTTTCTGAGTTAGTTGCAAGGTTTAGCAAATACAGGATACTCAAGCATTGCTTACACTACAAAATTAGTCATTGTTTACTTTAAATTCAAGTTCAATTGGGTGTCCTGTATTTTTCATAGCAGGCTTCCCAGGTGGCTCAGTGGTAAACAATCCACCTGCCAATATGATGCCCTGGAAGAGGAAATGGCAACCCACTCCAGTAGTCTTGCCTAGAAAATCCATGAACAGAGGAGCCCGGCAGGCTATAGTCCATGGGGTTGCAAAAGGGTTGGACATGACTGAGTGAGTGAGCATGCACACGTTTGCCTAACAACCTTATTTTGAGTGAGTCTAACACCCCTATCACATGGTCGCTCTGTCGACTGCTTTGGAAGATAATTCCAGGGATAGTTCTGGGTGAACATATTGACAAAACACAGTCAAAGAGCAGGCAAATCTGGAACTAACAATGAGTTGCATGTCTTCCATGTGACAGATGCAGTCACTTACCCAGGTTTTTACTACCTGTGAGTCTTGAATTAGGACCATGGGTTGAAGAAATTGAAATTCAGGATCAAACCCAGTTACAAAGGTAGATGCCTATGATGTTGATGAAGATTCGGGGCTCACTTGCATGGCCCATAGTCCCCATTTTATTTTGTTTTCACATAGAAGATCCCATAAATTATACAAGCTTTGGACCCCCCCCCCCCAACCTCAGTTTGTCCTATACAATATGTTTATGTCAGAATCAGAATGCAAAGCCAAAAAAAGCATACTCTTCTCCAAATCGTTTGCTTTTCAATTATTTCTTAAAACTAGCTCATCCCCATACCAAAAAAGTATTCAATGCATGTTTGGTAAATGGATGAATAAACAAATGTATGGATAGAATATTTGATAAAACTTCAGAAAATTCATGCTTTTAAACACACTATTGAGAATTTGGTTATTCACATTTTTATACAAGTCATGATCACCTGACTTTTTTCTTCATATTGTGCCATGTTTTCTCTCTGGAGATAAGTGCAGTTATTTAACAGTGTAACATCTGTTATGAAGAGCATGATTAAAAATGGGACCCTCCTTCATCCCATAGGCCTAGTGGATGGTGGTTACAAGGTGGTCCCAGAGTTGGTCTCTTCTGTGGCTATACTTTCTATTAATTAAGCTGGGATGTCCCAACATGATTCTATTGCAATTTCATTTGTGTTACAAGGGGGTTTCCCACTTGCTTTTACCTTATTAGACTGTTTAGAATTTATCTTCTGCCTAGTTACTCTTAACATTATAGAATGTTTGGATAAAGCTTCATCTAATATGGACTCTAGGCATATTTTTTACTCAGTTAATTACTTTCCTGCACATTGGGATAATTGCATGTTTTGCCTTCCCTAGAGCAAGGACATTCAAATCAGTATTAGGAAGGCTGGAGAGACAGGGGGACAAGTTAGGCATGGTAAGCTTGATCTTATATGTACTCAATAACCATGCAACCGGTGCAGAGTTGAAACTTGGTAATGAAGATCCTGAAGCCACCTCCCTTATAATTTGTCCTCCCAGTACTGCAATCTGGCATCATAATAAAGCAAGATTCTGTAAAGACATATAGCCTCAAATGGTAAAGTTGAAACTAAGCTATATTTAACTTTAAATCTCTTTCTTCCACCAATAACCAAACAAACAAAACCCCAAAAACCTGTCTGTCAGAATCCTGTCAATTTTAGAAATATCTGTCTAATTTTATTCTGATATATTACAATATATTTATGCATACATAGTAGATCTGTAAAATATAGAAGAGCACAGAGAATAAAATAAAAATCAGCTGTATTATCTAATAGCCACTAACACATGTATGTTGTTTTCCAATATTTTCACACTTACATATGTACATGTGAACTTTTTTTAGAGTTGAGATCATATATTATATTGAGGTTACTATAATTTTTATTGCATTCTCTTGTACAATATGTCTAGTAGAACTTAAGAAATAAGCAGGACATTAGTTTGCAAATGGGTGTGAGCCAACTTAATAATTAACATCATGTGAATACTTAGATTGTTCACTGCAATCCTCTGTTTAAATTCAGGTCTTTAATGGTTTATCATCCAATGATATCTATCAGTAAAAGAAAATATGCATAAATGTCTGGATTTAATGACTTTAATTTCATTAAATTAACCTAAATTTAAAGTATTTTTCCCTCTTAAACCTGCATTCAAAGAATGGGGTGTTACCCAATCTATAAATAACTCTGTTGCATTAGAGGTACAACTAGAACCACAATAAATGTGAAAATTATTGTTGCTTTTCAGTTAAGAGTATTAGTATTCATTCAGAAATCTGTTAATAGACTAAAAATATATAATGTGTTACTTAATTTAAAAGGATCCCAAAGCCAGTTAACACTTATGCTTTGCGAATTGACTTCTAATCTGATTTATCCAGCCATTCTTTTCTTTTTTTTTTCAAATGAGTCACAACCTAGATCCTGACATCTGAGAATTCTTTGATTAGGTTCTCACAATGGGGTCAAGGCTCTACCTTGGGCTTCTTAGTCTTCAAACTCACATAACTGTTAAGCAATAAATTATGATGTCATTGATGAAAGTAATGCCAAAAATTGTTTCTTCGTATTTTGACACCCATATGGATTAGATAGGCTGCAGAACTTTTTCTTTCAAAATTGCAAAGTAGAGCAAGGCAATGAGGTCTCTTTACCATTGCTGTTTCTAGCTATGGTTGCTTTTGTGGTCATGAGTCCTGTCAGAAGTTTGGTAGCAGCTCCAATCAGAGACCAGTAGAAACTTATGCGCATTTGCTACCATGCACAGTAATGCTATCAGGTTACAGACCAATAGCAACTCTATAAATAATTATGTATAGTATTCTACTGCTAATCTGAAAAACGTTTCAGAGTATACCATATTTATACCAGTTTCCTAACATATAGTAATTGTCATAAGAACAAATTTTAGCCTCCCCAGCTATATAGCCAGATTGTAAATATTTTAATAATTTCTATTTCAATTCCTCCATTCTCTAACTTATACCTTAAATCTTCAAAAAAGAGACTTATGGCTTAAATTAATTGCATATATATAATAAGACTTTTGAAAAAATATAAAATCATAAGAAAAGGGAAGAAGCATATTTTATAGTTAAGAAATATTGACAATGGTTTAACTCTAAATTGGGGTCTAAGTATCCTAGCAGTTAAGACAAAACTAGAAGCACAAAATGTTCTATAACCTTTTTTCCATAATAAAATAAAATCTATTAATTATTCAAGACTGACAAAAATTTCCTAGTACAAATTAGTGGAAAGAATTTATTGCAAGAGACTTTAATGAGAGGACTGTAATTGAATTATTTTCAATAAGCATTTTACAGAAAATGCTAACATTACCTCTAAAAGTTACCTTTTTTTTTTTTTTCCAATTGGCCGTAAGTTGCAGTCTTGAGTTTATCATACTCCTAGTAATTGTATATGATTTTTTTAGTGTTTGGCCTTCAAAATCAGGAATATATATATATATAAATGAAGATTTTCCAGTGGTCATGTATGGATGTGAGAGTTGGACTGTGAAGAAAGCTGAGCGCCGAAGAATTGATGCTTTTGAACTGTGGTGTTGGAGAAGACTCTTGAGAGTCCCTTGGACTGCAAGGAGATCCAACCAGTCCATTCTGAAGGAGATCAGCCCTGGGATTTCTTTGGAAGGAATGATGCTAAAGCTGAAACTCCAGTACTTTGGCCACCTCATGCGAAGAGTTGACTCATTGGAAAAGACTCTGATGCTGGGAGGGATTATGGGCAGGAGGAGAAGGGGACGACAGAGGATGAGATGGCTGGATGGCATCACTGACTTGATGGACGTGAGTCTGAGTGAACTCTGGGAGTTGGTGATGGACAGGGAGGCCTGGCGTGCTGTGCTTCATGGGGTCGCAAAGAGTCGGACACGACTGAGCAACTGAACTGAACTGATATCAATGAGGAATGATTCTAGTAAGCATGTAGCTTTCATATGATACAAATTAATAGAGGTCTAAAGAGCAGCATAGAAAACATCTTTCATGAATAAAATTAGTCTTACATTTGTTACTCCAGTGATCTTCATGCTGGAATATATACTTTCCCCTGGGAGTCCATGTTCCACCAGGTCCTTAAGCAAGAATAGCTTTAAGGAAATCTATTTCCAAATATTCAACATGCCACATGTGTAGTTTCCTAGAATGGATATGCCTGACAGTTTTCTGGTGGCCAATGCATCATACTGAAAGTTTCTTGTCTGTTATACTTTCTCAATTTCTCTTTTCTAATTGTTTTTCTCCCAGTTTGCCATAGGAAGTCATAAATTTCATACAAAGGGAATCTTCATATGGTACATTGCCTCTGTGAGAGGGCCCAATCAAAGGGATAATTTAAATGATACTAATGACTGAGAAATGATATCTTTTGCCAGTCAAGTGGCTTCTAATTCTTTGCTTTTGATAAAACTGAATGAAGAAACAAATCTAGTAATTAGATCATTACACACATATTTTTAATGAGAGATCAATATGTGATTTTGCCTTATAACTTGAAAGGAGTTCAATGAATTGTTTCATTGCCATAATGAAATTCTTTGAATTCTCATCTCTTTAGAGGAGAGCAAGTTATCTCACTGAATATGTCAAGTAAAAAATAGAAACAGAAATGAGTCTGAATTTTTAAAAGAGGGTGCATAAACTAATTGAAACAAGAGCATCCATCATGTATTTCATTAAGAAATGCATTCTTAATTATATTTTACTTCCTATCCTTAGTGATTATTGAAATTAATGATAAATTTATTTTGCTTCTGTCAACATAGATGATCATAGAAAATTATAAACAAATATATTTGTTCATATGTACAAGCTAAAATTAAGGGTTATAGGATTATCTAGAGAAGACTTTCATACATTAAATTATTTTATAAAGAATAGATTGTATATGGAAGTAGAATGGAACTATATGAACAAGATCCAAAAGGAATGATGGTAGATTTTCAAAAAAATACCTTATTCATTTTTTCTTCTTTCATAGAGGATGGTGGACATTAAAATCACAATGATAATTAGATTTCCTTGAAAATATCTGAAATATGTTTCAATTGTTTGAAATCTAATAATTTTGTTTCTTAAAGTTAGTATTTTAAAAAACACCAGATCTTATACATTTGAAGTAGTATTTTAAACTTAAAATAATGACAGGAAATTCTAGATGTCAACTTAAAATGTGCAAGGCGATTCATAGGTTTGCAAGATTATTTTAGAGAATATAAATAAAATGTTAGAAAGTCACTATTTTCATCTATGGTGTGTAGATATCATCTCTTTCACCTAGACATTTGATGAAGTATAGAAGTGCAAGGCTTTTTCATCTCAAAAGAACCAGCAGTGTGGAATTCTGTAATCCTGACTGATCTACTCTAAACACGTAAAAAGCCCAATCAGGATACAAGGTCATCATAGCTTGGTATTAAATGAGCCAATGTTTCGCCCAACAATGAAGCATCAGATCCTCCTAAAAACAAGACTTTGATCCAAAACCCACATGATTTTTGTTTTGTGTCTACAGTACATGGAGTCTTTCTCTTTTTCCAATACAACATCTTTTTCTAAGGTACACCCACTTTATCCCCAAATTTCATGGTTTAATGTTATGTATTATTTTTCTTTAAATATGTTGCTCTTGGCAAACACTATTGACATTTCTGAACTTCAATAATAAAGTAAAATTTGCAGGTTCTTCCAGACTGAAAAATCAAGAAACCTCTTCAGTGCTCACATTCCAAATGAGGGCATTCTTTGCTGTTCACTGGTTCTGTGTCCATTGGTCCTGGTCATATGTATTGTTGCATTTCTGTGGTTAGCTCTGTAGAGTGCCTAGCCTTCCCTACAGGGTGGCTCCCCGAAGGCAGTGTGGTACAGCAGAAGAGAACAAAATCCAGAGGAAGGAGATTTGAGATATTTAATAGATTTGACACTACTGAGGTAAGTAAGCATGCGTACTTTTCTACACTGCACATGACCTTGGCTTCCTTATTTATAACATAAAGACATTGGATAGATGCCACAAAATTTTCTTCAAGTCTTAAAAGTTTGTGACTTTATGTGGGAACATTTTAGGATGATGAAATGTTCTATTTTATGGTGATTGTCATGGTTATGTTTTTGTATACATTGTAAAAATTCACTGGTGAAGTTGGTTGTACAGCTGACAAAAAAATTGTGACTTTCAGAAATAACACTAATAGTAACACTTAATGACTGTTGTGTGTCAGCTACTAATTTCTTTACATGTATTGTTTCATCAATGTATCATATATTCTCTAAAAATTTGATACAATTTTTATCCCCATCCTAGTGAGGGGTAACACTAAGATCTAAAGATGCTGGTGACCTGACCGAAATCTCACACATGGTGAGTGGCAACGCCAGAACTCAAATATATGTCTGCCAATCCAAAGTCTGTGCTTAAATGATTTCTTTACTATTAGAAGAAAACCAGAGAATGGGGCATATTTACTGACTGACTCCCTCCCAGGTCCACATATCAGGAGCAAGACAACATTTTTGTTTGTTTCTTTATTTTGCTTTGGTTTTAATCCTTACCAAGGATTAGTGAGCATTTCTAGGATCATCCTAGTTTTCTCAGCAGGCCTAGGAATCCATTCCTTTCTTTGTGGACTCAAAAACATCACTACTTACATGGAAAAATGCAGAAAATGGGGCATGCAAACTGAAAAAAAATCATAACAGAAATTTATGTTTTTGTTGTTGATGTATATACATGTTTTAATTTAAGATGCACTCAACTGATTGTAAATCAGTGTGTACACATAGAGCCTTAAGGGAATGCTAAACTTTGCCTCCTTCCTAACCTGTATGTTGTCATATTCCCCTATAAATCAACTCTGCAATGTGTGCTTTTGTCAGAATATGTGCTGTGTCAGGCGGTTTTAGCAGTGAACTTCTATAATCAGCAAGGTTATGTGGGACCTTATTTTAAGTAGCAGCAGACAAACATGTCTAAAATAACCTATAGACGAAGGCTTGGCTAACAAAACCAAGTTCCAAAAAGTGGCCATTGAATTTTTTTTTTTTTCCCACTAGAATTCCTTATAGCAGCCCATATTGTTTTGGGTATAGTTAAATGCCTTTTTGAAGAAAAATGTAATGATAATATATGTATTTTAGTGATATATGGCATGAAGCAATGACTAAAATACTCTTTTTACAAATCAACATGAAAGATGCCTAAATTGGGAGAACTGATGTGTAGTGTTCAGGGGGACTGAAATGTGTCTACACATTAAAGATTGATACTGGGAGTCTTTCCCAAGAGAACATTAACTGTATTTGAGTTCTAAAAGTTCCACCCTCAGTAATTTTGTCTGAGAAAGTATCATTGGATTTCTTTGGGTCATTGATTTTCCTAAAGTACAAGTGCTATCTGTTTCAATCTTTGAGATCTAATTATACTCATTCTTACAAATTAAGAGTAAGTTTTTATATTATGCCCAGAAATTCTTAAGTATAATTTCATATTGGGGTTCTAGAATTAAATCTAGAAGATTTAATTGGTAATGTTAAAATACATTTAGAAGTATTACAGGTTATCTTTTTTTGGGGTTGGGGCAGAGGAAGCTAAGATTACGTTAAGGTTAATTTACAAAATGTGCTAGAAGGAAAAAAAAAAAAAACAAATGCTCTCATTCGATTTCTCAAAATTTAGTGTCATCCATGTTAAAACCACCCAGTGAGATTCTCAAAGGACATGTCCTACCCTTGGCTTGCTTTTAAATCAAGCCTTATTTTTGTGTGCAGAAGCAGAATGAATTATAAATGATTATAACATTTAAATTCTAGGTTTATTTTCAAGTGTAGTTGATTTGACTTAAATGGGAATTCTGTAGCTATTTAGTAATTAGGAATGATAGTTCTCTGCAATTCATAATTGGACCCAAAACAGGTGTTTTCTTTCTTTTTTTAAAATTAGAAATATTTTCAGCATTGCCAGAAGAATATATTTTCAAGTGGCTATGAGGTAATGAAATTTTAACTGAATGTAAAAGACAGAAGGTTCCACTTTTGCTATATTTTTAGAATGTATTTTTATTGAACAAATCAAAGGAATCTGCATTCCTAATTAACCAGTTTAAATAGCAGTTAATCAGCTAGAGGTGGTGGTTTAAATGGGCATTAAATAATAGTGATAAGAAAATTAAAAGGAAATAAACTGATACAACTATGTGTAACTGGTTATTCCAGAATATATAAATATATGTACTCATGTGTGTAAATTTGAACTATTCATGTTATGAACTAAGTGTTAATTAGAATAAACACATATTATTTCACAATCAGAGTCAAAATCATGGATTGTAATTTATTTGAGACCATTAATGACCAAATGAGTCTAAGAATTATGTAATCCTAATGTTATTAATAAATGGCCCTCAGCAATTTCCCAACCTAAATTGTCAATTTAAAAACAGTTTAGATTGAGTATTTCCAATTACATTCCCAAAGTAGGATATACTTAAATGGTTTCGGACCACAAAATAGAATTAAGAGGAAGGTTATTACAAACTAGACCTATGAAGAGTATTCTTCCCCTCATTCGAATGCACCCTTTTTTACTAATAATACCAGTTGGCTCATGAGACTGTTCCCAAGATTGACCACAGAAACAAAACAGATAGTCTGCAACGAGCAATGTTACCGAGATAAAGATTTCCTTCTTCTTTCAAAGTAATGTAAAATAAAAAGTCTCTGATTTACATGAAATGATGAATTAGGAACCAATGACCTAAACTAAAGATGTTTACTGGAAGGTTACAGAGATTTGTCAGATGGTAGGTCATTC
The DNA here is from genome assembly GCF_029407905.1 of Bubalus kerabau. Taxonomy (NCBI): domain Eukaryota; kingdom Metazoa; phylum Chordata; class Mammalia; order Artiodactyla; family Bovidae; genus Bubalus; species Bubalus kerabau. Next base: position 68,282,046 of record NC_073633.1, read on the forward strand.
CTCTTCCTGTTTTGCTTCATTATGTATCCAAATAGTCATATGTATGCTGCTGCTGCTGCTGCTAAGTCGCTTCAGTCATGTCCGACTCTGTGCGACCCCATAGACGGCAGCCCACCAGGCTTCCCTGTCCCTGGAATTCTCCAGGCAAGAATACTGGAGTGGGTTGCCATTTCCTTCTCCAATGCATGAAAGTGAAAAGTGAAAGCGAAGCCACTCAGTCGTGTCTGACTCGCAGTGACCCCCGTGGACTGCAGCCTACCAGGCTCCTCCGTCCATGGGAGTTTCCAGTCAAGAGTACTGGAGTGGGTTGCCATTGCCTTCTCCGGTCATATGTATAATGTCCATTTAAAGTTTCCCTGTAATTAACTACTTTTCTGTGTTTAGAATTTACCATATTTTAAAGTTTTCTTTGGCTTTTCCTCTTTGAAAAATTAGAGCAGACTCATTTGAAATATTCTAAATATAGAGTAAAGCAGAAAAAAGAAAAGAAAACCCACAAAGGGTCTTTTTTCTCAGTGATGAACATTTTGAAGAATTGTGTGATTTAAATGATTCGGAAAGCCCCTGATATTAGTACTATACTGTGTAAATACAGACTGTCGTGTTATCAACTGTATGTCCACAGGTAGAGCATAAATGACTACAGAATTAGAGACAGGTACAGGGGTTGTTTGGACTCAGTTCAGTTCAGTCGCTCAGTCGTGTCGGACTCTTTGCGACCCCATGAATTGCAGCACGCCAGGCCTCCCTGTCCATCACCAACTCCCGGAGTTCACTCAGACTCACGTCCATCTGGTGTTATCTGCATATCTGAGGTTATTGATATTTCTCCTGGATTCCAGCTTGTGCTTCTTCCAGCCCAGTGTGTTCTCATGATGTATTCTGCATATACGTTAAATAAGCAGGGTGACAATATACAGCCTTGACGTACTCCTTTTCCTATTTGGAACCAGTCTGTTGTTCCATGTCCAGTTCTAACTGTTGCTTCCTGATCTGCTTTCAGGTTTCTCAAGAGGCAGGTCAGGTGGTCTGGTATTCCCATCTCTTTCAGAATTTTCCACAGTTTATTGTGATCCACACAGTCAAAGGCTTTGGCATAGTCAATAAAACAGAAATAGATGTTTTTCTGGAACTCTCTTGCTTTTTCCATGTTCCAGCAGATGTTGGCAATTTGATCTCTGGTTCCTCTGCCTTTTCTAAGTTGGGACTAGGTGTCCATTAAATTGAAAGGGATCACTCTGTAAGTCACCCCATCTACTGCCAGTATCCTTAATTAAGGGGAAAAGGCAGGGGCAAGAGGGAATAGCTTTGAACCATTCTTGGGCTGTCTTAAGTCCAACCACATTGCTTTTCAAGGCAACAGTGCTTTCTAGCATACTCACTGGTGGTTTTATTCTAATTCCCTTTTCACATATTTTACATTCAGATTCTAGCTAAGTGAGAACCCTTGGGCTCTACATAGAATTATGACCTCGTCCTGGTTAGTGATGCTAATCATAGAAGAGGTATGAATGAATTTTCAAATAGGTTAAAGAATGATCTGAGAATTAACCAAATTGTATCACAGTCCTGACATAAATTTATTAAAATCCTAGTATGATAACCCATTGGGCAAAACTTTCTCCTCCTTTCAGTTGCTGCCTTATAAAATATCTATTCTTTTTTGAGCTTAAGAAATGCAGTAGCCTCAGAGAAATTCCGAATAATTCTGCTAATACTGAACATAATGGCTAAGACAAAGTTCATTCCAGAACTCTAAAAAGCTCATCTTGCCAGACAGACACCAGATGTATATAGTTTTGTATTAAACAGAATTCCTCCTGCTAGCAGGGTTTCTCAGGTGGCACTGGTGGTAAAGAACCTGACTGCCAATGCAGCAGACTTGCAAGAGGTGGATTCGATCCCTGGGTCAGGAAGATCCCCTGGAGAACGAAATGGCAACCTGCTCCAGTATTCTTGCCTGGGAAATCCCATGGACAGAGGAACCTGGTGGGCTACAGTCCTTGGGGCTGCAAAGAGTTGGACAAGACTGAACACACACACACACACACTAGCCTTCTAGCATACTGGTTATTGAAATATGAAATATACTGTGATCTGTTTATATTGGATCTTTATCAGAGCACACACCTTAGTCAATGTCAGAATGTTGCTGTTGTTTAGTCACTACTGCTACTGCTAAGTCACTTCAGTCGTGTCCGACTCTGTGCTACCCCATGGACAGCAGCCTACCAGGCTCCCCCGTCCCTGGGATTCTCCAGGCAAGAACACTGGAGTGGGTTGCCATTTCCTTCTCCAATGCATGAAAGTGAAAAGTGAAAGTCAAGTCACTCAGTCATGTCTGACGCTCAGCGACCCCATGGACTGCAGCCTACCAGGCTCCTCCATCCATGGGATATTCCAGGCAAGAGTACTGGAGTGAGGTGCCATTGCCTTCTCTGTGTTTAGTCACTAGGTCATGTCTGACTTTTTTGCAACCCCAGGAACTACAGCCCACCAGGCTCTTCTGTCCATGGGATTTCCCAGGCGAAAATACTGGAGTGGGTTGTCATTTCCTTCTCCAAGGGATCTTCCTTACCCAGGGATCGAACCCATGTCTCCTGCATTGGCAGGCAGGTTCTTAACCACTGAGCCACCTGAAGCCCCAGTGTCAGAAGAGTGAAAGAAAAACCTAATATTGTGTCTGAGGCCTACCACTAGGAGACTAAGAGTTTGAACAGCTTCCTAGTGACATTTTCCATGTCAAGGTTTAAAAAAGAAGAGAACAAAGGTCACTTTGACAACTTACTTGATTGAATTACTTGGCTGAACCCACAGTATATGAACATATTGATGAATATTTTTCCATGATAGACAAAAATGATAATCCTCAGGTTTGTTTTGAAAAATGGGTTTCCATCTTATTTCAGCTCCTAACCAAAGAATCAGCCTATTTCTCAAGGAAATTTGTCTCTTGGCATTTCTGCCTTCAATGCATCAAGCTTGTACTCATATATATTTGTGTCTGGCCTTTTAACAGCTATGCCATCTAGCAATCAAGTATCTGATTTGATTTTCTTCAAATATCTAATCTCAGGTACTGTATCCTCACAGCAGGCAATTTTTATGTAAAATACTGGTAGCAAATCTAATGGATCTGATGACAGTTTTAAAACCTTTCTACATTAATGACCTTTCTATTGTATTTGTGTCATGTCTTCTATATGCTGTGATGAATGAAACACTGCCATTATAATGTCCTAAGTAACCACTCTGAATGGGACACCATCTATTCTTCAAAATTGTGATTACCTAATGCAATATATTGTTACAATTTATGACTTCCAGGGAGAAAAATATTCCTTTAACTTAGATGAGTATTTAGTTATAAATGTGTGATTATGTGGTTACTTTGTGATCTGAATATATTTAGAAAATGTAGACCTGTGAGAACTGGTCCTGTTTTGTTATTAGAGCTCCATGTATTGATTCTGTCGTGAAGTCTTCAAATTCCTCTTTTGGGAGAAAATATGGGACAGGTGATGTAAGGGATATTAGTGTGTTGTCAAATATGCAGAACTAAATTTAGCAATACAATGTAAAACAAGCAAGCTTCATTGAGTTATATGTGTCATAAAATAAATTGTAAGCACTTAAATCGTATAATTTGATCAGTATTGATCTATGTGTACACCCATGAAACCATTACCACAAAAGAAGGAACATATCCATCATCCCCCAAAGTTTACCTGTGTCCCTTTGTAAATCCTCAGTTCTACTCTCTTCTGTCAACCTCCAACCCATACCCAGGTGACTACTGATGTTCTTTCTGTCAGTATTGATTAGCTTTTCATTTATAGAGCTTTAAATACATAAAATAATACAGAATGCAGTATTTTTTGACTGACTTCTTTCATGGAGCATAATTACTTTTAAAATCCAGATATGTTCTTGTGTTTCTATCAATAATTTCTTCTTTTTACTGCTGAGTAGTATTCCACAGTACAGAGACCAAAATCTGTTTTCCTATTCATGTATTGATGAGCATTTGTTTGAGTGGTTTCCATATCTGATTGAAACAAATAAAGCCTCCTAATCCTACAAAACACTGATAAAAGAAATACAGTTTCTGCTATGTATGCCTTGAGATGAGAGAGATATAATCTGTGTTCTGGAATTGAAGATGAGAATTAAGATGTCACTTCTCTCCAGTTTGATCTATATATTTATCTCAATATCAATGAAAATTTCAGCAAGCATTTTTATAGATATTGACAAGAAGATTCTGAAATTTATATGGAAAGGCAAAGCAACTAGAATAAATAAAATGATTCTGCATAAAAGTATGAGGTTAGAGCATTCAAAATACCTAATTTCAAGATTATTCATAAACTGTGGTAACTAAAAAAGTATGGGGTTGTTGAAAGGATGTAATGCATAGAAAATGGAACAGATTACAGAGGCCAGAAATTGGCCCACACATATATGATCAGTTTATTTTTGATAAAATTGCATAGGCCAGTTAATGGACAAATGGTTGTCTTTGAACAAATAGTGTTAGAACACCTGGATATCTCCATACTTAAAAAAAAAAAAAAAGATGGGAGAAAGAAAAGAGAAACCTCAACACATATTAACACATGTTTCACACTTTAAATGAGAACTGACTTGAAATGACCCACACCAGTCTTCTTGCCTGGAGAATCCTATGGACAGAGAAGTCTGGTGGGCTACAGTCCATGGGGTCACAAAGAGTGGGATCTCCCCCTCCCCTCCCCTTCCCGTGTTGCTCCTCCCACGGATGATAGCTTCTCCAGGCGCAAGCTGCACCTGCGGAGCTCCCTGGTGAGCGACTGGGCACACCAACTGTAGGTTAGTAAAGCTCTGTGGTTTAAGAAATGCCTGCAATGAAGGAGATGTGGTTTTGATCCCTGAGTTGGGAAAATCACCTGGAGGAAGGCATGGCAACCCACTCCAGTATTCTTGCTGGGAGAATTGCATGGACAGAGGAGCCTGGCAGGCTACCATCCATAGGGTTGCAAAGAATCAGATGTTACTGAAGTGTCGTAGCATGAGCAATTATGTATATATTTTGCTCATGCATCTATTTCATTTCCTTAGTGAAGACATACTTTGAATTTATTGTTGGAATTCTCAGTGGTTTATTCTCTCTTGCATGTCATTAGAAAGGCTACTTAGCAGTGTACCAAAAGGCATTTTAAATGAAATGCACGTTTGTCTTAACCAGTTTTTGAATATGAGTTATCTTAGAAGAAAATGGTGGTGAGGTATTTCTAATTAAGTTGGCCTGATCCATGTCACTTTTCCAAGTCTCTTTCTAAAGAAACTTGTTGCTTTCCTTCTTAACGCATTAGAATTTTGCAAACAAAGAATGATTTTAAGTAATCTGTTTTTGAAGAGCAATGTAGAATACCTCCTAAAGTTTAAGACGAGCATGCTCTATGATATATTGTACGTGTTTAGTCACTAAGTCGTGTCGGACTCTTTTGTGACCCCATGGACTGTAGCCTGCCAGGATCCACTGTCCATGAAATTTCCCAGGCAGGAATACTGAAGTGGACTGACATTTCCTTCTCCAGGGAATCTTTCCAATCCAGAGATCCCCAGGGATGGAACCTGTGGCTCTTGCCTCTTCTCCTGCATTGCAGGCAGATTCTTTACCACTAAGTCACTGGGGACGCCCCTATGATATAATAATTTCTCTTATTTTCTATCCTAGAAAAAATTTTGCACACATATACATATAGTAGGATTTCTTTATACAGGAACATTTTAACAGGAAAAATTGCAAACAACTTTTTAATAACACAAGATATATTTAATCAACCAAATATTACACTGAAATCAAAGTGATTTAACTAGCTCTACTGGCTTTTTCTCTGGGTGAGGCTAGACTGCAGAGCCTGTCTTGGTGTGGGACCTCTTGGAGGCCGTGTTCTGGGCAGAGCTCAGGGACAAACCACGCCCCTCCAAGGCCTCCCCTGCGCTTCCGGTCTTCCGGTTGCTCCTCACCTGATTGATAGCGTCTCCAGGTGCAACCGGCACTTGTGCTCTCTGGACGCAGCTATGACCGCTTCCCTGTGAAGGCCTGCCCTGTGAGCGTCCCGCCGCCACGACGACTTGGTCTTGGCACCCGAAGTCCTGTGGTCCTTGGTCGGTGTCTACAGGTGCGACTCCCTATCTTCTGAGCTCTGGGTCAGGTAGTTGGGGCACGCAGGAGGGGGAATGGGAGGAGACGAGGTTTTCCACCACGCGCATTTGCCCTGGCAATACTTCTGGAGCCTCCCCACAATTCCTAGTCTGGATCCGTGAGTTCTGAGCTCCCAGATTTCTTCTTCTCAAGTTGTCCCCTCAGGTTGTCTTGTCAGGCTGACTGTTCAGGATGCCTCCGGTAACCTAGCCAGACTCAGATGAGGTTTCTTGGCTTTTTGTTTTTTCCAAATCTATACAAATAAAATTCAAAAACCTGATACAGAGTGAAAAAAAGTTTTTAAAAAAGAGAAATGCCCTTTATGTAAATAGCCGCCCCACATGTATTGTTTCAAGATGCCTACATACTTAATAGAACTATATAAACACGAATTAAAATCATATTTCCTAGCCTTATGATAGTAGTTCCCTTTTAGAAGAGAAGAAGAGAAATAGATCTGGGGTGGGTTTAGCTGTATCTGTACATTTTTATTCCTGTAAATAAAGAGTATAATCTGAAACAAATACAGTGAATTATAAGTGTGGCTTAAATATGAATAGTACTTACAAGGATTTTTGTTACATAATTTGTTATATGATAAATAGTACTCTGTGCTTTAAAATGAAAGGTATGTTAAATAAATAACCTGTAACTTACATATCAATTTATTTGCCAGTCCAGTTGGAAGCTTCCAGATACCTTTGTATTCCACTTATTTTGAGAGCACAACCCTTAGTGGTCTTACAGTACGTTAATTCAGTTTTTAAAATTCATTCATTCATTTTTGGCCATCCTGGGGCTTCATTGCTGTGTGCAGGCTTTCTCTAGTTGCGCCAAATGGGGGCTACTCTTCCTAGCGGTGAGTGGGCTTCTCCTTGCAGTGGCTTCTCTTGTTGCAGGACATAAGGTGTGTGACTTTCAGTAGTTGTGGGGCAGGAGCTTAGCTGCCCGGAGGCATGTGGGGTCTTCCCAGACCAGGGGTACAACCCATGTCCCCACATTGGTAGGTGGATTCTTAACCACTGGACCATGAGGGAAGTCCACAATTTTTTTATTGTCATAAAATACACATACAATTTTATCTTAAGCATTTTTTAAGTGTGCAATTCAGTGGCATTAGGTAAAATTCACATTTTTGTGCAGCCTTTATCACTATCCTTTCCAGAACTCTTTTCTGCTTTTCTTCTTACAATACTGAAACTGTGCCATTAAACAATAACTCCCCATCCCATTTCCCTGAGCAACTATTAATAGTATTTCATTTTCTATCTGTGTGATTTTGACCTCATATAAATGGACTTACATAGTATTTGTCTTTTTGTAACTGGCATATTTTACTTAGTATATGCCCTCAGTGTTTGTTCATATTGTAGCATATTGCAGTGTTTCTTTCCATTTCCTTCCTTCTTTTACTGCATTTGCTTATCTGTTCATCCGCCAATGGAGACTTCAGTTGCTTCCACTTTTTACTATTGTGAGCAATGTTGCTATGACCATGGATGTACAAATATCTCTTTGAGATTCTGCTTCAAATACTTTTCAGTATACATCCAGAAGTGAAATTGTTTGGATCATTTTATGATTTTTATTTTTTTGAGGAAGCATCATACTGTTTTCCTTAATGGTTATATCATTTTGCATTCTCATTAGTAGTGCACAAGTGTTTACAGTTTCTCCACGTCCTCACCAATGTTTATTATTTTCTGTGTTTGTTTTGATAGCAACCATCCTACTAGGTGTGCGATAGTACTTCATTGTATTGAATAGTTTTGCTTTGCATATTCCTAATGATTGATGATATTGAGCATCTTTTTGTGTGTTTGTTGGCAATTTGTATATCTTCTTTGGAGAAATGACTGTTCAAGTTCTTTGCCTGTGTTTGAATTGCGTTGTTTTGTGTTTGTTTTTGAGTGTTAGGAGTTATCTATACATTTTAAATATTAATTCCTTATAAGAAATGTGATTTGCAGATATTTTCTCCCATTCTATAGGTTGTCTTTGTACTCTGTGGATAGTGTCTTTGGATATACGATTTTTTAAAAAACATCATGAATATGTTTATTTTTCCTCTTGTTATCTGTGCCTTTGGTGTCATACCCAAGACATTGTTGCTAATCTGACATTGTAAAGCTTGGATCATGAATCTGTTTTGAAGTAGTTTTTGTATATGGTCTTAGGTTAAAATGCAACTTTTTTTTTGCATGTGAATATCCAGTATTCCTGCAACCATTTGTTGGAAAAACTGTCTTTTTTCTTAATGGTTTTAGCATCCTTACTGAAAATCATTTGAATATATTGACCAGTACTATACTCTTCTGATTACTGTAGTTTTGTTTTGCACTTAGCTTTAAAATCAGGAAATGTAAGTCCTCTAGCTTTCTTGATCTGTTTTAGGATTCTTTTAGCTATTCAGTGTCCCTTGAGATTTCCCATGACTTTTAGCAGGGGTTTTCCATTTCTGCAAAAAACTCACTGGGACTTTGATAGGTTTTGTATTAAATCTGTAAATCGTTTCAGGTAATATTATCATTTTAAGAATGTTAAATAATATTAAGTCTTTTAATCCACTAACATGAGCTTTATTTCTATTTTTAAAAATATCTTTAATTTCTTTCACCTGTTTAATAGTTTTCTTTGTATGCTTTTCAATTCTGTGGTTAAATTGATTCCTAAGTATTTTAATCTTTTTGATACCATTGAATGTAATCATTTTCCTAATTTATTTTTAGTTGTGTTCATTATTACTGTATAAAAATGGAACTGAGTTTTGGGTGTTCACTTTCTATCCAGTTACTTTGCTGAATGTATTAGTTCTAACAGGGTTTTTTTGTTAACTTTTCTTTTTAATATTTGAAGTTTTATATATATAAGATCATAGCATCTGTTAACAGGGATCATTAGACTTCTTCCTTCCTATCTGGACGCTTTTAATTTGTTTTTCTTGCCTTATTGTTCTGACTGAGTGTCTCAGTACTATGTTGAATAGAAGTGGGAAAATCAAGTTAACTGCTCCGCTCATGACTTTGTAGGAAAAGCTTTCAGTTTCTTATAATGAGTATGATATTTTCTGTGAGTTTTTCATATATTGGTTTTGTTATGTTGAGGTAGTTTTCCTCTATTCTTAATTTTTTGAGTGTTTAATTGTGAAAATGTGTTGAGTTTTGTCAGATGATTTTTATTTTTATTTTTGGCATTTATTGAGTTGATTGTGTTGATTTGGTCCTCTATGCTGTTAATATGGTCTATTTCATCAACTGGTTTTTTTTATGTTAACCATCTTTGCATTTCAGAAATAAATCACACTTGGTCATAGTGTATAATCTTTTAATATGTGATCAAATTCCATTTGCTAGTACTTTATGAAGGTTTTTGCCTCACAATATTCTTAAGGGATATTGATCTGTAGTTTTTTCCCCAGTGTCTTTGTCTGACTTTGCTATCAAGGTAATGCTGGCCTCACAGAACTAGTTGGGAAGTTTTCTCTTCAGTTTTTGGATAAGTTTGAGAAAGAATTTTAGTTCTTTGAATGTTTGGTACATATCTCCTTTCTAATTATAGGTCTATTCAGATAGTCTATATCTGGTTAGTCTCAGATTTTCTGGTTTAGTCTTGATAGGTTTTGTGTTTCTAGGATTTTCATCTAGATTATATAACTTGTATAATTGCTCTTAATACTTTTGTATAGTCCTTTTTATTTCTATAAAATTGTTAGTAATTATTTTGGGTTTCTGGATTCAATCCCAATGTTCATGTGGGGATTTCCCACATAACATCAAGCGATTTTCAGGTGTCAGCAGGTTATCACCCGTGTTTCTGCTCCATTTGCTATAGATTGGAGGTTCCAAAAACAGCTTTCTTGAACTTAAGATACCAGTGACAAGTCCAGGTTGTTGCCTGTATTTCTGAATGACTGAGTATAATTCAGAAGTTCCCATGACTTCCTCTGTAGGTTTGACTAATTTACTAGTGCATGCATGTGTGTTCAGTTACTCAGTTGTGTCCGACTTTTTGTTACACCATGGACTGTGTCCCACCAGGCTCCTCTGTACATGGGATTTTTTAGGCAAGAATATTGGAGCAGGTAGCAGGTAGCATTTCCTCCTCCAGGGGGTCTTCCCCACCCAGGGATTGAACCCATGTCTCCCGCATCTCCTGCATTGGCAGGTGATTCTTTACCACTGAGCCACCTGGGAAGCCCTCAATTTGCTAGAGTAGCTCACAGAACTCAGAAAAACGTTTTACTTACTAGATCACTGGTTTATTATAAAAGGATATAACTTGGGAGTAGCCAGATAGAAGAGATGTATGGTGCAAGGTATGGGGGTAGTGTGTGGCACTTTCATGCCCTCTCTAGCTGCAACGCTGTCCCCTAAATTGCCAGGTATTTGTCAACCTGGAATCTCTCCAATCCTCATTATTTTGGGTTTTTATGGAGGCTTCATTACATGGGCAGGATTGATTACGTTGTTGGCCATTGGTGATTGATTAATCTCCAGTCCTTCTCTTCTCCTCTTCCTAGAAGTTGGGAATGGGACTGACTAAAAGTTGGGAGTGAGAAGTTGGCTCCACTGACAACCAACCAATCCTGTTCCCAAAGTAACCTCATTAACATAACAAAAGACACATTTATTGCAAGAAATCTCAAGGATTTTAGGAATTCTGTGTCAGAAACTGGGCCAAAGATCAAATATATATTTCTTATAGATCTCAATACCACAATAATGTCCTCCCTTTCATTTCTGGTTTTAATATTTAGAGTCTTTTTTCCTCTTAGTTCATTTAGCTAAAGGTTTGCTAATTTTGTTAATCTTTTCTGAGAACCAACTTTTGGTTTTGTTGATTTTTCTATTCTCCATATTGTTTATCTCTGAACTAACCTTAAATCTTTATTATATCTTTTCTTTTGGTAGCTTTGGGTTTAGTTTGTTATTCTTTTTCTAGTTCTTTAAGTTATAAAGTTAGGCTGCTGATTTGAGATCTTGTTTCTTTTTATAGCATTTATACCTATAAATTTCCCCCTTAGCACTCCTTTTGGAGAAGGCAATGGCAAACCACTCAAGTACTCTTGCCTGGAGAATACCAGGGACGGCGAAGCCTGGTGGGCTGCCGTCTCTGGGGTCGCACAGAGTCGGACATGACTGAAGCGACTTGGCAGCAGCAGCACTCCTTTCATTGTGTCCCATCAATTTGATATATTGTATTTTTGTTTTCATTGGTCTATCAGATGAGATCAGTCGCTCAGTCGTTTCTGACTCTTTGCGACCCCATGAAGCACAGCACACCAGGCCTCCCTGTCCATCACCAACTCCCAGAGTTCACTCAGACTCACGTCCATCGAGTCAGTGATGCCATCCAGCCATCTCATCCTCTGTCATTCCCTTCTCCTCCTGCCCCCAATCCCTCCCAGCATCAAGTCTTTTCCAATGAGTCAACTCTTTGCATGAGGTGGCCAAAGTACTGGAGTTTCAGCTTTAGCATCATTCCTTCCAAAGAAATCCCAGGGCTGATCTCCTTCAGAATGCACTGGTTGGATCTCCTTGCAGTCCAAGGGACTCTCAAGAGTCTTCTCCAACACCACAGTTCAAAAGCATCAATTCTTTGGCGCTCAGCCTTTTTCACAGTCCACCTCTCACATCCATACATGACCACAGGAAAAACCATAGCCTTGACTAGATGAACCTTTGTTGGCAAAATAATGTCTCTGCATTTGAATATGCTATCTAGGTTGGTCATAACTTTCCTTCCAAGGAGTAAGCGTCTTTTAATTTCATGGCTGCAGTCACCATCTGTAGTGATTTTGGAGCCCCCAAAAATAAAGTCTGACACTGTTTCCACTGTTTCCCCATCTATTTCCCATGAAGTGATGGGACCGGATGCAATGATCTTCGTTTTCTGAACGTTGAGCTTTAAGTCAACTTTTTCACTCTCCACTTTCACTTTCATCAAGAGGCTTTTGAGTTCCTCTTCACTTTCTGCCATAAGGGTGGTGTCATCTGCATATCTGAGGTTATTGATATTTCTCCCAGCAATCTTGATTCCAGCTTGTGCTTCTTCCAGTCCAGCGTTTCTCATGATGTACTCTGCATAGAAGTTAAATAAACAGGGTGACAATATGCAGCCTTGATGAACTCCTTTTCCTATTTGGAACCAGTCTGTTGTTCCATGTCCAGTTCTAACTGCTGCTTCCTGACCTGCATACAGATTTCTCAAGAGGCAGATCAGGTGGTCTGGTATTCCCATCTCTTGAAGAATTTTCCACAGTTTATTGTGATCCACACAGTCAAAGGCTTTGGCATAGTCAATAAAACAGAAATAGATGTTTTTCTGGAACTCTCTTGCTTTTTCCATGATCCAGCAGATGTTGGCAATTTGATCTCTGGTTCCTCTGCCTTTTCTAAAACCAGCTTGAACATCAGGAAGTTCACGGTTCACATATTGCTGAAGCCTGGCTTGGAGAATTTTGAGCATTACTTTACTAGCATGTGAGATGAGTGCAATTGTGCGGTAGTTTGAGCATTCTTTGGCATTGCCTTTCTTTGGGATTGGAATGAAAACTGACCTTTTCCAGTCCTGTGGCCACTGCTGAGTTTTCCAAATTTGCTATAAGTATTTTCTAATTTATTTATTTTATTTTTTTTAAATTTTATTTTATTTTTAAACTTTAGAATATTGTATTAGTTTTGCCAAATATCAAAATGAATCCGCCACAGGTATACCTGTGTTCCCCATCCTGAACCCTCCTCCCTCCTCCCTCCCCATACCCTCCCTCTGGGTCGTCCCAGTGCACCAGCCCCAAACATCCAGTATCGTGCATCGAACCTGGACTGGCGACTCGTTTCATACATGATATTATACATGTTTCAATGTCATTCTCCCAAATCTCCCCACCCTCTCCCTCTCCCACAGAGTCCATAAGACTGATCTATACATCAGTGTCTCTTTTGCTGTCTCGTACACAGGGCTAATTTATTTTTTGAATTCTTTGATTAATTGATTTTTTAAAAAATTTCTAATGATTTGTGAATTCTGCAGTTTTCTCTCTTATTGGTTTCTAACTTCATATCATTGTGTTGAAGACTTTATTTGTGTCCTAACATTGTCCTGTATGGAAAAATGACCCATGTGCATTTAAGAAGAATATATATTTGGTTGTTATTTGGTAAAGAATTCTGCATATACCTGTTATACCTGGTTGGTTTATTGTGTTGTTCAAGTCCTCTATTATCTTTTGTCTGTTTATTTTATCTATTATTGCAATAGAGGTATTGAAATCTCCACTTCCTCTTGTAGAACTGTTTATTTCTCTGTTCAGTTCTGCTAAAACTTCTTCCTTGCCTCCAAAACCTCACAGTTGTGAAATACTACTGGAAATTTGTGTAAAAAGTTGCCAATTTTTATTGCTTTTTTAAAGCTGTATTTTCATAGTTTGGTTAAATTTGATGGCTTCTGTATTAATTCATTAGTGTTAAATTATATATAAAGCTTCACTTTTTTGTGTATATATAGTATATAGTAATAATTATTTTGGTAATTAAATTTTTTAATCAATTAAGCTAGATTGATTTAATTTTATTTAAATATATATAACAATCATTTTTATTTTTTAACAAATCAATAAAATAAGAGTTTAAAAAATAAAATTAGAAGAAATAGAAAATACCTCATTTTAAAGTTCATGTTTTCAATCTTTACTTTACAATTTGTTAGCTTCCAGACAATAGACATTCTTGTTGAGAAAAGAAGTAATAACAATTTCATATATGTATATATATATATTTTTCATCAATGTTCAAAAATTTTGTCATCTTTCCATGACCCCTGACAGCTCTGCCAATTACTCTGTAGAAGCTTGAAAACAGGAAATATAGCAATCTCTAGTGTCAATCATGAAAATTAGGATTCAACTCCATGAGCAGCTCATGTAAGAACCTGTAGACCAGGAGACACAGCAGTGAGATAGGAGACAAAAATTATTATTCCATTTTAATTATCCTAAGGAGACTAGAGGTATAAGAGAATAGTCCACTTGACTAATGCAGAGATGGGATGGGGAGAACCTACTATAATCTTCCTAAAGCTGAGCAGAAATCTCCAACATGATCTGGAAGGCCCTGGGTAGCTCTGTTTAAAAGTAAAGCATTGTTCAATCTATCAGCAAATTTTAAAGTGTGATCTAAGAGTTACCCCACTGAAGATCAAATTTTGAATTTGAGGACTTTATCCTCCTATATCTCCTGAATTAGTATCTATGATATTGAGTTTTAATAATTTGCATTTCTAACTAGATAGCCAGTAGATTATTTCTAAATAGTACTTTATGGAGACATAACTGTATATAGTAAATTATGTGTGGTGACCACCCAGAACAAGATGTAGAACAATTTTATTGTTATCCCATAAAGTTCATCTTGGTCTTTTTCAGTCAATTCTCAGTACTCCAACTGTGTTAAGCACAATTCTGACTTTTCTCAACATACATTGGTTTTACCTGTTCTTGAGCCTTAGCAACATGGAACCTACCATAGATAATTGTTTCTGTTTTCCTTCTCTCAGCATGCTATTTTTGAAGCAAAGTAATTTTTAGGTACGCTAGAAGTTGAAAACCAAAGTTCTCTGGAACAGAAATTATCATAAGGAAGCCTGTTTTTGGAGCTCCTCTGTGATGGGATGGACTCTTTTCAAGCTATTCCATTTTAAGGCTGTATTGTACCTGAGACAAAATCCATTACATGGTTGCCAAATAGTCTGTTATGTTCCTCCTGCATTCATGATTTCATACACAGAGGCCAAATCAGCTGAAGAAATCAACCATTGATTTTTATCATCCTGCTTTTCACATTTCTAAAGTTATGTTTGTCTCCATCTTGAAATTCTTCAAGAAGTTTAATAATAGTACAATGACAGCTTGTCAAAATTTTAGTAATATTTGGCTTTAAATAAAATAATCACAAGTGGCTGAATAATTCAGCATTCATCATTTCTTCTCAGAATCCTCTCAGCTTGATTTCTACAAGATTTCACTCAAGAATTGTAAGTAGTTTCTCAGAATGGGAAGTATAACATAGCAGGAAAGCAAAGTTACAATTATCAGAGAAGCGTGAAAATTATGATGGAAAACACCTATTAGACCACCTAGGCTTCAGCTCTGCAGAGGAGATTTTGGTTATTGTGGTAGGTTGCCAGGGGTTTTGCTAAATTTAGTGATTTGAGCAATTTGGTTTCTGCTACTCTTTTGGCTAAGTTTTCTGTAATTGATTAATTGTTGCAGGATCAAAGTTTTACTGGGTATGTAACTTAATTTTTGCTTCTAAGTTGTAAAAATATCCTGTGTTTCTCCTCTATTCTCACACTACTACCTACTTCACTTCTGACATCAGATATGTGGCTTTTTACACACATCAAGCAGTTCTCCAACACCAGGTGGATGTCCCATAATTCAGTTCAATTCTGACACTATCTGCCTCAATATATCAATAGCTTCATATCTCGCAAGTAAATCTGTCCCACAAGACTTCCCCCACTTCAGATGCCAATCATAAATTCAGGTTGTCACTGTACTTCTGTCAGGCTGTATACACCAAGATTCCTATAATCCCTTCCTTGAGTTTTATTATTTGTTAGAATGGCTCACAGAACTCAAGGGAAACTTACTTATGTTAACTGGTTTATTATAAAAGATATAATTAGTGATATAGATAAATAGCCAGATGAAGAGATATGTAGAGCAAGGTACAGGAGAGTTCTGAGTACACTAACATCTGTCTCCCTATAGTTGGAGTGTGCCACCCTCCCAGCACCTGGATGTATTCATCAACCCAGAAGCTCTCCCAGCTCTGTATTTTTGTTTTTTTTTTTTTTAATGGAGGCTTCATTATATAGACTTCCCTGTGGCTCAGCTGGTAAAGAATACCCCTGCAATGCAGAAGACCTGGGTTCAATACCTGGTTTGGGAAGATCCCCTGGAGAAGGGAAAGGCTACCCACTCCAGTATTCTTGCCTAGAGAATTCCATGGACTGTATTGTCCATGGGATCTCAAAGAGTCGGACATGACTGAGTGACTTTCACTTCACTTCACTTTACTTCATCACACAGACATGATCAATGATTAACTCAGTCTCCAGTCCCTCTTCCCTTCCCAGAGTATAAAAGGCGAGGCCATGAGTTTCCAGCTTCTAATCATGGCTTGGTCTCTAGTGGTTAGCCCCCAACATGAAGTTATTGATGGGCCCACCAAGAGCTGTCTCATTAGAACTAAAGACACTATTGTCATCCCGTGAATTCCAAGGAATTTGAGAGCTTCAGAAACCAAGGTCAAAGAGACAAAATATTAGAAAAAGAAAGATATTTCTACTTCTCTTAGCTGTGGTTTTTCCAGTAATCATGAATGGATCTGAGAGTTGTACCATAAAGAAGACTGAGTGCTGAAGAATCAATGCTTTTGAATTATGGTGCTGGAGAAGACTCTTGAGAGTCATTTGTACTGCAAGGAGATCAAACCAGTTAATCCTAAAGGAAATCAACCCTGAATGTTCATTGGAAGGACTGATGCTAAAACTGAAGCTCTAATACTTTGGCCACCTGCTGCAAAGAACTGACTCATTGGAAAAGACCCTGATGCTGGGAAAGATTGAAGGCAAAAGGAGAAGGGGGCAGCAGAGGATGAGATCATTAGATAGCATCACTGATTCAGTGGACATGGATTTGAGCAAATTCTGTGAGATACTGGAAGACAGGGGTGCCTGGTGTGCTGCAGTCCATGAGGTCACAAATAGTTGGACATGATTTAGTGACTGAACAGCAACAATGAAACTTGTCTTAAGCCATCATAAAGGATTTAGGAGCAACATGCCAGATACAGGGGGCAGAGACCAGATTATATATTTTTCATTATTTCACACCTTCTCATAAATTTCCTTCTACATACTAAAATACTAAATACTACATAAAAACTAAATACTGCATACTAAAATAATGTCAACTTGCTTTTCATTAAATAATCATCTCCTGGCCTCTTATGTCTGAAGACTTGATGACGGAAGTTGGAAGTGACTTGTCTCACTTCCATACTGCTATTTTACTAGCACACCTCTTTGAGTGGGTGGGGGAAAGCGTGTAAGATAAATTAGAAGAAAAATCTAGACAATGGGTGATCTCTGCATAGCTAATGGGCAGCAAGGGAATACTCATTACAAGCACTAATGAGAGATGGCCATTAAAGATAGTATTAGCTAAAATTGACCCTATCAGGAAAATATACTGGGGTGATTTGGAACCTTAAATATTCCCTTTTTCACTTGCATCATTAGCACAAAGAGCCTTTTTTAAAAAATAATCTTTCCATAAATTTATATTTTGTTCTATTTAGTTTCTTTCTTAAATTAGCTATCAGTGTTTTCAGAAGAAAGATATATAAACTATCATTCAGTTTATAGATTTGTAAATTGTTCTCAACCTAAAGCAAATATTTATCCACACTGGATCCTTAACACTATCATGTTCTAAACATATTTCACCAAGAGATATATCAACTTGTATGTCTGGGACTTTCAAAATGGTCAGTAAGAGGCTCACAGATTACCATCACAGTTTTACAGGATGCAATGGTTTCTGCTCTCATTTATTGTAGGAATGAAAGCCACTATAACTCTGGGTCACTTGAATGTCCTAGTAGCCCCATTACCTTCTGCTTCAAAGAAGAATACCTCATTGAAATTGTTACTAATTCTAAGCTGAGGTCTTTTCCATCTCTTTGACCTTTGATGCTTTCCCATTGATTCAGCATGAATTCTGTTTCATAGAGATGGAGATAAAATGCACATTTTCTCTCTGTGTTCCATTTCGTACATTTCAGAGAAATGGACATTTTATAACTTTGAAGTTTGTGCTAAAAGATTAGGTATCAAAAAAAAAAAAAGGAGAAATATTTGATTTCCAGAAATCTTAAAATGGGTAAACCCTCCAAAGTGATCTATAAAAACAGAACATTTGAATTAGGAACAAAAAATATGTGGGTCAGAATTGTGGCTTTGCTGTCTGAACCTCATTTTCTTCTTCTGTGAACTGGAAATAGTAATACTTGTTCCACCTGTTGCAGAGGTTTTGGCTCTTTTTGTGTGTTTGTGTGTGTGCGTGTGTGTGTAAGAAGATCAAAGGAGGTTATCTATGTGTACTAAGATTATGTGTACACCTTGTGTACTAAGAAGTACTGTGGACATGTTACCTGTTGCTTTTACTGCTCTTGGTGCTGGTGCTGATGGTGATAGCAAGCATTCTGCCAAACTGAAAGTCAGACAGATTGGAATTCAAATCCAAGTCGCTTTTGTACTTACTGCATGTCATATTTTTATATTATAGTTTCCTCATCTATAAAATGGCATTAAAAATTAGTATCTATAATCAACTCACAGAAGTGTAACTTTAAATAATATATAAAGCATATAGTTCTTAATAAATGCTAAAGAGATAAGAGATAAATGTTACTTTTCTTTCTAATTCCTTCCTCCACACCATGTACACATATGCACACATACTGTAAAAAATAAATTTGAAACTAGGGAAAGAATTGGTCATTTATAGTCTAAATCTGTGTGTGGCTAAATCTGGCCCATCATCTATCTTAGTAAACAAAGTTTTATTTGAATAATACCACACTCATTTGCTTACGTAGTATCTATAGATGCTTCAGCAATATAATGACAGATTTGACTAGTTGCAACAGAAATTATATGGCCTACAAAGCCTAAAGTATATTTACAGGCCCATATGGCCAATAGGGGTTTCCCAGGTGGAGCTAGTGGTAAAGAATCTGTCTGCCAATGCAGAAGATGCAAGAGATGCTAGTTCCATCTTTGAGTTGGGAAGATCCCCTGGAGGAGGAAATGGCAACCCACTCTGGTATTCTTGCCTGGAAAATCCCATGGACAGAGGAGCCTGGTGGGCTAGCGTCCATGGGGCCACAAAGAGTTGAACACAACTGAGTGATTGAGCATGGCCAAGAGAAGAAATTTGCTTATCTCTGGTCTAGAAGAAGGTCTAGATCTAATATTAAAAACATAAGAAGTAAATAGTCCTGTCACCAAGTGGTTACTTAAACTTGGCGGTATAGGTGTACTCAAACTTTTTGGTGTCAGCACAACTTTACAATTTAGAAAACTTTTATTTGTGTTGGTTCTGTATTTATCATATTTGAAATTAAAAGCAGTTTTTAAATTACTTGTATATTAATTCATTTAAAATAACAATAAACTTATTATACACTACAACAAATGACTTCTTTGAACAATAACTATTTTTCCAAAGGAAAAAAAAGATCAGTAAAAAGATTAACATTGCTTTATGTTTTTGCAAATCTCTTCAAAACTTGGGTTAATGGAAGATTCTGGGAATCTTATATTGTGTCTGGATTCAATCTATTCTAATATCACATGTATATAGCCTCTGTGAAATCCCACTGCACACTTACAGCAGAATGAGAGTGCAAAAGGAAAAGAATTTCCTAGCATTATTAAACTGTGGTGTCGGTGAAGACTCTTGAGAGTCCCTTGGACTGCAAGGAGATCCAACCAGTCCATCCTAAAGGAAATCAGTCCTGAATGTTCATTGGAAGGACTGATGCTGAAGCTGAAGCTCCAATACTTTGGCCATCTGATGTGAAGAACTGACTCATTGGAAAAGACCCTGATGCTGGGAAAGATTGAAGGCAGGAGGAGAAGGAGACAACAGAGGATGAGATAGTTGGATGGCATCACCGATGCGATGCACAGGAGTTTGAGTAGGCTCAGGGAGTTGGCAATGGACAGGGAAGCCTGTTGTGCTGCAGTCCATGAGGTTGCAAAGAGTCGGACATGACTGAGTGACTGAAATGAATTGAGCATTATTATGAAAATAGTTTTGAATTTGGGGGCCCCCAGTTGTCCCAGATTGCACTTTGAGAACCATTTTTATGTGGTTGCATGTATGGGGTTTCCCAGGTGATTCAGTGGTAAAGAATCTGCCTGCCGATGCAGAACATGCAAGAGATGTGGGTTCAATCCCTGGGTCAGGAAGATTCCCCTGGAGAAGAAAATGGTAACCCACTCCAGTATTCTTGCCTGGAGAGTTTCATGGACAGAGGAGCCTGACGGGCTACATTCTGTGGGGTTGCAAAGAGTTGGACGTGACTGAGCATGCACATACGTGAACTTATAGTAAAATCCAAACGGAGATAATAATCTATAACTCCTCAAAAAATAAATTTAAATGCTTTGGATACTTGATCAATTTTACTCTGCTTCACAGCAAATCATTTTTTTTTCTGAATACAGATATATTTTGTTAAGCAAAAGAATGTCTAAAATGTAGTCCTTAATTTGAAATCCAACATATAAAACCATGTATTTTCTATTGATCTGCATTAAAAAAAATAAGGACAGATACACATATGCTGGGCTTAAAACAATTTTACAGCTATAATGCTGTGCTTTCACTACTGAGGAGGCACACTATATATCTAGCCCAGAATCGGGGTTTTATGAGGATCCATTTTTAAATATAGTTGCTTCTACTATTACAAAGTCTCTGGTGTAAAATGAAAGAAACATATAAAGTTTGATGTAAATAAAATGATCTTTAAAAATTAAAATATAATACATGCCCGTTGCAGATGACTTTGAAATATATGTAAGCAAAACCCCAAATAAAAATATATCCTAAACCACTAGAAACAATTACCTTTTGAATTTTTTTGGTATTATTATTATTGTTTTAAATAGATACCTGTGGTTCTATGTATCCAAAACTTAAAAACTGGTACTGCATTATTTTATCTTTCCTAAGATGTTCACTTGGTTAAAAACCTCCAATACTCTCTTAACAAAATCTCATAATAAATATTCATTTGAAAA
The DNA here is from genome assembly GCF_029407905.1 of Bubalus kerabau. Classification (NCBI taxonomy): domain Eukaryota; kingdom Metazoa; phylum Chordata; class Mammalia; order Artiodactyla; family Bovidae; genus Bubalus; species Bubalus kerabau. The sequence continues at coordinate 68,303,119 of NC_073633.1, forward strand.
AATTAAAGTATTTTAAAACATTTTCCTTAAAAATTATTTTGTTTAGGATCTATAAAAATTATTTAGGAAAACATTATTTTTGCATTTAAAGTAAAAGTACACAGTTCTTTTTTATTAGAGGATAGAAAAATTAATGAAATTCTCCTTAAGATTTAAATAAGGTATAATAAACTTGTGTAAAATGCATGACTGCAATAAGTTTGACATTATTTCAGTCAGAAAAGATTGGGTAATGAAATGAATAATGTTGGGATCCTGATCAGCTGAACGGTGAAAATTTAATTTTTTAAGAATAGATTGAATAATGCTAAAAAAATAGAAAAGAGATTTTGACTTATAGCCATTAAAATCCCCCAGTCATATTTAGGATAATTAAACTTAAAAATGACAGTGAACTCAAGAATTGTATTAATAATAAGCTGCTATGATGTATGATATGTATCACTGTACATTATATGTACATTTTCAGTTTTGAAAGTCTGCAGCTTCAAACTACCTCTCACTTCATCAGTATAGTCAACACATGGCAAATTGTAATAATAGCATATATTAATGAAAGCATATGTTTACTGAATATCTGTTTCATGAAAAATATAGTCTTATTTTAAGAAAGCATATAATTTATCTTATAAAATATTTTCTTTTCTGCCAGCCATGTATATCTTTTACAAAACGGATACAATAGCAGTAGTGGATTAATAGTCCATCCTCATTAATATCAATAGAAATTAATTATCAAAGGAATGTGAATTAATATAAATTTCTCAGTGAAATGCAGAAGACTGTTTTGGACTCAGAGACCATCCATTTTGTAACTGAACTAGGTTTTGTGCTTCTACTGGGTATTGCAGCTATAAACATGAAAAAGAGATTCACATTTCAGAAGAAGGAACTTTAAAGAATCAGGTGCAAAGTGCAGGGAGCACTAATTCTGCATAGATGGAGTAGGATAGTCTAAGTTGTGGCATGTGGAAGAGAATCTTTTCACACATGGGGCATCTACTGGTGTAAGAAAACTTCCATCAAAAAGTGGCGTCCTTCTAGGTGTTTCATATGACATAAATATTATCATTTTTTCCCATTCACAAATCATCTTTTCTTCTGGAGTTTTCTCCTTCTGGAGAAGGTAAGTCCAGGGTAGGAAATGTTTAATTGTTACAATCATAAAGGGTATGTTCATTCGCTAAGTCTGCACCAGAGTAAGAGAGACAAAGTTCTACCTTTAGCAATATGTCCATCAAATTCTCTTTTACCCTGAAGAAATGATATAGGAGTGAAAGTAAGTGATGTTATTCTGGGGGTAAACTTGAAAATCCTCTTTAATTCATGAAAACTAAATTATTCATAATTATGAGACCTTATTAACAGCAGTACATCTTTGTGACACTTTGTGTGCCTCAATACTAAAGGTTGAGACTTTCTGTTAAAAATGATGCTATATGATTCCCACTCACTTTGCTTCATAATCCTCATAGACTCTTGCTTCCTGATTCTTCCATGCCTTGTATAACTGTTTGTCAGGTCTAGCCAGTTCTTACTCCTTTGAAATGTATTTAGTTTCTATCCTTTCATTATCATTTTCATTGCCACATCTTAATACAAATTTTTGTTATTTGTTATCTGGAAAAATCACAAAGTTTTCAAGCTATGGCACATTGGGAACTGAGAATATCTGTGTGGATATTTTGCGTTTTTAATGCAGTTGAATATCAGTGTACTGATATTTCACAGTGCATGCATGAGGTCACTCTTATTCTGTTACATAAAAGTGATGTTTCAATGGGGACATTGTGTTAAAGTAAAGTAATGTAAAAATTGGAATAAATATTATAAAGTTTTTGAGCAAAACTCAAGATTGATTTCTGATTAAAAACGAAACAAAAAATTTCTTGAAAAGTAGAAATACCAGTATTCTTAAAGATGTATCAAGCATGCCAATAAAATTCCTAAACAGTATCATTTTATTAAATTCATTACTATTGAATGAGCAGGAATCTTAGAATTAATAATTAGCATTTGGTATTTCTGAGAACTCAGATCAATGCAATCAAATATAAAACAAAAATAAGTAATTACAAACAAGTGATAGCTTTTATTAATTATAAATAATACAGATACCAGTTCAGTTCAGTAACTCATTCATGTCTGACTCTTTGTGACCCCATGGGCTGCATCATGCCAGGCTTCCCTGTCCATCACCAACTACCAGAGCTTGCTCAAACTCATGTCCATTGAGTTGGTGATGCCATCCAACCATCTCATCCTCTGTCATTCCCTTTCTCCTCCTGTCTTCAATCTTTCCCAGCATTAGGGTCTTTTCTAATGAGTCTGCTCTTCACATCAGATGGCCAAAGTATTGGATCTTCAGCTTCAGCACCAGTCCTTCCAATGAATATTAAGGGCTGATTTCCTTTAGGATTGACTGGTTTGATTTTCTTGCTGTCCAAGGGACTCTCAAGAGTCTTCTCCAACACCACAGTTCAAAAGCATCAATTCTTCGGCACTCAGCTTATCGTCCAACCTTCACCTCCATACATGACTACTGGAAAAACCATAGCTTTGACTAGATGGACTATTTTCGGTAAATAATGTCATTGCTCTTTAATATGCTGTCTAGGTTGGTCATAGCTTTTCTTCCAAGGAGCAAGTGTCTTTTAATTTCATGGCTGCAGTCACCATCTGCAGTGATTTTGGAGCCTCAGAAAATAAAGTTTGCCAGTATTTCCATTGTTTCCTCATCTATTTGCCATGAAGTAATGGGTTGGATGCCATGATCTTAGTTTTTTGAATGATGAGTTTTAAGCCAGCTTTTTCACTCTGCTCTTTTGCTTTCATTAAGAGGCTCTTTAGTTCCTCTTTGCTTTCTTCCGTAAGGGTGGTGTCATCTGAGTATCTAGGTTATTGATATTTCTCCCTGCAATCTTGATTCTAGCTTGTGCTTCATCCAGCCCAGCATTTTGCATGATGTATAAGTTAAATAAGAAGGGTGACAATATATACAGCCTTGATGTACTCCTTTCCCAATTTGGAGCCAATCTGTTGTTCCCTGTCTGGTTATAATTGTTGCTTCTTAAGCTGCATACAGATTTCTCAAGAGGCAGGTAAGGTGGTCTGATATACCCATCTCTTTAAGAATTTTCCACTTTGTTGTGATCCACACAGTCAAAGACTTTGGCATAGTCAATAAAGCAGATGTTTTTTTCTGGAACTCTCTTGCTTTTTTGATGATCCAACAGATGTTGGCAATTTGATCTCTGGTTCCTCTGCCTTTTCTAAATCCAGCTTGAACATCTGGGAATTCACAGTTTATATATAGTTGAAGCCTAGCTTGGAGAATTTTGAGCATTCTTTGCAAACGTGTGAGAAGAGTACAACTGTGCAGTAGTTTGAACATTCTTTGGCATTGCCTTTCTTTGGGATTGGAATGAAGACTGACCTTTTCCAGTCCTGTGGCCACTGCTGAGTTTTCCAAATTTGCTGGCATATTGAGTGCAGCACTTTCATAGCATCATCTTTTAGGATTTGAAATAGCTCAACTGGAATTCCATCACCTCCACTAGCTTTGTTCGTTCGGTATCTCTAATTTTCTTAAAGAGGTCTCTAGTCTTTCCCATTCTATTGTTTTCCTCTATTTCTTTGCATTGATCACTGAGGAAGGTTTTCTTATCTCCCCTTGCTGTTCTTTGGAATTCTGTGTTCAGATGGTGTATCTTTCCTTTTCTATTTTGCCTTTAGCTTCTCTTCTTTTCTCAGCTATTTGTAAGGCCTCCTCAGACAACCATTTTGCCTTTTTGCATTTCTTTTTCTTGAGGATGGTCTTGATCACTGCCTCCTATACAATGTCAAAAACCTCTGTCCATAGTTCTTCAGGCACTCTATCAAACCTAATCCCTTGAATCTATTTGTCACTTCCACTGTATAATCGTAAGGGATTTGTTTTAGGTCATATCTGAATGATCTAGTGGTTTTCCCTACTTTCTTCAATTTAATTCTGAATTTTGCAATAAGGAGTTCATGATCTGAGCCCCAGTCAGCTCCTGGTCTTGTTTTTGCTGACTGTATAGAGATATATGGAACCTTAAAATGATCATTACATCTGATCATGACGTCTACCTTAAAAAATAATACTAGGGTAAAAAGGTATCAATAATGATGATTTTTAAAGTTATTTGTCTTAACAAAAATTTTGAAAAATCTAAATGTTTAGTTATAGGCAAATGATTTATGAATATGACACATTTTGAATGGCATTAAACTTAATTTTAATGAGGCATTTGAATCACTCAATGTCTGTACCTGAAGACCCTGCTGAAACATAAAGAATGTTATAATAATAAATATGTAATATTATGGTAGCTATGTAAAAAGAAAAAGAACAAAATGGAAGGAACATAATGGAATCTGAATAGGGATTATCTTTGGACAATAGATTCTTAATTTCTTTTATTTTACAAATTTTAAATTTGCAAACTTACTACCATGAGAATATATTATTTTTATAATTAGAAAACATTAATCGAGTGCTAAATAAATAAATATAATTCAGCTTAGAATTCACTTCCTCCAAGGAACCTTTCTTGATTAATCTCATTGGCATTGATCATTGCTTTATACTGTGCCCCCATACTTATGTATTCAGTTCATATTATATTAATTTGCATGTTTTAAAAATCAATTATGAGCATAATTATGTTATTTCCACACATACATAGTGTAGTCTTCACACAGACTTATAAACGAGAATGCAATGAGCTGCATGTATATTTCCTACTATGTTTCTACAATAATTCATGTGATAGTTTTCAGAGATTGAATGTTAACTTACTGAACACCTGATGAAATGTGGTACTATCTGACAAGAGGAATAAACATGAAATATACATAAAATCCAATCCAACATTCTCTAAATTCTTTATTGCCGTAAACCTTAGTTATTGAATCTTAAAAAATACATATTTAAAAGTTGAATATTATACTTTGTTAGCTGTATATTATCATTTCAAATCAAAATGATAAAAAGTTTATCCAACAATACTGTCCTTGTAAAAAATTTTAAGCTCTCACTTTCTTCCACTGCTACATTTCTTTTGTATTCATGTATTTCTTAGTTCTTCCTGAGTTTTCATCAGAATTCATCTAAAGTATTTTAATGTAAAGTTAGATATTAAAGAAAAAATGGATAACTGTTTCTAGTTTAGGTAGAAGTCATTACTGCTGCATTCCCTATTAATATATATGCACTGTTTCTTTGTGTCCCAGATGTTCAAGCATATGGGAATGAAAGAAATCAATGAATTGGAACCTCTTGATTCAGTTATTCTGGTGACAAACAATCTGTATTGCTCATTGATGATTGTTTTACCCTTGACAAAGTGGCTGCAACAGTTGCTTGCAGATGTAGATACACTTAATTTCTTTTCTCCACTTCTCACCCCATTGTATTTGTTATTCTGGATCAGAGAAGAATTTAGGAAACATGGCATTAACTGCATGCACTCCCACTTATTGTTTAGCTGAGGAATGCTATTAGTATTTCCTATTGAATCCAGATGAGAAAACATGACACATTAAATGAAATAATTTAGTGAAGATTTTTACTCATTTCAGGGAGCAGGACTGAACAATAATTGTGCATCACTCTTGAAAAAGCATAAGAAAACAGGCTCCAATGAAAGTATATTTTCCTAGAAGCAAAGGAAAATTGTAGATGTATAAATTCAAATAATATTTTAAAGTTAGATAATATAAGGTATGAAATTATTGTGTCATATACAATTGATGTGAAGGTGAACAATGATGCAGAAATTCAGAAAGTAAGAAGGAAAATGAGATAAATGAATAATGGTTGCAAGGCTAATTCTTATGCAATTATCAGCTGTTTAGTTGCTAAGTCATGTCCGACTCTTTGAAATCCCATGGCCTGCAGCACGCCAGGCTTCCCTGTCCTTCACCATCTCCTGGAGTTTGCTCAAACTCATGTCCATTGAGTCAGTGATATCATCCAACCATCTCATTCTCTGTCATTCCCTTCTCCTCCTGCATTCAATCTTTCCTGGCATCAGAGTCTTTTCCAATAAGGTGGCTTTTTGCATCAGGTGGCCAAGTATTAGAGCTTCAGCTATCAGTCCTTCCAAAGAATATTCAGGGTTGATTTCCTTTAGAATTGACTGGTTTGATCTTGCTGTCCAAGGGACTGTCAAGGGTCTTCTCCAACACCACAGTTCTAAAGCATCATATCCTCATTGCTCAGCCTTCTTTGTGGCCCAACTCTCACATCTGTACCTGACTTCTAGAAAACCCATCGCTTTGACTAGACCGACCTTTGTCGGCAAAGTAATGTCTTTGCTTTTTACTGTGCTGTCTAGGTTGGTCATAGCTTTTCTTTCAAGGAGCAAGCATCTTTTAATTTCATGGCTGCAATCTCTGTCCACAGTGATTTTGTAAAATCTGTCACGTTTTCCATTGCTTCCCCATCTATTTGCCATGAAGTGACGGGACTAGATGCCATCATCCTAGTTTTTTGAATGTTGAGTTTTAAGCCAGTTTTTTTCACTCTCCTATTTTACATCCATCAAGAAACTCTTTAGTTCCTCTTCATTTTCTGCCATTAAGTTGGTATGATCTGAATATCTGAGGTTGTTATTCCTGCTGGAAATATTGATTCCAGCACAGAATTTCACATGATATACTCTGCATATAAGTTAAATAAGCAGGATGCCAGTGTACAGCCTTAATGTACTCCTTTCCCAATTTTGAACCAGCCCATTGTTCCATATAAGGTTCTAATTGTTGCTTCTTGACCTGCATATAGGTTTCTCAGGAGGCAGCTAAGGTGGCCTGGTATTCCCATCTCTTGAAGAGTTTTCCACAGTTTGTTGTGATCTGCACAGTCAAAAGCTATAGCATAGTCAATGAATCAGAAGTAGATGTTTTCTGGAATTCTCTTGCTTTTTCTATGATCCAATTGATATTGGCAATTTGATCTCTGGTTCCTCTGCCTTTTATAAATCCAGATTTTGCATCTGGAAGTTTTTCATTCACATACTGTTGAAGGCTAGCTTGAAGGATTTTGAGTGTTATCTTCCTAGCATTTGAAAATGAGCACAGTTGTGTGGTAGTTTGGACATTCTTTGGCATTGCCCTTTTTTGGGATTGGAATAAAACTGACCTTTTCCAGTCCTGGGGCCACTGCTGAGCTTTCCAAATTTGCTGGCATATTGAGTGCAGCACTTTAACAGCATCTGCTTTTAGGATTTGAAATAGCTCAGCTGGAATTCCATAATTTTCACTAGCTTTGTTCGAAGTGATGTTTCCTAAGGCCCACTTTACTTTGCAATCCAGGGTGTCTGGCTCTAGGTGAGTGACCATACCATTTTGGTTATCTAGGTCATTAAGACTTTTTTTTATACATAGCTCAATCCAAATTTAAAAGAAGTAGAGTGTTGATAATACTACATTTAATGTATATGTGATATTATAAAGGTTAATATTGCAACATAGTTTAAAAAAGAAGTGAAAAACAAGTGAAAGTGGAGACTGAAGATAATTGAACTTGTCCCGCTTGTTTTAATGAAAAATTTCCTATAACCAGCATATATGCTTGAAAATAAAATATTGAGAATAGAGAGCATACTTGGCCATTGTAAATGTCAGTCACCTATTAGCTGTTTTGGTTGAGACTGTATTTCTGCAGGCAAATTTTTGCTAAAATATGTGATTCACTACAAATATTATTTGTTTTTCAAAAATGTTTCTAGCCCAAAGGTTGAAACTTTGAGATTCTAAGCAGACAGCTTAGAATGTTAAATGGATCATAGTAGCAGAGGCAAATTCTAACAACAAAATGGAAAAGAATCAAACAAAGAATCACATAGAAGAACATTTAATTTCAACATTGAGGAAAAACTTTAAACATGAGTTCTATTCAATTATACTTTAGTTCAATAAACACAGCAAAACACATTGTTTTTCAAGTAAGATAAAATCTTTCTGATTTGCATGCAATGTCAGGAGAAGGATTAATATTTTGGAGGCATTGCAATAAACTAAAGCATTTATTGGGTCCTGTTTGCACTTGCTACACATTGTTTTTAATGTGTGTATTTTGGCAAGTTTTGATGTCTAATGTGGACCTTGGGTATGATGTTTGAGCAATTGTTAGCAATATGTAACTGACATAAAAAGTTATCTTCTGCTGTTGTAAGTGAGCATAGACATGTGGTGTTTATGTAGGTTAAGGATCTTGGAACAATTATATGTTTAGTTCAGTTTAATGAACATTTATTCACAATGTGCTAATCTTGGGGAGGAGTGAAGATAACGGTAGAGGATAGGGATAGATTTAAGTTTGGTAAGCCATACTGCTAACCTCAAGGCCTGACAATACATACAAGTCAGAAACACAAAGAACTTATTGAAATGCAAGGAAAATTTCTTAGAAAATTGGCATCAGTTTTGATTGGTGCTTAGGGATTGCAGATTATGTTAGAAGAAAGTCATAGCAAGACATAGGATAATTTCCTTCTTACACAATATCAGATTTCCTAGTTTTAGCAACAGGAAGCTGCTTTTAGTTTCCTTGAACCCTTGAGATTGTCTGGGAGGGTGGTGGTAAGTAAGATTGCTACTGAATGAAGACTTTGGCAGAGAAAGGAATTATCCATCAGTTATTGGATAATAGCTTCTTATAATTATGCTACTTTCCCATTTGAAATGGGACTGATATTAACTCCAGGTCAGGTTTTCCAAGCATTAAATAGTGCTTCTCCTGGCCTCTTACAGCTCCAGGTAGACACCTGCACACTCAACTACCTTCAGTATTGAGCTAGTCCCTGCCAAAACTGAAAGCATTTGAGAATATTGAACCAGAATTCAGGCAGATCTGGAAATAGGATTGCTGCTCTAAGTCCAGTATCAAGGTTCACAATGAATCATCAATTTCTTACTAACTGAGTCTAATGGATTTTCCCATTAGTTATAATTCATTTTGCCTTGATTACATATCAATACAATTCCCCTACTGGATCTACATTACTCTCCCAAATGTTTTGATTGATATACTGACAAGTCGCCTATGGACTTTTGGTTACATGTTCCAGTAACTAGTGTGTCCATGTATGCTTAGTCACTGCAGTTGGTATCTGACTCTTTGTGATCGCATGGACTGTAGCCCACCAGGCTCCTCTTGTCCATGGGATCCTCCAGGCAAGAATATTGAAGTGGGTTGCCATGCCCTCCTCCAGGGGGTCTTTCCAACCCAGGGATCAAACTCGCACTGCAGGCAGGTTCTTTTTTTTTTTTTTTTAATATAAATTTATTTATTTTCTGCTGAGTTACTGGGGAAGCCCTCCAATAGCTGAAGTCTCCTTTAAAATAAAATCACTCACATGGCCATGCTTGTCTGATACTATCTCTATGTATCAAATAAATGTTTCAGTATCAACAGCAGCTTCATTCAAGCTTGAATTTGTTTTGCTTTGGGTGACAGATCTGTAACTAAGTTGAATTCACCTTTCCCGTCTGGTTCAATGTTATCTTCTTTCTCTTACAGTTACCAAGATGCCGTTTTTCCTTGAGGCTAGGAGAAGGCAATGACAACCCACTCCAGTACTCTTGCCTGGAGAATCCCAGGGACGGGGGAGGCTGGTGGGCTGCTGTCTATGGGGTCGCACAGAGTTGGACACGATTGAAGCGACTTAGCAGCAGCAAGTCTGTTAGTATCTGTGTTGCTGCTGCTGCTGCTAAGTCACTTCAGTCATGTCAGACTGTGCAACCCCATAGACGGCAACCCACCAGGCTCCTCTGTCCCCGGGATTCTCCAGGCAAGAATACTGGAGTGGGTTGCCATTTCCTTCTCTAATGCATGCATGCATGCTACGTTGCTTCAGTTGTGTCCGACTCTGTGCGACCTCATGAACAGCAGTCTACCAGGCTTCTCTGTCCATGGGATTCTCTAGGCAAAAATACTGGAGTGGGTTGCCATTTCTTTCTCCAAGTATCTGTATTGAGAACCTCTAAACTATGTCTTAGTTGACTCTCATAATATTCTTCATTATGAAAAAAATACATTCTAAACATTATTCCCATTCTAAGAACCTCAGCTGTTTATTTGCAACAAAAATGAAGTGGAAACTTGCCAAGTGCTGTGGTAGTAAAAGAAGGTAAAATCATTGTTCTGAATTATTCATAAAATCACAAAATTTAGGGGCAAACACTAAACAAGAAAGCATTACTCAATGACCTGAAACAGAGATTTTCTCTAGTTTCTCATGTAATTTGAAATGTACCGCAATTCACATTCTTGCTATTATAAATGTACGGATGATTCTCTTAGTGAAAAGCCCCAATAGAATTATTAGACAAACAAGATGAGCTTTTCTCCTCTTCCCTTCTCTGAAAGCAATTTTCACACTGACATGTCTACAAATGTGTGTTTTAATAGACCCAGTCTCTCCATGATGTCATTTTCCCCCTGAATATCAGAATATATATTTATTTCTGTAGAATTATTTAGCTCTCAGGTGCTGAGTTACTATTTCCCTGGAGTTGCATTGCCCAAAGTAATATGGACATTTTTCTCATTTTAACTCTCACCTCATATGGTCCCTTGGTTTGTAACATTTTGCAGCTGTTTTGATTTCTTTTCCTCTCCTTGGAAATTCTTTGCAAATTCAGGAGAAAAGGTGTTGATGTTTTTTCCTTATTCAGAAATTATGGTGGATGAAAAAAATCTGATTAGGTGACTCCATTGCAGCTGGTCCCAACTTTTCACTAAAATAATTGTGAGGGAACTGAAAAGGTGAGAACTCAGGCCATGAAAAATTTAGAATATAGGACGACAGTATGCCACAATTTGAGGAAAAGCATCAATAACTTAGTGAGAGATGGTGGTGAATTTGTAAAAAGCAATAAATAGAAGAAAAATGCCTTGATTCCTTTTTTTTGTGACAAAGAAAAGACATCCTGAAAATAAGTAAGAAAACTCTTTTATTTCATTTATATTCAATAATTGTTTCCTAACAGAATATGAGGACCTATGCCAATAGGAAAACCGTGTAGATATATCTCTTTATTCTTCTGTTGCTGGTGTTGACATAGGAGAGGAACTTCCGTCTTCACTATTCCTCTAACCTCCATTTTACTGTACTCTATATTATTATATCAAATAATATCAAAACATTTAAACTGAAATAGACTGCTGACTCTCTAAACAGGATCTCGATCTAAGATGTAGCAGAAGTAAAAGGATTATGTTTGCACATGAGAAATGAAAGTAAGAACTGTGAAGAAACTCTGGAGAGTCCATAAGTCTTTGAGCCTAATGTCTGGAAGAAATGGCAGCTGGAGGCGGATGACCTCTCATCACCTTTACTGTTTCTCACATAACAATATTGCAGTAAGCACCTAACTGATTGTGCTTCTAGCTTTGCGGTACAGTATCTACTCCTTAAAATAGAAGAATCCTTTTGAAATATAAGGCAGATCATTTCACCTTTCTGCTTAAAAACACTATTCTGCTTTCTATGGCTTCCCATTTTATCCAGCATAAAATTCAAAGTTCTTACTGAGCCTATAAATGCCTTTAGGGTACTGTCCCTCAGCTAAGTCTCTGAAAAACTCACCAGCCTCCCCACTGATCATTCTTGTCAGTCACACCAGTGTCCTTGGTGTTGTTTTGAAGTAAGCCAAGCACGATTTCCCTTCACAGTCTTTATCCTCATTGTTTTCTCTGTATGTCTTACTGGATGCCTTGGGCATTCCATATGGTTTACCTCCTCACTCCCCAGTTCTTTGCTTATATACTATTTTAATACAGATATATTTATGAACTAAAATTGTACTCACACATTCTTGATTCCTCTTTTTTGATATGCTTACAGCATTTAAGACTACTATTTACTAGTTTATTTGTCCTTTCCCATAAAATGTCAGTTCAACAGAAATATTTTTATAGTAATAAGAAACATATAACCCTCAACAATTTTTAAGTGTACAGAACAGTATTGTTAACTATATTGTCAACTATTTTCATCTTCCTATCTAAAACTCATTGAAAAGCCAACTCTCTATTTGTCTCTCCTGCCTTTCCTTGGCAAATTTAATTTTACTTTATCTTGAGAGTCATTTGGATTGCAAAGCGATCCAACCAGTCCATCCTAAAGGAGATCAGTCCTGGTTGTTCATTGGAAGGACTGATGTTGAAGCTGAAACTCCAATACTTTGGCCACCTGATGTGAAGAGCTAACTCATTTGAAAAGACCCTGATGCTGGGAGGGATTGGGGGCAGGAGGAGAAGGGGATGACAGAAGATGAGATGGTTGGATGGCATCACTGACTCAATGGACAAGGGTTTGGGTAAACTCTGGGAGTTGGTGATGGACAGGGAGGCCTGGGTTGCTGCAGTTCACGGGGTTGCAAATAGTTGGACATGACTGAACAGCTGGACTGACTGATCTCTGTAAGTTTGACTAACTTTGTTGTTGTTCAGTTGCTAAGTCGTGTCCGACTCCTTGTGACCCCATGGACTACAGCACACCAGGCCTGCCTGCCCATCACCATCTCCCAGAGTTTGCCCAATTTCATGTCCATTGAATTGGTGATGCTGTCCAACCATCTCATCCTCTGCCACCCTCTTATCCATTGATTTGTTTTTATATATTGCACAGATTTCTGCAGTGAAATCATCTGGATCTGGGATTTTAACCAACATGTAATAAAGATTCATGTAAAAATCAGCTACTTACTAATTGGTTGTATGTTCATTTGGTGGAAGAATTTATAAATTCTGCTTTAAATAAGTTCTCCACATTGTTAGGGAAGATCTTATTTCAGATAAGCTCTGGTTCCATCTTTCAGTTTTGAATTTGAACATCTTTTCTTCATTTGCTTTATCAGGACCTTGTCTATTTTTAATTTAAAAATCATTCACTGTCTGTAGTCATTGAGTTAACAGAGAGAGCCGGTTTATCCAGAAATACAACAATTTCTTGGGTGAAGGTAAGGTATACTTTGCTTTTAAATCTCTAACATATAAATTCTAAAAATAAAGTTTGGGCAGTTTGCTTGATTCCTGAACATATGTAATGAATAATTTTACCAAAGTAAGCAGGCATTCTTAGAACACTTTAATATAATGAATAACTAGAGAAAGTTTTTAATATAATGTTAGCAATTCTATTTAAACAAAGAGAATCTACCAAAATTTTCATTTTTTATAAGACTAAAGTTCACATTAAAGTCACTTAGTACTCTTCATTTTCATTATTTTAGAAAATTTCTATTAGTTTCTGATTTTCTATGTATATGATGTACAGAACACTAGTATTATATAAACATGGTAATTCAATATCTATTTTTCACATTTTATAACAATGAGCTTTTAAAATTCTTTTTTTTTTTTTTTTTTACCGTTATATGCCTCTTACCCTTATCCCTCAGAGGGCAGACAGAATGAAAACCACAATCACAGAAAACTAATCTGATCACATGGACCACAGCCTTCTCTAACTCAGTGAAATTATGAGCCATACTGTGTAGGGCCACCGAAGATGGATGGGTCATGATGGAGAGTTCTGACAAAATGTAGTCCACTAGGGAGGGAAATGGCAAACCACTTAGTATTCTTGCCTGGAGAACCACATGAACAGTATGAAAACGCAAAAAGATAGGACACTGAAAGATGAACTCCCTGTCGGTAGATGCCCAAAATGCTACCGGAGAAGAATGGAGAAATAACTCCAGAAAGAATGAAGAGACAGAGCTAAAGCAAAAACAATGTCCAGTTGTGGATGTGACTGGTGATGGAAGTAAAGTCCAATGCTGTAAAGAACAATACTGCATAGGAACTTGGAATTTTATGTCCATGAATGAAGATAAACTAGAAGTGGTCAAACAGAGAATGGGAAAGACTAGAGATCTCTTAAAAAAATTAAAGATACCTAGGGAACATTTCATGTAAAGATGGGCACAATAAAGGACAGAAATGGTATGGACCTAACAGAAGAAGAAGATATTAAGAAGAGGTGGCAACAATACACAGAAGAACTATATAGAAAAGATCTTCATGACCCAGAAAATCATGATGGTGTGATCACTGATCTAGAACCAGACAACCTGGATTTCGAAGTCAAGTGGGTGTTAGGAAGCATCACTTTGAACAAAGCTAGTGGAGGTGATGGAATTCCAGTTGAATATTTCAAATCCTAAAAGAAGATGCTGTTAAAGTGCTGCACTCAACATGCCAGCAAATTTGAAAAACTCAGCAGTAGCCACAGGCCTGGAAAAGGTCAGTTTTCATTCCAGTCCCAAAGAAGGGCAGTGCCAAAGAAAGTTCAAACTACCACACAACTGCACTCATCTAACACACTAGCAAAGTAATGCTCAAAATTCTCCAAGCCAGGCTTCAACTGTACATGAACTATTAGCTTCCAGATGTTCAAGCTGGATTTAGAAAAGGCAGAGGAAGCAGAGATCATTTGCTAACATCTGTTGGATCATCGAAAAAGCAAGAGAGTGCCAGAAAAACACCTACTTCTGCATTACTGAATACACCAAAGCCTCTGACTGTGTGGATCACAACAAATTGTAGAAAATTCTTAAAGATGTGGGAATACCAGACCACCTGATCTGCCTTCTGAGAAACCTGTATGCAGGTCAAAAGCAACAGTTAGAAGCGGACATGGAACAACAGACAGGTTCTAATACAGGAAAGGAATATGTAAAGTCTGTGTATTGTCACCCTGCTGGTTTAACTTATATGCAGAGTTCATCATCCAAAATGTCAGGCTGGATGAAGCACAAGCAGGAATCAAGATTGCAGGGAGAAGTGTCAATAACTTCAGATACACAGATGACATCACTCTTACAGCAGAAAGCATAGAAGAACTAAAGGAATGCTTGATGAAAGTGAAAGAGGAGAGTTAAAAGTTGGCTTAAAACTCAGCATTCAGAAAACGAGGATCATGACATCCCGTCCTATCCCTCGATGGCAAATAGATGGGGGAAACGATGGAAACAGTGAGAGACTTTATTTTTGGGGGCTCCCAAATCACTGCAGATGGTGACTGCAGCCATAAAATTAAAAGTCACTTGCTCCTTGGAAGAAAAGCTATTACCAACCTAGAAAGCATATTAAAAAACAGAGACATTACTTTACTTACAAAGGTCCATCTAGTCACAGCTATGGTTTTTCCAATAGTCATGTATGGATGTTAAGAGTTGGACCATAAAGAAAGCTGAGCGCTGAAGTTTTTATGCTTTTAAACTGTGGTGTTGGAGAAGACTCTTGAGATTCCATTAGACTGCAAGGAGATCAAACCAGTCATTCCTAAAGGAAATCAGTCCTAAATACTCATTGGAAGGACTGATGCTGAAGCTGAACCTCCAATACTTTGGCCACCTGATGCGAAAAACTAACTCATTGGAAATGACCTGATGCTGGGAAGGATTGAAGGCAGGAGGAGAAGGGGATGACAGAGGATGAAATGGTTGGATGGCATCACCGACTCAATGGACATGAGTTTGAGCAAACTCCAAGAGTGGTGATGGACAGGGAAGCCTGGCATGCTGCAGCCCATGGCGTAGCAAAGAGTCAGACACGACTGAGTGACTGAACTGAATTGAACTGAACTGTTACCAAACTACACATTGGAAAAGTTAAAACATCTCTATTTATATTTTTATGATGATATAAAGGTCTTTACTTTCTTCCCCAGAATAGCATGGGCAAAATCTGTAACTCATACATTGTGATTTTAATTACTTAAGGCTCTTTCCATTCTGTGACAAATTTTAATTTTCTCTTTTGCATTTCATGTCACTAACTTTTAAACATTCAATTTTCACCCAATTTTGTGCACTGTAGGACATATATTAACCTTCCTGTCATAATAGTTTCTACCTTCTTTAATGGACTAGCTCTATTATGAAAACAAAATAGTTGGATATTCTTTAAACTAAAGAAGAATTTAAAATAATTTCATTGTAGAGACTGTAATGAAAATGTAAGTTAATTCTAAAGATTCCAGTTAGAAGGGAACCATTTGAAGATGAATGTTTTAATACACAACTGTTATGTTGAAGCTGAATTTGGCTATGAGCCACATTAATTATGCCCCTTTGGTCTGAATGACGGAGTAACAGATAATACCTTTTTGAAAGGAAATCAAATCTGAAACATGGTAGTGAAGTCTAATCCTTAACCAAGATACTTTTGAGGAAGACATGGGTTGATCTATAATGAATATTACTTGAAGTAATAACAATCTCCTATTTTATTTTTTCAGAAAACATGCAATTAAGAAGTTTTCTAAATGTATACATAGATACTTTTGTGTAAATCGTATACAGAAAGTACCTGATTAATTTAGATATGTGAATTCTTTAGTTTCTAAAGTAGACTTATAGTCACTTAAAAGAGAAACTTCTGGTTAGTTTCTCTGACTTTTATCCCTTTCAATCCATCGTTAATTCTGTGGATAGAATAATTTATAATGTGGCTTTAATCATTGCATCTTTTGATCAGAAACCTACAAATATTCTCAATTTTCTTCTTTTTATATTTAAATTCTTCTTCATTGCTTTAATCTTTCTCCTTTCCTTGGTCCCATAGTACTTAACTAAGATTATTATTTTTTAAGCTTTTTAAACTCTGCTCCTAAGCACATTGGTTATTCTTTTCCTTCCTTCCTATTTGTTATCCTTAGGTCAAACCCATGACCTCTTTTGTGTTCTCCTGGCCAAGAATGTTCTTCTCCATCCTGCCATATAACTATTAGCCATCCTTCATTGATTGGATTGCATTTTTTCCCCATTCTTAACTATTCCCTCCTTGATCACTGTCCTTTTTGAATTTTTTTCCATACTTATAAATCATCCCCTAAAACATAGAGCTTAATTGTATACTCTTGGATGTTATTTTAGTATTTGTTTTTGTTTAAATTTTGAAATAATAGTGAATAGGTAGGAATAAGCAGGCCAGAAATCATTCTGAGACAAACTTAGCTTGTATTATTGCTGTAACTACATGATCTCAAAAGGGACTGAAAATGTCCCTGAGCCACAGTTTTTCCTCAGCATAGTTAATGTACCATTTTTTTGTACCTAACATGATGTTTTCACCACCAAGAAAATGTCCTTTGGCAAAAATAACGTTTCACTAGTGTATATGGAAACTTGGATTATGTGGCTTCCCAGCTTGCTCAGGAACTGGTGAAGCCAGGGCACATAGTTGGGTAATCCTCCTTTTGTTTATCTTATATCCTCACTACATGCAGTATGGAATCTGTCTCTTTCCCTAATATGTACCCATTACCATGACATGAAGGCATGAAATAGTCATTTATGAATACTAGAATGGCTGCAGCTGTTACCTGGTATTCCCTTTAAAAAAAAATCAAAATACCATTTTATAAATGATTATTGTAAATACTCTAATAGTCCAGAATGGACTAAGTGGATTAAGTATAATAAGTTAAAATATAATTTTCTCTGTAATTCCAAGTGCCATATCCTTTTCTCTATCTCTTCATAATTACTGGTAAAAATTTAGATTATATCATATATATACATGCATATATAAAAATACTATTTATGATATGTAGTTTCTGACATTTCATTAAAAAATACATTGAACATCTTACCATTATTTGAAAGTCTGTAAAGTGCTATTTTTTAACCTATATTTATTTTTCTAAGTTTTTTCTGATTGGATCATTTTTTTTTTTTTTTTACAGTCTTTCTTGAATTTGTTGCAGCATTGCCTCTGTCTTAGCTCTTTAGCCTTGAGGCATGTGAGATCCCAGCTCCCTGCCTGACGAGGGATCAAACCCACATCCCCTGCATTAGAAGGCAAAGTCCCAACCACTGGCCCACCATGAAATTCCTTTTACCTATATTTAAATAAGTCATAATTGATGAAAATTTATGGCATTTCCATTTTATCCATTTTGTAAACAATTGTATAATGAAAAACCTGTCATCTATTGGTTTGCATATTTATTCCATTATTTAATTGGGTCTGAAATGAGAAGGGGAGTTGACAATTTTCAAATGTTTCTCAGGACCACTCCCCTCACATGCTTTTGGGAATGTAGGTCATCTTAGGTTTAATCAGTGACAGGGACATGACTAGTATTTAGGTTTAATCAATGACAGGGACATGGCTTGCTTTTACCAAGTAGAGGTCAGAGACGGTGTGCATCCTGCATTGGGCCAGACAGTCCTAGACAAGGAAGAATTGTTTAGTCTGAAGGTCCAATTGTGTAACCTTTGGAGAAACATGGCAGCAGGAAGTATTTCACTATCTGCTTTAAGAAATGTTGCAGTAAATATGTATTACTCATAATCTGGAAAACAATATGCTTCCATTTAAAATATTAACCTTCCTCCATAACAACCAATAGAATTTTAATATAAATGAAAGGCTGTTTTTTTTTTCCCCATACAAATGCATTAGACACCCCCTCACCCAAAAGAGAAAGAATATAAATAGATAAATCAAGAAGAAAGAGAAACTGGATGAATTTAAATGGTTCTGAAGAATACAGAATGTAAATATTGGCCAACATATTTAAAGTGTATGTGAAAAGGTTAAGTTTTAGAAAAAATGTAAAAAAAGTCTGAATTAAGAGAAATTAAAACTTTTTAAATATTCCAACAACATAGAAGAAATGGAAAAAGTTGCAAGGTCATACCACCCAAATAGCTTAAGGCCTACATGCATATCTCAAGCAGGTCCTATTAAACTTAACGGAAAAGTTAATTCTTATGCTGTTTAAAGGTTTTTTCTTGTTAGTGAGAGCACAGGAAATAAATATAGCTCTGCCTTTAAGTGTGTGTGTGTGTATGTATTTAAGATTGCTTTCTTTTTTTTTATTTTCATAGCAATATGCATATCTAATTAAATTGGAGGAAATATTTCCCTTTAACTTGATTACAGGATCTCACAAATTTATTTCCTTTTTTCTTTTTAATTAAAAAAATTTAACACATTTCTGTTACCCTTTACCTCATGCCTCTGGTAACCAGCAATCTGTTACTGTTATCTGTATCTCTGGGTTTTTCATTTTTTTGATTTTTTCTTTGATTTCACATAAGGAGAGCTCATATAAGCATTTGTCTTTCTCTTTCTGACTTATTTCACTTAGCATCATGCCCTCAAAGTCCATCTGTGTTGTCTATGTTAAATATTTCATTGTTTTTTATGAATCAATAATACTCATATTATTGAGTATTGAGCAGAGACATTACTTTGCCAACAAAAGGTCTGTCTAGTCAAGGCTATGGTTTTTCCAGTAATCACGTATGGATGTGAGAGTTGGACTATAAAGAAAGCTGAGCACTGAAGAATTGATGCTTTTGAGCTGTGGTGTTGGAGAAGACTCTTGAGATTCCACTGGACAGCAAAGAGATCCAACCAGTCCATCCTAAAGGAGGTCAGTCCTGAGTGTTCATTGGAAGGATTGATGATGAAGCTGAAACTCCAATACTTTGGCCACCTGATGTGAAGAGATGACTCACTGGAAAAGACCCTGATGTTGGGAAAGACTAAAGGCAGGAGGAGAAGGGGATGACGAAGGATGAGATAGTTGGATGGCATCACTGACTCAGTGGACATGAGTTTGGGTAAACTCCGGGAGTTGGTGATAGATAGGGAGGCCTGGCATGCTGTGGTCCATGGGGTCCCAAAGACTCAGACACGACTGAGTAACTGAACTAAACTAAACTGAATACTCATATATATATGAACTTGAATAATACTCTTGAACAATATTATATATTGAATAATATTTCTGAATAGGCTGAAATGTATTTCAATTAGGTTATTTTCCTATCTTGGCTATTGTAAATAATACTCAGTGAGCAAGGGACATTACTAGAACATATGGTAGTCTATTTTTAACTCTTTGAGGGCCCTCCATACTGTTTTGCATAGTACATACACCAGTTTACATTCCCACCAGCAGAGCTCAATGGTTCCCTTTTCTCCAGATTGTTGCCAACACTTGCTGTTTTCTGTCTTTTTGATAATAGCCATTCGAAACAGGTGTGAAGTGATATCTCATTGTGGCTTCAATTTACATTTCCTTGATGATTAATGATGTTTGCTGCTAAGTCGCTTCAGTCGTGTCGGACTCTGTGTGACCCCATAGACGGCAGCCCAACAGACTCCTCCGTCCCTGGGGTTCTCCAGGCAAGAGTACTGGAGTGGGTTGCCATTTCCTTCTCCAATGCATGAAAATGAAAAGTCAAAGTGAAGTCGCTCAGTCGTGTCCTACTCTTAGCGACCCCATGGACTGCAGCCCACCAGGCTCCTCCGTCCATGGGATTTAGCCATATAAATTTTTTTGTTTTAGAAAAATGTCTATTCAGATTCTTTGCCCATCTTTTAAATTGGATTGTTTGTTTTTTGGTTATTGTGTTTTATGGATTCTTTATATATTTGGGTTATTGTCCCTTTATCACCTATATGACTTTCAAATATTTTCTCCCATTCAGTATGTTGCCGTTTTCCTTTGCTTTTATTGCTCTTGTTTTGTTTTGGTGTGAGATTAAAAAAATCATCACCAAGACTTATGTCAAGGAGCTTACCACTTATGTTTTCAGAAGGTCTTACATTCCTGTCTTTAATCCAGTTTGAATTAAGTTTTGTGTATGGTGTAAGATAGTGGTCTTGTTTCATTCCTTTGCTATAACAATCACATTTTCCCAACACTACTTATTGAAAAGACTGTCCTTTTCCCATTGAATATTCCTAGCTCCTTTGTTATAAATTAATTGACAATATATGTGCAGGTTTATTTCTTTTCCATCTGTTTCACTGATCTGTGTTTTTATGCCTGTACATACTTTTATTAGGAGAAGACAATGGCACCCTACTCCAGTACTCTTGCCTGGAAAATCCCATGGATGGAGGAGCCTGGTAGGCTGCAGTCTATGGGGTCGCTAAGAGTCAGACACGACTGAGCGACTTCACTTTCACTTTTCACTTTCATGCATTGGAGAAGGAAATGGTAACCCACTCCAGTGTTCTTGCCTGGAGAATCCCAGGGACGGGGGAGCCTGGTGGGCTGCCGTCTATGGGGTCACACAGAGTTGGACATGACTGAAGCGACTTAGCAGCAGCAGCATACTTTTATTTATAATAACTATACCTTTGAAATATAGTTTGAAATCAGGTACCTTGAGGCCTCCACTTTTGTTCTCTTCTCAAGATTCACTTGGCTGTTCTGAGTTGCTTGTGGCCCATACCAGTTTTAGGATTATTGCTTTGAATCTATAGATTGCTTTGGGTAGTATGTTTATTTTAACAATTTTGATTCTTTCAGCCCATGAGCATGGGATATCTTTTCATTTGTTTCTTTTATATTCATTTCTTTTTGTATGTGTCTTGTACTTGTCATGTCCTTGGTTAAACTTATTTATAGATATTTTACTCTTTTTGGTGCAGTTATAAATGGGATTGTTTTCTAAATTTCTCTTTCTGATAATTCATTATTAGTGTGTAGACATGCAACACATTTTGGCTGTTTATTTTATATACTATAAGTTTACTATAAGATTGATGGCTCAGACAGTAAAGCATCTGCCTACAATGTGGGAGACCCGGGTTCAATCCATGGGTCCGGAAGATCCTCTGGAGAAGGAAATGGCAATCTACTCCAATACTCTTGCCTGGAAAATCCTGTGGATGGAGGAGCCTGATGGGCTACAGTCTGTGGGGTCGCAAAGAGTCGAATGTGACTGAGGGACTTCACTTGTTTACTACTATAAGATTTATTTGAAAAAAAAAAAGAGAAGAATTTTAAAAAAGATTCATTTGTTTTAACATCTTTTTGATAAAGCCTTTAGATTTTTCCACATATAATATTATGTAATATGTTAATAGTGACAGATTTACTTCTTACTTTCCGATGTGAATGTCTTTAATATCTTTTTCTTGGCTAAGTGCTCTTGCTTATACTTCCAACACTATTTTGTATAAAATTGG
Organism: Bubalus kerabau; assembly: GCF_029407905.1. NCBI lineage: Eukaryota > Metazoa > Chordata > Mammalia > Artiodactyla > Bovidae > Bubalus > Bubalus kerabau. Next base: position 68,325,107 of record NC_073633.1, read on the forward strand.
TGAGAGTAGCATCCTTATCTTGTTCTGATCTTAGAGGAAAAGCTTTTAGCCTTTGACCATTGAGTGTGATGTTAGCTGTGGGCTTGCCATGTATGGTATTTTTATGTTGAGGTATGTTCCCTCTATACCCACTTTAAAGCTTTTAGTATATATGACTGTTGAATTTTGTCAAATGTTTTATCTCCATCTATTGAAAAGATCATATGAGTTTTATCCTCTTATTGGATTGACCCTTTTTCTTTATGTAACACCTACCTTATCTCTTGTTACTCTGTTAAACTCTATTTTGTCTGATATGAGTATGTTACTGAAAGTGGGGTCTGCTACTCATCACTCAAAAGCTACTACAGAGGCAAGGTTGGTGGAAAGGAAGATTTGCATTATTTCAGGTGCAGGCAACCATGGAGGGTGACAGACTCCTGGTCAAAGGCTGACTCCTCCTTTGACAATCAGTGGGCAAGAGCTTTTATAGACTGAGGGAGGGGGCTCCAGGCAGAAACAGCACAGTCAACTCTAATAGTCATCTTGATATTAGTCATGCAATGGTCTGATCAGCATCATCTTAATTGTTTTAAGAACATTTAGTCGTTAGTTCCAGGGTCAGTTTGTCTCCATCTCTTTAAGACAGGTCATTGGAATTGTGGCAGCTTATATCATAGTCACAGTCTGGTCAACATAGTTAACTTCTTGTACCTGAAGGGGTTTTAGTATCTATAAGATAACTCAAGAATATGGCTCAGAATATTATTTTAAAAATAGCCCTTGCATAGGAGCTAAAGGTCCTTGACTAAATGACTAAACTATTATTATTTAGTCTTGTTGGACTGTTTTCCTTTGTGTCTGCATTTTCTCATTTCTCTGATTAAAGTTATTCTTTGGCTAAAATTATTCCTCAGACAAAAGGCAGGCTGTAGACATGATCAGGGGAGGACTGTAGGTTCCTGCTGTATTTCATATGGCTACCCCAGGGATTTTTTTTTTTTTTTTTGCATGAAATATCTTTCTCCATCTCTTTGCTTTCATTTTGTGTGTATCCTTACATCTGAAGTGAATCTCTTGTAGGCAGCATATAGATGGATCTTATTTTTGCATATATTCAGCCACTCTATCTTTTTATTGGAGAATTTAGTCCATTTACATTTAAAGTAATTATTGATAGATATGTACTTATTACCATTTTGTTGTTTCTTGACTCTTTTAGTAGGTCCTCTCTTTTGCTCTCTTTTGCGGTTTAATGACTTTCTTTAGTCATATATTTCTTTATCTTATTTGTCTTTATTACAGGTTTTTGCTTTATGATCACTGTGAATCTTATGTATAAAAACTTCTCAGAGAAGGAGTAGAGAGAGGAAGGGATAGAAATTTTAAATTTGAAGAAATAATGGCTGAAAACTTTCCATATCTTGTGAAGGAAACAAGCATCAAGATCCAGGAAACATGGAGAATTTCAAATAAAATGAACTTAAAGAGATTCACATGATGACATATTAAAATTAAATGTCAAAACTTAAAGACAAGGAAAGAATATTAAAAGCAGTAAGAGAAAAACAACTTATTATGTACAAGGGACTAACAACAGGTTTTTCAGCAGAAGCTTTGTAAGCTAGTAGGCACTGGCACAATATATTTAAATTGCTGAAAGGAAAAAAACAAAAAACAAAATTTTAACCAGGAAAACCTGGAAAAGCTATAATTCAGAATTGAAGGAAATATAAAGCTTTTTCCAGAGAAGCAAAAGCTAGAGTTCATCAGCACTAAGCCAGTCTTATAAGAAATATTAAAGGAACTTTTATAAGCTGCAAAGAAAAGGTGCTAGTTAGTAACAAGAATACACTGAAGGAAAAAAACTCACTGGAAAAGCAAATATATGGTAGAAGTAGTGTATTCATCACTTATAAAGCTGGTATATAAAAGACAGTTCAGTCACTCAGTCATGTCTGAAGTTTTGCGACCTCATGGACTGCAGCACACCAGGCTTTCCTGTACTGTACCATGTCCCGGAGTTTGCTCAAACTCATGTCCATTGAGTCGGTGATACCATTCAACCATCTTGTCCTCTGTCATCCCCTTCACCTCCTGCCTACAATATTTCCCTTTTCCAATTTTGAACCAGTCTGCTGTTCCATATAAGGTTCTAACTGTTGCTTCTTGACCCACATACAGGTTTCTCAGGAGGCAGGTAAGGTAGTCTGGTATTCTTGTCTCTTGAAGAATTTTTCACTGTTTGTTGTGATCCACACAGTCAAAGGTTTTAGTGTAGTCAGTGAAGCATAAGTAGAAATTTCCCTGGAACTCTCTTGCTTTTTCTATGATCCAACAGATGTTGGCAATTTGATCTCGTGTTCCTCTGCCTTTTCTAAATTTAGCTTGTGCATCTGAAAGTTCTCAGTTCATGTACTATTGAAGCCTGGTTTGAAGGACTTTGAACATTACCTTGCTAGAATGTGAAATGAGTCTAATTTTGCAGTAGTTTGAACATTCTTTGGTATATAAAAGAAAAAAGTAGTAAAAATAACTGTGATTATAATAAGGGATACATAAGATAAGAGGTAAAATGTGACTTATAACAGTTTTTCATCATTAAAACAACTGAAAAAATGAATATAAACGAGAAAACACAAAACCCAGTTATGTTAAAAATAAACACCATGAAAAAAATTCTTAAGCAAACTCTGAGGAGTAGTTGGGCAATGCCATGACAATTTATTCTGTTCTTCAAAATAAGGCAACAGTAGGTGCAGACACCTGAACAAATATGTCACATCAAATGCATATAGATTAGTCTCTCTTGAAATTCCATAGTTTGATGGTAAATAGTTTAATAAAATGGTATAAACTTATAGGATCAAAGAGCAATATTTTTGAAGATAGGATATGTAAATATTAAAGAGACTGAAGAGAACCGAATTTTACCCTGTCAATGGGGAGATCTGATCTCCCTAAAGTCTCTTGAATTAATGGTATAAGATACCATTGGAAGTATAGAGAAAAGCAAAGATAAAACTCAGGAAAATTGGTTAGAAGTATGTTTTTAATGCTCAGATTACCAAGTCTAGTGAATGCCTTTTGGCCCCTCTGGCAGAATAGTGAAGGTTTATCCTCTGAAGAGGTAAAAGGGAATCTTGGGATGGGTGAAATCAACTTTTTGGTGATACATGAAATAGGGGCTAAAACAAACATGTAATACTAAAAGCTGAGATATCTCCAATCTTTAATCCTCTGTGGGTTCACAATATCAAGATCTATTAGTTTTGTACCCTCAGAGGAGGAAACTGAATCTGCTTTGAAGAATCTACTTTAGTCCAGTGAAATAGACTAAAGGATATGTTTATAAGGGGCAGTCCCAAGGAAATAGTCCACTTAGATTAGCCTGTAGTGAAGCCACAGTTGAAAAGTATTCCTCATGAACTGAGAGATTATTGTCAACATTTGTTGCACTGTTCATAACCGTTATGAAAATCTAGGAATAACCAGTAAGGTAAAAGAGACAAAACTAAATAAAATCTCTAGAAATATACTAAGTTTATACAGGGGAGGAATGAGACTTACAAATAATCTCCTCAGAGATAATACACCTACACAACAAGAATAAGATGTGACATAAAATGAATCACTAAAAACAAAATTATTGAAAATTAAAAAATATTGCAATAATATAATTTAATAGTATTATAGATTTGGAAGATAAAGTTGACTGAATTTCCTGAGAAAGTGAGAAAAATATAAGAGATGAATATTAGGAGAGAACTGTTTGGTAAAGTAAAGCATCAGTCCAAAAGGGCAGCAATACATAGGGGAATAATTCTATAATTAAAGAGCAATTAATACAATGGAGTGTGGTATACATAAATTAAATAATTTGTAATGGATAACAATTAGAGTTCATAAGTTTTCACATTGAATTTATACACTGGGGTTCAACCCAGTAGATGAAAATAGACCTACCAACACTAAGAATAATAATGAAAAAATCAGCTCACTGAGAAAAAGAATAGAAGATAATTCCTGCTGTTTGAGAGGAAAAACAAAAATAGGTCACTAGAAGTCAATGAAGCAAAAGTTTATAAATTGGAAAATTATTTCCAATGTAGTATAATGTACTTAGCCAAACTGTTAAACAGATATGAGAAAAATCACAAAAAGCATTTTTGACATTAAAATTTCCAAAATGGTACTTCCACTGCATAGTATGTTAGAAAGTTACTGAAGAATGTTCTACTAAATTGAACAGTAAGTGAGGAAAGAGAAGGGCACAGTGTATAAGGAATCTCCAGGTTGTTAAAGAAGTAGAATATATTTAAGTGATTATCCGTGTATATTAGCAGTAAAGAAAAAAATCTTCAAGGAGATAAAATTTGTCTTTTGAATGTATTGATAGACTCATTAGACAATGGAATTGAGCTCATTTTTTGATACATATATACAAAACTAAACAAAACAAAAATAAGAGAATTATCAACTCAAGGAAGGAAAATATTGAAAAGAAATACGATCATTTATACTTAAATGGATCGGTTGTGAGTAACATTAACATAGTCATAATAATATGAACACTAACTATTGAGCAAACAACTTTAAGATATAATTATATTGAGAGGATGGGAAGAAGAGTTAAATCTTTAGTTGTCAGAATAGTGATTGATAGAAAATACTTAATGATGAACAATAATGAAGTTTCAGTATTAGACTATTATTTAGAGATATAAAAACGAAATTCAAAAGCAATGCTAAAGTAATTGAAAGTCGTATTTTCTGAGGAGGGAGAAATGGGATGCAAGGAATAGGATATTGCCATATTCCATAATAAGATTTGAATAATTATTTGACCATTTAACCTGTGTGATATATTAATATAACATTTTAAAATTAAAAATAAAATAAGAAGAAAGAATTGATGTGTGATCTTCAGATCATGGAGATTAGAATCCATACAGGAACTATAGCCTACAAGAGTTTTACAGTAGTTTTATAAGTTTTACACTGATAAGTGAGCATGTCGAGCTGTTTTTCACTGTGATTTTGAATATATAAAGGAGTCTTAACAGTAAGTACAAATTTTAAGTTAACATGCAGCATATTAAATTTTTTTAAACACTTAAAATTTTATATTTTAAACTAGGAAGATTTATTCTATATAAATCTAATGAATTTAAAAATAATTTTAAAGGGGGACTTTGATTAATGTTTGGTTCCATTTACAACTTTTTAATTAGACTCCCTTAAAGTTTTTAAACTGCATTTATAAATTTAGTGTGCTCAATTATCTTTGTGAACATTTTAATTATCTAATAAACAAAACCTTCCAGAGTACTTAAACAGTCCTGATAAAGATAATAAATCAAACTAATAACATGGTGAATCTTAAGGTGTCTTAAATGTTAAAACACTACTGCCAACTTAGTAAAATTTCTTATATCTTTCAACTCAAAAAGCAATGCTTAAAATAATCACTCGGTTATGTACTTACAGTGTGAATTTAAAGTGCTAATCTGTAGATATTTAAATTACTAACATCAATTATTGATGTGTATACCATCTTTAAAATATGAATATTATAGTTTTGATCTATTTAATCATTTCTCTACTTTGAAAAAATTCTTTTCACAGGGAAAAAATTACCATGAAAACAATTAAGCTTTCTTAAGCAAATGGGGTTTTCAACTCAAGTAAATTGTAGCTACCATCACAGGCTGCTTCATTAATGGACATTTCACTTGGGTATTGATTTCTGGAGTTGCAGATATTCAGGGTGATTGCCTTTATAAATATGGTGAACAAAATTTGAACCTTTTATAAAGTTATACTAATAAATAGAGATTCCAAGTCTATGAACTCTGAAGAAGGATGAAGTGACGGAGGGACAACTCGTGTTTATTAGATTCACCATACCAATGTGTCTTCTTCACATTATCTTACATCCAGTTTGATTTTAATTAATTTCCCTGCTCAGATTGTGTAAGGACTAAGTTGGATTAAAAATCTATTGTATGATTCTTGTCAGAGTACTTCTTATATTCTTATTATCTGCCCAAGTCATAACTTTTCTAGATATTTAAATGACATTAAATGGATTTTTCATCTCATATCTATATTGAGCTCAGTGGTCATAGTTTCCAAGGCTAAATTAATGATAAAGCCAGACCAGTTTACTGCTGGCCATGAAAAGAATGATTCCCACAGATTACTGAGAAATTGCTGAGAATTGCTGAGAAAATGTTCAGGGAAAATAAAATGAAATTGAGGCTGCTTGTTGACATAATTTACTCTACAAATCTCCTCCTTCACCATAGGTATATCAGTAAATGTGATCCTCTAAATACCAAAGCGATTATATAGAGAGCAAAATCCAAACTATAAAATGTTCATCTTTTATAGCAAAATGCTCCCAAACTGGGAATTAGAACACAAAATTTACATAAGGAAAACTAAAACCATCAGTCAAGATTAAGAACTGAAATGATGCTGAATATCAGCAAATTGAGAGGTAACAGTTTTAAAGTAATAGGTAATCTAGAGAATAACGAAAGTGAGAGCCCTAAGACTGTAGACAAAATGAGACCTTCGAAGGGGAAGCTAAAAGAAAGAGCATAACTAATGTAATTCAGGAAATTTCCAACACTGTGTTTTAGAATTTTGGTGAAGAGACCATAGCTCTACATAGAATTTTGTGTATAGCATTAAACAGCTGCCATGAGTGAAGGAGAAAATCAAAGCTAAAGAGAGGAATTCATAACTAATTCAAAACAATCTCAATGACACTAAGAAAAGTAAAATAAAGATGATATTATTCAAACACACTTTGATATAATACAAAACTGAAAAAATAAAAAATGAACAACTAATAAAACTAATCAGAATTTCTTTAATAACAATAATACAAAACCTGAATTTCCCTTCAAACATCTGAACAACTCCTAATAAAATTAAAGCATAAATCTCCCCCAAAATGTAAACTTAAAGCATAAAGAAATAGAAAGAATGATAAATAGAAATTCACTTTATAGCTGGAGGAAACTGTAAAAATGTATCTTAAGGAAATTACTAGAACTGTATTAAAAATGTATGCTTTTAATTTCATGGTTGCAGTCACCATCTGCAGTGATTTTAGAGCCCAAAAAGATAAAGTCAGACACTGTTTCCACTGTTTCCCCATCTATTTCCCATGAAGTGATGGGGCTAGATGCCATGATCTTCGTTTTCTGAATGTTGAGCTTTAAGCCAACTTTTTCACTCTCCTCTTTCACTTTCATCAAGAGGCTTTTTAGTTCCTCTTCACTTTCTGCCATAAGGGTGGTGTCATCTGCATATCTGAGGTTATTGATATTTCTCCCGGCAATCTGGATTCCAGCTTGTGCTTCTTCCAGCCCAGCGTTTCTCATGATGTACTCTGCATATAAGTTAAATAAGCAGGGCGACAGTATACAGCCTTGATGTACTCCTTTTCCTATTTTGAACCAGTCTGTTGTTCCATGTCCAGTTCTAACTGTTGCTTCCTGACTTGCATATAGGTTTCACAAGAGGCAGGTCAGGTGACTGCAGCCATGAAATTAAAAGACACTTACTCCTTGGAAGAAAAGTTATGACCAACCTAGATGGCATATTGAAAAGCAGAGACATTACTTTGCCAACAAAGGTCCGTCTAGTCAAGGCTATGGTTTTTCCAGTGGTCATGTATGGATGTGAGGGTTGGACTGTGAAGAAGGCTGAGCACCGAAGAATTGATGCTTTTGAACTGTGGTGTTGGAGAAGACTCTTGAGAGTCCCTTGGACTGCAAGGAGATCCAACCAGTCCATTCTAAAGGAGATCAGCCCTGGGTGTTCTTTGGAAGAAGTGATGCTGAAGCTGAAACTCCAGTACTTTGGCCACCTCATGTGAAGAGTTGACTCATTGGAAAAGACTGATGCTGGGAGGGATTGGGGGCAGGAGGAAAAGTGGACGACAGAGGATGAGATGGCTGGATGGCATCACTGACTCAATGGACGTGAGTCTGAGTGAACTCCGGGAGTTGGTGATGGACAGGGAGGTCTGGCATGCTGTGATTCATGGGGTTGCAAAGAGTCGGACATGGCTGAGCGACTGAATTGAACTGAACTGAAGTGAAAAATGTATGCTAAAGTTCTCATCATAGCACTATTCATAAATCTAAAATGTTATTAGCAATAATTGGATATGGTTATATTGATTATGGTGTTTGAATATCCTGGGACATAATGTGGTAATTTTTAAAAGTTCATGAAACATTTTTAGTAAATTGGAAAAATATTTTTGATTTGTCAAGTTCAAAATTCTGAAGACTAACTTACATATAGTGTGTAATTTCAACTATTTTCTAAATTGCGTAGAACAACCCTAAAAGTAAATGCAACAAACTACCAGTAGTGGAATTTTATAGTAAAAAATAAAACAAATCCTTTGAACTACTACTTATGTTCTTATATATTTTCTCCCTACAAGTAAGTTCAAAATGTATGTTTTACACCATTGACTTCCCACTAAGCGTTGTGGCTTTATCCCTATTCCATTCAGTGGACTATAGGTCACATAACTGTATGTGTCAGTTTATGGCTGTAGTTCTGATATTAATATTAACCCTCTTATTACTATTGCCCCTTTCACAGTGTCCTAGTTTGGACAATAAATTATATGAATATCTGACCTATAGGAAACCTAATGTTCACCCTGATTTTACATTGATAGCTTACAAAATTCTGGATAAGTAACTGATATATTACCATTCAGTATCACAATTCAGTATCACAGTAATCCAAGTCTATGCCCCAACCAGTAATACTGAAGAAGATGAAGTTGAACTGTTCTGTGAACACCTACAAGACCTTCTAGAACTTGTTTTGGCTGATTGTATAGAGCTTCTCCATCTTTGGCCACAAAGAATATAATCAATCTGATTTTGATGTTGACCATCTGAAACACATGGTCAAACACATGTGTTTTTGTGTGGTCAAACACACAACACATTTTGTGTGTTTGACCACACAAAAAAAGAAGTCCTTTTCATTATAGGGGACTAGAATGCAAAAGTAGGAAGTCAAGAAACGCCTGGAGTAACAGCCAAATTTGGCCTTGGAGTACAAAATTAAGTAGGGCAAAGGCTAATAAACTTTTGCCAAGAGAACACACTGGTCAGAGCAAAACCCCTTTTCCAACAATAGAAGAGAAGACTCTACACATGGACATCACAAGATGGTCAACACCGAAATCAGATTGATTATATTCTTTGCAGCCAAAGATGGAGAAGCTCTATACAATCAGCCAAAACAAGACTGGGAGTTGACTGTGGCTCAGATCATGAACTCCTTATTGCCAAATTCAGACTTAAGTTTAAGAAAGTAGGGAAAACCACTAGACCATTCAGGTATGACCTAAATCAAATCCCGTATGATTATACACTGGAAGTGACAAATAGATTCAAGGGATTAGATCTGATAGACAGAGTGCCTGACGAACTATGGATGAAGGTATGTGACATTGTACCGAAGGCAGTGATCAAGACCATCCCCAAGAAAAAGAAACGCAAAAAGGCAAAATGGTTGTCTGAGGAGGCCTTACAAATAGCTGAGAAAAGAAAAGATGTGAAAGGCAAAGGAGAAGAGGAAAGATATACCCATTTGAATGCAGAGTTCCAAAGAATAGCAAGGAGAGATAAGAAAGCCTTCCTCAGTGATCAGTGCAAAAAAATAGAGGGAAACAATAGAATGGGAAAGACTAGAGATCTCTTCAAAAAATTAAAGATACCAAGGGAAAATTTCATGCAAAGATGGGCTCGATAAAGTACAGAAATGGTACAAACCTAATAGAAGCAGAAGATATTAAGAAGAGGTGGCAACAATACACGGAAGAACTATATAAAAAAGATCTTCATGACCAAGATAACCATGATGGTGTGATCACTCACCTAGAGACAGTTATCCTGGAATGCTAAGTCAAGTGGACATTAGGAAGCATCAATATGAACAAAGCTAATGGAGGTGATGGAATTCCTGTTGAGCTATTTAAAATCTTAAAAGACGATGCTGTGAAAGTGCTGCACTCAGTATGCCAGCAAATTTGGAAAGCTCAGCAGTGGCCACAGGACTGGAAAAGGTCAATGTTCATTCCAATTCCAAAGAAAAGAAATGCCAAAGATTGCTCAAACTACTGCACAACTGCACTTATCTCACATGCTAGCAAAGTAATGCTCAAAATTCTGCAAGCCAGGCTTCAACAGTACATGAACCACGAAATTCTACATGTTCAAGTGGGATTTAGAAAAGGCAGAGGAACCAGAGATCATATTGCCAACATCCATTGGATCATTGAAAAAGCAAGAAAATTCCAGAAAAACATCTACTTCTGCTTTATTGACTATGCCAAAGCCTTTGATTATGTGGATCACAACAGACTGTAGAAAATTCTTAAAGATATGGGAATACCAGACCACCTGACCTGCCTCCTAATAAATGTGTATGCTGGTCAAGAAGCAACAGTTAGAACGAGACATGGGACAGCAGACATTTTTCAAATCGGGAAAGGAGTATATCAAGGCTGTATATTGTTACCCTGCTTATTTTACTTTATACAGAGTACATCATGAGAATTGCTGGGCTGGATGAAGCACAAGCTGGAATCAAGATTTCCAGGAGAAATATCAATAACATCAGCTACACAGATGACACCACCCTTATGGCAGAACACGAAGAAGAACTAAAGAGCCTCTTGATGAAAGTGAAAGAGGAGAGTGAAAAAGTTGGCTTAAAACTCAACATTCAGAAAACTAAGACCATGATATCCGGTCCCATCACTTCATGGCAAATAGATTGGAAAACAATGGAAACTGACAGACTTTATATTTTTGGGCTCCAAAATCACTGCAGATGGGGACTGCAGCCATTAAATGAAAAGACACTTGCTCCCTGGAAGAAAAGCTATGACCAACCTAGACAGCATATTGAAAAGCAGAGACATTACTTTGCCAACAAAGGTCCGTCTAGTCAAAGCTATGGTTTTTCCAGTTGTCATGTATGGATATGAGAGTTGGACTATAAAGAAAGCTGAGTGCTGAAGAATTGATGCTTCTGAACTGTGGTATTGGAGAAGACTCTTGAGAGCTCCTTGGACTGCAAGGAGATCCAACCAGTCCATCCTAAAGGAAATCAATCCTGAATATTCACTGGAAGGACTGATGCTGAAGCTGAAACCCCAATACCTTGACTGCCTGATTTGAAGAACAGACTCATTGGAAAAGACCCTGATGCTGGGAAAATTGAAGGTTGGAAGAGCAGGGGACAACAGAGTATGAAATGGTTGGATGATATTATCAACTCAATGGACATGAGTTTGAGTAGCCTCCGGGTGTTGGTGATGGACAGGGAAGCCTGGCCTGCTTTAGTCCTTGCGGTCACAGAGAGTCAGATGTGACTGAGTGACAGAACTGAACTGATATATATATATATAAGATTTTGATCCCTATTATAAAACAGAAATAATCTCTCTGCTGGTTAATGTCATAGGAATGTTGTAAGGATTAATGAAGATATATTTGGAAAAAAAAACTTTGTGTTCCTCAAAGAAAAGTACTACGTCATTTTCACTATTACTTTTCTTTTCTTTTTTTTTTTCATTTTCACTATTACTTTTCTCTACTAGGCTTGCTTAATGGGAAGTCAGAGGAAATCAAGATTTTGTGAGTATCAGCAGTGAAACCAAATCAATCACACATGTTCTGGCAGCACATTTTATACAACTGCTTCAGAACCCAGTGAACTTAAAACTCTCCTAAATATATAAATTATTAGAGAAAAATAGACTAAATTTTGACTCTAAATTGGCTGTTCAATTAGGAGTTATGAGTAAACATATTGAACTTTCCTTTCTGAATGAAAATATTGTGCTCTATCAAGTATGAACCATAAGGTGTGTTTGGAAGCTGAACAAAGACTGTTCATTAAGCTTGAAAGGGACAGATCTAAGCCATCCTGCACTTTGTAACCTGGCATCAGGCCTCTAAATCAAACTTATTATTTTAGGGGCCAATTAAATGTTTTTCAGTAACTCAGTAGAAAGACAGCATCTTCACAAAATATTTCCAGCACCTTTTAAATTGGATACCTTGTCTGGCACTAAAAGATTTTTCTTGAAATTCTTACAATTCAAAATCAAAATCAATAAATCAATCCAGTTCTGAGACAGCAAAGTAGATGAAAGGCAACACCAAAGTCGATTAAAGTTCTAGTGGTGATTTCCCAAGTGTAACGGGTCCTTAGTTTGATTAAGACTCAGAGGAGGCAAGTCTGGCTCTTGGTCGCTTTGTTCTCCCTAAAACTAACATCCCTTGAGTTAACTATCATACCATACCAGATACTTTGAAGCTGAAACGTAATACTTTATTTTTTCTGACATTGCAAGTGCATTACATATCACCAAGTTGTTTTTTTTTTTTTTTTTATCTTTTCACAAGAGAAACTGTTTCCCTGTCTATCTAAAATTCATACCTTGACCTTACATGTTTGTCTTTGAGAACAAATCATCTTTCTTCCACTGTCTGTCAATTTTGTCTCTTACTCTTTGCTGTTTACTGGAGGCAAGGATGGCATATCTATGTATGATAAGTTGCTTCAGTCATTCTGACTCTGTGCAACCCAACGGACTATGTAGTCTGCCAGGCTCCTCTGCCCATTGGATTCACCAGGCAAGAATACTGGAATGGATTGCCATGCCCTCCTCCAGGGTATCTTCCCGACCGAGGGATTGAACCTGCGTCTCTTAAGTCTTCTGCATTGGCAGTCAGGTTCTTTACCACGAGCGCCACCTTGAAAGCCCTTATCTGTATCATTTGACTATTTGTCAGAATGAAATGAAGGCTTTCCTGCTAGCTCAGCTGGTAAGGAATCCACCTGCAATGCAGGAGACCCCGGTTTGATATCTCAGTTGGGAAGATTCCCTGGAGAGGTATAGACTACCTACTCTAGTATTCTTGGGCTTCCCTGGTGGCTCAACTGGTAAAGAATGTGCCTGCGCTGCAGGAACTGGGTTTGATCCCTGGGTTGGGAAGATCCCTTGGAGGAGGGCATGGCAACCCACTCCAGTATTCTTGCCTGGAGAATCCACATAGACAGAGGAGCCTGGCGGGCTACAGTCCATGGGATTACAAAGAGTCGGACATGACTCAGCAACTAAGCACAGCACAGAGTGACAGTTCTTGGAGAGTGTTGAGTGGTTATTTATGCAAAAGTGAACTAGTTATTTACTATTACACTAGGTGCAAAAGAGAAATAAATGCTGAAAACTGGCATTTCTTAAAATGTTCATTTTCTTCCATTTTATTTTACTTGGAACACAGATAAAAGGCACATCTTAATTCAATTAGGAGTAATATTTAGTTATTAGTCTGTAAGAATGTTTATATCTTAGAATTCTTTCCACATTTCTGATTCTAAGAAATTTAATTGAGGAAAATATTTTTAGAGCTCAATATTTCTAACTAAGAGTTACATGAATATATATAGAAATTAAAAAAAAAAATACAGCAATGAGTGTTACCACACCTGGACTTGGATCTGCTTGCCTGCTGGCAGTAAGTCAATCTACTGACACCAGGTTGTGGCAAAGGAAAGCACCGTGTTTACTGCGGGGTGCAGAGCAAGGAGAATGGACAGCTTATGTTCAAAAGACCCAGCATCCTAATGGCTTTCAGGGAAGGGTTTTTAAAAACTCAGTGTGAGGGAGGGGGCTTCAGGACATATCATCAACTCATGCTCAAGTCAACGAATTTCGTGTGATGTCCTGGCATCAGGTGAAGTTTCAAGTGTCATCAGTCTGCTGGTGTCAACCTCTCATGGTGCTACATGCTTTCAGGTAGCAGTTTTCACCTGGGCTGGGGGTGGGGTGGGTCTGCTTCATGTGAAAACAACTGAGGAAGTGTGTCAGTCTTTTATATCTTTCAGGGAACTGGGATTTCAGTGACTCTGTTGTGTGGTTGGTTTATAGTCTAAATTTTAAACTCTTGAACCAGCTGTTTGAGACTCAGAAGAGGCTTGGGAAAATAAAGCAAAAGCCTTCTACTTCAAAGAAAGGGACACAGGGTTTTGTATATGGTTTCAATCCCTCCTTGCCCTTGATAGTTCTCAGTCTTGAGGGGAACAGATTTGGGACAAGAAAGGGAATATTTTAGATAGAGGGATTAATCATAAGCTCAGCAGACAAACTCAGTTTTACGGGAACTTGATTTTATGAGAAGATCATCTGAACTTGAGAAAACATTGCAAATATGAAAGGAAATCATTTGGTGCATTCATTTTAGTGATTTTTATAAATACATTTAGTAAATTCTTGCCTTTCAGTTCAGTTCAGTTCAATTCAATTGCTCAGTTGTGTCTGACTCTTTGCGACCTCATGGACTGAAGCACATCAGGCTTCCCTGTCCATCACCAGCTCCTGGAGCTTGCTCAAACTCATGTCCATCAAGTTGGTGATGTCATTCAACCATCTCATCCTCTGTTGTCCCCTTCTCCTCCTGCCTTCAACCTTTCCCAGCATCAGGGTCTTTTCAATAAGTCAGTTCTTTGTATGAAGTTGCCAAAGTATTGGAGCTTCAGCTTTAGCATCAGTCCTTCCAGTGAATACTCAGGACTAATTTCCTTTAGGATGGACTGGTTGGATCTCCTTGCTATCCAAGGGACTCTCAAGAGTCTTCTCCACCATCACAGTTCAAAAGCATCAGTTCTTTGGTGCTCAGCTTTCTTTATGGTCCAACTTACACATCTATACATGACTACTGGAAAAAACCATAGCTTTGACTAGACGGACCTTTGTTGGCAGAGTAATGTCTCTGCTTTTCAATATGCTGTCTATGTTGGTTATAGCTTTTCTTCCAAGGAGCAAGTGTCTTTTAATTTCATGGCTGCAATCACCATCTGCAGTGATTTTGGAGCCCAACAATATAAAGTCTATCACTGATTCCATTGTTTCCCCATCTCTTTGCCATGAAGTGACAGGACTAGATGCCATGATCTTCGGTTTTTGAATGTTGAGTTTTAAGCCAGCTTTTTCACTCTCCTCTTTCACCTTCATCAAGAAGCTCTTTATTCCTCTTTGCTTTCTCCCATAAGGGTCATCTGCATATCTGAGGTTATTGGTATTTCTCCAGGCAATCTTGATTTCAGCTTGTGCATCATCCAGCCTGGCATTTTTCATGATGTACTCTGCATATAAGTTAAACATGCAAGGTGACAGTATATAGCCTTAAAGTACTCCTTTCCCAATTTTGAATCAGTCCATTGTTCCTTGTTCTTTTCTAATGGTTGCTTCTTGACCTGCATGCAGGTTTCTCAGGAGGCAGGTAGGGTGGTCTGGTATTCCCATCTCTTTTAGAATTTTCCACAGTTTGTTGTGATAACGCATTCAAAAGCTTTAGCATAGTCAGTGAAGCAGAAGTAGATTTTTTTTCTGGAATTCTCTTGCTTTTTCTATGATCTAATGGATGTTGGCAACTTGATCTCTGGTTCTTCTGCCTTTTCTAAATCCAGCTTGAACATCTGGAAGTTCTCAGTTCACATAATGTTGAAGCCTAGCTTGGAGAATTCTTGCCTGTAGGGTGTTTTTGTTATTGGAAAGGGCTGCATGCTCTTTCATTGACTGTTACTTAATTTGGAATAATTAGGAATATTAAATTTGAGTTCATTGTTTTTATGTTTTCCCATGCAGGTTGAACATTGTGGCTGTAGCTGCTTTGCATTCATATTGGCTTAATAAGTACTAGTTGGAGTTTTGTGAAAATACAGACTTATGCACTTTCTCTGATAAGAGACAGTTTTGGTTCCTGGTGGTTTTCTTTTGCCTACATTTATATAGCACTAATCTCATGAAGTCAAGCTTTAGACTAGCATGTTACTGATTTACATATTAAATAAGCAGTTACCTCTGAATTGCTTTCCTTTATGATATTCTCAGATGCAAATTCTTGAAAGAGAGAATGTGGTCAGAGTCTTATTTGATTTTGTTTGATAATATTTTTGCCTCTTCTCAGTTTAATTTGACCTCACTTAATGGAAACTATGACAATAGTAGTGAGAGCTTTTATAGTGGCGCTGTTATAACCTCTGGATATGGCAGCTATGGACTTCATGGACTTGAACTTTTTGTATAGGAAGTAGGCATGAGATTACTTGCCTACTACCCAAGCTCTGGTTTTGGTTCCAGCGCTTCTGCATGTATATGTGTGTGTGTGTGTGTTTATATATATATATATATATATATATATATCTCCACACACATTCATTTGCTTCAGTCATGTCTCTTTGTGACCCCATGGACCATAGCCCCCCAGGCTCCTCTGTTCATAGGATTTTCCTGGCAAGAATACTTGCAGAAAATTCTTTACCCCTGAGCCACCAAGGAACGAATTGTTCTTTGTTATGTATCATGTGTATTTTGTGGGAGGGGTTAGGTAATGGAGGATGAAGAAGGAGTGCAAGATTTAGGGAGATCACAGAAGTGTACATAATTCATGATGGGTTCACTGAACAATTATACCTATGAAATGCCAGCAACCTCATCTGATTCAGTCGTAACTGAATCCAAATACTTGTAGGTGGAGCATATCAGAGTCTTTTCTTCTCATTCTGAAGCCAGATGACTCGAGTACCATATCCGAACATACCTGTTTTTTGGTCATGTCACTTTTACTTACAAAGCACTTCTGCTTCCTCACCTATAGTATAGATGAGACATTCTATTTTACATGTCTCTCATCAAATTATTGTCATGTTTAGAAAACAATTAAAATCACATAAAATAATTCATAATATACTTTAAGTGCTAAATAAGTTGCTTTGTAAATAGCAATCCCTCTTTTTGTTATTCTCACTGTTATAATCTATGAAAAAAGTGAAAGTGTTAGTCACTCAGTCACGTTTGACTCTTTGTGACTCCATGGACTATAGACTGCCAGTCTCCTCTGTCCATGGGATTTCCCAGGCAAGAATATTGGATTGGCTTGGCATTCCTTTCTCCAGGGTACCTTCCTGACAGAGGGATCCAAATCCTGGTCTCCTGACTGCAGGCAGATATTTTTACCATCTGAGCTACCAGAAAAGCCAGTTTCACTTAAGTGATTTTTGTAGTAATAACTTTCCCTTTGAATACTACATGCTTATCATTTTAAAAATTTGAACAATATCCAAAAAGTGCAAAGAATAAACCAACATATTATCCAAAATTACCAGATACAATCGTGTTAAGTGTCAAAGTTCATTTTTGGTGATTTTTCTGTTTTCTGTTAGTAGCTTTTGGTATTGTTTAAATTTAAAAAATAATACTCATGTACTATTGTTATAAGGCTTCTCTGATGGCTCAGTAGTAAAGAATCCGCCTGCCAATAGAGGAGATACAGATTCAATCCCTGGGTCAGGAAGACCTCCTGGAGGAGGAAATGGCAACCCACTCCAGTATTCTTCCTGGGAAAATCTCAAGGACAGAGAAGCCTGGCAGGCTACGGTCCATAGGGTTGCAATGCACTGGACTTGACCGAGTACACATGTGTGCATGCGTGTGCATGCACGCACACACACACACACACGCACACACACACACACACAACTATCATTATAAAAGCTATAAAATTGTATCTGGTTCAAATTTCATATATTCTAAAAATTTGAATGGATTGATTGCTCTGTGTGTGTGTGTATGAAAGATATACATATACAGGTAACAAAAGATAAGAGATATTTCTGAGAATCTATTTTAGGTAAAAGTAGTACATTTATTTCCTTTAGTGCATTATTTCCTATAAAATTCACATTTTCATTAAGAGAAGATAAATCAGATGATTGAGTCATGATGGTTTGTTAAATTTTAATTATATTTGGTGGTGTCAGTGGTAATGAACATGCTTACCAATGCAGTTAGATGTAAGAGACTCAGGTTTGATCCCTGGGTTGGGAAGATTCCCTAGATCTTGCCTGGAGAATCCCATGGACAGAGGAGCCTGGTAGGCCACGGTCTATAGGGTCACAAAGAGTCGGGCACAACTGAAGCAACTTAGTATGCGCACGCACACACACACATTCACACACACACATATATATATAGCAAAAACTTAAAAGTACTCAAAATCTACCCTATTAAAGGAACTATCACAAAACAAATACCTCAATAACTATTAGAAACATTTTCTGCAAAATAGACCATTACTTCTTACTTTGTTTTCAAAGGTATCCACTCTTCAGGGTATTCTTTCCTTGGTGCTGTGGAATGTATATGTCTACTATGTGGCAGGCTGAGAATGGCTCCCAAAAATATGCCCACATTTTAATCCCTGTAAAGTTTATTTGAGAAAAAAGGGTCTTTACAAATGTAATTATTCAAGGATTTTGAGATGATATTGTCCTGGGTTGTCTTGGTGGTCTTTAAATGTCATCACAAGTTTTTTTTCATAAAAGAAGGCAGGGAGCAATGTGACAGTGAAAGCAAAGAGATTTGAAAGTGTGATGCTGCTGGTTTTGAAAATGTAATATAGGGTCACTCATCAAGGAATGTAACTTGATAGGCTGTAAGAGGTGATGAGCAGATTATCTTCTAGAGTCTCCATAGGGAGTATAACTCTGTGAAACTGAGCTAAGGAAACTGACATTAGACTTCCAGCTTCATCTAGCCTGAGCTATGAAAGAATAAATTTCTGTATTTTAAGCTACTAAATTTATTGTAATTTTTTAGAAGAACCACAGTAAACTAGTACAGAGTCCTTTTTTTAATCAGTGAAGTTGCATGCTATTCTGATTTGTTGGATTTTTGTTGTTGTATAATATTCAATATAGAGTTTTAAAATTTTTTCTACCTTTTCTTTTTTAAGGCAAATAATGCTGTGAATATCTGCATATATATGCACATGATTTATAGTGTAAATGTGTAAGTGGGTAGCTCACACATTTATTTTCTTTCCAACATTGTTTGAGAATTATTGTTCTGTGTCTTAATAGTTATTGTTGTTAGTATTTTAATACAAGTTAGTCTGGTATGTGTACAGTGGTATCTCTTTATAGTTTAAATTGAATTTCCCTAATGAATAGTGAACAATTTTTGTGTTTATTGGATATATCAGGACCAATACCAGGATGAGTCAAGAGAAGCATGTAGGTACACAATATAAGGATGGAATTATTTTTTCTCCTTTCTTTTCCCATTTTTGGTGCATTATTTCTAATTTGCAAGCAAAAAACACATAACTTATAATAAAATAACATATTGTTCTTTCTCCTTTTTCCCCAACTTTGTTGTACCTTAGATGTACATTTAAAGCTAAATCCATATAGGTATCTATGATAAAAGTGTTGAATATTGAAAGAATAAACACTTTAAACGTTAGCAGCAGCAGGCACTTTAATATTATTCAACCCTCTAATCCTTCAGTATGGTCTATTTTGTTTGTGGATCTGATTAATTTTTTCGGTACTCTTTCATAGTTTTCAGTGTAGAGGTCTTCCACATCTTTTGTTGATGTTGTGTATAATTATATAATTTTGTTGTTCTTTAAATGACATTTAAAAAATTTCATTACCCACTTGCCTGTGTATAGGTAAGCAATTTTTACTTTTTGTGCATTTGTCATAATTTCAGCTACCACTTTAAACTTACTTTTACTTCTGATTTTAGTTAATTTTGAATCTTCTTTGCACATAGCCAGGTCCTCTTAAAAATATTTACATTTTCTTTGTAGTCTTTATAAATGTAAATTCTTTTTATTGTGTAAATTCTTTTTATTTTATTCTTTTATTTACATTCTTTAAATGTAAATTCTTTTTTATTGCACTAACTGGGACCACTAGAATATCTTTGGTAAATTTTTTGCTTTCTATAGAATCTGTATAATGTTCTCTCTCATTTATTGGCAAACTTTGTTCTTTCTCTTTGTCTCCCCATCTTTTTTTCTCTCTCTTTCTGAAATAAATACATGATTATTCAAGAATTATAAAGAGTATTTATTGATTTTTCAAGGAAAAACTATTTCTCTTGATTTTTAAAAATTGTATGTCTGTTTTCCTCCTAGTGATTTCTTTTCTTTCATATCTTCACATGTGCCTATTTATTTCTATTTGTTTTGAGTACTAGGCACTTGAAAATAATTTGAAGTCAAGAAAAATGTTAACTTTCCTTAGAGTAATTAAATTGCTCCCCAGTCCCTGGGATTCTCCAGGCAAGAACACTGGAGTGAGTTGCCATTTCCTTCTCCAATGCATGAAAGTGAAAAGTGAAAGTGAAGTCGCTCAGTTGTGTCCTACTCTTCGCGACCCCGTGGACTGCAGCCCACCAGGCTCCTCCACCCATGGGATTTTCCAGGCAAGAGCACTGGAGTGGGGTGCCATCGCCTTCTCCGACAGGAAGCTAAAGGCACTAGCATTTCAGTGTTATTTTAATGCAACTATAGAAGTACACAATCTAGAAACTGATTTTGTGTACCTGTGTAGGCTGGTGTTTCTATAATGTGGTTCTTGACCCCAATTCAAAGCTTTGAGGGCCCTTTTTACCTATTATCTCTAGCAGATAATCTTAGTTATCTGACAGGATTGGTAACACTACCTTGCCAAGCCACGTGGAAGCCTGAAGCAAAAGGAAAAATCAGTAATATTGATTGTGTCTTAAAAAAAAAAAATTGCTATGTTGCTTATCATAGATTTTTAAAAAATGAACTTTGATTTAATGAAATATTACATTAAAATATTGTTTACTTTGAGTGCTTAGCTTTTTTGGCACCACACCTGTGGCAAGGGCCTCCCTGGCCGACCCGAGATCAGGGCCTGCACAAGACCTAGAGATTTCACATTTATATCCACTTAGGAGCATTTAACCAACAGATGAGACCTTGACCTTCTATGTTTCTCTGTAGCTTATTACAAAGAAATAGTATATTACAAAGACATGGTAAGAGATACTGGGAGAGGGCTAAATTTTCATGTGTAGTAGTTCCAGAAAGATGCCTATATAATCCTGACTGAATTACAGAATTTAGAGATTCCTTATTCACTGCTATATTTATTCTTTATCCTCTCCAGTTTGTTGCCCTTCCAGAGAGCCAGATAATGGGCATTGGTATTAGACAAATATGGATAGAAGTTCCACTTAATATGACCTTGGATGAGTTACTTTACTTGTCTGAGTCTCAATTTTCTTGTCTGTAACATGAGAGTGATTTTCAGCTTATAAGGTTCTTGTGTGAATAAATAACATGTACAGAAAAATCCATCACAAACCTAGTCCATAATGTAAGCAATAAATATCATTTTTCTATTCTGCTCTTTTGCTTCCTACTCAATTTGGTACAATATGGTACATGCAGTGTATTATTCCATTCTATCATATAGAACTGAAAAAAAAAATTCAAATGCTTCTGCCAGTGTCTTTTATTGCTGTGATCATAAAGTGTTATACAGACCTCAATGATAGAATTTCTTCATTTGGAGTTGACTCGGTTATATATATGAACAGTTTAATACTTCAAACATAGCAAGAGGAAGGAGTTGGTTTGTTGTATATAACAGAAGGAGAGAAATAATAGGACTATTAAACCCACTCTAACTCCTGATCTAAACCCCAATATTCAGTTAAATTATTATGGCAATGCACAAGTTTAGGAATTCATATTGCTGTTTCTAAAATCCCCATGTGTTTTTAGTTGTGGAAAGAGAAACAAAGGAAAAAGAGAAAACTTATTTATTTTACTCCCTAAGCTTGTTCTCACTCTGTGGGGGTATAAAAAGATATTTACATACAATAACAAAACCATCAGGAACTTCATCTTAAATAAACTTCAGCAAACCATTTTCTAATATTTGTGTAAGAAAATATAAACCTCACTTCTTGAATTATTTTGAAATTACATACTGCTGCTACTGCTAAGTCGCTTCAGTCGTTTCCGACTCTGCACGACCCCATAGATGGCAGCCCACCAGGCTCCCCCGTCCCTGGGATTCTCCAGGCAAGAACACTGGAGTGGGTTGCCATTTCCTTCTCCAAAGCATGAAAGTGAAAAGTGAAAGTGAAGTCGCTCAGTCGTGCCCGACTCTTAGCGACCCCATGGACTGCAGCCCACCAGGCTCCTCCATCCATGGGATTTTTGCCTTCTCCGTGAAATTACATAAGCTTTTGTTTAAAATTTTAATGATATTACTGATATATCAAATAACTATAATTAATATCAAAAATATGAAAAATTGACACTGAGTCTCAGATACCCTGTGTAGAAACCCAGCCTCATAGTAAAAAAATAAACTGGCCATAATTATTTAAATTTGTTTACAAGTAAAACAATACTATCTGAAAAGGAATTACTAACAAATGTAATGAATGATATATAAATTAAGAACTAAAAATCTGAAGGACAAATGTGTTAAAATCTTTGCTTCAAAGTAAAAAAAATCAGAAATTTTGTAGTTTTATTTATCTTATTCATGTTTACTTGCAATAGAATATGAATATTCATATGTAGACAAGTAAGTCAGTACTAACATGCAAAGAATCTTTTCTGTGGATTTTATTTAAATTACATCAGTTCTGAATAAAAATATATAATTAAAACCAATAAATTGAGGTATCTTTCTATAACTACCCTTTTAAAAAATGGTAAATAGCAAACATGTTCATGAATAAACCATCATTTAATGTTTCATCAAGAAAATGTTTCTTCATTAAAGAACTTTGTGGCCTAAACTTGTGATAGTGCTCAGTCATGTCCGACTCTGCAACCTCATAGACTGTTGCCTGCCAGGCTCCTCTGTCCATGGGATTTCCCGGGCAAGAATACTGGAGTGAGTTGCTACTTCCTTCTCTAGTGAATCTTCCTGACCCAGGGATTGAACCTGTGTCTCTCACATCTCCTGCACTGGCACTGTCACCATGGATAGCGATATAAACTTGGGGGTACTGACATGCTTAAGTTGGCAAGGTACATGTCCACACACATGCCAGTCTTTGTGCCAGTGTGCTTGTATCCATTTATTCCTGTTCTTTGATACATCTATCATGCATTGTATTTCTACATTGTTATATCAGTTCAGTTCAGTCACTCAGTTGTGTCTGACTCTTTGCCACCCCATGAATCGCAGCACACCAGGTCTCCCTGTCCATCATCAACTCCCGGAGTTTACCCAAACTCATGTGCATTGAGTCAGTGATGCCATCCAGCCATCTTATCCTCTGTCGTCCCCTTCTCCTCCTGACCCCAATCCCTCCCAGCATCAGGGTCTTTTCCAATGTGTCAACTCGTTGCATCAGGTGGCCAAAGTATTAGAGTTTCAGTCTCAGCATTAGTCCTTTCAATGAACATCCAGGACTGCTCTCCTTTAGGATGGACTGGTTGGATCTCCTCGAAGTCCAAGGGGCTCTCAAGAGTCTTCTCCAACACCACAGTTCAAAGGCATCAATTCTTCGGTGCTCAGCTTTCTTCACAAACCAACTTTCATATCCATACATGACCACAGGAAAAACCATAGCCTTGACTAGATGGACCTTTGTTGGCAAAATAATATCTCTGCTTTTAAATATTCTATCTAGGTTGGTCATAACTTTCCTTCCAAGGAGTAAGCGTCTTTTGACTTCATGGCTGCAGTCACAATCTGCAGCGATTTTGGAGCCCAGAAAAATAAAGTCTGCCACTGTTTCCACTGTTTCCCCATCTATTTGCCACGAAGTGATTGGACCAGATGCCCTGATCTTTGTTTTCTGAATGTTGAGCTTTAAGCCAACTTTTTCCCTCTCCTCTTTCACTTTCATCAAGAGGCTTTTGAATTCCTCTTCACTTTCTGCCATAAGGGTGGTGTCATCTGCATATCTGAGGTTATTGATATTTCTCCCGGCAATCTTGATTCCAGCTTGTGTTTCTTCCAGCCCAGCGTTTCTCATGATGTGCTTTGCATATATACCACACAATAAATTAATAGTTTTTAATTGAACAGTCATGTTTTTAAATAAATTATGAAACTATATAAATGTATCCACATATCTCTCATTTCTGATACTCTTTATATCTTTATACTCTTTATCTTTATACACTTTATATCTTTAGTATATTTGAGTTTACATTTTGTATCACTATTCTTCTTATACAAAGATCTTTTTAAAAATATTTCTTCTAGTGCTGTTCCACTGGTAACAAATTTTCTTACCTTTTATTTTAACTCTAAAATCTTTAATTTTGCCTTTACTTCTGAAGATTGTTTTTGCTGGGTGTATAATTCTGAAATGATATTTCTTTTCAGTGCTTAAAATATTTTTTCAGTTATTATCTGGCATAAATTTATTCTAATAAGAAGTTAGTAGTATTCTTTATCATCATTCACTTCTGCATTATGTGTATTCCTAGCTGGATATATTTACAATATAAAATTCTCATTTCTCTCCTGATATTCTCTCCTTATATCTTCTTTCTCTTTCATTTTTTTACTTTAAATCTTTGCCATATTTTAACATTTAATATGAGCTTGTCTTCTACTGACAATGTTCTGTTTATCTGCAGGTCTACTTCTATAGCTTATTTGTTCTGATTATATCACAGTTTCCTCTTTTTTTGTTTTTTTTTCTTTGTTTAATGACTTAAACTTTACTGCTTGATATTTTTCAGGCTATGTTATTGAATGTCTTGATTTTTGTTTTCTATGAAATTGTGTTGAATTTTTTCTGAGCAGGTAGGTAGTTTACTATCAGGTAAACTTGATTCAGTTATACTTTATTTTAAACTTTCTAAAACTTAGATCATTTCTTTTGATAGGGCTAGATTGTCCCTAATTATGCATTACTTTTCTGAATTTTTAAACACCTGAGGATGTTTAGTGAGGTCTTTTCACTTTGACTAGTTGAAACTCGAATATTTCCCAACACTGTATAGCCTCTAAGTTAATTGGTGCTCAGTAAAGTTTTTCTCTCTGGCCTTGTGAAATCTTACTCAGTGTCTATACAATTTAGTATTCAGTCGAAAACTCAAGAAGATTCATATGTATGGTTTTGGATTTCCTCCTTGCTGCAGCTCCTTTCTCTCTGGGACCTTGCTCATATTTATAAATTCCAGTCATCTCAGCTTCATCCTATAATCTCTTTCCCTATCTAGAAAAATTACTTTTATCTATGGGCTTCTCCTTCCTTTATTGCAGTTTTAAAAGTAACTATATATATAGAAACTCAGCCTTGAATATGGAGTTCACTTTAAGAATCACAACTCTGTATTGTTTGCTGTACAATGCTTGAAAACTATTGCATCATATATTTTTTCTAGTGTTATAGTCGTTTACTGCAGAAGAATAGTCTGAAATCCATTATTTTGTTATGACTAGAACCAGAAATCAAACACTCTGGTTTTAAAAGAGCACGTATTATGTACCTGCTATCTGCTGTGCACCATACTAAATGTTTTCAAATATGTAATCAAATCAGATTTACTATTTGCTATTCACCAAATAGGGTTTACATTTTATTATTTTGGGAGAGAGGGACACCTTGAGCAGACTGTTTTCACCACTATGCAGTTTCTCATGCTGAATATTTTTGGTATGTTATTTGCATACTGCCTAAATTCTGTTTATCTTAAGGGATTTATGGCACCTTTTTTTTTCTGCATTTTCCCCCAGTTCATTTTCCAAACCCACCCTCCTTTCCCAAATTTATATTTTCATAAAATGCTTTTTGATTCACCTCTATTATAGCATTTACCCTGTTGAATTATAGCTGTCTTTTATGTGCCATAAACCCTAGCAGAATTTTAGGCTGTAGTTGCATCTTGCTCATCTTTGAGTCTATGCCTGTAAGACTGTATTGCACACATTAGGTCATCTTTAAGTGCTGCTAAATTGAATATGCTCTATCTGACTTAACTCACATAATAATCTTGTGAGATAGATAGTATAATAATCATCATTTTTAGCATAAGAACTAAGGCCCAGATTTGGTAGATATTTTAATTTCAAGTTGCTAGAGTCAGTGCTGGAGGAGGAAATGGCAACCCACTCCAGTGTTCTTGCCTGGAGAATCCCAGGGACGGGGGAGCCTGGTGGCTGCCGTCTATGGGGTCGCACAGAGTCGGACACGGCTGAAGCGACGCAGCAGCAGCAGCAGCAGAGTCAGTGCTATAATTTCATACAATTGCAAAACGTCAGAATTGAAAGTGTCAATAAAATGAATTAATGTAACTCCCCAAATGCCCAAATTTCAGTGCCCAAATTTCTTCTTCTTTTAACAACAGAACTCTATTATGACCTTTCTATTTGTATTCCTAACCCCTTAAAGCAATCAATATCTGATTGATACCATTAATTCCTTATAGTAGTTCAAATTTACTACTCTAAAACTCCTAGTTCCTTTACTCATCATTGCAATATAAAATTTGTCTCCAAGTTCATCTACTGTCAAGCCCTCAAATATTTGAAGACAGCTCTGATATCATAAAATCTTTCTTTCAAGCTAAACATCTTTAGTTGTTTATCTGCTCTTGGTGTGTATAACCTGGTTTCTGCTCCTTACATCAAACATTCCACAGTTGTAGCTCAATTTTTTAAAGTAATCTTAAACTCCAAAACAGATTATTTTATATGATTACACCGATTACTATGAGACTGTTATGTTAGGTGTAATTCCAAAGTTCCTATTTTACCTTTCCAAGTTAAACAATGTATAACATAGATAAAAGAAAGTTTCCCTCTGGTAACTGGAAGAATTGGTTATGATTTACAGATGGAAGTGTAGGATAGTGTTCCTGTAGGACATTCAACTACCTTTTCAAGAGATGGACCATACATATATTTTTTCAGTTATCTGCCCTCTTCCCCCGGTCCTGTTGCTCCCTGACGCTCCTTTGTCTAGTGAACAAAAGGAAATAAGAGAGGCAGTGAATGAGTTATATGTGAAACACACTCTATCTTATTTCTGACCACTGTTTCTAGATGGATAAGCAATGAAACAGAGGTGAATATGGATTTTATGAGTCTATAGAATTAGGCAATACAAGTTCAAAAATTAATTCTGCTATCTTAAAAAATAGCTTTCACTGTAAATCAACAGCTGATGGGTGGGAGTTGTACATAAAGGGGGAAATATGGGCTTAAAGAGATTATGAATAGGTATTATAAAGAATTAACATTTTAAGTGAGTGAATTAAGTAAACTCTTGGCTGGATTGAAAGTTTAGATTCTGGTTGGCTGTAGTTTTCTCTTCAGTTCCAGAAATATGACAACTCCTAATTTAGAACAAAGACCCAAATTCACAAAAATTGGGAAAAGCACCCTTCCTCTTACCAGGTGGAGGATATTAACAGAGCCATCAAATCATCCATAATGCCATTATTTTGAGATTTTCCTTCCACTATAATAGTCAGTGAACTTTCAACGATACCTCACTTAATTATTTGATGTGTATTGGAAACTCAGAATCTTTCTCTGTGAATTTGGTTTAGCCCATGAACCAGTATATCCCATGCATAAAGAAAACGTCAGTGTTCATGTGTTCCTGAATAGGCTATCTCAGCCACTACTTTTCCAGGCCCTGGAGAATTCCTTTCTCATATAAGCACATGTAGACACTCACATGTGTGCACAGTCACAAACCCACACACACATGCTCACACACATGAAGAATGCACCAACGTGTACTCCCCTTGGTGGTGCAGTGGTTAGGCCTCTGCCTGCCAATGTGAGGGACATCCTTGGTCCAGGAGGATTCCACAAGCCTGGGAGCAACTGAGCCCATGTGTTGCACCTACTGAAGCCCATGCCTAGAGCCTATGCTCCACAACAAGAGAAGCCACCACAACCAGAAGCCTGTGCTCCACAATGAAGAGTACCCCTCTACGCTCCTGCACCGCTCACTGCAACTAGAGGAAGCCTGCACAAAGCAACAAAGAGTGAGGACAGCCAAATAGAAATTAAAAGAAAGAAAGAAAAAAAAAGTTACTGAGTTGAATTGTACCAGCTTTGCAGGAAAGCTAAAAAATGTGGATATTTACAGTTATCTTCCTTTTAAAAAAAGAAAATGCATGAACATTTGGCTTTACACTCTGTGTTGGCTCAAATCTCCACTTGCCTTCAGATTTACCCTCAGATTTTGGGAGACCAAATTAGACAAACCTATTCTACCTTCATTTCTGTCATCCTTGATCTTGCCTGGGAGCAATAATATTATAATCCTTCAGATTTACTATAAATATTTGAATATTTACTTTCAAAGGTTGATTTGTCTAGGTAGAACCTTAAAATCTTCAAACATACTATGTGATGTGCATACAATCTCAGAACTGGTTTATCACGAATCTGTGTAATATGAATCAGCAACAATTACACATTACAACATCTGCTGGACCATACCTTAATAGCAATACTTTGCATAGAAGGACTTGTTGACATGCAGTGCCTGTTTGCAGAGAAGTTAATTATTTGCTGGAATTTGCTGAGGAAATATCCAATGCAATATGCCAATATAATGTACATATTTCTTATAAAATACCTGCTGTGAAGACCATCTTGCTATCCTAACCTGGGTAAAATAGTGTATATGACGAAAGTTTCAATGTGGCTGAAAACTCAGGGGCAAGTGTTTTATCCTGAAAATCAATTTCATTCTTCCATTGCCACATTTTAAAAACTAAGAGACAATTATTATGAAGTGATTTCATGGAGCAACTAGTATAGGCAAATATAGAAATAAGAAGATTTAAGTCAGGGTAAAATCCTGAAAGATGATGCTGTGAAAGTGCTGCACTCAATTGGCCAGCAAATTTGGAAAACTCAGCAGTGGCCACAGGACTGGAAAAGGTCAGTTTTCATTCCAATCCCCAAGAAAGGCAATGCCAAAGAATGCTCAAACTACTGCACCATTGCACTCATCTTACATGCTAGTAAAGTAATGCTCAAAATTCTCCAAGCCAGGCTTCAGCAATATGTGAACCATGAACTTCCTGACATTCAAGCTGGTTTTAGAAAAGGCAGAGGAACCAGAGATCAAATTGCCAGCATCTGCTGGATCATGGAAAAAGCAAGAGAGTTGCAGAAAAACATCTATTTCTGCTTTATTGACTATGCCAAAGCCTTTGACTGTGTGGATCACAATAAACTGTGGAAAATTCTGAAAGAGATGGGCATACCAGACCACCTGATCTGCCTCTTGAGAAATTTGTATGCAGGTCAGGAAGCAACAGTTAGAACTGGACATGGAACAACAGACTGGTTCCAGATAGGAAAAGGAGTTCGTCAAAGCTGTATATTGTCACCCTGTTTATTTAACTTCTATGCAGAGTACATCATGAGAAACGCTGGACTGGAAGAAACACAAGCTGGAATCAAGATTTCTGGGAGAAATATCAATAACCTCAGATATGCAGATGACACCACCCTTATGGCAGAAAGTGAAGAGGAATTCAAAAGCCTCTTGATGAAAGTGAAAGAGGAGAGTGAAAAAGTTGGCTTAAAGCTCAACATTCAGAAAACAAAGATCAGGGCATCTGGTCCCTCCACTTCATGGGAAATAGATGGGGAAACAGTGGAAACAGTGTCAGACTTTATTTTTTGGGGCTCCAAAATCACTGCAGATGGTGACTGCAGCCATGAAGTCAAAAGACGCTTACTCCTTGGAAGGAAAGTTATGACCAACCTAGATAGCATATTCAAAAGCAGAGACATTACTTTGCCAACAAAGGTCCGTCTAGTCAAGGCTATGGTTTTTCCTGTGGTCATGTATGGATGTGAGAGTTGGACTGTGAAGAAGGCTGAGCGCTGAAGAATTGATGCTTTTGAACTGTGGTGTTGGAGAAGACTCTTGAGAGTCCCTTGGACTGCAAGGAGATCCAACCAGTGCATTCTGAAGGAGATCAGCCCTGGGATTTCTTTGGAAGGAATGATGCTAAAGCTGAAACTCCAGTACTTTGGCCACCTCATGCGAAGAGTTGACTCATTGGAAAAGACCCTGATGCTGGGAGGGATTGGGGGCAGGAGGAGAAGGGGACGACAGAGGATGAGATGGCTGGATGGCATCACTGACTCGATGGATGTGAGTCTGAGTGAACTCCGGGAGTTGGTGATGGACAAGGAGGCCTGGCGTGTTGCGATTCATGGGGTCGCAAAGAGTCAGACACAACTGAGCGACTGATCTGATCTGATCTGAATAATCCTAGTTCTGCTTCTGAAAATATTGTCATTGTGCAAAGCTTTGGTTGGTGGGATCGTTACCACAAGGGGGACTCCTTCCAGGGCCCCAAAGTGGGCTCTTTAACGCTTGGAAATGAATTGTCTAAGGAGATACACACACTGACAAAGCAGAAGACTTTATTGAGAAATGGCACTCAGGCAGACAGTAGCAGGGTAAGGGAACCCAGGAGAACTTCTCTGCCACGTGGCTCATAGTCTCTGGTCTGAGGGTGGTGGTTTGCTTTCTAGGTTGTTTCTGGCCAGTCTTCTTGCCTGTGTCCGTATTTGGTCTGACTCAGGTTCCTTCCTGGGGACTCATGCATCTCTCAGCCAAGATGGATTCTAGTGTGAGATGTTCTGGGAGATTGGCAGGACCTATGATGGGCTGGCATCTCCTCCCTGCTTGTAGCCCCTCCCAAATTCTGCCAGTTAGTTTTCTGAGGCGGCACCATATTTCTTCTCAGGTCATTCTGTTGTGAGACAACTCATGCAAGTGATTATTATTGTGCTTGGCCAAGGTGGGCGGTTTCAGTCAACAGTTCCCTAACAGGATTGCACCAATAAAACTGTATCAGTACCATCAACCACATTTGAGGATCCAGAATGTTCATACCTGTACCCTAGTTCTTTAATATCATAAAGGGAGAAAATGTAATAATTTGGTGGCAATGTCATCATAAGTACAATAATGGAAAATGTAGTCATTAGCAGAATTTCTGTAACAAAATTAGTTACAACTGAATTTAATAAGATTTTGGATTCATTTTATGATAGTAATGTTTAGCTTCAGGTGAACACTGAATTTGATGCTCAACCTCTGACCAAACATTTATTTGGTTCATGTCTACTTAATAGATATTTGCATATTTAAAAGTCAGTTTTAAATTTTTTTGCTAGCAACCTTCATAACAAAGACATGCACAATTGATTCATAGTCTGATAATATGATGGGAAATAAATGCAAATGTATACATACAGGGATATATTATAGGAACATGTAAAAAAGTAGAACCATTCAAAGGAGAAACGATTTCATAAGATGACAAAACTCAAACTAAACATATATTTACTAGTATATGTAAATGAAATAAAATGAAAGAAAAAAATACTCATATTGGACAAGAAAAAAAGTGTTGGTTTTCCTGTTTATTCCACCAGATCCCTTCTCCAACTTTTGCTGCTCCTTTGTGTACTCCGGGAGGCAAACTTCAAACTCTATCACTTGGTTCTCCTGCCAGCTGGCTTCTAGTCAAATTGGGTTAATTCAAGTTACTAGTAAGAGATCAGAGAGCATGAAGAGAAAAAAATCATGGCATTTCTTCTCTATTTCCCTGCTGATTCTGCATGACTATACTTTCTACCAAATAACCCTTCTTAACATGACCAGCTCTTCCTGAGCTTTCATAATGCTATCTATACCCTTTGTCTCTTCAGGTCTAAGTTAAAAGTTTTTCACTATTTCTAGTCTCTGAGTATTGTAGCATCCTTTGCTGAGTCCCTAAATTCTGCTCACATTGAGGAAAATAGACCCTTAACTTAAGTCTGTAAGGTGGACCACTGAAGCAGAAATTTGTTTCTTGCAAGGATACTGACTGATATAGTGGCTGTTACAAAGTGAAGTATGGAAGAATATCTTTCTTACAAAGAACACCAAGCAATGGCATTTT
Source organism: Bubalus kerabau (assembly GCF_029407905.1). Classification (NCBI taxonomy): domain Eukaryota; kingdom Metazoa; phylum Chordata; class Mammalia; order Artiodactyla; family Bovidae; genus Bubalus; species Bubalus kerabau. The sequence goes on from NC_073633.1 coordinate 68,356,921, forward strand.
GTACTGCCCAACATGCAGAAAGAGCACTTTGCAGCAGGTCCAGTTGGTCCTGTAAGCTCCCCTGCCGTGTAGGCAGTATGACTCATTAGATCTAATAGTGCAGAGTCTCTGAGACTGAGAGTGATGCTGTTTGAAGTTCCAGCTAGGTCCTAGAGGAGTATTTCAGTTCATTTGGCTAAGATTTTGAAGCAAAGCCACACCTGCTTTTCAAATATTCTCTATATGAAAAGCAATTTCTGACTTGCTAATGGGCCCAGGGATAAATAAAATGCTTGAGAATGGGATACTGGGTAACTATGTGATTTGAAGTGTTTATACCAACTAGGTGTTATTGCTCTCTGAGTTATCAAATCCTAAAGTGCAGGTACATTAGCATTATAAGTTATAAAATGGAATTATTTATATGAAATGGCCTGAATAGGTATGGGAATCACAAATCCATTAAATAAGCAGATAATTCAGTCTCCTACAGTATATGCTTACTTATTTGCTGAATCTCCCTCAATCCACATTTGTATTTATCAGAATAATTGTCTGAAGAGAAGGTGTTCAGTAATCAGGTGAGTCAGATGTGTGACCTCTCCATGGATGGCTATCTGTAAACTTCTTTTACCAGTGACTCTGGTGCTTACTTAGTGGGTCCATGTGGTGATCCTGGTAGCATGGATGGTGAATATGCATCAACTGAACAAAATGGACTACCCTGTAGTAAGTCTGACCTGGCAGCTATCGCCAGTGTCTAGCCAACTACTACCAGAGGTAATGCTGAGCTCCTAATATGCTACCATTCCTTAGGGACCACCAGTCTGGTGGCAGGGTGATTACATTGAACTCTTTACATTATGGAATAAGCAATGACTTTCCACATAGAAATAGATACACATTCTGGAAATGGGTTAATCTTTTCCTGCCCTCAATGCTTCTACCAGTATCACCATACATAGCCTTATAGAATACCTTATTCATTGCCATAAAGTCCAACATTGTGCCTTTGATCAGGATACTCATTTTACAGCAAAGGAACTGTTACAACAGATTCATAGCCATAAAATTCAAGTTTTCCCACATGTCCAATCACCAGTAAGCTGCTGGCCTGATAGAATGATGGAATGGCTTCCTGGAGGTTCAGTTACAGTGCCAGCTGGGAGACAATATTGTTTGAAATTGTAGTACTGCCTAATGGATTATACCATCAGCCAATTCATATTTCCATATGCCCCAAAGCCAGATCATGAAGGTCCTGGAACTAAGAGGTATAATTGAGAGAAATCTTTCTCATTATTTTACCTAATATTCTAGTTATAAAATTTTGTTTCTCTTCCTGAAACCTTGTACATATTAGGTGACTTTGGGGGTTTCTTTTTCCAAGGAAGGAAGACTTATGCCTATGTATCTATTAAATTGGGTTTTAAAACTATACTCTTATGATGTTTCACTTCTAATGCCAGTGACCTAACTGGCAACAATGAAGTTTACTCTATGATTAATTCTGTAACAAGAGAAAATTGAGCTAGAAGGACTGGTCTGGAGTCCAGGGGATTCACTATAGAGAGTTTTATCAGTTACATGTGCCATAAAAATAGTCAGTGAAACAACCTGGCCACCAAATAAAGACAGACTTGCCAAAGACTGTGAAAGACTATGAGACGAAGATTTGGGTCAACTCATGAGACAAATATTCCTGTCCTTCAGAAGTTTAGCAAAGTGTATTTTGAAAATGAAATGGATACTAGAAAAAAATTCTAATAACCAAATTGGCTTCATGATCAAAGGCAAGAGGGTAGCATCTAATTATCTTATTTTCTGTTAATTGAGCATTTCTTTCTTCTTACCATACTCTTTGCTCTCTTATGTGAAGATTACTGATGGTGGGTAATATTAAAATTTAAATTTCAACTGGGAGTATGGCTGAATTTCTGATACCCTGTCACAGTTTAAGTCATCATGGAACTGTAGTTTTCCCTGCACTGGGGATGCAATTTTCTTAATCTTAGTAAAAGCCAAAAATGGATAGTGAGTGGGCACAGTGATTTGGTACTTTTCTGTTTGCTTCCTAGGTCTATTTTCTTTCCTTCTCCATCTTCTTTTAGGTCATGGATGCAGAACTGGACATCCAGGTCCCTTTGTGGTCTGAATTCTAGCAGAATACTCTCAGTGGGTGACTTCAGTAGGGTTCAAGTTGGGAGGAGGGAGAAGAGGGTATTTCTTTCTTGTTTCCTCCCTGCTTTGGTCCTGTGCCTCTGGCAGCATGTCTCCATGTATGGCTTCTGCTGGGGGCCTTTCCTCATAGCTCCAGCAGTCACTTGGCTTTGGTGACACTTTCCATCCCTTTGTCCCTTTATGGCTTACTGCAGTTGCTGTGTCTCTGTTCCCAAGCATCTCTTGTTTTCTCTCATGAATTTTTTAAATCCTAGCTATAATTCTGTAAACAAGCTCTTTATTTAGTTCTCTACAGTTGAACCTCAGAGAGGAATCATGATTTCTTTCAGAATTATCTCTTGTATCAATGCCAGTGATTTATTGTGTATAAGAAACATAATAAAATTTAACTCAAAAAGCTTGAAAGGGAAACTTTAGGCAAAGACATGGCAGGCAAATGAAACTAAGAGAAAAGCATGGATCATAATTTTAATATCAAGTTAGATTGATTCATGGTTGGTAAAAAAAATATTAAAAGGATAAATTGTTGTTGTTGTTGTTCTGTAGTCACTAAGTCCTGTATGACTCTTTTGTGATCCCTTGGAGTGCAGCCCACCAGGCTCCTTTGCCCATGGGATTTCACAGGCAAGAATACTGGAGTGGGTTGCCATTTCCTTCTCCAGGGGATCTTCTGGACCCAGGGATCGAACCCACATCTCCTGCACTTTCAAGAAGGTTCTTCACCACTGAGGCTCAAGGAGGCTAAAATGGACAAATACAGACATGTTTTAATACGAAGATAATATACACAAATAACTATTATAAATATTAATTTACCAAATACTGTGTCTACAAAATTTATAAAGTAAAAACTTCAGGAAGTAGAAACATATTTTTAAAAGAAAACTTACAGTGTTCTTTTCTCAGCTAATAAATGATCAAGTGGGAAAAACAGTGAGATTAAGGAGGGTAAAAATAACTGTTGGGGGGAGAACTAATAGGTGGATATTCATTTGTATGTTCATGGACTAAGCTAAATTCAACAAAGTATTTGGCCTCAAGAAAGACCTCAGGATATTCAAAAAAGGAGAAGCAATGCAGAGCTTAATCCATGATGATAATGTAATATGACAAGGTATTAATAATAACAATTGTAAGCAAATTATCTATACCAGTTGGTGTAGAAGATTCTGTCATCTCATTGGATCAAAGAACAAATCAAAATTATAACTGAAATCTAACTAGAAAATAATAATGAAACACCATGCTTTAAAACATTTAGCATAGCTGTAGCAGCATTCAGAGGCTATTTACTATAAATAATTTAACATAAAAAAGAAAAATTAACAGTATTTAATTAAAGAATTAAATTACAGTGAAATGGATCAAAAGAAAGGATACATGAGGATTAAAAATGGAAATGGAAAGGAATGAATTAGAAAATAGAAAAGGATATAACTATTGAATAAACCCAAAAGCCAATATTTAATTTAAAATGAATTTAATCCAAAATTTAAAAATTAATATATATGGGGGCAGGAGGAGAAGGGGACGACAGAGGATGAGATGGCTGGATGGCATCACTGACTCGATGGACGTGAGTCTGGGTGAACTCCGGGAGTTGGTGATGGACAGGGAGGCCTGGCGTGCTGCGGTTCATGGGGTTGCAAAGAGTCAGACACGACTGAGCGGCTGATCTGATCTGATCTGATCTGATGTATAAACTAATAATTATGCTCATTATGGCAACATAAAAGAGGAAACATACAAAATTATAACATAGGGGAAGTTACCATAGGTTATACATAAAGATATAGTTCCATTTCTATCTATCTATCTATTATCTTAAAATATAGTTTTTTACTGGAAGGGCAATGTGAGTACTTAAATCTTTTATCTTTTGTTATCAATTTTCAAAGTAAGGAGTTGTTTTAATAGCTGCCTCAAAAGATAAAAGGTGACAAATGAATTTTTTTAGCTTTTCTTTTTTAAAAATTATTATGGACTCTTGGATTTTCATTGATCCAGTGTGTTCCAACCGACTAAAATCATTTTTCTTTTTGAGGCTAAAGTTGTCACGTGGTTGACCTGTGGGAAACCTTTTTTTTCTTTTTTTTTTTTTTTTGTTTTCTTATTTTATTTTATTTTTTAACTTTACAATATTGTATTGGTTTTGCCATATATCAAAATGAATCTGCCACAGGTATACATGTGTTCCCCATCCTGAACCCTCCTCCCTCCTCCCTCCCCATACCATCCCTGTGGGTCGTCCCAGTGCACCATCCCCAAGCATCCAGTATCGTGCATCGAACCTGGACTGGTAACTCGTTTCATATATGATATTATACATGTTTAAATGCCATTCTCCCAAATCATCCCACCCTCTCCCTCTCCCACAGAGTCCAAAAGACTGTTCTATACATCAGTGTCTCTTTTGCTGTCTCATATACAGGGTTATTGTTACCATCTTTCTAAATTCCATATGTATGTGTTAGTATACTGTATTGGTGTTTTTCTTTCTGGCTTACTTCACTCTGTATAATAGGCTCCAGTTTCATCCACCTCATTAGAACTGATTCAAATGTATTCTTTTTAATGGCTGAATAGTACTCCATTGTGTATATGTACCACAGCTTTCTTATCCATTCATCTGCTGATGGACATCTAGTTGCTTCCATGCCCTGGCTATTATAAACAGTGCTGCGATGAACAGTGGGGTACACGTGTCTCTTTCCCTTCTGGTTTCCTCAGTGTGTATGCCCAGCAGTGGGATTGCTGGATCATAAGGCAGTTCTATTTTCAGTTTTTAAAGGAATCTCCACACTGTTATCCATAGTGGCTGTACTAGTTTGCATTCCCACCAACAGTGTAAGAGGGTTCCCTTTTCTCCACACCCTCTCCAGCATTTATTGCTTGTATCTTTGTGACATAATCCTGTTTCTCCACCGAATAAAATGATACCATTTTCTCATTATGTTTCTCTTTTTGAAACTTTTCATTGAAATATAATATACATACCTTAAATTATACAAATCATAAGCATACAGTACAGTGAATTAGGGCTGGGTGAATAGACTGTTGAATCTACAGACTAGGTTAAGAAGTGGAAGACTAGCAGGATCTCAAAGGTTCCTCCTGCCCCATCCTAATCACTATCCTAGCCCTTCTGCCACAATGTAGCCTCTATCCTGATTTCTAATGGGACAGAACAACTTAAACCTAAAAAGTTGATATAAGTGTATTAATGCAGAATGTGCTTGTTTTTATTTACTCCTCTTGCTCAATGACTGAGAATCACATACATAATTGTATCTTTATCATATTTATTTTGCTAGATGTATAGTAGTCCAATATATGTGTATAATACTATTCTTTCTTTCCTATCTATCTTGTTAGACATTGTTTTCAGTTTGAGGCTATTATAAATAATTTTTGTGAATATTTATAAATATTTCTAGTAGTGCATATATACACATATTTCTATTGATAAGATACCTAGAAATGAAATTCCTGAGTCACACAGTAAGTGTAAAATGTAGTGGATAACACGAAACCCTTTCCCAAAGTAGTTGTTCAGGTTGTATCCCCAAAAGCATTGTGAGAGATTTCCAGTTGCTCCAAAACTTCATCAACACTTTAAATTTTCTTTTTAACTTTTCAATTTGTATTTGGGTATAGCCAATTAATATATGTTGTGGTAGTTTCAAGGGAACAGCGAAGGAATTCAGTCATACATGTATCCATTTTTAAAAGGTATTCTGGTGGGTGTGTAGTGGTTTCTCATGATAGATTTAATTATCATTTAGTTGGGGATTAGTGAACTTGAGTACTTTTACAAGTATTTATTGGATATTTGTAGAGCCTCTTTTGAAAATGTTTCTTCAAAATTTTTACCATTTTTCTGATAAGTTGCCTCATTGTTGGAGACTTTGTGTATTCTGCATGTAAACCATTTGTCACCTGTATGAGTTGCAAATAATATTCTAATTGGGTTGCTTTTGAACTCTTACTGGCACCTTTTGCAGGACTGTAATATTTAATTTTAATATAGTTCAAATGATTGATGTTTTATTACCTATTAAAAATCTTTGTCTGTCTGTGCCCTGAAGATATTCTACTATATTATCTTCTAAAATTATAATTTACATTTCCCATTTAGATCTACAATAAATGAAAGTGATTCTGAGGATTGATGTGTGGTAAAAAATCTACTTTTGTTTTTTCTTATGGATAGTCAATTGCTAAGAATTGTTTATTGAAAATATCATCTCTCCTACACGACATTGCCCCTTTTGTCAAAGAACCAGATTGTTCTCCTTCTGGACTCTATTCTGTCATATTGCTTTATCCTTCCTTGCAATATTCCTCCCTCTCTTCATTAAATAGTTTATATGATACGTCTTTATATCTTGTACTATGAATACTTTAGTCTTCTTATTTAAGATGTTAGTGACTCTTAGCTTTTGTATTTTCATCTAAATTTTAGAGTTAATGTGTCAGTTTTGAAAATAAATAAGTCTGCTAGAACTATGATTGCCACTGTAACCAACTGATTACTTTAGGACAATGAGCACATTTATACATTTGGGCTTTAAATATGTGAACATATTTTATCTCTTCATTTATTTAGGTTTGATTAAATTTTGCTCAATAATGCTGTATAGTTCCGTTGGAATTTTACATAAATTTGATTAGATTTATTTCAAGGTATTTGATGTTTTGATACTATTCTAAATAGTATCACTTTTTATTTTAGTATTCTCTCTGTTGTATAAAGAAATAAAATTTTAAATAATGACCTTACTGCCTCACTGTGTTATTTATAATGTTATTAGAAAGTTCTCTTGTATATGAACACAAACGTATAGACTGCAATCAAAAGTAAAATTTTTCCCTTTCTCATCGTTACTCTTTTACTCCTTGTCTTTGCATTGGCTTTGGATAAAATAGAATGAAATGGAATGAAAATGATGATAGTAACAAATATTGCCTCACTTTTTATCTTGGAGGGAAAACTTTTAACATTTCAGATTTTTTTCTCATATTCTTTGAAGATGATATTTATCAAATTAAAATCTACTAGTTTTCTGAGCTTTTGTATAAATTGGTTATGACTTTGAATTGGTTTTTATTTCTATGCCATTCTTCATAGATATTTCTTTTTATTCACTAGTGAATTATACTGATTGATTTTTAAATGTAACTTTGGCAAATTTGGGGAAAGGGGGTTATGTTTAAAATTAATAGGAAAGTTGAAAGAAAAATATAAAAAAATCCCATACATTCAGATTCTCCAAATGCATAAATTTTCCCCGTTATGATTTTCTCTCTTTTTCTTTCTGAAGCAGAGTAATTGGCAATATTGTTCCCTTTATCCATAGTTCAGTTCAGTCGCTCCGTTGTATCCAACCCTTCATGAACCCTTCATGAACCCATGAACCGCAGCATGCCAGGCCTCCCTGTCCATCACCAACACCCAAGTCCACCCAAAACCATGTTCATTGAGTCGGTGATGCCATCCAACCATCTCATACTCTGTTGTGCCCTTCTCCTCCTGCCCTCAATCTTTCCCAGCATCAGTGTCTTTTCCAATGAGTCAGCTCTCTGCATCAGGTAGCCAAAGTATTGGAGTTTCATCTTCAACATCAGTCCTTCCAATGAACACCCAGGACTGATCTCCTTTAGGATGGACTGGTTGGATCTCCTTGCAGTCCAAGGGACTCTCAAGACTCTTCTCCAACACCACAGTTCAAAAGCATCAATTCTTTGGGGCTCAATTTCTTTATAGTCCAACTCTCACATCCATACATGACCACAGGAAAAACCATAGCCTTGACTAGATGAACCTTTGTTGGCAAAGTAATGTCTCTGTTTTTAATATGCTATCTAGGTTGGTCATAACTTTCCTTCCAAGGGTTAAGCGTCTTTTAATTTCATGGCTGCAGTCACCATCTGCAGTGATTTTGGAGCCCCCCCAAAACAAAGTCTGACACTGTTTCCACTGTTTCCCCAACTATTTCCCATGAAGTGATGAGACTGGATGCCATGATCTTAGTTTTATGAATGTTGAGCTTTAAGCCAACTTTTTCACTCTCCGCTTTCCCTTTCATCAAGAGGCTCTTTAGTTCTTCTTCACTTTCTGCCATAAGGGTGGTGTCATCTGCATATCTGAGGTTACTGATATTTCTCCCGGCAATCTTGATTCCAGCTTCTGCTTCCTCCAGCCCAGCGTTTCTCATGATGTATTCTGCATAGAAGTTAAATAAGCAGGGTGACAATATACAGCCTTGACATAATCCCTTTCCTATTTGGAACCAGTCTGCTGTTCCATGTCCAGTTCTAACTGTTCCTTCCTGACCTGCATACAGATTTCTCAAGAAGCAGGTCAGGTGGTCTGGTATTCACATCTGAAAGAGAAAATTCTGAAAGAGAATTTTCTACAGTTTATTGTGATCCACCCAGTCAAAGGCTTTGGCATAGTCAATAAAGCAGAAATAGATGTTTTTTCTGGAACTCTCTTGCTTTTTTGATGATCCAGCAGATGTTGGCAATTTGATCTCTGGTTCCTCTACCTTTTCTAAAACAAGCTTGAACATCTGGAAGTTCACAGTTCACGTATTGCTGAAGCCTGGCTTGGAGTATTTTAAGCATTACTTTACTAGCGTGTGAGATGAGTGCAATTGTGCAGTAGTTTGAGCATTCTTTGGCATTGCCTTTCTTTGGGATTGGAATGAAAACTGAACCTTTCCTGTCCTGTGGCCACTGCTGAGCTTTCCAAATTTGCTTGCATATTGAGTGCAGCATTTTCACAGCATCATCTTTCAGGATTTGAAATAGCTCAACTGGAATTCCATCACCTCTACTAGCTTTGTTTGTAGTGATGCTTCCTAAGGCCTACTTGACTTCACATTCCAGGATGTCTGGCTCTAGGTCAGTGATCACACTATAGTGATTATCTGGGTCATGAAGATCTTTTTTGTACAGTTCTTCTGTGTATTCTTGCCACCTCTTCTTAATATCTTCTGCTTCTGTTAGGTCCCTACCATTTCTGTCCTTTATTGAGCCCATCTTAGCATAAAATTTTCCCTTCATATCTCTAATCCATAAACTATTAATAATTAGCCTGTTTTCCTAAGAACTGAGGCATCTCCCCAGCAACTGTCAAAATCAAAAGTACAACTATAAAATCAAAGTTTACTTATCTATATTTAAGAATTAAAACATTTTTGTATATAAACACCAATACCATATATTAACACATATGTATGGAATTTAGAAAGATAGTAATGACAATCTTATGGCAGCAAAAGAGACGCAGATGTAAAGAACAGACTTTTGGACTCTGTGGGAGAAGGCAAGGGTGAGATGATCTGGGAGAATTGCACTGAAACATGTATATTACAATATGTATAACAGACAACCAGTTCAAGTTCAATGGGTGAAGCACAGCACTCAAAGTTGGTGCCCTGGGGCAACCCAGAGGGGTAAGATGAAGAGGGAGGTGGGAAGGAGGATCAGGATGGGAAGACACATGTGCACCCATGGCTAATTCATTTCAGTGTATGGCCAAAACCATCAAAATAATATAAAGTAATTATACTCCAATTAGAATAATAAAGTAATTTTTTTAAAAGGAAATCTTTTAGGCTGTTTTCAATTTTTTATATGTTACTGGCATTTTTCTGTAAAATTTTTGTGTATGATTTTTGCATTGCATCAATTTTTATGATAAGGCTAGATTGTACTTTTCTTTCATGTGGTACATTGTCAGATTTTCTATCAAGATTATTTTGGTTTCATAAAATGTTCTGAAAAGGGTTTTCACAGTTTATATTTTCTGTATTTGTCTACAATTATTATTATTTTCTTAAATCTTTAAAAAATTTTATAAGTGAATTCAGGCATTAGTATTCCAAAATTAAAAATAGTAAACATTTAATTTCATAATACATCACTTAGCTCAGAGTTTCTGTTTTTCTTGTGTCTATTTTAGTAAGTATTTTTCTTGATATTTATCTATTTATTATGTGTTTAAATTATTGGCATAAAATTAGTCATAAGTCATCTTAATAAAGTCATTTTAATTAGTCATTAGTCATCAATAAAATTTTAAGAGCCTATTTGTTAATGCATAATCTACATTTATTAAAATTCACCCTTTTTAGAAATATGGTTCTTCTGTTAGGTCCTTATCTTTTCTTTCCTTTATTGTGCCCATCGTTATATGAAATAGTCCCATGATCTCTCAATTTTCTTGAAAATATTTCTAGTCTTGCCCATTCTATTTTTATCCTCTATTTCTTTTCATTTTTTCATTTAAATGTACATCAGTCAGCTAGAGATAAACAAATTGTAATACATAGAAACAATAGATTGTTAGCAATTATAAAAGGACAAACTTCAAATCAATGCAAGAACATGGATGAATCTTACAAAAGACATGAAGAAAGACAAACAATTTCATTCCATTTATATGATAGTCTGGAGAAGGGAAAACTATAGAAACAAATCAAATCAGTGATTACCAGGGCCCATAGGTAGGAGTTGGGGATTTAGTACATAAAGGCACTTATTGGCATGATGGAAATATTCTGTATTTTGATTCTGATGGCGGTTACATGATTGATCACTGCCCCCTGTACAATGTCATAAACCTCCATCCGTAGTTCTCCAGGCACTCTATCAGATCTATTCCCTTGAATCTATTTGTCACTTCTACTGAATAATCATAAGGGATTTGATTTAGGTCCCTCCTGAATGGTCTAGTCATTTTCCCTACTTTATTCAATTTAAGTCTGAATTTTGCAGTAAGGAGTTCATGATCTGAGCCACAGTCAACTCCTGGTGTTGATTTTGCTGACTGTATAGAGCTTCTCCATCTTCAGCTGCAAAGAATATAATCAATTTGATTTCGGTGTTGACCATTAGTGATGTCCATGTGTAGAATCATCTCTTGTGTTGCTGGAAGAGGGTGTTTGCTATGACCAGTGCATTCTCTTGGCAAAACTCTGTAAGCCTTTGCCCAGCTTCATTTTGTACTCCAAGGCCAAATTTGCCTCTTACTCCAGGTATCTCTTGATTTCCTACTTTTGCATTTCAGTTCTCTATTATGAAAATGACATTTTTGGGGGTGTTAATTATAGACGATCCTGTATGTCTTCATAAAACCATTCAACTTTGGTTTTAGTGTGCATTTTTCTAATGAATAATAATACTAATCATCTTTTCGTGTGTTTACTGGCTATTTGTAAATCTGTTTTGCTCAAGTGTTTGTTCAGATCTTTTTCTCCTTTTAATTTTTAAATTTAAAGATGATTATTTCATATTCTGCTAATATTTTACATCTTTAGTTTTCAAATAACTGAAAGGGTTAATTCAAACATACTGGCAAAATGTATAGTATTTTATAATCTATATATTTCCAATAAAATGTGTAAAGTTGTGATACTGATTAAAAGTCTGAAGAAGTAAAAGAGACAAGAGCTTTTCGAGCTGTTAGAGAATTTATCATTTTTTCTGGACTGGATATAAAAACCAAAACTTATCTTTTGGTATTGGTCATGCTGAAAGAACATCTTCAGGAGGTTTTCCCAAACATACTAAAAAATGTTATTTTTATTTTCAGTCTACTTTGGTCCCTTTTTTTTTTAATTTAATTTTATTTTTAAACTTTACATAATTGTATTAGTTTTGCCAAATTTATAATTATTTATCCAAGTCGCCATACACTTATTCTAGGCAATTACTTTATGATTCTCTAATTCATTTTCAAGTAGAATTTTAAGCTCTTTTTCCCCCCTTGGATTTCTTGAACTGATGATATCTGTGAGAATTATGCTTTAAAAAGCAACACAGAAAGTTAACCAAAAGTAAAAAATTTTATGAGCAGTGAACACTATCATAGCAAATATTAGTACTCCATACTGTCAATATGATTCTATAGTTTGTTTGCAGATCTAATGAAATAACATATGACTCTCAGAAAATAAGAAGTTAAAGATTGACTTCTTAAATATGTCATGTCTTAGACCTAAGACTTTTTTTTGGCTCCAGGTAGGAGGCTGTATCCATTTGCTTCTTAGCTCTTTCTCCAATAAGACTATGTCTTTATCAGGTGGAGAGTTTGTGTTTTTCTTTCTCTCTTTTTTTTTAATAAATGGTAGTTAAAAACATGTAAGAAATGAGCAGGTCTCTTTTACTGCACCAGTTACATATAACCCCGTTGTAACTAATCGTCTGGAAGGAACCAAGGGAGGGCTTTATCATGTGCAACAGGGCACTCTATAGTGTGTAACATGCATTTCTTTCTTTGGACATAATCTGAATTAAAATGTTACTATTTCATTAATAAATATAATATTTAAATCAGCAAATTAAAAATCACCACTATGTGTTAAAACTCCCTTAGATGACACTTCACTAGTCAGAACACGGTAATTATTTTGAAAAATCAGCTATTCCAAGGTAACTGGGAAGGTACAATATTTTATAAAGTAAATTACCAGTTACCATCAACATTCATCAGGGACTCATTTGGATTTTATTACAGGTTGACATTTACTTATTTGCCCAATTTTAAAAATTACAGCGGTTGCATGACTGCCCCAGGGCGCAGCTGTAGAAAATTAACACACTAATCACATAAATTATCATAAATAAAAGGTTATAAAAGTAATAGCATACAATTTTTTAAAAGCAACTTATGACATCCCTAATAATACCTTAAATTTATATAGCACATTGAAATTGTCAAATCTCCTTTATCTCTATAGTTTTGAAGTTTAGAAACTCTGGCATAGGAATGCTATTATTGATACCATTTCAGAAGTGGGAAAGCAGAAAACCTAAAATAGCTGTTCAGTTGACCTAGGATTAAACAGCTAGATAGGTTCAAAGTCAAGTCAAGAGTTAAATCTCCTGAACTCCCAACACTCCATTTTTTCCCTCTGTATTTCTCTTTCATTGAAGAGTGGAATCGGAGAAGGCAATGGTACCCCACTCCAATACTCTTGCCTGGAAAATCCCATGGATGGAGGAGCCTGGAAGGCTGCAGTCCATGGGGTTGCTGAGGGTCGGACATGACTAAACGACTTCACTTTCGCTTTTCACTTTCATGCATTGGAGAAGGAAATGGCAACCCACTCCAGTGTTCTTGCCTGGAGAATCCCAGGGATGGGGCAGCCTGGTGGACTGATGTCTATGGGGTCGCACAGAGTCGGACACGACTGAAGTGACTCAGCGGCAGAAGAGTAGAATATCACTTACCCTCTGTGCTCCAATCTATCAACACATTTAGTGAACTGAAGATCACGAGTATATCCTGATCTACCTCCAGAGCCGCCAGTCTTGTCTAAGCAAACATTGTCTCTTGTCTAGACTACTTATTGTGATAATTTTCCTCCTTCTCGCCCCCATAAAATGCATATACTACAGAGTACCCAACTGATTAAAAAAAAAAAAATACAACTGAGTTTTACCATTTTAATTCTTATAGTGATCTATGGATCCATGTAATGTTACTCCCTCTTCAGTGTCATCTCTTATCACTCTCTACCACCCCAGCTCTGCTTCCTTTTCTCTGACTGTTGAGCATGCCAAGACTGATTCTCAGTTCAGTTCAGTTGCTCAGTCATGTCCGACTCTTTGTGACCCCATGAATGGCAGCATGCCAGGCCTCCCTGTCCATCACCAACTCTCGGAGTTCACTCAAACTCACGTCCATCAAGTTGGTGATGCCATCCAGCCATCTCATCCTCTGTCGTTCCCTTTTCCTCCTGCCCCCAGTCCCTCCCAGCATCAGAGTCTTTTCCAATCAGTCAACTCTTCGCATGAGGTGGCCAAAGTACTGGAGTTTCAGCTTTAGCATCATTCCTTCCAAAGAACACCCAGGACTGATCTCCTTTAGAATGGACTTGTTGGATCTCCTTGCAGTCCAAAAAGCATCAATTCTTGATGCTCAGCTTTCTTCACAGTCCAACTCTCACATCCATGCATGACCACTGGAAAAACCATAGCCTTGACTAGATGGACCTTTGTTGGCAAAGTAATGTCTCTGCTTTTGAATATGCTATCTAGGTTGGTCATAACTTTCCTTCCAAGGAGTAAGCATCTTTTAATTTTATGGCTGCAGTCACCATCTGCAGTGATTTTGGAGCCCAAAAAAATAAAGTCTGACACTCTTTCCACTGTTTCCCCATCTATTTGCCATGAAGTGATGGGACCGGATGCCATGATCTTCATTTTCTGAATGTTGAGTTTTAAGCCAACTTCTTCCCTCTCCTCTTTCACTTTCATCAAGAGGCTTTTGAATTCCTCTTCACTTTCTGCCATAAGGGTGGTGTCATCTGCATATCTGAGGTTATTGATATTTCTCCCAGCAGTCTTGATTCCAGCTTGTGCTTCTTCCAGCCAGCATTTCTCATGATGTACTCTGCATAGAAGTTAAATAAGCAGGGTGACAATATACAGCCTTGATGTACTCCTTTTCCTATTTGGAACCAGTCTGCTGTTCCATGTCCAGTTCTAACTGTTGCTTCCTGACCTGCATATAGGTTTCTCAATAGGCAGGTCAGGTGGTCTGGTATTCCCCATATGCTACTGGAGATCAGTGGAGAAATAACTCCAGAAAGAATGAAGGGATGGAGCCAAAGCAAAAACAATACCCAGTTGTGGATGTGGCTGGTGATAGAAGCAAGGTCTGATGCTGTAAAGAGCAATATTGCCTAGGAACCTGAAATGTTAGGTCCATGAATCAAGGCAAATTGGAAGTGGTCAAACAGGAGATGGCAAGAGTGAACATCAACATCCTAGGATTCAACGAACTAAAATGGACTGGAATGGGTGAATTGAACTCAGATGACCATTATATCTACTACTGCAGGCAGGAATCCCTTAGAAGAAACGGAGTAGCCATCATGGTCAACAAAAGAGTCTGAAATGCAGTACTTGGATGCAACCTCAAAAATGACAGAATGATCTCTGTTTGTTTCCAAGGCAAACCATTCAATACCACAGTAATCCAAGTCTATGCCCCAACCAGTAATGCTGAAGAAGCTGAAGTTGAACGGTTCTATAAAGATTGATCCTACCTCTGAGTTTTTGTTGTTCTTATATTTTGCTCTCTTTGGAATGTTCTATTCCCTGATTTTTTGCGGAACTTATTTCCTCTTTCTCAGAGACTTCCTTTGATAACCGAACCTAATCTGGCTTCTCCTCTTTCCTTTTTCTTTCCCTCATCCTGGCTTCCAGTCATTCTTTATCACAGGATTCTGTTTTATGTGTATAGCATATGTCTTTTGTTACCAGGAATTATCTCACCCATCTATTTATTTACTTGTTGATTGTACATCAATTCCGATGAATTATAAAATCCACAAAAGCATTGATTTTGTATATCTTGGTCACTTCCTGTAACAGATGCTGTTCATCCTCTACTCCTCCGCTCATGTCTCTTGAGGCCATCCTAGAAATCACCTGCACCTCCAGTTGACCCTTGTTTTATATTCCCAAAGCTTTCTATTTCCACACCTTCCTGCCTGAGGGCATTCTTTGGTCATTCTTCCTGGAAGACAAGAAATGCTGGAAAGTTGATGCTTCCAGGTACAATACTCAGTCAGTAAATAAAATCAGGAAATCATAAGTAAAATACACAGTTTTCTCTTTACTTGGGTAGACAATTATAAGGTCAAATTTATAGGCATGTTTTATATCTTTCAGAGTCTCCAGCATAACCACACACAGTAGTAAATAACTTATTCATGCACATTTCATTGACTCTTATTTATTTCTCTTTTCTTTGTTGTTCTTAATTAAAATCGAGATATTTTTACATTTCCATATCTCCAGTGCTTGTTCAGATTTGTCGTTCATTGTACTGTCACTCTCCCTGCTTTGTTTCTATCCTCCTTTTTTCTACCCTAGCTTGTCTTGCCAATGCTAATGATTTTTCTTTATGATTTCCTCCTCTGGTTTGTAGTAATTTATTTTTCATCTGTATGATGTTTAAGAGCAATTTATGTTAGTATACAGTGAGCACTGAATACTTTGGTGATTGGTCAGCAATTCTTGTAGGGTATATTTAGGTAAAAATGAGAATGAATCCCTTATGACATTCCTTTCCTATACAAAGGAATGGATTTTCATGGCAAATGCCTGGTCACTCCAAATGAATTTGGCTCCTTTTCCTCAATACCCATGCTTTCTTCTTCTGTAGTTGAATTTATGGCCACCCCCCAAAAGACTATATTTTCTTGCCTCTTTCAAAAAGATGTGGCCCTATGAATAAGCTTTGGACAAAAGGATGAGACAATGAAGGAGATATGGGCAATTTCATATATATGCCTTTGAAAGGAACAGATGTGTCTTTTCCTTTCCATATTCCCCTACTTTCTGGCTATAATAAAGATGTGGTGGTGCGATGTTCTTGGGCAACATAGAAAAAAAAGTTGGATCCTTGCAACATGGATGGAACTCCATATCCATACCTGGTTTCTTAGGACCCTGTGAAGCAAGCTGCTATACCGGTGTAGGCTTAATGTGAAGGAGATAAAAACTACCTAGTTTCAGCTAACCATGTTTTGCATCTTAGTTCCGTGGAGCTGACCCATGGATGGTCCTAATGATTAGGGATGTCCAGCAGAAGATCACACTGTTACAGTCTCTCTCTTTTCTTCCTTTCTCTTCATTCTCTCTTTCTTTATCTTTCTCTCTCTCTCTCTCTTTATATATATATATATATATAACATACATTTATTTCTATATTAAATTGGCACACACCCATAAAAATCAAAACACATATAACTAGAACATGTGATGTATAAAAAGAACACATTTCTTAAAAAGGATGGATTATTTGGAATGTTTCTCCTCAAAATAATGTGATACAGATTTACTCTCTTTGAGGTTATCTGTGAGATCTATGCATGGGTGTGATAGTATGCAGGAATAATAGCAAGGACATATTCTGTAGTATTCTCCCATCATAGTAGGGATCCCTAGCCTGATTCTTTTGACAGATGTTAATATAGAATTTGAATTACAAGTAATCTAACCATGGGTGAAAGATAATAGTGTTTGACATAGCTGTTTCAAAGTATCACTGGAGAAATTGTAACACATGAAAATTAAAAGTTATTTTTCATCTTTTGTGGTTACCTCTGAGTTAGTTGTATTATTCAGCCAATTACACTCTCAGGTATTCTAATTCTGTTTTTAACATTATGATAGCGAAACTCTACATGTTTGTGTGAATTGTAAATAAGAAAGTGTATATACTAAGTAGTGAAAGTGAAGTCGCTCAGTCATGTCCGACTCTTTGCGACCCCATGGACTGTAGCCTTCCAGGCTCCTCTGTCCATGGGATTCTCCAGGCAAGAGTACAGGAGTGGGTTGCCATTTCCTTCTCTAGGGGATCTTCCTGACCCAGGGACTGAACCTGGGTCTCCCGCATTCCAGGCAGACGCTTTAACCTCTGCGCCATCAGGGAAGCCTACTAAGGTCTACTAAGTAGACCACCCCACAATTCTATAGCCCTCTTCCACTTTCAAACCATGTCCTGAATGGCTCAAAACAAAGCAAGTGGAGTGTGTGAACATGCTTGATTCTTTCTCATGTACTCCTGTAGCTTAGGAATCTGTTGATATAGAGCATCTCAGTGTGCTTACTTGTCTTCTGACTTCTGGGTAGGCACTGTCAGTGATCATCAAGGAGGGAGATAAAAGATCTGACTTCTTCTGGGTGATCACAGCATGAATTGTCCTCAAAAGAAAAATCACTGCTCTTCAAGGTGGCTCTCTTCACATAGACATTTTGTTTCCAGGTTGTGATGAGTCTGTTATTCTCTGCCCCTTTAGGCCTAGAGACAGTACCAGCTGCAGTGTACATACAGCATTATTTTTTTTGGTGTATCTACTCACAACTTGTAAATAGCTCATTTTTTTAATATACTGTATTCAGATATCCCCATTTAAGTGTATCATATATTTCTTCCCAGAACCTGACTGCTATAGTTTGAAAAATCAGCTTTTAGTGAATATTTCAAGGGAGATTTCTTCTTTCTTTATTCTTGCAATATTTCTCACATATTCTTACACTTGTTTAAATGTTACAGTAGATTCAGTAGTTAGAGCGGAAAAGATTTAGGACTGAAAATCATTATGCCAAATTAGAAAAGCACATCATGCTGAGTTCTGTGAAGACATTAATATTACTTTGCTATACACTATGTTCATAAGGATCTCAATCATTTTTATCTATTTCTGCTTTTTTGATTCCCAGAAAAATCACTCCCCCCCCCCAATATATATTCTTTCCTTGGGCTTCCTGGTGGCTCAGCAGTAAAGAATCTGCCTGCAATGCAGGAGCCACAGGAGATGCGGGTTCAATCCCTGTGTCTAGAAGTACCCCTAGAGGAGGGCATGGCAACCACTCCAGTATTCTTGCCTGGAGACACTCATAGACAGAGGAGCCTGTGGGCTGTAGTCCATGGAGTCATGAAGAGTCAGACATGACTGAAGTGACTGAGTACACATGCATATTCTTTCCTTGGAAGCCTTAAATCAAATCTAGCCTAAATCAAATGTCTCTCAGACTTCTTTTTTTGGAGGCAAACCTCCTATTTAGATTAGCATGGAAGTTTTTCTTTTATTTACCTCTCTTCAATGCTTGTAATGAGTATCATATTTTCATGAAGACTCTTTTTAAAAAAAAGTCTTTTATTACTTTTAAAAAAATTCCTAAAAGGTTTATGGAAGACTGTAATTTCAAAGCTTTCGGCAGTTTTCTGTATTAAAGAGGTTGTGACATGAATTTACCTTTGCAGTTTCTCTTTTTAATAAAAAAAATTACAAAACTGTGATCTTTAATTATGCAAATATAAGGCAAGTATTGAACAATTATTCCTGAGAAAGGCATGCGTTAAAATAGAATCCTTTTATTTTTAACAAGTTTTTCTTGGTGTTACTAAAGGTCAAAAGTTTTAATGTAGATTATTAAGAAATGTTACAGATTATCCTTGAAATTCAAAAGAAATATAAACTTGCCTCCTAAAAATCAGTGATAAAAGTAAGAAATCAGTGAATAGACATTTTAAGACTAGAAAGCCAAGTATTCTGGTTCGTACATGTGAATGGGAATCTAGTCAGATATTCTGCAAATATTCTGCCTTGTGGTCAAGTAATGGTTTCTTTTTTATGTAACAATTTAGATTTCATCATCCCTGAACATTTTCACTTACTCTTGGGAGGAATGCTTGTATTTTGTCTTGTCCAACAAGTCATTTTATTAGATTGGCAGCAGGTGTCACAGAGAGAGTAAGAAAAGATGTGCAAGCCTGATTTTCATCCCAGAGCAGTGGAAATATAGTCAAAAGGAGATTGGGCTGGGCAACAGAAACTCGACCTGGACCAGAACTGATGTCCCAAAACTGGATCAGTACTTCGCTTTAGGATACAATATCCTGCAACTGTATGTGCCAGAATCATTCTATGGTTATTCATCAAGTAGGTTCGCCTTAAGATGTGGAGATGGGTATCCTCTGAGAGCTTTAGAAATACTGAGTATAGATCTTTCTTGTGAGAGGAGACAAGAAAGGAGGGCTGGAGAGATGAACTGGGGTTTTGGCCATGAGGTGTTTTCCTCTCTGAGCTCTGTGGGTATTGCCCTTGGAATAAGGGCAGTTGGGAGAGAATATGTCCTTGTGCAATAGGTAGTTCACCTGGTGCTTCAGGTGAAGTGAAATGTATACGCCTACTCTGAGGAATCTAGAAACTATTTGGGGAAGTAAGACTAATGAAGAAATTGCTACAGAATACTGAGATGCAATTTTGAATTACTGTAATTTCAGGACTAACAAATAATATGACCTTGTTTTGTAACTCGAGAAAGAAATGGCAGCTCACTCCAGTGTTCTTCCCTGGTGAATCCCATGGATAGAGCTACCTGGCAGGCTGCAGTCCACTGGTCTCAAAGAGTTGGAAATGACTGAAGCAACTTAGCACATTATATAATTAAAAGCTTGCCATATATAATTATTTTCATTTAATTTTGTAGAAGATAACCAATGAAGTTTGGTTTCTCCATTCTTGACCAGGCTTGATTAGAATAAAGGTGATGTTTTCTGCATAAGCTTCCTATCTTTTCTAAGTATCAACCAGAGTGGGGGTTGGCATTAGCAGTAGAATACAAGGTTCTAGAAATTCAAATTACTTTATTTTCTATTTTCATTCATTTATACATAAGTGCAATCCAGTTAAACATAAAGGGCAGCCTCCCAAGAGAAAATAATCTTAAGGGCTCTCAAAATTGGGCAATTTGTAGCAAGGGGTAATCATCGTATTATCAGTTTATAAGAATAGCTACCATTTATGAAGTACTTACTGTTTTGCTAATATGCTTTGCATATTTTATCTGTAGTCCTTTTTAAAACAATGCAGATGAAGTGTTATTATTCTTATTGATGACAAAGCTAGAGACTCAGAGATGTTAAGTGACTTACTATAGATAGCATGGCTAATAAGTGGCTGTGTAAAGATTCAGACTGAATTTGGGTTGGATCCCATGCCAATGAGTTCAGCCAGCCAGAGTACTGCCAGAAAGTTTTGTTCAGATGATGTACCTATGAGTTCTTTGGTCTTTTTTTTTTTCCCTTTTCTTTTCATTTTTACTTCATAAGCTAACCAAGCTATCTTCTTTCCACAATACTGTCTATGACTTGGTCATCCAAATGATAAATCTCTTTTGTCATTACCTATTGATATATCTCATGAATACCACTTAAGTTAGTTTATGACTTCTAGTGAGTAGCCAGTCTCTTTTCAGAGAGTAAGAGGCTGCAGGTTCTTTGACTGACATAACATCATTTACTACATCAGTTCCTAAATTATTTGAATTGTTTGCCTTATTCATCTTCACTCACAGCTAATCCAAAATTGACTAGAGTTGGGATCAATGAGATTCAAATTAAATCTTATACCTTTATTTGAATCATTAGTCAGATAGATTTGATTTACATCTTTCTATTCCCTACTCCACCAGAAGCATTTACTTGACACAGCTTAAGCCATATTACATAATTTTCACAAGTCAGACAAGAATGTCAATTTAAGTTTTAGAAACTACACCGTGTACATTTGCAGTGATTTATAATGTTATCTTATTAGATTAATTCTACAGCTGTATCAGAAAACTGCACATCTAGATTTGTACATCTAGACAGTTTTACATTCATCATCTTCAGTTTCTTCCAGAAAGATGCATTTTTCACAAGGTTTGAGCTGTTTCTTAGATGAGCTGCTTGAATTTTGCATAAATGAAGTCTCTCAAATATGGTGGGAAACTTTACTAAAATATTCTGAAACAGAAAGATCACTTTTGGGTTATACTGCAACTGTTGGTTTTGTTTCATGCCATCTTGCCATTAAGTCTCAAATGAATGAAGGCTAGTACGTAGAAATACAAATAGTTATTTGCTAGGTACTGTGCCAAATGCTTCACCTCCATGATTTTATTTAATTCTTATATGCACATTCAGAGGCAGGTTTTATTATCCGTGTTTTATTTATCAAAACAAAACAAAACCACACACAAAGAGGTAAGCGATAATATGCCAAAAGCCACAATGTCCAAATGACTCTCAAATTCTTTCTTTAGCCACTACACTACAGTGTGTGCCTCCCTGGGCCGCACTCGACATCTAACTCATTATTTCTGGACTGTTTATTTTAGTGGTTGCCCTGCCCCTTCTTTGCACCTTCCGTCCTTGATTTGATCCACATCATTTTTGAAAATTATGTTACTCTTTTGAAATTTAGCAATGTTTAAAACTGCTCAAATTTGGTAAGAAAGGAGGGAAACATAGCTCAATCTAGCCTACTTATTTACCAAGGTAAGACAAAAAAGATATGCCCATGTTATGTGTGAGATAAGATGATGTTCTAAAATATCAAGTTACTTATCCAGGTATCAGCAAGGAGGACTAGGGCCAGCAAAGGAAGCTGAGGTCTCTCTTCATTTTAATTCTTTGGAAAGTATATGTTGTCTTTGTCCTTGTGAGAGTGAACAGCTAAATTATGTTCTTTAACGATAGTTGTTGTTGTTTAGTCACTAAGTCGTGTCTGACTCTTTTGTGATCCCATGGACCATAGCCCTCAAAACTACTCTGTCCATCCATGGGATTTCCCAGGCAAAAATACTGGAGTGGTTTGCCATTTCCTTCACCAGGGGATTTTCTTGACTTAGGGGCTGAAACTGTGTCTCCTGCATTGGCAGGCAGATTCTTTAACCCTGAGCCACCCGGGTAGATATCACTTAAAACTTACTGTCAGGCCCTCTGATTGGAGATATGTGTAACACTGACTTACTGTGACCTAGGAAAGGCTGCCAAGGATGTCTTCAACAAAGGATATGCGTTTGGCATGGTCAGATAGATCTGAGAACCAAGTTATGTAGTGGAGTGGAATTTTCTACTTCTGGTCATGTTTATACCAATATAGGGAGGGCAACCTAGAGGTCAAATACAAAGTCTGTAACTGTGGGCTGACCCTCACCCAAGGTGGTACACAGACAGTACTCTTGGAAGAGAAATCTCTTTGGAGAATAAGTTGGCTGAAGGGTTGAAACTGACTCTTGATACCATTTTTGTACTAAAAATGGTATCAAGAAAAGAAAAGAAGAGTGGAAAATTAAAGGCCTCATATAAACAGGATTGTTTCAGTCTTGACAGTAGCATTGATATAGATTTTTCTAGACCAACCATCTATGATTGGGCTATGCTGGCCTTTGAAGGTTGGTTTGCAGGCTATCAGATGAATTTTGACACAGCCAAATCCAAACTGTCACAGAATAATTTTCCACTGGGTTACGAGGCCACAGACTTCCAGCTGCACACTCACATGAACAATGGCACTGAATTTGGAGGGTCCATCTACCAAAAGATGAACGAGACGATTGAAACATCAATAAACCTAATGTGGACGATCAGCAGTGATGACAGCCTTTAAGGCATCCCTGCTAAGTACAACCTGGATATAGAACTTCTCTATCTGATAAAGTAAATAGTATCAGTCTGATTGAATTGGGTTATACTCAGACCCTTTGACCCAGAGTGAAACTCACCCTGTCAGCTCTAATTAATAGAAAGAATATCAATGCAGGAGGCCACAAGTTAGGGCTGGGATTTGAACTAGGTTTTAAGTAAAGCATCAGCATGTCCCTAGAGATGAAGAGAAATGAACCCACTATATTTTGACCTTAAAATTCTTCTGTGAAATTTCAATAGTGCGAACTTTTTATTATTCTGAAGAATTGTAATCCTCTCCACACTGAGGCCTACCTAATAAGTCCATCCTAAGGGAGGTACTTGAAGGAATGTCTAGAAGTTGTCATGTTCCTGCTGCATTTCAGTTCAGTTCTGCAGTGTTATTTTAAACGTCTTCCTCAGCAATAGTGTAGTGTCATGTTAGAAAGGAGTTGACCCAACCCTCCAGTTGTCCTTCACGTCCTACATGTCATACACCACTTTTTTATGACCTTGTAATGTATTTGCCTCTGTACTATAGTGGAATCTTTGGTTTTGCATTGGAATAAAATAAAATAAACCCATCATATTTGGAACATAAAAAAATAAAAACAAAAACATATTGTGTAAAAGGATAAAGTTTAGAGGTCACCATTTCTAAAAAGGAAGGACAAACTTGGATTTTCTAAGGTTAGGATCCAAAATACAGTTTGTGTCATAGTATATGAAGCTAGGTTGATAATGAAAATGAAAGAGAATGGAAGCAAGTATTACCTTTATTCATAGTCAGATGTCACAGATAAAAGAATTTATAATGCATTAATAGAACAAATATTAAATACAATTGAAGGATATAGGGAGATTTTCCAAGAAAAATTAACATAATGTGATAAATTCAAAGATTTCAACAAGTCATTAAATCTGTTTCAAAGTAGCTGTATAATTGTACCATCAGAAGAATTTTAATTATCCATAAGAGTTCATGGTAACTGAAGCATTGAATGAAGATGAAAACTTTTTTTTTAAGATTTCTTACAATTAGATAATATATGAAAACAAATGTGCAGTTAGCATAAGTTACAAAATTTTTAAAAATGTTTAGCTGGTATGGTCAAGAAATTCTGCACTCCTCTGAATTAAGTAATGTTACTAAATAGACAAGTTTTTAGAAAATATCAAATCGCTAATGATGACATAGCACTCCTTAAAGGGAATTGACACTATTCTAACACCTTGAAAAATGAGGAACAAATTTAATTTCATGATAATAAATCTTAGTTGTTTTAAAGCGTGAAATAACATTGTGTTTTCTAGTATTTTAGTTTCTTCTTACATCATAGATAATCCACACAAGAAGTATGACGACTCTCAAAAATGACACATTATCATTCTCTTATTATAATAGTGGTTGTAGAAGTCTATTAGGCACAGTTAATTTGTCCCTAATCACTTTTGTGTGCTTAGTCGCTTCAGATGTGTCCGACTGTGTGCGACCTTGTGAACTGTAGTCAGCCGAGCTCCTCTGTCCATGGGGATTTTCTGGGCAAGAATACCAGGGTGGGTTGCCATGCCCTCCTCCAGAGGATCTTCCTGACCCAGGGTTCGGACTGGTATCGTTTATGTCTCCTGCATTGGCAGGCAGGTTCTTTACCACTAGCACCACCTGGGAAGCCCCTCTAATCACTTTTACTTTCCCCCATTTGTATTCAGCTTCAGAATGAAAACCCCGTTGTTCCCCATCTGTGGCTAACCTTGACTGCTTTCTCTGCCCATTTTATTTCAGCAGTTTGGGCAAGCCAGCTAACTAAAAAATTCTGTGTAGTGCATAGAAAGATGACAAAAAATAAATTTCTCAATTCTATACAAAGTTCCTTAAAGAGATTGAAAAATACTCAATTTTTGTATTGCTGCATAGTTTTACAAAGAGGGACAACCAGTTTTAAGTTTTATATGCTACTAGAAGTATCTCACTTTGTTGTATTTATTCATGGTTATTGCATTTTTAATCCCATAAACACGGAACTGGAAAAAATATATAGATAATATCATAATGTATTATTATGGAATATATTTTTGTATTTATATAAAATTTATATTTATAAATTATATGTGCTTAGTCACTTCAGTCATGTCTGACCATAACCCATGAGGCTCCTCTGTCCATGGGATTTTCCTGGAAAGAATATTGGAGTGGGTAGCCATGTTCTCCTCCAGGGGATCTTCCTGACCCAGGGATCAAATCTGTGCCTTCTCTTTGCAGGCAGGTACTTTACCTTCTAAGCCACTGGAGAAGGCAGATAAATCATATATTATAGTATATTATTATATAATACATTTTTGTATTTATATGAAATTTATATTAATAAATCATAGATACATTTAAGGAAAAACTCACGTACCCTCATCTGTCTTTGGATTTATCTCAATCCAAAGGTAAGCTATAGAATTTAAAAATGTGTGGAAGTTTAAGGCTATTGGATTAATGAATGGTTTAAATAGAGATAAGTATTATTTCAGTTATGTGTCCATAAGGTTCTTTTGCAATTATTTTAATTCAGTGACCTTTTATAGTTCCATCTGAGTCAAAGAATTCTGCAGTGCTGGTAGAAACTTTGTAACATTTTATAAATAGAAGTTGAATGAAAAATAGAAGAATAGAAGAGCTAACTGTGTCTACAGATAAATAAATATTCTTCAAAATAGTGATTGGTCTTGGGTGACAAAGCTTTGCTTTTGTGATAAAAAGCTTGCTAACAGTGTTTTAATTGAAACTTTTAATCTGAATGTTGTCTGAATTGTGTTAAATGTTACTTTCCTACCTTAATTCAGATTTTCTTAATCTTCATTTTCACATTGAGTATTGTTACACTGTCTGCCTCATTATGCTAAAGAAAGATGAAGTAAGCTATTAACATTCTGAACAGCCTATGAGATGTTATGATATAGAATGTCATTCATTTTTATGAGTTGGCTGTCAGTGTGGGCTGCAATAAAGTTATAATTCCTTCCTGGCATTATGTGATAGCTGATATTGCTGCAAAATCCTTATTAAAATTTCAATAATTGTAAATTAAAACAAAAATAAATGGTGTTTTTATGAAATACTTGTTTCTGAAAGTCAGGTGATACAGAACAGGGCTCTCCAAGATGGACATTATTTGCTTTGTAGATTTAAAACATAATTTCACTGTTTTTCTCTTTACTAAAAAAATTAGAATCATTCAAAACTTTTAGCAACAGAAGCTGGTTTGCTTATATTGAGAGAAGTGAGATGACGAAGTTGCATTATTGCTTCACCAAATCTACTCTTAAATTGCTGCATGATGTCATTTGACAGAAAACTTGAAAGTTACAATTTGAATATTTTTTTTCTATTTAAATATTTGGTAGGGAAGGGACAGTGTTTTACATGTCATCTCATGGCCTCATTAAATGAATATGTTAATGTAGCATTCAGCTTGCAAATTTCCTCATGCAAAATAGAAAACAACTACAAGAGAGAGCCTCTAGGACAGTTAATGCTGTATTATTTAGCAAAAGTTATCAAAACATGCACATTATCATTCAAAACAAAGGAATTTATACTCAAGTTCACTCATATATATTATTTATGAAAAGTATGTATTGAAAGAAAGGAAATGTTTTATTTTATTTTAATTTTTTCACTGAAGTATAGGAACTATTTTAAGTTAAGTAGATGATAAATGTCATTATAATGAATGTGATTGGAAAAGAGTATATAAAGGAGGAACAATCATTTTATGTCATATGTTTCATAGCGTTTATTCTCATCTCTATCATCTTCATAAATTACTGAAACTTGAGGAGAGAAATTTGGTGCTTTTAAAGATCTGTCTAACTTTGTTTAGTAAGATACCACTAGTAAGATACCATGGACTTCCCCAGTGATGCAGCGGTAAAGATTCTGCCTGCAATGCCTGTTCAATCCCTGGGTCTGGAAGATCCCCTGGAGAAGGAAAGGGCAATCTACTTCAGTGTTCTTGCCTGGAAAGTCCCATGGACAGAGAAGCCTGGTGAGCTACAGTCCATGGAGTCACAAAAGAGTCAGATACATCTTAGCAACTAAACAAGTAATATACCCAGAGTGAACTTGACAAATTTGTATAGGTCCATGAAATAAGATTAAGATTTGTATAGGCCCATGAAATAAGATTAATGTGCCAGTATAAAGGCAGTCTACCTAAAAATAGATTGATCCACTGAACTGTCATAGCACCTTAATTCTATCACTTAATAAAGTATCTTTATTATGAGTCTTTATTTTGAATCTTTACTCATGTCTTTGTTATTCACTAATACTGTATATTGTTTTTGTTATTGTTTTATTTTGTTTTATGCTCCATTGGAGGTGAGACTTTCCACTACACTCCAGAATATGCCTGTCTTCTGGCCACCACAGTTAACATTTCCATTGCTTCTATCAACAGAACCTAATTGCACCTGGTGATGGTATGGATAATTGAGAAAGTAAAATATTATGGAATGAGCAAAAGATATGCCAATCCTATGAACCATCAGTAGAGTAATAGCCTAGTTGTGTCTCTAAGTGTAATCCATGGATCTTGTGCATCAGCATCATCTGGAATGCCTATTAAAATATTGATTCAGGATCCCACCTCAGAGCTACTGAGGTAGAATCTGTATGTAATTTGCTTGATGATCAGCATGTTACAAACTCCAAGATAATTTCAATGGACATGGAAGTTTTTATAAGTGGTGTAAATAATTGTCAGTGATGATGCCTATGCTGCTAAAAGCTCTGAATCCAATGGTAATGTTCAAAAAACACACAAGGAAAGAGGCACAATGGTTTTCAAATCATTCCAGAATAGACAGGTAATTTTGTCATGGAAATCAACTTGGCAAATGCTTCTTTTTTTTTTCTTATTATTTTATTTAAAAATGTGTTGCTTCTAAATTGAGTCTCTTAGCCTTGACCCCATGGTCATCATTTGGCAAGGCCATTTAACTTACTCTTTCTGAGCATTTTAGGAGGCAGAATAGATCAGTAGATCATGGTTAGAACATGTACTGGTCAATGTCTCAGCAAAAAACAGATGGAATGCTAGATAGTGAGTGACCAGGGATGGACCTAGGGACTGAAGGCACAAAATTTAAGAAGACACTCAATCTGAAGTGTGTGTAAGCACTCTAGGTGCATTATCTTTTAAAGAACAAGTGTTATACCTAGAAATTCCAGAGTAATGAGGTCAGGGCAATAGTTACCAGAACTCAGAGAGGATATGTCACCTAATAGAAGTAATCTTAGATGGAGGAAAGCCTGATGCCAGCAGCCACCTTACAAGGAGGAAGCCAGAGGAATAAATATGCACGTATCCCTCTCCTCCACTCTCTTTATTGGTTGAACATAACCAGAAGCTGGAGGGAAAGAGACATCTTCACTGGAGTCCATACTCCCAAGTCAGCTTTCCAGGGTCCCAGCAGGGTGGCAAAGACTGGGAAGTGCATCTGTGGTGAGGGAGACAGAAGGCACTGGGATAAGACAAAGAGCCAGAGTGCCTAGGCCTCCCAGTTCACCATCATCTGTCTTAATGTCTTAGGGCCTTGCTCATGTCTTCTACATGCAGGAGTAATAGCATCTGCCTCATAGAACTATTTTTAGGAATAAATTCATATCTATAAAGATTTTATTTACCTTTTTATTGGAGTATAGTTGATTTACAGTGTTGTATTAGCTTCAGGTGTATAGCAAAGTGAATCAGTTATACATATATCCACTCTTTTTTAGATTATTTTCCCATATAGACCATTAGAGTATTGAGTAGAGTGACCTGTAGGTCCTTATTAGTTATCTATTTTCTTGTTTTAGTTATCTATTTTATATATAGTAGTTTGTGTATCTTGGAGAAGGCAATGGCACCCCACTCCAGTACTCTTGTCTGGGAAATCCCATGGATGGAGGAGCCTGGTAGGCTGCAGTCCGTGGGGTCGTTAAGAGTCAGACACGACTGAGCGACTTGACTTTCACTTTTCACTTTCATGCATTGGAGAAGGAAATGGCAACCCACTCCAGTGTTCTTGCCTGGAGAATCCCAGGGACGGGGGAGCCTGGGTGGGCTGCCATCTATGGGGTCGCACAGAGTCAGACATGACTGACCCAATTTAGCAGCAGTAGCAGCAGCAGTTTGTGTATCTTAATCCCAATCTCTCAGTTTCCCTCTTCCTTCTCCCCTTACCTGGTAACTTTAAGTTTGTTTTCTATATTTGTGACTCTACTTCTGTTTTGTAGATAACTCCATTTGTACCCTTTTTTAGATTCTACGTATATGAGATATCATATGATATGTCTTTGTCCATTATTACTCAATATGACAGTCTCTAGGATCATCCATGTTACTGCAAATGGCAGTATTTTATTCATTTTATCACTGAGTAATATTCCATTGTATATATGTACTGCTTATTCATCCATCCCTCTGTTTCCTAGGGATATATGCCCTTGTATAGGATTGCAGGATCATGTGGTAGCTCTATTTTTAGTTTTTGTAAGCAACCTCCATACTATTCTCCACAGTGCCTGTACCAGTTTACATTCTGACCAACAGTGTAGGAGGGTGGACCTCTGCTTTTTGAGGTAAAAAGTAATTCAGAGATTCCCTATAACCTGCCAAATAAAGTCAAACTTTAAAGCAAGATATGGAGTCACTGACATGAGCTTACTTTCTGATTCAGTGTTCTACTGAACCCAATAAATTTTCTCAGCAATTGTTTATCTAAAAAGAAGAAAGTCCTTTATCATGCCCTTTTTAAAGATATTTTTGCTGTATATAGGATTCTAGTTTGACATTTTCTTTTAGAACTTTAAAGATATTTTATTTTCTATGACTTGGAAAGTGTATGATGAGAGGCGTGCTATAATTTTAATTTTGTTCCTCTGATTGAAATGTTTCACCCTATGCAGTCTTCAATATTTTCTATTTATCTTTGGATCCTCACCTTTTAGCTAATAAACGCCTAAGAGTGTTCTTTATTTTATTTTAATTTATTCTCTCTAGGATCCATTGTGCTTCTTCAATTTGTATACTATTGTCTTATGAAAATATTGGAAAATTACTGGCCATGGGTCTCTTTTTCTTTAAATAATTTTTTATGTCCTGTTGTGTCTGTCTCTCTCTTCAGTTCTCTAGGATTCCAGTTATAGGTATTTTATTATGTTTTATTTTGTCTCACAGATTTTGAATGCATTTTTCTCTTCGTTATTGTTAGCTAACTTTTTAAAAAAATTGTTTTCCCTCTTTGTTTCATAGGGATCATTTCTATTAAACTATCTTAAAGTACAATTTTTTTTTCTTTACTATATCCAATCTGCTAATAAAACCATCAGAGGAATTCTTCAGGTCAGATATGTTTTAAAAAATTTCTAACATGTACATTTGATCTTTTTTTTTTATAGTTTCTTAACTCCATTTAAAATTTCTGATTATGTTTATTGTCTGGTTTTTCCACTAGATTAGTTTACATATTAGTTAGTGTTAGTCACTCAGTCATGTCCAACTATGTGACTCCATGGATTGTAGCCCGTCAGGCTCCTCTGTCTATGAAATTCTCTAGGCAAGAATATTGGAGTAGGTTGCTGTTTCCTCCTCCAGGGGATCTTCTCAACCCAGGATTTGAACGTGGGTCTCCTGTATTGCAATTGGATTCTTTACCATCTGAGACACCAGACATATTAATTATGCTTATTTAAATATTGTTTCTATATCTGGGCATATGCAGACCTTGTTCTGTTAACTTCTATTTCTTGACAATTGGTTCATCTTTTTGACTTTCTTCTTTTGTCTGTGTATGTCTTATAATTCTTGAAAAATGATGTACATTGTGATAAAAGAACAATAGAAACTGAAGTATATATTACTTATGCACAGTAATGGGCATAAATAACACTTCTGTTAAGCCATTTGTGTATAGCTAAAAGCTCAACATTCAGAAAACTAAGATCATGCATCTGGTCCCATCACTTCATGGCAAATAGATGGGGAAACAGTGTCAGACTTTATTTTTCTGGGCTCCAAAATCACTGCAGATGGTGATTGCAGCCATGAAATTAAAAGATGCTTACTCCTTGGAAGGAAAGTTATGACCAACCTAGATAGCATATTCAAAAGCAGAGATATTACTTTGCCAACAAAGGTCCATCTAGTCAAGGCTATGGTTTTTCCTTGTGGTCGTGTATGGATGTGAGAGTTGGACTGTGAAGAAGGCTGAGCGCCGAAGAATTGATGCTTTTGAACTGTGTTGTTGGAGAAGACTCTTGAGAGTCCCTTGGACTGCAAGGAGATCCAACTAGTCCATTCTAAAGGAGATCAGCCCTGGGTGTTCTTTGGAAGGACTGATGCTAAAGCTGAAACTCCAATACTTTGTCCACCTCATGTGAAGAGTTGACTCATTGGAAAAACTGATGCTGGGAGGGATTGGGGGCAGGAGGAGAAGGGGACGACAGAGGATGAGATGGCTGGATGGCATCACCGACTCGATGCACATGAGTTTGGGTGAACTCCGGGAGTTGGTGATGGACAGGGAGGCCTGGCGTGCTGCAATTCATGGAGTCGCAAAGAGTCGGACACAACTGAGTGACTGAACTGAAAGTCAATCTAGTTAGTAATTGTACTGGGTTTACATTTTTTGTTTCTATGATTGCCTTCAGTGAACCAAGTCAAAGTGAAAGTGAAGTTGCTCAGTCGTGTCCAACTCTTTGTGACCCCATGGACTGTAGCCTATCAGGCTCCTCCGTCCATGGGATTTTCCAGGCAAGAGTGCTGGAGTGGATTGCCATTTCCTTCTCCAGGGGATCTTCCTGACCCAGGAATCGAACCCGGGTCTCCTGCATTGCGGGCAGACGCTTTACCATCTGAGCCACCAGGGAAGCCCTCAGTGAACCAAAGGCTTCAAATTTCTTTTGTAGTGAACTGTCTTAGCTTGCCCATGTCTGTGGGCTGGAGTTCCAGAGGATTTCCCCAGTATTTCTTCTCTACCCTAAGCTTTCAGCAGGCCCTGTGTGCTGCCCTGCATGCTTTCATAACAAAGTCACTCTCTCTGCTTTAGTTCCTTCTTTTGTCACAGGCTGCTATTGCTTATGATTTGGTAAAGGATAATGGTTGATATAGGGAGATATCTCTGTTCTAATACAACAGCAGTCTTAAGCAGACATTATGTGTGTGAGGCAGACAAAATCACAGGGGTAGATTTTTTTTTCCAATTTTTCCCATCCTCTAATGGTAGACAACTTGTGACTTTTACAAGGATGGGTTATCTTTCCCTTTGCCTCCATTCCCATGGCAGTCTAACTTTGTCTTTTATTGGTGGTGAGGGACAAGTTGAGTGCAAGTGAGATTCCCTCACTACCATCAGTGGCAGTAGCATTCTACTTTATATGAATATTGTAGCAGCATCTGGAGAACAAAAGGATTTTTTTCTCCTCCCCCAGTGGCAGCCAACTTTTATGTGGTATTAGGATAGTAACATCTGGAGAAGGAAATGACAACCCACTCTAGTATTCTTGCTGGGGTAATCCCAAAGGACAGAGTAGCCTGGTGGGCTACAGTCCATGGGTTTGCAAAGAATTGGGTGTGACTGAGCAACTGAGCACACAGGTAGTGACCAGATATGAAAGTGTTTCCTTTCTCTCTCTCATTGACAGATGGCTTGTGCCTTATGTTAGAGCTGGTCTGCTGTATGGGTCAATCTCCTGCTTCTCACTTAATGTAAGCCAATATTTGCTTTATAGCACAGAAAAGCCTAGCATGTGGGATAGTATATAGCCTTTTCTCTAGGGACTGCTGATCCTCACTTTATTTTCATACAGGATCCAGAGATCTGAAGGCTTCTACAGATTCCCCTATTCCACTGTAAAACCTACACAGACGTTCTGTGTGTCTTTTGAGGGGAATTTTTTCTGGTCTCCTGCCCTGTCACCATTTCTTTTCGAGCACCTATTACAGAGGCCCTTGGAAAAAACCTAACAAGTTGATGTAGCTTGTATGTCTGATACTTCTAGAGATTTTAAACCGTCATACTGAAGCATAAACAGATTTAAGAGTTTGTTAAAAATACTTAACTGTTTTGTTATCAGCTACTTTTTCCTATGCTCTGACAATAGTAAGAGTTTATTAACATCATCTCTCACTGGAAGAGACTCTCATTCTTTGAAATCCACATCATCTGGTTGGCTTGTAATCTCAATTTTCTGAAGGATTTGAATTATGATTTTATACATTACCTAAAGGTTTTTCCAAAATCACTGCAGATGGTGACTGCAGCCATGAAATTAAAAGACATTTACTCCTTGGAAGGAAAGTTATGACCAACCTAGATAGCATATTCAAAAGCAGAGACATTACTTTGCCAACAAAGGTCCGTCTAGTCAAGGCTATGGTTTTTCCAGTGGTCATGTATGGATGTGAGAGTTGGACTATATAGAAAGCTGAGCCCCAAAGAATTGATGCTTTTGAACTGTGGTGTTGGAGAAGACTCGTGAGAGTCCCTTGGACTGCAAGGAGATCCAACCAGTCCATTCTGAAGGAGATCGGCCCTGGGATTTCTTTGGAAGGAATGATGCTAAGGCTGAAACTCCAGTACTTTGGCCACCTCATGTGAAGAGTTGACTCATTGGAAAAGACTCTGATGCTGGGAGGGATTGGGGGCAGGAGGAGAAGGGGATGCCAGAGGATGAGATGGCTGGATGGCATCACTGACTCGATGGACATGAGTCTGAGTGAACTCTGGGAGTTGGTGATGGACAGGGAGGCCTGGCGTGCTGCGATTCATGGGGTCTCAAAGAGTTGGACGGAACTGAGTGACTGAACTGAACTGAACTGAAAGGTTTTTCATTGTTAGGAAGAGTATGATGTTTTATTCAAGCTTTTTGCATCTTATGTGGTTGCAGAACTGCCCTTAAGTTACATTATTTTCCCCTCTAATTACTTTTAACTGCGGTTTGTACATGTAGCTAGGCGGAACAAAGGAATAAAACATATACAAAGCCAGATGTTATGGGAGTCTGTCTTCCCAGTTCAGGTCCCCCATGCTGGGAATACTAAAGTGGAGTTCAGACCCCTTCCTCTTCCGGGGACCATCTTGCAGTTGTGATATTCCTCTTGCTTATGGGTGGTTGTGACAGGTGTGTGGGCTCTGCCTAGATTTCATCTTGACTTCTCCTATCTATCTCAGTGTGGCCTTTTCTTTATATCCTTAACTGTACAAAATCTGTTCTGTCAGTCTTAAGGTAATTCTCAGAGATAGTTGTTCTATATGTATTTGTAGTTTTGATGTATCTATTAGAGAGGTCAGCTCAGAATCTTCCTATTTCGCAGTCTTGATCTTGAAGCAAATTATTGTGCTTTGAAGGCCCAGAGATAAGATGTACTTGAAGGAATCCTGGAGAAATGAAATCAGTACTAGACATACCTTTTGTAATCAATATATTTTATCTAGATGTTGCCAGCAGCACTGAGACACTTTTTATGTAAACTCTTGGCGTTGCTTATAGCATTGACTTAGTGTATGAAGGGGCTTCCCAGGTGATGCCAGTGGTAAAGAACCTGTCTGCCAATGCAGGAGACATAATAACAGGATTCAATCCCTGGGTGATGAAGATCATGGAAAGAGGGCACAGCAACCCACTCCAGTATTCTTGCCTGGAGGATGTCATGGACAGAGGAGCGTGGAGAGCTGCAGTCCAGGGGGTCGCAAGGCATTGGACAGGGCTGAAGCGACTGAGCATGCACACATGCAAGTGTAGGAAGAGTCAGCGGAGAGCGAGATGGAGAGATCCATCCGACAGAAAAGCATTGCTATCCACATCACACGTGTCCAGTCTTCACATTCCGTCCCTAGTTAATAGCAAAAATTTTCTGAGTGCTCACTTTGTATTCAGTAACCTCTTAGTTCACACTATAATATTTATATTTAAAAATCTTATTCAGTCCTCATGATAGTCCATTTTGCAGGTGAAAAACAGACTCAGAAAGGTTAACTATTTTTCCATAATGAAACACCTAGTAATAATGTGTCTTAAAGACTCGCCAGCCTGGACTCTGGAGGACCTCCATAGCAGTCTCCCTTGCAGTCTCCTTTTACCATCTGAAGTTTTATCTTTCCCTTTCTAGTTTTTGTGGAAAAATAGCCACGTTTAGTTCTTCACTGACTATAATAGCTCTCCTGAGCTAAGATTCTTGCATCATACTTAATAGAAAAAAGTTACATTTCCTGTTCTAAGTTCTGTTATCCCTCTTCTTGTTGACAATAACTGACGAGTTTAGGCCAACTTTTCATAATGAATAATGGCCTGTCAGTGTCTCTCCATCAGTGACGAGTTCACCATCCCTTCCTGCTCTGAGACTCTGAAGATCTCAGATAAAATAAAATTAGTACTCATCCTCTGAGGCAATCTGATGAAACTCCCACCCCAGCTGCACTTGTTCCTTTGGGAGATCAAAATGAGCTGCTCTGACCACTTCTCTTAGCTCTCAGTCCCCATGGTTGATTCTATTCTGGGACTTATATCTTTTGGCCTCTTATGTCCAGTTGAGAGAATATTGTTTTTCAATTATCTGTTAAGTTTATGAATATTGAAAACCAAGAAGTTTTCTCCAAGTAAATAATGTTTTTTAAAGATAGTGGTTAAGATTTCATTTTATAGATAAGTTTAAGTTATGAATTTGTCTTTCAATTTTGATATGATTTTGGTTGACTTAGGAAATTATTTAAAGTTGTTAGCATATCTACTGATATTTGGAAATATCTCTGGTCAACCACATAGCCACCATTAATTTAATAAATAAATTAGAAAGAGAATAATCATGGATTTTGCAGATGAATTTCTTCACAAGTTGTGTAATGTTGGGCCAGCTGGCTCATTTCCTTCATCTTTAATTTTACTCACCTCTAAAACAAAGATAAGAAAATGGTGAAAAAGTGATTAACATTTTAAGTTGTCTAACACAGTGCATAACAATTAGGTGATACTCAGTAAATGTCAGTTCTGTCCATTTGTCTTACCCAACTCTTCCTGTCCTTTCCATCATTAATGTTTTCCTCTTTTGAATGCATGAATTAAAAAAAAAATCACATTTTGTTAAATAGCCAGGTGATTTTTTTAGCAGATATTGGGTAAGATCACAAACACTAGTCTTTCTTCCTATCAGCCCTTTTTCACAGGAAGTCTGGGATTGTGTTTGTCTTCTATCTGTGAAATTTCTGCTCTGTGATAGCTTGCCAATAACTTTCTTTCTGACTGTTATGGTACCATGGAGCTTAGAATCACCAGTCCCCTTGGCCATGAGGGCCAGGAAGTCAAGGAGTATCCCTTGTGTGGATTGCATATACCCATTTTCTTTGGCTAGGAAATTTGAAAGTGTAGGGGGAAGACTTGCTCTCTTGCTGTAGGAAATCACTGGGAAAATGATGTGCCTGTGGGCTTTAGCACTGCAGTGCGATAGTACCTTGTCTGTGTCTGCAGGTCAGCTTTTTGATTGTAGCAGGAGGATGCCATGACTGCTTGCTTTTGTTGGCCCCAACCAGAAGACTGAAGAGTGTTGAATTGACTTTTGGCAGGAAGAGGATAATGCTGAGACTCCTTATACTTGCTAGCCCCAGCCAGAGGGTGGGAGAGTGTCACGGTGGCCAACACTTGCAGATTTAACTAGGAATCAGGAGAATGCCTCAACCATTCATGCCGGGCCATCCCAAACAGGGAGGAAGGGAATGCTGCAACTGGCAGAGCTCTCTGGTTTCAGCAACACATCAGGATTGTACCTCAGTTACTTGTTCTCATGTCCAAGATTTTCTGCTTTGTCTAGCAGGTTAAGCGAGGAGCACAATGTTATCTTCATTGTCTCCATCAACAGGAAGTGTTTCCACCATCTCCTGACACTCCAACCAAAGCTTTTAGATTCATAAACAACTCTTTTTAACATATAGAATTGGAAGTTTTCAGACTGCTGGTTATTGGGATAAGTAAGAACACACACAATCCCTTTTAGAATATCCCTAAACTTTGTATGTTAACTTGACAAATTAGCCTAAATCTTCTAAAAACACAAATTACCATAACTCACCATTATGAAATATACAATTTAAATTGCCTAATTTAAACTCCTCTTAAGGAATTTAACTTGTAGTTTGAAAACTACCAAAAAAGAAATCTTCAAGTCCATATGGTTTCACTACTGAAATCTACCAAATGTTTAAAAAGAAGTGAAACAGATTCTATGTAATGTCTTTCAGAAAATAGAAGAGAGAAGACTTCCCAGTTAATTTTTAGAAGCTAGTACTAGATTGATGTCAAAACCAGACAAAAACTGTACACAAAATGAAAACTATAGACTGATATTCCTCATACATATAGTAGTAAAAGTCCTTGACAAAATATTAGCAAACAGAATCTAGCAGTAGTAAAGATTGTATATGGTATCTATGGTATGTTTATTCCAGGCATGAAAGGCTGATTTCACCTTGGAAAATAGCTTGTTAGATTAAAAACACAAAAACAAAAAACTAAACATGCAATTTTCATATGACCCAGCATTTATATTTCCAGGTATGCACCCCACAGAAACAGACTTACATTTACAGAAAAATCTGTACATGTAAGTTTTTAAAAAGGCTTTATTTATAATTGCCAAAAACTGGAACACATGTAGATATCTCTCAATGGGTGAATGTTTAAATAGACTATGATACATCTACAATGTGAAATACTATTTTAGAATAAAAATGGGCAGATTATCGATACATGCAACAGTCTGGTTGAATCTTCTAAGAATTATACTGAGTGAAAAAGCTAATCCCAAAGAGT
The DNA here is from genome assembly GCF_029407905.1 of Bubalus kerabau. NCBI lineage: Eukaryota > Metazoa > Chordata > Mammalia > Artiodactyla > Bovidae > Bubalus > Bubalus kerabau. Next base: position 68,394,909 of record NC_073633.1, read on the forward strand.
TATATACTGCATGATTCCATTTATATAACAGTATTTAAATGACAAAGTTATAGAACTGGAGAACACATTACTGTTTGCCACAGGTTAAGGAGAAGGTGGCTGAGGGAAGAAGGTGAGATCAGATCAGATCAGATCAGTCGCTCAGTCGTGTCCGACTCTTTGCGGCCCCATGAATCGCAGCACGCCAGGCCTCCCTGTCCATCACTAACTCCCGGAGTTCACTCAGACTCATGTCCATCGAGTCAGTGATGCCATCCAGCCATCTCATCCTCTCTGTCATCCCCTTCTCCTCCTGCCCCCAATCCCTACCAGCATCAGAGTCTTTTCCAATGAATCAACTCTTCGCATGAGGTAGCCAAAGTACTGGAGTTTCAGCTTTAGCATCATTCCTTCCAAAGAAATCCCAGGGCTGATCTCCTTCAGAATGGACTGGTTGGATCTCCTTGCAGGTGGCTATAAAAGGCAACTGGAAGGTTCTGTGATGATGAAAATCTTCTGTATCTTGACTGTATCACTATCAGTATCCTAGTTGTGATAATGTATTATGGCTTTTCAAGATGCTTTTTGAGGTGGTGGGGGATTAGTAAAGTATACATTGGATCTCTGTGATATTTTTTTACAATTATATGTGCATCAGCAGGTATCACAAAAAAAAATGTTAATTTTTTTAAAAAAAGCTTAGATCTTAGTTAAGTCTGATTGGATTTTTTAATTTTAAAAAGACCCCCAAATTATGCCTACTTTCACCTTCTGAATAGAGAAAAATATAGAACCAAAAGAGTACAACAGATATATAGTAGATTTGAGTCCTATGATTAGATGAGTGAATGTCATAATTATTCACAACTACAAGAAATAAACTTTGATTTGCAGAGTTTCCAGTATTTAAGGATGTGAAAAACATTTGTATACTTCAGTGCATTAAATAGTATAAGAGATCTTTTCATTGCTATATACCTCTTTGGCACCTAACATAGATATTATCAATAAAAGTTTATATTTTCTTTCTTTAATTGACATCTTATTGGGAATTTCTATAAAAGATGTGTGTGGTTATGCTCACATTTGTGTAACAAGATAAGTATTTTACACTTTAACAATATGAATAAAACAAGACTGTGAAATGACATGAAGTGAAGTTGTTTAGTCGTGTCTGATTCTTTGCGACCCTGTGGACTGCAGCCTACCAGGCTCCTCCATCCATGGGATTCTCCAAGCAAGAATACTGGAGTGGGTTGCCATTTCCTTCTCCAATAATAATTAAGATATTTAAAAATAAGACTGGCTATTATAAGTTGGGACAAATTAAAAATGATGAGCCTTTTTTAAAAGAATATATTTATCTTAGTGTTTTAAAAGGATAACTTTTTTCCTTTTCAACATCTGATTGTGCTTTTAATTAAAACTAGTACCCATCTGTGTTTTGGCCTTGCAAAATGCTGATAGACTTTGGTCTGAAAGCCTAGAATGGATTTGCTACCTCATTTGCTACTGGCAACAGTAAAGGAAGAGGTGATAAAAATATACCTGTGTAACAGCTCTGGTGGATATGATTTTGAGGAAGAAACAGGAATGTGGCACGTTGTGCTATGCGTGTGTGTGCACTCAGTCTTGTGAAGATATATAAAAGGAACATTTGTGCAGTAGACTGATGGCTGAGATCTGTGTGCATATGTGTGTGTGTAAACCAACAATGCCCCTTGTAATATTCCAAATGCTTCCAAAAAAAAGAATAGAACCAATTTATATGTCCATTCTTAGCTTCTCCATGAATTTACTTACAGCCTCCACCCACATTAATACAATAGGGGAATAGTCAGAAATGTCACCAGAAGTAAATAAGAACTCTACCAATACTTTTTGGAGAAGGAAATGGCAACCCCCTCCAGTACTCTTGCCTTGAAAATCTCATGGACGGAGGAGCTTGGTGCAGGCTACTATCCATGGGGTCGCAAAGAGTCGGGCATGGCACTGAGAGGTAGTGGAATGGCAAAGTTGGGTTACTCTATTGAAAGAAAACATTCCCTCTACCAGCACCCAGCACCACATATACAGTATAATCACACATATACTTCTATGTATTAATGCACCAAACTTTGTGAAATATTATAAAACAATGGTATGAAGCATTAATTATTTTAAAATATGATTATTTTATTTCAACTACCCAGTATTATTTGACTTCCCAGTCTTTTCATGACCTCTAGCTTAATTTCACAAAAGCCTTGTGAATTACTGATGTAAATTAAGAATTATCCATGGGTCCATTAAATCTTTGAAAGCTATATTGATCAGATTTCAGCTGAAATAGCACTGCATTGAAACAATTAAAATTCCACGGTTCACCATGAAGAGCATCTGTTTCTTTCTCACTTTGTGAGAAAGCTGTGTACTTCTGCTAGCTTTGGTTGGGATTGACTGATGTCTGCTCCTGGCTGACATTTTGGTTCAAGACTGTCTTTTTGTTCTCTTTGGATCAGTGATACCAAGGACATGATCTTCTCATGACTTGTGGCAGAAACATGAGGGACTAAATTAAACCATACAGCATATGAAAAGCTTCTATTGAGTAGAGCTCCTTAACATTGCAGGATCAAAGCAGTCACATGAGCAAACCAAATAAAATGGGACAGGACAATATACTGTACCTTCAATAACTAGAGGTGCTTCAAATATGGATGGTACTCATAATTCAAAGATAGAGAATGCATGATTGGATAAAGTAACCTAAAAAAGCAAGAAAATAAATAGGGAGAATTTTGTCATTCACAATAAAGGACAGAAATGGTATGGACCTAACAGAAGCAGAAGATATTAAGAAGAGGCGACAAGAATACATAGAAGAACTATACAGAAAAGATCTTCACGACCCAGATAATCCGAGCCAGACATCCTGGAATGAGAAGTCAAGTGGGAGTTAGAAAGCATCACTATGAACAAAGCTAGTGGAGGTGATGGAATTCCAATTGAGCTATTTCAAATCCTAAAAGATGATGCTGTGAAAGTGCTGCACTCAATATGCCAGCAAATTTGGAAAGCTCAGCAGTGGGCACAGGACCAGAAAAGGTCAGTTTTCATTCCAATCCCAAAGAATGCTCAAACTACCGCACAATTGTACTCTTCTCACACGCTAGCAAAGTAATGCTCGAAATTCTCCAAGCCAGGTTTCAACAGTACATGAACGTGAACTTCCAGATGTTGAAGCTGGATTTAGAAAAGGCAGAGGAACCAGAGATCAAATTGCCAACATCCATTGGATGATTGAAAAAACAAGAGAGTTCCAGAAAAACATCTACTTCTGCTCTATTGACTATGTCAAAGCCTTTGACTGTGTGGATCACAACAAAGTGTGGAAAATTCTGAAAGAGTTGGGAATACCAGACCACCTGACCTGCCTCCTGAGAAATCTGTATACAGGTCAAGAAGCAATAGAACTGGACATGGAACAACAGACTGGTTCCAGATTGGGAAAGGAGTACATCAAGGCTGTATATTGTCACCCTGCTTATTTAACTTATATGCAGAGTACATCATGTGAAATGCTGGGTTGGATGAAGCACAAGCTGGAATCAAGATTACTGGGAGAAATATCAATAACCTCAGATATGCAGATGACACCACCCTTATGGCAGAAAGTGAAGAAGAATTAAAGAGCCTCTTGATGAAAGTGAAAGAGGAGAGTGAAAAAATTGGCTTAAAACTCAACATTCAGAAAATTAAGATTATGGCATCCTGTCTTATCACTTCCTGACAAATAGATTGGGAAGCAATGGAAACAGTGGCTGACTATATTTTTGGGCTCCAGAATCACTGCAGATGGTGACTGCAGCCATGAAATTAAAAGGTACTTTCTCCTTGGAAGAAAAGTTATGACCAACTTAGACAGCATATTAAAAAGCAAAGACATTATTTTGCTAACAAAGGTCCATCTAGTCCAAGCTGTGGTTTTTCCAGTAGTCATGTATGGATGTGAGAGTTGGACTGTGAAGAAAGCTGAGCGCCGAATAATTGATGCTTTTGAACTGTGGTGTTGGAGAAGACTCTTGAGAGTCCCTTGGACAGCAAGGAGATCCAACCAGTCCATCCCAAACGACATCAGTCCTGAATATTCATTGGAAGGTCTGATGCTGAAGCTGAAACTCCAATACTCTGGCCACCTGATGTGAAGAACGGACTCATTGGAAAAGACCGTGATGCTGGGAAAGATTGAAGGCAGGAGGAGAAGGGGACGACAGAGGATGAGATGGTTGGATGGCATCACCAACTTGATGGACATGAATTGAGCAAGCTCTAGGAGCTGGTGATGGACAGGGAAGCCTGGCCCGCTGCAGTCCATGAGGTCGCAAAGAGTCAGACGCAACTGAGCAACTGAACTGAACTGATGTTCAAATGTATTTATCTGTTTATTTAGAATATAAACTTACCAGTGAAAATTAGAATGTATACAAAAATGTTCACAAAGTCATAAGTGTATAGTTCAATGACTTTTTTTTACATAGTTTGCTAAGAGTTTCTATCACAAATAACTAAATTGATGAAAAACTTTACTGCATGTTAAAATTATTTCATATTTTTTCTTTTAGCACAGTGAATTACATTTATTATTATTATCGTTTTTAAGTGTTGAACCAAGCTAATACTCAGGGAATAACTTAAACTGTTTGTATTTTATATAAATTATGAATTTCAGTTAACTATTACTTGGAATAGAATTCATGACTAGTAATGAGAATATTAGTTTTACATGTTTATTTCTTGTGGTCTTTTCAGGATTTTTGAGTTCATTTTGGCCACCTAAAATGAAGTGGGAGTATTTCTGCTGTTTTTTATACTCTTAAGTTTTTAGAAGATTGAGATTATTTCATTATTAAAACTTTGAAGAACCTGAAAGGAAGCATCCGGGCTTTATTTGTGAAAGTGAAGTCACTTGGTCGTGTCAGACTCTTTGCGACCCCATGGACTGTAGCCTACCATGCCCCTCCCTCCATGGGATTCTCCAGGCAGGAGTACTGGAGTGGGTTGCCATTTAGGAGCATTTTAAATGCCATTTTGATTTATTTAATAAAATAGACTATTCAGGTATTTACTAGCTGAATTTCTCCAGAGTCTGTTTTTATTATCTTTTTAACATCTGTAGAATGTGCAGTAGTGTCCCATTTTTAATTTATGTGATTTTTTTCTTCATTACTCTTGTTGGAGGCTTATCAATTGTATTTCTCTTCTCGAAGACCAATATTTATCACTATTTATTTTTCCCATTGTACCTTTCTTTTCTTTTTTTTTGCTATTAAGATTTTTCTTTTAATATGCCATGAGATATCTTGATTGTATATTTTCCAAAGTACTATTCCAGCTGCATTTCCCAACCCTTCCAAAAGATTTTGCCAGTCTTTCCAATGCAATAAAAGATGCTGGATTGTAGTTCTGTCCACCTTCTCTTTTCAAAAGCAAAACACAATTTTGTAAAGTGTAAAAAAAAAAAAGATATCTCCTATAAGTATTAAAAAAAAAAAAAAGCAAAATAATCCTAACAACTTTAATGGTCATACATTCTTATCTAATAAGGAAAAAACATTTACAAATATCAGAAACCCAGTTTTGAGACATTTGCATTAATCTTGAACTGAATCAGCATTTTGTGGGTTTTAAAAAAGGCAGCAGTTGGAATTCACGACTTGCTGACAAACACATTTCTGCTGAGGGAAGGGGAAGACAGGGAGAGTGAATGCTGCATTTCTTCATTGGCCCCAAAGTGCTAACTCCACAAAGGGATACATCAAAAGCAAACATGCAACCGTGGTTTTTATAACTTTTTACTGCAATATAACAATGAAGTAAACAGTAATTAGGCAGCTACCAATTTACCCCCCAAAATAAACCAAAAAAAAAAAATGTAAACAGAAAAATAACTCTGCCTATACTTGTACAGCTTCGCAAATCATGTTAGAAGGGTCTCACATTCAATGATCAAGAAATTTAAAATAGCAGTTAATTATTTTCATCTTAAGAAAATGTTCTCCCATCTCCCCCCTTCAACCCCAAGTATTTATCATGAAAGAATGGGCTTTCTTACACATTAATTTTATACTTATTTGAAGCAGCAACAATAACCATCAATAATTTGGCATTTCTGTTTACAGTCACTCCCATTTTTTTTTTTCCCAATTTCACAAAGCCATTATCCAGTGTTGCCATAAAATAGGGACTGTAGATTCTAGGTAGCAAAGATTCTTTCTGAAACCAATGTTAAGTCAAAGAAATATAAAGCAGGGTATTACACTAAATTTCTGAATCGAGTACACTAAAAAGAGTGAAACCTAGGAAAAGTTACCTACTGTTTTATAGAAGAAATAAAGACCTGCAAAAGCTGATTTTTGGTTGTATAATATTTTACACACTGTGTGGATTTGCGGCATCTGCTAATTGAAGCAGACATACACTCTATTTATCCCTGCCCTATATCCTAGATCCCTCCCTCCCCACGCCCAACAATCTACTACCTTATACCAAGTATTGTGGATATGAGCCCAAGTCATCCCAGACAATCCAGTGAACAAAGTTAGTGTAATGCACTGGTGTGAAGTGTGAGATTAAAAAAAAAGTCCCTTTCAATCTTCATCAAAGTTTTGCTTGTACCTTTCTTTTCTTTTTCATTAATAGCTGCTATTATTTTGTCATTTCCATTTAGCAATTTTCTTTGAATTTCATTTTCTGGCATTCACTAACTCTTTTAAATGAAAACTTAGGTTAATTTCTAGGCCTTATTTCTTATATATGAATTTTAATCTGTTTTTTTAAGATGATTTAACTGTATATATCTAGGATTTTTTCATGCAATACTTCAGCTATTATTCAATTTTTAATGCCCTCATATTATCTACTTTAGCCATTGTGTTATGTAGAAGTAAAAGACTTACTTTCTAAACATCTAAGGGTTTTCCAGACATCATTTTATTATAGATTTCTCATTTATTTCTACTTTTATCAAAGGTCATCTTTGAGGATTTCTTTATGATTCAGCATATGGTTATATTTGGGTAAATAATCTATGTGCATGGATGTGTACTCTTGACTTTTTATGAGTCCAGTATTCTTCCCCTCATGCAGGTTTGATCCTTGGGTCGGGGAGATCCCTGGGAGAAGGAAATGGAAATATGCTCTGGTATTCTTACTTGAAAAAAATCCCATGGACAGAGGAGCCTAGTGGGCTATGGTCTATGGGGTTGCAAAGAGTCAGACAGGACTAAGTGACTGAGCATCTTCTTTCCCTATGATTTTATATCTCCCTATAACTTCTGACTTTAAATTATCCAGTGCATACAGATTTAGAATATCTTTCTGAAAGATTGATCCTTTACTATTTTGAAAATAATTTGCATATCTAATAATGTTTATGTGTTTATGTCGCAGTGTCTCCTGTGTCTAACAGCACAACTGTACTAGCATTTATTTGGTTAGTGTTTGCATGCAATACATTTTTGCATTATTTTAACTTTTTCATGTTCTTACATTTATGTTATCTCATATGCACAACAATGTTGTTTTCAAATATAATTTGAACATTTAATTCATTCACATATAATTGTACATATATTTGGAATTAAGTGTTTCATACTACTTCTTCTGTGCAACTTCTATATTGTTTTGCTGTATTTTGACTTTTTTGGATTAATCAATTATTCTGTAAAATTCTGTGTTTCTCCTCTATTGGCTTTGTAGTTATATGTATATATTTATAATTCTTTCAATGGGTACCCATTAGATTAAAACATATATCTTTGATTTATTAAAACTTAAATTAGAACATTTACAGCTTTACTGACAAAACAAGAACCTTTACAACACTGATCTACTTATCTGCCTACAGCTTTTGTAGTTTAGGGTTTTGGATTCTAATTCTTCATAAACTTTAAACCCACAAAATTATATTATTGTTTGATATACTCAATAATTACTTGTATTTAGCCACATGTATACCATTAAAATCTGCCTTCATTTTTTTGTATTTCCATTGAGCATCCATTGTACTTCCATCTATTACCCAAAGAATTCATTTTGTGCCTTTATTACATCTTTTACTAAGATTCAGCAGGTGAAGAATTCTTTCAGTTTTTCTTTTTTCTGAATAGGATCTTCCTATGGCTTTTTTTTTTTTTTTTTTTTTTTGCCCCCCCACCACCCCTGCCCCCACCCCATAGCTTCTAGGATTGATATTGTAGTTCCCCTAGGAGGGATCTAACCTGGGTTCTTGGCAGTGAAAGTTGGAGTTCTAACCAGTGGACTGCCAGGGAAGTCCCATGTGGCCTTTTTTTGAAGAACATTCTCACTGCATATAGAATTCTAGTTTGGCAGTTGTTTTCTTTCAGCACTTTAAAGAAAATATTTCTTGTTTTTCTGGCCTCCATCATTTTTGTTAGAAAGTAAGCTGTGAGTTTCTTGTTATTCTGTTAAGGCAACATGCCGGTTTTTTCTTTTCAATTGCTTGTAAAATTTTCTTCTGTCTTTAGCTTTAAGTAGTTTGACTCTGCTTTGTCTAGGCATGCTTTTCTTTGTATTTTTCTTTGTTATGATTCATTGAGCTACTTAAACCTCTAAGTGTATTTTTTCTTCTATTTTGGAAGATTTTTGCCCAGTATTGTTTCAACTATTGTTTTTATCCCATCCATTATTTTATTTTCCTTTGGAACTTCTTTTATAGGTATTTTAGAACTTCTCTTCTCTCACATGGTCCACAAATCTATTACCTTCTTTTTGTTAATTGGTCATACCCTTCTCTCTCTGTGCTTCAGTCTGGATATAATCTATTGAATTATTATTAATCAATTGACTTTTTCATCAGCTACATTTCAATGTTTTAAAATCTGTATGCTACATTTTCATCTTCAGTTATAGTAATTTAAGTTCTAAAATTCACATTTGGTATTGTTATGAGTCCTCTGGCACAGTTTTCTACCTTGTAAGTTATTTCATTTAGCATATTAATCATAATTATTTTAAAGTCTAATTTTGCAACTTTTAATATTTAAGTTACTTTTGAGGCTTAATTTTATAGTGTCCCAACTTCCCCTCACTCCATGTTATTTGGTCACGTATTTCTAACAGCTTGTATGTACGTGATATGTTATTAGTGTCAGATTTATAAAATTTTAGTGGTAGAAGTTTCTTGTGGACTCTGGATTTGTTTTTAGGTTATTTGATATGTTGTTGAATGTTGTTAATCAATTTAAGTAGGGCATTCTATTATTAGTTTATTGCTAATTTAAAAAATTATTACAGTATCAAATTTCATCAAATATTTCTTCCTCATAAATTGAGAAAACTTGTAATTTTTCTTTAATCTGTAGTGATTCGCATAAATAAATTCTTATGCTTTTTTGAAATATAAATTACTTAATACACAATTCAGCCTTTTAAAATATATGAGTGGTTTCCAGTTTATTCACAATAATTTACAACCATCATCACTGAATTCAAGAACATTCTTCTCAGCTCAGAGCTTTCACTCCCTGACAACACTCCCAACCTTCATCATGACTGATCTACTTTCCGTTTATATGGATTTGTTATTCTGGACATTTCAAGTAAGTAGAATCATGCATTTGTGGCCTTTGGTGACTGGCTTCCTTCATTTAACATAATGTTTTCAAGATATATTCATGTTGTATCAATACTTCATTCCCTTTTTCTTTGTTTGATCTTTTTCTTATTATTTTCCATTATGGTTTATTACAAGATACTGAATATAGTTTTCTGTACTATCCAGTAGGGCCTGTTGTTTATTCTTTATATGTATAATATTTTGCATCTGCTAATCCCCAATTCCCAATCCATCCTTCTCCTTCCCTCTTCTCCCTTGGAAACCAATAATCTGTTCTCTTTGTGAGTCTCTTTCAATTTTTAAGTAGATAATTTTTTATCTAATTTTTATTGAATTAAGTAAATAATTTTTGTCATATTTTGTATTCCACATACAAGTGATATCATATGGCATTTGTCTTTCTGACTTCACTTAGTATGGTATTAATTTTAATTACTGAATAATAGTTCATTCTATGGATATACCATATTTTATTTCTCCATTCATTAGTTGAAGGACATTTGAATTATTTCCATGTTTTGGTTACTATGAATAAAATTGCCATAATATTCATAAATGTAAATTTTTTAAAATTAGGACTTTGCTTTTTAAAAACAGTTTGTTTTACAACAAAATTGAGTTGAAGGTACAGATATTTCCCATATATTCCCTGTCCCCCATACATGCATGTCCTTCCCCATTGTCAATATCACTCACCAGAATGGTAATTTTTTTACCAAGGATGACATAATAACACATCATAATCACCCAAAGTCCTGTAGTTTCCCTAGGGTTCACTCTTGTACATTCTTTGGGTTTGGAAACTGTACAATGACATTTCGTGTGTAATTTTTTGTGTGGCGGTACATATATATATATATTTTTTTTTCTTTTTTCTTGTTATGTACTGAGGAGTGAAATTGATGAGTCACATAACTCTCTGTTTAACTTTTTGAGTTACTTACTACTGCCCTACACTTTTCTAAAGTGGATACATTATGTCACATTTTCAAAAGTAATATGTGAGAATTCTAATATCTTCACAATCTTATCAGTACTTGTTATTGCTTGTCTTTTGATTATAGCCATTCTAGTGGGTATGAAGTGATATCATGTTGTGGTTTTGAATTATATTTCCCTGATAACTGATGATGTTGAGAACCATTTCATGTGTTTATTGGCCATTTGTTTATCTTTGGAGAAATTACTATTTAAATTCTTAGAACATTTTAAAGTTGGATTATTTGTGGTTTATTGTTGAGTTGTGAGAGTCCTCTGTTGTCTTTGTTCTAGATATAAGCCCCTTATTAGATTTATGATTTACAAATATTTTCTATTTCTGTGACGTCCCTGGTGGCTCTAAAGCATCTGCTGGTGACAGTAAAGCATCTGCCTACAATGAGGGGGACCCGGGTTCAATCCCTGGATCCAGAACATCTCCTGGAGAAGGAAATGGAAATCCACTCTAGCTTGCCTGGAAAATCCCATTGACAGAGGAGCCTGGTAGGCTACAGTCCATGGGGTCACAAAGAGCTGGACATGACTGAGAGGTTTCACTTTCTTTATTTCTTGACTTTTCTCTTTCTGTGGGTTACCTGTTCAATTTTTTGATAGTGTATTTTGAAGCACAAAGGATTTTAATTTTGATAACATCCAACTTATTTTTGTTTCTTCGGTTTCTTGTGCTTTGGTATCATATCTTAGAAACAATTACTTATTCCAGGCGACAAATATTTACCATGATGTTTTATTATAAAAAATTAATACTTGTAACTTCTATATTAAGGTCTTTGATTCATTTTAATCTTGATTTTTGTGTAGAGTGTGGGTTAGGGATTCAATTTAATTCTTTTGCTTGTGGCAGTCTTGCTGTTCTATCATTTATTCAAAGGACCATTTTTCCACGTTGAACGATCTTAGCACACTACTAAAATATCAAGTGACTGTAACATCTGGGGTTATTGGTTATTTCTGAACTTTAAGTTCTGCTCCACTGATCTATTATATGTCAGTGTTTGACCAGAGCCATTCATCCTCATTGCCACAGATTTTTGTAACTTTTGAAATCATAAGTGTGATTCCTTCTTCTATTTTTTTTTTTTAAGATTGTTATGTCTATTCTGGTCCTTTGAAATTTCATATAAACGCTAAAATAAGCTGGTCAATTTCTCTAAAGAAATGAGTTGATATTGTGTGAAGGAGTGCATTAAAGTTGTAGACCACTCTGGGGAGTATTGGTGCATTAACTGTATTAACTCATTCTCATTCAACACAGGATGTCTTTTGATTTATCTAGGTATTTAATTTCTTCTAATGGTATTTTGTAGATTTCAGAATATGTTGTACTTTTTTGTTGTTTATTTATCTTGTATCCTAAAATTTTACTGAACTCATTTATTAGCTCTAATAGTTTTCTTTTTACTAGATTTCTTAGGGTTTTCTATATTATAGGTAGTATTATCTATAAATAGAGACAGTTTTATTTAGTCCTTTTTAATCTGGATGCTTTTAAAATTATTTTTCTTGCTAATTGTCTTGCCCAGGGACTGCAGTACAATTCTGAATAAAAGTGGTGAGAGTGGGAATCCTCATCTTTTCTTAATCATAGTGAAAATACTTGAATCTTTTACCATTAAGTACCATGTTTGTTTTATTATTTTTTTTAAGATGTCCATTATCTGGTTGAGGAATTTCCCTTGGTTCCTAGTTTCTTGAGTGTTTATTTTTCTTTTAATTATATAAGTATGTTTGATATTATCAAATGATTTTTCTATGTCTCTTTACTAATCTTACAGAATGAGTTGGGAAATAGTTCCTCTCTTTTTACTTTTTATAAGAGTTTGTGAAGGATTGGTATTCTCTGCAATAATTTTCATTTCTAGTAATGCCCATTTTTTTCATTCCTGATTTTAATAATTTGATTCTTTGCTCTTTTTCTCTTGTATAATCTAGCTATAGCTTCATCACTTTTGTTGGCTTTTTATAGAACCATCTTTTGGGTTTGTATATTTCACTTTTTTCTACTCTAATCTTTATTATTTCTTTCCTTTTGCATACTATGAGCATAATTTCCTTCTCTATTTCTAATTTCTTAAAGTAGAAGATTATTTATCTTTCTTTTTTTCAATATAGGTGTTTACAGCTATAAATTTTCCTCTAATCTTTCATTTACTGCATCTTGTAAGTTGTTATGCAGTGATTTTGTTTCATTAATCTCAAGGTTATTTTTTCATGTCCTTTGTGATTTCTCATTAGCTCACTGATCTTTTATCAGTGTGTGTTTAATTTAAACTTATTTGTGAATACCAAATTTCTGTCTGTTATTTATTTTTAATATCATTTGTGGTGGTTGGAAACTATATTTTGTATGATTTCAATCCTTTTAAATTTATTAAGACTTGTTTCATGGGTTAGTATGTAGTCTATCCTAGAAAATGTTCTCTGGTACTTAAGGATGTGTTTTTTGCTCTTGCTAGGTGAAAGTGAAAGTGAAGTTGCTCAGTCATGTCCAACTCTTTGCAACCCCTACCAGACTCCTCTGTCCATGGGATTATTTAGGCAAGGATACTGGAGTGGGGTGCCATTGCCTTCTCCAGGGATCTTCCCGACCCAGGGATCGAACCCGGGTCTCCCGCATTGCAGGCAGACGCTTTACCATCTGAGCCACATTTTGCTAATCCCCCAGTGTTCTATACATGTGTGCTTGGTTTAATTGATTTATAGTGTGGTCATGTGCTCTTTTTCCTTTCGAAACTTCTCTGTAGTTGTTCTATCCATCATTGAGAGTGAATCATTGAATTGTTCAACTATCCCAGTTGATTTGCCTGTTTTTTCCTTAAATTCTGTGAATTAATGTTTTATGTATTCTTTATTAAAGATTTATTTATTTGTATATTTATTTTTATTTTTGGTTTTGCTGGGTCTTCTTTGCTGTGTGTGTGGGTTTTCTCCATTTGCAGTGAGCAGGGTCCACTCTCTAGTTGCAGTGTGCTGGTCCCTCATAGTGGTGGCCTCTCCCTTGGTGGAGCATAGGCTTCAGGGCACAGAAGCCCCAGAAGTTCCAGCACGAGGGCTCAGCGACAATGCTTATGGGCTCTAGAGCATAGGCTCAGTAATCATGGTGCACAGCTGCAGTCGCCCCACGGCCTGAGGACCAGGGATCAGATCTGTGTACCCTGCATTGGCAGGTAGATTCCCGAACACTGTACCACCAGGGAAGCCTGAATGTTTTGCCTATTTTGAGGGCTCTATTTTAGGTGCACATTTGTTTATAATTGTTCTATCTTCTTGATGAGTTTACCCTTATAATTATAAATTAACAATTTATAATAATAATATTTTTTAGTAAATTTTTTTTCCTAAAGTCAATTCTATCTGATATTATTTTAGCCATTCCAGCTCTCTATTGCTTACTGTTTCCATTACATATCTTTTTTCATCCTTTTACTGTCAAAGTTTTCCTTTACATTTATGTTGAAAGTAAATTTATATTTTCTTTTAATCCATTGTGCCATTGTTCATCTTTTTTGAGTAGGATTAATCCATTTATATTTCATGTAGTTACTGATAAGATTTGATTTAGGTCATACCTGAATGGTCTAGTCCTTTTCCCTACTTCAATTTAAGTCTGAATTTTGTGAGAAGGATTAGATTAAGGGATTATCTGATTAGATTAGATTCAAGGGATTAGATCTGATAGAGTGCCTGAAGAACTATGGACTGAGGTTTGTGACACTCTACAGGAGGCAGTGATCAAGACCATCTCCAAGAAAAAGAAATGCAAAAAGGCAAAATGGTTGTCTGAGGAGGCCTTACAAATAGCTGAGAAAAGAAGAGAAGCTAAAGGCAAAGGAGAAAAAGAAAGATACACCCATTTGAATTCCAAAGAATAGTTCCAAAGAATAGCAGAGTTCCAAAGAATAGCAAGGAGAGAAAAGAAAGCCTTCCTCAGTGAACAATGAAAAGAAATAGAGGAAAACAATGGAATAGGAAAGACTAGAGATATCTTCAAGGAAATTCGAGATACCAAGGGAACATTTCATGCAAAGATGGGCACAACAAAGGACAGAAACGACATGGACCTAACAACAATATGTGAACCGTGAGCTTCAGATGTTCAAGCTGGATTTAGAAAAGGCAGAGGAACCAGAGATCAAATTGCCAACATCTGTTGGATCAACGAAAAAGCAAGAGAGTTCCAGAAAAACATCTACTTCTGCTTTATTGACTACACCAAAGCCTTTGACTTTGTGGATCATAACAAACTGGAAAATTCTTCAAGAGATGGGAATACCAGACCACCTGACCTGCTTCCTGAGAGACCTGTATGCCGGTCAAGAAGCAACAGTTAGAACTGGACATGGAACAACAGACTGGTTCCAAACCAGAAAAGGAGTATATTGTCACCCTGCTTATTTAACTTCTATGCAGAGTACATCATGTGAAATGCCAGGCTGGATGAAGCACTATCTTGAATCAAGATTGCCGGAAGAAATATCAATAACCTCAGATATGCAGATGACACCACTCTTATGGCAGAAAGTGAAGAAGAGCTAAAGAGCCTCTTGATGAAAGTGAAAGAGGAGAGTGAAAAAATTGGCTTAAAGTTCAACATTCAGAAAACTAAGATCATGGCATTTGGTCCTATCACTTTATGGCAAATAGATGTGGAAACAATGGAAGCAGTGAGAAGCTTTATTTTTGGGGGCTCCAACATCACTGCAGATGGTGACTCCAGCCATAAAATTAAAAGACACTTGTACCTTGGAAGAAAAGCTATGAGCAACCTAGACCACATATTAAAAAGCAGAGACATTACTTTGCCAGCAAAGGTCCCACTAGTCCAAGCTATTGTTTTTCAATAGTCATGTATGGATATGAGAGTTGGACTATAAAGAAAGCTGAGCAATGAAAAATTGATGCTTTTGAACTGTGGTGTTGGAGAAGACTCTTGAGAGTCCCTTGGACCACAAGGAGATCCAACCAGTCAATTCTAAAGGAAATAAATCCTGAATATTCATTGCAAGGACTGATACTGAAGGTGAAACTCTAATACTTTGGCTACCTGATGCAAAGAACTGACTCATTGGAAAAGACCCTGATGCTGTAAAAGATTAAAGGCAGGAGGAGAGGGGGACGGATGAGGATGAGATGGTGGATGGCATCGCTGACTGGATGGATATGGGTTTGAACAAGTTCCGGGAGTTGGTGATAGACAGGGAGGCCTGGCATGCTGCAGTCCATGGGTTTGCAAAAAGTCAGACACAACTGAGAGACTGAACTGAACTGATAAGATAGGATTTATACCTGTAATATTCCTATATTTAATATCTTAAACATTTTTCTTCTATTCCTTCATTATGTTTCCTTTGTGTTAAATAGACATTTTGTGTTGTACCATTTTTATCCTTGTGTCATTTTTTTCCCACTATTTTTTAATTGTTTTACAAAGCTGAAGAAAAAAAAATCATTTTTTTTGGAATTTGCAAATATTTTGATGTATAGAAATCTGATTTAGATTGATACCAACTCAAATTTAATAGTATATGAAACCTTTTGTATAATAATAGGAAATATATGTATTTGTCTCTATCTCTAGTTCCTGGCATAAATCTCCTATAAAATCTCCTTATAATTACCTAAGTGATAAGAACACTAGAAACATCTTTTCTTCCAATATTTGCTCTTTGGCACTGGTTGCTGACATTGAGCTCCTAAATTCCTTGGAATTTCCTGGGTTCTAGGAATGTGCTTTGTTCTTTTGTTAGGAGTGTGCTCCTGAATGGCTCCTGTATAGGACTGGTCACCACAAAGACAAAGCCATGCTTACAAGCTTGGAATTTTTAGTCCCTCACCCCATTCTCCAGAGAGAAGAAGGGGCTGGAATTAGAATTAATAGTTTATAAGAGTTTTAATCAAACTTTGGACATTCATTAGTTATTTCTTCAATAGTCATCTGTCCTCTTCCTCTCTCTTCTTCTTGAGCTTCTATTATGTGTATCCGGATATGCTTGGTGGTGTCCTGTGAGTCTCTAAGGCTCTGTTGATTTTATTTACTATTTTTTCTTTTAACCTTTGACTGGATAATAAATTAAGCTATCTCCCAGTTAACTGATTCTTTCCTGTACCTGCTGAAATCTGGTGTCGAGCTTCTCTAGTGAACTTTTCATTTCTGTCATTTCGTTTCATCTCTTTGTTGATATCCTCTATCATTCTCATATATTCCTATATTTCTTAAGATATGGGCTCCAGTTTTTTAAACATATTTTGAAAAGCTGATATAAAGCCTTTGTCAAATAATTCCAACTTCTGGGCTTTCTCAGAGACAGATTCTGATTGCTGGTTTTATTTCCTGCAACACGGGCCATATTTTCTTCTTTCCAAGCCACATAGTTTTTGGTTGGTTGTTTGCTTTTGTTTTTTTCTTACATTGAAAAGAGGACACTCTGAAAATAAGATTGTTTTTCTTACCAGGGTTTTGCTTTTGCTTTTTGTTGTAGTTTATTTAGTGACTTTTCTGAACTAATTCTGTGAAGTTTGTATTATTTGTCAGGTGTGGTTATTAAGGCTTCTGCTCAGTTTGCTTAGTGGTCAGATAATGATTGCAAGAGATTTTTTAGATGCTTAGAACCAAGAATTCTTTCAATGTTTGTCAAAGTGCTCTGTATACATGTTGTTCAGTCACTCGGTCATGTCCGTCTCTTTGTGACCCCATGGACTGCAGCAGGTCAGGTTTCCCTGTCCTTCACAATCTCCTGGAATTTGCTCAAACAAATGTCCATTGAATCAGTGATGTCATCCAACCATCTCTTCCTCTGTCATCCCCTTCTCCTCCTGCCTTTAATCCTTCCCAGCATCAGGATCTTTTTCAGTGAGTTGGCTCCTTGCATCATGTGGCCAAAGTATTGGAGTTTCAGCTTCAGCATCAGTCCTTCCAATGAATATTCAGAGTTAATTTCCTTTGAAGTGAAGTGAAGTGAAAGTCTCTCAGTCCTGTCTGACTCTTTGCTACCCATGTCCTGTACAGTCCATGGAATTCTCCAGGCCAGAATACTGGAGTAGGTAACCTTTCCCTTCTCCAGGGGATCTTCCCAACCCAGGGATCGAACCCAGGTCTCCCACATTACAGGTGGTTTCTTTACCAGCTGAACCACAAGGGAAGCATTTCCTTTAGGATTGACTAATTGATCTCATTGCTGTCCAAGGGACTCCCAAGAGTCCTAGCACCACGATTGAAAGCATCAATTCTTCGGCACTCAGCCTTCTTTATGGTCCAACTCTCACATCTGTATAAGACTACTGGAAAAATCAGAATAGTGGAGAGGGTTGCTATTTCCTTTTCCATGGGATCTTCCCAAACTAGGGACAGAACTCAAGTCTCCTGCACTGTTAAAACTGCCTTAGCCTTCATTTCTTGCATGTGCACAGCTTCAAGGATAATTAGTAATGAAGAGTGTAGGGACCCTTTCACATCTGTCCTGAACTGGTTCATAGCCTTGGGAATGTATAACATCCTACATGCATGGCATTCTGTATTACCAGAAATATACCAGGGATTTGCCAAACTCCCTATTAACATGTTATGCTTTATTCTTTTAATCTTTTTGGTGAGCCTCTTGTGTATAATCTTTAGGTCATTTTAAGTAAAGAAAACTTTGCAAGTGAGATATCCCAAGTAAAATACCAGACCAGTCAATAATAAAAATTCTCTGCAAGAGGGCCTTTGAAATATCTCCGACCCGTTATGGCCCACTTTAGTGATTACTAAGTTATTCGTTTTTACTGTGATGATGGGCTTTTGGTTTTCAAAGATACTACAAAGCTTAGGAGAAAGGGAAGATAGGATTCAGTTCAGTTCAGTCACTCAGTTGTGTCCGACTCTTTGCGACCCCATGAATCGCAGCATGCCAGGCCTCCCTGTCCATCACCAACTCCCGGAGTTCACTCAGACTCATGTCCATCGAGTCGGTGATGCCATCCAGCCATCTCATCCTCTGTTGTCCCCTTCTCCTCCTGCCCCCAATCCCTCCCAGCATCAGAGTCTTTTCCAATGAGTCAAGTCTTCGCATGAAGTAGCCAAAGCACTGGAGTTTCAGCTTTAGCATCTTTCCTTCCAAAGAAATCCCAGGGCTGATCTCCTTTATAATGGACTGGTTGGATCTCCTTGCAGTCCAAGGGACTCTCAAGAGTCTTCTCCAATACCACAGTTCAAAAGCATCAATTCTTTGGCTCTCAACTTTCTTCACAGTCCAACTCTCACGTCCATACATGACCACTGGAAAAACCATAGGCTTGACTAAACAGACCTTTGTTGGCAAAGTAATGTCTCTGCTTTTGAATATGCTATCTAGGTTGGTCATAACTTTCCTTCCAAGGAGTAAGCATCTTTTAATTTCATGGCTGCAGTTACCATCTGCCATGATTTTGGAGCCCCCAAAAATAAAGTCTGCCACTGTTTCCACTGGTTCCCCATCTATTTGCCATGAAGTGATGGGACCAGATGCCATGATCTTTGTCTTCTGAATGTTGAGCTTTAAGCCAACCTTTTCACTCTCCTCTTTCATTTTCATCAAGAGGCTTTTGAGTTCCTCTTCACTTTCTGCCATAAGGGTGGTGTCATCTGCATATCTGAGGTTATTGATATTTCGCCCAGAAATCTTCATTCCAGCTTGTGCTTCTTCCAGCCCAGCATTTCTCTTGATGTACTCTGCATATAAGTTAAATAAGCAGGGTGACAATATACAGCCTTGATGGACTCTTTTTCCTATTTGGAAACAGTCTGTTGTTCCATGTCCAGTTCTAACTGTTGCTTCCTGAGCTGCATACAGGTTTCTCAAGAGGCAGGTCAGGTGGTCTGGTATTCCCATCTCTTTCAGAATTTTCTACTGTTTATTGTGATCCACACAGCCAAAGGCTTTGGCATAGTCAATAAAGCAGAAATAGATGTTTTTCTTGAGCTCTCTTGCTTTTTCAGTGATCCAGCAGATGTTGGCAATTTGATCTGGTTCCTCTGCCTTTTCTAAAACCAGCTTGAACATCTGGAAGTTCACAGTTCACATATTGCTGAAGCCTGGCTTGGAGAATTTTGAGCTTTACTAGCGTGTGAGATGAGTGCAATTGTGCAGTAGTTTGAACATTCTTTGGCATTGCCTTTCTTTGGGTTTGGAATGAAAACTGACCTTTTCCAGTCCTGTGGCCACTGCTGAGTTTTCCAAATTTGCTGACATATTGAGTGCAGCACTTTCACAGCATCATCTTTCAGGATTTGAAATAGCTCAACTGGAATTCCATTGCCTGCACTAGCTTTGTTCGTAGTGATGCTTTCTAAGGCCCACTTGACTTCACATTCCAGGATGTCTGGCTCTAGGTCAGTGATCACACCATCATGATTATCTGGGTCATGAAGATCTTTTTTGTACAGTTCTGTGTATTCTTGCCACCTCCTCTTAATATCTTCTGCTTCTGTTAGGTCCATACCATTTCTGTCCTTTATCGAGCCTATCTTTGCATGAAATGTTCCCTTGGTATCTCTAATTTTCTTGAAGAGATCTCTAGTCTTTCCCATTATGTTGTTTTCCTCTATTTCTTTGCACTGATCACTGAGGAAGGCTTTCTTATCACTTCTTGCTATTCTTTGGAAGTCTGCATTCAGATGCTTATATCTTTCCTTTTCTCCTTTGCTTTTCGTTTCTCTTCTTTTCACAGCTATTTGTAAGGCCTCCCCAGACAGCCATTTTGCTTTTTTACATTTCTTTTCCCTGGGGATGATCTTGATCCCTATCTCCTATACAATGTCAGGAACCTCTGATAGGATTAGGGCAAGTTAAATATTGTAAACTGTTTTTCTGTTGTTTTTCTTAAATAAATGATCTTGTTTTTCTGCTAGTCTTTGGTTAATTTGTGGAGTGCTGAAGTTTATTCTGAATTTTTTTTTTCCTGGTGTTTTTATTGTTTTGTGGAGTAAAGAAATTCTTTGAGGTCCTTGTTCCTCCATTTTCATTGATGTCACTTTTAATAAATTCTTAATATTATGCCAACAAATCCTAGACTAATCTCAATGTGTAGTCTATGAGTATAGGTGAAGGAAATGGCAACCCACTCCAGTATTCTTGCCTACAGAATCCTGTGGACAGAGGAGCCTGGTAGGCTGCTGTCCATAGGGTTGCACAGAGTTGGACATGACTGAAGCAAGGAGATCCAACCAGTCCATTCTGAAGGAGATCAGCCCTGGGATTTCTTTGGAAGGAATGATGCTAAGGCTGAAACTCCAGTACTTTGGCCACCTCATGCGAAGAGTTGACTCACTGGAAAAGACTCTGATGCTGGGAGGGATAGAGGGCAGGAGGAGAAGGGGACGACAGAGGATGAGATGGCTGGATGGCATCACTGACTCGATGGACATGAGTCTGAGTGAACTCCGGGAGTTGGTGATGGACAGGGAGGCCTGGCGTGCTGCAGTTCATGGGGTCACAAAGAGTCGGATACGACTGAGCGACTGAACTGAACTGAACTGAACTGAAGCAACTTAGCATGCATGCATGAGTTGGAGAAGGAAATGGCAACCCACTCCAGTATTCTTGCCTGGAGAATACCAGGGACAGAGGAGCCTGGTGGGCTGCTATCTATGGGGTTGCACAGAGTTGGACATGACTAAAGCAACTTAGCATTAGCAGCAGCAGTCTATGAGTATTGCTGCGTTTAGGTTTTAAAATATTTCATTTAGAATTCTTTGATTCTCTTTTATGCTGTGCTTATCTGATACCATTATCAAAGATTTCTAATTTTATGTGGTGATAATAACCAAATAAAGCTAAATTTAGGCATTCTCCTATGTCAGTATGTATTCAGCTTAGTTGTCTACTTATAATTTTGTGCAATTAAAATGGTTGTTCTGAACAATGACCTTTAGTTCTATAACAACCAAGTCTACAAGAATACCTTTATTAAGGGTAGTATGAAGAACAGACTTCTAGATTTCTGAATAGTTTTTATTAGATGTTGACATAAATATTTTCCAGCTAATGTTGTCACTACATGTTCTAGTATTTCACTTGATCAGCTAACTGGGCCCAGTAAAGATTACTGCATCAGTACCCATGGCTAAGCTACTAAGAATGTTTTGAAGTACTGTGTAGTACTTCTTATTGAGTATGTTTTCTAAATCTGAACATTTCAAACTCCAATATCAAACCTTTGAACTACCACAAAACCACATTTTTGGTACATATATACCTTTATTGTGTGTATAAAATAAAATTAGTTTGATCTAACATAATTTGAAAATATACTGGGGAAGCATATTAGTAGGAAGATTGAGTTTCCCTGGTATTTATCCATCAATACACACATTAATTCTTACATTTTTTTTTTCTCTTTCAACAAAATATTCCATTTTGACCATGAACTAAACATTACATGGGTTAATGATGATATTATAGTGAATTACACACAATTGTCTTTTTCTTCAAGGAATCTACATATTAGTGAGGAGACAGGTACATAAACAAAATCTTGTAATGCTTTGGAATCAGTGCCATATATAAATTGATTTTCCCAGAGCAGTCCTAGATTATATTTGTTGTCCTTATATAATTATTAATAGCAACTTCTCTGAATTTAATAAAAGATCCAATTTTGATCATAAAATATTCTACATATCTATAATATACAAAATGTGATGAAAGCAAAATTGAGGGGAAGATAGACTATCATTTTTGGAAAAAATATAATTTTTATTTTCTAGTTTTTTCCCTCTATTTCTCTGCAGACATTAAATGTTGTTCCTTTTGCTACAACATCTTAGACCTAGGCCGATTCAGTAATTTCTTATTAACCAACTGTCTTTGGACTTTATTTTCTTTTCCCTGAAGGTCTGGGATTCATCAAAGTCAGAATTTAATCACATAGGCTCAGGCCAGACATACTGTGAGAACATGTTTCGTTTGTTACTTGGCTTTGCCAATGCACATAAATCTATCCTGACTTAAGACTGCTTTGTATGAGACGCAACCATCCACAAAGGAGTCTCAGATCATTCTAATAGGACCTTGGCTGAGATCATCAGATACATCTGCCAGTGGGTACTTGGTTTCCATCCAGACCCAGGTTCCAGAAATAAAATTCTCAACATCAAAATCTCTATGCTTATGGAAAGTTTAACATACTCCATGAAATATATTAATCTTTCTTCGTATTTTTTCATTTTAAATTGCAGTAATTCAAAGAAGATAAAAAACATTTGTAAACTGCTTTTTTTTTTTCATCTTTCAATAAAATCAGATGTCCTTAAAATATAGGGGCTGAATAGGACATTATAAACCAGGACTCTTCTTAGGGTAAAATCTGTAGTCAGAGGAATCAGAAAGAAGACAGGAAAGTAATTTTATCTGTTGGAACACCTCCCATAATATGCATGAAATATTTATATTAGTGATTTGGATTAATATCTGGGATTAAGAATTACTTTTATTCAGTTTGTGCATTTTATTTTATTTTTGTCTAAATTGTGTATATTATATTTTTGAATAGGCAATACATTGGTAGAAAATCCAAACATTACATAAAAGTATTTAGCAAAGCTGCTTCTTCTTTGATTCCAGCCAAGTAATTCTCCTTACTATAGGCAGACAGTATTTCTGCCCTTTAAATATTTTTCTAAAAATATGTTAAGCATATACAATCAAATACATACATATATAATTTTGTAATTCTCCTATTGTTTCTTCAAATAATACTATGGTTTTATTTAATTATTAGTTACATGTTTAGCTGTAAATGTTTGCTTTATTTGGATCTTAACCTGGATAAAATTATTGTTTTCATATAGATTTTTAACATTGTTAAATGATTCAATTTTCTTCTTTTAATTTCAATACCCACTTTATCATATTTCTATCTGGTTTTGGATCAGTTTCTATTGATATAATTTTCCATTCCTTTGATGTATCTATTTTACATGAACAAAATCTGTATTGCTTTTATTTAATATTTATAATATCATTACATATCTGCTTAAGTTATTTCTCAGTATTCTTCTTTTTCTTATATTCTCTTACTATCCTTGCTTGTTTCCATATGACCTTGGCATCACCTTGTATATGCTGTTGACACTTTAATTGTGATTGTGTAAAATTTAAGGGCTTCCCAGGTGTCACTAGTGGTAAAGAACCTGCCAGAGTCAATTCCTAGGCAGGTTGATAAGAAGTCTGGGGTCCCTGAGGATGAGGAGAAAGGGGCCTGGGGCTCTCAAGGAGGTCTGTATAAGGTTTCAGTTCTCAAGGAGGAGGAAAGGATAAATATCTTTTTTCCTCTACATTCCTTAGTTTTAATCACATAGAAGGTTTTTTTATTTAAGCCCAGAAATGATGATTACATAACAAACAACTCAGTTTAAACTCTGTACTGAGGATTCAGTTCAGTTCAGTTGCTCAGTCATGTCTGACTCGTTGCAACACCGTAGACTGCAGCAGGCCAGGCCTCCCTGTCCATCAGCAACTCCCCGAGTCCACCCAAACGCATGTCCATTGAGTTGGTGATGCTATCCAACCATCTCATCCTCTGTCATCCCCTTCTCCTCCTGCCCTCAATCTTTCCCAGCATCAGGGTTTTTTCAAAAGAGTCAACTCTTTGCATGAGGTGGCCAAAGTATTGGAGTTTCAGCTTCAACATCAGTCCTTCCAATAAACACCTAGGACTGGTCTCCTTTAGGATGGACTGGTTGGATCTTCTTACAGTCCAAGGGACTCTCAAGAGTCTTCTCCAACACCACAGTTCAAAAGCATCAATTCTTCAGTGCTCAGCTTTCTTTATAGTCCAACTCGCACATCCATACATGACCACAGGAAAAACCATAGCCTTGACTAGACGAACCTTTGTTGGCAAAGTAATGTCTCTGCTTTGGAATATGCTATCTAGGTTGGTCATAACTTTCCTTCCAAGGAGTAAGCGTCTTTTAATTTCATGGCTGCAATCACCATCTGCAGTGATTTTGGAGCCCGTAAAAATAAAGTCAGCCACTGTTTCCACTGTTTCCTCATCTATTTGCCATAAAGTGGTGGGACCGGATGCCATGATGTTCGTTTTCTGAATGTTGAGCTTTAAGCCAACTTTTTCACTCTCTATTTTCACTTTCATCAAGAGGCTTTTGAGTTCCTCTTCACTTTCTGCCATAAGGGTGGTGTCATCTGCATATCTGAGGTTACTGATATTTCTCCCAGCAATATTGATTCCAGCTTGTGCTTCTTCCAGCCCAACATTTCTCATGATGTACTCTGCACATAAGTTAAATAAGCAGGGTGACAATATACAGCCTTGACATACTCCTTTTCCTATTTGGAACCAGTCTGTTGTTCCATGTCCAGTTCTAACTGTTACTTCCTGACCTGTATACAGATTTCTCAAGAGTCAGGTCAGGTGGTCTGGTATTCCCGTCTCTTTCAGATTTTTCCATAGTTTATTGTGATCCACACAGTCAAAGGCTTTGGCATAGTCAATAAAGCAGAAATAGATGTGTTTCTGGAACTCTTTTGCTTTTTCCATGATCCAGCGGATGTTGGCAATTTGATCTCTGGTTCCTCTGCTTTTACTAAAACCAGCTTCAACATCTGGAAATTCAGGGATTATATAACAAGTACTAAGGATTATATAACAACAGTGCATCCTGCTTGAGGATGGTTTGTACTTCTTGAAAACCCTCTGACTAATCCTGTTATCTTAAAATGTATATTATGGGAGTGGGTCTAGTAAGATCTTTCTCTTGTTAGTTCTGATCCTGTCAACTTAAAATGTAAATTGTGGGAGTGGGTCTGGTAAAATTTTTACAACCTTGAGGCATTCTTTTGATTTATTGTAATAACTAATTTAAAAAGTATATAATTCCCTTGCCAAAGACCAGCAAGGGGGGCATTCTCTGTCCCCCTTTTGATGTCTATGGCAGAAGCTTACTCTGTTCCCTTTTCAGTATAATAAAACTCTGCTACACAAAGGCTTTTGAGTGATCAAGCCTGGTCCCTGGCCCCAAAGCTAAATCTTCTTTGGAGATCATCATTCATGCAAGCTATCAAACCTGCCTGTCAATGCAGGAGATATAAGAGATGTGGATTTGATCCCTGGGTCAGGAAGATCCCCATGAAGAGGTCATGGCAACCTATTCCAGTATTCTTTTTTTTTTTTTATTCCAGTATTCTTGCCTGGAGAATCCCCATGGACAGAGGAGCCTGAGGGGCTACAGTCCATAGGGTTACACAGAGTCAGACATGACTGAAGCGACTTAGCATGCATGCATGCTTTAAATTTAAAGATTATCTTAAAAAAAGCTTTTATTTTTTATGATGTTGAATTTTCCCATTTAAGAAAAAATGATATGCTTCCATTAGCCTTATTTGTAATCTCTCGGAAAAATTTCAAGCTCAATCCATATAGATCTTAAATATTTTTTAATCAATTATGACTAATATACTTCAACCTTTTCTATCTACCCAAAGTGAACAGTTACTTTATCTTTTAAATTCTTGCTGTCTTAATACATGGCTGTTAAAGGTTTCTGTGTATGAAGTTATCACCTACTCACCTTATGGAATTATATTTGTTACTGATTTTCAGTAATAGTTCCCATTTTTGTATATAGAATTTGGTGACTGAAAGTAGAAATAATTCCACACCATTCTCCTTTCCTAACTTTGTAATTGCAATAATAGTATTCTCAGAACAATGCTAAGTAATAGTAGTGACAATGGACATCTTACTTTGCTTCCAAGTTTTGGGGGAATGTTTCCTCATTATGCATATGCTGTCTTTGGAGTTATCTGTGTAAGTCATTTAATAGCATCATCGTATTTTATTAAAATTTTGAAATCAGGGATGGATGATTAATATTACTGATATCTGTTAATGATCTGTAGGAATTACTTAATTTTCCTGTTTGAACTATTAATGCATTTAATTAAATTGTGTAAGTAGTAAACTATAATTATATAAATAGATTTTCTTTTTCTTTCTAACCATTTTAGAGCTTCTGGGAAAAAAAAACCCCACATGGTCTTAGTGTTTTTTATGTGTGTGTGTGTGCTGCTTGTTTCTGTTTTTTAATAATTTACTTAGAATTTATTACTAATTATCATGGTGATATCTGTTTACATTATCTTGTCTTGTGATATTTGTTGCTGTTGTTTTTAAATTATCCTCATTTCACACAAAGAATTGGAAGTTTTTCTGTGCTTTGGAAAAATTTAAATAGCATTAATTTGTCTGGTCTTGAGAAATGTAGATTTCTTCTTAAAATTGTCTTAGCTTTGTGCTTTTTGGGGAATAGCTCTGTGACACCTCTTCTTTTGTTATGGTTATCTTTTCTGATTTTCTGTTTCTTTAGAGTAAGTTTTGATAGATATAAATATTTCTCTAAGGCCACATAGCTTTGCTTATAAATTCTATCAAATATTTAAGGATGAAAAATATCAGTAATAGACCATCTCAGAAAGTAGGAATGGTGGGGACACTTCCCAACTCATTTTATATAGACATACAACTTATTGTGCATTCAGGTCATCTGTTTTCTTAGCTTTTTTTTTTTTTTTTAATATTCATTTGCTCTGTTATAGGCTGACATTAGTGAAGTAAAATATTTTGATAATTGATTTTTTTGTTATCACTTATTTTTGACTCCTATAATCTTTGCTTTAAGGTTGTCAGCACTCTGTTATGGTAACCATGTCTGCTACTTCATCGTACATTTAGCTTTAAACTGTTGCAAGTGCCTTTCTATGATTACTTAATGCCTTTAAATGAAGGTATCTTTATCTGATGTGAAGATCATACCTGCTGTTCTTTTTTGTTTGTTTGCACTTGAATAACATTTCTTTGCAAATCCTCTTACTTACTTTTCCAAATCACTTCGCTTTCAATTGTGTCTTAAAAACTGATGTAAACAGTATTTTTTATTTGTAAGGTAATGTGAATATCTTTTTCTTTTACTAAGTGAATATAAGCCATTTTTGTTTATTGACATAGCATATGTGTTTAGGTTATCTTAAATTATTTTATTTAATTTTTTGAAACAAGAAGCTGGTTTCTTTTATTTTTTTTAATTTTCATACATGATATTATACATGTTTCAATGCCATTTTCCCAAATCATCCCACCCTCGCCCTCTCCCACAGAGTCCAAAATACTGTTCTATACATATGTGTCTCTTTTGCTGTCTCGCATACAGGGTTATCATTACCACCTTTCTAAATTCCATATATATGTGTTAGTATACTGTATTGGTGTTTTTCTTTCTGGCTTACTTCACTCTGTATAATAGGCTCAGTTGCAACCACCTCATTAGAACTGATTCAAATGTATTCTTTTTAATGGCTGAGTAATACTCCATTGTGTATATGTACCACAGCTTTCTTATCCATTCATCTGCTGATGGACATCTAGGTTGCTTCCATGTCCTGGCTATTATAAACAGTGCTGCGATGAACATTGGGGTACACATGTCTCTTTCAATTCTGGTTTCCTCGGTATGTATGCCCAGTAGTGGGATTGCTGGGTCATAAGGCAGTTCTATTTCCAGTTTTTTAAGGACTGTTCTCCATAGTGGCTGTACTAGTTTGCATTCCCACCAACAGTGTAAGAGGGTTCCCTTTTCTCCACACCTTCTCCAGCATTTATTGCTTGCAGACTTTTGGATAGCAGCCATTCTGACTGGCATGAAATGGTATCTCATAGTGGTTTTGATTTGCATTTCTCTGATAATGAGTGATGTTGAGCATCTTTTCATGTGTTTGTTAGCCATCTGTATGTCTTCTTTGGAGGAATGTCTGTTTAGTTCTTTGGCCCATTTTTTGATTGGGTCATTTATTTTTCTGGAATTGAGCTGCAGGAGTTGCTTGTATATTTTTGAGATTAATTCTTTGTCAGTTGCTTCATTTGCTATTATTTTCTCCCATTCTGAAGGCTGTCTTTTCACCTTGCTTATAGTTTCATTTGTTGTGCAGAATAACTGTTTTGATAGCTTGTAAAAATCTTTGATTTGGCTCTTTCTCTGTTTTGTTTTTTAATTTAGATTTCCTTAGATATATTTATTTTTGCCATAGTAGTATTTTTATAACTACCTTATTATATTATCCTCTATATGGTCTATTTCTTCAGCATTATTTGTTAATTATCTTTGATACCACACATCTTGTTTGCCCCTCCAGATTCACTTTCCATATTTTTACTTGCTCTCTTTGGTCCAGAAGTCTGACCCAATGGATTATATCAGTAAATTCCATGACATCTGTCTTTTGGTTGTGCTCAGCCATTGGTGACCCCTGGCAGGAAATAAGATGGATGACGGAGAGAATAGTTATGTCCCTTGACCTACCATCACAGTCTCTCTTATGATGACTGATTCTAAATAAATACTCTGTACTGCTTCACTCATTCTTTCTAGGCTAAAGGTAGGAACCCTGATTCTTGTTCTCTTGTTATTTCATTAAACCTACACTTTTTAAATTGTTCCTTTGAAAATAAACCTACCTCAAACTTTTCTGTTTTTAGTATGCCATCTATTTCCTGCTGGGCCCCTTGACTGATATGCCTATTATAAGCAATGATTTAATTAGCATAATTACTTTTCTCTGCTCTCTCTCACTGTCCCACAATGCCAGATTTTAACTAATTATGAGATTTTTCTCAGTGTCCATTGCTGTGCTATTAACTGTGATTACAGGTCTGTTGCTTGAACACTCATGCTCGTGCCCAGTCATTCACTCATGTCTGACTCTTTGGGACCCCAGGGACTGTAGCCTGCCAGGCTCCTCTGTGCATGAGATCTTTCCAGGCAAGAATACTAGAGTGGGTTACAGTTCCCTTCTCCAGAGATTCTTCCTGACCCAAGGATTGAATCTAAGTCTCTTGTGTCTCCTGCATTGGTAGGCAGATTGTTTACCACTGAGCCATCGAGGAAGCCCTGTCACTTGAATAGTCACCTCTAACTTATAAATTCTAATTCCTATAGAAAATGAAGAACTCTGCACATTTATGCTACCACTCACTTTTCACACCCCTTTGTTAGTTATGTTTTCTACATAGTCAGGGAATATACTGTTTTAGTAATCTATATCAATATACATATGTGTGTATATATCACTATATTTTATTATCTTGTCATTCTCTTACATACATTTACTGCTTATTGCCAGATGTTTTACTTACTTTTTTAAGAAAATAATATTTATTTATTTATGGCTCTGCTGGATATTTGTTGATATGTGGGCTTGTCTCTAGTCGTAGAAAACTGGGGCTACTCTTTAGCGCTATGCATGGGCTTCTCTTGCTGAGGAGCATGGGTTCTAGGGCACGTGGGGTTCAATAGTTGCAGCACATGGGCTCAATAGTTGTGGTACACCAGATTATTTGCTCCACAGCATACGAGATCTTCCTGGACCAGGAATTGAACCCATGTCTCCTACATTGGCAAGTGGATTCTTTATCACTGAGGCACCAGCAAAGTCCTATCCTAGTTTTATGATTATTTTTCAGTTGGCTAGAGTTCCATCTCTAGTACCTTGCTTAAATTACTGCTTAGAAAGTGTGCCACATAAAATAAAAAATGTCTAGTTAAATTTTGAACTTCAGATAAACAAGAAATATTTTTTGTTGTAAGTATGCCTCAAGCATTGCATGAGACATTTTTATTTGCTAAATCTGGCAGCATTATGTCTGGCATATAGCTACTAAGTAACAGTCTTAGTAAGTGATAGCTTATTTGTATAATTTAGAATCTGTGAAAATTATGAACTGATATTTTAATGGCAGTTATTTAGGTTCTGTTTTACCTGGAACACAGGATGTACTTTCAGCATATTAAATAACATCAATTTTTCAGTATTATTTTCTTGAATTATGTTCTTATAGAGTAGTAGATTGAAAATGGCTATAGGTTCTTTGCCACACCCCACCAAAATTGAGTGATGGCAGTATCATCCTTCCCTTTGAATCTGGCTCTGTCTGTCTGACTAACATAATTGATGGGACTGATACTGTACAGCTTCTGAGGCCAGGCTTCAAGAGGCCTGCAACTTCTGCTTTTATCCACCTTAGAAATGTTGAAAGTCATTACTAAGCCAGCCACCTGGAATAGGTCAGACTACTTTGGGATGAAGTCTGCATTACCCATGTAGAAAGACAGGCCAAGAATAAGAGTCAAATGTATTTGGAACTTCTTATCTAGCTCAGACACTAGCCAACCACAGTGTGCAGGACAGAGAGCTAAAGAACTGTCCAGTACAGTCCTCATCTCTCATGAATCTAAGCAAATAAAATGGTTTTGTTTTTTATCCTTTTCTGTTTTTACAAAGATAGATTTTCATGGTTTATGCCTTAGGATGGACCTTTCAACTGTGGGAATTATAGGCTGCTGATTTTTCTGTTAAAATTAGCTTCAGTGTTTGCTCTCCTCATTCTCCCAAGAACATGTCTGCCTGTTTCCATTGTATATGGCAGCACTTCCTCCTCTGTGATGCTTTGAGTATTCTTTATCTGTGTCCCTTACACATAGCCAATGCACTGTGTAATTAAAAAAATTCTTGTAACACTTAAATAAATTCAAACTAGAGATTATTAAGTTTTTATCATTATCTTCAAATGGGAATCTCCATAGGAATGTTAAAGGTTGTTATTTCATATTTGTTTTTATTTAGTGACATATCCAAGGTGTAAAGTGGATGAATAATTTAAAATATAATAAAAGTTAACACTATCAAACATCAGCATGAGAAAGACAAAAATGTGACTAGTATAGAAGTTCCATGAGGCTCCTTCCATGAACAGATCCCTCTCCATCCTCCTGTTGCTTTTCTTCAATGGTTTGCCATCCACATCATGTCTAAGACAAGAATTTTGAAAATTTGTCTGTTATTTTTTTCATTTTATATGAATGAATATATGGGACATACTATTTTGTATTTTTTATGCCTTGCTCTGAGTGTTCTTTGGAAGGACTGGTGCTAAAGCTGAAACTCCAGTACTTTGGCCACCTCATGCGAAGAGTTGACTCATTGGAAAAGACTCTGATGCTGGCAGGGATTGGGGGCAGGAGGAAAAGGGGATGACAGAGGATGAAATGGCTGGCTGGCATCACTGACTCGATGGACGTGAGCTTGAGTGAACTCCGGGAGATGTTGATGGACACGGAGGCCTGGCATGCTGCGATTCATGGGGTCACAAAGAGTCGGACACGACTGAATGACTGAACTGAACTGAACTGATGCCTTTGAGAATCACCATGTACATCAGTGAATCATTCTTTTTATTGCTGCATTACCTGTCTTTGTATAAATGCATAACAATGTACCTATTATACTCTTGATAGGCATTGAATTGTTCCCATGTTAGCTATTAAAGATAATGCAGATAGGAACATGTTTCCTATAGCACATAAACATATTTGTCCAAGGAATGTGCATAGGTGTGGAATTTTAAAATTATGATTAAACTCATTTTTATATTTATATTTCAAAATAATTTTCTAAGTGTATAATACCAATTTATATTATTATAAATAGTGAATGATAGCTCCTGTTGTCCTACAACTTGTTCAGCCTATATTCTTACCACATTTGTTTACTTATTGCCAATATATTGGCTATCCTTGTGATTTTAATTCACATTTATTCAATACTTAATGAAGTTGATCATTGCTTTCATATATACATATATATATGAAACATATGTAACATATAAAACTATATATGTAACATATATATTATGGAATTGGAAGTGAAAGTTGCTCAGTAGTGTCTGACTCTTTGCGAACCCATGGACTATACAGTCCATGGAATTCTCCAGGCCAGAATACTGGAGTGGGTAGCCTTTCCCTTGTCCAGGGGATCTTTCCAACCCAGGGATTAAAACCAGGTCTCCTGCATTGCAGGCAGATTCTTTACCAGCTGAGCCACAGGGGAAGCCCACATATATATTATATATACCCATTAATTTGTTTCTTCCTTCAAAGGCATTCTTACATTATCTCTCTTTTTTTTAAACTTCCATATAAAATCCCTGTATATA
This sequence comes from Bubalus kerabau, assembly GCF_029407905.1. NCBI lineage: Eukaryota > Metazoa > Chordata > Mammalia > Artiodactyla > Bovidae > Bubalus > Bubalus kerabau. The sequence continues at coordinate 68,427,526 of NC_073633.1, forward strand.
ATCTGGCAAGTGATATTTGTAGATTATATAATTTCTAAAAATGTTCTTCCAGTTTGTGGTTTACTGCTTTATATTCATTATACTTTATTTTTGATGAAAAGCTATTTCTAATTTTAATATGGTCAAATTTAGTAATATTTAAAAATTTTTAAACTTTTTAAAGAAACCTTTTTCTCCCCTAAAAGCTTGGTGGTAGTGGTGGTGGTTTAGCCGCTACGTCTGACTCTAGTGACCCCATGGACTGTAACCAGCCAGGCTCCCCTATCCATGGGATTTCCCAAGCAAGAATATTAGAGTGGGTTTCCATTCCCTCTCTAGGGGACCTTCCCTATCCAGGGATTAAACCCAGGTCTCCTGCATTGCAGGCAGATTCTTTATCAACTGAGCCATCAAGGAAGTCCCTAAAAGCTTAAAGATATCTTATAATGATTATTTATCTTATAAAGTTATAAGATATCTTATAATTAATCTATTTTATGGCTTGAGGTGGAGACTTAATTAAGTTTTTTCTACAAAGATAGCTAATTTTCCTGGTAATTAATGTAACTGCCATTCTGACTATTACAGTATAATTAATTTTGCCCCTGTCTGTACTTTATATAAATGTAATAATGCATATATACTCTTCTGGATCTTTTGCTTAATATTATGTGTATGCTAATGGTTCATATTGCTACGTGATGTTAGAAGTAATTTATTTTTGTTACTGTACAGTATTTTATAGTGTGAATATACCACACTTATTTTATCAATCCTCTGCTTTACAGATATTTGTGCAGTTTACAATTTGAAAATATTGTATGTAATGTAAGCTATGAACATTCTAGTCCATGGGTTTGATTTAAAAAGCTGCAGTTTTCTGATTTGTGTATGTCTGCTCTGATGTAAGAATGAATTTAAAAGGTCTTAAAGTTTGTATACTTCCAGATTTAGTCTGCATTCTAAGCTATCAAGTGGTTGTATCAATTTATACCCCACATCATCAGTGTAAGAGAGTTCTGACTTCTTCACACCTTTGTTGTATCTATGCTTGGCCTCTCTCTCATTTTGACTAATTTGCCTCTTAAATATTTGTTTCACAGTATGATTTTAACTAACATTTTTCTAATAACATGTGAAAGCAATAGAAGTCAAGATCATAAGGACACTGTTGATATATGCTAAACACATGAAATACATTAGCTTCTCAGGATAAAGACTAGAGTAGAGAGGGTAGAAAAGTGAGTCTGGAGCGGCAAGTAGAAAATATCTGGCACAAGAGTTCTAGTAAGTAGCTGGGATATTATTCTGGAGCTTAGAGAAATGGTCAGGACCAAAAATACAAATTTGCTAAGTGTAAGTATACTAATTGTATTTGAATCCATAGAACTCAATGCAGTATTAGTTTATGATTATAGACAAAGGAAAAAAAGAGATCAAGGAGGACATTCTTCTGCTACTGTTAATGTGCAGAGGTCTGGGACAAGAGACATTCATAAAGAAAAAAAACAAAACAGACATTGTTCAGTTCAGTTCAGTTGCTCAGTCATGTCCGACTCTTTGTGACCCCAAGAACCACAGCACGCCAGGCCTCCCTGTCCATCACCAACTCCCAGAGTCCATCCAAACCCATGTCCATTGAGTCAGTGATGCCATCCATCCATCTCATCCTCTGTCATCCCCTTCTCCTCCTGCCCCCAATCTTTCCCAGCATCAGGGTCTTTTTAAATGAGTCAGCTCTTCGTATCAGGTGGCCAAAGTATTGGAGTTTCAGCTTCAACATCAGTCCTTCCAATGAACACCCAGGACTGATCTTTAGGATGGACTGATTGGATCTCCTTGCAGTCTAAGGGACTCTCAAGAGTCTTCTCTATGGGTAAAATCAGAATATTGAGTCCTGGAATCCAAGTAAAGAAATTGTTTCAAGGAAGAAGAAGTGACTAAATGTGCCAAATGATTTTGATAAAGTACATAGATCAAAGTCTAAAAATTTGCTGTTGTATATGGTAAGATAGAGTCATTTTGAGTATGACAAGAACTGTTTCAGTGGAATAGTAACAAAGAAAAACTAAATGAATTAATTTAATAAAGTTAACATATATTGACAAGTTAGAGATATTTTAAAATAAATAGTAACAGAAAAATGACCATATGCAATTCTGTGCATTTTCTCCTCTAAATGTAAGGACCTTCTTCCTGTTTTAATGTGTTGAATTTTATGACTTTGGGTATACTTTTTTTTATAACTTTTGGGTATATTTTTCTAATGAAAATTATTGACATGTTTGTCTTCATAAAAGATAAGAAAAATTGTATTAAATATTAAATATTTCTGAGACAAAACACAAATAATACCCATACAAAATGAATAATTCAACTCAGCTCTTCCTGGGTTTTTTAAAGTGTAAACAATATGTAATACAAAATCTATTATTGAGTGACTGCTACATGAATTATGAATAAAAATAATTTATAGCAATTGTCACTATACAATGTTCACCATAAATCTACCAACAAAGTTCTCTTAGAATTGTCTTCCATATATACATCCTTTTATTATGACATGGTGAGATATTGTCAGAATTTATTTGATACAGTGTTTAGAATTTCTTGGTAATTTTTATGGATTGTGATATGACAGTATATGTGCTTGAAATTAACACTATTTACTATTTACTTGATAGATTAATAACCCCTCTGTAACATCTGTGCTCCATTTTATGCTGAAAATTCATGAAGCGTCTATGACAAAGATACTAATACTGATAGGACAATATTGAAAATATTTTGACAGAAGTAAAAAATAATTATGTTGCCCTCATGTTTAAAAAAAATTATAGTTGCATTTGTGCAATTTTGTGGATAGTTTAAGAAGTTAATGTGTACCTGACATACAATCATTTTGCTTCTTGGTCATAATTTGGTTAATTGATTGAGCTCTGTATTGTTCACTGGAGATCACAGATACTTCATAAGTGAAGGTAAATGAACTGGAGATCACACATTTTAGGGTTTGCAAAGTATCATCTAATAACTGTTTTCTTTGGGTACCTTATATACACTGTGTGCTACTACTTAAGCCATAACCTGGTTCTCACTCTGTTCCTCGTGCTTTTTAAAATTTTTATCTTTATTATATTTTTGTTTTTCCTTGCTTGACTTGGCAGAAGTGAAAATAAATGTTCATGGTGGTAGCTGACAATGTAGCCCTTATTTTTCACTGTGAACACTTTCAAAATAGGAGAAAGCTTATGCTGAAATGAAAGGAATATTTTGTTACAGTACTTGAGTACTCTCAGAAGATTTTTATAAAAAGGACAAACATCTCTAATTATCTGTATCTATGCAGAATTGTTTTTCTGAGGAATTACATATAGACACTTCTGAAAGAATTCTTTTATGGAATTTGTCCTTAAAATGCCTTCAGTTATTGTAAGACATGTTTGTCTGGCTTCCTTCCAGGGATGTTTTCTTTTAAAGTAAATGTAAATCTGATTGTAAACCTCTACTTTCAAAGAAACTAAAATAACCTGTTTCTGCCATTTAGCTTTGGTGCCCTTCCTGTAAATGTTCAGTATTTTGAAGTAAAAAGGATATCAAAAAAATATCTTCAGGAGCTTCTTACATTATTTTAAAATCTCTTCCATTGATCTTTTAGTGATCACTTAAAGATTTATTTTCTAATAGATTTTAAAAATCTTGTTATGGATATTTATATGTCAACTTTTTCTCCTTTAAAAAGCTTTGATGTTATCCCTTGGTGCATTATCATCAAATTGAATGCCTAGAAAAGCATTCATTTTTCAGTTATTCACTTGTGAATTAAACATGTGTTAACACAATGTTTTGTGTATTGTGTTTAGTCATCTCCTGTGTTTTCACAGGTTTTGCATGACTATCATAAAAGTTTTTGCATAAGAGTTGAATGTGTATATTATATTTATTTTATTCTCTGTAATCAAGCCCATATAGCACTTTGCATTATAATATTACAGTACACTTGGGCAATGATGGGGCTTCCCTGGTGGCTCAGACAGTAAAGCGTCTGCCTGCAATGTGGGAGACCCGGGTTCAATTCCTGGGTCGGGAAGATCCCCTGGAGAAGGCAATCCACTCCAGCACTCTTGCCTGGAAAATCCCATGGATGGAAGAGCCTGATAGGCTACAGTCCATGGGGTCGCAAAGAGTCGGACATGACTGAGCGACTTCACTTTAGGCAATGATAATATTAGTACACTGTAGTGACCACATAAGGTTGCTTCAAGCAAACAGGCTGGGGGCTTTAGGCCACCAGAGTTGAGTGTATCAATTATTACTATCTTGGGCCAGACACTGCTGTGCATACTGGAAACATGGTGGTGAACAGCAGAGGCCAAGGCCCTGTCTTTGTTGTGTTTACATTTTAAACGTGGATAATATACTTCCAACAAATACATAATACCTCTATAGAGGGCAAATAGGGAAAAGAGATAAGGAGTTGATGAGTTAATGAGATAAGGGAGTACCATTTTAGGTAGGGTTATCTGAAAAGTTGGCAACCCACTCCAGTGTTCTTCCCTGGAGAATCCCATGGATGGAGAAGCCTGGTAGGCTGCAGTCCATGGGGTCGCACAGAGTCGGACACAACTGAAGCGATGCAGCAAGAGCAATCTGAAAAGTTTCTCTGTGAAGATGGTTTTTTTGTTGTTATTGCCCAGCTTTTCTCTAGTTATAGAGAGTGGGGGCTACTCTCTAGTTGTGGGGTGGGGGCTTCTCGTTGCAGTGGCTTCTCTTGTTGCAGAGCATGGGTTCTGGGGCACACCAGCTTCAGAAGTTGTGGCTTGTGGGCTCAGAAGTTGTGGTTTCCAGGCTCTAGAACATAGGTTCAGTATTTGTGGCACACGAGCTTAGTTGCTCTGTGGCATGTAGCATCTTTCCGGATCAGGGATCAAACCCATGTCTCCTGCATTGGCAGGTGGATTCTATACCACTGAGCCATCAGGGAAGCCTGATGATGGCTTTTGAAAAGTTCAAGAATTAAACTAAGGGAAGTAATGAACTTTGGGGAAATGTGAGAGAAGAACATTCCAGTCAGAAAGAACATGAATACAAAAGTTAGAGTGTTAACAGAGAATTTTGAGAAATGTAGAGAAGATCAGGGAAGCTAAAGTGGATTGGACGAGGCAAGAGTGGGAAAAGTGGGAGTTAGAGCAGGAGGCAATGACATGAACATGTGGCACCTTCTAAGACATGACCAGAAGTTAGGGTTTTATTTTGAGTGACATGGGAAATGATTATTACAAGATTTTGAGCAGAAGAGTTAGATGATTTGATTTATATTTTAAAGGAACCATTTTAGCTTTTATAGGATGAATAGAAGGCAGGGAGATGACAAATTTGAGAGACTAGTTAGGAAGTTACAGCAATAGTTGAAAGAAGAGATCATGGTGACTTGATCTTGGAGTCTAGGGTTTAAGTGGTAGAGGGAGCAAAATGTGATCAGATTCTGGATATATTTTGAAGACTGAACCAGTGAGATTTTATGATAAATAGGTTGATACATTTTTATATATGAGAAAACAAATGCTTATCAAAGTTAACCAGAAGCAAAGGAATGAAAAATACAAAATTAAAAATAATGGCCATATTCTACTTTTTTCTTTGTATAGAAGGCTCATGTTTTAACCTTGTGGTCTAGTGGTTAGAATTCAGTGCTTTCACTTCCATGGCCTGGGTTCAATTCCTGATCAGGAAACCGAGATCTCTCAAGCTGTGTAGTGCAGCCAAAATTATTTAAAAATAAATTTTAAAATGAAATTAAGGTTTAAAACAGGTAAATATTATTTCTTTATATGTCTTAAAACTTAGGCAAACATTATGTCTTTATATGTATAAAATAACACATTGAATTTGATATTTTAAAGTTGAATACCTTTGCCATGGTTTTTCAAGCTAATATGTAACCCTTGCAAAATTGAGGGAATTAGAAAGTGGATATGGAGGGCAGAAGGCAATTATCTAGCACATCTCACCCCTATTTCTTTCATTATATGCACATCCTTAACTTACTCTGATACAAAATTTACATACCCAACACAGGAAGCAATATAAAGTCATGTCAATTACCATATCATCATGTAGTGATATCAATTTTGTCCTACACTGTCTAAAACTGAAAAGCTTAGCTGCCACATTTATATAATGGAAAAACCAAGGATCATAAAACAATCAAAATAAACTATAGCTGCTGCTACACAGACCATTGCTACCATTTCTGTAGCTAGTGAGAGGTACTCCTCCTCAATAATAATACCTATACTCTTCCAACACTCATTCCATATTGCCCATCCCATCTCCCAGCATACCAGTTGAACAGTGATACATACCTGTTAGATGACACAGTGCTTCAGTCCTACAGGACCTGAGTGCTTGATGGCCTTATCTTTATGAGGTTGCTGCAGTTTCCCATTTATTTTGACTGTTGAGAAAGGAAGTACTATCAATTCCCTGGGATCCAAACAGTGTTCCTTGTGTTCATTACACAGCATCAATACAGTTGGCTCTAAGTAATCTTGATCAACCACTCTGATCAGTCAAATGACTTCCTTCTCTGAATGTTGGTTTACTTTATGAATTAAAATGGCCAGTAATGGCTGCAGGATCCAAATCCCTTGAACCATGATAGTGTTTGGTAAAAACATTCTTCCTTTGGGCTTTAGGATCTATAAATCCATTGAGCTCAAAGTTGTAGAGACAGGAATCAGATTCTTCCACTGGATTAACAGGAATAATAGGAAGAAAAATCAGTTCTTTTGGTACCTAGGCTTCTAAGGAGAAAATAGAACGATATTATGACTCCTATCTTAAATGGTACATTGTATCCTATAAAACAGCACCACAAACCTGTAGAGTTATGTATATGCTAATGCTATAAGTGAACTTTCAATAGTACATCATTTCCCTCTTTCATCAAACAAAAAACTCAAACAATGGAATATGCTTTAAAAACAATGAATTCTGTGGCTATTAACTTGTTGCTTTTTTTTTCTCCTTAAAATCCATCCGTTAGCTAATATATCATTAGTGAGAGTCAAAGCATACCCAATTTCCAATCAACCTTTGTATATCCAACTTCTAAAATTAAATGTGCTATGCTATTTGCCCAGAGAAGGCAATGGCACCCCACTCCAGTACTCTTGCCTGGAGAATCCCATGGATGGAGGAGCCTGGTAGGCTGTAGTCCATGGAGTCGCTAAGAGTCGGACATGACTGAGGGACTTCCCTTTCACTTTTCACTTTCATGCATTGGAGAAGGAAATGGCAACCCACTCCAGTGTTCTTGCCTGGAGAATCCCAGGGAAGGGGGAGCCTGGTGGGCTTCCGTTTATGGGGTCGCACAGAGTCGAACACGACTGAAGTGACTTAGCAGCAGCAGTAGCAGTATGCTATTTGCCACAAGATGTGCTTTTACCTCTCTAATTAATAGTGAACATGGTCTGTGTAACTAGCAATGACATATAACAAGAGTGAATTTGTTTTTGGTCTATCGCTTTACAACTTAAATCATTTGGCGCAAGTACATTAGCATGAAAGTCACTAGAGGAGGGAACTTTAAGTCAATTACTATAAAATCTTTAGTTATTAAGTAACTAAGGGAGCTAAGGGAGGTTTTATTTTTTTCTTTGAGAAAAGTTAAGAAGGAAAACTGGAGCATACATCTAATTCTGTGCAGGAATAGAATATGAATGTTTAGAACACATCAATGAGCCTTATGCTCAGTTTCACTGTATCTTAGAAGTTGAGTTCTTCTAACTTCCTTTAACTTCCTCTTTTATAGTCTGAGAAGACCCTAGTATTATTAATGCAGGTTTTGACTGCAAAGATAATAATGAGACACTTTCCTGTCCATGATGGAATTATCTGAATGACATTCTTTATACTCATCTATAAATTTTTTTGTTGTTGACGGGCATTAAAAATGACAGTATTTTCCTGGAGTGATTTGCAGAATCTTACTATAAGCACCAAACATCAAGAAATGCCAGTGAAAAGTTTAGGAAACTAAACCACACAGAGCTAGGCCTCTGTATGAATTGAAGTAGTCCTATCATAAATAATTTATATCCCAACATACTGAAATCAAAAGGTGTTACTTGAATCTTTGTGTTTTATAGGTTTCACAAGGACAAAAATATAGTGTTAATATATTTACAAACCACCATTAAGTTGCAGATAAAGTAAAGAATATCAGTTAAATTTTAAAAACATATAAAAATGTATTTTTAATATAAATATTTTCAAAATGTATTTTTGGGACATACTTATACTAAAAATAATTGTTTTTATTTGAAATGCACTTTTACCTGATGTCCTGTATTTTTATTTGCAAAACCTGGCAAGTCTCTGTCCCTTCTACCAAGTTTTTTTGGGAAAATTCTTTTTATGATCTACTGAACCCTTGGATTTTATTGTTCTGATTGGGGTTTTGCATTGAAGAGACTAAATAATTAGTAAAAGAGGATACCTTCACTATAGAATAGAAAGAATGTGAGAGTCCTTTCTGAAGGGCAGAATAGATGTGAGGAGGTGTTGGAGTAAGAGGAGTGGGGTAGAAATAGAGAGTAATTTTGAGAAGAAGAGAGTTTAGGGAGTAGGTTCCATGTAATGAGAGCAATTTAGACTAGATTAGATACGATTTTTGGAAAGTTTTGCTCTTTTTAATATAACATAATTTCTCTTTTGGTTTCTTGTCAGTAGGCTCCAAGAACTACATTGCATTATTACGTTGTTGTTTTTCTGTTTGTTTGATTTATTTTCTGGTGTGAGGGTAAGGTGTTGATGTTAGTTTCTTTAAGTTTTGGTATATGGCTGGCATTGGCCAACCAATGGGCTAGTTTCAATTAGGTCACATCAAAGTTCAGTACATATTATTAATTCTCAAATCGTGGGGACTGTCTGTCAAAAGGCAAAAATGCTTCTATGGAGGTTTCAAAAAATTGGAAAATAGCAATTTAATATCGACCTAAAAACATCTATTTCAGCTTTATTGACTATGCCAAAGCCTTTGACTATGTGGATCACAATAAACTGTGGAAAATTCTGAAAGAGATGGGAATACCAGACCACCTGACCTGCATCTTGAGAAACCTGTATGCAGGTCAGGAAGCAGTAGTTAGAACTGGACATGGAACAACAGACTGGTTCCAAATAGGAAAAAGAGTATGTCAAGGCTGTATATTGTCACCCTGCTTATTTAACTTTATGCAGAGTACATCATGAGAATTGCTGGGTTGAATGAAGCACAAGCTGGAATCAAGATTGCCAGGAGAAATATCAATAACCTCGGCTACATAGATGACACCACCCTTATGGAAGAATGCAAAGAAGAACTAAAGAGCTCTTGATGAAAATGAAAGAGGAGAGTGAAAAAGTTGGCTTAAAACTCAACATTCAGAAAACTAAGATCATGGCATCTGGTCATGGGAAATAGATGGGGAAACAGTGGAAACAGTGGCTGACTTTATTTTTCTGGGCTCCAAAATCACTGAAGATGGTGATTGCAGCCATGAAATTAAAAGACACTTACTCCTTGGAAGGAAAGTTATGACCAACCTAGACAGCATATTAAAAAGCAGAGACATTACTTTGCTAGCAAGGGTTCATCTAATCAAGGCTATGGTTTTTCCAATGGTCATGTATAGATGTGAGAGTTGAACTATAAAGAAAGCTGAGCACTGAAGAATTGATGCTTTTGAACAGTGGTGTTGGAGAAGACTCTTGAGAGTCCCTTGGACTTCAAGGAGATCCAATCAGTCCATCCTAAAGGAGATCAGTCCTGGATGTTCATTGGAAGGACTGATGTTGAAGCTGAAACTCCAATACTTTGGCGACCTGATGTGAAGGGTTGACTCATTGGAAAAGACCCTGATGCTGGGAAGATTGAAGGCAGGAGGAGAAGGGGAAGACAGAGGATGACATGGTTGGATGGCATCACTGACTCAACGGACGTGAGTCTCGGTGAACTCCGGGAGTTGGTGATGGACAGGGAGGCCTGGCGTGCTGCAGTTCTTTGGGTAGCAAACAGTCAGACATGACTGAGCGACTGAACTGAATTGAACGGTTTGGAGTGGTTTGTGAAGTAAGGAAATTCTTTTTCATAACTGAAGCCATAAGGCAGACAAGTGTCAATTTCCAAATTAAGGAAGTCATTTCAGTGAAAGAGCCTTGTGGTGGTGTGTTTTGTCTAGTTCTTACAGACACACTTGTCAGTTCAGTCGTTCTGCTTCAGGGATTCCCATTAAATTCTTGAGTTATAGGCCCATGTCGGGCTGCCCTTAATTATAACAGCAAAATAAGCTGTAGTTAACAATGTTATTTAGTTCCCATTAGCATTTATATCACTACAGTAGAGTTTTGAATTCCTGCCTTGTGAGGACCCTTGAAGTTTCAAAGCAGATTGTAAACTAAGTAATAATAGTAGCCATTTCTCAGGCTGGCTGAATAAACAACATGCCTTTGCGGCTTAAACAATAGTGAAATTTGTGAAGATGAAGAATATATGGACTTAGCATCAAGAGGCCCAGTTTTAAAAGAGGGGGGGAAAATATCAAGGATAGGGACTTCCCCGGTGGTCCAGTGGTTAAGAATCCACTTTCCAGTGCAGGAAACACAGGTTCGATCCCATGCAGAAGATTCCACATGCTGCAGTGCAACAAAGCCTGTGTGCCCCAGCTACTAAAGACCATATTCTAGAGCCTGTGCTCCATGTGCAACAACAGAAACCACCACAATGAAAAGCCCAGGCATCTCAACTAGAGAGCAGCCTTTGCTCACTGCAACTGGAAAAAGCTCACGTGTAGCAATGAAGACCCAGAAAAGCCAAAAATAAACTTTAAAAAATCAAGAATAATATAATAAATATTCATATATCACACATCCACAATTTTTTGAAAAGTTTAGCATTGCTGCCTTAGATTTAACATTTTTTATAAACAATATAAAGTAGGTAGGGAAGCCCCTTGTACAGTGGTAAAGAAACTGCCTGCAATGCAGGAGACATAAAAGATGTGGGTTCAATCCCTGGGTCAAGAAATCGAAACCCTCTCCAGTATTCTTGCCTGGAAAATTCCATGGACAGAGGAGCCTGGTGGGCCCCAATCCATGGGGTAAAAGTAGACAAAGTATATACGTTTATAATGTTGAACTAACTTTGACTCCAGGTGTTTCTTGACTTCCTACTTTTGCATTCCAGTCCCCTATAATGAAAAGGACATCTTTTTTAGGTGTTAGTTCTAAAAGGTCTTGTAGGTCTTTATAGAACTGTTCAACTTCAGCCTCTTCAGGGTTACTTGTTGGGGCATAGGCTTGGATTACCGTGATATTGAATGGTTTGCCTTGGAAACGAACAGAGGTCATTCTGTTGTTTTTGAGACTGCATCCAAGTACTGCATTTTGGACTCTTTTGTTGACCATGATGGCCACTCCATTTATTCTAAGGGATTCCTGCCCGCAGTAGTAGGTATAATGGTCATCTGAGTTAAATTCACCCATTCCAGTCCATTTTAGTTCACTGATTCCTAGAATGTTGACACTCACTCTTGCCATCTCCTGTTTGACCACTTCCAATTTGCCTTGATTCACGGAGTTGACATTCCAGGTTCTTATACAATATTGCTCTTTATAGCATTGGACCTTGCTTCCATCAACAGTCATATCCACAACTGAGTGTTGTTTTTGCTTTGGCTCCATCCCTTCATTCTTTCTGGAGTTATTTCTCCACTGATCTCCAGTAGCATATTGGGCACCTACTGACCTGGGGAGTTCCCCTTTCAGTATCCTATCATTTTGCCTTTTCATACTGTTCATGGGGTTCTCAAGGCAAGAAAACTAAAGTGGTTTGCCATTCCCTTCTCCAGTAGACCACATTCTGTCAGACCTCTCCACCATGACCCTCCCATCTTGGGTGGCCCCACATGGCATGGCTTAGTTTCATTGAGTTAGACAAGGCTATGGTCTGTGTGATCAGATTGGCTAGTTTTCTGTGATTATGGTTTCAGTGTGTCTGCCCTCTGATGCCCTCTTGCAACACCTACCATCTTACTTGGGTTTCTCTTATGGTGGACATGAGGTATCTCTTCACGGCTGCTCCAGCAAAGCCCAGCCACTGCTCCTTACCTTGGATGAGGGGTACCTCCTCATGGTCGCCCCTCCTGACCTTGAACATGGAGTAGCTCCTCTGGCCCTACTTTGCCCGTGCAGCTGCCACTCTTTGGACGTGGGGTTGCTCCTCTTGGCCACCGCCCCTGAACTCGGACGTGGGGTAGCCCCTCTCAGCTGCTCCTGTGCCTATGCAGCCTGGCACTCTCAGTAGCCACCCCTGACCTTGGGCGAGGGGTAGCTCCTCTCAGCCACACTTCTGTGCGGTCCGTCTTAGCCAGCACGCTTCTGCGCAATCTGTCTCAGCCCATGTGCTTCTCATGATGCAGAGTCCATCATGAGAAATGTTGGGCTGGAGGAAGCACAAGCTGTTTAGTGGCCTGAGCAGTGGGAGCTGCAGTCTAGTCCCTAGTGGCAGGATGAGAGCTGCAGTCTTCAGAAGAGAACTGCTGAATGGGCACAGAGGGCACCTGCAGATATGTCTGCAACCTCAGGCCGAGTAGCAGTAAATGCTAGAGCAGTCCATTCACCCGAAAATTGCTCCTGGATCACAGCCTTTCCAGCAGCCTCCCGCTCTTCTGCATCTCTGTGGCAGCAGAGATCAGGCTGACCTTGGAGTACGGAATGAAGCAGGGCAAAGGCTAATAGAGTTTTGCAAAGAGAACGTACTGGTCATAGCAAACACCGTCTTCCAACAACCCAAAAGAAGACTTTACACAAGGACATCACCAGATGATCAACACTGAAATCAGATTGATTATATTCTTTGCAGCCAAAGATGGAGAAGCTCTATACAGTCAGCAAAAGCAAGACTGGGAGCTGACTGTGGCTCAGATCATGAATGCCTTACTGCCAAATTCAGACTTAAATTGAAGAAAGTGGGGAAAACCACTAGACCATTCAGGTATGACCTAAATCAAATCCCTTATGATTATACAGTGGAAGTGAGAAATAGATTTAAGGAAATAGATCTGATAGACAGAGTGCCTGATGAACTATGGACTGATGTTCATGACATTGTACAGGAGACAGGGATCAAGACCATCTCCATGGAAAAGAAATGCAAAAAAGCAAAATGGCTGTCTGGGGAGGCCTTACAAATAGCTGTGAAAAGAAGAGAAGTGAAAAGCAAAGGAGAAAAGGAAAGATATAAGCGTCTGAATGCAGAGTTCCAAAGAATAGCAAGGAGTGATAAGAAAGCCGTCCTCAGTGATCAATGCAAGAAATAGAGGAAAACAACAGAATGGGAAAGACTAGAGATATCTTCAAGAAAATTAGAGATAGCAAGGGAACTTTTCCTGCAAAGATGGGCTCAATAAAGGACAGAAATGTTATGGACCTAACAGAAGCAGAAGATATTAAGAAGAGGTGGCAAGATACATAGAAGAACCGTACAAAAAAGAGCTTCATGACCCAGATAATCACAATGGTGTGATCACTCACCTAGAGCCAGACATCCTGGAATGTGAAGTCAAGTGGGCATAAGAAAGCCTCACTATGAACAAAGCTAGTGGACGTGATGGAATTCCAGTTGAGCTATTATTACCAGTCCTGAAAGATGATGCTGTGAAAGTGCTGCACTCCATATGCCAGCAAATTTGGAAAACTCAGCAGTGGCCACAGGACTGGAAAAGGTCAGTTTTCATTCCAATCCAAAAAAAAGGCAATGCCAAAGAATGCTCAAACTACTGCACAATTGCACTCATCTCAAATGCTAGTAAAGTAATGCTCAAAATTCTGAAAGCCAGCCTTCAGCAGTATGTGAACCATTAACTTCCAGATGTTCAAGCTGGTTTGAGAAAAGGCAGAAGAACCAGAGATCAAATTGCCAACATCCCTGGATCATGGAAAAAGCAAGAGAGTTCCAGAAAAACATCTATTTCTGCTTTATTGACTATGCCAAAGCCTTTGACTGTGTGGATCACAATAAACTGTGGAAAATTCTGAAAGAGATGGGCATACCAGACCACCTGACCTGCCTCTTGAGAAACCTATATGCAGGTCAGGAAGCAACAGTTAGAACTGGACATGGAACAACAGACTGGTTCCAAATAGGAAAAGGAGTACGTCAAGGCTGTATATTGTCACCCTGCTTATTTAACTTATATGCAGAGTACATCATGAGAAACACTGGGCTGGAGGAAGCACAAGCTGGAATCAAGATTGCCAGGAGAAATATCAATAACCTCAGATATGCAGATGACACCACCCTTATGGCAGAAAGTGAAGAGGAACTCAAAAGCCTCTTGATGAAAGTGAAAGAGGAGGGTGAAAAAGTTGGCTTAAAGCTCAACATTCAGAAAACTAAGATCATGGCATCCGGTCCCATCACTTCATGGCAGATAGATGGAGAAACAGTGTCAGACTTTATTTTTTGGGGCTTCAAAATCACGGCAGATGGTGATTGCAGCCATGAAATTAAAAGACACTTACTCCTTGGAAGGAAAGTTATGACCAATCTAGATAGCATATTGAAAAGCAGAGATATTACTTTGCCAACAAAGGTCTGTCTAGTCAAGGCTATGGTTTTTCCCGTGGTCATATATGGATGTGAGTGGACTGTGAAGAAAGCTGAGTGCCAAAGAATTGATGCTTTTGAACTGTGGTGTTGGAGAAGACTGTTGAGAGTCCCTTGGACTGCAAGGAGATCCAACCAGTCCATCCTAAAGGAGATCAGTCCTGGGTGTTCATTGGGGGGACTGATGCTGAAGCTGAAACTCCAATACTTTGGCTACCTCATGCGAAGAGTTGACTCATTGGAAAAGACTCTGATGTTGGGAGGGATTGGGGACAGGAGGAAAAGGGGATGACAGAGGATGAGATGGCTAGATGGCATCACCGTGAGTTTGAGTGAACTCCGGAGTTGGTGATGGATAAGGAGGCCTGGCCTGCTGCAATTCATGGGCTCGCAAAGAGTCGGACACGACTGAATGACTGAACTGAACTGAACTTTGATTACCATTTCCCTAAGGGCTACCACCATAAAGGTTTTGGTCTATATCCTTCCAAACCACATTTTGCTCCTATATGTAATTAGTGACCTGGATAACCTTGAATACGTGGGATTTAATCATGAAGCAACTTCATGTGTCTCCCCTTTATACTGATACTGTGAATGTTTACTCTTCCCAAGTAATAGGCAGAATTTGAGTAGTCTGTGACATCATCTCTAACTGCCTTTGGCTAATCAAGAATCACGTGGTTGTTTAGAGTCATGAAATACTATCTCAATTTGGTTATTACATTTTCAGGTCTTCTTGGATCATTAGAGTTTCACGTAATAGTCAAAACTCTAAATTGATTTAATGCTGAAACTTCTTTCCACCTCTATCTTGGACCAAGTGCATGGGTAAAGTCTAAGGTTGAGATGGAACACATATGGTCTGCTGCTTCTATCCCTCTGCCTTGAATTTCTACAAGGTTTTCCGTGGCCCTTTAATCTTGTGTTTGAGGCTGGGTCCTGGCAGGGAACAGGTGACACATACAAAAGGAGTGATTACCAACAATTTAATGAAGAGAGTGTTTTAAAAGGAAAGGTGAAACACCTCATGGGTAGGAAGAGTGAAGGGCCACCACCATACTTGGTCACCCATTAATAGCTTAGGCCTGAGGTGGAGAAGTACACACACTGCCAAGCCACAGTGAAAGCAGAGAAGAAACTAAGAGAATAAATAAACCAAGTTTTGTTTCATCCCACTCTCCCCACCCCCCCAAATATCCTGTGGGTTTTTCCCTCTGACTGAAATCAGTCAACAGCCAAAGGCTTGAGGTAACTCATATTGGTGAGCCCTCAAGAGTATAAAGCAGGAGCAAATCTGTAACACCAAATCTCTCACGTTGAGTACTTTGATGGGTCTCCAAATGTTTTCTCTTTTCTTTCCTTCAGCCCCACCTAATTTGTGGGAAACTCCCATCTGCATTAAATAGGGAGAATGTCTTCTGATTAGAGCTTGTTGCTGTTTCTTTCTTAAATGCCTGTCTATCTAGCAATATGTCAGCTTTCCAATTCTAAATATGTTTATTCCTCCAGGAATGTTCTCTCTTCTGCATAACTGACATCCAGTACAAAGGGGTCACTCAGGTATTTGTGGTCCTGAAAGACATTGAGAGTCTGTATTA
Organism: Bubalus kerabau; assembly: GCF_029407905.1. Taxonomy (NCBI): domain Eukaryota; kingdom Metazoa; phylum Chordata; class Mammalia; order Artiodactyla; family Bovidae; genus Bubalus; species Bubalus kerabau. The sequence goes on from NC_073633.1 coordinate 68,443,759, forward strand.
AAATGGCATATTTTATCTTCAGCATGAGCTTCACATCAGGAGGTCCACTAGTCTCCATTCCTTTATGATTTTTCAGACTAGGTTCAGAAACTGATTCCAATCTTTAGGGGCACAAGTTAGTCTTGTTTGAATGTTTAACTTAAAGACTTACTCTGTTATCTTGTACTGTCTTCACAGTTCCATTTCAGTTTTTAAATTGCCTGTGAACATTTAGAGATCCTTGGTCTAAGTGTCACTTTTAAATAATCTAGTAATTCTTGTATAGAATTATCTAATATTTTACAAATGATGGATTATGATTTTTTATTATGAATTAAAATCACTGATACTTATTTTCTATGCAATTTGCAAGTTATAAAAGTGACTTGAAGAGATGATTTCATATTTGCTGCTGTTAGGCCTAATATATTTTATTGATTAGACTATTTTATGTTAAATGTTTGTCTTGAGATTCCACAGCACAAGGATAGTGTGTTTTGTCTCACACATGGATGTGGCACAGGAAGGAACTTCAGTGTTCTTGCTATGTACTTTATTTCTACCTATGGCCCCAGAAGGATGGCAAGCCTCCTTGCTTCCTTTATAGATCAGTAGGTAGATAGTCTTCCTAGTCTATATTTTGTGTAGAGAAGTGCTTTGGTATATCCTGGATTTAATCATACAAAGCAGATACTTAGCTCAGAGTCCTCTCTTATATGGAATTGGATTCTCTTCTAAATCATTGGTAAAACATTTTTGGTACCTAGATATTTTTCTTCTTAGTTTCAACTTAGTTCTATTATATAAACAGTTCCCCATATTTTATCTGATGTTTCTATATATTGGCACACATGTGTGGTGGGGACATATCAGCTTAGTCTTACTTATTGACTGGACATAAATTTGGTTTAAAAAGGAATTTTTATGAAAAATGGGCATTTTCATTTCTATGTAATTTTAGCACCTGTAATTTCAGTAATGCAGTACAATATGCATAGCATAATTTCTAACTCAGTTTAATCCATTACATAATAGCTCTAAAATTTATAAAGATAATACAAATATATATCAAGGAAGGACTTTTTTTATCTGCATGTAGAGTCAATCACAAAATGTAATATTTCTAGATTTATTATAGTTTACAAGTACAGTTATATCCTACTGTAAGTAGTGATTGAAAAGATCAATTATTTCCATTACCTAGAACAAAAATTAAAGATAAGGAAAACATGACAGTTCATATTTTGTTTTGATGTAAGATAATTATTTAGTTCTTTCAAAAACTGAGAAAATGTAGTGAAACTTTTATGTACAGTATTTGTTTTTTCTCACCTATCAATATTTGTTTATGTGATTTCAAGCACATTAGCATCAAGTCTTGGAAGTGAATAAGCAGTGAAGTTTGCCAAGAATTTATAAAGAGACTAATACGATAAATTTGAAAACTACTTGTGGTTTATCATCTAAAATCTCAAAAATTCACATTAGACAGGAAAATATAAAAGTAAGAACTGTTACATGACTTAGTAAATAATGCATAGTATTTTTTACTGGTCTAAAGCCTGTGAGTAAGATCATTACTTAGCAATAAACCAGATAGTCATGGTGTTGAACATAAAGATTTACATCATTTTCTGATCCATGTCTTGATTAACATCTTAGTTTTGGAGAGAGCTTAATAGAATATCAATGAGAATTAAGTTGTTATAGGGATGTAATGTAATAGCTCACTATTTGTAAGAAATGGGAAAACGGCTTCTGTTGCCAAATGTGACCTTTTTTCTCTGTCTGAAGGTCAAATGAGGCTTTACTTCATAAAATATTATTAAGATATAGAAAGAAATGTTTTTCTTGAGAACTTTCTGCTTTATATTTATGGTAATAGCTTTTTGAAATTGAAGGCAGTGTCTGATAGCTTGCTATGTTAGGATGATTAAACAATTATATTTGCACCTGTTAATTCTTTAGCACATATTATTTTTCTGAGACATGAAGGAAAGTGTTCCTTTTGAGGTGTGTGTGAGGAAATGGGTGGATGGTACTTAGGATGAAGAAGATAGATTTATCATGGTATAGATTTTCTTCTTGTCCTGAAACAGACCTGTGAATTAGAGGTAAATAAATGAGGATGATAAAGTTTGGTTCTTATTTTGTCACCTTCTACTATATCTTCAAATCATTTTATTTTGGGTTACTCCACAAAATGACAGCAAAATCAATCTTTCAGATTTGCCTTTTGTGTTGTACAACTTTTGTAATGATCCTTTAGTAATCTCCTTAGTTGAATATTCATTCTTTTTCAATGGAGGGGAAATAATCTCTAGCCTTGGTTTCATTGACTCCTACTATCTTGAAGTTTATTTTTCTTACTCTGAATTCTCATACTCTGTCTTCAATTGTTAGTTTAACTGTTGAGTTAGCACTCAATCTAAATCAACAATAAGATATTACCTTTTTGTATGTAATTAACCAGTCTTTTAGACTGCAAGAGAAAATTAGATTATCTTAGTAGATTCAGGGAAATAATTTGTCAAGATTCAGCAATATTTATGATGAAAACATTCAGAAAACTAGGAATATGGTAAATAATCTTTAACTTGATACAAGTCAAACATACCTCTCTCTTATAACTCATAAATCAGTCTAAAAATTAATAAAAATAAAACAATACTCTTTAATAAAAACATGCTGTAAAGCTCATATGTAATATGAATCAATAACTTAAATTATTCACGTATTGGGTTGGCCAAAAATGTCCTTTGGTTTTAAGGTAAAAATAAAAGACACAATTTTCATTTTCACCAAGAACTGTATTGAACAATGTATTCTTCATTTTGTTCCACTACCTTTTGCCATTTTTCAGGTAATTTGATAATTCTGTCTTGCCAAAACATTTTTTTTTTAAAGCAAAGAACTATTCTAGGTGCCTTTTACAGTTTTTCACAGAATTGAAATTTTTTTCCATTAAAAGAATTTTGTAAAGACTGAAATAAATGGACATCTGAAAGTGCAATGTCTGATGAATATGGTGAATGAATCAGAACTTCCCAGCCAAGCTGTAACAGTCTTTGATTGGTCATCAGAAAAATGCCATCTTGTATTATTCTTATGGAAGATTAAGCATTTTCTGTTGACTAATTGCAGATGCTTTTCATTGAGTGCTGCTTTCAGGTGGTCTCATTGGGAACAATACTTGTTGGAATTAATCATCTGGTTTTCCAGAAGAAGCTCATAATAGAGGACTCTCTTCCAATCCCACCATATACACAACATCACCTTCTTTGGTTGAAGATCAGACTTTAGTGTGGTTGTTGGTGGTTCATTTTGCTTGTCCCACAATCTCTTACACTCCATGTTATTGTACAGTATCTACTTTCCATCACCTGTCACAATTTGTTTTTAAAATGGAATGGTTTTGTTTTGTTTAAGTAGAGAATCACATGCAGTAATATGGTCAAGAAGGTTTTTTCCTCTTAACTAATGTGGGACCCAAACATCAAAGCAATTAACATAACTAAGCTGGTGCAAAAAAGTTTCAGCACCTGGTTTGGATATTTTGAGTGTGTAGGTTATCTCCCATGTGGTATGATGTTGATCTCAATAAATGTTTTGATTTGATCGCTATCAACTGGTCTACCCTACTGTGAAGCGTCAGCTGGCAAGAACCTTCACAAACCACTTTAGACATGTTCGATCAGTCATAGCACCTTCTACATGTATTGCAAAAATCTGTTTTTGTGATTCACTTGTGTTTACCTTTCTTGAAATAATAAAGCATATTAAGCCAAAAATGTTCCTTTTTTTTCCATCTTCAGTATTAAAATGGCTACACAAAAATTCACCAATTTTGGTAAGTTTTTTAAAATGCATGCTGATATGACAGCTGTCATAATACAGTCTAACAAAATTGTTTCAAATTAAGCTTTTAAATTTTTTTTTAAAAATTTATTTGACCACACCACTCATCGTGTGAGATCTTAGTTCCCCTACCAGGGATCAAACTCATGTCCCTTGCATTGGGAGTGTAAAGTCTTAACCACTGGACACAGGGAAGTCCCTCAAATGAAGTTAAAGATGACTAAACACTGGTATGGAAAAAAACCTAGGGAGCCTTTTGACTAACCCAATATAATTTAAGATTTTACTAGATAATCTTAAATTATACCATATTAAAAAGGTAGAATGAATCAGTTGAAGTTGAATAATTCACTCCTAGATAACTTGTCAAAAAATTCTCCAGAAAAATTTTAAAATACTTCAGACTGAATGATAATGAGAGCATCACATATCAAAATTTCTGTTGGATGCAGTTACATCAATCATCAGAGGAACATTTATAGCCATATGTATACCTCACAGAATGTCTCTTCTCATCAATAATACAAATGTAAAAAATAAAAGAGTTCTGTCTAAAGGAAAGACCACTCAAAAGTGTGCATATAGTACATCAATAAAATGTAAAAATAGAGTCCAGAAACATAACACCTATATATAATGGTTATCCTTGGTTCAATTTCATTTCAAAAACTGTGGGTATATTGTGGAAGTCCTTTTTTCTCTACAGATTTGATTTTTCCATCAACTTCAGTTCTGAAAATAGAGAGATTCTCTTCAAATTTAATTCAACCTTTAAGTAAACCAATTATTTGTTCTTCCAGAAATATACTGAAAAAAACTTGAGAAATTTTCTCTCTCATCAAGATGAGTCTAGATTATGTCTCTTTTATTATAATTTTATAAATTGCTGACTACTTAAGTGACTACCCTTTTATTCAAATTAAAGTTAGATGGAACTATACTTTCAGAAAACTTTTAGGTTAATATTACTTATACATTAATCTTATGTGTGAGTTTTTTATATTTTAATTTTAATTTCAATTACTACTTCTTTACGATATCATTTATTGGAGTATTATATGTATGATCTTAAAAGATGATGCCTTTAAAGTGCAATTCATCCTAAAAGATAAATTGTTAAAGTGCTGCACTCAATATGCCAGCAAATTTGGAAAAGTCAGCAGTGGCCACAGGACTGGAAAAGGTCAGTTTTCATTCTAATTCCAAAGAAAGGCAATGCCAAAGAATGTTCACACTACCACACAATTGTACTCATTTCACATGCTAGCAAAGTAATGCTCAAAATTCTCCAAGCTAGGCTTCAACAGTATGTGAACTGAGAATTTCCAGATGTTCAAGCTGCCTAGTGGCTCAGAGGGTAAAGCCTCTGCCTGCAAAGCAGAAGACCTGCGTTCGATCCCTGGGTCAGGAAGATCCCCTGGAGAAGGAAATGGCAACCCATTCCAGTATTCTTGCCTGGAGAATTGCATGGACGGAGGAGCCTGGTAGGCTACAGTTCACGGGTTGCTGGTCGGACATGACTGAGCGACTTCACTTTCACTTTCTCTTTTTCAGAGGAACCAGAGATCAAATTGCCAATATCCGTTGGATCAAAGAAAAAGCAAGGGAGTTCCTGAAAAATATCTACTTCTGCTTTATTGACTACACCAAAGCCTTTGACTGGGTGGATCACAATAAACTGTGGAAAATTCTGAAAGAGATGGGAATATCAGATCACCTTACCTGCCTTCTGAGAAACTTGCATGCAGGTCGCCAAAGCCATTGACTGTGTGGATCAAAACAAGCTGTGGAAAATTCTTAAAGAGATGGGAATACCAGACCACCTTACCTGCCTCCTGAAAAACCTGAATGTAGGTCAAGAAGCAGCAGTTAGAACTGGGCATGGAACAATGCACTGATTAAAACCTGGGAAAGGAGTGCATCAAGGCTATATATTGTCACCCTGCTTATGTAACTTATATGCAGAGTATATCATCCAAAATGTCAGGCTGGATGAAGCACAATCTGGAATCAAGAATGCTGGGAGAAATATCAATAACCTCGGATATGCAGATAATACCACCCTTATGGCAGAAAGTGAAGAGGAACTAAAGAGCCTGTTGGTGAAAGTGAAAGAGAAGAGTGAAAAAGCTGGCTTAAAACTCAACATTCAAAAACTAAGATGGCATCTGGTCCCATCACTTCATGGCAAACAGATGGGGAAACAATGGAAATTGACAAACTTTATTTTCCTGGGCTCCAAAATCACTGCAAATGGTGACTGCAGGCATGAAATTAAAAGACACTTCCTCCTTGGAAGAAAAGTTTTGACAATCCTAGACAGCATATTAAAAAGCAGAGATATCACTTTGCCGACAAAGGTCCATCTAGTCAAAGCTATGGTTTTTCCAGTAGTCATGTATGGATGTGAGAACCAAAGAATTGATGCTTTTGCGCTGTGGTGCTGGAGAAGACTCTTGAGAGTCCCTTGGACTGCAAGGAGATGCAACCAGTCCATCCTAAAGGAAAGAAGTCCTGAATATTCATTGGAAGGAGTGATGCACAAGCTGAAGCTCTAATACTTTTGCCACCCAAGGTGAAGAGCCAACTCATTAAAGACCCTGAGGCTGGAAAGGATTGAAGGCAGGAGGCGAAGGATACAACAGAGGACAAGATGGTTGGATGGCATCACCGACTCAATGGACATGAGTTTCAGCAAGCTTTGGGAGATGGTGAAGGCCAGGGAAGCATGGCTGCAGTCCATGGGGTCACAAAGAGTCGGACATGACTGAGCGACTAAACAACAGCAACGTATATATGGTTTATCAATAAGTAAAAGTGCAAAGATAATTTTTGGTTTCATTAGCTATTTACTGTAAATAAATGACAAATGTAAAAGCAACTTGATTTTTATTGATACTTTAATAATGATTAGTTTTAAAAATACAGTAATGAAAATTCCACATATCATAACTACAGGATACACTCAAATAGAATGCATTTATAGAGGACAATTTATAGATCTCTATTAAAAAGAATAAATGATAAAATTTATTAGTTACATGTCTCACCCAAGAAAGTAAAAAATGGGTGCAAACCTGAAATAAATGAGGGGAAAGAATGTAAAGATAAGAGGTGTAATCAGTCAGCTATAGAGCAAAAGATTCATGAGAAGACTGAGACAAAAGTTGTTTCTTATAGAAGACTAAAAGATAAAAGTTAATTGACACTTCCTTTTATAACCAGAGGAAGATACATATGATATTAGGAAAGATAAGAAGAAGCTAACCATACAAATAGCAGATTTAAAATATATACTATAAGCATAATTATAATTCATTTACATAAATTTAAATACCTAGAAACAGTAAATAATAAATTCAGAGATACTGGGGAAAGATTATTGAATGAAAAAAGTATTAAAAATATGAGATTTATGGTACAACTTTAGTTACATTAGAAACATACACCTGAAGCCCCATTATATATAAGATTATACACATTTGTTATTTTTTAAATTACATTTATTGAGTTATAATTCATAAACAGTATAAATCACCCATTTTAAGTGTACAGTTTGTACTCTACTGTAAACTCTAGAAATTATTCATCTTATAAATTCTTTGCTGGTGCCAGCTGCTTGCAGTCTTACCACATGCATACAATTTATGGTCTGGAACAGATTCAGGGCTTTCAATTCACCAATTTCTGGAACTATTGTTGCTGATTTCCCTTCCTTTCTCCACCCCATAAATTCCAGCCACCTTAGTCTCTCCCCCATCCTCGTCTAATCTCTGCTCAAGCTCCCTGTCTTTCTTTCACAGACCAGAATGGTCTTCCATGCGGAAAACAAGGATGATCATGAACTCACTTCATTTGTTTCTTTCTCTCAGGAAGCACTGCCCTGCAATAACTACAGTCAAATTATGTTGTTTAGTATATTTCTGTGTCATTTCTAATTGTTTATGGCATGGGGGCAAGGCAGTTGTTCTGCACACCAGAAGCAGATGTTCTGTGTGTGTCCATTGTTAAGGATCTTTGTGAAGTATAACTGGATAGGTGACTGGTAGCATTGTGCTTTGGGGTTAAAGAGTTTAAAAAGTAAAGGAGAGGCTTTGCCTGAGTTAATGATAAATGTTCTATGAACTAAGAAGCATGTGTTAATAAACTCAATAAGTACATAAACAAAGTTAAAATTAAAGCATAGATGTATTCTGGCAGAACTCACAGTAAGTAATCACTAGACTATATGGTTCCCTATTTTTCAGAATGTTTTATAAGGGGAACTAATAAGTGCTCAAAACTGTGGCAGCAGGCTTCACCAGGGCTGGAGGTAACTGGGGAATTAGTTATGGATTAAAGGAATGTAGAAAAGCACAGTTCTGTGTGAGTGGAATCCTTGGGTATAAAAATACTGAACTCAAAACCTGATTTTGATAAACATTGTTCCTCCTTGTGTGAAAAAATCCCTAACGAAATTCCTAGTTAAAGCCCCAGAGGTTCATTTGGCAAGAGAATGGCATCTTGCCCTAGGACAATGACTGCAGGTGCTTCACGTGAAATTTAAGGGGCAGAGGCAGCTCCAGGAAAAAACTCCCAAAATATCCCCACATGAAAGTTTAAGGAGCTGGGCTGGCTTGAGTAGTGAATGTCATTCCTGGGTGGATGACAGGCACCCTTCACAACAGGTCAGCAGCTGGAGCAGCTGGAGGTATATGGATTCTTTTGGGAGGTAGGTTGACTTGGTCACCTTTTCCTGGAGTGTTTGTTCTTAGGATGCAGTCATGCCCACCATCGCTGAGAGCTGATCTTTCCAAAGACCCAGGTCAGTTCAGTTCAGTCTCTCAGTCGTGTCCGACACTTTGCGACCCCATGAATCGCTGCACGCCAGGCTTCCCTGTCCATCACCAACTCCCGGGGTTCCTCAAACTCACGTCCATCGAGTCCGTGATGCCATCCAGCCATCTCATCCTCTGTCGTCCCCTTTTCCTCCTGCCCCCAATCCCTCCCAGCATCAGAGTCTTTTCCAATGAGTCAACTCTTCGCATGAGGTGGCCAAAGTACTGGAGTTTCAGCTTTAGCATCATTCCTTCCAAAGAAATCCCAGGGCTGATCTCCTTCAGAATGGACTGGTTGGATCTCCTTGCAGTCCAAGGGACTCTCAAGAGTCTTCTCCAACACCACAGTTCAAAAGCATCAATTCTTTGGCGCTCAGCTTTCTTCACAGTCCAACTCGCACATCCATACAAGACTACTGGAAAAACCATAGCCTTGACTAGACAGACCTTTACACGATGGGTTTTCTGTCTTTATTCTGCCTAGTGTGCTGATCCTATCCAATGCCATTGGATTGTTTCTTGGTGTCTGATTGTCCTTAAATGTTCTTTAGTATTGTCCTTCAAAGATCTGAATATTTAGAGAAATATGATGATTTTCATCATATTTCATCTCTAAAGGGCAGCCTGGTGTTTCTGCTAACTTCATATAGTGCTGTGTAATTCTAGATGCAGCTTGCAGCTTGCAGATACACCAGCTATTTTGCTGGCTCCAAAACAAGGCCATTCCCACCACTGATAGTTTACCATTGATAGTATGCTTTTCAGGCGAAAAGTTACAAGTGTCAGTCATTTAGCTGTGTCCAACTCTTTGCAATCCCCTGGACTATAGCCTGTGAGGCTTCTCTACCCATGAAATTCTCTAGGCAAGAATACTGGGGTGGGTAGCCTATCTCTTCTCCAGGGGATCTTCCCAACCCAGGGATTGAACCCAGGTCTCCTGCATTGCAGGCAGATTCTTTACCATCTGAGCCACAGGGAAGCCCCAGGTAACAATAGCTAAAATGTTACTTTTTGTTGATCAAATTAGCAAAGCCTTTATTCTTATTATTTTATTATACCTATATAAATTTTTGGTAAAGATCAGTTGACATAATTATTCCCATAAACTACTTGCATAAAAATAAACAGGTTACTTATATGATATTATACATGTTTCAGTGCCATTCCCCCAAACCTCCTACCCTTTCCCTCTCCCATAGAGTCTAAAAGACTGTTCTATACATCTGTGTCTCTTTTGCTGTCTCGCATACAGGGTTATCGTTACCATCTTTCTAAATTCCATATATATCCATTAGTATACTGTATTGGTTCCAGCACTCTTGCCTGGAAAATCCGATGGATGGAGGAGCCTGGTAGGCTGCAGTCCATGGGGTCGCTAAGAGTCGGACACAACTGAGCGACTTCACTTTCACTTTTCACTTTCATGCATTGGAGAAGGAAATGGCAACCCACTCCAGTATTCTTGCCTGGAGAATCCCAGGGATGGGGGAGCCTGGTGGGCTGCCGTCTATAGGGTCACACAGAGTCGGACACAATTGACGCAACTTAGCAGCAACAGCAGGAGCAGCATACTGTATTGGCATTTTTCTTTTTGGCTTACTTCACTCTGTATAATAGGCTCCAGTTTCATCCACCTCATTAGAACTGATTCAAAAATATTCTTTTTAATGGCTGAGTAATACTCCATTGTGTGTATATACCACAGCTTTCTTATCCATTCATCTGCTGATGGACGTCTAGGTTGCTTCCATGTCCTGGCTATTATAAACAGAGCTGTAGTGAACATTGGGGTACAAGTGTCTCTTTCAATTCTGGTTTCCTTGGTGTGTATGCCCAGCACAATACAATATTGTAAAAAAAAATTAAAAAATTAAAAAAAATAAAAATAAAATAATTATTTAAACAATAGTGAACACAATAAATTCTAAGCATACACCCAAGAATACTTACCAAGTGGTTGTTAAACTTAATAAATTAATAACCATCATTTTTACTAATCTTATCAGCTAACTTTCAGAAGAATCCATGAACCAGCATTAACTAGGATTATTAGAGGTGGAAAAAATTGATCATTGGGGTGAAAGTGTCTTCACTAAACTGTATTTAACTGTGCAATATCAAAGAAATGTGTAAGAGATGTGTAATATTGCTTTTTATAATTTTTTTAAGGAATCAACTGTAAGGGGACTCTATCTTTTCTGAGGATAATAAACTTCACGTTAAATTCAAAATAAAATCAAATAAACAGATTAAAGTTCTCTGGAAAGAAATTTGTCAGTTCAAATTCAGTTCAGTTCAGTTTAGTCGCTCAGTCGTGTCCGACTCTTTGCGACCCCATGAATCGCAGCATGCCAGGCCTCCCTGTCCATCACCAACTCCTGGAGTTCACTCAGATTCACGTCCATCGAGTCAGTGATGCCATCCAGCCATCTCATCCTCTGTTGTCCCCTTCTCCTCCTGCCCCCAATCCCTACCAGCATCAGAGACTTTTCCAATGAGTCAACTCTTTAAGAGTACCTAATATAGTGATATTATTTGAAAATATTTTTATATCAAGGAGTCTACCCTAAACAAGTAAAACTTTGTCATAGATGATTTTTCAGATTATTTATTAAATCATAATTTTAATAGTAAAATTATGAACAAATCAATTACTCCATGATAATAGAATGAGTAAATTATTTATAACAAATTCATTTCAAGTGATACTGGTTAGGTATTATAGTGGCATTTTTCAGAGTTACCTAATATAATATGAAAATGCTCATTTCATAATATGGATACTAATCACATATGATTTGATTTCATTCTTGAAGAAATGCTTACACATAGAAAATTGTGAAAGGCAATGCACTAAAACATCAACAATGATTACTGCTTTCTGTCATTTCAGAGAAAATCATTATTTTGGTCTATACTTTTTTTTTCTTTGATGAACATGTATTATGTACTAAAAATAATTTTCTGGGACTTTTTGTACATTTCTTTTGCAGTTTCCTAGAGTCTGTAATTATATCAGAATAGAAAATTTTGTCTGTTTTTAAAGTAAATCCTGCAATAATTCTCAGCTGTGTTTGACTGTCTTGGGTTATTTAGATCTTCTTATGATAGGAAATATGACCATTACATTAGAAAGATGACAGAGACAAACGTTTCTCCCTCTTGGGAGATTATCAAGCAAAAGAAATCTTTAAAACAATTTTCAGTTCATATATACTTATTTATTCAATATGTACTTATTAAGTGCTTCCTGTATGCCAGTTGCTGTGCTATGTACTGGAAAAAGAAGCATGAATAAAAAAGACTAAGTCCCTTCACTGAATATATTTATATTATTGTGGGGGATTAGATAATTCAAAGGTATAAATTATGATAAGTGCAATAAAAAAGTACAGAATATACTAAGAGAAAATATAGCACCAAGAACTAATCTAATCTGAACATCAGTTATCTTATCTGCAAATGGTCGAGACAGCACTGGATTCAAAGGAATTTGTGAAAAATAAATAACATGTAAAGTTCATCTTGGCTTATGATATGAGTTCAATAAAAGTCATCTATCATTAACAGCTGATTGATATATAATGAAGATAAGAGTAATAATAAAATAATAAGTAATAAAAAGATTGAGATACTGTATCAAATTGTTTTGTTCACCAGTTATTACAGTAGTGTATACTAAGGAGAATACAGAGATAATTAGTTCTGAGGTCAATAAAAGCAAATGCAGAGTGATTAAAGACAAAGCAATAGAGCAAATAACCAAGTGTAAAAATATTTTACTAACTTAATAAAATAGAAAGTGTTAGCAGTGTTAAATGTTAAGTTGCTCAGTTGTGTCCAACTCTTTGCAACCCCTTACACTGTAGCCCACTAGGCTCCTCTGTTCATGGGGTTTTCCAGGCGAGAATACTGGAGCGGGTTGCCATTTACTTCTCCAGTAGTGTTAGCAAGGAAAAACTAAAAACAAGACTGAGAGATAGTAAGATCTAATACTGTTGAAATATGCATAATGCTTAACTGGGATCTTTTTTCAGATGGTTTTCAGTGTCTGTGTTTTATACCTTCAATCTCATTACAGAAGACACCACCCTGAAACTGTATTTATAACCAAAATTATGTCCTTTTCCAGTCTATGCCCCATTAAAATCTTATTCTGATTAAAAATAAAAAGGCAATGTAGAATATTTAATAAATGTTTTTGCTGGTTATCGTCCATGAAGCCTTCACTTTCTAAATTGTGAAGACATGTAAGTTTATATCATTGGCATTGCTAGTGAAGAAAGGAAGTCTGAACTCCTATCCATTTGATAACTGAAAATAAAATGTTGGAATATCTGGGGATCATAGAATCCTTGTGGGATTCAACAGAAAAGTGACCCAATGAGTAAACTTAAAGTAACAGTATTCATATATCTGGTTAATTGGACACTATCTTCTAGTACTATGAGAAGAAGAGGAAACATTTGTTGAGTGCTAATTTTGAGCCATCCTATATTCTAAACACTCACTGAACTCTCAACAAATTTAGAAAGTAGTTGCTAGTATTCTTCCACATTTCACAGATAAACTAAATCAGAAAGAAATCAAATAAGTTTTCTAAGGTCAAACAGCTGCTGCTGCTAAGTCTCTTCAGTCGTGTCGGACTCTGTGCTACCCCATAGATGACAGCCCACCAGGCTCCCCCGTCCCTGGGATTCTCCAGGCAAGAACACTGGAGTGGGTTGCCATTTCCTTCTCCAATGCATGAAAGTGAAAAGGGAAAGTAAAGTCACTCAGTCGTGTCTGACTCTTCACGACCCCATGGACTGCAACCTACCAGGTGCCTCCGTCCATGGGATTTTCCAGGCAAGAGTACTGGAGTGGGGTGCCATTGCCTTGTCCGAAGGTCAAACAGCAAAGCATTTAAAACCGTATCACTAAACTGCAGGCTCTAGGCTTGCTCATTTATATTTCCATTATGTACTGCTAGAGATTTAAAGAAAACAAACAGAAGATAAACATCATTTGCCAATTTTAATAATTAGTTATTAATTATATAATCAAAAGTTTTGCCTAACCATGCAATAACATGGTTCAACTATACTAAAACTTAAGGACTTATAGAAAACTCTCTACCAAAGCTCCAAAGTTTTAAGGTGGGTCAGGAGGTAAATAAATAGATGTGATAATTTCCTTTTCTTTCTCTGTATTCATAAGGTATGATAATAAAGCCAATAACAATGCAAATATGATTGCAAAACCAAAAATAGCTAATAATATCCAGAACAACTTGTAAATGAATGGTTAATAGTTGAATATTTCTTACATGCCAGAGAAAGCAGATCTTATATAAATAGTTTAATACTGCTTTCTCTGGCATGTAAGAAATATTCAATTATTAACCATTCATTTACAAGTTGTTCTGGATATTATTAGCTATTTTTACTACCTTATTACACGGAGAAGGTAATGGCACCCCACTCCAGTACTCTTGCCTGGGAAATCCCATGGACAGAGGAGCCTGGTAGGCTGCAGTCCATGGGGTCGCTAAGAGTCGGACACGACTGAGCGACTTCCCTTTCACTTTTCACTTTCATGCATTGGAGAAGGAAATGGCAACCCATTCTGGTGTTCTTGCCTGGAGAATCCCAGGGACAGAGGAGCCTGGTGGGCTTCCGTCCATGGGGTCGCACAGAGTCAGACACGACTGACGTGACTTAGCAGCAGCAGCAGCAACCTTATTACAACTGGAGAAAGGATAAGGCTACCCACTCCAATATTCTTGGGTTTGCCTTGTGACTCAGCTAGTAAAGAATCCGCCTGCAATGTGGGAGACCTGGGTTTGATCCCTGGGTTGGGAAGATCCCCTGAAGAAGGCACAGACTACCCACTCCAGTATTCTGGCCTGGAGAATTCCATGGACTCTATAGTCCATAGGGTCACAAAGAGTTGGACACGACTGAGCGACTTTCACTTTCACCTTACAAATGATAAAGATTAAGTGACTTATTTAAAACTATTTTAAAGTGTGAAACTAAGATTCAAACACAATTTCTCTTAATTCCTACAGAGCCTTCTACTTCTAAATTTTCTACACAGATGTTAAACCTCTCTGTATACCTCCATATTTTGCAGGCTGGAAATAGAAATTCTAGCAGATACTGATCTTAAAAAATAGTTATTCTTAAAACCATCTAACTTATTTTAAATTTGCTGTAATGGCCATAATAGCTTTTTATGTCAAAATAATATGTGTTAGCACTGTATGTAATAAGAAAAGCTCTACAATTGATAGCTCTGAAATGGGATTTTGAATTTAATATCTAGCAAGGCAGAGCACATCATTGGTGGTAGCAAGGATAGTCTCTGGAATAGGATAGCATGCAGTTGTCAAAACTTTTGCCACTGGTGAAATGGAATGGTATACTAGTGAAATGAAGTACATTGATTGGTGCGTTATATGAAATCTTTGAGAAGTACAGAAGTATAAAGACTATGTGATCCAATGCCTCTTGCAACAATCAGTATGTCAGGTATGTGTAAGGACTATTTTGGTGCAGATATCCAGTAGATAATCGGAGTTCAAGAGGGAATTTGGTTCAGAAAATAGGCTTTTATAAAATGTCTGCCTATAGAAAGAACTTGAAAAAGGCACTTGTAAAAAGAGACTTCAAAGGGGAGTTACCTCTAAAGCAAAAACCTTAAAAGAGGTAGCATGGTGGAAATATTTTAACTAGAATAGGTATAAAAGTGAGGAGAAGAGCTAGGAGAAGATAGTGTATCAAGAGCTAAGGGAGCAGAGGTCTTACCTGAGGAGGGAATGATCGATAGTGTAGGACTAATAACAGAATTTGCTTTTGTTGTTGTTTAGTCACTAAAATAGATTTGGGCCATTAAGAGCTCATTGCTGATGAAATGAAAAACAAACTAAGGAAAAACAAAATCATCCTGGGAGTGAGTTGTAATTGAAAAAATAAGAAGCTAATGAACATAAACCACACTGTCAATAAATTTAGTCAAAAGTATGAAACAAGAGACAGACTTAAGAGTAGGAGGCATGGAGTTTCAAGGGAAAGAGTTCCTTATGGAAATTAGAATGTTTACTAAGGTACCAACATTTGGATGATTTAATGTCAAGAATTTGGAGGAGCATCCTGTTGACAATTTGGAAATTCCAGAGACACAAAGATTGAAATTTCGACAAGAGTTAATCTTTAAAAAAAAACCAAAACAAGTACCAATGAGAAAGGCTAAACATAAAATATGTCTGAAAGTCATGACATTTTAAAATATTAAATTTCCTAAAAGAAATGTTAGATGAAAATATGAAGTAGCATAGAAAAGGATCATCTGAAAATGGTAAACATGGTACTAGAATCATATCACCAGGTTTTTTTTTTTTATTTCATGAATGGCTTCATATTTTAAAAAGGGTTTATTAAAACTGTGGTAGCTTAGAACCTATATAAATACTCCGGGTGTTTGTAAGAATGGACCTGTATTTGTTTTCTGACAAAAAATTTTTTTGTAATACTATTTTTTGATAAATTAGATACAATAGTATGTTAAAGGATTTGGATTTCTATAAACAAGGCCCTATATAAATGTTAGGTTTTGTTTACTAAATGAGGCTTTCTTGGAATTCATTTGGAACAGCTGGATCACCTTAGAGCTTTGCAAGTTTAGTATGTTTCAGGAAGGAGTTCAGTGTCAACAACTTAGATTTTGGAGTGTTAAAACTTAGCAGAAAAATCCTATACCTTAGAAGGAAAAAATGGCTTCAAGGTCAAATTTTCTCTACTAAAAGTCAAGAATCCTTGTTTGACCTGGTGAAATTATAGACTAGATTGTGGCCAGGTTTCCCCAGAGAAGGTGGTTCTCCTATCACAATGTTTATGAAGCACACAGAGGAGCAGGTCAGCCTTGAAGGCCAGAATGTGACAAATTCTTTTATCCCTCTGTCTGGCTCTCCAGGCTCCCTCACTTGTATACCTAATCAAAATCTAGTTGTGCAGTTGAAGCACATGTAGGAAATTGAAAAATCCTTATGCTACTTCATAATCAAAGAATACAACCTTTACTGAATTCATTTGCTTAAAATTATTAAAATCATTTTTATGCACTGGAAAAAAATTCTTACTTCCAACACGGTTATGGTTAAGGATATGATGCAATAAATCCTTTGATCAACTGTGGTGGTGGTGGTTTAGTTGCTAAGTCAGCCCGACTCTTGTGACCAACTGTCGCAAGAGTTGATCTTGTTGATCAACTGTAAACACATTTTAGACTGCCTATAATTTTTAATATATTTTAAAAATTTTATGTTGTTTCCATTAAAGTGTCTGCTTCAGTTCACAGTGCTGATCTGGGTCAAGTGGGAACAATTTACCTTTAAATAAAACACAAGAAAAAATATTGGACATTATGTGGTGTCAGGTTCGTATTTTCTAGTTTTATTGTGTGATCATCCAAGTAATCTTCAAGCTTTACATGTAACACTTGGATGTAGCATTTGAATAATGTTTATATGTTTAGAAAAGGATAGAGCTGTTCCAAAACACACATTGATGTTCAATTCTTTATTAATGGTTTTGCATTACAAAGAACTTCTTAAATTTTCTGTCAATCAGCAGTTTTTGTTATTTTTGGACATTTTGTTTCTAAGACCCTCCAATTTGATATGCGAGGGGTTTTTTTCATGCTTTATTCTACAATTAGTGTGCACTAATTAGTATTCTATCTGAATCTGCACTGGAATATAAGTTTGAAGATGTATTCAAGTTCCAGATGCACTCAAGTTCATTATAACTTGAGAAGCTGGGGAAAAAATTAACCCCTTTGAAATTTACAAACCATTTACCCCTACGATTTGGAGAAGGCAATGGCACCCCACTCCAGTACTCTTGCCTGGAAAATCCCATGGATGGAGGAGCCTGGAAGGCTTCAGTCCATGGGGTCGCTGAGGGTCGAACATGACTGAGCGACTTCACTTTCACTTTTCACTTTCATGCATTGGAGAAGGAAATGGCAACCCACTCCAGTGTTCTTTCCTGGAGAATCCCAGGGATGGGGAAGCCTGGTGGGCTGCCGTCTATGGGGTCACACAGAGTCGGACACGACTGAAGTGACTTAGCAATAGCAATAGCAATACCCGTACGATTGCTGTGAGAATTAAAATAGTTACTATGTAAAAGAAATCTGCACAGTGATTCTTAGTGGAGATTCAATGACAGTTAGCTTCCCTTCTGTACTTTTTCCAATCCTTTGTGATTCTCAGTTTCCTCACCTGTTATATATTTTTTCTGAAACATCTCAGTAAAGTATATATTTTTATTTATGGACCACAAATACAATAGCAAAAGAAATTCTGATTGCTGTTCTGTACTGTTTCATGGAAGGTGCACAGAGAGGCATCAGAGAATCATAATTTATTGAAGGATCATTCCCACAGATAGAGATACAAGATTAGTCCTTGTCTACCCAATATTAAATTTAACTGAGGTTCTCTCACTGTCACAGTAATTTGCTCACAATTGTTGCCTACAGTTTTCCTGCCTCTTATTCAAGCTCAAATGAAGCAATCAAAAAACTTTCTGAGCAGAAACTGTGACCTGAAAAAGGAATTAGGTAATTTAAGAACAGAAAAAATATGTGATGTGTTTCCTCACTCCTAAATTTGTTATTTTCCATGTGTGAAGAAAACAAATAGACTTCAAATTGTCACTATGACAGGATAGTTTGTATCAGATTAACTTTCCAACCAAGGGAACAGGAAGTGTAGTAGTAGGTGGGAATACAGAAACTGGAGAAAGTAGTTTTAGGGAGAAAAATATATTGAAAGAGGGATAGAGAGCAACCAGTGCAGGCAATGCTTTATGGTCAGTGATTCTTTAGAAGGAAAAAAAAGAGAAAGAGAGTTCCATTTTTATCCCAACTTTATCTTCTAAGGGCATTTTCCAAACTGTTCTGCTAGGGAAAGGAAATTGGTAGAATTAACTGACTGAGAAGACAGAGTTCGGATCTGTTGGTACTTTACAGACTAAATCCTGAACAGAAGGACAATCCAGTAAAGACTCTGAAAAATCTGCCTGCATACTCCTGTGAATCTTCAGCCAGTGCTTAAACTATGTGTATATAGGGTAAATCCTTTAGAATTCAGTAAAATGTGACACATAGAATGTTGAAAAGTTGAACAGGGACTTTAGTATCTATGTGGTGCTGTGGAGACAAAAGTTGGAATTCAAGCATTTCAATTAAGGGGGCTTCATAAACTCATTGGGCTTTCAGGTGAGACTCCAGAAAGGCTATGTCCTAAGAGTAAGGGCCTCCAACAAAGAAATAAAATTAATAGCTTGAGAGTAAGGGAAACTCTGAAGAGCAGTCCTAAGGAAGCCTGAGGCCTCTATACAATCACAGTGCTCTGCCAGAAGTCTATCTTCTTGTCAGAAAACTCTTAACCCTCCTTAGAGGGAGATGGTATTGTCAAGAGCTTTTATGATTTTTAAAAACTTGTTTTATAGAGGTGTATCTTAAATATTATAGATTGATTGTATAAAAGGCATTAAGTGTACAGCTTAGTAAATATCTTCATATTTACAGCATTGTAAATACAGAATGTAATTACAGCATTGTAAATACATTCATATACATTGTAAATACATTGATATATTACCACTCAAGTTAGGGTATAGAACATTTCTGAAGCCTGGATGGTTCTCTCATCTTTTGGGGTATTCAATATTCTTACTTATCCCACCATCAGTTAGTATTGCTTATTCTGAAGTTAACATAAATGGAGTCATTTGTATGTTTAATGCCCAACTCCTTTTACTCAACATAATAACCATGAGGTTCATCTATATTTTTGTATGTATTCACAGTTTCTTTTTATTTCTTTGTAGCATCCTACTGTATCAGTATTCCACAATTTATTAATCTGCTGCTGATAGAAATTAAGGTTGTTTCCAGTTTGGGGCTATTATGAAATATTCTTGTTTATGGTTTTGTGAGAACTTATCCACTCATTTCTCTTGTGACTATGACTAGGAGTGATATAACTTTAGCAAATGTTGCCAAAGTATTTTACAAAATGATGGTAAATATTTACACTCCTAACTGATTTGTGAGAGTCCCAGTTACTCCACATTCTTGCTGACATTAGTATTGTGACTCTTTGGAATCTGAATTTTCAGAGGAAATGTGTAGTGATTTGGCACTATGGTTTTAACTTGCATTCCCTTTGTAGGTAAAAATGTTGAGCACATTTTCCTGTTCTTACTAACCATTTGAATTCCCTCTTATCAAGTCCCTGTTCAAGACTTGCCCTTTTTCATTGGGTGTTTTTTGTTTTTTCCATCATTTATAGGAGTGATTTATATATTCCAGTTATATCTTTTGTTGGAAATGTGAATTGTAGAATCTTCTCCCTGTCTATGAACTATCTTTTCACTTAGTTAATGGTGTCTTTTGATTGATAAAAATTTTTAATTTTCACAAAATCAAAGGATTATTTATCTTATTTTTAATTAGTGGTTTGGGGTTTTGTTTAAGAAATCTTTTGTCTTATCACACCAAAGATATGAAAATATTGTCCTCTTTCCTTATAGAAGCTTTCTTGTTTACCAATCGCAGGTAGTCCTATGATCCAGCTTGAGAAACTTGTACCTATCCTATGAGCATGTAAGGTAAGAGTCTATGTTCCTCTTTTTTATCTAATAAATAGGCAATTGTTCTGATATAATTTATTAAAAAGACCTCCTTTCCTCCAGTGAATTAGAGTTGGAACCATTGATGGCTCTTCATTTGCACATCCATTAATGACTTCTCTCTTCTGTTACACTAGTCAATGTTTCTATGCATATGCCAAGCTAGGCTGTCTTATTTATACTAGTTTTAGAATGAGTCTTAAAATTTTATGGTGGAATTCCTCCAACTTTGTTATTCATCATCAAGGTTGTCTTGGCTAGTTTAGGTTCTTTCCACTTATATCTAAATTTCATAATCAGCTTTTCAGTCCTGCCCCCAATATGCTATGTTTGTAGATAAATTTGAAGAATTTTCATACTAATCATATAGGGTTTTCTAATCCTTTAAAATTGGGCTATTAAATTATTTTTGAGCAGTGTCTTCTAGTTTCTGGTGTATAATTCTTGCACATATCATATTATATTTACTCTTAGGCAAACCAGTATAGATGCTACATTTTTAAAAATGTCCTTTTATAATTGTTTGCTCCTGGTATATAGTGTATAGTGTTAGTCGTTCAGTCATGTCCAACTCTTTGCAACCCCATAGGCCATAACCCACAGGCTCCTCTGTCCCTGGAATTCTCCTGGCAAGAATACTGGAGTGGGTTGCCATTCCCTTCTCCAGGGGATCTTCCTGACCCAGGAATTGAACCCAGGTCTCCTGCATTGCAGGCGGATTCTTTATCATCTGAGCTACCAGGGGAAATTTGCTGCTGGTATAGAGAGCTGTTATTTTTGAATATTGACTTATATCCTGAAACTTTGATTAATTAATTATTTTCAACAGTTTAAATTCTTCTGGATAATTTTTCTTACACACACAATCATGTCACCTGCAAATAAAGTTTGTTAATTTGTGAAGTTTATATTTTTATTCATTTTGCAACTTTATTTTGTGTTAATTAGAGACGCATATACAGTTGTAAGAAAAAATACGGTACAATTCCATAGACTCTTCATCCAGTTTGCTGCTACAGTTAGAGCGTACATAACTATAGTTCAATATCAGGAAACTGGTATTGATACAACCCATCAATCTTAGTCAGATTTCAACAGTTTGCATGTACTCCTTTGTATATGTGTGTGTGTCTGTATCTGACTCTTTGTGACCTTATGGACTGTAGCCCACCTGCGGGGCTCCTTTGTCCATGGGGATTCTCCAGGCAAGAATGCTGGAGTGGGTTGCCATTCCTTTCTCCAGGGGATCTTCCCGACTCAGGGATCGAACCTACCTCTCTTATATCTCCTGCATTAGCAGGCGGGTTCTTTACCACTAGTGACACCTGGGTGTCTGTGTATTTTGTTCTATGCTATTTTATCATATTGTGTGACCACCATCACAGTCAAGACAGAAGAGTTTTGTTACAAGGATGCCTTCTGCTACCCTTTTATAGTCACAGTTGCCTGACTCTGACTGCAACCCCTTACCTGCCCTCAGCTCTGGTAACCATTAATCTGGTGTTCATTTCTATAATTTTGTTCATTTCTATAATTCATTCATTTGAGGAATGTTATATAATGGAATGAAAACGTTGAGACTGTTTTCTATCTTGTGATAGACCCATCATACAATATGCAAGTTGTTTCAAAGTTTATTCCTTCTTCTTGCTGATATTGTGGTATGGATGTATCATATTTTGTCTGACCATTCCCTAGCCATAACAGCAAATGGGTTATTTCCAGGTTGGGACTATCATGAATAAAGCTGCTATGAACGTTCATGTACAGATTCCTGTGTAAACAAACGTTTCTAGTTCTTAGGGATAAATGCCCAACAATGCCGTTCCTGAGCCATATGATAAGCTCATGTTTAATTTTTTTTTTTTTAGGAAACTGCCAAACTATTTTCCAGAGTGTAGTTGACATTTCTGTCATCAATATATGAATGATCAAGTTTCCCCAGATCCTTGACAGCATTTGGTATCGAGGTTTATCCTACTTCGGGTTTGCTCAGCTTCTTGAATCTGTAGAATTAAATGTTTCACCAAATTTGGAAAATTTTCAACTACTATTTCCTTGAATAGTTTTTCAGTTCCACTCTCACTCTTCCCTTCTTACAAGATTTTGATTATACCAATGCTAATTCTTTTGTTATAATCTCATAGGTTCCTGAGACTCTGGGTTTTTTTTTTTTTTTTTTTTTTTTCAGTCTGTTTTTCATTTTGTTCAGATTGGGTAAATTCTATTGACAAGTCAGGGACTGATTCTATCCTCTGTCCCTCTACTCTACTATCTGTTGCCCCTCTACTATTAAGCCCATCAAGGAGGTTATTTTTTTGTTTCAGTTTTACATTTTTCAGTGCTATAATTTCCAATTTTTCCCTTTTCATAATTTCTGTTAGTTGATATTTTTATGTTTTTATTTGCTTTAAGAAGATTCACAATTGCGTCTTTAAGCCTTTTCATGGTGGATGCTTTAAAATCCTTTACACATAATTTCAACATATGATTTATTATTAGTGTTGTATTCTGGTATATTTTTATCCAGGTTGTGATTTTAGTTCTTTGTAAGATGAGTGATTTCTGATTGTACCCTAGATATTTTGGATATTATTTTATGAAACTTTGGATACTATATAATCTTCTTATTGTAATAAGTAGTCTCCTGTTGAGGTGTACTTCTGGTGGTAGTTTAGTCCCTAAGTTGTGTCCAACTCTTGCAATCCCATGGGCTACAGCCTACCAAGCCCCACTGTCCATGAAATTTTCCAGGCAAGAATACTGGAGTGGAGTTGGCATTTAAATCTTCAGGGTATCTTCCCGACCCAGGGATTGAACCTGGGTCTCCTGCATTGCAGAAGAATCCTTTACTGTCTGAGCCACCAGGGAAGCCTGGAACCTGGGGCAAGTATTAATAAATGTGTCTGTTCTGCTTCAGGCCAGGCCCTGCCTAAACTACCCTAGCAAAAATGGAGTGCCAACTCACACTGCATTATTTCAGGCAAATTCAAGTTTCCTCTCTTCCACACTGACACCTTCTTGGTAAACCTGGGACATTAATTTATATTTCTTTGTTGCCTCCAAGTAGGGATATAGGCTCAGCTCCCTGCTGGACCCCAATGACACCATTAGAAGGGTGCAGATGAAGCAAGTGCCAACTAGCCATGCCTGTCCCAACAATCTCATCCTGCCTTGTAATCCTAGGTGAGGTGGAGGCTCAGCTCTTCACTGGGCCCCACCAGTGCTAGGAGATGGCCAGGATTCATATCAGTTAACCTTACTTTGAACTGCCTCATTCATTCTCATTGCTGCTGGGTGGGTGTGAAGGTTCAACTCCCTGTGGGCACTGGTAAGAACAGGGGTGAGGAAAACTTAGAATATTAACTGGTCCCAACTCACACTGCCTATACAGTCTCAGTGCTGTCGAAGAGGTGGAGGCTCAGCTTGTGGCTGAACCTCACTGACGCTACCATGGTGGAATTATTTTAGCGCCACCTCCTTCTGGGTGGGCGATCAGGGAATTGGAGCATCTTTTATCCTCCGTAGGCATACAGAGCACAGATGAGCTCCAGACTCCAAATGATGATACTGTTTTAACAGGGAATTAGAGTTCTTGGAGAAGGAAATGGCAACCCACTTCAGTGTTCTTGCCTGGAGAATCCCAGGGATGGGGGAGCCTGGTGGGCCACCGTCTATGGGGTCGCACAGAGTCGGACACGACTGAAGAGCCTTAGCAGCGGCAGAGTGCTGCCAGCTTTAGCCAGTTAGGGATGAAAATTTATCTCCCAGCTTGGCCCCATGCATACCACTGGGGAGAGAATTGGACAGCTGCTGCCTGGTTTTTGCTGGGCTGGGATAGGGTTGGTAGATGAATAGCTTCCTATTCAGTCTCTGAAATCTTGCAGTGAGTGGTACAGTGAGTGAGTGGTACACTTTTTTCTGCTGGTGTTTGACCAGAGTAGATTGGGTATTGCCACTAAAGACTTTTGTTTTGAGGCCACATATTTCTGGTCCTTGGACCAGTAAAATAGGCTTTATTTGGAGCTTTTTTTAAATTTTGTTTTCTGTTTGTGCCTGTTGTAGGTCTTGGGTTGAAGGCTTCCGCATCACCCAGCTGGGATGTATGGCAATCAATAAGGAAGCCAAGGAACTCATTCTTTTGCCAGTCCTCAGGTTCCAAGGTCCTTATACAGTCTGCCTTCTTCTTTCTGGGCCTTCTGGGGCTTGTCCTTTGTATGTCCAGAGTTTTCAGTTGGAAGAGGCAATGCCTGGGAAGAATGGGGCTATTTCATCTTAGCCAAAATCAGAAGCCTTTTTAATGGCTTTTTTAATACTGGCAGACTTCCAGTATGATATGTGAAACAAATCAGTATAGTTGACACTTCTTGTTTTGTTCCTGGATCAAGGTAAATTTTTCAGTAAGTTATTAGATGCTGTTTTGATAGGAATTTTTGTTGGATTAAGGACCTTTGGAAAATTCTTAAATAGGTGGGAACACCAGACCACCTGACCTGCCTCTTGAGAAATCTGTATGCAAGTCAGGAAGCAACAGTTAGAACTGGACAAGGGACAACAGACTGGTTCCAAATAGGGAAAGGAATATGTCAAGGCTGTATATCGTCACCCTGATTATTTAACTTATGTGCAAAGTACAGCATGAGAAATGCTGGGCTGGAAGAAGCACAAGCTGGAATCAAGACTGCTGGGAGAAATATCAATAACTTCAGATAAGTAGATGACACCACCCTTATGGCAGAAAGCAAAGAAGAACTACAGAGCCTCTTGATGAAAGTGAAAGAAAGAAAGAAAGTGAAGTCACTCAGTCATGTCTGACTCTTTGCAACCCCATGGACTGTAGCCTACCACGCTCCTCCGTCCATGGGATTTTCCAGGCAAGAGTACTGGAGTGGGTTGCCATTTCCTCTCCAGAGGATCCTCCCAACCCAGGGATTGAACCTGGGTCTCCCGCGTTGTAGGCAGACACTTTACCATCTGAGCCACCAAGAAAAGTGAAAGAGGAGAGTTAAAAAATTGGCTTAAAACTCAACATTCAGAAAACTATGATCATGGCATCTGGTCCCATCATTTCATGGAGAATAGATGGGGAAACAGTGACAGACTTTATTTTTGGGGGCTCCAAAGTCCTGCATATGGTAACTGCAGCCATGAAATTAAAAGACACTTGCTCCTTGGAAGAAAAGTTATGACCAACCTAGACAGCATATTAAAAAGCAGAGACATCACTTTGCCAACAAAGGCCCATTTAGTCCAAACTATGGTTTTTCCAGTAGTCATGTACAGTTGTAAGAATTGGACTATAAAGAAAGCCGAGTGCTGAAAAATTGATGCTTTTGCACTGTGGTGTTAGAGAAGACACTTGAGAGTCCCTTGGACTGCAAGGAGATCCAAACAGTCAATCCTAAAGCAAATCAGCCCTGAATATTCATTGGAAGGACTGATGTTGAAGCTGAAACTCCAGTACTTTGGCCACCTGATGCAAAGAGCTGACTCATTTGAAAAGTCCCTGATGCTGGGAAAGATCAAAGGTGGGAGGAGAAGGGGATGACAGAGGATCAGATAGTTGGATGGCATCACCAACTCAGTGGACATGAGTTTGAGTAAACTCTGGGTGTTGGTGATGGACAGGGAGGTCTGGGATGCTGCAGTCCATGAGGTCGTAAAGGGTTAGACATGACTGAGTGACTGAACTGAACTTAACTGAGGACATTTACTTATATTCCTAGTTTGCTGAGAGTTTTTAGAATAAATTAAATTTTATCTTTTTTTTTTTTGGCTGTGATTGAAAGAACACTATGGTTAGGGTTCCTTTTACAATTTTATTTCTCTTTTTGTAATATTTCATTTCTGTAGAAGGCAGGACAAGAAATATTTTCCCTTTCTACCTAATTTATATTTATTTTAATATTTTAAGTCAGATATGGTGACTCCCTTCTTTCAAAACAAATTTTAAATATTATGGCTTTTGTTTGGGGCAGATACTGATAAAAAAAATAATAGCTAATTTTGAGCACCTTAGTGATGGAAACACTATACATAATTTTCATGAATCCTTACAGAATTAATATGAGGTAGGTGCTAACAACATTCAGTTTATGGATGGAAAGCAACATAAAGTACCTTGCATAAGGGCATGAAGCCAGAATCTAAGCCCAGGGAATCTGATTCCAGTCCAGATAACACACTTGCCTGTTTCTCCTTTGTTTCTCACCTACACATTTTGATTAATAGGCAGTTTATTATATTGATTAAAACACAGACTCTGCAGTCACGTTGCCTTAGTTTGAAACTTACGTCTGTACTTATGGGCTTCCCAGGTGGCACTAGTGATATAGAACCCACCTGCCAATGCAGAAGATGTAAGAGTTGTGGATTCGATCCCTGGATCAGGAAGATTCCCTGGAGGAGGGCTTGGAAACCCACTCCAGTATTCTTGCTTGGAGAATCTCATGGATAGAAGAGCCTTACAGTGTGAGACATCAAGCAAGTTGCTGAAAACTGAGTTTTGTCATATATAAAAATTTGTATTAAGATCTGTGTTAAGTGATAGGTCATTCATGTAATCTTAGCTCCTGTAGGCTTGATCATTTTGATTGTGTAACTGACATTGTATTTGGAAAATTTTTTGTAGCAATGATTTGAGGATTAGATCAGTGTCATAATCCTATAAGGAATACTCATCTTTACTTCTGCTAAGTATCTGGGGACACTAGCAATCTGAGATTAATTTATTCAATTCCCAGGCATTTTTAAAAATTTATTTTTAATTGGAGGATAATTGCTTTATAGTATTGTCTTAGTTTTTGCCATGAATCAATATGAATCAGTCATAGGTATACATATGTCCCCTCTCTCTTGGACTTTCCTCCTAGGTACTGAGAATATTTGAAGCTTTTCTTCAAAGTTTCTGTGAGCCTATCTAGTTCTATTTCCAGGTCATTTTTTCACTAGGTTGCAGCCTTTTAGAGTCCTCATCCACAGTGTTAGAATTACTAAGACTTACATGTTTTTTGAACCCTGAACTTCAAAGATTTATTCCCTGCCCCAAGATGTTTTCAGAAGTGCTTCTCACATTCTCAGCATGTCAGATACTACCAGCAGAAAAGCTGCTCCAAGTGCTGTCTTTAGATTTCTACCATTAAAATGTCTTCATTTTTATTAGTGCTTAAGGGTATTTATATACCTTTATATCTTTCTATCAAATTGTTCTAGTTGTCCTTGGTAAGAAGATTGATCAAATTGTTTAATCTACTATTAAAAAGCAAATAATTTTCACATTTAGGTTCAAGTGGTTAATAATTGTTTGAATGCTAATTTTCTCATTTTCTCATTTTACTTATCTTTATCTTCTACAATGAATAAGTATTGCCTGCACAATAAGACATATTCATTTAAAAATATAAATTGTAAAATCAAGATGGGAGAGAACATGTTTGATAGTAAGTCATATGAAAGTCATGGAAGAAAATCTAACATGAAATCACAGAATTCATGAATCATAGGCAATATAAAAAACTACGGCCAGATTTACCTGCTCCCCATATACTGCAGTACGCTGGTCTTAGGAGTACTCAGTTTAAGTCAACCAAAAATATTGTTAGTGTCGCACTATGGATTGTGATGTATTCAGAAGAGAACAGAAAAATCTTGAGTTTCCAACTGTGACAAGGATGAGTTGGATAAATGAAAAATGTACTGAGACAATATATGATTGTGAAAAAATATGATAACTATCTTCAAATATGTGAAAATATATTATGCTGGAGAAAGAGTATATTTAGAGCATGTTGCTTTAAAAGGCAAAAATATGGGGAATTAAATGAAAATAGGAAGGGAAGTTTTCCAAATAATTAGAAAGTTTACCAGTGATGCATAGTATAGAGAACTTTGCAAAACAATATTACCTGTCATTAGAAGATTTGAACCAATGGATAGATAGCTACTTCTCAAACTTCCCTTAAATGAGTGTATCCTTTACAAATCTAAATTGTAAAACTTTATGTTTCTAGGGTTGTTCTAGCAACAGCATGTGGGTTGTAATATAGGGGTAAGAGTTTAAGATCAAATAGACTAGGCAATATAAAAACTAAATTATGTCTTACTTGGGCATGATTGTTGACAGTGGATATAGCGAAGGCACAGAAACAAGAAGGATTCCTTGAAAAATTATAAAATAATTTTATAGTCTACAATATATGGAAGAGAGAGTAGAATGATCAAATAATTCTAGGAAAAATGTAGGAATAAGTGGAATGAATAATGTAAAAAAAAATCACATTATAAATTATAAAATATTTTAAAAACTTATTACATGTTTTTATATAAATTTTCACTTCCTGATTTCTACAACTACTTCTTTTCTTGAGAAGCAGTCATTTGCTCTATAAAATTTTCTACCTCTGTATCTGTCCTGCTGAAAAATTACAGCAACCCATGTGTGAATAATAGAAATTTTTCATTTTTTCTGCCTAATTCAAATTTTAGCTTTCCCAATTTAAAGGAAGTTCAGGCTCATTATCCACCCTGCAAAGGTAGATTTTGCTGATATAATAATATTACTTTAGAATGGAATTTTTAAAAAATGGTGTAATAATTCTTATGTCTGATAAAAATGATTATTTTTCATTATCTCTCTATTATTTGCATAACTCTATGCAACAACTTTGAGTTATACCAAGAAACAAGGTCATTTAACCTTATATGGTTTTCTTTATGTATTTGTTGGTAAACAGAATAAAGAGAACCCACAATATCTAAATCTTAATCACCAGAAACTGAATTTTCATCAGAAACTGAATTTACCTTACTTGGCTAAAGGAACTATACATATGATTAAATTAAGAACCCCAGTGTAGGGAGATTGTCTTGGATTATCCCTGCCCAGTCTAATCAAGTGAGTTCCTAAAAGCAAAGAACCTTTCCAGGCTAGAGTCAGAGAGAGAGGTAACTACCAAGGAGTAGTTTTGAAGATGGAGAAAGTGGGCATGAGCCAAGGAATATGTGTGGCCTTTAGAAGCTGGGAAATGGCAAGGAAGCTCCCCAGGGTTTCCAAAAAGCAATATAGAACTGCCAACACCTTGAGTTTAGCCCAGTGAGATCTACATCAGATTTCTGACCTACAGAAGTATAAAACAACAAGTCTAAAGTGTTTCAAACTGCTAAGCTGGTAGCCACAGCAGCCATAGAAAACTAATACTAACAAGTTCTTATGGTTGGTACAACCATGGATTTTATTATTCATCTTATTAGTTTGGGATGTAAGCAGAAAAAAATACTAAGTCCAATTACTACTGACTTGAACAGAGAAAGTTTCATTTTTCTCGTGTAACAAGAAATCCAGAATTAGGCAGCCCAAGGCAGGTACTACCGTTCAAGTGTGTCATACCGACCCAGACTCATTTTAGCTTCTTGTTCTGTTGTTCTTAGCAGATGTTTTTCATTCTTATTGTTGTAAGATAGCTCCACTCATCCTCATGCTGAAAAGGAAGAAGGTGAAGATATGAGTGAGCAAACAGCAAAATGACATCTTTGCAAAGCTTTTCCAGAAGGCCCATTCAGCCTTTTTAGATTTATGTCATTGCCCAGATAAGTTCTTATTGGCTATGCTAAGTGGTAAGGTAGAACTTGGAATTCTTAGCCAGGTACATTGCTACTCTGAACAAATTTGGGATACTGTTAGTAAAGAACATGTAGAGTGGATTAGAACTCATCATTGTCTTTTACTTGTATTGCTACATATTTTAGGCAGTGCAGAGCCTACTGCTGTAATCAGAAGGGCATTATGATACTGTAAAAAAGCAACTATGACCAAATTTATAAAGGGTTGGAACACACAGTTCCTGATTCAGAGACATGGATTATAGGAATTAAGAGGTAGAGAAGAATTACTATGAAAAGAGATTTATGACTAAGAAGATTTCTTCATCAGCATTTTCATCTAGCCAGCCTCTATTTTATCCTTTCATTTATTCTTCCTGGCTTGTCGTCATAGCAATATTCTAAGAATCAAGTTTAAGACTTATCTTTCTGTTATTCTCTATGAAAGGCTTCTACTAATAATATCAAATACCTAGAGTTTGATTTTTTTAGTATATTGCTAAGGGTTAACTTGGGCTTCCATGGTGGCTTAGATGGTAAAGAACCTGCCTGCAATGCGGAGACTTGGGTTCAATCCCTGGGTCAGGAAGATCCCCTGGAGAAAGGAATGACTACCCACTCCAGTATTCTTGCCTGAAGAATTTCATGGACAGAGGTCCCTGATAGTCTACAGTCCATGGGGTTGCAAGAGTTGTACATGACTAAGCAACTAACACAACACACTAACAATAAGAGTTAACTTGGCCACGTAAAAGGAATGTACTTTCACTTTTCCCACTATTCCCTAAACAAATTATTAGTAAACTAGACTTGCAAGCCAAATCTGGCTCATCAAACTAAACTTTTATTTAGTTTTCTAAATAAAATTTTATTGGAACACTTATTTACATACTTCTTATGATGGCTTTGTGCTACAATGGCCATTTTCAATACATGCAATAGAGACATATGTCCCACAGAGCTTAAAATACATACTATCTGTTCCTATAGATAATATTTGTCAACATTTTCCTTAAATTAGTAATAATTATTTTTTGATATGGTGTTGAAGTGGGTAGAGAAAGTATTATCAGTAGAAACTGGATTCTAATCATTATAAAATGCTTTTTGCTTGTCTTGGGAGTTTATCGCCCGTCTTCTTCTGACACTTCATTCAAGGGCATCTCTCATTTAAGTTTTGCTAAAACACCTTATTGTTTTGATCTCTCCCTCTTATTTAGCATTAATAGATAAGCAAATAAACACTCTGAATTTTTCATCTTGAATATCAAGTAGACACGAAGGGGAAAACAATCTGAAACAAAGGAGTCTAGGTTAGTACGAGATGATTCTGTTTATTACAATAAAAATCCATGAAAATATCTTGCCTAATCCTGGAAATTCTGTAACTCCAGACTTCCATAGTACATTAAGTCCAAAATATTTTTCCGATTGAAATCATACTAACAAGGCAATTCGAGCATAATGTGATATATGCCATAAGAACAGGGTATACAATGTATTCACAGAGGACAAAGAGAGCATTTCTCAGATGAAATTGAAATGAGTCATAAAGGATGAATGGAATTTTACCAAGGAGACAACATATGGAAAATAATCTTAGCTTAGGGACAGAGAACATTTAATAAATATTGTGTTGGACAATATTAAGTGAATTTAATTAAATGAATTAAGTCAAATGAATGTTATTTTGTCATTAGTTTTCTAAGGCTTCCATATGAAAGTACAGCAGACTGCATGGCTTAGGTAAGAAGAATTTATTTTTTCACAATTCTGGAGATCAAGGTGTTGACAGGGTTTATTTCTTCTGAAAAGAATCTTCTTGCTTATAGTTGGCCATCTTTTCTGTCTTCTCCTGTAGGTCTTTCCTCTATATGTGTCTATGTCCTAATTCCCTTTTCTAATAAAGACACTAGTCATACTGGATTAGGGACCACCCAAAAGACTTAAATTTAATTACCTTTTTAAAGCCCCAATTCCCATATATAGTCACATTCCGAGGTGCTCAGGGTTAGACCATCAACATATGAACTTGAGGGTGATAAATTTAGTGCATAACATACATATTCATGGATTTACAAGCATTTTGATTCAACTATAGGATAAAATGATGTGCCAGGAGGAATGGTGAAATATGTGACTATGAAGGTAGTCAAAATCCAAATTTGGATAATGTCATAGTAAAGAGTTTGGAATTATTTTTCACATAATGATGAAACAAGGGTTAGTTTAAACAGATAAATAGCATGAACAGAATTACTACATTTTAGGAAAATTAGTCTTTATGGTAATGGAAAAATTTGTAACAGGGGTAAGATGAGAAAAAGAAGCAAGAAGACCAGGAGGTTAGTTTTCACAATAGTCCATTCCATTGAAGATAGAAGTCTGAAAAGGCAGTGGAATGTTATACAGAAGGGAGAGGGCATGAAGCTTGGGCTGATGGGTTGGCAGTGACTCTGTTCATGGAGATATAGGACCTATAGACTATAGGATATAGAGTCCTATTTCCATAGGAATGGAAAAGGTCATTTCAGCTTATAATGTTTTACTTTGAAGTGATGATTTTGAAGTGATTTTTCCCTTGTGATGATTAATTTTATGTATCAGCTTGACTGGACCATAGGGTGCCCAGATATTTGGTTAGACAGTATTCTGGGTGTGTCTGTGAGAATGTTTCTGGATAATATTAACCTTTGAATCAATAGAGTAACTAAAGCAGATCATCCTTCCCAGTGTAAGCAGCTCTCATCCACTCCACTGAAGGCCTGAATAGGACAAAATGCTGAGCAAGAAAGAATTCACTATCTTTTCCTGATGGTTTCTGTTGGGGGACACTGGTCTTCTCCTACTTTCAGGCTCAGACTGAAATGTACACTTTTGGCTTTCCTGTAATCAGGCCTTCAGATTACAGATCTTTGGACTTCTCAGCCTCCATAATTTCATGAGCCAATTATTTATTAGCTATCTGTCTGTCTGTCTGTCTGTCTATCTATCAATTAATCTATCTTCCGATCCTGCTCAGTCACTAAGTCATGTCTGACTCTTTGTGATCCCACGGACTGTAGCCTGCCGGGAGCCGGCATATTGCATATTGAGTGAGGATCTGTAATAGCTCAACTGGAATTCTATCACTGCTGGGAGCCAGCGTGAGGAACTCTGCCCATGACAAAGGTCATGAGGAAGGAGGCTCGGCATACGCAAAGGCGGGATCGAGCCTCAGGAGTCCCCCTGGAAATTCTCGAGCATCTACCCCCAAAACCAGAGTCTGCCTACTTTCTGCTTTGTGCTTTCACCTACTCCTCTGACTTTACGGGGTGCTGTCCCCCACTACCTCTCTGAATAAAGAATTAGCTTACAGCTCCAGTTAATAATTCCTGGGTGTGACAGTGTTTCAATCTACAAACTCCTTTGGAAATCCTCTAGCCTGCCTGAATGGGTTTTTCCGGCCACATGTGATTGTTCAGAGCCTCCCAACTGTGAGAGGCAGGAGATGTTCTAAACTGCCTAAACACAGATTCCTTTGAGTAGTTAAAAGATTGATTAGAAATTGTATTGGTGAAGGGTTTTTCACTTGTTGGGCCAATGTTTGCTGCTAAGTCTCCATACTCCTTACCTACTGTGTCCTTGGCAGTGTATTGATTGATATAATGGGTGTATAGAAATGTAAAATGCAGCTTTGTCCAATGCTTTTTTGGAGGCTGGTGCCTGACTTTGGAATAATCACCTTTAGAGAAAAATAAATTTCTTAAAATGTTAACAGGCCTCCTGGCCAGAAGATGATGTCAATCACCTGAACTTTTGCATATGATAAGTTTGAAAGCCTGGCTTAGATTAGAACCAGGAACTGCTGTCCTTGCATGACTCCACCCCTTCCCCCATTATCCTCTATGCATAACTTAAGGTATAAAAACTACTTTGGAAAATAAAGTGCGGGCCTTGTTCACTGAAACTTGGTCTCCCCATGTCACTTTCTCTCCCAAATTCTGGCTGAGTCTCCATCTGGAGCGCGGAACCCGCCATGCTTGCTAATTATGCCTGGGCTTCTAAGATCCGACCGGGGAGGCCTCAGTGTCTCCTCTCCTTCGGGAGAACGGAAGGACGCCTGTGGCCTCCGTAAGTGGTGCAAACTTCTTGTCTTGAAGTTTTATTGGTCTCCCGTGTAAACCAAGCTACTCAGCCTCTTTTCTCCACTGAATTTTCCTACTGAGCTATCCTCATTCTATTACTCTTTGTATCCTTAATTAAAGTGTAATTAAGCAGTTGTTTCCTGACCCTCGCCTATGCCGTCTCTCCTTCGAATACCCTGGATCAGCTGGGGCTGGACCCCGGCAGTAGCCTGTCAGTTTTCTCTGTGCATGGAATTCTCCAGGCAAGAATACTGGAGTGGGTGTCATTTCCATCACCAGGGGATCTTCCTGACCCAGGGATTGCACCCTAATCTCCGGCATTGGCAGGCAGATTTTTCACCACTGAGCCACCAGGGAAGCCCATCTGTCAATCTGTGTATCATCCTATTGGTTCCAGGTGTCTGGAGAGCTCTTATACTCATGGGGCATCCAGTATGGCACTGGGAAAAGTCCTCGAAACAGCTAAAGATATAAGTATAATTTAGAAAACAAATTTGTAAATCATTAATGTTTATAAGAGTTAATTAAAGTACCAGTCAGGAAAATAAAAATCACCATTCAATAATAAATTTCAAATGTAACTTTGTAAATGGTCCTGTGCTTTCCTTCAGAACTCCTTGGGCTGTGCCTTGATCTTTGCTGTTTTCACAGCTTCCCTTCAGCTGAGAACTATCTTAGATCCCCTCAGAAGTTGGTGCCATGAAAATGTAATAGTTACATTTACTCTTTTCTAATTCATGAGATGATATAAGCTTTGATTAGCTGTCATCATCACGGAAACCTCTCCTTATCTCCTGATTAAATTAAAGCAAACCATTCAAATTGGTTTCCTTGCTTTACCACTACTCCATCTCCAATCCTTCAAATACACATCCACCTCATGTGCTTCCTCAGCTTTTAGTTTGTTTCATTGCTCCATCTAGATTCCTTAGCCTGGTGTTGAAAATGCCACAATCTGGTCTCATTCTAGTCCTCCTAGAATTCTCATTCTAGGAGGACTCCATCCTCCTCCATCCCTCTACACATGCTCGGCCCACCTCTCCATTCTTAGGTCCAATTCATATATATATATATATATATATATATATATATATATGTCCAATTCTTTGTTTCACTCCTTAAAGCAGGTATGCCCAAGACCTACCTCTTCCATAAAAGCTTCCCTGAATTTCCCAGCAATGGTTTTCTCTGAATTATCTATGATATTTATTTTGGTCAAAAATAAGTTCCTTCTTTATGTAATGTATTAGTGTGCTTGAACTGCCATAACAAAATGCCATAGGCTGAGTGGTTTAAACAAGAGACATGTGTTGCTTATAGGTCTGAAAACTAGGAAGTCCAAGAACAAGGTACTGACTGATTTGATTCCTACTGAGACCTCTCTTCCTGTCTTGCATATGACCTCTTTCTTGCTGTGTACTCACAGGACCTTTCTTTGGTGTGTGTGTATGTAGAGAGCTTTCTCTCTTTATCTTCTTATAAGCCCCCAATCCTATCAGATTAGGATCCCACCCTTATGACTTCCTTTTACATTATGCTGTTGTTTAGTCACTAAGTTGTGTCTGACTCCCTGTGAACCCATGGACTGCAGCACGGCAGGTTCCCCTGTCCTCCATTATCTCCCAGAGTTTGCTCAAATTCATGTCCATTGAGTGGGTGATGCTATCTAACTATCTCATCCTCTGCCACCCTCTTTTCCTTTTGCCTTCAATCTGTCCCAGCATCAGGGTCTTCTCTTCCCAGTCAGCTCTTCCCATCAGGTGGCCAAAGGATTGGATCTTCAGCTTCAGCATCAGTCCTTCCAATGAATATTCAGGGTTGATTTCCTTTAGAACTGACTGGTTGGATCTCCTTGTAGTACAAGGGACCATTAGTCTTCACCAGCACCACAATTTGAAAGCATTAATTCTTCAGGTTTCAGCCTTCTTTATGATATAACTCTCATATCTATACATGACTACTGGAAAAACAATAGCTTTGACTGTATGGACCTTTGTCAGCAAAGTGATGTCTCTGCTTTTTTAATATGCTATCTAGGTTTGTCATAACCTTCCTTCCAAAGAACAAGAATCTTTTAATTTCATGGTTGCAGTCATCGTCTGCAGTGATTTTGGAGTCCAAGAAAATAAAATCTGTCAGTGCTTCCACTTTTTCCCCTTCGATTTGCCATGAAGTTGATAGTACCAGATGGCAATGTCTTAGCTTTTTTCCTGTTGAGTTTTAAGAAAGCTTTTTCACTCTCCTCTTTTACCCTCACCAAGAGGCTTAGTTCCTCTTTGCTTTCTGCCATCAGAGTGGTATCATCTGCATGTCTGAGGTTATTTATATTTCTTCTGGAAATCTTGATTCCAGCTTGTGCTTCATCTAGGTGGTATTTCACATCATGTCCTCTGTGTATAAGTTAAACAAGCAGGGTTAAATATATAGCCTTGTCCCAATTTGGGACCCTTCTATTGTTTCAAGTCAATTTCTAACTGTTGCTTATTGACCTGCATGCAGGTTTCTCAGGTGACAGATAAGGTGGTTTGCTATTCCCATCTTTTTAAGAATTTTCCATAGTTTGTTTCTATCTACATAGTCAAAGACTTTAGCATAGTCAATGAAGCAGATATTTTTTCTGGAATTCCCTTGCTTTCTCTATGATCCAACAAACATTAACAATGTGATCTCTTGTTCTTCTACCTTTTCTGAACCCAGCTTGTACATCTGGAATTTCTCATTTCACATACTGCTGAAGCCTGTCTTGAAGGATTTTGAGCATAATCTTGCTGGCATATGAAAGGAGTGCAATTGTATGGTAGTTTGAACCTCACAGTCTTGTTGTGGTGAAGGGGCTTGTTGAGCTCAATGAAGCTATGGGTCAGGCTGTGCAGAACCTTTAACCTTATATATCTCCTAAAGCTCTATCTCCAAATACAGAGATCCTCCCTTTGGAGGTTAGGGCTTTATCATATGAATTTTGAGTTGACACAATTTAGTCAATAGAATGTGGACAATAACCTGAGTTATATTTGTATATATCTTATCTCTTTAGCTAGACTTGAACTCCTCTAAGGAAGAATCCCTGGTTTATATTTGCTTCTTCTATGTTTATTCAGTGTTTCCCATCTGGTTGTTAGGCATCTAGTCACAAATACAAATTGATGAAATAGTGGCAACTGGATCATGTCTCTTAACATACACAGTGTCCCTTCCTACTTTGCAGAGTCTCACTTTCCTATGATGGTCCAGGTTTAGGTTTCCAAGTAGTGCATATTCATCCCTCATGTAGTTTAGCTTGGCAAATGACTAACATTAAGAACTAAATCCCAGCCAGTCCTAAATTTTCTCCTTGGGATGAGCATAGATTTTCATACACTAATCCCTCTATCCTTCTTTGGTCAGTGACAAATAAGTCTCAGATATTATATTCATCAGTTCTCCTTCCACATCCCTCTTCTCTCCTCTCCCTTTTTCTTTCTCTTTAGTTCTCATTTTTTAAAGGGCTGTGAGAAGATCATGAGGAAGAAAGAGCCAACTTTTACCTTAACTGTGAACAATGTCTTAAACTTTAAAAAAGAGAAGTGTAAAAATGAGCCCAGGCAAATATTGAGTTTTCTTTTTATGCATTAATACATACTTTTTAGATCATTTGTATCTTGTAATCTATCAAATCAAAGCCTGTGGGTAGACTCTAATCCATGCATTATTGACAGCAGCGCCAGTACTGTGTCCTTTGAGGCTCTTACAGTCTATTTTCTAAAAGCCTAAGTGGTTTTATTTTTACTTTTAGTGTGGTTCAATAGTGGCTTGCTATGCCAAAGAAGTTTAGAGTCACACTCTACTCAGGAATAAGATGAAGGTTCATTTAGCTCACAGTTTTTGAGGGAATGATAGTCTAAATTAGTGATATGTGAATTTATGCTATTTTAAGAAAATAGTTTTTTACAAATATATTTATATTCTATTCTCACCAAAGAAGATTTTTGAAATAATAACAAGCTTTTAAGATCTTGATGTAACTTCTTAAAGGATATAGTCACCAATGATTTCAGTACACAAAGTAAAGAATGGCCCAATGTGATAATAGGATCTTTGGAGGCTAATTTTTGTGAAACTGAATTTTTGCTTTTTATTTTAACAACTCTAAGGTGACCTCCTGCATTGCCCATTTTCACTTTGTTGCCCCTCACTTATTCTGCTGATATCTTTCCCAACATTAGTGCTTTGGTCCCTACTACACACATATGAACAAATACCTGATAATTAACAAAATGTGGTTTAAAAAATTCTGATAGGCTGTGCATGAATTTGCACATCATTTAGACTTTCTTTGTATGTGAATTTATTAATGTTTTAATGCTATGACATGAGATCACATGTGGAAAATGTTTTGTAATCTTAAATACAGAAATAATATTTCAGAATAATAAAAAGCATACGTGTCAGTATCAGACAGACCTGTCTCTAAGCCCTGTCTGTCTGCATATTAAATTTTGGCCTGAGGCAAGTTGCTTTTAATGGTTTAAATTATGGTATCTTAGTCCATAAAACATAATAAGGATGTGTCTACCTGCTATGTTTATCCTAATAATTGTTTCATAATGTAGCTGTAGTGATAGCTCATATTTAAATAGTCAATAAAAATCATCCATTCTTAATATAGATTGGCAGCAACACATTCTCCCCAAATCACTGATACAAGTCCCTTCTCTGTAATTCTGTCTTTAAAATCATTGGTACCTATATGAATACTAGCCAAAATTAAAATATGTCAAGCTCTTATCAGGGATCATCCTGACATTTTAATGAATAAATGAACATCACATGTTATTCTTTACTTGCTTAATTTTTTAAATTATTATTATTTTTTTTTTTTGCAAATGCTCTTGCTGAAGAACCTTGATCAGATCAGATCAGATCAGTCACTCAGTCATGTCCGACTCTTTGTGACCCCATGAATCGCAGCACGCCAGGCCTCCCTGTCCATCACCAACTCCCAGAGTTCACCGAGACTCACGTCCATCGAGTCAGTGATGCCATCCAGCCATCTCATCCTCTGTCGTCCCCTTCTCCTCCTGCCCCCAATCCCTCCCAGCATCAGAGTCTTTTCCAATGAGTCAACTCTTCGCATGAGGTGGCCAAAGTACTGGAGTTTCAGCTTTAGCATCATTCCTTCCAAAGAAATCCCAGGGCTGATCTCCTTTAGGATGGACTGGTTGGATCTCCTTGCAGTCCAAGGGACTCTCAAGAGTCTTCTCCAACACCACAGTTCAAAAGCATCAATTCTTTGGCGCTCAGCCTTCTTCACAGTCCAACTCTCACATCCATACATGACCACAGGGAAAACCATAGCCTTGACTAGATGAACCTTTGTTGCTATCTACGTTGGTCATAACTTTCCTTCCAAGGAGTAAGCGTCTTTTAATTTCATGGCTGCAATCACCATCTGCAGTGATTTTGGAGCCCAGGAAAATAAAGTCTGACACTGTTTCCACTGTTTCCCCATCTATTTCCCATGAAGTGATGGCACTGGATGCCATGATCTTTGTTTTCTGAATGTTGAGCTTTAAGCCAACTTTTTCACTCTCCACTTTCACTTTCATCAAGAGGCTTTTGAGTACCTCTTCACTTTCTGCCATAAGGGTGGTGTCATCTGCATATCTGAGGTTATTGATATTTCTCCCAGCAATCTTGATTCCAGCTTGTGTTTCTTCCAGTCCAGCGTTTCTCATGATGTACTCTGCATAGAAGTTAAATAAGCAGGGTGACAAGATACCGCCTTGACGTACTCCTTTTCCTATTTGAAACCAGTCTGTTGTTTCATGTCCAGTTCTAACTGTTGCTTCCTGACCTGCATACAAATTTCTCAAGAGGCAGATCAGGTGTTCTGGTATTCCCATCTCTTTCAGAATTTTCCACAGTTTATTGTGATCCACACAGTCAAAGGCTTTGGCTTAGTTAATAAATCAGAAATAGATGTTTTTCTGGAACTCTCTTGCTTTTTCCATGATCCAGCGAATGTTGGCAATTTGATCTCTGGTTCCTCTGCCTTTTCTAAAACCAGCTTGAACATCTGGAAAGTTCACGGTTCACATATTGCTGAAGCCTGGCTTGGAGAATTTTGAGCATAACTTTACTAGCATGTGAGATGAGTGCAATTGTGTGGTAGTTTGAGCATTTCAGGAACCTTGAAAAATAACCTAAATTGATATGAGCTATCTATGATAACATTTTGTTTTATTGCATTTTTTTGGTGATAACCCTTTCTAAAAGTAAACTGTCCAGTTTGGCTCCATACCATAATAAATTCAAGTTAATGGGGTCTAAATAGAGATTTCTACCTTATTTTATTTCATGCGATATTATTGTTACCACTGATTTTGGAATGTCAGTTCTGCTTAGTAGCTTTGCCTTTGATAGCAAAAAAATTTTTTTCAGTGATAAGACCAAGAAAGCCCTTTTACTTCATTTCCATTTTCCACAACAACCCAAGATTTTAGTAAG
Organism: Bubalus kerabau; assembly: GCF_029407905.1. Lineage (NCBI taxonomy): Eukaryota > Metazoa > Chordata > Mammalia > Artiodactyla > Bovidae > Bubalus > Bubalus kerabau. The sequence continues at coordinate 68,484,310 of NC_073633.1, forward strand.
CTAGAAAAAGCTTAAAATTTTCTCACTCGTTCACTGCATCGTTCTCAATATAAACCAAAATAATCCCAGTAAAAGAGCATCTCTTTTCAATAATGTGAAGCTATTGAAATGATAACATCTAGTCCCTGAACACTCACATATTTCCATTGAGCATTTATTCCATACTCAGGCTGTGTAATATGCTTGCTACATCAAGGGCAGAAATGAGCTCCGCAAGTGGTCAGGAGGAAGCTCTTCAGTGTGGCAGTCAGGAAAGAGCCTCAGATAGACATTTTGATGTGTATTTTCTGGATGCTATTTTCTGGAGTCAAGAAATCCATTGCTGTAAAGGGTCTTCTTATGTGCCCCCTTTACTTGACTCTACTCGAAGAGATAGTTGCTGTAATTATCAAAGAAGGTCCTCGAAAACAAAACTGGTTAGTAGATTCCAGTTCAGGGTCTACATTGCCACATTTCAAAGCTCCAAAAGATGGCTGGGACGGGAGATCTTGGGAATATCTGGTGGGAAAAACAATAGGAAATATAATCCCTGAGGAGTGAATCCTGACTTCCCTCACCAGAGTTCTTCACTACAAGTGTGCTCCCAGCTCTATAGCCCTGCTGCATGCCAACATCTGTTTCTGAGCTGGCAACTTGCAGGTCCTTTTGAGTTCAGAGCATGGGACCACTGTGTGCCCACTGACTTACCCCAGTACTGATTTGTACCAGAGCTAAGGATTTTAAGTGACAAGATACCTCACATGAGCCCAGAATATTGGACATATTTTTAAAACCATTTTATTGAGATATGAGTGACATACCAAAAAACATATTTAATATATATGACTTAATGATTTGGGAGATAAGTATACGTCTATGAAACTAAAATGTTACCACAATTTATGCCATAAACGTGTCTATCACCTCCAAAGGTTTCTTCCTGTCTTATTCATTTATTATTATTATTTGTGATAAGGCCAATTAAGATTTCACCTTTTAGTAAAATTTTACATTTATGATAAAATATTATTAACTACGGGCTTCCCAGGTGGCTCAATGGTAAAGAATCCACCTGCCAATGCAGGAGACACAGGAAACTAGGGTTCTATCCCTGGTTTGGAAAAATCCCCTGGAGAACGGAATGACAACCCACTCCAGTATTCTCGCCTGGGAAATTCCATGGACACAGAAGCCTTGCTGGCTACAGTCCGTGGGGTCTCAGAGAGTCAGACACGACTGAGCATACAGACATATTAACTATGGCACTAAAATATATAGTAGATCTCTACTACTTAGAGTATATCTTTAACTGAAACTTTGTACCCTTTGAGCTTTTTTGATCTCTGATTTAAGTTATTTCATAATATCAACTTCTATTCAATTTAATAAACATTCTTAGAGGATATGTCAAGAGCAGGGACCTGTGCTGAGGATTGTGAAGGATATAGGGTTGAACATCAGGCTTTCCCTCAGTTTGCATGTGACATATTAGACTTGACAGCATGATGCAATTAGATGCTTAAAATATAATTTCCTAAAAATATATTTGATTTGCAATTAAGTATTTGTTAAAATATAACATGATAGCTAAAATGTAAATGAAGAGAATGGTCCTAATGAATCAGAAATGTTGCTTAAGTTCCAAACTTCACTAGAATGTCAATGTATTCTTTGAATAAATATGAAACATAGGCATTAGTTTAAGTTCATCCCATGAATCAACTTGTTGTTCAGTCACTCAGTCATGTCCAACTCTTTGCGACCCCATGAACTGCAGCACACCAGGCTTCCCTGTCCTTTACCATCTCCCAGAGCTTGCTCAAAGTAATGTCCATTGAGTCAGTGATGACATCCAACCATTTCATCCTCTGTCATCTCCTTCTCCTCCTGCCTTCAATCTTTCCCAGCATCAAGGTCTTTTCTAATAAGTCAGCTCTTCGCAACAGGGGGCCAAAGTATTGGAGCTTCAGCTCCAATGAATCAACTAAGTACAACTTAAAAACTGCTTTTCTTATTTATAGGTTGAAATGGGAAATTAACCAGGGAGTATTTAAATTAATATACTTCTAATAGTTTCTGAGGAAATTCATGTGGAAAATAAGAACCTGCATAGTTTATGGTAAAACATCGGATCAATGTTATCAGTTTAAACCTGAAGAAAGATCAGTGTCACCTAGAATTTCTCCCATCGCTGTGCATTTCTCCACTATGGTTCTTACCACATCCATGCCGGGAGTTAACTGAATCCTTTATCTGGACACCTCTGCTTCAAATTAAATAAGTATTCATGATTTAACAAATAAATCTGGGATTGTCTGGCAAAGGATTCTAATGTGTAACCACCTCTAGAAATAACATGAAAAAGAGTTCTTAAAAGTAAAAAATCATCCACGATGCATTATAAGTCTACTGTAATAGTGAAAAGATAAGCCTTTCCCTTGAATTATTGGATAAACTTATATTCCTTCCCCTCCCATAACATCTCATACTCAAACTATGCAATGGAGTCTCATGGTTAGAATCTCTGGAGTCAGGAAAGTTTGTGTGCAAATTCCTACTTTGATCACAGCCTATCTGCTTGATCCTAGTCATGTTATCCAATCCCTGTATGCCTCCGTCTTCTGATTTATGGAAAGAGTGAGTAATCATTATATGTACTTCTTGTGAGCATTGAGGAAGATATAATCTGATCATGTATATGAAGCCCTTCATATACAGGTACAGTTCCTGACATAGAAAACACTCAATAAGTGTATACACATACATGATATCTAAAGATGACTTGTTCACTTTCTCTTTCTCCTGACATCTTCATTTTGGTGAATTAAGATCAATATCCTTCTAAGTGCTAAGGCTCAAAATCTTAAGCATCATCAACTCCTTAATTTGCATTGAAACATCCTATCCTTTTTTAGCCTATATGATCAATTGCTCTAATCTAGCATTTCTTTCATCCACCATATTGTCTTTTGGATAAATCCCTTTCATTCCATCCATTATCACTAAAATTAGGCATTAATTATCATCAAGGATGCTGTGATGATGTCTCCACAAAGGAGGACCCTGTCTCTTCTCATTCTAATCCTTCCTTTGTAGAACTTCTGATTAATCTTCCTAAAGTTTTATTTTGACAATGATGAATATTTATAACAAACTGAGTATGATTGTTATTCATGTATTCATGTAATGAATATTGATTGATCAAATGTTACAATCCATGCAGTGCTTTAATCACTAGGGATATAGCAATAAATAACCTAAATAAGTCCTTGTCCTCAGGAAACTTAAATTCTGGTGAACACACTTAAATTCTACAAATGATTTTTTTTTTTTTTTTTTACAAATGATATTTTAAAATTAATATAAATTCATATAGTTTCAAAAAATAGTAAATTCCAGTGAATGTTTATTTATATTGATTAATTTGTTATGTGCCTAAATACTGCCAACCATAATGATACATATTTCATATATATTGACTGTAAACTTTAGACAGCCCTGAAAATTAGATTGTTGCTGCTGTTCAGTCACTATGTTATGTCCAACTTTTTGTGACCCCCATAGACTGCAGCACACCAATTTTCCCTGTCCTTGACTATTTCTTTGAGTTTGCTTAAATTCATGTTCAAAACCAAGCAATTTTCATTGCAAGTTACTTCTCTTCTTGGTTTCAAAGAGGCAGCGGAACCAGAGATCAAATTGCCAACATCCATTGGATCATAGAAAAAGCAAGAGGATTCCAGAAAAAAAATATCTACTTCTGTTTCACTGACTATGCTAAAACCTTTCACTGTATGGATCACAAAAAACTGTGGAAATTCTGAAAGAGATGGGAATAACAGACCATCTTACCTGCCTCCTGAGAAATCTGTATGCAGGTCAAGAAGCAACAGTTAGAACTGGACATGGAACAATGGACTGGTTCCAAATTGGGAAAGGAGTACTTTAAGGGTGTGTATAGTCGCCCTGCTTATTTAACTTATTTGCAGAGTACATCATGCAAGATGTCAGTCTGGGTGAAGCACAAGCTGGAATCAAGATTGCTGGGAGAAATATCCTCAGATATTTAGATGTCACTACCCTAATGGCAGGAACTAAAAAGAGGAACTAAAGAGCTTCTTGATGAAGGTGAAAGAAGAGACTGAGAAAGCTGCCTTAAAACTCAACATTCAGAAAAAGCTAAGATCATGGCATTTGGTCTTATCACTTCATGGCCAATAGATGGGGAGGGAAATAGTGGAAGCAGTGACAGATTTTATCTTCCTGGGCTCCAAAATCATTGTGGATGGTGACTGCAGCCATAAAATTAAAGGACACTTGCTCCTTGGAAGGAAAGCTATGACAAACCTAGACCATGTATTAAAAAGCATAGACATCACTTTGCTGACAAAGGTCCATGTAGTTAAAGCTATGGTTTTTTCAGTAGTCATGTATTGATGTGAGAGTTGGACCATAAAGAAGGCTGAGTGCTGAAGAAATGATGGTTTTGAATTATGTTGCTGGAGAAGACTCTTGAGAGTCCCTTGGCCTGCAAGGAGATCAAACCAGTCAATTCTAAAAGAAATCAACCCTGAATATTCATTGGAAGTTCTGATGCTGAGGCTGAAACTAATCCTTTGGCTACTTGATGCAAAGAGATGCCTCGCTAGAAAAAACCCTGATGCTGGGATAGTTTGAAGGCTAAAGAATAAGGGAGAGCAGAGGATGAGACGGCTAGATAGGATCACCAAGTCAATTGACATGAATTTGAACAAATTCTGAGAGACAGTGGAGGACAGAGGAGCCTGGCATTCTGCAGTCCATGGGATTGCCAAGAGTTGGACATGACTTAGTGACTGAACAAGAACAAGAAGAAATTCATTTAATATTGACTAAGACACCTATCAGCCCTCTCACCGAACCCTTATTTTTTTTCTAACTTTATTGCCTACTTCAGTTCTCACATCCTCCTTTCAAGCCCTATAGGACCACAAACTACATTCCACTTTCTTTCCTCTGCATGATGTTACCTCGAGTTCCCTAGACCTAAGATATTTTCTCTGTACATGTCTCTCTCTCCTTCCCTCTGTCCCCTTTCACTCCTAGTATCCAAAATCCAAGAAGCCAATAAGCTTTCTAGATCTCCCCACCATAATTCAACAGTCCTCAACAGTCACTATTGAATTTTTAACACTCTTATATGACATTAACGTTAAGCTACCTTTTATTGTAATAGAAATTCAAATTCTAAATAATTTGAATAAATTTTATTATTTTCAATTAACTAGACTCACTCTTTAATGCCTGTATTACTTTGTATGATGAAGTGTTTATAATAATGCTTTGCATATTCTCTGAGTCCAGTATATTGAATGGAAATTTGGGGAAGGAAACAAGTGATCCTTTAATTTGCATGAGGAGGTGGCTGCCAACCACTCTGTATTTAGATGGGCCTAGTTGTTGAAAGTTTTAGAATCTATAAAGGATTAATAATTATGGCTGAATTATAGTAAGTAAATGCACAAAGACACATTAACTTGATTCAGTTAGAAGAAAAGTGATGTAAAAATGATAAATGATTGTATGGATTGTTAAAATGACATGTCAGATACTGGCTTGAATCCAGCTTTTTCCTTTTTTTCAACGGCTTCTTCTCCAGGGTCTGATTATATGGGATTTTCAATGACTTCCTAAATAAAGACTACTAGTATTTTAGGACTTATCTTTGGATACACCCTTGGGATAATTTCAAAGGCACAGGAAATGTTTAAATTGAAGGGACAAAACAAGCAATTGGCTTTTTATAACCTTACTCTACAGATTGGTATGTTTTAAAATAGTGGGAATTTTTAAAGGATAGTCTTTTCTGATAAAGTGAGACAGGAAAGCCTTAGGTCAGAAACATCAGCTTTATAAAAAAAAAATGCCTTGAGGGAGGCCCAGATGCATTATCTAGAGGCCTTTCACCTCTTCCTCTAGCCCTGGTGCCTGTCACAGCACCATCAATCCATTTCTAGCATTTTACTTAGCTATGAACTTCTTAGAGTGACAAGAGAGTGATTCATAATATATAGTAAGGCTTCCAGGAAGCTTTTTTCCTTTAAGCTACAGGGCAAGTGAATCAGCCTTTTGCTTTCTCGCAGGAACTACTTATCTTCAATCTTTCAATTAAAGGTCAAAAAATGAAAGAAGACACTCTGGTCGTCTATTATGGTGTTTTTGTTCCCATTGTCAGAGAATCTGTTCCTTTGTAGTTGTCTTTCAACCTGTCCAAGACTTGTGTTTTTCTCCCCCTCTTCCTGATTTACAAAGTGGGAAATTTTCTCAGGAGGTCTGGAAATCTTTGTTACATACACACAAGACATAGATAATTATAATCACTTTCAAAAAGGAAAAAAAAAGTGCTTCCCATGGTAAGCATAATGTTTACTTAAAGCCTTTGCAAAAAGAGATTAAAGGCAAAAATTTATGAGTTAAACTAAAATATTTTTTAGGAAGTTAAAATCATGCTTCTTGGTGTCTTGATCTGTGCCTGCCTAAGTGAAGAGAAGCCTAAATAAGTTTATGCAATAAAAGCAAAAACAGTTAATTATTAGATGCTTAAAATATACCAGGCTTTTCATGAATTGATGTATTTAATCCTCAGATCAACATGATGAGATAGCTTTATTACATCACTAACCTACAAGTGAGAACTCTGAAATACAGTAAATTGCCCAAGGTCAAAGAGCTAGGAAGGGACAAGGCAGAGACTTAATTCCATGAAGTATGATTTCAGAGCCCATGCTCTTAACCACTGTGCATTCTCAAATGCAAGAAACTGATACAGAAAGTTCAGGCTCCTAGCATTAGGAATAGGTTTGGAATCTGAAAGATTTTAGTGACTTATCCACTCTTCACTTGATCTATATATGCCATAGCAAGATATTTTGCTGAGCATATTATTCTTAGTCTTTAAAATTCCATTCAGGAACTATCAAATATATCCCTTAATTCAAAATCAATTTATATTTATTGAATATCTCATGATCTATTATGGATATTCAACAAGGTACAACAAATTGTCCGATGAATGTGTGAAACTACAGTTTAACCAGCTTCTACCATCACTCTTCACCTGTCAGTCACTGTGCTATCTTATCTAAACCTCAGAATGCACGTGAGAGATACGTTTACCCCAACCTGTTATGAAGCTGAGGTCACATGTGTCTAAGAGACTGAATAACTCACTCTAGGTCAGCAGATTGGAAGAAATAGAGCTAACGTTCTGAGTTCTGATGATCTCTGAGGCCCAAAAGTTTACCAGCAATCCAGTAGTATAAATCACCTTAAAACAAAACAAAACAAAACAAAAAAACACTATGGTAAAATACAGTTCTTTCATGCCTGATGTAGAGTGTTGAGGGAATTGTTTAAGGGCTAGCCTTCCAAATAACAAAGCATAAATTCTAGTAAAAGTTAGTTAATGGATTATACTAACATACTTGTGTCTGGCAGATTTAAAACCATCCAGGTATCACAGTGGAGAAGGCAATGGCAACCCACTCCAGTACTCTTGCCTGGAAGATCCGGTGGACGGAGGAGCCTGGTGGGCTGCAGTCTGTGGGGTCACGGAGAATCGGATACGACTGAGTGGCTTCACTTTCTCTTTTCACTTTCGTGCACTGCAGAAGGAAATGGCAACCCACTCCGGTGTTCTTGCCTGAAGAATCCCAGGGACAGGGGAGCCTGGTGGGCTGTGGGTCACGCAGAGTGGGACACGACTGAAGCGACTCAGCAGCAGCAGCAGCAGGTATCATAGTAATAACACATTAACAGCATTCTAAATACTTCTATTTCTAGGGATTTCTAACTTCCCAGAACCCTGAACCTCAACTCTTAGCAACTGAAAGTCTTAAGAATGTGCAGTACAATTCCTTCTATATCTCAATTCATTTGTATATAATTAAAAGTTATTATAATTGCTTTCTGTAAACCTTAAAGAATTATAGAATTCCTAATTAAAACAAAGATGTTAAAAGAAAGAAAAGATCTAGGACTTAGATTTTGGATAGAGGGAAGTAGTGGGTTAAAAAAATTTATAGGTCTGTGTTCAGGGAAGCTATGCTCCATGTCATGAGGAATCCAATAGAATGAAATGGACCAATGTCTCCCAGAAAAATCCCCCATGTATAATTGAGTCCAAGAGAGATAAATATCATCCATAAGCAAGATCCTATGGATGAATCTCACTTGCATCATTATGGCTACTTTATTAATATTTACTTAGATCAAATTCTTCTCTAACTGATAGTTTATTCACAAACTGAAATAATATAAAAATCAGTTCATTTGGTGGCTTGTAAGGAAAGACCAGTTTTCGATTGTGAAAATACTGAAAATCAAACTTAATGATCTGTAGATATAACCCTATGATATGGCTGGTTCATGGATACCTTTTTAGAAGGACATGAGTGTCACTAGTGATAAAGAACAGTCCTGCCAATCAGGAGACATAAGAAATGCAGGTTTGATTCCTGGGTTGAGGGAAAATCCCCTGGAGGAGGGCATGGCAACCTACTCCAGTATTTTTGCTTGGAGAATCCCTATGGACAGAGGAGCCTGATGCGCTACAGCCCACAGGGTTGCAAAGAGTTGGACATGATTGAAGTGACTTAGCATGCATGCACGCACAGACCTGAATAAAGTTATAATAGTTCTGTGTTCAAAATATCAATGGGAGAATGGTGACTTAGACAAAGGGGAACCTTTAGATTTTTCAATTTGTCTAGAACACTATCCAAATGATGGAATTAGCAACTTCTTTTGACACATCTGCTATTCCATAGTCAGTGTATATGTCAGGTGGTCAGAGTTTGATGCCACTATTTTTAGGTTTTTTTTCCTCCTAATTTTATTTTTTTGTTCTAAGAACTTTTAACAGAAGATCTATTCTTAAAGTAATTTTTTTTTCACTTTGCAATCTGTGATTGTTGAATATAACTACAATGTTGTACAGCAGATTTCTAGAGTTTATTCATCTTACTTAACTGAAACTTTGTGTTTGTGTTGACTATTGTCTACCCATATACCCCTCCTCCTAGTCCCTAGAAACTACCATTCCACTCTGCTTCTATGACTTTGACTGTTTTAAATACTCGTATATGTTGAATCAGGTAGTATTTTCCTTTCTGTGATGACTTATTTCATTTATCATAATGTCTTCAAGGTTCATCTGTGGTTGTGCCATACTGCAAAACTTCCATCTTTTTGAAGACTGAATAGTATTATATTGTATTTATGTATGTATGTGTGTATATATATGTATATACACACACACACACATACTATATTTTATCCATTCATCAGTTGATAAGCATCAGGTTCTTTCCACATTTTGGCTGTGCTTTTGGTGGCATATTCATGGAGCATATCACCAAGTCCAATATCAAAGTTATTTTCCCTTATGTTTTCTTCTAAAGTTTTAGGTTTGGATCACCAGTTCAGTTTGAATTGATTTCTGTACATGATGTAAAATAGGGGTTCAAATATTATTTTTCATGGGAGTATATAGTCTTTCTGTCATTATTTGTTAAAGATACTGTCCTTTCTCTTTCCTGTATTCTTGGTACCCTTTTTGAAGATCAGTTTTCCATATATATATGAATTTAGTTCTGGATTATCTATTCTGTTCAACTGGTCTATATGTTTGTATGCCAATGCCATACTGGGTTTTTTGTTCATTTGTTAGTTTGTTTTATTGAAATAGCTGTCATGTCTGCTGGTTTATAATTCTGAATTTTATTATTAACTGATTCAAGAAATACTTCCTGGGATCTAATCCAGGATTAGATCTAATCCAAGATTAAGCAGTATAAAGTATAATCCAAGGTAGATTTTTTTCCCTCTATCCAGGTTCTTTTATTGATTTATCCATTTTAATTTTCATTTATTCTTTAAATTGAAGTACAGTTGATTTACAATGTTGTATATAGTTTCAGGTATACAGTAAAGTGGTTCAGTTGTTGTATATACATATTTATTTTCTCAGATTCATTTTTCTTATAGGTAATTATAAAGTACTGAGTGTAGTTTCTTGTGCTGTACAATAGGCTTTTGTTAATTATCTATTTTATATATAGTGGTGTGTCTATGCCAAAGAATATTCAAACTACTGTACAGTTACAGTCATTTCACATACTAGCAAGGTGATACTCAAAATCCTTCAAGCTGGCCTTTAGCAGTACATGAACTGAGAGCTTCAAGATATTCAAACTGGATTTAGAAAAGGCAGAGGAACCAGAGATCAAATTGCCAACATCCGCAGGAACATAGAAAAAGCAAGGAAATTACACAAATCATTTACTTCTGCTTCATTGACTATGCCAAAGCCTTTGACTGTGTAGATCACAACAAACTGTGGAAAATTCTTAAAGAGATGGGAATATCAGACCACCTACATGTCTCCTGAGAAACCTGTATTCAGGACAAGAAGTAATAAGTTAGAACTGGGCATGAAACAATGGATTGGTTCAAAATTGGGAAAGGAGTATGTCAAGCCTGTATATTGTCACCCTGATTATTTAACTTCTGTGCAGAGTTGTTCAGTTACTCAGTTGTGTTCAACTCTTTGCAATGCCATGGACTGCAGCACACCAGGCTTTCCCATCCTTCAGTATCTCCTGGAGGTTACTCAAACTCATATCCATTGAGTAAATGATGCCATCCAACCATCTCATCCTCTGTCACCCGTCTTCTTCTCTTGCCCTCAATCTTTCCCAGCATCAGAGTCTTTTCCAATGAGTCAGCTCTTCACATCAGGTGGCCAAAGAATTGGATCTTCAGCTTCAGCATCAATCCTTCCAATGAATATTCAGGGTTGATTTCCTTTAGAATTGACTGGTTTAGTATCCTTGCTGCCCAAGGGACACTCAGGAGTCTTCTCCAGCACCACAGTTAGAAAGCATCAATTCTTCAGCACTCAGCCTTCTATATGGTCGAACTCCCACATCTGTACATGAGTACTGGCAAAACCATAGCTTTGACTATATGGACCTTTGTCAGTATAGTGATGTCTATGCTTTTTAATATGCTATCTAGGTTTGTCATAGCTTTTCTTCCAAGGAGCATGAGTCTTTTCATTTCATGGTAGCAGTCACTGTTCACAGTGGTTTTGGAGCTCACAAAAACAAAATCTACCACTGTTTTACTTTTTCCACATCTGATGGGACCAGATGCCATGATCTTAGTTTTTTGAATGTTGAGTTTTAAGCCAGCTCTTCCCCTGCTCTTTCACCGTCATCAAGAGTTCTTTAGTTCCTATTCACTTTCTGCCATCAGAGTGGTATCATCTGCATATGTGAGAATGTTGATATTTCTCCCAGAAATCTTGATTCCAGCTTGTGATTGATCCAGCCAGGCATTTCACATGATGTACTCTGCATATAAGTTAAATAAGGGAAGGATTTACTATTGGATTTTGTTAGTTGTTTATGATAATTTTTTGGTCTTTTGTATATTTTCTTTTTTATCTGTCTTCCTTTGTATTTTGTTAATGTTTTGTATTGATATGCTTTGATTCCTTTCTTCTTTTATTTTTCTTTTGTGATAACCTTGAAGCTTATATAAAATATCTCTTAGTTATAATTGTTTATTTAAGCTGATAACAACTTAATCTCAGTCTCCTACACAAACTGTGTATACATTAGACAAAGGCACCAGTCCCATTTTTATAAACCGGCCTTGTACAGCTGAACACCCCCACCAATCAGCCTGACTCAAGATTCTGGGGATCTCTACCAACTTATTCCTCCCTAAGGATAAGCAGGAAGTTGTGGTTTCTTCCACTCATTCTGTATTGATTTTAGGTGGAAAGGAGCTATGCCATGTAGTCTAAACCATCACCTGTGCTCTTCCCCAGATGACTAAACTATGCTATACCCATCAAAGCTCCTAGATTGGCAAGTTAGATACCAGTTCTTTGGACAGCCCCAGAGAAATTAGGGTGCATTATGCCTGGATCAAGTTTTTTCCACTGGGGGAAGCTAAGAGCTGAGGATTTTCATACACATGCTCTATGCCAGCAATAGGGGGCTGGGGCAGAATCTATGGTGTCTACCAACCCAAGTCACTATTTCTTTTCTTCTTTAGGTTCCTAGACTATGCTGGACCCATTAGAGCTTCAAGAGTGGCAAAATTTCTTCAAGGATCTCTGGAGAATTTGGAGTTCTAGATACATGGATCAACTCTTTCCCTCCATAGAGGTAAGCTGAGAATTTGGACTTTTCATTTTCTTTACTGTGCTAAGAAGGGTGAGGATCTATGGTATTTAACAGTCCAAGCATTTCCCTCCCTGGGAGAATACTGTGGCTAGGTTGTACTGGGTTCAACAAAGCTCCAGGATTAGCAAGACAGAAGCCAGTCCTCTAAGGTACCTGTCAGAAAAGTCAAGACACTGGATATGTATACCCAACCCTTGCCTCCCCTCAGTGAAGATAGGAGCTAGGAAGTATTTTGCTCATCATATGGTGCTGTGTCTGGGGCAGGGACTCTGGTGAGAGGTTTCTCCAGATCTCCCTACTGGCTTTGATGATGAGTCTGGTTTCATATTCTTCTGGAGTGCAAGAGCCTTTCAGTTAGTTTCTGGAATTTTCCCAAATGGGATATATCTATGAATTTTTGCTGAATTGGTATGTTTGTAGGTGAGAAGAGGTGCAGAGCTTCCCAGTCTGCTATCTTGCTGATGTTACTACCATTAAGATTTTTCTCAAAGTTTCATTTCATACATATTGAGGCCATACTGACACACTGCACAAATCCGGCCCAATTGGCTGCTAGGTCCTGCTTTGTGCAGAGACCACAGGTCTGCTGGTGGTTGGGCCAATGTTCTATGGTGTCTTGCCATGTAGCCTGGGGGTCCTTGAGATAGTTCTACCCCTTGGTGGCCTGTACTGGATCCTGGGGTGACGGGATGCATTGTCTGGGATTCCTGGTGTTCATTATAGGCAGGGTTGAATCTCCAGGTGGCTACCTACAGGGTTTGGAGATTCCTAGGGCCACTACTTTCCATAAGCTGAGTAACCATATGGGTGTCTGCTCAGTCTGGGGTGTCTAGTTCTGGTGCCAACTTGTTGGTAGGAAGATAAGCCCCAGGCAGTAATAACCTATATGGATTCCAAAATTTTACTTGCCAGCACCATGGTGAAATGAACTCCCAGAAATGGCTGCTGCCAGAGTCTTGTTTCCAAGGCAATTCCAGATTGTTTCCTGCCTTTCCTGGAGGCTTTCCAAAATCAGCAAGTGTCCCAGTTTAGTTGCCCAGTCATGTCCAACTCTTTGTGACCCCATGAACTGCAGCATGCCAGGCTTCCCTGTCCATCAGCAACTCCTGGAGCTTGCTAACTCATGTCCATCAAGTCGGTGATGGCATCCAACTGTCGCCCCCTTCTCCTCCTGGCTTCAGTCTTTCCCAGAAACATGTCTTTTCTAATGAGTCAGTTCTTTGTATCAGGTGTCTGTGGATCTCTGTGGGTCTTGGAGCATGTGAGGTTTTCTTTAAGTCCTTTAGGAGTGGAGTCTCTGTTTCTTTCAGTCTTCTGGATCTTCCTTATGTAAGACCAACTGATCTTCATAGCCAGAAACTCTGGGAACTTTCCTTCTCTGTGAAGGACCTCTGGGCTGGGAAGCCTAATATGGGGTTCAGAACTCTCACTCCTTGGGGAGCATTTTTGCAATTGTGATCATCTTTCCATTTGTGGATCCCCTAACCAGGGTGTATGGATCTTGACTATACTGCACCTCTTCTCCTCTTATCCATAATATTGTGTTCCCTTCTTTGTATATTTAGTTGCGAAAACACTTTTCTGCTAGTCTTTGGATTATTCTCATTGATAGTTGTTCTGTAAATATTTGTAATTTTAGCGTGTACATGGGAGGAGGTAAGCTCAGGATCTTCCTACATTGCCATCTTGGTCATACCATGCAACTTTATTTTCTTTATATACATTTCATTTGGTATTATAGTATTATTGGCCTCTTAGAATATAGGTCAAATGACAAGTGTGAAAAGTGTTGCTATCTCTATTTCCTTATATTTATGAAATACTTGAAACACATATTCTTTAAGTAAATTACAGATTTCATAAGATAATTTCTCTGGGTCTGAACTTTTTAGTTTTTCTGGCAAGGAAAATTTTCATCAAAAATGGTATCATTTAACTAGTTATAGATTTATTCGGAGTTTTCATTTTCTCTTGAGTCAGTTCAGCAATTGTGTCTAGAAATTTGCCCATTTCATCAGCATTTCCTAATTGGTTGGCATGAATTTGTAGGAATATTCTCCAATAATTCTTTTAACTTCTGTAGCTCAGGAATAATGCCTTCCTCTTTCATTACTGAGTTTGGTAATTTGTGGTTTCTCTCTTTTACAAATTGATCAGTCTAGCTATAGTTTGCCAATTTTTGTTTATCTTTTAAGAATCAACTTTTGGATTGACTTTTTTTTCTTGTTTTTGTTTCAATAATTTCTGTTTTAATCTTTATTATTTACTTCTGCTTACTTTTAGTTTACTTCTGTTATGTTAGTTTCTTAAGATGTAATCTTAAGTTTTTGTTTAAAGATTTTTCATCTTTGTTATTTATAAGCACTAGAAGACATAGATTTTTCATTTAAGAACTGCTCTAGCTACATCCAAAATTTTAATATTTGTGCTCAATTCAAAATATTTTCTGAGTTTCAATGGGATTTCATTTTTTATTAATGGATTATTTTTAACTGAAATATTTATATAAATTTTATTTAAAAAGTTAAAAGGAAACACAATCTCTATTCAGATAATGCGGTTTATTTTCTGAGCAACTCGTCCATTAAAAACTAAAAAAGCAATTACTGTGATTTTGGTTGTGATGCCCAATCTAGAAATCAAAAGGCATCCCGGTGGCTATGCTCAGTTGGAAGTGTTTTGTTTAAAATGCACTGTGTTTAATATTTTCAATGTCAAAATTTTTAGAAGGCTATTTTCTACAGACTATCTTGTTTTCCACATTGTGTATTATTACATCAAGTTGGCTTTAACTGTCACTGTTGCTTAAATGACCTCTATGTTCATAACAATCTGAGACTCCTGACATTGTACTACAGCAAGAAAAAGTAGAATGCCTCTTTAATGATTACTAAGCCTATTTCTCTTGAGAGAATTTTTGATTCTCTATAACTACATACTGCTATATTAACAGAATAGTAACCATAACCCTTTACACTACAACCTGAGTGAATACAGCTGTTTAGGCTATCTTAAAAATCCAAGGGAATATAGCTATTAATTTATAAGAGGAGCTGATAAGAGATTTCTCATGGCTATGACAAGCCTTAGCAGAGCCTTCTTTTCTGTGTTTCAGTATCTCTATTCAGTTGCTTAAAATAAAAGTTCTCAGTTCTTCCAAAGAAAATTTTCACTTGTGATCTTCTATACAAGATGTATTAGAGAAGCAGCCAGTACTGGGAAGCCTACTTTAGCCTCTTCCTCCAATCAAATTGACTTACAATGCTGAGAAAGAAAATATACATTTTCAGTATTGAAATTCTACAATATTTTAAAATTTGAAATTATAAAACAGCAAAGAGAAGAAAACTCTATTACCAATAAACAAATAATAATAAGACTTGGTTGTTGAGGTAAAATATTCACACAATAAAATTCGTTTGTTTCAGATCCTTTTTTACTATGAAGTTTGACAATTTGTAAGTCATGGAAATACCACTGCTCAAGATATAAAGAATTTTAATCACTCCAAAGTTTCCTGACATCCATTCATGGTCACTTTTATCCCCCTCCCAGAGGCGCTGCCAACCACTGATCTGATTGTCACTATAGATTTGTTTTTTCCAGAATGCCAGATAAACAGAACCATAAAGTGTGCTGCCTTTTAGGGCTGACTTATTTTATTGTGCATAATGTTTTTGAAAGGAATCCATGTTTCTGTGAGAATCAGTAGCTTGGATTTGTTATAGCTGAATAAAAATTTGTAGTATGGATGTACTACAGTTTATTTATCTGTTTACTAGTCAAAGAACATTGCTTTATTTCCCATATTTTGCAATCAGGAACAAAGTCTCAAAGAATATCCATATGTAAATTTTTGTGTGGATATTTGTTTCTGTTTCAAAGTGACTATAACATTGACCAGGTCTGATAGACAGAGTGCCTGATGAACTATGGACGGAGGTTCGTGATATTGTACAGGAGACAGGGATCAAGAGCATCCCCAAGAAAAAGAAATGTAAAAAAGCAAAATGGCTGTCTGGGGAGGCCTTACAAATAGCTGTGAAAAGAAGAGAAGCAGAAAGCAAAGGAGAAAAGGAAAGATATAAGCATCTGAATGCAGCATTCCAAAGAATAGCAAGGAGAGATAAGAAAGCCTTCCTCAGCGATCAGTGCAAAGAAATAGAGGAAAACAATAGAATAGGAAAGACTAGAGATATCTTCAAGAAAATTAGAGATACCAAGGAAACATTTCATGCAAAGATGGGCTTAATAAAGGACAGAAATGGTATGGATCTAACAGAAGCAGATGATGTTAAGAACAGGTGGCAAGAATACACAGCAGAACTATACAAAAAAGATCTTCACGAACCAGATAATCACAATGGTGTGATCACCCACCTAGAACCAGGCATCTGGGAATGTAAAGTCAAGTGGGCCTTAGAAAGCATCACTACAAACAAAGCTAACAGAGGTGATGAAATTCGAGTTAAGCTATTTTAAATCCTAAAAGATGGCACTGTGAAAGTGCTCCACTCAATATGTCAGCAAATTTGGAATACTCAGCAGTGGCCACAGGACTGGAAAAGGTCAGTTTTCATTCCAATCCCAAAGAAAGGCAATACCAAAGAATGCTCATACTATGCTCACAATTGCACTCATCTCACACGCTAGTAAAATAATGCTCAAAATTCTCCAAGCCAGGCTTAAGCAATACGTGAACTGTGAACTTCCAGATGTTCAAGCTAGTTTTAGAAAAGGCAGAGGAACCAGAGATCAAATTGCCAACATCTGCTGGATCATGGAAAAAGCAAGAGAGTTCCAGAAAAACATCTATTTCTGCTTTATTGACTATGCCAAAGCCTTTGGCTGTGTGGGTCACAATAAACTGTGGAAAATTCTGAAAGAGATGGGAATACCAGACCACCTGACCTGACTCTTGAGAAACCTATATGCAGGTCAGGAAGCAACAGTTAGAACTGGACATGAAACAACAGACTGGTTCCAAATAGGAAAAGGAGTCCGTCAAGGCTGTATATTGTCACCCTGTTTATTTAACTTATATGCAGAGTACATCATGAGAAAGGCTGGGCTGGAGGAAGCACAAGTTGGAATCCAGATTTCTAGGAGAAATATCAATAACCTCAGATATGCAGATGACACCACCCTTATGGCAGAAAGTGAAGAAGAACTAAAGAGCCTCTTGATGAAAGTGAAAGAGGAGAGTAAAAAAGTTGGCTTCAAACTCAACATTCAGAAAACTAAGATCATGGCATCTGGTCCTATCACTTCATGGCAAATAGATGGGGAAACAGTGGAAACAATGGCTGACTTTATTTTGGGGGGCTCCAAAATCACTGCAGATGGTGATTGCAGCCATGAAATTAAAAGACGCTTACTCCTTGGAAGGAAAGTTCTCACCAACCTAGACAGCATATTAAAAAGCAGAGACATTACTTTGTCATCAAAGGTCCGTCTAGTCAAGGCTATGATTTTTCCAGTAGTAATGTATGAATGTGAGAGTTAGACTATAAAGAAAGCTGAGTGCCGAAGAATTGATGCTTTTGAACTGTGGTGTTGGAGAAGACTCTTGAGAGTCCCTTGGACTGCAAGGAGATCCAAGCAGTCCATCCTAGAGGAAATCAGTCCTGATTGTTCATTGGAAAGACTGATATTGAAGCTGAAACTCCAATATTTTGGCCACCTGATACAAAGAGCTGACTCATTTGAAAAGACCCTGATGTTGGGAAAGGTTGAAGGCAGGAGGAGAAGGGGACAACAGAGGATGAGATGGTTAGATGGCATCACCTACTCAATGGAAATGAGTTTGAGTAAACTCCAGGAGATGGTGATGGACAGGCCTGGCATGCTGCAGTTCATGGGGTCACAGAGTCGCACATGACTGAGTGACTGAATTATTACTGGGTGACTGATAGCATTTTGCATTCCCATCAGCAAGATATGAGCTTTCTAGTTGCTCTGCCCCTTGCCATCATTTTGTATAGAAAGATTCTGTTTTCTTTTAATTTGGGCCCTTCTCATAGATAAATTGTAGTATTTTATTGTATTTCAACTTTATTTCTTTAGTGATTATAACAACAGCATGCTTTCATAAGACCTTTTCTATTTTGCACGTATCTTCTTTGATGAAGGTTCTTTCAAAATCTTATACCTATGTTTTATTCAGTTTTTGTTTTTTTATATTGATATTTGAGTGTTCTTTGTATATTCTTGTTCTGCAGTATTTGTTCTGTGACTTGTCTTTTTATTTCTTAAACAATGTCTTTCTAAGAACAGTGGCTTTAATTTTGTTGAGGTTTAATTTAACTATCTTTTATATTTACTTTTATATTTGTGCTTTTTAATCAACCCTAAATCATAAAAATTCTCTCCTGTTTTTTTTCTTTTCATGAGTTTTGTAGTTTTAAGTTTTACAAAAGTCTGGGATCCACTTTGCTGTGAAGTGGATCCACTTTGGTGTGAAATTAAGGGTTTTTTATTTTAGTAATTTATTTTTGGTATGAAGATGTCCAATTGATCCAACATGTTTTGTTGAGAAAACTATCCTTTTTCCATTGAAAAATTTTTGATCACTTTTATAAAATAACTGACCATCCATGTTTGGATCTATTTCTGGATGCTTTACTAGGTTTCAGCAATTAACATTTTATAATATAAGTAAAGGTACATGTGGTTTTACAGAACGAAGATCACATTGCATTTTTTGGATTTAAGCCAATATTTCTGTTATTATATCTCTCTACTTATTAAATTCTATTTGAAAACATGATTTTTTAATGTTAAGTATATGTCCATGTAAGAGTTGTGTTACAGAAGAAGTATCAGACTGAGATATTAAGGAGGTAGACTAATTTTTAATTTAAATATACTGTTCTCATCTTAAGTAGGACAAAATAAGAGTTAAATGGTTCTGAAAGCATTTAGTAATAAAGTTTAGCATAAGTGACGTACACATGCAGAATAAATCCATTTACAATTGTAGATTGTTACAGGCAAGTCTGATTGAATTATCTAGATCCACACCTGAAAAAATAACCACATTTGTGTGCTTGTCATAGGATGTCTAGAGTCTTAGTTGTTTAAAAACAAACAAAAAAAACCTACCTCATTAGCAACAGCTTGCAACACTGAGAATCAGAGCAAGCAATGCATTTTCAGCCTGTCTTCAGTAATAAGAGTACAAGTCACATTATGTGGACTGTTTGTCAACTTCTAGGAACATTCCTGCCATCTAGAAAGAGGCTGTAGCTGTCCAACAGCCACTTTGCCCACAGAAGAAAAAAGATGTTATAGTAGAGGCCATACTGCAAAGGAAACTTTTCATGTTCACCAGAATATCAGTAAGCAACTCAACATTTTTTGATTTCCTTGTTCAGAATTGTCACTTTCTCCCTCTCTGTGTGTACTTCTGCTCAAGTGGCATTTTCACTGAACAAAAGAATCAAGCAGTAACACCAATGTGGAGTGACTCCCTGTCCTAAAAGTGCATCTCCAGTACACTTTGATCACAGGCTTTCTACATTAGCATTCTGTGCAGAAGTAAAAGAAAAGCTATTCATACCGCCAAAGAGAAAACTTCCCCCATATTTTAATGAATTACCATGTTTATTCAACAGTTGTCAAGTGTTTCAAATTGTTCTAATCATAGAATAGTATAATGTATATTTTATGAGTGCCGGTTAAACCTAAAAACAGAAATAAATGTGTCCTTACATAATATACAACTATATATTTTGGAAATCTGAGCACATCTGTAAATTACAGTTAAAATGAACTCAGTGAAACCTGATTTAGAGTCACTTGCTTTGATTCTCCAAACATCTTAGAAATTCTTCCCTAAAGTTCCACATTAGTTAAGATGTTGAATGCAGCTTTAGAATGAATGGTAAAGACGCTTACAAAGAAAACTAAGTTCACCGTAGGGCAAAAGAGAACTATATTCATTCAATTACCGTTTTCTTTCTTTTAATTCAAAAAAGCTTGGGTAATTACCAAGGCTGATGTAGGCACAACTATGTTTTGGGAATCATTGAGAGCCCACAGGGCAATAAAGCCAGCAAAGAATGGCATTTGAAATGTGGCTGATTATCTCGTAAATCAATTTGTGGAAACTTGCAAACCAGGGTCTCACTATAGGGAACCAAGGGCATCCATGCAGTATACTTAGAATTGCATCTCCTCCTGAAAATTCAGTTTGATAATTGTGTTAGACATGCTTAGAAATGTATTCATGAATTGGAGATTGTTCAAGATTTAGTTATTTGAGTTTTCTTCATCTATAAACTTCACTTTTAAAGTAATGCAGATTGGAACGTCTAGATTTCACCTGGGAAAGTAGAGAGCTGGGAAAAGTATCTCTCCCAAATATGCAAAAGAAATAAGCTAGACAAACTGTAAGTTTACTGTATTTCTTGAGCCTAAAATGGGATACCGCTATAACAGAGTAGTCTTACAGATCACTAAGATAATTACACTAAAAGGGACTGGGAAGAACAGAATCCATGTAATTAACTTTGGAGAACATCATTTAGACTGTACACTACATTGCAAGGCTAAAGACAATAAGAACGTATAAAAATAATGTACTCTAGTTAGTAAATAGGTTTCTCTCTTCGAGGAGAATCAAGATATTTGTATAGTATCAAAGTGTTTTCCTCAAGATATTTATTCAATATAAAGAGGAATTTTACAGTAGAAAAGCATGCCACCAATTCAAATATTTCTTATTACTTCATTCTTTATAATATTTGCAGAGTGCAACATCATATGAAAATGCATTAATTTATTTAAAAACACTGTATTAAAATGTACTTATTTTCAGTTTATATGTTTACAGTGTACAGTGATATCAGGGCTTCCCTGGGGGCTCAGATGGTGAAAGTATCTGCCTGCAATGTGGGAAACCTAGGTTCGATCCCTGTGTTGGGACAATCTCCTGGAGAAGGGAATGGCAACTCTCTCCAGTGTTTTTTCTTAGAGAATTCCATGGACAGAGGAGCCAGGCTAGCTACAGTTCATGAGTTTGCAAAGATTTGGACATGACTGAGTGACTAACACACACACACACACACACACACACACAGAGTGATATTAATCTGTTGCTGCTGCTGCTGCTAAGTCACTTCAGTTGTGTCCGACTCTGTGCGACTCCATAGACAGCAGACCACCAGTCTCCGCCATCCCTGGGATTCTCCAGGCAAGAACACTGGAGTGGGTTGCCATTTCCTTCTCCAATGCATGAAAGTGAAAAATGAAAGTGAAGTCGCTCAGTCATGTCCAACTCTTTGCGACCCCATGGACTGCAGCCTACCAGGCTTCTCTGTCCATGGGATTTTCCAGGCAAGAGTACTGAAGTGGGTTGCCATTGCCTTCTCTGGATATCAATCTACTTATACATCTTTGACAATCTTTGGGTGAGTTTATTACACATAATCAAAAATAGAGCTGATATGGATCAAAAGGTATGCTCATTAAAATGTGTATGTTCTCATATGTATTTTTGTATCATTTTGGATTCTCTATCTTCTATATATATACAGATAGATGATAGCTAAATAAGAAGATAGATGTCAAAGAGCCTTTCAAAATGATTTTACATATCATAGTCTCAGAGTGCATGAGAATTTTGTATATTAATATTTCTTAACATTTTATTGGTCTCATTGGTGAAAAGTGCTATCAGAAATGTTCACATTTGCACTTTGATTATGTGTCAGTTGACTCATTTTGCTCATCTGCTTTGATATTTTTTGTATCTGAGTCTTGGTCATTCAAAAAAGATTATATATTAAGAAAATTTAGTCTTTTGTCACATATTTATGGAGAAGGCAATGGCACCCCACTCCAATACTCTTGCCTGGAAAATCCCATGGACGGAGGAGCCTGGTGGGCTGCAGCCCATGGGGTTGCGAAGAGTCGGACACGACTGAACAACTTCACTTTCACTTTCCTGCATTGGAGAAGGAAATGGCAACCCACTCCAGTGTTCTTGCCTGGAGAATCCCAGGGACAGAGGAGCCTAGTGGGCTGCTGTCTATGGGGTCACACAGAGTCAGACACGACTGAATCGACGTAGCAGCAGCAGCACATATTTATAATTTACATATATATCTCAGATGCATACTCATGTGCATATGTATAGTTTTTATTATCATATGTTTAAAATCACATTTTAGCCTTATTAATGAAACTGAAGTTTTGTTGTGTACAAATTTAACATTTTTCTACAATTAAACTTATCAATTGCTTTCCATTTTGGTTCTAAGATTTATGTCTTTCTTAGAAAGGCCTTATCTAATTTAAGATCATAAAATTATTCACCTATGGTTGTTCTCACAATCTTGTAGTTTTTATTTTTAAATTAAAATCTACTGTCTCCTTAAAATCTATTTGAGTATAAGGAGTAAGATATGGATTCAGATTTAATCATCTGTTTTTCAAACTATTAATATTAAAAGTATCCAAATGTTACTTTGTGAAGTGAAAAATCCTTATATGAATATTATATCACATATTAATATCCCAAACATATTTTGTGCTATTTCTGGAGCTTATATTCAGTTCTATTTATCTATCCATGTGCCAGTACCAAACTTTTATAAAACCTGTACTATTGAATATAATATCTTTATTACTACTCCTTTTATACTTCTGATTATGATATTCTCTGGTCATTTGTTCATCTTTACTTTTTCAGGTTAATTATTAAAACCATCTTGTTAAGGTCCCACTGATTCTTGTAAGAATTTTCATTTCTATTAATGTGACTATAGCTAGAACTTTGCTTTCAGAGAAGGCAATGGCACCCCACTCCAGTACTCTTGCCTGGAAAATCCCATGGATGGAGGAGCCTGGTAGGCTGCAGTCCATGGGGTTGCGAAGAGTCGGACACAACTGAGCGACTTCACTTTCACTTTTCACTTTCATGCATCAGAGAAGGAAATGGCAACCCACTCCAGTGTTCTTGCCTGGAGAATCCCAGGGACAGGGGAGCCTGGTGGGCTGCCGTCTATGCGGTCGCGCAGAGTCCGACACGACTGAAGCGGCTTAGCAGCAGCAGCAGAACTTGACTGTAGTTTGCTTTTTAATTTTGAAGAGACAGTCTGTCTTCATTCATTTTAATTAACTATTAACTAAATGTATCTTTATAGTAAAATTCTAAAGAATAAGTAATTATTCAGAATTAAGCATAATTTTTTTTCTTCATGTCCTCCACCAATTTTACTTTTCTCTCCAAGGATATTAACAGCAGCAGTTTGCTATCCAAGTTTTCATTCTTCTATATTTTTCTTGTTTGAACTTTGTCAAATTTTGTTAATGTGTTATACTAAATTTGAAATAAATTACTATAGAAGATTTACTTTTTTTCTATATTCTCAAATAATTATTATTTAATCTGTTCATCCAATAAATACTTGAATGCCTAATATATGCTAAATAACTTTAGCATGTACTAGGAAAATACAGTGGTGAATGAAGCAATATATTTTAGGATTTTGTATATCATATATTCACAAATGATAAACAAGTAAATCATATAAGTAAATTATCATAATTCCTTGTGAAAAAACTAGAAGATAAAGGGATTGGTAGTATGCAATAAGCTGTTCTATTTTTTTTTTAATTTAAATTTATTTATTTTAATTGGAGGCTAATTACTTTACAATATTGTATTGGTTTTGCCATACATCAATAAGAATCTGCCACGGGTGTACAAAAACAGAGTAGTCAAACTCGGGTGGTAGGCAATATGACCTCCCAAGGATGTGCACACACTAATCCCTGAAACCTATGCATATTGTATATTACATGGCAAAAGGATCTTTGCAGATATATTTAAGGTTATAGACTTTACAATGGAAAGATTATTCTCAGGTATCTGGGTCTGAATTTGATCATATGAGTTCCTGAAGATGAGAATTTCTCCCACTCGAAGTAGAGGCTATGTGGCAGAAGAAATCAGAGGGATTAGAATTGTGAGGAGGGAAACATAACTCTTGTTGATTTGAAGATGGAAAAGCTAAAGAGGAATGCAGGTGATCTTCTCTATTTAAAGAGACGAGAAAGCTGTTGGCTGACAACCAGCAAGAAAACACAAATTTCAGTCCCACAATTACAGGAACTAAATTCTACCAACCTGAGCAGCCATGAAATTAAAAGATGCTTACACCTAGGAAGAAAAGTTATGACCAACCTAGACAGCATATTAAGAAAGCAGAGATGTTACTTTGCTAACAAAGATCCATCTAGTCAAGGCTATGGTTTTTCCAGTAGTCATGTATGGATGTAAGAGTCGGACTATAAAAAATGCTGAGCACCGAAGAATTGATGCTTTTGAACTGTGGTGTTGGAGAAGACTCTTCAGAGTCCCTTGGTCTTCAGGGAGACCCAACCAGTCCATCTTTTTTTGTTTGTTTGTTTGTTTTTATTTTTTTTATTTTATTTTTAAACTTTACAAAATTGTATTAGTTTTGCCAAATATCAAAATGAATCCGCCACAGGTATACATGTGTTCCCCATCCTGAACCCTTCTCCCTCCTCCCTCCCCATACCATCCCTCTGGGTCGTCCCAGTGCACCAGCCCCAAGCATCCAGTATCGTGCATTGAACCTGGACTGGCAACTCGTTTCATACATGATATTACACATGTTTCAATGCCATTCTCCCAAATCTTCCCACCCTCTCCCTCTCCCACAGAGTCCATAAGACTGTTCTATACATCAGTGTCTCTTTTGCTGTCTCGTACACAGGGTTATTGTTACCATCTTTCTAAATTCCATATATATGCGTTAGTATACTGTATTGGTGTTTTTCTTTCTGGCTTACTTCACTCTGTATAATAGGCTCCAGCTTCATCCACCTCATTAGAACTGATTCAAATGTATTCTTTTTAATGGCTGAGTAGTACTCCATTGTGTATATGTACCACTGCTTTCTTATCCATTCATCTGCTGATGGACATCTAGGTTGCTTCCATGTCCTGGCTATTATAAACAGTGCTGCGATGAACATTGGGGTACACGTGTCTCTTTCCCTTCTGGTTTCCTCAGTGTGTATGCCCAGCAGTGGGATTGCTGGATCATAAGGCAGTTCTATTTCAAGGTTTTTAAGGAATCTCCACACTGTTCTCCATGGTGGCTGTACTAGTTTGCATTCCCACCAACAGTGTAAGAGGGTTCCTTTTTCTCCACACCCTCTCCAGCATTTATTACTTGTAGACTTTTGGATCGCAGCCATTCTGACTGGTGTGAAATGGTACCTCATAGTGGTTTTGATTTGCATTTC
The DNA here is from genome assembly GCF_029407905.1 of Bubalus kerabau. Classification (NCBI taxonomy): domain Eukaryota; kingdom Metazoa; phylum Chordata; class Mammalia; order Artiodactyla; family Bovidae; genus Bubalus; species Bubalus kerabau. The sequence goes on from NC_073633.1 coordinate 68,509,812, forward strand.
TCTGATAATGAGTGATGTTGAGCATCTTTTCATGTGTTTGTTAGCCATCTGTATGTCTTCTTTGGTGAAATGTCTATTTAGTTCTTTGGCCCATTTTTTGATTGGGTCGTTTATTTTTCTGGAGTTGAGCTGTAGGAGTTGCTTGTATATTTTTGAGATCAGTTGTTTGTCAGTTGCTTCATTTGCTATTATGTTCTCCCATTCTGAAGGCTGTCTTTTCACCTTGCTAATAGTTTCCTTTGATGAGCAGAAGCTTTTAAGTTTAATTTGGTCCCATTTGTTTATTTTTGCTTTTATTTCCAATATTCTGGGAGGTGGGTCATAGAGGATCCTGCTGTGATGTATGTCAGAGAGTGTTTTCCTATGTTCCCCTCTAGGAGTTTTACAGTTTCTGGTCTTACGTTGAGATCTTTAATCCATTTTGAGTTTATTTTTGTGTATGGTGTTAGAAAGTGTTCTAGTTTCATTCTTTTACAAGTGGTTGACCAGAGTTCCCAGCACCACTTGTTAAAGAGATTGTCTTTAATCCATTGTATATTCTTGCCTCCTTTGTCAAAGATAAGGTGTCCATATGTGCGTGGATTTATCTCTGGGCTTTCTATTTTGTTCCATTGATCTATATTCCTGTCTTTGTGCCAGTACCATACTGTCTTGATAACTGTGGCTTTGTAGTAGAGCCTGAAGTCAGGTAGGTTGATTCCTCCAGTTCCATTCTTCTTTCTCAAGATTGCTTTGGCTATTCGAGGTTTTTTGTATTTCCATACAAATTGTGAAATTATTTGTTCTAGCTCTGTGAAGAATACTGTTGGTAGCTTGATAGGGATTGCATTGAATCTATAGATTGCTTTGGGTAGTATACTCATTTTCACTATATTGATTCTTCCCATCCATGAACATGGTATATTTCTCCATCTATTAGTGTCCTCTTTGATTTCTTTCACCAGTGTTTTATAGTTTTCTATATATAGGTCTTTAGTTTCTTTAGGTAGATATATTCCTAAGTATTTTATTCTTTTTGTTGCAGTGGTGAATGGAATTGTTTCCTTAATTTCTCTTTCTGTTTTCTCATTATCAGTGTATAGGAATGCAAGGGATTTCTGTGTGTTGATTTTATATCCTGGAACTTTACTATAGTCATTGATTAGTTCTAGTAATTTTCTGGTGGAGTCTTTAGGGTTTTCTATGTAGAGGATCATGTCATCTGCAAACAGAGTTTTACTTCTTCTTTTCCAATTTGGATTCCTTTTATTTATTTTTCTGCTCTGATTGCTGTGGCCAAAACTTCCAAAACTATGTTGAATAGTAAAGGTGAAAGTGGGCACCCTTGTCTTGTTCCTGACTTTAGAGGAAATGCTTTCAATTTTTCACCATTGAGGATAATGTTTGCTGTGGGTTTGTCATATATAGCTTTTATTATGTTGAGGTATGTTCCTTCTATTCCTGCTTTCTGGAGCGTTTTTATCATAAATGGATGTTGAATTTTGTCAAAGGCTTTCTCTGCATCTATTGAGATAATCATATGGTTTTTATTTTTCAATTTGTTAATGTGGTGTATTACATTGATTGATTTGCGGATATTGAAGAATCCTTGCATCCCTGGGATAAAGCCCACTTGGTCATGGTGTATGATCTTTTTAATGTGTTGTTGGATTCTGATTGCTAGAATTTTGTTAAGGATTTTTGCATCTATGTTCATCAGTGATATTGGCCTGTAGTTTTCTTTTTTTGTGGGATCTTTGTCAGGTTTTGGTATTAGGGTGATGGTGGCCTCATAGAATGAGTTTGGAAGTTTACCTTCCTCTGCAATTTTCTGGAAGAGTTTGAGCAGGATAGGTGTTAGCTCTTCTCTAAATTTTTGGTAGATTTCAGCTGTGAAGCCATCTGGACCTGGGCTTTTGTTTGCTGGAAGATTTTTGATTACAGTTTCAATTTCCGTGCTTGTGATGGGTCTGTTAAGATTTTCTATTTCTTCCTGGTCCAGTTTTGGAAAGTTGTACTTTTCTAAGAATTTGTCCATTTCTTCCACGTTGTCCATTTTATTGGTGTATAATTGTTGATAGTAGTCTCTTATGATCCTTTGTATTTCTGTGTTGTCTGTTGTGATCTCTCCATTTTCATTTCTGATTTTATTGATTTGATTTTTCTCCCTTTGTTTCTTGATGAGTCTGGCTAATGGTTTGTCAATTTTATTTATCCTTTCAAAGAACCAGCTTTTGGCTTTGTTGATTTTTGCTATGGTCTCTTTTGTTTCTTTTGCATTTATTTCTGCTCTAATTTTTAAGATTTCTTTCCTTCTACTAACCCTGGGGTTCATCATTTCTTCCTTTTCTAGTTGCTTTAGGTGTAGAGTTAGGTTATTTATTTGACTTTTTTCTTGTTTCTTGAGGTATGCCTGTATTGCTATGAACTTTCCCCTTAGGACTGCTTTTACAGTGTCCCACAGGTTTTGGGTTGTTGTGTTTTCATTTTCATTTGTTTCTCTGCAAATTTTGATTTCTTTTTTGATTTCTTCTGTGATTTGTTGGTTATTCAGCAGCATGTTGTTCAGCCTCCATATGTTGGAATTTTAAATAGTTTTTCTCCTGTAATTGAGATCTAATCTTACTGCATTGTGGTCAGAAAAGATGCTTGGAATGATTTCTATTTTTTTGAATTTACCAAGGCTAGCTTTATGGCCCAGGATGTGATCTATCCTGGAGAAGGTTCCATGTGCGCTTGAGAAAAAGGTGAAATTCATTGTTTTGGGATGAAATGTCCTATAGATATCAATTAAGTCTAACTGGTCTATTGTATCGTAAAGTTTGTGTTTCCTTGTTAATTTTCTGTTTAGTTGATCTATCCATAGCTGTAAGTGGGGTATTAAAGTCTCCCACTATTATTGTGTTATTGTTAATTTCTCCTTTCATACTTGTTAGCATTTGCCTTACATACTGCGGTGCTCCCGTGTTGGGTGCATATATATTTATAATTGTTATATCTTCTTCTTGGATTGATCCTTTGATCATTATGTAGTGACCTTCTTTGTCTCTTTTCACAGCCTTTGTTTTAAAGTCTATTTTATCTGATATGAGTATTGCTACTCCTGCTTTCTTTTGGTCCCTATTTGCATGGAAAATCTTTTTCCAGCCCTTCACTTTCAGTCTGTATGTGTCCCCTGTTTTGAGGTGGGTCTCTTGTAGACAACATATGTAGGGGTCTTGTTTTTGTATCCATTCAGCCAGTCTTTGTCTTTTGGTTGGGGCATTCAACCCATTTACGTTTAAGGTAATTACTGATACGTATGATCCCGTTGCCATTTACTTTATTGTTTTGGGTTCGAATTTATACACCGTTTTTGTGTTTCCTGTCTAGAGAATATCCTTTAGTATTTGTTGGAGAGCTGGTTTGGTGGTGCAGAATTCTCTCAGCTTTTGCTTGTCTGAAAAGCTTTTGATTTCTCCTTCATACTTGAATGAGATCTTTGCTGGGTACAATAATCTGGGCTGTAGGTTATTTTCTTTCATCATTTTAAGTATGTCTTGCCATTCCCTCCTGGCTTGAAGAGTTTCTATTGAAAGATCAGCTGTTATCCTTATGGGAATTCCCTTGTGTGTTATTTGTTGTTTTTCCCTTGCTGCTTTTAATATTTGTTCTTTGGTTTTGATCTTTGTTAATTTGATTAATATGTGTCTTGGGGTGTTTCGCCTTGGGTTTATCCTATTTGGGACTCTCTGGGTTTCTTGGACTTGGGTGATTATTTCCTTCCCCATTTTAGGGAAGTTTTCAACAATTATCTCCTCAAGTATTTTCTCATGATCTTTCTTTTTGTCTTCTTCTTCTGGGACCCCTATGATTCGAATGTTGTAGCGTTTAATATTGTCCTGGAGGTCTCTGAGATTGTCCTCATTTCTTTTAATTTGTTTTTCTTTTATCCTCTCTGATTCATTTATTTCTACCATTCTATCTTCTAATTCACTAATCCTATCTTCTGCCTCTGTTATTCTACTATTTGTTGCCTCCAGAGTGTTTTTAATTTCACTTATTGCTTTATTCATTATATATCGACTCTTTTTTATTTCTTCTAGGTCCTTGTTAAACCTTTCTTGCATCTTCTCAATCCTTGTCTCCAGGCTATTTATCTGTGATTCCATTTTAATTTCAAGATTTTGGATCAATTTCACTATCATTATTAGGTAGATTCCCTATCTCTTCCTCTTTGGTTTGGTTTGGTGGGCATTTATCCTGCTCCTTTATCTGCTGGGCATTCCTCTGTCTCTTCATCTTGTTTAAATTGCTGAGTTTGGGGTGTCCTTTCTGTATTCTGGCAGTTTGTGGAGTTCTCTTTATTGTGGCATTTCCTCGCTGTGTGTGGGTTTGTACAGGTGGCTTGTCAAGGTTTCCTGGTTAGGGAAGCTTGTGTCGGTGTTCTGGTGGGTGGAGCTGTATTTCTTCTCTCTGAAGTACAATGAAATGTCCAGTAATGAGTTATGAGATGTCTATGGTTTTGGGGTGACTTTGGGCAGCCTGTGTCTTGAAGCTCAGGGCTGTGTTCCTTTGTTGCTGGAGAATTTGCTTGGTATGTCTTGCCCTGGAACTTGTTGGCCCTTGTGTGGTGCTTGGTTTCAGTGTCAGTATGGAGGTGTTTGATGAGCTCCTGTCAATTAATGCTCCTTGGAGTCAGGAGTTCCCTGGAGTCAGGGTTTGGACTTAAGCCTCCTGCTTCCAGTTATTGGTCTTATTTTTACAGTAGTTTCAAAACTTCTCCTTCTATACTGCACCACTGATAAAACATCTACGTTAAAGATGAAAAGTTTCTCTACCATGAGGGTCACTCAGAGAGGTTCACAGCATTACATGGAGAAGAGAAGAGGGAGGAGGGAGTTAGAGGTGACCCAAATGAGATGAGGTGGAATCAATAGTGGAGAGAATGGGCTAGCCAGTAATCACTTCCTTATGTACACTCCACAACTGGACCACTCAGAGATGTTCACAGAGTTATACAGAGAAGAGAAGAAGGAGGAAGGAGACAGAGGTGGCCAGAAAGATAGAAGGGGGGAATGAAAAGGTGGGAGACAGATCCAGCCAGTAATCAGTTCCCTAAGTGTTCTCCACCATCTGGAACGCACAGAAATTCACAGAGTTGGGTAGAGTAGAGAGGGGTTAGGGAGGAGACACAGGCGACCTGGTGGAGAAAAAGGAGAGTCCAAAGGGAGAGAGAGCAGTCAAGCCAGTAATCTTGCTCCCTAGTGAAAAATGGGTACTGAAGATTGGTTCTTAAAGGTACAAAATTGGTAACAAATACATAAAAGCAAAAATTAAAAAACTAGAGTAGAGTTTGGAATTTCAAAAATACGATGTTAAAGAAAAGAAGAAGGAAAAGAAAGAGAGAAAAAATGAACAAACAAAAAGAAACAAGGTCACGGAAATTATAAAGAAAATATAGGTACAAAATTGATATCAAATACCAAAAAGCATAAATTAAAAATCTAGAGTAGAGTTTGGAATTTCAGATATACAATGTTATATAAAAGAAGAAGAGAAAGAAACAGAGAAAAAAAAAAGTCACAGAAATTATAAAAAAAACTATAGGTACAAAATTGATAACATATACCAAAAAGCTAAAATTAAAAATCTAGAGTACAGTTTGGATTTCAAAAATACAATGTTAAAGAAAAGAAGAAGAAAAAAAAAAACAAGGTCAAAAAATTATAAAATATATATATATGAAGTTTGCTGAAGAAGAAAAAAATAGTTTTTTTTTTTTTTTTTTGCAAAGTAATAGGTTATAAAAGTGAAAATTAGAGGAACAATAGAGGACTTAAAATTTTTTTAAAAAATTAAAAGAAAGAAAGAAAGAATGATCTTAAAAATAGTAAAAATATATCTAGGATTTTCTCTGGTTTTGTTGTGAGTATTGTGGGTTCAGTTCATTTTTGGCTAGTTCCTTGGTCCAACTTATATTTCTCAAGATCTATAGGCCCCTTCCTATGTAGTCCGTAGTAACCACAGGGTTTTAATCTATTGCCTGTAGCTTCCAAGGCGTTTCCCTCTGTTATAGCTTCTTCCATTTGCTGGTCTCTTCAGTGTCTGGTTTCTGCCGTGACACAAAGGGGACGGTGGAGGACACTTTTTTTTTTTTTTTTTTTTTAAGGCTCACTTGTTCAGTCTCGCTGTGGGGAGGGAGGGATGCTGCAAACAGATAACACTGGCGTGCGCTCGCAGTGCCTCAGCCACACTGGGTCTGCCCCCGCTCACGGCGCGTGTAGCCTCCCTGCCCACACTGCTCGGGCTCTAGGTTGTTCCACCGGGAACCATCCGAGGTCGGCCCTGGGCCGCATGCACCTCCCAGGTCCAAGCCAATCAGGTTCAGGCACTCGGATAGTTCTCAGAGGTGCAGACTCGGTTGGGCCTGCGTTTTGTGCTCTTCCCAGATCCGAGCAGCTCAGGTGATGAGGTGTTTGGTGAGCGCCATTGCTGTGACTTATCGCCTCCCCGCCACTCGGTTATCTGGGTGTACAACTGGCGCACCTTCTCAGGCAGATGTTGACCATCCAGACCCCCAAGAAGTTTTAGTTAGCAAAGAAGCCTGCTTACAGTTTTATAGATAATGTCTCTCTGGGGATGCGATTGCCCCCTTCCAGCTCTGGCTGCCTGTCACTGGAGGGGGAAGGTCTGCAGCCGGCTATCTCTGTTCAGTCCTTTGTTCCGTGCGCGGGCCTGGCGGTGTCTTAGGTTAGGGCTGGCTTTTCGCATGGTAGATATCCCACAGTCTGGTTTGCTAGCTCAAATTATTTCGCTTAGATAGCGCTCAGGGTATTCAGGCCAGGTTCTTACTCTAAGGGATGCAACCCGCGCCGCGCCTCCCTGCCCAGCCCCCGCTTGCTAATGGCGTGTGCAGGCGTCTGCGCTGCTTCTCCGCTTGGGGAGTTACCATAGGGTTCGCAATCTGCGAGGTTTAATTGTTTATTTATTTTTTCTCCCTGTTATGTTGCCCTCTGTGCTTCCAAAGCTCAGCACAGATTCGGCAGTGAGAAGGTTTCCTGGTGTTTGGAAACTTCTCTCTTTTTAAGACTCCCTTCCCGGGACAGAACTCCGCCCCTCCCTCTTTTGTCTCTTTTTTTGTCTTTTATATTTTTTCCTACCTCCTTTCGAAGACTTGGGTTGCTTTTCTGGGTGCCTGATGTCCTCTGCCGGCATTCAGAAGTTGTTTTGTGGAATTTACTCAACGTTTAAATGCTCTTTTGATGAATTTGTGGGGGAAAATGTGCTCTCCCCGTCCTACTCCTCCACCATCTTGGCTCCTCCTCCCCATCCAGTCCATCTTAAAGGGAAGCTGCTGAGCTGCTGCTGCTGCTAAGTTGCTTCAGTCATGTCCGACTCTGTTCAACCCTATGGACAGCAGCCCGCCAGGCTCTTCTGTCCACAGGATTCTCTAGGCAAGAATACTGGAGTGGGTTGCCATTTCCTTCTCCATAAAGGAAAGCAGTCCTGAATATTCATTGTAAGGACTGAACCTTAATCTGAAACTCCAATACTTTGGCCACCTGATATGAAAAACTGACTCATTTGAAAAGACCCTAGTGCTGGGAAAGATTGAAGGCGGGAGGAGAAGGGGGCAACAGAGGATGAGATGGTTGGATGGCAATCACTGACTCAATGGACATGAGTTTGAGTAAACCCTGGGAGTTGGTGATGGACAGGGAGGCCTGGCGTGCTGCAGTCCATGGGATTGCAAACAGTTGGACATGAATGAGTGACTGAACTGAACTGAATCATGTTGGAAGCATATTATCCCCAGAGACTGAAGGTAATTATCCATACTAGCTGACACCTTGAGTTGGGCCTGATGAAACCAGAGGAGAGAAAGCAGCCAAGCCACCCCAGACTTCTGACCTACAAAACTGTGAAGCAAGAAAGTTATGTTGTTTTGAGCTGCTAAATTATGATAATTTGATATGTCAGTAAAAGAATACAAATACAGTCTCACTGAGACAGTGATGTTTGAACCAAAAAAGGTAATGGAGTGAACTATGCATATATATATGCATACTATGCATACATATATATATATATATGTAAATATAGGACAAGGACATTCCAAGGAGAGGGAAGAGCAAGTGACAAGACCCTGAAGCCAGAGACCATACTTTGCATGTCACAGGAAGGATTGTATAGTGGTGCACTAGAGTAATATGAACAAGAGGGAGAATGATGGGATATTAAAATCAGAGAAGTAATAGGAAATCTGATCCTTTGGGCCTTTTGGATGATTGGAGTATCTTTTATTCTGAGTGAAATATGAAAACTTTGGAAGGAGTCCAGACAGAAAAATAATATGTTCTGACTTTTTGAAGAACAACATTCTTGCTGTTTTGTTGAAAAAGACTGTAGATTAACAGGTGGATAAAAACAATTATCTATAAAAACTAAGAATAAGTGAAAACAGAGGTGGGAGAATCAATGAGGAGAGTACTAGATAATCTGGATAAGAAATGAAGGTAGTTTACACCAGGATGTTATGATGAGGAGAATGATAAAAGGCCAGATTTCAGGGAAATTGGATATATTTTGAAGTAGAGCAAATAGGATTTACTGATGGAGTAGATGTGTGGTGTGAGAAAAAGGGAAGGATAAATGATGATGAAGCTTGTTGGCTTAAACAAATGGAGAATATAGTTTCCATTACTTGTGATGAGAACCTACTCTGATGGAGAAGGCTAGACTAGGGTATAAGTGGAAGGACCACGCAGGGCCATCTCTGCCACACCTTGCTGATACAGCAAGTAAAATGAGGACTGCATAGTCTTGTGATTATCTTTTCCTTGAAGTTTAAAGTCACAGAACCTGGCTTAAGTCTGTGGTTTAATCCTTAGAAACCTTCTCAATTTTTTTTATTCTCAAGTGTATATTCAGGTTTTATATGTTTTCTTGCTATCTTTTTGCTTATTTGTATTTACAAGATAAATGATTTATTTTAACCTTGTGTTCAAATCTATTTGCATATTATTGTAGAAACTATTTTCATTCATGGGTGTGTGTGTGTAAAACATTTTCTCTTTCAGGTGATATCCCACATTTCATAAGGAATTTTTAAGGTTATATTTTCTCCCCACTTTTATATGCGTTAATATGAATGATTTTTCTGTTTTATTATTTTTGTATCAGAGATCCTAATATATTAGAACTATTATATTTACTTCCTTTATTTTCTAACTCACTAATTTGTATTCACATCTTTAGTAATTCCTCTTCTCTTTTTCTAAATTTTGAATTGATAAATCAATTCACTCCTTATTCTTTTCTGCTTATTAGTGGATTTGTATATTCAATAGAGAGTATTTTCACTGTAGTTATTTTCTGGGTATTCTACAAGTTTGATTTTGATTCTGATTTCTATTTAAGAATTGGTTAAGAAAGGGTATAAAAATAAACTGTGTAAGGATATTTATATAAAATTAGAATTTATTAGAATGCAGGATCTTTAAACTTTACTCCATTTTTCTTAGAAAAAATAATTAATATCACATTTATATGAACCATCTACCTTTCCATCTATTTGTATAGCTAATATTAGTAATCATTTTATTCAGGTCTCCTGTCTTTATTTAAGTTGTCAATGGTATAAAAACTGAATTAATCACCATTGTGTTTCAATTTATTTCTTCAAGTATTTCCTGAATGTATGTTTTACGTGAGAGCCAAGTTGCTATAGTCGTGTCCGACTCTTTGCGACCCTGTGGGTTGTAGCCTGTCAGGCTCCTCTGTCCATGCAGTTCTCCAGGCAAGAATACTGGGGTGGGTTATGAGCCTAATTTGGTCTTCAGTGCTCACTAAAGTTCATTCAAACCAACCACAGGCTTTCTGTGCTCTGAGTTTTTATTTTTATTCATATGTTAGCTTTGTGATTTATAGTTTAAAAACTTTTTTAAGCCAGGTTCATGGGTGGTGGATTTACTGAGAACTTTGTATCACATTGCATCTTAATGATAACCTCAGGTTGAAGAATAAATAATTTGAAATAATGTTCTTGTGACATATTTTTTTTTAATATTGTAAATATTCTTTTATTGTTTTCTGGTACCAAAATTTAGTATGAAATAATAGGGAATCAGCCTAATGTTTCCCCTGTGGAGACATTCTACTAATTCTATTTCCTTTGAATCTTTCTTTTAGCTTGAATTCAATAAATTTACCACAATATGATTAAATTAACATATTCTTAGTCATTTGTTTTCTATAGTTTTTAAAGTTACTATTCAGCTTTCCATTTATTTTACTTTATATATTTATATAAGACTATATTTCTTATTTTATTTTTCTTTTCTGTTCGAGAGTATTAGTAATGCATATGCTGGACATTCTTTGTCTTCCATCTTTTTATCATATTCTATTCATTGTATATCGTTGTTCCTTTTTACTTTAGATTTGGATTTGATAAGTTTAATTCATAAAATCTTTTAAGTCATAGACATTGTTTTCAAAAATACCCATATACACTGTATTTCACTTCTTCAGATATGTTTAGTGAACACTATTATGTTCCTCTAATCTCCATTCATCAACTTCAGAAATATAGCACTCATTCCTCAGCTTTTGGGAACTGCTGTGTTTAAGAGACGTTTCCTTTGTCTATGAAACTATACAATAACTGGAAACATCAAATTATAGAAGGCTGATCCCTATGCCAACTGGGACAACTGTGTAAGGCTACTCCAATTCCTGAGTCACCCTGAGATCAGTTCATCCCTTTGTTGTGAGTGTGTAATGACCAAACTTCTCACTCTACCCAATATTGTGTCTTTCATTTCCCCAATGATGATGATTCCTAAAGCATTCCACAACAAATTTCAGTCTTCCATGTCTTATGTCTCAGGAACTTATTTGTCTTCAAATTTTATTCCAAGGAAATGACAGAAATCACTTGGTTAAAACTTGAGGTGGCAATCTTGAAATTCAAGATTGTTTTTTGTTCTTCTTTGATATGTTGAGTGAAATCTGGATATAATATTTGATTGCCTCTTTCCTCCCATTTAGTTTTTTCATGTTTATAAAATTTTGTGATTTAGGATATTATTATTTTAAAATAAATATGACTAAGCTGGGCTTTTCTTTCTTTAGCATTGTCTCTCTTGTTGATCTTCCCTCTAGAATCATGCACACTAGAAGTTGTCAGCTATTCTATGGTTTTCCTACCAACCATCCACCTAATATTTTCAAGGAAAGGATTAAAACCTGGATGCTCAAGTTCAGTTCAGTTCAGTAGCTCAGTCGTGTCCGACTCTTTGCGACCCCATGAATTGCAGCACACAAGGCCTCCCTGTCCATCACCAACTCCTGGAGTTCACTCAGACTCAAGTCCATCGAGTCAGTGATGCCATCCAACCATTTCATCCTCTGTAGTCCCCTTCTTCTCCTGCCCCCAATCCCTCCCAGCATCAGAGTCTTTTCCAATAAGTCAGCTCTTCACATGAGGTGGCCAAAGTACTGGAATTTCAGCTTCAGCATCATTCCTTTCAAAGAAATCCCAGGGCTGATCTCCTTCAGAATGGACTGGTTGGATCTGCTTGCAGTCCAAGGGACTCTCAAGAGTCTTCTTCAGCACCACAGTTCAAAAGCATCAATTCTTCAGCGCTCAGCCTTCTTCACAGTCCAACTCTCACATCCATACATGACCACTGGAAAAAACATAGCCTTGATTAGACGGACCTTTGTTGGCAAAGTAATGTCTCTGCTTTTGAATATGCTATCTAGGTTGGTCATAACTTTCCTTCCAAGGAGTAAGCGTCTTTTAATTTCATGGCTGCAGTCACCATCTGCAGTGATTTTGGAGCCCCCCAAAATAAAGTCTGACACTGTTTCCCCATCTCTTTCACACGAAGTGATGGGATTGGATGCCATGATCTTCGTTTTCTGAATGTTGAGCTTTAAGCCAACTTTTTCACTCTCCATTTTCACTTTCATCAAGAGGCTTTTTAGTTCTTCTTCACTTTCTGCCATAAGGGTGGTGTCATCTGCATATCTGAGGTTATTGAGATTTCTCCCAGAAATCTGGGTTCCAGCTTGTGCTTCTTCCAGTCCAGCGTTTCTCATGATGTACTCTGCATATAAGTTAAATAAGCAGGGTGACAATATACAGCCTTGACGTACTCCTTTTCCTATATGGAACCAGTCTGTTTTTCCATATCCAGTTCTAACTGTCGCTTCCTGACCTGCATACAGATTTCTCAAGAGGCAGGTCAGGTGGTCTGGTATTCCCATCTCTTTCAGAATTTTCCACAGTTTATTGTGATCCACACAGTCAAAGGCTTTGGCATAGTCAATAAAGCAGAAAGAGATGTTTTTCTGCAACTCTCTTGCTTTTTCGATGATCCAGCAGATGTTGGCAATTTGATGTCTGGTTCCTCTGCCTTTCCTAAAAACAGCTTGAACATCAGGAAGTTCACGGTTCACATATTGCTGAAGCCTGGCTTGGAGAATTTTGAGCATTACTTTACTAGTGTGTGAGATGAGTGCAATTGTGTGGTAGTTTGAACATTCTTTGGCATTGCCTTTCTTTGGAATTGGAATGACAACTGCCCTTTTCCAGTCCTGTGGCCACTGCTGAGTTTTCCAAATGTGCTGGCATATTGAGTGCAGCACTTTCACAGCATCATCTTTCCGGATTTGAAATAGCTCAACTGGAATTCCATCACCTCCACTAGCTTTGTTTATAGTTATGCTTTGTAAGGCCCACTTGACTTCACATTCCAGGATGTCTGGCTCTAGGTGAGTGATCACACCATCGTGATTATCTGGGTCGTGAAGATCTCTTTTGTACAGTTCTTCTGTGTATTCTTGCCACCTCTTCTTAATATCTTCTGCTTCTGTTAGGTCCATACCATTTCTGTCCTTTATCGAGCCCATCTTTGCATGATATGTTCCCTTGGTATCTTTAATTTTCTTGAAGAGATCCCTAGTTTTTCCCATTCTGTTGTTTTCCTCTATTTCTTTGCATTGATCACTGAGGAAGGCTTTCTTATCTCTTCTTGCTATTTGTTGGAACTCTGCATTCAGATGCTTATATCTTTCCTTTTCTCCTTTGCTTTTCGCTTCTCTTCTTTTCACATCTATTTGTAAGGCCTCCCCAGACAGCCATTTTGCTTTTTTGCATTTCTTTTCTTTGGGGATGGTCTTGATCCCTGTCTTCTGTATAATGTCATGAACCTCATTCCATAGTTCATCAGGCACTCTATCTATCAGATCTAGGCCCTTAAATCTATTTCTCACTTCCACTGTATAATCATAAGGGATTTGATGTAGGTCATACCTGAATGGTCTAGTGGTTTCCCCTACTTTCTTCAATTTCAGTCTGAATTTGGCAATAAGGAGTTCATGATCTGAGCCACAGTCAGCTCCTGGTCTTGTTTTTGTTGACTGTATAGAGATTCTCCATCTTTGGCTGCAAAGAATATAATCAATATGATTTCGGTGTTGAGTATCTGGTGATGTCCATGTGTAGAGTCTTCTCTTTTGTTGTTGGAAGAGGGTGTTTGCTATGACCAGTGCATTTTCTTGGCAAAACTCTACCAGTCTTTGCCCTGCTTCATTCCATATTCCAAGGCCAAATTTGCCTGTTACTCCAGGTGTTTCTTGACTTTCTACTTTTGCATTCCAGTCCCCTAAAATGAAAAGGACAAAGTCCCATACAAATCTTTTAGGGAACTACACGTGCTATTTGAGCTATGAAACATTGTATAGAGTTTTATGATCTACCCAGATTTAATCTAAAGGGCGTAATATTTGATAGGTATTTTTCACAAACTGTGGTTTGGTGTTTGTAGCCATTTTTAGTCTCACTGTAGCTAAAATTTTCATCTCACTTTGTTCTTATTTATTTTACTTAGGGATAATAATTTTTAAAAAAACATGACTTTACTCCATCATATATTATTGAAGGGTATTGTCTTTCTGTGTTTTAAGCTATTGTCCATTATATGATATTTCTCAGAAAATAATAAAGAATTGCTGTGACTTTAATCATCGAAGATATTAGGAGATTTTTCTTTCTCTAATGGCAACCCACTCCAGTTTTCTTGCCTAGAGAATTCCATGGACAGAGCTCTGAGCCTGGTGCACTACAATCCATGGGGTCACAAAGAGTCAGACATGACTGAGCAACTAAGCACATATTATTCATATCTTAAAATTAGTTTTGTTGAAATATTTCAAATCTGTGATATTGTGTGTGCCATCAAATCATAATCTGTATTCAGAAGTATGCTTTTCTCTCTCCAAATTACTCAGTTCTGATACTTTAAAAGATAAGAACATGCAAAAGCATTTTTATATTTTAGGGTCATTAATCACATTTACTGAAAAATAACCTGAGGACTCATGGATATCAAGTTTTGAGGTATTGAATAAAAATATAAAAAGCATTTACCAAAAACATTATTTTTGGTAAATATAATTTGTATTTTGAATTGTGCACTTAGGGATGTCTTGATGGTTCCTTAGTTATAGAATAATTCAATGCTTCATGGGGACTTAGCTTCTCATTCAATGCCTGCTTCACATTATTTTTTGATCCTGCATATTCAAGGAATTCTCTGGAAACAGCTGGTCCATGCTGTGTCATAGGGCAGCCATTTGGAGTTTGATTTTACATCCAGTTCCCATGAGAAATACCCCTTTGAATTCAACTTTAGGAAATCTTTGTATATTTAATGGGGCAATCATGAAGCCCTTCAAGTTCCCTTCAGGAAATCATTATATGCTCAAACGAGTAGCTAAAGCCAGCTTTGCATCTCATTGCTTACCTTTGGAAATCCGGAAAGACCCTAATGTAGTGAAGTGAGATGTGTTCTGCTGAGACCATGACTTAATCTATTTTTTTTCTCCCTCTCTTGATGCTGAGGCTGATTGTATGTGTGATCTGATGCAAATGTGTACACATATAGCGAACTTCCTGCTACACATTCAATTGCTTATTAGTCTATTAATTTGCTTCTTGAGCAAGTATTTATTGAGTGTCTGCTTTCTGTAAAGCACATAACTGAGTCCTCAATATTAGTCTTTAATAATATTAGTCTCCTAGGATCTAGTATTTCAGCAGTCAAGTATCCAGAGATGTATGTCATAGGAAAATAATGGTCACCATAGTTTCTTGTTTGGTGTCATTCACCTTCTGCAAATGCTTTGTCAATAAACAGAAAGTATATTTTCAAGCAAATAATTACTTTGTCAAGGCTAATGTTAGAGGAAGAATACATTTAAGTAGCAAAAGTCATCTCAGTTGTTAGTGAAATAAAATCATTGACCAGGATCTTGGTAGCAATTCCCAGGTATCTCTTCTAGCTCTACAGGAAGGTATTTGCCCTTAGAAATGATAGATCAAAGAAAAGTACAGTTTTAGCAAATTATCTAACTATTGTCTATGGCATCCTGACTAGAAGCTACAAGAACAACATCATCAGTATATAAATAGCCTACTGTTATTTATATCAGCACTTTTCTTTTTCCTATCAAAGACCTGAACATGAAATTGAGTTAATACCTAAAAATAATTTTGAAAATGCAGTACTCATTTAGTACTTTATAAAGTTTCATTTATATTTTCATTCACCTAATCATTTACTCATTCAATGAGTATGGATGTGTTGTGCATTTGTTTATTTCATTTGATACACTGAATAGTAATAGAAACCAAGGTTCAGGGCTTGAAATTTAATTATTTTAAGTCATACAGCTATAGGTGGTAAAGCTATTATTTAAATTGGGCCTGTATATGCATCAGTGGATGCTTGGGGCTGATGCACTCTGACGACCCAGAGGGATGGTATGGGGAGGGAGGAGGGAGGAGGGTTCAGGATGGGGGACATGTGTATACCTGTGGTGGATTCATGTTGATATATGGCAAAACCAATACAATATTGTAAAGTTAAAAAATAAAATAAAAAAAGAAAAAAATAAATTGGGCCTGTATAATCCAAATCCTTGTGATCAAAATCAATATATTCTACAGCCTTGGAGTGAAACTCTATATTATTTAGCTACAATTATAATTCTGAGATTTTCAGCTATTTTGTAAAGAGGTCTTGGTTTGAAAACCTAGATCTAAATTCACAGTCACATGCATACAGGGCCAGTGGTGACATGTGTTGTGGTAAAGAAGGACAGATGGAATACCAAGCCCTTTTGAACTATCTTTCAGTTCAGGAATCTTTCACTTTCCCTTCACCTCTGTTGTAGGATAACAAAGCAAGTATAACATTGAAGGGTTATGGATATGTGGACTGACACAGGGGAGCAGCCCTCATTCCTTCAGTCCTTAGGAATCATGACAAAATGAAGGGATAATGCTGCCAGATCATCTGGTTTTTCCACAGAGGCCAGAAATAGGAAATACAATGTGAAATCTTCTGATCTCTGAAGTAGCATAGCCCACAGTAGGCCTTGAGCCAAGACCCTGCTTTTGAACCCTGACTCTGCCACTTATTAGTCTATGACTCTGCTGTCACTCAGCTGCTCTGTGCTTCAGTGTTCTAACCTGAAAATGTAGTTCAAAATAGTGCTGTCTTACATGTGTACCCTAATGTTCATCGCAGCACTGTTTATAATAGCCAGGACATGAAAGCAACCTAGATGTCCATCAGCAGATGAATGGATAAGAAAGCTGTGGTACATATACACAATGGAGTATTACTCAGCCATTAAAAAGAATACATTTGAATCAGTTCTAATGAGGTGGATGAAACAGGAGCCTATTATACAGAGTGAAGTAAGCCAGAAAGAAAAACACCAATACAGTATACTAACACATATATATGGAATTTAGAAAGATGGTAACGATAACCCTGTATGCGAGACAGCAAGAGACACAGATGTATAGAACAGTCTTTTGGACTCTGTGGGAGAGGGTGAGGGTGGGATGATTAGGGAGAATGGCATTGAAACATGTAAATTATCATATATGAAATGAATCGCTAGTCCAGGTTTGATACAGGAACAGGATGCTTGGGGCTGGTGCACTGGGATGACCCAGAGGGATGGGATGGGGAGAGGGGTTCAGGATGGGGAACACATGTACACCCGTGATGGATTCATGTCACTATATGGCAAAACCAATACAATATTGTAAAGTAATTAACCTCCAATTAAAATAAATTAATTTATATTAAAAAAAATAGTGCTGTCTTAGATGCTATAAAGTCCACACCATGATGGTTATTTGGGGGTGTGGGGGGAGATGCATTATTGTAGTGCTACCTACCTCATAGGATTTTGTGAAGACTAAATAAGTTAAATCCATATAAGGCCCTACATAATATCAGAAATAAATGTCAGAAATTATTATGTTTATTGTTTAATTTAGGTATGTTTTAAGGTAAACAACTGTACAGGCTAAACAAAAATGTTCAATTTGCAACTTTTGATTAAATCTTATAGATATTCTTTTATTCTTACTGCTGTCTACATAGTTTTAAGTATCCACCAGGTAGTCAGTAGTCTCTGGATTAAGTTTTTATAATTTAAAATGAAAAAACAGCTTCTCATAAGTATGATACCTATATTTTATTCAATATAACATTTTCCCCACTTGAGAATGTTTTCAATATAAAAATAGAGCTCTTAATTAAAAAAAAAAAAACTATTATTTTAGTAGCAGGGACCTTTATTGGCCTATAAATGAAACTGGTCATAGATGATAATGGAGGATCAAGAGAAGCTCACTCACATGAGAAATGAGGTCTTAGAACACTGTACACTGAGTGCATAAGTATTTGAGAAGGCAGTGGTTATGTGTATAATTCATATTAGCTTCTTGATCCACTTATTAATGCCTTTGGGTTCATATCTAAGTTCCATGAAAATTAAAGCAATTATAAGCAAAAAAGTCTGAAACCTCTGTAAAACATTGATCTAAAAATAGAGATTCACAGTGCATTCTAATGTGTAAACCAAAGGAGAGAAAAGCAGTCTTCTCCATTTTGCAAAAGAACACTGTGGAGGTTTATCATCTTGGTGGTGCCAATGACTCGGCCGTGGAAGATTATAGCATCTGGCAGACTAAGAGGTACTCAGTGATGACTGACAAGAGATGATAGAAACTTGGCATAATAGTGGCACCCAGATGAGGCCAAGCGAGTCAGCATCTGTGCAAAATAAAAAATGACCTATTTCTGAGTATACATGATACTGCTTAAGTTCTTCTAGAAGGAAGTGAAGACAACTTTTCCAGGGAACTGGCAGCCCTTTGCAAATGGGGCAAGTAGGAGTCATAAGCTCTTTAGACCTGAGGCAATGGGATATGCTTGTGACCTATCTTATATTGCAAATATAAATTTTATTTCAAAATAAATATTATATATCTAAAGAAACAGAAAATCAGGGCATAATTAAAATACAAATCCTGTGTGCAATTAGATAACTCTTTTGTAAGAAGTTAATAGGTATAAATTGATTCCTACATTTTTAACTCTTTCTTTCACTTATAGTACTTTAATGTTAAGCTCTAGATTGCTATCACTTTAACGTTAAGCTCTAGATTGATATCACACAATTTAATGTTTGTATTGACTATTTCTAACTAAGTTTCTTATGTGGTATCAATGTGAAATTCTCTCCTCCTATTTGTAAATCTAACAGAATCAGTACAGGAAAGCTTATTTTTATTTTTTTTTCTAAAATATAATTCGTGTCCATTTTTCAAGTTGCATAGAACACTTGTCCAGTGTAATTTCCCTTCACTATACTTTTTTAATCGTGAAATTTTTATTGTTTACAGCTAACCATTTCTGTGTTTGGACCAACTTTCTGTTCTGTGATTGCAGAACTATGGATAATTTAAATTACAGATAATTGTTTGTTATACATATTGGCTACCACCTGTCCTTGCTCCCTTTAGCAATTGTGTGTTCTCTCTGGCAGTGTTTCTTAAAATGTGATGCTCAGACCACCTGCATGGAATCACTTGAGTAGCTTGTTAAATATGCGACTTTCTGAACCTATTGCAGGTCTCATAAATGCAGTTCCCTTTGACTTTGTCCCCTAAAGTTTGCAAAGTATTGCTATTGGCTTCTTTTTGAAGATTCTGCTTCCTCTTTCTAAACAGGAATTTTTCCTCTTTTGAAAATATGCAACTTAAATCAGCCAATATATTTTGATTCCGAAAGATAGAATACTGAATTTAAAAATGTTACATACAATCCAGTAGAAATCTGCAAGACAGTCATGTTGGTAATACAAAAGCACAAGGAAGATTAAAAAAAGTGTAAAAAAAAAAATCCGTGATGAAAGTGTCCCATGAGGGTTCAGCAGAGCGACACAAGCACATATTGGAAAAGAATAACAAAGGATTTGTGAAGGAGGCAGCTTTGACATGGGACTTGAGATGACTTGGAAATTTAGAGGTGGACGTAAGAAGAGTCTACCAGTAAAGCCTCAGAGAAAAGGCACAGATATGGAAAGATGACTATGAAAGTAACATTTCATAATTCAGCAAGCTGAAGATAAAATATACTCCTGGTGTTGGTAGGTGATAGGGTTGAAGATGCAGTTGAAATGGTTCTATGGAGGGTCTTGAAGGCCATACTGAATAATTGGTATGTATTTGGCACCTCCTGAATGTTGGAACATTTTATATGGGCTGTAGATTTAAAGTAGGAAGTCACACATTTCGTGCATTAAAGGATAACATTTCTGATTTAATTTTTGCAAAGTCTGATTAGAAGTAAGGGAGTCACCCAGAGGAGAAAGTTACAGTAAATCTCAATGCAATTGCTTGGTCTCCAGAGAATCTAATGGTGGGATAAGGGCACACAGAATGTGGATGACACTCTCTTTCTAAGATAGGGTCTTACAAGTCCTGATGAGTTCAATTCTTACTATGTTACAGTCATTTTCTACTTTGGCATTGCAGCATGATTTATAAATAATTACACAGGCAATGTGTTTCCACTGAATAGTATGCTTGAGAAATAGCAGCTTCTTTTGGACCAAAGTAAATGCCAGCAAAACCACATTTTCATCCTGGGCATATGAGAGGATTACTTCATAAGGAGAAAGCACAGGTAAAGCACAGGATGTCTGATGAATATTTCTGCCTATCGTCTTCCAACATACTGGAAAATCAATTTCTTTGCACTCCAATACCTAATGCATTTACTATCTTCTTATCTTAAATTCTGATCCTAACTTTGGTCAACATTAAATAATAGAATAATCCCTTTATAATGGTTTATCCTATGAGATACCTGGGAACTGTGGACCTACAGAGAGCAGGTTAAAAGGAACAGAGAAGTCAATCAGGTCAGCCTTTCCTGGGAGACACTATTGCACAGTAGAGAGGCTGGGGTGAGGGCTTCAGAATGTATGTTAGACTCTAAAGAGACAAACACAGACCAGCAGAGAGGGAAGTATTCAAGGAAACCTCAAAACCTGACCATCACTCAAGAGTATGGTTAGTCTTTGGGGGATACTACAGAAGCCTCTAAGAGTATCTGGGACATGAAAGTAACATTTCAGTTAAGTTCAGTTGCCCAGCCATGTCCAACTCTTTGCAAACCATGGGCTGCAGCACACCAGGCCTCCCTGTTCATCACCAACTCCCAGAGTTTGCTCAAACTCATGTCCATTGAGTCAGTGATGCCATCCAACCATTTTATCCTCTGTCATCTCCTTCTCCTCCCACCTTCAATCTTTCCCAGCATCAGGGTCTCTTCAAATGAGTCAACTCTTCATATTAGGAGGCCAAAGTATTGGAGTTTCAGCTTCAGCATCAGTCCTTCCAATGAATATTCAGGACTGATTTCCCTTAGGATGGACTACTTTCCTTTAGGATCTCCTTGCTGTCCAAGGGACTCTCAGAGTCTTCTCCAACACTGCAATTTAAAAGCATCAATACTTTACCGCTCAACTTTCTTTATAGTCCAACTCTCACATCCATACATGACTACAGGAAAAACCATAGCTTGGACTAGACAGACCTTTGTTGGCAAAGTAATGTCTCTGCTTTTTAATATACTGTCTAGGTTGCTCAGAACTTTTCTTCCAAGAAGCATCTGTCTTTTAATTTCATGGCTGCAGTCACAATCTGCAGTGATTTTGGAGCCCCCAAAAATAAAGTCTGTCACTGTTTCCATTCTTTCCCCATCTATTTGCCATGAAGTAATGGGACTGGATGCCATAATCTTAGTTTTCTGAATGTTGAGCTTTAAGCCAGCTTTTTCACTCACCTTTTTCACTTTCATCAAGAGGCTCTTTAGTTCTTCTTCACTTTCTGCCATAAGGGTGGTGTCATCTGCATTTCTGAAGTTATTGGTATTTCTCCTGACAATCTTGATTCCAGCTTATGCTGCATCCAGTCCAGCATTTCTCATGATGTACTCTGCATATAAGTTAAATAAGCAGGATGACAATATATAGCCTTGATATACTTCTTTCCTGATTTGGAACCAGTCTGTTGTTTGATGTCCAGTTCTCACTGTTGCTTCTTGACCTGCATACAGATTTCTCAAGAGGCAGGTCAGGTAGTCTGTTATTCCCATCTCTTCAAGAATTTTCCACACTTTGCAGTAATCCACACAGTCAAAGGCTTTGGCATATTCAATAGAGCAGAAGTAGATGTTTTTCTGGGACTCTCTCGCTTTTTCAATGATCCAGTGGATGTTGGCAATTTAATTTGTGGTTCCTCTGCCTTTTCTAAATCCTGCTTGAACATCTGGAATTCCCAATATTGTTGAAGCCTGGCTTGGAGAATATTGAGCATTACTTTACTAGCATGTGAGATGAGTGCAATTGTGCGGTAGTTTGAGCATTCTTTGGCATTGCCTTTCCTTGGGATTGGAATGAAAATGGACCTTTTCCAGTCCTGTGGCCACTGCTGAGTTTTCCAAATTTGCTGGTATATTGAGTGCAGCACTTTCACAGCATCATCTTTCAGGATTTGGAATAGCTCAACTGGAATTCCATCACCTCCACTAACTTTGTTCATAGTTATGCTTTGTAAGGCCCACTTGACTTCACATTCCAGGATGTCTAGCTCTAGGTGAGTGATCACACCATCATGATTATCTGGGTTGTGAAGATCTTTTTTGTGCAGTTCTTCTGTGTATTCTTACCACCTCTTTTTAATATCTTTTGCTTCTGTTAGGTCCATACCATTTCTGTCCTTTCTTGTGCCCATCTTTGCATGAATGTTCCCTTGGTATCTCTAATTTTCTTGAAGAGATCTCTAGGCTTTCTCATTCTATTGTTTTCCTCTATTTCTTTGCATTGATCACTGACTGAAATGCAAAGTAGGAAGGCAAGAAATACTGGAGTAACAGGCAAATTTGGCCTTGGAGTACAGAATGCAGCAGGGCAAAGGCTAATAGAGTTTTGCTGAGAGAATGCTCTGGTCATAGCAAACACCTTCTTCCAACAACACAAGAGAAAACTCTGCACATGGACATCACCAGATGGTCAATAGTGAAATCAGAGTTATTATATTATTTGCAAGCAGAGATGGAGAAACTCTATATAGTCAGCAGAAACAAGACTGGGAGCCGACTGTGGCTCAGATCATGAACCACTTATTGCCGAATTCAGACTTAAATTGAAGAAAGTAGGAAAAACCACTAGACCATTCAGGTATGACCTAAATCAAATCCCTTATGATTATACAGTGAAAGTGAGAAATAGACTCAAGGGATTAGATCTGATAGACAGAGTGCCTGAAGAACTATGACAGAGGTTTGTGACATTGTACAGGAGGCAGTGATCAAGACCATCCCCAAGAAAAGGAAATGCAAAAAGGCAAAATAGTTTTCTGAGGAGGCCTTACAAATAGCTGAGAAAAAAAAAAAAGAGAAGCAAAAGTCAAAGGAGAAAAGGAAAGATATATCCATCTGCATGGAGAAAGTCACAAAGAAAGCTCAAATACAAGTATCAGCATCGGAGTCAGAAGTCTTATTTTTAAGCTTAGTTGGAATTTGTACATGTTAAAGTTCTGTCTTGGGATATAATCTCTATTTTATATTAACTATAAGTGGGATATAACCTTTAAAATTTTTGAATCACTGTTGTACACCTAAAACTTGCATAATATTGTACATCAACTATACCCCAGTTAAAAAAAAAAATTCTATTCTGGGTTCCTGACAAATGCTTTCATAGAGGTAATATGGGTCTGAGTTAGAGTGGAAATTTAAAAAATAATTGGTAAAAGTGAATCTATAGAATTCATCTTCCAATCAAGGTTCTATATATATATTTATTATGTCAGAGGACAGAAGGGAAAGTGGTGGAACTCAATGTACACATTGATTTTGAATATTCTTTAGGGAAGCTGGGGACTAGGAAAGATTTGGACTAGAGATATATACTGGTAGTTCAGTTCAGTTCAGTCGCTCAGTCGTGTCTGACTCTTTGCGACCCCATGAATTGCAGCATGCCAGGCCTCCCTGTCCATCACCAACTCCCGGAGTTCACTCAGACTCATGTCCATCGAGTCAGTGATGCCATCCAGCCATCTCATCCTCTGTCATCCCCTCCTCCTCCTGCCCCCAATCCCTCTCAGAATGAGAGTCTTTTCCAATGAATCAACTCTTCGCATGAGGTGGCCAAAGTACTAGAGTTTCAGCTTTAGCATCATTTCTTCCAAAGAAATCCCAGGGCTGATCTCCTTCAGAATGGACTGGTTGGATCTCCTTGCAGTCCAAGGGACTCTCAAGAGTCTCCTCCAACACCACAGTTCAAAAACATAAATTCTTTGGTGCTCAGCTTTCTTCCATACATGACCACTGGAAAAACCATAGCCTTGACTAGACGGACCTTTGTTGGCAAAGTAATGTCTCTGCGTTTGAATATGCTATCTAGGTTGCTCATAACTTTCCTTCCAAGGAGTAAGCGTCTTTTAATTTCATGGCTGCAGTCACCATCTGCAGTGATTTTGGAGCCCCCCAAAAGTAGAAATCTCTAAATTGTAAAATAGACTGAAACTTTTCTCCTTTTGCTTTTATTTTTTTTAATTTTATTTTATTTTTAAACTTTACATAATTGTATTAGTTTTGCCAAATATCAAAATGAATCCGCCACAGGTATACATGTGTTCCCCATCCTGAACCCTCCTCCCTCCTCCCTCCCCATTCCATCCCTCTGGGTCGTCCCAGTGCACCAGCCCCAAGCATCCAGTATCGTGCATCGAACCTGGACTGGCAACTCGTTTCATACATGATATTTTACATGTTTCAATGCCATTCTCCCAAATCTTCCCACCCTCTCCCTCTCCCACAGAGTCCATAAGACTGTTCTATACATCAGTGTCTCTTTTGCTGTCTCGTACACAGGGTTATTGTTACCATCTTTCTAAATTCCATATATATGTGTTAGTATACTGTATTGGTGTTTTTCTTTCTGGCTTACTTCACTCTGTATAATAGGCTCCAGTTTCATCCACCTCATTAGAAAGGATTCAAATGTATTCTTTTTAATGGCTGAGTAATACTCCATTGTGTATATGTACCACAGCTTTCTTATCCATTCATCTGCTGATGGACATCTAGGTTGCTTCCATGTCCTGGCTATTATTCCGTTTGCTTTTAAAAAAGTCAAAAGGGACTTCAAGTTGAGATATATATATATATATATATATATATATATATATATAACCTAAATATAACCACATCTGTAACATAATTATTCTATGAATAGCCCATAACATAGTGTAAAACTAAAATCACATATAGAGATTCCCCCTTGCTGGAATACTCTGCTGAAGGCAGTGTGGAATGCTGCTGGAATGCACATCTTAATGGCTGAGAGATGTCATCTTGGCCTGTACATATAGTCACAGTAAATGAATTAGCTGTCTCTCTGACAGCTACAACTTTTTTAATGATACCCTTATAAAGTAAGAGAGTGATATGTGTAAACTTCCCTCAATGGCAGAATATCTCCTAGGATTCCTTATACACTGATGCATTTGGCAGAATCAAACACCTTAGTGATGTCCAAATACACAATTCACCAATTGCCACACTCTGCCCTTTACTATTCTCACTATTGTCTAAGGGAAGTTACTATACCACAGACAGTTCCCTGACTCCCATGAAGCTGCCACTGCATTGGCCAGTATAGGCCACTGACATGGATGACTTAATACCTTGCTGAAAACTATGTGTGAATATGTCAGATGACATACATTATATGGAGACA
The DNA here is from genome assembly GCF_029407905.1 of Bubalus kerabau. Classification (NCBI taxonomy): domain Eukaryota; kingdom Metazoa; phylum Chordata; class Mammalia; order Artiodactyla; family Bovidae; genus Bubalus; species Bubalus kerabau. Next base: position 68,534,967 of record NC_073633.1, read on the forward strand.
AGTTTTTCAATCTGTATGGACTACTCTTTGGTATACTTACACAACTGGGATAGGGAAGAAGTTTCCCTGTAAGAACTGCTAAACATGAACTCACCTTTAAGTAAAAACATGTGAGTCTTTGAGATGAAGATCAGATTTTTCATCTGTAGTGAATGAAAGCAAGTTCTCACGGGGAAAATCTTGCTTTTCACTAGACCTGTGTGTGTTAGTTACACAGTCATGTCCAGTATTTTGTGGCCCCATGGACTGTAGCCCACCAGGTTCCTCTGTCCATGGCATGCTCCAGGGAAGAATACTGGAGTGGGCAGCCATTCCCTTCTCCAGGGGATCTTCCCTACCCAGGCATCAAATCCACCTCTCCTGCATTGCAGGCAGATTTCTTACCATCTGGGCCATCAGAGAAGCCTCGAACTACCCTAATTCTTTACTAGAATCACCAGTCCATAACAGTAGTTCTCCTTTGATTTTCTTTCTTGTGATTTATTCATACATTTATTTATTCACACATTTTACTGATTATAAGTCAGCAAGTATTTTTGAATATTTTATGATAATCCAGGAATTCTTTGAAGTATTTATATACATGGATGTACAGGATCATATTTTCTGTCCTCAAGGAGCTTGAAATATAGTGAATAAAGTGAACAAGTAATTGAAAACTTTCCATCTGTAACTACTGAAAACTATAGCTATAGGAGAAACTACCATATGAATGTATTCATATTAGAAGCACATCTTATTCAGACCATGTGCAGGGAGGTATGAAGGAAGAAATTCTAGAGAAGTTGAGATTTAACCTACTAAGTGAAGAATGAGCAGCAAGCTGATCAATGAAAGAAAACAAGGGCTTTCTAGATAAGAAACTGCACAAAGGCAATCAAAATTGAAAAAGCAGACACTTGGGAGCAGAAAATCACTTGATATGTCTACAGCATAAGAGTATACCCTGAGATGAGACTAGGGAGACAAACTAAGACCAGGTTTAAAAATCAGTTCTGTATTAACAGGGAGGTATGACATTTTTTTCACTGAAGGCTATTGAAAAGTATTGAGGTTTGACTGATTAACAAACTGGATTTATTTTTCACAGAATTTGCGTCCCTTTATGCTTTGGGATTAGTGTTGCCCATAAGAGAAATGTGTGTAAGATTTAAAAGCTGAAGTGAAATAACAGTTCCCTCGTGGCTCATCAGTAAGAAATCTACCTGCCATGTAAGAGACCTGGGTTCAGTCCCTGGGTTGGGAAGATCCCCTGGAGAAGGAAACGGCAACCCATTCCAGTATTCTTACCTGGGAAATCCCATGGATAGAGGAGTCTGGCAGGCTAAAGTCCACGCAGTCGCAAGAGTCAGGCATGATTTAGGGACCACACCATATTGCAAGTTAGTATGGGAGGTAGAGACTACCATGGGTTGCTTATATGTGAAGACTCATCTTGTTGGCAGTGCCACAGCTCCTTCACCTCCCACCACATCTCATCCTTCAGTTTCTCTGAGTCCTAGGCCAGAATGTGTGCAGGTCTGTGTGAAGGATAGTGGCTTCATCTGCAGGTCACATGTGTTGTCAAGGTTGAAATCAGTGAGAGGCAGATGTAGGTTACAGTCTGGCCTTGTGCAGTACATTTCAGTTGTCCTCATGGACTTATTTTTCTCACTCTCCCTATAGCTTTTCTTCCTGACCACCAACAGTGACTTTAGCTCACCAAACAATGCATAATCAACAACCTTCTATAGACTTCATCACCAGTTTCCACAATAGCGTAGGCTCTAATCTCTGTAATGAATCTGTTATTCCTTATCACTTATGGTTCTGTTTGCCTGAAATATAGGCAAAAAATCCCTGTTACCAAGGCTATTTATCAATGAAAATGATATAAGATTTTCACATTAGCATGATATCTATAATCTGGAAAATGGATTAGATATAGAATAGTTATTTACACATTCTAAATAGCAGAATCTTTACTTTTCATATTAAATTTATTTGAGACCTTAGATGTAAAGAGATGTACTTGTTTGAAATAGGGATGAAGAACATAGGACCTGATTGTTCTGCCTGCCTTCACCCTTCCCTCTTTCAGTACAAGGAATACCCAGTGTTTGGGGAACATAGTTTAACAAATGTCTGCACTAGAAAAACTCCTATAGTCATTCTGGAGAAAAATGAAGTGGCTCAATGCTTTGTGTGAGTGGTATGGAAAATGCAGAAATCTGGGGTGTTTTAAGGCCAGTAGATTTATTGACAGTATCATTTTGGGGGAAATTACCACAGATGAACTTGCTAATTTGAGAACATTGATGAATTTTTGGCTTGTTCAAGTCATGATGTGCAATAGGATTAGAGCTCAAGAGAGAAGTCTGATATAGAGACATGGTTTTAAATTATTGCAAAGGTGAGTCAGTTCTAGATTAGGAAGAATAGATTGAGAACAGCTAAGACCAAATATAGCAACATTAATGTGGTCATAGAGGCAAAAAGCACTTGGGTTGCCATGAACGTAAGAGAATCAGTGCCAGGAGCCAGCGTGAGGAACTCCGCCCGTGGCAAAGGTCATGAGGAAGGAGGCTCGGCATACGCAAAGGCGGGATCGAGCCTCAGGAGTCCCCATGGAAATTCTCGAGCATCTACCCCCAAAACCAGGGTCTGACTACTTTACTGCTTTGTGGTCTCACCTACATCTCTGACTTTACGGGGGGCTGTCCCCCACCACCTCTTTCGGAGAAGGAGTTAACTTAGAGCTCCAGTTAATAATAATTCCTGGGCGTGACAGGAGTGTTTCAACCTACAAACTCCTCTGAAGGTTCTCTAGCCTGCCTGACAGGTTTGTCTGGCCACATGTGATTGTTCACAGCCTCCCAACCATGAGAGGCATGAGATGCTTTAAATCTTCTAAAAACAGATTCTTTTGAGAAGTTAGGAAATTATTAGTGTAGTATAGTGGGCTGATTAGAAATTGTATTGGTGAAGGGTTTTTCATTTGTTGAGCCAATGTTTGCTGCTAAGTCTCCACATCCCCTGCTCTTATACACGTTAATGAATATAACTACATATAGCACAAATAAGTATTAACCTTTGATATTAATCACATTAGACCTTAGGCTAAGCAAATTCTTTCCTTAATTAAAACCCACTGCACCCTTACCCTATAGGAATGTAACTTTATCTGGCGCCTTTGGAAGGTGGTGTGTGTTTTAAGAATAATCACTCCTGGAGAAATAAGTGTTCTGGTTGACTGACCGCTGTCACAAGGAGAGGGTCATAAATTGTTAGCAGGCCCCCTGGCCAGAAGATGATGTAACACCCCTAAGACCTTTGTATACATTTGTATGAAGCACCTGATTTTGATAAAAGTCAGGACTGCTGACCCCGCGTGACTTTTGTATTACATCTCTGTGTATAAAAGCAGACCCTGGAAAATAAAGAATGGGATCACTTCCTAGAAAGACTGGTCTCCCCATGTCATTCTTTCTCTTACCTTCTGGCTGAATTCCCATCTGGATAGTGGAGGCTCATCAAACCTACTAATTATGCCTGGGCTTCTAAGATCTGACCGGGGAGGCCTTAGTGTCTCCTCTCCTTCGGGAGAACGGGAGGACACCTGCGGCCTACGTAGGTGATGCAAATTTCTTGTCTTGAAATTTTATTGGCTTTCCACGTAAACCAAGTTATTCAGCCTCTTTTCTCCACTGAATTTTCCTACTGAGCTATCCCTGTTTAACCACTCTTTATATCTTTCATTAACGCTTAATTGATCTATTGTTTCCTGATCGCCGAAGCCGTCTCCCCTTCAAATTCCCTGGATCCACCGGGCCTGGACCTCGGCAAATCAGGAAAGAAGAATCTCTGGGCTATAGAGAAAGGGAGCATTGCCAGGGGAGCCTGTTTAACAGCACGCCATGACAAGCAGACCAGTGTCATAAAATATTCTTTAGATTTAGCAATCATAAAGTCACTGAGTAATATAAGAGGCATAAGAGGGAGTAAGGATTGCCTTAGGAATGAATAAGAAAAGCTCATGAGGCAGTAAATACTTTGTGAATGCAAAGTATAAGAGATGAGATAAAGAAATGAATATGGGGTCAAGAATGTGACATTTTGAAAGTGGCGTCTTGAAGGGAAAGAGTAACTTGGGAGTAATGTAGTGTATACTCGTCTTGGAGGCATTCATTGTTTTCATTGAATTTCTTTCCTACTACTTTCATCTATGAGTATTTTTCCTCTAAGATCGGTCTTGTTCTCTTAAATAGCAGAAAACTTGTTAAAACTAAAAACTTATATTTAACCATCTAAAAACATTCAGTATTCAGTCTTTTATTCTTCTTTAGCCCACATATTTGCCTACCCTTAAGTTCTACCACTTTTAGGGAAATCAGGCTTCTAAATGTACACAGTTCTTGAAACCATCAAAGTTCAGGACTGTGGTTCCCCTCCATTTCTAATCCTTTCTCCTGGTTTTGACATTTTCCTTCATTGGATTTGTACGAAGGTACAGTTTTCAAGGAAATGGCCATAAATAGCACGTTAATTTTTCTTTTTCCAGTTTTATGGGGAGTGTTCAGTTCTTAATGCCATGTTTAAAATAATTACTTAGCATTTATCTATTCTCATACCAGATACTATTTGCATTTTTATTTTATTTCTCACAACAGTGGCATATGAGAGATATTACCATACCCTTTTTTACAGAAGGTCATTGGGTCTCAGAGAGCTTAAAAATTTAGTTCAGGTATACAAAATTCATAAATATCAGGACAAGAATTAAGTTGACTATAATAATATAAGCATAGTACCTGGTGTATAGCAAACACTGAAGATCATGTTTTATCATTAATGATATTTCTTGCAGTTTTTATAACCCATATCCTGTATCTTTTTCCATCATAATACAATTTTCTTTCTCATAGTGCAAAAATATGCTAGCAAGGATTCACATGATATCAAGACATAATAAATGTTAGCTAGAAATCTGAAATTAACACAGTTAAGCATCAGAAACCTTGGAATAGGATGAAAATGTGAAATTGGAGCACAGTGGTAGGTGACATTTCTACTATTATGAGTACTAAAATTGGGTTGGAGATTAGTTTCTAATAATAAATGAATATAAATTTGATAATTTCTCATTCTGGTTGATGAATGGTGATGAATTTTGTGATAATGTATTTAATAAAGCATTAGGGAAGACATGGACTTTGGAATTTCTCTAACAGTCATTTTCTGAATATGAGGGATCTGAATTCAATTGCTTTTTAAATCCTTTGTCCACAAGATTTCTTCTAGCTATTTTGCTTACGTTTGAAAGAATAGCTACAAAAGCAGAATAAATGAAAAGAGAAAAAGAAAGAAACAAACAGGTGTTAAAACATTTTTCAGTGTTACAGTGTTAATAAATTCTGATAGGATACATAATACTATTAAAGGCCTTAGTGAAAGAAAAAAAAGTAATAAGAAAAATAATAGCTTTAAGATTTCACAATTGGTTGATAAAAAAAGTACAAAGCCCTATGCTTGGAACCCAGGTTCGTTTGACTCTGATGATGGCTCTGAACCAACACAGAGCCCTGAATTTCTAGTTCTTCAGTAATCAATTCTCAGAGACAGCAGTCACCTTCTGGCTCCCTATTAATTATCATTTTAGCAGCCACAGACAGGAGCAGTATGCCGCTATGGTTTTCACAGCAGGCGTGATTGCCTTGATGCTTTCTAACCCAAGCAGTTCTTTATCCTGCAGCAGATTCCCTTCTTCCATCTGTAGCTGAGTGGTTTCAGAAATCCCCATGGGAACTGTTGGCCCACTGCATTTGTGGATGTCAGTAATTAAGCTAGCTACTGCAGCTGCAAATTGTTGGACAACGTGGATAGTAGAAGGGCACAGCTCTGCTGCAAAGCCTGGTCATAATGAAAACAGAAAAGTCAGTGCCCCCTGGTTGGTTTTGTCATGCCCTGGGACCTTGGGTTTGCCCCATGGTTTTCTCATCAGTTTTGTATCATTTGTATAAGAAAGTGGTATTTGCTACAAGCCACCTGGCCTGTAAGTTGCTTTTATGCCTTTAGAGTGTCTATACACAAACAACTGTTCTCTGTATCTGCTATCACTGCTTCATGCTGATTCTATTATGGGCCTGCACTCTGCTTTATAGCTTGTCCCTGGCCTGAACTGGGATTGGTCACTCATAATTAGTTATATTACATTTCCATGATTTCTATCAAAATCAGATCTGTCTATACTCTTTGGAATAGAGAATACTTGTTACACATTTTAAAATTTTTACTCTATTTAATCATTGAAGTATAACTAGAGGAGTGAGAGCTTCCTGTAAAGTATCCCCTGGGATTATTTCCCAATTTATGAGCCTCCATGTATAATGTTTGCTAGCTGGCTTTAGGTATTTTCAATAATGTACTTTTCAGTCACAATTGAAATATACTGATGATTGGATTTGCAATCAGTGCTGATTGTGTCTTATTATCATTGTATCTCCAACACCTAACATGCATCTGCATATTTGCATATGGTAAGTGCTAAACAATGTAAACTGAGTAAATGAAGGTGTCCATTGATTGCATATTCCTGATTTCATAATGCCTTTACAAGTAAGGCCCAATTTCTCTTCTTCTCATTTTGATGCAGATTCCTTTCTTCATTTATTCAACACAATATGTATTTTTCACTTACTATTTGCCAATCACTTTCTTCATAGGGATCATATCTGTGGTGTGAGTCTGTGTATGTATCTGTGACAGAGAGATAGAGAGATATTGAGAAAAAGGATGAGCTTTGAGTGGGTTGTAAACAGACATGTAAACAGGCAATCATAATCAGTGTGCAAATAAGGACAAGTATAGTGCAGCACAGACAAAACATCAAATCCAAACCCAGAACTATGGATGGTTTCCTGAAAGAGATGATGATTTTACTAGGCTTTTGCTGCTGCTGTTGTTGTTTTTTAAAAAAGATAAGGTATCTAGGACAAGGCATATGGAGAAAAGAATTACTGTCGGAGTCAACAACACATGGAATGTGTGCAAGCGTGCAAGTAGTGAGGTATGACTGAAGAAATGAGGTGTTGAGTGAGACTTGGGGCACTGCCAATTCTTAACACCTCTGATACACTATATTCTAAGCCAGTATCATTTTTTGCTTACAGTAAAAAGCCTCCTACATGGTCTCCTTGATTCTACTCTTCTAATAGTCTCATCAGATAATAGCTGCCTGAGAGGCTTTTTAAAATGCAAGTCATGTCACTCCTTTGCACAAAACTCTAAGTAGCTGACCATCTCATTGGAATGAAATTAAATGTCTTCAAAATGGCATACAAGTGTCTAGATGCTTTTGCTCCTGGTTTCTCTCTCTGTTTTTGTTTCCTGTCCATATTCCCATGCTCACTCCTTTCCAGTCATTTTCACCAAGCTGTCTCCCAACTCAGGATTTTGTTGTTTCTTAAAACATTCTTTTCTCCAAATATCCCGGTGATACTCTTCATGCTCAGATGTCACTCAGAGAAGTATTCCCTGACTGTGCTGTGCTTTTTGCTCAGTTGTGTCCGACTCTGTGACCCTATGGACTGTAGCCCACCAGGCTCCTCTGTCCATGGGGATTCTCCAGGCAGGAATACTGGAGTGGGTTGCAATGCCTTACTCCAGGGGATCTTCCCAACCCAGGGATTGAACCCAGGTCTCCTGCATAGCAGGCAGATTCTTTACCATCTGAACCACCAGGAAAACTTGAGAATACTGGAGTGGGTAACCTAACCCTTCTCTCGGGGATCTTCCTGACCCAGGAATCGAACCAGTATCGCCTACATTGCAGGTGGATTCTTTACCAGCTGAGCTACCAGGGAAGCCCATTGCCTGACTGCACTATCTAAAATTGTGCCTACCCTCTCTTCTCTTACTCACTTCTGCTTTCCTGCAGAAAGTGAGTAGCCTAACCTGACCTTTACTCAATACATATTTGTTGACTCTCTGTCCCTGCCCTGCTAGAATACATGCTACATGAGGATGTTGTCTGCTTTTCTCACTATCTTAACCCTGATACCTAGAACAGTGTTTCACATAGCACAGACCCTCAACACATATTTGTTGAATTAACACACACACACGAATGAATGGGAATGTATCTTTTTAAAGAATCTCTCCTTCTCCATGATTATTATACATACTAAATAAATTAGATTTTTACCCTGAAGGTAATGAAGAGTGATTGAAGAATTCTAAGCAAAAAGTTACATCACCCAAGGTGTACTTTAGAAAAATTATCTATCATCCAGGAGGAGGATAGATAGAAGGTTTTGAAGTAATTCAGGCAAGAAATTATGAAAATAAAACAAAAAATGTGAAAGTGATGAAAGAGAGGATGATTCACTTTAAAGAAATATTTAATTGATGAAGCCTCCTGGGTCACCCTTAAATCAAAAAGGTACATTGGTGTAAGAGGAGGAAACAGCATGACCAGTTTGCCCACAATTCTCCTAGTTTCAAAACTGAAATTTCTGCATCCTGAGAAAATCCTCAGATTTTCCTGCGTAAAACAGACTGATTGATCACTCTAAAAAGTCAGAGATACTTCGGGAACACAATTTTTTCCTCCATTTACATTTAAATAGTAGCAATGATTCCCACATAAGTTATTGTCTTAAGAATCACTTCAAATCCCATGTTCCCCTACATATTCACATTTACTTTCCTTTCTATCCCCAATGCCAAACACCTCACAGTCTTAAATTATCTCCCTCTTATGAAGGACCACATTGTTTGTTAATTTCTTCCAGAACAAGTGACCTAATCTGCTTAGTGTAATACATTCATTGACCATATTGCACATTTACCTTTTAGACTCAAAGCTTATATAACATAATTACCAAGCTTTATTCATCCTATTATCCTTGCCAAACATGTATTAGAGCTATGAATTCATGTCTTTTAAAGGAGCTGATACAGGCATGTGTATGCACTACAAATTTAGATAAATAGAAGGTGAAGTCTGACAGTGTTGATCTTTGCTTGGGAAAAGGAAGTAGTGTGACCATATACTATCAGCAACCTAGAAATATTAATCAAAGACAAGCTGGCCACCACCTTTGAAAAGGGAGCAGAGAATACAATAGTCATCATTGCTCACAAGAATGATTCTCAGCATAGCCAGGACCCGTACATCTGATCACATGAAGACTGCTTTGTGTGCCATCTTGGGCCTATTAACTCTAAGATTCCAAAAGAGGAGGAGAATGGATACTATGAACTGGGTTTCAAAGTCTTTAGACAAGCAATAATACATATTTTAACCCTATGTATATATGGAGCAAGACATACCACATGTAAATTTAGAGTTTTGAGCATTGCTATGTTGACCAGCAATTTGAGCCAGAATTTATTAGATTGGTGCAAAAGTAATTGCAGTTTTGCATTGTTGAACTTTGCCATTTGATATTAGAATATATTCATAAATAAACATGGTTATGTTAGACATCATTTCAATGCACATTTATCATTTTATGCTTTTTTGCTTATCATTTATTTATTGCTGTTTATTTCACATTTATTTTAGACTAGGGAAATGATGTTAGACAAAAAGCAAATTCAAGTGATTTTTTTATTCAAGTTCAAAATGGGTCCTAAAGCAGCAGAGACAACTTGCAACATCAGCAGCAGATTTGACCCAGGAACTGCTGATGAATGTACAGTGCAGTGGTGGTTCAAAAGTTTTGCAAAGGAGACAAGGGCCTTGAAGACGAGAAGCACAGTGGCTGGCCATTGGAAGTTGACAATGACCATTTGAGAGCCATCATCGAAGCTGATTCTCTTACAACCACACAAGAAGTTGCTGAAGAATTCAACATCAACTGTTCTGCAGTCATTCGGCATTTGAAGCAAATTGGAAAGGTAAAAAAGCTCAATAAGTGGGTGCCTCATGAACTGACCAAATATCAAAAAAAAAAGTTGTTTTGAAGTGTTGTCTTCTCTTACTCTATGCAACAATAATGAACCATTTCTTGATCAGATTGTGATGAAAAGTGGATTTTATATGACAACCGGTGATGATCAGTTGAGTGGTTGGACCAAGAAGATGCTCCAAAGCACTTCCCAAAGCCAAATTTGCACCCAAAAATGGTCATGGTCACTGTTGGTTGGTCGGCTGCCCGTCTGGTCTACTATAGCTTTCTGAATCCTGGCAAAACCATTACATCTGAGAAGTATGCTCAGCAAATTGGTAAGATGCACCCAAAACTGCAATGCCTTCAGCCGGCATTGGTCAACAGAAAGGGCCCAGTTGATCTCCACAATGATGCCTGGCTGCACGTCACACAACCAGTGCTTCAGAAGTTGAACTAATTGGGCTATGAAGTTTTGCCTCACCTGCCATGTTCACCTGACCCTTCACCAGCTAATTACCTTGATTACTTTTGCAGGGAAAAAGCTTCAAGCATCTTGACACCTTTTTGCAAGGAAAATGCTTTCACAACCAACAAGAGGCAGAAAATACTTTCCAAGAGTTCATCAAATCCCAAAACATAGATTTTTACACTACAGGAATATACAAACTTATTTCTCATGGACAAAAATGCGTTGATTGTAATGGTTCCTATTTTGACTAGTAAAGATGTGTTTGAGCCTAATTATAACCATTTAGATTCAAGGTCCAAAACAGCAATTACTTTTATACTAATTTCAGGTAAAAATAAAACCCCTGGAGAATTACTTTATACATGATGCTGCATTCTTGGCAACATCGCATAAACACCAAATACTTCCTCATGATCTCTAGCATCCTGATGCAGGGATATATGTGCACATCTCAATTTCACATTTCTTCAGACCCTAGTTATGTTTGCTGCTGCTGCTGCTAAGTCGCTTCAGTCGTGTCCGACTCTGCGCGACCCCATAGACGGCAGCCCACCAGGCCCTGCCGTCCCTGGGATTCTCTAGGCAAGAACACTGGTGTGGGTTGCCATTTCCTCCTCCAATGCATGAAAGTGAAAAGTGAAAGTGAAGTCGCTCAGTCGTGTCTGACTCTTAGCGACCCCATGGACTGCAGCCTACCAGGCTCCTCTGTCCATGGGATTTTCCAGGCAAGAGTACTGGAGTGGGGTAGTATTATTCCCCAGTAGTTAAATACAAGTCTATATATTTGTGTCTATATATAGATATGGCAACCCACTCCAGCATTCTTGCCTGGAGAATCCCAGGGATGGCGGAGCCTGGTGCGCTGCCGTCTATGGGGTCGCGCAGAGTCAGACACGACTGAAGCGACTTAGCAGCAGCAGCAGCAGCAGCAGCATAATACATGGAAACCAATTGAAAACCTGTGTTTGGCTTCCAAAGCAAAAGCCAAAGTAGTGGGAGCCACTTCATATGGTTTTAACAGTCATGTAACAACAGTCCTCATTAAAACACCTCACACAGGGTAGGAATCACACTGGAACTTTAGATCCAACCACTCAAAACTCACAGGCATAGGATATAAAGAGTATATTTATCTATTCTTCTTGACTATTTTTTGGTGTGAGGACTGCTTGTTTTCTATATTAGTTGTTAAAAGCTTTGACTTCAGTTGACTAGATAGTGCTTCCTTCAGCAAGCCAGTAGAGTCCCTTGCTTCAAACAAAGTTAGTCCCCTCTTTTTGATATCAGGTTCTCCCATAGCTAGTCCTCTAATCTTTTCATTCTTTCCTCTTCTGAAATTAAAAATAATTATCTGTTTTTCTCAGTATCTATTTGCATTATAAGAACAGTCTGAACAGAAGATTTGAAATCCCAGGGCTGCTGGCACTCTATCCTGGGAAGATATAAACTCAAGAACTATGGGAAAAAATTTCTCAAGAATATCCTTCAGAGTTAGAATGAATTGCATTGATATAATAGTAGGTTGGATTTGATCAACAGTAAACAAGTTCCAGGCATTAGTATGTCACATGATTTGGACACTAATATGTATGAGATGATCCCTCAGGGCTATGCTAGTCCCAATTTATATTCTAAAAATCATCTAAATATTCAAATAAGCATCTTTAAGATTAAACCATGAAGACCAGCTGCTGCTGCTGCTGCTGCTGCTGCTAAGTCGCTTCAGTTGTGTCTGACTCTGTGTGACCCCATGGACTGCAGCCTACCAGGCTCCCCCGTCCCTGGGATTCTCCAGGCAAGAACACTGGAGTGGGTTGCCATTTCCTTCTCCAATGCATGAAAGTGGAAAGTGAAGTGAAGTTGCTCAGTCGATACCACTTAATCCAAAATTTCCTTCTTGAACATAGAAAATGTTACTTTAATATATTTCAATTTTTCTTATAATTTAGGATAATCTTTTCACCTGAGCATAATGATATAAGGATATAATAATGTGTTTTAATGATATATAGATAAAAATAAAATAGGTGGAAATATGACAATTTCAGTACTAGACCAGAGTTCTAGTGACTCTACTTGTCATACTCATGCCAAATCTAGAATCTATAATATTGATTTATAGTTATGTTTACCTAACACCTTTCCAGTTTTAAAAGGGATGAATGTATTGATTGGTCTTTGAGCCCAAGGATTCAGTGATTAAATCACATAATGTTTTAGTGCAGTGCTTTTTGGAAAGAAGATGTAGTGGCCTCAGCAGGAGTCTCTGCGTGGCCAGGCAGGCTGGCCTGGAGTTTGCATCACACTGAGGGAAGTAAGGAAAGGTCTAGCACTTTTGACTTCAGCATCGCTTGTCTCCACTTTAAAATTGGGCATTTTGGGGCTGTTTTGAGGGGCTCAAAAATGAAGTAGTGGCACACACACTCGTGTACTCACTGAAGATCTTTCATAATGATGACTATTCCTTGCCTCTACAGGAAGCTTTATAAACCACAAAGTTCTTTTGAAGTCATTATATCCTTTGCAATTTCCTGTAGGGCTAGATAAATATCTTCACTTGTAAATGGGAAACTGAATCTGAATGATTATCTTGAAACACAATAAACATTCAGTTATTTGACATGAGTTTGGAATGTGTTATACTTGATTATATTCTGTTTAGTAATTATGTAATAGGTCAGGTATTAACAATTTTCAAAATATATTAACATATATAGAAAATGTATAATGATCATGGTTTCAGCCTCATTGGTAGTAGTGGAAGACAAGATGTACAAAGCGCCTTGTACTTGTACTTAGTCGCTAAGTTATGTCCGACTCTGCGACCCCATGGACTGTAGCCTGCCAGGCTCCCCTGTCCATGGGATTCCCCAGGCAAGAATACTGGAGAGGTTGCCATTTCCTTCTCCAGGAGATCTTCCCAACCCAGGGATGGAACCCATGTCTCCTCCATTGGTAGATAGAGTCTTTATCAGTGAGCCACCTGGGAAGCCATACAAAACACCCTCCCCCACAAAAAAAAGTGTATTGAGTACCTAGAGTCTCTAGGACATGGTGCTAGACACAAAGTTCACATATAGGGTTCTAAAGAGATCTAGGTTGTGATAACAATGATAAACTCTTTTACTTGTAATTTTATAAAATTAACATTTCTTGACAAATGTCAATAAGAGATTTTGCTAAAATAATAGGATAATACTTAAGGAAATCAGTAACTTCATTAAAGTATCCAATTAGTGAATGGTGTAGAAAATTCAGCTGGAAATGCCTCATCCAAAGAGAGCATTGACTCTTCACACAAAGCAGTTTGGTTGGGCAAGCATTTTACAGAGAGGTCTGACTCTCCAGTTCTATGCAGAGAAAAGCTATGATAAAATGGATGATCTTTAAAACAAAATGTCCTTGGCTGTGGGCAGAGTTCTCAGACAATGTTTTGCCTTCATTATCCCCAATGTAATCTCTTATAACCACACACAAATTTCTGTCAAGTTGATGTCTCAAATTTATAATTCAGTCAATACACAGTTATTGAATGTCACTATGTTCAGAGCAGGTATGTAAATGTTGTAATAGTGTATCAAAGGAACTTGACTGTCACTTTTCTTTTTCATATGTTTACTCCTCGCTACCCTGCCTCAGGAAGAGAAACTTAGTTCTATCTGAAAAATCTACTTATATAGCTCTAAGTTATGTAGTACATTCAATTACTAATTTTCAGTTTCCTCAGTGAAATGATCATGAGCCAAGCGTAGGAATCAAAGGTAAATATTAATTACACAGTAGCTGAACTTTTTATTTTGGCCTATAGAATCTGACAAAAAAAATATGGAGAAATCCATATATCATATACACAAACTGCCCATCCAATGTTTTGAGATATTTACAGTCTGTCTAAGAAAATGTTTAGGGTGAAAATACCTGAGGCACTTTCAGAAGTTTTAGAATTGGAAGGAAAGACAGGAGGCTAAAAACACTGCTGTCTTGAAGGCAATGTGAAAATGTAACTTTTCTCTAATTACCTAATTAAATTTTACAACTTTTAGATTGATTCAAGGCTCCTTTGTTGTTCTAAGCATGGAGGTCAATTAAAGGATTTGCCAAGGGAAGTTCATTCATACACCATTGTTTCAGAAACAAAAAGGGGTTGCTTGAGGAAACTGGGTATGGTAGACAGAAGCAAACTATTTAGAATGGACTTTTACAGTGGCTTCTTTCTACTACTTTCTTCCTTCTGTGTACTTGAAGCTGGCTATTCTTTTCAGGAATTATAACAAAATACTATTATTTTCTGTGTGTATTTTTGCGGATTCACTAACAGTTTTAATGAAAACTGCATATTCCCAAAGACTCTCTTTCTTCCCTGTACACTTAGCAATATATTCATCATTCAAAAATAAATCTCAATATCACCTCCTCTATGAAGATCTTCTGGAATCTTCTCCAATATTCCAGTAAGTCATTGTCTTACCAGGCTTCCATAATATTTCATATTCATCTCCACCGATGCTAACTCACTATTTTTTGCATATAAACTGTCTCCTTTCATGGACTGGGAGACCCTAGAGGGGAAGAACCACTAGAGCAGTTGCCTCCTTTACACTGGCTGGACAAACAGAAGAGAATAGACCATGCAATTCATTAGTTCATTGCAAAAATATTAGTGTTTATTTTTTTTTGCATTTATGTTCTTATTTTGTATTTATGTTCTTACTTCTCCCTTAAATTGGGCTTTCTCTCCACAGGCCCTGTTGCCTATGTTGCATGTGGTTTATCACATGTATCAAGAGATTAGGAACATTAAGCATATGACAAATATCAACAATGACCTGGGGATTTATTATAATCAACCAATATGCTCAACCTTGTAATTGCTCAGAACTTTTTGCTCCATGATTATTTGGTTGCCTCAGTGTAGCCATTCAATGATGTTATAATTAGTGGGTAATTAACTAAAGCATTTACCGAGATGCTGTAGAGCATGAAACATGTGTGCAAGCTGATAACATGAGGACTGATAAACCACTTAGTCAACAATTTTCTAAAACCACTTTAGCAGATCCTTTCAAACCTCACCAATTGTAAACCCTTTTCCTCTTTCAGACTCTAGCTTATTCCACAGATGTTTTGTGTGCCATATCAAATGTAGATTGGGGCCATCTAAGCCCTGCCTTATTGCCTCTCCCACTGTACCTGCATTTCCACATACACCCTTTCGCACTTCCACAAAACCTTGATCTTCATAGCAATTACCAGTTCTCAAATTGTCTGAGGTGGATCCTGCAGAGGATTGGCTCCAATTTATAGATGGAAACATCCTGGAGAGCTTAAGCCACTTGGCTTAGTTTAAATACCACAATTTAAAAGACTTGGTAAAATATACCTGTTTCAAACCTGAGCCTCTTCAGACTCTGTACTTTGTACTCTTTACAGTGCAATTTGTATACAAGGGGGAATATCAAAAGCCGAAGAGGAGGTAGAGTAGATTACATCTGGGAAGGAAAGGGAAAAAAGGTAGAATAAAATGTAAAAGTGAGATTAAATGTTGAAGTAAAGTGATAGGGAGTGCTGTTGACACCTTAAAAATATCCCCAAACTCTAAACACTAATTAATATATAAATACAAGTTGGCTGCTGTCTCATCCTTTTATGTAAGAATGTACCCCTCTATAAGAAGATAATACTGCTGCTGCTGCTGCTAAGTTGCTTCAGTTGTGTCCGATTCTGTGCGACCCCATAGACGGCAGCCCACCAGGCTCCGCTGTCCCCGGGATTCTCCAGGCAAGAGTACTGGAGTGGGTTGCCATTGCCTTCACCAAAGATAATACCAGTAGAACATAAATCATAAGGCTGCTTAGAAAAGTAACTGAGATAATGAATATTAATTCCTAGATGGTGTCAGATATACAGTAAGCACCAATGATTAAAAGCTGTTAGGATGAGCAGGAGAGAGAAGGAGGAAAAGGGAGAAAGAGAGAGGATACGAAACAGGCCATCTAAGAGATTTGAGAGGAGAAATGGGTCCTGCTTACCCACCATTGCCCAGGGGAAGAATGAGTGACTAGACTCATGGTTGGTCCTGCTTGTCCAGACTGAGCTTATTGAACATTGAATCCAATGGCTAAGCCCTCTTGTTCTCATTGCATCCTTTCAAAACAATCTTCTGCTTATGATTTGTTTTCCCTCAGAGCCTAGGAGGTGCTGCTTTCCAAATGCCAGCATGTCCTTCTCAAGCTGGAACCATTGTGAGTTTAAAAATATCATTCTGGTTTGTGCATTATCACAGAAGTAAGTGGTTTTATAACTTACCCTATATGAGTCTCCTTTTCTTCTTCATCTCACTTCAACATTCCTCTCTGATAGTGTTTTTTTACTAGTAATAGTAACCCTGGCATCCTTGTCTAAGGATCTGCCCTTGGGGCAACCCAAGCTATTTCAATCACCATGAGTCTCCCTGTCTCACTTACTCTCATCTTGGCCTTCCTCTCTTAGGTTGCTTTTCATGGTGGGAGGCATGACCACCAGTGGAACCAGTGCCATGTACAATACATAGAGGTCATGATGCAAGGGAAGAAGAGAGCCATCTGTTCAACTCTAGTTCTGAAAAGTCCTGGGAAGAACTTTTGTCTGTCATGAGCTAGGTATCAAGGGAGGTGTAGTACTTTGCTTTTCCTGACTTGACAAGCCCAAACAGGAGTCACAGGGCACTATGATTAGTGGCCTCTCAGAAACTCAGAGAGTGAATGAGGAGAAATCTTCAATTGGAAGGAGAAGAGAATCAATCACTATTATTAACAAGAGAACTAAGCAGTATGTTCAGCAGATAAAAACAACAGATGCTCAGTATTGATGTATAAAAACAGCACACTTACCAAATATAAATTGGCAACAATGAAAGCATGCCATTCCTCCAGAAATGGAGAGAAGTAACTGTCAAAATAGGATGTCCAGTCCCACTGTACCCTTTGCTAGATGCGTCCTCAAACCCTGGCTCCCAGTTTCAATTCTCCTGGACTCCACCGCAGAGCATCAGTGTGAGATACAGCCAAGCAGGCTTCATATCTGACTAATCCACCGAGGTGCCACTAGTGACAGGGCACTGGACTAGAGCTAGCAAAGCTGGTTGGCCCCCGCTGATCCTGAAGCCTTGAGTTTACCTCTTGAGGGCTTGACCTGGTGTTTGTATGGTGTTTCAATTGGAAATGCCTGTGTACCAGAATCAAAATTACTCTATTGTGGACCAATAAGAGACAATATTCTTGTGTTGTCATTCTCATTAAGATTAAATAATATTCATTAATACTAGTTTAAAAGTTTGACAATTGCTCATAATTGAACAGATAGTAAATCCTCTCAGTAATGGTTTTAATCATAGTTTCCAATGATAATTTTAATCATAGCCTCTCCATAATAGCTTTATTGAATAATCAGCTTCACTGTTGCCTGTCTTCCTAACTCTATCTTCCCTACTGTCATCAGTGTTCTGTATAAAAAGAAAAAAAAAAAAACTAAAACAAGCAAAATTATAAAAGCAAATCAATCATCATGTCATTTTTTACTGAAACACACTACTGCTCTTTGGTTCCAGGATAGAAAATAACTGTGTTATCTTGTAATTAAAAAATAATATTGACAGATAAATGAAACCTTTACAATTTCACCCAAGCTACCTCTCCAGATTTCCACATGCTTTTCACACTCTTTCTCCTAATGTCAACATTTTGCTTAACCACTATGCATTCATCACAACTAAGATAGTAATATTTGTAGAATAGTATTAACTAAACTACAGACATTATTCAGATTTTTTCCATTAATGTTCTTTTGTGTTCCAGAATCCAATCCAGGATATCACATACCACATTTAGTTATCCTGTCTCCCTAGTTTACATTTATTCTTTCCTCACCTTTCATGACCTTGACTCTTTTGAAGTGTACTAGAAAGATATTTTATATACTTTTATTACCTTTTATTTTATAGTATTTTGGCAAAATATGATTTTCCAAAGTTATTTATGTCTTCTTTTTTCTTCCTGTCTCCTTTGGTGAGGTTATGTCACACATTTGCAGAACAGACATGTTTAAACAGTCTGTATCCCATCCAGAGTTCTTCCAAAATTTTAGGGGATTTTTTAAAAATTGCATACAGTAGAATTAACTCAGTGATGTGCAGTTCTGTGCATTTTGATAACTACATAGAGTTGCCACAATATCATACAAAGCTATTCTTTCTAAAACTTCCTGTGCAACCTCTTGGTACTCAAAGTACCACCACCTTAAATCCATGGGAACAAGCATCTCTTTGTCATCCCTATAATTCTACCTTTTCTAGAATTTCATACACATGGAATCACATAATATCAGAAATCAGCCTTGAAGTCTGATTTCTTTCTCTAAGCAAAATGCATTTAAGATCCATCCATGTTGATACATGAATCAATGTCTGTTCTATTTTTTTTTTTTTTTTTAGGAATTGGTCCATTAGGTGGATGCACCATGGTTTGCTTATCCATTCACCTGGATATTTGAGTTGTTTTCAGGTTTGGGCTCTTATGAATAAAGGTACTAGAAATGCTTGTGTACAAGTTTTTGTGCTAACATAAATTTTCAGTTCTTGTGGGCTAATTCCTAGGAGAAAGAATGCTCAATCATATGATAAACATTTGATTAACTTCATAAGAAACTGGAAAACTATTTTCCAAAGTGGTTGTGATATTCTGCATTCCAGAATATCCAGAATTTCTGTTGCTCTTTATCCTCTTTACTACTTAAAATCTTCAGTTGATTTATTTTAGTCATTCTAATAGGTATTTAAAAGTGAACTTAAAAAAAAAAACCTTGCGATTCCCTAATAACTAATGATCAGTGCAACTAACTGTGGCAACTCTATGTTTTATTGTTAAGAGGTAAGTAGTTTATTTTCTGGATGTATATCCTTTAGCAGGTGTGTGATTTACATATATGTCCTGAGTCTGTGTCTTATCTTTTTGTTTTCTTAAAAATGTCTTTCATAGATCAGAAGTTTTGGTAAAAGTCTAATTTACTAATGTTCTTTTATGAATTGTGATTTTGAGTTCATCTCTTAAAACTCCTAATCAAACTCAAGGTCATGTAGATTTTCTATTTTCTTCTAGAATAGTTTTTAGTGTTACATTTTACACTTTAGGCCCATAATCCATACTGGTTTAGTTGGTATAAGATGTGAGACATATGTCAGGGTTTATTGCTTTGTAAATTGTGTTCAGTTATTTTGGTATCATTATGTGAAAGGGATACTCTTTCTCCACTGAATTGTATTTGTATTTTTGTAAAAAGTTAGTTCACTGTATTTGTTTAGACCTACTTTTGAGCTCTTCATTCTGTTTAATTAATCTATGCCTATCCTTTCAGCATTACTCTGATTACTGTAGATTTAGTAAGTCTTGAAGTTGGCTACTGTGGAGTTTCTAACCTTATTATTTTTTTTTTCCCTCATACTTATTTTGGCACAGTTACCTTTTATGTTAATTGTAAGGTTCTTTCTCTAGCTTTGGGTGGTTCCCCCACACACAGGGTCTGGTCAGTATTCTTCTGGTTTCTTCAGGGGGCTGCTATTCAGATTCCCAGACTTTTCTCTCTGTGAAGCTCTTTTCTCTCTGGCACTGAATCCTTTGAATTCTGGTATCTTCTTCTTCCCAAAATCCCAGCTCTGTCTCCTCAAGTCAGACAATACTTAGCTCTGTCTGGGTTCCTCCTTTCTGTGCTACATCCTGGAAACTCTCCAAGGTAGTAAGCTGTGCCAACCGCAACAGTCAGGCTCACCTCAATTCTTCCCTTCTCTTCCCTTCTCTCATCTCTGCAGCTCTCCTTTCCCCTCCTGCCCTCCCTTCCCCACCTCTCCTCCCCTTCTCTCTCCTCTTCTCTTTTCCCTCTCTTTCTCTCTTTCTTTTCAGAGTGTTTAGAGGGAATTACTGTATATTGGTCAGAAGCAAACTTCCACTTTTAGTTTTATTTGATGATAAAATTTGTATATATTTAAGGTGTACAGCATAATATTTTGATATACATGTGCATAGTAAAATCATTACAATCAGAAGATTATTATGCTAAGTAAAATAAGCCAGACATAGATAGGAAAACACTGCATTATGTCTCTTATATGTGGAATCTAGAAAAGTCAAATACATAGAAGCAGAAAATAGAACTATGGTTATCTGGACCAAGAAGGTGGGAGGAATAGGAGATATTGGTCAAAGGGTACACAAGGTATAAGGTTATGTAGGATGAGTAAATCCAGACATCTTATATATAGTATGATGACTATAGATAATAATACTATGTTGAATACTAGAAATTTTCTAAGAAAGTAGATTTCAGGTGCTCTCATCATAATGAACCACTTGTTTTGTTGTTTTCCTTATTATTTCTATTGTTGCATTGTTTTTATGGCATTATTTTATATTTCTTTGTTATTTTATTTTATTAACTTCTTGAGATGGACACTTGACTAGTTAATTTCTAGTTATTATTTTCTAATGTGAGTATTTAATAACATTTTCATTACTTAGGTACATCATGTTTTAAATATTGTCCAATATCAAATATTTTATAATTCCTATTATAATTACTTCTTTCACTGGAGAGTTATTTTGAGCATTATTATTTTTAAAATTTTCAAATATATAACTTAATTACAGTTTTATTTCTGGTTCTAATTTAAATACATTTTTAACAGAGAATACAGAAGGAAATGGCATCCCACTCCAGTGTTCTTGCCTGGAGAATCCCAGGGACGGGGGAGCCTAGTGGGCTACCGTCTATGGGGTCACACAGAGTTGGACACGACTGAAGAGACTTAGCAGCAGCAGGACAGTCTGTATGTTTGAAATTCTATGATAATAACTGAGATTTTATTTGTGATCTACTTTTGTTTTGAGTTCTTTGTTGATGTTTAATAAAAAGTTTATAGATATGAATTACTTGGTGAATGTTCAGTTAAAGAGAACTGAACACTATACACTTTAGATTGTTTTGGTATTTTACCTTGGGTACTTAAGAATTACTGCATAATCATGCAATAAGATGATAAAATGATAAAATAGAGTTCAATCTAATTATCTTAATAACAGCATACTTTGCTTATTTCATTGAACATTTTGAATTGTTATTTTAATTTTAAGTACAATGATAGCAGATTAAAATACTCAGATACAACATTTTAAATATTACAATAATAAAATTATTTAAATTCTTACTGTATCTGCACATGTTGTAGAAGGATTTCTTTTATAGATCACAAAATGAATACTTTTGGAGTAATAGTTCAAAAAATTTAAATTACCTTTTAAAATATATTATAAACTTTTAAGATCAGTTTATACTTACTTTAGTCTAAGACCTTCCTTTTCTTTCATTCCTGTAAAACCTTGAAGAACTTGAGTGGATTTTATGGAATTGCCTGTGTTTAATGACATGAGATATTGGTTAGGTCTGTGTGCTCTGAATTGGTTTTCTTAAGTTAAAAAAAAATAGGTTTTATAATTATAATGCCTGAAGTTTATATATTATACATATATGAAATATAGACTTTATTTTCAAAATGACTCTGTCAAATTGAATTTGATAGGAACAGCCAGTTTAAGTTATGAGTTCTACCAGCACTGGAAAAATACTGCCTCTTTGGGAGGCTGTGAAAAATTGTGAGGAGAGAAGAATTGCAGCTAGGTCTTCTGAATAAGGAGCTGTCCTTTCATTTCTTTATTTCATTTTTCTTGTTTTTTTGAATGCAAATAGTGAATGTGGTAGTATTTAATCTATTGTCCATGGCAGATAACTTCATAAAAACTCTTCTTTTGGGAGAAGTCAGAATGAATGGATAAACCACATCTTAGCTGACTTCACATCCCTTCTCAGCTTGAGTTGAAACAGTCTCTCTCTCTTTCATTTTCACTTTGGGATCCAGCTAAAAATTCACATCAAAAATACCATGGGTCTGCAAAATAATTAACCTGCATTTACTACTTTGGTTCTGGAGTAGACAAAAAAGAAAATAACAATTCAGAGGCCACAGCTACTTTGATAAATCTTTTGAAAATGGCATATCAAATATTAAACTAACTATTCTGTTGGGATCATATATAAATTATATCTTTTTCTAGATGGCTAGAAGTAGCAACAGAGAAAGTAAGTAGATATTGGTGATCTTGGGATTCTGCTCTGTCTCCTTGTTTCTGTGGAAGGAGTTGCCTACCAACTTCTGCATGTCCATGACCCTTCCACTGCATCTCCTCTCTTCTACCCCCACATGAAGGAGGGAAAAAAAGCCTAGCCAGAGTAGAGAAGCCAACCACCCCTCAAGTAATATCTGAATCATTTTTATTAAGGAATGCTATGCAGTTTTGACCTACTTTGTCTTAATATACTTTATGATACAATTAATGAGAAAATAAAAGCAAACCTGGACTATGACAGATTAATTTTGCTTGACATAATTCATGACCTTCATTTAGGAGGTAATTATGATTTCTGATAAACACTTGTATGATGTTTTCATATAACTAAATGAGTCCAACAAATTCTGATAAGCTAAGGTTACCCAAGGGGAACACAGAGGATGAGATGGTTGGATGGCATCACCAACACGATGGACATGAGTTGGAGTAGGCTCTGGGAATTGGTGATGGACAGGGAAGCTTGGTGTGCTACAATCCATGGGGTCACAAGGGGCTGGACATGACTGAGCGACTGAACTGAACTGATCTGAAGGTTGTCCATGCAACTGGGTAAAAATCATTAAAATATTTTATTAGATACATGTTTCCAATCTATCCTAACAATAATTATTTAACAATTTTTCTTACTTATTAAATGTCTCCTACAGAACATAAAATTTTGAATAGTCTTTAATGGGCCTCTTCTCTTATGAAAAGTTTACACAAACACTTTGATATATGCTCATAATCAATTTCTTCAAGAAATTTGATTTAACAGGAACAACAAATCTAAAGAGTAATGTTTTCTAGAATGCTGATTGGTATGTGGCTCCTATAGTAACTCAATTTAAAGTGTGTATCAGTTCAGTTCAGTCGCTCAGTCATGTCCAACTCTTTGCAACCCCATGAATCGAAGCACGCCAGGCCTCCCTGTCCATCACCAACTCCTGGAGTTCACTCAAACTCATGTCCATCGAGTTGGTGATGCCATCCAGCTATCTCATCCTCTATCATCTCCTTCTCCTCTTGCCCCCAATCCCTCTCAGCATCAGAGTCTTTTCCAATAAGTCAACTCTTCGCATGAGGTGGCCAAAGTATTGGAGTTTCAGCTTCAACATAAGTCTTTCCAATGAACAGCCAGGACTGATCTCCTTTAGGATGGACTGGTTGGATCTCCTTGCAGTCCAAGGAACTCTCAAGAGTCTTCTCCAACACTACAGTTCAAAAGCATCAATTCTTCGGTGCTCAGCTTTCTTCACAGTCCAACTCTCACATCCATACATGACCACTGGAAAAACCATAGCCTTGACTAGACAGACCTTTGTTGGCAAAGTAATGTCTCTGCTTTTGAATATGCTATCTGCTGCTGCTGCTGCTGCTAAGTCACTTCAGTCATGTCCGACTCTGTGCGACCCCATAGATGGCAGCCCATCAGGCTCCCCCGTCCCTGGGATTCTCTAGGCAAGAACACTGGAGTGGGTCGCCATTTCCTTCTCCAATGCATGAAAGTGAAAAGTGAAAGTGAAGTTGCTCAGTTGTGTCCGACTCTTAGCGATCCCATGGACTGCAGCCTTCTAGGCTCCTCCGTCCATGGGATTTTCCAGGCAAGAGTACTGGAGTGGGGAGCCATTGCCTTCTCCAGAATATGCTATCTAGGTTGGTCATAACTTTCCTTCCAAAATGTGTATATTCTCTACCTATTCGGAATTCCATGGATAGAGGAGCCTGCCGGACTATAGTCCATGGGGTCAAATAGAGTCGGACACAACTGAGAGACTAACATTTTCACACATTCTGTACCTGGGCTCCCTGATGGTGCAGCAGTAAAGAATCTGCCCACCAATGCAAGAGACATGAGTTCTATCTCTGGGTCAGGAAGATCCCTTGGAGAAGGAAATGGCAACCCACTCCAGTATTCTTGCCTGGGAAATCCCATGGACAGCAGAGCCTAGCAAGTTATATTCCATGGGGTCACAAATAGTTGAACATGACTTAGCAACTGAAGCCCCCTGGTGGCTCAGACGTTAAAGCGTCTGCCTGCAATGTGGGAGACCTGGGTTCAATCCCTGGGTCAGGAAGATCCCCTGGAGAAGGAAATGGCAACCCACTCCAGTATTCTTGCCTGGAGAATCCCATGGACGGAGGAGCCTGGTGGGCTATAGTCTGTGGGGTCCAAAGAGTCCGACATGACTGAGCAACTTCACTTTCACTTTCACTTAGCAACTAAACAACAATAGCACTCTATACCTGAAGTGATTCTGTAACATGGGAGGTCCAAAGGTAAATAGTGGTTTCTGTATTCTAGAAACTTTTAGAGCAGGATAGCATATCACTTCTTAACTGGCTCTTTAGGACTTCCCAGGTAGCTCAGTGGTAAAGAATCTGCCTGTCAATGCAGAAGACCCCAGAGACATGGGTTTGGTCCTTGGGTCAGGAAGATCCCCTGGGTAAGGAAATAGCACCCCCCTCCAGTATTCTTGCCTGGGGAATCCTATGGACAAGGAGCCTGGTGGGGTCCAGTCCATAGGTTAACAAAGAGTTGAACATGACTTAGCATGTGTGCATGCGTGCGCATACACACACACACACACACACACAACTGGATCTTTTATTTTACTTGGTCAGGTATAAGAAAGATACTAAGTAGGGAATTACGTCTGAAGACCGGCATATTTTATGCCCTCAGGTCAACTGCCAAGAATCTTAATATATTATCCTTTTTTAATCTCAGTGGCAGGCCACATATAAACATTTTCCCTTCATTTTCATGTTATTTGATTTATTCTTGGATATCCTGTTTCCAAAGTGCAAAGAAAACATTAATGCTGTGATAAAAGATATATAGGTCATCTGAATAATTAGAAGAAAACTCCTCATTCTTAAATAGGGTATAATATAAAAAAATATATCACTACCAAACTCCCAATATTTTGTTACATTTCATATTTACTTTAGTTTAAAACCCTTCATTTTTTTTCATTATCATAAAGCCATGGAACTTGAGTGGATATTATGGAATTGCCAGTGTTTAATGACATGAGATCGGAGAAGGCAATGGCACCCTACTCCTGAACTCTTGCCTGGAAAATCCCATGGATGGAGGAGCCTGGTGGGCTGCAGTCCATGGGATCGCGAAGAGTCGGACACGACTGAGAGACTTCACTTTCACTTTTCACTTTCATGCATTGGAGAAGGAAATGGCAACCCACTCCAGTGTTCTTGCCTGGAGAATCCCAGGGACGGGGGAGCCTGGTGGGCTGCCATCTATGGGGTCGCACAGAGTCGGACACGACTGAAGCGATTTAGCTTAGCAATGACATGAGATTAGGCCTGTGTGCTCTGAATTGGTTAAAAACTATTTTTATAATTATAATACCTGAAGTATGTGTATTATAAACATTGGATGAACTAGAAACTTTATTTTCAAAGTGATTTCTTGAATAAATTTATTTCTAGAAAATTAATATTTATATTTTCTCTAATGTTAAACATACTTTTCACTATAATTCCAGTTGGTGTATGTTGGTATAAGAGAAAAATGCTCCTGTTATTTCTGTTGGCTTTCTAGTCAACAAATTGCTAAAGTCATCAGCATTTTCTAATACTTTGCTTGTTGATCTGTTTATTTTTTTATATGATTGTATCACCTTAAAATAGTGACAGTGTTGTCTGCCTCTCTCTCTTTTTTTTCCTTATAACATTGATCAGCATCACTGGTGCTTTGTTAAAAGTAGTTGTAAAATTTGCATCCTTATATTGTTCCTGATTTTTTTTTATTTTATTGGATTTTATCTCTTTATTTTTTTTAATTTTATTTTATTTTTAAACTTTACAAAATTGTATTAGTTTTGCCTGACTTTAAAAGGAATCCATCAAAAGTTATTTCATTTGATATCAACTTTACATAGTTAAGGAAATACAATTGCATTCATAGATTGTTGAGAATTTATCAATATGTGTTAATCTTCATCAAGTAATTTTAAACATTTGAGATAATCATTTAAATTTTGTTAGTCTATCCAAATAGTGAATTATAACAGTTTTTTTTTTCCCGATATAGAACCATCTTCAAAGTCCTAAAACAAATGCCACTATATAAATCCTACTGTGTTTAATATCTTTGAGAATTTGTGCATGTATGTTCATAAATAAAATTGTCCAATAACTATTCTTACATAATTGTAATAAAATATGGTTTTAGAATAAGGTTACATACATAGATTCTAAATTGATTCAAGCAGTAATAGTTATCAAATGATTGATGATTTGATGAGTGCATTGATGAGTGAATAGATTAATAAATAAAAGAAAAAACATCCTATAGGTTTTATATAGTTTTTGATGTAAGACACCTCAGGAAATTATGTAAACAGACTTGAGGGTCATATATACTTTGTATTTTGCTTTGATGAAGAAGTGGACTTTATACCCTTTATACTCACATATTTGCTTTGCTGAAGTTTTCTGGAATAAGAAGCTATGTCTAGTCAACTCTACAATTCCTAGCAGAAAAAAAAAACAAACTACTTTTTAGTATTTCATCTATGGAAAGAGATAAAATAACTCACAATTTAACAAGGATTAGTGACTTGTTGACTGCAACCAAGATATCAGAAAATGATTGTTTCTTGGCAGCAAAGTGATGACAAACCTAGACAATGTGTTGAAAAGCAGAACATTATTCTGCTGACAAAGGTCTGTATAGTCAAGGCTATGGTCTTCCCAGTGGTCACATACCATTGTGAGAGCTGGTCCGAAAAGAAGGCAGAACGCCAAAGAATTGATGCCTTCAAATTATGGTGCTGGAGAAGACTCCTGTAAGTCCCTTGGACAGCAAGGAGATCAAACCAGTCAATCATAAGAGAGATCAACCCTGAATATTCACTGGAAGGACTGATGCTGAAGCTGAAGCTCCAGTATTTTGATCATCTCATGTGAACAGATGACTCACTACAAAAGTCTCTGATGCTAGGGGAAGATTAAGGGCAGAAGGAGAAGAGGGCATCAGAGGATGAAATGGCTGGACGGCATCACAAATGCAATGAACATGAACTTGGGCAAACTCTGGAAGATGGTGAGGGACAGGGAGTCCTGGGGTGCTGTAGTCCTTGGAGTCGCAAAAAGTCATTACAACTGGGCAACTGAACAACGACAAACTTAAATTTCATATTTGTATAGAATATTAAACAACAGAAACCACATTAATAGCAAAAAAAATTAATTTCAGAATTTGATATCACATAAACTCCTGAGCATTATTGACTTTCTAATACAATGTGAATATACTATTTTTTTGGCATCAACTATTTATAACAGAACATCCGCTGGATAATGGAAAAAGCAAGAGAGTTGCAGAAAAACATATATTTCTGCTGTATTGACTATGCCAAAACCTTTGACTGTGTGGATCACAATAAACTGTGGAAAATTCTTCAAGAGATGGGAATACCAGACCACCTGATCTGCCTCTTGAAAAATTTGTATGCAGGTCAGGAAGTAACAGTTAGAACTGGACATGGAACAACAGACTGGTTCCAAATAGGAAAAGGAGTTCGTCAAGGTTGTATATTGTCACCCTGTTTATTTAACTTATATGCAGAGTACATCATGAGAAACGCTGGACTGGAAGAAACACAAGCTGGAATCAAGATTGCCGGGAGAAATATCAATAACCTCAGATATGCAGATGACACCACCCTTATGGCAGAAAGTGAAGAGGAACTCAAAAGCCTCTTGATGAAAGTGAAAGTGGAGAGTGAAAAAGTTGGCTTAAAGCTCAACATTCAGAAAACGAAGATCATGGCATCCGATCCCATCACTTCATGGGAAATAGATGGGGAAACAGTGGAAACAGTGTCAGACTTTATTTTTCTGGGCTCCAAAATCACTACAGATGGTGACTGCAGCCATGAAATTAAAAGATGCTTACTCCTTGGAAGAGTTATGTCCAACCTAGATAGCATATTCAAAAGCAGAGACATTACTTTGCCAACAAAGGTTCATCTAGCCAAGGCTATGGTTTTTCCTGTGGTCATGTATGGATGTGAGAGTTGGACTGTGAAGAAGGCTGAGCACCAAAGAATTGATGCTTTTGAACTGTGTTGCTGGAGAAGACTCTTGAGAGTCCCTTGGACTGCAAGGAGATCCAACCAGTCCATTCTGAAGGAGATTAGCCCTGGGATTTCTTTGGAAAGAATGATGCTAAAGCTGAAACTCCAGTACTTTGGCCACCTCATGCGAAGAGTTGACTCATTGGAAAAGACTCTGATGCTGGGAGGGATTGGGGGCAAGAGGAGAAGGGGACGACAGAGGATGAGATGGCCGGATGGCATCACTGACTCGATGGACGTGAGTGTGAGTGAACTCAGGGAGTTGGTGATGGACAGGGAGGCCTGGCGTGCTGCGATTCATGGGGTCGCGAAGAGTCGGACATGACTGAGTGATTGATCTGATCTGATCTGATTTATAACAGAAAAAACTTTTACAATTTAAAAAATTCTTTAGTTTATTGCTGGAAATAGAAGTAGTACTTTAAATTTTATTATAATGTAACCATTGATTTTCCTTATTTTAGCTGTGCCTGCAAACTTGTGATTGTCTATGATATATAGAGCTTAAAAACTTCTAAAATTAAATTTTGATTAAGCCTGGTCAGGTAAATAGTCATGGACAACAGCAAGTTCTGCATTTAAACATAAGTTTTATTAAAGTTCAGGGTTATATAACCATAGTCCAAACTCTACTTTGGAAATGTCTGAGAGAGCTGGAAGTACATCAGAGATGTCATTCTATTGACATGTGTAAATTTGCAATAGTGCAAGCATAATTCAAGGTATAAAGCACCATATGTGAGAGAATGATTTCTAGGAATGGAAGACATGCTTTCTTTAGTTTTACACAAATAGTGATTTTTAAAGGTCTTGGTTTTCTAAATAATGCAACATATTCACTAGGGCACACTTAAGTAGTCATGGTTGTGGGCTTGTGGACAATTTATTTATATTCAAGGTTAAGGTTTTATATCTTTCATTTTATTTATTTCATTTTATCATTCCATTTGATATGACACAAATCTGGGTTACAGTTTCAGTCTCTTCAGCATATATAGCTCTATGAATCGGACATGTTATCATCCATAAACCAACTTTTTTTAATCTCTGAAATGAACATGATCATACTTTCCTTACTGTTTTATCAGAGGGATTACTGTGAGAACGGACCCTCATGGTTTTGACTCATATAAGACACTCAAGTTCATAATTTACAGAGTTGCTGTGAGGATCACATGATATAAAGCAAGTGAAAATGTTTTGAAAACACTGAAGCCCTATACAAATATATCGGTATTTTAATTAGGGTTCAGTTAAGATTGTAACATTAACTTTCTTAAAAATTGTCTTTATAAAAATTCAATTTTCCAGAGAAAGAAAAACATTTTAGCTTTTTCAAAGAACTCCGTGATGAGCCACAACATCTTTGTACATACCAAAATAATAGTTTGTTGTCATTCTATCCATCAACTTTTGTCAAAAAATTTTAAGAAGGAAATCTGTAGTAAAGAGAGAATACAAACACACCTAGGAGATGCTATTTGCCTGAGGAAACTTGGACAGAAGCAGAAAACTGTTCTAAAGAAAGAAAGAAAGTGAAGTCGCTCAGTGGTGTCTGACTCTTTGCAACTCCATGGACTGTAGCCTACCAGGCTCCTCCGTCCATGGGATTCTCAAGGCAAGAATACTGGAGTGGGTTGCCATTTCCTTCTCCAGGGGATTTTCCCAAACCAGGGATCAAACCCAGGTTTCCTGCATTGCAGGCAGCCACTTTACCCTCTGAGCCACCAGGGAAGACTTAAACTATTCTAAAGACAGGATGAAATATAAACTCTTAAGAGGAATAGAAAGAACATGATGTTGGGGCTTAAAGAGAGGTATAATACATTTGATTCAGGCAATAGGGAAGGCTTCAGAGAAACTGCTGAATTTGAGCCAAGTCTTGAAATAAAAATAGCACATTATCCTGCATGGGCAAGACTGGAGACATGATAGGTGTGTGCTCAGCCTAAGAAATGGTCCAGTGGTTTGTATGCAGGTAGTGTGTTTGGCACAGGCTGGCAGTCTAATGGAGTTGAAGAGTGTTGTGTATGAGAAGTATGGCTGCCAATGAGGAGGCCACTTCATCACTGACCTGATATTTGCCAATATGCCTTGGATTTGGCTGTTATGAATGGGTGGCATATCCTCAAGACACTTCTGGATCAACTTTTTTTCCAGAATGTTCTATGATTGTACTGCATGATCAGTGTAAATTATCTGTGTAAACTAGTCATGAATTCTCCCATTTTACAAATAAATAAAATGAGACTTAGAGACTTTTAGGACCCAGGTCTGCCACTTTTCCCCCACTTTATTATAGCTGCACCCACAGTGAACTCTAAAGATGCCTTGAATAGCTACAAAGTCTTCGGTGGGTTTAGAAGACATGGAAATATCAGTCACATCTCAAAGAGATCTAATGCTCAAGGGATGAGGCCAGTGACTTTTGGCAGCATAATGTAGAGGCAAGTGAGGAAAGGACAGCTCAGAATAAAGTTGGAGTCTTAGTCTGGATATGAATTGGGACCTGCATTTTTTCTTCTTTGCAGAGAGTTGAATAATGATGTGAATAGTAAACTGCCAAGGTGAGTTCCACAGAGGTAAAAACTTGAGGACAGCTCTAGGTTAGGGCCCTAGAATCGGAAAATGTGAACTCAATAGAGATTATATTACAGAATAAATATGCACAGTAAAATAGAGGCCTCCCTTTGGTGACATTCATCACTTACTTAAAGCCATACTTTTCTCTAAGTACTGATGTATATTTTGGAAAATATGTATAGCACACAGGAGTGGAACATATATTTAGTTATGCTTTATTTTAAACATTTTCAAAAGCTTTCTGCAGAGAACTAATCTTTTCTTTTTTTTCTTAGTGCATCATTATTTCATATTTACTTTGTTGTTTTTGTTTAGTTTTTGTGTCCAACTCTTGTAACTCCATGGGATTTCCAGGCAAGAATACCAGGGTGAATTGCCATTCCCTTCTCCAGGGGATCTTCCTGACCAAGGTATTAAACCGACATCTCCTGCACTGCAGGCAGATTCTTTACCACTGAGCCACCAGGGAAGCCCAATGATACATGTACTTGCTTTAACTGCCTTCCCTCATTTAATGACAATTGTAAAGGCAATGTAGCAACTTAGATAAATGTTCTTGACAAAATAGGACATGAAAACAAGATAGAAATTGATATTGGTATTGAGATTACAAGGATGAATGCATGCAGAAAAATAATAAAAGCTAATTTAGAAAATAAGAGTTGATGCCCTATTTGATAGGAGATGGTATACTTCTTTATTTCCATTTTTATTTTATAATCATATTTTTGTAATCAACATTTAAGGATCAATCTTTATTTAAAATGCAGTTAAAATTTCTGAACTTTATTTATATATATTTATATATATATATATTTATATATAACATTTTTAATTAGACATGAAAGTCTCCCCTTCATTTCAAATTCAGTTCAGTTTCACCTGAAAATAAATCTGCCTAAGTATTTGCAATGAAAGGAAGATAGTAGGACAGTAAGGAAAGCTGTGTGACTGCCTACTGAGTAGGAGTGGAGGGATCTATATATTACTAAAAAAAATCAGAGAAGTATTTTGGACAGAAGGTTCACACTGTCTGTGTTAAAATGGAAATTGTAGTATTTTACGTATTTCAAACATTGCAATGGAAATCTATAAAGTTATTTTTTAAATGTTGAATTATATCATGAAACATTGAGGAAAAAAAGAGAGCTGCTATCTACGCTGCGGTCAGAAAAAGGAATATTCCTCTCAATCAGGTATCTGTGAGGTGTTGATAGCCAACCATTAAGTTGTAATATATATATACATATATACATATATATATAATATAAAATATATTATATTATATATATAATATATAATATAACATAATATATGTATATACATATATATATTACAACTTAATGCTGGAATGTCAGGTCCATGAATCAAGGCAAATTGGAAGTGGTCAAACAAGAGATGGCAAAAGTGAATGTCGACATTCTAGAAATCAGCGAACTGAAATGGACTGGAATGGGTGAATTTAACTCCGATGACCATTATATCTACTACTGCGGGCAGGAAACCCTCAGAAGAAATGGAGTGGCCATCATGGTCAACAAAAGAGTCTGAAATGCAGTACTTGGATGCAATCTCGAAAACAACAGAAGGATCTCTGTTTGCTTCGTTTCCAAGGCAAACCATTCAATATCACAGTAATCCGAGTCTATGCCCCAACCAGTAATGCTGAAGAAGCTGAAGTTGAACGGTTCTATGAAGACCTACAAGACCTTTTAGAACTGACACCCAAAAAAGACGTCGTTTTCATTATAGGGCACTGGAATGCAAAAGTAGGAAGTCAAGAAACACCTGGAGTAACAGGCAAATTTGGCCTTGGAGTACAGAATGAAGCAGGGCAAAGACTAATAGAGTTTTGCCAAGAAAATGCACTGGTCATAACAAACACCCTCTTCCAACAACACAAGAGAAGACTCTATACATGGACATCACCAGATGGCCAACACCGAAATCAGATTGATTATATTCTTTGCAGCCAAAGATGGAGAAGCTCTATACAGTCAGCAAAAACAAGACCAGGAGCTGACTGTGGCTCAGACGATGAACTCCTTATTGCCAAATTCAGACTGAAATTGAAGAAAGTAGGGAAAACCAGGTATGACCTAAATCAAATCCCTTATGATTATACAGTGGAAGTGAGAAATAGATTTAAGGGCCTAGATCTAATAGATAGAGTGCCTGATGAACTATGGAATGAGGTTCATGACATTGTACAGGAGACAGGGATCAAGACCATTCCCATAGAAAAGAAATGCAAAAAAGCAAAATGGCTGTCTGGGGAGGCCTTACAAATAGCTGTGAAAAGAAGAGAAGCGAAAAGCAAAGGAGAAAAGGAAAGATATAAGCATCTGAAAGCAGAGTTCCAAAGAATAGCAAGAAGAGATAAGAAAGCCTTCCTCAGCGATCAATGCAAAGAAATAGAGGAAAACAACAGAATGGGAAAGACTAGGGATCTCTTCAAGAAAATCAGAGATACCAAAGGAACATTTCATGCAAAGATGGGCTCGATAAAGGACAGAAATGGTATGGACCTAACAGAAGCAGAAGATATTAAGAAGAGATGGCAAGAATACACAGAAGAACTGTACAAAAAAGATCTTCACGGCCCAGATAATCACGATGGTGTGATCACTCACCTAGAGCCAGACATCCTGGAATGTGAAGTCAAGTGGGCCTTACAAAGCATCACTACCAACAAAGCTAGTGGAGGTGATGGAATTCCAGTTGAGCTATTCCAAATCCTGAAAGATGATGCTGAAAAAGTGCTGCACTCAATATGCCAGCAAATTTGGAAAACTCAGCAGTGGCCACAGGACTGGAAAAGGGCAGTTTTCATTCCAATCCCAAAGAAAGGCAATGCCAAAGAATGCTCAAACTCCTAAACAATTGCACTCATCTCACATGCTAGTAAAGTAATGCTCAATATTCTCCAAGCCAGGCTTCAGCAATACATGAACCGTGAACTTCCTGATGTTCAAGCTGGTTTTAGAAAAGGCAGAGGAACCAGACATCAAATTGCCAACATCTGCTGGATCATGGAAAAAGCAAGAGAGTTCCAGAAAAACATCTCTTTCTGCTTTATTGACTATGCCAAAGCCTTTGACTGTGTGGATCACAATAAACTGTGGAAAATTCTTCAAGAGATGGGAATACCAGACCACCTGATCTGCCTCTTGAAAAATTTGTATGCAGGTCAGGAAGCGACAGTTAGAATTGGACATGGAACAACAGACTGGTTCCAGATAGGAAAAGGAGTTCGTCAAGGCTGCATATTGTCACCCTGTTTATTTAACTTATATGCAGAGTACATCATGAGAAGCACTGGGCTGGATGAAGCACAAGCTGGAATCAAGATTGCCAGGAGAAATATCAATAACCTCAGATATGCAGATGACACCACCCTTATGGCAGAAAGTGAAGAGGAACTCAAAAGCCTCTTGATGAAAGTGAAAGTGGAGAGTGAAAACATTGGCTTAAAGCTCAACATTCAGAAAACGAAGATCATGGCATCCAGTCCCACCACTTCATGGGAAATAGATGGGGAAACAGTGGAAAGTGTCAGACTTTATTTTTTGGGGCTCCAAAATCAGTGCATATGGTGACTGCAGCCATGAAATTAAAAGATGCTTACTCCTTGGAAGGAAAGTTATGACCAACCTAGATAGCATATTTAAAAGCAGAGACATTACTTTGCCAACAAAGGTCCGTCTAGCCAAGGCTGTGATTTTTCCAGTGGTCATGTATGGATGTGAGAGTTGGACTGTGAAGAAGGCTGAGCGCCGAAGAAGTGATGCTTTTGAACTGTGGTGTTGGAGAAGACTCTTGAGGGCCCCTTGGACTGCAAGGAGATCCAACCACTCCATTCTGAAGGAGATCAGCCCTGGGATTTCTTTGGAAGGAATGATAGTAAAGCTGAAATTCCAGTACTTTGGCCACCTCATGCGAAGAGTTGACTCATTGGAAAAGACTCTAATGCTGGGAGGGATTGGGGGCAGGAGGAGAAGGGGATGACAGCGGATGAGATGGCTGGATGGCATCACGGACTCAATAGATGTGAGTCTGGGTGAACTCCGGGAGTTGGTAATGGACAGGGAGGCCTGGTGTGCTGCGATTCATGGGGTCGCAAATAGTCGGACATGACTGAGCAACTGATCTGATCTGATCTGATGTGTATGCATATATATATATATATATATATATATATATATATATATATATATATATACAGTGTTTTATTTTTGTGTTTTCTTTAGCAGAGTAAGGCCACTGTATTATGATAGGGATGAATGAAAGTACAGCAAGCACAAATAAGAAGATAACAAGAAAGGAAATAGAGAAAAGTCCATAGGAAAAAAATGAGACATGCAATAATAACAGAGTAAAGATGAAGAACTACTGATTTATTATTCCCAGGTGAAAAAACTGTGCCTACATCATAGATTAAAAATGAGTATAAACAGGGATTCCTAGTGCAGGGGATGTGTGAGTGACTAAATATAGAAAGTGACAGGACCTTACACTTCTAGTGAAGAAATTCTTAAGTATCTATTTCATTCCAGTCACAATGCTAGGTATTTTTACAGATGTGAGCCCAGAGATTCTACATCTGCTGCCATCCAAGAAGTCAAAAAAGAGTGTATATGAGTATGGCTGTGACTGTGTTTATGTGGTGAAGCTGTTTTGCCCAACAAAGTATGTATTAATAATGACATCATTTAACCTTTGGCAAAGATGACCTAGTAACATGATTGTCTAAAGCAATTTACGTTTATACAGTTGATGCATACTGTTGAATACAAAAAAAGATTTCATTTGTACAGTACTACACAGGTGAGAAAATATCCTTCCGAGTTACAGGTAAATTTACTATGCTGCCATGGGGTAAAAAGTGTAGCAGTGGTTCTTTGAACACTCCAGAAAATAGTTACCAAGTGTAGTTCTGGATGGAGGGTAAATAAAGATGAATTAAAAGTCCTGGGTTGGCCAAAAAGTTTGGATTCTTCCATTTATGTTAGCAAAACACAAAATGAAATTTTTGGCCAACCCAATAGTTGCATGACTTCAGAAATTCACAACCTAGCTTTAAGAATGTGTACTAAACTGTTGAAACCACTACCTGGTGCCTTCAATCTGATGTTGCTGTTGCTTCTGGCTTTCAGATCGAACTTGAACTTGCACTTGGGGAATTAGTGAGCCAATTATTCAGTTCAGTTCAGTCACTCAGTCATCTCCGACTCTTTGTGACCCCATGAACCACAGCACACCAGTCCTCCCTGTCCATCACCAAGTGGCAGAGTTTACCCAAACTCATGTCCATTGAGTCAGTGATGCCATCTAACCATCTCATCCTCTGTCGTCCCCTTCTCTTCCTGCCTTCAATCTTTACCAACTTCAATCTTTTTCAAATGAGTCAGCTCTTCGCATCAGGTGGCCAAAATATTGGAGTTTCATTTTCAACATCAGTCCTTCCAAAGAACACCCAGGACTGATTTCATTTAGGATGGACTGGTAGGATCTCCTTGGAGTCCAAGGGACTCTCAAGAGTCTTCTCCAACACCACAGTTCAAAAGCATCAATTCTTTTTTGCTCAGCTTTCTTTATAGTCCAACTCTCACATCTGTATGTGACTACTGGGAAAACCATAGCCTTGACTAGACAGACCTTTGTTGGCAAAGTAATGTCTCTGCTTTTGAATATGCTATCTAGGTTGGTCATAACTTTCCTTCCAAGGAGTAAGCATCTTTTAATTTCATGGCTGCAGTCACCATCTGCACTGATTTTGGAGCCCAGAAAAATAAAGTCAGCCACTGTTTCCACTGTTTCCCCATCTATTTCCCATGAAGTGATGGGACCAGATGCCATGATCTTAGTTTTCTGAATGTTGAGCTTTAAGCCAACTTTTTCACCCTCCTCTTTCACCTTCATCAAGAGGATCTTCAGTTCTTCACTTTCTGCCACAAGGGTGGTGTCATCTGCATATCTGAGGTTATTGATATTTCTCCTGGAAATCTTGATTCCAGCTTGTGCTTCATCCAGCCCAGTGCTTCTCATGATGTACTCTGCATATAAGTTAAATAAGCAGGGTGACAATATACAGCCTTGACGTACTCCTTTTCCTATTTGGAACCAGTCTGTTGTTCCATGTCCAGTTCTAACTGTTGCTTCCTGACCTGCATACAGGTTTCTCAAGAGGCAGGTCAGGTGGTCTGGTATTCCCAGCTTTTTCAGAATTTTCCACAGTTTATTGTGATCCACACCGTCAAAGGCTTTGGCATAGTCAATAAAGAAATATATGATTTTCTGCAACTCTCTTGCATTTTTGATGATCCAGAGGATGTTGGCAATTTGACGTCTGGTTCCTCTGCCTTTTCTAAAACCAGCTTAAACATCTGGAAGTTCACGGTTCATGTATTGCTGAAGCCTGACTTGGAGAATTTTGAGCATTACTTCACTAGCGTGTGAGAAGAGTGCAATTGTGCAGTAGTTTGAACATTCTTTGGCATTGCCTTTCTTTGGGATTGAAATGACAACTAACCTTTTCCAGTCCTGTGGCCACTGCTGAGTTTTCCAAAGTGCTGGCATATTGAGTGCAGCACTTTCATAACATCATCTTTTAGGATTTGAAATAGCTCAACTGGAATTCCATCACCTCCACTAGCTTTGTTCGTAGTGTTGCTTCCTAAGGCTCTCTTGACTTCACATTCTAGGATGTCTTGCTCTAGGTGAATGATCACACCATCGTGATTATCTTGGTCATGAAGATCTTTTTTGTACAGTTTTTCTGTGTATTCTTGCCACCTCTTCTTAATATCTTCTGCTTCTGTCAGGTCCCTACCATTTCTGTCCTTTATTGAGCCATCTTTGCATGAAATGTTCCCTTGGTATCTCTAATTTTCTTGAAGAGATCTCTAGTTTTTTCCTATTCTATTATTTCCTCTATTTCTTTGCACTGATCACCGAGGAAGGCTTTCTTTTCTCTCCTTGCTATTCTTTGGAACTCTGCATTCAGATGCTTATATCTTTCCTTTTCTCCTTTGCTTTTTGCTTCCCTTTTTTTCACAGCTATTTGTAAGGCCTCCTCAGACAGCCATTTTGCCTTTTTGAGGCTGCAATGGAGGGCGCAGAAGCACTGCTGAAAAGAGCTACCCCACATCCAAGGTTAGGGGCACCGGGCAAGATGAGCCAACTGTAATGACATTGATTCTCATCAAGCTCTGCCCCAAAACGCTCCTCCCATTTGATTGCAGGGAAGTTGGTTGTTTTCTATTTGGAGTGCTGTTGTGAGGTAGCTTTTATAAGGTACAGCTGGTGTCTTGGGAGCCCTTTGCCAAATCCTTTTAGCCCACCTGACATCAGCACAGTTGTACACATATTCATCATGCTATCAGCCTTCTTCAAATAAGCCATTTTGCACTTTTCTCTCAGGCCTTTCTATGCCTTGTTTTGACCTTTCCTAATACCAAATAGGCTGTCATGTTACGTCAAACTCCAAACCTGCCCTTGGCTATTAGTTGAGCTATGAAGTGGGGTTTCAAAGCCATTTCCAAAGAGATTTTTCCTCTAAAGATTGTAAAAATATTAGTTGGAAATATGAGCAAGCAGAAAATAGTATCTGACCAGAATGTTTATACAGTATGAATAAGGAGAAGAAAAATTTGTGCATTGTTGTTGTTGTTGTTTCAGTCACTAAGTTGTCCAACTCTTTGAGACTCCATGGACTGCAGCATGCCAAGGTTCCCTGTCCTTCACTGTCTTCTAGAGTTTGCTCAAATTCATGACCATTGAGTTGGTCATGCTATCGAACCATTTCATCCTCTGCTGCCCTCT
Organism: Bubalus kerabau; assembly: GCF_029407905.1. Taxonomy (NCBI): domain Eukaryota; kingdom Metazoa; phylum Chordata; class Mammalia; order Artiodactyla; family Bovidae; genus Bubalus; species Bubalus kerabau. The sequence continues at coordinate 68,574,016 of NC_073633.1, forward strand.
TGTCCTTTAGCCTTCAATCTTTCCTAGAATCAGGGTCTTTTCCAATGAGTCATCTCTTTGCATTAGGTGGCCAAAGTATTGGAGCTTCACCTTCAACATCAGGCCTTCCACTGAATATTCAGGGTTGATTTCCTTTAGGATTGACTGGTTTGATCTCCTTGCTGTCCCAGGGACTCACAAGAGTCTTCACAAGCACCATAATTCAAAAGCATCAGTTCTTTGGTGCTCAGCTTTCTTTATGGTCCAACTCTCACATCCATACATGACTACTGGAAAAAAACATATCTTTGACTATACGGATCTTTGTTGGCAAAGTGATGCCTTTGTTTTTGATATGCTATCTGGGTTTGTCATAGGTTTAAGAACTTCATTTATGACCAGTGTAATCTAGGAAAAGCTCAAAGATTTAATACTAAAATTAATATAGGCAGATGAGTTTCCATTCTGAAATCAAAAGAATATTCAATATTCAGAAATAAAGAAGTTGATTTCCATAAAATGATTCCTGTAATGTAGAATCATGAAATAATACTTGAATTTATGCTGAGGAGTGTTACTAGAAAAATAGAAGGCAGACATTAAACACAAGGAAGAAATGATCAGAATGAGAACAAATTCAAAGATGTAGAAAATATCAGAATACAGGGCAGATACTAAGGCAAAGGAAGCACAAGCAAAACAGGATGTAATAGCAAAAGAAAACATTTTAAAAAAAAATCTAAAACATTGAAGGAGAAGGCAATGGCACCCCACTCCAGTACTCTTGCCTGGAAAATCCCACGGACAGAGGAGCCTGGTAGGTTGCAGTCCATGGGGTCATTGGGAGTCAGACACGACTGAGCGACTTCACTTTCACTTTTCACTTTCATGCATTGGAGAAGGCAATGGAAACCCACTCCAGTGTTCTTGCCTGGAGAATCCCAGGGACGGGGGAGCCTGGTGGGCTGCAGTCTATGGGGTCGCACAGAGTCGGACACGACTGAAGCGACTTAGCACCAGTAGCTGCAGCAACACATTGAAATATCAGCAAGCAGCTCTATGTAACTGATTAACTGAGCCTGGTGGACCCAAAGATGTCATGCAAAAATAAAGTGTGTATTAAACAAGTTCTGCTTACTTTTCTTCCCATCACCTGGATGAAATCATAAGCAAATCCCACTGTGGCAGCAGATCTCAGACTTTGGCTTGATCGAAATCCTCTGGGGGGCTTGTGAAGACCAGATTTCTAGGTCTTACTGCAGAGCCTCTCATTTAATAGGTCTGGAATGAATCTGAGAATTTGTATTTTTATTAAGTTTCCAGATGATTCTGATGCTACTGAGGAGGGTTGAAGACCACACTTTGAGAACCATTGCAGTATGGTTTCTGGTTACTCTCAATTAGTTGTTAAGTTTTTGAGGTATTAAAAACTAAAGAATGATCTATTAATATAATTATTGCTTTATTTCATCATCTGATTCATAACATTTTTTACCCATTATTACTGTCTCCCACCCACTCCCCCAACAAAGAGAAACTACTTTAACTGTAATTTGGTTTGGAAGCTTGTGGTCAGGAAGAAGGGTGTATTAGGCTTCCTTTTTCCTTCTGGATAAAAACTTATTCTACTTGTTACCTGTTGTTTTTGCCACTTTAGACTTGGTAAGGGAGGGATGGCCATAGTCTTAAGTGCTAATGCATTTTTAATGTAGTCCCTTATTTAGAATGTCAAATATTGATGCTTTTTACCTGGAAAACGTAGGAAACTACAAGGAACATGTTCAGTAGTGGATGATGTTGCCTCAGTCTAGCCAAATCATCTTCTGATCAGTTTCTGGCTTCTTTCCAACAGGACCCACTGACTCCCTCTGCTGTTGTCACATTTCCTTTCTAAGCAGTCCCATTTTATAGCTGAGAGGTGGAGTCACACACTGGTATCACAAGTTTTTAACCAGTCCTGCATGCATAATTTTCTAGTGTTTTCAAATCTTAGAGGTGCTTCTGAAACTCAAAAACATCAAGAAAATGTGAATTTAACATTCCTTAATTATAACATATAAAATGTTTAAATATATTCTACATTTTAAAGCCATATTCTCTATAAAAATAAATACAATTTTGTGTCATCACGCATAAAATCGGACTGCCAACTTCCACCTTGCATTTGTTATTGAGATTCCACTGTCTCTTAGAGTTATACCACTATTTAGGCAGAAAATGAGAGTAAAACTTCTAAAATAAGGACAGGACTTTGACCCTCAATTTTATATTGATTGCTACTGATATCCTTCTGGAGTAGGAAATGGCAACCCACTCCAGTATTCTTGCCTGGAAAAATTCCATGGACAGAGGAGCCTGGAGGGCTACAGTCCATGGGTCACAAAGAGTCAGACACTGTCAACTGAGCATGCGCACGCACACACACACACACACATACGCACACACAGATAACCTAATCATCGGAGTTCCCAGAGACCCCTTTATTCTGTAGCTCTTTGGTTCCAATTGCCATATATTGGACAGTGAAGGGGTATTTAATGATGTGGGAAGCTTGGTGCAGCTGCTCTGTAGGGGTCTTATCACTTTCCTGAAGACAGTACCACATAGGGAACAGAGGCATTTTAGGGGATGGAGTGGAATCACAGTTAGTCAAATAATCATACATGTTGGTGGAGGATGAAGTGCTGGTGTGTAGAAAGGCATGGGGCAATCAAAGGATATGGTGCTTTGTTCAAAGGATATGGTGTTTACTAATGATGATGATGATAAAAACAGTTTGGGTTAACTGTCGCTACCATGGAGAGCCAACAAGATGAAAACGCTAAGTTTAAGGCCTTGTACACCCAACCTGGGCTTCTTTTGTGGCTCAGCTGGTAAAGAATCCACCTGCAATGAGGAAGACCTGGGTTCAGTCCCTGGGTTGGGAAGATTCTCTGGAGAAGGGAAAGGCTGCCTGCCAAAGTCCAGCTCAGGCAGCCAGGGAATCAGCCTGAAGGGATGAGCGGTGTCGGTGGAGGATGATGTAGCCTCTGACTCAACGTGCGGGACTACATGTTTATTTCAAGGTTCAGGTTTTCTTTTATACTTTGACAAATGCATTAGGTCAGAGGTTTGACATTTTCAGTTCCCCCGCACCCAGATTTATTGTCTCCAGAAATCATTGTCGCCCTTCAAACAGAGTTCCTGCTTCAGCAATTCTCTCAGAATCAGCTTTACTATCTATTATCTACTTCCTCTTATGTGTCCTGTACTTAACTTGTGATTACATAGTAACTCATGCTTATGTCTGGGCTGCCTACCACATTCCTCAGTTTATTTCTTATCTTTCTAAATCCTGTTTGCCTCTAGTATCTTAAGCTCACTATCTCCTAAAAAGGCTTCTAGCTATTAATATCTCTAAAATTCCTAATCTCTATAAGCTATAGTAAAATATGCTAACACTACAACAATCCTTAAACTTTTAACTTCTAGCTATTCTTAATTATTCCTAAACCCTAAGCTCAGCAAACCTCTTTTGCCATAAATATTTCCCTCACAAACAGGTCTCAGATAACAATCCTTCCCATTGCCTCAAGCTGCGGCCTATGTGCTCATCCTGGAACATTCTTTGTAAAGATCCTTGAACAAATGTCAATGGTTACTTTATAGATTAATTTCTGGGCACAACTGCAGAAGGCTTTGTGCTTTCTCATGCTTCTCTCAAGAACAATAAGCACCTTAACATTCTTTCCAGCCAATTCAACCGAAGAAAGGAAAGAACGAATCACAAGACTTAACTCCTTCATCCCGGGACCATGCCTGTGGGATGAGGAGAGGGGGTTGGGGCCATGCCTCTATTTTGTCAGTAATGCCTAACGTGGCTCCCAACAGCTACCCACTCTTGTATTCTGGCCTGGAGATTTCCCTGGACTGTATAGTCCATGGAGTCACAAAGAGTCTGACACGACTGAGCCACTTTCACTTTCACTTTTCACACCCAACCCAAATCTTCACCGGTGGAGAATCAGAATGCCTCTAGGCTGTTGCTAAAGGAATCCCTTATTATTTATAACTGCAAGGTAGACATGGCTCAGGATCAGATCCAGAACTTGATTGTACAAGATATAGTGTTGTAAAATTATTTAAACCCCAACCTTGCCAGGTCTCTCATGCTAAAATAAGGCAAACAGCAAATAGTGGGATCCTGAGATTGGGATGATAACAAATTTGGCCTCCCAGAGTTGTTGAGAATTTTAAACCAAAAATTACTGCAAAATCTTCCTTATATGTGAAAGCAGTTCTTCTTTCACACATTTTTCAAGAATTATAAGTGAGGATCAGGATTCATAAGGAGATTTAGATTATCTTCAGGACACACACTCATGATAAATAGCGTTCTGCTGCTTCTGCTGCTGCTGCATCACTTCAGTCATGTCCGACTCTGTGCGACCCCATAGACGGCTGCCCACTAGGCTCCCCTGTCCCTGGGATTCTCCAGGCAAGAACACTGGAGTGGGTTGCCATTTCCTTCTCCAATGCATGAAAGTGAAAAGTGAAAGTGAAGTCGCTCAGTCGTGTCTGACTCTTTATGACCCCATGGACTGTAACCTATCAGGCTCCTCCATCCATGGGATTTTCCAGGCAAGAGTACTGGAGTGGGGTGCCATTGCCTTCTCCGAAATAGTCTTCTAGTAGAGCCCTAATGAAGTATGTGTTTCATCAAAGAGGACATAACAGAGATACTGAAATAGTGCAGAATCTGGATGATTTGTATCTGTAAGAACTGAGGGAGCATGTATGGAAAAGGTTTTAAAGGGGTTAGTATGAGATGACAAAACGGAAAGTTGACTTAAGCCTATTTTAGTGGTATAAGTGTACTCACATAGAATTTGTGATTTATACTGTTGGCTCAAGCATCTTACTGTGGTCTTGGCCTTAAATGTGACCAACTTTTAAGGGAAGGGAGATGGTGGTACCTGTCAAGTGTAATCTAGAGAAAAGTTTTGAAAACTCAAGGAGATGCGAATCTTGGAGTGGAGCTCTTATGTGTTCAGTCATCTTGTAACCTTAGGAAAGTCTAAAGAATGCTCCCTTCATGAAGGCATTAAAAAACCAAACAAACAAAAAATAAGCATCCATAAAACATTTTTGGAGCCTTTCCTCTCAAGGCCAGAGATGATCGTGGACAATGCCAGTATATAATTGGCTTTCCCAATTATAGTAGGAATAATTAGATCAAGAGTAATAGAGGATGGGTGGTAGCACTTAAGCACAGGTGGGCCCAGTATTCTCAAGTGATTAACTGAATCGCATGTGAAGTGTTTTGACTCTCAGGCTACCGTGTTGGTGAATCATCATTTGATCAAGGGAAAGAACCCTATGAATGAAATAGAAAGTCAGCCTTGACTTATATAAACAGATAAATTCTAAATGGTATTAGAAGAACCCTAATTCAAGTTCATCACAGGAGTGGTGATTCACAGCCCCTTACTCAGTTTGCAGACCCACAGTTACTTGATTAAGGAAGAAACTTGTGCCTTTGTGATGCAGGCACAAGTGTATGGTATAACTCTTCTCCCAAGCTTTCATGATCTGTGGTCATTTACCAGGGTGTGTGCACAGGAAAAAGGAAAAATTTCAGGTTTTCAGAAGGTCACTAAGACTTCACATGAAAGCTGGTTCTTATCCATCCCATTTTGCCACCATGGTCACTGTAGTATTTAGATATTAGATAATAGAAAGTGTCTTGGCCAGAATTTATCTTAGTGTAAGTCTAGTTGGTACCACAGAAATATCTGTGCTTATTTACTCATTTTGGGTGTATATGGTAGAAATGAACTGATCTCTCTCTTGTTTTATTGATCTGCATAGTAATTGGCAAAATCCTCACACTGATCCATGAAATAAGAGCTATTATTATGTAGGAAAGGGCAAATTCATATTTCTGGTGCTCACTGCTTGCTATGATAGTAACATGATAGTAATGTAACATCACTTCTGAAGGAAATATAAAAATTAGTGCCACTGTCAAAGACTTTAAAATGCAAAAGTGTTTGTTTCAGTCACATCTTTATTTAATTGCCTGTGTGACCATGCACGCAGCTTATATATTTTGGGGAGTAATTACACATAATCTTAAACATCAAATAAGAGGAAGTAGTAGTGCCTGTCCTAGGCAAACTTTCTTAGAATTAGAGGAGAAGGGACAATTTCCTAACTTATTATGAGACAAATATTAATCTTATGCTTTCTGCCAGTACCTGTTAAATTCCAGCAGGCTAAAGTCATTAACTTGAAAATAGAGTAAAATCTCAGACCCTTCACAATTCTTTATAGGAATTTCCTCAATCTGATAAAGGACATCTACCAATAACCTACACCTAAACATCTAACGTAGTACTGAAAGATTTAATTCTTTTCCACTAAGATCAGGGACAAGGCAAGGGTGTTCATTATTGCTACTTCTAGTCAATATTGTCCCTAAGTTGTAGTCAGTAGAGTAAGGAAGGAAAAAGCTAGCATAAAAAGATTAGAAAATAAGTATAACTGTCTTTATTTCAAGAGGAAAGTTATGACCAACCTAGACAGCATATTAAAAGCAGAGACATTACTTTGCCAACAAAGGTCTGTCTAGTCAAGGCTATGGTGTTTTCAGTGGTCATGTATGGATGTGAGAGTTGGACTGTGAAGAAAGCTGAGCACTGAAGAATTGATGCTTTTGAATTGTGGTGTTGGAGAAGACTCTTGAGAGTCCCTTGGACTGCAAGGAGATCCAACCAGTCCATCCTAAAGGAGATCAGTCCTGGGTGTTCATTGGAAGGACTGATATTGAAACTGAAACTCCAATACTCTGGCCACCTGATACGAAGAGCTGATTCATTGGAAAAGAGTCTGATGCTGGGAAAGATTGAGGGCAGGAGGAGAAGGGGACGACAGAGGATGAGATGGTTGGATGGCATCATCGACTTGATGGACATGGGTTTGGGTGGACTCCAGGAGTTGGTGATGGACAGGGATGCCTGGCTTGCTGCGGTTCATGGGGTTGCAAAGAGTCAGACACGACTGAGTGACTGAACTGACTGACTGAATGATTTCAAGATAAGTTGATTTTTATGAGAATGTCCCATAGATTATAGCTGGATAGTTTAGGAAGGAGAAGGTACAAAGTTGAAAAATTCATGACCAATACACAAAAATTAATTGTATTATTACATACTAGTGACAAATAATTGGCAATTGAAAATAGAAGAGTAGTAACATTTAGAATAGCATAAAGATACAAAAATATGGGATACATTTGAGAACAAGATATAGAAAGCATGCAATAAAATTACAAAACTTTGCTGATTGAAGTTAAAGAGAATCTAAATAACTTGAGTGTTATGCCATGTCAATCAGAATCTTTAATGTATTAAGTAATCAACTCTCCAAACTGATATATAGGCTCATTGCAATCCCAATCAAAATATCAGCAGACTGTATAGAAATTGACAAGTTTATTCATAATTTTTGTGGAAATGAAAAAGAATATCCAAGATAACTTTGAAATAGAACAATAAAGTTAAGTACTCATATTATTTAACTCAATTCTTTTTATAGAGCTAAAATAATCAAGAGAATAATTCATTGGTGTAAAGACAAATAAATTAATGACACAAAATAGGAAATTCAGATTTAGAATTTCAGGTTTTCTTTCCTTTCCATGACCTTGACAATTTTTATTCTTGTTTTTGTACTCACAGTTAGGATTTATTACAGTGAAAGGCTATAAAGCAAAATTAACAAAGGGCAAAGCACATGATGTGAAATCCACAGGAATCCAGACAGAAATTTCCAAGAGTCTTCTATCAGTGGAGTCACACAGGACACACTTTTATACAATGTCTTTCAGGTATTTTATAAAATGTCTTTCAATTGATGTTTCTTCATGATTAAACTGTGGATTTTTTATTTGGGGGAATAATGTTACAGAGATAAGTACCTTCTCATCATATCTTATCTACATGTATATTACAATAACATGACCATACATTTTCTTCAGTGAGTTGTCTGAATTGACATTTTAAAGGTATTTACTATTATTATTAAGAACGTTTTAGATCTTTTAAATCATGCTGATATTATGTTATACCTGTCAGTAGTATTTGGAAACTTTTGGATTTTGAATGTTTTCTCAGATAAGTTTGACAAATGTTTTAAGGTTTGTTTCTATGTAATTTATATTTTTATCACTTTATCATTTGCCTATTAACAGATTATTATATGTCTAAATGAAGAACACTTATTTAGCTACTTCACTGGGCTATCTTATAGTTTACAATGGTTTTGAATTGATTGTCTTTAATATTCCAGATATACTGAATATAATTTAAAAAATAAATTATAGCATTCCCTCATCATGGAATAATATGTTTTTAAACAATTTTGAATACTATTATACACAAAAAACAGTTATATCATTAAGTAAACAAAGCAGAATAGTAATTGCTGGATTTCACCTAGGGTTGAATTTACTTGAGGTACTTACTGTATGGAGTGCTGTCCTCTCTATTCCAATGCTATTGAATTAAAAATTGAGGGAACAAAACCCAGATTTCTGCATCATCAGTAAACACCCTTGGTGGCTCTGATATGTATAGAAAATTCACAATAAAATCTGGTTATGTAATAAGACATATGCATAAGAAAAATTTAAATTTATGTACTTATATAGTAGTAAACTTAATAATACTTTTCAATAACCTTTTTATTCTCTGGATAGCATACTATCTTGATCTCAAAAATAAGATTTACTGGGATTCCAGCAATGGTGTGGGAGTTTTTCTACTTCAATATTAGTGGTAAATTTATAAGGTCTTTTAAACTTTTAATTACTTCAAGAAGTAGCATCAAGTTGTAGTTTTTGGAATGTTTTTTGAATGGTAGTGGTTCTGTGATAAAGAGATGGAGACCCTGTAGAAGAGGGACTGCATTGCTGGTTGAAGGGGGATCAACAGTAACTCACTTAAAAATAAGGATCAGGTAAATAATTTGTGAGGCCTAGTGTGAAATGAAAATATGATGTCTTTTGTGCAAAAATCATGAACAATTTTAAGACAGCAATGGCAGAGAGTCAAACCAAATACAAGGCCTTCCTAAGGATAGGGTGCTTTGTGACTGCCCAAGTTGCAACTGTGAAACTGGCTTTGTTCTTGATACTCTAAGAGCAAGTTACAGGGTAAAAGATAATTGTAGTTTCTACTCTTCATGTACATGCTATCATTTTTGGAACCATTATATGTAGAGTTTTGAACAGGATTGCAAATGGTAAGTCTTTATAAAAGACATTCATTTTCAAATACTTTTCCCTCCAGTGACCTAATTACTATATTTCTTTTTCAAATGTAAAATAGTTCTTCCTTAGTGATTTAAGTGAATCCCATGGAAATTCATTGCTCCTCTAAATAATCTTTTAAAAATAGTTTTATGAGTCTATATAGTGAATCATCGTAAATAATAAGTAAATGCATATGAGGGTAATGATAAACATATATTTTGGAATCTTTGGAAAGACAAAAGACATTTTTAGCCGATTGGTATTGCTTTTTTTTTTTTTTTAATCTTCACTTATTCTAGGAAATGAAGAATGTTTTGATCTTTTAGGAATATTCCACCTCAGAGGTTAAAAGGTTTGAGCCTTAGAACAATTTTAACTCTCTTAAGTTCCTTTCTCTGTAGGATTCTTTTCAGTGGAAGGAGAGGTTCTTTCTTATTATAATGTTATTAGTGAAGTTTTCCCATTTCAACTTTTACCACTGGTAGCAAATCCTAATGTCTTTTGAATAATAGGAGTAAGTTTTTTTTTTTTTTTTTTAAATGATAGATTCAGGTCCTTTTGTGGTTCTTCTGAATTTTAGGGCTTCAAAAAAGTAGATAATGAAGCTTAGTTCACAAAAATATGTGTTCTCTCACTTTCCTCCCACCCACATGCCTATTTAGTGTGAGAGTAATAGAGTCTGATTTTCAATTTTAATGGACATTGCTCTATCTGAGAGTATTCAAAGAGAGTTTCATCTAATGGAAATGTACAATGGAGTCTTTTAAGTCACATTTCTAGATTCTCAATGTTAACAAAATTCTTGTGGTCTTTGGGTGATATGTTATAGGCCGACTTGGCTATTTTTTAAAGACTTAATGCAGCAATAGGAGTATTCTTTGTGGGTTTGTTATTGTTTTGCATCAAATGCAATATATGAAAAATGAGGACATATCTCAAGCAAAGATAAATTGTAAAACTTAATTCTATAATCATGCAATTATACATAGGCATTAAGAAATAACATTTATTAACCATTAAATTTAAACAGCACTAAAATATGCCTAGAGTTGACTTATGAAATGAGTATCATTCCTATTACACTGAGGCTCAGGACAGCATGTCCTCCAGTAAGGCAGGAGTACTTTCCTTGAGCATGATCTTCTGCCTCCAAATCTCAGGATTATTCCACACACACTGTAGAAGTCCAAGAATAGAGGTGCATAACGCTTCACCTTCAGTATATTTTTCCTTCTCCTTTACTTCAACACCCAATATCTCCATATATTTCAATAGTTCTATCACATCTTCTCAACACATTCTCTGCCCATAGAGGAACTGGATAGTTCACCTTAGTTATCTTGGATCTAATAGTCTTGCTGTTTATTTATGCCCATTAACGATTCTTACCATATTCAAAGCCCATGTTTCACCTCAGAATTATTCTCTAAATCCAAACCATGTGGAGGTTTTTTTTTTTTTTTTTAATAAGAACATAGTTTGTACTAAGTGCTAGTGTGGTGGTCAGTTATATTGAAAAGACACTGAATTAAGAGTCGGAGAAATCTGAATTTCTGACTTACATGTTCTTTGATATCTTACAAGAGATGCTGTATTTCAGTTTTCTCAACCATCAATGGAGCTAATAGTGCATCATAGTTTTGTGAATATAAACTACCAAATACAGTAATGGCACATGGTTTCTAAGAAACATTATTCTCTTAAAATTTTTTTTTCTGTTGTATCCAGTGAACTCTTAATATCTATAATGAAGGCAATCAATACATTCAAATCACCTCTTATCTTAATCTAGCACTTTAACACTTGATATTCACTAAGGGATAAGGCAACACCAATATGTCACAGAGTGTATTTCAAATAAAAGGCAAAAATGTACATGTGTATTTTATAACAGTCTCTTTCTACTAAATTACATGTAAAGCAGCCTTCAGTCCAAATAAGAACAACATCTATATTTTCTTGGGCTTAGTAGTGTTTAAAAATTTTTTTAATTAGTGAGTCATATTTTGTTTAGTCAACCCTACAAGGATTGATGTTCAAGCTGAAGCTCCAATACTTTGGCCACCTGATGTAAAGAGCTGACTCATCGGAAAAGTCCCTGATACTGGTAAAGGTTGAAGGGAGGAAGAGAAGGGGACAACAGAGATTGAGATGATTCGATGGCATCACCGACTTGATGGACATGAGTCTGAGCAAGCTCCAGGAGGAGGTGATGGATGGGGAAGCCTGGCGTGCGCAGTCCATGAGTTTGCAAAGAGTAGGACACAACTGAGCAACTGAACTGAACTTATGAAATATGAACTTATGAAATCTTCCCATTTTATGTTGTCTAATACATATCTTGCACCATAACATTGGCTCATTATGATGGATGAGATAGGAAAAAAAGAACTTTTTCTGCCATCAGTTGATCGGAATCTTCATTAGCAAGAATACTTTATTATACGTTGGAGAATATCAGAGTATAAAACACTAATTTTATAACTGAGCAGAATCTGGATGAGATTCTAAAGACGAGAAAGATAAGTAAAGCTAAGGTTGCTTTACTTTAGCCCTGAAAATATTTGTGAAGCTATTAAGTAAAATGGAATACTTTATTTTAAGGGAAAATTAAAGAACACTATCAATCATGTTCTCTTCATAATCTATGGATACAGATTTCTAGTCTAGTCTTTGTTCATTTAAAATTGTTTTAAAGCTTTTATTATAAAAGTATCAATTTTGACTAGCAAAGGAAAGATTAAAATTTTGTTAGAATCATTTCAAGTACATGTCCTACTTAATATTTTAATATTATAAAACCATGGCAGAAATGACAAAATCACTCTTGATTGGACATGAGGCGAATTGAACGCATTATAACTTTTGTAGTGTGCTATTGACACAACTGGAAAATTCTGAAAGAAATGGGCATACCAGACCACCTGACCTGCATCTTGAGAAACCTGTATGCAGGTCAGGAAGTAACAGTTAGACCTGGACATGGAACAACAGACTGGTTCCAAATAGGAAAAAGAGTACGTCAAGGATGCATGTTGTCACCCTGCTTATTTAACTTATATGCAGAGTACATCATGAGAAACGCTGGGCTGGAAGAAGCACAAGCTGGAATCAAGATTGCTGGGAGAAATATCAATAACCTCAGATATGCAGATGACACCACCCTTGTGGCAGAAAGTGAAGAGGAACTAAAAAGCCTCTTGATGAAAGTGAAAGAGGAGAGTGAAATAGTTGGCTTAAAGCTCAACATTCAGAAAACGAAGATCATGGCATCTGGTCCCATCACTTCATGGGAAATAGATGGGGAAACAGTGTCAGACTTTATATTTGGGGGCTCCAAAATCACTGCAGATGGTGACTGCAGGCATGAAATTAAAAGACGCTTACTCCTTGGAAGGAAAGTTATGACCAACCTAGATAGCATATTCAAAAGCAGAGACATTACTGTGTCAACAAACGTCCATCTAGTCAAAGCTATGGTTTTTTCCAGTGATCATGTATGGATGTGAGAGTCGAACTGTGAGGAAAGCTGAGCGCTGAAGAATTGATGCTTTTGAACTGTGGTGTTGGAGAAGACTCTTGAGAGTCCCTTGGACTGCAAGGAGATCCAACCAGTCCATCCTAAAGGAGATCAGTCCTGGGTGTTCATTGGAAGGACTGTTGCTGAAGCTGAAGCTCCAATACTTTAGCCACCTCATGCGAAGAGTTGACTCATTGGAAAAGACTGATGCTGGGAGGGATTGGGGGCGGGAGGAGAAGGGGAAGACAGAGGATGAGATGGCTGGATGGCATCACCAACTCGATGGACGTGAGTCTGGGTAAACTCTGGGAGTTGGTGATGGACAGGAAGGCCTGGCGTGCTGTGATTCATGGGGTTGCAAAGATTCAGACATGACTGAGTGACTGAACTGAACTTATGGACACAACTAGAGTGGGAAATGGAACCCACTCCAATATTCTTGCCTGGAGAATCCTGTGGATAGAGGAGCCTGGAGGGCTACAGTTCATAGGGTCACAAAGAGTCAGACATGGGTGAAGCCACTCAGCATGTGGACACTACTATCCAGAGTTCAAAACTGAACAAAAAAAATAAAACCATATCTCAGGACTCTCAGGACAATAAGGGATCACCTCCAGAGTTACTGTCATTATTCCACACGATGAGTGGATGATTAACCCTAAGCGCACACACAGGACAGCAGCAACAATCAGATCAGATTAGATCAGATGAGTCGCTCAGTCGTGTTCGACTCTTTGTGACCTCATGAATCGCAGCACGCCAGGCCTTCCTGTCCATCACCAACTCCTGGAGTTCACCCAGACTCATGTCCATCGAGTCAGTGATACCATCCAGCCATCTCATCCTCTGGCGTCCCCTTCTCCTCTTGCCCCCAGTCCCTCCCAGCATCAGAGTCTTTTCCAATGAGTCAACTCTTTGCATGAGGTGGCCAAAGTACTGGAGTTTCAGCTTTAGCATCATTCCTTCCAAAGAAATCCCAGGGCTGATCTCCTTCAGAATGGACTGGTTGGATCTCCTTGCAGTCCAAGGAACTCTCAAGAGTCTTCTCCAACACCACAGTTCAAAAGCATCAATTCTTTGGCACTCAGCCTTCTTCACAGTCCAACTCTCACATCCATACATGACCACAGGAAAAACCTAGACGGACTAGACTTGACTAGACGGACCTTTGTTGGCAAAGTAATGTCTCTGTTTTTGAATGTGCTATCTAGGTTGGTCATAACTTTCCTTCCAAGGAGTAAGCGTCTTTTAATTTCATGGCTGCAGTCACCATCTGTAGTGATTTTGGAGCCCAGAAAAATAAAGTCTGACACTGTTTCCACTGTTTCCCCATCTATTTCCCATGAAGTGATGGGACCAGATGCCATGATGCCATGCAGCAACAATAATAATCAGCAATAGCAGCTAAAGGAAATAGATACTTGATACACCTGGATATGTTAAAGATTAATTAATAAAGGACACTTTACAAAACTAATACAATTTTGTAAAGTTTAAAAATAAAATTAAATTAAAAAAGAAGATATTATTAACTCCATGACAATAAATGTAATAATTTTAATGAGAAAAAAAAAACAAAAGTTGTTAGGAATGTGAAAGATATTATTATGTCTATGTATAGTAAGACTGAAGTATGTCTTTTTGTGCAAAGGCAGAATAACAATAATTTTGAGAGTAGATTTACAATATTACATTAAGCATAAAGAAGGTCTGGTGTTCTGGATATCTTTCTTTTGCACCCTCAGATCTCCTTTGTATTTCCCCTTCACTCAGCTCAATGCTGACTTATATGGATGGCATTAAAATTTCTTTTGTCTTTGGGCTTCCAAATGGATTTTGTCAAGGAGAATAAAGGGAGGGTCATATGCCTGAGCTAAGAGGGGAGAGTGATACCAGCATATTTGTCCTCTTGGCTCCTTCCCTTTATGGTTACCTTATGCTGGTTGTGTGTCCCCATCAAAAAAATCTCATAGTGTGTACACTGTGTACATGTGTACACATGTCTGTCTCAAATTGTGGTCATCCTCTCTCACTTTGGAGCTTCCTGGTGGCTCAAATGGTAAAGAATATGCCTGCAATGCAGCAGACCCAGGTTCAGTTCCTGGGTCGGAAAGATCCCCTGGAGAAGGAAAGGGCAACCCTCTCCAGTATTCTTGCCTGGAAAATTCCATGGACAGAGGAGCCTGGTGGGATCACAAAGAGTTGGACATGACTGAGCAACTAACACGTTCACTTTCTCTCCCTCTATCCTTCAGGTATAAGAGTTATATTGGCCTTCACCGTTGCTAACCAGTAGCACAAGCAGTAGCCTCTTCTTTTCTCTTTACCTCTTGCCTATGACTTTGCAAATATACCCTCTATTAAACTCCTCTCCTATTATCATTACTTGAGTATTCCATCTATTGCCTCCTGACACTAGAGCTGAACATCAAGTGCATAATCTTATGGCCTTAGAAGCTCATAGTTACAAATAAGTATGATTTGTTCACCTTAATTATCTCTGAGTCTCCAGATCAGAAATTTTCAACAACAAGAACAAGTGTGAGTCTGTGGTCAATTGATCTTCCCTGGTGGCTCAGTGATAAAGGATCTGCTCACCAATGCAGGAGACACAGGTTTGATCCCTGGGTTGGGAAGAACCACTGGAGGAGGGCATGGCAACCCACTCCAGTGTTCTTGTTTGGGAAATCCTATGGACAGAGAATCCTGGCAGGTTACAGTCCATGGGATTACAAAAGAGTTGGACAAGATTTAAGTGATTAAACAACAACACAACAATAACATCTACAACAAAGGAGGCAAGAATATGCAATGGGGAAAAGATAGTCTCTTCAAAAGTGGTGCTAAACAGCTATATGTAAAAGAATGAAATTTGAATGTTTTCTCACATCATATACAAAAAAGATAAACTCAAAAAAGATTGAAGACCTAAATGTCAGACCAGAGACTGTAAAATTTCTAGGAGAAAGCATAGAGATCACTCTTTGATATAAATTATAGCAATATTTTTTTGGATATGTCTCCTAAGGCAAAAGAAAAAAAAAATAGAACCCAATTAAACATAAAAGCTTTTGTACAGCAAAGGGAATTATCCACAAAATGAAAAGATAACCTACTGAATGGGAGAAAATATTTGTGAATGATATGACTGATAAGGGGTTAATATCCAAAATATATAAACAGCTCATAAAATTCAATATATTACAAAAACCCAAACAACCCATTTCAGGAAACCTAAACAGATTTTTTTTTTTTCAAAGAAGACATACAAATGGCTATGAGGCATGTGGAAAGATGCTCAGCATCACTAATCATCAGAGATATGAAAATCCAAGCCATGATGAGATATTATCTCACATCTGTCAGAATGGTTATCATTGAAAACATCACAAAGAACAAATATTGGAGAGAATGTGGAGAAAAGGGAGCCCTAGTACATTGTTGGAGAAGGCAATGGCACCCCACTCCAGTACTCTTGCCTGGAAAATCCCATGGATGGAGGAGCCTGGTAGGCTGCAGTCCATGGGGTCGCTAAGAGTCAGACACGACTGAGCAACTTCACTTTCACTTTTCACTTTCATGCATTGGAGGAGGAAATGGCAACCCACTCCAGTGTTCTTGCCTGGAGAATCCCAGGGATGGTGGGGCCTGGCGGGCTTCCGTCTATGGGGTCGCACAGAGTCGGATACGACTGAAGCGACTTAGCAGCAGCAGCAGCAGTACATTGTTGGTAGGAATTTAAATTGGTGCAGCTACTATAGAAAACAGTACAGAGGTTCCTCAAAAAACTAAATATAGAACTACGACATGATCCAGCAATTGTACTTCCGGATATATATCTGAAGAAAACAGTAACACTTAACTCAAAAAGATATGCGTACCCCAGTGTTGATAGCAGCATTATTTACAATAGCCACCACATGGAAACCACCCAAGTGACCATTAACAGATGAATACATAAATAAGATGTGATACACACACAGACATATACATGCTAGAATATTACTCAGCCATTAAAAAAATGAAATTTGCAACAATGGATGAACCTGGAGTGTATAATGCTTAGTGAAATGTCATAGAGAAAGGCAAATATTGTATGCTATCAATTATGTATGGAATCTGAAAATAAAACAAATGAATTAATATAACAAAACAGAAACAGACTCAGAGATATAGAGAACAACGGGTGGTTACCAGTGTAGAAAAGGAATGGGGCAATATTAGGAAGGGGGCTTCAGAATTACAAACTACTATATAAAATATATAAGATACAAGGATATACTGTATATCACAAGGAATATACTCAATGTTTTATAACAACATGAAATGGAGTACAATATAAAAATACTGTATGTTGTACACCTCAAACTAATATTAAAAATCAACCACACTTTAAAAAACTAAAATGTTAAAGAAGTCATTTCAATTTCTTTATATAAATATTTCTACATTTATACTCTAAACAATAATATTTGCATACAAAAATATGAGCTACTTGCAAATATTCCAAAACTCCTGTTGATAATGTAGACCTATATACATGTGAAAATTAGCTGGTTGGCTGCATTGAAATATCAGAATGGACTCACTCCCATAATTTGGTTTGAATATTGAGACTGATGTCACCATACACACACCAAGAGGTTATAATTACACAATTGAGACTTTTCTGGGAAGAACAGTGTAAACCTCCCAAAGAGGTGCAAAAACGGCTTGACAGGACAAAGAAAGAAGACTGGCGAGAGGTTTTTATTGTGATTTTGGAGTGGGTCCAGGGTAAGGACTCCTAAGCAGTTTGACAAGGGGCTTGCAGGGCTTGACTCTCCCTCCAATGCCAAAGGATTTCTTATTTGCTCCCTCAGTTGTGGGACAGAGGCTAAGAGGTCAGAGTAAAGTTTAAGAGTTATTAACAGTTAAACATAAAAAATAGAATCTGTGTTATATTAACCAGAAACTAATTTTAATTTAATTATATTCTGCCTCAGCATCATTTCTTTAGCCCGTTTCAAAATTTCAAACTTACAAATCAAGATCCTTTGTTAAAAGATTTTTTCATAGAATATGTCTCAGTTTTTAAACATGTTTTAGTTATTTTAAAATTAATGTAATTATACTGTAATAAACATCTTCCCCATAAAATCAGAGAAACAAGAACCAAGGCTACTTTTGCCCAATATTTCATTCAAAAACTATAGCTGAAGATGGGACAGAACCACTGAAAATAACTCACCCCTGGGAGTCAGGAATCTAGTGGTCCCCTGAGACTTAGGCTAAATCAGAATAACAGTGGACACATCCTTTCTACACTCCACCACCAAGCTAAGAAACATCAAGTGATAAGACACAATAATTTTCTGCTAGACAAAGTCCAAGAGTAGGTAAAGACTATTTTTGACTGAAGCACAATACAAAGGAAAGACCTAAAGATGAGGATGAGCAAATACTGAGATAAAACCACTGGCAAACCAACTCCTACCCTAAAAATAGGGTATAATTTGAACCCTGTACTATGCTGAAGGAAACCATAGTAACAACAAATCCCAAATACATACTAACACCTAACTGCTGCTGCTGCTGCTAAGTCGCTTCAGTCATGTCCGACTCTGTGGGACCCCATAGACGGAAGCCCACCAGGCTCCCCCGTCCCTGGGATTCTCCAGGCAAGAACACTGGAGTGGGTTGCCATTTCCTTCTCCAATGCATGAAAGTGAAAAGTGAAAGGGAAGTCGCTCAGTCGTGTCCAACTCTTAGCGACCCCATGGACTACAGCCTACCAGGCTCCTCCATCCATGGGATTTTCCAGGCAAGAGTACTGGAGTGGGGTGCCATTGCTTTCTCCGAAACACCTAACTAGATTGACTCAATTCCCATAAGAATAGCTTAGCAGAAGGAAAGTAAGCCCACTTACAATCCAATAAGGAAAAACAAAACTATTTATTTCACTTCACTTCAGTCTCTAGGACACTACACAAGATGTCCAACTATAAAAATTCTATTACAAGGCATACGAAAAAAGAAAGTTATAAACAACATATTGTCAAACAAGAAAGAAATTAACAGAACTAAACTGAGGATGTAGATTTGGAATTATAAGACAGATAATTTAAAATAATTAAGATTAATATGCTAAATATTCCAATTAAAGAGATGGATAAAGTGAAATACCAAATAGGTGATAGGTCTGTATGTCAACTTGGTTAGGATACAATAATCAGTTTTTTCCAATAAAACACTAATTTACATGTTATTATGAAGATATTCTGTAGATGTAGATAAGGAATATGGAACAAGATAAATATGAAACGACAACAAAAAACCCACCTAGGCATATGACAATCGACCTGCTGAAAATTAAAGACAAAGAGAAAATCTTGAAAGAAAAAGGACGTCACATACAAAGGAATGGAAATAAGAATATAGAAGATTTCTCATCAAACTACACAGTTCTACTGATACTGGAGGGATTTATTCAAAATGCTGAAGTACAAAGTCAAAACAAATAAACAAAATCTATTAACTGAAATTCTATACCCAAAAGAAAATCTTTCAAAGTTGCAAAGAAAAGATTTAGTTTTACAAACAATAATGTAAAGGATTTATTGCAAGCTTACCTATAAAAAATGTTAGCGTTTTAAGGGTAGAATGAATATATTGAGAGCAAGGAAAGTTACCATGAATAAAGAGAGCTATTACATATGATAAATAGATCAATATTTGTATGTGATTATTTTTTTACCATTCTTTTACTTTTAATCTACTTATATTATTGTACTTCAAATAAATTTCTTATCAATAGCATACAGTTGGGTCTTGTATTCTTTTTTTAAAACCCATTCAAATAAGCTTTATCTTTTGATGTTACTATATCATTTGAATTTACTATAATTATTGATGTATTTTCCTGTAGGCATACCATCGTGTTGTTTGCTTTCTGTTGTTTTCCTTTTGTTTTTCTTCCATGACATGACTACCCCTTTCCATTCTCTTTCATATTAAGTGAACATTTCTGGTATTCCATTTTAGTAGCCCATTTTACCCATTGTAATGTTGATTATATCTTTTGTATTATGTTTTTGCTAGTTGCTAAAGAAATTAAACATACCTAGATTTTCAGTTTACCTGATATTTTACCGTTTCAAATGCAACATAGAAACCTTACTACCATGTAAGTGGTCTGATATCCTGTCCCCCTTAGTATCATATTATCAAACTTCACAAGACAATGTTAGATTATTTTGCTTCTAACCATAATACATATTGCAACAAAATTAAGAAAAGAGAGCAATTTATTTTACTTATGCAGATGTTTACAATTCCTGTTGTTTTTACAACAGTAAATTCTAAATACTTCTGGATTTATTTTGCTTTCATCAGAAGAACTTCCTTTAGTATTCCTTGTTGTTTTGTTTAGTTGCTCAGTTATGTCAGACTCTTTTGTGACCCCATGGACTGTAGCCCTCCAGGCTTCTCTCTCCATGGGATTTCCCAGGCAAGAATACTGAAGTGGGTTGCCATTTCCTTTTCCAGGGAATCTTCCAGACCCAGGAATCAAACCCATGCCTCCTGAGTCTTCTGCATTGGCAGGTGGATTCTTTACTACTGTGCCACACAGGAAGCCCTTGGTATTCCTTCAGTTCAGTTCAGTTCAGTTCAGTCACTCACTCTTTATGACCTCATGGACTGCAGCACGCCAGGCCTCTGTCCATCACCAACTCCTGGGGTTTACTCAAACTCATATCCATTGAGTCAGTGATGCCATCCAACCATCTCATCCTCTGTCATCCCCTTCTTCTGCCGTCAATCTTTCCCAGCATCACTTTTCAGTTAAAATTTACATTTGACAGTATCATTTATTTCTCAAGACTGTTGGCTCAGATGGTAAAGAGTCTGCCTACAATGTGGGAGACCTGGGTTTGATCCCTGAGTCAAGAAGATCCCCTGGAGAAGGAAATGGCAACCCACTCCAATATTCTTGCCTGGGAAATCCCACGGATGGAGGAGCCTGGTGGGCTACAGTGCTTGGGGTTGCAAAGAGTTGGACATGACTGAGAAACTTCACTTTCACTATCTCTTTTCATTCAAGTGTATTCTTTCTTACTTGTTGAGCATGATTATAAGAGCTGCCTTAAAATCTGAGTCATGTCAAGGTGTACCTCTATTGTCTTTTCTTTGAGAGTTATTAATTTTTTTCCAGTTATTTGTCACATAAGTTTGGATTGCATTCTGTATTTGAATATTATGTTAAAATATTCTTGATGTCATTTAATTACTGCAGGGAATGATTGATTTCAGTTGTAAATCAATCCAGTTAAGTTCTCACACACATTCTGTCAGTTTGTCTATGTGCTTGTCATATTATTTCCATCTCTCCAACATGTATATCATTTGATGACTTGTCTGTAATCTGGGTGGCATGAGCATATTAGTTTTATTCTCAAAGAGTTTGATATGCTGTTTACTTCATAAACATGTGTATGAAACTTGAGGGTGAGCCCAAATGTTTATACACAGCATTATGGTATCTCTTTCCTGAGCGCCTTACTCTTAGCGATTTCTCCGATACTTAACCAGTTCCCAGGGTCTCACTTCTTGGTCTTCAGGCTATAAAACTGGACCATTAGTTTCTCTAGCCAGTCACATAAATTCTAGCACTGTCTTTCCTCTGCTGCTGCTGCTAAGTCACTTCAGTCGTGTCCGACTCTGTGTGACCCCATAGACAGCAGCCCACCAGGCTCCCCCGTCCCTGGGATTCTCCAGGCAAGAACACTGGAGTGGGTTGCCATTTCCTCCTCCAATGCAGGAAAGTGAAAAGTGAAAGTCAAGTCGCTCAGTCGTGTCTGACTCTTCGCAACCCCATGGACTGCAGCCTACCAGGCTCCTCCATCCATGGGATTTTCCTGGCAAGAGTACTGGAGTGGGGTGCCATTGCCTTCTCTGGTCTTTCCTCTAGGGCCAAGAAAAGATAGTGTGTGTGTGTGTGTGTGTGTGTGTGTGTGTGTGTGTAGAGAGCGGGGGAAAGCAGCAGCATGGATTCTTCTCATGCTCTCAGGATCACAGTTCTTGTGGTCGCAGAAAACATACTGTCTCTCAGAGTTGTGGATTCTTGTCCAATTGAACTGCTATCATTTTGCTGCTGCTGACCAAAAATTCCTCGAGGCTAGAGTGAAAGAGAACAACAAAAATTCCAGGAGACTTTTTCCATTTGTTCTAGCCTTTAAGCTTCCCGCTTTCCTGTTATTCAGAGCAGAAAGTTTAGCTTCTTTTGGTACTCTTTCTCTCTGCATCCAATAAAGAGTTCTGGGTTACATACTGACTTTGAATATAGGATGAGAGCCTAGAGCAAGAAATGGGACAGTTTAAGTTCTCCTTTCATTTTCCAATAGATATTGTACTAAATATTCTTCAGAGTCCAGATATAATTATTTCATGTCCAGGGTTTTGAGAAGCATTCTGTGGGAAAGACAGAGAAGAATGTAGTTACTCCATCTTGAGTGGAACTAGAACCTTTGATTGTATGAAGTGAAGTCACTCAGTCGTGTCCGACTCTTTGCGACCCCATGAACTGTAGCCTACCAGGCTCCTCCCTCCATGGGATTCTCTAGGCAAGAGTACTGGAGTGGATTGCCATTTCCTCTCCAGGGGATCTTCCCAACCCAGGGATCAAACCCTGGTCTCCCGCATTCCAGGTAGACGTTTTAACCCCTGAGCCAACCAGGGAAGAAATTCACTCGTGCTTGCATTCTTGCTCAGTTGCATCTGACCTCTTTATGACCCCAGGGACTATAACCCGCCAGACTTCTCTGTCCCTGGGATTTTCCAGGCAAGATTACTGGAGCGGGTTGCTGTTTCCTTTTCCAGAGGATCTTCCTAACCCAGGGATCAATGGAACCCACTGGTTTCTGCATTGTAGGTAGATTCTTTCCCACTGAGCTACCAGGGAAGCCTTGTCAAAGAAATTAATGGAAACCAAGTTTATTTAGCATATATTTATGTGTCAAAAGTTTTTGTTTTTACTAAATTGTAGTTGTGTGATAACCATCATCATTAGAATAATAATAAAAATTCCCAACATTTAGGTTCTCATTTACAAAGAGTTTGCATGTACACCATATCATTTTTATTTTTTCAACAGTTCTGGATGGTATTATTAAGCTTCTTCACCAAAAGGAAATCCAATTTAGAGGATTTGTTTCCTCTCAAGTTCACCCAGCTTGTAACTATCCAAGCCAAGTCACAAACCAGATTCTTTGACCAGATATTAGTGTTCTCACATGATTGTTTTCTGAAATGTTAAAGAAGCAGTGATATAGCTGTCAGCAATCATAAAAGCCATAGTGAATCAAAGTCTTATGTTAACCAATGAGTATTACAAGTAGTCTTCTAATCTAGTAGTTTGAAATCCAGTTCCTTTTAATGAGCTGGAGAATAAAAAACTATATCAAAACACCTTAGGAGAGTTAATACATACTTTTGACTAGTAGGTAGTAAAACTACTTACTAATATGGTAAGAATCTACATGAATTATCTAAACTTCTTATTTAGAAACTGAATTCTGTTGAACATCTTGAAAAAGATACCACTAGTGTTGGTAATTGGCCTGTCAAGTCTCTTAAATCCAATGAGACATTTTTGAGAAAAAAAAAAAAAGACATTTCATATTTAAATAAATAAGAGCTCTTAATAAATCTTCAGATATGTGTAACTGTCTTATATGAGATAATGATAATTTCATATTTTAAATTTAAAATCATTTATAAAATCATATGTAAATTATATATAATTGTATATAAAGTGGAATTATATATATATATACACATAGTACACACACACACATACACATGCACACTCGCAGATGTCCCTGACTTAATGTTTCAACTTATAAGTTTTCAAC
Organism: Bubalus kerabau; assembly: GCF_029407905.1. NCBI lineage: Eukaryota > Metazoa > Chordata > Mammalia > Artiodactyla > Bovidae > Bubalus > Bubalus kerabau. The sequence goes on from NC_073633.1 coordinate 68,597,702, forward strand.
TTTACAATGGTATGAACGTGGTATGTACTCAGTAGAAACCATAGTCTGAACTTTGAATTTTAATCTTTTCCTGGACTCGTGATATACAGTACAGTGTGACACTCTCTTGCGACGCTGGGCAGCAGCAGTGAGCCACAGCTCCCGGTCAGCCGCACAACCAGGAGAGCAAACACCTGACACACTTACAACTGTTCTGTTCCCAAACAGCCATTCTGTTTTTACCTTTCAGGACAGTATTCAATAAATTGCATGACATATTCAATACTTCGGGGGCTTCCCAGGTGGAACAGTGGTAACGAATCCACTTGCCAATTCAGCAAACACAGGAGATGTGGGTTTAATTTCTAGGTCGGGCAGATACCCTAGAGAAGGAGATGGCAACCCACTTCATTGTACTTACCTGGAAAATCCCACGACAGAGGAGTCTGGCAGGCTACAGTCCATGGGGTCACAAAGAGTCAGACACAACTGAGCACACGCACACACACTCAGTACTTTATTATAAAATAGGTTTTCTGTTAGATGATTTTGCCCAACTGTAGGCTAATATAAAAGTGTTCTGAGCATATTTAAGACAGGCTAGGCTAAGCTATGATATTGAGTAAATTAGGTGTATTAAATGAATTTTATCCTGTCCTGGTGGCTCAGATGATAAAGCGTCTGTCTACAATGCAGGAGACCTGGGTTTGATCCCTGAGTCGGGATAAAGATATTTAGTAAATTGGGTGTATTAAATGAATTTTAGACTTACGGAGTTTTCAACTTAACTATGAATTTGTTTGGGTGTTACCTCATTATAAGAAGAAGTTCTTATTAAAAACATTTGTTTTGTAGTAAAAATCTCACCAAAGTATCTAAGAAAACTCAGAAAGGCTTTTTTTGTAAATATCTAGAGATACCCTTCTCTTCCCAATATGTCCCTGTGTGAATTAAAAGACTGAAATTCATAGGGGAAAAAACAGGGCCTTAAAGAATATGGACTTGTGATCACATACTGCGTGCCAGAGATACTACTGACATATCAGGTGTTGTAGAAAAACGTAGGGGAATAGCTCTACAAATCATGCTTTCTGGAGTGAATAGTCACATCTATATTCCATCAGTTCAGAGAGAAAAAGGCAGGAAAAAACTCCAGCTCAATCAAGAAGAGCTGCACTGGATGAATGCCTGTGAGGTGCTGAATATTGAGCTAGGAACAAGCTATTCCAATCAACTTGTCTTCCAGGCAAAGATTTGGAAAATTCTTGCAACATCAAGCAATGAAGTTATTCATTGTCAGTATTTTAAGCATAAAAATCCATTACATGAGGTGTTTGGATATTAAGCATTTTATAATATGACATATACATGAACTTTTCTGTTTATTAGCTTATGCTGCATAGAATTTCACTGATTTGCTGCATACATGAAAGGACATGAACCTAGTGCTTCGTTTCTGTTGAAACAATCTGGCAACTCTTCTAAGTGACCTGTGACCAGATCCAAGGACATGTTGCTTATCCTGTCTCTTAACAAAACCATGTATGGATAGATATTTCCTTATTTAGCAGTAATTATGGGTTGAATTGTGTTTCTGCAAAAAGATATGTTGAAATCTTCACCCTGAATAAAAGCGTATTTGTAAATAATGTCATGGCAGATATTAAGATGACATCGTGGGGGAGTAGTGTGAGCCCTTAACCCAAATGACTGTGTTGTTATAAGAAGACAACACAAGACAGACAAAGACACAGGAGGAGAACCCCATGTGGTGACAGAGGTAGAGATCAGAGAGAAGCAACTGAAAGCCAAGGATTGTCAGCCCCCACCGGACGCTAGGAAGAGACAGGAGGGATTCTAATCAGTCTCAGAGGTAGTATTACCCTGATTTTGGATTTCTAATTTCTGTATCTGTGAGAAAAGGAAACAAAATTCTGTGGTTTTAAACCACTGTTTGTTTAACTTTGTTGCAGCAGCCCTAGAAAGCTAATAGAGAAGTGGAGAAACAAAATGTTATGTGATATGTAAAAATTAACTCTAGTGAAAGAAGCATCTTTAAAACTCACAGATAAAATACAGTATTTAAAATAGGAATGGATTACAATAACCTTGTTTTTCTTTTATCATTTATATGTTCAATTGAGGGCAACAAGATGTGGCTTCTAAAAAATGCAGACATTTATGAAAGGAAAATCTAAGACGAAAGTAGAGACACAAAAGAAGAGACTTGATAAGAATATAGTGCCATAGGAAAACCCAAATTTCAAAACAAAATTAAAATTTACTTTGGAGTGAATAGAAAAAGAATTGAGCTGAAAATCAGACCAGTGAAATGCTTAGCCATTAAAATTCTCTAAGATTCAAGAAATAATGAGAGAAGATAGGAGGAAAAATATTAAAAGAGAACAAACACAAAAACTGTCATTCTTCATAAGATAAAAAAAAGCTTAAATAATAGAACAGAATCAACAATAACATATTTGAAAAAAATGACATGGGGCTGAATAGATATTGAAATAAATCAATGCATATAGGGAAATATTAACACTTACTCATCAATATTAATTTTAGATAAAGTAGTGTTTGTGGGGAGAACACTACTATATGAGACAAAGAAAGACTGTTATATAGATAGGTTAAAAAATCACCATAATAACACGATAACAAATATCTGCAAAATAATTTTGGATTATAATGAAAATAAAATAAATTAGGTCTCATCTATCACTGGATTGAACTTCACATTATATGTAGGTCTGAAACTGATAAGAATGTATGATGCTACTTTTTTCAGGTATTGTGTAGCAGAAAGATCAGAACAGATATTTACTGGAGAAGGTTTGGTCAGGACCTGACTGAAACCTCCATGCAGATTTTAAGAGCTCCTTTCTTTCTTGTAACTTTGACCTGCAAATTCCAGTTGCCTTTTCTGGCCCAGATTCCAGCTTCTTCCTCTGGCGAGACTGTTTCTTTTACAAAATGCAGCCACTAGACTTTTCTTAAACTTCACCTCTCTGCTCTGTAGTTTAGAGAAAAACCTCCAGGCAGAAAGCAGTGTTGTTATTTGTTGGAGAGATCAGAGAAGGGGAGGACTTTAAATTATGGTCTGCATTCATTGTTTTGTGTGTGTGGTCAAACTGTCATCAGGTCCTTCTGTGGAGAATGTCTGCCATGGCAGTCTGTTTCTCAATGGAAAACTGGTAAAATCTAAACAGTCTGGAGTTTAGTTAGCAGTGCTATGCCAATGTCAGTTTCTTAGCTTTGAAAAATATTAATATAAGATGTGAACAATGGTATAAAGTAGGTAAGGGGTATATAGGAACACTGTATAATCTTTGCACATCTTCATATGTACGTCTACAATTTTTCCAAACTTAAAAGTTTACTTAAAATATATCCTTATTATTGCTTCACTGTGTCAAAAATGGTACATGGAGTTACTCATTGCCCCCATGTACCGTTTCATCGTCTCACAAGAGATTTTTATAGGAATAAGGTAAGTGAAAGACAAAATTCAGCAGACAAATAGGAGGATGAGTTCATTCACACTAATGAAGTCAGGAAGTATTCACTGATGCACGGAACCTCTCAAAGGAAAAAAAAAAAAGGGTGTAGAATTTATAGAGGAAGATAACAAGGGAGTCCTGAGGGAGAGTGGACACTGAGTCTCCTCTGAAGTGTGGAAGACTAGTCTTATGTCTGGATACATGAGGGCAAGGTGGTCCTTTGGGCTAGATGTATCTCAGAACTCTACTGCTGCTGCTAAATCACTTCAGTTGTGTCCGACTCAGTGTGACCCCATAGACGGCAGCCCACCAGGCTCCCCCGTCCCTGGGATTCTCCAGGCAAGAACACCGGAGTGGGTTGCCATTTCCTTCTCCGATGCATGAAAGTGAAAAGTGAAAGGGAAGTTGCTCAGTCGTGTCCGACTTGTAGCGACCCCATGGACTGCAGCCTACCAGGCTCCTCTGCCCATGGGATTTTCCAGGCAAGAGTACTGGAGTGGGGTGCCATTGCCTCTACACTGTGGGGGAATTTCTCAATCGTGGCTGATTTTCCAGGACACAGAGCTTAGGTTAAGTTCAACAGTCAGGAGTTTTAACACTAGTTCTGCACTGTTTGCTTCCCAGGAAATCATGTTTTCAGACTCAAGATTTGTGGAGGGACTGAGATGGAATCAGGGGGTTTCATCTTAAAGCTCCTGCAAGCCTCTCTAGAGGCTCCTGGGAGGGGAAAACAGAACAGAACAAGGACTCTCTTAGGGAACAGGATTATACATCATAACTTTTGAAAAGAAAGGCTTGAAGATTGACAAAATACAGGAGGAAACACCAGCAATGGTAATATGGGAGTATTACAGTTGTCTTTCAGTCCAGCTCACCAAACTAACCTAGAACTGTCAGCTCAATTTTTCCCATTTTGTATCCCTCCAAGAGAGGAAAGATTCCTTCATACTACTGTTGTCAATCTACTTAATAAAATACTAAGCAGAAGGAAATGGTGAGGAATGAATATGAAAGAGGCAGAAAGAAAATAGAAAACTAGAAAGGCTGATGGTAGCAATGGTAGAAGGGAAGATGTTAGTAAGTGTTTGAAAACAGATGAAAAAGTTTTGGAATGTGAGAGAATACATAGGAGAGGAAAGATGTAACGGGTTTTTTTAAAGAAACTATTTAATTTCTCCTTAATAATTTTTATACATACACAAATATTAAAATTTCTTTTTAATGACTTCCTGAGTATTGGTCTGTTTTTCTTGAATACAGTATCATTCTGAGACTAAACTACATGTACCCAGTTTTCTTTCTAAATTTGTACATAAGAAAATATGTTCACACTGGTGCTGCTGACAATTGAGGCTTGGTTTAGTGTCTATAGGTCTTGGATGCTCATTGCAGTCATCTGAGGAAACCCTAAAATACTGGTTCCTGGATTCCATCCCCCGAGATTCTGGTTGAATTGGTCTGAGTGTGGCCTGAACTCAGTACTTTAAAACTATCTCCCAGTAATTCTAATGTGTAGCCACAATTGAAAATCACTGAGTACTAGATGGATACAAAGCTGACAGTAACATATAACCCATGCCTGCTGACAGAATATTGGTTGTTTTTACTTCAAGTTACAGCCAGTCCTGTGATATCTTCCTGGTGAAGTAGCCGCCATCCTTGCAAATATATGTGATAGGCAGAAGCTAACAGAGCACCTCTTCCAGATTGCTTTCCTCTGTCTACTGGCCATGTCTATCCAGTCCATCATAATTTCCACTTTTCCACCATCAGGGTCATGTTCAGTATCACAGGTAAAGAGGAGGCAGCAATGGCAGATGTCATGGAATCCAGGAATGTGAAGATTGCCTAAATAAAACTTTGTTTTTACCCAATTGTTCAAAGTAACAATTCACAGGCAATTTTCCAAGTTGGTAGTTAACCCATAGAACTAGTTTGAAGCATATATAATAATTACTTAGTATTTATTTTGTTATTTTAATAAGGACTGTAAATACCCAATAGCATTTTATGTGATCTTGACTCTGTTTAAAGAGAAGCTATGAAACAGATGGATGTCCTGCTGACAGCCACCCAGGAGGCCAACATCTAAGAGAGATGTGGGAAGCTGCACACAGTTTCAAAGTGATGAGGGGGAGTAGCACAAATCCTATTAGCAAATAATGGAATTTGTACATCCCCTGCACCGCCAAAGAGGAACTCTCTTGCCTGCTTTTCCTTACTATTTGTTTTCACTTAAAAGGCTATTAAAGCCTTCTCTAGTCTTGGAATAGAGCACATCTTCTCATTGTGCCCATTATCAGCCACAATAAATAGATTTGAGCTCAGAGACTCAGGCACTTTAATTGCCACTATGTACTTTTCTCAAGTAATAAAAAGAAAATATCAACTTTTATGTGTCCCCTTTGATATAGTCTATGTATAGTGCCGGCTCTTTATTCCCCCAAAGCCTCACTCCCTGGAAGAAGAAAAACTGGTTTGATGCTATTATTTGCCTTTAAAGAAAATCAATAGTCAAACTTAAAACACAATCTCACTTGGAAGTAAAACATAGAAGCTATTCAATGTATTAGATACACATGGGCAGCAGTTTGTTTCCTTTGGTTACAAGGGACCTAAAAAGGAAGTTACTGAAATAAGATGGAGACTTACTTAAAGATATATTCTGAGACCTTATTAGTCTTCTCTGGACATAACCAACCTCAGGGTTTGGCTGTATTGCATAATGCAAATAGCATATACTTTAATATAAAGGAAATATGGATTTGAGTCTTGACCTCATCATACAAGTTGCATGGCATTGGGCAAATTACCTGACCTGTCTGTGCCTCATATCTATAGGTGTAAAATAAGAATAACAGCATCTATTGTATACTGAAAGTGTTAATTGCTCAGTCGTCTGCAACTCTTTGTGACCCCGTGGACTGTAGCCTCCAGCTCCTCTGTCTGTGGAATTCTCCAGGCAAAAATACTGGGGTGCATAGTCATTCCCTTCTCCAGTATATTGCCTTTTGTATATTGCTATATTGCTGTTATATTAATAAGAGACATTGTTAAGTATAACGCCCAACATAACATATTGCAAGCACTCAACAGAAAAATAGATAAAATTTCTTGCCTCATTTTCTTCTCTATTATTCAAGCAATGCCAAAAGTCTGGGAATTTTTAAAAATATCTTCAAATAAATAATTCTTAATTTTTGTGAGTTATGAACTTTGAAAATGGGCTGAACACTGTGAATTCTTCCTTTCCCTACAAACTTTTCATATACACTACACTTTATATACCAATCAGTTAAAATCTTTGTCATATAGCCAGTCTTCTGTATGAAAAATCCTATAACATTCATTTTTCAGGAAGTATCCTGAGTGATCTTACTTGGAAAGATAATGAGGAATGAGTTAGAGGTCACAAGTTCAATGGAAGTGATTTCCATTCACAAGAAGTGCTCAATAGTGTTCCTTCTGATTCAAGAGGAAAAGAGCAATCCAATTATTTCTCTGGGACATGATATTGGGAATGTGATTTGTTATCCTGCATGGTTGAAGTTGGAAATTTGAAATGACAGAAACATCACTTGAACTACAAGCCTTCAAAGTGTAATCATTATGCTGGGAATATATTGTTCTCAGTTGATCAATACCTGACACTGTAGGCAATTTTTAAATGTATAATGCCATGGCTGAAGCCTTCATTTTTGTGTAGTAATATTTAATTATCAGAATTTTACAATAATAACATTAATGGTGATGGGATTATTTGGCCCATAAAAGATAGCCGTAAAAGTAAGAATTGAGATAGATATGCATAATATAATCTTTTTGCTTGCTATTGTTTGAGAAAGGGATATTTTCAATTTTACCTTTCTCTTAACCATAGAGACTAAGCCTGGACCATGCAACAGTATGCTAAGCCTCAGACTAAGCTCTACTGATTTATATGTTGCATTCAGTTACTACTCTTCTGGGCTTTGCAATTGGCTCAGTGGTAAAGAATCTACCGGCCAATGCAGGAGACTCAGGAGACATGCGTTCTATCCCTGGGTCAGAAAGATCCCATGGAGAAGGAAATGGCAAACCATTCCAGTATTCTTGCCTGGAAAATTCCATGGGCAGAGGAGCCTGGCAGCCTACAGTACATGGAGTCACATAGAGTTGGACACAACTGAGCGTGCACACTACTATTGCACTACAGTGTTTTTCATTTGTGATTGAATTAAGGAAAGTATTAGTGAGAAATCTATTTGATACTGAATAAAAAGTATAATTTATTTTTCACCCAATTATTTAAAATGTGGGGATTTTTATACTTCCTTCATCGCCCATGAAGGCAGTCGTGCATAGACTATGTAATGATACCACACGATGCTTTTTTTGAAAGGATAAATTTGTGTTAATAAGGATAAGCTAAAGATATCCCCTCTTCTTTTCATATCGAATTATAAATATATTACCCTTTTTTCTTTTATTTATATTAGCATAATCTTAAGAGTACATATTTACTGATTCACTTACTTGGACCTTGAGCAAGTAGGAACTGAACTAAGTAGAAAAGATTTCCACTATTTGCCTTAAAAAAGCCCCAGACTAGTAGAAGATAATTACATATGTAGTATTTATACATATGTTTTATGTATATAGAGAACTAGTATTTATCATTATAATAAATAATATTTATAGTTTGTCCAATATGCTATACTCTTCTAGTTTATTTCCTTTTGTTTTCATCTTGACTCCTAAATCCTTGCTTCTATAAAACCAAAGTGTATTTTATACCCAAAAGACATATTACTGCAAATTATGTTTTCATTGGGGCTTCATTTGATCCATTGTTTTGAAGCATTTAAGTCACAGATATGGATTAAGAGAAGCATTGGGTCAAGCACTCTTTTATAAATATTTGGTTAAAATGAGCAATGCACCAAAGAAGAACAACTGCCTTCTCTTTATGACTAATTTCTTCCTGGTTCTTTAAAATATAACAGCTAATCTGAATTTACACTCAGATCAGAGATTTGGTGCTTGAAAATTGACTCATTATCTTAAATCAAACCTCAGTATTCCTCTCTAATACCTTAGAGGAACCATATGTATCTTCAAAATAGATTGAATTTGTGGAATAAACTACTTTCTGTGTATTTAATAAGTCACTTGAAATTCATATCAGGTCAGGTGAGTTCAGATCAGTTGCTCAGTCATGTCTGAATCTGCGACCCCATGAATCGCAGCACGCCAGGCCTCCCTGTCCATCACCAACTCCTGGAGTTCACTCAAACTCATGTCAATAGAGTCGGTGATGCCATCCAACCATTTCATCCTCTGTCGTTCCCTTCTCATCCTGCCCCGAATCCCTCCCAGCATCAGAGTCTTTTCCAATGAGTCAGCTCTTAATCTTTATGAGTTGTGGTGGCCAAAGTATTGGAGTTTCAGCTTTAGCATCAGTCCTTCCAATGAACACCCAGGACTGATCTCCTTTAAAATGGACTGAGTGGATCTCGTTGCAGTCCAAAGGACTCTCAAGAGTTTTCTCCAACACCACAGTTCAAAAGCATCAATTCTTCGGCGCTCAGCTTTCTTCACAGTCCACCTCTCACATCCATACATGACCACTGGAAAAACCATAGATTTGACTAGACAGACCTCTGTTGGCACAGTAATATCTCTGCTTTTTAATATGCTATCTAGGTTGGTCACAGAGAAGGCAATGGCACCCCACTCCAGTACTCTTGCCTGGAAAATCCCATGGATGAGGAGCCTGGTAGGGTGCAGTCCATGGGGTCGCTAGGAATCAGACACGACTGAACGACTTCACTTTCATTTTTCACTTTCATGCATTGGAGAAGGAAATGGCAACCCACTCCAGTGTTCTTGCCTGGAGAATCCCAGGGATGGGGGAGCCTGGTGGGCCGCCATCTCTGAGGCCGCACAGAGTCAGACACGACTGAAGCGACTTAGCAGCAGCAGTAGCAGCTAGGTTGGTCATAACTTTCCTTCCAAGGAGTAAGCGTCTTTTAATTTCATGGCCGCAATCACCATCTGCAATGATTTTGGAGCCCAAGAAAATAAAGTCTGTTTCCACTGTTTCCCCATCTATTTCTCATGAAGGGATGGAACCAGATGCCATGATCTTAGTTTTCTGAATATTGAGCTTTAAGTCAACCTCTTCACTCTCTTCTTTCACTTTCATCAAGAGGCTCTTTAGCCCTCTTCACTTTCTGCCATAAGGGTGGTGTCATCTGCATATCTGAGGTTATTGATATTTCTCCTGGCAATCTTGATTCCAGCTTGTGCTTCTTCCAGCCCAGTGTTTCTCACGATGTACTCTGCATATAAGTTAAATAAGCAGGGTGACAATATACAGCCTTGATGTACTCCTTTTCCTATTTGGAACCAGTCTGTTGTTCCATGTCCAGTTCTAACTGTTGCTTCCTGACCTGCATACAGGTTTCTCAAGAGGCAGGTCAGGTGGTCTGGTATTCCCATCTCTTTCAGAATTTTCCACAGTTTATTGTGATACACAGACAAAGGCTTTGGGATAGTCAATGAAGCAGAAATAGATGTTTTCTGGAACTCTCTTGCTTTTTCGATGATCCAGTGGATGTTGGCAATTTAATCTCTCGTTCCTCTGCCTTTTCTAAAGCCAGCATGAACGTCTGGAAGTTCATAGTTCATGTATTGCTGAAGCCTGGCTTGGAGAATTTTGAGCATTACTTTACTAGCTTGTGAGATGAGTGCAATTGTGCGGTAGTTTGAGCATTCTTTGGCATTGCCTTTCTTTGGGATTGTAATGAAAACTGACCTTTTCCAGTCCTGTGGCCACTGCTGAGTTTTCCAAATGTGCTGGCATATTGAGTGCAGCACTTTCACAGCATCATCTTTCAGGATTTGGAATAGCTCAACTGGAATTCCATCACATCAACTAGCTTTGTTCATGGTGATGCTTTCTAAGGCCCACTTGACTTCACATTCCAGGATGTCTGGCTCTAGGTCAGTGATCACACCATCGTGATTATCTTGGTCGTGAAGATCTTTTTTTGTACAGTTGTTCTATGTATTCTCGCCACCTCTTCTTATTATCTTCTGCTTCTGTTAGGTCCATACCATTTCTGTCCTTTATCAAGCCCAGCTTTGCATGAAATTTTCCCTTGGTATCTCTAATTTTCTTGAAGAGATCTCTAGTCTTTCCCATTCTGTTGTTTTCCTCTATTTCTTTGCATTGATCACTGAAGAAAGCTTTCTTATCACTCCTTGCTATTCCTTGTAACTCTTCATTCAGATGCTTATATCTTTCCTTTTCTCCTTTGCTTTTTGCTTCTCTTCTTTTCACAACTATTTGTAGGACCTCCCCAGACAGCCATTTTGCTTTTTTTGCATTTCTTTTCCATGCGGATGGTGTTGATCCCTGTCTCCTGTACAATGTTACGAACCTCGTTCCATAGTTCCTCAGGAACTCTATCTATCAGATCTAGTCCCTTAAATCTATTTCTCACTTCCACTGTATACTCATAAGGGATTTGATTTAGGTCATACCTGAATGGTCTAGTGGTTTTCCCTACTTTCTTCTACTTAAGTCTGAATTTGGCAATAAGGAGTTCATGGTCTGAGCCACAGTCAGCTCCCGGTCTTGTTTTTGCTGACTATATAGAGCTTCTTCATCTTTGGCTGCAAAGAATATAATCAATCTGATTTTGGTGTTGACCATCTGGTGATGTCCATGTGTAGAGTCTTCTCTTGTGTTGTTGGAAGAGGGTGTTTGCTATGACCAGTGCGTTCTCTTTGCAAAACTCTTTTGGCCTTTGCCCTGCTTCATTCCATATTCCAAGGCCAAATTTGTCTGTCTTTCCAGGTGTTTCTTGACTTTCTACTTTGCATTCCAGTCCCCTATAATGAAAAGGATATCTTTTTTGGGTGTTAGTTCTAAAAGGTCTTGGAGGTCTTCATAGAACTGTTCAACTTCAGCCTCTTCAGTGTTACTGGTTGGGGCATAGACTTGGATTGCTGCTACCGCTAAGTCGCTTCAGTCGTATCCGACTCTGTGCGACCCCATAGATGGCAACCCACCAGGCTCTCTGTCCCTGGGATTCTCCAGGCAAGAACACTGGAGTGGGTTGCCATTTCCTTCTCCAACGCATGAAAGTGAAAAGTGAAAGTGAAGTCGCTCAGTCGTGTCCAACTCCTAGCGACCCCATGGACTGCAGCCTACCAGGCTCCTCCGTCCGTGGGATTTTCCAGGCAAGAGTACTGGAGTGGGTTGCCATTGCCTTCTCCGAGACTTGGATTACTGTGATATTGAATGGTTTGCCTTGGAAACAAATAGAGAAATTCTTTCATTTTTGAGATTGCATCCAAGTACTGCATTTCAGACTCTTTTGTTGACCATGATGGCTACTCCATTTCTTCTAAGATATTCTTGCCCAAAGTAGTAGATATAATGGTCATCTGAGTTAAGTTCACCCATTCCAGTCCATTTTAGTCCGATGATTCCTAGAATGTCGACGTTCACTCTTGCCATCTCCTGTTTGACCACTTCCATATCAGGTCACTGTCCATCATGTCTGCTACTCCATATCTTCCATTAATAAAAATTTAAATTCAAATTTCAGCTTTTATGTACCTAAATAGATAAGCATTATATAAACAAAAGAGCAACTATAGAAATCTCCTGTATTCATTCTGCCATGTGGGGCCTTCTAAAAAGGATTTCTTTTAGTTGGCTTCCCAGACATGATTGTGCAGAATTTTTTTCACATCCTCTCAAGAATACTAAGAGCAAGAAGGCAGTGTTCATCTATATATTTATATTCTAGAAACATCAGAAGATGCTGTGATTAGTAATATGTGATCAGGGCTTGACCTTTTGTCTTCCCTGTGGAATTTTATTAATTTTTACATAGATTGGGAAGAAATATGTTTGCAAAAATTCACACAACTCAATAAAATTGCTTTCTTCTGAGATGTGACTTACTCTGCAGAAATGATATGAGAGATTATAGATTCATTTTATAAATAGCAAATTTAAAGTAAAATACAATGCATACAGCAATTGCTAGGAAAGTTCAGAGAGAGAATATAACAAGTCAAAATGATTAATATTACATAAATTATATATAATTATATGTAATTATATAAATTATATATTATATAAATTATATAAATATAAAATGATTTAATATCAATTCATATGTTCACTTATTCAACAAATATGGATTCTCTATAATGTGGCAAGTAAGAAGGGAGCTAGGTGAGATGTTCAGTGGTAAATTCGTATCTTGTGGCAGGGGCTATCAGTAAGTATACAGAAACAGTGTACTAAAGTGTATAAGGACCAATGAATGAGGATCTGAGAGAATATAGGAGGAGCATGACAAACCTAGACAGCATATTAAAAAGCAGAGACTTCACTTTGCCTACTAAGGTCCGTCTAGTCAAAGCTATGGTTTTTCTAGTAATCATGTATGGATGTGAGGGTTGGACCATAAAGAAAGCTGAGTGCCAAAGAATTGATGTTTTTGAACTGTGGTGTGGAGAAGATTCTTGGGAGTCTCTCAGGCTGCAAGGAGATCAAACCAGTTAATTCAAAAGGAAATCAGTCCTGAATATTCATTGGAAGGACTGATGCTGAAGCTGAAGCTCCAATACTTTGGCCACCTGATGCAAAGAATTGACCCATTGGAAAAGACTTTGATGCTGGGAGGGATTGGGGGCAGGAGGAGAAGGGGACAACAGAGGATGAGATGGTTGGATGGAATCACCAACTCAATTGACATGAGTTTGGGTAAACTCCACGAGTTGGTGATGGACAGGGAGGCCTGGCGTGCTGCAGTCCATGGGGTTGCAAAGAGTTGGACATGACTGAGCTACTGAACTGAACTGAACTGTAATTTATAATTCATCCTAAGGAATCAGAGAAAGAGCCCAGAATGAAAATAAAAGCTTGCCACAGAGAGGAAGTGGTTAGAGAATGCAGTACTTAACAGAAAAGAGAAAACAGGGCATGTCCAAAAAGTGAACTCATTCAGGATAGTTAGAACAGAAGTGTTCTACTATAAAGAATAGGAGTGGTAGAAGATGAAACTTTACGTGGTTTTGGTGCTTTGTATTCCATATTATAATTTATCTCAAGGCTTTGACAACCATTAAGAAGTTTTAAGCAGAGGAGAGCCATGATCATTTTAGATCATGAAAAATCACTTTGTATGCAGTATGGGGGGATTGATGATGAAACAAGGAGGAATAACAGTTAAGAGGCTATTACAGGAATTTGGGCAAAGAATAATGTAGATACAATTATGGTAATAGTACCATGAATGGAATGGATGAATCAAGAGATAAAGGATATAAAACTCAGTGGCTAATGAAATGCACAGAGTAAGGTAGAGGAAATGTTAAGGCTTATATTTTGGCTAGGTAATGGGGTAGTTGGTTGAATGATTCAATGAGATAGGAAAAAGGAAATGTAAGAATGAAGGGGGAAATGATCGATTGAGTTTTTGGTATAAATGTGACAATCCAGAAGAGATGTTCAATAACAATTAGATTATTAAAGCTCAGAAAGAAAACTAAGTTGGAAATAAAGTTTTGAAAATCAGGAACACAGAAGTAGGTATGATTTTTCTGAGATAAAATGTACAGTGAAAAGGATAAAAATCTGAGGAACATCAAAGTTTAAGAGACCATCCTTAGAAGAATGACCCATGGAAGAAACTTAGAATTAGGTGGATCATAAAAACCAAGGAAATAGCAGTAGAGAAAAATCAACAATGCCCAATTATAGTTGGAAGTTCTGTAACATGGGGGCCACACATAGACATGTTGAATTTCATCACCTAAGCTTGATGCCCCTACTATCCTGAGAACATAAAAAGTGAGCAGTAGTAAAGATGTTGCCACACATTTTTCATTGAGAGGAAATCATTCAAGAAATAACATCTTCCACATACCTATTCAAATTTCTCTGTTTTTTTTGAAATATTAGAGTTTGGGATTCCAATTAATTTTGAAAGGTGGGAATATGTTTAAGGAAGAAATCGTTATCATTCATGTCAATGACCCTAGTAAAGGGAAGGATTCTAGCTTCTGATCTTTGGTTTCTTGGTCTTTAGTCAACTTGAGGGTTGTCCCACTGTGATAATATCATAAGCTTTTCTTATTCAAACTGCCTTTATTTATTTGAAAAAAAAAAAAGTACCACTTTAACTATCTTATGTGTCTGAGTTTCCAACTATTAAAAAACACTGTTTTGCTTTGTTTTTCCTCAAGCATTTCCATTGGAGAATCCTGCATTAAGTGCAGCTAGTAAAGGGCATGATATGTCTAAACTAAATATCGTTTTGTTCATTTATTTGGCTGTTGGTTTTTCTGATCTTTCCCAGTTTACATACTCTACTTGACCAATGAAATTGGATAAAGTCATAATGAGTGTGATTCTCAGGGAACAACAAAGGTTCATGAAAAATAAAAGTTAAGAAAGATTTACTCCCCCTGCAAGTAGTGTAACAATAACTTTTCTATACAGAATAGAGGGCTTCATATTATAGCTATAGAAAAGAGTTCTTACTAATAAACCAAAGCGTCCACTAAGAAAATAGAGTTGGCTGGGTTTCACTGATGTGGCCCTGACTTCCTGGTGCACCAAACTAAAGATCTGTTTCTAATCTGAATGTTCAGTTGAAGTATGCCACAATATTACAGAAATTCAAATGAATGAAACTATTCTATATGATACATTTTTTGCAAATACTAAAAAATGATTTCTGTTTCATTTCTAAGATTTTCTAATGTTTTCATAACATTAATAACAGAATGAAAGGGAGGGAGATTCAGCTATAGTTCGTTTTTCTCAGCCTTCTCCAGTTCTACATGAAGATATCTTCTTCTTCCTTTTTTTTTTTTTATGAAGATATCTTCTAAGTGTCAAAGAGCAACTGGTTTATATCTACAGTATAGGAGAAAATACGCAGGAGGCTAGAAATAGAGTTATTTAAAAAGCCAATATTGACCTTGCACTATTTTGAAAAAAAAATTTCCCAGAATATTTTATTTAAATTATCTACTGCTGAAAAAACAAAGCAAGCAAAAACAAACAAACAAACAAACAAACAAAATCAACACCCTCTCCTTTAAACCTATTGTTAGAATTAATGTATGTGTATTTCACAAATCTTCTGGAATTTTATAGAGTACATCTCACAGCAGGGATCAGGCTTAGCAGGTGTGTCAATATGATTGCAGGTACAATGTAGCCGTAGCAAATTAACTTAGAATTTCAAATATTCCTTTGAAAATAAAGGTGTAAATAGATGCACAAATCTTAAATTAGTTAAATATCCTATTACGGCGATTCATTTTTGAAAATCCTTATCATCAATATCAAAATCAAGAGTAAACTAAGAAAAAAATGTTAAAATAATTAAATAATTAGCTAAAAACAATGCATTTGCCCTGTGATACAGTCATGTTTCAGAAAAATAATAAGTATTTGGTAATTGTTTTTCTTTGCAGAATTTTGAAGTGCAAAGTAATGAAAGCAGTTTTATTTCAAGAAGTGCAGCTTTATAGTTATGTAAAATTTAATGGAGAAGGAAATGGTAACCCACTCCAGTATTCTTGCCTGAATAATCCCATGGACAGAGGAGTCTGGCAGGGTACAGTCCAAGGAGTCACAGAGTCAGGCACCACTGAGCGAGCACAAACACACAGTTATTTAATTTTAATGGGAGACTTGGAGGAAGGATGGGCGAAGCTAAGGTTTAGCCATTAGAAATAAGTTGATAAAATTATGGCCCCACAGGATTGAATACAATGAAATCACTAAAAAGAATGTTGTGTATGTATCATTTACAATAGTCATATTTCCATGATCTATTGTCAAATAAAATAGTTTCAAAAGTAACAACTAGGATATAATCCAGTTCAGTTTTTTTAAAAAAACTATATTTGGATCTATCTACACTGCATATCCAAAGTGAACTTATATATGTTAGCTGCTCAGTCATGTCCAACTCTTTGTGACCCCATGGACCGTAGCTCTCCAGGTTCCTCTGTCCATGGAATTCTCCAGGCAAGAATACTAGAATGTGTAACCATTCTTTTCTCCAGATCTTCCCGACCCAGGGATGAAACCCACGTCTCCTGCATTGCAGGCAGATTCTTAACTGTTTGAACCACCAGGGAAGCCAAGAACGTTCTCCAAAAGTTTAATGGCCAATGTGTCTAAAAAAAGGGATTTGATCAAGATGACCTTAACATTCCCCAAGATTGACTAAACTTCAGACAAGTTTCCTCTTTATTATATAGGCCCCAGAACTCTCTTTTTTCTTAGAGCATTTCCCTTAGAATATTTGCAATTACAAATTCTTTCCTTGCCTGCTTAGAAAGTAAATTCTCCTAGTTTTTACTGGTTTTATAAACAGGAATGATTTTTTTAGAGACCTTGGAACCATCCCTTTGAAATGTCATCATTAAGGGAGACAGAGACCCTGTCTGTCAGTCTCTGTAAGAGACAGTAGAAGCCTAACTTTTATAAAGTCCAAATAGCAAACTCAGATGCCTAATCACATTGACCATCCTCCCCTAACACGTCCAGTGCTTTTCCCACAGCTCACTCCATCATCTAGGAATTCTTCTGCCTTTTATTTCAATAGATTTGACTT
The DNA here is from genome assembly GCF_029407905.1 of Bubalus kerabau. Lineage (NCBI taxonomy): Eukaryota > Metazoa > Chordata > Mammalia > Artiodactyla > Bovidae > Bubalus > Bubalus kerabau. The sequence continues at coordinate 68,614,839 of NC_073633.1, forward strand.
CAAACTCTCTCATTGCAGTAGTCTTGACCCCTCCTGCAAGTCTTGAATAGAATTTTCTTGCCTATTTAATTCTGTGTGATGCAATTTTTCTTTGACAGGTTTTGGATATATATTTTTTATATCTATGATCTTTATATGTTATAAGTATCATGTAATATCATGATTGATATTATCAGCAACTGAAAAGCCTCAAAATAGAAAAAAAAGCACTTATTTTTTATGATATTGCCATTGGAGTTCACCAGAAAATATTTGTCTTTTAAATTTAACATAAGATGTTTGTTTAACTTATTCTAAGGTTGTAGTGTTTGTTCACCTAGAAAGATTTTTTTGTCATAGACTGCTCTAGTTTTACTTTCCAAACTTCTCTTAGCAGTTTCTCCTCCTCTCAGTGGAGAAAGAAATGGCAACCCACTCCAGTATTCTTGCCTGGAGGAGGGATTCTTCTCCTTGGACAGAGGAGCCTGGTGGGTTACAGTCCATGGGGTTGCAAAGAGTCATAGATGACTGAGCAAGTAACACACTCCTCTCAGTATTTCCATTTTTTTGTGTGTTTTTGTTTTGCTTTGCAAATGATATTGTCCCTAGATAAATACTAAAACCACAATGCCTTAATATGTTACATTTGATTTAACAAAAATGCCTGTGAGAATAAGACTTATGCATCCCTTTACTGGACTTCTGACTTCCAAATCTAACTCCAAAATTTGCTTAACAGCAGATTCATTTTCTTAAACAATGAAATCTTCATGTCTCCTATTGGTCATAAAAACATCTTCCAATTACTGACTTTCTTCCCTGGTCCATGTTGCTCACTTTGTAGTCGATAATACTGCAAATCAAATAGCAATCAGAATAATGAGCTGCCACCATTTGGAATCATAGTTGGTGCTGCAGTTTGTCAAAGATTGTTCACACTAATCAACTAATAATGGCATTGCTGCTTTCATCACGCTAAACAAAATTCCCTCAGTTGTGCAACACAATTACTACTAATAACCTCTGAAACCTTTGCGTGCTTAAGGAGGCTGTTTCAGAGATCATCTGGAGACCTATCAGAGAATAAACCAGGGAAGACAGAATCTACCAGATGGAGATTCCTCTTTAGTAATTAACTAGACATTGCTCCTTTGGGTCCATAACATTTTGTAACATTGCGAGGCATTCCTTTAGCATGATGATCCGTCTGTATTAATATATTAGATTGGGAGCAGCCAGGAGATAGTGTTAAATATTAAACATTTCATACATGAATTATATTATTAATAGCCTTTCTTTAGCTTAAAAAAGTATGCTTAAGTGACAGTCAATAAACAAATTTAGAGACATTAATATTGAAGAGAAGCCAATGAATTTAGATGTGACAAAATGCATATTGGTTCATTTCTCAAGAAAGACATGCCTTCATGATTATTAATATAGCCGTTAAAGATTTGCTTTGAAATGGAAAAGCTGAAAACACCTTAAGTCAGTTAAGACAATGATTCTTATGTTCAAAGCATTGGAATTTACCACCTTGAGAGAACTAGTCCCTTCCCTTGTCTTTACCAGGCTGCTCAGAAGTGTAAGCTTAGATGACAAATGAGCCATGACATCCTCTGTGACACAGACATTGTACATCTTGTTTCAGGAAACATTTGAGGGGAGGGGGTGGAGATCTCTCAGAGTTTCATTAGGTTAAAGAAGCCATCCCTGCATTTGTCACTGTTAAAATTTGTGGTGAAAAGCGTAAAAACACGTTTCGATTCAAGCTGAATGATTTCAGACAGGCTGACAGACAGCTGCGTTTTGCTGGTTTTGAAATGCAGATTTGGGGTGAAACATGTGGTGTCATTATTTCAGGCCTTATAAGGCATTTTTGTCTAAGAGACAGCTGGTTGCCTCAAGGTCATTTTACTAATAGTCCAAGGTGAGGGCCTTAGTCACACTGAAACTCTGCAATGTTTATTAACCCTTTAATACTGATGGGAAACTTGAAGTACCCTAATTGCACAATTACTAGGAGTATTTTACAGAAATTTCTAATTTAACTGTCAAAACTGTCTCTCATGTTTGAGAAAAATTGAGACTTAAATAAACCAGTCACAAGGAAAACCACATTAAAGATTGTAGAAAGATATTAAAAGGATAACCATTTCATCAATATAGGAGGAGTTATGATATCTTCCCTAAAGTCTAGAAACAGCTGTGGCAACCTTGTGTGGCTTGTCCTAGAAACTTGCCTTGGGCCAGTGGCATGAGCATACCCTGGTTAGTCAGTCAGTTCAGTTGCTCAGTCGTGTCCAACTCTTTGCGACCCCGTAGACTGCAGCACACTGGGATTCCCTGTCCATCACCAACTCCCAGAGCTTGCTCAAACTCATGTCCATCGAGTTGGTGATGCCATCCAATCATCTCATCCTCTGTCATTCCCTTCTCCTCCTGCCTTCAATCTTTCCCAGCATCAGAGTCTTTTCTAATGTGTCAGTTCTTTGTATCAGGTTAGAAATGCAGGATCTCAGGAACCAACATAAACCCACTGAGTCACAATCTGCATTTTAACTAGATTCCTAAATGACTGGTATGCACCTAAGTTTGATAATCACTCTCTTGGGATGCAAAGCTAGTAAGTGACAGAGCCTACTCTCAGATCCAGCTTAGTTTAGCAACATAGGAATGCCATTCTGTTTACAGTAAGATGTGCTAATTTTTATTGCATATTTTGTTGTTCTTGGTTTTAATTCATAGGTTTTGTAAATCTGTTCTTCAATGAGGTATGAACTGGAACTGAAGCATTTTTTGCAGGCAAGACTTTCTTCAAGTTTAGATCTCTGTTGATCCCTTTTCCTTCTCAACTACCAAATTTTGGTGCTTCAGGTATCTGGAGTCAGTGAAAAATAGAGTTCAGTTTAGGAACTAGAGGTTTAAAATATAGCTCTACCAAGTTATTTGCATAAGAAGATTGGATATGCAGGTGTGAATCTGTGTGGCAGAGGCATGATTATAAATGCAAAAACATGAAATACCGATGTTTGTATTTTAATGCACCATTGAATGGGATATAGGAAATAATTAAGAATTGAAACCATTGAAAAATTCCTGACACTTCAACAGATATTACTGTGTGCTTCATGTTTTTTAACCAGTCATTATATCTTCTTTTCTAATTCTCCTTTGTTCACCTTCCCTCTCTGTCTCAATTTTGATTTATTTCTTTATAAATTTGAGAAACATTCTCCATTCCTATTTACACCCAGATCCTAAGAGCTTAGTTATCTGTACTAGAGACTTGCAAATATTATTTACTTTTAAATTTTGGCTTTCACTTAAAGGAAAAAAAGTGAGATTTATTTGGACAGTCCAGGTCAATTTGTTTCACAAACAGTTTATTAATTAAAAATGTCCATTCCCGTATAATCACGAAAGCTTCCAACTTGATCAAAGGTAAAGCTAATTTCCATCTTCTCTGGCTGCAACCAGTTCCTTCAAGGAAGGGGCTATGGCCATCTCATCTCTTGTTCAGTTCCTCCCTCACCTTATATCTACAACCTTGAAGATACCCCTTCAAGATAACAGGGAACAGGTTGAGGGAGGAGAGTTAAAAGATGTAAGAGAATTCATTTTTTACTGGTACTGTTTTCAATTGGCTTTCTGCACTATGGCCTGGGAGATGCTTAGTGTTCTTTTTCTTTTTTGGTTTGACACTTCCATGGGACCTCTGGAGATCATTTCCACCACTTACACGTGTCATTTGCTCACCTACAAGTTCCTAAATCTGGGCAAGTGCACTCTATTATAAAGGTCACTTACTCCTTCCTCGGCAACTAGGAATTCAGTCATTTAATTTATTATAAGTTATGCCAACTCTAGGTTCCATAGGCTTATCTTAACACATCAGCAACTCTCCTTCACATTGTCATGAAAGCTGCTAGCTAGCTTATCCTCGGGCTGCAGATTTCCTAAGCAGGAACAAGACACCAACCTAGTGTGTCTTATAACTACTTGGGATACATATCAAACTCTCTGAATGGTCAAAGAAAGTACCTGTTCCCACCTCTTGCCTGAGTGTGTATGTGTGTGTTTAGGATGAGCTGGGGTGAGGGGGAGATATTAACTATATATCAGCATCTTTATTGAAAATTATCTTCATAAGAATCCTCTAATGCAACTCCTTTACCACATCCAATGTACATCACACTTTTAAAAATTAGATTTTGTTAGTTTGTTCAAAATCTACTAAACTACCTTATATTAAATCTTTGCAAATTTTATGTGCGGTTGATGCAATTTAAGACACAGAGTTTAAATTGAACCCATGTCTATCTATTGTCATGCTCTTTCCACTTTATAGAGAAAATTAGGTCAAAGGATAGTTTGAGGAGATTACTCAGCCTAGGTTCACAATGATTTCTGAAATATAAGTATCATTTAACCGTCAGAGAAGGCATCAATCATTCCTTTTTATATCTCCTTTCAGTTCAGTTCAATTCAGTTGCTCAGTCGTGTCTGACTCTTTGAGACCCCATCGACTGCAGCACACCAGGCCTCCCTGTCCATCAACAACTCCTGGAGTTCACACAAACTCATGTCCATTGAATCAGTGATGCCATCCAAGCATCTCATCCTCTGTTGTCCCCTTCTGCTCCTGCCTTCAATCTTTCCCAACATCAGGGTTTTTTCAAATCAGTCAGTTCTTCGCATCAGGTGGCCAAAGTATTGGAGTTTCAGCTTCAACATCAGTCCTTCCAATGAACATTCAGGACTGATCTCCTTTAGGATGGACTGGTTGGATCTCCTTGCAGTCCAAGGGACTCTCAAGAGTCTTCTCCAACACCACAGTTCAAAAACATCAGTTCTTCGGCACTCAGATTTCTCTATAGTCCAACACTCACATCCGTATGTGACTACTGGGAAAACTATAGCCTTGACTAGATGGACCTTTGTTGGCAAAAAATGACTCTGCTTTTTAATAATCTGTCTAGGTTGGTCATAATTTTCCTTCCAAAGAGTAAGCATCTTTTACTTTCATGGCTGCAGTCACCATCTGCAGTGATTTGGAGCCCCCCAAAATAAAGTCTGTCAATGTTTCCACTGTTTCCCCATCTATATGCCATGAAGTGATGGGACCAGATGCCATGATCTTTGTTTTCTGAATGTTGAGCTTTAAGCCAACTTTTTCACTCTCCACTTTCACTTTCATCAAGAGGCTTTTTAGTTCCTCTTCACTTTCTGCCATAAGGGTGGTGTCATCTGCATATCTGAGGTTATTGATATTTCTCCCAGCAATCTTGATTCCAGCTTGTGTTTCTTCCAGTCCAGCATTTCTCATGATGTACTCTGCATAGAAGTTAAATAAACAGGGTGACAATATACAGCCTTGACGGACTCCTTTTCCTATTTGGAACCAGTCTGTTGTTCCATGTCCAGTTCTAACTGTTGCTTCCTGACCTGCATATAGGTGTCTCAAGAGGCAGATCAGGTGGTCTAGTATTCCCAGCTCTTTCAGAATTTTCCACAGTTTATTGTGATCCACACAGTCAAAGGCTTTGGCATAGTCAATAAAGCAGAAATAGATGTTTTTCTGGAACTCTCTTGCTTTTTCCATGATCCAGCGGATGTTGGCAATTTGATCTCTGGTTCCTCTGCCTTTTATAAAACCAGCTTGAACATCAGGAAGTTTATGGTTCACATATTCCTGAAGCCTGGCTTGGAGAATTTTGAGCATTACTTTACTAGCGTGTGAGATGAGTGCAATTGTTTAGGAGTTTGAGCATTCTTTGGCATTGCCTTTCTTTGGGATTGGAATGAAAACTGACCTTTTCCAGTCCTGTGGCCACTGCTGAGGTTTCCAAATGTGCTGGCATATTGAGTGCAGCACTCTCACAGCATCATCTTTGGAATAGCTCAACTGGAATTCCATCACCTCCACTAGCTTTGTTTGTAGTGATGCTTTCTAAGGCCCACTTGACTTCACATTCCAGGATCTGGCTCTAGGTCAGTGATCACACCATCGTGATTATCTGGGTCATGAAGATCTTTTTTGTACAGTTCTTCTGTGTATTCTTGCCATCTCTTCTTAATATCTTCTGCTTCTGTTAGGTCCATACCATTTCTGTCCTTTATCGAGCCCATCTTTGCATGAAATGTTCCTTTGGTATCTCTGATTTTCTTGAAGAGATCCCTAGTCTTTCCCATTCTGTTGTTTTCCTCTATTTCTTTGCATTGATCGCTGAGGAAGGCTTTCTTATCTCTTCTTGCTATTCTTTGGAACTCTGCATTCAGATGTTTATATCTTTCCTTTGCTCCTTTGCTTTTCACTTGTATTCTTTTCACAGCTATTTGTAAGGCCTCTCCAGACAGCCATTTAGCTTTTTTGCATTTTTTCCATGGGGATGGTCTTGATCCCTGTCTCCTGTACAATGTCACGAGTCTCATTCCATAGTTCATCAGGCACTCTATCTATCAGAACATCTAGGCCCTTAAATCTATTTCTCACTTCCACTGTATACTCATAAGGGATTTGATTTAGGTCGTACCTGAATGGTCTAATGGTTTTCCCTACTTTCTTCAATTTAAGTCTGAATTTGGCAATAAGGAGCTCATGGTCTGAGCCACAGTCAGCTCCTGGTCTTGTTTTTGCTGACTGTATAGAGCTTCTTCATCTTTGGCTGCAAAGAATATAATCAATCTGATTTCGGTGTTGAACCTCTGGTGATATCCATGTATAGAGTCTTCTCTTGTGTTGTTGGAAGAGGGTGTTTGTTATGACCAGTGCATTTCCTTGGCGAAACTCTATTAGTCTTTGCCCTGCTTCATTCCGTATTCCAAGGCCAAATTTGCCTGTTACTCCAGGTGTTTCTTGACTTCCTACTTTTGCATTCCAGTGGATGTTGGCAATTTGATCTCTGGTTCCTCTGCCAATTCTAAACCAACTTGAACATCTGGAAGTTCATAGTTCACATATTGTTGAAGCCTGGCTTGGAGAATTTTGAGCATTACTTTGCTAGCGTGTGAGATGAGTGCAATCATGCAGTAGTTTGAGCATTCTTTGACATTGCCTTTCTTTGGGATTGGAATGAAATCTGACCTTTTCCAATCTTATAGCCACTGCTCAGTTTTCCAAATTTGCTGGCATATTAAGTGCAGCACTTTCACAGCATCATCTTTTAGGATTTGAAATAGCTCAACTGGCTTTATTCATAGTGGTGCTTCCTAAGGCCCACTTGACTTCACATTCCAGGATCCTGGCCCTAGGTGAGTGATCACACCATCGTGAATATCTTCTTTGGTCAAATCCAATTATACTCTCTTGTTTGCAGCCCCATTTTTTATCTGTAAACAATATATTCTTCAATGGGATTGATATTAGGAATTGAAAAATGGGATCTCCCAAAATATAAGATTTCAGAAGTGTAAGCGTATCAAAAAACAAAAGCCACAGAACTTGTAAATTAGACAATAGTATAGGAAAATTGGCCGTCTTCTTGAGAAGATGCCATATGGATGAATCCACAGCTCTGGCAGAAAAAAAAAAAAACAAAACAGTGAAAGGAAAAACGTAAAAGAAAATATACAATGATGCATTTAGGATAGATTTTTAAACTGTTCAGGGAAGTATTTCTTCCATTCTCATGTAATCTAACATGGCAGATGCCAGAAGACATTAAGAATAAGAAAGTAATGATATAAGAATTTCACTAGGACTCCTGAAAGCTGCCAATTTACTAAGAAGAAAGTGAAAGAATAGATAAAGGAAATAAAGAGTATGGAAAGTAGTGGAGGAAAAGTGACATTTTGGCGTACTTGTGCACAATTAAGAAAGAATAATGGCACCATTTAACCTTCAAAACGTCTGAGAGTTGGATCACATTTAGTCTAGGACACTTCTCCATATGTTTTCCTTTGACATGCTTAAATCATTCAGTGACTATAATTAAGAAAGAGAAGAAAAGGTCCATTTATGTTTCTATTATAATTTTTAAATCAGTGCATTGAGCATTGCTTCAGGATCTATTTTTCTTATTCCCCTTTCTTCATCATTTTCCTTTTTTTTTTTTTTTTGGTTCAGAGACTATATAAGACCTACCCAAAGGTTCAGATTCAGAATCATATTTTTAAACTATTTGTATGGAGTAACTTCGTATTTTTACAACTTAATTCTTTATTTTTGTTGAGGTATAATTGACATATAACTTTATATTACTCTCAGTATATAACATAATGATACTGAAAAATGATCACAAAAATCTAGTTAATGTTTATCACATTCATAGTTACAGAATTTTTTTCTCATGATGAAAGCTTTCTACTCACTTAGAAACTTTCAGATATACAAGGCAGTCTTACTAAATATAGTCACCATGCTGTACATCACATCCCCATGACTTATTTATTTTAAAACTGGAAATTTGTACTTGTAAATGCCCTCTCCATTTTGTCCCTCCCCAACTGCCTCTCTGCTTGTTTTGTTGTTGTGTTTGTTATGTTTTCACTGATAAATACAAGTTTAAGGATCTAGCACTCCTCACATGGCTACAGAGGCTGTAAATTAACCCAGGAATATGCAGCCATGTAACACAGACCAATCAGTTAGACCTGAAATAAACTGGCTTCTAATAACTATCTTGAAAACTTTCAATCCTTTCTTCTATCCAAAAATGACCCTACTCTTACATGAAAATACTTATTGTAGGGAAATGAGAAATTAAGCTTTGTGGTCAAAAGTAAAAATGAAAGGAAAAATAGCAATCCCATAGTTTTGGTGAAAGCAGGAAATACGGCACACACTGCACTGCCTCGTTCTCACTCTTGATCTTTTGGCCCTTCTTCTTCAGGTCTGTTCTTGGATCTATGACTTCAGGTGTTTTGTGTGTGTGTGTTTCTTCAGATTCCACATACAAATGGGATTATACGATATTTGTCTTTCCCTGACTGACTTATTTTACTTAGCACAATGCATTCAGGGTCCATCCACATTGTCACAGATGCCAAGATTCCTCCTTTTTTTATGACTTAATAATATCACATTGTTTATTATATACCACACTTTCTTTATTTATTAATTATTCAATGGACACTTAAGTTGCTTCCATATTTTGATTATTATAAATAATGCTACAGTGAACATAGGATATAACATCTTTTTGAGTTAGTGTTTTTGTTTTTTTTTTAGATGAATATACTATAAATGGTATTGCTGGATTATATGGTAGTTCTAAATTTGAAGAACCTCAATACTGTTCTCCATAGTGGTTGAACCTGTCTACACTTCCACTAACAATGCAAAAGTGTTCATTTTTCTTCATATCCCGACCAACAGGTTTTCTCTCTTGTCTTCGTGATATGAGCCATTCTAACAGGTTTAACATAATTTCTCACAGTGGTTTGTATTTATATTTCCCTGATGATTAGTGATGTTTAACACCTTTTCATGTATATGTTGGCTACCAGTATGACTTCTTTGGAAAAAGAGAAAAAATGTCTTCTCAGATCCTTTTCCCATTTAAAATTCAGATTGTTTGCATTTTTGCTGTTGTATTGTAAAAGTTCTTTATATATTTTGAAAATAAACTCCTTATCAGATCTATGATTTTCAAATATGTTCACCCATTCTGCAGGTTTCCTTTTCATTTTGTTGATGGTTTCCTTTGCTATGCAGATGCTTTTTAGTTTGATGTACTCTGGTTTAGTTTTACTTTTGTTGCCTTGGCTCTTGGGTGTCAATTCTAAAGAAATCATAACCAAGACCTGTGCTGAGGTGCTTGCCACCTATTTCTTCTAGGAGTTTTATGGTTTCACATCTTAGGTTAAGGTCTTTAATATATTTTGAGTTTTTTTTTTGTGTATCATATAAGATAGTGGCCCAGCTTAATTCTTTTACATGTGATTGTAGTTTTCCCAACACCATTTATTGAAGAGACTTTCCTTTCCCCACTGTAAATTCTTGGCTACTTGTCATAAATTAATTGACCAAATATACATGGGTTTATTTCTGGTTCCTCTATTCTGTTCCATCGATCTATATGTTTGTTTTATGCCAGTATCATACTGTTTTCCTTACCAGTACTTTCTAGTTTGAAATCAGGAAACACCATTCCTCCAGCTTTGCTATTCTTTCACAATATTGTCTCGACTATTTGGAGTCTTTTGTGATACCATACAAATTTTAAGACTCTTTGTTTTATTTCTGTGAGAAAAAAACAAACTAGGATTTTGATAGGGATTGCATTAAATGTGCATTGTTTGGGTAATATGGATATTTTAACACTTTTCGTTATTCTAATCCATGAGTGTGTAATGCTTTTGCATTTATTTGTACCTTTTTCAATTTCTTTCATCATTGCTTTATAGTTTTCATTGTAGAGATCTTTCACTTCCTTGATTAAGTTTATAACTAAGTACTTAATTTCTTTTGATGCATTTATAAATGGAATTTATTCTTATTTTCTTTTTCAGATGATACATTGTTAGTGTGCTAAAACACAACTGATTTTTGTATGTTGATTTTGTATCCTGGAACTAAACGGAATTTGTTTTTTAGTTCCTACAGTTTTGTGTGTGTATGTGTGGAATCCTTAGAGTTTTCTGTGCATATAATTATATCATGTGCACACAGAGGCAACTGTACTTCTTTTGTTTTTGATTTGGATACTTTTTGCCTTGCTTTATTCCTCTGGTGGTAATTTCAAGTACTATGTTGAGTGGAAGTGGCAAAGTCATCATCCTTGTCTTGTTCCCAGTCTTAGAAGAAAAGATTTTAGCCTTTCACCGTTGAGTGTGATGTTTGCTATGGACTTGTCATAAATGGCCTTTATTATGTTGGGGTAAGTTCCCACTATACCTATTTTGTTATGAATTTTTAATCATAAATGAATGTTGAATTTTTTCAAATACTTTTCCTTTCTTTGAGATGATTATATGATTTTTATCCTTCATTTTGTTACAGTTGTGTATCACATTGATTGATTTGTGGATATCAAACCATTCTTGCATGCCTGAAATAAATCCAACATGATCATGATATATGATCCTTTTAATATATTGTTTGATTCAGTTTTATAATATATATTATTAAGGATTTTTGAGCCTCTGTTTATCAGGGATATTGCTTGTAATTTTCTTTTCTTGTGGCATTCTTGTCTGGTTTTAGTTAGAGTAATACTGGGCTCATAAAACAAGTTTGTAATGGTCTCTCCTCTTCTATTTTTTGAAAGAGTTTGAGAAGTATTGGTATTAATTCTTCTTAAATGTTTAGTAGAATTCACCAGTGAAGCCATCTGAGTCTGCACTTTTATGTAGAGCTTTTAATATGTCAATCATACCTTAATAAAATACTTTAACAAAATAAGGACATGTTCTAAACTGACACCTCACCAAAGAAGCTAAATAAGTAGTAAATAAACATGTGAAAAGATGCTTACTATCATATGCCATTAAGAAATTGCAAGTTAAAACAACAATGCAATGATACTACATACCATTAGAATGACTGAAATCCGACACATTGATATTACATGCTGGAGAGGTCATATAGTGACAGAAACTCTCATCTATTGCTGGTGGACTTGCAAAATGGTGTAACAACTTCTGAAGTTAGTTTGTTGTTTTTTTGCAAGGCTAAATAGGCTTAACTACCCAACCTAGGAATTGAATTCCTAGCTACTTATCCAAATGGGTTGAGTGAGTATCTGCACACAACTGTTTATAACAGTTATATTCATAGTAGTAACACTGTAAATGATCAACATGTTCTTTAAAAGGCAGATGGATAAACAAATTGTGGTGAATCCATAGAATGAAATAGTATTCAAAAATAAAAGAAAATGAGGTATCAAACCACCAAGAAATATGGGAGAATCTCTAATGCACTTTAATAAGTGAAAAAAGCCAGTCAGAAAAGCCTACATACTGTATGAATTCAACTATATTGGAATTCTGGAAAAGGCAAAACCATAGTTCTGGAAGAAAATGAGGAGTGAATAGGTTTAGAAAAGGGCATGCTTAAGGCCGTGAAACTATTCTGTATGGCATGCAATAGTGGATAAATGATATTAGACATTCATCAAAACCATGGAACTATACAACACAAAGAGTAAACTCTAATGAAAATGATTATTATTTTTAGTTAATAATAATATATTAATATTGGTTCATCGATGGTGATGAATACACTACATCAATACAAAGTATTGATAATAGGGGAAACTGAGTAGGAGACAGAGGGCGTATATGATAAATTTCTTTATTATTTGTTTAGTTTTTGGTAAACCTAAAACTTCTCTAAAAACTAAAGTCTATTAATTCCTTCAAGGAATATGGAACTGTCATAATTGCTCTAGAATAATCGAGATTCATGAAATTTAAATTCTGATGTCAAAGAAGAATTGAGGAATATTTGCTAGATAGGTATCCAAAATGTTTGCTACGGTGTTACACTACCATGCAATAATTAATATGCTTAATATCAGCCACGGGTAGTCAAACAGACTGAGTTTTTTGATAATTTACTTCTTTATTTGAAAAATGTAGAACTCCTCACTCTGTAGAACTCCTCAACCTTGATGAAAAATAAACCAGTCACTCATTTATGCTTGTCATAAAAAAATCCTTTCATATTTTCTCACAAAGTTCCTATTTGAGGATATATACTGCTCATTTGGAGCTTCTGGGTAGTGAAATAATTGATTTTTGCCCTTATGTAATAAAAACACAATAGTATCATATATATTGATTGAATACTTACTAATACATTAAACTTAATTTGCAGCATAAGCATATGAGATAAGTATCATACACTTTTTACTGCCTCAGAAAATTTAAGTATATTATCTAATGTCACACAGCTAGGAAGTGGCAAGTCCAAGATTTGAATCCAGTCTTGATTTAATATGTTTTTTGTGTTCTTTGAAAACTCTATATACTCTCTCCTTCCTTTGTGAAAGATGTTTTTTGTTGCTCAGCAAGGTAACTAGAATACACTAGGTTGATCTAAGTACCAGAGTTCCCATAAAGATATCACCATGTACAAAACAGCAAAGAAGCATTAGGTTTGTACTGATAGCAATTAGGTAATCTTTTTGTTTTTTTCTTATCCATTCTTCCTTTTTTTTTCTTTTTGCTGATAGTATTCTTAAAATAAAAACTCTCTGAAAGTATAATGTGCAGGAAATAACTTATGCTCACCTATGTAGTGATGCTTTGATAAATTGCCTCTAAACATGTAGACTTGGAGAGACATATCAAATAACTTTAACAAAGCAAATAACTTTGCTAGTGCCATATCAGATTTGGGGTGGAGCAAGGATATCAAAAGCTGAGCTATTTTAGAAAGTAGCTAGAAAGCTATTAACCCACCAACAGGCAGCATGTAGTGCTGTTCAGCCCATGAAAAATCAGTTTAGGTGAGAATTGTAAATTGATGCTGTGAGGGAAGGAACAGAGCCTGGTTAGAGGCTAGATGTTGGAGTTTAAGGAAAGATTCCAGGCACACACACACACACACCCAAATAATCAGAAACTGGAACCAAGTAACTAGAAAATTACAAGAAGGTTTAAATAATAGAGTAACAACAACATACCAGAGGTATTAAGAAGTCATTCATAGAAAGCCAGTTCCCTCAAGCACATACATCTCTCTTCATTTTAAGGTTCAGAATAGTCTTGGAGTGTGACTGAATTAAGTCCACCAACAAATCTGACCAAAGCTGAGACATGAAACACCAGAGATATGGACCTGAGACCAGGTCTCCAAAGTTCAGATCTTTGTTCACTTAATTATTTCCTTTAAATATCCACTGGTTGAGATGAGATATCTAACTTAATAATTTTCTATTTTAACTTTGTTTACTCATGAATTTTAGCATCTTTAAAATATATTTTAATATTGATGTTATAAGTTCAAGGCAATTTGCAGAGTATAAAAAGTCACAAATGATGTTAAAGTATCAAAATTCTGCTTACACGCCATTAAATGATAACATTCAAAAGGAAGTTTCAGTGATTATAATAAAAATTACTTTTAAAAGTTTCTTGCTTTTTTTTCATTGTTTTGTCCACATTCCATATTAATACCATAACTTGAAGGTTCTACTAAGTAGGGAGAAATATGGCATATATGTTTCTATGATTTAAAGACAAAAGTTACTTGCAGATCTCATTAAGGAACAATAAATTCCATGGTTATCTATAGGACGTCAAGGGAGGCAGCATGTGATAGGAAAAAGAACAAGAAAATTACTCAGATCCACTTACACTTTAATTGCCTATAGGACTTTGTAGAAAATGTTTTCTTTATTTAGCCCTCAATTCTATCATTACTCATTACCTGAAAAAGAGGGACAGAAAATCTCACCATTTCAAAGCTGGTAGGAATTATAATCTGTGTAAAATACAAAAGCAAGTATGAACTTCCAGTTTCAGCCCAACAGGTAGTTTGGAAGTTGTCATCCCTCTCCTTATAGTAAGAAAAAAATGGAACAAACTACAAATTAACTTTGTTTTGACCCATCAGAGAACATACAGTGTGGGACAAAGCATGATGCTGAAATCTGAAGAGACAGGCAGATCCAGAAGCAGAGCCAAGATCTGCTTCCTTGAAGCATAAGTCACTAGAACCACAAACTGTTAAGGAACATTTAAATGGTTATTTTGACAAATTACTGAAGACTGAGACTAATTGCATGAGAGTGAGAAATTTCTGGGTGCTGCGGGCTTTAGAGGAGCCCATACTTTCAGGGCCTTTAATTCTAAGAACCCTATCAAAGTCTCATGTTTAAGATTTTAGAGAGTTTCTTCTGGCTCCTGACAGTATAAGGGGACGAGTAATCATTGCTAAATGGGCCCACAGTATCCTCCATAACAAAGACCTGCTCTCCATGGAACAATACTTCACCAGAGATTTATCCCACCTAGAAGATGGGCATTCCTTCAATTTAAGCCCTCTTCAGTCTTACTGTCTTATTTAAGGGGTGGTGGGGGGCGAAATAGCTATATCAATGGAGAAATACATGTGAAAATAGAGACAAAGATAGAACATGAGGAAATTTGTAATCTCCAGTCTAATCAATAAACACAATCCGTGTTCTAACCAGATTAACATAAATCTTCAGACTAAAGACCTATTTAACTCAGTTCCTATTATCCAATATGACATGTCCAGCTTTCAACAAAAAAAATTACAAACCATATCAAAAGAAAAGCTAAGGACACAACCAGAAGGAACAAAACAAATTTCAGAATCAAACTCAGATAAAACAAAGATATTGCAAATTTTAATATATGACATTTAAAAAACAAAAGGAACAAAAAAGCCCCCAAACATACCAATTTTTATAGTCATTAACTGAAAAGTCTGAAATTGGCAATAAGGAGTTCATGATCTGAGCCACAGTCAGCTCCCAATCTTGTTTTTGCTGACTGTATAGAATTCTCCATCTTTGGCTGCAAAGAATAATCAATCTGATTTTGGTATTGACCATTTGGTGATGTCCATGTGTGGGTCTTCTCTTGTGTTTTAGGAAGAGGGTGTTTGCTATGACCAGTGCATTCTCTTGGCACTACTAGCCTTTGCCCTGCTTCATTCTGTACTCCAAGGCCAAATTTGCTGTTACTCCAGGTGTTTCTTGACTTTCTACTTTTGCATTCCTGTCCCCATCTTTTTTGGGTGGTAGTTCTAGAAGGTCTTGTAGCTCTTCATAGAACTATTCAACTTCAGCTTCTTCAGCATTACTGGTCGGGGCATAGTCTTGGATTACTGTGATATTACATGGTTTTCCTTGGAAATGAACAGAGATCATTCTGTCATTTTTAAGATTGCATCCACGTACTGCATTTTGGCAAATAGATGGGGAAACAGTGGCTGACTTTACTTTTCTGGGCTCCAAAATAGCTGCAGATGGTTGCAGCCATGAAATTAAAAGATGTTTACACCTTGAAAGGAAAGTTATGACCAACCTAGACAGCATATTAAAAAGCAGAGACATTACTTTGTCAACACAGGTCTGTCTAGTCAAGGTTAGACTGGTTTTTCCAGTGATCATGTATGGATGTGAGAGTTGGACTGTGAAGAAAGCTGAGCACCAAAGAATTGATGCCTTTGAACTGTGGTGCTGGAGAAGACTCTTGAGAGTCCCTTGGACTGCAAGGAGATCCAACCAGTCCATCCTAAAGGAGATCAGTCCTGGGTGTTCAGTGAAAGGACTGATGTTGAAGCTGAAACTTCAATACTTTGGCCACCTGATGCGAAGAGGTGACTCATTTGAAAAGACCCTGATGCTGGGAAAGATTGAAGGCAGGAGGAGAAGGGGAAGACAGAGAATAAGATGGTTGAATGGCATCACCAACTCAATGAACATGGATTTGGGTGGACGGCCTGTCATGCTGCAGTTCATGGTGTTACAACGAGTTGGACACAACTGAGCGACTGAACTGAACTGAACTGACTGCATTTGGGACTCTTTTGTTGACTATGATGGCTACCACATTTCTTCTAAGGGATTTTTACCCACAGTAGTGGATATAATGGTCATCTGAGTTAAATTCACCCATTCCAGTCCATTTTAGTTCACTGATTCCTAAAATGTAAATGTTCACTCTGGCCATCTCCTATTTGACCATTTCCAATTTGCCTTGATTCATGGACCTAACATTCCAGGTTCCTATGCAATATTGCTCTTTACAACATTGGATTTTGCTTCTATCACCAGTCATATCCACAACTGGGTGTTGTTTTTGCTTTGGCTCTGTCTCTTCATTCTTTCTGGAGTTATTTCTCCACTGATCTCCAGTAGCATTTTGGGCACCTACTGACCTGGGGAATTCATCTTTCAGTGACCTATCTTTTTGCTTTTTCATACTGTTCATGGGGTTCTCAAGCCAAGAATATGAAGAGGTTTGCCATTCCATTTTCCAGTGGACCACATTTTGTTGGAACTCTCCACCATGACCCGTCCATCTTGGGTAGCCCTACATGGCGTGGCTCATAGTTTCATTGAATTAGACAAGACTGTGATCCGTTTGATTAGATTGGTTAGTTTTCTGTGATTGATCTCTTTACTGGCAAGTTCAGACTTAACTTGAAGAAAGTAGGGAAAACCACTAGATCATTCAGCTATGACCTAAGTCAAATCCCTGACGATTATACAGTGGAAGTGAGAAATAGATTCAAGAGATTAGATCTGATAGACAGAGTGCCTGAAGAACTATGGACAGAGGTTTGTTACATGGTACAGGAGACAGGGATCAAGACCATCCTCAAGAAAAAGAAACATAAAAAAAGTAAAATGGTTGTCAGAGGAGGCCTTACCAAAGGCTGTGAAAAGAAGAGAAGCAAAAAGCAAATGAGAAAAGGAAAGATATACGCATTTGAATGCAGAGTTCCAAAGAATAGCAAGGAGAGATAAGAAAGCCTTTCTCAGTGATCAGTGCAAAGAAATAGAGGCAAACAATAGAATGGGAAAGACTAGAGATCTCTTCAAGAAAATTAGAGATACCAAGGGAATACTTCATGCAAAGATGGGCACAAGAAAGGACAGAAATGGCATGGATCTAACAGAAGCAGAAGATACTAATAAGAGGTGGCAAGAATACACAGAAGAACTGTACAAAAAAGATCTTCATGACCTAGATAATCATGATGATATGACCACTCACCTAGAGCCAGAAATCCTGGAATACAAAGTCAAGTGGGCCTTAGGAAGCATCACTATGAACAAAGCTAGTGGAGATGATGGAATTCCAATTGAGCTATGTCAAATCCTAGCTGTGATGTTGCTGTGAAAGTGCCACACACAATATGCCAGCAAATTTGGAAGACTCAGCAGTGGCCACAGGACTGGAAAGGTCAGTTTTCATTCCAATCCTAAAGAAAAGCAATGGAAAAGAATGCTCAAACCTCTGCATAATTGCACTCATCATACATGCTAGAAAAGTAATGCTCAAAATTCTCCAAGCCAGTCTTCAACAGTACATGAATCATGAACTTTCAGATGTTGAAGCTGGTTTTAGAAAAGGTAGAGGAACCAGAGATCAAATTGCCAACATCTGTTTGATTATTGAAAAAGCAAGAGAGTTCCAGGAAAACATCTATTTCTGCTTAATTGACTATGCCAAAGTCTTTGTCTGTGTATCACAATAAACTGTGGAAAATTCTGAAAGAGATGGGAATGCCAGATCACCTGACCTGCCTCTTGGGAAATCTGTTTGCAGGTCTGGAAGCAATAGTTAGAACTGGACATGGAACAATAGACTTATTCTAAATCAGGAAAGGAGTACATCACCTGTATATTGTCACCCTGCTGATTTAACTTATATGCAGAGTATATCATGAGAAACACTGGGCTGTATAAAGCACAAGCTGGAATCAAGATTGCTGGGAGAAATATCAGTAACCTCAGATATGCAGATGACACAACCCTTATCAGAAAGCGAAGAACTAAAGAGCCTCTTGAGGAAAGTGAAAGAGGAGAGTGAAGAGGTTGGCTTAAAGCTCAATATTCAGAAAACTAAGATTGTGGCTTCTTGTCCCATCGCTTCATGGCAAATAGATTGGGAAACAGTGGAAATAGTGGCTGACTTTATTTTTTTGGGCTCCAAAAATCACTGCAGACGGTGACTGCAGTAATGAAATTAAAAGACACTTACTCCTTGGAAGAAAAGCTATGAGACAGCATATTAAAAAGCATAGACATTACTTTGCCAAAAAGGTCTGTGTAGTCAAGGCTTTGGTTTTTCCAGTAGTCATATATGGATGTGAGAGTTGGACTATAAAGAAAGCTCAGCACTGAAGCATTGATGTTTTTGAACTGGGTGCTGGAGAAGACTCTTGAGAGGCCCGAGGACTGGAAGGAGATCCAACCAGTCCATCCTAAAAGAGATCAATCCTCCGTGTTCACTGGAAAGACTGATGCTGAAGCTGAAACTCCAATACTTTGGCCACCTGATGTGAAGAACTGACTCATTGGAAAAGACCCTGATGCTGAGAAAGATTGAAGGTGGGTGGAGAAAGGTATGACAGGATGAGATGGTTGAATGGCATCACCAACTCAATGGACATGAGTTTGAGTAAACTCCAGGAGTTGGTAATAGACAGGGAGGCCTGGCGTGCTGCAGACCATAGAGTTGTAAAGAGTTGGACACAACTGAGCTACTGAACTGAACTGAAAAGTAGATAATATGCAAAAGCAAATTGATAATATAAGAAGAGAGATGGTAATTCTATGAAGAACATCAAAAAGAAATGATGGAAATAAAAATATTTGTAAGGGAATTAACAGTTAAAAGAACTGCAGTCCTCAGAACCTATTTAAGAAGAAGTCTCTAATGAAAGTTAAAGACAACAGGGGGGATCATAACCAAGTACTGGAGTCCATTTTAACCTCTGACAGGGCAACCACAGTGAGAAGTAAACAGAGCCTCCCTCCCTCCTAGACTGATGAACATAAACTTCACACTGAGGACTTGTCCATCTCAGTTCCTTTTGCCTAATGCATGACTAGATTACAATGAAAATTCACCAGGCATACTAGAAGGTAACAGCAACAAACAGAGTCTGAAGGAACTAAGCAAACAACACAGCAACACAATCACACAAGCAAAGCACAGACTCAGATATGGCAGGAATTGTGAAATTATCAAAACAGGAAATTAAAATAACTATGATTACTGTACTAAGGGCTCTAATGGAAAAAAGAGGACACCACACAAGAGGAGATTGGAGATGTAATTAGATGAATGGAAACGCTAATAAAAAATCAAAGGAAATGCTAGAACAAAAACGTTGTGATGGAAATGAAGTTTTCCTTTGATGGTATCATAAGTAGACTGAACACAGCTGAGGAAAGGATCATGAGCTTGAAGATACGTCGAGAAACTGAAAAAAAGAATGAAGAAACTGAATACTAAACAGAATATTCAAGAACCTTGGGACAATTACAAAAGGTGTAGTATACACAAAATGGGAATGCCAGAAGGAGTCAAAAAAAGACAATGGAATAACAGAAGAAATTTAAGTAGTAATGACTACTGGTTTTCCAAAATTAACTTCAGACACCAACCCACCCATCCAAGAAGCTCAGAAATCACCTAGCAAGTAAAATACTAAAAACTACATCTAGGAATATCATATCCAAACCAAGAAATCAAACAAAGAGAAAATTTTGAAAGAAACTAGAGACTAAAAACCAATAAAAATAAAAAACAAAGAAAAGCCTACCTATGAAAGAATAAAGAAAATAATTCCATTGGACTTCTTTACAAAAACTATGCAACCAACAAGAAAATAGAGTGACATTCAGTTCAGTTCAGTCGCTTAGTCGTGTCCGACTCTTTGCGACCCCATGAATCGCAGCACGCCAGGCCTCCCTGTCCATCACCAACTCCTGGAGTTCACTCAGACTCACGTCCATCGAGTCAGTGATGCCATCCAGCCATCTCATCCTCTGTCGTCCCCTTCTCCTCCTGCCCCCAATCCCTCCCAACGTTAGACTCTTTTCCAATGAGTCCACTCATAGTTACTATTAAAATTTTTTTTAAAATACCAAAATACTCTGTATTCAGTGAAATTATCCTTCAAACATAGGAGAGGAATACTTTTGCAGACAAAAGTTGAGCATGTTTGTCACAAGTAGACCTGTGTAGCACAAAATGTTAAACTAAGATCTTAGAAGAAAAGGAAAATGATATGTCAGAAGCTCAAATCTACATGAAAAAGAAGAGTATTAGAGAAGCCATAAATAAAAGTAAAATCAAATCTTGTCTTTTTAAATTTACAATTGATCTGACATTTGAATAGTTTGTTTAAATGATATTTACAACAGTGTATAAGGTGATTACAACTTATAGATGAGTAAAATGAACAACAGAAATGTAATAAAGGAAAAAAGAAAGAATTGGGAATACTTTAAGTTACCTACACTCCCCGTGAAGTGGTATAGTGTTATTTGAAAGTGGACATGGATATGTTGTAAATATGTATTTCAAATTGGCTCAGATGTTAAAGAATCTGCCTACAATGTAGGAGACCTGGGTTTGATCTCTGGGTTTGGAAGATCCCCTGGAGAAGGCATTGGCAACCGACTCTAGTATTCTTGCCTGGAGAATTCCATGGACAGAGAAGCCTGGTGGGCTACAGTCCATGGGGTCGCAAAAAGTGAAACATGAGTAAGTAATGAACACTTTCACTTCCAGAGAAACCATGGAAAATATTTAAAAGAGAAGTACAGATTATATGCTAAAAGAGGAGAGAAATGTAGTTATGCAAAATTCCCTAGTAAAATCAGAGAAAGCAGAAAAGAAGACAAAAATAAATCACAGATGGAGAAAAAGGAATCCTCTTACGCAGCTGGTAGGAATGTAAATTGGTACAGCCACTCTGGAGAACAGTATGAAGTTTCCTTAAAGAGCTAAAAGTAGAGTTACCATATGATCCTACAATCCCATTCCTGGGCATATATCATGAGAAAACTATAATTCAAAAAGACACATGCACCCCAATGTTCACTGCAGCACTATTACAATAAGCAGGACAGAAGCAAGCTAGGAGTCCATCAACAGATGGATAGATAAAGAAAATGTGATACATACAGACAGTGGAATATTACTAAACCATAATAAAACAATGAAATAATTGCATTTGCAGCAACGTGGATGAACCTAGAGATTATCATACTAAGTGGAGTAAGCCAGACAAAGAAAGAAATATATGATATCACTTATATGTGGAATCTAAAGCAAAAAGATACACCATTTCTTTTACCTTTGGCAATAAATTACAAAAGCCTACAAAATTTGTCAATCTATTGACCCAAGAATTATATTACTAAGAGTTAAACTGGAAAAGTAAAACACAAATACATAAAAACATACCTTTCAAGTTCATAGCACTATTTCTCTTAAAAATTAACATTTTTGGAACATCTACATACCCAATAGTATGGATTATTTATTTTTTTAAATATTCATAAAGATAAACGCTCTTCATCCAATAAATAACAGATGTAGATTCTCTCTGGGTGTTGTGGAAAGATTTTTATAGTATATTATTAAGTGGCAATTAATGCATTTGTTTAAACTATAGCTATTGCTTCCCTGTTATAATGGGTGATAACATTTATAAACTTTTCTTTCTCATATCTTCTATAAACCAATTTTACTTTGGTACTATAAATTTTGTGTAAAATTCTCATATATGATTTGTCACCTTGGATTAATACCTCTTGGTTCAGAAACACTATAGAAGTGATAATAAGGAGCCTACACCATGTTCCACCTTATCCCTTCCCAGATATTGGTTGGCTATATAATTTCTGTGGTGTCCAGGCATATAACACTTTTATCCTACACTCTTTTATATTTTTATTTAAAATTTTAATTCTATCTATTCATTCTAATCTTTATTTTACTCTTTGTTTTGAAGTTAAAATACAATTTATGCCCACCATCAATCCTTTCCCACTAGTTTTCAAAGTCATTTATTAGTTTTCTGAAGGTCATTCTTAAATAATTTCCTGAAGGACGAACTCAAAATAAAACATTCCCTGACTTGTGGCAAAAAAAACACAAAACAGTTTGTCTTCAGTCTAGCTACCTGAATATTGGCTTAACTGAGTAAAAGTCCTTGGTTTACACTATCTTTTCTTAAGCATTTTGTGGCTGGTAGTCGTGGTTTAGTCTCTAAGTCGTATCTGAGTCTTGTGACCCCATAGACAGTAGCCTGCCAGGCTCCTCTGTCCATAGGATTCCCCAGGCAAGAATTCTGAATGGGTTGCCATTTTCTTCTCCAGGGGACCTTCCTGACCCAAGGATCAAACCCAAGACTCCTGCATTGCAGGGGGATTCTTTACCTCTGACCCACAGGGAAGCCCATTCTGTGGCTATCTCCCCATAATTTTCTGGCACTGAATGTTGCTGGGGGGAAGTCTGAGGTCAGGTATCTTTTATCTGATATATTTTTACCTAAAAAGTGATTTAAACTCTCTACATTTGACCAGAGGTTGTTTTTTTTTTTTCAATTCCTTTATATTCATTGTTTATAATTGGTGCCTACCAGGAAATGTCATAGTGTTAAATATTGTGTTGATTTTTCCTGAGACATTATTTTAAATTTGAATATTGTCTTTTTTGTTGTTTTTTTAAAGGAAACTTTAAAAATATTATCCTTAAATACCTGTTTTGTTACATTGTTTTAATTTGCTTTTTAGTGTTATTTTTTTCTCTTTTATTGTCTAGCCTTTTAAAAATCTTTATTTCCATTTTATTTTGACCACTTCTCATATTTTACACCAGACATTTCCTACATTTCCTACAGAGTATAGTATCCTGTTTGTTGTCCTTAAATTTTGTCTTCCTTTTAAAATTAAAATTTTCACTTTTTTCCTGCTTTATCTCAATTTATATTTCTCCATATACTAAACTGATGTTTTTTTTATTACTTATAGTTCTTTTTCATGAAGCAGTTTCTTTATAAAGATACTTAAGAAAGTTAATGGTGAAATAGTTGCTTACAATTTTTATGTGCTTCATGAAAATGTTTTTCTTCAACATTCTTTTTTTAAAAAAGATTCTGCTATTGTTTATCATCTTTTTTTCTTACTCTGTATTTGTGTTAATTCTATACCAGTTTATTTGTTATTCAATTCCGTTCAGTTCAGTCACTCAGTCATGTCTGACTCTTCGTGACCCCATGGGCCACAGCACACCAGGCCTCACTGTCCATCACCAACTCCCAGAGTCCACTCAAACTCATGTCCATTGAGTCAGTGATGACATCCAACCATCTCATCCTCTACCATCCCCTTCTCCTCCTGCCTTCAATCTTTCCCAGCATCAGGGTTTTTTCAGATGAGTCAGCTCTTCACATCAGTTGGCCAAAGTATTGGAGTTTTAGCTTCAACATCAGTCCTTCCAATGAACACCCAGGACTGATCTGTTTTAAGATGCACTGTTTGGATCTCCTTGGAGTTCGAGGGACTCTCAAGAGTCTTCTCCAACACCACAGTTCAAAAGCATCAATTCTTCAGTGCTCAGCTTTCTTTGTTATTAGTTAGTTAGTTCAGTCGCTCAGTCATGTTTGACTCTTTGGGACCCCATGAATCGCAGCAGGCCAGGCCTCCCTGTCCATCACCAACTCCCGGAGTTCACTCAGACTCACGTCCATCGAGTCAGTGATGCCATCCAGCCATCTCATCCTCTGTCGTCCCCTTCTCCTCCTGCCCTCAATCCCTCCCAGCATCAGAGTCTTTTCCAATGAGTCAACTCTTCGCATGAGGTGGTCAAAGTACTGGAGTTTCAGCTTTAGCATCATTCCTTCCAAAGAAATACCAGGGCTGATCTCCTTCAGAATGGACTGGTTGGATCTCCTTGCAATCCAAGGGATTCTCAAGAGTCTTCTCCAACACCACAGTTCAAAAGCATCAATTCTTTGGATCTCAGCTTTCTTCACAGTCCAGCTTTCACATCCATACATGACCACTGGAAGAACCATAGCCTTGACTAGACGGACTTTGTTGGCAAAGTAATGTCTCTGCTTTTCAATATGGTATCTAGGTTGGTCATAACTTTTCTTCCAAGGGGTAAGCGTCTTTTAATTTCATGGCTGCAGTCACCAGCTACAGTGATTTTGGAGCCCCCCAAAATAAAGTCTGACACTGTTTCCCCATCTATTTCCCATGAAGTGATGGGACCAGATGCCATGATCTTTGTTTTCTGAATGTTGAGCTTTAAGCCAACTTTTTCACTCTCCACTTTCACTTTCATCAAAAGGCTTTTGAGTTCCTCTTCACTTTCTGCCATAAGGGTGGTGTCATCTGCATATCTGAGCTTATTGATATTTCTCCCGGCAATCTTGATTCCAGCTTGTGCTTCTTCCAGCCCAACGTTTCTCATGATGTACTCTGCATATAACTTAAATGAGCAGGGTGACAATATACAGCCTTGACATACTCCTTTTCCTCTTTGGAACCAGTCTGTTGGTCCATGTCCAGTTCTAACTGTTGCTTCCTGACGTGCATACAAATTTCTCAAGAGGCAGGTCAGGTGGTCTGGTATTCCCATCTCTTTCAGAATTTTCCACAGTTTATTGTGATCCACACAGTCAAAGGCTTTGTCATAGTCAATAAAGCAGAAATAGATGTTTTTCTGGAACTCTCTTGCTTTTTCCATGATCCAGAGGATGTTGGCAATTTGATGTCTGGTTCCTCTGCCTTTTCTAAAATCAGCTTGAATATCTGGAAGTTCATGGTTCACGTATTGCTGAAGCCTGGCTTGGAGAATATTGAGCATTACTTTACTAGCATGTGAGATGAGTGCAATTGTGCGGTAGTTTGAGCATTCTTTGGCATTGCCTTTCCTTGGGATTGGAATGAAAACGGACCTTTTCCA
Source organism: Bubalus kerabau (assembly GCF_029407905.1). Lineage (NCBI taxonomy): Eukaryota > Metazoa > Chordata > Mammalia > Artiodactyla > Bovidae > Bubalus > Bubalus kerabau. The sequence continues at coordinate 68,640,192 of NC_073633.1, forward strand.
GTCCTGTGGCCACTGCTGAGTTTTCCAAATGTGCTGGCATATTGAGTGCAGCACTTTCACAGCATCATCTTTCAGGATTTGGAATAGCTCAACTGGAATTCCATCACCTCCACTAGCTTTGTTCGTAGTGATGCTTTCTAAGGCCCACTTGACTTCACATTCCAGAATGTCTGGCTCTAGGTGAGTGATCACACCATCGTGATTATCTTGTTCATGAAGATCTTTTCTGTAAAGTTCTTCTGTGTATTCCTTCCACCTCTTCTTAATATCTTCTGCTTCTGTTAGGTCTATACCATTTCTGTCCTTTATTAAGCCCATCTTTGCATGAAATGTTCCCTTGGTATCTCTAATTTTCTTGAAGAGATCTCTAGTCTTTCCCATTTTATTGTTTGCCTCTATTTCTTTGCATTGATCGTTGAGGAAGGCTTTCATATCTCTTCTTGCTATTCTTGGGATCTCTGCATTCAGATGCTTATATCTTTCCTTTACTCCTTTGCTTTTCGCTTCTCTTCTTTTCACAGCTATTTGTAAGGCCTCCCCAGACAGCCATTTTGCTCTTTTGCATTTCTTTTCCATGGGGATGGTCTTGATCCCTGTCTCCTGTACAATGTCACGAACCTCCGTTCATCAGGCACTCTGTCTATCAGATCTAGTCCCTTAAATCTATTTCTCACTTCCACTGTATACTCATAAAGGATTTGGTTTAGGTCATACCTGAATGGTCTAGTGGTTTTCCCTACTTTCTTCAATTTCAGTCTGAATTTGGCAGTAAGGGGTTCATGATCTGAGCCACAGTCAGCTCCTGGTCTTGTTTTTGTTAACTGTATAGAGCTTCTCCATCTTTGGCTGCAAAGAATATAATCAATCTGATTTTGGTGTTGACCATCTGGTGATGTCCATGTGTAGAGTCTTCTCTTGTGTTGTTGGAAGAGGGTGTTTGCTATGACCAGTGCATTTTCTTGCCAAAACTCTATTAGTCTTTGCTCTGCTCATCACTAAATAAATCATTTATTTTTAAACAATTATATATAGAAAATATTGATGTTTAGAGGTACTTTTATAGTCTTAGGCTTCTCCTCCAAAAAGATCTTTCCTTCTTTACTATCACAAGAATAAAGAGCTTCCTTCAATTAATTTTTTTGGATTTTTTTAACATACTTATATAAACTCTCCCCCTTAGCCTATCTCAATGAAACAACGTTCCTGATAGCTTATGCTCTTAGTCCGTCTCTATCTCATTCCTGCCTCTGTTATTGCAACGAAGAGATAAAGTTCTGCAATCCAAAATGAGTCCCTGTATGTGTTCATAATATAATTTAAATTCTTTGACAACATAACAATGAAATGAGTATAAAATCAAGTATTTCTGACTGAAAGGAAATTTGTTCTGTGCTAAGCTTCCTTTCTTAGTAAATGTCAAGATATTTTGATATTATCAAATGTTTCTCATATGGAATTTGTATTTTTCAAATATCTCATTTTACTCTGAGAGGTAAATATCTCTCATTCTCTGAATTACCAAGCTATAATTACTTTGATCAGATTCTGAGCATTAAAAAGCTTTTAAATCTGTGGTGTAGCTTCTTCTTCTGTGACATTTAAACATGTTCCTCTCATTATCTTTGAGGTATAATCCACCTTGTCAGGAGAACTGATCAGATTCTTTTTATATATTTCAAATATTATTGTACTTCAAGTCATATTTAATATGAAGAGACTTTGACTTGATTTATGGTCAACTCTGCACCTTTTGACCCACTTATCAGTGTGTATAAAGTCTGCTCAGGTCACGTTTTATTTGTCTAATATTTTCAGAAGTTTTGTGATTAAAAAATAACTATTTTTATGAATCTAGATATATTTAGCAAGTTGTACTGGGCTTTTTATATAAATAAATAGAATCTCCTGACTTAAGGTCCTCAAAGTTCCAAGTGCTTTAATCCCTTCTTTTAAAGGGATATCAATATTATCAGTTAATTATTTTATTTTTTTAATTAAATGACTAATTTTATATTATTTACAATGTATAAGCACTGATTCATTCTGTGGGTGTTACAAAGTTGAGTAAGACATAGGAGTAGATTTTCAAAAGCACATAATTAAGGAGATACATATGTTAACCCAAATATGAGGCAAACTGTGATGAGAGATGGAATAAAAGAAATAATGAGGTGCTTTGCAAATATAGGGATGGAAGAAGATAGTTTTAACAGAATGGATGTATACAGATGTCTTTCATATGTAAGATGTCTAATTTAAAGGAAAGGATGTCTCATGCCTTGATAAGCAGTGAAGATGACTGCAACACAGTGGGAATGGGATTCATACTAGGGAATAGTTTGTGTTTATACCAGCTAATTTTGCTATTTAGCAAGACTGCATTGCAATACTAGCAATCCATTTGACAAAAACTGGTTCTAGTCACAATGAAAGAGCACAAAGCCATTTCCCCTGCTGGAAAACAAAACAAAGATATACTTCTGATAATGTGGACATGGTGGCTACAGCTTTATGTATGAAGGATGTAAGTTTGTTCACTAGGTTGATGGCTCCATTTGTCATACTTATTGGCAATATTGCCTTGACCTGATTACAGTCAACTATAATTACGTGGCTCACAATATCATCATGACTTCAATGGAGTTTTCTAAAATTTAAAAGACAATATTCAGTAATCAATATTATATTTTAGGAACAGTATTTAATTAAATTACCTTTGCTGAATAGAGGGTGCCTTTGTACTGTCTGATCATTTCTGAAGTCAGATTCTTCAGTTAACCCTTACACTAACTCTTAACAAAGAGGCTGAAGCTGATGATTCTTTTTTGCAAGTTTCAGGAGTTTATCACTTAATGATGCAATCTCAGGTGTACATTTTAATTTTTCTTTTATTCTACCTCACACTTAAACTCCACACTTAAGGAAATAAGGGCTTAAGAGTCCTGGTCACACCACCAAACATAGCTATAATCAGTTAATATAATCTGTCTCAAGCCAGCTAAATGAAAGTTCAAGAAAAATGGAAAAATGGGTTTTAGAAAATAGCTGACTTCAGGAAAGCTAAGGCTAAAGGAAATGCATTTATTCTGAAAACCATCTATTAATCAGGACTCTGTCTATTTGATTAAAAGCTCTTTCGGTAAAAAGCAACAGAAATCCATTTAAACTAACTTATGTATTAAAGGGAATTTATTTTAAGAGCAAGAACGTATGCCCTAGTCACACCAGGACTGATACCAGGAAATGGGAATATCTGGCGTGGAGGCAGATATTCTTCATCTGTTGTGTCTTTCTGTATCACTTCCTAATTATCTCTTGCTTTTGCTTCGGTATTCAGGCTGCTGTCTTTTAGTGTGTGATTTGATGTACACAAAATGAAAGCTGACCGCACTGCAGTGACAGTGTTGGTTATACATTTGTTTTTCTTCCAAGTTCAAGTGGTATTAGACACTGACATGTGTGACCTAATCCCAAATTTTTGGAAGATCCTAATTGGCACATTGGGAATCAAATATCTGTCTACCCCATGTGCTTTTCAATATGGCCAATTGTACAGTCTCACATAATATAAGTACAACTGCACATGTGGGAAGTTCCTGCAAAGATCTCCCCTCCTTGAGAAACTATGCTTGAATGTTCCTATCATACTGTTGCAGCAAGGACTTTTCTCAAGGAAAATGAGAATCTACATGAGATGTTAAATATCATATAGTACATAAGTGGCAAAACTAGAATCAGCCTTAGGTCTGTCTCACTCCAAAGCTCCTTTTCATTGCCAAATTCACCGATGAAAGAAAGTTACTAGAGTTTATTCTTCTAGTTTTAAGAGAAAGGTGGTTCGCAATGGTATGGGTGACAGCGACATTTCAGGAGAAATTTTACATTGTAAAGAAATTTTTTCAGAACGTCTTTGATGGTGTAGTGAAGGCTAGGCTCACACACACTACAAGACCTTGGGAATGTGCTGCCCAGAATACTGCTGAGGAGAATATAGGAGACCAGTGTCCCTCCCTGAATCCAACATGGGCCAGATTCATCCATCCTGTCCCCGGTTCATGACTGAGCACTTGAAGATAACCAGTGGTGTTCATTCCTACAGCAGGGGGCCCTCCTCTAATGGTCAGCGTTGACTTAATACCTCCTATCAGCCTGAACATCTTTAGAACTGTGCTTCAGCCTGAAACTCTTGGCACCTGGTATTCCTTCCTGGGCTCTCCTTTCACAGATATCAAACCTGTATTTCAGCCTGAGGTCTCTCCTTGCCTACACCTTTCTTCTCTTTACCCTTCAGTGGTGTTTCCTATGAAAATGATCATGCAAAACTTTTAGAATTATAAAAAGGAAATAAAAGAAAGAAGTATTAAAATTAAAGGTAGAAGCATTTGGAAAATAAGTTAAAATAGTTTTATTTCCATGTTGTTTATGGGAAATTACAGGACTTTCCGGGCTTCCCAGCTGATACCAGTGGTAAACAATCCACCTGCCAATGCAGGAGACATAAGAGACAAGAAATGCAGGTTCGATCTTTGCGTCAGGAAGATGTCCTGGAGAAGGAAATGACACCCCACCACAGTTTTCTTGCCAGGAGAATTCTATGGGCCACGGAGCCTGGTGACCTACAGTACAAGGCTTTGCAAATTGTCGGACATGACTGAGCATCTGAGTGCAGCACAACACATAGGACTTTCTACCCATTTCATTTGAATTTTTAGAATAGCATTTTTTGTTTTCCCTCCTGAGGTAAACACATATATAGCATACATAACACATATGTTAAAAGAATAATAATGTAGAACTTTAAAGCTACAAAATAAAATTAACATAATTTACTATTATTAAATTTTAATATATTCTCCAATCTTTTTGTTATGATTTTTATTTTTTCTAGTTAGGATTGAATTAAATAAACTGAATCTTTTTCATTTTACTAATCTTACGATGTCAACACTTCCAATGTCATTAAATCTATATTTTATTTTTCAATTGATAGCAGATTTATATTAAGGATCTTTTAGCAAATTTTCATTATATCCTACTTTACATTCTTAGTGACCCTTCTGGACAGTAGGGGATATGATTGTTAAAAACAGATGAAGATAAAGCTACTGGAATGGGACACAGCGATTTTTGGTGTTATGAGGAAAACACTGACCTGGCGTCGAGTGAGGGTGTGGTGAGGGAGACCTAAGGACCACTAGAAATACAAATACAGAGAGAGGAGAGGCATTGATAATCTTTGTCTTTCAGAAATGCCCTAAAGCCTTCCTCCCTAAGGAAAGAGCCCTGGTGAGCCTCTCCCAAATTGTAGCAAGTACCTTAAATATAACTGATAGCTAGATCTGCTGTCCCCCTCCAGATGGCTTTGGTCATAATTTGATCACCAGTTCCCTTAACCTTATTGAGAAAGTCTATTGGAAGTAACAAGGATGACTCTCTTTTCTTTACTGCCCATGCAATATACCTCCTAATGATTCCTCCCCCAGACATAGTCATTCTCTGGGGGAAACAAATGTCACCTCTCCAACCCCTGGTAGGATGAACTCAGAGGACAGATTTAAACTGACTACCTAAGGTGGTCCCTTCAAAAATGAGGATAAGACTCAACAATTGGAACTGATTTGGGATTCCTAGGGCCTTCAGTGGGTTTCCCTAGTGGCTCAGAGGGTAAAGCGTCTGCCTACAATGCTGGAGCCTCGGGTTCAATCCCTGGGTCGGGAAGATCCTCTGGAGAAGGAAATGGCAACCCACTCCAGCATTCTTGCCTGGAAAATCCCCTGGATGGAGGAGTGTGGTAGGCTATACAGTCCATGGGGTTGCAGAGAATCGGACATGACTGAACAACTTCACTTTCACTTTCAGGGCCTTCAACCAGTGGTGAGGTCACATTGGGAGCCCTGCCCACCTGCACATCCCAGGTTAGTTATAATTAACACTTTCTTTCCAGGGGTACGCTGTGTGTTCCTGAGAATTTGCTCCCTCTAAGGGAATCAGGCTCAGCTCTGGAAGGTCTTCAGGTCAACCTCACTGATTAAGCTTGTAATAAGTGGCAGAATTGCCCTAGACATCTTCTTTGTGGGTCAAAATGGATTCTGTACAATTCTCAATGTATCTTACTTTATCTAGATTAAGGCCCAGGCCAAGTGAAAAAGTCAAAACAGAAATTTAAGGACAAAGCCCCTTAATTTTCTAAGATGGACACTAATGGTTTATTAGATTTGTTCAGCTGGAACTCTTGGAGGTATAGCTGAGGTCAATACTGGTTTTTGTTTATTTTATGTAAATTTATGTAAGCCACTTAGGATATTACAGCTTAAAGTTTTTATTTATTTAGAATCTTGATAAGCAGCTTGGACTACATCTTTTGGCTGTTTAGGTTGTGGAATTTTACTTTCCTGCATTGGAAGATACCACTATGCCAAAGCTAGCTATTGGTTAACATGGGTCTCTGTGGTATAGATTCTAACTGGTTATTCTGTGGATGTGTCTAGATTTCTTTCTGGTACTGGTGCTCACATAGTAGGGAAATCTCTATTATCTCAGAAGATATCAGGAAGATATATTCTTGAGGTAGTGATTTCAAAATCAGGATATATTCCAATATAAAATAAAAAGTTAAAAAAATTAAATAAATGGCAGTGAGAGACAAAAAAATAAATAAGAACTCTCAAATGATATAAATCTTTAACGTGCTTCCTAGGGATGAATAAAGCTTCCAAGTTTTTCAGGCCTGGAATAAGAGGCTTTGTCAGTGGGGTTCTGCCAATATTTTGCTGAGTTTCTTTTTAAGGGGAAATTTTGGGGATCTTCAAATTTTCTTAATTGTTTTCCTTTCAGTCTCTTTATAATTTACATAAGTTTCTGGAGGTGAGAAAGGCATTATCAAGTTGCTGTCTTAACCAGAATTGTGATGTTCCCTATGAATCACATTATGTTGCTAGATGTTATATTAGATGTGAAAGAAGCAAATGGAATATATTGTCCTGTAAAGTGGTATCATATGTGTGTAAAGACCCCTGCCAGAATAATCACTCCTCCCTTAGTCTGTTAATGTATGCCATTTTGGATCTCTAGAGAGAGTTCCTGAAGTGAGACTTGTCAGAGCTGTGACCAGATTCAGTGAACCAAAAGCCACAACACATATTCTGTTTAGTGGTGGGTGTGGGAGGCGGGGTGTTGTACCTCTCCCAGGTGTTGACAGGTTTCATGAAAACTACTGAGTACCTCATCCTTGCTTGTTTCTGTAATAATCAAATTGCATCCATCATTTTTCACTCCTCATAAGACTTATTATGATTCTTGATGTGCAAATAAGGAGACAGGCTTGAAAATAAATCATTTACACAAATCATACAGTTTGGAGCTGGAAGTACTCAGATTTGATTGAGAAAATGTCTATCTTTCAAATTCAAGATATTTCTACAGGGTAATGTGATAAAATACCTAAAGAATTAATAATCAGTCTAGCCAAAGATCTCACTTTAAATGGATTTGTACCGATTTTGGCAAGCATTCTTGATACAACTAAGAAAATTACAAGTACACATGTTCAAACCCTGAGAAAGGATAGAAGCCAGATAGTAAATGAAGGAAATAGAGAGAGGGAGAAAGGTCATAATATTGAATATACAGTCATCAGTTTGAATATCTGGAAACTGAGTATCCCAGAAGGGATACTTCATAAATATTGAGTAATGATACCACTAGGAATTTTTATAGTCTGGGAAAGTTTTGAAGTCACAGTCTATTGTAAGTGACTTTTATGTCAAGTACTTAGAAAAGCTAAACAGCAGTAAATTAGACTTGTGATTAAAAGTTAACAAGGACAGAAATAGAATTTAGTAGACAGTAACAAGAACAGCAAAAAAAGCTAGAAGAATAGTAGCCTTGGATATCCAGGTAATTACTAAAATTAAATTAGTCCTATTTTATTCTACTAACTTTTTAGGTTTAGATTCTCAGAGGTTCAGCCTTTGAACTTATTTGTAGTATTCATGGAAATGTCTGCAGCTTAAGGTTTATGAGAAGTCAAAGCTATGTTATTAATTGTGAAAGACATATTTTAGTGATTTTTATTTGATTTAAAGATAGTGAAACCTAGATATATAAAATAATTAATAAGAATATTTTATAAAACACAGAAACTGATAAAACATAAAACAAAGAAAGCAGTTACATGAAACTAAAGATTTAATGATTAAGGAACATGGAAACTAGAGGATTCCTCCAGAGATATTAATAAATAAGAAATCCATAACTATATCTTCCCAAACTTTGATAACTGACTTGAATTTGACTTAAACAGAAACCAAACATAGTAACTATATTAGCTGAATACTATCTATATCTTCCCAAACTTTGAATATTGACTTGAATTTGGCTTAAACAGAGACCAGTTAGTAATTATCTTAGTTGAACACTATTTATATTGTGCTGTAAAATGATGTATCAGTTCTGATTTGAAGTTTAGACTTTTTTTAAGAGGTCAAAGAGCTAAGTGTGTTAATTACCTAATGCAATAATATGTGGATACATTTCCAATCTAATCTCATTGATTTTAAAAGATTATTTTACTTAGTCATCATAATAATCCTGTGTAATATTTATTTTCTGTTTTATTGATGAGGAAACTGTAGTTCAAATAGAACAAACATGCTGTAACTCAAAAAGTAGAAATCAAATTTGGCTCTTTTAACTCCCATTCCAATATTTTTCCATTTTACCTCAATATTTTCCAATCATTGTTTCTGGCTATTAAGAATAATATTATTAGAAACATTTGCATACATGTCTTTGAGTGAGCTTATGTTATATTTCTTAAATATATAGCTAGAAGTGGAAATTCTGAGTCATCTAATACTCTCCAAAGAGCTCCATCCATCATTACTTATTTTATGAGATCTTTTCATTCTTTGTGATGAAAACATGAATTATTCTTCACCTGTATGAGCTCCAAATATTCTTTAAACCTTTGCCTTTCAGTGGTTCTTTCAATGACTTTAGGTAATTTCTTTCTACACATGCACAACTCTATACTCAGCCAAAGACATGAGGGGACCCTCTGCAGATCTCCAGTGCTGTCTCTCTTGTGTTCCGTTCTAGTACATTTCCCCCATGAATTTGAACAACCTTGCCTGACTTCTGATCTCTTTCTTCTGTACTTAACAAGGATGCTGAGCATAGTTTGGGTTCCCCTGTCCCATACTTCCTATGGGGATCTGCATTCAGACATTAAGCTGTGGAAAATACAGGTTTCACCTTATTTATGTGTGCTTCTTCTATTAGAAATCATAGTCTTCTGCCATTTGCTTCCCAAAGTCTGAAAATTGTTGTTTCATATATTTTTACTACTGTTATAATTTTTGAGGTGAAAAGGTGAGTATAGTTTCCCGTTATCATGTTGTGATAAGAAGCAGAAATCTCTGAGTTTCATCAATTTAAAGAGTAGATTTAAAGAGTAGACTGAAGTTCAGAAAATATTTTGATCAGTCATCACTACCATATCCAAAGACAGATCTATCATCAGAACACAGGCTGTCTAGCTCAAGGTGTTTGAAAACAACTTCTGAAATATTTAAAATAAGAATGGGCATATAAACAGAAGGTGGAGTATTGATTAACATGGGCTGGGAGCAGGGGTCTGGGGTTTCCTCTTGAGGAGCTGAAAATGTCCTGGATTTAGATATTATTTATTGCTGTACCACTTTGTAAATATACTAAAAACTACTGAACTGTACACTTTAAGAGGGTAAACAATACCTACATGAATTACATCTCAATAAGGTTATTTTTAAATGGCTATTTCTAATTTTATGAGGTGTTTGCCATACTGGATTAAAAATAAGAACCAACATATTCTGTCATGGCAACCCACTCCAGTATTCTTGCCTGGAAAATCCCATGGACAGTAGAGCCTGGCAGGCTGCAGTCCATGAGGTGGCAAGAGTCAGACATGATTAGCAAATAAACAATAACAATATATTCTGTCTATAGGAAACACATATTATATACCAAAGATATAGTTAGGGTAAAAGTAAAGGGATGACAAAAAGATATACTATGCGATAGTAACCTATTATTTTTCATTTTTATAGCTATTAGTTTTCATTAATGCCTCTAATTGAAAGAAATAAAATTTCTTTGAAATGAAGATTAATTTGAAAGTCCTCTAATGCAAACTTTTTACAGATGCTCTTTCAATTGTTGTTGTTTAGTTACTAAGTTGTGTCCGACTCTTTTGTGACCCCATAGACTATAGCCCGCTAGGCTCCTCTGTCCAGGGGATTTCCTAGGCAAGAATACTAGAGTGGGTTGCCATTTCTTGCTCCAAGGGATCTTCCTGATGCAGGGATCAAACCTGCATTGCAGGCAGATTCTTTATCACTGAGCCACCAGGGAAGCCCACCCTTTTAGTACTAGGTCCTTTGCCCTCCTTTTCAAGGCCAGGAATAATGCAGTTAGAAGATGTTTTCCCATGTTCCTGCTATAAGTCAGTATGTAATAGGCATCCTTTGGTTTGTTTGGTCAAAGAATGGTGACCCTCCTCAGCGTGAGGACTTTCTGGAATCCTCATGGTCCTATGGAGCTTGTTTTCTATGTCTTACTTCCCTCTGCACCTCTTGATTCCAAACCTCCAGGGACAGGGTTTCCAGTCTGATATACTCTCCTGTAAGGCCAGCCACAGATTATCTTCACAGTCACCAAGCTGATCTTGTCCTTGGTTAAACCTTTCTCCAAAGGCAGAACTGATGAAGGTGTGTCAGCATGGCAATACCTGTGTGGCATGTAGCAGTCTCTCACCTGGATTTTAAGAGGCAGAATTCTTGGGGATGGAAATCTAAAATCAGGGTGCCAACATGGTTCAGTTCTCTTACTGGCTTACAGAGAGCCACATTTAGATGTATGCTTACAAGGCATAGGACTATTTCATCATTCTAAAAGTGAGGACTAAAGGGGAATAGTCAAGGCCATGGTTTTTCCTGTGGTCATGTATGGATGTGAGAGTTGGACTGTGAAGAAGGCTGAGCACCGAAGAATTGATGCTTTTGAACTGTGGTGTTGGAGAAGACTCTTGAGAGTCCCTTGGACTGCAAGGAGATCCAACCAGTCCATTCTGAAGGAGATCAGCCCTGGGATTTCTTTGGAAGGAATGATGCTAAAGCTGAAACTCCAGTACTTTGGCCACCTCATGCGAAGAGTTGACTCATTGGAAAAGACTCTGATGCTGGGAGGGATTGGGGGCAGGAGGAGAAGGGGATGACAGAGGATGAGATGGCTGGATGGCATCACTGACTTGATGGACGTGAGTCTTAGTGAACTCCGGGAGTTGGTGATGGACAGGGAGGTCTGGCATGCTGCAATTCATGGGGTCGCAAAGAGTTGGACACGACTAAGCAACTGAACTGAACTGAAAGGGGAATAAAGAGGTAAAATTACATGATGAACTCATAATTCTGTAGTCTTAATGCTGATGCATTGCTTACTGAGAATACAAAATATGTCTTAGCTGATTTGAATAGCACTGGAAAATTATGAACACAGTGACAGACAAGATATGTATTTGTAGATATGTATTTGGCTTGTCTTTGGGTCAGTCCTTCAGCTGACTTTTTGCACAGAAAATGTTTCATAAAATCATTTGGGAAGCATTTCATGAAAGTGTCACGTGGATTATAATTCTCCCTAAGCCTGTATCATCAGGATAAATGCATTTGAAAACAGCTGAAATACTGACTACCAGCTTTTCTCTACATTCATACTGAGTGTATTTGTGCATAAGAAATTCTTGATAGGAAACTTCAAGATAAGTTGAATAAACTGGCAAAGAAATCCTGTAAACCTGAGTAGAATGAGTCAGTTGTACTCCTTTAAGTCATATTTGCTTGAAAATATCTAGGCAAGGCAGAGGAATGTATAATGCCCATCACTCACTAAAATGTTGTTCTCGACCCATGGTTGGTAGACTCCAAGCGGAGCAAAAAGGAAAGGCTGAGTACTAAATGAGGCTGGCATTTTTAGGTTTCAGCATGTAATCATACATACTTCAGAGCCTGAACTGTTGATCAGATGTTCTAGGTCTAAGTCTTGTATGACCTTGAACTAGTGCCTAACTCTTCAAACTTCATCAGTGTAATAGGGATGATAATAAAATTACCTCATAGGGTAAGGTTATGGGAGGTTGACTGATCTAATCACATGTAATACAATACAGGGCCTGCTTCTTGGTGAATACACTTAAATATCAGATACTGTTGTTGCTGTTATTATGTTGTTATTATTATTATTCTAGATCCATAATCCCTAATTTACATTTATGATACCTGAAATCCCTTAAAATCAAAGTATTTTTCATAAAGTTGTCACAAACTCCTTTGATAGCAAAGCCTGATCTAAGATGGTGTGAGTTTTTTGGTAGATTTTTTAATTCCCTTTTGATGTGTATGTCCATTTGTTTAGCTGTAGAAATATTAAAGTTTTTGATTATGGGATGTTGACCAAAACCTCACTGGGAGTGTTCATTAATATGTATCATATCAAGAGTTTTCAGCAAGGAATGATTGACCTGTGTCTTCATGTTATTATCATCACCAAAAGTCATAAAGTAATTACCTTTTTTCTGTACACGGCAGGGAAAATTTGGAGTGGACATAGCTCTATAGGAAAACTGTGCCACCTGTAAGTGAGAAGTGAACAGCTAACACTGCATTTAATTACACTCCTTGCCTAACTTTGGTACATTCTGACTCAAATGTCTAGAAAAGGATAAAAAATGAAACAGATTTAAAATATAAAAAGAGAACTTAAAATGGCTGCTCACAATATATTGCATCCTTTGAAAAATGGGTATTACTTGCAAATATATAGGCAAATTAATATTTTTTTACCTAGTCAGCTAATGATAAAACATACTGAGAAGAAGAGTTGAATGGAAAGTCAATAGTGTGGGCTTGCAATACAAAAAGTAATCCAGAAAGTGTTCCTGATTGGGAATAACTGCCTATTTAAGTAAAATAATCCTGTCAAAAAAACCAAACCAAAACAAAACTCAAGGGTAATAAACACAGTGCTACACTGAAAGAAGACCCAGTGATCTCTTTTACCTATTTTGAAATTTTAGATAAATTTTGATAGTCTTGAACTTTATAGAAATAATTCTACATGCCCCTCAGGAGGCAGATAAAAACATCAGAAGCATTTTTTATTGTAATAACTGGGAGAAGGTGAGCTAATGGCTAGGAATGCTCTTCAGTGCTCAGGACAGCCCCCTACAACAACGTGCCAATAGTGCCAGTCAATCTAAGAAACCCTGATCTAGGCGTAGAGGTTAATATAAACATTTTCATCCAACAGAGGTGAAAATAGTTTACCAGTGGAAAAACTAACTCCAATTTAACAGTTTAGTGCCCTGTTTGACAGTAAGTTTGTGTTCAACAGCGCAGTCTTATCTTTACAATTCTTACTTTTCCTTGAATGTATTTGGAACTGATCTCTTGCTGCTTTTTTCCATTACTTAAAATCTTTGATATGTGTTCATTTTTTACTTATAATGATGGTTATTTTTTAACCTTTTGAAAATTATATTTTAATAATTAATTGGGGTACTAGCTAGAAGTGCAGAAAACTTCATAAGTGAATTTAATATATTGCTTGGCTTTCATCAATTCAGTTCAGTTCAGTTCAGTCACTCATTCATGTCCAACTCTTTATAACCCCATGGACTGCAGCACACCAGGCTTCCCTGTCCTTCACCAACTCCCAGAGCTTGCTTAAAATCATGTCCATCGAGTCAGTGATGCCATCCAACCATCTCATCCTCTGTTGTCCCCTTCTCCTCCTGCCTTCAATCTTTCCCAGCATCAGGATCTTTTTCAATGAGTCAGTTATTTGCATTAAATGGCCAAAGTATTGGCCAATGAATATTCAGGACTGATTTCCTTTAGAATGGACTGGTTGGATCTCCTTGCTGTCCAAGGGACTCTCAAGAGTCTTCTCCAATACCACAGTTCAAAAGCATCAATTCTTTGGCACTCAGCTTTCTTTGTGGTCCAACTCTCACATCCATACAAGATTATTGGAAAAACCATAGCTTTGACTAGTTGGACCTTTGTAGAAAGTAATGTCCCTGCTTTTTAATATGCTGTCTAGGTTGGTCATTGCTTTTCTTCCAAGGAGCAAGCATCTTTTAATTTTATGGCTGCAGTCACCATCTACAGTGATTTTGGAGCCCAAGAAAATATTCTCTCACTGTTTCCATTATTTCCCCATCTATTTGCAATGAAGTGATGGGACAGGATGCCATGATCTTAGTTTTCTGAATGTTGAGTTTTAAGCCAGCTTTTTCACTCTCCTCTTTCACTTTCACCAAGAAGATCTTTAGTTCCTCTTCACTTTCTGCCATAAGAGTGGTGTCATCTGCATATCTGAGGTTATTGATATTTCTCCTAGCCATCTTGATTCCAGCTTCTGTTTCATCCAGCCCAACATTTAGCATGATGTACTCTGCATATAAATTAAATAAGCAGGGTGACAGTATACAGCTTTGATGTACTCCTTTGTCTTTCATGGAAACGGTGAAATGTCAGATGTTGCCATAGTCGGTGTTACTTAAAATAGGTTGATTTTCACCAGTTATTTCTGGTGTTGCACGTATCATTGCTAATTAGATTCTGCAATTCTTTGACCCTGAACTTATCTTCCTACTCAGGTAACTGCCCTACATTTTATGCTAAAAAGATACCTTCCCCCCTCCCCCCACAATGCTTTTATTCTTAACTGTAAACTGAAGTTCAAATAGCATTGGATCTATTTCCTATATCCCGCTCTCCCTTCATCTTGATGTCCTGAGTAAAAGTCTTTTGGCAAAGATGTGAGATTTTTTCCTATAAAAGTTTCCAATCAGAATAAGATAGACAAGGATCCTGTACTCAATGAGTTTATCTTCTAAACAAATTGTTTTAACATGATGTAGCTCCGTTACATTTCAATTTTAAAAAGCGTATACCCTGGGTGGAAATACATCAAAATGCTAATGATGGTTACCTTCGGGGGGTGGAGATTATGAGTGATTGTTAATTTTTACTTTATCCTTTTTTGTATTTCTAGTTGTCTGCTATGAACATCTATTGTTTGTAAAATTAGAAAGAAAATAATAAATGCCATTAAAATTAAAAAAATAGGTTCCAGTTGTTCCATGTATGTGCCTGATAAGTCACTTCAGTCGAGTCCAACTCTTTGTGACCCCATAGACTGTAGCCTGCCAGGCTCCTCTGTCCATGGGATTCTCTAGAGAAAGAATACTGGCGCAGGTTGCCATGCCCTTCTCCAGCGGATCTTCCCAACTCAGTGATCAAACCCATTTCTCTTGTCTCTTATGTTTCCTGCATTGGCAGGTGGTAAAGGACCACCTGCTAGTTCTTTACCACTAGCATCACTTGGGAAACCCTGTCCCATATGGGCAGGTTTTAAAGTTGCCTGAGATCTTATTCTGGGTCTCCAGAGAAAGAGTGTGTAACATACAATAGGCTTTAATTAGGGCCTGATCTGCTGAGCTGACAGCTTCCACCACCTGGAAACTGCAACTCTTTTATATGACAGGTTAACAAAAGGATCAGAGAAGGCAATGGCACCCCACTCCAGCACTCTTGCCTGGAAAATCCCATGGATGGAGGAGCCTGGTGGGCCACAGTCCATGGGGTCGCTAAGAATCGGACACGACTGAGCAACTTCACTTTCACTTTTCACTTTCATGCATTAGAAGGAAATGGCAACCCACTTCAGTGTTCTTGCCTGGAGAATCCCAGGGACAGGGGAGCCTGGTGGGCTTCCGTCTATGGGGTTGCACAGAGTCAAACACAACTGAAGTGACTTAGCAGCAGCAGCAACAAAAGGAAACCACAAACATACACTTGGAGATTTGAAGTCATGGAAATAACTTGACCGTTATACCAAAATTTTTCAAGTCCTGAATCTATCCTTTATTAGGTGTTTGACATTTGGTAAAGTACAGGTGATCTCTGAATCTCTGTTTCTTACCTGTAAAGTTTCTCCAGCAGAGTTGCTGTGATAATAAATGATAAGGTGAAATGTGGATTATAACTCATAAAATTTGGTATTTCTGGTACTTGTTAGACATTGATAATTATATTTTTGTTAACTACATCTTTGATATTCACAAATAATAATAGACTTTCTGGAATGCTGCAAACATGGTTACATTACAGAATATAATTTTTGTCATGTAACATTACAATACCTGTTCCAGAGTCATATTAAATGTAAAATGTAAACATTGAATGTAGAGACTAGTTCACACTTTCACTAAGAATCTTATTTCTAAATCTTGTGACTAAAATTTGTGCCTCAGCAAAGTTATTATGCAAAATGTAATGGACTTTATAGATTTTTAGCAAATAGTTAAAAGTATTAAAGTCATATATGTAAATTACAAGTGAGTGATGCATAGTCTCCTTTGTGGTGTAGTAACACTCTTGAGAAAATCTTATGAGATAGAAAGGGAAAAGAAGAAGAAGTAAGTCTTTGGAGTGTTCAGTCAGGTATGAATATTGTGGTAGATGGGAGAAAGTGCAGGCGTGGTATATAGAACAAAGCCACCTCATCCCTCACCCCTTGAAACTGCTGAATGTTACCTTACATGGAATGTAACTAAAGAACTAGAAGTCAGAATGAGTTAATGAGAAGGGTTCAACCTGCTTTTGCTAGCTTTGAAGATTGAGGAAGAGGGCCTTGAACCCAGGAATATAGGCAGCTTCTGGAAATAGGGAAAGAGAAAGGAAACAATTCTTACAGAGAGCCTCCAGAATGAAAGCACCTCTGCTGACATTTTGATTGTAGCCCATTGAGATCCATTTTGGATTTGCTGAGCACCAGAACTACACAATAATCAGGCTGTGTTAAGACAGCAAGTCTGTGTTAAGTTCAGCAAGTACTGGAAGCTGAAACTCCAATACTTTGGCCACCTGATGTGAAGAATTGACTCATTTGAAAAGACCCTGATGCTGGGAAAGATTGAAGGAAGGAGGAGAAGGGGACGATGGAGGATGAGATGGTTGGGTGGGATCACCAACTCCATGGAAATGAGTTTGACCAAGCTCCGGGAGTTGGTGACAGACAGGGAGGCCTCATGTGCTGCAGTCCATGGGGTCACAAAGAGTTGGACACGACTGAGAGACTGAACTGAAGCCAGCAAGTTCATAACTTGTTACAGCATCAATGAGAAGCTAATACAACAGCGAATCTGGTTTGTCCATGAAATACATAAGAAGAATATAGAAGAGGTATATCTCCTTTTTTTAAAATTCCAACTTGTTATACATAAATTACAGGGAGGTCATCAAAGGAAGTGAAATCACAGACCACCCAAATGAGCAGAGATAAAAGACATGTAGGTGCACATCTCATTCATTGATGGAAGGTGAGTGTATTTTGATGAAGATGTTGGAATGGAGAATGGAATTGCAGTGGCTCATTGATCTATTCATTCATTCATTCATTCACTTGACATCAATTTAGATGACTTACTATGTTTCAAGTGCCAGTATTGAACATAGTTAATACCATCTCTTTCCTTCTGGAACAGTCTTCTCAAGAAAAAAAAATATTTAATAATTTCTGAGTGGCTCAGATGGTGAACAATCTGCCATAAATGCAGGAGACCTGGGTTTGATCCTTGGGTCAGGAAGATCCCTTGGAGAAGGGAATTGCTACCCACTCCAGTATTCTTGCCTAAAGAATTCCATGGACAGATGATCCTTGTGGGCTACTGTCCATGGGGTTGCAAAAAGTTGAACAACACTGAGGAACTAACATTTTCACTTTCAGATATACATGACACACTTCAATAATGGTGTAAAGGAAAGGAATTGTTATAGAAAGTCATGCTTACTGAGAATCTAATTTAGATTGGGAGAGTCAGGAAAAGCCTCCCTGAGAAAGTGACATTTTGCTAGACTGTAGAGGACAGCCAAGCTAAGGACTCTGCAGGATCTTACAGAGAAGGCAATAGAATATGCAAAGACTTTATGCTGGGAAAATAATTGGAGTATGGATAATATATGGAACAAGAAGAGAATGTCTAGAAATGAGCTGACTGGGTAGGCAGAGACAAGATTACACAGGAATTTGAGGCTTTTATTATAACAATTATATATTGTGATTCTTGATTACTCTGATTTCCCACATTTAAACTTTAGCTTTAAATGTCGGGATAATGGCAGAGATGGAAGGCTTGAGCTCTCATCTAGCTTAATTGCTTTAATTTCAAGTTGAAGAAAGTGAGGTGCAGGATGGTTACCTAGGTAGGTTAAAGTTGTACAAGGCAGCTCTGGGTCAAGAACCAAGTTCTCCAGACTCGAACACTGCCCTTCTTCACACATGACACTGCCAGTCACTAAGACTCCAGTGGCTTCAGAAGGGACTGCTTCCTGAAGGGATAGTCTAACAAAGGGCCCATGGGTCATTCTGTTAACCCCCTCCCCCCCGGACCAGCCTCCTTGGGATGCCCAAATGGCCAGTCCTCTGGGGACACAGAGGAATTCCAGTCTTTAGGAAAAAAGATCCCCTCTTATGGAGATAAACATCAGATTTATGTTTAAGGGAGCCCTCATAGCACATCTCACCACGAAGAAAAGATCTGAAGTTATAAAGTCTCACTTTTACTTTTTGCTCCGTTCTATACTTACCAACTTCCTCAAGGTCTTCTCAAAGTGGAAATTTTACTGCTGAGAGAAATACAAGAAGCTATTGAATTCTCTCTACTGCTAAGTCACTTCAGTCATGTCTGACTCTGTGCGATCCCATAGACGGCAGCCCACCAGGCTCCCCACTCCCTGGCATTCTCCAGGCAAGAACACTGGAGTGGGTTGCCATTTCCTTGTCCATGACAGTCAGCTGCTGCTGCTGACTATCATGGACAGTCAACTTCTCTCTAGTTGATGAATAAAAATACTTTCATTACAAAATAAGCTAATTTCTTATTTTTGTGGTAATGTATATTTCTTAAGAATTTGTAGTTCACTCATAATTTGTTGCCATTTTGTAAACTGAGAAGTTTTTCTGTGACTTGAGTGGCTTCCACAGCCCCTACCGCAGCTGAACATAGATATAAGTGATCCTACAAATACATGTTAAGGGAGTTGTTACCATGTCATTTAGTTGCATTATGTTGTTACCTTGTATTATAGAATTCTCCGATGTTATTTGTCTAAATGATAAAATGCAGGCTCTCAAAGCTGAAAGAGACTGAGAGGGAGAGAATATTTTTCTGCTAAATATCTGTTCTGAGTGGCATGAAATTTTGTTGCCTCAAAAGTAGAGTCTAAGGTAACAAACACCAAAAAAAAAAAAAAAAAAGGATTCCAAGTTTATCCCAACTCCCTTTCCCACATCACTATAATCTAGGCCTGAATAACCTTTACATAGATGCAGCAACCTAGTTTGTCTACTGTCTTTTAGACATCATTTTTTAAAGTTAATTTATTTATTTTATTTGGAGTCTAATTACTTTACAATATTGAAGTGGTTTTTGCCATACATTGATATGAATCAACCATGGTTATACATGTGTCCCCCATCGTGAACCCCCCTCCCACCTCCCTTCCCATCCCATCTCTCAGCGTTGTCCCACTGAACTGGCTTTGAGTACCCTGCTTCATGCATTGAACTTGGACTGGTGATCTATTTCACATATGGTAATATACATGTTTCAATGCTATTCTCTCAAATCATCCCACCCTCGCCTTCTCCCACAGAGTCCAGAAGTCTGTTCTTTATATCTGTGTCTCTTTTGCTGTCTCACATATAGGGTCATCATTACCATCTTTCTAAATTCCATATATATGCATTAGTATACTGTATTGGTGTTTTTCTTTCTGACTTAATTCATTCTGTATAATAGGCTCCAGTTTCATCCATCTCATTAGAACTGATTCAATACATTCTTTTTAATAGCTGAATAATAGTCCATTGTGCATATGTACCACTGCTTTCTTTTCCATTCGTCTGCCAATGGACATCTAGGTTGCTTCCATGTCCTAGCTATGGTAAACAGTGCTGTGACAAACATTGGAGTAAACGTAAACATGTCTCTTTCAATTCTGGTTTCCTCAGTGTGTATGCTCAGCAGTGGGATTGCTGGGTCATATGGCTGTTCTATTTCCAGTTTTTTAAGGAATCTCCACACTGTTCTCCATAGTGGCATACTAGTTTGCATTCCTACCAAGACTGTAGGAGGGTTCCCTTTTCTCCGCACCCTCTCCAGCATTTATTGTTTTGTAGACTTTTTGATAGCAGCTATTCTGACCGGTGTGAGATGGTATCTCATTGTGGTTTTGACTTGCATTTCTCTGATAATGAGTGATGTTTAAAATCTTTTCATGTGCTTGTTAGCCATCTGTATGTCTTCTTTGGATAAATGTCTGTTTAGTTCTTTGGCCCATTTTTTGATTGGGTCCTTTATTTTTCTGGTATTGAGCTGAATGAGCTGCTTGTATATTTTTGAGATCAATTCTTTGTCAGTTACTTTGTTTGCTATTATTTTCTCCCATTCTGAGGCTGTCTTTTCACCTTGCTTGTAGTTTCTTTCGTTGTGCAGTTTTTAAGTTTAATTAGGTTCCACTTGTTTATTGTTGCTTTTATTTCCATTACTCTGGGAGGTGAGTCATAGAGGATCCTGCTGTGATTTGTCAGAGAGTGTTTTGCCTATGTTTTCCTCTAGGAGTTTTATAGTTTCTGGTCTTAGGTTTAGATCTTTAATCCATTTTGAGTTTATTTTTGTGTATGGTGTTAGAAAGTGTTCTAGTTTCATTCTTTTACAAGTGGTTGACCAGCTTTCCCAGCACCACTTGTTAAAGAGATTGTCTTTTCTCCATTGTATATTCTTGCCTCCTTTGTCAAAGATAAGTTGTCCAGAGGTGTGTGAATTTATCTCTGTGCTTTCTATTTTGTTCCATTGATCTATATTTTGTCTTTGTGCCAGTACCATACTGTCTTGATGACTGTGGTTTTGTAGTAGAGCCTGAAGTCAGGCAGGTTGATTCCTCCAGTTCCATTCTCTTTCTCAAGATTGCTTTGGTTATTCGAGGTTTTTTGTATTTCCATATAAATTGTGAAATTATTTGTTCTAGCTCTGTGAAAAATACCGTTGGTAGCTTGATAGGGATTGCATTGAATCTATAGATTGCTTTGGGTAGAATACTCATTTTCGCTATATTGATTCTTCTGATCCGTGAACATGGTATATTTCTCCCATGTATTTGTGTCATCTTTGATTTCTTTCACCAGTGTTTTATAATTTTCTATATATAGGTCTTTTGTTTCTCTAGGTAGATTTATTCCTAAGTATTCTATTATTTTCATTGTAATGGTGAATGGGATTGGTTCCTTAATTTCTCTTTCTGTTTTCTCATTGTTAGTGTATAGGAATGCAAGGGATTTCTGTGTGTTAATTTTATATCCTGCAACTTTACTATATTCATTGATTAGCTCTAGTAATTTTATGGTGGTGTCTTTAGGGTTTTCTATGTAGACAATCATGTCATCTGCAAACAGTGAGAGTTTACTTCTTCCTTTCCAATCTGGATTCCTTTTATTTCTTTTTATTCTCTGATTGCTGTGGTTAATACTTCAAAAACTATGTTGAATAGTAGTGGTGAGAGTGGGCACCCTTTTTTAGTTCCTGACTTTAAAATCTTTCAGTTCTTCACCATTGAGGATAATGTTTTCTGTGGGTTTATCATATATGGCTTTTATTATATTGAGGTATTTTCCTTCTATGCCTGCTTTCTAGAGGGTTTTGTTTTTTTTTTTTTATCGTAAATGGATGTTGAATTTTGTCAAAGGCTTTCTCTGCATCTATTGAAATAATCATATGGTTTTTATCTTTCAATTTGTTAATGTGGTGTATCACATTGATTGATTTGTGAATATTGAAGAATCTTTGCATCCCTCGGATAAAGCCCACTTGGTCATGATGTATGCTCTTTTTAATATGTTGTTGGATTCTGTTTGCTAGATTTTTTTTTTTTAATTTTTAAGTGTTTTAATGAGAAATACATTGTACATTTAATGTAGTGTGATCATTATCATTCTTTCTGTAGTGATGCAAATTTCGGTTCTTCTTTCATCCTTTCAAGAAGAGAAAATGCATTGTGGTTCCCCCTTTTAAGTTGAGAGGGAAGTCAATGCTGTCATTCCAACACACTTGTGATGTCATTTAGAAGATTTGCTGCACAGAGCTCCTCTTTTCATTTCAAGATGCATTACTTGGTTCTCACAAGGTTCCAGTGGCTACATATATATATCCCACTCATGTATATGCGAAGACATTATGGAGTCTTGATGGCACAAAGTCAAATGTAGAAATCCTAGGGCCTATAATTTCATAAACCTTTAAGGGATCTATCAATACCATAGGGGTAATTATCATTCAGGAAAGACCATTCTTTATCCCATTCAATCCCTGGAAATCTTGCATCCCATCAGTGTGCTTCAGGACCACCACCCTTCAAGGCTTGCCAGACCCATGCCTGACCTTCAGGGGTGTCTGAAATCCTGAACTCTCCAATCCCTCACCTGACCCCCAGGCTGGAGCACTCACTCCTATGGACAGCCCTGACTCTTTGGACAGTCCATGAGTTTGACAGAAATCAAATCAGCAATTTGAAAAAGAAAGCCCACCCTGTTTGAAAAGGCAAGGGAAGCAGAGTGATGGGGAAGCAGACTTGGAAGGAAAGTCTTCTGAAACGTGGATGAGCCCTTCACATCATGCTAAAGAGACAAGCATTGTCACCAAGTGCTGAATTTTCCTACAGGGCCAATGCCTATATTTTGAGTGGGTTGGGTGGAAGAGATGGATAGGGAAACATCTCTTACAGTCATATGAACCCATTCAATGTGACTGGCAGCATTAATGAAATATAAGATTATGGCATGTTTCCATTGCTAGAATTTTGTTGGGGATTTTTGCATCTATGTTCATCAGTGATATCGGCCTGTAGTTTTCTTTTTTGGGGGCATCTTTGTCTGGTTTTGGTATTAGGGTGATGGTGGCCTCATAGAATGAGTTTGGCAGTTTACAAATTCTGCAATTTTATTTCTCTAAATTTTTGGTAGAATTCACCTGGGAAGCCATCTGGCCCTGGTCTTTTGTTTGTTGGAAGATTTTTGATTACAGTTTTGATTTCTGTGCTTGTGATGGGTCTGTTAAGATTTTCTATCCCTGGTTCGGTTTTGGAAGGTTATACTTTTCTAAGAAATTGTCCATTTCTTCCAAGTTGTCCATTTTATTGTCATATAGCTGCTGATAGTAGTCTCTTATGATCCTTTGTATTTCTGTGTTGTTTGTAGTGATTTCTCCATTTTAATTTCTAATTTTGTTGATTTGATTCTTCTCTCTTTTTTCCTTAATGAGTCTGGATAATGGTTTGTCTATTTTATTTATCTTCTCAAAGTACCAGCTTTTAGTTTTGTTGATTTTTGCTATAGTCTTCTTTGTTTCTTTTTCATTTATTTCTGCCCTAATTTTTATGATTTCTTTCCTTCTACTAACCCTGGGGTTCTTCATTTCTTCTTTTTCTAGTTACTTTAGGTATAAGGTTAGGTTATTTATTTTATTTTTCTCTTATTTCTGGAGGTAAGCTTGTATTGCTATGAGCCCTCCCCTTAGCATTGCTTTTACTAAATCACATAGGTTTTGAGTTGTCGTGTTTTCATCTTCATCTGTTTGTACGTTTATTTCAATTTCTTTTTTGATTTCTTATTTGACTTGTTTATTCAGAAGCATGTTGTTTAGCCTTTATATGTATGTATCTTTATTAGTTTTTTCCCCCCCTGTAGTTGACATCTAATCTTACCGCATTGTGATCAGAAAAGATGCTTGAAATGATTTCAATTATTTTTAGTTTACCAAGGCTAGATTTATGGCCCAGGATGTGATATATCCTGGAGAATGTTCCATGTGCACTTGAGAAAAAGGTAAAATTCATTGTTTTGGGGTGAAATGTCCTATAGACATCAATTAGTTCTAACTGGTCCATTCTACCATTTAAAGTCTGTGTTTTCTTGCTAACTTTCTGTTTGGTTGAACTATCCATAGGTGTGAGTGGGGTATTAAAGTCTCTCACTATTATTGTGTTACTGTAGAACAGCATTTCTTAAAGTATGGTTTTAAGACCACTTACCTTAAAGTCAGTCGAGCCTCACCAGAGTTCTGTGTATGAGAACCTGCATACCAAAGATTGAAGACTGATGCTCTAGAACTACTCACTTTCATACATTATCAAAAGAGCTGCTACACTGCAGCTTCCTTGGGTTTCTCCATTAGAATACAAAGTCATAGCTAATTTTTCAGTAACATTCCTATGTAGAACCATTTGACTGAGCATTTTAATTTAGTCTCTGAAAAAAGAAAGATTTCAGATGTAGAAGGTACATAAGGGTGCAGTGACATCAGTTGTAGGTCTTCCAAGTATATAACACATGTCCTCAAAACAGGGCAAGTTCACAGTCCAGGTTTCCATCTTTGAAATCTGTGGTTCTTGTTAGATGTGAAGATTGTGACTCCTGCAGGATGATATCATTTATTGGATGACACCAAGAACTGAACCAGGATGAAGTACGTCTTCAAAACTATCAAGATACCTACTTAAGTTACACTAGCTTATAATTATAGTTTAGCCACACTTCTCCAAAGACATTAAAAAAGGGGATATATTACTTATTATCCCATCCATCCAAAGTTTTGTGTAAAAAGAATAGGTTGTCTTTATATTGGCTTAGTTACTCTGAAGACCTGCTCATTACAGGCAGCAGTCTAATGTTTATAGACTCAGTCACTTAATTTAACAAATTTGAGTCTATTACTGCTATACACTGAAATATTTTGTGGTCTTTAGTACAAATTGAAATGTATTAGTGCATGTAAGTTATGAAAAATGTATTAGTATGTATGTAAAATATGTATGTAAATGTATTAGTATGTATGTAAAAATATATTAGTGAAATGTTTTGTGGTATTTAGTGCAAAATGCACAATTACACTCATCTCACATGCTAGCAAAGTAATGCTCAAAATTATCTAAGCCAAATTACAGCCATGAACTTCCAGATGTTCAAGCTAGATTTAGAAAAGGCAGAGGAACCAGTGATCAAATTGCTGACATCCATTGGATCATCAAAAAAGCAAGAGAGTTCCAGAAAAAAATCTACTTCTGTTTTATTGACTATGCCAAAGCCTTTGACTGTGTGGATCACACAAAAAAACTAGAAAATTCTTAAAGAGATGGAAATACCAGACCACCTGACCTGCCTCCTGAGGAATTTGTATGCAGGTCAAGAAGCAACAGTTAGAACTGTACATGGAACAACAGACTAGTTCCAAGTCGGGAAAGGAGTACGTCAAGGCTGTATACTGTCACCCTGATTATTTAACTTATATGCAGAGTACATCATGAGAAATGCTAGACTAGATGAAAGACAAGCTGGAATTGAGATTGCCAGGAGAAATATCAATAACCTCAGATATGCAGATGACACCATCCTTATGGCAGAAAGTGAAAAAGAACTAAAGAGCCTCTTGATGAAAGTGAAAGAGGAGAGTGGAAAAGTTGGCTTAAAGCTCAACATTCAGAAAACGAAGATCATGGCATCTGGTCCTATCACTTCATGGCAAATAGATGGGGAAACAATGGAAACAGTGAGAGACTTTATTTTTCTGGGCTCCAAAATCACTGCAGATGGTAACTGCAGCCATGAAATTAAAAGATGCTTGCTCCTTGGAAGAAAATGTATGATCAACCTAGACCATGTATTAAAAAGCAGAGACGTTACTTTGCCAACAAAGGTCCATGTAGTTAAGGCTATGGTTTTTCCAGTAGTCATGAATGGATGTGAGAGTTGAGCTGCAAAGTAAGCTGAGCATGGAAGAATTGATGCTTTTGAACTGTGTTGGAGGTGTTGGAGAAGGTGTTGGAGAAGACTCTTGAGAGTCCCTTGGACTGCAAGGAGGTCCAACCTGTCTATCTTAAAGGAAATCAGTCCTGAATATTCATTGGAAGGACTGATGCTGAAGCTGAAACTCCAATACTTTGGCCACCTGATGTGAAGAACTGACTCATTTGAAAAGACCCTGAGTGCTGGGAAAGATTGAAGGTGGGAGGAGAAGGGGACAACAGAGGATGAGATGGTTGGATGGCACCACCAACTCAGTGGACATGGGTTTGAGTAAACTCCGGGAGTTGGTGATGGACAGGGAGGCCTGGTGTGCTGGAGTCCACAGAGTTGCAAAGAGTTGGACATGACTGAGCGACTGAACTGAATTGATTGATCAACACTAAGCTTTGTGATCACAGGCGACATCTGTGTTGTTTTCCACTGAATCTCTAGCATACCACAAACACTGTGTGTCTTGCACTTAGTAGGTGCTTAAAAAGTATGTGTCAAATATATGAATGTAAGTGTCATTATACAGGGAAAACATGTAGTGACTAAACTAGTATTTTTTTTTCAAGCAATGGATGTATTGAGCAGCTAAATCATGGTCATCCCATTGCTTTTATGAGTCCCTCTGTCCTCACAGTGTAAGATATAGCTGTTTCTACACTACTGCTTATACAATGTTGCTGAAAGGCACAGGAATAGAAGCTGTCTAGCAAAAATAGATTCATTTATGTGCAATCTTGACTGGAGCTTCAAAACTGGCTGACTTAGCATTTGGGTTTTGTTTTCAGATATTTGTTTCCGTTTACCTCTTCTAAGCACAAATCAGGTGAAATGAATGTGGTGCTCTGAATCTGTGCAAAATCAGAAGTAAGCTAGCTGTTTTGCACTGAGCGGCACCGTTCTCATCATGCCTGTGTCAGCAATCCAGGCCATACTGAGCCTCCTGGGAATCTCAGAGGTCAACAGAACACACTTCTTATGGCAGGATTTACTACTGATACTCAGCCCTGGCTGGGGTCACAGTATCCTCCACAGTTTGCTACATAGTTAACACACACACAGTATTGCACCTCTACCCTCTCAGCCTGGTTCAATATACAGTATGCAACATACAGTTAATGTATAAATAGGAAAATATCATAATCGTACATTGAGTGAACAGAAAAGGGAAACAAAATTCTGGGGCACTGACTATTTGCCAAATATTGTGCGAGGTACTTAATAAACATTGCTTCCTGTGATGCTCTCATTAATCCACTTGAAAAGGAATGTGTTACCCCTATCATACAGATAATGCATGAGAGTCCTATAAAGTACCTAACAAATTCTACAAGCAGCAGGGATATGACCTAGGACTGTTCAAATCCCAGGCCAATGCTTATTTCATGATTTCTAGTTTTTCAAAATACATCCAGGAGACAGTGTCTGTGTCAGAGTGTCTGGGTCTTGGTCAGAACCAGTGAAGTAGTTTATTTTCTGAAGTTCTCTGAACCCTTTCTAAGTTCTTGAGATCCACCAGGTACACCTTTTCCAAAGAAGTATTACTGCTCTGGGTAATTAGAGATCAATATTTGCCTACCTAAATTATACACATTCTTGAAGACTGAGCTTAAATGTCCCTTTTGTATAAGGGCATCTCCTTCCTTCCTTGATGCTTCTAGAGAATATTAATTCCTTGACTTTTGTTATTTTTCTTTTTTTTTTTGTTTACTGTTCTTCATTCAATTAGACCTATTAATTTATTGTATATTTTTCTAAACATGGAGAATATAGGGAAAAGTAGAAAAATCCCTCAATCTGTGGAACAGAAAGACATGCTTAGAAATAATTGTTCATTGTGCTAAAAGTGTTACATATAAGCAGTTATAGATTACACTGGAAAGAGTGTCATACAGTTACTAATTGTCACTGAGGGTGAGATGAGGGATAGTGAGGATAAAGAGGTAGGAAAGCATCCTGGGAAGGCAGAGAATATGCAAATACTTAAAGATGTGTGAAAGAGTATGTTTTGGAGATTGCAAATAATACCACATAACTGGAGTATAATGCATGCCAAGACTTATAGGCAGAGTAAACATGTAAAAATATCCCAGAGACAGAACTTCAAGGCATCTGTAAACCAGTTGAAATTATTGGACATTTGTTTTTTCCTGAAGATGAAACAAAGATCTGAGTTGCTCTTAAATATGTTTGATGATATTTATATTTTAGAAAGACTATGTTGCAAGAAGTATCAAGAAAATTTTAAGCAAGGGAGGGCACTATTAAGGGCCAGGAGACAGTTAGTTTGGGTATTTACTATTGATTTCCAAAAAAGTTTTTAATAACCTCAGTGCCAATAGTAATCAAGAGTCAAGCAGAAATTTGAAAAATGTTTGGGTAACTGATACTAGAGATAATACTTGATGAAATAAGGGAATAGGAGAGGGAGAAGAAGAGGACTTTAAGCATTCTAATTTAGAAGGCTAAAATGTTGCTGCTGCTGCTGCTGCTGCTAAGTCACTTCAATCGTGTCCGACTCTGTGTGACCCCATAGACGGCAGCCCACCAGGCTCCCCCGTCCCTGGGATTCTCCAGGCAAGAACACTGGAGTGGGTTGCCATTTCCTTCTTCAGAGGCTAAAATAGGAAACACTTAAAGAGAAGAATATATTGTGGGGAAGATAATTTCATTTAAAAAATATGTTAAAGTTCCATTTAAATAACGTACAAAAATAAGCACAAATAATCTGTGGTCACAAAGGTCAGAATTTTATTTAATTTTGGTAAGAGTATGCTTAGTGATTTGGACAGAGCACATTGAAGGTCTCCGTGGTTCTAGTGATATATTTCTTGATTTGGGTGGTGGTTACATGGCTTGGCTCACTTTCAATTTGTATACTTGTTCATATAGTTTATTTATTTAAACATAATTTAAAAATAAGTTCAATGAATAATTTTAAGAACAGTGTAAATAAAGTTGAAAAGAGTATCAGTTAAGTGGAGGACATATTTGAAGAAATTATACTGAATACAGGATATGTTTCCCCTCGCACTTCATAGTAATCTTTCTCAGTTCTTCTGCCTTCCCCTTCACTGGCTTCTTCTCATTTCCTTACTTTTGGTACTTTCTAGGATTCTATCTGTGGCTTTGTCCCTTTCTTAATTATAAATATTCGTTAGTATCGACTCAAAAAAGCAACGTTTTTCAAAAAAGTACATTTATCTGAGGTGTATGAAGTCAGTAAAAATACAAATTAAATGGTATCTGTTTAGAATCAGACATCTCTGAAATATTTAAAGTGCCTTTTAAGAACATTTCCTATGTTTTTTGCTTTATGGTTCAAAGGACATGATTTACCCCAAATGAATTGATTTTATGTAGAATTTCTGACAGGAAAGAGGAGTCATACAAATTTTGTCTTAGCAAGGTAGGGAAAATTAAGTCTTTTAGAATATGATTAATGCAAAGTTTAAAATTTTTTTTAATTAAAAAAATAATTAAAATTAAAATTTAATCTAAAATTTAGAAGGAAGGATGCTGTTACACTATGAAACAATTTTTAAGAGCAATTTTCTAATTCTAGAGACTAAAGTTTCTTTTTATTTTGCTTTTATAATTTATTAAGTACTACCTGAAACAAATATGATTAAAATATTCATTATATTTAAAATTTTGAAATTATTATAGATTCACACATAGTTATAAGAAATAATTCAGAGAGGTTCCACACATCCTGTACATAGTTTGACCTAACAGTTACATCTTGTAAAACTGCAATATCACAACCATGATATTGACATTGATACATTCAATGTTTCCAGTCCCAAAAGATTCCTCATCTGGCCATTTTCTTAAGCCATACCCACCCACCTCTCGCCACCTCACCCAGCTCCCAACTTCTGGGAACCTCTAATATGCTCTCTCTTTCTAAAATTTAGTCATTTTAAGAATGTTATATAAGTGTAGTCATACCTTTGGAAATTGTCATTTTTCCACTCACTATAATTAACTTCCTAGAAATTTGCCCAAGATTTTGCATATGTCAATATTTCATACTTTTTTATTGCTAAGTATTATTCCTTGATATGGATGTACCATAGTTTCTTTAACAGCTCACCTATTAAAAGTCGTCTGGGTCATTTTCAGTTTGTGGCTATTATGATTAAAATCGCTGCTACTGCTGCTGCTGCTAAGTCGCTTCAGTCGTGTCCGACTCTGTACAACCGCATAGACGGCAGCCCACAAGGCTCCCCTGTCCCTGGGATTCTCACGACAAGAACAGATTAAAATTGCTATGAGCATTCATCTGTAAGTTTCTGTGTGAATATAATTTTTCATTTTTCTGGGATAAATTCCCAAGAGGGCAATCTAGGTCATATTATATTTACATGCTTTAAAAAAACTGTCAAACCGTTTTCTAGAGTGGATATGCCATTTTACATTCCCACCTTCAATGTGCAAATGACCCAGTTTCTTTACATCCACACCAGCACTTATTTTTTCCTCAAGCAGTTCTGATGGGTGTGTAGTGATAACTCATTGTGTTTTGATATGCACACGCCTAACGGCTAATGACGTTAAACATATTTTTAGCGTAGGTTGCCATCAGTTACATTTTGAAACTTTGAAAACAACCTGCTGATGGATCTTTTGGTCTGGGATGTATACAAGGAAATTATCAATAGCATTCCCCATATCAGGAGAATAAAGTTGGCTAGAGATAGAAATTTCGATGCAGTGGACCAACAGAGAGTTTGTGGTTGGATGGGTCAAGATAATTTAAAGAGAAAATCAGAATATGTATAAAGTTTGGTAAGAAAAAGAGAAATCAGAGCTGGGGCGAGCTGTCATGGAAACAGTAAAAAGGTTATGTTTTTTAAAGCTTCAAAATCCTAAAACTTCAAAATTTATGGAAATCTAGTTGGAATAGGAGTGGAAAGTAGTTTGTGAGGAAGAGTGTCTGATGCTGCGATCACAAACAAGTAAAACAAGTTTCCAGTGAGACATACTTGAGAAATACAGAAACTACAACAGTCTAGATCCAAAGTTAATGAAAGGAATTGCCCTTTCATTAAGGGGAGGTGCCTTCCTCTTTAAATCAGTCTAGATACACTTCCTGAACAGATATATATTTTTGTCATCTGAAGGTTCAGGTTTTCACACTTGGAAATAGTTCATTCATTTATAAGCATCTTTCAAAACTGGGTTCTTGCACCGAGAGACTAAGGAAAGTCTAGGGGATAAGCCCATATACCTGCTATTCTTTACTCTGCTAAGTAAGAGTGGCCAAAGGGATTCACTGGGCTAGAATAATAATGCTCCATTTACTATTTACCTAAGAGGGTGCTGTAGACTCCATAAACCCATTCCCAACACTATACACTGACCAAGGAGCCCCAGCTGCAATGAGGAGCAGCCCATGTTCCGTCAGTTAATTATGATTCACCACTGCTTCTCCTTCCTGTTTACTTTGTTAGTCCCTCAGGGGGATGGGGGGTAAATCTAGCTATTGATTAGTTTCTTGTTGAAACAGGAAGAGATAGACAAATATAAAAATGTAGGAAATGGTTAGTACTAATTTGTAAGCCTCCAGGACTGGTCTGTGATTAAGGAAAAAAAAAATAGGTGATGTTAGAAAAAGATGGATGACAATGAAAGATCTACTTATATGTGCATTTGAGTTGCTTAAATAATGCCTGAAACTGCCTCTGAACTACTTGTTGTTAGAGAAACAAATCACTATTTGCTTTAAAACACTATTAGTCTGGCATTCTATTACTAGAAAGGGAACTTTGAAAGGATTCGCATTTATTCTGACATTCTGGACCAATGACAGAGAAAACCACTAGCTTATTTTTCTCTATGTATTATTACACTCCTGGTCTCCCAAAACTTGATTTAGCTTTTAGACTACACCACGACAGAGAATCAGTGAGGGTGTTATGTCTGATCTCATGCATGGAGGGAACAAGAAAAATCCTCATGTATCATGAGTGCAAGTCTGAGAAAGATCCTTTGCCCCCCAAATTCTCCAACACCCAGATGCTACAAGTCTGAATTCATTTTTTTTTAATTTTCTCCATTTGTTGCTTTTGAAAATTTCAATGATTCTCAGATGAAACAGCAAACACACGCACATGTGGATTATGGGATAATATTTCCTCTTGGAATGAGAGAACCTCATAGTTTGAAAACTCTAGGAATTTGGGAATATTGGCAGACAGGGCAAAAAGAAAAAAATAGCCAGTAAGGCCAAGTGAGGACGTATACATTAAATTCACTTTGTTGTGCCCTTTTTTATGAACAAATTCAGCCTTGGTTGGCTCTGTTTACTAGCCCTGACTGATTGGAACCTCTGGAGCCTGAAAGTGGTGAAAGTGATCATCTGGTTAGCTCTCATCATAAAGTGACAATTTAAAAACACATTTCAATTCCATTCTTTGTCCTCTTACCTATTAAGCTATCCAGCTTTGCCTACCATGCTGCCAGAGCTTCTATGCATGGGCTACTCTCCACCCTACTCTTGACATAGGCTCTGACATGCATTTTAGCCTGTACCTCCCACCAGGATGGGCCCAGGATTTAGGGAGTTACAAACTGATAAATCTTATTGGTTATCAGTTTGGGGAAGAACTCAAGATAATCACTGTAGCCCTCTTAATATCCCAACTAATATAATGCCCATGACCAAGGCATATAAGACCAAGACATACATAATGAGCTCTATTCCCTGTATTTTGAAAGGAATTATACTTAGTTATGAAAGGTGCTTAAAGGTCAAAGATGAAGAGAATTTTTGATGTAGAGATTATTTCTTTGTCATAGTAGAACACTTGCCTCATGCAATTTCAGAGTTTATCCTAATATAGGAATGATTAAGATTACTATTAATCTGCTACTCACCTGTCTCAACATAAAATTTTTACTTTAACTAAAAATAAGGCTGTTTCTGCTCCTTATACTTCCAGTTGGGTAATGAATGTATTCCCTAGCAAATAACAAGCTTCTAAGAAATTACCCTAATCGACAAATACCTTTACTCCAAACTGCTCACAGTGAGTGGTAAAGTGAATCAGAATCAATTTCTCTGTCCTCAAGCCATAATAGAAGCAGATAACAAACATGATGCACTGAGCTTTTCTGCAGTTAATTTGGAAGAAACTGTTATACCTGGAGAAAGCCTGATGGTACTTAGTTGGTAGAAACACACAGATATGCTGTAAATGTGGGCTATTTGAGGGAAGGATGTTTTGAATGTTCTTAAGTATTAATGCCTGGAGAATCCCGTGGACTGAGGAGCCAGGCAGACTACAGTCCATGGGGTCACAAGAGTCATACATGACTTACCAACTAAACCACCACCACCATGAAACATCCTTTATCAGATCAGAGAGGTGAAAAACAGATTTGGGCAAAGCAAGGTTTCTTTGCTACTGCTGCTGCTGCTAAGTTGCTTCAGTCGTGTCTGACTCTGTGCGACCCCGTAGACGGCAGCCCACCAGGCTCCGCTGTCCCTGGGATTCTCCAGGCAAGAACACTGGAGTGGGTTGCCATTTCCTTCTCCAATGCATGAAAGTGAAAAGTGAAAGTGAAGTCGCTCAGTCGTGTCCGACTCTTTGCGACCCCATGGACTGCAGCCTACCAGGCTCCTCTGTCCATGGGATTTTCCAGGCAAGAATACTGGAGTGGGGTGCCATTGCCTTCTCCGAAAGTTTCTTTAGCACCTTTTATTTCTCTATTTTATGTTTTACATTTATGCACTTCAAGTTCTTAAAGAAAATGAAATTAGTTCATCAAAGGCTTAATTATATTCTCTTCAGTGGGCATCAATACTATTGGCAGCCCTCACAGGGATA
Source organism: Bubalus kerabau (assembly GCF_029407905.1). Lineage (NCBI taxonomy): Eukaryota > Metazoa > Chordata > Mammalia > Artiodactyla > Bovidae > Bubalus > Bubalus kerabau. The sequence goes on from NC_073633.1 coordinate 68,673,980, forward strand.
TTCTCTTGACAAATCAAGTTATTGTCTGAAGCATGAAGTGTTAGATTATGATCCAGCCAGCGTGACGCTGTGATTCATGGCTACTCTATTACTGAGGGAAAGTGAGATTTTTATTTCATAATGACTTTGAATTTCTGGTGAGACAAGTGAATCCTTTTGTTCAACTTCAGAAGTTTATCTTCGGTATCATAGAACAAAATTGTTTTACAGACTCAAACATGTGAAGACAGAGGGGTATTAAATAATGATGCAGGAGCACTTGTACTCCTGTGGCAATCCTTTGGAATTCTAAAAGGGACCTAAAGTGAAGTGAGCAATCCAAATAACAAGCAATAAATGTTGAATCTATCCATTGTAGAATTTAATGTTTTAATGGGTATGTTTTTAGCATTCTGTTTTTTATATCACTGTTACTAGCCCACAGTTGCTCGACTTTGCTGATATGAGTAGCATTCATTTTATTAGAGAAAATTCTCAGCTTAGCAGGTTTTCATAGACTTCTGGTTACATAAATGCCTATGTTTTTCCAGTATGATTTTTAAGGCTATTTAGTTACTTTACATAATGTAATTTTATAAAAGAAAATATTTGTTATAAAAATATGTTTAAATAATGGGAAAATACGAAGAACTAATTTTTGAAGATTACTTTCTTACATCCAGGAGATATATTTTTATCATTTCTGTATATTTATTTTCAGTCCTTTAATATACACAGAATTTAACAGAGTAGTCTTATAACACTACATGTTGTTTTGCAAAACTAAATTTTTTAATTTAATGATGTAGTATGAACATTTTCCCATTAGCAGTCAATCTTGTTAATGAAAATGCTATTTTGGCTGAATGTTTATGCATAGAAACTGCAGCTGGATACCGGTGCAAAGTTAAATATTTTAAAATAAAGTCAGAAATAATTTATAGATTGCTAGGTTTATTTTCATAATTGTGGTAGGAAGTATTTCATGCCCTCTCTTTGTTTCATATCACAAACACATATACTAATGCCCCTGGCCCTGATTACTGGCTTTTTTCCCCATGATTTTCTCATTGTGTAGATTGGCAGACTGAGGAGATAAAGGACAAGAGATGAGAATGGGGAGCTGTTTCTGTTTCAGAAGTGTAGAAGATTAAAAAAAAAAAAAGTATATTAATAATGAGTGCCAAGGAGCAATTCTGTGCTCGTTCTTCCCAATCCTGGTTCTCAGACTCCTCCAAATACTTCCATGGGGTCAGGGCAAGAGAATGTAGAAAGTCTGTCTCTCAGTAGGAGTGTAAAAGAAGGAGAAACTATGACTTGAAGCTTATACAGCTGTCAGCCTGTGTTCCTTTGTCCCTGCCTTCATAAGCTCCATTGTTGTGGTTTGGATTCAGCCTCTGTCACCACATAGAGATTTTTGTTAATGTTCTTCATCATAACAATACCGCCAGTTCTAATTAGGAAATGTGGACATTGAGACAGCACTCTGAAGAAGTCATCTCTTTTTTGGTTCATACCTTATATAATATACCAAAACAAAACAAAAGAGACACCGTTAAAAATAATTATAGACAAAAACACAAAACTAGAGGAAAACAAAGGAGGAAATATAGGTGACTTTTGGCGATGCAAGCAATTTCTTAGATATAACACCAAAAGTATGGCCCCCAAACGAAAATATTGACAAATAGGATATCAGCCCCCAAAAGAAAATATTAATAAAAAGGGTGTCCTCAAAACTAAAATTATTGCTTCCAAAAAATACTGTTAGGACAATGAGGAGACAGCTGCAGTATAGGAGAAATGTTTTCAAGACACATATCTGATAAAGGATTTTATTCAAAATGCTTAAATTCTCAAATCTTAATAGGAAAATGAGACACCCAGTAAATAAATAGAAAAAAGATTTGAACAGATACCTCACCAAATAAGATACATAGATAAGAAATAAGCAAATGAAAAGATGCTCAATATCATTAATGAAGAAAATGCAAATGAAAGTCATGATATGATATTGCTATACAACTATTAAAATAACTAAAATTAGAAGATAGGATTGTTTCAAATGTTGGTGAGGATGTGGGAAAACTAAAACTCTCATACAATGCTCCCGTAAAATCACTTTGAAGAAATAATTTGACAGCTTCTTATAATAGTAAATATACATCTACCATTTGATCCAGGCTAGGGATCCAGACTAGGGCTTCTCAGGTCGCTCAATGGGAAAGAATCCGCCTGCTAAAGCAGATGTGGGTTTGATCCATGATCCAGGAAAATCACCTGGAGAAGGAAATGGCCGCCCATTCCAGTATACTTGCTTGAGAAATCCCATGGATGGTGGACCCTGGCAGGCTACAGTCCATGGGGTTGCAAAAGAGTTGGACATGACTTAGCAACTAAAAACAACATGGGATTTACCCAAGAGAAAAGAAACAAAATACTCACTTAAAGATGTACATAAATGTTCATAACAGCTTTATTTGTAATAGGCAAAAACTGAAAACCAAATTTATGAATATTTAAGCAAATGGTGGTGTATTTATACCGTGGGATACTGCTCATTCATAAAAAGGAATAAGCCATTGACATACAGTGGATGAATATCAAAATAATTATGCTGAGTGAAAGAAGCCAGACAACAAAAGGAACATACTATATGATTTCATTTATGAAAAACTATAGATAAACTACTCTATAGTGACAGAAAGCTTATGAGTGAATGAAGTTATGGAAGTGGAGGTAGGCTGGAATGAGTGAAAAGAAGGGAAGAATTACAAAAATACACAAGAAAATTTTGCAGGTTGATGGCTGTGTTCACTACCTTGATTGTGCTGATGGTTTCATGGGTGTATAGCAATGTAAAAATTTATCAAATTGTATACTTGTATATGTGCAGTTTATTGTGTCAATTATACTCAATGAAACTTAAAATATGTTAGAAAAGTACACATGACTAAATGAATAAATACCACAATTTTTAAAAACACTATGTATTTTCAGACTTTGTACAGGCTTACCTTTAGAGTGACTCATATTTTAATTTAATTACTCCTTTAACACAGACTATGAAATAAATTGAAATCTATAATGCAAAGTCTACGTATGCAGATGACACCATCCTTATGGCAGAAAGTGAAGAAGACTTTAAAAGCCTCTTGATGAAAGTGAAAGAGAGTGAAAAATTGGCTTAAAGCTCCATATTCAGAAAACTAAGATCATGGCATCTGGTCCCATCACTTCATGGCAAATAGATGGGGAAACAATGGCAACAGTGAGAGACTTTATTTTAGGGGGCTCTAAAATCACAGCAGATGGTGACTGCAGCCATGAAATTAAAAGATACACCTTGGAAGGAAAGTTATGACCAAACTAGACAGCATATTAAAAATCAGAGACATTTCTTTGCCAACAAAGGTACATCTGGTCAAGGCTATGGTTTTTCCAGTAGTCATGTATAGATTTGAGAGTTGGACTATAGAGAAAGCTAAGCAGTGACGTATCGATGCTTTTGAACTGTGGTGTTGGAGAAGTCTCTGAGAGTCCCTTGGATTGCACAGAGATCCACCCAGTCCATCCTAAAGGAAATCAGTCCTGAGTATTGGAATGATGAATATTGGAAGGACTGATGTTGAAGCTGAAACTCCAGTACTTTGGCCACCTGATGCAAAGAGCTGACTCATTGGAAAAGACCCTGATGCTGGGAAAGATTGAAAGTGGGAGAAGGGGATGACAGAGGATGAGATGGTTGGATGGCATCACCGACTCAATGGACATGAGTTTAAGTAAACTCCAGGAATTGGTGATGGACAGGGAGGCCTGGCGTGCTGCAGTCCATTGGGTCACAAAGTCTCGGACACAACTGAGCAACTGAACTGAACTGAACTGATTACAAAGTCTAACTGCCAGTAAGAAATAAGTTTGTTGTTGTTGATTTGGAAAAAAAAAAAGGAAAAATAGTTCCCTCTGAGGAAAACCTCTTTGTTTGAAATAATAGGGAAGATAGCAACTCTTACAGATGAGGGTTAGTGCTATGCCCAAATTTCTATGGCTCACTAGAATATCAGGCCCAGACAGGGAGACAACCAGACAACTCTTTTATCTGCTCCCTTTTGTTGTTGCTATTATTGTTCAGTTGCCAAGTTTTGTCCATCTCTTTGTGACTCCTGTGGACATTCCTGATTCTAGCTGGTTGAGATTTCCCTGTCTACACAGGCACTCAGTATTACTGTGACCTGCCCATGTGTTGTTAATTGCTCAGTCATGTCTGATTCTTTGCAACCCCATTGACTACAGCCTACCAGGCTCCACTCTCCATGGAATTCTCCAGGCAAGAATACTGGAGTGAATAGCCATTCCCTTCTCCAGGGGATCTTCCCTATCCAGGGGTTGAACCTGGGTCTCCTGCGTTGCAGGCAGATTCTTTAATGTCTGAGCTATCAGGGAGTACCAAAAATTTTTGACCTACCTCTAGTTATTTAGGTAAGATAAAAGAAGCATCCCACTAGAAATTATTTGAAGATCCTTGCTAGAGCCTTAACAACAGTAGTTTTTTTTTTTTTTTCCAACTTCAGTGTGAATATGAAGTAATATGAACCATCTATGAATTGTATTAAACATTTAAATTACCAAGGCCTAGTCCTAGATGTTCAACTTCAGTAAGGCTGGGAAAGATTATACTTTGAGATATCTGAATTGAGTGGTTATTTTTCAATGCAGTATCTATTTTAATAGGAATTTGATTTTCAGTCATGCCATAATTAAACTGATAATTCACTTTCATAATTTTAACTTCATGATTTTTGTTACAGTTAAGAATTTTTCCTCTCTGGTTTCTTTCAGAAAAACTACTTTGGGCCAGACACTAGGCTTGGCATTGAGAGAACAAAGATCCTTGGTCTTCAGAATAGTGGAGTTTGGGAAGCCTGGTAGGGGTAAAGGGACCAAGCCGGAGATTCCAGGGTAGGGCCAGTTGTGTACTTCTCTAGTATTACAGCATTGGATTCCTCCATTGATGTGTTCTGTAAACTGTTAACTGATAGATCAACTCTCTAATTTCTAAAACTTACATTATTCTAGGTTAGATCTATTATAGATTAGTTCCATTGAGGAGCTGCAAATCAAAACTACAATGAGATACCACTTGATAACAATTATGATGACCAAAATCAAAATGAGGTAGAAAATAAAAATTCAAGTTTTTGAATCAAAAATGGTACATTTTATCAAAGATTTATGGAAAAATTTAAACTCTCATACAGGGTGGAATGAATATAAAATGGAAAAGCCACTCTGGAATGAGGTCTAGGCTATCACCAAATAGTAAACCTAGAATTATCATATGACCCATCATTCCCACTCCTCGGGGACATTTAGTCCAAGAAAATTAAAACATGTGCTTGACCAAAATTTATACATGAATTTTATAGTAATATAAATCATAGTAGCCAAAAGGCAGTAACATTTAAATGTATATTAACAGATGTATGAGTAAACAACCTTTTATCCAATCAGTAGTATGTTATTCTGATGTTAAAGAAAATATTGATTCACAGTTATCCTTTGAAAAAATTATGCTGAGCTTTTCAAAAGACCATATATTATCTAATTCTTTTCATTTGAAAGACCAGGACAAGGAACTAGAAAGATTAGTGACTTTCCAAGGCTGGAGACTAGAGGAGGATAGGAAGATTAGCAATGACATCTAATGAGTAGAGGAGTTTTGTTTAGAAGTGACAACACCCTTTGACTGTGGTGATGAACATATGTATCTACAAATATTCTAAAGGTAGGAATACTTAATGGGTGCCTTTTACAGTATGTACATTTCAATAAAGTTGGTCAAATAAAAAATAAAAGTAAAATAGATTAGTTTCAGACCTGTGGTCCAAAAGAAATATCTAGCACATAAATGTATAAATAAATAAAAATAATAGAAAATCATCTTATCTCCCTCAGTTTCCTAACAATTGTGTATGCATTTTTTATGTTGTTGTTGTTGTTCTGACTTATTCATAAATGATAGAACACCAAGATTCTCTGGTTCACTTCTCATTCACTACAATTTCTTTTCAATGATAAAATGCTTCCACCTGGCTCTAAATTGTCTGAAACATATGGATCCTTTGTATCACCAAAAAGCAGGTAAGTGAGGAATGCGTTCAACAGACTGAAGTGACTTTATGTTATGGATACCGTAGCCAGCACTGTGAGGAGACCCATTATGAAACAGAAGTGACTTCAGATGACAGATCAATTTAGGGGAGCATCATGAAGAAGGAGTGTCTCTGCTTCCTTTGTACATTAGTCAGGAGACACCAGGAAGCCTTCTGAAAGCAGTCAGATTAGAGAATGTAGGCATCTCTAAGAGATTTTCCTTGGCTTAGAATGACAGCTGCCAACCTTTACCCACCTTTCTGCTGCCCCCTACACTTAAAGGTTAGCTCATGTTGTGCTGTGTGATTAGAGTTCAGTGACAGTTACCTTTTCTTCTGGAAATGGATAGTGATGAATCAATTATGTGACTTTCATTGTCATTATGGAGGATGCACATATTGCTCTTTCCACATTTCAAGGAGGCCAGTGGCAAATGCTAAGATGCTTGCTCAGTCATGCAGTCATGTCCAACTCTTTGCCACCCCATGGAGTGTAGCCCACCAGGCTTCTCTGTCCATGGAATTTTCCAGGCAACAGTCCTGCAGTGGGTTGCCATTTCCTACTCCTGGGGATCTTCCTGACTCAGGGGTTGAACCTGCGTCTCTTGCCTTTCCTGCATTGGTAGACAGATTCTTTACCACTATGCCACCTAAATGCTAAGGTTCAGTTCAGTTCAGTCACTCAGTCATGTCTGACTCTTTGCGATCCCATGAACTGCAGCACACCAGGCCTCCCTGTCCATCACCAACTCCTGGAGTCCACCCAAACCCACGTCTATCGAGTCGGTGATGCCATCTAACCATCTCATCCTCTGTCGTCCCCTTCTCCTCCCACCCTCAATCTTTCCCAGCATCAGGGTCTTTTCAAATGAGTCAGCTCTTCACATCAGGTGGCCAAAGTATTGCAGTTTCAGCATCAATATCAGTCCTTCCAATGAACACCCAGGACTGATCTCCTTTAGGATGGACTGGGTGGATCTCCTTGCAGGCCAAGGGACTCTCAAGAGTCTTCTCCAACACCACAGTTCAAAAGCATCAATTCTTCAGCGCTCAGCTTTCTTCACAGTCCAACTCTCACATCCATACATGACCACTGGAAAAAACCATAGCCTTGACTAGATGGACCTTTGTTGGCACAGTAATGTCTCTGTTTTTTAATATGCTGTCTAGGTTGTCTAAATGCTAAGGTAGTGGTGTCCAAAAGATGCAGACTGCTTAACTGGCAGATATACCTGAAGGAATGACTTAGCCTGAAACAGATTATCTTAAATGGAATACTAAAACACTTTAAACCACATGGAGCCCAGTGATTGAGTTTCTTAACAGAAGTATAAATTGTATGATTTTCTAGATCAGCCCATAAACAAACAGAGTGATCAGAGACAAAGGGCATTCACATGACTGACAAATTACCTTCACTAACTATCCTGGTTTAATTGGGTGTACTATATTTTTTATGCCACAATTTAATTGTGTTTGGGGTTTTGGCTGGCAGCTTGTCCTTTCAAAGGCTCTGAGAGATTTTTCTTGCTGATGGAAATGAAACTGAGCTTTGGGCAAAGTAGATCACTACAGCATTTCCTGCTGCAGAATATAATCAACATGTCATATATAATTCCTGAAGCTGCATACACCAAAAGAGCCAGATATGAAAACTCATTGACACCAAGAACCAAATGATCATTTAAGTAGTCACTCCAGGAGTCATGCTGGAGAATAATAGCTGACTTCATCAGTCTAGTGACAAGGATTGCCGGCATTTTTTTCCCTCAATTACTTTTCTTCTTTCAAAACTCCGGTGAAGGATAATGATTTTGTGAAAAATGACAGGCTTTTAAATACTTTTAAATACTTATCAATGTTGAAAAACAAATGAAAATATATGAAAATAAAAGCACTTGTCAAATTTTGTTTGCTTACTAAAGAAAGGGTCTCTTCCATAATCAAAAGAGCTGAAGTTGTCCCAAGTTAGTTGTAGCTTTTTATCCACTCATGTTGGTCTGAACAGCCAGGATTAGCATTATGTTTCTCCATGTCACTATAGAACTTTGAGATACTTAATCCTTTCCATGAACTGGATGGGGTTAGTCATAAGGCTCTATCTACACTTTGGGGCTGCACATATCTGATGCTAAACAGCTGGATGAAAGTGTTAGTCGCTAGTTGTGTCTGACTCTTTTAGACCCCATGGACTGTAGCATGCCAGGCTCCTCTGAGCATGGGATTCTCCAAGCAAGAATACTGGAGTGGGTTGCCTTTCTCTTCTCCAGGGGGTCTTCCCAACCCAGTAATTGAACCTAGGTCTCCTGAAGTGCAAGTAGATTTTTACCGTCTGAGCCAAATGGCTGAATGGACACTTTCAAGCATTTTCCTGATTTTCTAATAGACATGAAACATCTGATAAATCTTCACAATCTTTTTGACTGTAGAAAGATTGCAAAATGGTGGCCTGAAGATAGATTCTGTTCAACTATGACATGGTTTAAAATGTTTTGATTTGGATATAAATGCTTTTAAATGGAGAAAGCTTTCAAATTCTTGGTTCCTACAGTTCTTACCAACTTCTTGGTTCCACAGTCCTTGGGAACCCACATCCTGACCCATTGATGCTTTGGTCCTGGCCCATCTAGGCATTTGAGCTTGTGACTTTGATTTAGATTTGTGATTTTTCTCTAAAGTGAAATTACTAAAAACACAGGTTTCTTGAGTTTTGAAAAAAGCAGAAGTACATGTTTCCAAGAAGTAAAAGGTTTTATACTCTATTTTTCTCATAAAATTTTATTTTTGCAGTTGTAATATAAGTGTTAAAACCTTGTATGCTTTAAATTCTTCTCTATGAAGACATGGAATCTCTTTATGAAAAAAGTTTGACATATCTTTATTATCCCAGGAAACTCTTGCCTTGGAAGATGAAAGCTACAAGTAATTTGTTGTTCTTCCAAGGAATTTTTTGAAAAAATCAATTATTTAATAGAAAGTTTTGAAAGATAGTTTATACCCTAATTCTTGAAACTCCTTGACTCAAAACTGTATTCTTTTCCTATCTATAAATCCTAAATTACTGTTTTATCATTTCTACTCAATATAAACCACATCCCTGGATTAGAAGATTTTAAACCAGACTTCAAAAAGCCAAGTTTTTACTCTTTACCTCTGGTACACACTTCTAAGACTGTCAAGGTCATGCCTTCCCTGCATTGGTAAGCAATAAACCCAACTTTGTCTTCTCAGTAGGTTGTTTTAGTGATGTTTGTAGAAACCATCATTTGACAATACCCCACAATACTGTCATCTTTCTTTTTTGTTTTCTGGTAGGTTAGGAAAATTAAGTAATACTAAAGAAAAATATAAATATAGTAAAAGCAGGAACCTAAGAAAGAAAAGTAGGTGCCATGGGATGCCACAGTTGGGAGTGAAAAGAGAAGTAATATCATTTCCCTTAATCAACTCTTCTCTTGATAGTCTCATTTACTTCCATGTGTCTTCATAGTACTTGGTTTTTGGACTTGTCACTCTTACATGCAAAGAAATCAGAAAAAAAAAAAGTCATATGATGGCTCAGATGTGAACTGATAAGAATTCGAGATTTAGTCATAAATACAAAAACAGAAAAGTAATGGAGATAGCAATGGTGCTCAAAATTTTTAAAAGTTAGTATACTTGTTAGTGAAGTATTTCATTCATGGAAGAAATAAAACATTTAAAGATGACCAAGACTTTAGATATTAAAAATCTGGATAATGGTGATGCCAAAATCAGAATGGGGAAAGAGTGGAATGTTATAATTATTTTATGCACAGATTAAAACTTGTATTTGACTCATTTTTAGACTTTGATTGGGGCTTCCCTGGTGGCTCAGTGGTAAAGTATCTGCCTGCAGTGCAGGAGACCCAGGTTCGATCCCTGAGTTGAGAAGATCTGCTGGAAGTGAATGGCAACCCGCTCCAGTATTCTTTCCTAGAGATTTCCATGGACAAAGGAGCCTAGTGGGCTACAGTCCATGGGGTCGCAAAGAGTAGGACATGACTGAGCGACTAACACCTCACCTCACCAGACTTTGATTAGATAGAGAAATGAAGACAACTTTTTAAAAATAAACTGAAGATGATAAGCCTAGAGACATGTGAGATGTGAAGTGTCAAAGTAGGAAATGAATATTTGGAAGTCCTGTGAATTAACTGAGCTCTTTATGGGTACAGAAAGGGATGAATAGAATTTTCCCAGGGAACCTTAAAGAGAAAGGGAAAATATAGGAGAAAAAAAGAAAGAAAAGGGAAGAAAAGAATGTTCATAAGAATGGACAAAAGGGGAAAGGAGGAAGGAAGGAAAGGAAGAGGGAAGGGTGGGGAGAGAAGGGAGAAGGAAGGAAGGGAAAAAGAGAAGAAGGGAAAGAGGGAAAAAGGGAATAGAGATAAGAAAAACAAAGGAAAGAGCAAGGTATTCCAATGAAGAGAAGAAAGCTAAGTGAATCAAAGATGAAAAATACCAAAATTAAAAATTAGTTTTTAGAAGGAATGAGGTTGTGAAATATATGTTAAAAATGCATAAGGGTAGAACTTAACAAAAAAATATAAACATTAATATTGTTTAGAAAAAGAATATTAGCTAACATTAGGGGGATTTGAAAGACAGGTGAAAATAAAAGCCAGGTTGATAATTTAAGATTTTATATGGAAATATTGATAGTAAAAGAGTGGTATTTGAAAAGTCAAATTTTCAGTGGTTCTGTTATATTTCATTTATTTATTTTTAGTTTTATTGTCATATAGTTGATTTACCATGTCATGTTAGTTTTAGGTGTATAGCAAAGTGAATCAGTTATACATATACATATGTCCACTCTTTTTTTTTAGATTTTTCCCATATAGGTCACTACAGAGTAATGGGTAGAGTTCCCTGAGCTGTACAGTAAGTTCGTATTCATTATCTACCTCATATATAGTAATATGATATGTCAATCCCAGTCTCTCAATTTATCATTCCCCCCTTTATCCCCCAGTAACTGTAAGTTTGTTTTCTGCATCTGTAACTCTATTTATGTGTTGTAAATAAGTTCATTTGTAACCTTTTCTTAGATTCCACATACAAGCAATATCATATGATATTTGTTTTTTGTGTGTGTCTGACTTCACTCAGTTTGACTATCTCTAATGGCACAGAGAAGGCAATGGCACCCCACTCCAGTACTCTTGCCTGGAAAATCCCATGGATGGAGGAGCCTGGTAGGCTGCAGTCCATGGGGTCACTAATAGTCAGACACAACTGAGTGACTTCACTTTCACTTTTCACTTTCATGCATTGGAGAAGGAAATGGCAACCCACTCCTGTGTTCTTGCCTGGAGAATCCCAGGGATGGGGGAGCCTGGTGGGCTACCGTCTATGGGGTTGCACAGAGTCGGACACAACTGAAGCGACTTAGCAGCAGCAGTAGCAGCAGGTCCATTCATGTTGCTGCAAGTGGCATTATTTTTTTTTTTTGGTTGAATAATATTCAATTACATATATGTACCACATCTTCTTTATCCATTCCTCTACTGATGGACATTTATATTTCTTCCATGTCCTGTGTGTTGTAAGTAGTGCTTCAATGAACATTAGGGTGTATATAGCTTTTTGAGGTATTGTTTTCTCTGGGTATGCCTGGAGTGGAATTGCTGGGTCATGTGGTTCATTGACTATGCCAAAGCCTTTGACTTTGTGGACCACAGTAAACTGTGGAAAATTCTGAAAGAGATGGGAAGACCAGACCACCTGACTTGCTTCTTGAGAAACCTGTATGCAGATCAGGAAGCAACAGTTAGAACTGGACATGAAACAACAGACTGGTTCCAAATAGGAAAAGGAGTACATCAAGGCTGTATATTGTTACCCTGCTTATTTAACGTATATGCAGAGTACAATATGAGAAACGCTGGGCCTGAGGAAGAAAAGCTGGAATCAAGATTGCCGGGAGAAATATCAATAACCTCAGATATGCAGATGACACCACCCTTATGGCAGAAAGCGAAGAAGGACTAAAGAGCCTCTTGATGAAAGTGAAAGAGGAGAGTGAAAAAGTTGGCTTAAAACTCAACATTCAGAAAACTGAGATATGGCATCCGGTCCCATCACTTCATGGCAAATAGATGGGGAAACAGTGGAAACAGTGGCTGACTATTTTTGGGGGCTCCAAAATCACTGCAGATGGTGATTTCAGACATGAAATTAAAAGACACTTACTCCTTGGAAGGAAAGTTATGACCAACCTAGATGACATATTAAAAAGCAGAGACATTACTTTGCCAACAAAGGTCCGTCTGGTCAAGGCTATGGGTTTTCTAGTAGTCATGTATGGATGTGAGAGTTGGACTATAAAGAAAGCTGAGCACAGAAGAATTGATGCTTTTGAACTGTGGTGTTGGAGAAGACTCTTGAGAGTCCCTTGGACTGCCAGAAGATCCAACCAGTCCATACTAAAGGAGATCCGTCCTGGGTGTTCATTGGAAGGACTGATGCTAAAGCTGAAACTCCAATACTTTGGCCACCTGATGCGAAGAGCTGACTCATTGGAAAAGACCCTGATGCTGGGAAAGATTGAGGGCGGGAGGAGAAGGGGACGACAGAAGATGAGATGGTTGGTTGGCATCACCGATCAATGGACATGAGTTTGGGTAAACTCCGGAAGTTGGTTATGGACATGGAGGCCTAGCATGCTATGGTTCATGGGGTCACAAAGAGTCAGACATGACTGAGTGGCTGAACTGAACTGAATTGATGGTAGATCAGGGTTTCCCTAATACCTCAGTTGTTAAAGTTCTTGCATGCAGGAAACCCCTGTTCAATTCTTGGGTTGGGAAGATCCCCTTGAGGAGGGCATGGCAACCCACTCCAGTGTTATTGCCCGGAGAATCCCAATGGACAGAGGGGCCTGTTGGTTACAGTCTATGGAATTGCAAAGAGTCAGACATGACTGAGTGACTAAGCATAGTACAGCACAGCACAGCATTATAGTTCAAGTTTTTGGTTTTTAAAGAATCTCCATACTGTTCTCCATCATGGCTGTACCAATTTACATTCCCACCAACAGTGTAGGAGGGTTCCCTTTTCTCCATACCCTCTCCAGCATGATGACCATTCTGATGGTCTGAGGTGATACCTCATTGTAGTTTGGATTTGCATTTCTCTAATAATTAGAGATGTTGAGCATCTTTTCATGTACTTTTTAGCCATCTGTATGTCTATTTTGAATTTTAAAGCAAAAACAGAAAGAAATTAACTGATTTATTATGCACACACTGCTATATTTAAAATAAAATGCCTTATTCCATGAAAAAAAGCAAATAATAAAATAAAAAATAATACAATTAAAGAAGCATGGGAGTTTAAACTCTCTAAAATTAGGTTGTACATCTCAACAATTAACTAATTATTTAATGGAACCATGACCTATTCTGGAGTATGTGGGCTGGCAGGGCAGAGGAGAAAGGAGTTAAATAAAAACACGATTTAAATGTTTTGTCCTATTTTTTTCTCATTATTCCTGATTATCTCATTCTCTCAATTTCCAGAGACATTACTGGTTGCTTGAGGTTGTCATCATAGTTTTGTTTTTATTTTGTTTCCTCTTTGCCATCATCTATTCTTCAGCTCCTGCTTCTCATCCTTCCATGGGTCATATATCCCCATTTCATTATAGACAGAATCCTTTTTTAATGAACTTCCATAAAATTTTGCCACCTAGCTCTTTCTTCCTTGAAGCACCTACATGAAACACTATAATGAGATTCTTCCTAGGGAAAACTTTCCCCTTTTAGTGGACTTTGCCTATTGCCTGAAGTTTCTGAGTGGTTAATGATATTTTCTTCGGATGTCTTGAGAATCCATCTCTCACAGTTTTCTCTGAAAATCTTGGCAAAAGCAGACCATTTCCTAAGGATAATAAGAGCAAAGCCACCAGTGGGTTGTAATTCATTAAAGAAAAAAAAAAGTATGCATCCCCAGATTTTATATCATTTCTCAGAGAGAATTCACTTCTACTTATAGCATTTTCATTCTGAGCACAGCCAAGAATGCATTCCTTTAGTTAAGCAAAGGATTGCTTTATTTTACTTTATTTAAGTGAAAATTAAATGCTCAAGATACAGAGTAAAATTATTTAAGGTAGAGCAAAAGGTATTTTATTTTTGCAAATGCATTAATTGGTTATATAGTATGTTCTGCTTATCGATTAGTGCATCTTCATGGGTTTTGCTTTCTTTCCTTAAGGTGTGAACTGTCTCTCTATTTTGTAGGCAGCATTTCTTGAAGTGTGGGGTGTGAACTATCTCCATTAAATTCACTTGCAATTATGATCAGAACAAATAACCTGGGAATCTGCCTTTTCAATACGTAACTTCAGGTAGTGATTAAGCATTGAAATTTAAGGAATTCGCTAGAAAAGCAATAGTACATAAATAATACCAGTATTTGACACAGAATCTACATTTCAGTGAAATTAAAATCCTAATTTGGAGTTTGCAGATTCCTTTTATCAGACTTTGATAAAAAGCCAATTTCTGAGGAGTCATGTTTGTGGCATGGATGACTGTGAGCAGGCAACAACTGACATCAGTGAGGAGGGTGAGGCCTTGACAGTTCCTGTCTGGAGATACCCTCCTCAGCACTTCCTAGAGTCCCATTGCTAGGCTTCTAGTTTCTCCTGTCCAAAAATTAAGCACAAGTATTCCAAGGTACATGGCTGCTTTTTTTTTTTTTTTTTTCCAATTTGAAAAGAATCTGCCCCAATCCTTGAATCCTTCTTACATGTAAAGCCTGGAGATGAGACTTTATTGTAAGGGAAAAAAGAAGAACTAAAGAGCCTCTTGATGAAAGTGAAAAAGGAGAGTGAAAGAGTTGGCTTAAAACTCAACATTCAGAAAACTGAGACATGGCATCTAGTCCCATCACTTCATGGCAAATAGATGGGAAAACAGTGGAAACAGTGAGAGGCTTTATTTTCTTGGGCTCCAAAATCACTGCAGATGGTGACTGCAGCCATGAAATTAAAAGACACTCCTTGGAAGGAAAGTTATGATCAACCTAGACAGCATATTCAAAAGCAGAGACATCACTTTGCCAACAAAAGTCTGTCTAGTCAAAGCTATGGTTTTTCCAGTGGTCATGTACGGATGTGAGATTTGGACTATAAAGAAAGCTGAGCACCAAAGAATTGATACTTTTGAACTGCCGTGTTGGAGAAGACTCTTGAGAGTCCCTTGGCCTGCAAGGAGATCCAACCAGTCCATCCTAAAGGAAATCAGTCCTGAATATTCATTGGAAGGACTGATGTTGAAGCTGAAACTCCAATAGTTTGGCCACATGATGTGGAGAACCTACTCATTTGAAAAGACCCTAATTCTGGGAAAGATTGAAGGCAGAAGGAGAAGGGGCCGACAGAGGATGAGATGGTTGGATGGCATCACTGACTCGATGGACATGAGTTTGGGTAAACTCTGGGAGTTGGTGATGGACAGGGAATCCTGCTGTGCTGCAGTCCATGGGGTCACAAAGAGTTGGACATGACTGAGTGACTGAACTGAACTGAACTGAACTGAATTAGAAGGAGAGAAGGAAATGAGATATCAGTACGCATTCAAAGGCAGAGACTGAAGTTCAGAAGGTGAATGGAAGGAATTTGAGAGATTATAGCTGTTACTGGAAAAGAAAAAGACTTAAGTTGTTTATGAAAGTTCATGGTGAGAACAACATAGGAAATTTAGCTAGGTTTAATGCATAAGGAGAAAAAGAAATATGATTTTTGGTTATGAAACCTCAGAATTAAAGAAATGCTAGCTGGGTAATATCATTAATAGAGTGCTTACTCTTTCAGGTATTGTATGAAGGACTCCATTTGTTGCTGTTGTTCAGTCACCAAGTCATGTCTGATCTTGGTGACCCCATGAACTGCAGCATGCCAGGCTTATCTGTCCTCCTCTATCTCCTGGAGTTTGCTGAAGTTCATCTCCATTGAGTCGGTGATGCTATCCAACCGTCTCATCCTCTGCCACCCTTTTCTCCTTTTGCCTTCAATTTTTCCCAGCATCAGGGTCTTTTCCAGTGTATTGGCTCTTTGCATCAGGTGGCCAAGTTATTGGACCCTCAGCTCCAGCATCAATCCTTCCAATGAATATTCAGGGTTGATTCACTTTTAGGATTGACTGGTTTGATCTCCTTGCAGTCCAATGGACACTCAAGAATCTTCTCCAGCACCACAATTCAAAAGCATCAATTTTTCAGTGTTTAGTCTTTTTTATGGTTCAATTCTCACATACATTCATGACTGCTAGAAAAATCATGCTGCTGCTACTACTGCTAAGTCACTTCAGTCGTGTCTGACTCTGTGTGACCCCATAGACAGCAGCCCACCAGGCTCCCCCGTCCCTGGGATTCTCCAGGCAAGAACACTGGAGTGGGTTGCCATTTCCTTCTCCAATGCATGAAAGTGAGAAGTGAAAGTGAAGTCACTCAGTCATGTCCGACTCTTAGTGAGCCCATGGACTGCAGCCCACCAGGCTCCTCCTAAATTGGATTTTCCAGGCAAGAGTAATATGCTGTCTAGATACTATTTAATCTTTACAAGTCTTTGCTTCCAAAGCAAACATTATTGTTTACATTTTGTCTGTGCAACTCTTTGTGACTCCATGGACTGTAGTTTGCCAGGCTCCTCTGCCCATGGGATTTTCCAGGCGAGAATACTGGAGTGGGTTGCCATTTCCTTCTCCAGGTTTACATTTTACAGATGAGTAAATATGGCTTGGGAAGATAAATCACTTATCCCACATTCACACAGCTATGAGTTTAAAAGCCAAATCTAGGGCAAACTCCTAAGCAGTGCTTCATGGAACTTTGAACTAAAGCTGAAAAGACATGCTCCCTTTGAAGACTAGAAAACAATGTAGTTGACATGAGGGTAAAGTAGTATATATTTAGAGAAAGAGTCAGATTGGGCTTCCCTGGTGGCTCAGATGGTGAAAAAGCTGCCTGCAATGAAGGAGACCCAGATTTGATCCCTGGGTTGGGAAGAGTCCCTTAATGAAAGGAATGGCTTCCCACTCCAGTATTCTTGCCTGGAGAATTCCATGGACAGAGAAGCCTGGTGAGCTGCAGTCCATGGGGTCACAAAGAGTCAGACACGACTGAGTGACTTCACTTTCACTTCTCACTTTCATGCATTGGAGAAGGAAATGGCAACCCACTCCAGTGTTCTTGCCTGGAGAATCCCAGGGACGGGGGAGCCTGGTGGGCTGCCGTCTATGGGGTCGCACAGAGTCGGACACGACTGAAGCGACTTAGCAGCAGCAGCAGCAGCAGCAGTAACATATTGTTCTATTTGTTTACTGAGTCATTGGAGTTTATTGCTGTTCTTTGGTAGCCTGTACAATGATATGCCGCTGAAGGAGACTCAGAAATAGAAAAATGGCACTTGGTAAAACTGGTGGGTAGGGCGTTGTTTTGTATAGCTCATTATAGAAGGGGCATTGATTCTCAAGTGTACAGAGAGAATTCATCTTATCACACTGGGTCATATCGCTTATCATTAAAAGGTTCTTGTTCTGTCCTATATTTTCATTTTATGTCTCATTAATCACCAATCTTTACTTCTTACTCACCCTGAACTCTCATTCTGAATGACCTAGTTCATTACAAACAAATAAACAACCATTTCAAGTTGAAATAATTCAACAGATCCTTTTCTTTTCCAGCTTCATTGCATTTTCCTAAAAGACATTATAAATTTTGTGCACATCGTTAGTCACAATATATAAAATTAAAACAATAATCTATGACTTTTGCATAAATAAAAACTGATAGACATATCTATTCTACTATAGCTTTGTTTTTAAAAAGAATTAGAGACTTTGATCAACAGAGCAATGTTGTTATGGTCTATCTACAGTCTAGTTTTTGATCCATGGAAGTATCTTTAATTAAAAAATCAAAGAATTAAAATAATATTACATGAGTCCTTTTATAAAATCTCTCTCTGATCTGCTTTCTGTTTTATTAAGCAAATATATCTCTTATTTCCTGACCTTCTCTTGTCCCATTCTCCTTTTCCTACCTCATTCCATAATGTTTTAGTCAGCTCAGGTCACTATAACAAAATTCCATGGACTGAGTGACTTAAACACAGACATTTCTCACATTCTGGAGGCCGGTAAGTCCAAGATCAAGGTGTGGATACATTAGTTCCTGGTAAGGACCTTGTTGGCTTTCAAACAACTGCCTTTTCACTGTGTAGCCACATGGTAGAGAGAAAGAGAGAGTTGTGATCTCTTTTTCTTTTCTTATAGAATACTAATTCTATCATAGAGGCTCCATCCTCAAGACCATATCTAAACCTGATTACTTCCAAAAGGTTCCACTTGCAAATAATATCACATTGGGGATTAGGGTTTGAATATATGAATTTTGAGGGGTGATAAGCATTCAGTCCATAACATATAACTACATTATTCTATATCAGCCATTCCATGCCCCTTCCTACTGTGTCACATGTTAACACTCAGTTTGGACACACAGACTTAATATCAGAGACATCAATTTCCTATCCTGTTAAATGAAAACACAAGATACCTTTACCATCCTTTAGAACACACAATGGATTAAACTCTGAATATTCAATATCTCTGATCTTTTCTCAAAGAGTCATGCAGAGTAAAACAAAAAACTATTAACATCCTTCAAATTATGAGACTAGAGAGATTATTTGTTTCCTGTGTCAAGATAATCTCTAAACTCTATCCTTCTATCTATAATGTATCTATAAAGTATACTGCTTTTTTTTTTTTTTCTGTTGTTGTTCAGTTGCTAAGTCATGTCTGACTCTTTGTGATCCCATGGACTGCAGCACTCCAGGCTCCTCTGTCCTCCACCATTTCCCAGAGTTTGCTCAAATTTCTGTTGAATTTCATCCTAACCATCTCATCCTCTGATGCACCCTTCTCCTTTTGCCGTCAATCTTTCCCAACATCATGGTCTTTTCTAATCAGTTGGCTTTTCACATCAGGTGGCCAAAATACAGGAGTTAGCTTCAACAACAGTCCTTGCAATGAATATTCAGGATTGATTAATTTTTAAGAATTCAGTAGGTTTTAGTATTTCTCAATGCTGTTCAACCATCACCATTATTTAATTCCAGAATATTTTCATCACCCTAAAAAGAAATTCCATACCCATTCCCAGTCATTTCCCATCCTCCTTCTCCCCAGTTCCTAGCAACCACTCATTTATTTTCTTTCTCGGTGGATTTACCAGTTCTGGATATGTTATATGGCATTTTGTTTTTGATTTTCTTTACATGGCGTAATGTTTTCAAGGTTCATCCATTCTGTAGCATGTGTTAATACTTTATTCCTTTTTATGGATGAATAACATTCCATTGCATGTGTATGCCATACTTTGTTTAGACATTCATCAGCTGATGGACCT
The DNA here is from genome assembly GCF_029407905.1 of Bubalus kerabau. NCBI lineage: Eukaryota > Metazoa > Chordata > Mammalia > Artiodactyla > Bovidae > Bubalus > Bubalus kerabau. The sequence goes on from NC_073633.1 coordinate 68,693,560, forward strand.
TTAGATTGTTTCCATATTTTGGCTCTTATGAATAATTCTGCTATAAATACTGTTTGAGCATATGTTTTTAGTTCTGTTGGGTATATAACTAGGAGTGGAATTGTTGGGTCATGTGATAATTCTATGTTTAAATTTTTAAAAACTAACTTTTCCACAGCAGTTACAGCATTTTACACTCCCACCAGCAGTATATGAAGGTGCTAAATTCTCCACATTCTCAACAACACTTATTTTCCTTTTAAAATTTTTATTAAATCTACCCCAGTAGACATGAAGTGATGTCTTATTGTCATTTTGATTTGCATGCCCTTAATGATTAATGGTATTGGGTACGTTCTCCTGGGCTTATTGGCTATTTATTAATTTTTTAGGAGAAATGTCTCTTCAAATCCTTTATCTCTTTTTAACTTAGGCTATTTGTCTCTATATTTTTGGTTACTTTATATATCCTGGATACTAGATTCTCATGATTTCAAATATTTTCTTCCTTTTGGTGACTCTTCACTTTTCTGATAGCATCTATTGATGCCCAAAAGTTTTTAACTTTGATGAAGTCCAATTTATCAAATTTTTCTGTGGTTGCTTGTGCTTATGGTGTCATATCTAAGAAAACATTGCCCAGCCCCAAATCACAAAAAATTGCACATAAACAGTTTTAGCTCTTGCATTTATTTTTTAATCCATTTTGTGGTAATTTTTTAATATCACATGAAATAAAGGGCCCAATTTCATCCTTTTGCATGTGTACATCCATACATTCCCATCCTTTGTTAAAAAGACTTTTCCCAGTGAATGATCATGGCCTCTGCTGAAATTCAGTTTGTATTAATGTACAGATTTATTTATAGAATCTCAGTTTTATTCAGTTGATCTATATGTCTATGACAGTACTACACCATCCTAAATATTGAAGCTCTGTACTTCTGAAATTGGGAGATATACATCCCCCAAATTGGTTCTTTTTCAAGATTGCTTTGGTTATCCTGAGTTCCTTGCATTTCCAAATAAGTTTCAGAATCAGCTTTTACATTTTGCAGCTTTGGCTCAGTTAAGGATTACGAGAGGTGAGCGCAACATAATCCTAAGTGTCCTTATAAGAGGGACCCAGGGGGAGACTTGACCCTAGGAAGCAGAGATTTGAGATGATGTGGCCACAAACTGAAGAATGCAGTCAGTCTTATGTGGCTCCAGAGACAAGGAAGGGATTCTCCACAGGAGCCTCCAGAGGAACCATCTCTGCCAACATTCTGATTTTAGCCCATAAGACCCATGTTCTTCGTGTTCTCTCAGGATTTATGACCTCTAGAACTATAGGAAAATTTATTTCTGTTGTTCTAAACTACTGAAGTGAAGTAAATTTTTATAGCAACAAAATGAAAACTAAAACAAGGAATATTGCCATGATAACAATATTGTGTTACAAGGCATGAATAAAGAATGTTTTTACATTTATTTACATTTTCTTTAATTTCTTTCAATACTATTTTCAGTGTAAAAATCTTACACTTCTTTGGTTAAATTTATTTCTAAGTATTTTGTTCTTTTTAATGCTATTTTAAATGGGATTTTTTTCCTCAATTTCATTTTCAAATTGTTCATTGATAGTGTGTAGAAATAAATTGATTTTTATATATTGACCTTGTATCACCCAATAGAAATTTAATTTATTATTTTGATTTGGAATTTAAAGTTTGTCCCAAAACTGGAATTTGTCTGTCCATGTCTCTAAGCTGTCTATGTCCACATCTCCAGGGCTTCATTTTTCTCTTGAAAATAAATACCAGCCTTTGTTGGCCACATATTCATAATTGTCTTCCTATATGCTTCCTACATTTCTTCAGGGCTTCCCTCGTGGCTCAGAGGATAAAGCGTCTGCCCGCAATGCGGGAGACCAGGGTTCGATCCCTGGGTCGGGAAGATCCCCTGGAGAAGGAAATGGCAACCCACTCCAGTATTCTTGCCTGGAGAATCCCATGGACGGAGGAGCCTGGTGGACTACAGTCCATGGGGTCGCAAAGAGCTGGACATGACTGAGTGACTTCACTTCACTTCTTCACTTCTTCCTACATGCAGAGTGCTGTAGACCTTACTTTACTGTCTTGACTTCACCATAAAGTTGAAATCATATTTAAATTAAAATCTGAATTTTAGTGTATATAAAGTGTCAATAATCATAAATAGTAATATTTCCACATCAGTTCAGTTCAGTTCAGTTGCTTAGTTGTGTCCAACTCTTTGTAACCACATGAACAGCAGCATGCCAGGCCTCCATGCCCATCACCTACTCCCAGAGTCCACCCAAACCCATGTCCACTGAGTCGGTGATGCCATCCAACCATCTCATCCTCTGTTGTCCCCTTCTCCTCCTGCCCTCAATCTTTCCCAGCATCAGGGTCTTTTCCAATGAGTCAGCTCTTCACATCAGGTGGCCAAAGTATTGGAGTTTCAGCTTCAACATCAGTGCTTCCAATGAATACCCAGGACTGATCTCTTTTAGGATGGACTGGTTGGATCTCCTTGCTGTCCAAAGGACTCTCAAGAGTCTTCTCCAACACCGCAGTTTAAAAGCACGATACTGGATGCTTGGGGCTGGTGCACTGGGACGACCCAGAGGGATGGAATGGGGAGGGAGGAGGGAGGAGGGTTCAGGATGGGGAACACATGTATACCTGTGGCGGATTAATTTTGATATTTGGCAAATCTAATACAGTTATGTAAAGTTTAAAAATAAAAAAAAAATAAATAAATAAATAAAAGCATCAATTCTTTGGCACTCAGCTTTCTTTATAGTCCAACTTTCACATCCATACATGACTACTGGAAAAACCATAGCCTTGACCAGACGGACCTTTGTTGACAAAGTAATGTCTCTGCTTTTTAATATGCTTTTTATGTTGGTCATAACTTTCCTTCCAAGGAGTAAACATATTTTAATTTCATGGCTGCAGTCACCATCTGCAGTGATTTTGGAGCCCAGAAAAATAGTCAGCCACTGTTTCCATTGTTTCCCAATCTATTTGCCATGAAGTGATGGGACCAGATGCCATGATCTTAGACTTCTGAATGTTGAGCTTTCCACATAAGTAAACAAAATGTCCTTAGTTCTTTCCTATTCTAGATTACACTAACTTTTTCTCTCTTTATTCATAGAAATTCTATAGTTTTGCTACTTCCTTCAAATGTGATTCCAAACGTTGTCAGCTGGTGAGCAAAGAGTAGCTCAGATAATCAACTAGGAGAGTTATTAACATTGTCAGTCAGTTCAATTCAGTCACTCAGTCGTGTCCGACTCTTTGCGACCCCATGAATCACAGCACGCCAGGCCTCCCTGTCCATCACCAACTCCCGGAGTTCACCCAGACTCACATCCATCAAGTCAGTGATGCCATCCAGCCATCTCATCCTCTGTCATCCCCTTCTCCTCCTGCCCCCAATCCCTCCCAGCATCAGAGTCTTTTCCAATGACTCAACTCTTCGCATGAGGTGGCCAAAGTATTGGAGTTTCAGCTTTAGCATCATTTCCTTCCAAAGAAATCCCAGGGCTGATCTTCAGAATGGACTGGTTGGATCTCCTTGCAGTCCAAGGGACTCTCAAGAGTCTCCTCCAGCACCACAGTTCAAAAGCATCAATTCTTCAGTGCTCAGCCTTCTTCACAGTCCAACTCTCACATCCATACATGACCACTGGAAAAACCGTAGCCTTGACTAGACCAACCTTTGTTGGCAAAGTAATGTCTCTGCTTTTCAATATGCTATCTAGGTTGGTCATAACTTTCCTTCCAAGGAGTAAGCGTCTTTTAATTTCATGGCTGCAGTCACCACCTGCAGTGATTTTGGAGCCCAGAAAAATAAAGTCTGACACTGTTTCCACTGTTTTCCCATCTATTTCCCATGAAGTGATGGGACCAGATGCCATGATCTTCGTTTTCTCAATGTTGAGCTTTAGGCAAACTTTTTCACTCTCCTAATCAAATATCTAAGGAATAAGAAGTCCTAAACAAACTGGCATTTCCCCCATATAGCTGGCATTTGGGAAATGTGGGCATTATAGACAAGATAGCTGATATACAATATTAGAAAGAAATTTTATACTCCAGGATAGACAGCGTGAAGCCTTCAGACAAAAGACAGGAAAAAAAAACTTGCATATGTTCATTACAGCCATATAAAGCTTAGCATTTCACACTTTGTCAGAGTTATCAGGTACAGAGCTGTCTTTGAATCTAATTTTCATTCCAACCGAAATGTGAGAAGTCAAATCACTGCACAGTGAAAAATGGAAAGCTTTCTTCACTGTGCAGTTTGCTGCAATCATGTCAAAGGGGAACTCAGAAAAATCATACATTAAAAAACATCAGGTTGTATTTGTTCAATGCAAACTGTTTTACTTGATAATGACAAATATGAGCTCTAAATTGCCCATGTTTAGAAAACTTACATTAGTAAACATCTCTTGTGACACAGTTCTAACTTGTTTACTGACACAGTCTAGTGTATTTGTTGATTTAAAATTTTTTAACCTCTTAGGTTTTAAAAGTGTTAAGAAATTCTAATATATGTTAGAGAAAGTACTAAGAAAGTACTAGTACTTATGAAGAAGCTATATGCACAAATTTTTTGTGTGAAATCCTATCTTTCTTTATTTTCAACCTGTAGATAAACCTACCAAAAAAGAAGATAACAAGGAAGGATGGTAAAGTGAGCTAATTTCTTTAAAATTGAACCTGGATTAAAAAAGAAAAAAATCCTCCTTTTAGGATCATTTACTTTTCCAAGGACTGAAAACATAAAGGATGGGAATTGTTGTTGGATAAATTTTGTTTCTTTTTTTGTTTTTATTTATTTATTTTTTGTTACTCTAAATTTTGTTTCTTAACTTGAGTGCTGCTTTCATTGTGGTTTTACCTTGTGATAAATGATTGAGCTCCTAAAAATAATAATCACATGATTAGGTGAATTGATGGTTGGATAAAGAGACAGATAGGTAGATAACTAAGTGATAAAGCAAATTATATAGAACGTTAATGATAAGAGTATAGAAGGTAGGCACATGAATGTTTAATATAAAATCCTTTCAATTTAGCTATGTGTTTAAAATTTACCCTATAAAATGTTGAAAAAAGTAGTAAATAAATGTAAGTCATAATCTTAGATTAGGTGGTCATGGAGAAAAAATGTTAACTCAATTTTCCAGTATACTGTATGGTAAACTCTACATGGGACATGATAAGAAACATGAGAGAACTGTCAAGACAACACAGAATTACCCACATAAATTGTGAATTCTCTTATGTTTGCTTGGTGACTGGATTAAAACATCACACAATTTTTTTTTTCCAAGATAGAAAATATAACTAAATATAAGTGGTGAGTAGAATTCTATTGAGATCTATTGCTGCCCAAGTAATTTGAGCTCTTACAAACGTTTTAGTCATGCCAGGACTATGATAAAAGAGAATTGTGAGATTAAATCAATATTCAAGACAGAAAAGGCTATTTTGTTTATCTGGACTTTCTGGTAGGGTGATTTGTCTACATAACATCAGAAGGCACCTTGTCTGTGTGGCTTCTATGAGGAGTATCTTAGAGTTAGTGATTGCACAGTATGTGACAACCCTATTTTCTGATTAACATATCTTTTCCTGGGATTATTTAAAATGGTGGAAAAAAAATCTTACTAGCAGCATAAACACTCGGTTCCATCTTCATGCCTCCCCTCATTCACTAATTTCTGTCTCTGCCAAAGGTAAAAAACCTCCTGATATCTTTGACTACACTTTAGTTGAATTTCTATATAATTTTTTCAAATAAATATGGATATTACACATTGCATTTATCTTGTATCCTATTGTGTAAATGAAATCTCACCATTGGTATTCTTTTGTGTTGAAGCTCTTTTCATTAGCATTATGTTTATGAGATTCATTCATGTTTCTGCATGTACCTGTTTTTCACTTATTTTCATTGCTGCATACTATTTCACTGTATGATTCCACCTCATTTATTTGTCCTTTCTAATATTAGCAGAAATTGAGTTACTTTTATTTTGGAGTTAATAAGAGTTTTATGATGAGGCACATTCTTATCTATATACTTAATGTATTGATGAGGCTTATATTCTTCTAGTATTAAGTAGTATAATTGATGGTGGCTTCCCTGATGGCTCAGATGGTAAGAATCTGCCTATAATCCTGGAGACCTGGGTTCGATCTCTGGGTCAGGAAGATCCCCTGGAGAAAGGCAGAGCAACCCACTCTAGTATTTTTGCTTGGAGAATCCCATGGACAGAAGAGCCTAGTGGGCTACAATCCATGGGGTCACAAATAGTCAGACATAACTGAGTGACTAAGCGCACACACACAGTACGATTGATTTCTAATCAATTAGTTTTGGTAAAACATGAACAAGGATAATTAACTGATATTAACCCTATTAACAAATATAATTCTAGCTATATTAGTTGTATTTATTGCCTTCTGACTCCCTCAACTAAATGTTTATTCAGAAAAAAACAAGCCTTTATGAGTGCAGATTTGACCCTATAGGATCAGCTCATCTTCCTTTCTCTGTAAAATAATTTTTAGTAGCCATTACATTGCTTCTTTTTGATTTAGAAATTGCACTCCTCTTACCACTCCCTTGATCATCACAAATAATTTAAACACTATACTCATTATAGCCCTATTTCTAATTTTATTATTACAGTAAGCCTAGCCTACAAATGAACTCAAAAAGGACTAAAATGAGCCAAATATAGTATTTAGTTCAAAATAGATGATTTTGACTCATTAGATTATGATTAAATGCATAATTACCAAGTGGCTTCAGTATATATAAATATTATTATAGCATTTACATTTTCCCTTATAGGACTATTAATATATTGATCTTATTTAATATCATCTTTATGATGCTTAGAAGGCATGATATTATCACTATCCATTATAGCAACCTTAATAATCTTACACACTTTAACTCACATAAGGCCAATTGTATTATTAGTATTTTCAGCCTGCAAAGCAGCACTTGGGTTGTCTCTACTAGTAATACTATCAAATACATATGACATTGACTATATAAAACCTAAATTTAATGCTAAAAATTATTATTCCCACAGTTATACCAATACCCCTAACTTGATACTCAAAAAATAGTATAATCTTATATCAATACAACTCACAGCTTACTAATTAGCCTTACAAACCTACTCCTCCTTAACCAATTCAACACTAATCATCTTAATATTTCATTAATTTTTTTCTTTGACTTCTTATCAACACCACTACTGATTTTAACAACATGATTGTTACCTCTTATATTAATAGCTAGCCAATATCATGTATTAAAAGAATAATTAACCTGAAAAAATTATATATTACTATACTAATCATACCACAATTATTTCTATTTATAACATTTACTGCTATAGAATTAGTTCTCTTCTACATTTTATTTAAAGCAACACAAGTCCAACAATTGTATTGTTACCCAATGAGGTAATCAAACAGAATGCCTTAATGCATTATTTCTTACTTTATACACTTGTATCCCTCCCCTTTTTGGTAAAACTAGTCTATATCCAGCATATCACAGAATCACTAAATTTCCTAATACTTCAATCAGATCAGATCAGTCTCTCAGTCCTATCCGACTCTCTGCGACCCCATGAATCGCAGCACGCCAGGCCTCTCTGTCCATCACCAACTCCCGGAGTTCACTCAGACTCACGTCCATCGAATCCGTGATGCCATCCAGCCATCTCATCCTCTGGCAATCCCTTCTCCTCTTGCCCCCAATCCCTCCCAGCATCAGAGTCTTTTCCAATGAGTCAACTCTTCGCATGAGGTGGCCAAAGTACTGGAGTTTCAGCTTTAGCATCATTCCTTCCAAAGAAATCCCAGGGCTGATCTCCTTCAGAATGGACTGGTTGGATCTCCTTGCAGTCCAAGGGACTCTCAAGAGTCTCCTCCAGCACCACAGTTCAAAAGCATCAATTCTTCAGTGCTCAGCCTTCTTCACAGCCCAGCTCTAACATCCATACATGACTACTGGAAAAACCATAGCCTTGACTAGACGAACCTTTGTTGGCAAAGTAATGTCTCTGCTTTTCAATATGCTATCTAGGTTGGTCATAACTTTCCGTCCAAGGATTAAGCGTCTTTTAATTTCATGGCTGCAGTCACCACCTGCAGTGATTTTGGAGCCCAGAAAAATAAAGTCTGACACTGTTTCCACTGTTTCCCCATCTATTTCCCATGAAGTGATGGGACCAGATGCCATGATCTTCGTTTTCTCAATGTTGAGCTTTAAGCCAACTTTTTCACTCTCCACTTTCACTTTCATCAAGAGGCTTTTTAGTTCCTCTTCACTTTCTGCCATAAGGGTGGTGTCATCTGCATATCTGAAGTTATTGATATTTCTCCTGGCAATCTTGATTCCAGCTTGTGCTTCTTCCAGTCCAGCATTTCTCATGATGTACTCTGCATAGAAGTTAAATAAACAGGGTGACAATATACAACCTTGACATACTCCTTTTCCTATTTGGAACAAGTCTGTTGTTCCATGTCCAGTTCTAACTGTTGCTTCCTGACCTACATACACATTTCTCAAGAGGCAGGTCAGGTGGTCTGGTATTCCCATCTCTTTCAGAATTTTCCACAGTTTATTGTGATCCACACAGTCAAAGGCTTTGGCATAGTCAATAAAGCAGAAATAGATGTTTTTTTGGAACTCTCTTGCTTTTTCCATGATCCAGCAGATGTTGGCAATTTGATCTCTGGTTCTTTTGCCTTTTCTAAAATCAGCTTGAACATCTGGAAGTTCACAGTTCCCATATTGCTGAAGCCTGACTTGGAGAATTTTGAGCATTACTTTACTAGTGTGTGAGATGAGTGCAATTGTGCGGTAGTTTGAGCATTCTTTGGCATTGCCTTTCCTTGGGATTGGAATGAAAACTGACCTTTTCCAGTCCTGTGGCCACTGCTGAGTTTTCCAAATGTGCTGGCATATTGAGTGCAGCACTTTCACAGCATCATCTTTCAGGATTTGGAATAGCTCCACTGGAATTCCATCACCTCCACTAACTTTGTTAGTAGTGATGCTTTCTAAGGCCCACTTGACTTCACATTCCAGGATGTTTGGCTCTAGGTGAGTGATCACACCATCGTGATTATCTGGGTTGTGAAGATCTTTTTTGTACAGTTCTTCTGTGTATTCTTGCCATCCCTTCTTAATATCTTCTGCTTCTGTTAGGTCCATACCATTTCTGTCCTTTATTGAGCCCATCTTTGCATGAAATGTTCCTTTGCTATCTCTGATTTTCTTGAAGAGATCTCTAGTCTTTCCCATTCTGTTGTTTTCCTCTATTTCTTTGCATTGACAGCTGAAGAAGGCTTTCTTATGTCTTCTTGCTATTCTTTGGAACTCTGCATTCAGATGTTTATATCTTTCCTTTTCTCCTTTGTTTTTCGATTCTCTTCTTTTCACAGCTATTTGTAAGGCCTCCCCAGACAGCCATTTTGCTTTTTTGCATTTCTTTTCTTTGGGGATGGTCTTGATCCCTGTCTCCTGTACAATGTCAGGAACCTCATTCCATAGTTCATCAGGCACTCTATCTATCATATCTAGGCCCTTAAATCTATTTCTCACTTCTACTGTATAATCATAAAGGATTTGATTTAGGTCATACCTGAATGGTCTAGTGGTTTTCCCTACTTTCTTCAATTTAAGTCTGAATTGGCAGTAAGGAGTTCATGATTTGAGCCACAGTCAGCTCCTGGTCTTGTTTTTGCTGACTGTATAGAGCTTCTCCATCTTTGGCTGCAAAGAACATAATCAATCTGATTTCGGTGTTGACCATCTGGTGATGTCCATGTGTAGAGTCTTCTCTTTTGTTGTTGGAAGAGGGTGTTTGCTATGACCAGTGCATTTTCTTGGCAAAACTCTATTAGTCTTTGCCCTGCTTCATTCCGTATTCCAAGGCCAAATTTGCCTGTTACTCCAGGTGTTTCTTGACTTCCTACTTTTGCATTCCAGTCCCCTATAATGAAAAGGACATCTTTTTTGGGTGTTAGTTCTAAAAGTTCTAGTAGGTCTTCATAGAACCATTCAACTTCAGCTTCTTCAGCATTACTGGTTGGGGCATAGACTTGGATTACTGTGATATTGAATGGTTTGCCTTGGAAATGAACAGAGATCATTCTGTTGTTTTTGAGATTGCATCCAAGTACTGCATTTGGGACTCTTTTTTTGACCATGATGGCTACTCCATTTCTTCTGAGGGTTTCCTGCCGGCAGTAGTAGATATAATGGTCATCTGAGTTAAATTCACCCATTCCAGTCCATTTCAGTTCGCTGATTCCTAGAATGTCGACATCACTCTTGCCATCTCTTGTTTGACCACTTCCAATTTGCCTTGATTCATGGACCTGACATTCCAGGTTCGTATGCAGTATTGCTCTTTACAGCATCGGACCTTGCTTCTATCACCAGTCACATCCACAGCTGGGTATTCTTTTTGCTTTGGCTCCATCCCTTCATTCTTTCTGGAGTTATTTCTCCACTGATCTCCTGAACCCAAATAATATCCAACTCCTGACCCAATGTTTTTGCATGATTTGGAGAAGGAAATGGTAACCCACTCCAGTACTCTCGCCTGGAAAATTCCATGGATGGAGCAGCCTGGTAGGCTACAGTCCATGGGGTCGCAGAGTCGGACATGACTGAGTGACTTCACTTTCTTTCTGTAGTTCCTTTTCGAGAAGGAAATGGCAAACGACTCTAGTGTTCTTGCCTGGAGAATCCCAGGGATGGGGAGCATACATAATAGTGTAAAATATCTTTATAGAAAAAATACCACTATACGGTCTTCATCTTCAGTTACCTAAAGCACTTGTAAGAAGCCCCTACTGCAGGTTCCATAGTACTTCTAGCCGTTATTACTGAAACTTAAAGGCTATGGCATATTATGAATTACAATAAAACTAAATCCACTAATGGACTTTATAGGATATCCTTTTGTTATATTATCCTTATGAGGCATAATCATAGCTAGTTCAAACAGACCTAAAATCACTCATCACATATTCTTCTGTCAGCCATATAGCACTTGTTATTGTAGCTATCCTTTTCCAAACACCTTGAATCTACACAGGGGCTCCTGCTCTAATAATTGCTCATAGCCTTACATCATCTATATTATTCCTCCTGGCAAATTCGAATTACAAATGAATTCATAGCTGAACAATAATTCTAGCCTGAGACCTACAAACATTTCTCCCATTAATAGCAACCTGATGATTACTAGCAAGCCTGACAAACTTAGCCCTGCCCCCAACTATTAATTTTATCAGAGGATTATTTGTAGTAATATCATCCTTCTGATAATCAAACATCATAATTATTCTAATAGGAATTAATATAGTAATTGCTGCCTTATATTCCCTATACATACTAACTATAACTCAGAGAGGTAAATAAGACACACCATATCAATATTTCACCATCCTTTACACAAGAAAACACCCTCATATCACTCAACATCTTATCCCTCCTACTCCTATCATTAAACCTCAAATTTATTTTAGGCCCTTTATACTGTAAATATAGTTAAAAAAAAAAACAACTAGATTCTGAATCTAGGAACAGGAGATTATACCCTTCTTATTTACTGAAAAAGTATCAAGAAAGCTAACTAATGCTCCTATGTCTAATATGGTTTTTTCAAACTTTTAAAGGATGATAGTTATCCATTGGTCTTAGGAACCAAAAAAAAACGGTGCAACTCCAAATAAAAGTAATAAACTCATTCTCCTCTTTCACACTGGCCATGCCACCTAGGAAGCCCCTATTTATATTAATTATACCAATTATAATAACAAGCACCAATATCTATAAAACTAACATATAAGTAAAGTAACTAACATATAAGTCACATGTAAAAATTATTTCATAATGCCTTCATTTAGAGTCTAATTTCAATAATAATATTTATTCACGTGTTGTTTAGTTGCTAAGTCACATTTGACTCCTTTGCCATCCCATGGACTGTAGCTCACCAGGCTCTTCTGTCCATGGAATTTCCCAGGCAAGAATACTGGAGTGGCTTGCCATTTCCTTCTCCAGGGAATTTTCTTGACCCAGGGATGGAACTCCACCTCCTGTATTGGCAGGCAGCTTTACCACTGATCCACCAGGGAAGCCCAATATTGATTTTATACAGGCCATGAAATAATTGTCTCAAACTGACACTGAATTACTGTTCAAACTCGTAAATTATCATTCAGCTTCAAAATAGATTATTTCACAATAATATTTGTAACTATTTGTCACATGATCATAGAATTTTCAATATGATACATGCATTCATACGCTAATATCAACTGATTTTTAAATGTCTTTTCCTTTTCCTCATTGCAATATTAATTCTTATTACTGCTAACAACCTCTTCCAACTCTTCATCAGAAGAGAAAGTGTTCATTGCTCAGTTGTGTCTGACTCTTTGTGACGCCCTGGACTGTGTAGCCAATCAGGCGCCCCTGTCCATGGGATTCTCCAGGCAAGAATACTGGAGTGGGGTGCCATTCCCTTCTCCAGGGGATCTTCCTGACCCAGGGATCAAGCCCAGTTCTCCCACATCAGATGAGGAGTAGGAATTACATCTTTCCTACTTATCAGATGATTATATAGATGAGCTGCTGCCCTACAGGTAATCTTATCTAACCATATTGGAGATTGGATTTATTACAGCAATAGCATGATTCCTATTCAGCTTAAATGCATGAGGTTTACAACAAATTTTTATACTCAATTTAAATAATTCAAATTTACCTCTAATAGGACTCATACTAGCCACAACTGGAAAATTTGGCCTTCACCCATGACTGTCTTCCAGAGAAGGCAATGGCACCCCACTCCAGTACCCTTGCCTTGAAAATCCCATGGACAGAGGAGCCTGGTAGGCTGCAGTCCAAGAAGTCGTTAAGAGTCTGACACGACTGAGCGACTTCACTTTGACTTTTCACTTTCATGCATTGGAGAAGGAAGTGGCAACCCACTCCACTGTTCTTGCCTGGAGAATCCCAGGGATGGGGGAGCCTGGTGGGCTACCTTCTGTGGGTGGCGCAGAGTCAGACACGACTGAAGCGACTTAGCAGCAGCAGCAGCAGCAGCAGCAGCATGACTGTCTTCAGCAATAGAAGGCCCTATTTCTATCTCAGCCCTGCTCCACTCAAGCACAATAGAGGGAGCAGGTATCATTTTACTTGTTTGCTTTAATCCTTTGACAGAAAATAACCACCTTATTCAAACAATTATGTTTAGGAGCCATTACAACACTGTTTATAACAATATGTGCTATTACCCAAAATGATTTAAAAAAAAAAATCATTGCCTTTTCTACCTCTAGTCAACTAGGCCTCATGATAGTAACAATTGGCATTAACCAACCTTACCTAGCATTCCTTCTTATTTGTACTCATGACTTCTTTAAAGCTATCTTATTCATATGCTCTGAATCAATGTCTGAACAATGAGCAAGACTTCTGAAAAATGGGTCTATTTAAACAATACATTTTACCACAACAGCCCTCATCATTGGCAGTCTAGCACCTATAGGGATACCTTTCCTCACTGGATTTTATTTTAAAGACCTAATCATTGAAACTGCCAACATGTCTTATACCAATGCTGAGCCCTTTTAATAACTCTAATTGTCACCTCCTCACAACCCTGTACAGTACCTGCATCATCTTCTTTACACTGCTAGGACAGCCCCAATTCTCTGCCTTAGCTGTAATTAATGAAAACAATTCCTTTCTTATCAATTCTATTAAATGCCTGTTAAAATTTGAAGCATTTTCACTGGTTTTATTTCCCAGAATATTCCTCCAACAACAATTCCATAAATAACTATACCTTACTCCTGAAAGTTAACTGTCCTTCTTGTAATCATTCTAGGTTTCACTCTAGCACTTGGAATCAATAGCATTACATAAAACCTAAAATTCAGTTATATATCAAGTATATTCAAATTCTCCAATCTCTTAGGATATTTTCCCATTATTATTCACTGTCTAATGCCTTACATAAATCAACAAGCCAGAAATCACCATCCTGCTTAATCTGATTAGAGAACATTTTGCCAAAACCCACTTTCCTTATTCAATTAAAAATCTCTATGTTCGTATCAGATCAGAAAAGCTTAATTAAATTCTATTCCCTTTAATTCTTCATCACCCTGCTTCTTAGCATGATTCTATTTCATTTCCATGAGTAATCTCCATAATAACCATAACACCAATTAACAAGGACCAGCCAGTGACAATCACAAATCAAATACCATAATGATATAGCACCACAGTCCCTTTAGCCTCTTCACTAAAAAATGCAGAATCCCCCATATCTTAAATTACTCAATCCCCTAAACCATTAAATGTAAACATAATCTCCACCTTCTCATCCTTTAAAGCATTAAAAACTAGCAAAAATTCCATAATTAAACCAGAAAGAAATGCCACCAGTACAGTCTTATTAGAGACCCAAACATCAGGGTAATGCTCAGTAGCCATAGACATTGCATAACCAAACAGCACTAATATCCCCCATAAATAAATTAAAAATACTATTAAACCTAGAAATGATCCACCAAAATTTAATACAATACCACAACCAACACCACCACTTACAATTAACCCAAGCCCACCATAAGCAGTTGAAGGTTTTGAAAAAAATCACACAAAACCAATCACAAAAATAATGCTTAAAATAATGTGTTATTATTCTCAGATGGACTCTAACCATGACTCATGACATGAAAAACCATTATTATTCAACTACAACATTAGTGACCAACATTCTGAAATCACACCCCTAATAAAAATTATTGACAACATAGTTATTGATCTCCCAGCTCCATCAAACATCTCATCATGATGGAATTTTGGTTTTCTGCTAGGTATTTGTTTAATTGTGAAAATCTTAACAGACTTGTTCCTAGTGATACATTGTACACCAGATATGATAACCACCTTCTTATCAGTCACACACATCTGCTGAGACATAAATTATGGGTGAATTATCCAATACATAATGCAAATGAGGCTTCCATATTCTTTATCTGCCTATTCATCCATGTAGGATGTGGCCTATACTGTGGGTCATATGACTTCTTAGAAACATGAAGCACTGGAGTTATTCTATTATTTACAGTCATAGCCACAGCACTTACAGGTTACCTACTGCCTTAAGGACAAATATCATTCTGAGGAGCAAGCAACAGTAATGACTTAATCTCCTTTCAGCAATCCCGTATGTTTGTACAGACCTTACTGAGTGAATATGAGGTGGATTTTCAGTAGATAAAGCAACTCTCACATGATTCTTAGCCTTTCACTTTATCCTTCCATTTATTGTTGCAGCACTAGCTGCTCCACCTATTGTTTTTCCAGGAAACAGGATCTAGTAATCCAACAGGAATTTCATCTGACATAGAAAAGATCCCATTTCATCCATATTATACAATTAAAGATATTTAGGTGCCTTATTACTAGTTTCAATATTAATAATGTTTAGTCCTGTTTTCACCTGACTTGTTAGGAGACCCTGAAAAATCCCTTCAATACACCACCCCATATTACCCCAGAATGATATTTCCTATTTGCATATGCAATCCTCTGATCAATTTCTAGTAAACTAGGAGGGGCTTTATCCCTAATCTTTTCTGCTGCTGCTACTGCTAAGTCGCTTCAGTCGTGTCCGACTCTGTGCGACCCCATAGACGGCAACCCACCAGGCTCCGCCATCCCTGGGATTCTCCAGGCAAGAACACTGGAGTGGGTTGCCATTTCCTTCTCCAATGCATGAAAGTGAAAATCTTTTCTATCCTAATCTTAATACTAAATACCATTACTCCATACATCTAAACAAGGAATCATGACATTCCAACAACTTTGCCAGTGTCTATTCTGAGTTCTAGTAGCAGACCTATCAACATTAATATGAATTGGAGGGCAACCATTAGAACACCCGTTCATTATCATCAGACAATTAGCATCAACCCTATATTTTTTCCTAATTCTATTACTAATACCAGTAACTAGTACCATCAGAAATAGTATCCTAAAATGAAGAGTCTTTGTGGCCTGTTTGTTACCCTGGTCTTGTAAATCAGAAAAGGAGAATAATAAATCTCCCTAAGACCCAAGGAAGAAGCTATAGCTCCACCCTCAGCACTCCCCTCCTAAAATTCACGGTATACTTAAATATATTGATCTGTATATGTCACACATGGAAATACATTTCTTTAGGATGTACCAAAGAGTGGAATTGCTAGGAAGATCTTCAGATTTAATTTATAATACTTAATAGTTTTTCAAAATCATATATTTATGCTCTTATAAACTATCTGAAAGTTCCCAGTTGTCTACATTCTTGCTAACATATGATATTTTTATTTTAGCCATTTTCTTGTATATTAAATGGTATCCTACTGTCTCCATTTTTATTTGATTAATCAGATAAAAGCAAACTATGGCCACTTTTGTGAAATGCATATTCAGATGTTTTGCCCATTTTTCTATTGAGTTGTCTGTAGTTTTGTTTTTTTATTTTTAAGATTTCTTTATATATTTTAAATAGAATTCCTTTGTTGCTAAGTAATGTGTGTTGTCTTCTTTTATTCCATGTATTTCCTATGAGCTATTTTATTGATGGAAATTTTTAATTTCTACTTCTAGTTTTATTATTTTGAACTTTAGTATAGTCCAATATTTAAATTTTTCTCAATAATTAGTTTTTATATCAACAATTTAAAAGTGATTCTATGTCATAAGATTATGTAACTATTGTTCCGTTTTTATCTTCTGTAAATATTATTGGTTTTATTTTATCTTTCTTTTTAAAACTCACCTAGAATGGTTTTTTGTTTTATTTTTTCTGAAGTGAACATTTTATTTTCTAGCAATATTTTTAATAAGACATCATTTTTCTGTAATTCTACAGTGTCATAGAATGATGATGTTTATGTGCTCTCTGTTGTATTCTATTCATTTATTTGAACATTCAAAAATAAATAGCTTACATATTTAATTACTATAGTTTTATAAATCTTGACATCCAGTAGCAAAAGTTCTTATACTGTGTTTTCTTATTCAAGATTGTCCTTATTGTTCTTGACCCCTTGCACTTCCTCATAAATTTTAGAGACACTGTCCATTTCCACAAAATTGAGATTATATTTAATCTGTATATTAGTTGCAGAGAATGGCATCTTTATAACATCTTTATAATTTTATTTTTTTAATCCATGTTTTATACAATTTTCTTAAAGAAATTTTGCCCATCTACTATTATAGCTTATATATGAATATAATATCAGAAAAAAGCACATAAATTATTAGTGAACAGTTCAATATATTTTCACAAAATATTCTTGTAACCAGCACCAGGTCAAGAAATAGAATACTATTAACATCCCAGAAGCCACTATACTGTCCTCTTCCAATCTACTTTTGAACTTTAAATAATGTGAATCATTCAGCAAATATTCTTTTATAGCTAATTTATTTTGATCAACATTGTATTTTTGAAATTTATAAAAATTTGAAAGTGAATATTTTATTCACTCTTTCTTATCACTATATACATTGCATTTTGTGAACACATGAATTATTTTATCCATCCTACTATTGATGGATAAAATAATTTTATATATTGACTTTCCCCCACTGCCACTTTGGAGCAGTCTCTCAGAGCTATCTGAGATGCTGCCTCCCTGGCTGCAGTCCTCATTTTGCACCAAATAAAACTTAACTCACAACTCTCAAGTTGTACATCTTTTTTTAGTCAACAGTTATGGCGACTGACAAAATGACCCCGAGTGGATTTCCTTCCTTCGACTGGACTCCATGAGGAACCAGAGCTTTGGTACCAGCAGCGACCACTTGTGCCCATCTGCCTCCTTGGGGAGTGCAGATGAATTTGGGTTTAATATAAGATAAATATTATATGGTGGAGGAAGATTGCAGATTAGAAGGACATGCACTCATCTTCCCCTGTGAGAACTCCAAAATTACAACTCGCTAAATGAACAACCATCAACAGGAAAATGTTGAATCCCACCACAAAAAGACACCACAAGCACACATCCAAGGGCAAAGGAGAAGCCCCAGCAAGATGGTAGATGGAGCGTAATTGCATTTAGAATTAAACCCCATATCCACCAGAGACACTCGGAAGGCTCAAATAAATCTTGTGTGCACCAGGACCCAGAGACCTCACATAGACCGAGCCAGAACTGTGTTTGAGTGTCTCCTGCGGAGGTATGGTTCAGCAGTGGCCTGCCACAGGGGCAGGGGCTCTGGGTGCAGCAGACCTGGGTATGGCATAAACCATCTTGGAGGAGGTTGCCATTAACACCACCATAGAGTCACCAGAACTTACACAGGACTGGGGAAACAGACTCTTGGAGGGCACAAACAAAACCTTGTGCATACCAGTACCCAGAAGAAAGGAGCAGTGATGACAAAAGAGACTGACCCAAACTTGCCCATGAGTGTTGAGGAGTCTCCAGCAGAGTCGAGGAATGTCGGGGCGCTCGGTGCAGCAGTGCACCCATAAGACTTTTTGAAGGAGGTCCCATTATCTTCACTACCTCCACCATAGTCTGGCCTCAGGTCAAACAACCAGGAGGGAACACAGCCCTGCCCATCAACAGAAAATTGGATTAAAGATTTACTGAGCATGGCCCCACCCATCAGAACAACACCCAGTTTCCCCTTTAGTCAGTCTCTCCCATCAGGAAGCTTCCATAAGCTTCTTATCCTTATCCATCAAAGGGCCAACAGAATGAAAACCACAATTACAGAACACTAATCAAACTGATCACATGGACCACAGTCTTGTCTAACTCAATGAAATTATGAGCCATGCCATGTAGGGCCATTCAAGATAGATGGGTCATGGTGGAGAGTTCTGACAAAATGTGGCCTACTGGAAAAGAGAATGGCAAACCACTTCAGTATTCTTGGCTTGAGAACCCCATGAACAGTATGAAAAGGCAAGAAGATAGGAAACTGAAAGATGAACTCCCAAGGTCAGTAGATGCCCAATATGCTACTGAAGATCAGTGGAGAAACAACTCCAGAAAGAATGAAGAGATGGAGCCAAAGAAAAACAACACCCAGTTGTGGATGTGACTGGTGATGGAAGTAAAGTCTGATGCTGTAAGAACAATATTGCATAGGAACTTGGAATGTTAGGCCCATGGATCAAGGCAAATTAGAAGTAGTCAAACTGGAGATGGCAAAAGAGAACATCAACATTTTAGATTTCCAGAAAAGCATCTACTTCTGCTTTATTGACTATGCCAAAGCCTTTGACTGTGGATCACAAGAAACTGTGGAAAATTCTTAAAGAGATGGGAACACTAGACCACCTGACCTACCTCCTGAGAAATCTGTATGCAGGTCAAGAAACAACAGTTAGAACTGGACATGGAACAACAGACT
Organism: Bubalus kerabau; assembly: GCF_029407905.1. Classification (NCBI taxonomy): domain Eukaryota; kingdom Metazoa; phylum Chordata; class Mammalia; order Artiodactyla; family Bovidae; genus Bubalus; species Bubalus kerabau. The sequence continues at coordinate 68,713,066 of NC_073633.1, forward strand.
GGTTCCAAATAGGAAAAGGAGTACGTCAAGGTTGTATATTGTCACCCTGCTTATTTAACTTATATGCAGAGTACATCAGGTGAAATGCCAGGCTGGATGAAGCACAAGCTAGAATCAAGATTGCCGGGAGAAATATCAATAATCTAAGATATGCAGATGATACCACCCTTATGGCAGAAAGTGAAGAACTAAAGAGCCTCTTGATGAATTTGAAAGAGGAGAGTGAAGAAGTTGACTTAAAATTCAACATTCAGAAAACTAAGATCATGGCATCTGGTCCCATCACCTTATGGCAGATGGGGAAACAACGGCGACACTGAGAGACTATTTTGGGGGGCTCCAAAATCACTTCAGATGGTGACTGCAACCATGAAATTAAAAGACAATTGCTACTTGGAAGAAAACCTATGACCAACCTAGACAGCATATTAAAAAGCAGAGTCATTACCTTGCCAACAAAGGTCCATCTAGTCAACACTATGGTTTTTCCAGTGGTCATGTATGGATGTGAGAGCTGGACTATAAAGAAAGCTGAGTGCCAAAGAATTGATGCTTTTGAACTGTGGTGTTGGAGAAGACTCTTGAAAGTCCCTTGGACTGCGAGGAGATCCAGCCAGTCCATTCTAAAGGAAATAAGTCCTGGGTGTTCATTGGAAGGACTGATGCTGAAGCTGAAACTTCAATTCTTTGGCCACCTGATGCGAAGAGCTGATTCATTGGAAAAGACCCTGATGCTGGGAAAGATTGAGGGCGGGAGGAGAAGGGGACGACAGAGGATGAGATGGTTGGATGGCATCACCAACTCTATGGACATGAGTTTAAGTAAGCTCCAGGAGTTTGTGATGGACAGAGAAGCCTAACGTACTGCATTCCTTGAGGTTGCAAAGTGTCGGACACGACTGAGTGACTGAACTGAAATGAGCTATTGATGGACATTTGCGAGATTTCCATTTTGGGGCTATTATGAATAGTACTATTATGAACATGTGATTCTTTTGGTAGATTTTGCCAAGCAGTTCTCCAAAATGGTTGTATTAATGTTGATATTTTTCTGCTACTTTTAAGTAATCTACTAAAAATGCTTAATTTCCATTGCTTCTGGTGAAGAGAAATGCAATTTATTTCTATTTTATATTTGCCTCATATCCAGCCATCTTATTAAGATTATTTATCAACTTTAATAATTTTATTTTACTTTCTTTGGAATTTTTTGCATATATAATTATGCTGTTTGAAAAGAATAACAGTTTTTTTTTCTCCTTTTAATTCTGATAACTTGACTTTAATCTATTGCACATATAATAAAAATAGTATTAATGACATCGTGTCTCCTTCCTGATCCCAGGAGAAAAGTTGATAATAATATACCAATAAAATTGATATTTGCCATGAGTTTTGCTACATTTTTTTTTGCTCCTAGTTTTCAAGTGTCTTTATCGTGATTAGATGTTGCATTTTATCATGTATGTTTGTTTCTACAGCCATTAAGTTGGTCATATATTTTCTTTTTTCTGTTAATGTGGATTACATTAATTGGCTCATATATTGATCTAATCTTTCATTTCTATGGTAAATGTAATGATTACTATGAATTAATCTTTGAAAATTTTTGGATTCAGTTCATATTCTTTTCTTTTTTATATGTTTTATAATTTTAGCTTTCTTCAGCTTTTCTTGCTTCATACCATTTCAGGAGGTCCTTGGAAACAGATTTAAGAAAGAACATTCATTTTAGTAAACTGTCAAAGGCCTTTCTGTCTGTATAAACTAGTGCAGTCTGAAACACCAAAATCTCAGAAGTAAAACTCAATAATATGCACATGCTTTCTAATCCAAATAAGTGTTCTAACTTCAAAGCCTCCACAAATTATGAAAACTCAGTTTTCTTTCAGACCCTTGTTGAACAAGATGAGAATGTGTCATCACAGGTTAGGTGGTTTAGAAAGCAGATTCTGACCCAGATTGGCATCCTGGAGATTTATCAGATAGTGAATGGGCTTGTGACCAACACCCCTGTTTTAAGGGAAGGGAAGAGGAAAGGGAAGGAAGCAGGTTTGTGCAGATGGATAAGGTTGGTTGTAATATAGTTTAGTAGGTGTCTCACTAATCCTGTGTAGAGTTCTCAAGCTAGAATTGCCTTTATATTTGTCCTAAGATATGGTGGGATGACTGGGCCTACCTATCACCATAATTTTCAGTCAAGGCTGCTTCCAGTGTATGTATGGTCCCTGACAAATATCTTTCAGTGAGACCTTGCTCTCTATAAGCAATTTCACTTCAAAAAATGGGTTACAGATTTCACAGGTCCATGATCATTTGATTATTGTCCAATTAATTGGTGAAGAATCTACAAAGTGTTCAGGCTTCAAGTCTTCTTGAGTTCCAGAAATCATAGTCTAACATTTGTGGCTATTTTCTTTTCTTTTTGTTAAAATTTTTATTTTATATTGTAGTATAGTTGATTTACACTATTGTATTAGTTTCAGGTATACAGCAAAGTGATTTAGTTATGCATATTCATATATCTGGGCTTCCCACATGTCTCAGTGGTAAAAAATTCACTTGTCAAACAGAAGGAACGATTTTGACCCCTGGGTTGGGAAAATTCCATGCAGGTGGGAAATGGCAAACCATTCCAGTATTCCTGTCTGGGTAATCCCATGGACAGAGGGGCCTGCTGGGCTGCAGTCCATAGCGTCTCAAGAGTCCAACACGACTTAGCAACTAAACAACAACATGTGTGTGTGAAGTCATGTCTGACTCTTCGATCCTGTGAACTGTAGCCAGCCAGGCTCCTCTGTCCATAGGATTTCCCAGACAGGAATACTGGAGTGGGTTTCCATGCCCTCATCCAGGGGATCTTCCCAACCAAGGGATCGAACCCCACATCTCTTGTCTCCTGCATTTGCAGGTGGGTTGTTTGCCGCTAGTGCCACCTCAAATCCAAACAACATCTCAATTCATATATCTATTAATTTTCAGATTATTTTCCCAGATAGGTTATTACAGAGTATTGGGTATAGTTCCCTGTACTCTATAGTAAGTCCTTGTTGACTATCTATTTTATACATCTTTACTGGCTACTTTCTTATTACCCACCCCCATCATCTGTGAGAAAAAGGGAACAACACTGTTATTCAATGCCATGACTTTTTGAAATCAGTATTGAAACAATATAAATCTTTTCCTGCAATTCCCTACATCATATTTTGCTAATATATTTCTATAAAAATATTTTATTTGTGACACATATTCTCTAAAATAAAAATCAAAGTATATGTATAATATATAACCATATAAATATATAGAGAGAAAGAATTAATTTTTATTTTAAATCGTTATAATCATGAGATTTTAAGCTTTGGAAAGTGTCCTCTGAAATAGACTTGATAAAAATAAGTATATTAAATTTTATTAATTAATTTTCAACACAAATTTATTGGAAGTCAACCTGTTACTGATATGTTCGGAGCTTTTACTTTTCAATTTATCACTTATTAATAGAAGAATACTAGTTTCCATATAAGTTCTATTTTTGTGTCTGGTTGTTATCAATATAAATACTAAGGAAACTCTTTTGCTTAAATAGGTAGAAATCAAAGTCTTATTACAGTGATGTCACTTTCTTTCAACTTCTGAGTTTTATGTCTTCCACCTAAACAATCACAAATTATCTAGCATCAGAAATTATTTTATGAAATACAATTTGTTCCTTCTTCAATGTGTTGAAAGTAAAAAAGCCACTGGAGTTTTATAAGCTTTATAAGTTTTATAAGTTTTATATGTGTTATTTTAGCATTCTGTTTTTCAGCATCTATAGTATTATTTAGACTACCCTACGAGTGAGTAAGAGTGTGTATATGTGTGTGTGTGTGTGTGTGTGTATGCTAGAGGTTATGCTTTTAATCTGCAATGGGAAGAAACATGATTGATCGAAAATGAGGCAGTGGGAAAAATGGAACCAAAGCAGCAGTCTTCTTCTTAGGTGGATCAATACCAGTAATGAGTACAAATAGAAGTTGAACATTTGTAAAGTAATATACTTAAATCCATTTATATCTGTATTCTCCTTTTAAAGTCTTATTTTTCAAGGATACTAGTACCTCAGAATGAATACTAATAACGTAGTATAAATTAAGTGCTTGTGTGTGAAATGAACGAACAAGTGAATGAAGTGAAAACTAGTATGTTTAAACTTATTTAGTTAAATGTCATTCAATTTATAATTTGATTTATTATGATAAGTGTGCAATTTTTGGCAATCATTATATAAAAAATATAAGCTACAAAGCATTTTCAATGATATCATTTGTGAACATTGAAATTAATAATATGACATTGTAATGATGTTACAATTGGCAGACATAGAATTAAAAATTAATTTTAATTTTGGAGTTTCTTTCTTCTTTTGTACTAAATGAACATTTTTCTAGAAACTCAAAGCATTTTCATAGGCCTTTGAAAATCTTATAGTCCCTAAGCACTCTGTTTTTTGTGACTAACAGGTAAATTAGCCCTAATCCAGCCTTATATCCACTGAGAAAGAAAGGGGAGACATTACATTACAATACATTGTATTACATTACAATAAGCAAGGGCTTCAACTTTAGAACTTTTTTTGAACTGACCTTGATCATGGCTAGTTTATAATAGGAGTTGTCTCTTCTGCCTCAAACAGGCTTGCCTAAGACTGAAGTCCTACCATAGAGATCGGTACACCTAAGACAGGCCCCTTTTTGGAAACTTCATATAATAAATTTCATATTTGGAGGTATACATGATACACATAAATGAGTCAGTCAGTTCAATTGCCCAGTCATGTCCAACTCTTTGCAATCCCATGAACCGCAGCAGGCCAGGCCTCCCTGTCCATCACCAACTTCCGGAGTTTATCCAAACTCATGTCCATTGAGTCAGTGATGCCAGCCAACCATCTCATCCTCTGTCATCTGCTTCTCCTCTCGCCCTCAATCTTTCCCCAAATCAGGGTCTTTTCCAATGAATCAGCTCTTCGCATCAGGTGGCCAAAGTATTGAAGTTTCAGCTTCAGCATCAGTCCTTCCAATGAACACCCAGGACTGATCTCCTTTAGGATGGACTGGTTGGATCTCCTTGCAGGCCAAGGGACTCTCAAGAGTTTTCTCCAGCACCACAGTTCAAAAGCATCAATTCTTCGGCGCTCAGCCTTCTTCACAGTCCAACTCTCACATCCATACATGACTACTGGAAAAACAATAGGTTTGATTAGATGGACCTTTGTTGGCACAGTAATGTCTCTGCTTTTTAATATACTGTCCAGGCTGGTCATAGGTTTTCTTCCAAGGAGCAAGTGTCTTTTAATTTCATGGCTGAAATTACCATCTGCAGTGATTTTGGAGCCCAGAAAAATAAAGTCTGACACTGTTTCCACTGTTTCCCCATCTATTTCCCATGAAGTGATTGGACCAGATGCCATGATCTTAGTTTTCTGAATGTTGAGCTTTAAGCCAACTTTTTCACTCTCCTCTTTCATTTTCATCAAGAGGCTTTTTAGTTCCTCTTCACTTTCTGCCATAAGGGTGGTGTCATCTGCATATCTGAGCTTATTGATATTTCTGCCGGCAATCTGGATTCCAGCTTGTGCTTCTTCCAGCCCAGCGTTTCTCATGATGTACTCTGCATAGAAGTTAAATAAGCAGGGTGACAATATACAGCCTTGACGTACTCCTTTTCCTATTTGGAGCCAGTCTGTTGTTCCATGTCCAGTTCTAAATGGTGGTTCCTGACCTACATACACATTTCTTAAGAGGCAGGTCAGGTGGTCTGGTATTCGCATCTCTTTCAGAATTTTCCACAGTTTATTGTGATCCACAAAGTCAAAGGCTTTGGCATAGTCAATAAAGCAGAAATAGATATTTTTCTGGAACTCTCTTGCTTTTTCCATGATCCAGCAGATGTTGGCAATTTGATCTCTGGTTCCTCTGCCTTTTCTAAAACCAGCTTGAACATCTGGAAGTTCACTGTTCACGTATTGCTGAAGCCTGACTTGGAGAATTTTGAGCATTACTTTACTAGTGTGTGAGATGAGTGCAATTGTGCAGTAGTTTGAGCATTCTTTGGCACTGCCTTTCTTTGGGATTGGAATGAAAACTGACCTTTTCCAGTCCTGTGGCCACTGCTGAGTTTTCCAAATTTGCTGGCATATTGAGTGCAGCACTTTCACAGCATTACCTTTTAGGATTTAAAATAGCTCAACTGGAATTCCATCACCTCCTCTAGCTTTGTTTGTAGTGATGCTTCCTAAGGCCCACTTGACTTCACATTCCACATAGGTATTGAATTTCTGACTTAAAGGTCTTACTCTTTTTAAAAATCATGTATGTTTTTCCTGGGCAAGAAAAAAATCAGGCTCAGACTTTTGAGAGTTATGTGTGGCCAAAGGCATGAGGGCCCACATGAAACAATGAAGAGTATTGAGAAGAATACAGTAAGAATAAAATTGGACTTCCCAGTGTCTCAGTGGTAAAGAATATTCCTGCCAATGCAGGAGACACAAGAGATGCAGGTTCATTTACTGGGTCTGGAAGATTCCCTGGAGGAGGAAATGGCAACTGATTTCAGTATTCTCGCCTGGAAAATTCAGTGGATAGTGGAACCTTGTAGGCTCTATGGGGTCGCAGAGTCAGACACCACAGAATGACTCAGCAAAGATTATACTTCTTCCTGTAGCTGGTTGAATGCTTTTTCAGTCACTTAGGTTTCCTATATCAATAACATCCAAATGATATTCCCTGCGTTAGAGCCATAAATAGGAACAGAGAGCAGATATCGATACAGAGACCGTATTTTTGACACGAGGCCTCTGTGAGCAGTGTCTCCCTGTAATTTTAAAAAGTTCTCTATTTAACATGTATTAATGGCAATTGGAAAGACTATCCAGAACTATTTTTTCCCATAATAACACCCTAGATTATCATGCTTCCTTGATCTCCAGTTGCACTTTTCCTACAAATCCTAACTCTAGGCAGATCTCACTATTGACAATCAGTCAGTACTCTTGCTTCCAGCCCATTGAACAAACTGCAGAAAGCTATCAAGAAGTGGTTCTCTTTGCTCCACCACAAATCCATATCACTCAGCCTTAGCAGGAAACTTATCCATCCTCTTCCATATCTAGTTGGCTCTGTATTTCATTTCCACAACTGCTGGTCTAGCTTTTCCCAACTGCTGGTCTAGCTTTCCCCACATTTCTAGAGCCCCACACTCATCCCACAACTCTCACTAGTGATCCTCTCTTTCTCTCTCTGAGATCCCATTGCTTTTGGCATATACAGTGGTCATAGCACTTAATCATTTTGCATCCCATCCATTGAGAAAATTAAACATAAAATTGTCCTGTGAGTAGTATAAGGTCACACAGCTGGTAAGAGGCAGAGACAGATTTAGAAGTCACGTTTTCTAAATCCAAATTTGCTGTTGTTTCTGTTTTGTCAAATAGCTCTCTTAGAAGGAAAAACAATTTTCCGTAATAAAAAGCTCCAGAATCTCAATATGGATGGAGAATCTTCAGAACTTAAACTAATTATCTAACAGTTTAGAATTATGACCACCTTTCTCTTTCCATGTTTCTTCATTAAATTAAAATAATCTGTCATCATATCAGTTCACAAAGAGGAACTATATTCCTTCAGTGGCTAAAAACACCTTCTCTTGGGTTAATGAAATAACTGGTCAGAATGGGAATTTCCCAGAGACTTCATGAGCTATAGTTTTTTGTTTGTTTATTTTTATGCTTATTGCATTATCTGCATTCACCTTTTGTTTATTTTCCCTTGGTATTTAGGAAAATCTGATATAGTTAACACTCTCACTTGCAAGAGCTGGTAAAATATATAGGCCTAAGGGGGTATAGGTCCGCAGAGTCAGACACGTCTGAGCGGCTGAACTGAACTGAACTGAAGGGGGTAACCTCTAAGATGATGTCCAACAATCCTCATCTCTGGGTATTCACAGTTTTGTGTAATCCTCTCTTCATTAGTGTGGGCTGGACTGACTCACTTCTCACAAACAGGATACTCTAGTACTTGCAGGATGTTGCTTTCAGTATTAGGTTATAAACGGACTGTGACTTCCATCTTGGGATCCCTCTCTCCTCTCTCACTCTCTGTCTCTTTTTCTTGCTCTTTTCCTCTGAAGCTTGCCAATAACTAAGTGAGTAAGCTTGGAAGCTGATCTGTCACCTTGAAATTTGCCTTTACTTTTCATAAATTTTCTCCTCAAATAAGCAGTGGTTTTCTTAAGGGCATAAATCATGTCATATTTACCTGTCTATCTCTCACACTGTCTAATGTTTTATCTAATGCACATTATACATACATATTATGTCATGATGTTTTGAGTCAGTGATTCATTGTATATGCTTCAATCAAGATACCTTTATTGAATAAAATATTATTTGAGATTGTTTCTCTTATAAATTTCAACCATGCATTTATAAGCCATCATTCACAAATCAACATCTTTCAGGAAGAAAATGAGTGAAATGATACACAGACACAGAGGCTACTTTTTTACTTCAAACAATGTATTTGTGGAATTTTCATAAGACAAAAAAAGAAAAACATCCAAACCTTCACTCTAAACTATCATCAAGCCTGCAGAGAAGTGTATTTCTTGCACTAATATTATTAATAAGAAAGATCAAATGGTTTATAAATCCCCAGGTAGCATGATTAAAAGTATGATGCAACGGTTATCATAAAAGACTTTTGTTTATTTAATTTAACAAAAAAGATCTCTGACTCAATATCTTTTGTGCTCTATATTTTCAGTTTTAACAATTAATGTTGCATAGGGAATTCTTTATGCTAATGTTATAGCTCCTTGGTTGAGCCCTAACACCATTATCTGCTGTAATGAATAATTCATTCCCTGTTGAAAACTTAGCTATATCATTTTTACAGGATATGAATGAAACTTTGAAGTGCAATTTAGTTAAAAGAATTTAAGATTGTAGAGAATTCCCATAAACCATCAAAAAGTGCTGTGCTGGCAGTATTACCTAGCACTCCAGTGTAATCGCTTTACAGAAAGCTCATGTGAGATTCTAAATTTTGTTTCTTTTGTAAAAAATATTGATGGAGTTCATTTCTTACTGAACTTTTACACTGTGTAGTGACTATTTCTGCCTCTAAATATCTAAAACAATATGCGTTTTTTATTTCCGGTTGTAGCTCGAGGACCTAGAAAGTCACTGTAATACTGCCTGGAAAATCCCATGGACGGAGGAGCCTGGTGGGCTGCAGTCCATGGGGTCGCTGAGGGTCGGACACGACTGAGCGACTTCACTTTCACTTTTCACTTTCATGCATTGGAGAAGGAAATGGCAACCCACTCCAGTGTTCTTGCCTGGAGAATCCCAGGGACGGGGGAGCCTGGTGGGCTGCCGTCTATGGGGTCGCACAGAGTCGGACACAACGAAGTGACTTAGCAGTATTCTAGGAAACAAGCTAAACAGTGTAATTGTCTCAAAGTCTTAAAGTTTGTCAACAGTGAGAGCATCTGCCCTTCCTGACCTGGAATCAGGGATGGGCTAGAATATATATGGAGGATGAAGATTTTCCTCAAAATTGGAAGAGGCTAGTCACCTTGGCCAAGATGGCAAAACATCTTAAAACTGGAAAAGCATTACACCATGTGACATAAACAAACAGGAAAAATTTGTAACACTCCATAAACAAACAAGCCTTTGGGGAAATAACAAAAAAAAAATGTATTCCAATAAGTAAATTTGCTTATGTTCAATACACATCTTATAAGCACTTATTTCTCTTCATTGTTTTATCCAAGAGGAAGCTCACATTAAAATTTATAGCCAACTTGAGCATAACTATCTAAAAATATTTTCTGTAATCTACATATCTGTGGATTCTATTAACCTTTGTCTTGTTTTCTGATTAACTGGGTGTTATTTCAATTTTGCTTTTAATGTGCTTTATACCCTTCTAGAGGAGCCTGTTTGTTTGCTGTTTTAGTTACATTTTATATATTTATGGAAGCAATTGAAAGGATTCATTAAACTAGATAGAGAAGGAATAGACAGAAAAAGAAGGAGGAGGGAGGAAGAAGAAGCAAAAGATGAAGAAAAGGGGAGAAAGGAGGAAAGATGAGGAAGGATGGGGGAGGAAAGAGGGAAGAAGAAAGAATAGAAGGAAAAGTGGGAGTTAAGGAGGAGAATGACAAAAAATGCAAGCAGGAAGGAATGGAGGAAGTGAGGAAATAAGATGTTAAGGTATTATTCTGGGATGGGAAATCCTTGAAGATGTATTTAAACTTGACCCAAACCTACTCCATTGATGTTCGAAAAGCAAAAGCCCTCTGCAAACTAAAGACACTGTCTCGTGCTTTTCTCTGGCTTTTTGCTCCAGGTCCTGTTGCTGATGCCTCATACAACCTCATACAGAACCACTGATGGGTAGTCAGCTGCTTCATCACCTTACACTAGAATCTGCTTGCTTTGAGATTTTTAAAAAAACTTTATTGAACATTTTGGAGGGGACCTGTTGTGGTATTCACATTGTATAACTTGGGTAGTCCATAATCTCACTTTTTCACATCCTCCAACTCCCTCTTCTTCTGCCATCTCTTTTTTCTTGATGTCAAAATAATTCAGAACAATTAATGACTCCTTTACTTCTTATGAGAAACAGTTACTCTCATTTGCAGACATTGCACAGGCCTACAAGATGACTCTATATACACATAAAGAATTTTTCTCTTCCTAAGGAAATTATTTGCCAATTATTAATATATTAACACATACATAGATATATGTATACACACATGTAAATATGTACATGTTTCTGGAAGGAAGAAAAAGGGAGACAGTGCTAGTCAGAAAACAACACTTAAGATATAGATATAAAATACTAAAAGAATCAAAAGGCAGAATGTTTCAGCAGTTAAAACTTTCTGGGATTCCCTGGTCACTCAGATGGTAAAGAACGTGTCTGCAATGGGGGAGATCTGGGTTGGGAAGATCCCTGGAGAAGTAAACGACAATCCACTCCAATACTCTTGCCTGGAAAATCCCATGGACAGAGGAGCCTGAAGGGTCATAGTCCATGGGGTCATAAAGAGTCGGACACAACCAACACACACACGTGAAACTTTGGCTGGATTGAAATAATGGCTTCACCTACTGACTGGCTTTGAAACCTCGAGCAAGCTATTGAATTCAGTTTCTTCATTTATGAAATTAGTATATCAGCACTAGTACATAGCTTATGGACTCTTATGGGTCTTAAGTGAGATAATGTATACTGTACTGAAAACACTACTTAGAAAGTTATAGATAAGTGTTGGCTATCATTATCACACATGTGATAATTATAGAAATAAAGACAAGATAATAAGATGACAAGAAATGTATAAAGTCAGATGGGGGCAAATGTTCTGAAACAATGATGCAATAAACATAGTAAATATTAGATTTATTAGATAATTGTGCTAAAAAGAGTTTCTCCACAAGCAACCCCCCCATCCTCCCCCACCCCCTGAACACACACACACACACACACACACACACACACACACATTCTTATCTAAACCTCAACCTATCTGACTGCCTGGCTATCTCCATTACCCAAAAGTCTCAACTACAAGGGACTGGATAAAAGCGTTTTTCATGGCAGAATTGTGATCAGAAATGAAAGAAAAGAAAATGGTAGAAGAGACCTCTCTTCTTTCAAAGCTTTAAATACTCTGATTTATAAATCAATGTCCAGGTATAGAGAAAACACACTTGAAAGCAAATTGACCCCTTCAAGACTGAATTTTTTTAAGACCTCAGATATGAACAAAAGGCTGAGACACTGCAGATCACTGGTGGGATCTCATTATCTTTGAGGGAGATTATATATCCTATGTTGGTGAGCTGCTTGCTTTCTAGTCTAATGATCTCATAGTAAATTTCTTAGAGTGTAATGGAAAGGAAAAATGATATTCAATGAGATCCTATTCTCTGGAAATAGTGATAAGGATGCTACAGTAGCTGATTTGGGGCTACCTCCTTTCCTAGCACTGAGCATTATGGGTTTTTTGGTATTAGCCCCCTTCTCCAGATTTTAATTTTTAGCAGTTTATGAATAAGAGTAAGAGGAACTTTAAAACCACCACCTGTGGACTTTCAGATTCTCATTCTCTTAAGTCACAAATTTAAAGGGTGAGTTTTTTGAGGGAAATTAAAGCCTATGGTAGTATCACCAAGAGGATAAAAAGTAATAATCTTTTGAATTTGCTTTTGTGAAGATAAAAAATGCAGTCTTTCCATTTCTCTTAGATATTATTTTCAAGATAAAAGCACTATATTTCCAAACACTTCTATTGTCAGCTTTCTGGCATGTAACCCTTTTTCTTGAAAAATAAAAAAGGCAGAAATGTGCATAGATGCTTCTTAACTTGAATCTGAGGACATGGCACTGCACTTTCTCTCTTAAATATCATTTTATAAAACCAGAATTTGCTTCATTTATATTCCCTACACATCTCTCCCTTTTTGTCTGCCTTAGGTCTTTTAAATTTAGCTTCAAGAAAAGTGCTGTATTATGGAATCAAGTCCCCTTATCTTTCTTCCAGAAAGAATTGTGTGCAATATTTATTTCCCTTATGTTGCAATTTAAAGCACACAGGAAACTGGTTGAATTCCATTGCTCCAACTCTCACCTCTCTGTCAAGATATACACATTTTTACATAGTGTATAATGAAGTGAAGCTATACATTTCTTCATTTTCTGCATAGCCTACCAGAATTTAGACTTCTAAACCCAAGGAAGTATTTACGTGTAATACTCCATGGGGTAAATATTTTTCATGTTTGACAGGGTGAATAATAAACAGAGTTCTATATTTTTTAAAACATACAGTTCCTACCTAACTTACTCCAGTAAATTGTAATTCCAGGGGTTAAAGAATGTGTACATACTTATGATGGTTTGCTCACAATTGGCATTCAGTAAGCATTTAAAATTTGAGGGTTGAATGGGTGAAGATCTCTCAGTTCTAAAGAATCCCCATGTAGTCAAGATAGTACATCAATTAAACTGCTTAAAGTAAAGATGTTATTAAATTTTTTTCACGTTTTTTTCTCTAAAAATGAAAATTGAGGCTGGACTTCTATAGTCCATTTCTCAGGAAAACTTGGTATTTTTTATAAGTTTATGATGACCTGTCATTAAGTTTCATGAGCCATTTTTTCCCACAAAGGATCGCTGGTTCTCTGAATTAAAAAAATACAGTCAGGCATATGATTTTTAAAGGAAATTTTTAGGCAAAATAACTTACCCTATATACAGATTCATTGATCTAGTTTGTTTGTTAAATTTATATCTTGAATTTTCAAAAACCCACTCAGGAATTAAGTGTTTCTTTTAAATCATCCGAGGAGTTTAAAGTATGAAAAATATTTCTTAGTATTTTTCTTGAAATTATGCGTGATAATTGATGAGAAAAAAGAGAATAAAGAAAGACATAAAAATTAAATTCATTGATTTGAAAAGCACATAAATTAGAATCACAAAGTAAAAACAAATCTTCTATTGTCACTACAGTCGCCTTTAGCAATGTTTTCAGCACTCAGAAATATCAATGACTGTATGCATCACATAAATCCTTTAGGAATTAAGAATTGGAAAGAAAATGTTATAAAGAAAGGCACTTTGGGTGTAGTTACTGCTTCTGTCATCAGTTTCAAAAATATAAAAATTTCTAAAAAGAACAATAACATTTGAGCTTGAAAGGTTTCACCCGAGTTAAAAAAAAAAAGTAAAAAATAGTTTTCTGTGTATTTTTCAGAAAATTAATTTAGATAAATGTGGCATACCTACAATTCAGTTCAGTTCAGTAGCTCAGTCGTGTCTGACTCTTTGTGACCCCATGAACCACAGCACGCCAGGCCTCCCTGTCCATCACCAACTTCCAGAGTCCACCCAAACCCATGTTCATTGAGTCAGTGGTGCCATCCAACCATCTCATCCTCTGTCGTCCCCTTCTCCTCCTGCCCTCAGTCTTTCCCAGCATCAGGGTCTTTTCCAATGAGTCAGCTCTTCACATCAGGTGGCCAAAGTATTGCAGTTTCAGCTTCAGTCCTTCCAATGAACACCCAAGATTGATCTCCTTTAGGATGGACTGGTTGGATCTGCTTGCAGTCCAAGGGACTCTCAAGAGTCTTCTCCAACACCATAGTTCAAAAGCATCAATTCTTCAGCGCTCAGCTTTCTTTATAGTCCAACTCTCACATCCATACATGACTACTGGAAAAACCATAGCCTTGACTAGACAGACCTTTGTTGACAGAGTAATGTCTCTACTTTTTAATATGCTGTCTAGGTTGGTCATAACTTTCCTTCCAAGGAGTAAGTGTCTTTTAATTTCATGTCTGAAATCACCATCTGCAGTGATTTGGGAGCCCAGGAAAAATAAAGTCAGCCATTGTTTCCGCTGTTTCCCCATCTATTTCCCATGAAATGATGGGACCAGATGCCATGATCTTCGTTTTCTGAATGTTGAGCTTTAAGCCAACTTTTTCACTCTCCTCTTTCACTTTCATCAAGAGGCTCTTTTTGCCATAAAGGTGGTGTCATCTGCATATCTGAGGTTATTGATATTTCTCCCAGCAATCTTGATTTCAGCTTGTGGTTCCTCCAGCCCAGCATTTCTCATGATGTACTCTGCATGTAAGTTAAAAAAGCACGGTGACAATATACAGCCTTGACGTACTCCTTTTCCTATTTGGAGCCAGTCTGTTGTTCCATGTCCAGTTCTAACTGTTGCACAATTAGCATGCCTTGTTTAGGTGTAATTCTCTGAAAGTTGTATTTTTTACCTTTCTGCCCATTATTAGTCCTGAAATACTTTGTTGTTCAGTTGTTAAGTCGTGTCCAACTCTTTGTGACCCCATGGACTGCAGCAGACCATCTCCTGGAGTTTACTCAAGCTCATGTCCATAGTCATGTTCAGTTTCAAGTACTTCTCTTTCATTGTAGTTAAAGAGAAAGTTTTAAAGGCCTGTTTAAGAAATAAAGCCATGTACTTATGATCAACTGATCTTTGACTAAGATGCCAGGAACACAAAATGGGGAAATAATAATAGCCTCAATAAATTGTGTAAGAAAAATTGGATATCCACATGCAAAAAAATGAAATTGAACACATCTTATATATTTTAAAATTGACTCAAAATGGATTAAATTTTGGGCAAGGGACCTAAACACATATTTTTCCAAAGAAGTCATGTAAATTACTAACAAGTACATGAAAAGGTGCTCAATATCACCAATCATCAGTGAAATGCCAACCAAAACTGCAATAAAATATCACCTCACAGCTTATCATCATGCTATAACAAGTGTTTTTGCACTTTTGCTTTTGCATGCAAACATTATGTCAAAGTGGTATTACCCTTGAACAATGAGTATAATTTCAACTGTTTTGATTCTCAGTAGTGGAGAAGGAAATGGTAACCCACTCCAGTGTTCTTGCCTGGAGAATCCCAGCGATGGTGGAGCCTGATGGGCTGCGTCTATGGGGTCGCACAGAGTCGGACATGACTGAAGCGACTTAGCAGCAGCAGAGACAAATAAGGCTTAATTAAGTAAATTTAAGAGTAAATAAATTCAATTTGTTTGAATAAAAGTAATGTTCCCAATGAGATAAAGGAGCTAAGTATGACTTAGAAGAAATTTAGTTAACAAAGTAGAATATATAGTATCCATGAAGTACTTTTGTAAACTTTTTTGAATCCTAGAGAAACTTGTGTTAACAGTTCAATCAGCTATAAAAGTTTTTCTATAATATGCAAATTTATGCTAGTTTTCCCCAGACCGAGTATGAATCCTTCCTCGTAACAGCTGAGTCTAGGTCTACTGACCAAGAATGTACAGATCTAGAAAATATTGCAGAAAATACCATATTGGATAACAAAGAAAATAGACTTGTGAGTTTGTATTTCTCTGAGGAAATCAGTATCCTTCCTCTAGCAAATAAGTAATCCCTCAATCTGAAGAAGACTTTTTAATGGTTTTAAATTTAGTATTATCTAAAATAAATATATGCATGGGTAGTAATGTAAAAGCAGCTCAATTCAACAAACATCACTGAACTCTGTGTACAAAATATATTTTATGTGGAAAGATAGTATAGCCACATACAAATGTACGTCATTTTAAGACTATATATATTTTTTTATTTTTGTCATGGACCCAAAGCAACAAAGTGTCAGTTGCTGGGTTGTGTCTAACTCTTTGTGACCCCATTGACTGTAGCCTGCCAGGCTCCTCTGTCCATACGATTTTCCAGGCAAGAATACTGGAGTGGGTTGCCATTTCCTTCTCCAGGAGATCTTCCCGATCCAGGGATCTAACCCAGGTCTCCTGTATTGCAGGCAGACTCTTTACTGTCTGAGCCACCAGGGAAGCAACAAAACATGTGTGCATATGCTCACTCTTAAATTTGTTTAATTGTGTGCATGCTTATGGGGATGAATTGGACCTTAAGAAAATGAGTGTTTGTTTCTTTAATAGTTCATTAGCAAATTGAGGATCATAGATCTTTCTAAATTTATTTGAAAGTTAAAAACTAAATATATGACTCCAGAAGATATTAGATGTTATTATAAAATGAAATGAAATAGAAAAAATAAGTTAAAGTTGGAAAAATCAGCGTTTATTTGGAATTTTTTATTTTGAAAGATACTGTTTTTACAATCAGTGTCAAGATAAATAAAGTGGCATATCATCCTTAGTTTTGGACAAAATAAGTGAGATAATGTTCTAGGTATTGACAAGGTTAAGAAAAAGTGATGTTTAAGGCACTTAGTTTATTAAAAGTCACTTATACGGAGAGTTTGATGAAATGCAGTGTATGATAATAAAATATCTGAAAGTTACTTATAATTTGAAGCTTGACAAATGAGTTTAACTTGACCTACTTTATATAATTAAATTTTGTACTTCAGATCTAATTAGTGTGAGCTTACAGATATACTTTCAATAAATAAAAATTGATTGAATTTAAAATTTTATGAGGGAAAATTGAATGTAAATAAGATGGATAAAAGTCTAATTGGAAATATTCATTGTTCTCAGATTCATTTGTTTGATGATATCAATTATAAGAACAGAAATTATCAAGAATTAGACTATTATTATTTGATCTTACTTCATTCTAATTAATGAGAAATAGCTACACACTTTTTCAGACATAATGAACTTGTTGTAATGCACTCCTTTCTTATAGTATCAAATGCAGTCATTGTGGATTATAAATTTGGAAAAGAAATACATAAAACATCAGCCCATATGAGAAGGTCAAGGATAGTTGTACCTGGGAAACAGAGGAAAGTATTTAAATTTGGACAATATATGGGTTTGGTTACTTTGTTTAGACTCCTAAATAAATAAAACTTTTTAATGATACCCTAAAAGTAATTTTAACAAGAATGAAAATGTCTGAGAATAAATTTAACAGCAAAGGAACTTAAGAGCCATCAGTATTGGATAGCTGTAGTTTGAAATTACTCTGATGCTATCTGAATAGTTACAAAGGAGCTTTGTTATGTTATTAAGACTATACAGTTCTTAAGTACAATAAGTTTTCACAGTTGTATATGCCTGTGTAACCACTACCCAGACACTCCAAAAAGTTCCCTCTAGCCCCTTTTCAGTCAATTTCCACTTTGCCGTAGGTCTGACACCTTCTGACTTCTATTATGTATGATTATACCTGTTCTCGGAGAAGGCAATGGCACCCACTCCAGTACTCTTGCCTGGAAAATCCCATGGACAGAGGAGCCTGGTAGGCTGCAGTCCATGGGGTTGCGAAGAGTTGGACACGACTGAGCGACTTCACTTTCACTTTTCACTTTCATGCATTGGAGAAGGAAATGGCAACCCACTCCAGTGTTCTTGCCTGGAGAATCCCAGGGACAGCGGAGCCTGGTGGGCTGCCGTCTATGGGGTCGCACAGAGTTGGACACAACTGAAGTGACTTAGCAGCAGCAGAAGCAGCAGCATACCTGTTCTAGGATTGCATGCAAATAAATCCTGTAGTATGGATTCCTTTGTGTCTATTATGTGGCTTCTTTCACTGAATATAATGATTTTGTGATTCACCCATGTGGTTGCATACATAAGTAATTTATTCCTTTGTTCTGAATATAACCACAATTTGTCTATATTTCTGTTCATGAACATTTGGGCTGTTTCCAGCTTTAGGATGCTATAAATAAAGCTGCTATGAGCATTCATGTATAAGCCTTTCTGTGAACATATGTTGTCATTTCTCTTGGGGAAGTACCTAGGACTGGAATTTACTGGGCCACAGAGAAGTTACATATTTTTGTTTATAAGAAACTACCAAACAATCTTCAAACCTGTTTGGTTTCTGTTTATTGATTACTTTGTCAGTAGTGCTTTTGTGATTTTTAAAATAATTAGTTTCTAATCAGTTTATGTTAATATGTAATTTCTACGTGATTGGACCTGGTTTACTGTATATTAAAAGATGGCAAAGATAATTAGAAGCCAAATGTCATGGCATAATTACATCCCCCTAAAGAAGTTCACATCCTAATCCCTAGAATCTGTGAATATGATATTTTATATGGCAAAGAGAAATTCAGGTTGCATGTGGAATTAAGTTTGCTAATCAACTGACCTTCGAATGGAAAGATTACTCTGGATTATCCAAATGGGCTCAGTGTAATTGCAAGAGCCCTTGTAAGTGGAAGAGGAAGTCAGAAGAGGAAGAACCAGAGAACCAGAGAGATGGTGTGAGAAAGACTCACCCCAACCTTGCTGGTTTTGAATGGAGGAGTGAGGATATAAGCCAAGGAAGGAAGGTGATTACTAGAAGTCAAGAGGGCTTCTGGGTAGAAAAAGCAAGGAAATGAATTATTCCTTAGACCGTCCCTAGAGCTTCCAGTAGGAATACAGGCTTACTCGCAGTTTAATTTTAGCCTAAGACCAGCAGAACTGCAATATAATAAATTTGGATTAAGTCACTTAATCTATGGTAATGGGAACTACACCTATGACAAGATAAAATTTTGAAGCTTCAAATTGACATTAAGTGTCTCAAGTTGTAGTTATTTTATATTGTTCTGATACATTTAGCTTGATCCACATGTTTACCATTTTCTTGGCTCTGCATACCATATTATGGTGTATGTCTGGTGGTAGAAAAAATTACAATTTTGCTCTTCTTGTTGAAAATTAGTTTTGTGAATTTAGAATTCTAACTTGACAGTTATTTTCTCTTAGCATATTGAAAATGTCATTCTTTTTTTTTTTTCTAGTTTCCAATGTCACTGCAGTGATATCAGCTGCCAATTTAATAGTTTTCCTCTAGAGATAACTGATATTTTCACATTGTCTGATTGTAGGATTTTCCCATCTGTGTTGGATGTTCTTTAGTTTCTCTTGTTATGTATCTAAGTGAAGCTTCTTTTTTAGTTTATCATAGATGAGATTTTCTTGTCTTCTTGTATGTAAGTATTGGTGTTTCTGATCTGTATAGGAAACATTTCAGCCATTACAACTGAATATTGCCTTCTTTCCTTTCTTCCTTCCTTCCTTTCTCTTTCCCTCCCTCCTGCCCTCCCTTCCATCTTTCCTTTTGCCCTTCCTTCCTTTCTTTTTCATTATTTTAGACTGAGATTTTAATTATACATGTATTAAAACTCTTCAGTCTACCCTCTATATATGTTAACTTCCTTTTATTCTTGCTTTCTTCTTTTTCTGTCTTTTTCAAGTTCTGAAGATTTT
Source organism: Bubalus kerabau (assembly GCF_029407905.1). NCBI lineage: Eukaryota > Metazoa > Chordata > Mammalia > Artiodactyla > Bovidae > Bubalus > Bubalus kerabau. The sequence goes on from NC_073633.1 coordinate 68,732,865, forward strand.
TCCACATAGCCCAATCTTGAAAGGGCTCTCAGTGTTACAGGAAAATCAATTATGCTAGGACTTTATTTTTTAAGTCTCAAAAAACACTTTTCTCTCAAAGTTCTTATTGTAATTTAGGGCTTCAGGGGCCTCATTTGGAAGTCTTAAAATGAACATTGATTTCTTTTGGCATTCATGTTTATAATCAAAACTGTTCCTGAGACAACACGTGCTTCTGACAATAGGGGGAATGTTATACACAAAAGTATGAAATGGGAGGCAAAGGATAAATTTTCAGGATTTTATAGTAGTATTTCTCCTTTTCTAGTTTATTCATTAATCAGATATATGTGTATTGATTATTTCTCATGTTCCAAGTTCTGTGCAGGTAACAGTAGATCTGATTTCCTATTTAATGGAGCTTACAACCTTTGGAGGATATAGGAGACTAGATTATAAAGCAATACCTATTGATTTTTTCCCCTATTACAAATGAGAACTCAGGTTAGTGAATGTTCCAGGTGCCCCCTGACCTTCTGTTTAATATGGCATGTGTTTTTGCCCCTCCTCCGTTTTTGCCCCTCCTCCTTTTTTGCCTTTGCAGTATATTATTTTCAAAGAATGGGCTTTAGAGTGAGACAGCTTGAGTGTAAATGTCAGTTCTGACAATTAACAACTCTGTAACTTTGGGCAGGCTATATTGTACCTCCAAGTATCTGATTCCTCATTTATGCAATAAGGAAATGGTACTTTTCTCAAAGAGGAGTTAAAAGGATCAAATGAATTAACTTAAAAAGTACCCAATAAATATAAGTATATGCTGCATTTGTCCAAAGAACAAAACCACATCTCTCACATAGGCCAGACTTAAGTCTATATGTTGCTTCTCCTTCTTAAAGAAGTTCTTCTGTGTCAAAAAAGTACAAGTCAGTTTAAGAAGCTGCTAGACTAACTGTAAGTGCTTCTCAGGTGGTGCAGTGGTAAAGAATATGCCTACCAATGCAGGAATCTTTGGAGATGAGAGTTTGAGCCCTGGGTAGGAAAGATGCCTTGGAGTAGGAATTGGCAACCCATTCAGTATTTCTGCCTGAAAAATTCCATGGACAGATGTGCCTGGCAAAGAGTAGCAAGAAGTTGGACATGACTGAGTGACTGAGCATGTGCACAGACCGGCTATCAATGTCAAGGGATAGGCATTTGTTCTAATGGCCATTTTTGCAGAGAGAGGTTGCTAATTCCTAAATATTATGTAACTTTTCAAAACTTATTGTACTTACTGCCAGAAACACTCCTTTTTGAAGAAAAGTTATATACTAGCTCCTCTCATATTCCATATTTTGGACCCAAATACTTAATGTGAATTATTTAATAGGTGGTAAAAATTGCATTTAATTTTTGATGACATTCAATGACAATTAATTTTAGTATTGGTGTCATCTCATTTTCCAATCCGTCTTTCTTCCACTCCCTTGAACATCATTTTTGCTTATGTGTGCTATTTTTTATGAGTTTGAAGCCTAGGGAAAAAAAATACTCAACAGATAACTCTTTTGTTTTCGAGTGTTATGAAATGATATCAATCAGCCAAAGGACCATTCTGAAAGTAGGGGTGGTAGTGGTTTAGTTGCTAGGTTGTGTCGGACTCTGCAACCCCATGGACTGTAGCCCGCCAGGCTCCTCTGTTCATGGGATTCTCCAGGCAAAAATACTGGTGTGGGTTGCCGTTTCCTTCTCCAGGAGATTTTCCCAACTCAAGAATTGAACCTGGGTTTCCTGTATTGCAGACAGATTCTTTACCAACTGAGCTAGGAGGGAACCTAATACAAGAGAAATAGAGAAATAATAATTGTCAGCTAAAGCCTATGACAAACCCAAGGTCTATGCTGAGACTGGTGAAGTTGAAATTTCAAAGTTGAAATTTTCAAAGGCATTGAATATAGAGTATCATGTCTGATGTTGTGCACAGTTTTATTTGTGATTTACTAATCATTATGATTTTCTTGGAGGGAGGACAGTCTTTAATATATCACACTTTCATTGCTTTAAGCCCCTGCTATCTTACCACAGTATGGGAACTCCATTTGAACTAAAATATTAGCAAACTTTAATAAAGAATAGAAAACAAGCATGGAGGACCAAATCTGAAGGGGCATTCTATATCTTTATTTTAAGCATGCTTTATATAACCAAAGGAAAAATAGAAATATATATTGTCAGCAGAAATTGGCTAAGGGCAGTAAAGGTCAAATATTGTTTTAATTGTTTTCAATAACGGGGAAGGGAGAAGGATCAGCTGAGAGAATTAAAGAAATTTTTGTAATATAATATAGAGAAGAACATAAATGTTGCATGTGCAACCCAGAAAACTGAGTTGTTGCTAAATAATGTGTAGACTTAAAAATTAGAAAAATTACTCTGGACAATTGGAAAGTGAAGTGAAAGTGTTAGTCAGTCATGCTCGACTCTTTGTGGTGCCATGGACTGTAGCCCAACAAGACCTCTGTCCATGGAATTCTCCAGGCAAGAATACTGGAATGGGTTGCCATACCCTCCTCCAGGGGATCTTCCCAACCCAGGGATCAAACGCGGGTCTCCTGCATTGCAGGCAGATTCTTTACCATCTGAGCCACCTGGGAAGCCCCTGGAAAATCAGAAGCCACCATTGAAAAAATGCATCCTTAAAAGGGCTCAGCTACTAGTGCACTGGTGACTGCCATCTGCTGCTGCAGGAAATCTGATTAAATCTGTTTTCTCTTACATATTTTCTTGTCACAACTATGACAGTCACTGAAATCATTCATTCCATCGTTTGATGCTTTTCAACACTAATGTCTCAGGTTAGATTTCCTTAAAGAAGAGGTTAAGATAGAGACTTGCATGCAGCAAGTTTATTGGGAAACACTCTTAAGATCAACACCTCTGTGGGCATAGTGGAAGCAGGAATAATCAGACGGAGATGATGAACTGCAATGCGGATGTGACCAAGGCCTCAAAAATTCCTAGGAGAACTGTGAAGCTGGCGTGGCCCTTCAGATTCATCCCAGGTGAAGTCAAGTCAACCATGCGTTTGGTGTCCTCTACTGACCCTTAGAGAGGCCTGACCTGGGGTGAAGTTGGCTGTCTTAGTTAAGAGCGGTGGGCCACCACCACTCCCAGCAACTGGGAAAAGAAGCTTCAGCTGAAGGCAAAAGGTGGTGCCCTCCACTGTTTATTACCATTGACCTCAAAAGCCTTCAGTTTCTTACCCTCTAATCTATTCTGTTCTAAGAGCTTCCACCTCCTTTTTAATTTCCTTTTCCATGTCCCTGCCTAAAGTGCTTCTGGTCTCCTCTATGAGGTCTCTACATTTCCCTGCGGCTTTGCTACATGGACCATTGCCTTTTAAAATATTTAAACCCAGAATGTCACAGTGAGTTACTGACACCTCTCTGCCAGATTTAGGGGTTTCAGTACCTTAAGGAAATGTGATAAATCTATCGGAGAGTTAGTATTAGAACTTGTAGTTCCTGCTTTTTCATTTATAGCTTAGCTTAAGAAAAAATCTTTTTTCTTTTTAGTAATCATTTCTTTTTCTAGTCCAAAAATTGGAAAGAAAACACAAAATATATATTCACCTTTGCAGCCAGATTGCTTGGGATTCAGAGATAAGGGAGAAAAACATTGGCTGTGTTAACACAGGAAAATATCTTTTCTGTATGTTCAAATGTTTCCCCTTTCCTCTTCTTTCTTTCTCTCTCTCTCTCACTCCCTCTGTCAGCCACCTCCCCCCTCTTTTCTCTAGTCTCCTACCTCCATTAATTGTGAAGTATGTACAGTGACCTTCAGATTTTCTGTTAATAAGGTCAGATAGTCAAGTGTTTAGCTGGGAGAAAACTATTCTTTATTATGCATTTCCATATGCATTAAGTCTTAATTTTATCTTTCTAATATATTTGCAATATAAATGCTTTTGTATCTAATTTTATAGTTAAGGAAACTTAAGCCCAGGGGGATAAAATGGATTGCCCAAAGCACATGGAATTCAAATATGAGTTCTTATCATCTGAAGGCTCATTCTTTTGTTTTTTGGGGGTTTTTTTTCTTACCACTATTAATAAAATTTACTTTTTAGAGCAGTTTTAGGTTCACAGGATAATTGAGTGGAAAGTTCAGAGAGTTCTCTTATAAATCCTGCCCATACACATGGATGTGAAAGTGAAAGTGTTAATCACTCAGTCATGTCTGACTCTTTCCAATCCCGCCAGACTCTTTTGTGGATGGAATTCTCCAAGCAAAAATACTGAAGTAGGTAACCATTCCCTTCTCCAGGGCATCTTCCCCCACCTAGGGATCAAACCCGGGATCTCCTGCATTGCAAGCAGATTCTTTACTGTCTGTACCACCAGGGAAGCCCATGCACATGCATAACCTCCCCCATTATCAACATTCCAATCAAAGTGGAACATTTGTTAGAATTAATGGATCTGCACTGACACATCATAATTACCCAAAGTCCACAGTTCATATTACAGTTCACCTTTGGTATTGTATACTCTGTGAGTTTGGACAAGTTTATAATGACACATATTCACCATTATAGTATCATATAGAGTAGTTTCACTGCCCTAAAATCCTCTGTAATCTACCTATTCATCCCTTCTCCTTTCCTAACCAATGGCAACCATTGATCTCTTTATTTTCTCCACATTTTTCCTTTTCCAGAATGTCATATGGTTGGAGTCATACTGTATGTAGCCTTTTCAGTTTTTTTTTTTTTAACTTAGTAATATAATGGCATTTTAATTCCCTCCATGTCTTTTACTCATTTGATAGTTCATTCTTTTAGTATTGAGCAATATCCTGTTATCTGGATGTACCACAATAAATTTAGCCATTCACCTATTGCAGAACATTCTGATTATATCCAAATTTGGCAATTGTAAATAAAGCTGATATAAATATCCCTGTGCAGGCTTTTCTGTGAACATGAGTTTTCAACTCCTTTGGATAAGTATTTAAGGGACAAGACTGCTAAATCTTACCATTTTGCGTTCCCACCAGCAATAAAAGGAGAGAGTTCCTGTTGCTGCACAGCATTTATGGTTGTCAGTGTTCTGGATTTTGGCCATTCCTGTAAGCTGGCTTTGTGTTCTAAAATTTAAGTTGGTTATGAAGGTGTATGGGACTTCCATGGTGGCTCAGCAGTAAAGAATCTGCCTGCAATGCAGGAGCTGCAGGAGACACAGGTTTGATGCCTGGGCTGGGAAGATCCAATGGAGGAGGGCATGGCCACCTACTCCAGTATTCTTGCCTGGAGAATTCCATGAACTGAGGAACATGGCATACTACAGTTCACAGGGTCACAAAGAATCAGACACGCCTGAAGTGACTTGGCACGCACACACGCACGCACATGAATGTGTACACCAGATAGCCAATTAAGAGATTTTTTTCAGGTGGTCCTGTTTGCTTAAATTGTTAGCTTTCTAGTTTGATGGCAGAAAACTACATGCCCACTATCTACCTTGCATAATTGCTTTGGAAGCATTTCTTTGAGGGGACTCAGTGAGTAAATGATGCATATTTTAACTCCTAAATTAATTCCTAAACACCTCCTTTGCATCAGTTTACAGGTTTGGAGAGGAATTTGTCAAGAAAGATTAGATGCATGAGAAGCTTATGGAAAGTAACTGTAAAGGATAAAGAAGGAAGGATCATGAGAAGGCTGGAGATCTTTAAAATTATGATCAGGTTTGACATCTGTGAAAGGAGAGAGGAAAAAAAAAGGATGAATTCAGAAGAACTTCAGACTGCAGTGTTTTCCTGAGAAAGCCTCAGCCAGGTTGGTGGGGAGGAGTCTTGCATTGGGCAGAAATTACCCCCAACCTGGTTCCTCTGCTGTGCTCAATTTCTGACAGGGAATAGCCCAGTGAAAGCATGGCCTAAGAACACTAGTGTGGAGCCAAAGATGGGACAGAGAGGCTGCCTGCCTATATGCCCTGTAGCAGGTACTTGCAGGGAGATCTGGGTGGTGCATCCAGGTCTGCCATGTTCTTCATTCTCCTTCCCTCTCCGCAGGATTTCTTGCCGTTCCATTCTTAAAAATCTTAATTGCCTATCTGTATGCAGTTGTCTACATTCATATATAATGCACTCCTAGAACAAACACAAAAGTATTTTTTTAAGTTTATTTGTAACCTTTTTTTTTTTTTTTTTGATTCTACACCGAAGCAATGTAGACACTTGTCTAACTTGTCTACAAAAGAGAAATAGAATTAAAGATGGAACAAGTAAACTTATTGTTGCAGGGGTAAGGGGTGGGGAGGGATGAACTGGAAGCCTGGGATTGCCAAGTGCACACTGCTGTATATAGAATAGATAGCTGACAAGGACCTACTGTATAGCACAGGGAGCTCTGTTCGGTGTTCTGTGATGGCCTGTGTGGAAGGGGAGTCTGAAGCGGAGTGGATGTATATGTGGCAGATTCTCTGTGCTGTACACCTGGAGCTGACATAACACTGTCAGCTCTGTTCCAATAAAAATCATAACAAAATTAGCTTGATATAAAGATAAAAAATTAAAATAAGGAGAATTACTATAATCCTTTTGCTTTAGTACCAAATACCCAATGCTGTACACCCAGCCTTCTGTACATGTCCTTTAATTTTGTCTGTTTCCTTCACAATCAATCACATTCTGATACCTTATGTTGATTTAGTCTGAATGAGGCTCAAGATTCACCATTTCAGTACAGCTCTAATGATTTTCACCTTTGCTTCAATTTTATTGTTTTTTCTTGTCTTTATTGTGTGTACTTTAATTTTTCAATTTTTTATTAATTCTCATAAAATTGTATGGGTGAAAAGCAATAAAATATTCAGATAATTGCAAAAACTTTGCTCTACTAAGAAAAGTAATATTCATATCCAAGTTTAACTGCTGTCTGGAAGTGCCATGATAAGATTCTTAAAATGCACGTTCAATGATTGATGAACAGAAAGTCCACATTTAGAACATGAAATGGCATTTAGGAACATTTTTTAACATCATTTATAACTGTTTGTCTTAGATCTGGCTCTCTTAGAAGCAGAGCCTGAGACATGATTCTTAGGTAAATGATTTATTTAGAGAGTGCTCTTAGGAGGAGACTCAAAGGAAGCAAGGGAATTAGGATAGGGCAGGGAGAAGCTAAGTAAAGACATGATATCAGATGACTTCTAGCCCCAGCCTGATGCCACATGAAGGCTTTTGGCAACAAGATGTTGGAGTTTTTGTTACCACCACCTTCCACCAACTCACATCCTCATGTTACTCCATCAGCCATCAGTCCCAGGCTGCCTCTGGTGAAGCAGAGCGTATCACCCAAGGACAGTCTCTGGAGAAAGTTGCAGGTGTGGTTGGTTAGCAGCAAAACCTGTACTAGCAATGAAATGAATGGGGTGGGGTGAAGTGTTGTACTGAGTGTGTCTGCTCAATAGAATTCCTCTTAGCAGAGTCAGTCCTAGAAAGCTTTTCTATATGAAAGTAAACAGTTATTGTTAGACTGTGAAAGCAGAGAAATAGTACCAAACCAAATATCTCTGTTCTTTATTATTTCATGTATTTCCTAATTAACTCCTAGGCACTGAATTCCTTGTGTCTCTAATGTGAAAGGCTTTTGGTTAACCCTTTTGGCCTACTATCCAGAATTTCTGTGTGTTTTCTGTCATTCACTTTACATCATACACATGCACTCACACACTCTGTCTCTCTCTCTCATACACACACACACACACACACACACACCTACCTGGAGCAGTTAGACAATATTGCATGCACACTCATTTCATTCATGAAATAGTTTGATCACCAAACAGTTTTTTTACTCTTTACAGAGTAAAGAAAAGCCTCATGTTATTAAATTGAAATTAAGTATGCTTCAGTATTACTGTTAGGTTTCCTGAAAGATCATGTAAATTTATAACATTCATATGTGTGTTTTCCTCAATTACCAAAGTGAAACATCCTTTAAGCAGGTGCTTACTCAGCACGATGATCAAAAACAGAGAAAGAAAATGCATCAAGAGCCCAAAAGACTGTTGTACTCTGATTTTCCATTTCACATGAGGAGAACAAAAATGGTAGAATGTTAAAAGTGAATGTTTTAGATAACATGGTGTCACTGAATTACCAAATGTATCTTTCTTTTTCCTTCCTTTTAACTTTTGAAATTTAAAAGGGCTATAAGGAAACCTTATTAAATGATTTTAGCTAGGAAACTTCAATTTCAATTACCCCAAATGGTATATTCAGACACTGCTCTCCTCGTGAGTTCTTTATGTGGGAAAGAGAGACTAGTTTTAGGACCTTGTCAGTGATAAAGTAAATTGATCTATTACCTACCCCCTGAGGAAATTCCTACAGGGCTATCTTGCTCTAGACTGCCTAAGTGTCTCATTTGTACCTAAAAACAAGAAGTGTCATTTTTTTCCCTATTCAAGATGTCACAAGCCCAATTTTCTTTTGCTAAGGATCACAGTTATTAGTCTCTGAAGGTGCTAGCACTTGAGGCCAAGTCTGAGGTGATTAAAATGCCTCGGCACTTTGAGGACTGGTGCCCTTCCATTACTTCTCATCTCCAGCTGCTTCCCTGTCTGACTCTCCTTCTGTCTTTCATTATGATCCATCATTATCCATTTTAAGGTCTGTGTAAGTCATGTGAATTAAGGGAAATTGAGAACCTTAAGAAAATACATCTTGACAGACATGTACTACCGGTAAAGAGATGGAAACACTGACCCAATCCCATTATCTCTCCCATTTTATAAATACACTTATTTTGCCTTTCAAATTCCTCCTTTTCTCACTAATGCTGTCTCTCTCTCTCTGTCCCTCCTTTCCCCTCTCAGTCACACACACACACACACACGCACACACACACACACACATATACCATCCATTGGCCTAAAGGAGATATAAAGGCCTCATACCAGCTGAGGTTTTGGTTCTAATGTCCTTATAAACAGCACTGCAAAGGTAGTGCAGTGTTATGTAATTAGCTGAATTTGTGGATTTGTCTAATATATAGTTTCCTGGCCAAGCTCACCACCTTTACTGCACTCAAGAGAACCAAACAGCTTTATTCTATAGTTTCCTCTCAGAGACAATGGTCTCAGTGCATTCCAGCACTTCTAAGAAACCCCAGATCAGAAATATATAGAAGTGGGATTATCTACATTTTCATTATTTCCTTCCTTCTGAATTCAGTGGAGAGTGTGATAGAAGACAGAGAAAAGAAGGTGTTACGAGTATTATAGGGTTTTGAAGTTTTTTTTTCTCTTTGTGGTTAATTTTAGTTCTTTAAGATCATCTCTTTGGGGTAGTCTTGTTTTATTGTCTAGTTACTATGTTGTGTTTAGTTCTTAAGACTCCATGGACTGTAGCCTGCCAGACTCCTCTGTCCATGGGGCTCCCAGGCAAGAATAGTGGGGTGGGGTGCCATTTCCTTCTCCAGGGGATCTTTCTGAACCAGGGATTAAACCTGTGTCTCCTTCATTGACAGGCAGGTTCTTTTACTACTGAGCCACCAGGGAAGCCCTGGAGTAGTCTACACCACGGGTAATCAGTTGTGAACTTTAATGGAAGTGAGAACATGAATTCATTGGGCTCAATTCTGCAATATATGATGAGATGGCAGTGAGTAACCTACAACCAGAGACTGAAGAGCTTGGCATATTAAACAAATACCCTAAGCAAGACATCCTTGTGGAGTTGTGGTCATATATGCTAGAGCCCAGCAGGCTATGTGCACAGAATGGCACTACTACACAACCAGGATGTCTCAGGGAATATGGTCGGGCAAATCCTGTGTTATGATTACTACCAGCACATACAGTCCTGTAAAGGGGGACACTGAGACCAGCTCCTGAGAGGAAGTGCCTTCTTGAAGCTGCTCTTTTTCTGTTCCTTTATTTACCACTTTTGTCAAGCATGTAGACATATGTTTATGCACTCTTGGAGCCACATAAGGAGGCTTAAATGAGACTTATATCTGCCTTAAGGCAAAGCATACAGAATTTCCTAGATGAAATGTTCTTTTTAAATGGCTTAAAGGGAAATAGTCTTAATACAAAGACTATTTTGTATTTGGTATTCTGTAACCAATAGTTACAGAAACAGAAAGAAAAAACAGCTTTGGTAAGTATAGCAGTGACCAAAAAGACTAAAAAAAAAAAAAGTTTATTAATGAAAGCTTGTAAAAGAGAGACAAATAAATAATTTAGCTCAAATAAGTATTCAGTTCCACTGAAACACTAAATGCATATATAAAAATAAATTTTAAAAAATTATTGCATCTATTCTATGTTGACTTTCTCCCTCATTTTTCACAAAAGAAAAAACAAATGCCACTTTTAAATGGCTGCTGGCATAAGCCACACTTGGGTAACTGTGATAGAGAGAGAGATTTAGTACATACGGACTCCAAAGTAAAATTTTCAGATAAGAAATCCTGATGCCTGTTTCCCAGGTGTTGCTGGGCTGTCAACAGAAAAAAAAAAAAAAAGAAAAAAAAAAAAAAAAAACAAACAAAAAAAGCAGCAATAATTCTTGGTCTACAAACTGTTAATCCATTGTTTATATCTCAACTGTACATGATTTTATAATTAGCATCCAAGTTAACTGAAACAGAAGTGGGCAGGTAACTGGGAGGGCACAGTCAAGTTTTGAAACAGAGATAGTGGTTGGAAATGTCTGAAGATGATATTTCTGTTTATGCTACCTGGGAGGTAGAGACTTGAAAGAGAAACTGGAACTTAACATTTTCTTTTATTCCAGTAATCCCTGTACTCTTTGGAATTGTCTCCACTTCATAAACAGAACATAAATTAACATCTGCTGCTGCACTTTTCCATTACTTATCACTTGTAGTGATTCAGAAATCAAATATTTAAATATGAAAATCACATGGTTTTCTAATGCATTTACCTCATGTACAGGATTGAAATAGTCAGAAATAATCAGTGCTAATCCATTTCTTCTGTCTAGCATTCTGACTCAGCTGTCCCATTTTTTTTTCTTCCTCTGAATCAAAATCACACACATGTAAAAATCTGTTTTTACCTTGAATAACATAAGCAGTAATCATCACCCACCATTATTACAGAAGATTAGCAGTAACATTAAGGGACATAATCTGCACTATACTTTTATTCATCAAGCAGCATTTATGTGAAGAAAATTTAGATAGATAATTCCACAACCTGGAAATTATAAAGAATGAGCTAATGAAAAAGAGCTGCAAAACAGGTAGCAGTGTGTTTCATGGTATTCATCAAACACCTAATCCTGTGTGGGGGGACTTTGAGACTGATCCCTGAAAGGAACTGCCCATTGGAAGTGCCACTGTTTACTGCTTCTTAATTCACCAATATTGGCCTGATATCCATCTGACTCCATTCCTGAAGCCGCAGGTAGGGACTATACTTGCCTTACCAGAAGCGTGTAGAAATTCCTAGATGAATTAAAGGGATGCCTAAATTATAAGGCCCTCTTCATTGTGGCTGCTGCTGTTTAGTCACTGTCATGTCCAACTCTCCGCAACCCTGTGGCCTGTAGCCCACCAGACTCCTCTGTCCAGGGATTCCCCAGCCAAGAATACTGGAATGGGTTGCCATTTCCTTCTCTAGGAGATCTTCCTGACCCAAGGGTTGAACCTGTGTCTCCTGCTTGGCAGGCAGATTAGCAATGAGCCATCTGGGAAGCCCCCTCCTCATTGCTAGGAGATGGATTGGATTTCTTGTTTTGTTCCAGTTAATTTTTTCATGAGCAGCTTACTGACTCTAATCAATTTATCTTTTGAATCACTGATTTCTGATACTTAATCTCTATGCAGAGCATCCTACAGCATGGTAGTGAAAAAGAATAAAAAAATAGAAGTGATAGTGTGGCAGTATCAATAGGATCTGTCAGCTGAATATGGGAAGTCATGGAGAAGAGGAGTCAAGAGTTTTTAAAGCTTTGAAACTGACAAAGTAGAATAGTAATTATTTTCACAAGTAAAAAATGAAAAGAAGTGAGATCAAGGGGAAAGCTTTGAAATTTTGTTGGATACTTTTGAGCTAGTCATTGAAAGTAAGCAAATGGCTGCGTATGGAGACTGCAGCTCAGAGAAGTTGACTATACAGGCTGGAACCTAAGGTCAGGGAGTCATCCGCACAGGTGTTATGGCTAAAGTTATGGGAAAGAATATTTCTAAGGGAGGAATTATGAAGAGATAAAAGTTAATGACTGAGTAAATAACCTAAGGAATGCCTACATTCAGATATGAGGAAAAAGGGAAGCAAAATGACATAGAAGGAATACTCAAAGGTAGAGAGATTAAATTGCACACTCATGAGTGATGAATTGATTCATTCATTCATCCATTCATTTAACAGAATATTTTAAATTCATTCAACATCAGTCACTGGTATGAATGCTAGGAGGGAAAAAGTGAGACAAATTAGACATACCACTACTCTCATGGAACGTACAGTTTAGTAGGGGAGACAGACATTAATCAAATAATCTGTCAAACATATATGAAATTAGAACTGTGATACATTCTCTGAAAAGAGGGAATGGCATCCTCTCCTAGTATTCAATGAGAGCAATAGACTCAGTCAGGGAAGTCAGGGAACTCTCTCCTGGAAAACTGATGACTAAAAAAGGAAGCTAAAATATGGGTTAACAAGACTAGGATGAGGGCAAAATTGTGCAGAGGGACTCTACTTAGTCCATGGCCAGTGGGGAGATTGGAATTGTAAATGAGCGTAAAGAAAGTTGGTGTATCTAGAGCTCATGAAGCAAAAGATAACCTGCTGGATGTGAGAGTAAAACAGTGAGGGAAGAGACTGATCATATTTGCCCTGGCCAGCCATGTTAGGAATGTTTTTCTTTATCCTAAGAGCAAAGGCAAACATTGATGGCTTTTATGAAAGTGGTATAATCAGATTTGTATTCTGAAAAGAGAATACTATCCAAAGTGTAATAAAATTATGAGATTGGGGAAAGACTGAGTACAAGAAGACTAATTAGGAGTCATTTTTGTCTCAGGAGTTTATAAAAACTACAATTACATGCATAGCAATACATATGAATAGAGGGAAGTTGCTGCAAAGATTTTCTAGGAGGTAAAATCAACATATTTGGCCATGACGGATATATAGACCCACTTGGGTGCCATGCCTCTGGTAAGGAGCAGCATGCGTTTTGGGAAGTAGAGATTTGGCATCACTAGCCAACTGACTGATCCAATATTATAGAAATAAATAATGATTGGATTAATTGTTAAATTATTAAATTGATTTTAAATTAATTATAGAAATTAAAACAATTGGATTTAACAATTAAAATGTTACTAACGACTTTGATATTTTTTGTGGATTGATGGTAATGGAAGTCAGGGTTTAAAGAAAAGTTAAAGATAATGCATATAGACTCTTCTTAACATATTAATTTATTCAACAAAATTATATTAAATTCTTATTATAATACCATGCTAGGCACAATAGGTGCATGTTCTCGGTTGCTTATTTGTGTCTGACTCTTTGAAGCCCCATGGACTGTAGCCTGCCAAGCTCCTCTGCCCATGAGATTTTCCACCCATGAATACTGGAGTGGGTTTCCATTTCCTACTCCAAGGGATCCTCCCAACCCAGGGACTGAACCCACATCTCTTGGGTCTCCTTCACTGGCAGGTGGAATCTTTACCACTGAGCCACCTGGAAAGCCCAATAGGTACGTGAATATCACACAATTGCTGCCTTGTAGTTTATTAACCTAAAAGACTGGTCAATGTTTATTGAACTCTTACTGTATGACAGCAAGATTATTTCATCTATAACAACTCAATGAAGTTAATATTTTTACTTTGCAAATTTTTATAGGAGTTGAAGTACAAAAGAGGTTAACTTTTCCAAGCTCACTCAGGTAGTCAGTCCAATACTAAATATGAATCTCAATCAGTCTAGCACCTGAATCCATCATATTAAATGGCTTGATTTGCTGAAACCCAGAAAAGGAGACAGGCTTCCCCAGCAGTGGCTCTAACAGAATTATGGATAGAGAGTTATAGGGGTGGCAAGGAGACAGGGCCCCATTATGGCCTGTGAGGCATTGGAGTTGTCAGAAGACATTTAGACTAAGCAGATAGAAGCTGGAAGAGGTAGCAGAGTGGAAAGGTTTATGGTTTTATTTTTTGTGACAGAGGGAATTTACATCTTGGCAAGGCTAAGTGGTACAGACTACAAGCTTTAGATTGAAACAGATCTGACTTTAAATACTAACAGTGCAGCATATTATCAGTGTAATCTCATCAAGTTACTTAAATTCCTGGATTCTTGGATCTTTGATATGCAAAATGAATTAGAAATGGTGAACAGCACATATGAAGATTTGTAATTTTGAGGGATGTTGAAATAAGAAAACATACATAAGTTGCTTGGGTCAAACTATGTACTCAATAAATCTTAGTTCTCTCTCCGTATTTCTTGTCATTTTTGGCTTCCCTCTCAGCCCATGAAACATGTGTTTAAGGGAAAGAGAAGGAATATGAGATTATATAAACAAAAGAGGTTGGTCAATGGAGAAAAGTCAGAATGGGATGGGATCTAGGGAGACAAAGGGATTAGCTTTGGTTGAGGGGAAGGGCAGCTTTTCCTCTGACATCAGAGCAGTCACTGATGGTACAGAGAAGTAGACTTGAGAAGTAGACTCCTGATATGCATGCTATTCCTGTGTCTATCCCTCCCATGCCCCAGCCTGAGAAACATATACCTTGTACTAGTAAGCTGTACTTGTTCATTTGGCTTTCTGACTATATGCTCAGTTGCTCAGTCATGTCCAACTCTTTGTGGCCCCAAAGTCTGTAACCCACCAGGCTCCTCTGCCTGTGGAATTTTCCAGGCAAGCATACTGGAGTGGATTGCCATTTCCTACTCCAGGGATCTTCCTGACCCAGGGATCAAACCAGCATCTCTTGGGTCTCCTGCATTGGCAGGAGGATTCTTTACCACTATTGCCATCTGGGAAGTCCCCCGATAGACTTGACTAATTCTTTAGAGGAGAATTCTTTCGTAACAGAAGGACCCTAGCTTCCTGAGGAGTCAAACTATTAAAGAAATATAATAATATTTTAGATCAATACTTATAGCCCGTGAATTTGTGAATATAAAGGAAATTAAAGGGTTACAGCTATGTAAAATATCTAAATTATTAGACAGAGCTTAGCTTTGTTTAGTTACCTCTATTTTTTACTTTGCTGAAAAATTCTGGCTTTAGATGAAACCAAGCAGGATAGCTGTATGAAGCTAACATCAGGAAAAGAAAAAAAAATGGGGCACAGAAAGGAGGGAAATTCTGAGCTATATGCCCAGTGACTATCACTGTCCTCTGGTCAGTGTGACCCTTTTACTCCTGGTTCAACACATGGAATACAAGGGCAGGGTTACTCTTGAGTCTAGAAAAGAACCATGGCCCTCATGGGATTTAGGCCCTCATTGCCTCTGTGAGCTCCCAAATGTGCATGAGATGTGACCAGCCTTGTTATCAAAGATGTTTTTAGCAAAGGTGACAGAAAACTATGGGGATCTTTTAATTTTAACAAAGGATTTTTTCCTTTTTAATTTTAACAGTTTTAAAGAAAGTTAATATCCTTGTTGATTTTTAAAAAACTCATTTATTTTTCCTCTTTAAACCTACAATTATACTCAATTTAAATAATTTTTTAAAAATTTATTCCAAAAATCTTCACATTGGAGTAAAAGACAGGTCCATATGTTATTGTTCTTAACTACCTTGCAGCAGTTGAACCCATCAGTCTTGGTCTCACACCACAGGGAGTAACACAAGGTCTCATGCCTGATTGAAAATTCCAGCACAGGGACTGCCAAAGGCTCTACTATAAAGTAGATGCTTTGCCTTCTGTATTCCCAGAAGCCCCTTTCATGCTCTTCCTTTCACCACTCCTCTCTTCTTGGTTTCACCCTGAACAGAAACCAAAGTTCAGACTCTTGCTATCACCAAATCCTTCAAGCAGCTCCTGCCATGAGAATAAAATTTGCCCTCAACAAAGCTGTGTTTTTGAGAATTTGGGGAAAAAAAAAATCCTATTTCAACATTGGATATCAGTATTAGACTCCAAAATATATTCCAAACCCATGAAACTATTGCTTTAAAGGGGAAAATAAAATTGTTATCTGACCTCTGAAAGAGATGGATTTCTCACTTTTGAAGCAAAAAGAACAATAATATAGGGAAAGACTTACCAAAGTATATTTAAAATATACTTGAGAGGCAAAACTTCACTAAAGTGTAAAATAATGAAACAAGTTAAATTATTTGCATCAAGTATAGCAGTCAAAATTGTACTGGGCTTTGTGTGCAAGTGGTATTCAAATCTAGAAAAACAAAGAAAAATATTCACCATGTAGGCAATAATCCAAGAATGTGGACAAAGCAGTCACACTAGAGAAAATACAAATAGAAAACAAATATATAAGGAAAGTATTTCATCCTTCTGCATAGTAGGAAAATAGAAATAATGTTGACAGTGTTTTCCTATGACTTTTGTACACAATGGAGAGCTCTGTTAACTGATATAAACTATTTTGAAAATAATGCGACATAGAGATAATCCTGTCCTTTGAATCAGTAATCTCTTTTCTGGGAATTTTTCCTAAAGAATTAACCCAGCAGGTGCTAAATCCAAATGAATAAAAAAAAAATATTTTTTGTGGTATTTTATAAAATGAAGCAAAAACAACTAGCTAAATACTAACAACAAAATACTAAAGACCACCAAAATATTCAACAATAACAGAATAATTTATTAATTATGGAACATCATCAGATGATTTAGTAAGCCACTAAAATGATAATTACAAAGGCTGTGTAACAGAAACAAATTCTAATAGATTCACAATGTTTCTTCACTATATACTGTTATTGCTTTCTGAGGATGTGAAATTTATTCTGGGGATGGCAGATTGTAGCTGCATACCTGGATGGTGTTGTAGAGTAGTGGGGAAGGGAGGGATGAAAGGACCTGGGTGTTCTATACAATTGAGGAAAGAGAAACAGACGTTTGCAGGGAAACTCAGAAGTTGCAGAAAGTTGCCAGAGGAAAGCTGCGTGGGAGTGGGGCCAACACACAGAAATGTCCTAAAGGAGATGGCATTGCCAAGAAGGGATTTCAGAGAATAAAATATGCAATTTGTGTTTTAGATTTTTTTTTTACTATTGTTGCAGTGTTAACCCTTCTCTCTCTCCCTGTCAAAAATCTGCATTGTTTCCTAATGATTTGTGTGGATAAATTCTTCAGGAACTCCATAATTGAAAACAAGAGGTCTAAAAGCTGTTTCAGACTTTAATATTGTTGTAGTCTTGGTCAGCTTTCTAAGCGTCTTTGGGCTTTACCTTCCTCATCTATAAAATGCAGATAGTAGCCTGTCTTCTTTCAAAGGGTTTTTGACAATTAAGCAGCTTAATATGGATAAAGCACTTAGAACAGCACAAGCAGTAAGCCCTCCATACAAATTTGTTATCATCAATTGTCAGCATAATCACCATCACAGTTCAGAACAGAGATGGGTTAGGAAAATTCAGGATCCAGGTGACAAAAGTTGTAATTAGAACTGTGGGCCTATAGAAAACATTTCATAGATGTCTGATGTATTTAGACTTCACTTAGAGATGTTTGATAGGTGACTATTTAAAGCAAAGGGAACAATAAGATTACCAAGTTGAACCAAGAGCAAAGGAGAAAAATCTCAAAAGTTGAGCAAACATTTAAATATGAGAGGCAATAAGTAAGGAAAAAATATTATTTAATCATAAAAGATCATGGATTCAGCTATATATATTTATCAGATATCTATATAAAATATAGATATAGACATATTATATATATATATTATTTTTCATTATAGGTTATATTACAAGGTGTTGAATACTGTTCCCTCTGTTACATTGGTTGGTTACACAGTAAATCCTTGTTGCTTGAATATTTTATGTATCAGTTCAGCTCAGTTCAGTCACTAAGTCGTGTCCGACTCCTTGAGACCCCATGAATCGCAGCACACCAGGCCTCCCTGTCCATCACCAACTCCCGGAGTTCACTCAGACTCACGTCCATCGAATCCGTGATGCCATCCAGCCATCTCATCCTCTGTCGTCCCCTTCTCCTCTTGCCCCCAATCCCTCCCAGCATCAGAGTCTTTTCCAATGAGTCAACTCTTCGCATGAGGTAGCCAAAGTACTGGAGTTTCAGCTTTCTCATCATTCCTTCCAAAGAAATCCCAGGGCTGATCTCCTTCAGAATGGACTGATTGGATCTCCTTGCAGTCCAAGGGACTCTCAAGAGTCTTCTCCAACACCACAGTTTAAAAGCATCAATTCTTCGGCGCTCAGCCTTCTTCACAGTCCAGCTCTCACATAGTAGTTTTTAATCTGTTAATCCCATACTCCTAATTTATCCTTCTTCCCCTCCCTTTCCCCTTTGGTATACTTAAATTTGTGTTCTATGTCTGTGAGTGTGTTTCTGTTTTGTATATAGATTCATTTGTATTATTTTTTAGATTCCACATGTCAGTGACATCATATAATATTTGTTTTTCTTTGTAGGAGTTACATCATTTATTATAAAATTCGCTTGGTCCATCTATGTTGCTGCAAATGAGCAATATTTAATTCTTTTCCATGGCTGACTAATATTCTATATATATATATATATATATATATATATATATATATACACACACACACACACACACACACCCCCCTTATCTTCTTAAACCAGTCATATGTTGATGGATATTTGGGTTAATCCACATCTTGGTTATTGTAAATAGTGCTGCTGTGAACATTGGGGTGCATGTATCTTTTCAAATTAGAGTTTCTCTTCTTCTGGATATATATCTAGGAGTGGGATTGCTGGATAATAGAGTAACTCTATTTTTACTTTTTAAAGGAACTCCATACTGTTTTCCACAGTGGCTTCATCAATTTACATTCCCACCAACAAACAGTATAATAGGATTCCCTTTTCTTGACACCCTTTCTAGCATTCATTATTTGTAGAAATTTTGATGATAGGCATTTAGACCAGTGTGAGGTAATACTTCATAGATCTTGAAAGTTGCTTTCCTTTCCTTTTTTTTTTTTTAATATGTCTTTCTGCCCACACTTGATTGGGTGATTTCCACTATTCTATCTTCTAAATCACTTATTAATTCTTCTGCGTTATTTAGTCTGCTGTTCATTGCTTTTTAGATGGATTTTTACCTTGGCAACTGAGTTGTCTAATTTTGATCAGTTCCTATTTATAGTTTTTAGTTCCTTGTTAAAGTGATCTGTATTTCTGTTGATAATCTTTCTTAATTCCTTTAGCATTTTTATTACCTCTGTTCTGAATTCAGGGTCTGGTAGACTGGAGAGGCCTGTTTCATTGTTTATTTTTTTAGGGGACTTCTCTTGTTCTTTTGATTGGGAGTAGTTCCTCTGCTTTTTCATTTTACTTAAATTTCTCTGTCTCTATTAATTTAGGAGAAACAGTTATCTACTGTGGTCTTGAAGTGCTGTTTTTATGTGGGATCATCCCTGTATACTATTTGACTCCCATATTTTTGGTGCCAGGGCTGGCTTGGGTATGGAGGCCTGCCATGTCTTTTTTTAAGGTGTGCTGACCACTGTTTCTTTGATAAGGGTGTGATTGATGTTGTGGTGACCAGAGCCTTCCCTGGATGTTTAGAGGAATCCTCATTTCTTCATGGCTGTCATCTTGCCAGGGTGAAACCCCACTCTTTAAGGCTGGATTCGATAAGGTTCCATTGCCCTTAAGGGTGTGCTCTGTCCTGAAGGAGGTGATCCTGAAGCAAGTGAGGCCCATCTGGTCACAGTGAACACATGTACTGGCCAGACAGGTGCTGTGGTTCTGCTTCAAAGTTGCCAAAAGTCCCATTTCTTTCTGTATTGTGTTTGTTCCAGACCTAGTGCTAGGCTGTTGCTGGGTGCCAGGAATTTAGGGAGTTGTCTGCCATCTGAGAGCTATCCTGTCTCTACGGTAGGGCCCTCCAAGGGCTGTCTACACCAGATCTCACTCTGTGCTGCATTCTGAGATGGAACTGGAGTTCTCCTCTTGGGAAGGAAACCACTGCACACTGCTGCCCGCGGGCTGTCTGTTGGAGATGTGCAGTTCTATTGTTGTAGCCCTGCGTTCCAGGAAACAAACTCACTCAGAAGGACAATGCAGATGGTGGAGTGCAGTTTATTACACCGTCGGGCCCAAGGCAGAGTCTCCTCTTAGCCAAGGACCCCGACCAGTTTTTGTGAAAACCTTACATAACCCTAAGTGTATGTGCTCAAACCCAGATTCCCTGAAACTAGTGTGAACAAAGGAAAAGAAAGATACAATCAAAGTTAACCCATGATTAGTATGTCTTAAACCCATGATTCGTATGCCTTAAGCCTAGGTAGTTAATAGTGGACAATTATCAATAGGCCAGTGGCCATACCCCAATAAGCATAATAGAATTTATGATTCTATTCAGTTACACAGATAATTAGGGTGTTCTTTTAGGCAATGGATAGTCTAGGTGCGAGCCCTGGGGTTCTACCATCTAGGGGTCTGGTTTTCCAGTTGGTATGTCATTTCCATAGATACTGGGCATATAGCTCAGAGTCCACAGTCCGGCCGAAGATGGAGTCCTGCTTTCAAGATGGAGCCCATTCTGTCTGTTTCCTCCTTCACTATGACGCTGCCTCAGTTTGCTTTCCAAAAAAGTCCACTGCTCCCTGACCTACCCCTGCTGTGGGAGTGCTGACAGTGGACTCTGATATCCACCCTGTCCCTGCATGCTCTGAGCACCCTTACACAACCCACTGCTGCTAAAGCCATGCCCAGCTGTTGAGCATGTGGACAGTGGGGCTCCTATGGCCACCCCCTACACACCACCCTGTGCACACTCACAATGGGCTCTTAGGTTAGGCCCTCACTCCATTATAAGCCCTTGGGCGTTTTACACACAGCTAGACAGATCCTCTCCCAGGGTCCATCTCCTGAAGCCCAAGTGAGGCACCTCGATGCCTCACACACTGGCAGCCCTGCTCAGGGCATGTTTTGGGCGGGGGAGTGTGTCAACGTGGCAGCTGTTGGTGCTGGTCTTTTCTTGCCCTGGTTTCTAGCAAGCTAGCATGTTCCCATTCCTCAGGAGCAGAGTCCAGAGTCCTCTATTTCCTCTGTCTGTCCTAGTAGACCTCCCAGAAGGCAAAGGGATTTCCTAGGACAAGGAGCCACCCATCCGGACCTTTTCTCTTCCACAGCTCCCTCCCAGAGGTGCCAGTCCTGTCCTGATGCCCTTATCTGTCCTACCTGGTTACATGGGACCTTTCTTGTAGCTTTGGTTGTATACAAGATCTTTCTGCTAGTTTTCAGTTGGTGTTCTGTGAGAATTGTTCCATATGTAGATGTATTTTTGATGTTTTTGTGGGCAGAGTTGAGCTCTATATCCTCCTGTTCCTCCATCGTGATCTCTTTCCTAAAACTTTACATTTTAACTTAATCTAATTGTGGGAGGGCAAGTTACCAGAAATCTGATCATTCAGAAGGCTGATTGGTTATGCTAGGATGTCAACCTGAAATTTTCATGGAATTGTGAGACAATATCTACAGCTATTTTATTAAAGAGAAAAATAAAAAGTTATTTTAGCTTGAATTTTAGTATCTATCAAATTTGAAACATTAGAGGGCTTAATGTAATGGATAAAAAAAGGAGAAATTATTATAAGATGACATGAATATATGATTATGATATAAATTTCAATTTGTCTCATTTACTATGACTTTTTAAAATTCTGCATTATATATATAATTATTATTTTTAGATGTCTAAATATATATATTTAGTTTTTAATAAAAAATATAACTATAAAGAAGAAATTATTAATCTAATTTTTGAATTTAATTTCAATATAGAGCTTATGCCATAATCCAGGTAGCACCATCTACTGGTTGGGAGCTTAAGTGGGCAGCAGGGACAAATACCTTTTAGATATTTGTTTCAAATTCAAAACAATTATGCAAGTGAAGTATTCTTATAAATAATTTTAATTAGTTAATTAACAACAGAAATATGTTCTCATATCTGGAAATAAGGCTGAAAAGGTCGAAGATGGGCTGGATTCAAATGTGTTTAGAGGTGGCTAGATTACGGGTTGGGTCCTAGTCCAGATCAATCATTCACACCCACATAGATATACCATAACTCCAATTGCCTGGCCCATGGACTCCAGTATCCATCACTTTTCCCCTAATGACCACATATATCCTTGATGATGATTATTAATGTTCAGAAGAATTACATCTGTGATGTGGCTATCTCTGAGCATATCTCTGAGCAACAGGTAAAAATATTTTAAGAGCTGCCCACTGGTTCTTAAATTATGCTGCTATATACAGGTCTGTTATGGATGAATGGGAGAAAAAAGAGGTAGAGCTGTAGAAAACTTACAGTGAATTTCAAATAATTCCCAAACTAGCTTATGCATTTAATGTTGCCATCCATCTAATTATCCATCATGTATTATTAGCAGACATTTTGTTTTGTCAAAGGAAAAGCATCCATAAAACATTTGGTCTGTGCCAAAAGGTCCTTGATATTTGGTCTTCCCCAAAATATCAAATATTCCAGAGTTGGACACAACTTAGTGACTAAGTGACAACAACAAAATATCAAAAGAAATGTGGTCTAAATTATTTTTGATATTTGATTGCATTTGCTTCTGCAAAGCATCCATGGAGACACTTGGTCCACACCAAAAGATCCTTGATATTTATTTGATCCAGTCCAAAATCATTTTGGGTGAACCAAATATGCTCGTGGACATTTTGGCATGGGTCAGATTTCCAACTCCTTGTGTCATGGACCAGATGTCTTATGAACATTTTGGACAGGACCAAATATTCTACAAGGGTCATGGGCAGAAACTTTGTCCTTCCTTCAGCTATCCCCAAACATGTCCTCACTCCAAAAAAAAAAAAAAAAGAAAGAAAGAAAATGTGAACTGCTAGTAAGCAAATGCTGCAGGAAAAGAACACCTAGCTCCAAATCAAGCTACTCAAGCTGTGAGATGCTGACCTGAGTTGGTGCCAGATCACATGTGAGTTATTGGTGTTTCTATGTTTGTTCCACTTTGCAAGAAAGGGTCACTTGGCTTCATGGCTCCAAGTAAAGACAAAAGACATTTTTCACCAACGGTATCTCAGGAAACGTCATACCAGGGGTTTTCCTACAAAGGAACAGCAATGCAGACACATGTGGGGGTGTTTCTAAGATAAGATTATGCCCTTGGTACTTTGAAGTCAGTGAAAAAGAGGAAAGTTAACTTCCATTTACTCACTTTCAGAACCCTCTCTAGATACGTTTGAACCTTTCTCTGTATTTGATTTCATCCCTATCCCCTTCCAAGCATATCCCAGAAGGGATGCTGTCTTGGTAAACATCTCATTGATCTAAGATATGAGCATTTCATCTCTGTCCAGCAGAAGACTGGACACCCAGGGTAAAGTTGGCTTAGTGATAAGACCAGTTACATGTTTTTTCCACTTCAGAGCCTGCACACCCTCCCTCCATCTCTAACACACACATAGAACTTCCATTGTGGATGAATTTCCCTTGCTGATGGTAGGAACTTGTGCAGAGAGACCAGAGGGTTGCAATTTCTATTTCCACCTTCTGATCCAATCCTGATCCCAGCATTTTGCATAGCAAGGGCACAGGCATGCAATGCACCCTGGGGCATGAAACTGATTGCTCAACTGGAAATGTATTGAAAAGAAAGAAAAAAGATATGAGCATATTAAATGCATTTTGGTCTGGGTTTTGTCTTACTGTGTAGAAGGTTCAGAGCCTGCTGGGTTTCCAAAGCTTTGTATAAACTAAATATTACAAGAAACAGCGCATCGCAGCAGTCATTACTCAGTGCAGTTTCTCTTTTTATGCAGTAGAAAAGACTTGTCACTCCATACATCATTTACAACTTGCTGCAGTGACTCCTCAGATTTCAAAAATAATGTGTATTGTGAATAAAAACATAAGGAGGAAAGCAGTTTATACTATAGGATTTTGCTCACCTAGCATCTCTAAGTAGAATGGATCTGGTGCCAATAGGAGGAAACATGAACTGAAACAAATGCCAAGAAAATTTGGAATTACAGAAAGAACATATGCTCATGTACTTTTTCTTTTAGTGATGAGTTTTTCATTTTATGTTTAAAATATTATAAAGGAATACAGACATTGTTAATTGCTTTTCATAACTTATAAAACTATGGCACCTAACAAGAAGTCAGCCCTCAGTTCCTCGAGAGCATAGCTTAGAACACAGAAAGACAAAAGACAAAAAAAAAAAAAAAAAGCCAGGAGACAGATATCCCAGAACCAGCTCCCTCAACCTACTACTTTGCTCCCTAGAAAAGCCATTGACCACCATAGGAGACTGATGGAGTCTTACAACACATTCACTGCTATTATGTATATGAATACCTGTCTTCCACCTTAAACAAATTAGAAACATTAATTTGAAAGAGTGGAAGGGAATGAAAGGAAAAGAAAAAGAATGGGAAGATAGTACTTTCAGCAGGCACTCTGGTACCATGGCTCAACTGAAAACTGCCTGTCCACGGGGGAGGAGCCAGAGAAACTTAAAAGGAGAAATGGAACTGCTTGAGGCCATTTAATGGAGAGGAAAGAAATCTTACATGTGTCAAGAGTCTCTAAAGGAATCAATTTATAGAGTACAGCAAAATCATTGATGCTCTTCATGTGGTATCATTGAGGGTAGGGGGGGCCTATTCACTACGTTTTGTTTTAGAAAGTCAAGGGATATGGATAAACTTTACAGAGACTTTTTTTAATAATGATATTTCAATTTTCAAAGGGATTTTGTACTTGAGATAGTTACATGTAAATTCTCTTTACATAAAAGCATTTCCCTCAGTGACAATGCCAAGTAAATGAAGGATTACTGAGTATGTTAGTTTGGTGAATACACTGTAATTATATCCCCTTTAATTAAGATAAGCATTTAACAAATCACTGATCTGCATTTATTAGCCTGTGTTGATGAGTAAGTGTTGGATGGCGTAGGGAGTCAGCATATCATGAAGTTTACACCTGGAGCTTTGTATAACCTCCAAAAGTTCCTTTTGTCTTGAAGAGAGTATGTCCTCTAGAGGTTTAGCCCTCTGTTCCCCCATACAGTTCTGTGCCCTCACACATTCATAGATGTATTTTTGTTCCTAAAATCTGCATTCATCTCTGAGTGGACTTTATTAGCACTCTCACATCTGAGACACCACTTCAATAGAAATGGATGTTGTAGATTTCGTTCTGCATTCCACCACTACTCCATGTAGATATTGTCTACATCATTGACTCCTCATTTGATCCCTGTGAACAAATTCCTGAGGAATAAAACTAAAAAAATTAAGTCCCTCTAGGAAAATATACATAGCTTAGAGACATTGATGCTCTGCTTGATTACCCCCAAAATATTTTCCTGTGGTGTAACAAGTGACCCACATAAGGTAG
Source organism: Bubalus kerabau (assembly GCF_029407905.1). NCBI lineage: Eukaryota > Metazoa > Chordata > Mammalia > Artiodactyla > Bovidae > Bubalus > Bubalus kerabau. Next base: position 68,758,430 of record NC_073633.1, read on the forward strand.
GTGAGTTATGGGAAAATAATTTTAATCTGTATTTCAAAAATTCAAAATATGAGATTGTGATCTTTAGAGAAATCTTGTTTTATTTAATTTTCATCTTCTGTGCACTTTTTCAGGGGGTGAAATTTATCAAAGCTAATATAATTTCACATCATATGTATTCATAGCAGGGCTTCCCAGGTGGCACTAGTGGTAAAGAACCCACCTGCCAATGCAGGAGACGTAAGAGATAGGGGTTCAATCCATGGGTGGAGAAGATCCTCTGAAAGAGGGCATTGCAACCCCCTCCAGTATTCTTGCCTGGAGAATCCCATGGATAGAGAAGCCTGGCAGGCTACAGGCCATAGGGTTGCACAGAATTGGGCATGATTGAAATGACTTAGCACACATGCACATATTCATAACATGTATATTGTATTTATATGTAGCATATGTTTTATTTATATTTTATGTATATGTCAAATTTACATTTTAGTGTATTGATTTGTTATCTCCCTCTACAAAAATGGATCAATAGCTCCAAAAATTGTTTACTGAAGCATAAAAACATGATAGAGGAAGGGACACTAAACACCAACCCATCTGAATATTCTTGTTAGTGGAATAAGAAATGGGACTTCAGTGGTAGTATAAACATGTGTGTATATTTTATATAACTGAATGTTTAATTGTAATGATTTCACAAAATAAGCCAAATAAAAATAGAATTATAAATTACAGTATTGGATTCGGTTGGACCATTAAATAATGTTCTTGGTCCACAATGATTTAATTGTTAATAAAATTTAACAAATGGTAACATGAAGTCATTGAACTTTTCTTTTAATTTTTAAGTAATGACAAGATTTTCCATACATATAATAAAAAGTATTTTTAGTATAAAGTTGATCATATATTAGCACTGAAGAGCACAAATGACATAAACATTATCTAAAAGTACATTCCTTGGAGTAAAAGGAAATACGAATGACCTTTACTGTTGTTGAGAAGGTTGTAAGATAACTGCAAATTAATGACAAATAATATGCCAGAAATATAAGTCCCTGGAAAAATTGATCTAAAAAATTATACTATTGAATGTCAATGATATCATAAGAATGTAAAAAAAAAGATTAAACTGCATATGAATTGAGGTATTAATATGTATGTGTAGTGTGCATGTCTATGTTGTATGTGCATATCTGTGTGTGGGGTGGATGTATTCCAGCAAATATTTATTGCAATTGCTTAGAATTATATATGTGTGTTATATATATATATATATATATATATATATATATATATAATGCAATCTCAAAATGTTTTTGAGATTGCACCATGAGAAATGCTGGACTGGCTGAAGCATAGGCTGGAATCAAGAGTGCCAGGAGAAATATCAATAACCCAGATATGAAGATGACACCACCCTTATGGCAGACAGTGAAGAACTAAAGAACCTCTTGATGAAAGTGAAAGAGGAGAGTGAAAAAGTTGGTTTAAAATTCAACATTCAGAAAACTAAGATCATGGCATCTGGTCCCATCACTTCATGGCAAATAGATGGGGAAACAATGGAAACGGTGGCTAACTTTATTTGGGGGGGCTCCAAAATCACTGCAGATGGTGACTACAGCCATGAAATTAAAAGACAGTTGCTCCTTGGAAGAAAAGTTATGACCAACCTAGACAGCATATTTGGAGAAGGCAATGGCACCCCACTCCAGTACTCTTGCCTGGAAAATCCCATGGATGGAGGAGCCTGGTAGGCTGCAGTCCATGGGGTCGCGAAGAGTTGGACACTACTGAGCGACTTCACTTTCACTTTTCACTTTCATGTATTGGAGAAGGAAATGGCAACCCACTCCAGTGTTCTTGCCTGAAGAATCCCAGGGACGGGGGAGCCTGGTGGGCTGCCGTCTATGGGGTCGCACAGAGTCGGACACAACTGAAGCGACTTAGCAGCAGCAGCAGCAGACAGCATATTAAAAAGCAGGGACATTACTTTACCAACAAGGTCCATCTTGTCAAAGCTATGGTGCTTCCAGTAGTCATGTATGGATGTGAGAGTTGGACTATAAAGAAAGCTGAGCACAGAAGAATTGATGCTTTTAACTGTGGTGCTACAGAAGACTCTTGAGAGTCCCTTGGACAGCAAGGAGATCCAACCAGTCCATCCTAAAGGAAATCAGTCCTGAATGTTCATTGAAAGGACTGATTGTTGAAGCTGAAACTCCAATACTTTGGCCACCTGATGTGAAGAACTGACTCATTTGAAAAGACCCTGATGCTGGGAAAGATTGAGGGCAGGAGGAGAAGGGGACGACAGAGGATGAGATGGTTGGATGGCATCACCAACTTGATGGACATGAATTTGAGCAGGCTCCGGGAGCTGGTGATGGACTGGGAAGCCTGGTGTGCTGCAGTCCATGGAGTAGCAAAGAGTTGGATACGACTGAGCAACTGAACTGAACTGATATATGTGTAGGATATCATCTTTGAGCACAGGTATAGAGCACATAGAAAGAACACGTGCTTTGTTTTCTTTTTCACCAAACTCACAAGAATGCAGAAGAGAATGTTTGTTTTGAAGCAGTTAATGATTATTTTGTGAGGTGTGATATAGATAGAAAGAGGTACCTTTGGAACATGGGGAAAGAACATTGACATTTTACAGCAAGGAAAACATGTGACACAGACAAAGAAGCTGTCTATGAAAATCAAACCAAACATTATTCATTCAAAGAGAATAGATGGTGATCAATAATATTCTTAATTCATTTTTCTAGAATAACATTGACCAAAAGAACTTTCTGCAGTGATGAAAACTGTTTTTTATTTGATCTGTCAAGTATGTCCTAGACATATATTGCTGTTTAGGACTTGAAATGTGGATAGTGTAATTGAGAAATTCTAATTTTGTTTACCTTTCTTTTAAATTTAAATGTCTACATATGTCTAATGGCTACAGTATTGGACAGCACATTTCTCTAAAATAGGAAACATATTGAATATGATGAAATCACAGCTACAGTAAGTCTGTCTTTTCATTATGGCATGTGAGTGGACTGCAAGTCAAAGGCTGCTTTTCTACCCAACTTCCCTTGCTCTTGACGGGTAAAGATTTGAGTTGTTGAGTTAATAAAATAAAAAAAATTCGTTATTGCACTGATAATACTAGTAAAGAGAGTTTGTATAACTTGAAGAGGCTTACTCAAATAACATATTTCAAGGATATACTCAATATCTTGAACAGTCTGGCCCTAAACATTCAAGGGAAATATGATTATTGAGGACAGTGTCAGGATTTCTTTTGGAAACCAAAGGATGGTATGAATAGCTTTCCTTCAAAGGATTTAACTTTTCCCTTAATGCTTTTTTTCACTTGTTGAAGATAGAAATTGATAAGGTATTACTGAGTTTATTATTTCTCATCTAAAAGAGGAAATAATTTTTGACACCCACAGCAATGAGAGTAGATGTGGGAATTGATTGCTGCTTTTGTCCAAGTTGAAATATTCAGTAGTCCAAATTTACAATGTGACATAGTCAGTTGTTTTATATCTGATATAGCCCTGAAAATAGCCTTTAATAAGAAAGAGGAGTTACTGCTTTGTAATTTCTGAATCTGTGTTTGAGATATTACTAACAAAGGTGTATATATTTTTTCTATTTCCTCAAAATCAACAATTGAAAATTTTATGTTTTAACTTTATAGAGCCTATTGCATGTAGAATTTGCCTACTTGATCCCACTAACCATGTATGCTATGCTAAGTCGCTTCAGTCGTGTCCGACTCTGTGTGACCCCATAGACGGCAGCCCACCAGGCTCCCCCATCCCTGGGATTCTCCAGGCAAGAACACTGGAGTGGGTTGCCATTTCCTTCTCCAATGCATAAAAGTGAAAAATGAAAGGCTTAAAAGCAGTAGTATATTCACCATAGATATGATATCAATCTTTTAATTTACTGATTAATGTTTAACAGTTTTATCTGAGGTATAATTGATAGACAAAGAAGTGTACATATTTATTCAGTATAATTTAATACATTCAGCCACATGTAAATGATCACAACACCACCACCACAATCAGGGTACTAGATCCAACACCTACTGAGTTTCTTTGTAACCCTTTGTGTATATGTGTGTATATGTGTGTGTGTGTGTGTGTGTGATGAGAATACAATATGAAATCTACCTTTTTAAATTTTGAAGTGTGCAGTCACTGTGTATGTTAGTCACTCAGTTGTCTCTGACTGCAACCTCATGGAATATAGCCTGCCAGGCTCCTCTGCTCATGGAATTCTCCAGGCAAGAATACTGGAGCAGGTAGCCATTCCCTTCTCCAGGGGATCTTCCCAACCCAGGGATTGAACCTGGGTCTCCTGCATTGTAGGCAGATTCTTTACCATCTTAGCCACCAGGGAAACTTGAGTAATACTGAATCATTAACCATAGGCACTAGGTTATACAGCAAATTACTAGAATGTATTTATCTAGTATAATTGAAACTTTATATTCTTGGGATGATAACACCACAATTTCTTCACCCCTAGCATCTGGCAGCCACATTGTCACAAATGGCAGAATTTCTCTTCTTATAGCTTAATAGTATTCTAGTGTGTGTGTGTGTGTGATATTTTCTTTGTTAATCTCTCAATGGATACTTGAATTGTCTCCGTATCTTGGATGCTGTGAATAGTGCTGCAGTGAATATGGGACTGCGGGTATCTCCTAGCCATTCTCCTCTACCTGCCATGCCAGAAATCTGAATGTGAATTAAACACCTAATTTGTCCATATATCCCATATAACGTTAATATCTGAGTTCTACCAATTTTATCTCAAACCAGTTCTTTCATTCTCCATCTTCTCCACCTTGGCAGCTACTCTTTGACTCAGGTATTTGTTTCTTCCCATTAACTGTAATAACAGTCTCCTAACTAGCCCTTCTATTTCCATTTTTGTTCCCCTCAAATCCATTCTTCATATGATTACCAGTTTTCTACTTCAAATTCATGTGTTGTGTCTCAGAACAGTTTAAAATTCTTCTGTGTTTTTTAACATTAGCAAAAAGCCCCAAGAAATGAAAATGGTAAAAATATTCCCTTAATAACCACCACCACCAAAACAACAACAACAAAATATATATGCATATATATATATAATAATATATATATAATACTTAGGAATACTTAACAGCAAAGGTGCAGAAAGGGAAGTCTGATTTAAGAAAATATTTTAAAAATAAGAAAAAAATGGAAATAAAATACCATGTTCTCAGATGGAAAAAATTATTAGAATGGAAATGTCACTCGATATTAATAAATAAATATATTTCAACTCCGATTAAAATATTTACAAGGATTATGCTTTAAAATTATATTTGAGAATTGACAAATATCTTAAATGGATAAGAAAGAATAATTTCTGAAAATAACCAGTAAAAATAAAAGCAAGAATAGTGAAAAGGAATTTACCTCAATAAATCCTGTAATGTAAAAATGAAATATTCTTATAGAGATAGAAATCAGTAGGATTTAATGGAAAATTCAGACTCAGACCACAGAATCATATGAAAATTTAATATATGACAAGGATGCTATTTTATTTCAATAATGTTCACACACTGATTCTGCATTTAAAAGCAAGAAAGTTGGATGCCTATGTTACATCATAAGTAAAAGAAAAATTCAGATGGATTGAAAACTTTAAAGGAAAAGACAATTTAGTGACACCTATAAGAGATATACCTATTATAAAGGAGTATGGAAGATCTTCATGATCAAGATAGGAAATCCAGAAACTATAAGACTATGAAATAGTAATATCATGCTACAAAATTATAAAATTTATTTGAAAAATTTCTATAACAAAACCATTTGTTAAATTATGCACATTTGATTATAGAAGGCAGACAAAATATTAATATTTGAACTGAAGACCAAGTACAAATTCATATGAAAAAGCTAGTGAACAATGAGCAAAAAATCACAGAAGAGAAAATACAAATGACCAGTAAAGTGAAAGTGAAGTCGCTCAGTCGTGTCCAACTCTTTGCGACCGCATGGACTGTAGCCTACCAAGCTCCTCTGTCCATGGGATTTTCCAGGCAATAGTACTGGAGTGGATTGCCATTTCCTTCTCCGGGGGATCTTCCCCACCCAGGGATCAAACCTGGGTCTCCCACATTGTAGACAGACGCTTTACCATCTGAGCCACCAGGGAAGTCCTCAGTCAATGACCAGTAAATATATCCCCAAACCTACTAGGAGTCAGAGAAATAAAAAGTATGGTAACAATGAAATATTTTATACAGTCCTGTTGGTGCAAATTATCAGAGCAATAATATTTACTGTTGAGAGGGATATGGAGAAAACAACCTTCTCTTAATTTGTTGATGGATGTAGGGGATAGTCTTTCGGGGAAGTGATTTAGCAGCAAAATCTATTAAATTTGAAAATACACATACCTTTAAAGTCAGTAATTATGCATTTGGGATGCAGCTCATAAAATTAAAATATTGGTGTGTCAAGATATATGTAAAAGGATGCTTATTTCAGCATTGTTATTGTGGCATAAAATTGGAAATAAAGATAATAACCATCAGTAGAAGAATGGTTGAATAAATTATGGTACAATGACATGACTACTTTGAAGACATTAAGAATAATTAATTAAAGCTATATGAGTTAATATGAAAGGATTTCTGTGAGGCCAGCTGAGAATGGTCAATGGAATCTAGTTTTTTAATAGCCAAGCAGACTTGAAAGAGATAATAGATTAAGACATGAATGTAGAAATAGAGAAAAGACAGAGGAATATCTACACATGATTCTTTCAACATAGATAAAATTATGGAACAATACAAACCATCATGTTTAGACATGACAACTTATTTCAGTGGAAGAAAAATGAGAGGTGGTTGTTAGAGGAGGTAGAGAGAAAAGGTGAGAAGAAAATTTAGATAGATGCAGATATATAGATATAGAGAGCCGTTTTAAAGCAAAGACGACATAGGTACTATCATCCTATTTTGGGGAAGAAAAGAGTTAGATCCATAATTTCTAGTCTATAAGTGATATCTAGTTGGTAAGTTGGCTCAGTCACTTCAGCTATGTCTAACCCTTTAACCCCATGGACTATAGCCTGCCAGGCTCTTCTGTCCATGGGATTTTTCCAGCAAGAATCCTGGAGTCGGTTGCCATGCCCTCCTCCATGGGCTCTTCCTGACCCAGGGATTGAACCCACATCTCTTGTGTCTCCTGCAATGCAGGAGGATTCTTTACTGCTGAGCCACCAGGGAAGGCAAAGATAGGAAAGTTATACAAAGTGATTATATAATGAAATAAAGCTAGGAAGAAAATCCTACCAAGACACCCAAAAACCTGCAAAAAAAAATTCAAGCTACTTGCCATGCCATACCATAAGACTTTGAGAAAGCACCTGTTCTGGACTTCTTTTCTGCCACATCTGTCATGTATTATACTATAGTAACTCTTCTAAAGCTCTTCTAGTGGTACACAAGTACACAAGACACAAACATATTATTTTGTGACTTCATGCCTTTGATTATACTTGTGCTTTTTATCCCCATGCCTAGAATTATGTCTGGAATAAGATGTAAATGCTTATTGAATAAATTAGTAAATAAATGAATGAAGGTCTCTCTGCTAGGAAAGTTGTTTATCTACTTGTTCATTTGATTCTTTGTTGTTGTCCAGTCGCTTAAGCATGTCCGAATCTTACACATCTTTAAATTTTAACTTACGTATCTTTTCCAGGGAATCTTCCCTTAAATCCACTGAGATATGTACATCCTCCACACACCCATCCTCCTATTTATCCCACCTATCAGTACTTAACCATTCAGTCAGTTCAGTTCAGTCGCTCAGTTGTGTCTGACTCTTCGCGATCCCATGGACCACAGCACGCCAGGCCTCCCTATCCATCACCAACTCCCAGAGTTTACCCAAACTCATGTGCAGTGAGTCGGTGATGCCATCCAACCATCTCATCCTCTGTTGTCCCCTTCTCCTCCTGCCTTCAATCTTTCCCAGCATCAGGGTCTTTTCAAATGAGTCAGCTCTTCACATCAGGTAGCCAAAGTATTGGAGCTTCAGCTTCAATATCAGTCCTTCCAGTGAACACTCAAGACTGATCTCCACCAGGATGGACTGGTTGGATCTCCTTGCTGTCCAAGGGACTCTCAAGAGTCTTCTCCAACACCACAGTTCAAAAGCATCAATTCTTCAATGCTCAACCTTCTTTATAGTCCAACTCTCACATCCATACATGACTACTAGAAAACCATAGCCTTGACAAGATGGACCTTTGTTGGCAAAGGAGTGTCTCTGCTTTTGAATATGCTATCTAGGTTGGTCATAACTTTCCTTCCAAGGAGTAAATGTCTTTTAATTTCATGGCTTCAGTCACCATCTACAGTGATTTTGGAGCCCCCCAAAATAAAGTCAGCCACTGTTTCTACTGTTTTCCCATCTGTTTGCTATGAAGTAATGGGACCAGATGCCATGATCTTCATTTTCTGAATGTTGAGCTTTAACCCAACTTTTTCACTCTCCTCTTTTGCTTTCATCAAGAGGCTCTTTAGTTCTTCTTCACTTTTTGCCATAAGGGTGGTGTCATCTGCATATCTGAGGTTATTGATATTTCTCCCGGCAATCTTGATTCCAGCTTGTGCTTCATCCAGCCTGGCATGTACCCTGCATATAAGTTACATAGGCAGGGTGACAATATACAGCCTTGACGTACTCCTTTTCCTATTTGGAACCAGTCTGTTGTTCCATGTCCAGTTCTAACTGTTGCTTCTTGACCTGCATACAGATTTCTCAAGAGGCAGGTCAGGTGGCCTGGTATTCCCACTCTTGAAGACTTTTCCACAGTTTGTTGTGATCCACACAGTCAAAGACTTTGACATAGTCAATAAAGCAGAAATAGTCATTTTTCTGGAACTCTCTTGCTTTTTCTATTTATCCCACCTATCAGAACTTACCACATTAGAATGCTATTATCAGATTTCAAGACTATATAAATTATATTTGATTGTTTTGAGTAAATCAAAAAAATTAAAGGACAATATCTGGGACTGATTCATCTTTGAGCTCCTTTTCTTTAGCACAGTGCCTGGCATATAACAAATGTTCAATTAATGCTTTGTTCAATTAGAATTTATAGACTGAGGAAAGTAGCAGATTTCTGGTTTTAGAATTGTAAATATAATCCCATTATTTTTTCCTCTAAAAATTTAACCACCCCAAAAATAAATTCACAACTCAGTCATTGACACAAAATCAAAATAAATTCGAGAAGAGAAATTTCCAAAACTAAAGGACAGTTTCTGAGAATTCAGAATTGAAGAGGCCAACCAGCTAATCACACAATTACTTTGCAAAAAATCATATCAGAGGAATATTTATGGAATTTTAGAATGTCAGGAATAAGGAAAAGATCCTATAAGTTCTTTGAAAGAAAAAAAAAACAACGTTACCAATAATCAACAGTCATCATTTTTTAGGAACTTATTCACAACAAAATAGAAAACAAAATGTAACATTCTAATTGAATAATGTAAATTTTTATGCCAACCAAATTAGTAATAATGGGTGAAGCTGAAATAAAGTCATTCTAAGACATTAAAAGCACCTCAAAAACTACTTTTCCAAAGGAAAGTAGTGAAGGATATTCTCTACAAATATTAATGTAAGTTACAAACAACTGAGGAAAAGAGACCATGGATACAGAGGACAGAGAATACAAGTTAATGAGAGAATAAAGACATTCTCAAAATAATGACTTTGTTGCTAAGTACTAAGTCATGTCCAACTGTTAGCAACCACATGGAATGAAGCACACCAGGCTTCCCTGTCCTTCTCTATGTCCAGGAGTTTGCTCAAACTCATGTCCATTGAGTCAGTGATGCCATCCAACCATCTCATCCTCTGTTGCCCATTTCTCCTCCTGCCCTCAGTCTTTCTCAGCATCAGGGTCTTTTCCAGTGAGTTGGCTCTTCCCATCAGGTGGCCAAAGTGTTGGAGCTTCAGCTTCAGTCCCTCTAATGAATATTCAGGGATTATTTCCTTTAGGATTGACTGGTTTGATCTCCTCGGTGTCCATGTGACTCTCAAGAGTCTTCTCCAGCACCACAATCCAAAATTATCAGTTCTTTGGCACTCAGCCTTTTTTATGGTCCAACTCTCAAATCGTATATGACTATTGGAGAAACCATAGCTTTGACTATATGGACCTTTGTCTGCAAAGTAACATCTCTGCTTTTGAATATGTTGTCTAGGTTTGTCATTGTTTTTCTTCCAAGGAGCAAATGTCTTTTAATTTCATGGCTGTACTCACTGTCCACAGTGATTTTGGAGCCCAAGAAAATAAAATCTGCCACTGTTTCCACTTTTTCCCCATCAATTTGCCATGAAGTGTTGGGACCAGATGGTCATGATCTTAGTTTTTTGAATGTTGAGTTTTAAACCAACTTTTCCACTCTCCTCTTTCACCTTGATCAACAGGCTGTTTATTTCATCTTTGCTTTCTGTCATTAGAGTTGTATCATCTGCATATCTGAGGTAATTGATATTCTCCCAGCAACCTTGATTCCAGCTTGTGATTCATCCAGTCTGGCATTTAGCATGATGTACTCTGAATATAAGTTAAATAAGCAGGGTGACAGTATACAGCTTTGATGTACTCCTTCCCAATTTTGACCAAGTCTGTTGTTCCAAGTCTGGTTCTAACTGTTGCTTCTTGAGCTGCATACAGATTTCTCAAGAGGCAGGTGAGGTGGTCTGGTATTTCCATCTCTTTAAGTATTTTCCACCGTTTGTTGTGATCCACATAGTCAAAGGCTTTAGCATAGTCAGTGAAGCAGAAGTAGATTTTTTTTTTTTTTTCTGGAATTCCCTTGCTTTTTTTATGATCCAACAGATGTTGACAATCTGATCTCTGGTTCCTCTGCCTTTTCTAAATCCAGCTTGTACATCTGGAATTTCTCAGTTCACATACTGCTGAAGCCTCATTTTAAGGATTTTGAGCATTACCTTTCTGGAATGTGAAATGAGTGCAATTGTATGTTAGTTTGAATATTTTTTGGCATTGCCCTTTTTGGGAACTGGATAACTTAGAGGATAGCAAGCCTAGAGAACAATTGTCCAAATTGTTTGAATGAAGATGCCAAGGAGAACTGAACTAATAGATTATCAGATACTTTTCTTCATGTGGAAGAGTATACTGACCTACAAGAATCTATGGGAGGATGAAGCAACAGGTTCAAATAAATCCAAAAAACTAGGACAGTAGCAAAACCAATTCTAGTAACATAAAGTAGGATAATGTATCATGACCAAGTGGGAATTAAAAGTATGTTGAACATTCATAAATTCATAAATCATTTCACTAATAGTTATTGTTGTTGTTCAGTCACTAAGTCTTTTCTGACTCTCTGCAACCCCAGGAACTGTAGCACATCAGACTTCTGTCCATCACTATCTCCCTGAGTTTGCTCTAACTCATGTCCATTGAGTCACTTGTTCCATCCAACCATCTCATCCTCTGTCACTGCCTTCTTTTCTTGTCCTCAATTTTTCTCAGCATCAGGGTCTTTTCCAATGAGTCAGCTCTTTGCATCAGGTGAAACTAATGGAGCTTCAGCTTTAGTGCCAGTCCTTCCAATGAATATTCAGGGTTGATTTCCTTTAGGATTGACTAATTTGATCTCCTTGCTGTCCAAGGGACTCTCAAGAGTCTTCTCCAGAACCACAGTTCAAAATTGTCAGTTCTTTGGCACTCAACCTTCTTTATGGTACAACTCTCACATCCATACATGACTACTGGAAAACCATAGCTTTGACTATATGGACCTTTGCTGGCAAAGTGATGTCTAACAGTTAATTTTATTAATTTAAAGAATTTAATCTTAATTCACCATATCAACAGGCTAAAAGAAAACACACAATTAACTCAATTGATACAGAATATGCTTTGAAAAAGTTCAACATGCCTTCATGATAAGTCTTAACAAACTACAAAAAGAAGGATATTTTCTCAACTTGATTAAGGATGTCTGAGAAACTACAACTGACAGCATGTCTAATGTTTTCCCTTCAAGATAGGGAAAACAGAAATCAGAGGCCTTGGAGACCAAGACAACTATTGCTTTCCCTTTTCAGACTGATTTTAGTTTTAAAAACTTTATGTTACTTTGTATATATATCAAATGCATTCTTTCAGTAAATGTAAAATTTAATTTGAAATGGTCCTATGATTTATGAATGTAAAATAATAAACCAAGGCAAGTGAGCTATATTTTGCTGATATTTCAAAGTGCTTCTGAGTCTGGTGTCTTTATTTATTTATTTTGTTAATCTGGGATCACAATTTCAGCATTGAGACCAAGCATTTAAGCAATACATACTTATAAAACTGATTTTCTACAAAACTCTCTATGAAATCCAAGAAAAGTAAATAAATTCCTCAAAAATAGGAAGTGAGTCCACATAAAATGATCTGATAAAAGCCAAATCAAAACCTTTGCCTCCACAGAGGGTCTAATCTGGTTAGTGGGAAAAGATTTGAAAAACAACATTGCCAAAGCAACAAAGGAAAAGAAACCTGTTCTTTCCCAGCTGCCACTTTGGAATAGAGCTGACAAGCTGGTTCACACTGCGTTACTTTGATGGATTACACTTTCACAGATTATTTTCCTCAGGAACATGCATTTTAATAAGCAAAAAAGCCTAAGCCAGTAAAGTTAATGAAGGTAGTATTTTAGGCATTTACGTAGGCTTAGAAGGACTTCCCAGGTGGCCCTAGTGGTAAAGAACCTGCCTGCCAATGCAGGAGATATAAGAAATGCAGGTTAGATCCTAGGTGAGAGGATCCCCTAGAGGGGAGCATGACAACACACTCCAGTATTCTTGCTTGGAGAATCCCCTGGACAGAAGAGCCTGGTGGGCTAAGTCTGTAGGGTTGCAAAGAGTCAGACACAACTGAAGCAACTGAGCATGCATAGGCTTATAAGAGTAACTAAGCAGTTTGGGGCTTTGCTGGAATCACCCAGATTAAGCCAACAGGTAGAGCTCTACTTGGCCTGTGCATCTTATCTTGGGAAGTGTCTGAACTAGATGATGTGAAAAACAGGAAAACAGTCTACTTACTTTCCTGTGGTCCAGCTCCTGGAATTTTACTCTACTGTGAAATCCAGTATAACCAACATATCATTTTCAATTTTAACTTGTAAATTACATCTATAAGGGGAAAGTTTTAAGAAGTAAGCGATATATTTTCAGAGCAACTGGAAAATCCCAAGACCTAAAATTTTTAGCATCTGCAATCAAGTTTTTACTTTCCTTAAGCCATGCAGAGCAAGGTATTTGCAGTGTAAAGCAGGTAATTTCATTCATAATCATGAACTGTGTATTTAAGTAATCAGTTCTATGCATAATTATTCATTCTAGCTTTTCTAGGGGTATATGCATATTTTTTTCTAGTCCCTAGCTTTTCTCAGGATATATGCACATTTTTTTTTCCAAATTCAAAACCAGCCATAAATGCTTCAGAACTTGGTTTTGTACTGATTTATGCCCATTGATAAGATATGACGAATGTCTTGGAAACAAATGAGGGAGGAAGGGACAGTTCTGATGAAAGAGGAATGTGACTTGTCTGTAGTGTCCACAGCTTGTGACTATTATATGACTCTGTTAACAATAATGCTCATTAATTCTGTGAGATCAGTAACTCACCAACATTATTGACAATATTCAGGTTCCTTCGAAGTATACCCCACCCACCCCAAAACCTTCTGTGCAAGTTCCAAATGAATCCCACCTGTGTCCAACAATGTGACCACAGCTGCTAGAGGCTGTTGCTTCCCACTTCAGAGGGAGTCCCCTCTGGTGACTGGGTATTTACTCCTTTTGCCAAATAAACTGAACTATTCTATAGGGTTTGGCCACTCATGGTCTTGCTATTTCTCTCAGAAAACAGTAACCTCCACAGGTTGCTTCACTAACAGAACATCTCAAAACAGCAGGCACCTAAAAGGTAAAAATGATGCTCACTTCCTGCCAGTATTCACTCCCCTGAAGCAATGTAGTGTTCTGTGAGGAAAAGGCAAGTGCCTTCCTCTCTTTGTGCCATTTCCTGAGAAAGTGGTAAAAAGTAGCCCTCTCTCCTGGCTCAAGTGAGAATGTCCCTCACCTTGCACTGAACTAACCGTGTTGTTGTGGTTCAGTCACTAAGTCATGTCTGACCTTTGCAACCCCATGAACTGCAGCATGTCAGGTCTCCCTGTCCCTCACTGTCTCCTGGAGTTTGCCTAAGTTCATGTCCATAGAATTGGTGATGCTATCCAACCATCTCATCCTCTACTGCCCTCTTCTTTCTCCTTCAGTCTTTCCCAACATCAGGATCTTTTCCAATGAGTCAGCTCTTCACATCAGGTGGCTAAAGTATTGGAGCTTCAGCACTTGTCCTTCCAATGAATATTGAGGGCTGATTTCCTTTAGGATTGACTGGTTTGATCTCCTTGCTGTCCAAAGGACTCTTGAGAGTCTTCTCCAGCACCACAGTTTGAAAGCATCAATTCTTTGGTGCTCAGTCTTCTTTATGGTCCCACTTTTACATCTCAAATTTCTGCCAAAGTAGAAACATACCATATTGTCCCTCAAATCTGCTTTTCCAGTTGAGGTTTATTTTTCTGTAATCGTTACCACCACTCTCTCATCCATTCATGTTCTTTTTTCAAAATTCTTTGAAATCAATCTGTTTCAGTCTCCATATCAGATAATTCTGAAGAGTTCATTGATTTCAAATTGTCTTTTGCATAGCATTTCCTATGTATCATGGATTGATTTATTCACTTACTAGAACTGTATTTCATAAAAAGCAAACTAGGTTAGCACTGCATTAGAAGTTTAGATGCAAAAATTTAAATAAGGTATAATAGAAGAGTTGATAAATAATTGTAATATTGTATAAAAATAATTTAGGTCCTCATTACTTTTTCGGAGAAGGCAATGGCACCCCACTCTAGTACTCTTGCCTGGAAAATCCATAGATGGAGGAGCCTGGAAGGCTGCAGTCCATGGGGTGGCTAAGAGTCGGACACAACTGAGCGACTTCACTTTCATGCATTGGAGAAGGAAATGGCAACCCACTCCAGTATTCTTGCCTGGAGAATCCCAGGGACGGGGGAGCCTGGTGGGCTGCCGTTTATGGGGTCGCAGAGAGTTGGACACGACTGAAGAGACTTAGCAGCAGCAGCAGTATTCCATTGTTGGAGAAGGCAATGGCACCCCACTCCAGTGATCTTGCCTGGAAAATCCGATGGACGGAGCTGCAGTCCATGGGGTTGCAAAGAGTCGGACACGACTGAGCGACTTCACTTTCACTTTTCACTTTCATGCATTGGAGAAGGAAATGGCAACCCACTCCAGTGTTCTTGCCTGGAGAATCCCAGGGACGGGAGAGCCTGGTGGGCTGCCGCCTATGGAGTCACACAGAGTCGGACACGACTATAGTGACTTAGCATTACTTTTTACTTCAATTATTTAAATATTATTTTTTGATAACTAATTAAAGTTATCAAACATTCAGAATCTTCAACTCAATCCAAATTGCTCCAAGTAATCAAATTAGTTTTCTAAAAGCTTGGTTCTGTATCTATACACATTGCCTTAATAACCATGGGATCATTTTTGTTGTATAGTTAATAAAATCCTAAGTCCTTTGATCAGCATTTGGACCTTCAAACCACCTTTCTAAACTTTTATTTATCCATTCTCCTACAAATAACCTATGCTCCAGCCAACTTTGACTAGTAACCATTTCCCTAAAGATTTTGCCTTTTCTTGTTCTTTCATGTATTGGTTATAATGCTATTGTTTCAGCTAAGAATGTCCTCCTTCTTGCCATTTCCAGATATCTCACACCAAACAGAGGTGGAATTACTTTCTTTTGAATTCTTACATTACTTTCCTTGTTATCTGGCATCTCATACATATTGTTTTACATTTTGTTTATTTATGTCCATCTCTCACCTCTCCTAATAGAATAGAGGTTCTGTTAAAGAAAAAGGTTACAGCTTATCCATCTTTTATTTCACAAGTCACACAGTATACAAAACAGATTGTATATTCAATTTGTTGATTGCATGAACATTTATTTTATCAGCATCAAATCCCTTGACTTATAGCAAAGGTGACTGAATGGAAATATTTGTCATGGAAATCCTATTTTATATTAACTTCCATTATGTAATTAAAAATATGTTTCCATGGGGAAAAATAACAGTAACACATTTAGGAAGAAATTGGTGAGAAATGTGGTGACTAACTCTATGAAATACTGAGCAATGTACACAGAAAACATTGTCTAGAAGCTATTAGCCTTCCTTACTTGTTTTCATTTACTGACACCTAATTCAATAAGTATTTGGTGAATAATTAAATAAAAGAAAGTTTTCATTCCTTTTTGGAAGTCAGTTTTGGCATTTAATCTGTTATTTTAAGTTAGGTGTCTACACTGACCTATCTGATGGGAAAAGTCAAAGCTAGACTATTGAATAAGTCCAGTTAGGGTAAGCCTCATGGCTCTCATCCTACCTGTTACAGTCTGTGATGACACAATCAAGTTTGGGTCAGTCAGTTCAGTCGCTCAGTTGTGTCCAGCTCTTTGCGACTCCATGAATTGTAGCACGCCAGGCCTCCCTGTCCATCACCAACTCCCGGAGATCACTCAAACTCATATCCATGTCTCATCCTCTGTCGTCCCGTTCTCCTCCTGCCCCCAATCCCTCCCAGCATCAGAGTCTTTTCCAATGAGTCGGTAGGTAAGGAATAAAAAAGATGATTTGAGGGAAATTACATAATGCATTTAGAATAAGTTCATTTCTATTCAAATGAAAAATTGCTTAATTTACCTTAGTTTATATTATTTGCTGTGTTCAACATGTAAATGTGCTCTTCAAATCCCTCATTAAGATAGGACTTACTGTCCCATCTTTTAGAAAAGTGCTGCCAGCTTTGAAATTCTTCAGGGTTTGCCTCAACTGCCAAATGCTGCATTATCCAAAGGCACGTGCTTCCAGGGACAGTTCATATACAAGAATGTAGTAAGTGATGCTATAAGTAAATTAATACATGATAGGGACCACTGCCCCTGCAACATGTAGGTCTTTAATGGTGGCAACTAATATCTGCCATCACTTAATCTCCCTCCTGGAATGAAGTGGTGTTTTTTATTATTCTTTTCACTAGGAAGGGGGCCATTTTCTGAGGTTTCCATTTGGTCTTCCAAGCCAAGGACCACCTGGGACAGGGCAGTAATCACTGTGTGGGTCTGCAAACACAATGAACCCACTATGAGCTAGATGTAACCAGGATTCCATTCATTAGCTCATTCTCACAAAATCTCACTCTAATGAAGTGCAAGAAGGATCATAGAAATTAGGGATAAATCAAACAAATTAGGGATCCAGGTAGGATTAGGGATAAATCAAATAACTTAAGGATCTAAGTATCAGCTTTAGTTGACATCTCATGCCCAATAGTTATTTAAATGTCTAGATAACCCTTGTCCACAAGTTCAGGCACTTTAGTATTGCTATTAGTGTAAGTCTTCTGGCAAAACCCACAAACAAAAAACCTGTCTTTTATTATTATCTTCAAATATCCTTATATTCCCTTCTTACTTGGGAACAGCGTTCCTGGTTGTCAGCTGTTTTCCTCTTTTGTTTAAAAGGTAACCTTTAATTAATGTCTGATTTACATCACTAAAAATAGCTGTATAACTTATGGTTGCTATTTGATGTCCCTTTTTCTCTCGATGATTTGGAGATGTTCTTTTTATTGTTACTTTTCAGCAGTTTGACGGTAATTGTCTCAGGATGGTTTCTTCACATTTCTGAACCTTGATGGGCCTCTAAGACGCCCCTTCAGAAATGTAGGCTACGTTAACCATAGCTGATGGGATTGCTGCTAGCATGGCCTCTTCACCTGCCAATCCTCTTAGGAGATTGCCTTAGTTGAAGAGAGTCACAATGGCCAAGGTTATATCACTTTCCCAAGGAGATGCAGACCCTGTGATTTACATAAATGTGTATGGAGAGCTCTGAAAGGTCATTCTGTCTTCAAATCCCCCATTCCACTCCCCTCACATACACAGGGTCGACTGAAACTTTTATACAGACTATATCACAGTTCATCTTTTCCCTGTACCCAGTCTTGTGTCTTCCCCCTCACTCCCCCAGTATTGATGACAGGATTCCCAAGTAAATCTCCTACATGCTTAACAGATAGTTGATGGAAAGAATACTTTGCAGAAACTGGAGTTAGGATGAGATTTTGAAGCTAGATTACCTACTGTCTGGTCAGCAGTGAGGAACTTATCACTTTGGTAGGTAGATTAAAGATGAACCCTGGCACCAAGCTGTAGTCCAGTTATGTTAAAAATTTCACCAATAGGCAACCAAATGGTATACCAGCGGAAGGTAATGCATTAGCTGCTATGAAATGAGAATTTTGGGGATCAACAGACACTGACAGAACAAAGGACTAGCTGGCTGTTGCTAAACTACATTGATGTTTTGAAAAAATGATAAAATGTTGAATATAAATGATTAGTAAGTAAAAGCTAAATGTGAAAGAAGTGGTAGGGTAGAGGGAGTTGATGACCAAACCTAGGATTAATCCTAAGTAGAGAAAGTTCCTAAAAACTACAAGTCCCAAGCAAACAAGGTCTGCAGTGCTAACGTGAGGATCCAAGATGGAAAAGAATGACTCTAACATGTGGTATGAGGATTTTGGGGATGAAGTTCCTGACAGTCTTGAATCCCCAAATTTCCCTGGAACTAAGGAGCTTGCAAAGCTCTAGTACTCCACATTAAAAACTATTATTATGTAATTGCTGGAAAATTCTGCATGGGCCTTTCCCCCATGTGACCTTTCCTAAATCTGTCTTAATTTCCTTCCCAGACACTATAGGATTATAATTAAGATTAAAATTGGAGTATAATTTAACTAGAGATGTTCTGGGTCTGGTAATGGAAGAAAGGGAATATACTCCAGAATGACTGTGGAATTTAGGTAGGATTCTAAATGTGCTTGATCAAAGAGATATGAAACATAAGCTGGAGAAGGGATAGTCTAGTAGTCTTACAACACACTACTGGAATAGAATACTTAATAGCCTGGCAAAGATGCTGGCAATGGTATAGACACATCACTAGGATGGCTTCTAGAAGCATGAAAAAAGTGATGTCCCATTCTAAACTGAGGTGGAAATGCTACAATTGCCATGGAAGATGGCGGACAAAGGCATAATCAGGCTCAGAGAAAATGACATGCTCTCGGGGATATAGTATGTAATGTAAGGAAACTCAATGAAGAACTATATTTCAAAGGAGGACCTGAAGGATACATCATTTACCAAAGCAATATGAAATGTACAAATTGGTTCCAGTTCTGCATAGGCTGTAAGTAGCCAAAAGAAAATGTTGCATCCACCCTAACTAGAAAACATTGGATAATGCAATAAATTGCAACATTTTCTATCAGAGAATAAAATAATAAGGTAAACTGAATTTCAAAGGATGATAAGCCCCTCTGAGAAGATGCAGAACCCATATACTCTTTTGCCTTTGGCAGATTATGGGAGGAAGAAGCAAAATCCATAAAAGCAGAGTTGCAAAAATCCACTGATATATTAATTAATTTTTAAAAACAGTGTTCCCAAGCATGGCAGCTTAGTATCCCTGGGAACCCAAGTTGTACAGTTAATTCTGCTATAAATTCATTTCCTGTGTGCTTAGTAAAAAGATTGGGGATTAGGTTCAGAGAGTGTGATAAAGCTCAGTAGGTGGTAACTGGCTGACCCTGGAAGACTGGCACAACTATCTGCTTCTGCAATAGGACAGAAGCAAGACATGTCTGCCTCGGGGGGACGGACACGAAACCTTCCCACCACCAGGTCACAATGACTGATTACTTGTAGGTAAAGAGTACACAGAAAAATACTCTGTTCCTGATTGAGGAGCAGGAAACTTCACTGAGCTCAGGATCCAAGCTGTTACAAAACTGAGATCTGCTTCTACCAAGGAAGGTCAAGAAATGCTCTCCTGCATAAGACCTACCACAGAGGCAAGACAGAAGTAGGTAGACATGGGAAGGGGAAGGTAGAAAGAAAGAAAGAAAGTGAAGTTGCTCTGTCGTGACTGACTCTTTGCAACCCCATGGACTGTAGCCTACCAGGCTTCTCTGTTCGTGGGATTTCCAGGCAAGAATACTGGAGTGGGTTGCCATTTCCTTTTCCATGGGAAGGGGAAGGTAGGACACTGTAAAAAAAAAAAAAAAAAAGCCTAGTTGCACAGAGCTTGCTGAAGACAAAAGCTGAACCAGGAGAACCGAGAACACTGTCACTGTGAGCTTGTCACCAAGTGAAAAATCCACTGCTGTGGGTGGATCAAGAATGATGGACAGAGGCCCCACTGTGGTAATCCAAAGGAGGACTGCTAAAAACTGAGATGGAACAGAAACCCTTTGGTACCACAGGTCAACCCACAGGTGGGTTGTAAAGCAACCCACCAGAGTCATGAGCAGATTATGAAAGGGGTGACAAAACCCCAACCCAGCTCAGCTCCTCACTACACCAACTCAGCTCCACTCCCCTCAAAAAACATAATGGCCCATTTCTGGATGCAAATACCCTTTGTCTTAGGCTCTAATGTTCTTATATATACAAAATATGAGCATAATAAAAACCTATGAAACATACAAAAGATTAAACTGAAAATAAAATACATTGTTAGGAAATAAAGCAATAAAAAAATTTAGAAAAGATCTTGATATTATATCTAGGAGACAGGGACTTTTAAAATACTATGATTAATGTCTGAAAGAAACTAGCAGAAGAGGTAAACAACATACATTAAAAGATGCAGAATTTCAGCAGAAAGATAAAAAGCATTAAAAAAGAGATCAATGAAAATATAGAGCTAAAAAATGTCAAAGATAAAGAATTTTTTAGTGTGAAGAAGATCAGATATATCTGATTGAAGTCACTGAACTTAAAGATAGATCAATAAAAATTATCTAAGCTGCAACAAAGAAAAATAGGTATGGTACAATATCAAACAGTCTAATCTATGAGTAACTGGAGTTGCAGAATAAGAACAGACTCTAGGACAGAAAACAATAATTTAAGATATAATGACCAATTAGTTTTTAAATATTTAATAAAGTGAAAGAATCTTACATATATAAAAAATTCAGGGATTTCCAAGAAATAAAATTTTAAAAAAAGATGAAATGCAATCACATTCAGGCATAGAATGTACAAATGGCTGAAAATCAGAAACAGAAAAATACTTGAAAGCAACCAAATAGAAAGAAACACATACACATAGGAGAAAAGATAAGAATTATAGCACCTTTTTCAGAATTCTTTCTAAAACATAAGAAAATGAAGTCATATCTTTAATGTGCCAAAATTGAAAAATCCAACAAAAACTGTCAATTCAGAATTAAACATTTAGGAAGCCTATCTTTCAAGAATGAAGGTAAAATAAACAATCTTTTCAGAAAAACAGAGAATGGAAGAATTAATTACCAGTGGTCAAAAATGTTGAAGAAAATTCTTCAGTGACAAGTTGTATAATATCAGATGAAAATAAATTTGGATACACACAAAGAAACTGAGTGCCACTAATAATAAATATGAAGATGAATTTAATAGGTTCTCTGTATATTTAATTTTTATAAATAATAATTGACTATACACAATAGCATTGTATTTTGGCAATTATATATTTAGAAGAAGTAAAATATATGACAATTATAGTACATAATATAGAAATGAGGAAAAGGACTTATGCCATTGCAAAAGGTTTACACTATGTTTGATGTGATATATTAACAGGATTGAAGGTAGGCTGTGATAAGTTAAAGAAGCAGGATGTAAACTCTAAAGTAACAAATAAAAAATTATAAAGAATATAATTACTAAACCAACAGTGAAAATATAATGAAATAATGAAAAATATTATGTCCAAAATTAGGCAGAGAGAAGAGGTGGAGAGGAGCAAAGAAAAAGATGTGACAAATAAGAAACAATTAGTAATGTATGCCATGACAGAATTATCAATAAATACTTTAAATGTAAATGACTAAACACTCTCACTTGAAATATAGAGAAAAAGAGATTGGATAAGAATAAAACCAAGACTAAAGTATATGCAGTCTTTAAGAGATGTACTTTAAATATAGAGCATTAAAAGATGAAAAATGAAGTAATGTGAAAACTTTACAGAGAGACACTGGGAGTGTCTATTAATATAAGAGAAAGTACATTTTAGAGAAATAAATATTACCAGGGATGCAGAGGATATCACATAATGACAGAAGCTTCTCAGACAGTAAAGAATCTGCCTGCAATGCAGGGAACCTGGGTTCGATCCTGGGTCAGGAAGATCCCCTGGAGAAGAGAATGGCTACCCACTCCAGTATTCTTGCCTAAAGAATCCCATGGACAGGGGAGCCTGGTGGGCTACAGTTCATGGAGCCACAAAGAGATGGACACAACTGAGCAACTAACAGTTTAACTTTCAGTTCTGCAAGAAGACATATATAATTCCTAAATGTATGTGCATTTAAAAACAGAGGTTCAAAATGCACCAAAAAACCCCCAGAATTTAAAGGAGAAATTCACAATTATGGCTGGAGACTTTAACACTCCTTTTAATAACTTACAGAACAAAGAAATAGAAAATCATTAGAGACAGAGAAGACTGGGGAGACATTATCAATCAATTTGACATAATAGATGCTTAAAGAATATTCCACCCAACAAAAGCTGACTTCATATACTTTATAAGTGTACATGGAATATTCACCATAAAAGAACTTATTCTGGGCCAGAAAACAAATCTGAACAAATTTTAAAGAATTGAAATCATGCATACAACTTATGTTATCTGATTGCAAATGAATTAAATTAGAGACTGATTACAGAAAAGATATTTGGAAAATATCCAAAGGGTTGATAGTGCAAACACAACACAATTTTAACTAACCCATGCATTATATTAAAAACAAAATTGCAAGGGAATTTAGAAAAAGTATTTGGAATGCAATGAGATAAAAACACAACATACCAGTATTTGGAGAATGCAGCTAAAGAAGTATCTGGGGGAAATTTATAGCTAAATATTTATATTAGAAAACAATAGATCAGTGTTTGCCAGGGCTCTTGATGAATGTGAAAGAGGACAGTGAAGAAGCTGGCTCACAACTCACCATTCAAAAAATGAAGATCATGGCATCCAGCCCCATCACTTCATGGCAAATAGATGGAGAAACAATGGAAACAGTGGCAGACTTTATTTTCTTGGGCTCCAAAATCACTGCAGATGGTGACTTCAGCCATGAAGTTAAAAGATGCTTGTTCCTTGGAAGAAAAGCTATGACAAACCTAGACAGCGTATTAAAAAGTAGAGACACTACTTTGAGACAAATGTCCATATAGTCAAAGGTCCATAGTGGAGCTACCCCAATCCAGTACTCTTGCCTGGAAAATCTCATGGACGGAGGAGCCTGGAAGGCTGCAGTCCATAGGGTTGCTGAGGGTCAGACACAACTGAGTGACTTCACTTTCACTTTTCACTTTCATGCTTTGGAGAAGGAAATGGTAACCCACTCCAGTGTTCTTGCCTGGAGAATCCTAGGGACGGGGGAGCCTGGTGGGCTGCCGTCTATGGGGTTGCACAGAGTCAGACACAACTGAAGTGACTTAGCAGCAGCATGACTATCTGTAAAATAGATATTATTATTGATATCACTCCACCAGGGATAGTGTTACTCAAGAAAGTAGAGTAACTTGCCCCAAATCCAGTTGAGCTTTGCTTCACATCACATTTTCTGATGCTAAATCCCATTTTTTTTTTCATAATATTTTATTGGCCATCATTTCACCTGTGGAGAATAAATTGTTTGGCCTCCAAAATTTGCATCAGTTCAAAAGTTGGAAGAAGAGCACACACACACACACACACACACACACACATATACACACATTCTCTTCTGGGTCCCACTTCTGTGTAGCTCTAAAATCCCTTATGATTTATCAAACAAACCCAGTTTAGAAAGGATATAGCTATCATCATTTTTGCAGCTAACTGGTATCACCAGACATTCTCCATCAAAAGAACATCTCTGAACAGCAGCTGCCTCCCCGAGAAAATTAATCATAATACTAGGAGTTAGAAAAATCCAACACAGATTTCAGGAATATTGCATTTTTTTTTAACCTAAACTTCACATTCTTCCTGCAGTGTTTCATTACAAAATCTAGGTGTCACACAAAAACATCACAGCTTTACTTCTCACTGTATGTATTTTAATAAAAAATCTTTGATCCATGATATAGGCCCTGCAGGCAAAAACTTCTTTTGTATTAAGAAATACTCTCACTGAGTTTCACTCATGCTGGTAAAAATATTTCCAGCAAAATCAAGGGGAAAATAGCATACTTAAGCAAAACAAGCAGATGATGTGAGAATTAGCAAACAGTTTTCTCTAAATTAAATCTTCTTTCATTTTTGTTCTCTCAAGTTTATAGAAATACATCGTTTGGGGCTACATTTTTTTTTTATGTTAACCATTGTTATCAGGTCTTGTCATCAAGCCTTCCATCTTTTCTTTATGTGTTCCACTTTAGCTCTTTCAGAGACTGAACAGTCCTTTTGGGAAACCTATATTCTAGACTTAGCTGCAAAGAAATAAATTGCTGGCTTTCGAAATACTTGCAATTTGGTTCTTGCAAATGCCAGTTGATGTTTTCCGCTTTGTTACTGAATTTCACTTCTGCATTTTCTTTGCAGTTATCTGAATGTGTACTTGGCCTAATTGGTTTTTTCAGATGCTCTAGTTTTTTATTGAAGGTCAGAACACTAAGAGATTTATATACTGAGAAATATATTATGAAATAAAAAGTATTTTATTAGCCATCTGGTTTTATCACATTTATGTGGGGCTTGGGGTTC
This sequence comes from Bubalus kerabau, assembly GCF_029407905.1. NCBI lineage: Eukaryota > Metazoa > Chordata > Mammalia > Artiodactyla > Bovidae > Bubalus > Bubalus kerabau. The sequence continues at coordinate 68,783,463 of NC_073633.1, forward strand.
TCATATAAATAGGCAGCACATGTCATATACTGAGACCTAAGGCCACTAATGCTTCCCTAAAGCTAGAGAAAACAACAAAAATACTTTATGTACAGCCAGTGCACAGAAAACCTCAGATAAGTTATTGTTGTTTTTCCTAACCTTATTTTCCCCAGCCTTATTAAGATACAATTGACAAATTAAAATGGTATATATTTAAGGTACACAAATTGATGTTTTGATATATATACGTATTTTGAAGTAATTACCACAAGCAAGCTACTTAATATATCCATCACCTCATATAATTATCATTTTCCCTTTTTTTTGTGGTGAGAACACTTAGGATCTACCATCTTAGTAAATTTCAGATACATAATACAGTATTATTAACTATAGTGACTTTGCTTGCCTAACAGTTTTTGGGTGGGGTGGGGTGGGGTGTCTTAATTCTCTTTTTTTTTAATTCTACAAAATGGAGCTTATCATTTATACTCTGGGGGATGTTTCTGATAACTGAATAAAGTAACATATATTAAAATGTATGGGGCATAAAAGACACTCAACAATATGGGTTCCTTTTTCACTGAGAGTCTTGACATAAACAGATGATTCATTCAGAAGTTAATTAAGATAACTTAATTACAACACTTTATACAGAGGTGTGAGCAGGGTTAAAGGATGAACAGCAGATGGTGAAGCACCCAGGAACTAACAGCAAGTGGAAGTTGTTACCACCCTAGACCTGAAAGGATAGAGGAACCCATGTTCCTCTATCAGCTGAGACATATTGGCATCAGTGTGTGGGAGGCTGCTTGACATGTTCTGTGGCTTTCAGCAGGAGAAAGCAGCTGCCGCCAAAATCCCCCTGCCTGAGTAGAGGGAGGGAATAAGTGGAGGCAGAAATAATATATAGTAATCTTTCTATTTTCACATCCTCTGATGTTCTGCTGAGATCTTTTATTGACTGATCCCAGTTGGAAAATAGAGGTCAAGAAAGCCCAAATAATGCTGTCCACAGCCATCATCTTCCTGGGACACAGTAGACATAGAAGGGTAAATAATGAATTCAAAAGAGCAAATGGAGAATTATCAACACAGTTGCTTTTCTTTACCTTCCACTTCTCTTGCTCCAAAGTTCTATTTATCTACATTGATCACTCTTCTCCCTATTAGCTGTCAATAGACTGTGAGGCCTTTCAAGGCAAGGATAGTATTTATTTATGACTCTAGCACTTTCTAAAGGAGGCACCATTAAACAGCCTGTGTGTAGAAAATGCAACCTACTCTATACTTCTTTTGGGAAAGCACATTAGCAAGTATAAATGCTCTCAAAGTTCTATATAAAATGATAGTAATAATAAGTATTTGCTCACAAAATTATTTTTCAAAGAATGTCACTAATGTGAAAGCACTACTTCCAGGAAATGCAGTTTTGAAAATTATTGCATCCCTAGTGCCTCATCTAGGGTACAGAAGATGCTGTACACTAAATAAGCATTTAGTAAATGCATAAATAGCAGGGTTCCTCTATGATTGGGTTCTGAATTGGTTTTTCAGAGGAAGTTTTTGCCTTCTTTTCTCTCTCCTCCCTCCAGAAACTATAATCTTGTCTCCTAGTAAGAGTCTGATTGACTGGAGTTCTACATCTTTTCTCAAGATATCTATAGGACTAGCTGCCTGGGAGTGATCTAGTGGTATTATGAATGAAAAATGAACATCATCATCATCATCAAAATCTTCACCTTTACTTTTTATCCCAAATATAATTCAGCTTACTGTGTTTGGGGAGATTTTATTATTCTTGAAAGAAATAGCAGGACTGCTGTAGGCATCTGGATCTGAACTCACAAGATGCCACCTTCCAGACACCTGCCTTAGCTTCCTCCCATACTCTGTCCCCGAATATGTTCCTTTGGCATTGATCCAGCTCTACTGGATGAGATTTTTCTAGTTTTGAACACTTCCCAGTGAATGTTGGCCATCATTTTCCCTTCCATACACAGACTCTAGAGCATGGAGCATCATCTGACTTATTCATCTTCTAGATGCAAAAAATCCATAAAGATGGATGCAATGAGATTTCTGTAGAAACTTCCTTGAGGTGCTATCAGGACCTCTCCCTATCATTATAGAACATATTTGTCTTTAAATAACATTAAACTTGAAATTAAACCAAAATTGGCACAGGAGAGCCAAATATAGTGAGTAAAAAGAGGAGAGATAGAGGACTCTTGACCGGATTACTTCTGTTTTCTGAGGAGGGTTTCTGATCTTAGAGAGTAGAAGAGCCAGAAAAAATAGATGCCAAGAGAAGAAAGGCAACTTCCATGAAGAGATAAACCCCTTAATAATCACCCAAGTTCAGATCTTTTCCCTCTTCTCTTCCTGGTGTGGTGACATTGGGAACAGACTGGCAGAAGAACAGGATCCATCATTATAGAGAAATGTATGCACTCTTGATATCTAGAACAGCAGAGACAATGATCTGAGGGCAGCAGAGACTCCAACCATAATGAACAAAGGGTCTAGGGCTTCATTTCCATAAATTCTCTGGATGGCAAGACTGCTTTCTACATCTTAGAAAGGCTAATTGTGTGTTTGCATATAAAATTTAGGGTTGTTCCCTCTGGTCATAGAAACATGTCAACATATGCTGATAAGTCATGGAGCATATGTCAAAGAATGCATAACTCTGGTTATCAGCTGAAAGGGAATCACTGGCCTAGAAATTTAGTTTCTATCCCTGGTAGCTCAGATGGTAAAGCATCTGTCTACAATGCAGTAGACCAGGGTTTGATCCCTGGGTTGGGAAGATCCCCTGGAGAAGGAAATGGCAATCCACTCCAGGACTATTGCCTGGAAAATCCCAAGGACAGAGGAGCCTGGTAGGCTACAGTCCATGGGGTTGCAAAGAGTTGGACACAACTGAGCGACTTCGCTTCTACTCTACCAGTGAGGGTTTGATCTAGGAAGCAGAACCATTAGCAGTTGCATGGAAAAAGGAGTCTGTGTAGAGATTAGACAGTACACAATGTAGAAGGTGATAGAGAAGTCTGTGAAAGCTCTTGTTGAATCTGGCATTGGACCTGAAGTTTCTGTCAATCAGCATGGTTGGCAGTGGAAAAAAATATCACCTAGGGATGAAGCAAAGGAAGGTGACAACAAACTGGAAATCAGGTGGACAGAATAAAACCCATGTCTGTATTGAATCTCAATGATGTGGTGTTTTGCCAAATAAGCTGGTACCCTTCTCCACTAACCTGCACATGTGCAAAGGCTAGGACTTAGAGAAGCTGAATGTGGTGAGAAAAAACCTGGAAGAGCTCCAAGCCAGACTGCATTTCCTCCTCAGTCAGACAAAATAGCAGGTCAGTGACAATATGTACCTATCATGCTATCCTAACTTTCAGAACACAATGACTGCTAATTTTCTTCCTCATCCCAAATCTTGTACAGATTTCTCCTATGACCCATCTTAATCCAGAACCATGTAAGGAAAGGAATTCTGGAAATCATTGTCCTAACTTAGAGCAGTTGACATGATATAAAAGCACAGCAAGTATACTCATGTTAGAAATTTAGAAAATCAGAAAGATATCTGAATAGATTTTAGGGACAATATCTATATCAGCCATGGAATTCAGAGAGTGGTTTAGAACACAAAGAACTTCATAGGTATTGAGGTGAGATGGCCATATGTTTATTTATTCTGAAGCTGTTAGTAGGTGACATATTATACCTCTATTCCCTCTGTAAAACCAAAGATTTCACTTAACTGCAGTCTGTCCTATGCTTGAAAGTCATTTTTTTTTTTTTGACTCAGCAATTAAATAGACTTCTTTATTAATGATGATAAAACTTCTTGTTCTTCTCCTGCCTTGGTATTTGGTTTACTTCCAAAATACTTTTCATAAGGTTTTAAGGAGCTTTGATAAGAAAGGCATATGGAAATTAAACCAAAAAAAAAAAAAAAAAATTCTGACAGCTGAAGATTAAACTGTGAGTGCAAATTATCAATCTAAAAATCAAGTGCCTTACTGCATGTACAAATTTTTAAAAGGTGTTGATTTATACTTGATTCACGGTGTGAGTAGTTGCATTATGAATGATCAATGAATATTATCATTAAAACAATGTCACACTACTACAATTTGCATCAAAAATGCAAACCTAATTGCTTAGCTCTTAATGAAATACAAAAGCCCCATTTTAATGTTAGGGTTGTGGTTAAAACTGAAAAAAAAATTATACAGTCAAAATTAAGGTGACAGTAATCTATTTTTAAACCTTGAAATGTTATTCTAGAACATATCATAGAGGGTCCACACATCATTTCCACCCCTTCTCATCATAAACCACAGAGAATGTGTTTTCAAAATCTAGCTGGCTGGCTTTCATGGGAAAAAACATGATCCTCAGTCAGATTGATAACTCATTTTACTTCATCTGGCCCAATCTAAAAATAGATAAGCATTTGTAATTAAGGACAAAGAAAACAAAATTTTGCTATAAATATTTACAAATATTTTACATCAGAATTTAATCTTTAGATTTGCACAAACCAAGACACTTAAGGCAGACCTTTAATTTAACTATAGTATCTCTTGGATAATTCTAAGAACATACACACACACACACACACACAGAAAGATAAGTATTCACTGGGATGGCAAATATATGTGATTATATCTAAAAATGTACAATTAAAAATATTTTCCAATGGATTAAGACTTTATCTCTAATCATCCAACTTTTGAAAAGTCATCTGGCTTTCATATCATCCAATTCTTAAAAAAGTGCTGCCAAGATCAAATGCACTTGTTAAGACAACAAAAATAGTTAGAGAGATTCTGGGAAATAGTGCTAAGTGGGCATGCTTTATGCTTCCTCTCTTCTTCATTCATTCCCATTACATCAGAGTAAGAACTGTTGGTGTAGGACAGAATTCATAAAATCTCAATGGCCTACCCACCAGGTTCTGAGTTCACACAGCTGTTCTACTCAAGAGCATATGGCAATTTCCTGGGCACCTTTTATCTCCATCAGTTCAGTTCAGTCGCTCAGTCGTGTCCGGCTCCTTGCGACCCCATAAACCGCAGCACACCAAGCCTCCCTGTCTGTCACCAACTCCCGGAGTTTACCCAAACTCATGTCCATAGCGTAGGTGATGCCATCCAGGCATCTCATCCTCTGTCGTCCCCTTCTCCTCCTGCCTCTCCCAGCATCAGGGTCTTTTCCAATGAGTCAACTCTTCACATCAGGTGGCCAAAGTATTGGAGTTCAGCTTTAGCATCAGTCCTTCCAATGAACATTCAGGACTGATCTCCTTTAGGATGGACTGGTTGGATCTCCTTGCAGTCCAAAGGACTCTCAAGAGTCTTCTCCAACACCACAGTTCAAAAGCATCAATTCTTCAGCGCTCAGCTTTCTTCACAGTCCAACTCTCACATCCGTACATGACCACTGGAAAAACCATAGCCTTGGCTAGAAGGACCTTTGTTGGCAAAGTAATGTGTCTGCTTTTTAATATGCTATCTAGGTTGGTCATAACTTTTCTTCCAAGGAGTAAGCGTCTTTTAATTTCATGTCTGCAATCACCACCTGCAGTGATTCTGTCAAATTTAGTAAGGGGTTTTGCTTTCATTGGGCTTCCCTGGTGGCTCAGACATAACAGATCTGCCTGCCATGTGGGAGACCTAGATTCAATCCCTGGGTTGGGAAGATCCCCTGGAGAAGGGAATATTCTGGCTTGTACAATTCCATCAAATGTATAATCCATGGGGTTGCAAAGAGTCAGACACAACTAAGCGACATTCACTTTTTTGCTTTCATTTTGCAGATAGCAGTAGAAATGTTGAACATGGTAGCATTTGAATACATAAATTATATATCTTATCCATCATTTCAGTAGCATCACTCTTCCAACTCCAAGAGATATATCTAAGTAAACTGGTTATTTATTTATGTATTTATTTATTTGGCAATTTTTCACATGTATACGTTGTCAGAAAATCTGAAAAAGCCCCTGTGAGAGAATACTGCTAGAATCCCTAATCCCCCTGACCTATTTGCTTCAAAGAATAAATTAGGTGTGGGAATCTAACAACTTCAGTGAAGTCGGTAATAATGAAACCACTTAGTGTTCCTGATAATCTTTCTTCATCCCTGAAGTTCCTTGTACACCACAGTCATCAGCCTTCCTTCACCTTAAATACATTTTATTATTGGCTTAGAATTACTTTTATAAAAATACTTATCAAATTACTGTTTCACCCTTAGGAAATTCTAATTTCCTTATTTTAATATGTTGAGAGAAATTCCCTTTTTCCCACACCTTAGCTATCATTCCACATTCAAAGACCTCTATTCATTTTAGTTTGATACTTACCCAAATAAGAGTTCTATTTTAGTACTTGCTCTCTGAATACTGAGTGCATCTCTTCTGGCTCTGATATCTGGGATGCCAATTTAGTTAACACTTTGCAAGTGCTTACTTCAGGCATAAAGCTCTGTTTTAACTTGACCTTCTGGAATTCCATGGATTATGTACTACGGCAGCTATTTCTCTTCATTATTATTATTTTTTTTTATTTTTACTGCTAAGGCCACATTTTACTTTTCTTAAACTGAAGAATTATAAGGGAAAATGTTTTCCTTATCAAGTAAAATATCGCAAATCCTGATGCTTCTAAAACCTTCTTTCCTATAGAAATCTCATCTGTACTAAAGGGTTTTCTCTAGTTTACATTGTCAACATCCATCACAGTGGCATAATATTCTCCATCCTTAACATCTTCCTCTCTATTCTTAGTCAGGGTTCAAAGAAAACTTTGTAAACCACTGGGGATTAGTTTTGCCCTGCAGTGGATATCACTTGTCCTTGATTGCTACCTTTGCCATTTCCCCCACAGGAGAAAAGACTTCTCTGATAGCTCAGTTAGTAAAGAATCCACCTGCAATGCAGGAGACCCCAGTTTGATTCCTGGGTCAGGAAGATCCACAGGAGAAGGGATAGGCTACCCACTCCAGTATTCTTGGGCTTCCCTTGTGGCTCAGCTGGTAAAGAATCTACCTGCAATGCAGGAGACCTGGGTTTGATCCCTGGATTGGGAAGATTTCCTGGAGAAGAGAAAGGCTACCCACTCCAGTATTCTGGCCTGGAGAATTCCATGGACTGTTTAGTCTGTGGGGTTAGCTCTGCCTCTTTGCCCTGTTCCTGTAATCCTTCACTTTGTCTACTTAGATTTCTTTTGGCTTTTCCAGAATCTGGTTTCAGTCCTGAATATGGCTTTTTACCCTCAAAGCACAGAGTAGAAACTTCTAACTTCTATATCTAGCTCAGATTTCTGGGATCCACTACCTGAAAACTAATGATATACCAGATAGTCCCAGCTATTCAGAAGAAAATTGCTCCTGTCTTTCCCTCTCTCTCCCTCCCATATTTCAAACTATATCATTATCTACCAAGAAGAACACTAGGTAAACATTACTATTCCCTGACTCTAAGAAAACAAAATAGGTGAAATCTGTTTATGGAAGCAGCAATATTACAGATAGAACCAGCTTAGAGTTCCAAATCTTCATTTCCTAATTTGCAACCAAATTTAGAATAAAGAAACTTTCTATTATAGACTGGCAGGCTACAGTCCATGGGGTCTTAAAGAGTTGGACACGACTGAGACTAAGCATGCACTAGTGAGAAGAATCACCTTGTTCCATGGATGTGGGTAGCTGGGATGTTACTAACTGCTATGGGGCGTGTCCCTATACTGGGGAGAATATTACTATTATGTAATTGCTACTTTTTACCAAAGAACATGAAAAGGGATTAAAGATTAATAATGTTGAAGATTTATAGTTGAGGAGTGCTTATAAACAAATGAAATAGATTTAAAACAAATCAAAACATTATTTTGTATATGAGGAGCAGCTTCTTAAATCATACTTTTGCTGATCTCCCAAAGAGATGTGCATACTGTCAACTTTATTACAGTAAACAGTACCATTATTTACTGTTTGCAGAATTTCTATACTGCACCTTTCCAGTAATAAGTGTCAGCGGACAAGCTACCCCCCTTTCTTGGATTCAGTCGCTGCCTTGTAAAGAGAAGGCTTATATATGAAAATAACTGAGGCCCCAGCCAACTCTGACCTTTTAAGATTAGTACACCAGCTACTCACTCTGGTCTAGAAACTTGTGCAAGCTCTGCAACCTGAGCAGCCAGCAGTCAGAGCAGAGTTTTACAGTCAGATCTACCCATTCATGCACCTTACAATCGGCACTCTTTAAATGACTGACACACTTGATAAGCTGTGTCAATAAATTTTTTGTACGTGTGTGTGAGAATGAAGTGGCCCATAGATATCTCTTTTTCCTGTCACCTCTGGCACCTTCTTGGTCTGATAAACCAAGATCTTGGTCTGATAAAATGTGAATTTCTCTGTGAAACCTTCCTAGCTTTCTCAGAATTAGTTGTCCCTTTATGTCCCTTCATAATATTTTGTTGGTGTTTCTAATATTGGATCTTTCAATGATTCATTGTATTGATTTTTTTTTTTTTTTTAGTATATCTGTCTTCCTGCTAGACTTTAAGCATCTTAAAAAGAGAGTGATTTTTTCTTAATACTTGTATTCAACACATTGCCTTGGTTTATAGCCAATACACAAATACTGGTTGGATAATGAATGAGTATTCTTTTTATATTCAATTTAACTTATGCCTTTTAGGAAGACGCATAGGTCAGAAATGATCAGAGACACTTTAGGAAGTCTAGAAGTTGGTTCTCCTGCTTAGATACTAAAATTTGCTTATATTCTTTTGCAAGTAACATCAAGGAAATGTTATTAGACATAATATAGAAGTTTTCATTCTTTACTCTTACAATAAGACTCACTGAATTGTGCTGAGATTTACTTTTTCCCAATTATTTTATTTTTTACAGTTTGCAAATTGTCTATACATAATTACTTTCAATTAACTTCCCTCAGCCAATCAACAGACCATAAACTCAGCTTAAGCATTTATGAACAGAGCTTTGTGATGAGAATCTATCCTTACATTAATTGTTGGTTCAGTAAAAGTTAGGGCTCAGGAAATGATAGTAGCTATATTTGAGTTCCTCATTTATGGTTGCATTAATATATTTGAGATAAGACTTTTCAATCAGGGAGCCAAGAATATTAAATGTTTTAAATTATCTTTATCAGAATTCTTAAGATTGCTCTAACAGTAAACGCATTCAGGAAGATACTAAAATTTGTTTAATAACTCAAAGTAACCCTGGGTCCTAAAGGAAAGAATCATGTTCTTTTCTGTCACTTGACCCCAGTGTGGGTAACTACCCTCCTATTTGTGCCTATATCTACTTGTAGTCCTCTAACTAAAACTATAATCTCAAGCAAGTATGGTTATTTTGAATATATACCCATATCTTGTAGAAGTTGATTGAAAGAAAATACAATCCCATAGAATAAGAAACATGTGGTCTCTAAGGTCTGAAGCAGAAATTTGACACATTTTGAGGGACAGCAACAAGACAAGAAAGAAGTGAAAAAGAGAATTGATAATGTTTGAACTGTACTGATCAGTAAACAGTGCTGCATAAATAGTGTGCGAGGGCTTAAAGCTACTGAGTGCCTCAAAAAGAGAGGTTCACAGTTTCTGAATGAAGGATTGGGAAAGTGAAGAGAATAAGCCTTTGGGGTGTCACAGGAAAGGAGAGGTTATAAGGGAGATCTGAACTCTAATAAAACCAGCTAGATAAGATTTTGATTTCCTTGGGACTGATAATGAATTTGATAGAACTTAGAAGGCTGGTCAGCAAAACCAGCTGAAATTAATGAAGGAAATCTCCCTGTGTAAAATTGCATGTAACACTGAAGCTCAAAATGTAATGACTTGACTTTTTGTAGTATAGACATTAGGTTACATTGTTGCTGGAGAGAAGAAAAACAGAAATTCAGCACTAAAAAAAGATGAGCTATCAAGCCATGAGAATACATGGAAGAACCTTAAATGTGCATTACTAAGTGAAAGAAGGGCTTCCCTGGTGGCTCAGAGGGTAAAGAATCCACTTGCCAATGAAGGAGACACAGGAGACATGGGTTCAGTCCCTGGGTCTGGAAGATCCCCTGGAGGAGGGCATGGCAACCTACTCAACTATGCTTGCCTGGAAAATCCCATAGACAGAGGAGCCTGGTGGACTACAGTCCATGGGGTTGCAAAGAGTTGGACACAACTGAGTGACTAGCACACACACACAAGTGAAAGAAGTCAATCTAAGAAGGGTACATACAATATGATCCCATCATTAGGCAAAACTACAAACACAATAAAAGATCAGTTGTTGCCAAGGGTGGTAGAGGGAAGAGAGATGAAATAGAACACACAAGACTTTTAGGGCAGTGAAAATACTGTGCATACCGCTATGACAATGGATATATGTCATTATGCACTTGTTGAAATCCATAGACTATACAATATCAAAAGTGAGCTCAGGTACACAGTGAATTCAGGGTGATTATCATAGGTCAGTGTAGGTCTCTTCTCAGTAAATAAAAAAAAAAATGCACCATTCTAGTGAGTGAAATTGATAGTAAGGGAGGCTATGTATGTGTAGAGACAGGTGAATATATGGGAAATCTCTACCTTCTACTCAATTTTCTTGTAAACCTAAAACTGCTCTTTAAAAATTTCTTTTAAATTACTTTAAATAAAGTAAAAAAAAAGAAAAGCAGGAGAAGACAAAGCAACCAAACTAAACTCCCTAGATGTTTCACATTGAAAGATTAGGGAGAACAGGAAAGATTAGCAATGCTTAACATAAAAATAACAAACCAAACAAAAGGCAAAATAGTTATCTGAGGAGGCCATACAAATAGCTGAGAAAAGAAGAGACATGAAAGGCAAAGGAGAAAAGGAAATACATATCGATCTGAATGCAGAGTTCCAAAGAAAAGCAAGGAGAGATAAGAAAACCTTCCTCAGAGATCAATGTAAAGAAATAGAGGAAAACAATAGAATGGGACAGACTGGAGATCTCTTCGAGAAAATTAGAGATACCAAGGGAACACTTCATGCAAAGATGGGCTCAACAAAGGACAGAAACGGCATGGACCAAATATAGCAAAAGATATTAAGAAGAGGTGGCAAGAATACACAGAAAGTGAAGTGGCTCAGTTGTGTCTGACTCTTTGCCACACCACGGACTGTCGCCTATCATGCTCCTCCATCCATGGGATTTTCCAGGCAAGAGTACTGGAGTGGGTTGCCATTTCCTTCTCCAGAGGATCTTCCTGCCCCAGGGATCGAACCCAGGTCTCCCGCATTGTAGGCAGATGCTTTACCATCTGAGCCACCAGAGAAGTACAAAAAAGATCTTTATGACCCAGATAACCACGATGGTGTGATCACTTACCTAGAGCCAGACATCCTAGTTTGCAAAGTCATGTGGGCCTTAGGAAGCATCACTACAAATAAAACTGGTGGAGGTGATGAAATTCTAACTGAGCTATTTCAAATCCTAAAAGATGATGCTGTGAAAGTGCTTCACTCAATATGCCAGCAAATTTGGAAAACTCAGCAGTGGCCACGGGACTGGAAAAGATCAGCTTTCATTACAGTCCCAAAGAAGGGCAGTACCAAACAATGTTCAAACTACCACACAATTGCACTCATTTCACATGCTAGCAAAGTAATACTCAAAATTCTCCAGGCTAGGTTTCAATAGTACGTGAACCAAGAATTTCCAGATGTACAAACTGGATTTAGAAAAGTCAGAGCAACCAGAGATCAAATTGCCAACATCCCATTGGATCATATAAAAAGCAAGTGAATTCCAAAAACAAAAAATCTGCTTCATTGACTATGCAAAAGCCTTTGACTGTGTGGATCACAACAAATTGTGGAAAATTCCTCAAGAGATGAGAATACCAGACCAACTTACCAGCCTCCTGAGAAACCTGTATGCAGGTCAAGAAGCAACAGTTAGAACCATATATGGAAAAATGGACTGGTTCAAAATTGGAAAAGGAGTATATCAAGGCTGTATATTGTCACCCTGCTTATTTAACTTCTATGCAGAGTACTTCATGAGAAATGCTGTGCTGGATGAAGCACAAGCTGGAATCAAGATTGCTGGCAGAAATATCAGTAAACTCAGATATGCAGATGACACCACCCTTATGGCAGAAAGCAAAGAGGAACTAAAGAGCCTTTTGATGAAGGTCAAAGAGGAGAGTGAAAAAGCTGGCTTAAAACTCAACATTCAAAAAACAAAGATCATGGCATCTGGTCCCATCACTTCATGGCAAATAGATGGGGGAACAATGGAAACAGTGAGAGACATTATTTTCTTGGGCTCCAAAATCACTGCAGATGGTGATTACAGCAATGAAATTAACAGATGATATTCCTTGGAAGGAAAGCTATGACAAAACTAGACAGCGTATTAAAAAGCAGAGACATCACTTTGCCAACAAAAGTTAATCTAGTCAAAGCTATGGTTTTTCCAATAGTCATGTATGGATGTGAGAGTAGGACCATAAAGGAGGCTGAGGTCTGAAGAACTGATGTTTTTGAACTGTGGGGTGGAGAAGACTTTTAAGAGTCTCTTGGACTGCAAGGAGATACAACTGGTCAATTCTAAAGGAAATCAACCCTGGATATTCATTGCAAGGACTGTTGCTGAGACTGAAGCTGCAAAGGTCTTAGAAAAGACCCTGATGCTGGGAAGGATTGAAGGCAGAAGGAGAAGGGGACAACAGAGGAGGAAATAGTGGGATGGCATCACCAACTCAATGGACATGAGTTTGCGCAAGCTCCAGATGATGGTGAAGGACACAGAAGCCTGACGTGCTGTGGTCCATGGTGTTGCAAAGAGTCAGACTGAATGACTGAACAGCAATGAATTCTGAAATTTAGATTGATTCCTAGAAAATGGTAGACTCTTAATAAACATTTCTGAGTAAATTAAGGAAGTGGTAAATGAATTATTGCAAAGGAAATATTTGAGGTATGAATGATATGAATTCTCTAGTGCATAGAAAGGTGAAAACTACCTTTATAATATAAAAATTATTACATCCTAATTTATGGGAGTATCTAGGAATGCTTAGAGAGGAAATATAAATTATAAAGAGAAGAGTGCTTAGGACCAATCCTTGAAAAATCTGCTTGAATTAAAATCTGAAGGAGCTGGCTGCTCTAGTAAAAAAGCATAGAAGAAACGGGAGTTGTGAAAGTAGGGGAAACTAGTTGAAGGTTTCAATCTGGAGCCGCTGTGCTGCGGGGTCCCTGCTGTTGGGAGGGTATGCTTTACAAAAACAAGGAAGTGATAAATGATCTTTGTAGCTGTATTTTTCTCTGAAAATATGGGAGCGGAAGTCTAATTGGTGAGGAGTAAATGAAAGCATCATTCTGTTTGTTTGAGATCTACTTCTGAGACACAACTGCTATGTGATATTGAACCATAATATCTGCAACCTAGTTTCTTCATATATAAAATGAAAATAATAAAAGATGCCTCATTGACCTCACAGGGTTACCACAAGGACCGAGTGACCACAGTCAGCAGACCTTCCTAGCATGTGAAATATAACTATGGAAATTTTTATTTGGGGTAATGATATTTCAAATGAATTCTTTAAAAAGAAAAAAAAAAAAGGTTTGGATATTCATTTGTAAGCTTTTTTCCCCAGTAATCTAGGCTTACCTGTAATCAAGGCTGAGTCTGTCAAAAGGCTGAGGGAACTCAGGGCAGGCTGCCCCCAAATATGCCAAGGTGGTGTATTGATTATTTTGAATTAAAGTTACTTGAGGAATAGCTGGTATAAGAACACTCTGACCCTCCTGTGTTCGCTTGAAAACAGGAAATAAAGCTCCCGTGTGAAAATGTCCTCCCTAGACCTGGAGTAAGGAGAGCATCCGTATTCCCAGTGATAGGGAAGCCAAGGCAAAGAAAGCTGTATAAACAAACCTTTTATTTCTTCATTAATTTACTACCCCAAACAGAAACCTGTTTGTTTTGTCAAATCTTCACAAATAATTGATTCTTTTTATAAAAAAATATGTATAAAAAAACCTATTTAAATCACTTGTTAGTTCCATACCTATGGGGCCTCCATAGGTACAAAATTAAATTTGTGTGCTTGTATTTTTCTCCTGTTAAACTATATTATGTTAATTTGATTATTAGACTAGTGAAAAGAACCTAGAAGGTAGAGGAAACTTTTTTTTCTCTCCTCTACAAAGCTGTTAACCGTTTCCTCCTTATCTTCTTTACAATATTAGCCTGTGATAGACAGGGAGATACGTATACTACAAGCATTAGGCAAAGACCACACAATTTTTGACTCTCACTCATAAAAATAATCTGTTATCAGATTATCAGGTTAATGGAGCATGTTTCAGCTGGCTTAGCCCTGGGCAGCATTAAATCATCTAACTTGATAGCCAAAATTTACTAAATCCAGTCAAATCCCAGTTCCTCCAGTCTTCACATTCCTGAAGCATGCACATGTGGATAGAAAGTCCAGGATTCATTGGACCACTTGGAGAATTGAGCAAAAACGCTGACAATAAAGGGAATGACAGCTTCTTTATAGTTAGGTGCAGCTCTGAAAGGTTTGTAGCAAAGTCAGGCGAGGAAACAAGAAACTATTGCTCTGAAAATGGCTTTCTTAAATTTTTTTTTCCCATCTCCTTTTTTTCCCATCTCCTTTCCCATCTCACTTTAAGTTCAGTGAGGTGATGGGGCTCTGTGGACAACCTTTTTAAGTGTTCTTTTTTTTTCCTCTTCTTGCTTTGTGAGTAATTGTATAAGTAGGTGACAAAGTTCTCACAAATTTTGTTTTTCTTATCCATAAAATAGATCAACGGTATCTACTTTAAAAATCTGCCTATAGTGATTAAATGATGTGTATATAGTCACCATGTCTCTCATATTCATTTCATTTTTGTTCATCCTGTTTATCTTTGCCCCTTCCTTGAGTCTCACAACATTTCAAATAACTACTAATGTACTAACTGAAATAATGTGTGTTCTGTATATAAAAAGCCACAGCATCTTAACAAGGCCATTGGATGGCCAAGGTTAGAATGAACACAGTTCTAATAGTAAGACAAAAGAAAAGGACAGGGTGAAGAATGTGACATTTCAGCTTATTTTAGCCGTCTCATTTCTGAAAATATATTGGAGTATAATTCCCTGTAATCATAAGGAAACATGTTCCCTGTTCCAGAGATTTCACCAGTAAAAGAAAGAAAGTAGAAATATGAAAATGCACAGATTTGTAATTGTGAAACTACAAAACTAAATGCACGGTACATAAATAAGAATGAAATGACCATAGGTTTTGTTTATGGGTAAAACGGAATCAGAATATTTGACCCTATCTCTTTCAAGGAATGCACTTAGAAAACCCAGACAAGTATATGGAGGATCACTTTGAGGACTCAGAAAAGTCAATAGAAACAAGAAGGTCAAAGAAGACTACTGAACCAGGGGTAGTGAGTTGAATTTTTTTTTTTTTTTTTTTTCCTCCTCTGATATCCCCCAGCCTAGTCTCAGTGTCAAGTCTGCTAGAAACTGAGAAGAGAGCATAGGCATGAACAGAGAGAGGCTCCAGAACATCTTAGTTCAGGCTCAAGGTGTACGAAACTGTAAGTAACAGTGGTAGCATCTGAGACCCACATACACCTAAAACTGAGATGGTGGCAGGGAAACTTTCCTGTCAGAGAACCTGGGATCACAAAAGAGCAGGGGAAATACATATCCCTTTGTTTCTTTGTCTCTCTGTGTCTTTCTTTTGCTTCTGTACCCCAGACAGGGGGTATAGTGGTAGGAGGGCATGATCGAGTGAATAAATAATGCTCCAAATTTCTGCTCTCAGTATCAATAAAAAGTACCAAGAATCGCAGAGTACCAGGGAGATAATGAAGTTACTATATGGAGATGTTTATGAATGCCTAGGTTTACCCTCAAAGATGTGTTAGGTAGTTAGACTAGGAAAAAGGAGTCCAGAATGGCAGCGGCTAAAAGACGAGGAAGGGAAAAGCCCGCGAAAATAGAACAAAGGAAGGTCCGAGGACCAGAGGGAGGACCTCAGGTGGAACAAACAGCACTCCTGGCTGCCCAGTTTACATAGGGCAGGCCCCGGGGGAGGAGATAACATATAAAAAGAGGAGCCAAAGGGCCGGGGCTCTCCCTTCTCTTCGCATCTTTGGATCGGCATGTCCTCACGCCTGGAGGATGTATTTTCCTGTTATTTTCTAAATAAAACTGAGCTGTAACATTGATCTGTCCAAGAGCTATAACACGATCTGTCTGAGACCTGAGAGCTATAACACAGTCTGAAAGCTCTGACATGCCAAGGGTTTTAACGTCCATTGATCAAATTTTTTTTGAGATGATACAGAACTGAGGAGATTACACTCCCCTTGATGGATGTACATATGATAATCCTATACACCATACTAAAGACCTTGAGCACTGAATCAAAAGGTAGACTGCCACTCACGTCCCAGACTGGCTATGGGTGATGCACACCTGGGAATGATCCAGACAGAATTGCAAAAGCTTTGAAAATGAAAATGACATTGAAACCACTACCTACAGAAGACTGCTGGTCAGAACTTGTGACCTAAACCTAACTAGATCTATTGTCTGATAAAACCAAAATATCAACATACATAATAGGATTTAAACAAGAGCCTCATAAGACAATATTCAAATGTCAAAATGCAATACAAATAGTTTAACATGAAGAAATAGGAAAAAAAACCTCAGTTTAAGTGGAGGGAAAAAAAGACACCCATGCAGAGATAACACAAATATTGTATTTATCTAATACATTTTTTAAAGTAGCTAATAGTCCAAGAAATAAGGGCAAGCACTCTTGAAACAAATGGAAAGATAAAGAATATAAGCAATGAAATAGAAGACTTAAAGAAGAAACAATGAAAATTCTAGGATTAAAAACTACAATTAATAAAATAAAATACTTAAAATGCTCACTAACAGAATGGAAATGACAGAGAAATTAGTCCTTGAACTTGAAAATATATAAATTCAAAATATATAATCTAAAAACAGAGAGACAATAGATTGAATAAAAATAATAGGCTCAGGGACCAAGGAGGCAATACCAAAATGTCTAACATTGGTGTCGTCAGATTGCCAAATAATATTAATATATATATATATTTTATTTTAAATGATGGTTAAAACTTCCCAAACTTGGTAAAAGACATAAACTTGGCTTCAAGAAGCTCAGTGAACTTTTAAAACAATAAACCTAAATAAATCCATGCTCAGATACATCATAATCAAGCTATTAAAAATTAAGAAAAAAAATCAGGAAGGTATCCAGAGGAAAATGGCATGTTACTAGTAAGGGAGTGAGAATTTGAATGGCTAAAGTTTCAAATCAGAAAATTTGGAGGCCAAAAGCAAGTTTTACTACATTTTTAAAGTGCTGAACTTTAGAATATGAATTGACACATGTGCTAAAATTCATAAAATTATTTCAAAAGAGAAAGTTTTATTCTATATTAATTTAAAAAGTAAAATTTGAAATAAGTACTTAAAAAGAATGAAATACTGAAGAAGTATTAATTTTAAAAATGAAATAATGAGAGTAAAGTAACTTATCTTTGCTATCTTCTCCTCCAAAAGCTGCCACATTCTATTTCATTGATTTTTACTTCAAACTCTTCTGGAAGAGGGACACCATCTTTCAAATCCTTACTCTCCTGCTTTCACTGAGGTCAGGCTCACATAAAATAGTCATTGAAGAAACAGAGATCGTGAAAAAACCTAAGGAAGTGTACATGGACCACAGTGTCCATAAAGTGTGTTTATTTAAATAATTTAGTTTTTAATTTTTTATTAACATTCTAGTCTACATTTTAAGAGTTAAATGGTTCTATGAAACTAATTAATTATTCTGACTACTCTCAATTTACAGTTCCCTATAGGCAGCCATCTTCTACATTTTTAGCTGATTCTTTTGACACTTAATATAATAAGATTTTATTGCTCCTTTTAAAGTTTTCTTGGTCATAAGAATTATCTCCTAGCTTCTTCAAATGTAATGTGATGGTTTAATCTTTTTTCTTACACACACACACAAATTCAGACACTTCCTGTTTCTCATATTCTCTCAAAATAGACCAAATGTTAAAACATATTCACTGCATTATTTTACATTATATGTCAAACAGCTACTAAATGATCCATGCATATTACTATGGTTATTTTTTTCTCCTTTTTTTCCTTATCTATATATTTTCAATTGTCATAGCTTGTTGTTGTTCAGTCACTCAGTTGTGCCCAACTCTTGGCAACCCCATGGACTGCAGCATGCCAGGCTTCCCTGTCCTTCACCATCTCCCAGAGTTTGCTCAAATTCACGTCCATTGAATTGAGATGCCATCCAACCAGCTCATCTTCTGTTGCCCCCTTCTCCTCCTGCCCTCAATCTTAGGACATGGCTTAGTTAGTTTATTTTTCTATGTATTTGTTATGAATCATACCACAACCTTCAAAGTGACACACCTCTTCTCTGTTTAAACCCATTGGGCTGTCTACCACTTTTAAAAAAGTAAATCTTTTTAAGAAGTATTTCCTGCCTCTTCTAACCTGCTTCAGTGTTACCTGGTAAATCTCTAGACCTGCTGACTATTAGTCACTATGGCTTTCCTTTCACCATCCTCCAAAGGACTCCCTTTGCCTTTGTCTTCTGTTAGATACTCTGTCTCTTAAATCAAATATTTTAAAATGCTCTCACTTCATAATACCCTTTGTGTCATATTGATTTTTTTTATGATACTCCTAAGCCAAAAGAAATACCTAACATTATTGTTAAGAATTTTAGTCCCAATGACTTTATACTAGGAGTTTAAGTGGTACTAATAATGTTACTGTATCCTCCTTCATGACCATATACTCTATGAAGTGAAGTCGCTCAGTCATGTCTGACTCTTTGCGACCCCATGGACTCTAGCCTACCAGACTCTTTCGTCCATGGGATTTTCCAGGCAAGAGTACTGGAGTGGGTTGCCATTTCCTTCTCCAGGGGATCTTCCCAGCCCAGGGATCGAACCCTGGCATTGCAGGCAGACACTTTACCATCTGAGCCACCACATTGAAGGCAAATTTTTTACCAGCTGAGCCACAAGGGAAGCCCAAATACTCTATGGTATACTGTTATTTTGCAGTATCTTCCAAGGAAAGTTGGTACAGTTTGAAAAATGTGGTACCAGATTCTAAGTCTTTCTCTTTCACAGTTCACTTCTTATCTTTGGGGGTATCTAGAATCTTCCAGCAAATAAAAATATCAGGGTTCTTTTTTTTTTTTTTTTTGGTGACATTGGCATTTAAAATGCCCATCTTCTGCCCCGATATTTGATTGATATTTTGTCTCAATGTAGATTTGAGATCATATGATCTCAAATAATAATAATAATAATCATAGATCATATTATAGATGCATTTTGGAGTTCAATGTAAGCTTAGGGAGGGCAGTGATGTTTTCTGTATTATTTCCAAATACTTGGCAGATAATAGTGAGAGAATCAATAAAGATATCCCCATATAGGGCTAAGACAGGTTCACCAATGACATCCCAACATGAATAAGGGATTTTATTTTTTTAATGACTTGAAAATATGACCAATTGTTTGGAAAAGTATATCAAATTATCTGAAACTACAGTGAAAATAGATTAAAATGCTTACATGTTAGCAAGTAGAAATGAAAAATTGGTGAAAAATTTATAGTTTTGAACTAAATTATACCATTTAATTATAACAGTGTCTCTCATCTTTTAAATTAATAAGATATTGCTTCTGTTTTTAATGATGTCAATACTGTAGTCAGCTTGGGCTCAGTTGGTAAGCTAGCTTATCATAACTTGAAAGTCATCCTATATTTATAGTATATTAAATGCATGAACCAATAATTCTGAGGCTGGAATAATGCATCAATCCATAATGAGAACTGCTTTTAATTTAGCCATTGATAAGTAAAAGATAATTCAATATTCATCTTCTAGGAAAGTTATTTTAATAATGATCCAGTTGTCCTTTCTCAATAATAAAGTCAACCACTCAAGCAAACTTGCCATGTTCTAATCTCAGTGAAAATGAGCGTGTCTAAGTCCTTTTAGATCAGCACTAATGAGGCTGGCCTCTGAGACTTGAGTCCTTCATGAGTCCCATGGACTCATGCTATATTCCATTCCAAGACAAATTTCATGCAGCTGCAAGTAGGAGAATTAAATGGGAGGTCTATAAATGCAAACTTACCATTATTACAATAAGTAATTCAAATCAGCAGCAGTAGCAGCTTTTATAGCAAGGGCAAGAATATTATATGCTCATTCCATTAACTTTTATTCTGTATCTTGAATTCATACATTCTCAAGTTGGGAGTATCCTAAATTTATGGATCTTAACCTCCCTTAACCTCTGACTTATGCATAAAGTTCCTCAGTTTTGAAAACAGCTATTATCTTCAGTCTCCATTATACATAGGAACAGTCTTCACCCCTCTTTTTTTAATATCCTCTTTTCTTCATTCTTCATATGATACTGGTTTTCAGTCTTTCTCAGAGTATGTTAAGTAAAGCTGTATACAACCCTTTAGAAATGGTCTGACTAGCTGAACAAACAAGGGTATTAACATGCTCACCCTATGAATTAGTTTACCAACACATCCAAAAGCTGCCTTAACTTTTAATGCAATCTGGTTCACATGGGCTTATTATTGATTGAAACGCATACAAGTTTCTCATGTTTTGTGTCATAAGCTACTCAGTTTTCCCTCCTCCCAGTCACTGTGGGAATCCAGGTCCCAGACTCTCTTTATACCTGAGCATTTGTATTGATTAGTACACCAGGCAAGTGTTCCTTAAAGTTCACTTTCATCCTTTCACTTCCTGAAGAAACTCCATCATCTTTCTCCATGGTTTCCCATCCATGTTTTCATGACCATATTTATCTTGATGAAGACCATCTCGAATTTGGCCCTAATAAATCATCAGAAAGAAGTTCCAGCAGAGTCTATCCTCCACATTAGACTTTGGTTTCAGGAAGCGACAAATGGGTTCTTCGGTCAGTCTTTTCCTTCACCATACTTCTGGTTTTCTCATGCTACCAGAAGCATTAACTCTTGACATTTCTATTCTTAACAGTTGCTGACTGATCACTTTTTTATTTCTAATTTATTCTTTGAAAGAAGTTGCTACAATTTCTATTTTTTTGTAGGCTACTTAAATTTCAGCATAGAAAGCTAGATGTTTTATAGCTATATTTGAGAGGTTCTATTTCAGACTGTAATAAAATGGAGAAGTTTTAAGTCATAGAGCTGAAGTGTTATAGTAAAAGATTGTTACTGATTTTATCACATGCATAATGACATAATCAATCTATGCATGTTTGAGGAAGAGGTAAATACCTAAAGTTTCTAGTGTCACTCAAAATAAAAATAAGGCTCATGGCCTTTATATTTGGAAATGCTTTGTCTAATTCACAAATAATGACTGAATTACTATTTTTTTCTCTGCTTTTAAGATGTTTACAATATATTAGTATTTGGGGAGACACTTAAACCTTCTAGAAACATCATATTAAAACTTACAATAAGAAGAACCTTTACAGATAAGATTTTATTTAATCCTTACAACAACTGTATGATTCAAACCTATATGGTATTTTAATCATTTTACAAACAAAGAGTTTGTGGCTAAAAAAAGAAAGGTACACAGAATGTAAGTGGATAGAATTGTGTCAGCCTCAAGTGTGCTAAGTCCTCATTTGGTGTTCTTTCTGCTTTACTTCTAACAGGATCTCTGTCCCATCCCTCTTTTCCAAATTCAGAAAGAGAGTCTAATTAGAAAGTTGTTGGTTTTTTTTTCTTCAGTAAGTATACTATATTGCATTTAAATTTCTTACCAATTTCCCATATTTATTATCAAATTCTTAGAACCTGAAGTAAGTTCACAACTATAAACAGAAATATAGGGTGTAAAATATATGTATTATAGGTGGTACCAGTCAGTGATTTGCTAATAAGTGTTTAACAGTAGGTTCTTGGGGGAATGTGAATGCTACTTTGTAGCATTTGCCTATTCCCTGGTGCTCAAAAGGTAAAAGAATCCGCCTTCAGTGTGTGATACCCAGGTTCAATCCCTGGGTTGGGAAGATCTCCTGAAGAAGGGAATGGCTATCCCCTCCAGTATTCTTGCCTAGAGAATTCCATGGACAGAGGAGCCTGGCAGGCTACAGTCCAAGGGATCACAGAGTCAGACACGACTGAGTGACTAACAATTTCATTGCTGCTGCTGCTGCTGCTGCTGCAAGTTGCTTTAGTCATGTCTGACTCTGTGCGACCCCATAGACGGCAGCCCACCAGGCTCTGTCCCTGGGACAGAATAACTGGAGTGGGTTGCCATTTCCTTCACTGCTGCTGCTGCTGCTGCTAAGTTGCTTCAGTCATGGCTGACTCTGTGCGACCCCATAGATGGCAGCCCACCAGGCTCCTCTGTCCCTGGGACAGAATACTGGAGTGGGTTGCCATTTCCTTCACTGCTAAGTCATTTCAGTCGTGTCCGACTCTGTGCGACCCCATAGATGGCAGCCCACCAGGCTCCCCCGTCCCTGGGATTCTCCAGGCAAGAACACTGGAGAGGGTTGCCATTTCCTTCTCCAATGCATGAAAGTGAAGAGTGAAAGGGAAGTCGCTCAGTCGTGTCTGACCCTCAGCGACCCCATGGACTGCAGCCTGCCAGGCTCCTCCATCCATGGGATTTTCCAGGCAAGAGTACTGGAGTGGGGTGCCATTGCCTTCTTTTCACTAATTATGGTGTAAATACTCCTACCACGGCTGATTCCAAGCTACAATAAAGATGTCTTTGACTGTAAAGCAGTTGTGGAATTGGGAAAAGATGTTCACAATCAGCTGTTAGAGGCTGGGAGGAGCTGCCACCAGCCCTCATTGATTACTTTCCCCACTAGAACATTTTATTTAAATTAGTCACAGTCTTGGCTATATTCCATCATTTTTAAATTTTTTCCTTTTGAACTTTATTGAGAAATAATTTACATACAATAAACTGCATCCATGCAAAGTGTACAATTCATTGATTTTTGACAGTTGTATAGCCCCCTGAAACCACCAACTACACTAAAGATGCATCACTTCCATTATGCTTCAGTGCAGGATACCCCTCACTCCATTCCTGGCAACTACGATACACTTTTAATCCCAACAGATTAGTTTACATTGTATATAAATGGAATTATACAGTAAGCAGTCTTCTGTGTCTAGCTTCTTTCTCTCAGGATATTTGAGATTCATCTATATTGTAGTATATATTAATAGTTCATATGGCTAACTGGAATTTTCACTATATGGGTATACTACAGTTTGTCTTTCCATTCACTTCATTACATAATTAAATTGTTGCTCATTGTTAGCTATTGGAAATAAGACTTTATGAACAGTGGCATATAAATATTTGTGGAGAGGCATGTTTTTATTTCTATTAGGTAAATATTGATAGCTTATGGTGAACAGTGTTGGTTTCATGATCTCTGAAGAAGATTTAGCTTCGGGACCAGGGACCAGTCCTGATCACTCAAGAACTCTTGTATAGCAGGATTTTATTAAAGTATGAGAGGGGACAGAAAGCTTCTGACATAGATCTCAGAAGGGGGATGGAGAGTGCCCACACCCACTAGTCTTATCAAGACCCTATATACTTTTACCAGACCTACTCCCACAATAAACATCTTAAATTAACAGGATTAGAGCTAATAATAGAAAGGTCTTACCAGACCCACTCCCACAACATACTTCTTAAGATAACAAGATTAGTCAGAAAACCTTCTTGTTAAGGAGAAACAGGAGCAAGATACATTGTTATATTGACTAAAACAAAGCAATATAGGGAGGAAAAAAAAAGTTTCTCTCCTTTTTCTTCTCCTTGAGAGCCTCAGACCCCTTTCTCCTTCTCGAGGGCCCTGGACCCCTTTCTCCTCCTGGAGGACCTTGGACATCTTATTAACCTTCCCAGGAATTGACTCCCTCAATATCTAGGAGTATAATGGCTATAAAGTATATGTTAAGCTTTTTACAAAACTGCCAAAAGTTTCCAAAGTGGTCATACCATTTAGATTCCCACCATTTCTAGACACATATTAATCAAATTAACAAAGATCAAACACAAAGAACAAATATTAAAAGCAGCAAGGGAAAAACAACAAATAACACACAAGGGAATACCCATAAGGATAACAGCTGATCTTTCAATAGAAACTCTTCAAGCCAGGAGGGAATGGCAAGACATACTTAAAGTGATGAAAGAAAATAACCTACAGCCCAGATTATTGTACCCAGCAAGGATCTCCTTCAAGTATGAAGGAGAAATCAAAAGCTTTTCAGACAAGCAAAAGCTGAGAGAATTCTGCACCACCAAACCAGCTCTCCAACAAATACTAAAGGATATTCTCTAGACAGGAAACACAAATATGGTGTATAAATTCGAACCCAAAACAATAAAGTAAATGGCAACGGGGTCATACTTATCAGTAATTACCTTAGATTCCCACCATTAGTCTCTCTTTTTAATTTTAGCTGGGTAGATAATAGTATCTCATTGTGATTCTAATTTGTATACTCTGTTCAACTCTTTGTGACCCCATGCACTATACAGCATGCGAGGCTCCTCTGTCCTTCACTGTCTCCCACAGTTCGCTCAGATTCATGCCCATTGAGTCAGTGATGCCATCCAACCATCACATCCTATGTCACCTCCTTCTCCTCCTGCCCTCAATCCTTCCAGCATCAGGATCTTTTCCTGATGCTCTTTGCATCAGGTGGCCAAACTACTGAAGCTTCAGCATCAGTCCTTCTAATGAATATTCAGGATTGATTTCCTTTAGGATCTCCTTGCTGTCCAAGGAACTCTCAAGAGTCTTCTCCAAAACCATAATTTGAAAGCATCAATTCTTTGGCACTCAGCCTTCTTTGTGGTCAAGCTCTCACATCTGTACACAGCTACTAAAAAAACCATAGCTTTGACTACAGGCACTTTTGTAGCAAAATGATGTCTCTGCTTTTTAATATGCTGTCTAGGTTTGTCATAGCTTTCCTTCCAAGGAGCAAGAGTTTTTTAATTTCACGGCTATAGTAACCATCCACAGTGATTTTGGAGCCCAAGAAAATAAAATCTGTCACTACTTTATTTTTTCCCCTTCTGTTTGCCATGACGTGATAGCTCCAGATGCCATGATCTTAGTTTTGTTAGGTAGGTAGAATAGGGAAAAGGAGTCCAAAATGGTGGTGGCTAAAAGACAAGGAAGGCCCGAGGACCAGAGTTAAGACTTCAGGCAGAACAAACAGAACAAACAGCACTCCTGGCTAAGCCCAATTTGCATAGGGCAGGCCCAGGTGGAGGAAAAAACATATAAAAGGAGGAGCCAAAGCACTTTCTCTCAAACTCTCTCTCCTGCATGCGCGCACGCTCTCTCTCTTTCTCTCTCTCTCTCTTTCTCCCTCCCCACACACTCCTCCACTCTCTTCTCTTCGAGTCTTGGATTCTCCTGCTATCTTCTAAATAAAATAGAGCTGTAACACTGATTTGCCTAAGAGCTGTAGCACGGTTTATCCAAGACCCAAGAGCTGTGACGCGCTGAGGGCTTTAATGTCCGTCGCTCCAAATCTTTGTTGTGACGAGACAAAGAACCGAGGAACATACACTCGCGTGACAGTTTTATCTTTTTTTTGTATTTATCTGATAATTAATGATACTGATCATTTATCTATTTTTTATTGGCCTTTCATACATATTATTTTCTGAAGTGTCTTTTCAAATTGTTTTTCACTTAAAAAATTGAGTTGTTGGAATTCTTTTCATATTTTGGGTACTAGTAAAAGCATTTACTTTAATTTTTCAAAAAAAATGTAGATGAATATTAGATGAAGTTTAAAATGAATTATAGAAAAATAATAACCCCATGCATTCAACAGTACTTTTATGGCATAATTATATACCTTTTGTTAAATTTTGAAAAGCACAAGAGTTCTATGAGGGAAATATAGTAGTTATAATTATCTTGACTTTCAGAATGGATAAACCAAGTCTCAGGTAGGCAGTAGAGCACTTGTTAAGCATATGAGCTTTGGAATTAGACTACCTAAAGTTCAAATTGTCCCTCACCGTTTATTAACTGAGGAATCTTAAGCAAGGTAATTGAGATTCTATAAAACTCAGCTTTGTCACTGGTTCTCTAAAACTCAACTTTGTCACTGGTACAATGTGAAAAAAAAACAATAGTTTTTAAATTGGATAATTGTGAGGATTAAATAAGATAAGGCTTACACAATTACAAATTTCCACAAGCTATAATTAAAAGACGAACGTAAGTACCAGAAAAACTGCCCATACAGATTAACACAGGGAATTAAAGACAAGAATGATGATATTCAGTTGAGAAAGTCATGAAGATGAATTATGGGAACCTCAAGCTTCTAGTGGTTGTTTTTAATCACCAAGGAAGGAAACTCTCTTGAAAACAAATCAAAATAAAAGAAAGCAATATCAAGGAGTAGAGAGAAAGAGATTTCTGCAGATCTGATTTGCATAACTGGCTTCAACCATCCCTGAATCTAGATTAACACACACTGTTAGTAAAAATCTACTACATATGCCAGTCTTGATTCAGGATTATTTGGAGAGCAGAAGGGCCACGAGAGGGCTGTTCTGTGATGACGTGATGCAGAAGAGACTCACACCAAAGAAAGGTATCTGTGTGATTTTAATCAAAATGAATCTGATGGAAGTAGACTCTTACTAGGTTTTGACTAGATCTTGTCTTTGCTTGACTGTTGGCACCCCACCATACACATAAATCAACTCTGTTTAGTTAAACACAATGTATGCCTTGCACACCAGCACACATAAGCATCTTTCCTGCCAGGCATAAGGCTTCTGTGGGCAGTATTGTGTTGTAAATCAATATTGTTGTCATCACCTCTCAGAAAGGAAATCCTTCCCAATGTCCATATTCATTATATCTATAGAGAGTTTTATTGTTTATTGACAGACTGACTTATTTGATCATCACTTGAAAGAATTTTGACTGGCAGAGATGGGGGTATAGGCTGCAGCCAGAAAAAAGAGCAAAACCATCGAGAGATAAATGTGTAAGAAATCGAAAGACTGTTGCCTAGTGGAAGAATAGGTAAGTGGCAAGAGTAGAAAGACTAACTGAGGAAAAGATGTAGAGAGCACCAGATGGAAAGGTGAGGAGCCTGGAATTCCCTCCCCAAATAAAGGAGAGTCACTCAGAGAGAGTAGGTTTGAGCAAAGAAATGCCCTCTGCAGAGGTGTCAGACAGAGTAAAATGGCTTAATGGAGAGAATCAAGGAGGAAGGAACCACACAGAAGGCTCTGACAATAGTTTAAACAGTAAATAAAAAAAGCTTGACCAAGAGTCATAACCATACAAATCAATAGAAGAGGTGTCTTGGGGGATGGAACTAAAGATCTTGTCACATAATTTGTTATGGAGGGTACAAGAAGAATCAGAGGTGACTCCTGGGTTTGGACCAAGGTAGACTTACAGGAGATCCTGCTGGCATTCACAGGGCAAGGACTTGCAAAGATATGAAGAAATGGGTAGTTTGGAAGGAGAGAAGGATTAAGAATGATGGTAGCTTAAATGTGGACTTTTTGAGGTTGAATTATAGGAAGGTTACTCAGGTAGCAGGCAGTAGAAAATGAATATCTGGATCAAGAAAGAGAGGTAAGGACCAGATATAGAAAATCTGGAACCATAGGCAAGGAGGCTAGGTTTTAAAAACAAGTGATGGAAATACAGCTCTAGGATAAAAGTCAGCAAACTACTGCCTGTGTGCCAAATTTGGCCTGCCAACCTGTTTATTGCCTCTACAAAACTTTTTATTTTGAAATAGTTGTAGATTCATGTCAAGTTGTAAAAATTAATAAAGAGGTCCTATATAACCTTTACTCAGTTTCCCACACTAGTATTATAAAATCTTTTAGAACTCTAAGCAGAGAATGAGATAGCTGGATGGCATCACTGATGCAATGGACATAAACTTGGGCAAACTTCAAGAGATGGTGAGGGAGGGCAGCCTGGAGTGCTGCAGTCCATGGGGTTGCAAAGTCAGACGTGATGGGGTGACTGAACAACAACAACAATATTATAACCAAGATATTGACAAAATCATAGTCTACCAATCATATTCAGATTTCCTCAGTTTTCCTTGCATTCACTTATGTATGTATTTGTTTATTTGATGTGTATAATTCTATGCAATTTTATCACATGTTTAGGTTCAAGTATTCACTACTTCAGTCAAGATACAGAATAGCTCCGTCACTACAAAGGTCTCTTTTGTTGCCATTTTGTAACCATATTTACCACCCTTCTTTCCCATCTTAGCTCCTGGCAACATTAATCTATTTTCTAATTCTATAATTTTGTAATTTCAAGAATGTTATATAAATGAAGTTATACAGTATGTAACCTTTTTGGATTGACTTTTTTTTCACTCAACATTAGTCCCTTGAGATTTGTCCAAGTTGTATATGATAAAAGTTCATGTCATCTTACTGGTTAGTAATATTATATGTTATAAATCTACCTCAATTTAACTGTTTACCTGCTGAAGAACATTTGTATTGTTTTCAGCTTTTGATCAATATAAATTGAGTTGTTATGAACATTTGTGTACAGATTTTGAGGTGAATGGGTTTCCCTGATGGCTCAGTTGTGAAAAATCCACCTGTAATACAGGAGACACAGGATACATAGGTTTGGTCCCTGGGTTGGAACGATCCCCTGGAGGAGGGATGGCAACCCACTCCAGTACTCTTGTTTGAAAAATCCTATGGACAGAAGAGCTTGGCAGGCTGCAGTCCAAAGAGTCACAAGAGTCAGACATAACTGAGTAACTGAGCACACAAATTTTCATTTCTCTGACATAGATGCCCCAGAGTACAATTACTAGGTGATATGGTACTTGCATGTTTAATTTTAGGAGAAACTATAAAATTGTATTTAGAGTAGCTGTACCATTTTTATCAGTAATGTATGAATGTTCCTATACCACTTATTTTTGTACATGAAGTTTTATTGGAACACAGCTGCACTTAGTTGTTTACATATATGTCTAGAGTTGCTTTCCCACTACAAAGACGAAGTGAATAGTTGTGATAGGTACCATGTGGTTCACAAAGACTTATATACTTACTGTTTGATGCTCTATAGGAAATAAAGCATTTCTCTAGATATTAGTGTCTGTCTTGCTGGGCAAATACTGAGGCTTAGAACCCTGGTGAGGTGTGGTTAGCCTAGAACAGCAGAGTAAAGCATTGAGGAATGAAGTTTGAGCTTCACTCAAAGAGATTCATGGCTACTGAAAGCAAAAGAGACTCTTGTGCATGTCCTGAGTTGGATAATTTGCTTTAAGGAATTTCTGAAAAGTATGTTTATAGAATTGGGGAAATCCAAGACTTAGTAGGAAAGCTGGATGGAAGATTTTCTGAAGCAATAACCTACAATGGGCAGAAGTCACTGATGAAATGCTGTGAACAAGGAGGGGATAGGAGATAGTAAAAATTAAGTTGAGACCAAGGGGAATTATCACATTTATTTCATTTATTTAGTTCTAATGTCATCAAGTATAAGAAGCATATTTATTTACTTTTAATTTAAAAAAATTATTGCACAGTTGATTTATAATATTGTTAGTTTATTCTCATAGATTATACTCTATTTGAAGTTATCATAAAGACTGTATTTATCTGTACTGTCTGTACACTATTTCTTTGTTGCTTAACTATTTTATACATAGTAGTTTGTATCTCTTAATTTCATAGGCCTATCTTGTCCCTCACCCATTCCTCTCCCCACTAGTAACCACAAGTTTGTTTTGTATATCCTTGAGTCTGTTTCTGTATATATGTGTATCACATTTTCTTTATCCATTCATCTATTGTTGGACAATTGCTTCCATATCTTGGCTTTATAAATAAATGAACTGAACACTAGAGTGCATGTATCTTTTCAAAGTAGTGTTTCATTTTCTTTGGATATATACCAAGGAGCATTGCTGGAATTGCTGGATCATATATGGTAGTTCTAGTTTTAGTTTTACGAGGACTCTCCATAGTGGCTGTACCATTTTACTGGAAAAGGAAATGGCAACCCACTCCAGTATTCTTGCCTAGAGAATTCCCATGGACAGGGGAGCCTGGGGGCTACAGTCCATAGGGTTGCACAGAGTCAGACACGACTGAAGTGACTTAGCATGTAGTGTACCATTTTATATCCTCACCAACAAAAATAGCAAGATTTTAAGGCGGGGGAATAGTTGGAAGTTTTAAAAAACAGTTATAAAATGCACCCAAGTGAAACGGACACATTTGAAAAATGTATGTCTGAGGATGGAAGAAATGTAGGTGGATAGAAGTATAGTAGAGATTATAGCTAGAAAGGAATAATGGCCACCATCACATGATATTCAAGTTCAGGAAGTTGATTTAAAGGATAGGCTGGAAAAAAGGTTTGAAACAGAATGCTGAAATTTTGAGAAAGTTGATAGTATTGGCAATCTTATCTGTTGCCACCAAGTATTTCATTTCCAAGATGTTACAGTTGAATCTCTTTCTATTGGATCATTGTCTAACTTAACATTTTGCTTAAAATAGGTGTAATTATTTTAATTTTACAGATATGTAAAGTGGCCAGGTGGTTCTTAGAATTTGCCTGAAGTCAAAAGACAGGGAAATAGCAAAATATATCTATAAATTCAAGCAAGTATAGCTGCTTGCTATTATTAGAATGCCCTAAGACTCCAGGCAAAGATGATGACTAGGATGGGGAGTGTGTTATAAGGATAACACAGATTTCACACCGTTTTATAATAAAATTTCTGCATTTGAATGGGCTGGTAAAGAGAGCAAAGAACACGAACACTGATACTTCTAGCTCCATCTCCTCCCTCCATGTTTCAGGGGTATGGCTGTAGGAATATAGAAGGCACTATCACCTGGGAAAGGCTAAGAGTTAGGAGATCAGGTGAGGGGGGATGGATGGAAGTAAAAGAAGGTGCAAATGTAGAGAATCTATTTCCAAATACATGGAGCCTGCTGACTGTAGGAAATGAGTGATAGGAGAAAAGAGGGCCTTGAGAACATAGATCCTATCCAGATGGAAACCCCGCACCCCCCATGTCATTTTCTTCCTCTTCTACTCTTGTATACTGGCTTGAGATGTGTTCTCAAATCAGAATTCTGCTTTTACTCTACTCTTGATCAGTTCTGAAGTCAGAGGACCTCTGAAAGCTCATATTACTTTATTATTCTGCTAAATCACATCAGCTTGCTTAAAATAACGCTGATGTCAGGTATCCTGGGTACATACGCACGTTGAAGAGTATCCATTTGTTTTCTGTATCCTGAAGCATTAAAACAAAACAATAACATTATGTTCTTTGCACCCATCACCATCTTCTCAAGAACCTTCTTTCTAGTCACTGTTACTTTGGGAAAAGGTCTGTGTTTTGTTTTGCTGTTTTATGATTTTCCCACACCCACAATCTGATTTCTTTACAAGCCTCTCACAATTTCTTTTAAGCCCTCAGCCCATGGTTTATGTAACCTGTGTGGTTACACCAGAAAGATGGCCCAGGAAACATAAAGGAGCAGAGAACAAAGTAGAACACTAATCTATAGACAATTAAACGGGAGTACTTAAGAGCTAGCATGGCAACTGAAAGCTCTCCAAAGGGCTTTTGGGTTCATAAGAATGACCTCAGATAAATTTGGCAGATGGCCAAATACTAAGAACTGAGCAAGCATTTTAGTTGCTTTCTCTCTCTCTTATTCATTCAATAGATTTCAGAAAACATATGAATGATAAATTCAGTCTCAAGAGGCTGGTTGTGATCTAATTCACTAAAGCTGTCTGCAAAACAAAAAAGAAACAAAAATCAGAGGGATTTGGGAATTCTAGCAAGGTTAAAATAAAATGGCACATTTGTTTGATTTCTCCTTTTGTTTTCCAACTTGGTAATATCTGTACTATTTAAATGAATCCTCAGATATCTTGGAAATAAAAACGATGATGATGGCAAAAAGTGGCAAAATCACTACAATGCGGTGGTTCTCAGAATACTCATGACATTTATTTTTACTTTAAGTAAAAACATGGACTTCGCCTTTTTGGACATGATTAAAACCTCCAACCCTGGAGGAGGGCATGGCAACCCACTTCAGTATTCTTGCCTGGAGAATCCCATGGACAGAGGAACCTGGCGGGCTACAGTCCATAGGCTCGTACATAGTCAGACATGACTGAAGCAACTGAGCACGTATGCAAGACCCTCAAAGCATTGTTCCCCCTTCTAGTCTTTGTTGCTTGATTTTCTATAACTGATTAATGGGTGTAATAATCCCATTTCTAATATTAAATAAAGACAAGAAGGTAAAGAGACACATGTGTGCCCTGAAAAATAGGTTTATGTAAAACTTTTTTTTCCTTTTTTCCTCTCCCTTCTTTTCTTTCCTTCTTTGTATATTTCTTTCCTTCCTTCCTCTTTTCCTCCCATCTGTTCTTCTTTTATTCTTTCTTCCTTTTTTTTTGTAGCCACAGAGAAGGTGGGCATTCAAAGAATTTTCTAAAATGAACGTGTGCTTCCACTTCCCACTGTTGAGCCTTCTTGTAAACTCATGAATATGGGACTGTTAAGAAACCCATGTATTCTTAACTGAGAGGAAACAAAGAAAAAACTGAAGGACCTGGTTCTAAGTTTCACGTAATCTATTATGAAAAAATTAAGAGGATGAAACTCTTCAACTTAAGAACCAATAAGCAAATGACAGTGGCTGACAGGGTTATTAAAAAAGCAATTTGGGGATGAAAATGGGAATATACTTAGATTATATAACAGTTTCAATATTTTTGCATAGTCTCTTTTTCATTTCTCAGAATTTATTACCCACATTTTTCTAGCTTATAAATAATTTAATTTTGATTAGTTAAAATGTGCTAGGTAAATTGAATCAGCTATGCAAATTCATTAAACATTTGAGATATATTATTGATATTTCCTGCTTCATCAGTTTGAGGAATAAAATAGAAAAACATTCTTTTATATTCAAATTAGAATAACTCTGAGCCCAGTTCCTTTTTGCTGGGCTCCTTACTAGACCCTCAAGGTAGTTATATAGACTCAAGATATTTATATAGACTTGAAAATCGACACTTCACATGGCCAGCTGCAACCTGCTTGCACAGAGAAGAGGAGCAGGACGAGCCCCAATGAAACTATATTAAAGACAAAGGAAGGAGTGAAACTCAGTGCTCCTCTTGAATTTCCCATAGGCTATGGGCATTTTGTGCTAAACACCACATTCTCATTATCACTATAAACATTCCTATATATAGAGGCATCTAGCATTTGGCATCAAAGACAGCATTTAAATCTATCCATTATTCCCTCAACATTTAGTGTATCTATGTTAAGAACAAACAAACAAAAACAATATAAATTAGTATCTAACCAGCACATTTTAAAGCAATTTTGCACTAATTAAATAAATAAGAGTAACACACACACACACACAAATTAGTATCCTACATTTGAGGTTTCTGCATGCACATAGAAAAACAAGATTGAAGGATTCAGTATTATTTTTAGATAAGAAAACATAGAATGTTACAGAGTTTTCTGGGGATGGGGGGAAGGCTCAAAAGCAAGCTCCTCGCATGGTGTCCTGCAAATGAATCTGCATCCCCAAGCAGCTCTTAACCAGACCTGAATCATTTCAATAGGGAAAGCTCTTTATGACATAAGCAGTGGTAGCTCTGTAGATCTTGAGTTGCTCATTGCCTTCTACAAGGCACATAGAAATCTTGTGTGACAATATCAGATTCTGGGAATTGTATCCCCACTCTTTGGTTGCAAGGCTTTTAAACTGTATGATTAGGAAGCAGCAGTCTCTCTTCTGATATGACCTATGGTAGAGCTATAACCCTTGACTGTAGCCATGTGACTTGGCACTATGACTTTGGCCAAGATTTTAGAAACTGGCTTTGCCATAAAACTGGCAAGCTAGTAGCTACATGTCACCATGTTACCACCAGCCATGCCCTGGGAATGTGGAAGAAAGTCTGGGGAACTTGATAGCAAGTATATTTGTTGACCAGGAAACTTGGGTTATACAATGCTTCCATTGAACTTCGAAGGAATTCAATTCATATTCTGAAAGACCATCCTGCAGGCAATCTTAGACAAGTTATTTCTTAATACTAAGTACACCTTCCAAAGATAGCTTCTAATAATATGACATATTTTATTATGGTGGTATAAGTTAACAACTTGTACCACTGTGCTCATTTTCAGTCAAAGACAGTGCAGTCATTGATGTCCTTGTAGGAGATTCTGAAAGTAGGTCAGTACTGACTAGATGACTAATTCTAGGGTGCAGAAAATATTTACCCAAAACAGACAGGGTACTGCCATTTGTAAGAATACCCTAGAGGAGTACATTGTCAAGTCCAGAGAAAGAAGACTACACCCTTGGCTCAGGCAAAGATTAAGCAAAGGTCAACTAGTTTCCAAGGCCTTTTCCATGACTGAGGAAACCTGAAGGGAGGGGTAGCTGTACTGTAACCTGTTTAGCCTTTTGAAGACTCTTTGTTGTTGCTGTTGTTGTTATTGTCGTTTAGTCACTAAGTCATGTCTGACTCCTTTGTGATCCCATGGGCTGTAGCCTGACAGGCTCCTCTGTTCTTGGGATTTCCCAGGTAAGAATACTGGAGTGGGTTGCCATTTCCTTCTCCAGGGAATTTTCCCTACCCAGGGATCAAACCCGCATCTCCCGCTTGCCACGCAGTTTCTTTACCATTGAGCCACCAGGGAAACCCTTTGGTGATTCATTACTGGTTGTTGTTTTCATTGGTCTGTACTGGTGGTATGTCTCTTTAGAGTCTAGCAAAAGGACTGCTGCTACTGCTGCTGCTGCTAAGTCACTTCAGTCGTGTCCGACTCTGTGCGACCCCATAGACGGCAGCCCACCAGGCTCCCCCGTCCCTGGGATTCTCCAGGCAAGAATTCTGGAGTGGGTTACCATTTCCTCCTCCAATGCATGAAAGTGAAAAGTGAAAGTGAAGTCGCTCAGTCGTGTCCAACTCATAGCGACCCCATGGAACACAGCCCACCAGGCTCCTCCGTCCATGGGATTTTCCAGGCAAGAGTACTGGAGTGAGGTGCCATTGCCTTCTCCGGCAAAAGGACTGGGATCAGGGTAATTACGTTAGCAGGCACTGAACTGACTGCCATCTCTCCTCCTATCACTTCTGGTACTGGATGGCAGGTCTATCTTCATGCCACGCTAGCTGAGGAAGCTCATCATGTGGTGGAAACACATGATGTGGTGGAAACACAGTCTTACGTTTTTTGGTGTTCCATTGCCAAACTCAATAGCAACAGAGTTCTCCATCCAGTGCTTGAACTGTATGTGGAGGCATCTACTGTTGAACACACTGTGTCTCTGCATCAACCTCTGAGCCACTCGATGACTCTGGAGTGTCAAGGAAGTGTTAGCTAGTATCCCCCGGACAAGGATCCTATTTGGGAGCCCTCTTTATCCCTCTCTGTCTTATAGATTGGTCCTTATAGTTTCCTAACATCTCCTTTATCTTATACCAGCTAGTTAGTCCTTCAGTGAAAAACTGGTGGGTTATCTCCATAGTCTGTGTGTGTTTGTATGTGCGTGTTTTCATCTCCATTGTCTCTGTGTGTATATACATGTGTGAATGTATGCAGTTTATCAGGAGGCATGATTCAATATCCTCCTTAATGGACCTCACTCCTTTCTGAGTGACTCTTTCTAAGGACCTTATTAACATCCTAAGAATTCAGTATAGGTTTTCTTATTATGTGAAATTCTCCCATTTCTCAGGACTTCATTAACTAAACCTAATATCCAGTCATGCTTCCCAAAGTAGACACCCTTAAGACTTAGTCTATCTGTCAGGTGGGACTTTCATCCCTAATCCTCTTGTTTACACTAGAGGTCCATTGTTGGTTTTTGGTCAGATGTTTAGGGCAGTTGTCATGGAAACAAAGGCAAATAACCAAGGGGCACTCTCAAAAAGCTACTGTAGCAGTGTCACTGGGTAAAATCCAATAAGTCAAGAGAAGTAGCAGATAAGTGAGCCCCTATTGCCCCTTACGTCCTCAGGCTGAGCACAGAGATCAAACAAAGCTGAGTATCAGACTCTGGGCAGGAGACCCTAACTGTTGATCTATGGAACTTTCAAGTTGCATGGAAAAAAAAAAAAAAAAAAAGCACAAATGCATGCTAGTGTGATGAAGGACCAGGATATAATAATTACATAGCCTGGTAAAATCATGTCATTGACCATATCCTGCCAGCTCAACTTTCATGTTTGTGGATGAGAACCAGCCCCTCCTCTGACATGATCAAGGGACCAGCTCAGGCTTTGCAGTTGCAGTTATATGATATATATATATATATATATATATATATATACACAAACTAGTACCAGAATCTATCACATCAGTATCCATGGTAGAGGAAACACCAGTCTTATTTTTCAGTTTTGTCGGAGGTGGACTAAGGTCCAGACCATCATTGATTTCCTTAAGTATTGGGAGGTATCCTGTTTTATGCAACTAGAAGGGGCCAGCTTACAAGGTATCCATTCTGAATCACTGAACCTTTATCTCTCAAAAGGCTTAAAGCAGGAATTGCAAATTGTCTCCAGAGTTTAACCAAGTTACTTAAGTAAATGAAGTAAAGTACATTAAGAGACAGTAAGTTGTATGGTGAACCAGACTGGAGCCATTCATATGAGGAAGTCATTGCCAGCAAAAGCCACTGTTGCCCTGTGCGAATGTGGACCTGTTGTTGCCAAATCTTCCTTTTATCAAGAAAATAAGAAACATGGGGCTTCCTGGTGGTGCAGTGGATAAGAAGCCACCTGCCAATGCAGGGGGCACAGATTTGAGCCTTAATCCAGAAAGATTCCATATGCCGTGGAACAATTAAGCCCATGTGCCCCAATTACCAAAGCCTGCTTGTCCTAGAGCATACGCACCTCAACTGCTGAGCCTATATGCCACAATTCTGAGTCAGCGTGCCTCTGCAGCAAGAGAAGCTACCTCAGTGAGAAGCTCGTGCACCGAAATGAAGAGAGTGGCTCCAGCTCATGGAAAACTTGCATACGGCAAAGAAGACCCAGTGCAAATAAAAGTTTTTTTAAAACGTAAGAAAAATGTTAAGTATGGAATTTGACATGAACTGTAATTATTTTTACAACAGAACTCCTCTTCAGACCAATTTCAGTTCTTAGATCACTAGTTAGCAACCTCCAATAGCCTGTAGCTTATTATAAAGTTCGGAAGCACCTAAACAAGGGAGAAATGAGTAAGAAGGATGAAAGCAAATGCTTATTTCAAGTCCTCCAGACCTCTGTTCCTTACGGAATTGCTCAGGAAAGCACTCTGTGATTCTATTTGAATAGCCCCCTTTTAAGCCTAATCAGTATCTACTAACTCTATAAATCTGTCTGTTGCTTTGAAAAATAGCTTTACTTCTTCTTGGAAGACTGAGTATATTTTACTGCTGCCAAAATTCCCTATGATATTTCAAAGGTATTATTTGTTGCCTTTCTTGTTGCTTTTGCAAGTTTGTTTATGCTACCATAAACATGAACATGGGACAAAAGAACTTGTTTAGATAAAGTTCAGCCCCCTCAAGCTAAATCTAGACTATTATTACAGGATACCATAAACAGTGCCATTTCATCCTTGAAATGGAATAAGAGGGTGTGGTGCTCAGTGTGCTTGAGTGACAGTTCAATCTCTTCTCATCAGTTTATTACTTTCCTGTGGGTTGTCTCAGTGGTAAAGCAGAATGGTTTTGGAGAAGAAATAGGTCTCCAAATTTGGATTTTGGGGAGTATGCAGTTACTTGTATGATCACCAATAATATTTTTAATTTTAATTGACAACTATGCTAAATTAAAGAGAACACTAGATAAAACCAATCACAAGGGAACAAAAAAGCACAAGGTCCTTTAAAGAAAACCGATAGTATAAAAATGAGTAAAATCAGATGGAGATAGGAATTCAGGGGTCATTACCTTGAGGCAGGAGGTGTTATGAATTCAGGGATCATTACCTTGAAGTGGAGAAAGGGAGGAGGAAGGAGTTGAGAAAAAGAAACTGTAAGATTGTTTACATTAAGGCACTGACAAACTGTCCAGTTAAAATTGTGCCCCACCCGTTTACAGGGTTGTAAAAACATCCATTTCAGAGGGGGGAGAAGGATCTGGGTGACTAAGCTCATATTGGAATGTGTGGTCTTCTCCTGGGCTCTGAATGAACTAATCTTAGCCAGGAAAAGTTAAATTATTTAATTGTTCCTGTCATCAAGAATTTTTGAAGCCTTTAGTTTCCCAACACAGTGCTTGGTACTCAGCGTTAAAACCGAAACAAAATAAGCAGGCAAAAATAAATAAATAAATAAATAGCAAGGTGAGTCTCTCTCCAAGCTTCTTGTATGAAGTTGTCTCTTGATGATAAAATTCAAGGGATTAGTGTAAATCACATGTGTGAGAGAGGAAAGAGTCAGCTATGGCTTTTATACTGAGTCGGCATTACTTTGTTTAGAAATCTTATTAGCTATAGTGAGATGCAGAGGAAAGGGGTAGAGCGTGGGCCATGGCAATAGTGGTGGGTTTTGGAAAGAGGAACATTTAAATTAGGAAAATTTCAAAGATCATAGAGAAGGAAAGCTGTAGACTTGTGTTGTTGTTTTTGGTCTGATAAAGTTGAAGTCTTTAAGTCAGTACTTTCCTTCTAAAATAATGGGACTGAGATGGCTAACAAACACATAAAAAGATGCTCAACATCACTCATTATCAGAGAAATGCAAATCAAAACCACAATGAGGTACTATTTCATGCCAGTCAGAATGGCTGCAATCCAAAAGTCTACAAACAATAAATGCTGGAGAGAGTGCAGAGAAAAGGGAACCCTCTTACACTGTTGGTGGGAATGCAAACTAGTACAGCCACTATGGAAAACAGTGTGGAGATTCCTTAAAAAACTGGAAATAGAACTGCCTTATGATCCAGCAATCCCACTGCTGGGCATACACACTGAGGAAACCAGAAGGGAAAGAGACACGTGTACCCCAGTGTTCATCGCAGCACTGTTTACAATAGCCAGGACATGGAAGCAACCTAGATATCCATCAGCCGATGAATGGATAAGAAAGCGGTGGTACATATACACAATGGAATATTACTCAGCTATTAAAGAGAATGCATTTGAATCAGTTCTAATGAGGTGGATGAAACTGGAGCCTATTATACAGAGTGAATTAAGTCAGAAAGAAAAACACCAATACAGTATACTAACGCATATATACAGAATTTAGAATGATGGTAATGATGACCCCATATGCGAGAGAGCAAAAGAGACACAGATGTAAAGAACAGACTTCTGGACTCTGTGGGAGAAGGCAAGGGTGGGATGATTTGAGAGAATAGCACTGAAACATGTATACTACCATATGTGAAATAGATCACCAGTCCAGATTTGATGCCTGAGACAGGGTGATCAGGGCCAGTGCACTGGGACAAGGCTGATGGATAGGATGGGGAGGGAGGTGGGAGGGGGGTTCAGGATGGGGGAACACATGTACACCCATGGCTAATTCATGTCAATGTATGGTAAAAACCACTACAGTATTATAAAGTAATTAGCCTCCAATTAAAATAAATAAATTAATTTATAAAAAAATAAAATAATGGGAGTGAATGAACAGCTAATCGTAAAAGCATGGAGCAAGCCAGAGAGAGGAGGTAGACCAATTGTATCTAAATAAGCAGTTCACTTACAAAGACAGGAAGCACATGATGGTCCAGGATGACCAAGGGTGTCAGCGAGAGAAGTGGGAGGCCGTGTGATCTGGGTGATGGTGACCTCATGATTGTATGACCAGAAGAGAGCATGTAAGGTGACTTGAGCTCTGTCCTTAGGGGGCACATAGGGAAAGAGAAAGAAACTGCTTGGCTAGTAGTTATAGAGCATGGCATGGCA
This sequence comes from Bubalus kerabau, assembly GCF_029407905.1. NCBI lineage: Eukaryota > Metazoa > Chordata > Mammalia > Artiodactyla > Bovidae > Bubalus > Bubalus kerabau. The sequence continues at coordinate 68,823,624 of NC_073633.1, forward strand.
GCAAATGAAGAGGAAAAATAATGAATTATCACACTTCCTCACTGTAAATAGATATTAGGAAGGAAAAATATGGAACAGAGAAATGAGAAATACAATGAACATGACACAGAGAGGGGAAAATGACACAGTAGAGATAAGGACCAAAAGAGATTTTTCTTATTAGAATGGAAAACCCTTGGCATAAAATGGCTAGAATGGAATAGAATCAAAGGGATGATATAATATCTACAGCATGAATGAAGAGAAACAGGGATACTGAAGTAGACAGACCAAGGCATGGGAGATTGCAACAGTGAAAGAGGTGGGCTAAGATGAATCTAATAGTCAGCCAAGAAAGTGAAAGAGGACAGACTACAGAAGACCTGACTCTAGTCTGGCTCTACCCCTTTCCCATATCTCTTAGTTAGTTCCTATATGATTCATATTACTATCTTCTAACACCCTGCACTTCTTTTTCTCTTGAAAGGTTTGCAGAGTCCTTTGGGAAATGGGTATGTTTAGGGTGGATTGGAGCTTCCCAGGTGTCACTAGTGGTAAAGAATCCGCTTGCTAACAAAGGAGACACAAGAGACACTGGCTGGATCCCTGGGTCAGGAAGATCCCCTGGAGTAGCAAATGGCACCACACTCGTTTTCTTGCCTGGAAAATCCCATGGACAGAGGAGCCTGGCAGGCTATAATCCCTGAGGCTGCAAAGAGTCGGACGTGACTGAGTGACTAAGAGCAGCACAGCACAATAGGGTTGGAGTTGACCTTTACAATGTTTGCGTAGGTTACTTGTGTAATCTAGTATTGTCTTATTTATCTGCATTGTTGTGCAGAAAGAAAAAAATGTGCCTCTGGATAGTATCCTTATGTCAGGAAACCTGGTCAGATTCTAAGTGAGGGGAGCTATAAAACTCGGGCTTGTCAAAGGCTCAGAAGATCAATGGATAAAATATGCCCTAGACATAGAGAAGAGCTTTCAGACATTTATTTCCACTACTGGGATAGGGGTAGTGCAGGCATCAAGGGGTCCTTAACTTGGAGAGGACTGTGAACGATATTGTAATATGGAAAGGCTGAACCTGCATCAACTTTTGTCAAAGCTTTCTCCTTTGAGCCACACACCTAAGATCAATAAATTTCTGTAAATTAAAAAAAAAAAAAAATCAACATCTTTTTTCCATACATTGCATCCCGTTGGTTCCCCCTAGAAGGACTGAAGTCACCAGTATAGTTCTTGGCTACCGCATTCCTTTCAAATCCCCACTAGAGATTTGCGGGCAAATACAAGTCTGGAGCTATATAGCTATAATTGCCTGGAATGTTACTGGATTTAGTAAAACTGTATACACTTTTACTTTGTAGGCTGCTTTTGTTATTTTTTAAATGATGTCTTTATTTCTCAACTCCCAAATAGAAAAAGGTTGTATATACTGTTTAGAGTGGTAATAGAGGAACTCGTGAGAAGTCAACATATAATTCAGGGATTATAATGTTGTTACCTAAATTTTTCTGAGTCAGAGAAGAGACAGGTTTTACAATTGATGTCTCTGTAGATATTATCTTTGATTAAAACTACTTCTGTTTACCAGGTAGATGAGAGGAGTAACTGGAATGAAGTAGGGGATTTTTTTTTAATGTATTCATATAAATATGAATTGATTAACACTTACAATGGTATTTTGGGCAGTCAAATCTGGTTACTAGCAAGTCAACATCCTGAAATCATTGGCTGTCCCATAGCAGATTCAGAAGAGGAAAAACATGTCAAGAGTAGTCAGTGACAAGACCAAAGTAACATAGCTGAAACCAAGTAACCCCCTTGGACTGAGGTTGGATGCTCAAGGATTCCAATATAAATGAAATTCAATCTTAGATTCAATTACATATGAAGAAGAGAATTCAGTACTGAGACTAATGTGAACTGAAAAAAAAATCGAGATACAAACACTTATTTTGAAACTGTATTTTTTAATAATCATTGCAGAACCATCAGGTTAGTTTACTGAAACTGCCCTAGGACATGACTTGCAGGAGCATCATTTTTGGTGAGGACTGTGGGTCTCCCAGTCCTCTCCTCCCTCTCCCCACTTATTTGAAGATTTGGGCATAGTACACAAGTTGTTGCTGTTGTTCAGTTGCTCAGTTGTGTCCGACTCTGTGACCCCATGGACTGTAGCAAGCCAGGCTTCCCTGTCCTTTAACATCTCATGGAGGTTGCTCAAACTCATGCCTATTAACTTGGTGATGCCATCCAACCATCACATCCTCTTTCATCCCCTTTTCTTCCTACCTTCAATCTTTCCCAGCATCAAGGTCTTTTCTAATGAGTCAGCTCTTCACATCAGGTGGCCAAAGTAGGAGCTTTAGTTTCAGCATCAGTCCTTCTAATGAATATTCAGGACTGATTTCCTTTAGTATTGACTAGTTTGATCTCCTTGCAAGGAAGAGTCCAAGGGATTCTCAAGAGTCTTCTCCAACACCACAGTTCAAAAGCATCAGTTCTTTGGAGCTCAGCCTTTCTTATGGATCAACTCTCACATCCATACATGACTACTGGAAAAATCATAGCTTTGACTATAGGCACCTTTGTCAGCAAAGTAATGTCTCTGCTTTTTAATTTGTTGTCTAGGTTTGTCATAGCTTTTCTTCTAGGAAGCAAGTATCTTTTAATTTCATGTCTGCTGTCACCATCTGCAGTGATTTTAGAGCCCAAGAAAATAAAGTCTCTCACTGTTTCCATTGTTGCCCCATCTATTTGCCATGAAGTGATGGGACCAGATGCCATGATCTTAGATTTTTAAATATTGAGTTTTATTCCAGCTTTTTGACTCCTCTTTCACCTTCGTCAAGAGGCTTTTTAGTCCCTCTTCACTTTCTGCCATAAGGGTGGTGTCATCTGCATATCTAAGGTTATTGATATTTCTCCTGGCAATCTTGTGCTTCATCCAGCCCAGCATTTCACATGATGTAGTCTGCATAGAAGTTAAATAAGCAGGGTGACAATATATAGCCTTAACAGACTCCTTTCCCAATTTTGATCCAGTCCGTTTTTCCATGTCTGGTTCTAACTGTTGCCTCTTGGCCTGCATATGGGTTTCTCAGGAGGCAGGTAAGGTGGTCTGGTATTCCCATCTCTTAAAGAATTTTCCATAGTTTGTTGTGGTCTACACAGTCAAAGGCTTTGGTATAGTCAATGAAGCAGAATTCGATGTTTTTATGGAATTCTCTTTCTTTTTCTATGATCCAATGGATGTTGACAATTTGATCTCTGCTTCCTCTGCCTTTTCTAAATCCAGGTTGAACATCTGGAAGTTCCTGGTTCACATACTATTGAAGCCTCACTTGGAGAATTTTGAGCATTTCTTTGCTAGTGTGTGAAGTGAGTGCAATTTTGTGGTAGTTTGAACATTCTTTGGCATTGCCCTTCTTTGGGGTTGGAATGAAAACTGACCTTTTCCAGTTCTGTGGCCACTCCTGAGCTTTCCAAATTTGCTGGCATATTGAGTGCAGCACTTTCACAGCATCATCTTTTAGGATTTGAAATAGCTCAACTGGAATTCCATCCCACCTCCACTAGCTTTGTTCATAGTAATGGTTCCTAAAGACCCCTTGACTTCAGACTCCAGGATGTCTGGCTCAAGGTGAGTGATCACACCATTGTGGTAATCTGGGTCATTAAGATCTTTTTGTATAGTTCCTCTGTGTATTGTTGCCACCTCTTCTTAATATCTGTCCCTTCTGTTAGGTCCGTACCATTTCTGTCCTTTATTGTGCCCATGTCTACATGAAATATTCCCTTGGTATGTCTGATTTTCTTGAAGATATCTCTAGTCTTTCCCATTCTATTGTTTCAAAGCCCTTCTCCAGAGGAAGCTCTTAAAACTTATGCATTTGGGTCTCTTCATTACACTGAATTATGAAATATCATACATTTTCATAAAATTATTTTCTTTAAATTATCATTTAGGGAAAGTTGGCACCCTGTCTCCCTCTTCACACCTAGCCTCTATGTGCCATCTCACATACCTTTTAAAAAGTCACACAAAAAGTTTGCTGAGCATATCTATAATGTCAAAATATTAAGGAAGAATGTTTTCCCTAATTAAGAAGAGAAAATTGTTTTAAAACACATTAACACAAACATTAATATGCTTGCTACCACTGCAAATATTAACTCATGTTGAAAGGGAAATAAGCAAAGGCACTTCTGAATTGGAGATTGGTAAACTCCCAAAGTAGATTGATCACAGACAGGATTCATCGAGAGGCCGGGACAGCTACTTGACTCAGTCCCATTGCCTTTCTTGATCCAGAACTCTGATGTCTCTTAGCCAGTGGCTGGTACTGACCTGAAGATGTCTTAAGTGTTAGGGTTTCAGTTTTTTCATCTTCAGTTTTCCTGTACTATAGACTGGCTTTTTCATATATTTCTCCATTTAACTTGTTATAGTATAGCACCTAATTCTTTCAGGTGTGTGTGTGTGTGTGTGCATGCGCGCATGCATGTGTGGTCTTCCCATGACATCATACAGTGCTTGGTGCCATGGTCCACTTATTAACTCACCCCAATTCCCTAACAGTAGCAAATGGGCAATGGTAGTTTTGTAATGGCCATGATGCTGAAGCCAGGCAGCAGTGCTCTGGATCTGAATCTTGACTCCACTGCTTGCTAGATGTGTAACTTCCAGAGGTTATTTATCTTCAATTTTCTCATTACCTGTGATGAGTAAAACTTTTAACTTTAAACAATGCCCAACACTATTAGGGTGAAGTGAGCAAGGTATTATTTGCATGGGGTACAGAATTTAAGGGTGCACCAAAAATCTTAGTAATCAAGATAAATAACAGTTTAATGTTTTAAAGATCTCAAAAGGTCAGTGATGATTGGTTAATGAGATGATCTGAGTCCTCAAAGGAATTCTCAGGATTCACAGTTTTTTCAGGGTCTAAAAGATAGTAGCTCTGACTCAGGCATTTATAGTCACTTTACAAAGCAGATGCATTCATCAGTTGCGGTAGCACTAGTCGCTACTAAAAGTAAAAGATCACCCCCACAGTTATTAAGTCAGTGGTTCCATGGAGACCTTAGCCACATGTGGGATCATGGGGGATGCGCAAACATATATATTTCTTTGGAACCCCCTTTAATATTAGTACACGCAGATAAATCCTAGACTGCTCCTGTGCAATCATGCTTGCCTTTTCTCTGTAAATGAAACCATATAGAATTTCACCCTAGAAATTTTTCTGATTATTTCTTCCCAAGACAATGTTAAATCACAGACAATGGCTGCTGGAGGCACTGTGATCTCTAAGTGCATATCGAAAATTCTGGATCATCAATTGACAATAGTGCATCAGCAGGTTCTCTCATTGCTTTGTGACTTTAGAATGTATAGCTGTTTGAGATAAAAGAATGCCCCCAACCCCTACCTCTTCCCAAAGGCAGGCTGCCTTTTCCCCTCTCCCTCCTTCAAGGAAAATTAAATGAAGACAGCTAACGAGCAGTTTTATTTTCTTTCAGCAAAGGTCAGCAATCCCACAGCAGCAAATTAATCCCAATTAGTAATGATATTTTGTCTTGATAAATGATGACACATTTGATTTACTGTGTTTCCAGGATGCAGGCAGCAAATGTTAATGATTTGCTTTGCTGGGAATTTATATTCTTGCTCATTTCCCATTTGCTGATCAGTTGCAGCTCATGAAGACTTGGCTGCTTCAACTAATGAACTGAGGGCCTCGCAGGAATAATGGTGTGTTCTGCAGCTCTAATTTTTTTTTTATGCCATCTGTAGAAATGCAGGTTCCTTTCAGAAAATATCTCTGGCAGCCAGGAAAGAGTGGTTATGATCATATCAATGTCACTTGTAATTTGTATTTCACTTGTTTAATGGCATCCTCAATAAATGAAGCTTTCTGTAGAGAACAAAACTAATTATAGAAAATTCAGCATTTGTGTGTGTATGTGTGTGTGTGTGTAAGAAGGAGAGAATTAATGAATAGAAACATACCTAGTCTTTCCTCATTTCCTTAAAATATTCTGATAGCGATGATATGGTTTACATAATGATTTATCTACCCACCTGTATGGTTTTAAATTAGACCAAAAAGGATGTTTTCTGGAGGTCTTCATAACTGAACATGCCATCCTTTTTCTTGCAGTAAATGCAGACATAAGTCAGATGTTTTGTCTCCCCCCCAACCCCCTTCCCTGCTGGGAGCATTCAGTACTCTGGGGATTGCTAGGGGCACTTTGACTCCTCACAAAGGCTACCTGTCTGTCCCCATGAAGCTGTACAAATCAGGCTGTGAGCATTCTGAGACCAGCACCTGCCTTCCAAACACCACCAAAAATTCAAGCCAACAGGAAGCCCTGGGGAAGGTTGACTTTTCCACCTCTGAAAGGCTGATATGCCTTTCACACATCAGATATAATCTTTGCTACAGAAAACTACTGCAACTGGCTGCAACCCCAGGCAGGCTGGCCTCCTAGTTGTTCACATGACACTGTGAAAATGAAATATGTGGGATCATTACCCACCTTCATTTAAGAGTTGCAGATGTTAGAAGCCCTGTTAGAATCTCCTTCAGGGGAGTCAATGTTTTCCTCTCATTCTTAATCATTGTTCTTAGCATCAACTAATATAAAATCAATAAACTTCACTCTCCTTGCTTAAGGGGACACTTGTTATTATGGTAAATTACTAGGTCCACTTTATGTATCTTCCATTCTTCTTTCCTTCTGAGGCTTCTATTCTACCACTCTCTTCCTGACCCAATAGGTTTTTCACTCTGGAATGGAATTGACATTCTTTGCTGTCTCTGAAATGCAAATGGTTGGTGACATTTGACTATGGTTTCAAAGTGTGATGATTTGGACTGGCTCTGGGAAAAGAATTCATAATATGTTTTTTTTTTTTTTTCTTTTTTTGCCAGAAAACTTGCCTATTTCAGTATTGTGCCCTGCTTTTCAGGGAGATATGATATATATATATATATAGATATAGATATGATATGATATATATATATATATTTTTTTCTTATTCTTCCCACAGTGTCTAGGAGAGAATTAGTTCCCTCCATTTGTGCAGGTCTTCTGGGAAGTAAACACCGAGATGCAATTAAATAAATGTGCAGAGATTTTACAAGAGGAAATGCTTATGTGAAAAGAAATAAGGAGACAGAAAGAGGAGGATAGGACCAGCACAGGTTCTTATAACACCAGTGTTTTCACGTTTCTCTCATAGTGAGCATGGTATAGGTTTCAATTATCCTACAGCTTCACTATTGCACCCAAGTAAAGCAGGGTATCCCAGTGCTACTTTTCAGGGGAAATACCACTTATTCTAGAGGACAAGAGCAGAGATGCAGATTGGGATTCAAAGGAGTAATAATCCTTTTAATCCCCAACCCTCGGTTTGGGATAGAACTTTACATTTTACTAAAGTAGTTTCATATACATTATTGCTTTTGATTCTGACAATAAAATATGAAGGCAGTATTATTCTTGTCAGTCAAAATGCATAAGCTAAGTTAACCCATGAGAAAACATCAAAAACCTTATTGAGGAACATTTTAGAAAATATTTTCAAAAATGTTAAGGTCATGAAAGACAGACTGGGGAAGATTTAAAAAGTTATAAGATTTGACAGCTAAAAACAAACTGAGATCGTGGACTGGATCCTATCCCACACACACACACACCTCCCGCAAAAAATTTTCCTCTAAAAGGCATTTTAGGACTCTTGGAAAAATCTGAATTTTTCTTAGGTTAGATAATTAACTGCATTATTTTGTAATTGTTTTGTGTATGTGATAGAATGTTCTTGTTTGAAGGAAATACACATGAAAGTATTTGGGGGTAAAGAGACATCTTGTCCATAACCTGCTCTCACACGGTTCAGAGAAATGTTGCATTTGCACACAGAATGATAAAGGAGATGTGATTCAGAAAAAGTTAGTATTTGAAGAAATCTGTCTGAATGGTGTACAGTGTGTGTCTACGATCATTTTCTGTACTATTTTTGCAACTTTTTTCTTAGTCTGAAATTATTTTGAAATAATTTTCAAAGCTATACCCTAAAAAAATGTGAAATTAACAAGGCAGTTCCCATGCCGCCTTTTATAGGCGAGCAAATTTGGCTCAGAGAAGTCACTCAGTCGTGTCCAGCTCTTTGTGACCCCATAAACTATAGCCTACTAGGCACCTCCATCCATGGGATTTTCCAGGCAAGAGTACTAGAGTGGGTTGCCATTTCCTTCTCCAGAGGATCTTCCCGACCCAGGAATCGAACCCAGGTCTCCCGCATTGCAGGCAGAAGTTTGGCTCAAGGAGAGTAAACAAATGTCTTGACATTTTTGCACAATAGATCAGTGTCAGACTGAAAACTTCAGACTCACCTCCTATCCCAGTGATTTTTTCACACATCATCCTTATGTACAGGGAGCTGCAAAATGACTTGACTCCAGAGTCCATAGCTCTAGTGTTTCTGTTGCGATGCCTTAGGTTGTATCGCACTGTGTGTGTGCTCAGTCGCTCAGTCATATCTGACTCTTTGTGACCCCATGTACCTGAACACTAATACCTCCAACAGTGTTTTATCCCTTGAAATCAATTCCCCTCTCCATACTTCTGTTCTAACATTTCTTATTTCCTCATGCTGGAATACCTGTCTTTGTTTTATGTCTGGTACCCTTTCTTTGTTTTCCAAAGGCCTTATTTACCCCAAAAATCCCCCTGGGGACTTAAAACACAGTCTCTGGGAACAGTCTGACCTTCAAGACCTCACTGGACCTGCCTGGACCATCTGCTCCTGCATTTGATAGTTACTGAAATAATCAGTTTCCCAGGTCCCAGCTATCTCTTGCTTGGCAATCTCTTTAGAAACCAAGTTTCATTATGATTGCTCTCCCCTGGGTTCATGATAACCACAAAGCATAGACCTTTTCAGTGTGACTCTCGTATTGGAAAGCTGAATTTGCATCTGATTCATTCTTCCTTTGAAGCCCAGCTTCAGTCTCATATATCCATCCTCTAAAAGTTTCCTTGGCCACCTCTGTGCTTATTATACCTCCCATTCAAATAGCTCGGTATAAGCTCACCTATTCTGCATTTTAGAGGTTACTGTGGGTTGGTAGCATTCTTTCTCCTGCATAAAGCTTGTCCTCTATCCTTCTAAGGACAATATGATGAGAGGAAATCTAGGCTTAGGAGATAGTACTGCTCCTAACTGCATTGTCTTGCACAAGTCACTTAACACCTCTGGACCTCAGATTTCTAATCTAGAGAAGAGAGAGAGAGTTGGATTAAAGAATCTCTAAGATTTCTCTTATCACAAAAATTCATGAAATTTTGGTCTATCCAGTGTCTAAAAGTACTCAATAATATGATTCTTACCTCACAAGGGGTTTATTATTGTCAGAAGGTCAGGCAATGTAGTGTCTCTCTGGGAGCCCACTAGCATTTGTATCAGCCTATTAGAAATCTAGAATCTTGGGCCCCATCCCAGACCTACCAAATAAAAAAAATTTTTTTTAACTTTTTAAATTGAAGTATAGTTGGTGTACAATATTCTGTAAGTTACAGGTATACTGCATAGTGATTCACAATTTTTAAAGGTTATATTCCATTTACAGTTATAACAAAACATTGACTATATTTCCTGTGTTGTACAATACATCCTTGTAGCTTATATATTTTGTATATAATAGTTCATATCTCTTAGTCCCCTACCCTCTCTTGCTCCTTCCCCCTTCCCACTTCCCACTGGTAACTGCTAGCTTGTTCTATATCTGTGCATCTGTTTCTTTTTCTTATATTCACTATGCTATGCTATGCTAAGTCACTTCAGTCGTGTCCGACTCTGTGCGACCCCATAGACGGCAGCCACCAGGCTCCCCCATCCCTGGGATTCTCCAGGCAAGAACACTGGAGTGGGTTGCCATTTCCTTCTCCAATGCATGAAAGTGAAAAGTGAAAATGAAGTCGCTCAGTCGTGTCTGACTCTTAGCGACCCCATGGACTGCAGCCTACCAGGCTCCGCCATCCGTGGGATTTTCCAGGCAAAAGTACTGCAGTGAGGTGCCATTGCCTTCTCCTTATATTCACTAGTTTTTCATTAAAAAAAATATTCCACATATACATGATTTGTCTTTCTCTGTCTGATAGCATAACACCCTCCAAGTTCATCCACATTGTTGGCAATGGCAAAAGTTTGTTATTTTTTATGGCTGAGTAGTATTCCACTGTGTGTATACATGTGTATTTTTTCTTCTTTATCAATGATCTGTTGCTTCCATCTCTTGGCAATTGTATATATTGCTGCTATGAAAATTGGGGTACATTCATCTTTTCAAATTAATGTTTTCATCTTTTTTTGAAATTATACCTGGGAGTGAAATTGCTGGGTCCTGTGGTAGTTCTATTTTTAGTTTTTTGAGGAACCTCCACCCTGCTTTCCACAATGGCTGCATCAACTCACATTCCTACCAACAGTGTTTGAGGGCTCAATTTTCTCCACATTCTCACCAATATTTGTTGTTTTTATTCTTTTTGATGATAACTAATTTGGCATATGTGAGGCTATATCTCCTTCTGGTTTTAATTTACTTTTCTCTGATGATTAGGGATGTTGAGCATCTTTTTGTGAACCTATTGGCCATCTTCATGTCCTCTTTGGAAGGACTATTCAGCTCTCCTGCTCATCTTTTAATTCTATGAGCTATTTGTATATTTTGGTTATTAACCCCTTATGAGTCATATCATTTGTAAATATTTTCTCTGAATCAAAATCTTTTGATGAAATGGCTAAGTGTTACATGTGTGCATTACATTTTGAGAAGTAGTGCTCATTTTGACAGGAGAGGATCCATGTCTTGTGGGGCCTGAAATTTATACAACTTTGGAAACTATCTTTAAGAATAATAACAAATGTTAGAGGTAGATATAGACATACACCAAGCCAACATTCTCTTCACCATCTTTGGTACTCAAGATATATCCTGACCTTCCCATCCTCTGTTCCCTGTTCCATAAATACAGAATCCTGCTGGAATGAGAATTGTATCAAAGGCATTAATGCATGGTGATGGCTATATTTCCCCTCTTACATAATGATATTAATAGCTAATATTTAAAGAGTACTTACTAAATATCAAGAGTTATTTTGGGAACTGGGTATGGATATGTTATTTCATTTTTATAGAAATTTTAAGAGATCAGGCGGTTTCTTTAGATTAACCCTATGCTCACTTAGAGATAAAATTAAATAATTCTCATAGTAACTATCAGAGCAAAGATGGCGATCTGATTATAAGGCCCATTTTCTTAAAAATAAGACCATACTGCCTCTTGATGGTAAAATTAATATTTCAAGAGTCCACTAGCTACCAACCAAAAAGAAAGAACTCTAGGGAACTCAGGTTCTGTGAAGTTGTAATAATGCCTGCATATGGGGGAGGGGATATGGGCAGCGTCTGCCCTTCAGCCTCTCCCATCTCATAAGGCAGGTTCTGACAGTGGCTCTTTTATCAAGCATTTTTACTCATAAACTGATGCTCATTGCTATCTTTTTGGGATAACTGCTAGGCTTCCAGTGGGTGGCAAACTCAAAGAACCAATAACAAGTGAAGTATGTCACTGAGAAAATGTTCTTACTAGATTTTTTTGGTAAGAAAGTCCTGATATTCTAAAGTTTTTCAGTTCTTTACAGTAAAAAATAATGGAATTCATAAAATAAGTTTCCCTTTCTTCATCACTGTTTGAAAAGAGAAAGTAGAGACTTATAAACTTTTCAAAAATATCCTCAGCCAACGAACAAGAAAATGAATAAAGTGCATATATAGGGAGTTAAAATTAACTTTTTAAATTTTTGGTGAAAAAGAAAGTGCTATGTCATGTATATGTCATTTTCCGTTGACTTTCTTCTGGCCACATTTTTAGGACTGCAGCCTGGACAACAAGATGTAAAATCTATAGATACGAGTCTCCTGTATCGTTGTTGGTATATTGTTGTTGTTGTTCAGTCGCTAAGTGCTGTCTGATTCTTTGCAACCCCATGAACTGCAGCATGCCAGGTTTTCCTGTCCTTCACTATCTCCCAGATTTTCTCAAATTCAACTCCATTGAGTCAGTGATGCCATCCAACCATCTTATCCTCTGTTGCCCGCTTCTGTGCATGTCTAAACTGATTTTGTCGGACTGTACTGGCTAGGAGATACACCCCAGAACAATGGCCCTGTGGCTTGGTTCATTACTACTGGCCTTCAGGACCTCAATGGGAGGCTTCTTGGTTCCTTGATCCTGGATAACAACAGTTATGCTGTTCTTCAAGTCAGCCATCTAAAGAAAGACTAAAGGAATCTTATTTAAACTATATTTTGAGATTGCTTGTATGGTTCATAATCAAGCTTATGAAGAGTAGAAAAGCAAATATCAATGAAAAATAAGAGTGTCCCACCATTTCGAACTAAAAACACTAAAGAATAAAATCTATCTGGATTTTGTGTGCAGGTTGGGGGGTGGGGAGTGGCAGGTATGGAGAAGGCAAGCTGTAAGGAGAAAGGGTATATTTGCAGGGAAGTTGAAACTCTAAACCATGTTCACAAAAAATTGCAGCGAGATAAGCAAAGGTTGTCTGAAAATACTGTTTCTAAATATAGCTTTAATCATATTGACATGGAACAGAAATGACATAAAAAGTGATGAAATCAAAATAAGGCAATTTATGCCATGAAGAAACTTAAGCTATAATGATTTCTGAAACAGATGTTATAAAGAAAAAAATTGCATAACTTTTTAACTGCACTGTTATATTTAAGAAAAATGAAATTATGTAAAAAGCCTCTGGCAATTTGCAAAATATCAACAGCAAAGAGGTTAGCAAAGTAATCCTATTATATCTTAGTGCTAGACTTTTGGGGAAGTGTTAACTTCCCTGAGAGATAACAGAGTGAATACCAAGGCCACCACTTCTTATTGATAGAAGAATATTATGAGCTTTATGGAACAGTCAATCAACAGACTGGTGTTATTATCTTAGTTACTTAGACAAGAAGTCAGTCTAGAAATCAAGTAATGATTTGGGATGTAAGTCAACAAGAAGAAGCACTGGGTTACTCTTAAAGTTAGGAGCAAGAAGAAAATTAGCACATTATCTCTGCTAAATGATAGACTTAAGACACTGGAATCCATGCTGACCTACAAGAACTAAAGCATCTAATACATACTTGAAGTAAAAAAGCAGCTAGAAGAAAATTCCTAGGAGGTGGGGAAACAGTACAAGTGCAGATTTTGTCTTCTGTGTTTATCTGTTTGTTACTGACAGCATCAAAAATGAGCGAATAATATTAGCAGTTTTTGTTACAGCAGAAACAAAATGTAACTTTGTTCAGGGGTAACTGATAATTAAGTTACTTAAATACATAAAAATGTCACTATATATTTATTAAAACTGTAAATCAGTATTACTTAAACAATATGTCCTAGGCAATATTTCTTTGCCACCCTTACCTACAAGTAACAAAAAAAGTAAACAAATGTTTAAGCAAATAAAATTATTATTATGCAAAAGTAATAGTTTGTGCAAATTGTAGCAATAGCCTAACTTGTCCCAAGAAGTCTGAATATGTGAGCTTTATGTAAAAAGCATCCTTGATTTCTTTTTCTCTTTTATTTCCATCCAAAATAGGGTTGTAATTTGGTCAGTACTTCTTAATTAATTCTAGATTTTTATGCACTTATTTTTTAATAAAATTTTCCCTTTATTGCTTTAGTTCAGGCTCTCATGGTCACTGGCCTGGACTTTTACATGATAGTGTAAAAAAGACTTTACTTACATCAGTTCACCAGTAATCTAATACCTCAGTGAAATAATGTTGATTATAGAGCATGGGTCCAATGAATATAATGACTGTAATCATCTGTATTTTAGGCACATTGAAAAATAATTTAAAAGATAAAACCATTTTGGAAAGCAGTTTGGTAGTTCCTTAAAATGTTTGAAATAAATGACCATATACTCAGTAATTCCACTGTTAGGTATATACCCAAGGGAAATGAAAAAATATTGTATTCACACAAAAATTTGTATACCACTTTTCATAGTAGCATTATTTATAATCATGAAAAGTAGAAAAATCCAAACATTAACTGATGAATGTGGCATATCCATATGCAGGGATATTACCCATCCATATAAAGGAATGAATTCTGCTACTTAGTACAACATGGATGAACCTAAAAGCATGTAAGTGAAAGAAATCAGTCAAAAAATACCATATATTATATTATTTTGTGTATATAAAACATCCAAAATAGGCAAAATCAAAGAGATAGAAAGTCGACTAGTGGTTATTTGAGGCTAGGAGAGAAATGTGGGAAGTGACTGTTAATGTATATTGAATTTTATTTTGAGGGTGATGAAAATATTCTAAAATTAAATATATGTAAAATGTTATTGATTGCACAACTCTGAATATACCAAAAATTATACTAAATATTTTTAGTACAAATATACTGCTGCTGCTGCTGCTAAGTTGCTTCAGTCGTGTCCGACTCTGTGCCATGCCATAGACAGAAGCCCACCAGGCTCCCCCGTCCCTGGGATTCTCCAGGCAAGAACACTGGAGTGGGTTGCCATTTCCTTCTCCAATGCATGAAAGTGAAAAGTGAAAGGGAAGTTGCTCAGTCGTGTCCAACTCTTAGCGACCCCATGGACTACAGCCTACCAGGCTCCTCCATCCATGGGATTTTCCAGGCAAGAGTACTGGAGTGGGGTGCCATTGCCTTCTCCAACAAATATACTAGATTTACTAAATATTTAAATATACTAAAAATTACTAAACATTGTATTTTATGGGTGAATTTCATGGTGCTTGAACCGTATCTCAATAAAGCTGCTTAAAATAACAATAATCAGTAGAGTTCTACTTAATATCTAGAACTTAGAAAGCTGGAAGCTGTGCTTCTTTTAACAGCAAGTGAAACATGGATCAACTACAAAGTCATAATTTTTTGACTCTATAATAGACCTGGTGTCACCAAGCAACCAAGTAGCTTGAAATCCAAAGAAAGGTTTTCTTCAATGGTGGATGAGATGCAGGCACTGACTCTCCTGTGCCAGAAGAAAGGAAAAAGAAGTGCTTGGTGCCACACAAGCAGGTCAAAGGAAATTAGTTATATTTTGAAAAAGGCTAAAGGCTAGATAACAGGTGCAAAGTTTAAAAATGCAAAAGTCTAAGAGAACATATTGGAGAAAATATTTGATACCTTGGGATAGAAAAGTATTTCTTAGAAGTGATAACAAAGGCAAGATTCATAAAAGAAAAACTTGCTGAATTGTACTACACCAAAATAGAGGACTTCTACTCTCTGTAAGACACTGGTAAAATCATGAACAGACAAGACATGACCTGGGAGAAAGTATTTACAAATCATGTTTCACAATGGATTTGTATCCAATGTAAATAAAATCTTAAATCTCAATGATAATCATCATCATAAAACAGAATTTAAAATAATGGATTATATATTTGAACTAACGTATCATGGAAAGATATGTGGATGACAAATAAGCACATAAATATGTTCATTGTTAACAAACCACTCTTCTATTTGAATGGTTAAAGCAAAACAAAAAAGAAAGAAAGAAAACTACAAAGTGCTGGTTAATATGATGAACTTCATACATTTTTTGGTGGGAATGCAAAAATGCAATTTTGGAAAAGAGTTTGAGAGTTCCTTAAAAAGTTAAATGCACACTTCTATACAGTACTTCCAGGCCTAGTTTCCTGAAGTGACAGCATATCCATGCAGAAGTCTACATGAATGCTTATTGACACTTCATTTACAATCACTCAAAACTGGAAGAAAATTCAATTATCTCTCACCTGGTGATTGAATGCATAAACAAACTGTGGTACATCCATACAATGGAATAATTCTCAACAATAAAAAGAATAATTTTCTGAACCAAGTGATAACATGAATAAATCCCTAATGAGTCCATTTTGGGCTTTCCAGGTGGCACTCGTGATAAAGAATCCACCTGCCAATAGCCTGGTGGGCTACAGTCCATGGGGTCATGAAGAATTGAACAGGACTGAGCGTCTGAGCTGGAGAAGGCAATAGCAACCCACTCCAGTACTCTTGCCTGGAAAATCGCATGGGTGGAGGAGGAGCCTGGTAGGCTGCAGTCCATGGGGTCGCGAAGAGTCGGACACGACTGAGCGACTTCACTTTCACTTTTCACTTTCATGCATTGGAAAAGGAAATGGCAACCCACTCCAGTGTTCTTGCCTGGAGAATCCCAGGGACGGGGGAGCCTGGTAGGCTGCCGTCTCTGGGGTCACACAGAGTTGGAAACAACTGAAGTGACTCAGCAGCAGAGCTTCTGAGCTCATAGCACATAGCATATGATTCCATTTATGTAATGTTCTGGAAAAGGCAAACATAGAGGGACCCAAAAGAGGCCAGTCATTACTATGGACTAGGGGTCAAGGGAGGGGTTAGCTGTTAATGGACAGGGAGGAAATTTGGGGATGATGAAAATAGACTGTATTTTGCTTTTGGTAGCAGATAAGTGATTGTATGCATTTGTCAAAAGTCATAGAACTATATTCTACAAGGTACATTTTCATGTATACAAATTTCAACTCAGTTTTAAGAAGTCATTATCAAATAGTCTTACTTTGGTGGTGGAGGTTTACTCACTAAGTCATGTCTGACTCTTGTGAACCTATGGTTATAGCCCGCAAGGCTCCTCTATTCATGGGATTCTCTAGGCAATAATACTGGAGTAGGTTGCCATTTCCTTCTCCAAGTATTACTTTAAGAGTTCAGAAAAAAAATAATGAACTACAAATAAAATTTATTAGTTACTTATACTTGTTCAAAATGGTAAAATCTTTTCAGAAATGCATCAAAGTCCTTTCCTGTTTACGTCTTGCCTACTTCTCCCTCCTACATTCCACCTATACCAACGGTCATTTTTCCAGACATATTCTGCTCTCAACGTTCAGTAACTTGATGAAGAATTCAGCTTATCAATCAAACAATGTATCTCCCAGCATTTGAAAAATCTGTTTTATGTTTATATTTTTTCTTGGAGAGTATAAATAAATATGAATGTGAGACAAGGTCAGTATTAACAGTATTTTAATTAGACAGTTTTCTTTCTGGAAATTTTTAAAGGTGCCTAGAAGAGTGCCCTCTGTTAACAGACAAAATAGCTGCCTTGGTAATGCAAAAGTAAATTAGTTCGTCAGAGAAAGGAAAACGAACTGGGAGACATAGCAAGTGATTGATAGAATGGAAACTAGATTTTCACTCAATAAATGTATATTCTCTACCCAGCACTTCATCTGTAAGCCCTTGGCTTAGCACGTGTAATATCCACAGTTTCAGTGATACAAGGATGTTCCCTTACCATTGCCACCACACTCATTAATTAATTTATTTTGTTGTGTTGACCATCCCATAAGTGTTTTAGTACTAATTAGTCATTTGTAGGAGAGGTAACTTATTTGACCATTCCACATATGCATCTGAATATAGCCATTTGATTCTTTTTCTTTGTCACAAATGCTTTTAATTTTGAAGATTACTTTTATAATACAGTATTAAAAACATAGGGGTTTGTTTTTAAATCTGGAGTCACATTGACACCATTGTATTGAGGAAGCTAGTTCAAACAAATACTGTGGTTCTTTGTCCAGATCCCCTCTTCTGTAATACCTCTTCTCCCTGTTTGGCTCATTTACTGGGTGTCACAGAAGGTTTCTAACTGAATACAGCCCAGACTAAAAAAAGGACTATGCAACAAGCCCAAGCTGTGGTACATATATTTCTATCAATTGGGCATGTAGCCTGACAGATCTTATGATATTAATGGCAACTGTAATGGGGAAAAGTGCTGTGTAGAGTTTACAAAAAATTCTAATAGGATAATCAGAAAGTTGATTCTTGGTGTTCTGGAGCAACAACATATCATCTGTAGAAAAAAGGCAGCTCTTCCGCTAAGTCAGCAGATGCCTCTCAAGAAGGACATCTGACCATGAAACAGCAACTTCCCATGAGTCATTTCTGTGAGACTCTCCAAACCATAAGATTAGGGGAACACAGGAGTAGTCTATCTTGAATTGGAAGTGGTATGTGTGGGATTCAGATATGAACAGCCTTGAAAGAGAAATATTAAAAGATCAGGGTCAAGAAGGTTTAAGGAATAGCCATGTGTGCTGTGCTAAGTCATTTCAGTCATGTCTGACTCTTTGCGACCCTATGGACTATAGCCCACCAGGCTCCTCTGTCCATGGGATTCTCCAGGCAAGAATACTGGAGTGGGTTACCATGCCCTCCTCCAGGGGATCTTCCTGATCCAAGGATTGAACCAGTGTCTTTTATGTTGCCTGTATTAGCAGGCAGATTCTTTACCACTGAGCCACCTAGGAAGCCCCTCTTTTGCAACATCTCACCAAGTTCCTCTGTCCATGAGATTTCCAGGAAATAACCTTAAGAAGCAAGTGGTGTTCTTAAGGTAACTCCACATTCCCTCTTCAGTGCAAGACACTTGCTTCCGAGCTACCATGACTATTATCTGTTTCACTCACCAATAATTGCTCTCAGCATCAAGGAACTGCTTATCCTAGGGTTATAACTCCCTATTGTGGGTGGCTGACAGCCAATGGTTGGTTCATGTGTTGATACAAAGGCCTGAGTCTCACCCCCCGCCTCAGTTTACGAGAACTCCAAAGAGCTATTGTAGCTTTTCAGAGTAACCTCCCTGCCACCAGCCTATAGGCAATACTGTTGTCTCAGGTGCAACCACAGTGCAGGTCAGCTTCTCCTCATTCCCAGTTCTGGCCTGGGTATACAGAAGTGTATATTCTGTGAGAATTCTTCCCCAGACCTTCAATCAGTACTCTATTTCAAAGTCTGCCCCAGGAACACATTCTAAAATTACAGTCTTAATTACAGATTACATATTTGATCATTAATCTCCATAAAAACTTGGCTTTGAGGTGCCACCTAATCAAATCAATATGTCAGTGAAGAAGTTCATCTGAAGCAATAAAGATGCAGATGATAACTGAGAGGTTGTCAAAATGGGCAAGGGCAATTTTGATCTTGCCTAATAGTACCATCTGATACCAACAATCTGAAATCTGTCAGGGATCGATGACAGAATAAACAACTTGACAGCTTTACCTTGGATTTATTTAGGTGTTATTTTTCCTTGCATTCTGATGCAATTTTGAAAGTATAAATAGTATACAGTGCTGGATGCTTTATTTAAAGTTCAATGAGTGAATGGCCTCCATCTGTAGAAATTTGTTTGCCTTCATTCCAAAATCAGATGAAGTAATTGGTAGATTGAATAATAGAAAGAAAAAAAAAAAAAAAAACTTTGGTAGGCCCCAGGAAACGTAAAATGTCATCCAGTCAATCTGTATCAGATTGACTACCAGTTGAAGCCAAATAAAGCTTGAAATACTTGCCTTGATGCCAAGTTTCAGTGTTAATTGAATATGAGCAAAGCCCTGGAAAGAAATTTGGAGACAATGAAGAAGTAGAACTCTCTACTTAGCAAGAGAGAATCAGAGTTCACATGGAATCTGTGAAAGACCTTCTGTGGATCTAAAAAGAAAGTTGTTAGGACTGTCTTAGAGTACAAAGTGAGCGTTATTCAGCACCTAACCTATGGGATGATTTCATATAAATTATAAGATAAATGAAGGGCTGCTACTGCTGCTGCTAAGTTGCTTCAGTCGTGCCCGACTCTGTGCAACCCCATAGACAGCAGCCCACCAGGCTCCCCCGTCCCTGGGATTCTCCAGGCAAGAACACTGGAGTGGGTTGCCATTTCCTTCTCCAATGCATGAAAGTGAAAAGTGAAAGTGAAGTTGCGCAGTCGTGTCCGACTCTTAGCGATCCCATGGACTGCAGCCTACCAGGCTCCTCCGTCCATGGGATTTTCCAAGCAATAGTACTGGAGTGGGGTGCCATTGCCTTCTCCGAAATGAAGGGCACTTGGTGCATATTTTGTCACAAGATTGCAATTATGTCACAAATGATTCTTAAAGAACTCATTGAATTATGTGAGATATGATTTTTGAGAACACTTTTAAACCTGTGCTTGAATACTCAGAGGTGTCTGACTCTGCAATCCCTGAACTGTAGCCTGCCAGGTTCCTCAGTCCATGGGATTTTTCAGGCAAGAATGCTGGAGTGGGTTGCCATTTTCTCCTCCAGGGCATCTTCCCAAACCAGGGATTGAACCTGTATCTCTTCTGTCTCCTGCATTGCAGGCAGATTCTTTACCCACTGAGTCATTGGGGAAACCCCTTTTTAAACCTGAAGGGGACACAAATTTATTGAACTGAAACTGCAAGTTAGTCTCTTGGAAGAGATGTCTGTTTGAATGAGATTTGTTGACATCAATGTATAAAATGAAAATTCAGAAACATTTTACTGTTTTCATAACATGGAC
Organism: Bubalus kerabau; assembly: GCF_029407905.1. Taxonomy (NCBI): domain Eukaryota; kingdom Metazoa; phylum Chordata; class Mammalia; order Artiodactyla; family Bovidae; genus Bubalus; species Bubalus kerabau. Next base: position 68,844,100 of record NC_073633.1, read on the forward strand.
AAGTCAAGGGGTCAGAAACTTTCCTAAGTCACCTTGTCAGGGCTGGAAAGTCTAACGTTGATGTCTAGGACTCTCAGGAGGTAAACTGAAACAAAGAACGTAATGGAAATTATAAGCAATTGTTATTGCCTACGCATGATTTTTTTCTTCCATGTAAAATGGTATTGCTGCAAAACCATATGATTGTGATGCCTCATTTTCATCTATAGCAAGATCAAGATGTACTAGTTTTTCTCAACACTATGTTAAAAAATGTGTGTGGGGAGGAGAATTCTTTTCTTTCATTTCCCACAGAGTACTTGTGAAATGGGCAACAAAAAATACTTTTGTACAAATTTATATCAGTCCTGTATCAATTAAGATGTTTGGCTGCAAGAAATAGATTATCACATTTAAATTGGCCTGGACTTCCCTGGTAGTCCAGTGGTTAAGAATCCACCTGCCAATGCAGGGGACACAGATTTGATCCCTGGTTCAGAAAGATCCAATATACCTCAGGGCAACTGAGCCTGTGTGCCACAACTACTGAAGCCCACACGCCTAGAGCCTGTGCTCTGCAACGAGAAGCAACCACAATGAGAAGCCCATGCACCACAGCTAGAGAGTAGCCTCTGTAACTAGAGAAAGTGCAAGAGTAGCAATGAAGACTGAGCTTAGCCAAAAAAAAAAAAAAAAAAAAAAGGATGAAATTGGCTTAACAAAGAAAAAACATATCCAAGAAGAGAAGTCTGGAATAGGGCAATCCCAAAGTTAATTCAACACTGTGCCAGAGCTAAGGGTCAGTTTTTCACTATGATTTCCTTGGCTTTCCATCATTTTTCTCTATTCTCTATCTTTCTTAGAGTCTCTACAATTTTAATTGCAATGCATCATACACATTTCCTGGAAAGTATACAAATTATGAATGTACATATTAATGAATTTTACCTACTGAGCATACCTGGGTAGATTTATTCAAGACATACCTATCCAACTAAAGAAGAAGAGCTTTTTGAGCACCCCAAGAGCCCCTCAAACTCTGTACAGTTTTAATTGATCAGATCAGATCAGATCAGATCAGTCACTCAGTCATGTCCGACTCTTTGCGATCCCATGAATCGCAGCACGCCAGGCCTCCCTGTCCATCACCAACTCCTGGAGTTCACTCAGACTCGCATCCATCGAGTCAGTGATGCCATCCAGCCATCTCATCCTCTGTCGTCCCCTTCTCCTCTTGCCCCCAATCCCAGCATCAGAGTCTTTTCCAATGAGTCAACTCTTCACATGAGGTGGCCAAAGTTTTAATTAATACCCAAGTGTAACCACTAGATTGATATCTAAGACTAAAAATTATATCTGGATATTTTAACTTAATAGCAATATAATCCCATAATATATATTCCTTTGATTCTCATGTTTCTTTCTTCTAAAAGTGTATATAGTTTTCTATTATGCCAATACCTCACAATTTTATATATTCCTTCTAATGTAGGTGAATCTTGGACTGTTTTGAACGGTGGCAGTTTGACAATTTTGGTAAAAATGGTTTGGTGAAATAGGAATTGAATTTTGGTAGGGGAATACCTAGACGTAAAACTTTGGGGTCAGAAGGTATATCTTCAGCTTTAGCAAACACTGAAAAACAATTTCCCAATTTGTTTATACCAACTTGCACTCCCACCAGGAGTGTTATGAGAGTTATAGATTCTGTACTTCTGCAACTCTTTGTATCTGCTGTGTTTTTTCCTTCATGCGTTCTGGTAACATATAATGGTAAGCATTATAATTTTCCTTTCTCTAATGACTAAGGAAACAGAACACTCTTCCTTATGTTCACTGGTAATTTGGATAGATTCTGAAGTACTTCTTGATTTTTTTGGCCAATTTTTAAAATAGATTGCCTATATTTCCTTTATTGCTTTGTAGGGTTGCTTTCCCCCCCCCCCTTGCATATTATGGGTATAAATTCTTCTTTGGATACTGCAAATATCTTCCTTCTTACATTCTATACCTTATATTTTCACTCATTTAATAGTGTTTTTTGAGGAAGAAAAGTTCTTAATTTTGATATAGCCCAGTCTTTTTGAAGTTTTTGATTAGACTAAATTTTATCTTTATCTACATCAAGATCATAAAGATATTCTATTTTGTCCACTAAATGTTTCTTTGTTTGACCCTTCACATTCACATATGCATTCCATTTGGAATTAAATTTTGTGCATGCTGTGAACAGAAATAGATTTGCTTTGTTTATATTAGTTCAGTTCAGTTGCTCAGTCATGTCTGACTCTTTGCAAACCCATGGACCACAGCACACAAGGCATCCCTGTCCATTACCAACTCTTGGAGTTTACTCAAACTCATGTCCATTGAGTTGGTGAGGCCATCCAACCATCTCATCTTCTGTCATCCCTTTCTCCTCCTGCCTTCAGTCTTTCCCAGCATCAAAGTCTTTTCAAATGAGTCAGTTCTTCACATCAGGTGGCCAAAGTATTGAAGTTTCAGCTTCAACATCAGTCCTTCCAATGAACATTCAGGACTGATATCCTTTAGGATGGACTGGTTGGATCTCCTTGGTGTCAAAGGGATTCTCAAGAGTCTTCTCCAACACCACAGTTCAAAAGCATCAATTCTTAAGTGTTCAGCTTTCTTTATACTCCAACTCTCACATCCATACATGACTACTGGAAAAACTGTAGCTTTGACTAGATGGACCTTTGTTGGCAAAGTAATGTCTCTGCTTTTTAATAGGCTGTCTAGGTTGGTCATAGCTTTTCTTTCAAGGAGCAAGTATCTTTTAATTTCATGGCTGCAATACCATCTACAGTGATTTTGGAGCCCCCCCAAAATAAAGTCTGCCACTGTTTCCATTGTTTCCCCATCTATTTGCCATGAAGTGATGGGACCAGATGCCATGATCTTAGTTTTCTGAATGTTCGGTTTTAAGCCAACATTTTCACTCTCCTCTTTCACTCTTACCAAGAGGCTCTTTAGTTCCTCTTCACTTTCTGCCATAGGGTGGTGTCATCTGCATATCTGAGGTTATTGAGATTTCTCCCGGCAATCTTGACTCCTGCTTGTGCTTCATCCAGTCCAGCATTTCTCATGATGTGCTCTGCATATAAGTTAAAGAAAGTGAAAGTGAAGTTGCTCAGTTGTGTCCGACTCCTAGCGACCCCACCAGGCTCCTCTGTCCATGGGATTTTCCAGGCAAAAGTACTAAGCAGGGTGACAATATACAGCCTTGATGTACTCCTTTTCCTATTTGGAACCAGTCTGTTGTTCCATGTCCAGTTCTAACTGTTGCTTCCTGACCTGCATATAGGTTTCTCAAGAGGCAGGTCAGGTGGTCTGGTATTCCCATCTCTTTCAGAATTTTCCACAGTTTGTTGTGATCACACAGTCAAAGGCTTTGGCACAGTCAGTAAAGCAGAAGTAGATGATTTTCTGGAATTCTTTCACTTTTTCAATGATCCAATGGATGTTTATATGCATATACAATAATCCCAGAACAATTTATATAATAACAAATTCTTTCTGTACTCAGTAATGTCATTTTTGACATGACTCCCATTTATAGTATTCATGTATCAGGACTGTATTCTGTTGCATTGGTTTATTGGTCTGCCTGTAATTCACAATACTGTTTTAACTGGAGTATCTGTATATTAATAATGTCTGGATAGCTATTGTTATGGAAATTCCAGATTTTAGTTCTTATGAATAAACCTGTTATGCATACCCAAATATATATCTTTTTATGTATATAAGTTTTCATTTCTCTTGAGTAAATACTCTGAGTGAGAGACTGGGTCATATAGTAAAATTTATGTTTATCCTTATATGAAAGTGACACAGTCTTTTCTTATGTGGGTATATCATTTTGTACCATTCTGCATTAGCACTAGTGGGCTGAGAATTCATGTTATTCCACATTCTCACCAACCCTTGGCTTAATCAATCTTTGTAATTTGAGCTATTCTAGCAGTTATGCAGTGATATCTCATGTGGTCATAAGTTACATTTTCTGATAATAGATGAAGTTGAGCATGTATGAATATGCATATTAGCCATTTGTGTAACTTTGTGATTTTTTGTTCAAAAGTTTTCTCCAATTTTGGGGGGGGCTATGTTTTTTTTTATTCAGCATATAATTTTATTATGTTGTGTGTTTTGAAAATATTCCCCAAGGCTGTGGATTATCTTTTTTATGTTCTAAATAATGTTTTATGAACACCACGGTTTTAATTTAATGAAGACAGATACTTTTTATTTTATGGTTCAAGTTTTCTGTGTCTGAAAATCTTGGTCTTTCTTTTATATTTACTTCTGAAATAATTACTTTGTGACATTTAAACATATATGAATAATGCATTTCAAGTAAATTTTAGGATATAAGATGAATAGGTATTCATTTATTTTACATATAGATATCTAGTTTCCCAGCAGTCTTTGTCAAAAATAATATACTTTACCCATCGAACAGCCTTGAAAATTTTGTTGAACTTCATCTCAGTTTATATATGTGGATCTATTTTTAGATCACTGTTTCTTGATTACCACAGTCCCATAGTAAGCCTTGAAACCAGGTAGTGTAAGTCCTCCAACTTTGATCTGTTTCAGAATTATTTTGGCTATTCTAAATCCTTTGCATTTCCATATAATTTCAGAATCAATTTTTTAAATTAAAAAATGTCTTGTGATTTTGATTGGGGTTGCTTTTAATCAAGGGATTACTTTGGGATAAGAATTGCCATCTTAAAAATATTGAGTCTTGATTCATGAACATGGTATCACCCTTCCTTTATTTAGGTCTTTAATTTCTTGCAGCAGTATTTTATCCTTTTCAGTGTATGTTTCATGCACTAAATATATCTCTAAGGATTTCAGTGTCATTCTTTCTTTGATAGTACAGTAATAGTAATTTTAAATCAATTTATAATTTTTTCACTTACATAGACATACAGTTGGTTTTTTCATGGATTAACTACATTGCATACAAGTTTACCAAGCTCTTCAGCATTACTGGAGAGCCTATGCCCCAACCAGTAATGCTGAAGAAGCTAAAGCTGAACGGTTCTATAGAACTAACACCCCAAAAAGATGTCTTTTTCATTATAGGGGACTGGAATGCAAAAGTAGGAAGTCAAGAAACATCTGGAGTAACAGGCAAATTTGGCCTTGGAGTACGGAATGAAGCAGGGCAAATGCTAATAGAGTTTTGCCAAGAGAATGCAATGGTCATAGCAAACAACCTCTTCCAATAACACAAGAAAGACTCTACACATGGACATCACCAGATAGTCAACACCAAAATCAGATTGATTATATTCTTTGCAGCCAAAGATGGAGAAGCTCTATACAGTCAGCAAAAACAAGACCGACAGCTGACTGTGGCTCAGATTATGAACTTCTTATTACCAAATTCAGACTTAAACTGAAGAACGTAGGGAAAACCACTAGACCATTCAGGTCTGACCCAAATCAAATCCCTTATGATTATAGAGTGGAAGTGAGAAATAGATTTAAGGGACTAGATCTGATAGATAGAGTGCCTGATGAACTATGGAATGAGGTTCGTGACATTGAACAGGATACAGGGATCAAGACCATCCCCATGGAAAATAAATGCAAAAAAGAAAAATGGCTGTCTGGGGAAGCCTTACAAATAGCTATGAAAAGAAGAGAAGTGAAAAGCAAAGGCGAAAAGGAAAGATATAAGCATCTGAATGCAGAGTTCCAAAGAATAGCAAGGAGAGATAAGAAAGCCTTCCTCAGTGATCAATGCAAAGAAATAGAGGAAAACAACAGAATGGGAAAGACTAGAGATCTCTTCAAGAAAATTAGAGATACCAAGGGAACATTTCATGTAAATATGGGCTCTATAAAGGACAGAAATGGCATGGACCTAACAGAAGAAGAAGATATTAAGAAGAGATGGCAAGAATACACAAAATAACTGTACAAAAAGATCTTCATGACCCAGATAATCATGATGGTGTGATCACTCACCTAGAGCCATACATCCTGGAATGTGAAGTCAAGTGGGCCTTAGAAAGCATCACTACAAAAAAGCTAGTGGAGGTGAGGGAATTCCAGTTGAGCTATTTCAAATCCTGAAAGATGATGCTCTGAAAGTGCTGCACTCAATATGCCAGCAAATTTGGAAAACTCAGCAGTGGCCACAGGACTGGAAAAGGTCAGTTTCATTCCAATCCCAAAGAAAGGCAATGCCAAAGAATGCTCAGACTACCACACAATTGCACTCATTTCACATGCTAGTAAAGTAATGCTCAAAATTCTCCAAGCCAGGCTTCAGCAATTCATGACCCGTGAACTTCCAGATGCTCAAGCTAGTTTTAGAAAAGGCAGAGGAACCAGAGATCAAATTGCCAACATCCGCTGGATCATCAAAAAAGCAAGAGAGTTCCAGAAAAACGTCTATTTCTACTTTTTTGACTATGCCAAAGCCTTTGACTGTGTGGATCACAATAAACTGTGGAAAATTCTGAAAGAGATGGGAATACCAGACCACCTGACCTGCCTCTTGAGAAATTTGTATGCAGGTTAGGAAGCAACAGTTAGAACTGGACATGGAACAACAGACTGGTTCCAAAGAGGAAAAGGAGTATGTCAAGGCTGTATATTGTCACCCTGCTTATTTAACTTATATGCAGAGTACATCATGAGAAACATTGGGCTGTATGAAGCACAAGCTGGAATCCAGATTGCTGGGAGAAATATCAATAACCTCAGATATGCAGATGACACCACCCTTACGTCAGAAAGTGAAGAGGAACTAAAAAGCCTCTTGATGAAAGTGAAAGAGGAGAGTGAAAAAGTTGGCTTAAAGCTCAACATTCAGAAAACTAAGATAATGGCATCTGGTCCCATCACTTCATGGCAAATAGATGGGGAAATGGTGGAAACAATGTCAGACTTTTTTTGGGGGGGGGCTCCAAAATCACTGCAGATGGTGATTGCAGCCATGAAATTAAAAGACACTTACTCCTTGAAAGGAAGGTTATTACCAACCTAGATAGCATATTGAAAAGCAGAGACGTTACTTTGCCAACCAAGTCCATCTAGTCAAGGCTATGGTTTTTCCAGTAGTCGTGTATGGATGTGAGAGTTGGACTGTGAAGAAAGCTGAGCGCTGAAGAATTGATGCTTTTGAACTGTGGTGTTGGAGAAGACTCTTGAGAGTCCCTTGGACTGCAAGGAGATCCAACCAGTCCACCCTAAAGGAGATTAGTCCTGAGTGTTCAATGGAAGGACTGATGCTGAAGCTGAAACTCCAATACTTTGGCCACCTCATGCGAAGAGTTGACTCATTTGAAAAGACCCTGATGCTGAGAGGGATTGGGGGCAGGAGGAGAAGAAGACGACAGAGGCTGAGATGGCTGGATGGTATCACCGACTGATGGACATGAGTTTGGGTAAACTCCGGGAGTTTGTGATGGACAGGGAGGCCTGGCGTGCTTTGATTCATGGAGTCGCAGAGAGTCGGACGCGACTGACAGACTGAACTGAACTGAGCTGAGCTGAATTTACCAAGCTTACTTAGGCATTCTAGTTCCTTCTGTGTGAATTCCTCAGGATTTTCTAAATAAAGGATTATGCTATTAGCAAATAAAGTCAATTTTACTTACATTTCAGGCTTTTACTTCTTTTTCTCAACTCTTGCACTAAATCACTAGTATTTTGTAGCTTTCTGTGTTTGCATTGCCCCTTCAACATTCTGCCTCCCAAATTCCACCATTATCTTCTTCAGCCCAATTTCTATCTTCTCAAATCATCAAGAATGGTAGGCTGTACATGGGTTTCTTTCACTGACCGTGACCTAGAAACTGTCGGCAAACCAGTGCTTTTATAGAGTTCATCTTGTTTGTTTGTTCTTTCTTAGAAATCATGGTTCTGCTCTGTGTAGTATCTAGAAACTATTATTTCAACAATTTTTCTTAGTTTTTGAAAGTTGTTGGTTTTTTTTTTTTTTTTTTGATAGTAGGGGTATTTAGTTGCTGTTACTACAAATGGCCTGAAGCAAAATTCCCTTTGTGTGTCCTTGAAATTAAAGTATTTCCTGTGAAAGGCATTTACTTGGGTTTAATTTTCCTTGTGGCTCAGACAGTAAAGGATCTCTCTGCTGTGCAGGAAACCTGGATTCCATCCCTGGGTCTGGAAGATCCCCTGGAGAAGGAAATGGCAACCTATTCCAGTGTTCTTGCCTGGAAAATTCCATGGACACAGAAGCCTGGCGGGCTAAAATTCATGGAGTGGCAAAGAGTCGGACATGACTGAGTGACTTTCATTCATTCATTCATCTTATTCATTGTGACAATCCCTTCCTTTTAATAAGACTCCGGTATTTACATTTGATGTAAAGGTTTATATGGTTGAATGTAAGTCTAATTTCTAGTTTTCTTTTTTTTCTCTTTGTGTTTTCTTTTACACCCCATTTTCTGTCTTCTCTTCAAATATTTTTGATGTTCCATCCCTCCTTCTCCTCTTTTGGATTTAGCTATACATTTGATATTTGTTTTTTGTTTTTTTTAACATATAGTTATTCTTAGGATGAAAATGTGTTTCCTTAATTTATAACTGTCTATATTAAATTACTATTAAAGGACTACTCATGTAAAATAAAAATCTTGTAATATTATGTTAATAATTCAATTTTACCATCCTTTGTACCATCCTTGTCCAGGTATTACTTCTATCTATGTTATGAACTCCATACTATATGACTTTTTGCTATAGTCAATTGACTTAAAAGTATTTAAGTATTAAATGGTTTGTGGTTTACAATTATAATAGAAGGAAGTGCTAGATTACAGTTATAGGTTAGTTTAAAAGAACACAATACTCTTCCCATCCAAATTATGGACCCTCAAGGACCATTTGAGGGTTGGTGGACCCTAGGTGAAAAAACCTTCTCAACTAGATGATTTTTAAACTCTTTTATAATTAAAATGCTGTAATCCAGGAGTTGCTTCTGGCTTCATTTGCTTATCATGGATAAATTAACATCTCTGATCAGATTTTTCTTGTATGTATTTAGGGATCATCATAAAATCTCCATCTCAAGGACTATGTGAGGGAAAAGGTAATAATGCAAGGAGTAGGTGCTTTGTAAAAATTTAAAGCTCTTTTTATAAATTCCAGGTATTATCAAGGAAAGCAAAGAGTCAGTAGAGACATCTTTCTCTCATTCCCTGCATACTCATTCCTTGGATCTCAGTGTTCTTTCCAAATTGTTGCAAAGAGTTTTGTGAACTCTTGGGACAAAGCTCTGGGTCCTATTGTTAAAGAATGCCATGTGCAAGAGGTTATTGGGAGAAGGTAGTATGTGAAACGGAGAAGGCAATGGCATCCTACTCCAGTACTCTTGCTTGGAAAATCCCATGGACGGAGGAGCCTGGTGGGTTGCAGTCCATGGGATCGCGAAGAGTCGGACACAACTGAGTGACTTCACTTTCACTTTTCACTCTCATGCATTGGAGAAGGAAATGGCAACCCACTCCAGTGTTCTTGCCTGGAGAATCCCAGGGACGGGGGAGCCTGGTGGGCTGCCATCTATGGGGTCGCACAGAGTCAGACACGACTGAAGCGACTTAGCAGCAGCAGTAGTAGTATGTGAAATGGGTGAAGGTGGTCAAAGCTACAGAATTTTTCAGTTACAAAATAACTAATTCCTGGGGATGTAATGACAACATAGTGATAATAATTAGCAATATGTGTTGTACATTTGAAAGTTGCTAAAAAGTAGATCTTAAAAGTAAAAAAAAAAAAAAGGTATTTAAGAACATAAAAATTGTCTTTCATATTTATCCACAAAGTGACCTTATACAGTGGTTTTTTTAAAAATCTGGTAGACCCTTAACTCCATTAACTTGGAATTCCTTTCAACCAAAAAAGGTTTTATTTATCATTTCTTATCATTCTTATCTGCTAACTATAAATTCTCTAAACTTTTATTTATCTAAAAATATCTTTATTTTACCTTTGTTTTTGAAAGATGTTTTTGCTAGGAGTTTCATGGTTTCAGGTCTTATATTTAGGCCTTTAATACATTTTGAGTAAATTTTGTATATGTTTTGAGGAAATGTTCTAATCTCATTCTTTCACATGTAACTGTCCATTTTCCCCAGCACTACATACTGAAAAGACTGTCTTTTCTCCATTATATATTTGTGCGTCCTCTGTCATATATTAATAGACTATGAGTGCTTAGGTCTATTTCTGGGCTCTCTGTTCTGTTCTATTGATCCATGTGTCTGTTTTTATGTGCTGGCACCATGCTGTTCTGATTTCTGAAGCTTTGAAGTATTGTCTGAAGTCCAGGAGTTCAGTACCTATAGCTTTGTTCTTTTTTTCTTAAGATTGTTTTGGCAGCTCTGAGTCTTTTATGGTTCCATATAAATATTAGCATGGTTTTTTTCTAGTTCTGTGAAAAATGTCATAGGTATTTTGATAGAGATTGCATTAAATCTTTAGATTGTTTTGGATAGTATGGACATTTTAATAATACTAATTCTTCCAAAACCATAAACAGAGGATATCTTTCCATTTATCTGTATCAATCTTAATTTCCTTTATTCACGTTTTATCATTTTCAGAGTATAGGTCTTTCACCTCCTTGGTTAAACTTATTTCTAGGCATTCTTTTTGGTACAATTTTAAATAGAATTATTTCCTTAATTTCGCTTTCTGATAGTTCATTCAGTTCAGTTCAGTTCATTATTAGTGTATAAAAAAACAACAGAGTTCTGTATATTAATCTTGTGTCCTGCCACTTTACTGAATTCATTTAATAATTCTAGTGCTTTTTTGTGGAAGCTTTAGGGTTTTCAATATATAGTATTGTATTATCCACAAACAGTGATAATTTCCCTACTTCATTTCCAGTGTGGATGTCTTTTATTTATTTTTCTTGTCTGATTGTTGTGGCTAGGACTGATAATACTGTGTTAAATAGAAGTGATCAGAGTGGGCATGTCTGTCTTCATGATTTTAGAGAAAAGGCTTTCAGCTTTTCATCTTTGAGTCTGATGTAAACTGTAGATTTGTCATAAATGGCCTATGTTAGGTTAAGCTTTGTTCTCTCTATACCCCCCTTTAATGAGAGTTTTGCATTTTATTGATTAGCATGTGTTATTGGAGGATTTGTGGGAAGATTAAAACATATGTGATTATTTTTATGCTACATAAACATAGAATTACATTCAGAAGATATTTGAATGTCTAAAAGTGAACAGAAAAAAAAAAACCAAGATCAGAAACTATTATCTTTCCAAGATATTTTCCAGGGATAGGGAAAATTCAGTGTTGGCAAAAATTAATAGTCACTTCCTGTCTAGACATTGTGTCCAGTCAATTTAGTAAAGTCATTACATATGGATCACATATGTTCATTGTTGAGCTAGTAGGATCTTCAGGAAATGAGAAGAATCATAAAACATGGCTCCTACTTGAAGAAAATTACAGATTAGTTTTGGAGATAAGACATTCATATAGTGATAAGTACTAATATGAGTTAATACTGTGAACGTTTAATAGGAAGTATGCCTAAGGAAAAAATAAGTAGAACTGACAAAAATTATGTATTTGGAGAAGTTTCTGTGAACTGATTCAAGTGGAGATTTTCTATCATTGTGGCTATAATCAGGCCTCTATTCACAATTCTGGGGCTATTCAGAAATATATATTAAATAATTTATTAATGGTCCATCCACACATTCCAATCTAAGAGAACTTATAACCAATTAGTCATAGCCAAAGATCACCATGGTGAGATTGTTATAATCACAGTAGAAACCCAGGAGTCTAGTCAATTTTATCATCTCTTACCATCCTCTCTTAGTACAAATAAGAGACACCATATTTCTTCCCAAGAATGCTCTTGTCCCTTTTACCAAATATACTTCAACACCTTCATGAAGAGAATACTATCTTGATCTTCTGCAGGGAAAAAAGTGAAGGGTAAGGATTAGGTCATGATTGCAACTCATAAATTTATTCCAGCATTCCTATCCTTGGAAAATGTTTAATTTTAGTGGGGAAATGATTACGGTTACCTACTCAGTTCCCTAGGATTGCCTCTAACCTTATAAATTGAAATTCTGTTTTATTTCTGCTGACAGTAAATTTCAATGGACAAAAAATAAGACTAGATATGTTTAGTTTCTTTACATATTAAGGTGGCCAAAAAGATATGATAATTAGTCAATGGGTAGGCTTATTTAGAAAGCTTTTTTGAAGTAACTGATATATGTCAGTCTTCCAAATAGTGTTTACCCTATGATTATTGGATTCAGAGTTAGGGGTCAGTCAAGAATTGGGGGATCATTTATATGCTACTCTTAAGGCTTCTCATATTTGTGGCTACCTCCTCCTTTTGACTCCAGTAACTACTACTATTTTTAATCCAATCTCATATCTGCTTTCCCTATTGCAGTTTCCCTACTCATGGTGTAATTGTTTTTCTATTGCTGAATTATCCTGTTTTGCCATGGTTAGGCTGCTTTCTAAATTCCTGTTTTATCATAGCCTCCAGCTGAGTCTCATCTTATAGAATCACCATGTTGCTTTTCTTCTGTTCTTTCTTTCAGCCTGGGAGATTCAGTATGGTTATCCATGATTAGTGCCTTTGTGGGAGAACTGGAAAGTTGAGCTCTTCTGGGACCTCTCAGGGCCTCTCCACATTGTATTTCTAGGTGAGTAGTCAGAATTCTTACACAGGGACTTAAAGGTCCAAGAGGGAATATAGAAGCTACAAGATTATTCTTATCTAGTCTCATAATTTCAGAAATTAATTTGTATTCTATTCCATTGGTTAATAAGTGCATATACCCAGAGAAGATTCAAGAGGAGAGCAATTCAACTTCACATCTTAACTGGAGGAATAGCAAAGATTTTTCAGCCATCTTTAATATACCAGAGGTTGTTTTCTTATTTTCATAAATCCTTAAAGGGGTGAAAATGATCTACATACCATAAATGGATGTAAAAATCAATTTGGAGAAAGGTAAAATAGGTTAAATGTCAACTGAAAGTGAAGGAAGTATAATTATAAAAAAGAGAACAAAATAAGAATTTAAACTCCCAGCAGACATTATTGTTGAGGCAATGTGGACCTAGAAGGGGAGGAACAGGATTAAATACCTTATAGAGACTCATATTCTTTAGGAATCTTAAAAATAGGCAATGATATCCAAACTAAGAATAATGAGTTCCATTAGAGATTCTGCAAGTCTCTGACCAGGAGCTCTTGAGTTTATCACATTACGCTCAGGAGGGACCATGGAACCCTCATCCCTAAGCATGAACCTTGCTGGTGCTGAGACACCCAGCTCTGATGACCAAACCCAGGACCTGGTTATTCTCCTACCAATGTTCAGACATTATAGCACAAAACCCACCTTGAAACTTTTGTAATTTTTTTCTGCTCAGAAACTCTGATTAAATAGATTTCTCACACTATGTAGTCCCCCCTTATAGTATTTCAAAATTTTATTTGGACAGGAGAGGCATAATTAAGTTTGAAAAAAAATATAATAGTCAACATACCTTTCATTTGTTAGCTTTTCACCATCCTTCTTTATTCCTGCTAAATGCACAATATACAGAAGAAAAATAAAATATTGGCCCACCACCGGAGAAACATGATTTCCTGAGTGATTCTGAAAATGACCCACATGCCTTCTCTTGAGCACCACTATGACAAACCAAACCTTTGTGAGACTGCAGTTGGCAGAAGAATCTGATGCCATAGAATTATATTTCATGAATAAGTACAAGATGCCCAGGAATCAAATAATGCCCTTTATTCTATGGATACTATTGTTTAATCAAACCCATGAAACATGATTCATTTAATCTTCTTAATATAAAGGATTCCAGCTCACATTTCTTCATTAGGTTTTTAAAAATATTCTTTGTAACAATAGGTTTTACTCTGCCTAAGGAATCATCTACTAATTACTATTTTTCCCCATGGTAAATAAATACCTTAAAATGTTAAAAAAAAAAAAAACACAAAAAAACTAAAAATATTTTTAAGCTAGTTACATTGGGCTTCTTTTATAATGTTTTATTAAAATAATTTCCATTTGAACTTCATAATTTCTTCAAGGCATTAGCTTTAATTGATCTAATTTTAATGATTTCTTACATGATGCATGTCACTGGTTTATATTAGCATTCTGTCATCAGCTAAACAAACAACTTCTCCTTGGTATATTTCCTCTGTAGTTAAAATCACATCCAGAAGTCCACCTTTTTAGAGTTTAGAATTAGACTTTTTTTCTTTTTTTAGCACTCACATATTAGATGAGCTAATGCAAATTTATGAGACATTTATCACCAGAATTTTACAAAAAAAAAAAAAAATCTAGTATCAGAGACCTGATTAGGTCCTAAACTTAATTATGTGTCCTTCAAGTAACCTGTACAAAAATTCTGAAAGTTATCTACTTACCACTCATTTTTATTGCTTTCATTATTCAAGGGACAAGTATTTCTTGAATATTGTTAGGAAGAAGTCCTTGGTCCCTTCAGTTCAGTTCAGTCGCTCAGTCATGTCCGACTCTTTGTGACCCCATGAACTGCAGCACGCCAGGCCTCCCTGTCCATCACCAACTCCTGGAGTCCACCCAAACCCATGTCCATCGAGTCGGTGAAACCATCCAACCATCTCATCCTCTGTCATCTCCTTCTCCTCCTGCCCTCAATCTTTACCAGCGTCAGGATCTTTTCAAATGAGTCAGCTCTCCACATCAGGTGGCCAAAGTATTGGAGTTTCAGCTTCAGCATCAGTCCTTCCAATGAACACCCAAGACTGATCTCCTTTAGGATGGACTGGTTGGATCTCCTTGCAGTCTAAGGGACTCTCAAGAGTCTTCTCCAACAGCACAGTTCAAAAGCATCAATTCTTCTGTGCTCAGCTTTCTTTGTAGTCCAACTCTCACATCCATACATGACTACTGGAAAAACCATAGCCTTGACTAGATGGAACTTTGTCAGCAAAGTAATGTCTCTGCTTTTTAATATGATGCCTAGGTTGGTCATAACTTTCCTCCCAACGAGACTTGGTCCCTTAGTTCCTCACAAACTCTGACAACTGGGCAGTTAATATATTAGAACAATGACATATATAGGAAGGAGTTAAAAATATTTTAGACACTGAAATTTCTCTTAAAATTTCTTTAAAAACTAGAGCAAGAGGTCTAAAGTTCAAAGAACATTTTTACTTAATTCATAAAATGATATGTACCCCTTTTCTTTTTCTCTGTCCCTATAAAACAAGCATAATCTTTGTTTGTAAAAAGCATAAAAATATATTGCTAAAGTATAAGGAATCTGTCTAGGAAGACAATTTACTGTTGTACAACTTTGTTATCGATTTCAGCTTGATCTCATTTAGAATATATAGCTTCTCATTTTTAACTTTTTTACTTACATGATTACCTAGAAAATTTATTCAGTTATCCAGTACATGATATAGGGGCTTATTATTGAGAAAATTCTTCATATACCTTGCGATAATGGCAGCAAACAAGACAGAATCTATAGTCTCATGGAGTTAGCATATAGCATTTCTTGAAGAAAACAATCTCCAAAATCACTTGATGCTCTGAAGCTGACTTCTTAAGATTCTACAACCATCATCCATTAATTCTGAATCCAGGTTATCTTTCCATTAACTACTGTTTGTAATGTTTTTGTTAAAGGTTAGGTCTATCTCATCAGATATTATTTTCCTCATATTTCAACCAGACTATGGTTTCATCATATTCACTCCACTTATCTATTCTCTTGTTTGGTAGCTTTTGCTTCCAGGCTATCTTCAAGGTTAAACTTTGGGTTCAAGCTGGCCGCTAATATCATTCAGTTATTAGCCTGCATGTGGTTTCCTTCCTTGTCCTTGCAGTCTAAATTAGGTGTCCTGTCTATATTTTTGATGTCATAGCACTTAAAACAGTTTTTATTGTTTTGTTTGTTTATAATTTTTATATTCTAAGCAAACTATAATATACTCTCTGAGGCAAACATGTTTCTGTATATGACAGAAGGGATACAGTGACAATATGTATAATAGTGACAATAGAGTGGCAATACATATAATGTTAAAGGAGAGTCTTCTTCCATACTTTAGCTTAAAATCATGAATCTTGTGATTGGTCCATTAAACAAGTAAAAGGATAATAATTCAAAACTAGGAATGCAACTGTACCATGTGTGAGTAGTTCATGTGTGGAGTCCATGTACATGGACTTAAATAACAACCCCACACTTCATCGCTGCAAAAAAAAATAAACAACAAAAAGTCTCAACTCCTAAGAAACACCTTCCAACTTGTTCTATATAACGGGTTAAAAAAATAATGATAAAAGTAATGTTATGGCTGTATTGGAAATGTATCTTATCAAGTAAACTGGCTGGTCATAGTATTCCCCTTAACCCCATATATGTTGTTAATGTCATTGATTCATCACACCTGTACAATATTTTCAGGAAAACAACTTGATTAATTTCAATTTATAATGACAGACATAGCAGTGGCTGTCACTCTGCTAGGTGGTATTGAGTTGACATGCCTAGGAGTCTGCCTGAAGGCCATTGATCACATAAGAACTTTAAGTGATAGAAGACAGTTCTACCTAAGAATCAGTCTTTTCAAGAGTACCTAACACAAAAACAATTACCTTGGCCCAGGAGTGTTTTCAAAAGTGTACAGGTTTATTTCTCCCAAAGGATTTTGCTAGCTTATCCATAAAACAATGATGTCTGTAACCTATAAAATCAAGCAGAAATTACTCCTGCCAGTATTATAATAAACTAGTTAATATTGAGTACTTTAATGAGGCAAGAACTAAAACAAATTCTTCCTGAAAACATTGGATGCATTGTTAATTTACATCATTGAAAAAAAAAAGATTTTACAGTACGGAGATCTATATCTATCCAGTTTTATCTATTCCAATTGAATGTACAATAATGAAGCCTGATTTAAAGGGTCTAGTGCAAAAGGAGAATGTGGAGCCTATTGTTTAAAAGAATTAAAACTTTAAAGGCAGAGACAGTAAATCATTAAGCCAAACGTAGGGCACTGTTTAACTGAGTAGCTTGCATGCCCTGGCTGTAATTTAGAGTTTTTATACCAAATACCTTGCTATATTTGTATGTGTGCCTGTGTGTGTGTGTGTGCTTAGTCATGTCCAACTCTTTGTGACCCATGGACTGTAGTCTGCCAGACTCCCAGTCTGTGGGATTTTCCAGGGAAGAATAGTGGAGTAGGTTGTCATTCCTTCTCCAGGCAACCTTCCGGATCCAGGGGTCAAACCATCATCTCCTGGGTCTCCTGCATTGGCAAGAGGATTCTTTACCACAGGGCCACCTGGGAAGCCTCACTATATATATATATATATATAGTTACAAAAAAAGAAAAAATCTTTTGTCTTCTAAAATAGGCACTGTTATCAATATTTGCACACAAAGAGACTGTAGCACAGAAAAGCATCCTGTGTTTAGCTAAAGCTTCCCAGAAGTCAGCAGGAACACTCAGGCAATAACCTAGGATCCTAACTCCAGTCTAGCTCTCTGTTTACTTTATCAGGTTTCATCTCCAAATCGAACTGCAATTTCAACAAATGGCAAAGACATTTATGACCAATATATCCTGCTTCCCCTTAAAACATCACCTCTGCAGTCGATGCTAGGAATTTAATTGTATGAGACAAACAACAACTGTTGCTATCGTGAATTATTTTTTTGCCCCATTCAGAGTCCAAAACATTACCAGATTCAGGAAATGAAAAAACTCATAAAGCAGCAGCTCTTTTCTATCCAGTGCAGCTGAGAGATGCAATTAATAAAAATAGACTCAACAGCCTAGCAGCACCCAAAGTAATAACACCTTTTATGAATATGAGACATAGGTCCCAGGGCATCTTGAGGCAGGATTCTGCTCTATTGATTACATTGTCAGACAACACATTTCATATCACTGAACATGTCCTGTATCAGGAGATGTGGGAAAGGGACACTAGAGGAAACATAAATTTCAGAGGAAATAAGAGTACCTGTGAACCTCAGCATGCATTTCTGAGAGCAAGAAAGGTGATCTCGTTTGGGAGGCCAGTTTCAGGAGTCCTCGTAAGTTAGAAAAGCATCAATATCTGGGGAAGAACTTGAGTACCTATTATGTACAGACAACATGGCATGGAATTCCAAGCTATGGCAAATATTTGTTTCCTAGGAACTGCCACGAGGCTCTCAAATTTCTCGTCTTTGCTTTCACACATTTGACAAATTTTTATATACCAGATCTTATACTTAGCCACTTTGGCTTCTGTGATGAAAGTAATTCTGTTTATTGTATGCAAGTATTAATTCAATGCAATTGCCCTGTCATTCCGTGCCCCATATCCACAAATTTTGTCTCCTATTACTCTCTCTAGCAAATTAAGATTTCTAGTCAAGAGGTTTCATCAGATATTTGATAAAAAAGGAAGGATCCTCAGCATGTCAACTGCATTCTCTTCAATGATTATCCTTTTAAACTGATGAACAGAAAATGTCAAGATTCTCTTTTTCTAATTTCTCTAACTTAGCTTTTACTCTCTCTGTTTTCACAATTCCTAGGTGGCCCCTCCATTTTTTTAACTGAAAGGCAGGAAGGGCATTTGTTGGGGCACAGGCATTTCTAACCAAGAAAAGTCTTTCCAGGCAGAATTTGTGTGTGTGTGTGTGTGTGTGTGTGTGTGTGTATGATTCACAGATCCTATTAGCTGCCTAAGTCCCTTTCAGTGTATCATAGACTATATTGAACATTATATATACATAATTTCTAGGTGTTTATAAATACTACACATGGAAATGTCATTCACACTTCAAAAGCAAAGTAGGGATGGAAATAAGTTTTGAATATACCTATGTGAAGGAGGAGCTATAGTTTGCTTTTGTGAAGGGGATGGTGGTGGGTAGAAATGGGCAGATGACATAAATAGGTAATATCCAGTTTCCTGAGATGGGTGAAACTGAAGGTGGGACTCTCTTTATCATGAATATTTAGAGAATAAAACACAGTTTCTAAATTTTTATTTTTTGTGTTGAATTAAACTAGGCAGAATGTGTGTCCTCCTGTATAAAACCTCTCCTGACAAGTAACACATTCTATAAATATGTCTATTGTTATTATTGTTGCTTAGTCACTAAGTCATATATGACTCTTTTGTAATTCATGGACTATACCCTCCCAGGCTCCTCTGTCCATGGAATTTCCCAGGCAAGGATGCTGGAGTGGGTTGCCATTTCCTTCTCCAGGGTTCTTCCCCAGTCAGGAATCAAACCCGCATCTTGTGCATTGGC
This sequence comes from Bubalus kerabau, assembly GCF_029407905.1. NCBI lineage: Eukaryota > Metazoa > Chordata > Mammalia > Artiodactyla > Bovidae > Bubalus > Bubalus kerabau. The sequence goes on from NC_073633.1 coordinate 68,863,450, forward strand.
GGGTGGGTTCTTTACCACTGAGCCACCAGCGAAACCCCCAGATATGTCTATTACAGAATAACTTTTACTCTATTTTCCCCATTTTTTTATATTTATCTATCTTAAGTTGTATACTTTTTTGAAACAAAAACATATGCTAATTGCTGTTTGATCTGCAGAATCTAATATAATGTATGATAAATCAAATCCATAAAACAATTGCAATTTTAATAATGTATTAAACTTTTACATCTTGTTAGGCCTTGTGTTAAATTCTGGCACTCATAACATTGGTTTATCTTCATAATAACCCAGTGATTTCAATATTTCTCATTATTTCCTTTTTACTAATGGGGAAGCCAAGGCTTACAATTCCACAAGCACTAAATTTAGGTTTTACATTCAGGGATGATCAATAACCAGAAACTCCTTCCTAATTAAGAGGCCCAGTTTAGAGTTTCTTCAGTTCCAGCAGCAGCAGCTAAGTACTGAGATGTAAATAAGGGAAAGTCAGGCTCTTGTGTGTCCCCAGAAACAAGGTTTAGGAGGAGGAACACACGAGCAGTTCAAGCCCTATATGCTTGGCTGGAGCAACAGCCTGTCTTGAATTTAGGAGTATGACCACTAAGGTAACTGGCAGAAGGGGGTGTTTCATTCCACTTAAAAAGCAACACATCTAGACCACATGTTCTTATTATCCAGGTTTTGTCTAACTTGCTTCCTCCTATGTCCAAGAAGAGAAGGTATGGATATGTATTGCATCTTTGTGTCTTGTTTCCTTTAGATTGCTACTATATAGAGAACCATAGCTGTTCATGTCTATTTTATGTCATCCTGAAATCTTTTTGTTTTAAACATTGCTGTTAGAATTACCAGTTTGGTGGAAGGGGACAAATTAACCAGTGGATACAAGTAATGCTCAAAATTCTCCAAGCCAGGCTTCAGCAATACGTGAACTGTGAACTTCCAGATGTTCAAGCTGGTTTTAGAAAAGACAGAGGAACCAGAGATCAAATTGCCAACATCCACTGGATCATAAAAAAAGCAAGAGAGTTCCAGAAAAACATCTATTTTTGCTTTATTGACTATGCCAAAGCCTTTGACTGGGTGGGATCACAACAAGCTGTGGAATATTTTGAAAGAGATGGGAATACCAGGCCCCCTGACCTGCCTCTTGAGAAATCTGTATGCAGGTCAGGAAGCAACAGTTAGAACTGGACATGGAACAACAGACTGGTTCCAAATCGGGAAAGGAGTATGTCAAGGCTGTATATTGTCACCTTGCTTATTTAACTTCTATGCAGAGTACATCATGAGGAACACTGGGTTGGAAGAAGCACAAGCTGGAATCCAGATTTCTGGGAGAAATCTCAATAACCTCAGATATGCAGATGACACCACCCTTATGGCAGAAAGTGAAGAAGAACTAAAGAGCCTCTTGATGAAAGCAAAAGAGGAGAGTGAAAAAGTTGGCTTAAAGCTCAACATTCAGAAAACTAAGATCATGGCATCTGGTCCCATCACTTCATGGCAAATAGATGGGGAAACAGTGGAAACAGTGTCAAACTTTATTTTTTGGGGGCTCGAAAATCACTGCAGATGGTGATTGCAGCCATGAAATTAAAAGATGCTTACTCCTTAGAAGGAAAGTTATGACCAACAAAGATAGCATATTAAAAAGCAGAGACATTACTTTGCCAACAAAGGTCTGTCTAGTCAAGGCTATAGTTTTTCCAGGAGTCATGTATGGATGAGAGAGTTGGACTATAAAGAAAGCTGAGCGCTAAAGAATTGATGCTTTTGAACTGTGGTGTTGGAGAAGACTCTTGAGAGTCCCTTGGACTTCAAGGAGATCAAACCAGTCCATCCTAAAGGAGATCAGTCCTTGGTGTTCACTGGAAGGACTGATGTTGAAGCTGAAACTCCAATACTCTGACTCATTTGAAAATTCCGTGATGCTGGGAAAGATTGAAGGCAGGAGGAGAGGGGGACGACAGAGGATGAGATGGTTGGATGGCATCACTCTGACTCAATGGGTGTGAGTTTGGGTAAACTCCAGGAGTTGGTGATGGACAGGGAGGCCTGGAGTACTGCGGTCCATGTGTTACAAAGAGTTGGACACTACTGAGTGACTGAACTGAACTGAACATGGCTTGATTTTGTTGTACTTTCTTCCGTAGTAGCTAGTATGTTATTTCTGCATTCTTTTTTATAGTTTCAATACAAAGTGGAAGAAAATCTGTCTTCATTACTTCTTTCTCTTTCTGCCCACTAGTACTTCCAGTACTTCCCCCAAAGGAGGAAAAACTGAAGTGATTGGTCAGAGCTAAGAATTGAGTATAATATAAAAAGCCCCCAACCAACAGTGAGGTTTTGCTTCCAGTTCTTTTACCCAAATGCAGCATTCTGTCTTCTGCCTCTGGTTTCATGAGGTAGGCACATGTGGGGCAAAGTCCACAAGGCTCTTTAGTTCCAGCTCAGACTGAGAGAGAAGGGATGAGTGTGAAGCATACTTTCCAATCTTGTTTGTGTAAATTGTAGGATAAAAAGATTTAGCGTCAATGCCACAGATCTCCCAAATGGGAAGGATTAGGACAGTATACTTTGGCTTGCAGGCTGATGTTTCATGAAGGAAAAGAAAATACAAAATAAATCCAGAAAATCCCTGCACGCGTTTGTGTAATATGCTTGGCTGGCGATAAATAATGTTGGCTGTTTACTTCCCATAACAATTGTTTTTTGTTTTTGTTTTTTAATGTCATCAAGCCCAGAAAAGTAGAATGATGAATAATGAGATTTGAATACCAAAGCATATTTGCATACTTAACAACTATATGTTTCTTCCCTCTACTTCACAGTCCTCCAGAGATAGTTTGGGCAAAGAGGAGAGGTATTGAGAAATAGGGGAAGGAATTTGAAGAGACAGAGAGAAATCCCTAACTCAACAATTGGACCATGATATTTCCTGGGGCTCAGTCACATAGATTCCTTGCTTCCTTGGCTGGGTAGGGCAAATCTTGATAGTCATCTACAGATACTCAAACTCTTCTTCCAGTCAGCAGAGCACACAGCCAGTCAACAGGATTCCATTTCCCATGCCCCCTGGTGGCCAGATGACTAAATTCTAAGCTGCAGGGATATGCATACTACTGAATTTTTCTCTCTCCTTGTCCCTCTCTTTGCCATTATCTGGCACATAGATGTAATGGCAGATGCAGATGCCAGGAATTCAGAGATGAAAGTGTACCATGAGGATGGTAGGGCTACCCTAAACAGTCTTTTTATTATGAAAAAGAAAAGTAAGCGTCTTTAATGTTTAAGCCATTGTGTCTTGGGTCTTTTGTTTTATCAGTTTAGACTATACCCAAACTAATCCAGATAAATGTGTTCCTCAGAAATGTGGCCTATTCTCTTTCCCTGTATACCATTCCCCACAGTTCCTCAATTACATTGATCCTAGTTCACACCACAGTTTTCAAGACATCTTTGGTTCCAATATACTTGTAAGCTAAAGTACCATTTTATCTCTAGGTACAAAGAGTTATGTATTTCTTCCTCTTCGCTGACATTCTTCAAAGCTGATGATAGCTTCTTTTCATTTTACAATCAGATAGTCATATTCTTTTTAGTCCTCTTATTTTTAATTCTTACCAAGAATATATGAAAAGTTTTGGATATTTATGAGTTCACCTTTGCAAATACAAGTACAGAGTGATGGATGGTGCCCGACTCTCATCAATTAGCAATTTCAACACCCTTTTTCCCCCTTTTCCATGGCTGCCATCACCAGCCTCTCCATAGTAAATGCATTTCCTCTTTGGAACATTTTTCACTAAAATGCATAGCAAACATTACTCCAAAGAACAGCTCAAAGGAAGAAATGAACAATATAAATTTCCATACATTGAAAGTGTCTGTGGAAAGCACGATGTTGTAACTTAAAGGATCAAGAACTTTTAATTAGACCTCCTGGGTTGAAATATCATCCGTTATCTATAAATACTAGTCGAGTTTACCTCTCAGACCTCAGTTTCTCATCTATGAAGGAAAATAGCAGTAGTTGCCTAATGTGGATTAAATGAGCTTATACCTGTAATGTGTAGTTTGTAGAATGAATAGCATGTTGCTGACACGTGGCAGCCACTCACTCACTGTTAATTCTTCTTGTAGTTAATGCTCTGAGTCTTTTCTAAATCCATCTTCACAAGTAATTGACAGTCAGTGTATTTGAAAGCAGTGTCTGAAGCCAACGTGTTTGCCTGGTTTAGGGAGAGTGAATGTTTTGTCAAGCGGTTGGGGCCTACTCCAAATTCACAGAAACAACACAAAATGCTTACTGAACTGAAGAATACTAATTATGCACCCTATTTATAATAATCTTACAAAGTCTCATTACCTACAGTAGTCACAATGCATTCATCTCATTTCTGTTTAGGCTGGGAAAATTACAGGAAGGCCTTGTCATTCTTTTTGGAGTTTTCTGTATTTGGTGACATTTCCCCAGCTTGCTGCAAAACAGCAGCTGCAATTAATTACTTTTTGAATCGACTAGAGGACAGCTTGTAAGTTTTCTGCTGCCCTCTGTCAATTCTGGCACAATGAATTCTCTTTCAGAGTTGCATTTTACAACCTGCATTTTAAGTGTTTCAAAGATTGCAGGGCCTGAACATAAAATACTAGAGTGGGGGAACATTTTATATTTAGCATTTTTCCAGAAAACATAGCACTCTAATGATAATCAATCAACTTGGGATCCTAGTGTTTGTAATTAACAAATACTTATACTTTTTAAAAAGTTTGAAACTTTGTAAAATTCTCCTACTAATGGTTGAGTTGATATCATCTTATGCTCTCAAAAGATTAGTAAAGATCTCCGCCAGTTTGGGATTGTCTATGCTGACCTCATCACCTTCCAAAGTTTTAATCATCTGAAAGCGAGATACAATGAGAGAGGAAAATCCCAACCTGGAAGTTCTTGTCAGTCCTTTTTAGTCAGTAATTGCAAATACTTCCACTCTGTTCAGAACCTATGTTAAATGAAATGTCTCACATTTATTTTGTCTTCAAGTTTTCAAGTCATACACAGACACGTCATAGAATTTTTATGTTACTAGAACCCATCTCCGTAATTGGGTGAGGGGTTGTGAATTGTACAGGAATTCACATAACCTCAATCAGATAAGTGATTCCCTGCCACTGCTGCTGCTGTCGCTTCAGTCGTGTCCAACTCTGTGTGACCCCACAGACGGCAGCCCCCCAGGCTCCCCCGTCCCTGGGATTCTCCAGGCAAGAACACTGGAGTGGGTTGCCATTTCCTTCTCCAATGCATGAAAGTGAAAAGTGAAAGTGAAGTTGCTCAGTCATGTCCGACTCTTTGCGACCCCATGGACTGCAGCCTACCAGGCTCCTCCGTCCTTGGGATTTTCCAGGCAAGAGTACTGGAGTGGGGTGCCATTGCCTTCTCTGAGTGATTCCCTAGATGATCATTTATAAATGATTTCAGAAAGTATTTTTGATATAGGTTTTATTCACTTTAAACAAAATGTTGATGGTACATATATAAGAAGACAGCATTTGAGATGAGGTAACTTTCTCTAATCTATTCCCTTCTTCAGCACCTATCTTGTACCTGCTGAATATAAATAGCAAACAATTCTCAGCTTCATGGGTAATGGAAGTTAGGTCAATTCAAAATGACCTCTTTTAGATATTTCTAGACATATATATTATGAAAATGTGATGTTCAAAGAACACTGCCAGCTGACTCCACATGGGAACAAAAAGGAATTGTTCAAAAGGTATTGGATATATGAAAATTCAGTTTCCTACAAATGAATTAAAAGTCAGAGGTAGTCACACTTGTCTTTGTCCTTTTAGTCAATCTGTTCTTTTATCTCAATAGTAGTAAAACAAGATGTTAGAGGATGATGTTTTGTGTCTCAGATTGACTGAGGTATCACTCTGATAGTTATTAGGGAATCAAGTATAAATGTGAAACTAACCTTTCATATTCTGATTTTCAAAAGAAATGATCCAAAACTTGTTCCCAGAATCCTGAGTCTTTACATTTACTTCATGAATATAATAAGGGGCCAGAGTGTGAGGGGAAGATAATGTGAGACAGACTGGTGAACAGAATTCTTTAGAAAGAGTTGTTACTTGGCTGAACTCTCACCACCTTCTTTTCAAGGGATAAGAAGTTAGGCACCACCTTCAAACTTCGAACATGAGCTTCCAGGACAGCAAAATATAATTTTCAAAACATTAGCTCTCCCACAGATAAACAGTGAATCTATGCTTTTTTAACCAATTAAATACTAGATATGATTTCAAAGTTAGAAAACTGTCTATTGGCCCATAGGACAAAAAAACAAAAACATAGAAATCACCAGTCTTCCATTTTCAAAATATCATTTGTATCTCTGCTTATCAAAACTAATTTATAGCTTATCAATATTCTGTAAGGTAACATCTAACTTTTCAGAATCTGAGACCTAATTATTAATAAATGGTAAAAAATGTTAGCTTATTCTGGAATGACAGATGACCTTTGGACAGACTAGTGAGACAATGCTCTTATATGAATTTTTTTTATTTTATTTTTAAACTTTACATAATTGTATTCGTTTTGCCAAATATCAAAATGAATCCACCACAGGTATACATATGTTCCCCATCCTGAACCCTCCTCCCTCCTCCCTCCCCATTCCATCCCTCTGGGTCGTCCCAGTGCACCAGCCCCAAGCATCCAGTATCGTGCATCGAACCTGGACTGGCAACTCGTTTCATACATGATATTTTACATGTTTCAATGCCATTCTCCCAAATCTTCCCACCCTCTCCCTCTCTCACAGAGTCCATAAGACTGTTCTATACATCAGTGTCTCTTTTGCTGTCTCGTACACAGGGTTATTGTTACCATCTTTCTAAATTCCATATATATGCGTTAGTATACTGTATTGGTGTTTTTCTTTCTGGCTTACTTCACTCTGTATAATAGGTTCCAGTTTCATCCACCTCATTAGAACTGATTCAAATGTATTCTTTTTAATGGCTGAGTAATACTCCATTGTGTATATGTACCACAGCTTTCTTATCCATTCATCTGCTGATGGACATCTAGGTTGCTTCCATGTCCTGGCTATTATAAACAGTGCTGCGATGAACATTGGGGTACACGTGTCTCTTTCCCTTCTGGTTTCCTCAGTGTGTATGCCCAGCAGTGGGATTGCTGGATCATAAGGCAGTTCTGTTTCCAGTTTTTTAAGGAATCTCCACACTGTTCTCCATAGTGGCTGTACTAGTTTGCATTCCCACCAACAGTGGAAGAGGGTTCCCTTTTCTCCACACCCTCTCCAGCATTTATTACTTGTAGACTTTTGGATCGCAGCCATTCTGACTGGTGTGAAGTGGTACCTCATAGTGGTTTTGATTTGCATTTCTCTGATAATGAGTGATGTTGAGCATCTTTTCATGTGTTTGTTAGCCATCTGTATGTCTTCTTTGGAGAAATGTCTATTTAGTTCTTTGGCCCATTTTTTGATTGGGTCATTTATTTTTCTGGAGTTGAGCTGTAGGAGTTGCTTGTATATTTTTGAGATTAGTTGTTTGTCAGTTGCTTCATTTGCTATTATCTTCTCCCATTCTGAAGGCTGTCTTTTCACCTTGCTAATAGTTTCCTTTGATGTGCAGAAGCTTTTAAGGTTAATTAGGTCCCATTTGTTTATTTTTGCTTTTATTTCCAATATTCTGGAGGTGGGTCATAGAGGATCCTGCTGTGATGTATGTCAGAGAGTGTTTTGCCTATGTTCTCTTATATGAATTTGAAAGGGCACATGGTAATCTTTTTTGCCTTATTTGTAAGTTTTGGATAGCATCCTTGATAAGGAGATGACTCAGAGTATTTTGAGATATATTCCCTGTAGTCCAAATATAGAGAACAGTGCCTCCTGACTCCTGCCTGAGGAAGGTAAAGTGGACTACAGCAAGAGTCTAATTAGGTGCCTGGGAATGTTGAAGGCAATGGTCAGGCAGACTAAGATCCTTGGTGGTAAAGTCAGTTTAGTGCTAAAGCACTAAGATCATTCTGAAACCCCAAGTGTTACAGGAGTGTTCTCCTCTGACCAAGTCTGGGCTGTGTGGTAGATAGACACCTCTTGGTTCTGACCCATATGGTCTTCTGGAGAGGCATAGGGAGCTCAAGAGAAAGGCTGGATGCCCACGGGCTGAGCTAGAGGTTACAAGAGACCATCTGGGAAATAGATACATTTGGCAAACCATGAAAAATGCAGGAAAAAGGTGCCAAGCAGGTGGCCTTTGAAGAGCCAACAAAAGTATCCACAAGAGAAATCTAACTTTCATCATTGTCCATGGCCACTCAGCATCACTAACTTTAGCTACCTGCCAGGCCCACAGTGGTAACAAGTAAAACAAGTAATAACTGGCCTATGGACTTACAGACTTACCTGCCTCAACCCTCACCCTAGCAGGAAAATGGAGAATGAGAACATGAAGAAAATAGAGAATAGAAGTAACTCACACCCTTCCCCATGCAGGCTTTCTGCCTGAAGTAGGTTAAAGTGGGAGCTTCTCAGGTGGCTCAGTGGTAAAGAATCCGCCGGCAAATGCAGGAGATGCATGAGTCTTGAGTTCAATCCCTGAGTCAGAAAGATCTGGTGGAGAGGGAAATGGCAACCCATCCAGTATCCTTGCTTGGAAAATCCCATGGACAGACTAGCCTGGAAGGCTACAGTTCATGGGGTCACAAAGAGTTGGATACAACTGAGCATGCACACAGATTAAGTAGGAGATCTTATATATTTCCACAACACATACCACACTCATATTGCAATGATTTTTTTTTTTTAAACTGAACCATATTGAGTTTTTCCCCTCAGGTTTTTAACATAAAACTGACACATACCATTGTATTAGCTTAAGGTGTACAACATGATTTGATGTATGTGTATATTGTAAAATGTTTTTGTGTTTTTTCTTTTGTAAAATGTTTACCACACTAAATTTAGTTAGAATCCATCACTTCACATAGTTATAACATTTTTGCTTCTGGTGAGAATTTTTTTTAAATCTATTGTAAAGTATAATATAATCTATTTCAAGTATACAATGAAATATCATTAACTATAGTTAAACATTCCATCCCCCAAACTTATCTCATAACTGAGATAGTCACCTCCACCCATTTTCCCAACCACCCACTCCCTGCCTGAAGTAAGTTGAGTCAGAGATTTACCAGGAAGCAAGTTTAGCATTTTAACTCTTATGTGGGAATGGGTATTCATTTTATTGAATTTCTGAATTATGAATTTTTATGACAAAAATGACTACTTTGCTTGTTTGCTTTCAGTCTGAGTGGGAACAGAAAAGTAACGAGCCTGCCCAAGTTTTCAGTGAGGGGCAGGGGAGAAATATAACCCTTTAAATAAAATTGTAAAGGGAGAATGGGAAATAAAAATACAAATGCACTGTAGTTGCCATCTACATTCCATGCTTTTTCATTAGTGGTGAAAACTGCTTCTTTTATATGAGGAAGCCAGCCAATGGGACTTAGACACATTTCAGGGACCACCTCTACTCAGCTCACCAAGATCCCACATGACCATTTTGGGGTTTAGGAACTGAATGTAAAACTTCACCACCAAGATAATAGAGAAGAATCACAACTAAAGAAATAAAAACTATAGTAAATTATACTTCATTCCCAACTTCCACTTTTAGATGTCTGTGCTAAACTTTTTAAGTGTATGATGTATAGAGAAATGTATGCTGTTCCAATGGGGGAAACATTTTTTCCTTTCCCATATGACATAAACTTGACAGCCAGGAAAATATGTGATATTCCTCATAAGTAAAAATATTACCTTTCAAGTAAGGAAGTCATTTGAACAAAATCTTTTTCATTTTTTGCTTATTTTGGCTACAGATGCTGCATGCCACTGTAGTAACTGTAAGGCTTTTGAAATTAAATAATCCTGGGATAGGATCCCCCCTCTACCGCATTTTAACATTCTGACTTTGAGCAAGGTATTTAACCCTTTAGAGCCTCAATTCTTCATCAATAAAACAGGGATGATATCCACTTCATTACATTTTAAATGGAATTCTCCACCCTCCTATATTTCAAATAGGGATTAGACAGTACACTAATCATTTCATGCCTGACAGATAAAAAGTATTCAACTTCTTGAAAAAAAATGACTTGTAATCTTCAAGGCTTATTATAACGTAACTGACTCGGTGAATAGTTTTTCCTACTAAGCTTGACATGGAGGCTTTGGATTTGAACTTCAAATTCAAATGGCTTGCCATTAGGTCTCCTGAGCTGAACTCTGCTCTTGGGACTACCAGAGTGACATTCGTTTTTTCTTAGAACTCTGAGCTGCCTGTCTGCAGCAGGTGACCCTTAGGTTCTGAAGCCAGGCACATTGGTTACTCCTCTGCTTCCATAATTCGAAGGGTAGGATCAGTTTTGAAAATCTCTAAACAATTTCAATCCTGGGATAGAAATACTAATATCCAGTCAGCTGGTTTGAATTCCCTGTTGGCTAAAGACAACTTATTAGGGAGGTATGTGTAAACCTTGAAGCTAGCTTGCTATAAAATTTTGAGAAAAAAGTAAAGATTCTTCAAAAGATGATTATGAAACAGAGGAGTGTGGAAGACGGATGTTTTTGTCAGAACCCAGTGGGAAGAGGTGGTGGATAAACCAAGGGGGATATTCCTGGGTCCATGACTCCACTTGGGAATGAGCAGCAAGAACTAGCTCAGATACTGTCAGAAAAGTAGAATTCTGAGCATGAATTTAGAAACAGATCCACTAAAAGGCAATAATGAGGGTGAGATCAGCTGGTCAGTTGAGAAAAGGCCAAAGAACCCAAGATGCAGTGCAAGGTAAACCATTTTGACACACTCCAAGGGCTCAAAATTCAGCAGTATTTCTACAAAAACAGGGACCTATATTAATTGCATTTAAGAAGAAAAATCAGACCTTTCCAGTGTGCATATGAATACCTCTGTCAAAAAACTGGGAAAATGGACTGTCCTGTGCCTAGTCACTCATTCGTGTCTGATTTTTTGTGATCCCGTAGACTGTAGCCTACCAGGCTCCACTGTCCATGGGGATTCTCCATGCAAGAATTACTGGAGTAAGTTTCTATGCCCTCCCCCAGGGGATCTTTCCAACCCAGAGATCAAACCCAGGTCCCCTGCATTACAGGTGGATTCTTTACTGTCTGAGCCACCAGAGAAGCCCAGGAAGATGGATTACATTCACAATTATATAGAATTTGGTAGAGCCTGTTGCAAGTTTGGCACTCTGTACATGAGCAAGTCCAATAGTTCAACATAGCCAGCCTGAGAATAGACCAAAGCATTTCTCCATCAGCTCTGGACCCTGTGGGATGAAAGTCCATAAGGGTATTAGCTTCCTGTATTCCAGATTGCACACACACATTTGATAAGTGGGTCCCATAAAGACTGCAGTTGAGGAGAAGCTCAAGGAGTGAAATGAAAGACCTCTGGATTTACTCATCATGAGCTGAGTGGCTGAAATCAGAGGTGAGGCTGTGAGGATATTAGTCTAGGCACAGGAGGTATACAATACTGTCACACTGAAGAGTTTAACATGATGGTAGACATCAGACAGGTATAAATAAATGTTAAATTACCAATTGTAAAAAAGATTAGAAATGAAAATAAACAGGTTCTATGAGAAAGCAACTAGTGGAGACAGAGACATAATTTTAATGAAGACAGTTGGAAAAAGACCTATTTGAAAAACTGACCTATACTCTGAGGTCAAATTATAATCACAATACAGGACATCAGGGCTCTTCCAGTTTATGGTCTAAAAGCTATGCAAGGGCAAGGGTAAATACCCATTGCTAGCTACATGGATGAATATAGAATGCATTAAATAGTGTCTGGGAGTACTGAATGAGGCCCTGACACAAATTAGCCCCTTTCAGTGCCTGTCATACTGTCTAGAGTGCTAATATTATTCCATTCCCTACAGCCTTGCATTATACTATAGGAAACTTATTAAAAAAAAAACAACAACAATTTCACTTCAAACTAATTAATTTAGAGTTATTCTATATGTAAAGAGGTGAGTTTCCATAACCTCTGTCACTAGTCTCAGAGATAAGAGTTAATAGTTATCCTATGTCACTATGATATTCTTCTTCCCAAAAAACTAGATTCCTCCCATTTCTTTCCCTAAATCTTACATATGTCCTTAATTTTGCCAAACAACACAACACATTTGCAATTCTTTTGCTTTTGGAAAGACCCAATATATGATTTCCCAAAGGCATTTTTTCCTATTATTTAAAATACGTTTTCAATTCATTTGTACCCAGCTCAAAGTGTTGCTTAACAAAAGCCATTTGATTTGACATACAAGCCAAATTTTGAAGATTATCACATTTTCCCCTAAAGCTTTTAAGAGGTAATTGTGTTCTGCCAGACAACAGTAGAACTGGACTTATGAATAATGGTCAAGTTTGTTCCGTAATCAATCAGATCTGGAATTGGAGGGGTTAAAAACAAAGCAAAACTAAACTCCCAAAACGTAACTGCCCTTGATTACTGGCTAGAGGAAACTGACAAATTTTAAACTCAAAAATAAATGGAAAATATGTTTAATTGGTGAAAGAAGACATGTTTCCAGAAAAGTCAAAAGCTTGGTTTTAGATAAACCTATTAGAGACTGAGTTCAATTTACAAATATATTACAAGAAGAAGAAGAAGGTGAAAGACTTTAGTTCCAGCCAACTGGCTGGCTTCTTGTGCCCTAAGGAAGAACAGATGGATGGAAGAGCCTGAAGGTACTCTACTAGCTAAGGAGAAAATAGACCTTGAAATAGATCACTTAGTCAGACCTCTCATTATTTTAACTACTACTCAGCATAGAATGGGTCGCACAGAGTCGGACACGACTGAAACGACTTAGCAGCAGCAGCAGCAGCATAGAATGGCACAACACGGATAATAAAGTATTATGTTCCCAAAGGCAGCTCTTGAAAGGCTAGCTTGGCAGCTGTTCATTTCACCTGGAAACTTCAATTCAACATTACAACAAATGAAGTCTGGCATGGAACTGTGAGAAGTCTCTAATTTATTAACGTCAAGAGGCAGGTTTTAAAGGGACAGTTTTCCTTTCTGCTCATTATGCTTTAGCAAAGGTCAGAATCATTTACAGTTTCAAAAATATGCAAACAATTTTGACTGTGCAGTTGTGCAAGCTAGGGATATTCTTTCTCACATTGATTTGGTGACTCTAAGAAAACTCAAAGAATGACAATCACAAAATTGTGAGACATATTTATTTTCAGTGTCATTCTGCTTGAGGGTTCCAGTTTATCTCTTTCCCCACCTAAATCCAAACATTTTTATAGATATCTCACTAGAGATGGGCCATTGATGCTGAACACATAGGTGTTCTCTGAGATTGTGCTGCCCAGAGCTATTTGTTAATGGTAATCATTAATTATTTAAGCTACCTCGGCAATAATTTTGCCAACATATGAGCCTAGAGAAAAGGTTTGTTATTTAAGGGTTAGATTTATAGTTTTGACTTCTACTTTTCTAAAAACACACAGAGAGAAATAAACCTTTAATTAAAGTGAAAGGCTAATAAATATGAGAACATATCCTAATTGCCAATAGATTTATTGGATTTAGATTTATTGGGCTAACAAAGCACAAATCTCTGGGGATTAGACATCATTGAGATCCTTGGAATCTAAAGAGAAACTGGGTTAGGATTAGTGATTGAGAGCAAGGATGATTTTCTGGAGTTCAAGCACATGGACAGTATTTTTATGAGATTAAACTAAGGCAGATCATAAGCTAACACCACATAAAGAGATCCTATTTCTAGATCTTTAAGAATCTTTTGCAGCTCCAGATCAGCTAAAACGAAATCCACTGACTCTTTAACTTCTGCCCATTATCAGCTCCATCTTTTTTTCCATTTTCTTATCATACTATATTTTAATAATATTCTTAAACTCCTATACTGTACTCTTCTCTTTTCATCACACCTCATGAGCAAAACCCCATGCCTTATGCTGCCTATTCTCTGCTTTTTCTCTGTTTTCACTCAAGTGGCCAAGCAACATTATTGTTATTATTATAAAAGACCTATTGTTATTAATATAAATTGGAGTTCAGTAGCCTCAAAGGAACCATCAAAGCTCTTTAGCAATCTTACTCAGTTCTCTGATCCTCTGCTCTCTCAATTCCCCGCAATCTTGCCGCTTAACACCATATGAATATATAAACACATGTATACTTTTATTGTGCCTCATCTGTAAAAAGAAACTAATAATAAACAAATCTCTTAGATTTGTTGGAAGTATTAAATGAATATGTAGCTCCTAGAATAATGACCAGCAGAAATAAGAGCTACGTAAGTGTTAACTTACTGTCATTGTTGCTATTATTACTATTGTTTATATATAGTTGCTTACTTACTTTCTATTTGCAGACAAGGTAACCTCAATGTATCAGGACTGAATGTATAACATTCTTGAACAAACATTTCAGGGGCACCTAGTTCAGCCCCAGTCATCCAATTTTCCAAGCCAAAGCTAAAGAGACACACTTGACCCTTTCTTCTCTCACACCGATTCATATCCTGCTATCCAATCCATTTAGCAATCAACAAAATGGTAGACGTAGTGTGATTGTGGTAGGCACTAGCTTGTCTCTCCCCTTTTTTTCCTCATATTCTTGAAAGTTTTTTTCCTCCGTCTAGTTCCTTATACAGCAAAGATTTTGCAAGCACTGCATCTGGTATCATGCTTTTGCTCCACGTGCTCATGTCTTATGATAGAGGGGATATTACTGCCAATTGTGCAAAAATAAATGTTTCTGCTTTCTGTTTCTCAATTCAGAAATTTTTCTGCCATCTATAGGAAAATGGTTTGGAGTTTAGCTTGATCAGTTTGAAAGGCTAGAAAGTTGTTTCTGGTTTTCCAAGTTGTTCCTTTTGATTTTGTTCTTATTGAAATATAATACTGTGTTTATTGCAAGAAAGAAGATACATAAAAAGAAAGAAGAAAGCAAAATTCACCAATAATTCTTCTCCATTATAACTCTTAATACTTCAGCATATTTTCCTTTTTTCATGTTACTGAAATGCAAGTTTCTTACAATCAATGATAGTATCTTATTCTAGTTAAAATAAATTATATCTTATCAATATCTATCTATACAGTATCAGATACAGTGATACACATGAAGACTACAAAAGTTAGTAAAATGCCACAGTTGCCCTCAAAATAACAGCCAATTGGAAGGGATGAGACGCACACAAATATAGAAGTTGCTCTACTGGCCTACCTATTAGGTTCTGAAAAGCTCTCCTCAAAATCAATTTTTGGGTTAGAACAAAGTGCTATAGAAGTAAACACAACATGATTGTTGGTGGTAGTCATACTTGACTGGCTTTTATCTTGAATGTATTTTCATTTTTTAAAATAAAAGTTCACAAGTAATAAGCAATCCTATGTATATAACAGTGGTGTTTCTCCAATTTGTAATATGGTGGAGAGGAGTGTATTAAATGTGGGGGCGTGGAAAGACACAGAAGAGAGACAGATGAGGCATATGCAGAATATCAAATCTCTCTTTTGTGGGAGTATCAAGGCTATAATACAATATTATTGAATGGACAAGAAATCCTATGGAAAGACTGCAACTTCATCTTGTAAAGAGTTGACGTTCTCAGAGTCCTGCTTCTGAAGATCAGTGTCTTTACTCAGCAATGGTGTGTGTGTGAAAGTCGCTCAGTTTCATCTGACTCTTTGCGAACCCATGGACTGTAGCCAGCCAGGCTCCTCTGTCTACAGGATTCTCCAGGCATAGAATACTGGGGTGGGTAGCTATTCCCTTCTCCAGAGGATCTTCCCAACCCCACTGAAGGTGAATAACTTCTTATCTTAGGACTGCCTGGGAAATTACTAATATTGCCAATTTAAGCTTTTAATTTGTAGATTTGTTAAAGTGTTTTTGCAGATTCCTCCTGTGAAATTAACTTAGATGAGACAAGCATATGTATACATACAAATAACAAGTATGCTGCTGCCGCTAAGTCGCGTCAGTTGTGTCCGACTCTGTGCGACCCCAAAGATCAGCCCACCAGGCTCTGCCGTCCCTGGGATTCTCCAAGCAAGAACACTGGAGTGCGTTTCCATTTCCTTCTCCAATGCATGAAAGTGAAAAGTGAAAGTGAAGTCGCTCAGTTGTGTCTGACTCTTTGCGACCCCATGGACTGCAGCCCATCAGGCTCCTCCATCCATGGGATTTTCCAGACAAGAGTACTGGAGTGGGGTGCCATCGCCTTCTCCGAATAACAAGTATACACTTATACAAATGATTCTCATGTTTGTGGAT
The DNA here is from genome assembly GCF_029407905.1 of Bubalus kerabau. Classification (NCBI taxonomy): domain Eukaryota; kingdom Metazoa; phylum Chordata; class Mammalia; order Artiodactyla; family Bovidae; genus Bubalus; species Bubalus kerabau. Next base: position 68,879,851 of record NC_073633.1, read on the forward strand.
TCTATATTATAAATTTGCCTATGCTAAAACTTATTTGTAATCATAAAGTCAATATTCAAGGAGTTTTGTGGCTATTTTCAGACATGTGCAGAATGAAGAAACATTTGAGTCACCCCACACACATTCCCAGTTGAAGTCAAAGAATAGGATACTCTTCCTTCTCGTTTCAGCACTTACACTGTAAACTAGTGTCTTTTTCATGGTCCCTTAAAAAAAAAACAAAAACTGAAAGTGAAAGTCCCTCAGTCATGTCCGAGTCTTTGCAACCCCATGGACTATAGAGTCCATGGAATTCTCTAGGCTAGGATATTGGAGTCAGTAGCCTATCCCTTCTCCAGCAGATTTTCCCAACCCGGAATCAAACCAGAGTCTCTTGCATTGTAGGCAGATTCTTTACCAACTGAGCTATCAGGAAAGTCCTAAGTCTGTTGCTGCTGCTGCTGCTGCTAAGTTGCTTCAGTCGTGTCTGACTCTGTGCGACCCCATAGACGGCAGCCCACCAGGCCCCACCGTCCCTGGGATTCTCCAGGCAAGAACACTGGAGTGGGTTGCCATTTCCTCCTCCAATGCATGAAAGTGAAAAGTGAAAGTGAAGTTGCCCAGTCGTGTCCGACTCTTAGCGATCCCATGGACTGCAGCCTACCAGGCTTCTCCATCCATGGGATTTTCCAGGCAAGAGTACTGGAGTGGGTTAAGTGCTGCCTTTAAAAAAATTTTTTTAATGCTTTTTGTTGATTTCACTGTTTAAAATAACCTCCAAGTCTAGTGCCCAAGAGACGTCTAGTTCTAAGTGCAAGAAGGCTGTGAGGAGAAAATGTGTTTTAAATAAGCTTCATTCAAGCATGAGTTATAGTGCTGTGGGTCTTGAGTTCAGTGTTAATAGTAATATATATTCAATAAGGTATCTTGAAAGAGAAATGTACATAAAACAAGACTATATATTCATCAGTTGACAAGAATATTGTGATTGGAGGCCTGTAGGAGCCTAAACATGTTTTTTAAAATACCAGCATATACATTTGTATTCAGTTCAGTTCAGTCACTCAGTCTGACTCTTTGTGACCCCATGGACCACAGCATGCTAGGGCTCCCTGTCCATCATCAATTCCTGGAGTTTACCCAAACTCAGGTCCATTGAGTCGGTGATGTCATCCAACCACCTCTTCCTCTGTTGTCCCCTTCTCCTCCCGCCTTCAATCTTTCCCAGCATCAGGGTCTTTTCAAATGAGTCCATTCTTCACATCAGGTAGCCAAAGTATTGGAGTTTCAGCTTCAACATCAGTCCTTCCAGTGAACTCTCAGGATTGATCTCCTTTAGGGTGGACTGGTTGGATCTCCTTGCAGTCCAAGGGACTCTCAAGAGTCTTCTCCATCACCACAGTTCAAAAGCATCAATTCTTTGGCGCTCAGCTTTTTTTATAGTCCAACTCTCACACCCATACATGACTACTGGAAAAACCATAGCCTTGACTAGATGGACATTTGTTGGCGAAGTAATGTCTCTGCTTTTTTAATATGCTTTCTATGTTGGTCATAATTTTCTTTCCAAGGAGTAAGTTTCTTTTAATTTCATGGCTGCAGTCACCATCTGCAATGATTTTGGAGTCCCCAAAAATAAAGTCTGACACTGTTTCCACTGTTTCCCCATCTATTTGCCATAAAGTGATGGGACCAGATGCCATGATCTTAGTTTTCTGAATGTTGAGTTCTAAGCCAACTTTTTGACTCTCCTCTTTCACCTTCATCAAGAGGCTTTTTTTTCTTCTTCGCTTTCTACCATAAGGATGGTGTCATCTGCATATCTGAGGTTATTGATATTTCTCCCAGAAATCTTGATTCCAGCTTGTGCTTCTTCCAGCCCAGCGTTTCTCATGATGTACTCTGCATAGAAGTTAAATAAGCAGGGTGACAATATACAGCCTTGACATACTCCTTTTCCTATTTGGAACCAGTCTGTTGTTCCATGTCCAGTTCTAACTGTTGCTTCCTGACCTGCATACAGATTTCTCAAGAGGCAGGTCAGGTGGTCTGGTATTCCCATCTCTTTCAGAATTTTCCACAGTTTATTGTGATCCACACAGTCAAAAGCTTTGGCGTAATCAATAAAGCAGAAGTGGATGTTTTTCTGTAATTCTCTTGCTTTTTCAATGATCCAGTGGATGTTGGCAATTTGATCTCTTGTTCCTCTGCCTTTTCTAAAACCAGCTCGAAGATTTGGAAGTTTATATATATATATATATGTATACATACATATGTGCATACATGTGTGTGTGCTAAGTCACTTCAGTCATGTCCGACTCTTAGTGACACTAGGGACTGTAGCCTACCAGGCTCCTCTGACCATGGGATTCTCCAGGCAAAAGTACTATAGTGGGTTGCCATGCCCTCCTCCAGGGAATCTTCCTGACCCAGAGATTGAACCCCCATCTCGTATGTCTCCTGCATTGGCAGGTGGGTTCTTTATCACTAGGCTACCTGGGAAGTGTTACATAAATACATATTAATACAAATATACATATTGATTAATCAGTTGACAAATATTCAACATGAAGAGGGACTTTATTTTTCCAACCCCTGAATCAGATTACATGTTGTAAATTGCATGTATTTGTTTATAAAAGACAATAGAGGACTTCATTGGTACCACAATGGATGGGAGTCTGCCTGCCAATGCAGGGAGCACAGGTTCAATCACTGATCTGGGAAGATTTCCTGTGCCTCGGAGTAACTAAGCCCATGTTCCACAACTACGAAGCCAGCACTCTAAAGCCTGGGAGCTGCAACTGCTGAGCCCACATACTACCCCTACTGAAACCTGCATGCCCTAGAGCCCCAGTCCCACAACAAGAGAAACCACCAAAATGAGAAGCCTGTGTACCGCAAGTACGAGTAGCCCACACTCGCCGCAACTAGGGAAAGCCTTGTACAGCAACAAAGACCCAGCACAACAACAACAACAACAAAATATATATATTTATATAAATAAAATTAATTTTTTAAAAAGACAATAGAAACTCTTTGAAACTGGACTTGTCCCAGGAAATCTGTTGCTCAGGAACATTGCCTACTGCTGTTGCTGTTCAGTCACCGAGTCATGTCTAACTCTTCACAACCCCGTGGACTGCAGCACACCAGGATTTCCTGTCCCTCACCATCTCCCAGAGTTTGCCTAAGTTCATGTCCATTGAATCAGTGACGTCTTTGTCTACTGACACCAATTCTAACTGAAAGAGCAATGACTAAGCAAAGCAGAGGAGGTGGAGAAATCTGTCTGTCTGCTTCAGCTTCAGCATTCTGGCCAAAGAATGTTTTCTCAGCCACTGAGCAAAGAGAATTAGAAAAAGAAGAGGAATGACTACCAAGAAAGAATTAACTAAATAAGACCTCCAAGTAGAACTAAATCCCTCTGCCACCAAATCAGAATATTTTTACATTCTTATTATTTTTAGTATTTATTACTGCTTTTATGGGCTGCAGTGTTCCATCCTCCAGGTGAATTTAATTGAATTCCCTGGGCTAAAAAGCAGAAACAAGGAAGACTTCATAGATAGAGATATATGCTCCTGAATCAAATGAAAATGAGACGTGGAAAGAACTGAACATGAAATATAGCTAAGAAATATGTAGTTCAGATTTTGGCCAAAGAAGCTAGACAAAAGAGGCAATCTTCAAAGCTGAAGTTATGTGGTTTCCATTTTATTTAGAGAAGGAGGCAACCAACTATGGATTTTTATTCAAGCTGGCTTTACTTTTTGATATCATCTTCCAGAAAAAACTATTGCTTGTGAATAGCTATGTGACTGATGACACAGAATGATTACTCCTAGAAGTATACAGCTCATTGTGGAAATCACATGCCTAGTTTTCAAAGTAGTCTCTAATCCTTTATCTAATTTTGTGAAAACTTGGTCCTATGCCAAGGTTATACCATCAATTTTAGGCATTTTTAAATGTAAACAATGGCTGCCAAATAGTGCTCTAAATCTATCCCCTACCTTTTTGGAAAATGAGGAAAATCATCCATTTTCTTTAAATATATATCTAAGAATTTGGTTATAATTTCAACTGCCAAAAGCACTGGCAAAATTGCAGTCCTAGAGTACAACCATTCTCAACCACATTAACTGACAAGAACAAAACACACCCAGTGTGCTGAGATACTACTGTTCCAGTGACAAGCTCTGCATACAAACAGGGGTGCCCCTGCCTCTGCAGACAGAAAAGGACCCATGACAAAAGATGTGCACCAAGAGACTGACAGCTCATCTTCTCCCGCACTTGCTTGCTGCATTGCACATGCTGGAGAGATGTGTAGCAAATTGGTGACACACAATGCCTCCTCTCCCTGTAATACGTTCTCAGTCATTCTTCTCATTCTATTTTTTGCATCAGTTGACCTTGCCCAACATTCATGCATTTGTACCTGCATGCTAAGTCCTGTCTGACTCTTTGTGACCCCATGGACTGTAGTCCACCAGGCTCATCTTGTCCATGGAATTTTTCAGGCAAGAACACTGGAGCAGGTTATCATTTCCTACTCCAGGGGCTCTTCCTGACCCAGGGGTCAAATCCACATCTCCTGCATTAGCAGGCAAATTCTTTACCACTGTGTCACCTGGGAAGACCTGTCCAATGTTCAAGGTTCTTCTAAGTTAATGATCTTAGACTCTGGAAATAGTCCTTAAACATATAAAGGGTTATTATATACAGACTAATAGCCAGCTCTTTCCCATCTGACTTGAAGGTAGATCATGGGCTGCTGCCACGCATTCCAGAAGGACCAAATACATGTTCTTAATTATGAAGATAATGATGGCTGTGGTGCTGATGATGATCAAACCATAGCAGGTGTAGAGAAGACTCAGACTGCAATCTAAGGAACCTCGTTTTGATAAAAGAAATGCTCTGACATAAGAAATTCTGATCTAGTTGCAGATTCAGATTTACTCTACATTCAGTAAGAATTTGCTAAGCATCAACTGTGAGACCAATGCTGTGACAGAACCCAGTTCAGTTCAGTTCAGTCACTCAGTCGTGTCCGACTCTTTGCAACTGCATGGACTGCAGCGCGCTAGGCCTCCCTGTCCATCACCAACTCCCAGAGCTTACTCAAACTCGTGATTAAGTAGGTGATGCCATCCAACCATCTCATTCTCTGTCCTCCCCTCCACCTCCCACCTTCACTCTTTCCAGCATCAGGATCTTTTCAAATGAGTCAGTTCTTCACATCAGGTGACCAAAGTATTGGAATTTCAGCTTCAGTGTCAGTCCTTCCAATGAATATTCAGGACAGATTTCCTTTAGGATAGACTGGTTGGATCTTCTTGCAGTCCAAGAGACTCTCAAGAGTCTTCTCCAACACCACAGTTCAAAAGCATCAATTCTTCAGTGCTCAGCTTTCGTTATAGCCCAACTCTCACATCCATAGACAGAACCCAAGGAATAGATACAATTGCAGACTGAAGACCTATTTCTGTCAAATTGACTTACAACTTATTTTAAAATGACTTTTGTGAGTGAAATTATTAAGAAATGTTTAAAGACAACATGTAATTACTGTAGTATTTTTGAGTTCAGAGTTTGAGTAATCAAAGGAGACTTCATGGAGATGAGGCTTCAGGTCAGCCTTTAAGAACACATAGGATTAGGAAATAAGGACATATATTCACTTTGTAAATATTTACTGTATAGCTACGGTGTTCGAGTACTACTAGAATCATAGACTGATACAATTAAAAGGCCCATTTGAGATTATAAAATACCCTTTCAGTATACAAACGAGGAAATGGTATCTAACTTTTACTCCTTCTGGATGGCCAATTGTAGTAAATTATAACCATAATGACAAAAAAAAAACAAAAAAAAACAAGAAACATTTCCATTGTTAGGAAATGAATCCTCATATGAAAGAGAGGATTTTTTTAACTTTTCTTTCCTGTAAAAATGAATACTAAGGTTTGCCATACATTTCCTATATTTAATTCTTCTTTTTTTATTTTATTTTTTGTAAATGTATGGTCTTTAGCAAAATGTGTACAACTAACCTCCAGTTTAGTATGTCTGTCTAGTTTATGTATTAACCACAGTTGTTAAATTCCAAGTTATTTTATACTAACTTTTCAGACATCAATAAATCTTATACTTTGGAGTTTTTTTTTCTTCTTCTTCTTCTTCTTCTTTCCAAAAATGAGAGCAAAGAAAAGAAGCCAGGTATGCATGAGACATTGGGTAAGAGGCAGCATGTTGTTTAGTTGCTAAGTCATGTCCAACTCTTTGTGACCCCATGAACTGTAGCCCACAAGGCTCCTCTGTCCATGGGATTCTCCAGGCAGGAATACTGGGGAGGGTTGCCATTTCCTTCTTCAGGGGATCTTCCCAACCTAGGGATCAAACCTGTGTCTCCTGCTTTACAGGCAGATTCTTTACCACTGGAAGCACTGAGAGGCCGCATACACAGGGGTTAAAGCTTAGCCTCTGAGTCAGACTAATTTGGCATCAAATTCCAGTATTGGAATTTGGATACCTGTGGACAAGTTAATCTAGAGGCGTCAAATCTCTCTTCTATAAGACAGATACTATTCTACCTAATTCACAGGATGAATGTAAAGATTAAATTCATTACTGTATGCAAAATAATTAACAGTTTGGCATAGAGTATATTCTCAATAAATTATAAGTGTTAATTATTATGTATCTTGAAGTGAAGATGAATTACATTTATGTTTGGCCACTAAATTGGTGTCAGGGTTGCTAACCAGGTAATTATTGTTACATTTATGACAAAAGGTTTTCAATTGTGCATGAAGGTGTAAATGCATCTAATTGAGCATGCAATTGTCAGGAAAAGAAAGATGAGTAAGAGGCTACAAGGACTGCTCTAGCTTGAACATCTGTTAATTATATAAAGCACTTAAGACTTTCATCTGATTTTTGTTCTAATTTTGAAATTAATTAATGCTCATAATAAAAATCTTAGAAAACACAAATATATTTAAAAAAATCAACCAAAATCACCTCCAATAATGCCATGTGAAAGACATTGATGAATTTCTTTCCAGATTTTCATATATATGTGATTTTTAATATATATGGTTTTGTGCATATATACAATTTATACAATTTACATTTTAAAGCAAGTGTTAAGAGTCCAACCACATGAATTTAATATTCTGCTTTTTCACATTTTATGCATTTCCTAAGGCATTAAATAATATTCAGAAATCTTATTTATTATATAATATTCCATAGAGTGATTTTTATATTGCCATTTTTAGACATTTTTTCTAATGATTATCTATAAATAATGCTAAAACAAACATCCTTGGAAAGAAATAATTGTCTCTATAATACTTTCCTGAGGATAAATGCTTAGAAATATTTTTACTGCATCAAATAAAACTGATACTTTTAAAATCTGTATGCATATAGGTAAACTTTCTGCCAGAAAGTTTATGCTAATTTATTCATTATAATGTAGTTCAATACCCAATTCACTGTGCATTTCACCACAAGACATTGTTATTCAGAATAGCTGTAATAATAATTGCTGACAATTACTAAGCCCTTGGCATATGGCAGACCTGTTCTATTTTACAGATGCTATATTTTTAAATATCAGTAATTATTAAAGTATATTATAATTAACCCCATTTTAAAGACTAAAAAGCTATGGCACAGACATAATTCAACGTCCAAAGTTACTCATTAGAAATGAAATCAGGACTCAAACCCAGGTAGTGTGTCTTCAAAGATCATGCTTTTTACCGCAATACATTATTATTTTCCTATAACACTCATCAATATTAGTTTTTAAAATACTTCCCCAATTTGAAAGACAAAAAACTCATTTATTTTCCATAATTTCCTTAGTAAGTTTATGTTCATTTGTTTTATACACTGATTTTTCATATGAATTTTCTATTCATGATTATCACTTTGTAAAATACTTTTTTCTGAGGGCTAGAAGAATCTCATCTAAAATTAGATTCTGACTGACTCTGGAGTAATAATAAATATGGATCTTAAAGATGGTGGCACAATTTATTCATTTGCATGAATTTGGAGAAAATTTGCTAATTGCCTTCTCTGGTGAGCTTTGGGCTCCCTGCCTGCCAATGCATATTGCATTTTACAGGTCCTTTTAGATGTTCATTTGCTTTGTAATTGATAGATCTCCTGAAAGCAAAAACTCACTGGAGATTTATTGAGTATGAAATGGTGAATATTGAAATCATTTTAAACATTGATATTAAAATAGATCTCCTAGCTGGATAGCTAGCTTTCTGTTCTGCTGTTTCTGGAATGAATGCATTAGTTTAACATTTTTAAGCATAACAGATGTGAAGTGGTAATGTTTGAATTGTGATAGACTGTTCTCTGCCAGATTTGCTGGTTGCCTTTCCGCACTCTGGAAATACTAGAGACATTTACAGCCCTAGTGATATTTCCAAATGCTTTAATAAATCTAGTACATTCACATGATTACTTGTAATTCTAGAAATAACCGTGGACTAGAAAACCTTGCTTCATTAGTGGGGCCTGAGGAATAAATGTTCTATTTAAGGGCAGCAGAGAAGAGGACAGGCATGAGGTTATGGTGCAATAAGAAAAGGAAGTAAGCCAGTAGCCAAATGTCTTTTGTTCCATTCAAAAAAATAAATAAATAAAATCAAAGGAAAATAAATAAAACCAAAGGAAAACCAATAAATAAATTTCTCAAAGGAAAATGAGAAATTAGAATAATTTTGTGAGGCCAAAAGAAGTGGCACTACTCCTTGGAAGACTGACGTCACCTAGGGAAACATGGAAGTCAACAGAGTACAGCAATTTGGTTTGGGACTAGATGTGCAAAAATGTTCCACCAGCAATGAAAAGCATTCTTCTCATTTTCTCTTCCCATTAAAATCTATATTTAAAACATTATCATAGCAATATATTAGGACTCTGATTGGAGATAGTTGGTCCAATACATTGAGGTAATTGAAAAATGTTAAGTAAAAGACTTTAAATTTCTGTTATTACTATTTCACTAGAGGGTGAGTAAACCTAGATTGGGTCTTCTATTGGGACTTACTAGATTGGGGCTTCCCAGGTGGCACTAGTGGTAAAGAACCCGCCTGACAATGCAGGAGATGTAAGAGACGCAGGTTCAATCCCTAGGTTGGGAGGATTCCCCTAGAGGAGGGCATAGCAACCCACTAGCCTTCTTGCCTGGAGAATCCCATGGACAGAGGAGCCTGGTGGGCTACAGTCCATCAGATCACAAAGAGTCAAAGACAATTGAAGCGGCTTAGCACACATGCATGAAGAAAGAAAGTTCTAAATACAAATGTCTTCCTAAACCCTGCCACCCCCAGTTCTCTCTCAACACCCCTCAGAATCCAGTTGTGTCCTGTATATCACAGTCCCTCATTTTGATCTTATGGAATTAGCTGACACATTCACAGGAGGATATAGCAATAACAAACAGACAAACAAAAGTCCCCATCCTGATTGACATGAAGTAACTCAGCTGGGTTGATACATATGCAATAAAATAGATAAACAATCATTCAGATATAACTAAGCCAAAGTGATATACAAAAAAGGGCATATGTAGACTGACTCAGAACTTCTTACAAGCTAACATATGAAAGCTATAAATTCCCTGACACCTTGATGGACTAGCATTTCTATGGTTAGAGAAAGGAGAATTCAAAATTTGGGAAATTTTAAGTAAACAGGAAATGCTATTTCAAGAGAAGAATACCTAGCAGAGACCTAGCAGAAAGCTCTGTTTCTTAGAACTCTTCTCAGAAATTTATTCAGAGAATTTCCATATGCACAGGCAGTGGTGTTCTGCTTAATGCAAAACCAATACAATATTGTAAAGTTAACTAATAAAATAAATTTTTAAAAAAAGTAAAAAAAAAAATAAAAACAAACTCTCTGGGAAAAGCAAATAAAATGATTTATAGAGTTTGTTTGTTTGTTTTTCTAATTTCCATGGTATACATGCCACATCATGGCCCATTTCAGGCTACAAATAAGATGTGCCTGAACTGGAATTGGGAAGTGCTGCAGTTGGCCCTTGTGAGTCTGTACAAACTGGTTCATGGATACCACCTGTCAGAGGCCTCCATGAAATGGACAACAGTCACAGAAGAGCCCACTTGGAAAATGTACTGGTTCTTCCATCAACCACTTACAATGGAAGGTTCCTTGAAGAAGAAGACATTTGTATATAATGTTCACTTTACTCGGCCACTTTCCTGCCAAATCACAAGAATCAGCGAAAATGGTGACTTGACATCTTGGACCCAGAGCAGCCCTAGTACCAGTGTTTGGCCAGAGCGTTGCTGGGGCCATCCACAGCTCACTGCTAGCTACCTCTTTGGAATGAATCTGCAAAAGCAATACTCTAAGGCCTAGCATCTTTTACACCTGCATGCATGTGCACGCACACACACACACACACACACACACATCAGAAAAAGACACATAAAACCAACGTCTATGGGTTCTGTGTTGAAAATCCTCCATTTATGCCCCCAAAGTCACTCTACCCTGCTTTATATCCTATGAGTCTGACCTGTAGGAACTACATCAATGGGCTGCATTGCCCCCGACTTAACAATTGCGTTTGGATAATGGGAAGAATGAGCAGATTCACAAAGGGAGAAAAGTGACATCAGAGTATTTTCCTGGCTCCCCCTCAGTGGTCCCCATGGGCTGATTGCCTCCCTACTTCAGAGGTCACAGGTCCTGTTAAGTGTCTCCCTTTACAGAGCTGCTTTGTCTCCAACTTTTGATAATGTGTCTGCTTTCCTTCCTTCTTCAGGCTAAAACATAGGTAAGGACTTCCAACTCTTTTTAGTTTCTCTTCATCTTGCCCTAAACCATGATCAAAATATCCTTTTAAGAAAAATTTTAAATATTTATGTATTTGGCTGTGCCAAGTATCAGTTGTGGTATGCAGGATCTTCAATCCTTGCGGGCACATGGAAGTGATCTTTAGTTGTGGTATGAGAACTCTTAGTTCTGGCATGTGGGATCTGGTTCCCTGAGCACGGATTGAACCCAGGCGCCTCTGCATTGTGAGCATGGAGTCTTAGCCACTGGGCCACCACGAAAGTCCCTCAGAATACCCTTTCTGAGTGAGCTATTTTCCCCTGCCAGGACCCTGGTGGATGCTGGAACTAAAGGTGAAAAAGGCACAACCTTTTTGCTGGTACTAAATCATAGTACATATAGTAGGTACAATAGCATGAGAGACAATCTTTCTTATAGACTGCTTGGATGCTAGATATATCTTTTGTCATATTAAGTCTATTCCCAATGGTAAGCTGGAAAAATTTCAACAACCAGCTCTAAGAAGAAAAAAATCCTGTCTTCCCTGTTTTTTGTTTTTCTCTCCAAGTCTGGGATGGATTATCTGAGGACAAACAAATTAAGGCTTCATCTACCGAACTCCCAAGTATCCAGTGAGCTAGGTTATGCCTTTCCCTCTTGCCATAACTCCCTACTGCCTCTGACTATACTCTTTTGGTCCCTGGGATATCTGAGATATATTTACTGTAAGCACCAGAGACAAACATTTTATGAATCAGAAGGAGTGAAAATATAACAATTAAGCAGAAAACTTGACAGACGATTTGGCATTTGAGAACAGTTACAATGAATGGATATTAAACACACTCACATATTATGTCATGGGGGAATTTTAGCTGGAGGCCAGTAGTAGTTCTTGCCTGGAGAATCCCAGGGACAGGGGAGCCTGGTGGGCTGCCATCTATGGGGTCACACAGAGTCGAACACGACTGAAGCGACTTAGCAGCAGCAGCAGCAGCAGCATAAGCAGCAGTAATAGTTCTTTATGAAACAAATCCCAGAGGAAAAGAAAAAATAGCCCAAAGCACCTTCTCTCCCCTTGGCCTGCGCAAGAGTTTGGCATCCTCCTAAGGGAAAAGAAATGAAAAATATATACCCTGTGGTTCATTTTCCAAAGGTTATAGCAGCATATAGACTAGTTTTTAAAGTCTAATATGAGACATCTTCTTTTCCCTCCCCCAGATAATATACTCTGCAGTCATGAAGGCTACAGTACAGCTTATGGTCTCTGGGGGGTTGTGGAGACAGGGTCACGAAATGCCTTGAAGATATTCATTGTACCCATATGAGCAAGAAAATAATAGGCCATTTAATGCACAGTAGAGACAATAATCCTGAATGTTATGGGAAAATGATACTTATTATTTTTGGAATTCTTTCATAATGGTAATATAACTGAAACTATCATAGAGAAGTGTGTTATTTCTTTCATTAGTTAATTCTTTTCTCCAGTTGTATCAGTTTTGAAAATCCTCAAGGTTAAAATTGTAATGCCACATACTCTATTCCAACACTGTCGTTCATTTTACTTTTCCTGGTGGGTTCTTTGTGGCTCAAGGATTCAGAATTCTATTAAAGCAAGGGAGTCACTGTGTTTTAGGAAAAGATAAGTCTAAAGTCAATTGGACCCAAGATACTAAACACTGAGGGAGAAGAATAAGACATAGCTTCTATTCTCCACTGAGTAGAGATATAAGGAAACAAAGTACAGCCTGGGGAGATAAGTCCGTCGGTGGATTCACATGGAACAAACATGTATTACAGAGAAAGAAAAAGGGAAAGCTCTTTGGAAGAAGGTCATCTGATCTGGACTTTCAAAGAAAGAATAGAAGTCTTCCAGATCAGTAAAGGAAGGAAGAGAACTCCAGATGAATTGGCAAGTATTTACAAAAGGGGTAACAAGATGTTTCTGATCAGTTAACAGTAGCCTGGTATTATGAGCTTATAAACACAAGGTAATGACACTAGAAAAGAAGAAAGAAAAATTGAAGGCTTTGTATCTTGTGGGTCAGTGGTTTTAAGTGGAGTTCATAACACCCAACAGGGATGTAAGATGATCTACTGAGTAGTTAAACCTCAAGTCCTGTTTTTTTTTAATCTATTTACAAGAAGGTCATGGGTCAGGTGTCACATGAAATACACGAGGTAATCACGAGTGAAGAGTTCCTTAACATAAAAGGAAAAGACAGAGAAATAGGACTCTCAATTATCCTTTTATATTGAGCAATTTACATAGCTTACATGTGCCCAGTCAAGTAGATTTCCTGCATAAATATCTAGTTTTAATTAAATCCTCAAAATGAAAGTGAACAAAAAAGAAACTGCGTTCAAGGTAATACATTACTGCATGAACTACCATGTTCATTAATATAAAACAATAAAAGGAAAGAACTGACACATTTTCTAATTCTAGGAAAACTGTCATCCACATAGCAAACTTCAAAAAGCAACCTAATCAAATTACACACGGTGTCAGCCTAGAAACAAAAATCATCAGTAAAAGTATTTGAAACATGATTCATATCCATGATTATAAATAAGAGCCCCAAGCACAGATTTTTCCCTCAGTTGATTAGGTAATAGATCTATGGAGGCATCATGATAAGGACCCAAAATATTAACAAACTAAGCAACTAGATCATGATACATATCTTATTTTTTCAGTAATATTTAGGCCATTTTATGCTCAAGCCAGTACTTACAAAGTTTTATTAAAATTTAATAATAAATAAGGCCTGTGGATTGTACCAATGTGAGTGACCTGGTTTTCATATTTGGTGTTATATTAGAGTTATATAAGATGTTGGAACATTTGAATGAAGCTGAGTGAAGGATACATGAAACCTCTTGACTATTTTTGAAAATCCCTGTGAGTCTATACTTACATCAATGTTAATTTTTTTAACTTAATTTATAAACATTTATAAGTTGATACAAGTTTTCTCCTTAATAACTCCTTAAAATTTTCATTCCTATTCATTTTCTCCTTAATAATTCCAATAATTCCATTAAGGAATGCTCCTTAAAAATTCCATGGATAGAGAAACCTGGAAGGCAATAGTCCATGGGATCTCAAAAGGGTTGGTCACAACCTAGTGACGTAACAATTTCATTTCTCTTTAATAGCAGAAAACAAACAAAAAGCTACGTACCATTTTTTTCTGTTCTTCCTGATATAGTAAAAAATTGTTAAAATAATACATAAGAACAATCTGGAAATAAACTAAAATGTGTTCTTCTATCAGAAAAATATCAGAGAGACATAGACGATATTGCTGAAGGTTTGAAGAAAAAGAAGCTAGAATAAGTAATGCAGTGAGCAAGATATACTATAGAGTTGCAAAAAATGCAGATGTTTATAACAAGTCTTAGCTTTGGTACTTGTAACATTTTGTTTCAAAAATTATGACATGTAGAACTCTATTTTAGCTTAAAAAAATGAACTAAGGGAGATAAATTCTCACCAACAATTTTTTCTCTAATAGTATAATAATCTATGGTAGAGAAACCTATTCAAAGTGATCACCAATGGAGTTGTTTCATTGAACTGAATTTTTTTTCTTTTAACTCCAGGATTTTTTTCCCCAAAATTAAAAAGTAAGGTCTTTAAATATAGTATAATCCCTTGGAATCCTTCTAACGTGCTAGCGAACCTGGCTGACTGCCATGTACACATGTCAAAAATTGTCCTACGTACTCCAAGGTATAACTGTATAGTCAACTCAAGGTTTATAATAGTGATAAGAATGCCAACTCAAAAGGACTTGAGCCATAGCTTTGAGGACAGTATTAACAATATGAGAGTCAATTTGATTTTAGCAAAACAGGTTTATTGGTCACATTAAATTAATGTTGTTAATCTCACTTATATTGGTTTGGTAGTATCCCTTGTATTTAATATGTAAATTTGTCTTGGTTGTATTCTTGGATAACAGCTATAAGCAGATGGAGCTTATACCTAGCTTTTGATTCATAAACACTTTGATGTTGTTGTTCAGTCACTAAGTCATGTCCAACTCTTTCTGACCGCACGGACTACAGCATGCCAGGCCTTGCTGTCCTTCTCTATCTCTTGGAATTTGTTCAAACTCATGTCTATTGAGTCAGTGATGCTATCCAATCATCTCATTCTCTGTTGCTCCCTTCTCCTCTTGCCCTCAATCTTTCCCAGCATCAGGGTCTTTTCCAATGAGTTAGTTCTTTGCTCCAAAGTTTTGGATCTTCACATTCAGCATCAATACTCTCAATGAATATTCAGGGTTGATTTACTTTAGAATTGACTGGTTTAATCTCCTTGTAGTCCAGGGAACCCTCAAGAGTTCTCCAGCACCACAATTCAAAAACATCAATTCTTCAGCACTCAGTCTTCTTTATGGTCCAACTCATATCCATACATGACTATTGGAAAAACCATAGCTTTGACTATATGGACCTTTGTCAACAAAGTGATGTCTCTGCTTTTTAATATGCTATATAGCTTTGTCATAGGTTTCATTCCAGGGATCAAGTGTCTTTTAATTTCATGACTGCAGTCAGCATCCAGTGATTTTGGAGCCCAAGAATATAAAATCTGCCATTGTTTCTACATTTTCCCCATCTATTTGCCATAAAGTGATGGGACCAGATGCCATGATCTTAGTTTTCTGAATGTAGAATTTTAAGCCAGCTTTTTCACTTTTCCTCTTTCTCCCTCATCAAGAGGTTCTTTAGTTCCTCTTCACTTTCTGCCATTAGAGTGACATTATCTGCATATCTGAGATTGCTGATATTTCTTAAATACCTAAGTAACATTATTATAAAAATCATTGAAGTTAATACTCAAAATCCAAGAAGTTTTCAAAAAATTATTTAGAGGAGGCCACACATTACTCTTCCCTTGTGGCTCAGCTGGTAAAGAATCTGCCTGTAATGTGGGAGACCTGGGTTTGATCCCTGGGTTGGGAAGATCCCCTGGAGAAGGGAAAGGCTACCCACTCCAGTATTCTGGCCTGGAGAATCCCATGGACTGTAGTCCATGGGGTCGCAAAGAGTTGGACATGACTGAGCAACTTTCACTTTCTTTCACACATTACTCAAGTTTGAGAAACATAGCCTAGGTCTTTATGAACTCTCCCAAACTCTGAGTAAGGTTTCCCTGGAATAAATCAACAGGTAAGCAATTTGTGTGGGAGCAGAGAGACAGGTAGGGAGAGGAAGGAGAGGAGTCCCATTGAAAATAGAAGCAGCACTATAATAATAACATGATACTAAAAGAGAATTTTACCACACTTTTGTCTGTTATCACTGACTCCTGTGATGGAATCAGTTACGTGGATACCTGAATACAAAGACAGACAAAACCATGACCCTCAATGTAACTGGATGCCATTCCATCACAGGTTTACCTTGCTTGAAAACTCCTCATGGTCTGTAGTAAGAATTCCTAACTGAAAAGACAGTACAACTTTGTGGCAGATGAAATTGCCCCATTATTGGAGATCAAAGCTTCTGGCACTTCTAATACCAACTGTGTAAAGGTTACGGTTATGTGACTTTAATCAGTCTCTAAATAAAGACTATAATTATTTCAGAAGAGTAACTACAATGAAGATTTTCTTAGTACAACTAGAGATAAGGTCAGGATTAGAGGGGCTTGTAACAGGATTTCTTCCCCTGTGTTCCCACTTTAAAAAAGGGATGCACAAATATTATTACAAGGATGTATTTACATGCATGAAGAATGTAATATCAACCACTACAAAATGCCTGGGAAATATTATATTTTTATGATTGATTGCCAAAAAGAATCATTAATCATATCAAATTGGTTGAGAGGACACAGAAGAATTTCTTTTGATTTGTCAGAGCTTTACCATATTCCTTTGCTGTCTTTGTGCTTATTTTGTGAAATCTCTTTCTTCCTCTTGTTCAATACGCTCACAGTCTCTTTCCCACAGCAGGTTTCAGTTTTTTTCCAAATGGCATTCCAACACACTTTCCCAGGTTCCTATCTGCTTTCCAATGACTGACACCTGGGAGACAGATGGTACAAATGGCCCGCTATATATTTGCTGGATTGATGAAGAAAACTGTCAGGAACCTGACTACATTGGCCTGGTGCCTTGTGGCAGAATTGGCTGCTCGGGAGGAGTGACAATGACTGGAAATAATTTTGATTAAAATGATCTGGAGCTTGTTGTATTGCAAGTGTTACTTTTATTCCTCCTCTTTTTTATACTTACTCATCCCTGGATTTTTGCCTTGAAAACATATTATGAGTAAATTGGACACCACAGCATCTTAAAACTTGGACATAATCCTCTTTTTCTGGGAGCGCATTTTTCCTAGAACAGATGGACTTCATAACTCTTCATGTCCTTCTGTGTACCATGATGATACATGATACCATACGTGGATATGGATCTGCATATCTCTGTCATGAACTCTATTGTTCTGGAATGACAAAGACAAACAGTCTGGCAGCCTGGGTATAGAGAATGATCACAAAGTCCTAGCCTCATGTTTAAAATAGAGAAATATGGGGTTTTGAAAAATAATTCAATTTAAAATCTGTATAATTTGCCAACTCAGAATGAATTAATTGATTCCTTAGGTCAATGAAATCTACCAGTGAGACCTGTCAAGGAAATCATCTGTGCTCATTTCTTCAATCAGTAATTGTTTATCAAATCGCTGGCTAGATGACTGGGCCACTGCTAGAGTCTGGGTGTCGCCTTCCCCAGGTGCTTCCTATGCCTTTCCCTTCAACCCCTCTCTCCAGCACTCTGGAGAATTCTCAAGTTTTCTCTGGCCCTGAAACAGATGTTATGCCCATGCCGTGTTCTCTTTGCCCTTTGACTTCATAAGATCTACATTAGCTGAGAGAAGTTGAGGTTGCCTACACCGTGACACTATTGAAATTTAAGCTTCCTGGCTCTTCCTGCACACAAGCCTCTTCCTGAAAACTGGGAGGAGCTTTCTCAATGTGTTCATGTTGTGCAAATATAAGATTTTTTGTATTACATTTCCATTCTGAAGGAGATCAGCCCTGGGATTTTTTTGGAAGGAATGATGCTGAAGCTGAAACTCCAGTACTTTGGCCACCTCATGCGAAGAGTTGACTCATTGGAAAAGACTCTGATGCTGGGAGGGATTGGGGGCAGGAGGAGAAGGGGACGACAGAGGATGAGATGGCCGGATGGCATCACTGACTCGATGGACGTGAGTCTGGGTGAACTCCGGGAGTAGATGATGGACAGGGAGGCCTGGCGTGCTGTGGTTCATGGGGTCGCAAAGAGTCGGACACGACTGAGCGACTGATCTGATCTGATCCTAAAGAGGGCTCATCAAACTGTATAAGCTTCAGGCTCCACAAAACCTGGGCTTAAATTGCTGAATCATATGGCAGTTCTATTTTTAGGTTTTGAGAAACCTTCAAACTGTTTGCCATAGTGGCTGTACCAATTTAAATTTCTACTAACAATGCACCAGGGTTCTCTTTTCTCCACATCCTCTCCAACATTTGTTATTTGCAGACTTTTTGATGATAGACATTGTGACAGATGTAAGGTGATATCTCATTTTGGTTTTGATGTACATTTCTCTGATGAATAGAGATGTTAAGTATTTCTTCATGTGTCTATTGATCATTTGTACATCTTTGTCTCTTCAGGTCTTCTGCCCAATTTTTAATTGAGTTGTTTACTTTTTGATATTGAGTTGTATAAGCTAGTTATGTTTTGCATGTTAACCACTTATCAGTCATATTATTTGTAAATACCTTCTCCAATCCAGGAGGTTGTCTTTTCATTTTGTAAATGGTTTCCTTTGCTGTGCAAACACTTGTAAGTTTGACTGGGTTCCATTTGTTTGTGTTTTGTTCCCTTTGTTGTAGGAGAGAGATCCAAAATACATTGCTGTGATTTATATCAGATAGTGTCCTGCCTAAGTTTTCTTCCAGGTTTGTGGTCCTGCATTTAGGCCTTTAATCCATTTGGAGTTAATTTTTGTATATGCTGTAAGAAAATGTTTTGCTCTCATTCTTTTATATGTGGCTGTCCAGTTTTCCACGTGCCACTTATTGAGGAGATTTTTTTCTCCATTATCTATTTTTGCCTCTTGTGTCACAGGTTAATTGACCATAAGTACCAAAGATTTATTTATAGGATTTATTTCTGGGTTCTTTACTCTGTTCTGACCTCATGTTCTGATTCACATGTGTGTTTTTTGTTCAAGTATTATATCATTTTGGTACTGTAGCTTTGGTGTATAGTCTGAAGTCAGGGAGCATGATACCTCCAGCTTTGTTCTTTTTTTTCCTCAAGATTGCTTGGACAATTCTGAGGGTATTTTCATTTGTTTGTTTATTTTTTGTGTGTGGCTCCATATAAATTTTAGCATTATTTTTTCAGGTTTTCTGGTTCTGTGAAAACATCATGGATATTTTTATAGAGATTGCATAAAATGTAGATTGCATAAAAGGTAGATTGTTTTGGGTAGTATGTACATTTTAATGATATTAATATTTCCAAACTAAGAACATGGTTTATCTTTCCATTAATTTGTATCAACTTCAAAACTTTCATCAATATTTATAGTTTTCAGAGTATAGGTCCTTTACCTTCTTGATTAATCTATTCCTAGGTATTTTATTCTTTTCGATGCAATTTTAAACAGGATTTTTTGTTTGTTTGTTTTCGCTTTCTGATGATTCATTATCAGTGCATGGATTTCTGTATATTAATTTTGTATCCTGCAACTACACTGGGTTTATTTATTAGTTCTAATAGTTCTTTGATGGAGACATTTTAGGGTTTTCTATAAATAGTATCATGTC
The DNA here is from genome assembly GCF_029407905.1 of Bubalus kerabau. Classification (NCBI taxonomy): domain Eukaryota; kingdom Metazoa; phylum Chordata; class Mammalia; order Artiodactyla; family Bovidae; genus Bubalus; species Bubalus kerabau. Next base: position 68,899,535 of record NC_073633.1, read on the forward strand.
ATTTTCAAACAGTGAGGTTTACGTCTTCCCTTTCAATTTGGATGCCTGTTTTTTCTTATTTCTTTTCTGATTTCTGTGGCTAGGACTGGCAATACTATGTTAAACAAAAGTGGCAAGAGTGAACATCCTTATCTTGTTCCTGATTTTAGAGGAGAGACTTTCAGCTTTTCTCCATGGAGTATGATATTAGCTGTGCATGCACGCTCAGTTGTTCAGTCATGTCCAACTCTTTGCAACCCCATGGACTGTAGCCCACCTGACTCCTCTGTCCATGGAATTTTCTAGGCAGGAATACTGGAGTGGGTTGCCACTCCCTACTCCAAATGTTAGCTATAGATTTTTTATACATGGCCTTCTTTATGCTGAGATGTGTTCCCTCTATACCCAATTTGATGAGAATTTTTATCATGAATGGATGTTGAATTTTGTCAGATGTTTCTTTTGCATCTATTGAAACAATCATGGAATTTTTATACTTTTTTGCTGGCATGGCATATCACTTTGATTTCTTTGCATGTATTGAAACGTCTTTGCATCCCAGGCATAAATCTCCCTTGAGCCTGGTGTATGACCCTTTTTATATATTGTTGAATTTGATTTGCTAATATTTTGTTGAAGATTTTTGCATCTGTGTTTATTAGAGATACTGGCTTGTACTTTTCCTTTATTGCACTGTCTTTGTCTAATTTTGGTATCAGGGCAATACTGACCTTGTATTGAACAGAATGAATTTGGAAGTGTTCCCTCTTCAATTTTATGAAATAATTTGAGAAGGATAGGTGTTAGCTCTTATTTATATGTTTGGTATATGTCCCCTGTGAAACTGGACTTTTGTTTCCTGGGAGACTTTTTTTTTATCACAAATTCAATTTCACTACTGTAATTGGTCTGTTCAGACTGCCTATTTCTGTTTCAGGCTTAGAAGATGGTATGTTTCTAGAAATTTATTCATTTCTTCTAGGTTGTCTAATTTATTGGCATATAACTGTTTATAGTAATCTCTCTTTTCTATTTCTGTTATATTGGTTGTTATGTCTTCTCTTTCATTTTTTATTTTCTTTGAGTCCTCTTTATTTTAATGCACCTCACTAAAGATTTATCAGTTCTTCTCATCTTTTCAAAAAATGAGAAGTTGCATTGAGCTTATCTTTGTTTTTTCTTGTTCTCTCTTTTATTTATTTTGTCTCTGATTTTTATTATATTCTTCCTTTTGCTGATTTTGGATTTTGTTCTTCTGTATCTAATTCTTTTAGGTGGTAGGTTTTTTATTTGACATTCATCTGGTTTATTGAGATAGATCTGTATTGCTATAAGCTTCACTCTTAGAACAGCTGTTATTATATCCCATACATTTTGGAAAGTTGCATTTTTATTTTCATTTTTCTTAAGATATTTTCTGATTTCCTATTCGATTTCTTCAATGACCCATTGGGGTTTTAGCAGTGTATTGTTTATTCTTCACATGTTTGTTTTTTGAGTTTTTCCCATTTCTTTCTGTAATTGGATTTCTAGTTTCATATAGCTATAGTCAGAAAAAAATGCTTGGTATAGTTTCCATCCCCTTAAATTTGAGACTTATTTTGGGACCTAGAATGTGATCTGTTCTAGAGAAAAATTTCATGTGCCCTTGAAAAGAATATGCATTCTATTGCTTTTGGATAGAACATCCTTTAGATGTCTATTGAGTCCAATTGGTCTAATTTGTCATTTAAGACTACTATTTCCTTACATGTTTTCTATCTGGATGATCTATTCATTGATGTAAGGAAAGTGTTAAAGTCTCCTACTATAATTGAATTATTGTCAAGTTCTCCTTTTCTGTCTATTAATATTTGCTTTATATATTTATGTGCTCCTATATTAGGTGTATATATATTAACAAGTGTTGTGTCTCCTTATATTGATCCCATTACCATTATACAATGCACTTTTTTTTGGTCTTTTTTTATATACTTCATTTTAAAATATACTTTGTCTGATAGGAGCTTTGCTAGCCTAGCTTTCTAGTCATTTCTATTTACATGAAATAATCATTTTCTAGGACTTCCCTCATAGCTCTGCCTGCAATGCAGGAGACCCAGGTTTGATTCCTGGGTCAGGAAGATCCACTGGAGAAGGAATAGGCTACCCACTCCAGTATTTTGGGGCTTTCCTTGTGGCTCAGCTGGTAAAGAATATGCTTGCAATGTGGGAGACCTGGGTTCGATCCCTGGGTTGGGAAGGTCTCCTGAGAAGGGAAAGGCTACTCTCTCCATTATTCTGGCTTTGAGAATTCCATGGACTACAGTCCATGACATCGCAAAGAGTTGGACACGACTGAGCCACTTCCACTTTCACTTTCAATCATTTTCTATCCCTTCACTTTCAATTTTTTTGTGTCTTTTAGCTCTGACATGAGTCTCTTGTATCTTACAGCATGCAGATGGGCCTTGTTTTTTGTTTTTGTTTTTAATCTATTCAGTCACCCCATGACTTTTGATTGGAATAATTATTCCATTGACATTTGAAGTAATACTTGGTAGTTATATAGTTTTTGCCATTTTGTTACTTGTTTTCTGGTTGTTTTTGTAGTTTTCTGTTCTTTTCTTCTTCTTTTAGCTTTTTCCCTTGCAGTTTGATGATTTCCTTTAGTGATATTCTATTGTTTTCTCTAGTTTTTGTGTATCTAATGTATGTTTTTGATTTGTGGTTACCATGGGATTCATATAGGTTGACCTGTATCTCCTTGTTTTAAACTGGTACTCATTTAAATTCAAACACATTCTAAGAGATCTACAATTCTTACTCCCCTCCCCACGTTTTATGTTTTTCATGTCATAGTTTGCATCTTCATGTTTATCACTTCACTGCTTATTTTAGTTATAGCTGATGTTATAATGCTTTTCTTTTACTCTTGTATCACCTTATTTCAGTGGTTAATCTACAACCTTCCCTGTTTATTCACCTTTTCTTATAGATCCTTCTTGTTGTTGTCTTTTCAACTTAGAGAAGACTTCTCAACATTTTCTTTCAGGATAGTTTTAGTGTTGATCAACTCTTTTTGTTTTTCTCCTCTGAGAAGTTCTTTGTCTCTCTTTCAATTCTAAATGATAATCTTGCTGGGTGAGTAGCCTAGGTTGCTGATTTTTCCCTTTCAGCAGTATAATTTTATCATGTCATTTCCTTCTAGGCAGCAAAGTTTTTGCAGAAAAGTCAGCTAGTGGCCTTATGGGTGTCCTCTTGCATGTGATTCTTTGTCTCTTGAGGCCTTTATAATTCTCTTTAAGTTTTGCCATTTTAATTATGATAGGTCTTTGTGCTAATCTGTTTGTATCATTTTGTTTGGGATCTTCTGTGCTTCCTGTACCTGGATATATTTTCTTCTTCAGGTTTGAGAAATTTTCAACCATAATTTCATCAAATAAATTTTCAGCTCTCTTCTCTCTCTTCTCCTTTTGAGTCCCCTATAATGTTAATGTTGATAGGTTTGATGTTGTCAGATAGGTCTCTTAAACTATTATAATTTAATTTTTTTTTCCTTTTTGATATTCTGATTGAGTGATTTTCATCCCAGATCACTTATACATTTTTTCTGTATCACTTACTTTGGTGCTAGTTCCATCTAGTGTGTTTTTTTATTTCACTTATAGTCTTTGTTCTGACGTGTTCTTTTTTATATTTTCTAGTTTCCTTCTTTCTAGTTTCTTGTTCATCTATTCTTTTTAGTTTTTTGTTCATCTATTTCTGTGTTCATCTATTCTTTTCTCTATTTCATTTAGCTTAGCATTCTTATCCTTTTTAGCATTCAATGCTTTGAACTCTTTATCTGGAAAATTATTTTTTTCTTTCTTTTTTTCAGGTGTTTTCTCTAGTTTTATTCATTTGAAATAATTCATTTGTCTTCTAATTTTGCTTATGAACTTTCTCTGACTCTGTGAAATTAGGTAAAACAGTTGCCTCTCCCAGTCTTAATGGTGTGTCTTGTGTGGATGCATCCCTGTGCAGTCAACATGTACTTGGTGTCTTTGGTAGGAAAGTTGGATCTGAAGTGAGCATGGGTCATGTCTTCCCCCAGAGTGTACTGGCTCTTCATTGGTGTGAGTTAGGGCTGGAGATTGAGGGTCAAGAGCCAGAATCAGGTGTGAGCCAAGGTTTATCCTATCCTCAGTGGCTGTTGTTATCTTATTGTGGTCAAAGGTGGGTCCCAAGGTGCTAGAGCAGAATCCCTGAGGCTTGATTCCAAACTGGTTCTGTTCCCTCTAGATGTGCACTCTCCCCACTACCAGCTATGATATCTTTATCCTATAGGGAAGCAGTGCTGGAACAAGATGGGCTGCAGTGGGCACTGGGTATGGGCTAGGATTCATGCTGTGCAGTCTTATCACATCAGTCGGAGTTCCAGATCTTTAACCATCTGTCACCTCCACAAACACCAATAATGGCCACTTTTGCCCCATTTGGATATTGTGCTAAGTCTAATCTGGCTCCAGCCTCCACAATTGGGCACTCTCCTTAATATCATCAGCTTTCACCCTAGTGTGGTAAAGTCATACCAGTTAAAGTAATGGATCCCCCCTGATTCACTGCTTCCTTAGGTGCTAACAATGGCTGTCCTTGACACATTCAATCACCAACTTCCTCCTTCACAGCTATATACTCTCCTTGGCTGGAACACCCCCTCAGCCTGCTGTGCAGTTGTATTGCAGAGCAAGAGGGTAAGGAGTAGCACTCTTCTCAAGTTGGGGCATGCACCAATGCAGTCTGAGAAATGGGCGCGAGACCTTGGCACCTTCAACCTACTTCCTCTATGTTGTTTCAGTAGTAAGCAATCATGCGTATGCTCTTCACAACAGAGTCTAGGTTTCTTACACCTCTGCTTTCAGTCCCATTGGTTTTCAACCAGCTAAGTGGGCTCATTCCCCCAGTGTTGGACCGCAGGGCTTGGGTGCCCAATATGTGATTCATGCCACGTACCACCCAGGCAGGATCTCCAAGCTGTAATATTCCCCTCCACTTTTGTGTCACCTTGTAGGGCACTGGACCCAATCTCATCTCTTTTACCTCTTCCTACATGATTTTGTATTGTTCTATCTTATAGCTTTGTTGTATAAGAGTCTTTCTGCCAGTCTCAAGTTTGTTTTCAGGTGAGAATTGCTGCACGTGTAAATTAAAAGACACTTACTCCTTGGAAGGAAAGTTATGTTCAACCTAGATAGCATATTCAAAATCAGAGACATTACTTTGCCAACAAAGGTCCATCTAGTCAAGGCTATGGTTTTTCCTGTGGTTATGTATGGATGTGAGAGTTGGACTGTGAAGAAGGCTGAGTGCCGAAGAATTGATGCTTTTGAAGTGTGGTGTTGGAGAAGACTCTTGAGAGTCCCTTGGACTGCAAGGAGATCCAACCAGTCCATTCTGAAGGAGATCTGCCCTGAAATTTCTTTGGAAGGAATGATGCTAAAGCTGAAACTCCAGTACTTTGGCCACCTCATGTGAAGAGTTGACTCATTGGAAAAGACTCTGATGCTGGGAGGGATAGGGGGCAGGAGGAGAAGGGGACGACAGAGGATGAGATGGCTGGATGGCATCACTGACTCAATGGACGTGAGTCTGGGTGAACTCCGGGAGTTGGTGATGGACAGGGAGGCCTGGCATGCTGCGATTCATGGGGTCGCAAAGAGTTGGACACAACTGAGCGACTGAACTGAACTAAACTGAAATGTATTCTTCAAGTACTCATGGGGGGAGTTGAGTTCCATATTCTTCTTCTTCACCATCTTGCAAACCTCTCTCACCTCTGCCAACAGTTTTTTTCAGTGTTTTGTAAAGGCCCAAGATAAAAGCACACAGGTATTTATAAACAACAGAAATGTGTTTCTTGCAGTTCCAGAGATTGGAAGTCCTAGATCAGGGTACCAACATGGTCAGGTTCTAGTGAGAACCCTCTTCTTGCCTACAGACTGCCAACTTCTCCTTGTATCCTCATGATATGAAGAGCTGAGAGAGAGAAAGCAAGCTCTCTGCTATCTCATGTAAAGATGCTAATCCCATTCATGAAGGCTCCACCTTCATAACCTCATCTAATTTTAATCACCTCACAAAGGCCCAACCTCCTATCATCCCTGGACAGGGGATGGACATTGGCTTTCAACATATGAATTTCAAGGGGACACAAATATTCAATGTGTAACTTATACCATTTTTTAGGAAAGCACAACTACTCAGTAGCTGGATGTCTAGATTTTTTTGTCTTGCTCTTGATACTGAGGTAAAGTGTTTCCCTGTACCCAAATAACTTGTTCTGCTCTTCTCCATGACTGTAACACGGGCCACATGCAAAATTATGCAGTAACGAAGGCAATGGCACCCCACTCCAGTACTCTTGCCTGGAAAATCCCATGGACGGAGGAGCCTGGTAGGCTGCAGTCCATGAGGCCGCTAAGAATCGGACACGACTGGGCGACTTCACTTTCACTTTTCACTTTCATGCATTGGAGGAGGAAATGGCAACCCACTCCAGTGTTCTTGCCTGGAGAAGCCCAGGGACGGTGGGGCCTTGTGGGCTGCCGTCTATGGGGTCGCACAGAGTCGGACACGACTGAAGCGACTTAGCAGTAGCAGCAGCAATGGAGGTTTTATTTAGTGTTCCTGTCTTTTCCCAGATACCCTATGCTTGCTTGTGCTTAAGCATATTCTGTTTCAGAAGAAGGAGGAGCCAAAGGACATCTGAAGCCACCATATTTAGTGGCAAAGTGTCAGACCCCCAGTGACTGGGTGACAGAGCTTGCTGTTAGCGGTAGACTTGGAGCGTAGCAGCCATCATCTCAACTGTATTTTCTGTTAGTGAAGTTACACTGACAGAAAATACAGCTGTCTGGATAGCTGTATTTGAAGCGCAGGGGCTGGGGATGAGCTCCAATAACTCTCATGTCTTTGACAATCACAGCAAATCAAGGCATCATAACCTGACAGTAAGAATTAGCCTGTGGGATGTTAGTTCTGCACCATGCTCTCTGCTTTATGTTTCCTTAAGAAGCTCGCAGAACATTTTCCACATGGCATCCTTCCGTGTGGCTTTCTTTCCTGCTGTATCTATAACTGGTTGAAATAGCTCATGCCTTTCAATTTGCTGTTGCTCTTTGCTTTATAATAAAAATTGTTGCTTTCTGCTTGGTTAGGCTCTTGATCTTATGTTATTCCCAAAGGCTTTTGGCAACCCTTGGTTAAAGCCCATATTTTTTTAGATTCTTCCTATTTATTTCTGCTCCAAATTCACAGTTCTGTTGGTGCTAAAGCCATTTATATAGAGACAGGCTGCCCCTTTGCTTAGCTGTAGGAAACTATGTTGAATAGACAAGAGTTTCTTTGCCGGGATTCAATAACCCTTCTCTTCATATGTCACCCATCCATACTGCACCCTCAGATCCCAGAAATGATGTCTGCAGTTTGTTTACAGAAACCTGCCTTTTGGGGTTCAGCACTATATTTTTGTGGACAAGTACTTGATTCAATGTTTTCCAAACAGATTCCAACAAGGAAAACAAGCATATCAATTCTTATTAGGATTTTGGTGGGTGATTATGAGTCAATATGCCATTAGTGCTATAACAGTTACCTCCTAAGTTTTCTCACTTTTTGTCTTTCCTTGGGACTCATTTCATGTACCCACTGTGGCTGGCATAATAGATCATTTTAGTCAATGAGGATGCTTTCTGGCATTCTTCCAGTGATACAACTCATTCCCTATTAGTCTTTCTCCAAAACAACCTTGTAATACTGTGACTTGGGAACCTAGCCCTGGGAAGTGAAAATAGGACTTCAGTCTTCCATGTCATTAATCTTGTAGAACCTGCATTTTTGGACACTAAGAAATAGGAAAGAACTACACACACAGACAGGTTACCCTACAACTAGACTCACTTCACCATTTAATTCTTCACAGGTTAAATATTTTAATGTAAATGAGATGACACACAGGACTGGAACAAAAAAGACATATTTAGCAGAGTTTTTCTTTTTTCCGAGTCCCCGGTGCAGACACGTGGCTGCAGTGACATTGCGCACACAAAGTAGGGTATTACCAAAGGGGACAAACTCTATTCTTGCTACACCAATGTCTTCTATTTTTGAGACTTACATCTCCATCTAGAAGAAACCATGCTAAAAATATTCACTACAATTTAAAGGAATGTTTTAGAACATCGGGCTCTTGCAGTTCTCCAAACGAACTCAAAGACAGTGAGACCACATGATAGCTGAGGTGCAAAAGCAGATTCAGTGTCCAAGTGTTCTGAATATACCTCTCCTTCTAATTTTTCATAAGTCTAGAAAATTTACTTCCCTCAACAGAGAAAAATTTCCCTACATCCAAATGGTGACCATAATATTTTGTTCCTCATCAAAATATTCACCACTGTGACCTCTGCATTCTCAGAGAATTATTTTCAGTTTTTCACTTATCTTTAGAAAATTGAAGGAAAGGGATATACCAACAGTGGCTCAGATGGTAAAGAATCTGCCTGCAATGCAGGAAACCCGGGTTCAATCCCTGGGTTGGGAAGATCCCCTGGAGAAGGGAATGGCTATTCATTCCAGTACTCTTGCCTGGAGAAGTCCATGGACTGAGGAGTCTGGCATGCTACAGGCTATATATAATCCATGGGGTTGCAAAGAATCAGACACAACTGAGCAACTAACAATTTACAAAACTGAAGGAAAGGGATATATCAGCAGTCACTCTGTAATCCTCTCAGTGATTTTGATGCCAAGGAACTTAAGGGAGAATAAAGCAGCAAAGTAGAATGGATGAATAATTCCACCAGTAAAAATCCAATGTAGCATGGCTGATAAATTCTACGGAGAGTTATAAATTTGAACTCTGGACCCACCAGAAAAGTCTCAGTTCTGTTACCTTCTCCACAGATACTCTTGATTTCTTATTCTCTTCATTGTTTTCCTTCCTGTTCCCATACATTGAAGAGACTATTTGATCAACACTTACTAAGAAATCTCTACAAAAACTTAATAGCTCTTATCTTTTTAAGAAAATTTCATTTGAAGACAATTTTCTGCTTCCTTAAGAGATGCAGCAGATTCACTGGGGGGTGGGGGGAGAGGTGGTGGCCCCTCTAGAGCCATTCCCACATTATCTTTGACAAAATCAACCCAGTCAGTTCAAAGAAGTAATATTCAGAGCTCCAGGCTGTGGCTCATGATTCAATCTTCTTCTCAGTCTTTTGAAGGGATGTCCATGGGATCCGGTTCTATCCAGTGATATGGCTGCTGAGCTAGACATAGGGTGGTGTTTAGAGAAAAATTTTGCCTGTGCTTCTTAACAAAATGGACACAATTCATGACTTAAAACCCTTTCTCCCTTTCCCTTCTTTTTGATTGAATGCAGACATTAAACTAACACTACAACAGCCATCTTGTGATCATGATGTGAAACAATAAGAGATGGCCAGATTAATCACAGAGATGCCAGCCAGCTCTGATGTCATAAGCCCCCTAAACAATGCAATTAGCAGCATCCCTGGAGACATTTTACATGTAGAAATAGCTTTCATTATTTAGTGTTCATTGCCAAATGGTTTCTAGATGATACATGGTGCCTTCTATTTAAAAGATTAAACCGATAATTCAATAATATACACCCATTAGTGAACACCCAGGCTGGATAGGGATAAACTTGATAAGAACCTGAGCAACTCAAGATCCTTTAAAGAAACAGAATTTAAATAAATGAAGGGAAAAATTGAATTACCTGTGTAGAGTTATCTACCTCATAAATAACTTGTCTTAGAATAGACTCTTTAGGGCAATTATTGCCTAAATTAGACACTTAAAAATATCCCATTATTTTAGAATTAGTCCATGAAGGTTCTGTAGTCTTCTAGTATTTGGAAGGAGAAGTAATGGGCAGTGTACCCAGCTTGTTGTTTCAAAGATGTACGACCCCCTGCCTTTGGAGAAGACAAGGGGTTGCTGCTGGGAAGTTAATTCTTTTGTTTCCCTGTGTCTCCCTCAGACCACAAGTGAGTAACTGAGCTACACTTTTGTCACATTTCTCACCATGACCTCCTGGTTTTTCACAGTTATTTGCAAAGAAATCATCAGTCAGAGATGAATGTGGCACTAAAGTGAACATTCACTGTTGGCTTCTCTGCCTTTTACCCTTTACTCAGGAATTGGATGGGGAAAGAGCACAAGTGCAAGGGTAAGAAAGGAACCTGTGTGAAACAGGAAATGATAAAAGGGAATGATAGGAGAACGAAAGGCGTGAGGAATTGTAAGGGTTTCTTCATTTTTGTGAGGGAGAGTCTCCAAAGATTTTTCTGAAGATAAGCTGAAGAGAGGACAAGGGATGTTAAGAAATATTCCATGCGACTTCCCTGGTGGTCCAGTGGTTTAGAATCCACCTGCCAATGCAGGGGATATGGGTTCAATCTCTAGTCCAGGAAGATCCCACATGCCTCAAAGCAACTAAGCCTGTGCTTCGTAACTACTGAGCCCACCCACCACAGCTACTAAAGCTCGTGCACCCTAGAGCCCATGCTCCACAGCAAGGGAAGCCACTGCAAAGAGAAAGCCATTGCTCAGCAATGAAGACCCAGTGCAGCCAAAAAAAACCAATTTTTTCATGAACTATTTGTTTGGAGAATCACAGTCTTGAAGATTTAAAGAAAATATTTGAGTTACTTCTAAATTTGGAAACTGACTTTTTCGTAATGCAACACCATCTGATACTGAATTACACAGGTTTATAATAATCCATCCATATTTTAAAATCCAACATCTAGATATATACATGAAATGGTAATTAATGACCCAGGCCAATAATTAAGTGTGCTGCTGCTAAGTCACTTCAGTTGTGTCTGACTCTGTGCGACCATATATATATATATAAAATTAAGTGTGTGTGTGTGTGTATGTGTGTATATATATATATATATATATATATATATATATATATATATAAGGAAATTCTCTAAATAACTCACAGAGAAATGCAGAAGCTAACCATTAGTGGAAACATCAAGAACTAGAGTCTTGAATGTCACAGATGAAGGGATGATATAGGTTAACGTGTGCATTGTACCGATAAAGAAGCTGAGGGCAAAATAGGTTAATGGACTTGTTCAAGGTTATTCCCAAGTTTTGTCCCCAGTTCTGTCATAGTCTTCTTGAACTGCAGCTGCAATACTGCAGACAGGTCAGCAACTCAAGACTCAGGCTCAGATTTTATATACTTTTAGACCAATGGGAGCTATGAGAAACCATGAGTGACATGTACTTCAAGAAGAACAGAAGAAGTAAATTATAAGGAAAACACAGTTGAACATGGTAAATGACACCTGTCAACAGCAAAGGGAACATGCACTCATCTGCCATGACACCAGGAAATGAAACTAAAGTGAAAGACAGCAGTGTTCTTCAGGTGCTGTCATCCTACCTGGTTCTCCAGGGCACATAGGTACTGACTCTACAAGTCTGTGAATGCAGCAGAGGTGAAAAGCGGGCCTCCATTTCTAATCCTTATAGACACCCCCCCCACTTGCACCCTGTATAAATCTCTAGATGTACTAAAATGTTGGGATAGACTAATAGGAAAATAAAACATCCACCTGCTGAAAAAGATATTGGTAAGTGATAAGGGACTCTTAACTCCCTGCAATCTGGACATATAGCACCACCTGTGTGTACTCTAACACTCAAATAAAGGACAAATCTAGAAGGAGAATTGGAGACACACAAACATTACAACCTGTTTCTAGGATGCTAGGCAAAATTATTAAAACAAAGTCCCCACACTCATAATGATCATATTATGAAACTATGAATATTAAAGAACAATAAGATCTCTCTTTAGCACTGATAACTTTATGGGAGCAGAGACTACTTTTCCTTAGCTGAAACCACTTAGTATCAGAGAAGTTAAATAAGTATGCAGAGCTGCACAGCTTCACCTGAAGAGGTTGTCAGAGCTAAGAAAATACCTCAGCTAGCCAGTGTGTTCACCACACTGTCTCCCTTTTGTAGTGACTTCATGCATTGAGGCTGGTATTTAGCAACTGCATTACAGAATAAGCAGTCTTGATAAAGATTCCAACACACAGTTATTTCTTTTAAATATTGGAGCTTGAAAAGCAGTAAATTCCTGTTATCTTTAAAAATCATTTCTATGACATACCTCATACCCTTAGGAAATGAGGCAAATGTGCTGTTGCTGTATGCTAAATTTTTAACTACCACAGACAAATAGGTCACCCATTTCTTGCTCTTTTCAACTAATCTCAGTGGACCTCTGTTATGGAAGGAAATGAGATGGAGAATTTGTGACTGAGCAATGCATACTTTGGTCCCCTGAAATGGATGGAGGTGACTTAATTTTCTCACAGCAGTATGGGGGTGTCAATTAGAAATGAAGGAAAGGTCAAAGTGAGAAAGCAGAAATGATTAAAATAAAGGGAACATTAACCTCAGTGCCAGAGACTCATCACTGAAGCTGAAAAAGGAAGTAGACTGAGTGGAGGAGGAACAAGACGGGAATCACATTAATATTAAACAGGAAGGAACTACAGGAGGGCAGAATGTGGAGGAGGAGACGAATCCCAAGAAGTGCAAAATAAACTGGGAAAGCTTAGATTCTTCTCTGAATATCTGTAACTATTATAAAGACATTAGTGAAAGTAAAAGTCACTCAGTCATGTCTGACTCTTTGCGACTACATGGACTGTAACCTGCCAGTCTCCTCTGTCCTTGGAATTCTCCAGGACATGACTGAGTACTGGAGTGGGTTGCCATTCACTTCTCCAAGGGATCTTCCCAACCCAGGGATGGAACCCACGTCTCCTGCATTACAGGTAGATTCTTTACTGTCTGAGCCACCAAAGAAGCCCATAAAGGCATTAGTAATTTTAAAAGGGAGGCAGGGAAGGTAGGAGGGAGGAAAGAAAGAAGGAAGGAAGGAAAGAAGGAAACGAAAAGTAGCTATGGTTTTTTTCTTTTAACAGTATATTTTCTAGACCTTCCTCTAAGCATTCTTCCCCCCAAAATCCTTTTTCTAATCTGCTTCTCTCCAAGCCCCAGGCCCCTTGCCTTGCCTCAACATCTAGATTTCAGGCATTAGTGAAATGACCCTGTGACCAGAAATGTCATTAGAAGTAAGAGTATTTGTCCAGGTGCTCTGGTTCTGGTCAGCTTTCCTGCTTTTTTCCACTGTCCTTATTTTCATTGGAGGGTCACATACCTAAAAGCTCAAGTTGCAGCCAAAGCCGTAAACATTCCTGACAGTTATCAGGTAAAGTTGGAGTGTAAAAGCCCTAAAAGGAAGTGCAGGGAGAGCAAGAATGCAAGAAGGTGGTGGAGTGGATGGAGGAGGATGTGCAGGAGTAGATCCCACACCTTCAGACGATAGGTATAATGTTCACATACGTGAGATAGACTTGAGTAAAAATCCATCTACAGTTAAAAGTAGTTGTAATTGTTCAAACTGATGAAAGTTCTATGGTGGTCAATCTGTCTTCTTTTCCAATTTTTTTTCTTCTCACTCTCTGCCCCTAAATTTATTTCATTCTGGATTATCTTCTATATAAAAAGGAAAAAAAAAAAAAAAAGAACTAACAATGTTCCTTCCCTCCTTTTAATGCTCTGCTTCCCTGGAAAACTCTCAGAAAATGTATTCAGTTTCTCATGTTCTCAATCCATGTTCTAACCTCTTTTAACTTCTCGAGCCTTAATGATGAGGTTTCAACATCATCATTCCACTGCAACTACTTTTGCTTCAGATTGTATCATCTCTTCTCAGACTTTACCCAACCAACCCCTTCAACAATATGATGATATCGACCATGCCCTTTTTCTTGACACTCATTCTTACTTGCTGTCCCTACTGTCCTTTCTTTTGGCTCATGCTCTATCTCTTTGACTGATATTTCTCAATCACTTCCAGGACTCCTCTTTCACACCACCTCTCAGTATTGAAGTTCTGTAGAGTCTGGCATTTGTTTTCTTCTCCCCTCACTTCATTCTCTCAGTCCCAAACAAATTCTTTGGGATAGTTTCATCCAAATAGTGATAGAAATATGATTCAGAAATTTTAAGTTCTACATTCAGTTAGGGCAATGTTCAGAGGAAAAAGAAAACCATCTTTTGCTGTGATACTTTTTAATAAGTGGATAAACTTTTCCCCGGAAGCTAATTTGCAGGTTTCCTGTCCCATTTAATTGGCCAAAACTGGGTCACATGTCAACAAATATTTGTTGGGTCAGTGATAGAAAAGAAGCATGAAATTTCTGTGGTGACTAATACCAATCATCTTGAGAAGGGATGATCTTTGTCAGGGTCCTAGCAGGAAAGTTTAATAAAGGACATTTTACTTAAGTGTAACTAAGATGTAGGGCAACCACAAGAAAACATATAGTTCCCTAGGTTCCCCCTGAAGAAGGCAGTAAGGTTTGGCACACTTTGATGTAAATGGGAAAAAGGGAGAAATTTGGGGAGGGTTGGGGTAAAATCTCTGAGTGGAAATGTAGTGTTTGACATAATTGTTGTTGAGCAGTTCATTGATCTTGTGATGATTTTTAATGTCATCCTGTATCTAGCAAACGGATGGACTCTATTTTTAGTTTTAATATTTTGTGGATTTGTGTGTGTGTGTGCACTATGCTTGTATGATTACATCATCTATAAATACATACTGTCTATGCTTTCAATCTATTACACCTTATTTCTTTTTCTAAAATTACTGAAATGACCAAAATCTCTGTGCCATATTGAAAAGTGACAGTAATATCAGGTACATGACTTATTCCAAATTTAATAGAATGTATTATGTCTAAATTTTCTCCATTATGTTTGCTATTTTCTGTAGGTTTCTACTAGATAACCTCATCATCTCTTTTCTGTTCCCAGTGGCTCTTCTTAGTTTAATCCCTCATTATCTCTCCCCAGGAATAGTGCAATAACTGCCTAGCTAATTTATCTGACTCGAGCCTCATCCCTCATAAATTTATATTTTGCATTGTGATCAAGTTAATATTTATGAAATGTAAATCTGATGATGACTCTATATGCTTATTCATTAACCCTGCAAAGTGTATAGAACACATAAGTCTAGGTTCCTGATGAAGAAGGTCAACTCTCCATGTTAAACAGAGCTTTATCTTACATAACTTCCTGTTAGTTAGAAGAGTATATGGTCTCAGCAAAATGAGAATACTTTAATGTTTATCAGACAAGTCCTATGCCCCTTTCAAGACTAAATCCTTATTACCCTTCACAAATAACAGTCTGAGATGGGCTTTCATTAAGATTTCTCTTCCCAACTTTTCCCAAGAATACTCCCTGCCTCCAGATCATGTTATACTTGCATCGCCTATGTATCACAAAATTTCCTCTCCACTGCTGACAAAATTCAGTTCTCAAAGGATCTTATGTTGTGTTCTTATGTAAAAGAAACTGTGATTTTTTTCAGTCTTATTGAGATATAATTGACATATATCATTGCTACGTTTAAGGTATGTAACATAATGTTTTGTCTTACATATATTGTGAAATGATTACCACAGTAATTTTGTTAATATCCATCATTTCATACTGATAACACAAAAAGAAAAAGCAAAAAGTACTAAAAGATTTTATTTCTCCTTGTGATGAAAACTCTTAGGATTTACTCTCCTAACATCTTTCTTACATACTATACAACAGTGTTAATTATAGTCATCATGTTGTACATTATGTACCTAGGACTTATTTAGTTTATAACTGGAAGTTTGTACCTTTTGACCAGAAAGTCTGTGATTTTGATGTGCAAAGGAATTGAAAAGTGATTGCAGCCCAGCCATGAGCTGGTGAGATTTCCCTCCTTTATTTCACAGTAAGCAGCACAACTTTAGGTTAAATTCTACGTCTTTGGTCTTCTTTTGCACAACAGCCTCTTTCTACATTAAGGTATTTCCACAATCGTCTTTTGAATGTCAAGTTTCTATAATATCAACATATTGACATTTCCACAACAAGCTGTGTTTGGTCAGGCCTCCTGTATTTTCAGGTGTGTATTTCCCATCCCTGACCTATTCTTCCATCTGAAAGCCTGTTCTCTTTCAAATGTCAGTTCCTATGTCATGTCTTCCACGATCTTACAACCCCAGAGAGCAGAGGTTCCTTTATCTGCATAATTTCTCTATGTTTTACACATTTTACTGTACTTCCTCTCTTCGACTATTACATACAACTTGGCACACAGGTGATTTGCAATAGATTTTGATGAATAATTGAATGTGTGTGTCGGAGGCACAGACCCGGCACAGTTCTTGGCATGGCATCAGTGTTCTGTACATAGTTGCTCCTTCTTGATTCAGTAGGCAATAGTAGCAGGACTCTCTCACCCAGTGTCATCCAAAGGAGACCACCAAGAGGACCTTCAGAGGCAAAGCAGCCTCAATTACTCAGGGAGACACCAAACTGGGTCATGGAAACATTCAGTTCCTCATCACTCTGTGTTGTGGGCATCTTGGGCATGAGAATAAGGAAGCTCAGTTCAGTTCTGATGCTTTCACCACTGCTCAGGTGCTCTAATTTTGGAATCATCAAATTGGAGGAGATAAGAGCTCAGAGCAGATAATGCTACTCACCTGAGAATGGGGCTGAGGGGTGGCCTGAACAACAATATTGTGTGGGAGGATATGAGGGCCTGGAGAAGCTATCAAGAGATAAGGGATAAACTTTCTAACTGCACTAGGTTTGAAATAGAAGAAGCAATAGCCAGTCACTTTACTAGATAAAGTGTGCTAAAGTGCCTCATTTAATTATCACAACAGGCCTGCAAACTCAATATTATTCCCATTTTATAGATGAAGACCTTAGGGCTGAGTGAAATTAACTCATTTAATGAAGGTTATATAGATAGTAACTTTCTAGGCCAAGTTGCAAAATTACCTCTGGTCTTATTCCAAAGAATTTATTGTTTTATTGTTATTTTCTTAACCCTGTTTTACAACATACTTTTGTCTAAGAGCAGGAGTGGCTTCAGTTCACACCATCCTCACCACCACTCTACTCCCCAGTGTCCCTTAGCTGGCAGCATATTACAGTCTAATCCGTAAGCTGTTTCTATAAAAGAGGGAACTCAGCAAGCCTTTAATGTCAGATGTCATGCAAACTGACTCCCCACCTCTCATGTACCAAGAAGCAAGAACAAGAGCAATTAGACTGTGATGACTGATGTCAAACTAAAGAAAAGAGGCAAGGGGTGGTACAATACTTTTAAAAAGGGATAGCTTTAGTTTAAAAACAACATGAATCAGAATTTAAGCTAAACTGTAATTTCTATAATTTGGTGAATAAAAAGGAAATTAAACTTCTATTCATATCTAGTTCAAAAAGGTCTTGATTGTCACGTTATATTTTTATGTTGTATAGAAATACAAAATTGGGAATTCATTCCAGATTTGCAATAGCAATTTGAAGCTGTCATGTGAAAGAGATATTTGATGTGCTTTGCTTGATCCCACTGACAGAACCAAGACCAATGAATGGAAACTTCAGGGAGCATGATAAAAGAAAACATTCTGCAATAGATAGAGATGCTCAAAGATGGAATGAGCTGCTTCCTGTGAGACTGTCTCCTCAGAGACATTCAGGAATAAGTGGGACAGCACTTACTGGGGGTATTTCAAGATCAAAGACCCTAATGAGGCTGGATCAAATGATCTCTGAGGGTTTTACCTAACCAGTACTTATTTGATTCCAGAATATTTGAAAGGATCTCCACTTCTCCTGGTGCTGTTTTTGTATCTTACCTTTATTTGGGAATAATGCAATAATATATCAGTAATTTATCCTTGCATGTATCCAAGTGCTTTGTTCACGTCTACAGTCTCCCTCCATCATGCTCCTCATTAATATTACATGTTACTAGGTACTTACCAATATTAACTAATTAATATTGGTACTTACCAATATTAATTAACTTGATTTATCATGTGTTATAGTGAGCCTTAACCATCTTAATGAACAAATCTACAGCTAATCTTTAAAAAATATTTACAATATACAAAGTCAAACGAAGAATCCAGGTATAAATTTTTAAAAGAACAACTTATGGTACTTCTAATACTGTTTTTGACAGAAATTTGAAATGTATTTCTACTCCCATATTATTGGATGTCACTCCAATTCTTATTGTATTTTTGAAAATCTCTGTTTACATCATTTGCAATTGATAAGGCTTAGGTGCCTCTTTGCTGTTTCTTTTCGTAGATTCACATAATCTTAAATCTGAGTAAACATCAAACTTTCTTCATCCTACCTTTCACTTGTACAGATGATAAAATTTAAACCTCAAGCATTTAAATGTCATGTACAAAGCCATAAGCTGCATTTTAAATGCAAAATTTCATATAGAACCCTAGTTCTTAGTTCGTTACCTCTTTCTCCCTCTCTATATTATTCATGTCATACATATTATATGTACTTATTTATTCTTAAAAATTATAATTGATATCAATTGATATAAGTGACCATATGTAATAATCCACAGTTGAGAATTTGGGTCTTTTTTTTAACTTTTTGTGGCTGTACAGCAGCATGCAGGATCTTAGTTCCTCAAACAAGGGTCAAACCCGTGTCCCCTGCAGTGGAAGCACCAGGGAAGAACCCCATTTGTTTTTATTTTATGTTTACTAGATAATTTTAGAAATACTCAATTCTACTAATATTTATTTATGTTTTACTTTGATTCTTTGGGCTTAATTACTGACAAGGCAAACAGTTCTTTCATTTAGCTGAGCTTATAATGTAGAGGTAAAGACAGACAAGTAAGGGTCCAATTTCAACACTAGTGATAAACACTATGATAGAGGAAATGGAAGTACATTAAAGAGTTACCTAAAATGGGCTTGGGAAGATTGGGGATGGTGCAAGGAAGGCTTCTGGAGAAGTGATGGCTAACTGGAAAGCTGAAGGGCAAGCGGCAGTGATCCAAAGAAAGAGAACTAGAGGGAACGAGAAAAGCACTCCAGAAAGAAAAGCACAAGTCTAGTCACAGCAGTGAGATAGGGAAAGGAGCACTCAAGGAACCAAAAGAAGTGAAGCGTAAGTCTGTTAGAGGATTAAAGAAGCAAGGAAATGGGCATAAAAGTGTATAGATAGAAGTAAGGCCAGAGAGAGAGTGACAGAATACCAAACAAACAGAAAATAATGGCACCACAAGATTTGCACTACAGTTTAAAATCCCTATTGAATTGCACATGCATTTCTTATATGGCTATGTTCCTCCAACTATCCCCAACCCAGCCAGCATTTTTTTTTTTTTTTCTGTTTTTCTGGCTTCATGGATGCTGTTGCTTTCTACCCAGTTGCTCAAGCAAGAATTTTCTGATTAACTCCTACATCTGATTAGTTTGCCAAGACTTTTTTTTTTTTTTTTGCTATCTTCAACTTTTTTTACATCTCCATCATCACTACTTTCTTGGTTTATCCTGGTTTGTTGCAGCAGCCAAGAGGTCTTTTTGCCTTTCATTTATCCTTTACCTTGCCAATTCATTCTCAACTGCCTCAGTTGGAGCAGAATGGTGCAATGAGGGAACACTGGGATTCAAGAATGGAGAGTGAAAGATTTGCCACCAAAATTCTGAAATATGGTTTAGAGTCCAACTTAACAAATATGATTGATGTACCCACCCAAGTACCATATAGAAAACACAAAATCACTGTCTCTTTCCCTCCTTTCAAGTAGCTCCTCCTGCCCTTTCCCCCACATATTTTTGTTTCTAGAAATGCTTGTTGCTAGGACACAGATTTGAGAAAGAGCCCAAGAACAGTGACTTTTGGCACTGAGATTTACAGCAGGAGCAACCTAGATCTCTCTGTCATTTCTTCCATGAGCTGCTGCCAAACCATCGTAATTGGCTGGAAGCATTGTTAGGAAACTGTCAGAGCCTGGATTACAGCTTTCCATAAGTGAGGCTATACTGAAAACCAAGGGTGTCCACTGCCCTCCTTGTATTCTAGGACCTCTGGTACCAAAAATGGCAGCTAGGGATTTAAAGAAGATACCAGGAAGATTATACACAGTTTAATTCCCTTTGAATTACTGGGGATACTATTAAGATACATTTTGAATTTTTCATCCTTAAAACAATTTTCCAAAAAAAAAAAACACATTAATAATAGGTTGATACTACCAAAAGTCAAATGACTGCCTTTTTAGCTCTATTTATCTCTTAATATACACAAGTTATTTTCTGTATATCATTTTCATCCATTCAAATATCAACAACTGAGCTCTTTCTCCTTTTCTCCCATCCAAGTACTAACCAGAACCAACCTTACTTAGCTTCTGAGATCAGACAAGATTGGGCACATTCAGGGTGGCATGGCTGTAGACTCTTTTTCCTTTTCTGACTCAAAAGGAGGACAGAAGATTGTGAAATAACTCTTTGAAACAACTTCTTACAGAACCG
The DNA here is from genome assembly GCF_029407905.1 of Bubalus kerabau. Classification (NCBI taxonomy): domain Eukaryota; kingdom Metazoa; phylum Chordata; class Mammalia; order Artiodactyla; family Bovidae; genus Bubalus; species Bubalus kerabau. Next base: position 68,919,979 of record NC_073633.1, read on the forward strand.
CTTTGTAACCATGTAAGGTACAGTTAACAAGCAGAATACCATATAAGAAGTTGGCCTCTATTTAAAGTTGATTGGGAACTGTGTATTTAAAGCCTCGTAGCCCATTAACAATTTCAGTGGGAAGACGTTTTACTATAACTGAGTCATAGAACTGAGTCTAAGCAGATTTTAGTGTTTCTTGAGCTTTTTAGTGCCTGTGCCAAAGTATGTCTATTTTCCATTCTGTGTCTTCATGTTTAATGGATTTTGTACTACTGCAGTTTTTGTAATCATATTTGCCATTTTATAAGAAACAGTACTAGGAAGAAAATTATATATCCCACAGAATACAGATTCTGAGCATGTAAAAACACATTCTCAATACATTTTTTTTTTAATTTGTAAAATCTGTCCTGTTAAAGTGTTTGATTTCATGAGTTTTATCAAAAGTTTATCTATGGTATTGTGACTAGGCTACAAAATATCTCCTTCATCCCAACAAGTTCTCATATGTGCCCTTGAAATCAATTGTCTCCTCCCACCCACTGAATTTTGACAATCATTGATCTGCTTTCCATCACTATATATATCTATTTTTTCCCTATAATTTCATATGAATGGAAGAATAGAATGTGTGGGCTTCTCTGGTGGCTCAGTGGTAAAAAATCCACCAGCAATGCAGGGGATGCACATTTGATCCCTGGGCCTGGAAGATCTCCTGGAGAAGGAAATGGCAACCCACTCTAGTATCCTTGCTTGGGAAATCCCACAGACAGAGGAGCCTGGCAGGCTACAGTCCATGGGGTTGCAAAGGAATTGGACATGACTTAGTGACTAAACTGGAGAAGGCAATGGCACCCCACTCCAGTACTCTTGCCTGGAGAATCCCATGGATGGAGGAGCCTGGTAGGCTGCAGTCCATGGGGTTGTGAAGAGTTGGATATGACTGAGTGACTTCACTTTCACTTTTCACTTTCATGCATTGGAGAAGGAAATAGCAACCCACTCCAGTGTTCTTACCTGGAGAATCCCAGGGACGGGGGACCCTGGTGGCTGCCGTCTATGGGTCGCACAGAGTCTATGGGTCGCACAGAGTCGGACACGACTGAAGCGACTTAGCAGCAGCAGCAGCAGCAGTAGTGACTAAACAATAGAATGTGTATTAGTTTTGTTTCCATGTTTCCTTAATTAACAAGATGATATTGAGATTTAGGAATAATGTAAATATCAGTAGTTTCTTCCTTTTTATTGCTTAATTATCTTTCATTTTATATATTTTCCAAGACTGTCCATTCTTGTGTTGATAAATATTTGGATTGTTTGCAGTTTTTTATTATTATGAATAAAAACTATAAACGTTCCCTTACATGTCTTTGTGAGGGCATATATTTGTTAATATTAATATATCAATAAAGGACAGAAATGCTATGGACCTAACAGAAGCAGAAGATATTAAGAAGAGGTGGCAAGAATACACAGAAGAACTGTACAAAAAAGATCTTCACGACCCAGATATTCACGATGGTGTGATCACTCACACTCACCTAGAGCCAGACATACTGAAATGTGAAGTCAAGTGGGCCTTAGGAAGCATCACTACAAACAAAGCTAGTGGAGGTGACAGAATTCCAGTTGAGCTATTTCAAATCCTAAAAGATGATGCTGTGAAAGTGCTGCACTCAATATGTCAGCAAATTTGGAAAACTCAGCAGTGGCCACAAGACTGGAAAAGTTCAGTTTTCATCCCAGTCCCACAGAGACGGCAATGCCAATGAATGCTCAAGCTACCGCACAATTGCACTCATCTCACACACTAGTAAAGTAATGCTCATTTTCTCCACGCCAGACTTCAGCAATACGTGAACCATGAACTTCCAGATGTTCAAGCTGGTTTTAGAAAAAGCAGAGGAACCAGAGATCAAATTGCCAACATCCGCTGGATCATCGAAAAAGCAAGAGAGTTCCAGAAAAACATCTATTTCTGCTTTTGACTGTGTGGATCACAATAAACTGTGGAAAATTCTTCAAGAGATGGGAATACCAGACCACCTGACCTGCCTCTTGAGAAACCTGTATGCAGGTCAGGAAGCAACAGTTAGAACTGGACATGGAACAACAGGCTGGTTCCAAATAGGAAAAGGAGTATGTCAAGGCTGTATATTGTCACCCTGCTTATTTAACTTCTATGCAGAATACATCATGAGAAACACTGGGCTGGAAGAAATACAAGCTGGAATCAAGATTGCCAGGAGAAATATCAATAACCTCAGATATGCAGATGATACCACCCTTATGGCAGAAAGTGAAGAGGAACTCAAAAGCCTCTTGATGAAAGTGAAAGCGGAGAGGGAAAAAGTTGGCTTAAAGCTCAACATTCAGAAAACGAAGATCATGGCATCTGGTCCCATCACTTCATGGCAGATAGATGGGGAAACAGTGGAAACAGTGGCTGACTTTATTTTGGGGGGCTCCAAAATCACTGCAGATGGTGACTGCAGCCATAAAATTAAAAGACACTTACTCCTTGGAAGGAAAGTTATGACCAACCTAGATAGCATATTCAAAAGCAGAGACATTACTTTGGCAACAAAGGTCTGTCTAGTCAAGGCTATGGTTTTTGCAGTGGTCATGTACGGATGTGAGAGTTGAACTATAAAGAAAGCTGAGTGCCAAAGAATTGATGCTTTTGAACTGTGGTGTTGGAGAAGACTCTTGAGAGTCCCTTAGACTGCAAGGAGATCCAACCAGTCCATCCTAAAGGAGATCAGTCCTGGGTGTTCATTGGAAGCACTGATGTTGAAGCTGAAACTCCAATACTTTGGCCACCTAATGTGAAGAGCTGACTCATTTGAAAAGACCCTGATGCTGGGAAAGATTGAGGGCAGGTGGTGAAGGGGACGATAGAGGATGAGATGGTTGGATGGCATCACCGACTCAATAGACATGGGTTTGGGTAGACTCTGGCAGCTGGTGATATACAGGGAGGCCTGGCGTGCTGAGGTTCATGAGGTCGCAGAGAGTGGGACACGACTGAGTGACTGAACTGAACTGAAGAAGTGATATTGCTAAGTAGTTTGAAAAAATACATTTAACTTTGCATTCCCAAAGTTCTAAATCCTTTGCAACACTTGATACTGTTAATCATTTTCATTTTAGTTTTTTTAATGGATGTGTAGTGACACCTCATTGTGATTTCAATTTGACAAGTGCCTAATGTTGTCAAGCATCCTTTTATTTGTCACTGTTTAATTGCATTGTTTTCTTATTATGATTTATTCCAATTGATTTTTAAAGTTAAAACATATACATAGGCAGTAACATTTTTTAGATAAAATATAATGATTTTAGTCTTACAAGATTACTAGATAACACATTTTTCAATCATTATTATGTTCCTTATTTGTAATGCATATCATATTATTTTTAATTATAGGAAATTTAAGACTTATAAGAAGTGCTAAAATAGTATAGTGAAATCTTTTGGATTAATTAGCTACAATTACCAATACCTGCCATTCTTATTTTATTTTTAATTACACAAATTAATTTTTGTGTATAGTGTGAGAAAGGGGGGGATGAATTTTTGTTTATTTGTTTCTTATGAGTATTCAGTTGTCTCAGCACCATTTATTGAGAAGACTGTCCTTTTCTTATTGAATTGAGTTGGCATCTTTATTAAAAGTCAATATTCTATATAATATGGGTTCATTTGGGTGCTTTGTTTTATTTCATTGATCTATTTGTCTATCTTTATGACAATGCCATGCTGTCTTGATCAAAATAACTTACAGTAAGTCTTGAAGTTATGAGTACAAGCCTTCTAGCCTTTTTTCTTTTTTTCCCCCAAGATTGTTTTGAAAATTCTAGATTCTTTGTATATTCCTATACATTTTTGTACAAGTTTATCAATTTATATAAAAATGTCTGCTGCAATTATAGATTAATATTGGAGAAATGGACATCTTTAAAATATTGAGTCTCTCAAGATATAAATATATCTCTCCTTTTCTTTCAGCAGTGTTCTGTGGCTTTAAAAATAGAGGTTTTGTGTGACTTTTAAAAATATATTGTTATGCACTTTATAAATAATTTTATGCAATTGTAAAAGGAATTTATTATTTTTCTTTTCCAATTGTTTGCTTCTAGTGTATAGAAATATAGCTGTTTTTTGTATATTATTCTGGTGACCTCATGTCTTGTGAACCTCACTTATTAGCTTGAAAAGTTTTGTATGTTCTTCTCTTTTTGTTTTTGTTTTAACAGAAAGTTATCAATCTGTCTCTGATTGGGAGGGTTTAACTTCTTCCATTCCAATCCATATGCCTTTCCCCCCTTTTTCTTCATTTATTCCAATGGCCAGGTCCTCCAAGAAAAGGTTGAATAGAAATGGTAAGAGCAGACAGTCATGCATAAATCCTAAGCTTAAGGAGAAGATTAGGTACAGGGTAAGTTACAGATTTTTCATAGATGGCATTTCTCAGAATGAAGAAATTCTCTTTTATTCCAAGCATCCTAGGAGATTTTCTTTTTTGATATCATGAGTTGGTTTTATATTTGTTCATGTTTTGGCATTATATATTAAAATAATTATATTCAACACATCATAGGATTTCAGGGTTTCCCTTGTGACTCAGTTGGAAAAAATCCACCTGCAATGTGGGATACCTGGGTTTGATCCCTGGGTTAGGATGATCCCCTGGAGAAGGGCATGGCAACCCACTCCAGTATTCTTACCTGGAGGATCCCCATGGACAGAGGAACCTGGTGGATTATAGACCATGGGGTTGCAAAGGGTCAGACACAACTGAACGACTAAGCACAGCACAGCACATTTTGGCACTATAATGAATTTCATTGATTGATTTTAAATGTTAAAACAATCTTGGATTACTTGGATAAATACTACTTGACCATGATGCATTATCATTTTTTAGGAAATATTGCATTTTCTTTGCTAATACTTTGTTAAAGATTTTACACTATAAGGGTTAATGCTCTGTAATTGCTTTGTAATGTCTTTGTGAGGTTTTTCTATCAGGATTTTAATGGCTTCATGAAATTAGTTTGGATATATTTTCTCCTCCTCTATGATGTAAGATAATTTAAGATGGGTATTATTTTTCACAAAAAGTTTCACAGAATTCATTTGGGAAATATTGATACAGAGAATGGTTCTATCAAAATAAAATTTTAAGGATGAATTTTCTAAATTGGTTCTAGAGTTTTTGGAACTGGCTCTCTAGTCTAATTAGATTTAAAGATCTTAATGACTCTATTTAAAGTATTAAAGAGAGCATTGATAGTTCATAGTGTGATCTGGTTGTATAATTATCAATATTGAATAATCCTAAAAAGAAAGGATCAGGGGTTCAAATTCCCAGCTCAAAAGTTGCACAGATGACCTGAAAACTTCCTTATATTCCCTAAAGGAAAAGGAGGCCCTTATCTCCTAAAGCTGAGGACTAAAAGTTCTGAAGAGTCAAACCCAAAATCTCATACTGAAACCCGTTTTATTACAGTACAAGGTTATCTACAATTAAAGTGAGAACTCCGACTGGGATGGAATGGGATCCTGAAAGTTGGAGTAGGATATATTGGGAGAGCCTGATGAAGTGGAAGCATTGAGTCCTAAATTCTGTTGAGTCTTTTCTGCCAGTGGAAACAGCCTCTCTACTCTCTTGTGCTGCTGCTACTGCTGCTAAGTCGCTTCAGTCGTGTCCGACTCTGTGCGACCCCATAGACAGCAGCCCACCAGGCTCTGCTGTCCCTGGGATTTTCCAAGCAAGAGTACTGGAGTGGGTTGCCATTGCCCTCTCCGGCCTTCAGCAGACACCCACACAAAGCACCACATTCAATCAGGAAGAGCATAGGAGGTCAAACTGCCCCGTGGCCTTTCTGCACATCTGCGTCTGTCCACCTGCCTGCTGGAACCTGCTCTTACAGGGAAGGGACCCTGACTTTCCCAGGCAGCCTAACCTGCTCCCCCAGATGGTCATCGTGTAACATCTGCCTGGTCAGTCTTCTGCGGACATTTCCAGACAGATGCCATGGGACTCTTGGGCTTAGTGGCTCCTTGGCATGTGGGATCTTCCCAGACTAGGGATGAAACCCATTTGCCCTGCACTGGCACATTGGTCTGTATAGTCAAGGCTATGGTTTATCCAGTATTCACATATAGATGTGAGGATTGGACTATAAAGAAGGCTGAGTGAGTGAGTGAGTAAAGTTGCTCAGTCATGTCCGACTCTTTGCAACCCCATGGACTGTAGCCTACCAGGATCCTCTGTCCTTGGGATTTTCCAGGCAATAGTCCTGGAGTGGATTGCCATTTCCTTCTCTACTCTCTACCAAACCTTAAAGGATAAACTTCACATTGCCTGAGGAGACAGTAAATGACCTCCCCCAAAGCAGACGCCACATAAAACAGTGCTGATTCTCTCTTGCTACCTTCCTTTGCTTCTAGACCTAACTTGACTTAAGTCCCAGCAGGCCCCTAAAGGTGCGATACAAATTGTGACCTGTGAGGAAGTACAACACGTGCCAAAAGAACTACTTGAGTTTTCTAATGTAAACAGACACTAGCTCTGATGTTAATTCCAGGAGACCCAAAACTTCACTGTGATCCGCTAGTCAGAGTAAGGTTTATGGAGGTCAGGTCCATATCACAGTGGATCCAGTGTGACCCTGAACCCATCCTGCAACTATTTACCACTTCCAAAATGCATAATTTGCAGACTTATTCATCAGATAGCAAAATCCCCATACTGGTTCTCAAACCTGTGGAGTAAACACTATTCTGGTGGGAAAAGCCAAATGCAAACTGGTAAAACCGCCTCTACTGAGTAAAATAGTAAACCAAAGACAATACTCTACCCACACAGGAGGATTGCAGAGATTAGTGCCACCATTAATACAGGGGTGGCAGTCCATATCCACATCCTCATTCAAGCCCTCCCACATTTGGCCTGTGCAGAATCCAGACACATCTTGGAGAATAACTGTAGATTATCATAAACTTAATCAGATCATGACTCCAACTGCAGCTGTTGCACCAGATGTGGTTTTATTTCTTGAACAAATTAACACATCCTCTAGTACCTGATGTGTGTCTAACGATCTGGCAAACACTTCCTCCCCATACCTGTTAATAAGAACGACCAGGAGCAGTTTGCTTTTAGCTGGCAAGGCTAGCAATGTACATTCACTGTCTTACCTAAGAACTCATCAGCTCTGTGTCATAATTTAGTTCACAAGGATCTTGATTGCCTTTCCTTTCCACAATGCAATGGATTATAAAATGCTAATTTGGCTTAGTGAGCAAGAAGCAGCAGTGATTCTAGACTTATTTGTAAGGTAAATGCATGTCAGATGGTAGAACGTAAAATCAACAAAGTTTCAGGGGCTTTCCTCCTCAGTGAAATTTCAGCACACTGAGATACCCTTTCTATGGTGAAGGATAAGCTGTTGCTCTGGTCCCTCCTATATCTAAAAAAAAGAAAAGAAAAGAAAAGAAATACAGTGCCTAGTGGGCCCCTTAGGATTTTGGAAGCAACATATTTCTCATTTTAATATTACTCCAACCCATTTACTGAGTGACCTGGAAAGCTTCTGGTTTCTAGTGGGACCCAGATCAAGAGAGGGGCTTCCCAGTGGCTCAGCAGTAAAACTTCTGCCTGCAATGTAGCAGACCCAGGTTCTATCCCTGGGTTGGAAAGATGCCCTGGAGAAGGAAATGACAACCCATTCCAGTATTCTTGCCTGGAGAAGCCCATGGACAGAGGGGCCTGACAGAGTCACAGAATGTTGGACAAGACTGAAGTGATTGAGCATGCATGCAGAGATCAAGAGAAGGTTCTGAGAAAAGTTCAACCTGCTGCCCAAACTCTCTGCCACTTGGGCCATATGACCCAATACATCCAATGCACTGGGTACTCACCAGTGGTCACAGGCAGGTCAGCCTCCAGTTCAGTTCAGTCACTCAGTCGTGTCTGATTCTTGGTGACCCCATAAACCTCAGCACGCCAGGCCTCCCTATCCATCACCAATTGCCGGAGTCTACCCAAACCCATGTCCATTGAGTCGGTGATGCCATCCAGCCATCTCATCCTCTGTCATCCCTTTCTCCTCTTGCCCCCAATCCCTCCCAGCATCAGAGTCTTTTCCAATGAGTCAACTCTTCGCATGAGGTGGCCAAAGTACTGGAGTTTCAGCTTTAGCATCATTCCTTCCAAAGAATCCCAGGGCTGATCTCCTTCAGAATGGACTGGTTGGATCTCCTTGCAGTCCAAGGGACTCTCAAGAGTCTTCTCCAACACCACAGTTCAAAAGCATCAATTCTTCGGTGCTCAGCTTTCTTCACAATCCAACTCTCACATCCATACATGACCACTGGAAGAACCAAAGCCTTGACTAGACAGACCTTTGTTGCCAAAGTAATGTCTCTGCTTTTGAATATGCTATCTAGGTTGGTCATAACTTTCCTTCCAAGGAGTAAGCATCTTTTAATTTCATGGCTGCAATCACCATCTGCAGTGATTTTGGAGCCCAGAAAAATAAAGTCTGACACTGTTTCCACTGTTTCCCCATCTATATGCCATGAAGTGATGGGACCAGATGCCATGATCTTCGTTTTCTTCACAAAACATTCATGTTGAGCTTTAAGTCAACTTTTTCACTCTCCACTTTCACTTTCATCAAGAGGCTTTTGAGTTCCTCTTCACTTTCTGCCATAAGGGTGGTGTCATCTGCATATCTCAGGTTATTGATATTTCTCCTGGCAATCTTGATTCCAGCTTGTGTTTCTTCCAGTCCAGTGTTTCTCATGATGTACTCTGCATATAAGTTAAATAAGCAGGGTGACAATATACAGCCTTAATGTACTCCTTTTCCTATTTGGAACCAGTCTGTTGTTCCATGTCCAGTTCTAACTGTTGCTTCCTGACCTGCATACAGATTTCTCAAGAGGCAGATCAGGTGGTCTGGTATTCCCATCTCTTTCAGAATTTTCCACAGTTTATTGTGATCCACACAGTCAAAGGCTTTGGCATAGTCAGTAAAGCAGAAATAGATGTCTTTCTGGAACTCTCTTGCTTTTTCCATGATCCAGCGGATGTTGGCAATTTGATCTCCGGTGGGTTCCTCTGCCTTTTCTAAAACCAGCTTGAAATCAGGAAGTTCATGGTTCACATATTGCTGAAGCCTGGCTTGGAGAATTTTGAGCATTACTTTACTAGCGTGTGAGATGAGTGCAATTGTGCGGTAGTCTGAGCATTCTTTGGCATTGCCTTTCTTTGGGATTGGAATGAAAACTGACCTTTTCCAGTCTTGTGGCCACTGCTGAGTTTTCCAAATTTGCTGGCATATTTCACAGCATCATCTTTCAGGATTTGAAATAGCTCAACTGGAATTCCATCACCTCCACTAGCTTTGTTCATAGTGATGCTTCCTAAGGCCCACTTGACTTCACATTCCAGGATGTCTGGCTCTAGGTCAGTGATCACACCATCGTGATTATTTGGGTCGTGAAGATCTTTTTTGTACAGTTCTTCTGTGTATTCTTGCCATCTCTTAATATCTTCTGCTTCTGTTAGGTCCATACCATTTCTGTCCTTTATTGAGCCCATCTTTGCATGAAATGTTCCTTTGCTATCTCTGATTTTCTTGAAGAGATCTCTAGTCTTTCCCATTCTGTTGTTTTCCTCTATTTCTTTGCATTGATCACTGAAGAAGGCTTTCTTATCTCTTCTTGCTATTCTTTGCAACTCTGCATTCAGATGTTTATATCTTTCCTTTTCTCCTTTGCTTTTCACTTCTCTTCTTTTCACAGCTATTTGGAAGGCCTCCCCAGACAGCCATTTTGCTCTTTTGCATTTCTTTTCCATGGGGATGGTCTTGATCCCTGTCTCCTGTACAATATCATGAACCTCATTCCATAGTTCATCAGGCACTCTATCTATCAGATCTAGGCCCTTAAATCTATTTCTCACTTCCACTGTATAATCATAAGGGATTTAAGCCATTCTAATTCTCTCAAGGAAAGATAGGTATACATTAATAGATAGGACTATATAGATAGCTTTAGATTTTACATATATAAATATACATATATGTAGTATGTTTATCCACATATTTATACTTTAAAGAGATATTTACTCTTTCTCATAGATCCTCTACTACCTGGTATCTTTTCCTTCAGCCTCAGTACTTTCATGTGGCCTTTCTAGTAGTATGGGTCTTTAAGCAAAAACTTATTTTATTTTCTTTTTATAAAATATCTTTTATAAAATATCTTTATTGATTTTTGAGCATATTTTTTAAATTAAAGTGTAGTTGATTTACATATTGTGCCAATCTCTGCTGTACAGCCAAGTGACTCAGTTATACACATATATACATTCTTTTTTAATTTTTTATGGTGTTTATTACTGTTTATCACAGGATACTGAATATAGTTGACTGTGATATATATTAGAACCTCCTTGTTTATCTATTCTAAATGTAATAGTTTGCATCTGCTGCTGCTACTGCTGCTGAGTCACTTCAGTCGTGTCCGACTCTGCGCGATCCCATAGATGGCAGCCCACGAGGCTCCCCCGTCCCTGGGATTCTCCAGGCAAGAATACTGGAGTGCTCTACCAACCCCCAATTACCGGTCCATCCCTCTCCATTCCCCATTCCCTCTTAGATTTTTCTTTTTAACTTTTCCTTTAGTACTTTGAAAATATCAGTTCCTCTGTCCATGGAATTTTCCAGGCAAGAATACTGGAGCAAGTTGCCATTTCCTACTTCAAGGGATCTTTCCGACCCAGGGATCAAACCCACGTCTCTTGCATCTCTTGAATTGATAAGAGGATTCTTTACCATTAGCACGACCTGGGAAACCCCATATTACATGTATGTTAGAGTTTCTGCTATTGTCCCACAGACTGCTGAGGCTTTGTTCAAGTGTCTTCTATCTCACCTCTCTTTGTTCTTTAATCGGATAATTTCTGTTAATCTTTCTTCAATTTCACTAACTCTTATACCACCTCAAACCTGTTTTAAAGCTCCTCTAATAGATATTTCATTTCCATTATTATACTTTTCAAGTCTATAATTCTCATTTTGCTTTTTTTTCTTTTTACTAGTTTCTATTTCTGTGCTGATGTTCTCCATCTGTTCCACCACTGTGCACATATTTATCTTTAAGAACCTAAACATGTTTGTATTTTTTAAAAAGTCTTTGTCTGCTCATTGCAACATCTGGCTCACCCTGGGGTTTGTTTCCATTGATTTTTCATGAGTCAGGGTCACATTTTCTATTGTTTTTACATATCTACTCATTTTTATTTGGATGCTAGACATTATGAATGATACATTGTAAAGACTCTGAACTCTATTATGTTTATCTTTGGAGTGTTTTTTTAAATAGATTTAAAAGGTATAATTGATACACAAATAAATATACATATTCATTGTGTGTAGCTCAGTGAGTTTGGACATAGGCAAACACCTGTGATTGTGTCACCCTAATTAGGTAATAGACATGTCCAACAGAGCGACTTTTTAAAACTTCTAGCAAGCACTTAACTAGTCAAACTGTCTTCTCTATGTTGCTAGTTGCTGAAATCTTAACTCAGTAATTTCAGCTTCCACCCTTCTTTTGGTTCTGTTTTGTTTTGTTTTCTGGCTCCTCTGTTTCCTCTGCAATTAGTGGTCAGCCAAGATACTGGGTAAATTTTACAGATTTAATTTGGGGCTCATCCTCTCTGCAGTCCCTTCCCTTTCAAGTTTTTCTCCCAAATGTCCTGACTCTGACAATATCATATGTATATTAATAGTATGTTGCACCTCAAGCATATAAAGTTGTGTCTTTCTGCTATAATTGATATTTTTAGTCAAACCCACAAAAATACCTAGTTTCACCTCTTCAGCTCATCTTTCAAAAGTATCTTCTGCTCCAGTTTCTGCCTGTTTTTAGACAGTCTTCAGTGCCTTCAAATAATAGTTGGTTATTTTATTTTTTTAATTTTAAGTTTGATAACTGTTATCAATGGGAAAGTTGTTCTAACTAACTATCCCATAGAAATCAAACCCCTAAAGCTTTTATTGTCACTCTAAAGGCTGACAATTCAAGAATCACAAGAGCCAACAGTGTTTAATAAGAAGTGTATAATGCATTTTAACAAAACATAAACAACACAGGAAGAATCTGAGGGACTTGGTTGTCTCTTTTTCATGAGTTTTATTCAATCACAAACATAAGAAATTGTACCAATTATTTTGTCTATTTTTCCCCAGACATTTTACAAAATAATTAGGACAAATCTGACAAGGACAAATTTTTGTCGAAAGAAAAGATTGTGGCAATGTATGAAATCCTGCCAAATACCAGTTATTCCCCACCCTCTATTTCCCAGGTGCAGGTAGTTAAACAAATCAAAGTTATAGAAAATTCAAGTCTGCTTTTGTAATCGATAGGCATGACCTATTTTACCACATTAAGTCCCCTAGTATGTGAAAAACTTGTAAAAAAGAATTGGGGCCAGCTGTTCCCTCTTTGTACTGAGGGCCTAAAAGGAAGAAATAGATCAACTGTTGCATTGGAGATTAAGATCAACTATATAAGAAAATATTTCTCAGTGTTGAAAGTGATTAAATTTTTCAATGGGCAACCAGTGTTGGTGTCTGAGGGAGTGTTTATGTGTGAGAGAGAGTATGTGTGTGTGTGTACATGTGTTTGACTATCTCTTCTGTGTTTAAAAATGATAGTATATGCTTTTATCTTGTGTGATGTTTTAATCAAAGAACTTTCATAAAGGGTTGTATCAAATATCTAAAATATACCATTTTAAAATTGCCCTTATTTTCCAAATTGCATAAGGACTATCCAGCATAATAATGTGGCAAGGTCACCCATTTCAGTTAATTGGGACTTTGGATTCCTTCAAAAAAAGGATAAGTTCAACTAAGTGCCAATATTATTTCATATCCTTCTCATACTACCTCAAGCAATGCACTAACTAGTCATATTATTAGTGCTTAATACATACTCAAATGCCAGAATATTTAAACCAGTGCAGTGAAAAATAAACAACGGGATCGGAAAGCTTGTTTCAAGACCCAGCTCTTCCATAGAAAGGCAGGGCTATTGAGAGTTTATTCTCTGTGTTGTTGCTGATCTAAGCCTTGCTGTGCATGGGTCTATTTTAAAGGTATCCATGGCCAGGGGACGCCACAATGTCTAGTAGTTCCTTGGACTGAAGAACACTGAATGCTGCACAGGGAGGTCTGTGAAAGTCACCCTTCTTCTGCTAGACACTTGCCATAGGCTTTCAGTCTTGTTACTAAATAACTAGGGTTAAATTACTTATGAAAATAGGGCTTGAGTCTGTTTCTTTGACCACTTTCAAAACATATGTCCTAAGGGTTTATTAAGATCTGTTTTTCCCTCCGTGCAAATTGGTTTGAGCCAATTAAAGGGGAAACAGTTTAATTAAAGACAGCTAACACCTCTATTTGTGCTCTATGGCACTGTATTAATCTGCTTGGGCTGCCATAGCATAATAGCACAGACTAGATGGTTTAAAGTTATTGAGACTTATTTTCTCACAGTATTAGTGGCTAGAAATCTCAGATCAAAGTGCCAGCAAGGTTGATTTCTTCTGAGATCACTCTTTCTGGTTTGAGATGGTTGCTCGCTTGCTGCCTCTTCACATGGTTGTCCCGTTGTACAGGTGCCTGTACCTCTGTGATCTGTCTCCATGTTCAAATGTCCTCTTATAAGGGCATCAACCAGATTAGATTATGATCCACCCTCAGGTACTTTACCTTAATCACATCTTTGAAGGTCCTATTTCCAAATATAGATATGTAGGTTAGGGCCCATCCCAGTGTCCTCATTTAACCTTGAGTGAGTGAATGTCACTCAGTCATGTCCAACTCTTTGCAACCCCAAGGACTGTGGCATTAACTCTTTATAGTCTGTGTCCCCAAATACAGTGACATGTAAAATACTGAGGGCTAGGACTTCAATATATGAATGAATGGGAGATGGGGGGGACAAACAGCAGAGCTCATAATAAGTTCCAGATCTATCACTAGCCATTTAGGCACAATGACAAACATAACTAAAGATCTCTCCAAAAAGGCACTTAAACAATTGAAACTATTGAAAAACTACAGAGTACAATTTATACTTTTTGCTTCCCTGTCCCCCACTATATTTTTTTAATTTTCTCTGCTCTTTCTTTTCATAGGCGAAATTTCCAAACCACATTTGCAATACCAAAATGAATAAATATAGTCATACATTACCCAAGTAATGGAATGCCAATGTTGTTCAGTTGCTAAGTCATGTCTGACTCTCTTGCAACTCTATGGACTGTAGCCCACTCAACTCCTCTGTCCTTCACTATCTCCCAGACTTGGCTCAGATTCATGTCCATTGAGTTAGTGATGCTATCTAACCATCTCATCCTCTGCCACTCTCTTCTCCTTTGATCTTCAATCCTTCCCAGACTCAGGATCAGTCGTCTGAGTATTGCATCAGGTAGTCAAAGTATTGGGGCTTCAGCTTCACCATCAGTCCTTCCAATGAATATTCAGGGTTGATTTCCTTTAGGATTGACTGGTTTGATCTCCTTGCAGTCCAAGGGACTCTCAAGAGTCTTCTCTAACACCACAATTTGAAAGCATCAATTCTTCAGTGCTCAGCCTTCTTTATGGTTCAACTCTCACATCCATACATGACTACTGGAAAAACCATAGCTTTGACTAGATGGACCTTTGCCAGCAAAGTGGTGTCTTTGCTTTTTAATACTTTGTCTCGGGTTGTCATAGCTTTTCTTCCGAGGAGCAAGTGCCTTTTAATTTCATTGCTGCTGTCACCATCTACAGTGATTTTGGAGCCCAGGAAAATAAAATCTGTCAGTGTTTCCACTTTCTTCCTATCTATTTTCTGAGAAGCGATGGGACAAGATGCCATGATCTTAGTTTTTAAATGTTGAGTTTTAAGCCAGCTTTTTCCCTCTCCTCTTTGACTCTTATCAAGAGGCTCTTTAGTTTCTCTTCACTTTCTACCATTAGAGTGGTATCATCTGCATAACTGAGGCTGCTGATGTGTCTTGTGGCAATCTTGATTCCAGCCTGTTAATCATCCAA
Source organism: Bubalus kerabau (assembly GCF_029407905.1). Lineage (NCBI taxonomy): Eukaryota > Metazoa > Chordata > Mammalia > Artiodactyla > Bovidae > Bubalus > Bubalus kerabau. Next base: position 68,935,099 of record NC_073633.1, read on the forward strand.
CCCCAGCATGACACATGATGTACTGTGCATATAAGTTAAATAAGCAGGGTGACAGTGTACAAACTTGTTGGACTCCTTTCCCAATTTGGAACCAGTCAGTTGTTTTATGTCCAGTTCTAACTGTTGCTTCTTGGACCACATTTTGTCAAAACTCTCCACTGTGACCTAGCTGTCTTGGGTGGCCCTGCATAGCATGGCTCATAGTTTCATTGAGTTATGCAAGTTCCTTCACTACTACAAGGCTGTGATCCAGGAAGGGGTGAATATCAACAGCTTTTGAAAATCAAATTTGAAAAAAAAAAAGATGTAGAAATATGCAAACAAAACAATATTAAGTAAAATTAATACCAGAAAAAACTATCTACATGTTATAGTCCTACTAACAACCTTCTAAGGTTCATATGAAGATTAAACTCATTATTATATGTAAAACACTTAGTAGATTTTAAGCCTTAGGTAAGTATTCACACATGACAACTTTTATGACAGCTTTTTGTTATTACTTGTATTATCATGTAGAAGGAGGATTTAAAATTTTTACTGTTCATGTGGTTGTCTTCCTTTCTAGTACAGTATGTAATCTTCGGCTGTCATTCATATTGCAGATTTCCTTGTACAGGCTCCTCTTTTGTATTCAACATCTCTACTGAGGCAAGAGTGTCACAGATGAGTATGACGTTTTAAGTCTATCCTACTTATCAGACTTGAGAATTTCCTCAGAGGTTGCTTTGTGATTGAAACTGAGAGGAATACTCTTCTTCAGCAGGCACTATTGACCAGTTTGTCAAAAGCACAATAGATACAAAGGACTTGAATTGCACAGTTGTTTAGGGAAGGCTCTTGCAACCTGTACCATCATTAGTCAGGAAGAAGTTGTTCTTATATTAATCAAGCCCCCTAAGGATGTTGACAAGGATAATAATTCTTTCCCAATGTGCTCATATTGTTTCATGTTAAAACAAAGCTTTGGGAAAGAATGCACATTTTTAATAGAAGCTATAATTCTATGTGAAGGGTTATCTGAATAGTTTGCACAAGAAATGAAGTTATACAACTTATTCCACTGAGGAATCGAGGAGGAAATGAAGTCATTGAGGAAACGAAGACAAAGTCCTATCATCCTTTGCAATAGAGGTTTGTAAGGACTCAGTGAACCTTGTGAAACTTCTGTCCAGGGTTTCCCTTGTGGCTCAGCTGGTAAAGAACCCACCTGCAATGCGGGAGACCTGGGTTTGATCCCTGGGTTGGGAAGATCCCCTGAAGAAGAGAACAGCTACCGACTCCAGTATTCTGACCTGAGAATTCTATGGACTGGATAGTCCATGGGGTCACAAAGAGTCAGACACGACTGAGTGACTTTCACAACTTCTGTCCATAAGTCCATGGGCTTCTCTGAAGAGAACAAACTGGTATTATTAATCTGTAATTAATCTGACTACATAGCTTTGTAAAAAATAAACAGCACTATAGCCACTGAATCCTTCAGGTATTAATATATACAGTTTCTAAAAATGACAAGTCACTAATGTAAAAAGGCTATATAGCCTCATGGATAACTTTCACCACATTGGGTATGAATGATTATTAATACATCTTAGTTGAACTAGTACAGTTCACTTGCCATCATATTGACTCCATAAGATATGTAAAATTCTGCCTCAATTTATTTAAACATATCAAAAATGTATAACTTTCCTGAGTAAGTTTTTGGTCCCTGCATTATCTAGAAAATTACCAGAGGCTTGAGAAGGGCTGAGGTTTGTTCTAGTTAGAGCCCTCCAGGGAGCAGAACTATGTCTCGTTGTTTAACTCTAACTTCTTTTGAGTACCTAGCTATCACTGGATCTCATAGGGAAAATATAAAATCCCCAATCAATTTAGAAATATATTTAGACCCAGAAGATAGCCAATTAATGCATCTCAACTTTTCAGAAAGCCTGAGTACAAGCAAGTAGCCCCCAAGGCCCCAAGTAATGATTGCTATTTCCAACTTCATTCAGGAGAAAAAAAACTGGAAGCAGCCTTGATTCCAAGAGTGTTTCAGGCCACTGATTTTTATCACCCAGGTAAGAGTCATTTGCAACTAATGTATAGAATCATAGCCTCTTAGAGCTACAAGCATCCATAGAGAAAATCCAATCTAGAGCTCTCATTTTACAGATGAGCAAACTGAGGCCTATAGAGGTTTGGGGACTTGTCTGAGGTCACATACTTGTTAATAGCTCAGCTGGGATATTGATCAAATGTACCATTTCTAAAAGGCTTAATGGTGCTTGAAAAGCAATTGATTCTCCTAAGTAGCATAAACGCTTCCCCTTCAGTGTTACTTGCACTATTGTTTGTAGAAAGTACAAAATTGTATTTCAGCCCAGCTCCCTCTTGAGACAAAGGAAAATTAATATTAAAGCCAAAAGATTTTTTGTTTAGAATTGGATGCTGCTTCAAGCAAAGCAGGGCTTAAAACAACTCTACTGATGAGTGTCTCATGTTCACTTCCAGGAACAAGGATGGGAGTGGGGAGAAAGATGCCTGCCAAGATCATGGATAGAGATTGAAGGGCCTTGAGTGCTTTTCTCTCAGAGGCAGAAAAAGACCCTTTCTTATTTTGAAGAATATAACTGCAACTTGGCTTCTGGATTCAGGGGCACCTTCTCCCTGCTTTACTGACTATGGCAGATTTGGGAGACTCTCTGGCACTCGGTGTCCAATCACTTATCATTTGTACCTCTGTTTACATTGGAGAATAGGATAGCATCTGGGCAGGAAAAAAAATTGATAACTTATAATTTTTAAAATAACTGTGATATATGGAATCATAGCAAAGAAATAGTCAGGCATAATTAAAAATATGTATATATAGACAATAAAACCCAGCATCTTTGCCCTGGGTTTAATTTAGTTGAACCAGTTTGATTACTGGAGTCATGTTAGTAATGAGACTAGCAATATATTCTACAGGTTTAGAGGGTGTCTATAAAAAGGGTACCTTGTAGAAAAGCAAAGTACATCAGAGAAATAGAGGTCTCAGCTTCTCTGTTCCACCCTTAATTGAATTAGAATTTTCAATTGAGAAGGGAAGTCTCACATTTGGTCTCCAGTAAGCACAGAAGCTGGAATATTAGGTAGGATTTCACTGCCATTGTTGCCATTGCCCACTGTTCCCTGAGAACAAACCACCAAAGGCCAAAGAGAGGGAAGTTTATCTGTGTGAGAGGTCAGCAGTTTGCAGGGCATGGGTCTGTGTAGAGGTGGTGAGAATTTATTACAGCTTCTCCATTGCATTGCTTTCTCAGCTGTAAATGAGGCTTCTCATTAATGAATCATGCACACAGACTGCCAGGGTCTCAGCATTAATTGGCAGTAATGGGAACATCTTATGGTTGAAGGGAGAGCTATGGGAACCACTTTAAGTCTGATTGTATTTGGAAGGGAGCTTGGACAATTTACCTTTTCCATGAAATTCTAGAGCAGCCGTACATAGCACACTTTCATTCCAAACCACAAATAAATATGCAGAAAATCTATCAAATTCTTCACGAGAGAGAGAGAATATCAACAAGTGTTTCAGTGAGATTTTCCTTTCTGCTCCATGCAGGGCACTGACAGAGGGTGTTTGAAATGCTTTTGAGTGCACCATGCATGCTAAGGCCTAATGTAGTGTATGTAATTTGTTTTATTCCTTTGAGATCATTCAGCAGGGACTCAGTGCAAGTTAGCCCTCAGGATATTTTGACCAATAAATTTGTTTAAAAAAATGTGTTCTTCCATGATGCTGCTGCTGCTAAGTCACTTCAGTCGTGTCCGACTCTATGCAACCCCACAGACAGCAGCCCACCAGGCTCCCCCGTCCCTGGGATTCTCCAGGCAAGAACACGAGTGGGTTGCCATTTCCTTCTCAAATGCAGGAAAGTGAAAAGTGAAAGTAAAGTCGCTCAGTCGTGTCCGACTCCCTGCGACCCCATGGACTGCAGCCCACCAGGCTCCTCATCCTTGGGATTCCCCAAGCAAGAGCACTGGAGTGGGTGCCATTGCCTTCTCCCTCTTCCATGATAGTGCAGTTATTCCCACAAAATAGGCTGATGTGGAAGTTTCATCTGAGCTGCCTAGAATGTTTTGCCCCTTAAGTGGAAGTGGTTTGTATCATTTCTTTTTTATCTCCCACAAAAGAATCCCTTGTAATTAGTTTTGTGATGTTTGGCATTGAGGAATAGATATTCACAATGTTGGTATAGATCAGATCTTTTCACATCATGGAGTAAATTCCACTTCCCAGAAGACCACAAGTCCATACTACACTTAAGAATGAATAGGAAGAAGACATGCCTACCTTCAGTTGGGGGCACCCACACAAAGGCACAGTTTGCAGACCCCACTGGCTTCTTGTGTCGGGTGCTCTGGTGCAACGCACAACCTGTACAAGGTAAATAATAGCATAGATATCCTCTTTGTGAATGTTAGCACCTCTCTGACCCAACAATGAGTCAGTGGAAGGGACACAGAACAAGCAAGTTGATCTTATAAAGAAAAATGTAGGGCTGAGAGATGGTGTGGAACAGGTCTATGAGGAGACACAATAATGACATAATTTTTAGTAGGGGAGAATGTAATAGAAAATGTAAGATCCGCATCCCTAAAAGCTATTTGTTATCACATTTTCAATGCAATTTTATATGTATACATATAAATAAACACTATGATAGCAACCAGGACCTCTGTAAAATTCATCATACAGATTCTGTGCAGAATGCTTCATCAATAGTCTTAGACAGTAAAGAATCGGCCTGCAGTGTGGGAGACCTGGGTTCCATCCCTGGGTTGGAAAGATCCCTGGAGAAGGGCAGGCAACCCATTTCAGTATTCTTGCCTGGAGTATCCCCATGGACAGAAGAGCCTGGTGGACTTACAGTCCATGGGGTCACAAAGAGTTGGACACAACTGAGCTACTATGCATACAGCACACAATTCATTTTAAAAGCATGTGATTTCAGAAAACGGTTTAAACCGTTCATGAAAAACTGTGTGGGCTTTTCCAGACACTTCAGATATTCAAATAAATCCATCTTCTGAATATCAACTTGAGTTACACAGGTTAAGATGAAGACCCTTTACATGGTGTTGAAGTTACGCTGAAATTTCCACTTGAATTGGCATTGTATTCCTTTCAACTCAGTTACTCAGTCTTGTCTGACTCTTTGTGACCCCATGGACTGCAGCACAGCAGACTTCCCTGTCCATCACCAACTCATGGAGCTTGTTCAAATTCATGACCGTCGAGTCAGTGATGACATCCAGCCATCGCATCCCACGTCATCCCGTTCTCCTCCCACTTTCCATCTTTCCCAGCATCAGGGTCTTTTCAAATGAGTCAGCTCTTCGCATCAGGTGGTCAAAGTATTGGAGTTTCAGCTTCAACATCAGTCCTTCCAATGAATATTCAGGACTGATTTCCTTTAGAATGGACTGGGTGGATCTCCTTGCTGTCCAAGGGATTCTCAAGAGTCTTCTCCAACACCACAGTTCAAAGCATCAATTCTTTGGCACTCACCTTTCTTTATAGTCCAACTCTCACATCCATACATGACAATGAAAAAAACATGGCTTTGACTAGATGGGCCTTTGTTGGCAAAGTAATGTCTCTGCTTTTTAATATGCTGTCTAGTTTGGTCATAGCTTTTCTTCCAAGGAGCAAGCAGCTTTTAATTTCATGGCTGCAGTCACCATTTCAGTGATTTTGGTGCCCCCCAAAATAAAACCTATCACTGTTTCCGTTTCCCCATCTATTTGCCATGAAGTGATGGGACCAGATGCCATGATCTTAGTCTTCTGAATGTTGAGTTTTAAGCCAACTTTTTCACTCTCCTCTTTCACTTTCCAGAGAGGGCAATGGCACCCCACTCCAGTACTTTTGCCTAGAAAATCCCATGGATGGAGGAGCCTGGTGGGCTGCAGTCCATGGGGTCGCTAGAGTAGGACACGACTGAGCGACTTCACTTTCACTTTTCACTTTCCTGCATTGGAGAAGGAAATGGCAACCCACTCCAGTGTTCTTGCCTGGAGAATCCCAGGGACAGGGGAGCCTGGTGGGCTGCCGTCCATTGGGTCGCACAGAGTTGGACATGACTGAAGCGACTTAGCAGCAGCAGCTTTCACTTTCATCAAGAGGCTCTTTACTTTTTCTTTGCTTTCTGCCATAAGGGTGATGTTGTCTACATATCTGAGGTTATTGGTATTTTTCCCAGCAATCTTGATTCCAGCTTGTGCTTCATCCAGCCCACCATTTTGCATGATGTACTCTGCATATAAGTTAAATAAGCAGGGTGACAATATATATCCTTGACATCTCCTTTCCCAATTTGGAACCAGTCTGTTGTTCCATGTCCAGTTCTAACTGTTGCTTCTTGACCTGTATACAGATTTCTCAGGGGGAGGTAAGGTGGTCTGGTATTCCCATCTCTTTAAGAATTTTCCAGTTTGTTGTGATCCACATGGTCAAAGGCTTTGGCATAGTCAATAAAGCAGAAGTAGATATTTCTCTGGAACTCTCGTGCTTTTTCGATGATCCAACAGATGTTGGCAATTTGTTCTCCGGTTCCTCTGCCTTTTCTAAATCCAGCTTGAACATCTGGAAGTTCATCATTCATGTACTGTTGAAGCCTGGCTTGGAGAATTTTGAGCATTACTTTGCTAGTGTATGAGATGAGTGCAATTGTGTGGTGCTTTGAACATTCTTTGGCATTGCCTTTCTTTGGGATTGGAATGAAAGCTGACCTTATCCATTGTATTGGGTTGGCCAAAATGTTCCTTTCGGTTTGTCTCTAAGATGGTACAGAAAAATCCAAACGAACTTTTTGGCCAGCCCAAACTTCCTCAGACTCAGCCTGCCATCATCACAAGTATCTTCTATCTCCAAGATCAGCTGCATCAAGATGGCTTACCATCTATACCACGTTGATGAAAACACCTGCTAACCAAGCAGATTAATACATTCAAAGCAGGAACTCTCATCATCCTTGTTGTCCACTAACAGCCTCAGTTCATAGCACCTTCTTGCACGCTGCCAAGTCAGTGAATGACTCTCAGGTAAGCAAGGTTCTTCAAGACAAGCCAATAAAGAATAAATAAAGCCATCATCCCAATTCTGTAAAAAAGTCTGTTTCTCCAAACCAGTTACGCACTAGTTATTAGTTAACAAGTAACTAGTTACTGCTACTTCTTCATTCTTCTAACAGTATGAAGCAACGGAAGAAAACCAATCTGTGTATAATCTATCCTAAGACTTTCATTTTTAGCTGATCCAACAGCCCCTTCTGCACCTAACATTTCACCCAGACAAAATTTTTTACAACTCTCTTCATCTTCAGATTTTGGAAGAGTGTATATTTATCCCAGGAAACAGGAAATGAATACTTATTTTACATATTTTAAAGGCTTGATTCTGTTACTAATCAGCTGCTGAGATTTCCAGTGACAGTCTGTCCATACAGTCTTGAACAATTGAAAACTGCCACTTGTTGCTGTTGCCTCTGAAGTTTAGGGAATGATCCTTCAGGAGAAGGTTTTTATTCTGAAAGGGAAACGGCCACACTTTGCTTCCTTTTCAAATTCTTTGGGTCATTGTGAGTTACCACATCTCGGTATAGAGCTGCTTCAATCTAGACTGACCTCAGGGATTCTTGAGGTATCCTTGGGGGCACAGAGGGACCTAAATTTTCTGTCAAATTGCAGGGCTCCGCTGACAATAGCCTGGATATCAGCTCTTCCACTGTGGACTCCACTGGTACCTATGCCATGGTTTTCAACTTGGCCAACTTGGCCAGTCCTGCTCAGCACATGTGCCAAGTCTAGGTTGGTCACTGCACAGGCTCACAAATAGATACTTTTGGCCAAGACCTGAGCAAGAAGAAGGCCCTAGTGGCTAACTTATGTGTGAGTAAACCTGTTGATTGTATCAAAGTTAAAGCTCCAGTGGTGTATTGAAAATGGTCAGTTTCGTTCCTTGAGGAGGTGGTGATCAACATCCCCCAAAACTATTTACATCTTTAATGGGTTCAACCCTAATCAATTTTTTCTACAGTTCACTCATTGTCAGAAGTAAATATTTTCTTCCAGATCATGTGATTTATCACTGGAAAACAATGTAGGAATCTTTTAATTCTACTCCTTCATTTCACAGATGAGAAATCATGTGTACAGCTCAGTGATGCATAAAATTATAGACTGGCCTAGAGTCTAAGTCTCAGGATAAGAAGTCTGATTCATATTCTATCTATGACATGCTACATGCCACAAACACACACCCATCATCCTCATTCACAAGGTAATTTTAAGTCTGATATTCTGCATCTGGTATATCCTATCCATACCCTTCCCACATTAATAGTTTTAACTTATGCCCTTTCTGTAGCTTTTGAGGATAGTTGACACTCATGAATGTCAATGGAAATGACATTCCTCTTGATTAAGGACTTGTATTTGCAGACCTCTAAGTTTTATTTTATCTTAGGATCTAGTTTTACTAGCATGGCAATCTCTCTCTCTTTTGCTTATTTAGTTACCTTTCTTTCTCTATTCTTACATCTTTCTTAAGGGGCAATATAAAGACTTGTCTTTTATGGTTTTCAGTCCAGTGCCCTACTCCCACATCCCCATCCCTCCCCTGACTTTATATATTATACACACATGCTTGTTTACATATAATATTGTGCTGATATACTGGATGTAACAGTACATTAGAATTAGTCCTCTATGGCTCCTTAAATTAAGCCTAGTGGATCCAATTAGAATTTGATGCTACTTTAGTAAAGCTGTGCTTAAAATTACTGTACTGATGAAAGTCTCATAATTACCTTTGGGAGCATCTTCTATTTGTGACTGGACTACTCATGAAATCCTGAGCAATTGCCAGACCTACAGGTCCCTTCAGGGAAAAGCTGCCAAGGCAGATTGCTATGCAAAAGTAGCCAAGTTTTTTGGAATGTGACTTTAAGAATCCGGTTACAACTGATTGAACCAAGGATTGTTAGTCAAAGGAATATATTTACTGACTTAACATTGGACTAGCAACCTATAAGATGGCCAGTGAGGTTTCTCTATATTTTTTAGTTAATAGTAAGATCTTTTGTCTAGAAGGGAGTTAACATAAGATACACCAGTAGGGGTGGTAGATACCAATATTAGAGAGAAAATAAAGTGGAAAAATAAAATAAATAACCTATTTGTCCCAAACATTTTGTCTTCCAAGACATGATGGTCAAGTAGGAAATATTTGGGTTTTAGAGTTAGGTAGATTTGGATTCAAATATTTCATATTCTCTTTGAGTCTCAACTTCCTTCTTTTAAAAATGGGAATAGTAATAACTTCTTCAAAATATCATTAAAAATATTAAATGATAAAGTGTTAAAAGACAGAACATTATATATATCAAATAGACAAATATCCAACAAATGGCAGCAAATAAGGGAATATCTCATGAATTGCTTGAACAGATTAAATGAGGTAACATGTGCTATGCTCCAGACACAGCATAGGCATCTATTTATAGTAAATGTTCCTTCTGTCCCATGTGATTCCAGGAAGTATAAAGACTTCCTTTAAATATCAAAGTAGATTTGAATTTCTGGTCTTCATTTGTTCATGTACTCAAGAAATGTTTAGTGAGAATCTACCATATGCCAGACTAGAATAGAAAGATAAATCAGAAAGAGTTCTTGATAACTGAAAGTGCATAGCATGGATTTCAGAGAGACAGGAAATTAGGCAAATGACATTTTAATGTGGCGAGTGCTATAACAGGGTATTCTGGTAGTATGCATGGTTATCCAAATTTTTGAAGATTAAAATCAATACATCAAGAGGCATAAATTCCTCTCCCAGAAACCAATTGGAAGGGTATACAATGCCTGGAAATGCAAACCGGCTACTGCATGTAAGAGGTACATAAAAGAAAGCTACAGTGTCTGTGAATGCTGAGAAGAGAGGAAACATATCTGGTTAGCAAAATTCAAAGGAGATGCCCATCAACAAGAAAACAAAAGCTTTCTTCCAACACCATCTGGCAAAAGAAAGGTCTGAGTTAATAGTAAAATAGCATCTTGTGCATTATAGCTTCTATTCTGATGTTTCCTGTGTTTCCCCCCATTTTTAGATGAGTCTGAGATGAGAATATTAGCTGCATTCATCTCTCCATTCATCCAAATCCTCACTCCCTGTAAAGCACACCATATGTGAAAGAAAAGCTTTAAAAATACGTAATGCTTCTATTTTCATCTACTTCCAGAAATAAGCACTATAAATTATGCCTAGCCACCAAGTAATATTATTGAGCATCTGTTCATGGCATTTAAATGTCTAGAGGGGCTAAGGTTATTTAGCTGAGAAAGGAGAAAACCAGAAGTCACATTTGTGACAGTCTATTATTTAAAGGGCAGTAAACAACTCTTTATCATACCCTCTTAGGAATGAATAAGAGAAAAGCTTGCAAGTATACAAACTTTTTCAATATGAAGCTTACAGTGAGACAGTTATTTCTACTTATCATTAATTACATTTATACACATATACCTATATACCTAAAGAATTATAGAACCAGGATAGCCCAGATTTTATATCAAAGAAAAAAATTGGGGGAGGACAACCAGAAAGTTTCAGAATCATGTTACTTTGTAAACATATATTTTTAAAAGTTACCTACAAATCTATTTTCCTCAGTCAATAAGTATTCATTGTGTAAATAATATGTTAACAGGCCAAGTATTTGAAGGATTACAAAAAGTCTAAATTGTAATCCTTGCACTGAAGGAGTTAGTAGTCTGTTGGGAGACAAAGTAAGTAGATGAAGTGGTAGAAAATATAATGCTATTCAGGATTGTATTCTGTAGTGGTTGTATGATGTAGATGGCAACATTGCAGGTGTTCTGAAGATAAGAGGCTTAGATTAGTTTGGAAGTCTTATATTAGCCTGGAGGCAAAGAAACTTGAATTGATATTTTGTATTTTTTTAAAAAAATATTGTGTAATTTTAAAGGTTACACTCCATTTACAATTATTACAAAATATTAGTTATATTCCTCATGTTGTACAGTATGTCCTTGCAACCTATATTATACCAAACAGTTCGTACATCCCATTTCCTCACACTTATATCACCACTCCCCACCTCCCTACTGGTAATTATTAGCCTATTCTCTATATCTGTAAGTTTGTTTCATTTTGTTATATTCACTAATTTCTTCTTTTTTTCTTAGTTTCCACATGTAAATTATATCATATAGTACTTGTCTTTCTCTATCAGACTGATTTCATCTAGCATAATGCCCTCCAAATTCACCCACATTGCTACAAATGGAAAAAATCCATTTTTATGGCTGTCTAGTATTTCACTATATACATTAATATACACACCATCTCTTCTTTATCTGCTTATCTGTTAATGGACACTTAGGTTGCTTTCATATCTTTGCAATTATAAACAATGTTGCTTTGAACATTAAGGTACATGTATCTTTCAAATTAGTGTTTGTTTGTTTGTTGTATACCCAGCAGTGGGACTGCAGGGGTCCCGTCACTTCATGGGAAATAGATGGGGAAACAGTGGAAACAGTGTCAGACTTTATTTTTTGGGGCTCCAAAATCACTGCAGATGGTGATTGCAACCATGAAATTAAAAGACACTTACTCCTTGGAAGGAAAGTTATGACCAACCTAGATAGCATATTCAAAAGCAGAGACATTACTTTGCCAACAAAGGTCCGTCTAGTCAAGGCTATGGTTTTTCCTGTGGTCATGTATGGATGTGAGAGTTGAACTGTGAAGAAGGCTGAGCGCCGAAGAATTGATGCTTTTGAACTGTGGTGTTGGAGAAGACTCTTGAGAGTTCCTTGGACTGCAAGGAGATCCAACCAGTCCATTCTGAAGGAGATCAGCCCTGGGATTGCTTTGGAAGGACTGATGCTAAAGCTGAAACTCCAGTACTTTGGCCACCTCATGCGAAGAGTTGACTCATTGGAAAAGACTCTGATGCTGAAGGGACTGAGGCAGGAGGAAAAAGGGATGATAGAGGATGAGATGGCTGGATGGCATCACTGACTCGATGGACGTGAGTCAGGGTGAACTCTGGGAGTTGGTGATGGACAGGGAGGCCTGGCGTGCTGCGATTCATGGGGTCGCAAAGAGTCGGACACGACTGAGCAACTGATCTGATCTGTGGAAAATGCATTGATAGTTTGACAGGGATTTCATTGATTCTATAGATTGCCTTGGGTAATATGGTAATTTTAATAATATTGATTCTTTCAATCCAGGGACAAAATATATCTCTCCACCTGTTTGTATCATCTTCAATTTCTTTGCAATGGGTTTTTCATTTGTGGCCTTTATTATGCTGAGGTGTGTTACCTCTGTGCCTGCAGACTGACCAAGATGGTGAAGTAGAAAAACGCTGAGCTCACCTCGTATCATGAGCACACCAAAATCACAACTATCTTCAGAACAGCCATGGGTGAAGAAGACCAGAACCTAACAAAAAAGATCTTATACAACTACAGACACAAAGAAGGGGCAACAACAAGACAGGTAAGAGGGGCAGATATGCAAGATAGTCATGTCTCATTCCCCTGGGTAGGTGACCCACAAACTGGAGAATAATATTGCAGAGGTTCCTCCATAGAAGTAAGAGTTCTGAGCTCCGCATCAGGCTCTCAGGCTGGGGGTCCTGTACCAGGAAGATGACCCCTCAGAGCATCTAGCTTTGAAGACCAGCAGGCCTTAATTTCAGAAAACCCAAAAGATTGGGGAAATTAGAGACTTGACCCTTAATAGGGTACATGCAAAACTCATGTGTACCAGGATCCAGAGCAAAAGGAGTAATTTGTTAGAAGCCTGAGTAAGAGCTACCTGCTGCTCTTTTAGAGTGTTATGAAGAGACAAGGCATGGCTATAGCTCACACGGGATCTCGACACTGGTGGCAGCCATATTTGGGAACATTCTACCACATGAACACTGCTGCTGATGGCTGCTGTCTTGGGATTCACCCTCTAGCTCATTAATGCCAAGACCTGACCCCACCCAACACCTATAGGTGCCAGTGCTGGATACCTCAGATCAAACAACTAACTGGACAGGGACACAACACCCCCACCACCACCACCACCGCCCCGCTCCATCAGCAGCCAGAGTGCCTAAAGACTTTCTGAGCCCACAACCACCTCTAGACACAACCCTAGATATGGCCCTGCCCACCAAAGGACCACAACCCAGCTCTACCCATCAGTATGCAGGCACCAGATCTACCATCCAGGAAGCCAGCCCTAGCCTCCTGAAGAGCCTCACTCACCAGGGAGAGACACCAGATGCAAGAAAACCATGATCCTGCAGCCAGCAAAACCAGCCTGCCCATAGTGATTCAAATCCTACCCAGGGAGCAGCTGTGCCCTAGCCCCATCCACTAGCAGGCCAATGTAAGCTTTGGAACAACACAGGGCCTGTACCCAACTGAAAAGATATCTGAAGGATCATGTTTAGAAAGAAAGAACTGGAAATAAATATGGAAAACACAGTGTATTGTTCTCATTCTGTCTATACCAAGCCAAAATAAAATGTAGAAATAAAAAAATATTGAATTAAGAAATTTAAATTAATAGTAGAAAAAAATTACAAGAGCACAAAGAGTTTATCTCTGTAATTTAATTCAGCATTTCTTCAAGGAGGCCAGAAGTTGTCAATTAGCAAGTTGTCACTAACAGTAAGTTCCTGGAAAAGGTTGAAGAGCTGGCTAAAACAAATAAAACAGTAAATAGCATGACCAAGAAAAGGTAAATAGGATGCTGGAGCAAACAGTAGTAAAAAGGAATGACATAGGAAAGAATAAATATAGAAATGCTGAGAAAGCAATATTTTGGGATTGAACATAACAACAAGGAAATTAAATTCAGAGAGATAGGACATGAAAAAGAGAATAAGCTTAGTTTTCTCTCTCCTGCTTCTCCATCCAAGAGAAATAACTGTCAGCTACAGGTCATAAAGCTTTATATACTCATGACCTCTGATCTCTGACCCTGTGATTTATTTTCTCTGAGCAGAAGTGCGACCCCTCCTGCATCTGAGAAAAATGAGGCAACGTGGCTGGATGGCTTCTGCCATTCATCAGGCAATGAAATGTGTCTGGTTCTCAATTTTCCATCTGCACTCTTGCTTCAGGCCAACTCAGGACTGGTCCACAGATTAATGCAAAGAATCAGCAGACACATTTTATTTACAATATATATATACATTCAACTTATAAACCCTTTCTACTGAACCACAGAAGGCAAGCAATTCCCAATTTAATTAACACACTTAAATTGCTAAGAGTCAGCAGAACCAGTTCATAAGTGGCCAGAGCAGATCTGCCCTATTTGCAAAAAAAGTTAACTCAGTGTAAAGGAAGAAGAGTTCTTTCATTTGCACTGGCCCCTTCTGTCAATACTTGATAAGTAGAGGTGTCCATTTGTTAATGGGTATTTTTGCACATACAGAGCATCAAAAAAGGTATTTCCAGAAGAGCAGTGATAATTAGAGTACACATGCTCTTTTTGATGACATTTGAAGCAGCAAGGAGACTGACTGGAGTCAGAGAGGGGAGGGAACTGGGGGGAGAAGGTGTTTTGTGAAGCCAAGACTGCTGGTAGCTAGAGTTGGCTCTGACTTTTGGGGGCAAAGGAGATTGAGTCATCTCCCTTCTATAGAGCTGATTTGTTGAAAGGGCACAAGAAATTCCCAGGGATTTCATGCTGCTTTGAAGCAACCTGCATATCAAATGGATAGGAAAGGGAGAGGAGGAAATGAGTTTTGTTGCTAGGTCTCCCTAAGAGTTGCCAAAATTTTGCCTCTTTCTTTGTGAACCCAGTAACTGCCACAGCTGGGATCCCCATTACTCTAAACAGGAAAGGCATGAACATGCCCTGTCCTTTTCAGTTTGCAAATGTGCTTTGGTAAGGGCAAACATGGCCATGTTTGTTCTCCCTAGGGAACAAGTCAGGCATGAAGTCCCTTTTGTTCAGAGTAAGAACAATCTCCTTTTATTCCCAAGTCTCAGAGTGGCTGGCAACTTAATCTGGACATATGAACATGAATACCGTCTAGGCAGGGAAAGCTGTCTCTGAAGCTGTCCAGGAGTTGGTGTCTGTTTGAAGCCCCAGGAGACGTAGAGGTGCAGGTGATTCCTGGGAGAGGCCCTCTTTAGGTGTACAAGTCCATAAACGGAGTCCCCCTGATATTCAGGAGAGCAGAGAGCAGATCGAGTAGTGTCTTTAGCCTTGGTTTACAAAAGGATTATGAGCTGAAAGAATGAGACATCTTAGATGCCATGGGAATACAAAAGTATAACTATGATGAGTGTGGGCTTCCCTGGTGGCTCAGATGATAAAGAATCCACCTGCATTGTGGGAGACTTGGGTTCGATCCCTAGGTTGGGAAGATCCCCTGGAGAAGGGCATGGCAACTCACTCCAGTATGCTGGCCTGGAGAATCCCCATGGACAGAAGAACCTGGCAGACAATAGTCCATAGGGTCACAAAGAGTCGGACATGACTGAGCGACTTAGGACACAGCACACGTTAGAAGACAAGAGAGGAAGGTTCAAGACAGTGGCATAGGAAGATCCTGAAGTCCCCTCCCTCCCAAGGACACTACAAATCTACAACTGCATATGGAATAATTTCCCCTTAAAGGAACCTGAAAACTGGATGAACAGTCTCTACAACAAAGGGTAAAAGGACAGCACTGAGAGGGTAGGAGTAAGAGAGATATGATCACAGCAAGGAAAAACACGACATCCTAGCTGCAGTCATCCACAATCAGGAAGAATCACAAAAATAGTTATTTTCCCTGAGGAGTGAGGGATTTGAGCTTCACATCAAGTAACCCCAACCCTTAGATATGCTCAGGAGAAACCAATTCCTGAAACACCCACCTCTGAAAACCAATGGGGAATATGTCCAGGAAAATTATAGAATTACAGGGAAGGAAAACCTGCTATTAAAGGGCTCATGGGAAGACTCACTCAACCCAAAACACAGTGTAAAAACACTGGATTGGAAGTGTGTGGACATGGTCCATGGGTTCATGGTCCTATGGGGCGAAGGAGATCTCTAATACGTACTAATCTTGAAGCATCTGTGCAAGAAGCAGGAACCAGTTGGAATGGTCCCTGGGGTTTGCGACACTTGTGGGAGCCATCTGTGCTATTTCAGACTGCCTTGCTGATACAGCTTTGGCAGGTACCATTCTGGAAATCTCTATCTGACCTGTTAGCACAAGTGGGCATGACCAGCTTAGACCCCCCACCCACCCAGACACCTCTGCAGGGCATCACAACCACATGGTTGATAATCTCTTTCACTGGCACCCAGAAGTCACTACAGATGAGCCCTGCAGTCATTCCAGGGGCCAGTCCTGCCAACCACCACCCAGCAGCCCCCTCAAGCTCCTCCTGCCTTCTGGTATTGATTTTCATTGTCATTTACTGACAAGCAGCCAGTTCATTAGAAACAATAACTGTTCACAGAATGTTTTAAACACCCTAGTAGTAGGAGTAGCTCAGCAGCCAGGACCATAAATAGAATCTGGGTTCTGAGCTTTAGATAACTTCCCTGAAAATAGGCCCATAGACATGCTTTATGCACATTAAGGTAAAGCAACTATAAAGTTGCATAGTTTCAAGCTAGGCTCACAGAGTAACTACAGAATTTTCCTATGGATAGTGTGGTGGTTAAATACCTAGATTTTTTTTTGGGGGGGGTGGGTAGAGGGCTGAACAAAATGCATACATTTGTCCTTCATTTAAGTAGAAATACATATCCTATTAGTTCTAATGTTTCTTTTCTTATGATTAGCTTCAGAGACAAGAAGCAAGGCATTTTAGTTTTCAAAAGCTTTCACTTTTTGGATCCTCAGTAAATACCAAGAAAGCTATCAAGTATGGAAAATAAAAAGCCAGAATAAATCTGCCTCCTTTCTTGCATGCTTAACCTTAAAGCACTCAGCAGGGAAGAAGAATATTTCCTAATATAGAGATAGATAGTTGTTTGTTACAAAAAGGGAAAAAAATCCAATTAAAAAGTGGGATTTGTGAGGCCCCTGCTTTGGTATGAACCACAAAGCAGAGTCAGTACATCAGCTCTAATGCCAAAGGCATGGACGCCTGATACTGGAGATTACAAACCAGTTTCCAGTTTATTGGCTTTCTCATCATAAAGGGTGGTTGAATGTTTTGATTTCAGTGATAAATGTTACTGAATAAACTTAAGTTATAAACTTTAAACTTCTTTTGCCTTCAATGCCTTGTAAAATATCTAAAACTTGCCAAAGTATTCAACTGAAACAGGAAAAATTAAGACATACTGGTGGTTTTATATCACACAGAACAAAAACAATCATTTGACTGAACAACCTAAAATATAATTATTAGGTCTAATAAGACCAAGTCCAATGACATCCATGTCACTCTTTAATGGAATAATGTAATGAATGCTTTTGGAGCAGGCACCTTCAGTGCTCTCCCCACATCCTCTCAGATCTCTCTGCTATTCTCATATACACCTGCCACCAGAGTGCTCACGCTCCCAACAGTCAGCACCTGCCTCTCTGAGCATTTCCTTGATATTACTAGTACTGCTTTGCCTGCAGGCATTGAGATGCATAGGTTTCTATACTAACAACTCATGTTAACTGATTGCGATATTCTGCACCCTATATTAAGCATGTTATCTGAATTATTCCATCAAATTCTCATAGCAACAGTGCATGGTTTAAATAAAATTTATGACTCGGTAATTTCCTTTCTATAAAATTGCTATTGTAGTATTATTATGCATGTGTACAATGAAGTATGTACAAAGATGGTCACTGTAACAGTGTTATTTTAAATACCACTGACAACATAAATTTATATCAACAAGGGACCAATCAACTAAACATTGGCACGTTTCCTATGGAACATGGCAAAAGGATGAAGCAGTTGTATGTGCATGTAATGGAACTGTTGCTAAGATATAGTATTGGGTAAAAACAAGATAGTGGATATTCATATACATATAGATGTATATGAAGGTGCATTAATTATTTCTGTAAAGAGAATAAAGATTGGAAGAATTTAGTAGGAAGATATGCCTTTGCAAAGAGGGACTGGGAATCTGGATAGGAGGTAGACTTATTTTTGTTTTGTGTGCTCACAATACTTTTTTCAATTTGAAAATAAATAAGTACAAAATTAAGTGCAGAATTCAGACAGAGAAAGAGCAAGAGAGAGAGGCTTATCAGCACTCTCAAAACTTGTTTAGAGATCAAATATTTATATTTATTCATCATATTTACACAATCTCAAAACTGGGGCTATTATTATTATATCCATTTTAAGGATAAGGAATTGAGATGGAGAATTAACTAAATTGCTCAAGGGCAGTCAGTAGTGAATAGTAGAGTCTGGATTTGAATCCAAGACAATTTGATTTCTAAGCCCTTACTTTTTACTCTATATCACTTTCCTTTCGGAATTCAAAATGGATGAATGAAACCATTTAGTAACGTTACAAAAATGAGATAAGTTTTAATAATGCAATTGAAATGCAATTGTAACTTTTTATTTCTTATAAAATCTACTTACTCCAAACAAAGATTTAGTATAAATACAAATCCAGTCACAGGAAAATGTTTCTCTTTAAGTACTAGAGAAATTATAACTAATTTCTAATGAAAATATAAGTTGACTAGAAAATATGGGAAATAAATGGAATGATAGAAATATACATACCTATGTGTTTCTTTGTATCTTTTCCCCAAAAGAAATAGGAAATTTTTTTAAAAAGTAAAGGAATAATTTCCCTTACAACCTCAACTCTTATGTTCCACTTAGAAACTTTTTATAAAGACAAGTCATAAAACCAAAGAGGCACAGGGATCCAACCAGTGATGTGCTGAAGACACTGATAAAGTCTTACAAGAGCAAAATTTTCAAGAACCTTGATGACTGATCATTAAAGAGAGTTTTTAATTTAAAATTAATTATATAAACTACAAACATTAAAATGAAGGTGATATATATTCAAAACTCATTAATTCCTACTTAATTTAATATTTCCCATATGTTTGAGGTTACTCACATTTATATACTGGAAATATGTATTATGGGGCATGGCTATGACTCTCTCCCCAATTCCATGTTTAATGACATCACATTGGTAATTTGAAATTAACTTTGCTAGGAGAATTTACACTACAGAATTAGCAAAGGCTAAAAATTGGGGCTTTTTTCTCACATAAAGTCAAATTTAAAACAATTATGACTACATCACTAGATTCAACGGAGAAGGCAATGGCAACCCACTCCAGTATTCTTGCCCAGAAAGTCTCATGGATGGAGGAGCCTGGTAGGCTGCAGTCCATGGGGTCGCTAAGAGTCAGACACGACTGAGCGACTTCACTTTCCCTTTTCACTTTCATGCACTGGAAAAGGAAATGGCAACCCACTCCAGTGTTCTTGCCTGGAGAATCCCAGAGATGGGGGAGCCTGGTGGGCTGCCGTCTATGGGGTCGCATAGAGTCGGACACGACTGAAGCGACGCAGCAGCAGAAGCACTAGATTCAACACTCATTATTGGCATAAATGTATAAAGTTTGCTATTTATAGCCTTTAGGAAAAATAAAATCATGATGTTTGCAGTAAAAAAATGACTATTAGAACATATAGTAATGAGATTTGGCCAGTCATTCTTATGGTTGATCCTAGAAAGAGTTTTCAACTAACATTTACCAAGTGTTCCCATCTAAGCACTTTAAAAAGAGAAAAAGAAAAAAAAAAAGAAAAAGTAAAAGGCAAAACGTTTCCTTCTTTCAGTAGGAATTGTGGTTCTAGATTCATAATCTCTTCCTTAGAAACTATGTGTGGGGTCATAGTTCAGTTCAATTCAGCCGCTCAGTCGTGTCTGACTCTTCGCGACCCCATGAACTGCAGCACGCCAGGCCTCCATGCCCATCACCAGCTCCCGGAGTCCACCCAAACCCATGTCCATTGAGTCGGTGATGCCATTCAACCATCTCATGCTCTGTCGTCCCCTTCTCCTCCTGCCCTCAATCCCTCCCAGCATCAGGGTCTTTTCAAATGAGTCACGTCTTCGCATCAGGTGGCCAAGAATTGGAGTTTCAGCTTCAACATCAGTCCTTCCAACGAACACCCAGGACTGATCTCCTTTAGGATGGACTGGTTGGATCTCTTTGCAGTCCAAGGGACTCTCAAGAGTCTTCTCCAACACCAGAGTTCAAAAGCATCAATTCTTCGGCACTCAGCTTTCTTCACACTCCAACTCTCACATCCATACATGACCACTGGAAAAACCATAGCCTTGGGAAGGGTTTATGAATGGATTTATTCTCTATGTTATCCATGTTTGTAGATCTTAGAAAATTATTTTATACTCACAATAAAGGCAATTTCTTCTCATATTTTTGAAACACAGTGATCAGAATGATTTTGAAACCTGGGAAATCATAATAATGAAAGTCAATCTAAATTGAATGATGAATCCACAAAGAGAGTGGTCTATAAGAAGCTGTAACATATAGCTATAGTGTCTGCATCATCTGTGGGGAAGGTTCCTAATGGTCTCTTTGTTAGAGATTTTGGGTCTTATGTTTTTAATGATTTTTTTTGGAGTATATATGATTTACAGTGCTGTGTTAATTTCAGATACACAGCAAAATGAATCAATTATATATATATAATATATATATACATATATCCACTCTTTTTTGGACTATCTTCCCATATAGGTCATTACAGAGTATTGACTAGAGTTCCCTGTGCTATACAGTAGGTTCTTATTACTTATTCATTTTATTAATACATATAGTAATGGGTATATTTTATCCCAATCTCACAATTTAGCCCTCCTTTCCGAATTCCCCCTGTAACCATACATTTTCTAAAAACTTGCCAGAAAAATCAGTAAGTCATAAATACATAAAGTAAATGGTTTTATTAGTACACCTCAGACTTCAATAGTATTTTTAGAGTAAAAACTGTTTGACCAATGAAGGTACCTGGTTTCCCTTTCGTAGAATCAGTTTACAACTCCCTGCTGGCAAATCATTTGTTTTAAGAGGGCAATGTTACATATACTTATATACATTTTAAACCATGTTGGTCTTTCACACACACAAAAAGGAAGTTTCCAGTTAAAATATTTGATTGCTCTCCAAGGACAATAATGTGTACTGAGAGGCATAATTAGAAGACACTGGATTAAGGTGATATACCTAACGGTAACTCCCTTGTCACTCAGTCATGTTTCTAGAAGTTGTTCCGCTGACTAGGGCTCACTGATCTTATTAAACAGAATTCTAACTTTTTTATTTATAAGATGACCTAAAGGGAGCAGAGCTGAAGCTTCTTAATCGGAAAAAGCACTTGTTCATGATTACTGGGCATGCCAGCTTAAACACAATTAAATCTGTACTATGCATGCAAACCTAGCCCCAACCATCTAGACAGCTGAGGTAGTCACTTATATTATGTGATAGCAAGGAACCCAAAAGGATCCCTTTTAAAAAATTGTTACATACTTCAGCCTGTTATTCTTAAAATTCTCACCATTTAAATTACTACATTGGATGACTGTCTCCAGAGGAAGTCTTGAGAACCAAAGCAAAGCTTTAAGTGCATAAAGAAAAATATAAAGGAAGACTGGAGAAAATGACTTAAGAATTCACTTTGAAACTGTGGGTGAAAGTGAAAGTGCTGGTTGTGCAACCATGTCCAACTCTTTTTCCATGGACTATAGCCCACCAAGCTCCTTGGTCCATGGGATTCTCCAGGCAAGAATACTGGAGTGAGTTGCCATCCCCTTTTCCAGGAGATTTTCTTGACCCAGGGATCGAACCCAGGTCTCCTGCATTGCAGACAGATTCTTTATTGTCTGAGCCACCAGGGAAGCCCAAAACTGTAGGGAAAAGGATTAAAGGGTAAACACAAAGAAAATAGTAACAAGAAAATATAAATAGAAAAGCAAAAATTAATGGAAAAAAGTTTGGAAAGACACCATCACTAAAATATAAACCCAAAGAAAAAATATTTGGAACTCATGTAATGATGGGCTTATTCAGTTCAGTTCAGTTTAGTCGCTTAGTAGTGTCCGACTTGTTGTGACCCCATGGGCCGCAGCATGCCAGGCCTCCTTGTTCATCACCAACTCCCGGAGTTTATCCAAACTCATGTCCATTGGTGATGCCATCCAACCATCTCATGCTCTGTCGTCCCCTTCTCCTCCTGCCTTCAATCTTTCCCAGCATCAGGGTCTTTTCAAATGAGTCAGCTCTTAGCATCAGGTGGTCAAAGTATTGGAGTTTCAGCTTCAACATCAGTCCTTCCAATGAACACCCAGGACTGATCTCCTTTAGGATGGACTGGTCAGATCTCCTTGTAGTCCAGGGGACTCTCAAGAGTCTTCTCCAACACCACTGTTCAAAAGCATCAATTCTCCAGTGTTCAGCTTTCTTTCTAGTCCAACTCTCACATCCATACATGACTACTGGAAAAACCATAGCCTTGACTAGACTGACCTTTGTTGACAAAGTAATGTCTCTGCTTTTTAATATGCTGTGTAGGTTGGTCATAACTTTCCTTTCAAGGAGTAAGACTCTTTTTATTTCACAGCTTCAGTCACCATCAGCAGTGATTTTGGAGCCCCCCCAAAATAAATTCAGCCACTGTTTCTGCTGTTTCCCCATCTGTTTGCCATGAAGAGATAGGACTGTATGACATGATGTTCGTTTTCTGAATGTTGAGCTTTAAGCCAACTTTTTCACTCTCCTCTTTCACTTTCATCAAGAGACTCTTTAGTTCTTTGTTTCTGCCATAAGGGTGGTGTCATCTGCATATCTGAGGTTATTGATATTTCTCCCAGCAATCTTAATTCCAGCTTGCGCTTCATCCAGCCCAGTGTTTCTCATGATGTACTCTGCATATAAGTTAAATAAGCAGCGTGACAATATGCAGCACTGACATACTCCTTTTCCTATTTGGAACCAGTCTGTTGTTCCATGTCCATGATGGGCTTATTAGCAATCAGCAAAGGGCAAATTGAAACAAAAGGCTGAGTTAACCATTTCACATCTTTCATATTGACAAAATTTTAAAACCCTGATAATAACAAATTTGGGTAAAAAGGTAAAATAATATAAAATTTCAATATATCACTATTTAAATTGTACAGACAAATTGGAAGCAATTTGGTGATCTAATGAGTAAAAGATGCCCTTTTCAGCAATTGAATAATTCTTTCACTAGTCAGGTACTATACCATATTTCTTGCATATGTACTCAAGGGGACATGTACAAGAATAATCCTTGCTTGATGGACTAAAAGAACAACAGATATGGAAATAAATGTCTATCAACTTGAGAATGGACAAGGAGAAAGTGTTACACTTTTACAGTGAATCCTATATAGCAATTAATGAATTGATTAGAACTATCAATATAAATATGTGTCAATGTAAGTAAATCTCAAAGACATAATTTAAGCAAAGAAAGATAAATATGGAGTGACATTTACAATAGGATTGTTATTTCCATTGTAAGCATAACATTTCTATTTTTGGTATACAAACATGCATATAATGCATTATATGCTTAACATGATTAATTACTAAAAGTGCAAAATCATGAACAGAGAGGAAATGGAACTTCAGAACACTGATTACTTGTGGGGAGACAAGGACAGAAATGAGTTTCTAAAAGAACATACAGGACCTTCTACTAAAAATATACACTATTTTTAAAGTTATTATGGACAAATGGTAGATTTAGCTAAATCTGATAGTCGCTACAGGGCATTTCTTTTATTTATTCTGTAGACATTTTGTGAGTTTTAAATAGGTCATAATAAAAAACAATTTAACAAAATGATAAAAATACACTCTTTAGAGTTTCTTCTAAAATCATTTTAATCAGAAATTGCTCCTACTCTGAAAAAAATTAAGAGAATTTTAGTTGATTTTCTCGTGAATGTCTATATATTATTAAATTCCTATTTTTAAAACAAAATGTTTGATGTTATAACAGATCCCACTTTTGTACTTAAAACAACTTTAAGCTAGTTGCCTTTTCCTCCAAAGAAATATATTTATCAATTTTATTTACAGAGACCAAGAGCATACTTGAAAACACACACACATGTAATACAGACTTGGTGGTTGTGGTTCAGTTGCTAGGTTGTGTCTGACTTTTGCGGCCACACAGACTGTAGCCCACCAGGCTCCTCTGTCCATGGGATTTCCCAGGCACAAATACTAGAGTGGGTTGCCATTTCCTTCTACAAGGGATCTTCCCATCCCGGGGTCTCCTGGATTGTAGGTGGATTCTTTACCAACTGAGCCACCAGGGAAGCTGGAGCCACTCAGGAAGCCACCAGGGAATACAGTCTTACATCTATGTAAACAAAACAGACATACACACATACATATGTACATAAACATGCTCATAAACATGTTCATTATATATACACATGTATTTCTAATTTCCCATAGTGATGTGGTATTACTGTACTTGATTTTTAAAAGATTTAATATCTATCATGCTTTTATTTTTTAATTGATATATACTTACCTGAGTTTCTTCATATTTATGTTATATAATAATATTAGGTTATATAATCATGTTGTAAGACATAAGCACCATAGGTATGTCTCTGGTATCACTGGATCATCAGCTCAGTTAAAACACCATTGGCATCTTTCACAACTCTACATTTGTTTTTGTAATTGTGTAATATTTAATCTGAAACCTCTTAGATCTGAAAGAATTTTTGGAAGTCATCCAAGCTGCCATTTTTCTGACACATGTTTTGTCTTCTAATAGTTCAATTTCTATTTAATCATTTGTATGATCTACACTTACTACTCATTTTTAGCATTAACAAACAGTTCCTTTCTAGAGTGGGAGTAATTAAACTACCCACAATGGTTAATGATCTTAGAAATTTGCATATGCTGCATTAAGAATCAGTTTTAACAACTATATTCATGCTACCATTCCATTTATGGCTCATATAAAATATGGCAATAGTTCAATTTCTGTATGTAAACACAATTTGAAATTGAGCAGAAAATTCAAGTATTGGGAAGTGAGCTTTACTCCTTTTATAAAATGGCTATCTAATAAGATCCATTTGTTGAACTGATATTGTTTTAGTGATTAAGTTAAGTTTTAGTGTTGCCTAAAGTGTTTCTCTCGTGACGAGTGATTGAGAAAATAATTATAATGGGCTATGTCTTTGACAGAGTCTATAAACACTGAGATGGCTGCACATGATTAAATTTATGTTTAGACATAGAAATCGTTGTTGCTTCAGAAAAGAACAAGTGTATTGATCTTCAACAGTGAAATAAGGCAAGATGAAAGGAATAATTAAATCTGGCGGTATTGGTGTTCCCATCAATAGAACTACAATTATACAAATTATATCTTTATTCACCTTGCCCCTCCTTTCTCTCTTCCTTAGGTTTTAAATTCAAGACCCCCTGAGCAAATATTGTGGAAAGGATTTTTGTTTTCTCTTGCATTGCTAGATCAGCCTGTTTTCAATAGAGAGAAGCTCTAAACTGGTCCCTGAATAGGGCTGTCTTGTAATCCCTGTTTGGGATGAAAATGTGTACAGTGCTTAAAACTATTTCACTCTAAGCGTAGATTCTCTTTAGCCTTAAAACACTATGAGTAATCTAGGTGTTGGGAAAGGTAAACAATGAACTCATTTAGGCCAGGAGGATACAGTGTAATCCCAAGCCTGTCACAGAGGTATTATAGGGCAGGGAAAAAAAAAAAAAACTGGGGCTATGATCCTTCAAGATGAAAAAAAAAGAAAAGAAATCTTTATGGGTTCAAGCCAAGCCTTATTTGGGATGAAAAATTCAACATCCTTCTAGTAATTCTCTTCTATTGGCTTGTACCTAAAACGTCTGGGAGTGGCTTAGAATATATAAGGAATTCTAAGAACTGAATGTTTTCTTTCCTAGAATTTGTTTGATTGGGGGGAAAAAATGAGTAAATTTAGAGGGAATCACTCATCTTCCTAGAACTTGTGAGCTCTTTCATTTGAATGCCAGGATCTCCCTGCAAGGCTGTGCTTGGTGTGTTCTCCAGACTCTTGCTCTGAGCATCACTCACTCTCTTATATTTGCTGATACATTGCATTTTAATTTCCCTTTTGCCTGCTCATCTGGGTAACCCAGTTGGACATCAGTCTGCTCCTGCAAGTAGGTCAGAGCACCAAAGTATGGTACCTGTGTGATACTACCATTCACAAAAGTCATGCTGACATCCTGTTTTCCCAAATCTCATATCTTGATGGCATCTTCCATGTCCTTAGTAATTATCAAAGAAATTCAAATCAAAACCACAATGAAATAATATCTCATACCTATTAAAATGGCTATTATCAAAAAGAAGAGAGAAGTGTTGTTGAGGCTGTGGAGCAAAAGGAGCCCTTGTGCAGTGCTGGTGGGACTGTAAGCTGGTACAGCCACTATGGAAGACTGTGGAGATTTCTCAAAATATTCAAAATAAAACTGCCATTTGACTTAGCAGTCCTGCTTCTGGGTAAACATCTAAACAAAATGAAATCACTGTCATGAAGAGATATCTGTGCCCTGCCCCATCCCCAACATGTTAATTGCACCACTAAAACAACCTAAGTGTCCACTGAAAGATGAATGGGTAAAGAAGATAAGATACACAAAATATTATTCAGCCAAAAAAAGAATGAGCACTGCCATTTGCAAAACATGGATGGAGTGCTAAGTGAAACAAGAGAAAGACAAAGAGTGTATGATCTCACTTATATGTGGAATCTAAAAAACTTTAACTCACAAAAACAGAGGGTAGAATGATAGTAGCCAGGAGCTGGGAGCTGGGGAAAATGGGGAAGTTTCAGTCAAAGGGTTCAAAATTCCAGTTATAATATGAATGGATTCTGGGAAGGAACGTGATTTAAAGCATTTTAACTAGAGTTAACAACATTGTTTTATGTAGTTGAAAGTTGATAAGAGAATTGATCTTAAATGTTCTCAACAAACATATAAACACAAAGGTAATTATGTCAGGTGCTAGATATGTTCAGTTCAGTTCAGTCTCTCAGTCGTGTCCGACTCTTTGCGACCCCATGAATCGCAGCACGCCAGGCCTCCCTGTCCATCACCAACTCCCGGAGTTCACCCAGACTCACGTCCATCGAGTCAGTGATGCCATCCAGCCATCTCATCCTCTATCGTCCCCTTCTCCTCCTGCCCCCAATCCTTCCCAGCATCAGAGTCTTTTCCAATGAGTCAACTCTTCACATGAGGTGGCCAAAGTACTGGAGTTTCAGTTTCAGTATCATGCCCTCCAAAGAAATCCCAGGGCTGATCTCCTTCAGAATGGACTGGTTGGATCTCCTTGCAGTCCAAGGGACTCTCAAGAGTCTTCTCCAACACCACAGTTCAAAAGCATCAATTCTTCAGTGCTCAGCCTTCTTCATAGTCCAACTCTCACATCCATACATGACCACTGCAAAAACCATAGCCTTTACTAGATGGACCTTTGTTGGCAAAGTAATGTCTCTGCTTTTGAATATGCTATCTAGGTTGGTCATAACTTTCCTTCCAAGGAGTAAGCGTCTTTTAATTTCATGGCTGCAATCACCATCTGCAGTGATTTTGGAGCCCCCAAAAATAAAGTCTGACACCGTTTCCACTGTTTCCCCATCTATCTGCCATGAAGTGATGGGACCAGATGCCATGATCTTCATTTTCTGAACGTTTAGCTTTAAGCCAACTTTTTCACTCTCCTCTTTCACTTTCATCAAGAGGCTTTTGAGTTCCTCTTCACTTTCTGCCATAAGGGTGGTGTCATCTGCATATCTGAGGTTATTGATATTTCTCCAGGCAATCTTGATTCCAGCTTGTGTTTCTTCCAGTCCAGCGTTTCTCATGATGTACTCTGCATAGAAGTTAAATAAGCAGGGTGACAATATACAGCCTTGACATACTCCTTTCCCTATTTGGAACCAGTCTGTTGTTCCATGTCCAGTTCTAACTGTTGCTTCCTGACCTGCATACAGATTTCTCAAGAGGCAGATCAGGTGGTCTGGTATTCCCATCTCTTCAGAATTTTCCACAGTTTATTGTGATCCACACAGTCAAAGGCTTTGGCATAGTCAATAAAGCAGAAATAGATGTTTTTCTGGAACTCTCTTGCTTTTTCCATGATCCAGCGGATGTTGGCAATTTGATCTCTGGTTCTTCTGCCTTTTCTAAAACCAGCTTGAACATCAGGAAGTTCACAGTTCACATATTGCTGAAGCCTGGCTTGGAGAATTTTGAGCATTACTTTATTAGCATGTGAGATGAGTGCAATTGTGTGTTAGTTTGAGCAATTTTTGGCATTGCCTTTCTTTGGGATTGGAATGAAAACTGACCTTTTCCAGTCCTGTGGCCACTGCTGAGTTTTCCAAATTTGCTGGCATATTGAGTGCCAGCACTTTCACAGGTTTGAAATAGCTCAACTGGAATTCCATCACCTCCACTAGCTTTGTTCGTAGTGATGCTTCCTAAGGCCCACTTGACTTCACATTCCAGGATGTCTGGCTCTAGGTCAGTGATCACATCATCGTGATTATCTGGGTTGTGAAGATCTTTTTGTACAGTTCTTCCATGTATTCTTGCCACCTCTTAATATCTTCTGCTTCTGTTAGGTCCATACCATTTCTGTCCTTTATCAAGCCCATCGTTACATGAAATATTCCCTTGGTATCTCTAATTTTCTTGAAGAGATCTCTAGTCTTTCCCATTCTGTTGTTTTCCTCTATTTCTTTGCATTGATCACTGAGGAAGGCTTTCTTATCTCTTCTTGCTATTCTTTGGAACACTGCATTCAGATGCTTATATTTTTCCTTTTCTCCTTTGCTTTTCACTTCTCTTCTTTTCACAGCTATTTGGAAGGCCTCCCCAGACAGCCATTTTGCTTTTCTGCATTTCTTTTCCATGTGGATGGTCTTGATCCCTGTCTCCTGTACAATGTCACGAACCTCATTCCATAGTTAACTAACCTTATTGTGGTAATCATTTCACAATATACATGTGAATATTGATACAGGTGAATTTGATACATGTATTAAAGTGTTGTATTGTACACCTGAAACTTATACAAATTATATGATAATTAAATCTCAATAAAGCAGGAATAAAACTTGTATTTCTTATATTGACTATAGAATCCATTTTCACAGAAGAACCATTTGTCATCTCCAACAACTAGTACTTTTCAACCCTCTTTAGGGAATATATTATATGGTACCATGTATGGGCTTCCCTGGTGGCTCAGACAGTAAAGAATCTGCCTGCAATGTGGGAGACCCAGGTTTGATCCCTGGGTTGGGAAAATTCCCTGGAGAAGGGAATGGCAACTCACCCCAGTATTCTTGCCTGGAGAATTCCATGGACAGAGGAGCCTGGTAAGCTATAGTCCATGGGGTCATAAAGAGTTGGACACAACTGAGTGACTAACACACACACATACACACGCACAGTGTATGAGAGATTCTGGTCCTCTTTTTTGACATAGCATTTTTCCTGATCTTCAGTAAGAAACAGAGGATGTGGATTAAATGAGACAAATGTTGATCTGTTTAGTCCAGATATCACAAATGTAGCTGGTGTCCTTGACATTATTATAAATTAATTACTTGCATTTTCAATAACCATTTTTGTCAGTAAATCTAGGTGAGATTCAAATTCATAAATTTGCAAATTGCTGTTCTCAGCCATGAACAATAAACTTCATTCAGGATTTGGCAGTGTGAAATACATACACAAATGTAATGATTTGATAGTTCTAGAGAATGGATTTTCTGTTATCTTCATAATCATGAATATGAACTTAAAACTTGGTCTGTAGCCATCCTGAATTACAGGAAGGAAGTGAGAAGGTCATAATCATGGCAAAGGGAACTGTAGCAAGAACAGAAATGAGCCCACCATTCTATTATACTTATCTAAGTTAACTGATATTTGGAGGGTGTTATACAAATATTTCAAGTAATAATAATGAAATAATAGCTAATTCTGGAACATTTTTTATACCACTGCACTTTGCTGAGCACTTTATTGGCCTCATCTCACTTAATCTTCACAGTAACTTCATTAGTTAGACACATATTTTCTCCACTTAGGAAACTGAAACTTAGAAAGGTTAAGTAACTATCTCAGAGTTTCATTGCCAATAATTTATGAAGTACTGAACCCAGAGCCTATATTACTAATCACTATGACATATTGTAAGGTGTATGTGCATGTATAACCTCATTCCAGGGCAAATCCCCAAGGGTTGAAAAGGGGTCAAGCTGGGAGGAGATCTTCCAATTTTTTTTTTCCTTTGTTAAATGTGTGCAAGATTGCCACAAATCTCTCTCCATGCAGTAAGATAGAAAAAGATCAAAGTATTTATTTATAACCCTTGACCACTTTGCTGGAGCCTCTCTGAATAATACTAAACAACCTCTATCTTCACAGTTTGCATTTTCCTCAGATAGACTAGAGTTCCTGCAAATTAGATGAGATACAAGGTTGGTTTGGGGGCTTCTCAGGTGGTGCTAGTGGTAAAGAATCCACCTGCAGGAGAAGTAAGAGACACTGGTTCTATCCCTGGGTTGGGAAGATCCCCTGGAGGAGGAAATGGCAACTCACTCCAGTGTTTTTGCCTGGAGAATCCCATGGACAGAGGAGCCTGGTGGGCTACAGTCCATAGGGTTGCAAAGAGTCAGTCATGACTGAAGCGACTGAGCACGCACCCATGCAAGTTTGATTTTAGAACTTGTAGTACTGTGAATATATCTTGAACTCTCTCACTTTACTGTTTTGACAAATACTTCCCCTGTGCCTGAAAATGCCTTTTCATCTTTTTTGACCTTTTATTCAGACTTATTCCTAAAATCCCATCCCAGATGTCACTGCTTTCAAGGATACTTATTTGAATCACCCTCTATCCCACGCTAGTTTAGATGAGCCACTATCACTGCCATGGACATCCTTAACCTGATATGTTTTGCTCTATTACAAAGCTTATCATACTTCTTTGAAATATAATAGTAAAAAGGTCTGTGTGTATGTGTTGGTATGTTTGTGTGTGTGTGCTCAATTGCTCAGTCATATCCAACTCTTTGCAACCCCATGGATTGTAGCCTGCCAGGCTCCTCTGTCCATGGAATTTTCCAGGCAAGAATACTGGAGTGGGTTGCCATTTCCTACTCCAGGAGATCTTCCCGACCCAAGGCTAGTGGTGTTCATTTGTCACCTGCATCTAAGTTCTATTTCAAAGTTTAGGAAATGCTTCATCTTATAAGACTTGGTGGAAGTGAGAGTTCATTTGTATGTCATGCAGTAGATCAGCTGTACCTACAGTGTCTTTGGAAGATTTGGATATGCCTAAATCAAGTCTCTTTCAACAAAGAATATTAGGGGAGTTCTGCAGGTTTTGGAGAATGAAGCCACAAATATTTGGGAAAGTTACTAGACAGTATAGTCAGCTTTTTTTTTTTTAAGTAACTAAATACTTGACCCATGGATTAAATGATGACCATATGATCTGAGCAATTCATTATAAACTAAGTTTTATCTAATACATGAAAGCGTTAGTAGCTCAGTTATGTCCAACTCTTTGTAATCCCATTGTCTGTCCATGGAATTCTCCAGGCAAGAATACTGGAGTGGGTTGTCATTCCCTTCTCCAGGGGATTTTCCCAACCCAGGGATTGAACCCGGCTCTCTTGCATTGCAGGCAGATCCAGCTGAGATACCAGGGAAGTCCATTTTTAGACACGCCCTTAATCACTCTATCAGATCTAGTCCCTTAAATCTATCTCTCACTTCCACTGTATAATCATAAGGGATTTGATTTAGCTCATACCTGAATGTCTAGTCAAGCCTATGGTTTTTCCAGTGGTCATGTATGGATGTGAGAGTGGGACTGTGAAGAAAGCTGAGCACTGAAGAATTGACACTGCTGAACTGTGGTGTTGGAGAAGACTCTTGAGAGTCCCTTGGACTGCAAGGAGATCCAACCAGTCCATCCTAAGGGACATCAGTCCTGGGTGTTCATTTGAAGGACTGATGCTGAAGCTGAAACTCCAACACTTTGGCCACCTCATGCTAAGAGTTGACTCATTGGAAAAGACTCTGATGCTGGGAGGGATTGGGGGCAGGAGGAGAAGGGGATGACAGAGGATGAGATGGCTGGATGACAACACCAACTCGATGGACATGAGTTTGGGTAAACTCCGAGAGTTGGTGATGGACAGGGAGGCCTTGTGGGCTGAGATTCATGGGGTTGTAAAGAGTCAGACACAACTGAGTGACTGAACTGAACTGATCACTCTATCATCAGATGGAAGTGGTACATAAAAGTTCTGGCTTAAGCAAGTCCTGAAAGCACAACTATTTCACATGAACATGAAACCTTCACTCCAGTGCAGCTAATCTTGCAACATAGCCAAACTTCTTTCAACCCCTACCTATAAGTCAGTACCTAGACTAGTTGACTGAAAAAGAAATATTTGAGCCTCATTTACAGATAGCCTCACAGCTTAGGTTCTCCAGAAATAGATAACTAGATGGAGTTTGAAATGTAGAACATTTACTAGTTATCAAAAACTAAGAAGGAGAGAGAGGAAAAGGAGGAAAAGCAGGACTGAGTAGAGGAAGAAGCCAAATGGTGATGGAGGACCAATGAAACTTGGTCAGCCTCACGGGGAATTCTGTAGCATTGTTTTACGTTGTGCCAAAATGGCCAGGCCTTTTTATGTCTGTATCAATTAATAATTGGGTATGTGCTGCCCCTGAGAAAGTTATGCTCTCAGCAAAGGTGAATTTGGCAACTGATGCAAACCCTCAAGGAGTCAACAGGTACAGCCTGTCTTGTGATGGATGAGGCAACTAGTGTTTCCTTCAGAGATTAAAATATCCTTCCTGGTAAGACAACTATAAATTGTATATCTGATTGTTCACTTTTCTTTGAAGGAAATATGATCTAAGTAAAGACTCTTCATCCTAGAATAACACAACTGGAAGACTGGCATCAAGGAAATTTGATAAAACATGGATGGATCTTTTTGGATGGACTCAAAATGGAAGAACTTTGTTTTTAATGCAAATGTTCATCAAAAAACCTCCTTGGTGGGGAAGGCTTTCAACAATCAGGATGACTGTCTTTGTGAATGTTGGCCAGTCTCTCTTCACAGTCCAACTTCTGCTCAATAGGCTGAAAAGACGAAGGCATGAAGGATAAAGGATGAAGGATATGTCAGGCAGGAGCTCAACATTATGGACCACACCTTCCCAAAGTTGACCTATTTACTTCCACTGAGGAGTGAGCAATATGTTAGCAGCAGAAACCAATGTTGGGTGACCAACTCTTCCTCATCCCAATTTGGGATAATCTCTCAAAGGAGTCAGTCATCCAACTGAAAAGTCCAAATGCTGGATCTTTGCCACCATGGAAAGACTGTCAGTTGGATATTGCTTGGTTTGGTTTTGGTTGGTTTTGCTTTCCCTGCTTACAATGCTCATATCAGCATCACAAGCTGAAGAATCATAGAATACTTTATTAAACACTATAGTGCACAATAAACATACTCCTAACAAAGGAATACTCAGCTTATAGAAAAGAAGAAAAGGCAATGGACTTAGGACGGCATTCCAGTTGGACATATAAAATGATGGCGTGGCCTATTAAAGACTCAGGCAGCAGCAAATTCTCTCAACTATAACTCAGTATACAATGTTATTTCTTCCATCACCAGGATATATTGGTCTTGGAACCAAAGGTTAAAAGTGGGAGAGCTTTCTGTTTTAACCCTAATGATCTAATGATCCATTTGAAAGATTTTGGTTTTCTTGCCCTATATCTTTGGCTTAAATTTGTACATCGCTAATGAAGGAATGTTTCCATCAGCACATGGGGCTTTTATCAGTAGGTGTGCTGCTGCAAAACGGAGAAGGGGGAAGAATGGACAGGACCTATACAATTCTGCACAATCCTCTTTCCAGTGGCAGCATTTAGTGCAGATCTGTACAGGAGTACCACAAAGCACTCAGATCCTTCAGTGATAACAGCCTGGTCAGAAAACCCTAACCAAGAGAGGTGGTGGCTAATAGCAAATGCCACACAAAATTTTTTATAAAAAAAGGGAAATCACAATAAATGATTGCCTCTAAACCAGCTTCAGAGATGACAACTATGGCTGTTAACCTGATTTCTTTTTTTGTGCTGTATGTAATTATAAATTCAAATTTGCTTTCTTCTTTCCTTTTCATCTCCCCCACTATCTTCTATAGATGTGCTGGTAAATGATGAACTTTCCAGTCTTGTCCATGCATTACAGCTAGATTTGTAACAGAACTAAGGGAGAATGGGACAGCATACAGAGATCTTGGCTTTTTGTTGGCACCCAAAATTGTGAATTTTACTCTTCCTGGGAAGAAACTAAGAATGTGATGACTGTATGAGATTTTTGTACCATGTTAATGAAAGCACTTTTTAAAGTGTAAGTGTTTATACTATAACAGATCTACATGTTCCTAGAAACTTCATGTCCTAAAAAATCTTTTACAAATAATTATAGGGCTTATCAGGAAAAAAAAAAAAAAAAACTAGATTGGGAAACACACTCAAAGCCTATACAATTTTGTAACCAGGGCAGTAACAGGTACAACAATTATTGTAGCTTAGTATTTTTAAAGATGTTATAATTCGTAATAAATACAACAGAATATCTTGGATTTTATTTTTAAGTGGATTGTATTGTAAAAAGGGCTGAGGCTGCTGATTTATGGAAACAAGGGCCAATGCACAAAGATTGAGCAGAATTACACAATGAGCACTTGTTGAACCGAGCGCATGCCTGAAATAAGCACGAGGGAGAGCATGAACGGGCGCCACGTGCAGCACTGTGCCCCTCCACAGCTCGTTGTGACAGCGGTGTGAGCAGTCACTAGTGATCCGTGGATGACACGAAACATGTACTCGGAGAAAAATCATAAACGAACCAGAGCAACTTCTATGTCATGCTGACTTCATTCTCTTATCAGTAAATCCTGTAAGCTCATCTCTTTATAAACACCCTAGACCAGGCTGTGTAAACAAGGAAAGAAGAGTTCACGTTGATTTGGGGTAACTAAAATCAGGGACCGCAATGGACGTCTGTCACTGTGGTTGTCCTGTATGCCATTACCATTCTCTTTTGTTTGTTTTCATTATGGCAAAAGTCACATAATGTAAAACATACTATTTTAACCATATTTAACTGTACAGTTCAGTGGCACTAATTACATTCACGTTGTT
This sequence comes from Bubalus kerabau, assembly GCF_029407905.1. Classification (NCBI taxonomy): domain Eukaryota; kingdom Metazoa; phylum Chordata; class Mammalia; order Artiodactyla; family Bovidae; genus Bubalus; species Bubalus kerabau. The sequence continues at coordinate 68,970,496 of NC_073633.1, forward strand.
GTGTAACTCTCACAATTATCCATTTCCCAAATTTTTCACTTTCCTAAACTGAAACTCTGTCCCCGTTAAACACTACACTCCCATTCCCCCTCCTGGTCCCTCCCTGCAGCCTCTGGCATCTACCAGTGTACTTTCTAACTCCATGAATTTGACTATTCTAGGCACCTCATTTAAATGGGGTCAAACAATATTTGTCTCCACCTACTGTATAGCCTATACCATTCTTAAATTTGGAAAATCCTACTACAAAAGCTGAACATGTCAGATACTCATTTTCCTGACTTGTCTTTTACTTAAGCCTGGACACACAAACCAGGCTCACCATTTAACAGATCGAAAAGACCAATAATGCAGAGAAAGAGGTGGAGACTGGGGGGAACTCTTCGGGTGATGCTGACAGTAATTACAGCAGTGTCAGGTCAGGCAGCAGGGGCAGAGGGGAAAGGGACAGCCTGCAGGGCGGGCCCCAGACGTGTCTCCAGGACAAGCTGCAGGCTCTAGTGTTTGTGCCTGCAGCACGGATGCCCGTGCTGCTTCTACTGTGGTGTCATTTTGGGCATTGTTTCTGGCTTGTATTGACTTGAATCTCTTTCTGGGTGGCTCTTTGAACTACTTCAATGAAATTATTTTCCTTCAAATCTCCTATAGCTTGCAAACTGAGAGCCCTGACTATCACAGCCGAGTAGGCTGTAAACAACTTGAAAGGAAGTGACCACTGAATCCAGAGTGCATAACTTTGGACCTTGAAAGCAGGAAGTGCTCAAAAAATGCTTGTTGTGTGAATAAATGATGAGATGATGTGATTGTAGAAATAGATTTGCCTTAAAAGCAATGAGATCCAAATAATTAAAATAACTAATATATTACAACTAGAATAGCATAAAGATATGTATATGATCTTAATTATAAGTAGTACCATAAACACTTTTTCTAATATTTCTATATAATAGTACTCCCTTGCACAAATGACAGGGATTACTGACATTTTATCTTAGATAATTGTTTCATGTTAGATTTATACTAAGAAAACTTGTTATCTGTTTGTTTGGTTTGTTGGTTTTTGTTTTGTTTTTCCTATCTGATGCTAAGATGTCTGTCATAGTTCCCTTCACTATGCTCTCAGCTCCCCAGAATTCCCTGATGCCAGCCTTTGGAATTTTTACTAATAATTCATATTATAACCCCCATCAAGAAAAGAACAGTGATCCACTCTGAATTGTACAGTGTTCTGTAGTATACTTAGCTGGAATCTAAAATCCTTAATCCTTCAGCCTTATAGCTGATATTTTCATAAAGGTAAAACAATTTTTAAAAATAAGGGAATTCATAATAATAACAGAAGAAGGATGTAAAGAAATTATTTATAAGCTATTGAGAGTTGATATTTACATGCAAGATTTCCTTGTCTTTTAAGTGTAACGACTGATGAAGCAAATTTAATCCAAAATATCTAATGGCTCCAGCAGCCGTTCTTCAGTATTCCAACCATAAGAGTTTGGACAAGCTTTACCAAGCCAGTCTTTCATATCTCTAGACTGAAAAAGGTCAAGCTAAGAAGACAAAGTTAGAGCTATGAGTGGAATCGGGCTGTAAGGTTTCTCTTGATCTACTCTTTCGAACTAGCCAGCTGGCAGGTACCCAGCTGACCCTTGATTAGCTCTTTAGGGGCTTCCCTGGTAGCTCAAATGGTAAAGCATCTGCCTACAATGCGGGAGACCCGGGTTCTATCCCTGGGGTCGGGAAGATCCGCTGGAGAAGGAAATAGCAACCTGCTCCAGTATTCTTGCCTGGAAAATCCCATGGACCAAGGAGCCTGGTAGGCTACAGTCCATGGGGTCCCAAAGAGTCAGACACGACTGAGCAGCTTCACTTCACTTCACCAAAAAGAAGTTGTTACTGTTTTATTCTTGGCAGCAGATAAAAGGGGGAAATCATATACATTAGAAACACACTTTCTCCAGGCTTTTTTCCTTTTCCCTCAGAAACAGTGAAATGATACAAAGGAGGAGATACATCTGTAACTACAATATATTCATTTTGAATTTGGATTCTAAAAATTCAGTGGGCATCACTTTGTTCCTAACATCCCAGGCTGAAAGGTGCCTGAGTTAAGCAATTTCCCAGGCCTCCTTCTACATGTAAATTTCTTAGATTGCTATCCACCTATGAAAAATAGAGAAATGAAAAAAAGAAAAGGCCTACTGTCCGTTCACATGGCTGACAGTCAATTTTCTACTATACTCTTTATTTTAAAGTAGTCTCATTGAGCCAGTTTCCAGTGCATTAACTTGGGAGACTTATTGCATTTGAACAGGTTCCATGCTGGCAAACTGCATTTTGGAGTCACCAAGGACCCCTTGATGCTTTACCATCAGCAGATTAAATTAGTCTCCATTCCTATGGTTTTTCACTTGGATTGACAGATGCATTACCTCATACTCTTGAACTACAGGAGTTGCTGTAGACTCTTAGAAATAGCATAGAATTCATATTAGGAGTAAATTGGGCTCTGAGGTGCACCTAAGCAGATATTCATACAATAAAGATCTTCCCTGGACTTTGATAGGTTCCTCACATATAAAAGAATCTCAAGAGGGTAAATTGGCTTGAAATTCTTCCTAGAGATCCAAGATTACTTGGGGGAAAAAAAATGTTTTCCTTCTGTGTGCCAAGAAGTCACCTAAGCACCAAGGAACACTTAAAAGAAGCATAGGTTCACTGTCCAAGTGGCAGACAAAATAACTCACAAGAATTTTAAAAACAAACCAGTCTGACAGAACATGGCATTGCTCCATCCAGTGCCCCTAGAATCCCCATTGTTCTCTGCATCCAGACCCCAGCTTCTGTGTGCTTTGCGTTTAATGGTTTCCACCTGCAACTGCCTTCAAGGATTGGCCTTGGGACGCTGGAGCAGCTTTGCCTGCTGGTGCAGAAAATCTGAAGTGCCTAGTAGTTTGCACCGCCCACACCTCCTTCCTGGGAAAATCCAACAACCAATGATTTTTTGGTGTGGTTGAATCAAACTTCAGCTCCCTTGTATGGGGGCAGCACACACTTGAGGTAAAATGTACACTCCAGAGCTCCCTGTAGAACTGAGCTAGGCCTTGAACCTGTGTCTGACTTATCCTCTTCCCTGTCCTTCTTCCCCCACTCTCTTGCCAGTTTTTCTCAAGTATACTTCTTCATAATTCACTTGCTCAAGAATCCTTATCACAGTGCTTGCTTCTGAAGAATCTGGGTGAATATACCTTACTGAGGAGCCAGGACTTGCTTCTGCCTGAAAGAAAGATAGCCTTGGATTTGGAAGCGAAGAAGGAGAAGCACGCTATCCCTAAGAACATAGAAAAAACATGAGAAAAGGATCAGGCTAGAAATGTACTGGCATGGTATATTGGAGTGCAATGTAGAGAAAATTATGGCTATATTAGAACATTATATATAACATTTTATATATAAGGAAAAAAGAGAAAATTTCCCTCTCCTCAATTCACCTTTTACTCCCTTCAAGGATAAGCTTTTTTTTTTAATCGAAGGATAATTACTTTACAATATTGTGATGGTTTTTGCCATATATTATCATGAATTGGCCACGGATGTCCATGTCCCTTCCTAAAACTCATGATTTAAATTTTTTTTTGTTCTCAGAAAACCTGGGAGATAAAAGCATAAGTACTCATCTCAGGTTTAAATATGTGCAAAATTAATCATATTAGGAGACGAAGAGCAAAGAATTTCTCCCTGGCCCTTACTGTAGTGTGGACAACAGATTCTACAGACAAGGGGCATAAGCAAATTATAACTTTCTAGGTATTTTTTATGCATATACCTGAGACTGAATGTGAAAAAGAAAATCAGTGTTAGTTTCTAAACAATTAAAACCCATAATTATTGTTTAATCCTTAGCGTGGCACCAAGAGCTTTCACAATCTGGTCCCATGCTGCATTCCAAGCCTTTTCTTCTGCTGTTTTCTTTCATGCATATAATCGCTTGGTCCTTCACTGAGCTCTTTGCCATTATTTGAACATATGATATTATTTTACATTCTCATACTTTGCTCTGCTGCTGCTTGAGAAGCCCTTCTGTCTCCTCTCTGCCTGATAAATTTTTGTTTGCATTTCAATACCCAGCTCAAATTTCACATTCTCTTTTACCTTATCCTACCTTTTCAGGTAGTTTATCATTTTATGTCTGCGTGGATCATACTAAAATATACCTTCAATATAGCACCTAGAACATTGCCTTTAAATGCATACAAGTCTATAGGATCCTGGAGAAATGTGTTTATTCCATCTTTACTTCTTTTCCCCATTTTAATGACTGGTACACTCCTACCTCTCCATAATGTCTGACTTAGAAATGAATTGAATAAGTTTTAGTTTATAAGGTGGAGCCAATTATAAAACATCTTTGATGATAAACTAATTTAACTGTAGCCTAATTTAGGGTGGAACATTTAGAATTCTTGAAGAAATTATTTGATTAATTTTTTGATTTAATGAAAAAATGTGTGAGATAATAAAACTATTACTATTTTGCTCCCCGCCTTAGCCTGTAAATCCTGTAGAGTTTTTCTAGCAGTCAGGAAGGGTAGATACCCAAACTAGTCAACATAGTTGTGATTAGTGTAAGCATTTCTTATTTCAAATATTCACCAACAGATTTGAGAACATAAGTGGTTTCCCAACAACATAATAGTTAAGAACAAGGAGTTTAAATTAGAGATTTAGATTGAAATACTGACATTGGCAGTTACAACTGTGTGATACTTTTGGCAAGTTATTTTTCATTAGTGAAATAAGGATAAAGCACTGACCTCATACAGTTGTAAAGAATAGTACTCTGCCTCAAATATTAGGAATTATAAATATCAACATTATTGAGGCTTTCTCTAACAAGTATTTCTCCTTTTTTCAGGAAGGATTTTCTCAGGATGCCCTATTGAAAATGTGCTAGCATTGTTATTCCTCAAGGAGATGAGAATTCCGGATTGAGGGACCAGCCACATGGAGGCATAAAAGCATGGGGCATGTTCAGACAGTGAGTATCATAACTCAGTTTTCTGCTCCTACCCGTGCACCTCTTTATACAGAATAAAGCAGTGGCTAAGCTAAATCTGAACTCAGGCCTTGGTGTCTCCTTGAAATGTTATGGGCTTTCTGGTCTGGCTTTGAATAGTCTTGAATCGCTGATTTGTTTTCAACTCCCCCTCTACTCTTGGCTGAAGATACCTGGCCCTAGGTTCTGATTGCCCTAGGCAGCAACATTCATGCTGGGTTCCTTTGTGACCAAAGTAACATCAAGGGATTTATAACACATATAGGGCTTCCCTGATAGCTCAGTTGGTTAAGAATCCACCTGCAATGCAGGAGACCCTGGTTCTATTCCTGGGTCAGGAAGATCTGCTAGAGAAGGGATAGGCTACCCACTTCGGTATTCTTGGGCTTCCCTGGTGGCTCAGCTGGCAAAAAATCCACCTGCAACGCTGAAGACCTGGGTTCGATCCCTGGGTTGGGGAAATCCCCTGAAGAAGAAAAGGCTACCCACTCCAGTATTCTGGCCTGGATAATTCCAGGGACTGAATAGTCCATGGGATCGCAAAGAGCTGGACACAGCTAAGGGGCTTTCACTTTTCACTTTAGGATCATATGTATTACTTTTCAAAAGACTGCACTCTTAGGACATGGAGTTTCAATTCTTCTACTTTGAATTTTTATTATCTACAGAGACTAATATTACAAAGCATAGCCCAGAGTTTTTAAGTGTGAGGGATATCTCTCGATTCAACAATTCTGATCAAGGGAGTTACCAGGGGCCCCAGATTTCCCCCGGAGGCTTAGCTATTTCTCAGAGTCTGTCATATTAGGAAAGAAGCTTTATCATAGCCTAAACTTTTAGGTTCCTCTCTTTTTCTTTTCCTATACTTTCCATTAATCTAAGGCCAAGGCTTCTGACTGTTGAGAAAATAAAAGGTTCAGGGAGTTGTCAAAGCAACTGAGGTAGGGTTTTTCTCAGTTTCTCCAACTTTCTCCAAATTTCCCCAATTGATTTGGTCATTTCCATCTGGAATTAGCCACACAACATTGAATGGCTAATTGCCTAAAACTGAATTTACTCTCTTCACCCAATCCACTCTGCTAATCCGCTCCCATTTATAACATCTCCATTTTCCTTAGTCATTCAGGCTTGAAAGCAGGAGACAATCTTTGACTCACCTCTATTTTTTTCTTTTCTATATCCAATCTATCATGAGTTATTTCTTCCTGTCTTCCAATATGAGTGCTTTCCATTTTCACTATGCTGGGCTACTTAAAACCCTAACATCTTCTACCTGAGAATCATAAACGTTACTCACATATGTACCACCCTCCAATTCTAATTCTTCCTGCCCATTGCTGACAGATAAATCTTCCTAAAAGATCACTTTCTTGATGTCATTTCTCTGTTCAAAAATTTCCAGTGGCTCCCCAGTGCCCACTCCTTGCATTAGTAGGACAATTAGCATCATTAGTTACTCTCCAGTGACTCTGATTCAAATAAGAAAGGCAAGGGAGTAGAAGTGAGCTTGGCCCATTACAACGTTGAAGGATCAGTATTTTGCTCACATATTAATGTCTTCTAGGAGTGTTTGGTCAAACAAGAAGAAAAAGGAGAAAGGGGAATGGAAAGGGGAGTAGGGAGAGGGAGGGAAGAGAAGAAAAGAAAGGGGCAGCAGCAGGGATGGGAATGAGAAAGGAGGGACAGAGATTGGATGAGAGGGAGAAACCGACAGGTAATATATAATTACTTTGCTCCAGATTGCTTTCTTTCTTACAGCCTCTGGATTTCTCTTTCTATGTATGGTCAACTTTTAATGAAAAACAAGTTTGTTCTAAGGAAAAAAAAAAGTAAAACTCGTGAAACTAAAGAAAAAAATACACCATTTCCCTTGATTTTTATGCTTTTCTGCAAGATATTAAACTAAGGTAGCTCTCTCTATTCCAATTTTCCTATTTTTACAGAAGAAGTAGAAAAATATTTTTGTGGCTTTCTCTCATAAAAGTCAAAACATCCTGTATATTTGAACCCTACAGGACTCAGATGTGGTGCTTAACATTTTTTTCTCTTAAGACTTTTTTCTACTACCACTGCTTATATGCTGATTACTGTGTCAAAGAGAATACTGAGATTGAGAAATGGTAGTCTGGGTGTAAGGTGCATTATTGGCACAAGATATAGAAAGTAAACAACTTTAAAATAAGCAAGCACGCTTTCTCAATTAATCTATGCTTTTAAGAGTGAATGCAGAGGCATAGCTGAGAGAATACAATTAACAATCAAAGTATCCTCAACTAAAAATAATTTTGTTTTAAAGAGGAAGAAATAATAAGTAATAGTTGCTGCTAATTTGAATACTGAACTTTGTTCTTTAAGTCACCCTGTAGAAAATCTATTGGGAAGTAGACCCTAATGTGAAGGAGTTGAGTTAAGGTCTTTTAATTAAATTTAAAGATTTTCTTACCCATGGGAAATGGCATAATTAGCTGTTTTCTAATGCATTTGACCTGAAGATGCTTGAATCAGCAGATAATTGAATGTATTAAGAGAAGTAGCTAATTCTATTTATGAGACTTAGTTGTTGGAGTAGGGGAAAAAAGAAGTTATTTATCATTTATTCAAGATAGCTCATATATATGTAGAAAAGGGGAGAGGAACAGGCAATTACCAACCATCTCAGTGCAAAACTGTGCATCTTCACATGGTGACTCTTAGGAGAAGAACTGGGCAGCTCAGGACTTGCATCTATTTTGTTACTCCCACACAAGATTTCCATCTGAATGCCAAATAAATTACCACTGAAAATAGAGTGAAGTACTCACAGCAGTAGAATGTACCAGCTGGACTGATGCCTGCATCACAGATTAACTCTGATATATTGGGCTTTGGTATGTTTCTGTGATGTTTCTCAGGGCACATATAATTCAAATCTAAAGGCTAACAAGCTGTGCTCAGATGGAGTTCTACTGAATAAGTACTTCAGTCATATGGTGCTTACACAAGTCTGAGTAAGGCATCATCTCCTTTCAAAGGAAAACATTTCATAAAGTCCAAGTCTGAGATTATTTTATTATTATTCTATTTCAGTATTAATACATGTGAAATCTATGTACTTAAAAATATATTCTTAAGCTGATTAATTCTTATATAATTTAAAAACCAAAATAGTTTGTAAAATAAATATGAAAAATGAACACATAAAATTTAAGTTAACAAAATTTAATGTGATAGATGATACTGTTTGGTAAAAATGAACCTCCACTCATAACCTATATATGCTTTTACTACTATGACACAGATGAGTTGAGTTTGCCAGGCTTAAACTACTGTGCGCCCCTTGTAACAATTCAATTCTCTTATAACCCTTTATCTGAAGTAAAGCAACACTGATCTTCCTGTTATATGCCATGAAGACATTTGCTTTCATCTGCATTATATCATCTAAGCATTGTCAACCTTGTTTTCTCTCTCACTGGTTCTAGATAATTAATGTACTAATATAGATCTGAACAAAACTAAAACACACATAAGCTTAGATGTTGAATATACTGTATAGTATGTTTAATTCTTTTGCTGTCTTAGCATATATGGGAAATGCTATTTCACTCCTCATTCCTTTTTGCATTCCTTCATTCAACACATAGTGTTTGCTATATATTAACCACTGCAAATGATGAATGATGAGAATGATGGAAATGATTATGATAATAAGGAGGAGGAGGAGGATTAAAACAGCACATTTCCTAGTTGAGCAAATTAAAAATCTAAAACTATTCAACAATGACTATATCCAAAGAGTTACAATATTAGGCTATATTAAAGTCATTAGAGCAGTACATGTATAGGGTTAAGAAACTTTGAAAGCAGCAGAATGCATGGATTGGAGCAGAAAATAAAGCTCAGAATAAAAAATATTTAAAACAGCAACAACAATAACGATGATGGTATTGAAGATGTTTTCCTCAAACTATGGAGGATTTATCAGGTTCAAGTCACTGGTTAGTTGTTATTTAATCTTCACAGCAACCAACTAATGTGGTTATTATTTTCATTATTTTATAGATAAGTCATAGATACCCAAATACACACAGCTAGTAATGATATGGCTAGAATCTTTTTTTTTTTTTAACAGAGACTCTTTAATCAGCTTACACATCATGTATGGTCAAATTTATATGATAAATCTCATGAATATACACGTAAACATAGATACACATGTGTGTATATACAATATGTATTTATTCATCTTGTTTTAGTGATTCTGCTTTTCTGATTGATACATTTTATAAATTGAGTCTTCCAATTCATGAACATGGTATTGACTTCTATAAATCTGATCATTTTAAATTTCTTTGAAAAATATTTGTAATTTTATTTATATTTTATTATTCATTTGTGGCTATACTTATTTATCTTTGTTTATCTTTGTTGCTGCACACAGGGTTTCTCCAGTTGTGGCAAGCAGAGGCTACTCTTTGTTGAAGTGCATGGGTTTCTCATTGAGGTGACTTTTCTTGTTGCAGAGCATGGGCTCATTAGTTGTGGCCCCTGGGCTTTGCTGCCCCATGGCATGTGGAATCTTCCTGGATCAAGGATCTAACCTGCATCCCCAGTATTGGCAGGTGGATTCCCAACCCCTGGGCCACCAAGAAAGCCCTGATTTGTATTTTTTTTTTTTCTTTTTTGATGTGATGGTCTTTCCCATCTTTCATTATATTTATTGTTAGATATTTGATGTTTTTATGCAATTACAGATTTTGTCGTTTTAAATTTTATTTGCTGTTAGTTGTGACTGCTATATAAAAATGCAAATTGATCTTTACATTTATTGTGCAACCTTGTTTTAATTCAGTTATTGGTTTTAATAGCTCATAGACTCTTGGATTTTCTGCATATGTAGCCCTGTTATCTGAGATTAATGTGACCCCTTCCTCCTTTTCTAGCCTCTTATGGACTGTCTCAAACCTCCAGTACAATCTTGAGTGATAGAAGGTAGACTTGTCTCATTGCCCATTTCAAGGGGGTATTTTTTAAATTAATTTATTTTTTATTAAAGGATAATTGCTTTACAGAATTTTGTTGTTTTTCCATCAAACCTCAACATGAATCAGCCATGGGTATACATATGTCCCCCCCCTTCTGAAGCTCCCTCCCATCTCTCTCCCCATCCCACCCCCTAGGTTGATACAGAGCCCCTGTTTGAGTTTCCTGAGCCATAGAGTAAATTCCTGTGGGCTATCTATTTTACATATGGTAATGTAAGTTTCCATGTTACTCTTTACATACATCTCACTTTCTCCTCCCCTCTCCCCATGTCCATAAGTCTATTCTCTATGTCTATTTCTCTTTTGTTGCCCTGTAAATAAATTATTCAGTACCATTTTTATAGGTTCCATATATACATGTTAGAATACTGTATTTATGTTTCTCTTTCTGACTCACCTCACTCTGTATAATAGGTTCTAGGTTCATCCACCTCATTAGAACTGACTCAAATGTGTTCCTTTTTATGGCTGAGTAATATTGCATTGTGTATATATACCATTACTTCTTTATCCATTCATCTGTCGATGGACATCTAAGTTGCTCCCATGTTCTAGCTATTGTAAATACTGCTGCAATGAACAATGGGATACATGTGTCTCTTTCATTTTTGGTTTCCTCAGGGTATATGCCTAGGAGTGGGATTGCTGGGTCATATGATGGTTTTATTCCTAGTTTTTTAAGGAATCTCCACAGCATGTTCCATAGTGGCTGTATCAGTTTACATTCCCACCAACAGTGCAAGAGTATTCCCTTTTCTCCACACCCTCTCCAGCATTTGTTTGTAGACTTTTTGATGATGGCCATTCTGACTGGTGTGAGGTGATATCTCATTGTAGTTTTGATTTGCATTTCTCTAATAATGAGCAATGCTGAGTATCTTTTCATGTGTTTGTTAGCCATCTGTATGTCTTCTTTGGAGAAATACCTGTTTAGGTCTTTTTCCCATGCTTTGATTGGGTTGTTTGTTTTTCTGGTATTGAGTTGTATGAGCTGCTTGTATATTTTGGAAATTAATCCTTTGTCAGTTGTTTCATTTGCTATTATTTTCTCCCATTCTGAGGGTTGTCTTTTCACCTTGCTTATAGTTTCCTTTGCTTTGCAAAAGCTTTTAAGTTTAATCAGGTCCCATTCGTTTGCTTTAGTCTGTATTTCCGTTACTCTAGGAGGTGGGTCATAGAGGATCTTGCTTTGATTTATGTCATTGAGTCTTCTGGATATGGCTAGAATCTTAACACAGGGAGAGTAGTTCCAAAATGTGAGTACTTAACTATATCTCTAAATAAAATAGTTGGTATTTGAATTATACATTTTTAATAATTAACAAATATGAATTGAGCATATATAATATATCAGGTGGCCTTGGAGGTCAATTTAAATAGTTCCCATCCCTGATGGATAGAGGGTAAAGAATCTGCCTGCAATGCAGGAGACCTGGCTTCAATTTCTGGGTCAGGAAGATCCCTTGGAGAAGGGAATAGCTACCCATTTCAGTATTCTTGCCTGGAGAATCCCATGGACAGAGGAGACCGGTGGGTTACAATCCATGGGGTCACAAAGAGTTGGACATGTTAGTTGGACTAACAGTGTTAGTCAACCCATGGACTGTAGCCCTCCAGACCTAATAGAAGCGGACCTAACAGAAGTAGACAAGATTAGGAGGAGGTCGTGAGAATATACAGAAGAACTATACAAAAAAAGGTCTTAATGACCTGGATAACCATGATGGTGTGATCACTCACCTAAAGTCAGACATCCTGGTGTATGAAGTCAGATGGGCCTTAGGAACCCTCACTATGAACAAAGCTAGTGAAGGTGATGGAATTCCAGTTGAGCTATTTCAAATCATAAATGATGATGCTGTTAAAGTGCTGTGCTCAATATGCCAGGAAATTTGGAATACTCAGTAGTGACCAGAGGACTGGAAAAGGTCAGTTTTCATTCCAATACCAAAGAAAGGCAATGCCAAAGAATGTTCAAAGTACTGTACAATTGCGCTCATTTCATATGCTAGGAAGGTAATGCTCAAAATCCTTCAAGTTAGGCTTCAACAGTATATGAACTGAGAACTTCCAGATGTACAAGCTGGATTTAGAAAAGGCAGAGGAACCAGAGATCAAATTGCCAACATCCATTAGATCATAGAGAAAGCAAGAGAATTAAAAAATATATATACATCTGCTTTATTGATTATGCTAAAACCTTTGACTGTGTGAATCACAACAAACTGCAGAAAATTCCTTAAGAGATGGGAATACCAGATCACTTTACCTGCCCCCTAGAAAACGGTATGCAGGTCAGGAAGCAACAATTAGAACTGGATATGGAACAACATGTTCCATGGTTTTTGACTGATTCAAAATTGGAAAAGGAGTTATGTCAAGGCTGTATATTGTCACCCTGCTTATTTAACTTCTGTGCAGAGTACATCATGTGAAATGCCAAGCTGGATGAATCCCAAGCTGCAATCAAGATTGCTGGGAGAAATTTCAAAACCTCAGATATGCAGATGATACCACTCTAATGGAAGAAAGTGAAGAGGAACTAAAGAGCCTCTTGATGAAAGTGAAAAATGAAAGTGACAAAGTTGGCTTAAAACTCAATATTCAAAAAACTAAGGTCATGCAACTGGTCCCATCACTTCATGGAAAATAGATGGGGAAAAAAATGGAAACAGTGGCAGTTTTTATTTTCTTGGGCTCCAAAATCACTGCAGATGGTAACTGCAGCCATGAAATTAAAAGATTCCTCCTTTGGAAGAAAAGCTATGACAAACCCAGACAGTGTATTAAAAGCTAGAGACATCATTTTGCTGACAAAGGGCCATATAGTCAAAGCCATAGCTTTTCCATTAGTCATGTATGGATGTGAGAGTTGGACCATAAATAAGGCTGACTGCCAAAGAATTGATGCTTTCAAACTGGTGCTGGAGGACTCTTGAGAGTTCTTTGCCCAGCAAAGAGACCAAATCAGTTAATCCTACAGGAAATGAACCCTGAATATTCATTGGAAGGACTGATGCTGAAGCTGAAGCTTCAATACTTTGGCCACCTGATGTGAAGAACTGACTCATGGGAAAAGCCTGTGATACTGGGCATGATTGAGGGCAGGAGGAGAAGGGGAAAACAGAGAATGAGATGGTTGGTTGGCATCACTGACTCAATGGACATGAGTTTGAGCAAACTCTGGGCGATAGTGAAGGACAGGGAAGCCTGGCATGCTGCAGTCCATGGGTTCGCAAAAATTGGACACCACTTATCAACTGAAGGACAACAAACATTATTCTGAATGTTTCTGTGAGTTGAAGAGCAAGCTAGAATCTCAGAAGGCATCTAGTTTGCCCATAAAGATATTTGCTGGGTTCTGATGCTGAGTGGGGCTCTGGTTAACTGAGCCAAATTTTCTAAAAGGGAGAGTGAAATCTGCTGCAATTGCTTTGTGCTTTACTTTCCTGAAAAACGCATTTTAAAGTCCATCTATAAAAACATTGGTTGTATCTGAAGGCTCATTGGGCAGGAAGAGAAAAAGCTTAGCGGGGAACCTCTGAAGAGCAGATCTACATTCTTGGCAGTCTTCAAGACTGAGAAGAAATATGTGAAAGCCCCGATAATACATAACCCATGAGAGGCATACCTAATGATGACAATGAACAAGAATTAGACGGAATCTTTCTAAATCTACAACCTTGCATTCACTCAGCTCATCTTCTGGTTGAATTCAGATGATCTGCTCCACATCCTATCTGGTTAACATGGAAAAAGGAAACTCACCTCTCACTGGTAATATAATACCACTGGGATTCCCTAAGACTCTCTAGTACACAATGCCCTGTGTATAATTTTTAAAAATTAGAAATAAGAGACAAAGAAAAACAAGGGAAACAACAATATATACAGACTTGCATATGATCTAGATACTGATGTTAACAAACAAGGACTCTAAAATAGCTATAATTCATTTATTCAAAACAAGAGATAAGATGCACAAAATAAATAAAAAGGTTGAGACTTTCAGGATCAAATTGGTACCTACAAAATAATCAAATGGATATTCTGGAACTTAAAAAATTTTAATATATATATGAAAGTGAGAACCATATTAGATGGGTTTATCAGAGATTGGAGGCAGAAAGATTAGTAAAGTGGAAAACACTGCACAAGTAAAATAAAGACATGGGCCTACATGGGACAAACAGGAACCTCTCAAAGGCATGCATAGCTGGAGTTCCAGAAGGAGAGAAGCAAGAGAATGAAGCAGGAACAGTATTTGAAGAGTCAGTTACTGAATATTTTCTAAAACTGATAAAAGACATCAACCCAAAGAATTCCAATGAGGAAAAACTCAATTCAACGGAGGAAAAGCACAAAGAAAACCACATCTAGACACATCATTGTAACACTGCGGAATATCAAGGACAAAAAGGAAATCTAAAAAGCAACAGGAATTTTAAAAAATATATATTGCCTTTAAAGTAGTAACGATAAGGCTGGCAGCTGAATTCTCAACTGACACGAGCCAGAGACAATAGAGGAACATTTCTAATCACTGAAAGAAAATAACTGCCAACTTTAAATTCTACACACCATAGATATTTCTTTCAAAAATGAAGTTAAAATAAAGCCATTTTCAGATGAAAGTCTAAGAGAAGATTTTTGCTACATCTATACTAAAATAAAATCTAAAGAGAATGTTCTTCAGGCAAATGGAGATTCATTCCAATTGAAACCTTGACAAGGAAAAAGAGAAAGAAAAATATCAGTGGGTCATGTTTAAGGAAAATTTACTATACAAAATTATAATTATAATAGCATTTGAAGTTAAAAATGCATGCAGAACTGAAATACTCAACCAAAATTACTCAAAAGGCAAGAGGGCATAAACAGAGCCTAATGGTCCTGAGGTTCAAGCAGTATCATGTCTGGGATAAATGTAATAACTTATATTAATTTTAGTAAATCAAGAATGAACTATTACATCTTGGCAGCTTGGCTATCAACCAACATGACATAAAATTAATTTGACAACAGAAGTGAAAATGCTGTTACAAATCATTTCTTAATTTTAATACAGTTGAGGAAATATGAATGGCAATAGGCATAAATGCCCAATCAGATGTTTATTGGGCCCCAACTTACAAACTGTATGTTCAGCTGAACCCCAAAAGAATAAAATTTAAAAGAATAGAAAAGTCTCAGTATATATCATTGGAAATTATCTCTAAAACATAAGGTATAATGAGACTTTATAATGCATTTATCACCCTGGGAATAAAACCACATCATGTTTTCAACATAAGTCATTCAATTTCCATACGCACATTCAAAGATTCATAAAGAAAACAGTACTGTTAGTAGTTAGGATCCCAAAATACATAATGAAAATAATAAAAATTATAAAACTTCAGAAAAGGGAATATCATGCTAGAATTATCAGGGAAATCTTTAAGAAATAGGTAGAATCTAAAGTAGGGCCTGAAAGATGACTGGAAAACACATTTCACTTTTTGATAAAAAAATGTACTATGAAGAAGAGAAATGCACCTTTCTGTAATCTTTGGCTAGAAGTAGAAAATGAAATATAACACTAATAATAAAGATCTGAATTTGGAAACTTAACTGTCTCATTCACAATATTAGTTCTTAAGAATGGAGACCTGGGAAAGGATGACTGACATGGAACTGAAGATATTCTGTTTGGAAAACAGACCTTCTTAAAGTTTCCTCTCAATTTACACTTTGTCACAAATAGAGGATGCAAGCTGAGAGATCTGAGAACAAGAAAAGAGGACTGAGTGCCAATTTGCATAGTGAAATGATTAAAAGAGTTAAAAAAAAAAATCCATGCTGAAGCTCTGAAGTATCAGAGCTATGTCTCCACAAAATGGCTTTTTACCCTTATAAAGTTTTGAAGGTTAATTATCTTTCTCAACCTCAGAGGTCAAACTAGAGTTATTTTAATCAGTGTTTGGGAATGTTGACAATTAATAAAAAAGTATACTTAGGTTGTACTTAGGTGTCTTTATTTTTCTAGCCTTGTACTTAAAGCACTATCACTCTATAATCAAGACACTGCAGATTGGTTCATAGTTATAATTTGTTGTTTTAACATGAAATTTTTTTGTATTTTTAAAAATTATAAGTGAGAGGAAGTGTGATATCTAACACCAGTCTCAATTAACCATGGCTATAACTGTTTCCATCCTTTGACCTGTGAAGTTACTATGCAGATATCACTAGTGATACTTTATCTATGCTGCAGATAGCTCATGGGAAGAGAGAAAAGTAATTATATTTACTTACTTGGAAAACCCCAAACTGAGGAAATAACAGTTGTCTTTAATAAAACACAAATGCTGTGGCCGGATGTCCAGCATAATAATATAAGTAAATAAGTAATCATCCGAGGCCCCGTGACTCGTGGCGCTGTGGGAGACAAATCTAGAGGTGACATATACACTGCTGCATTGGATCCTCTAGGGAACACATAACAACTCGAGTTTAATTATGCAGTGAGACTTGGAGTGGCAGCTGTGGAATAACTAACACTTCCATTTTCAACGTTTGGCTGTCTTAAACCCAACTTTGTCTGATCACCAATGTCTGACTCTCTATGGTACTGTTTAATATATTTTAAACACAGTAACTTAACAAATACTTGATAATTTTAACTAAATTTTAAATCTCAGATATACTTTGTAACTCCATGGAAACAGTTTTGCTCCTAAAACAAATCCTTTGTGGCTCTGAATCCCAAATTATGTCTGGTTTTGTTTTAGATCTCATCTGAATTTTTAAAAAACACTTTCATCATTTTGAAGTAAAATAATTAATGAAATTTACACGAACAATATTCTCTCAGGCACTGCTAGCCAATCACCAAGGACAACACACAGTGTTTCTTAGAAGTGGCATGACAGCACATCATTCTAAATTTGGTTACTCCCAGTAAGTTTAAAGGAACATTATCAAAAGATATGGCTGGGTGATTATGTAGCCTCAAGTAACTGAATAATTAAGTTATGCTTTAACCCATGAATATCACTGTCCTAATTTACTGTACAGTGTGTCATTTTCCTACCTACATGGACAATCTAAAGTACATGAGAGAAATCTATAGAAGCAGTTTTCTCTAAGGCACATTGTCCTAGATCTAGAAGCCAAATTCCCCCCAAAATTCCATACTTAGTTTAATGAAGTGAATCCAATATGCTAATGTCCTCCATTTAAAAAACTTCATAACAAAATATCAATAAGTACATATGATAAATGAGATAGTGAACTATGAATGCCAAGGCCAAACTGTAAAAATTTATGAGTATTTCTAATATCAATACTCTTGTGTTTTGAGAGCCTTATGCATTATTGAATGATTGTTACACTGCTACTATGTTTTTTTAATTAATTTATTTATTTTAATCAGAGGCTAATTACTTTATAATATTGCAGTGGTTTTTGCCATACATTGACATGAATCAGCCATTGGTGTACATGTGTCCCCCCCATCCTGAAACCCCCTCTAGCCTCCCTCCCCAACACAACTACAATGTTAACCTAAAATGTCCTGAGACTCTTAAATACTCGGTACTTAAACCTTCATTCAGGGTTGATATTATGGTATCAGACAAATACAGGGTTACCAGAGAAATGGGGCTTAAATCAGTTCAGTTCAGTGCAGTTCAGTCGCTCAGTTGTGTCTAACTCTTTGCGACCCCATGAATCGCAGCACGCCCATCACTGACTCCCGGAGTTTACCCAAACTCATGTCCATCGAGTCAGTGATGCCATCCAGCCATCTCATCCTCTGTCGTCCTCTTCTCCTCCTGCCCCGAATCCCTCCCAGCATCAGGGTCTTTTCCAATGAGTCAACTCTTCACATGAGGTGGCCAAAGAACTGGAGTTTCAGCTTGAGCGTCAGTCCTTCCAATGAACACCCAAGGACTGATCTCCTTTAGGATGGACTGGTTTAATCTCCTTGCAGTCCAAGGGACTCTCAAGAGTCTTCTCCAACACCACAGTTCAAAAGCTTCATTCTTTTGTTCTTTTCTTCATTCTTCATTCTTTTCTTCATTCTTCGGTGCTCAGCTTTCTTCAGTCCAACTCTCACATCCATACATGACCACAGGAAGAACCATAGCCTTGAATTGACAGACCTTTTGTCTCTGCTTTTGAATATGCTGTCTAGGTTGGTCATAATTTTCCTTCCAAGGAATAAGTGTCTTTTCCTTTCATGGCTGCAATCACCATCAGCAGTGATTTCGGAGCCCCAAAAAATAAAGTCTGACACCGTTTCCTCATCTATTTCCCATGAAGTGAGGGGACCAGATGCCATGATCTTAGTTTTCTGAGTGTTGAGCTTTAAGCCAATGTTTTCATTCTCCTCTTTCACTTTCATCAAGAGGCTTTTTAGTTCCTCTTCACTTTCTGCCATAAGGGCAGTGTCATCTGCATATCTGAGGTTATTCATATTTCTCCCGGCAATCTTGATTCCAGCTTGTACTTCCTCCAGCCTAGCATTTCTCATGATGTACTATGCATAGAAGTTAAATAAGCAGAGTGACAATATACAGCTTTGACATACTCCTTTTCCTATTTGGAACCAGTCTGTTGTTCCATGTCCAGTTCTAACTGTTGCTTCCAGACCTGCATATAGGTTTCTCAAGAGGCAGGTCAGGTGGTCTAGAATTCCCATCTCTTTCAGAATTTTCCACAGTTTATTGTGATCCACACAGTCAAAGGTTTTGGCATAGTCAATAAAGCAGAAACAGATGTTTTTCTGGAACTCTCTTGCTTTTTCGATGATCCAGTGGATGTTGGCAGTTTAATCTCTGGTTCCTCTGCCTTTTCTAAATCAGCTTGAACATCAGGAAGTTCACAGTTCACGTATTGCTGACGCCTGGTGTGGAGAATTTTGAGCATTACATTACTAGCTTGTGAGATGAGTGCAATTGTGCAGTAGTTTGAGCATTTTTTGGCATTGCCTTTCTTTGGAACTGGAATGAAAACTGACCTTTTCTAGTCCTGTGGCCACTGCTGAGTTTTCCAAATTTGCTGGCATATTGAGTGCCAGCACTTTCACAGCATCATCTTTCAGGATTTGAAATAGCTCAACTGGAATTCTATCACCTCTACTAGCTTTGCTCGTAGTGATGCTTCCTAAGGCCCACTTGACTTCACATTCCAGGATGTCTGGCTCTAGGTTAGTGATCACACCATCGTGATTATCTGGGACATGCAGATCTTTTTTGTACAGTTCTTCTGTGTATTCTTGTCACCTCTTCTTAATATCTTCTGCTTCTGTTAGGTCCATACCATTTCTGTCCTTTATCAAGCTCATCTTTGCATGAAATATTCCCTTAGTATCTCTAATTTTCTTGAAGAGAGCTCTAGTCTTTCCCATTCTGTTGTTTTCCTCTGTTTCTTTGCATTGATCACTGAGGAAGCGATTTCTTATCTCTCCTAGCTATTCTTTGGAACTCTGCAT
Source organism: Bubalus kerabau (assembly GCF_029407905.1). Taxonomy (NCBI): domain Eukaryota; kingdom Metazoa; phylum Chordata; class Mammalia; order Artiodactyla; family Bovidae; genus Bubalus; species Bubalus kerabau. The sequence goes on from NC_073633.1 coordinate 68,990,054, forward strand.
TCAGATGCTTATATCTTTCCTTTTCTCCTTTGCTTTTCACTTCTCTTTTCACAGATATTTGTAAGGTCTCCTCAGATGGCCATTTTGCTTTTTTGCATTTCTTTTTGGGGGTGGTCTTGATCCCTGTCTCCTGTACAATGTCACGAACCTCCGTCCATAGTTCATCAGGCACTCTGTGTATCAGATCTAGACCCTTAAACCTATTTCTCACTTCCACTGTATAATCATTTGATTTAGGTCATACCTGAATGATCTAGTGGTTTTCCCTGCTGCTGCTGCTGCTGCTAAGTCGCTTCAGTCGTGTCCAACTCTGTGCAACCACAGAGACGGCAGTACACCAGGCTCCCCCATCCCTGGGACTCTCCAGGCAAGAACACTGGAGTGGGTTGCCACTTCCTTCTCCAATGCATGAAAGCGAAAAGTGAAAGTGAAGTCACTCAGTTGTGTCCGACTCCTAGTGACACCATGGACTGCAGCCTACCAGACTCTTCCGTCCATGGGATTTTCCAGGCAAGAGTACTGGAGTGGGGTGCCATTGCCTTTTCCCTACTTTCTTCAATTTCCATCTGAATTTGGCAATAAGGAGTTCATGATCTGAGCCACAGTCAGCTCCCAGTCTTGTTTTGCTGACTATATAGAGCTTCTCCATCTTTGGCTGCAAAGAATATAATCAATATGATTTTGGTGTTGACCATCTGGTAATGTCCATGTGTAGAGTCTTCTCTTGTGTTGTTGGAAGAGGGTGTTTGCTATGACCAGTATGTTCTATTGGAAAAACTCTATTAGTCTTTGCCCTGCTTCATTCTGTACTCCAAGGCCAAATTTGCCTGTACCCCAGGTGTTTCTTGACTTCCTATTTTTGCATTCCAGTCCCCTATAATGAAAAGGACATCTTTCTTGGGTGTTAGTTCTAAAAGGTCTTGTAGGTCTTCATAGAACCGTTCAACTTCAGCTTCTTCAGCATTACTGGTTTGGGCATAGGCTTGGATTACTGTGATATTGAATGGTTTGCCTTTGACACAAACAGAGATCATTCTGTCATTTTTGAGATTGCCTCCAAGTTCTGCATTTCGGACTCTTTTGTTGACCGTGATGGCTACTCCATTTCTTCTAAAGTATTCTTGCCCACAGTAGTAGATAAAATGGTCATCTGAGTTAAATTCACCCATTCCAGTCCATTTTAGTTCACTGATTCAAAGAATGTCGACACTCACTCTTTCTATCTCCTGTTCGACCACTTCCAATTTGCCTTGATTCATGGACCTAATATTCCAGGTTCCTATGCAATATTGCTCTTTACAGCATCGGACCTTGCTTCTATCACCAGTCACATCCACAGCTGGGTATTGTGTTTGCTTTGGCTCCATCCCTTCATTCTTTCCGGAGTTATTTCTCCACTGGTCTCCAGTAGCATATTGGGCACTTACCGACCTAGGGAGTTCCTCTTTCAGTATCCTATAATTTTGCCTTTTCATACTGTTCATGGGGTTCTCAAGGCAAGAGTACTGAAGTGGTTTGCCATTCCCTTCTCCAGTGGACCACATTGTGTCAGACCTCTCCACCATTACCTGTCCGTCTGGGTTGCCCTACACGGCATGGCTTAGTTTCATTGAGTTAGACAAGGCTGTGGTCCTAGTGCGATCAAATTGGCTAGTTTTCTGTGATTATGGTTTCAGTGTGTCTGCCTTCTGATGCCCTCTTGCAACACCTACCATGTTACTTGGGTTTCTCTTACCTCGGACATGGGTTATCTCTTCACGGCTGCTCCAGCAAAGCTCATCCGCTAGTCCTTACCGTGGATGAGTCGCTCCTCCTGACCTTGAACGTGGAGTAGCTCTTCTTGGCCCTCCTGCGCCCATGCAGCCGCTGCTCCCTGGATGTGGGGTTGCTCCTCTCGGCCGCCACCCCTGACCTCGGACATGGGGTAGCTCCTCTTGGCCGCTCATGTGCCGTCACAGTCTGGCACTCTTAGGGCTTAAATAACCAGCAATAAAATTAAGTTCATGCTGAACTGATAAGCAGCTTCAACAGGTGTTTGTTGCTCCTACCCAAGCCTAGGATTGTCCCTAAAGTCTGCTTGGGAGAGTTAGGAGACCCAGCTGCCGAGGGTACAGAGATGTGCTGAGGAGTTCAGCATTTGCAAGGACCAACTCTCAGTTCTCCCCCAGTTTCATCTGATCCTTTCCTCATTCTTTATCCTGATTTGTTTCATTGTGCCCAATTCTTGTCTTGTCACTAAGTCGTGTCTAACTCTGCAGCTTCATGGACTATAGCCCGCCAGGCTCCTCTGTCCATGGCATCTCCTGGGCAAGAATACTGGAGTGGGTTGCCATTTCCTTCTCCATGGGATCTTCCAGGCCCAGGGATTGAACCTGTGTTTCCTGCCTTGCTGGCGGATTCTTTACCACCGAGCCACCAGGGAAGCCTGCCCTTAGGGAAGAGTAGCGAAAGGCTATAACTGCATGACAGAAACAACATTATTAATATTTGAATAAACATTCACAGCCTCTACTTCAGTCTTACCTCCATTGCCTAATTGGCATTTCCTTCTTTTCTGATTTTAATCAGAGGTGAAAGAATATTGAGAAGACTATTAAGAATGTGAGAGATAGAGAGGCTTTGGGGAGGCTAAGCACTGTGAGAAACATAAAGGGAGGGAAGGAATGAGGTGCCAAGACATGCTGCATTGGAGATGAAATGTTCTTTCACGATTTACAAGGAAGTAGGAAAAAGTTATTTTGGAGATGTATTAAATTACTTTTGGTTGCTTGACTGTGCTTCTTTTTTAATGTTACACCTCACCAAGACTGGAATTTTCAGGCATAGTCCACAACATTAGCAGAACAAAGGGCAATAAAGGCAGGAGCAAGACCTAAGCTTACTGATGACCGACAACCACCCAGGTGGCGCTAATGATAAAACAGTGGCTGCCAATGCTGGAGACATAAGAGATGTGGGTTCTGTCCCTGGATTGGGAAGATCCCCTGGAGGATGGCACAGCAACCCACTCCAGTATTCTTGCCTGGAGAACTCCATGGACAGAGGAGCCTGGCGGGCTATGGTCCATAGGGTCGCAAAGAGTCGAACACAGCAGAAGCGACCTAGCAGACACACAGGCAACAACCACGAGATTGGGTGGAACCTATGAAGACAACTGAAGGAAATCAGTTAGCTGGAGAATAGAACAAATATAACCAAGAAAAATTCATGATGATGATGATGACCAGTATTCAGAAATTTGTTATTGTTCAGTCACTCAGTCATGTCCGACACTTTGCAGTCCCATGGACTGCAGCACGCCAGGCTTCCCTTTTCTTCACCATCTTCTGGAGCTTGCTCAAACTCATGTCCATTGAGTTAGTGATGCCATCCAACCATCTCATCCTCTGTCATCCCCTTCTCCTCCTGCCTTCAATCTTTCCCAGCATCAGGGTTTTATCTAATGAGTTGGCTCTTTGCATCATGTAGCCAAAGCATTGGAGCATCAGCTTCAGAATCATTCCTTCCAATGAATGTTAAGGGTTGATTTCCCTTAGGATTGACTGATTTGATCTCCTTGCAATCCAAGGAACTCTTAAGAGTCTCCTCCACCACCACAGTTCAAAACCATCAATTCTTGCCAAAGATATGAGACATAAGAGATGTGGGTTCAACCTGAGTCAGGAAGATTCAGGCACTCAGGCTTCTTTATAGCCCAACTCTCACATCCATACCTGACTACTGGAAAAAAACACAGCTTTGACTATATGGACCTTTGACAGCACAGTCATGTCTCTGCTTTTTAATACACTGTCTAGGTTTCAGAAATTAATCCATTTTAAGTTTGAATTTATTTTATAATATAATTTAAGGCATTAATTTTCCAAATAGTGAATTATTGACTCAATGACCAAAAAAGACCCCCCCCCCCACAAAGTGCTTAATATACTCCAAAAAAGTAACTTGTTATACTGGAGGAAAGTAGAACTTTCATCTAAATCAGCGTGACTCACAGACAGACATATTTACATGTATATTAGATGAGCTAAAAGATCATGCTGCAGTTCACAGATGCTATCTACATAAACAAAGGGAATTGAGGCCAGTCAATCCCTGCTAATGTACAATAAGCACAGGAATAACAGAGAAGACAATGGCCCATTTTCAATATCCCCCAAACCAATTACAAAAGACTGAAAAGGATGGAGAGGGGCTTGGTGTTTGGAGGTTTGTTTTTCATGGACAGATGGTTTCCTCATCCTTATTTGTGGTACCACCTAAAACTTATCTGACTGGGAAGCAGATATTTCTTCCTGTCTGCATGCTGCCTGGTACTGCAGTTCCATTCATTTCATGGGGTCTCTCCTGGTAAGCTACGAGCCTTTTTTTCTCCTGACTACAGGGCATCCTAGAGTTAATGACAGACTGTAGCTGTCTCATAGTCTATTATATTTTCTCAATGACCAAAACAAATCTATACTCATGTAAATGTGCCTTTTCCTTGGTGGAAACTGAAATCAGTTCCACACAGTTAATCATACCATAGTCTCGCCTATATAGTCAGAAACTGATATTAAGTCTCTCCTTAGCCTGCTCCAAACTCAATAACCCCAAAGAGTTCAATGTTTCCTAGTCAACACACTAATTGTTTTCTTTTTTTTTTTAAACCCTCATTTCCTCTGGACCCTATCCAAACTCTCTATTTCTTAGATCAATAACAGGATTAACATGAATCTCACCACAATAGCAAATAAGAATAGAACCACATGAACTATACTGGGAGAAATCACTTCGTATTTCCAATGCTTGCATTTGAGAATTTGATTTGAAATGGTGAGCATGTGTTATTGACTCATTACCTTGCAATTTAGGCTGTCTTTAGCTATGTTTATAAAATCTGACTGGAAGTATCATACCTGCCAATATTCAACTTCTACTTTCTTTCCCCAAAACAATGTTCTGTTTTTGTTTTTTTTTTTTTTTTTTTTACTTATTCCTGAGTGAATTATATGGAATGCAAAACTTGAAATATCAAGCTCAATAATTTATTCAGTTTCTGGGGAAATTCATATTTTAATTTCTGTAGGATTGTGTTCTAAGATATAACATCCACATTAAATTGTATAGGGCTTCCCTGGTGGTTCAGCTGGTAAAGAATCTGCCTGCAATGTGGGAGACCCAGGTTTGAACCCTGGGTTGGGAAGATCCCCTGGTATTCTTGCCTGGAGAATCCCCATGGATAGACAGTCCATGGTGTAGCAAAGAGTTGTACATGACTGAGTGACTAAGCACACACACACTTTATATATATCTATATCTATATCTATATATATCTTATTCCATATGTACACATATATGTATAAAATATAATCCATTAAGAAAACTTTTAAAATAACCAATAATCATAGTATCATGGAATCTCAGAGGTGGAAGAGCATTATGTAGATTCTATTCCTTCAGAGGCACCAGCTTAGTTACCTTGATTTAAAAAAAAAAAATGTGATGAAATGGAATCTGTAATGCCCAACAGAGCACTAAAATGCAGGCAGGAGGCCATTGGGGAATTAGAGACTATGCATATCTCCACCCAGATAGAACATGAACTTTGGGCCACAATATCTTGAAAGAATGCTTATACACTGAACTCTGAGTAACAGCCTTAGAAACCAATCACATATAAATAAGAATGATTCCAGTTTGCCACCATCAATCATAATTCTTGGGAAACAATTTATGTAAACTTCCTCCCTTAAAAAAAAAAAAAAACTTTTTGGTTTTTAACTCTTCTTGTGGTACATTTGAGTTTCTACCCAAATCTGTGTCTCTTGAATTGCAATTCCTGACTCCCAGATAAATGTTTTTCCCTTATCTTACAGCACTGCTTTTATTTCTAGATCAAAATACGGAGATGATAATCTTTGAATGTACAATTCAGCCCAACTCCAAGAATGCTATTTCTAGTGAGCTTGACAGAGATACTATAAGGAAATAATTTTAAAATGCCATCAAAGATTATTCAAAAGATACATCAAATATATTCATCACAGAGCTGATGACAGAGGAAATAATTATAAATTCCCTAACTAAAATTCCAAACACCAAGTGTATGATTAAATGCTTATATAGGAGTTGGCCATTTTTGTAACTTAACTGACGGAAATTCTCCATATTTTATTCTAGTAAAGCTTTTTTACAATATGTTTGTTTCTAGAACACAGGTGCCATGGAAACCACCACTAAAGCCAAGATCGAGAAAGAAAGGACTCATACTAACATCATCATTATTGGACACATAGATGCAGGCAAGTCCAGCACGACTGGCCATTTGATCTACAAATGTGGTAGAATTAACAAAAGAACCATTGAAAAGTTTGAGAAGGAGGCTACTGAGATGGGAGAGATCTCCTTTACATACTCCTGGGTCTTGGGTAAACCGAACACCAACGGTGAGCTTGGTATCACTGTTGACAATTCCATGTGAAAATATAAGACTGGTAATTATTACATGACCATCATCCATGGCCTATGACACAGGGAATTTAACAAAAACATGATTATAGGCATATCTGATACTGATTCTCCTTATTGATTTCTGTTGCTGGTATTGTTGAATCGGAAGCTGGTATACACTAGAATGGGCAGATCTGTGAATGTGCCCTTCTAGCTTACGTGTGTGTGTGTGTGTGTGTGTGTGTGTGTGTTAGTCGCTCAGTCGTGTCCAGCTCTTTGCAACCCCATGAACTGTAGCCCACCAGGGTCCTCTGTCCATGGAATCCTCCAGGCAGGAATACTGGAGTGGGTTGCTAATCCCTTCTCCAGGGGATTTTTCCCAACCCAGAAATCGAACTCTGGTGTCCTGCATTGCAGGCAGATTCTTCACCGACTGAGCCACCAGGGAAGCCCTCTGTTCCTTATATGCTGGTCATGAAACAACTAATTGTTGGTGTTAATAAAATGGATTCCACTAAGCTACTATTTGAGCCAGAGAGATAATGAGGAAATCATTAACAAAGTCAGCACCTACAGTAAGAAAACTGGCTACAACCCAGGCACAGTAGCATTTGTGCTAGTTTCTGGTTGGAATGGAGACAACATGCTGGAGTTAAGTACAGATATGCCTTGGTTCATTACCCATAAATATAGTAATGTCAGTGCTGAAATCTCTGGATTGTGTCCTGCCCACCAATTCTTCTCATTAATGTCTACAAAACTGGTGGTACTGGGACTGTCCCTGTGTGTTGAGTGGAGACTGCTGTTCTCAAACCTGGCATACTCATTACCTTTGCTCCAAACAGCATTACACCTGAAGGTAAAGTCTGTTGAATTGCATCATGAGCTTTGAATGTAGCTCTTCATGGGGATAATGTAGATTTCAGTGTAAAGAATGTGACTGTCAAAGATATTCATCATAGCACTGTGGCTGGCGATAGCAAAAATGACCCACTATTGGAAGAAGCTGGCTTCAACACTCCGGTGATTACCCTAAACCACCCGGGTCATATCAGTGCTGGCTATGCACCTGTTGCTGAATTGTCAGGTACCTCATATTGCTTGCAAGTTTTCTGAGAAGAAAGAGAAGATTGATCACCACTCTGGTAAGAGGCTAAAAGATGGCCTCAAATTTTTGAAATCTGGTTGATGTGCTTCTTGCAAGCTTAGGTGTTAATAGCTTCTCTGGCTATCCATATTTGGCTATTTGTGATGTGAGATGGACCACTGCTGTGGGTGTCTTCAAATTCGTGGACAAGAAGGCTGCTGGAGCTGGTCAGGTCACTAAGTTTGCTCCTAAAACTTAGTAAGGTAAACGAATATTATCCCCAGTACCCGCCATCCTAGTCTTAAGCAGACAGGTGGAAGAAGGTCTCAGAACTGTTTCTCTCAACTGACCTGTTTAATAGTAAAAGTTTGGTTAATAACAATGCATTGTAAAACCTGCAGAATGAAAGGAGGGTGATTTGTGGATCATTGGGCTTTTTTCTGTGGCAATTTTGTTTGTTTTAAAAATCAGTATGTTTTAATGAAAACAACATGACCAAAAATCTTGAATTTTGAGATCCTTTAAAACAAAATGTAATGGGAAAATTCAGTGTAAAAAATAAAATACATCTATACCTATAAGATTATCCTTCCCGAAATCAAAATAAAATGAAGATATGTAGATACATGGATAAATATATGCACATTTATAAATGTAGAAAAATAACTGGAGGTAAGCAGTTGATAACAGTAATTATCTCTTCATAGTTACAGATGTTTGTTTTCTAAAATTCTGTTTTCCTTTTTAAACAATGCATGTACACTTTTAATTTGAAATTAAGCTAGTTTTTAGAATTTTGTGAATCTGTAAAATTAATCATTAGTCTTCTTTTGGATTCCTTAGCCTGATTTCTTTCAAACTGAAGTATTTGATTTCACAGCTAACCTGAGTCACTAGTTAAAAGCAATACATAAAATAAAAGCACCCTCCACTCTTAAAATTGCTATATCTCCATGTATGACATCAGAAAAATATCTGACCTGCGCAAAGACAAAAGGATACATATGAAATCTTGGAAACGTGAGGAAAGTGAGCTGCTTCAGGATTTAGAGAGGCTAAAAATAAAACAGAAAGTCCAAGGAAGCTTCTACAGACTCCTAATTTGGTCAAGGTAAAGGGTACATGAAAACCACAGGGATTACAGTGAAGACACCTGAAAAAACATGTTTCATTCAGGTGATCAAGATAAACATCAACAGGGATAAGTCATGTAGGTAGCATGTACTCCTTATATAATGTAATGAAAGTGGCACCTCACCTCTTTGATCTTCTTCCCCCAAACCCATAACCTCGGTCTAATCATGAGGAAGAAATCATATGAATCCCAGGTGAGGGACATTCTTCAAAATGCCTGACTAGTAATCCTCAAAACTTAAAGTCATTGAAAATAAGTCCGAGAAACTGTCGGAACCAAGAGGTCCTAAGGACACATGATGGCTAAATGCAGTGTGGTATCAAGACTGGGATCCTGAAACAGGGAAAGCAAATGAAGTTTAAAAGAGAAAAGGAAATTTGAATACAGTATAGAATTTAGTAAATAATGAGATTAATGTATCAATATTGGTTCAGTAGTTATAACATGTACCATAATAAGGAAAGTTTTAATAATATCTCCAATGCATGAAAGTGAAAAGTGAAAGTGAAGTTGCTCAGGTTGTCTACTTGAAAGTTACACAGTCGTGTGTGACTCCTAGCGACCCCATGGACTGCAGTCTACCAGGCTCCTCCGTCCATGGGATTTTCCAGGCAAGAGTACTAGAGTAGGGTGCCATTGCCTTCTCCGAATAGGAAAACTAGGTGTGGAGTATATCAGAAGTCTCTATACTATCTTTCATAACTTTTATGTAAGTCTCACTTCAGTCAGTTCAGTTGCTCAGTCATGTCCGACTCTATGTGACCCCATGGACTGCAGCATGCCAGGCTTCCCTGTCCATCACCAACACCCTGAGATTACTCAAACCCATGTCCATTGAGTCCATGATACCATCCAAACATCTCATCCTATGTCGTCATTTAATATCATAGCTTCAGTCATCATCTGCAGTGATTTTGGAACCCAAGAAAATAAAATCTGTTATTGTTTCCATTGTTTGTCCATCTATTTGCCATGAAGTGATGGGACCAGATGCCATGATCTTAGTTTTCTGAATGTTGAGTTTTAAGCCAACTTTTTCACTCTCCTCTTTCACTTTCATCAAGAGGCTTTTTAGTTTTCTTCACTTTCTGCCATAAGTATGGTTCCATCTGCATATCTGAGGTTATTGATATTTCTTCCAGCAATCTTGATTTGAGCTTGTACTTCATCCAGTCCAGCATTTCTCATGATGTACTCTGCATATAAGTTAAATAAACAGGGTGACAATATAGAGCCTCAATGTACTCCTTTCCTGATTTAGAACCAGTCTATTGTTCCATGTCCAGTTCTAACTGTTGCTTCTTGACCAGTATACAGATTTTTCAGGAGGCACGTCAGGTGGTCTGGTATTCCCATCTCTTTCAGAATTTTCCACAGTTTGTTGTGATCCACACAGTCAAAGGCTTTCAGTTCAGTTCAGTCACTGAGTCGTGTCTGACTCTTTGTGACCCCATGATTTGCAGCATGCCAGGCCTCCCTGTCCATCACCAACACCCGAAGTTCACCCAAACTCATGTGCATTGAGTTGGTGATGCCATCCAGCCATCTCATCCTCTGTCGTCCCCTTCTACTCCTGCCCCCTATCCCTCCCAGCATCAGGGTCTTTTCCAATGAGTCAGCTCTTCTCATGAGGTGGCCAAAGTATTGGAGTTTCAGCTTCAACATCAGTCCTTCCAATGAACACCTAGGACTAGTCTCCTTTAGGATGGACTGGTTGGATCTCCTTGCAGTCCAAGGGATTCTCAAGAGTCTTCTCCAACACCACAGTTCAAAAGCATCAATTCTTCGCTGCTCAGCTTTCTTCACAGTCCAACTCTCATACATCCATACATGACCATTGGAAAAACCATAGCCTTGACTAGATGGACCTTTGTTGTCAAAGGCTTTGACATAGTTAATAAAACAGAAATAGATGTTTTTCTGGAACTCTCTTGCTTTTTCGATGATCTAAGGGATGTTGGCAGTTTGATCTCTGGTTCCTCTGCCTTTTCTAAAACCAGCTTGAACATCTGACACTTCATGGTTCACATACTGTTGAAGCCTGGCTTGGAGAATTTTGAGCATTACTTTGATAGCCTGTGATATGAATGCAATTGTGCAGTAGCTTGAGCATTCTTTGCCATTGCCTTTCTTTGGGACTGGAATGAAAAATGACCTTTTCCAGTTCTGTGGCCACTGCTGAGTTTCCAAATTTGCTGGCATATTGAGTGCAGCACTTTCACAGTATCATCTTTCAGGATTTGAAAGAGCTCCACTGGAATTCCATCACCTCCACTAGCTTTGTTCGTAGTGATGCTTTCTAAGGCCCACTTGACTTCACATTCCAGGATGTCTGGCTCTAGGTGAGTGGTCACACCATCGTGATTATCTGGGTCATGATGATCTTTTTTGTACAGTTCTTCTGTGTATTGTTGCCACCTCTTCTTAATATTTTCTGCTTATGTTAGGTCCATACCATTTCTGTCCTTTATTGTATCCATCTTTGAATGAAATATTCCCTTGGTATCTATAATTTTCTTGAAGAGATATCTAGTCTTTCCCATCCTATTGTTTTCCTCTATTTATTGCACTGATCACTGAGGAAGGCTTTCTTATTTCTCCTTGCTATTCTTTGGAACTCTGCATTCAAATGGGCATATCTTTCCTTTTCTCCTTTGCCTTTTGCTTCTCTTCTTTTCACAGCTATTTGTAAAGCCTCCTCAGACAACCATTTTGCCTTTTTGCATTTCTTTTTATTGGGGATAGTCTTGATCACTGCCTCCTGTCCAATCCCTTGAATCTATTTGTCACTTCCACTGTATAATTGTAAGGGATTTGATTTAGGTCATACCTGAATGGTCTAGTGATTTTCCCTACTTTCTTCCATGTACGTCTAAATCTACCCTAAAATGAAACGTTAATTTTAAAATTGTATGCATACAGGCATATGCATGAACAGTGTTTTTCACTGCTGCTGACACCATTGACACCCCTCCTTGAGTACAATCACTTGAAACAGTGATACTGTTTAATTCATCCTTGTATTTCCTACAACTACTTAAACTATGCCTTTTACACAATCACTACATGATAAGGGTCCATGGAGCTGAAAGAGAAGAGGATCTGAAGTCCAGGGCCCAGCTGATTTTATGGTAAGAAAAAGTTTCTGTTAAGTTTTCTTTTCCCACTCCCAGCAGTTATTGCAGACTTTAGTCTTATTATGAGAGAAAGACCCATAATGGTGGACTGAAATTGAAAAAAAGAGGAAAAAAATGAACAATTTCAGCCATCACATTTGCAGCAACATATACAAATCTCATTGGACCTGTGGGCATTTTAGTTTACAAAATTACCTTAAATTTCTTTGCTTAAAGTTTTGAAAGTCAAAACAAGGAGAATACATTCAAGAAGATAACACAAGAGACCTGAATTTTGAAGGTTCTGAGAGATTAAATAAAACAAATATATGTGAACACCCTTTAAAAATTATCACACAATCAAATAGCCCTGCTTAAATTGCTTCCGGTGTGGAGCATCTGCAAGTCCTAGTGCTCCCTGGTGATCACAGTGAATACCGATGTGTTACATCACATTGGAGGGCCCGTTTTAATGGCAGGAAACATACAATGTAATGTAGAATGAGATCACAACTGTAAGTACATACAACACACACACACACACACACAAAACTATTAAACTCAGCTCAATGTTTCTTGATGATTTCTTCCATTATTATTCATGTTACTTTGCATTTCTATTTCTTGTATCTGCTTGTAAGTTTTATATTTTCTCCTCTGAACTATAAATAAGTACCTATAACTTGTTAATGCTTGTAATATCAGAATATTACAGAGTTCAGCACATAATAGACAGTTTTAATTCAACAAATATTTCTGGAGCATTTACCAGAAGATGTGAAATACAGAAAAAGTCCAAGTATTCTGTTCTCATGGTAATGATATTCTAATGGGTTAAAATGCTTAAAGGTAGTAGGCGTAGATGGAGAAGGCAATGGCACCCCACTCCAGTGCTCTTGCCTGGAGATTCCCAGGGACGGGGGAGCCTGGTGGGCTGCTGTCTATGGGGTCGCACAGAGTTGGACACGACTGAAGCGACTTAGCAGCAGCAGTAGGCATAGAGGAAGAAAAGTAGAGCAGGTTAAGAGGAATTGGAATTGGAAAGGGAAACAAGTGGGAATATTAAGCAGGGTGGTTGCATTGAGAAGGTGAGATTTGAACAAAAGTTAGAAGGAAATAGTGGTTTCAGGCAAGCAGATATCTAGGGGCAAAGCATTTGAGGTAGAAAAATAGGGCACTGACTCTATGGCACATATTTACCTGGCATGTTCAAAGAGGAGCCAGGAGGCCAAAGTACCTGGAGCAAGGTGAGGGAAAAGAAGGAGGGAGGGAAAGTCAGGCCATGAAAGGCCTTGTAGGACAGTATAAAGACCTGTGTTTTCCTCTGCAATAAAATGGGAACAATTGCTGAGTTTTGAGCAAGTGTCATATCATCAGACCTACATTTTCAAAGGTTCACTTTGGCTGCTGTGTGGGGAATAGATTATGTAGTAACTAAGGCAGGAGCAAAAAGATCTTTTAGGAGGTGAGTCATACATAACTTTGGTGGCTCAGACAAAAGGAGTAAGTATGTCCATGATGAGGATTAGTTGAATGCTGGGTATGGTAAAGTAAAATCAACAGGATTTTATCATAGAGTCAACAAATAGTTTAAATAAAGATTGGCCAACATTCCTTAGTAAACATCACCAACTGCCAAAGGCTTTAAAAACATTCATGGGCAAAGAAACTCAAAATAAAACAAAGACCATATCTGCTACATTAACATTATGTCTATTACATTTCTATTTTGTCAAGAATGACTAATTTTGGGACTTCAGCCTTAGAACATTGGCAACCGGCTTGCAGACTCCCGGGTTTTTATTTAGAGACAGAGTTTGAGAACCACTCAGCTGTCCAAATTTGAGGAACTAAGATGCCTCTTGATGAAAGTGAAAGTGGAGAGTAAAAAAGTTGGCTTAAAGCTCAACATTCAGAAAATGAAGATCATGGCATCCGGTCCCATCACTTCATGGGAAATAGATGGGGAAACAGTGGAAACAGTGTCAGACTTTATTTTTCTGGGCTCCAAAATCACTACAGATGGTGACTGCAGCCATGAAATTAAAAGACGCTTACTCCTTGGAAGGAAAGTTATGACCAACCTAGATAGCATATTCAAAAGCAGAGACATTACTTTGCCAACAAAGGTTCGTCTAGTCAAGGCTATGGTTTTTCCTGTGGTCATGTATGGATGTGAGAGTTGGACTATGAAGAAGGCTGAGCACCGAAGAATTGATGCTTTTGAACTGTGGTGTTGGAGAAGACTCTTGAGAGTCCTTGGACTGCAAGGAGATCCAACCAGTCCGTTCCGAAGGAGATCAGCCCTGGGATTTCTTTGGAAGGAATGATGCTAAAGCTGAAACTCCAGTACTTTGGCCACCTCATGCGAAGAGTTGACTCATTGGAAAAGACTCTGATGCTGGGAGGGATTGGGGGCAAGAGGAGAAAGGGACGACAGAGGATGAGATGGCTGGATGGCATTGCTGACTCGATGGGCATGAGTCTGAGTGAACTCCAGGAGTTGGTGATGGACAGGGAGGCCTGGCATGCTGCGATTCATGGGGTCGCAAAGAGTCGGACACAACTGAGCGACTGATCCGATCTGAAGATGCTGATATTGAAACTGCTTTTTCCCAGGTGTCATGAGGGGCATCTCACCTATTCAAAGGAACACCACTCTCTGATTTCGACCTGACATTGGGGAGTGCTTCTGGAGCCAGCAGGCAAGAAGGCTCATGATACCGAGTCCTAGTTCTTACTCTGCTTACCAATCGATATCACTTTCTGGTGCTCATTATTTTGATAAAGATATTAGCAGAGCAACAGTAAAATTAAAGTACTCCATAACCTCAGCAGCCACCATTAACTTCTGAAATATTATTGCACGTTTGCTTTTACTGTCACTTTACAAAAGCACTTACTGAAAGGCAAGGAAGCCAAAAAGGGAAAAAAATATCTGCTGCTGGCAGTGAAGAGGAGGATGGTTATCTCTTTGCAGACTGCACCTTCCCCTTTCCCAAAGCAAGGGGCACAGAGATCTGAGTCTCCTTTTTGCTGAACTTGGCAAGAAACTGGTAGATATCTTCTAGAGTATGTGGAGGGCAGAACATACTTCTCCAAAGATCAATCCTATTTTCCTTTCTCATTCTTCCTTTCTTAAGTCTTCTCTCTGCTTTCACTGGCCTCCCAGGGATCCAAGCTTGCTCACAGGAAATTAACTGAAATTAGTTATGTACATCTCATCTGCCCTCTGTCCAGTGGATACATGTTAAGTTGAAGAATATCAGACTTTGCCCACCTCCCGTCCATCAGGTGGGGACATTGTTTTATTTACAGGGGGTGGGGGTAGGGAGCATGGTATATTTCCTCAGGGAAGAGAAGAAAGATATCGATATTTGGGGCATGTTCAGATTCCCCAAATCAGCTGCATAGCAGCAGCAGCCCCTCTAATTTCATACCTAATTCCAGGTCATGCTGAGAATGCGAGGTCCTGGTCTTTCTCTTTACAAAATTGTACCACTCTATACACTCTCTGCCTCACAGGGCTTTTCTGAAGACAAATGAAGTAACATCATCTGTTCAATACAAGCCTGTCCCCTCACAACTCAATGAAAGATGCTATGTATTATGACCACACTTTCTCTTCTGCAGCATACAGTACTTCCTATGTTTATTCACAGTGGTATCTCATTTTGCATAGGAAAGTGAAGGCCTGGATATTTGCATTTCCCCCAGTGGTCCCACTCTCCTGGCCAAGAAACACATGAAGAAGGGTCTTCACTGGCCCAGAGCCCCTGATAGGATTCCATTCATGCCCGCCACTCACTGACAGAGAAATCCCCCCACAAGAAGGCTGGGCTCTCATAAAGAGCTCTGCCAGATTCAGGAAGACGTGGCTTTTTGTTCAACACCATAGGACCCTGTGTGGCACTCCACGGCCCAGGCTAGGGGCTGTCACAGCGGCCTTTCACAATTCAAAGAGAAAGGGAAAATAGCCTGCCTTTGAGCATCAGAGATGTGGGAGAGGCAGGAATCAAATCATGAATAAATAAATAAAAACACCAACAGCTGTGATATTTAAAACAGACAATCACTATAACAGCAAATGACAACCCTGCAGCCTGCGGAATCTGCTAATAAACTGTCTGCTGTGACTGTTATTAAAGATAAACTTATGAGCCATGATTATTCAACCATTAAACCTAAGTGGAAATCAAAGGAAAATCTGTGTCAGATGATATATTTGGTGCCGTGTGGCCTAGGAAAATTACTCATCAAATTTGAATTCTGATGTCTTTGTCCTCTAAGGATTGGTCCCTTGAAATTTCGGTCCCATTTATGCAGAGGCTTTCTTCCTTTTTTCTTTTAATTATAATTTTAGTTTGCTAAAATGTGGCTTTTAAAAAAATAATAAACTGCTATAATAAGCACATCTCATGTTATTATCCACGGACTGACGGGCATGCCATTCAATTCAGCAAGGGCACAGCTACCGGAAGGCGAGAATCTAAGAACTTCCTCAGATCCACCTGCTCAGCAGAGCCCCTTCAGCCCTGAGGCTGCTGTTGTAAAAGCTACTAAGAAATCTGGATTGTGGGTAGCTTGGCAGATGTATTAGCTAATTTTCACCTAACAAGAACCCAGTTCCAATTCAGAGGTCAGCCGATTCACATTCCACTTGGATCTCAGTCACTGCCATTGGTATTATAGTCCATGGCACAGTTAATAGGAAGAGTGGCCTATTATGGCAGCAACAACATTATAGAATAAGATTATTATATAAGCATGCCATTTTGAAGACATAAAAGGATGGTCCAGACTGAAAATAATCTTCAGTTAATGTCCTATATTATTATTATACATGGGATGCAGCAGAACATAACAGAGTCAGAGCTATTCAATCTGGTAGGATTTTCAAGGATTGCCTTTCAAACTGCTGCTTGATATTAGTATTTGCTGAGAGTTTTGAATTAGGAATTTAAATTAATCTCCAATAATCAGAGTAACAGTCTTAATTAAAAAAAAAAAAAAAGAAACAATACTAACTACTAAATTTGCAGAACCTAAAGTGGTGCGAAAGTATCTGACAGGTTAAGGTGATAGTCAATAAAACTTCACTTTTGTTAATATCCTGCATTTTTTATTTTTATAAAAAAGTATCAAATTTATTTCAATATCTAGTTTCATTTTTAAAGCTATTGGACAATTTTTTGCAAATTAAAATTCATTATTAGAGGTGAGGAAAACATTAATAAGCTATTAATTACTGAAAACAAAATTATCAACCATGCATTTAAAAAAGCCATGTTAAAGAGTAAAAAGTTCCAATTATACTATTTAACTGAAGGAAATATCCTTTACCTCTTTATTTCTAATTATAACATTCTCATTTTGACACAATTTATACCTTTTTCACCCAATTAATACAATGCAAACAAAATTTTTCCAAATATTAAGAGGATATTGTTTACCATTTATGACATATAACATAACTGTAACTCTTTAAAAGTTCCTTAAAAGAAAGTTGAAATTTTAATTTTCACTGTGAACCTGTCTGATCAAAAAGTAAAGGACATCACCACCACATGAATTAAAACAAAGAATGGAATAAAAAACAAAAGTGGTATCTATATATATCCTGCATTTTTTGTTTTATTTTTTGCCTTTTCCACTTAACGTGTTTTAATGTCTCCATTTGATGGTGTCTTCTTCAGAAAGACTTGCTGTGGTTGGGTGGCAGGGGGGGGTCTCCATCCTCTCAATGTCTGTAATAAAATGTACCTGCTGGGTACATACTATATATTCAAAATGCAGATATATACTTTTAAAGAATAAATTAATAAATGGTCTAAGAATGTGGATTTAGGCCTAATTCTCATGTTTGTGTTCATTTAATTCTCAATGTTTGTGTGTGTTAGTCATTCAGTTGTGTCTGACTCTTTGTGACTGCATGGACTATAGCCAACCAGACTCCTCTGTTTATGGAATTTTTCAGGCAAGAATACTGGAGTGGATGCCATTTCCTTTTCCAGGGGATCTTCCCAACCCAGGAATTGAACCCAAGTCTCCTGCTTGGCAGGCAGATTCTTTAGCACTGAGCCACCTGGGAAGCCCAAGAGCACCATTACCATAATGCCAAAACCAGAGAAAGGTGCGGCAAAAGAAAAAAAGAAATTACAGGCCAATAGCTTTGATGAATATAGATTTGAAAATCCTTAATGGTGAGGTCTGTGGTACACTGGCCAAAGGGAACAACTTACGCTCAACTCTAGCTGCTTGCTGCCAGACAGCCATTATATATATATATGAGAAGGAAATGGCAACCCACTCCAGTATTCTTGCCTGGAGAATCCCATGGACGGAGGAGCCTGGGGGGCTACAGTCCATGGGGTCTCAAAGAGTTGGACATGACTAAGCGACTTCACTCACTCACTCATATATATATATATATATATATATATATTTTTTTTTTTTTTTAAGTAAAAAGTTGGCTTAAAACTCAACATTCAGAAAACTAAGATCATGGCATCTGGTCCCATCACTTCATGGCAAATAGATGGGGAAACAGTGGAAACAGTGTCCGAATTTATTTTTTGGGCACCAAAATCACTGCAGATGGTGACTGCAGCCATGAAATTAAAAGATGCTTACTCCTTGGAAGGAAAGTTATGACCAATCTAGATAGCATATTCAAAAGCAGAGACATTACTTTGCCAACAAAGGTCTGTCTAGTCAAGGCTTCGGTTTTTCCAGTAGTCTTGTATGGATGTGAGAGTTGGACTGTGAAGAAAGCTGAGTGCCGAAGAATTGATGCTTTTGAACTGTGGTGTTGGAGAAGACTCTTGAGAGTCCCTTGGACTGCAAGGAGATCCAACCAGTCCATTCTAAAGGAGATCAGCCCTGGGATTTCTTTGGAAGGAATGATGCTAAAGCTGAAACTCCAGTACTTTGGCCACCTCATGCGAAGAGTTGACTCATTGGAAAAGACCCTGATGCTGGGAGGGATTGGGGGCAGGAGGAAAAGGGGATGACAGAGGATGAGATGGCTGGATGGCATCACGGACTTGATGGACGTGAGTCAGGGTGAACTCCGGGAGTTGGTGATGGACAAGGAGGCCTGGTGTGCTGCAATTCATGGGGTCGCAGGTCGCAAAGAGTTGGACACAACTGAGTGACTGAACTGAACTGAACTCAGTCATGTTTGACTCTTTGCAACCCCATGGACTGTAGCCTGCCTGGGAATTGAACCCAGCTCTCCTGCATTGCAGGCAGAGTCTTAACCACCTGAGCGCCACCAAGGAGGACTGTGTATAGTATATACAAAAGTCAAGAGGCACCAGCCTCATTCAAATACTATGAGTAGGAAAGAGGCCCACATAAAGTCTGGAACAGGGGATTCAACACGTTGGTGCTGGAACTACAAGGTGACAAACACATAAGTAGCATTTACACTGAATTAATGAGTGTTTCAAGAAACTGTAAAACACAATTCTCATGAATGGCTGGATGTTTGAATCACCTGGAAGGTTTTGTTTGCTTTCCCTTTCAGTCCAAATTTCCAGGTCACCTCCTTAATCAGAAAAGTAAAAATATCCGGGAATACCACCCATGCACCTGTCTTTATATTGATAACAACTACTGGATGGGCAGCTTGGCTTCCCCACGACTTCCATATATTCTGTGAGCCACTTTGTGAAAAGAATGAAGTCCCTTGAAATGCCGTTACTTCAACAAAGCCAAGGTTAACCTAAACATTTACCTAATAAGACAACTGAAGTAGAAGAACGAAAGAACTTGATCATATGCTCAATCTCTGAACATCATAAAATGAAACTAAAATAAACCTCTTTGGAGGCCATGGCTGCAGTATGAGCTAGGAAATAGCCAACAGCTTTTCTTTTACACACTGGACATTTTTATAATGAAAGTTTACTCGAGAAAAGTAAAACCACGTGCTGCATCTGAAGAGACCCTTCTGCTCGAAAGGACCCAGCAGGAATCTGAAATACTGTTATCATTTTCCTGATGTGCCAACAGAATGTGCCTGTTCTTTTGACAGATGTGTTCCTTACAAGTTGTGCCAACCTGAATATTTTCAAATAGTTGAAACAATGACCCCTATATTTAAAGAAAACATGAAATGAATATTATTACAAAGTATTTAGATCTTTTTAAACAACCTCAAATGTGTTTGTTTTGTTTTTTACTGTAAAACTGTACAATAACTAGTTTGTTATTATGTTCACATGGGTATTATGCAGAACTCTAGAACACAAAACCGCATATGACACAAGTCTGCTAATTAGAAAACTGGTGTACTAAAATTTGGGGGAAAAAGGACACATCTGAATTATGAAAAAAAAAAAAGTTACTGAAAACATAATTTAATGATTGCTGTTTAGTGCTAAAGTCAACAGTTCTTAACATGGATACACCATCATTTTGAAAGTGGAAAAGAATATAATGTGCTTTACGCCAGATTGTCGGAAATGTGTGTGTTCCTTAAAGTGAATCACACCATTGGAACTTGCATTTATATGAAACTTGTATTTTCTAACTTTTATTCATATGAGCCATTTAATTGTTACCTTCTCATTAGTGAGACTTTTTAAAAATTATGTATGGGAAATTAAAGAGCAAAGCAAATATCCACTATTGCTGTTATCCCCATTTTATAGATGAAAAAAATAGATTCAGGGAAATTAAGAGTTCTGTCCAAGGTCACACATGGAGTAAGTGATAGACGTGGAAATTCAATTCGCGTTTTCTGGCTCCCCACTCATTTTCATCAGAAATGCAAAGAAACAGCTTGCAAATGTTAATGAACAATTTTCCTTTGGCTCTGTATAAAGTAGAGCCAAAATGTCATTTTGTAGGACCTAGAAATGAATTCTTGGCCCAAAATAGGATTGCCATCAATTTTCATCCAAAATTTAAAGCATATTTAGGCCAAAAATCTAGTAAATATGGGCTTTTTGTCTACAGTGGTTAGAAGAAAGAAGAGAACAAAAAGTTTCTCAACAAATCTATCCTTCGCTTTGAGCTGGTTCATAAGTCAGTTGGTCTTTGGATGAAAGGAAATAAATTCATCACCTGTACTGATGTTCCTATGAAAGGTATCAAAGTAAAGAAACAATTATAGTTTGTATGCAGTAAAGCTCATCTTAAAGCTATAAGAAAACAAGATGAGTATCAGATTCTCCTCACAGAATACCTTGGGAAGGTGAGTAGGAAAGTATTGAAAAGCGAAAGTGTTAGTAGCTCAGTCATGTCTGGACTTTTTGCGACCCATGGAATGTAACCCTTCAGACTCCTCTGTCCATGGAATTCTCCAGGCAAGAATACTGGATTGGGTTACCATTCCCTCTCCAGGGGATCTTCCCAACCCAGGGATCGAACCCCCATCTCCTGCATTTCAGGCAGATTCTTTACTGTCTGAGCCACAGGAAAGAACTGAAGACCTGCAGCAAAGCCTGATGGGGCTTCCCAGGTGGCACGAATGTAGAGAACCCTCCTGCTAATGCAGGAGAAGTAGAAGTTGTGGCTTTGTTCCCCTTCCCAAGGTATTCTGTTGGGAAGATCTGCTGGACGAGGGCATGGCAACCCACTCCAGTATTCTTGCCAGGGGTCACAGAGAGTCAAACACAACTGAAGCGACTTAGCACACAAGCACCAGAGCCTGTTACCTTGCCAGAGATATTTGGTACAAGGTTTGAGGGAAAATGCTTACTTTCCACCTCTTATGTTTCCTTTCATATGGCGGACTGTGACAATGCAATGTGTTAGCATTACAGTTCTGGTCTTCCTACATCCCCTAATTCACTCCATCCTCACCAGTGGGTTTGGGAGAAGAAACTAGCAGATAGAGTTGGAACCTTCCTCTTCTCTCTGTTTTTGAGTTGGTCTGTCTATGGAGATCATGGATTCCTAATTATGAAATCACAGATAAGCCTCTCTGTTGAGAGGCCCTGTCCTCTTGTTGGAAATGTTTTAAATAATTCTCTGAGAATCAGATTATGAAATAGAGACTAGCCTTTTAGA
Source organism: Bubalus kerabau (assembly GCF_029407905.1). Taxonomy (NCBI): domain Eukaryota; kingdom Metazoa; phylum Chordata; class Mammalia; order Artiodactyla; family Bovidae; genus Bubalus; species Bubalus kerabau. The sequence continues at coordinate 69,011,844 of NC_073633.1, forward strand.
TTTGAATGAGGTTCTCTTTCCTAATTTGAAAACAAGGCCAAATTTTTATGTCAATTTCTAAGGTCACCAAACTTACAAGAAAAAATCCATCCATGCTCCCATAAATATTCACTTAGAAATTAAATAGTGTATTTAATCTAAAACTTCATGAAAGAAACTAGTAAAGGATAAGTATGTGGTAACCATTAAACCATATTTGTGTCTGTGGTGCCAGGCCAATTCAGTAGGAAAAGAATAGTCTATTCAACAAATGGTGCTGGGAAAACTAGATGTCAGATGTTAAAGTGGGAAAAAGGACTCCTATTGCATGCTACATACAAAATGAAGTGAAAATGGATCACAGGGCTAAACATAAAAGCTGAAACTATAAAATTCTCAAAAGAAAACACAAGAGTACATCTTTTTTACCTTGGGTTAGGCAGTGGTTTCCAAATATGATACCAAGTGCACAGTGATGGTTTTTTCAATGCAGAAAACATGAGAATGATTAATGGTTACTAATTTTTAGTTGAATAACAGTATTAGGGTTTTGAAAATTAATTTTTTGTTGGATATACAAAATAGTGTATTTAAGGATAAACTATTTTAATATCTGAGATTTGGATGAATGAAGCATATAATGTATATATGACTAAATAATTATAGCTATTGATTCTTTCAAAAATTAAAATAAAAAGTGGATAAATTGGATTTCATTAAAATGTAAAACTTGTGTTTCAAAGGACACTATAGAGGAGGTGAAAATATAATACACAGAATTGGGGAAAATATTTGCAAGTGAATATCTAATAAGGGACTTTTATCCAGAACATATTGTCATGAAATTAAAAAATAAAAGACAAACAATCCAATTTTAAATATAAGCAAGTAATTTGGAACTTCCCTGGTGGTCCAGTTGTTAAGAATCTACCAGCTAATGCAGATCCCTGGGCTGGGAACTAAGATCCCATATGCCTGGGGTGACTAAGCCTGCGCTCCACAACTACTGAAATGACTGAGTTCGCAGTGCTCTGCAGCCTGCACGCCACAGGCAAGATCCCACATGCCACGCCCCAGATGCCATGTGCTGCATCGAAGACTCAGCACTCCCAAATAAACAAATATTTAAAAAAAACAAAACTAAGCAAGTAATTTGAAGACATTTTTTGAAAGAATATATAATAGCAACGGCAAAAATAAGCACATGAAAATATATTCAATGTCATTAGTTACTCAGTTCAGTTCAGTTGCTCAGTCGTGTCCAACTCTTTGTGACCCCATGATTTGCAGCACACCAGGCCTCCCTGTCAATCACCAACTCCCGGAGTTCACTCAGACTCACGTCCATTGAGTCAGTGATGCCATCCAGCCATCTCATCCTCTGTCATCCCCTTTTCCTCCTGCTCTCAATCCCTCCCAGCATCACAGTCTTTTCCAATGAGTCAACTCTTCACATGAGGTGGCCAAAGTACTGGAGTTTCAGCTTTAGCATCATTCCTTCCAAAGAAATCCCAGGGCTGATCTCCTTCAGAATGGACTGGTTGGATCTCCTTGCAGTCCAAGGGAATCTCAAGAGTCTTCTCCAACACACATGTATACCTGTGGCGGATTCATTTTGATATTTGGCAAAACTAATACAATTATGTAAAGTTTAAAAATAAAATAAAATTAAAAAAATAAAAATAAAAATAAAATTTAAAAAAATTAAAAAATTAATTAATTAATTAAAAAAAAAAAGCGCATCAATTCTTCGGCACTCAGCTTTCTTCACAGTCCAACTCTCACATCCATACAAGACTACTGGAAAAAACATAGCCTTGACTAGATGGACCTTTGTTAGCAAAGTAATGTCTCTGCTTTTGAATATGCTATCTAGGTTGGTCATAACTTTCCTTCCAAGGAGTAAGCATCTTTTAATTTCATGGCTGCAATCACCATCGGCAATTATTTTGGAGCCCCCAAAAATAAAGTCTGACACTGTTTCCCCATCTATTTGCCATGAATTGATGGGACCAGATGCCATGATCTTCATTTTCTGAATGTTGAGCTTTAAGCCAACTTTTTCACTCTCCACTTTCACTTTCATCAAGAGGCTTTTTAGTTCCTCTTCACTTTCTGCCATAAGGGTGGTGTCATCTGCATATCTCAGGTTATTGATATTTCTCCTGGCAATCTTGATTCCAGCTTGTGCTTCTTCCAGCCCAGCGTTTCTCATGATGTACTCTGCATATCAGTTAAATAAACAGGGTGACAATACACAGCCTTGACATACTCCTTTTCCTATTTGGAACCAGTCTGTTGTTCCATGTCCAGTTCTAACTGTTGCTTCCTGACCTGCATACAAATTTCTCAAGAGGCAGGTCAGGTGGTCTGGTATTCCCATCTCTTCAGAATTTTCCACAGTTTATTGTGATCCACACAGTCAAAGGCTTTGGTATAGTCAATAAAGCAGAAATAGATGCTTTTCTGGAACTCTCTTGCTTTTTCCATGATCCAGAGGATGTTGGCAATTTGATCTCTGGTTCCTCTGCCTTTTCTAAAACCAGCTTGAACATCAGGAAGTTCACGGTTCACATATGGCTGAAACCTGGTGTGGAGAATTTTGAGCATTACTTTACTAACACGTGAGATGAGTGCAATTGTGCAGTAGTTTGGGCATTCTTTGGCATTGCCTTTCTTTGGGATTGGAATGCAAACTGACCTTTTCCAGTCCTGTGGCCACTGCTGAGTTTTCCAAATTTGCTGGTATATTGAGTGTAGCACTTTCACAGCATCATCTTTTAGGATTTGAAATAGCTCCACTGGAATTCCATCACCTCCACTAGCTTTGTTCGTAGTTGTGCTTTCTAAGGCCCACTTAACTTCACATTTCAGGATGTCTGGCTCTAGGTGAGTGATCACACCATCATGATTATCTGGGTTGTGAAGATATTTTTTGTACAGTTCTTCTGTGTATTCTTGCTACCTCTTCTTAATATCTTTTGCTTCTGTTAGGTCCATACCATTTCTGTCCTTTATCGAGCCCATCTTTGCATGAAATGTTCCCTTGGTATCTTTAATTTTCTTGAAGAGATCTCTAGTCTTTTCCATTCTGTTGTTTTCCTCTATGTCTTCGCATTGATCGCTGAGGAAGGCTTTCTTATCTCTTCTTGCTATTCTTTGGAACTCTGCATTCAGATGCTTATATCTTTCCTTTTCTCCTTTGCTTTTCGTTAGTCACTAGAGAAATGCAAATCAAAGCTACAACAAAATACTACTTATACACTATCATGGCTAAAATAAAAAGCATCCAACAATTACAAGTTTTGGTACAGATATAAAGAAATCAAACCCTCATATATCATACATTGTTGGTGGGATTATATAATAGTACAGCCACTTTGGAAAACAGTAGAAAGTCCCTCAAAATATTACAGTTAACTTGACCCAGCATTCCACTCCTAGGTATATAATCAAGAGAAATAAAACATACAGTCAAAAAATGTGTTCATGAATATTCTCAACAACATCATTCATAATAGGCAAAAAGTGAAAGGAACCCAATATTCATCAACTGATGAATGGATAAGCAAAATATGGTATATTCAGTCAATGAAAGGCTTCCCTTGTCACTCAGCCTGCAATGTGGGAGCCTGGGTTCAATTCCTGGGTTTGAAAGATCCCTTGGAGAAGGGAAAGGCTACCCTGGAGAATTCCATGGACTGCATAGTCCATGGGGTCGCAAAGAGTCAGACATGACTGAGTGACTTTCACTTTTCACTTTTAGTCAATCAAATGTTATTTGACCAAAAAAGGAATGAAGTAATGATGAACATTGGGAAAAGTATATTAAGTGAAAGAAGACAGACTCGAAAGGCCACTGTGATAGTGAATTTCAGGTATCAACTTGGCTGGCCTAAGGGATACCCTACTAACTGGAAAAACACTCTCTGGGTGTATCTGTGGGTGTTTCTGGAAGAGATTAGCACATAATTCCATAGACTGAGTGATGAGGTCCACCCTCACCCTCATAGGTGAGCATCATCCAATCCAGTAGGGATTCTAATGGAACAAAAAGGTGAAGGAAGGGTGAATTCCTTCTTTTTCTTGGATATTCATCTTCTGCCTTTGAATATAAGTGCTCCCTTTTTGGGGGGCCTTCAGTATAACCCAAGCTTATCTACCAGTTTCTCTATTGAATATCCTGTTTAAAACTGTATTACTCAGAATTTTACCCAAATCCATCTCATTCTTTATCACCTTCTTGTCCTTTTACAGACCCTAAAATACCATACTATCTTATATCTTTATAGGTTGATTCTGCCTATCTTTCAAAACCCTTATAAAATGTCATCTTCTCTGTGGAGCCATTGCTGATTTTCTCCAATTAAATGTACCTCTCTGCACTGCTTCTTTGCTTTCCAGTTGACTCTGCTTTAGAGTAGTTATCTATCAGTTTGTGTTGTCTTCTCTCCTTCTAGGGCCATCGCAGTTGCCATCCACTGAGCTAGTGGCAGCAGATACTAGACATCACTCCATTCTATGGCATCTGTAGCATTCAAACATGCCAGTCGTAGGAATTCAAATATTTGTTGGTTGGATTGAATTATCTGTCGGCTTCACCACTTTTCACCCTCATATGCATGTGTAGAGATAAAATGTTACATTATTACTTGAAATTTTAAAAATCAGAACTTTGACCTATTAAACTGTCCCTTCATGTTGAATGTTCTGATACAGAAACCTCATATATATGTATATATTTATACTGTGATTTTATCTTAAAATTTAAAAGCAAGATGAAGTATGTTTCCTGGTATAGTAACATCCAATTTATACAGTATCATAATGAAAGATAATATTCCAGGTGATAGAAGCTTATCTCTTCAAGTACCAGAAATTTGAATAATTTTTTATGTATTTATGAGTGAAAATTTTTCTAATTTATGCTACACATATTAGTACATAACAAGAGGGCTTCTGCAGCTACAGTTTATTGAGGAGTCATCTTCAAAATTACTATGTTATATTAAATAAAGAACCTCAGTTATCACCTAGCATTTAAGTTGACTAGCGTCCCTGAATTGAAAGCTGAGGCAGGTCCACTGAGCTGAATTCCCAGGAACTATACATCCCATTTTCCATCTATTTCTTCTTCATAGAATGTCTTCACTCTGAGAATAGGGACTGTGCCTTCCATTTCTCTATGTCAATTTTATTGTGTTTTTATGTGTGCATTACACCAGTTATTGCTGACTTTCATTTTATAAAGAGAAACGTAGATTACCTATTAAAAGGAAAATCCTGCTTTTGAAAAGGTTGAATAAGATAGCAGTTTTTTACAACTTTAAATAAAAATCCAGTTGGTTAAATTAAAGTCATTGAAAGAAGCTTAATTGAGGAATATTTTTTGGCTCTGAGCCCACTATTTTTCCATTTGATTGTAAATTGGATACATTTTATTCGCTTCAAACTTGTCTTTCAGTATTTTATTCCACTTAGACCAGTAAATAAGTGTTAATAGCCATGTTGAGTTCAGTTAGACTACTTTCTTCACATAAATTGCCCATTTTGGCTATATTATTGCCACCCAGGCTTTTGATTGTTGACATTTTTATTGAATGTTTGTGCAAGGAATGTTGACATCTGCATATATTGTTTTGACACTTCACTAATCCTCTTCATTTATTTCATTTGAAATATCTTCTTCCCTCATGCCTTTATCATCCATCCATCAAAGTATGGATCAGAGAAGGCAATGGCACCCCACTCCAGTACTCTTGCTTGGAAAATCCCATGGACGGAGAAGCCTGGTAGGTTGCAATCCATGGGGTCGCTAAGACTCAGACATGACTGAGCAACTTCACTTTCAATTTTCACTTTCATGCATTGGAGAAGGAAATGGCAACCCACTCCAGTGTTCTTGCCTGGAGAATCCCAGGGATGGGGGAGCCTGGTGGGCTGCCGTCTATGGGGTTGCACGGAGTCGGACACGACTGAAGTGACTTAGCAGCAGCAGCACAGCATCAAAGTATGGATAGATTTTTTTTTTTCTATAAAATGATGCCACCCTTCAGGAATATCTCTAGAGGACATCACCTCTTATTTTTAAGAGTAATATAACCCAAGAAGACCCTGAGTTTCTGTGATGGCAGAGAGTTTTATTGTCTTTCTTTGCCACAATGTTGTGCTGTCTTTTGGAGGAAGAGGACAAGATTAGCGATGTGTGGAAATGTTTGAAAGCCACGAAGAACTGCATGCCTATTCTGAGGCCTTGTTGGTGATTTGCGCTTTGTTAGTACAAGACATGGCTAAGTAAAGCAACTTTCTGGTTGTGTTAACAATTGAAACCTGATTCTCATGCTCATATTCTTTTTCCTATAATTCCCAGTCAAATCTCTACCTAAGTTTACAAACTTGGAGCCACATTCACAACTTAAGCTTCTTCATTGCTCTTATCTAATCTTTGTTCATATGAAGTAGTCACAAACTCGTATATTTTGTCATGTACTATATGGCAAACAATGTGGAGATACAATGATACACAAGTATGGGAGATACATTCAGTAGACTGAATGAAAAGTACCCATAGTACAAGAGTAGGTCAGGGTGAAGAGGGGATACTTTTAGACTGGTTGAGCTTGAGTTTTCTTTTTCTTTCTATTCAAATGGAGATAACCAAAATTCAGATGGATATACAAATTTTGGTTCAGATAAATAGATCCTGATAGACATATAATAATAGCTAACACTTGTTGAATACACACTTTACTACTATATGTTAGTTGCTCAGTTGTATCTGACTCTTTGTGACCCCATGGACTGTAGCTCGCCAGGCTCCTGTGTCCATGGGATTCTTCAGGCAAAAATCCTGGAGTAGGTTGCCATTTCTATCTCCAGGGAATCTTCCCAACCCAGGGATCAAACCCAGGTCTCCCACATTGCAGGCAGATTCTTTCCTGTCTGAGCTACCACTACAATATGATGTTTTCCCTATTTCTGGATAAGAGTTATAAAAGTATTGATGGTAATTGACATCATTGCAATGAATATGATCACTTAAATAGTGAAAGAAGAGTACCACAGACAGAAGTCTAAGGAATACCAAATATACTGATTCATCCTGGGAATCTTTAGGATTAACCCCCTATTTTGACAGTTCCTGGGCACCCATGTCTGTATTCCAGCACCAACCATTTTAACAGCTTCTCCTTATCCTGTGTTAAAACAAAACCAGGAGCTGAATCTTAAAGCCTACCTTCTGAAAACGTGAATGAATTTTAATTTACACTTGAACCACATAAAAATTCCTGGTCATAAGAATGAAAATTCTACCCATTATTAGATCTATCTTCCCTTTGCTACTTTCTGTTATACTGTTTTCTGGTCACACAAACACAATTAATGTGACATGTTTCCAAACCTCATTTCTTTTCCTAAAATGCTTCCACCCACCTTTAGCTCCCTATGCTTCAAAATACCTCCCACCTCTCATGAAATGTACTCATCTTCTTCAGATAGCCTTTTTATATAAACTCCTACTTAACTGACTTCTATCTCACTCCCATTATAAATCACCATGATTGCTTAGTATGCTTAAGCAAATTCTGTGCAGACGTTGCTCAAAGCAAATATTTATTTGTTTCTCTAATTTTGTTTATAAATGATTAGAGAATGGGGTACTCTAGTTCATTACAGGTTCAAGTTAATAGAGCTATGTAATATGTACTGTGCATGAAAGGCCCGTTGTCTAGTATTAAAATTCAATAATAGCCTCAAACCTAAACTATACTGAAAACTTTCTGACCTTCCTTTAATGATTCTGAAAGCATTTTAGGGTTTCGTAGAGTCTCAAGGTTATCATCATCATTCTATATGTGTAGGGAAGTAATAAAGATTTCCAGTTCGTAGGTTATCAGATTGATTATCTTTTATTACATTTCTTTAGTTTTGCCTTACCTCCCATTATAAGATTTTTAAGAGCCAAAAGCATATCTTGTATTTATTTTGCATTTTGCACAAGACTTTACACAAATGGGTGCAAAATTCATATTGTTATTGTTAGATTAGAGATTAGAATGTACACGAAGACTCTCATTTTAATGATTTCCTATCTTTTTCCTATACTAAATCCTTCAGATCTTACAAACTTACTTTTCCATCCCACAACTAGAAGAAAGTGCAAACAGTGGCCACTTTACCCTCTGATATTGACTAGTCACTTGGCCCCACAGCAGGTAATGCACAAGAAAGAAAGAAAGATGTGCACAGCCACATAGATTGAGGGTTGTTGTCTCACCGCGACATAACTTAGCATAACCTGATATAGTACTTACTTTATAACTGTCTTATATGTATTTCTGTCCTTAGGCAGTACATTCCTTGAGGGTAGAGGCCATATCGGAATCATTTATTTACCTTTAGTATTTTGCCAAGACAGTTTTAGTAGCCTGTCAAACAGCATTTGTAGAATAAAATGAAAAATAAATAATATTTGTTTCCATTTAAAATATGATAATATTCTCAAATTGACCATTTTTTAAAACTATCTTTTAGAGTTAGAATTTTGCCTGAGGAATATTCAGAACTATTACAATTTTTTCAGCCTGGAGTTTCTTCAAACTCTAGGTAATCATAAATCGTCCCTGGCTGAGTTTTCTCCTCAAACTAAGAGCGTCTCCTCAGTCCCATTCTGGCTTACTTTGGACTCCTTTCTTCTTTTTCTGATGCTATTTTTCTTCTGATTCTTTTTAAAGTTATTGCTTGTTCTGTTGTTTGGGCTATTTCCCTCCAAGACTAGCTCCACAGTAGGAGACAATTTTCTCAGTTCCTCTGCCATCTTGATCTGTTAAAGGAGCCTGTTGGACTGTCTCACGGGAAGCACTTCCCGCTAACTCCTGTTGATTAGATTGGGAGTGAGGGGTGTAACAACTGTGGTGAAGGTACAGCTATCCCTGAAGCTTCCAGAGCTCTTATGTCTCCTAGCTTATAATTCTTGATTTTCTCATTAAATAATCCAAGGGAGACTTTCTGGGATCCTTCTGAAATCTAATACAAGTAGTTTAAGATGTAATCCAAGGTAGATATTTCCCCCCTCCAAGTTCTTTTTTTATTTGTTTGTTTATGTAGGATCTTTCTTAAATTGAAGTGTAGTTGATTTACAATATTGTGTAAAGTGAATCAGTTACATAAGTGTGTGTATGTATCCATGCTGCTACTGCTAAGTCTCTTCAGTCGTGTCCTACTCTGTGCGACCCCATAGACGGCAGCCCACCAGGCTCCCCCGTCCCTGGGATTCTCCAGGCAAGAGTACTGGAGTGGGTTGCCATTTCCTTCTCCAATGCATGAAAGGGAAAAGTGAAAGTGAAGTTGCTCAGTCACGTCTGACTCTTCGCGACTCCATGGACTGCAGCCTACCAGGCTTCTCCGCCCATGGGATTTTCCAGGCAAGAGTACTGGAGTGGGGTGCCATTGCCTTCCCCTAATACAGACCTATATATAGATATATACACACTCATGTGCTTCCCAGATGGCACTAGTGGTGAAGAATCCACTTGCCAATGCAGGAGACATAAGACATGTGGGTTTGATCCCTGGGTTGAGAAGACTTCTTGGAGGAGGGCATGGCAACCCACTCCAGTATTCTTGCTTGGAGAATCCCATAGCAGAGGGTTCTGGTGGGCTACAGTCAGTAGGATTGCAGAGAGTAGGACACAACTAAAGTGACTTAGCTCGCATGCATATATATATATATATATATATATATATATATATATATATTTCAGAATCTTTTCCCTTATAGATTATTATAAAATATTGAGTATAGTTCTCTGTGTTACATAGATGGTCTTTGCTGATTATCTTATAGGTAGTAGTGTGTATATATTAGTCCTAATATCCTAAATTATCCCTCCTCTCCTTTTCCCTTTGGTAACCATAAGTTTGTTTTGTATGTCTGTGGGTCTATTTCTGTTATGTATATAAGTTCATTTGTATCTGTTTTTTAGATTCCATATATAAGCATTTTCATATGATATTTCTCTTTCTCTGTCTGCCTGCTTCCTTAGTTTGATAATCTCTAGGTCATCCATATTGCTTCAGATGGAGTTATTTCATTATTTTTGTGGCTGAGTAATATTTCATCATATATATACACACACACATATATACACATACATCATATATATATATATATATTTATACACATCATCCACACACACACACACACACATCTTCCTTATCCATTTATCTGCCATGGTTGCTCTCATGCTTCCATGTCTTGGCTATTGTAAATAGTGCTGCTGTGAACACTAGGGTGCATATATCTTTTCAAATTATGTTTTTCTACAGATATATGCCTAGGAGTGAGATTGCAGGATAAATATCTGGCTTTACATTAGGTCTTCAACTCATTTGAAGACTTAAAACTACTTCAATCTAAAAATCCTCTTTTGAGTTTCTGTATATGATATTAGAGAATGTTCTAATTTCATTCTTTTAAATATAGCTGTCCAGTTTTCCCAGTACCACTTACTGAAGAGATGGTATTTTCTCTATGGTATATTCTTGCTAGTAGTAGCTTTAGGTCTTCAAATGGATTGAAGACCTAAATGTAAAGCCAGATACTATAAACACTCCTAGAGGAAAACATAGGGACAATACTTTTTGACATAATTCATAGCAATATCGTCTTAAAACTGTCTCCTAGAGTAATGGAAATAAAAACAAAAATAAACACATGGTACCTAATTAAATTTAAAAGATTTTGCACAGCAAAGGAAACCATAAACACCTGATCTGCCTCCTGAGAAATCTATATGCAGGTTAAGAAACAACAGTAAGAACTGGACATGGGACAACAGACAGGTTCCAAATCAGGAAAGGAGTACAACAAGGCTGTATGTTGTCATCCTGCTTATTTAACTTATATGAAGAGTACATCATGAGAAATGCTGGGCTGGATGAAGCACAAGCTGGAATCAAGATTGCTGGGAGAAATATCAATAACCTCAGATATGCAGATGACACCACACTTATGGCAGAAAGTGAAGAAGAACTAAAGAGCCTCTTGATGAAAGTGAAAGAGGAGAATGAAAAAGTTGGCTTAAAACTCAACATTCAGAAAACCAAGACCATGGCATCTGGTACCATCACTTCATGGCAAATAGATGGGGAAACAATGAAAACAGTGACAGGCTTTATTTTCTTGGGCTCCAAAATCAATGCAGATGGTGACTGTGGCCATGAAATTAAAAGATGCTTGCTCCTTGGAAGAAAAGCTATGACCAACCTAGACAGCATGTTAAAAAACAGAGACATTACTTTGCCAACAAAGGTCTGTCTAGTCGAAGCTATATTTTTTCCAGTAGTCATGTATGGATGTGAGAATTGGACTATAAAGAAAGCTAAGCGCCAAAGAATTGATGCTTTTGAACTGTGGTGTTGGAGAAGACTCTTGAGAGTCCCTTGGACTGCAAGGAGATCCAACCAGTCCATCCTAAAGGAAATCAGTCCTTGAATATTCATTGGAAGGATTGATGGTGAAGCTAAAATTTCAATCCTTTGGCCACTTGATGTGAAGAACTGACTCATCTGGAAAGACCCTGATGCTGGGAAGACTGAAGGCAGGAGGAGAAGGGAACAACAGAGACTGAGATGGTTGGATGGCATTACCGACTCAATGGACATGAGTTTGAGTAAGCTCCGGGAGTTAGTGATGGACAGGGAAGCCTGGTGTACTGCAGTAAAGGGGTCACAAAGAATCGGATTCAACTGAGCGACTGAACTGATCTGAACTGATATTCTTGCTTCCTTTTCATAAACAAATTTACCATAGATACATCAGTTTATAAGATGCTGATATAACAAATTGAGGATGACAAACAGATGGAAAGAAACTCCACCTTCTCGGATTGGAAGAATCAATGTTGTCAAAATGACTACACTATTCAAGGAAAGCTACAGATTCAGTGTAATCTCTGTTAAATTACCAATGGCATTTTTCACAGAACTAGAACAAAAACATGTTAATGTGTATGGAAATACAAAAGATCCTGAAATCAAATCACTACATGCTATAAAAATTGGTATTGCATTTTCCATGTTTATATTGTTTAATGTATCCACCAATAAATGATTCCATGTCTATTTGAGAAGAGCACTCAAGATATATAGTTCAGACCAAAGTCCAAGGGGAAAAATGTTTATTCTCAGAAACTTATATTATTTTTTCCTTAAACACAAAAATTATGTAATCAAACACATCTCTATTTCTTTTGCTCTGGCCACTTTGAAGTACTAAGTCATTTTTTAAAATTAATTTTAGAAACTATTTTCCTTCCTCTTTTATATTTTCCTGTCTTCTTATAGTAGTGTGTTATATTTTTCCAAACTATTATATAAGTGAACAGAACTATTTATTTTAAAAAATGAAAAATAAAAAAATTAATACATGAATGAATGAATTAATGAATAAAATGCAAGTAAATTTAATAGATATTACCCAATGAGTATTCTGTGGGATCAGATTGGCTAGTTGTCTATGCTTGTGGTTTCAGTCTGTCTGAACTGTTCAAAAAAGATCTTCATGACCCAGATAATCACGATGGGGTGATCACTCACCTAGAGCCAGACATCCTGGAATGTGAAGTCAAGTGGGCATTAGGAAGCATCACTATGAACAAAGCTAGAAGGGGTGATGGAATTCCAGTTGAGCTATTTCAAATCCTAAAAGATGATGCTGTGAAAGTGCTGCACTCAATATGTCAGCAAATTTGGAAAACTCAACAGTGGCCACAGGACTGGAGAAGGTCCGTTTTCATTCCAATCCCAAAGAAAGGCAATGCCAAAGAATGCTCAAAGTACTGCACAGTTGCACTCATCTCACATGCTTGTAAAGTAATGCTCAAAATTCTCCAAGCCAGGCTTCAGCAATATGTGAACCATGAACTTCCAAATGTTCAAGCTGGTTTTAGAAAAGGCAGAGGAACCAGAGAACAAACTTCCAAGATCCACTGGAAAAAGCAAGAGAGTTCCAGAAAAATACCTATTTCTGCTTTATTGACTATGCCAAAGCGTTTGACTGTGTGGATCACAACAAACTGTGTAAAATTCTGAAAGAGATGGGAATACCAGACCACCTGACCTGCTTCTTGAGAATCCTGTATGCAGGTCAGGAAGAAACAGTTAGAACTGGACATGGAACAACAGACTGGTTCCAAATAGGGAAAGGAATACATCAAGACTCTATACTGTCACCCTGCTTATTTAACTTCTATGCAGAGTACATCATGAGAAACGCTGGGCTGGAAGAAACACAAGCTGGAATCAAGATTACTGGGAGAAATATCAATAACCTCAGATATACAGATGACACCACCCTTATGGCAGAAAGTGAAGAAGAACTAAAGAGCTTCTTGATGAAAGTGAAAGAGGAGTGTGAAAAAGTTGACTTAAAGCTCAACATTCAGAAAATGAAGATCATGGCATCCAGTCCCATCACTTCATGGCAGATAGATGAGGAAACAGTGGAAACAGTGGCTGACTTAATTTTTCTGGGCTCCAAAATCACTGCAAATGGTGACTGCAGCCATGAAATTAAAAGACGCTTACTCCTTGGAAGGAAAGTTATGACCAACCTAAACAGCCTATTCAAAAGCAAAGACAGTACTTTGCCAACAAATTTCCGTCTAGTCAAGGCTATGGTTTTCCAGTGGTCATGTATGGATGTGAGAGTTGGACTATAAAGACAGCTGAGTGCTGAAGAATTGATGCTTTTGAACTGTGGTGTTGGAGAAGACTCTTGAGAGTCCCTTGGACTGCAAGGAGATCCAACCAGTCCATCCTAAAGGAAATCAGTCCTTGAATATTCATTAGAAGGATTGATGGTGAAGCTAAAATTTCAATCCTTTGGCCACTTGATGTGAAGAACTGACTCATCTGGAAAGACCCTGATGCTGGGAAGACTGAAGGCAGGAGGAGAAGGGAACAACAGAGAATGAGATGGTTGGATGGCATCACTGACTCAATGGACATGAGTTTGGGTAAACTCTGGGAGTTGGTGATGGACAGGGCGACCTGGCATGCTGCGGTTCATGGAGTCGCATAGAGTCAGACATGACTGAGTGAGTGAACTGAACTGAATGAGTATTCCAATACAAATGACTTGATGTATACTATTACTAACATTAAATATATATATCTGCTCACTAAATATATTATTAGTAAAGAATCTTAGTCACTTGATACCATCTTATCTATTTCACTTAGAACAGAGTATTCTAAAAGGCATGATAGAATTATATTTGAATGAAAATGTATAACATTCAACCTTTTCCTGTATCCACAATTATGTTTCTTTCCTATAGACTCATAATAGAATTATTTCAACTAATAGATTATCTTCATGAAGGTCAATTATAGGCACTAGCAATTTATGACACTGTAGCCTTTACCTCATTTACAGGTAAGTTAATATACTTTTCTAGCTATTACTCAGCTCTGTCATATTATCTGATATTGTTTAAGACAATGTCTGAAATTGAGAAAATTATTAATAGGTAGTTTTGTCTTATATTGGGCTTTGCTGTAGCTCACCTGATAACATATCCACCTGCAATGCAGGAGACCCTGGTTTGATTCCTGTGTCAGGAAGATTCCCTGGAGAAGGAAATGGCTACCTTCTCCAGTATTCTGACCTGGAGGATTCCATGGACAGAGAAGCCTGATAGGCTACAGTCTATGGGGTCGCAAAGAGTCCTACATGACTGAGTGACTTTCACTTTCACTTTGTTTGGTCTTATAGTCAGTTTGTTTCAATTCACATATTAAGATGGTTGTCTGTTCCAGTGTGAGAAAATCCTCATTTTTCACATCGGTGTAATTTTAGCACTTAAGATCTAATAAGAGATACAGCACAGTTATTTCTGATCCCCCACGACAGAGGGTCATTAGCATTCATGCTAAATCAATGTTATTTATCTTAATAAGAAGTTCATTTCCTCTGTCCATTTACTGCCCCTTTAAATGCCTATTTTTCTTCCTAAGCCTGCTGCAAGGCATGTGGGCAACAAGTTTTGAGGATTTAAAAAGATTTTCACTTCATATTTCTGGAATTGAATTGTTCTTTTCAGGATCCCAGATACAGATGGATCTATGGCGGTGTCCTGAACCGAACTGGTGACTGTGTCACACTCTTAGGCTGTTTCCTCACATCTTAGTCACGTCCATAATGTTTCCAACAAAGTGGCTTATTCATTAATCTAATAATTTGAGCATCAACCTTCCAGTCCATTTGTTTTTTATGAATTATTTGAATTATATTTTTAGGAATGATAATTGGACATCATGGTCATGGCTGAAAGAAAACCACGGTACCTCACTAATCTCAGGTAGATTTTGTACTTAGGTATTTGAATGCCATTTTAGAATTTATATTGTGGAAGTTCACAATAAACAAGCACAAATTCTAAGAAATTATGTGGCTGTTGAAATGGAGCTGCCATTTTCTCAAGTATAACACCCATTTCTTGTATGAATTTTTATTAAAGATGTTGAACTGCAAACCACAGAGAATGAGATATTGGCAAAGGAGATGCTATAGAAAGAACTACAACAGCAAAATCCTGATGGATTCTTTAACCATATAAGTCACTGGTGAACAATAAAGCAGTGTTAAGATTGCTTTACAAATTAGGTCTTGACCTGACTTTTTGAAAAATAGCACAAAGTAAATTGAAAACAGAAATGGATATGTGTTTTTGAGAGAGACTGGGAGAACTACATTTCAGACTAATGAAGATGAAGGATGTCTGTTCTATCAAAGACAAAATTAATGACTCCAATCCTAAAAGGGATGAATTATTCGATTTTAGAGTATATAGCATATACTCATGTCATAGGGAGGTACATAAAGAGTATGTCTCCACTCAGAGAATAATTTGACTAAGATGAGGAAAATCAAGCCAGGAAAGCATGCAGCTTGTTCAGAGTTGCATGTCACTGTCCTGCCAATTTGGAGTCACAAGAAGCTGTGGTATGTCCATGACAGTTTGCAGACATCACAATTTTATCCTCTTGGGACCTGCTGCACTGTTATTCTCCTGAGTCTTTGCTTTCCTCTAGCTTCTTCACTTCACTCAGGTTTCTTTCCCTGATGCCAGTCCTCCCCCTTTTGGCCCTTTTTACCACCTGTCTGGCTCCAGATTTATGGATGTTTTCTTCCAGAGTCAACTTGAGATTGCTGAGCTAGCACAATGCACACACTAGGGCAAAACTCTCTGACCTTCCATCTCAGTCGTTAACATTCATCATGCTTACCGCAAGGGCCACACACTGCAGCATTCATTGTCATTTTGACCTTTTTGTGCTATTGCTGTCTAAAGTCTCAGAAGCCAAACTGAAAACAATTCCTGACCACTTCGGTGTTGCCGTTATCAGGTACTAGTAGGTGCCAGATGCTTCAGCAGCAGAAATAGAACAACCTGGTGACTTTAGCATGCATGATCTAGATTCACAAGAACACAAGTTAAAGGGAGAATAGTTTCAGTCAACAAAAAAAGTTTTACAGTTTATGAACCAATAGTATTCTGCTGCACATTATGATAAGTAAACCTAAAATTTTAAGTAATAAGAATCACAAACATGCCAGGGACACAGAATACTTATAAAGTTTACACTGTTTAAACTTTTCTGGATGACTTGGTGTTGCGCAAATTGCACGGTTTTATTGTTTTGCTTGGTTGATTTGTTTGTTTTAATCAGAGAAATGGCAGAATAATGACTCTGCCCTTAGGACTCTGCCACTTAGAGCTGTCTTGATTAAGTCTAAGCTCACTTAAACACCCTGAGCTTCAGTTTCCACATCACTGAAACTGAAATAAATCTACCTTGCAGAGTCGCTTCAAGTATTTAAAATAACATTAGTACACTAGCGTATATTAGGCACTTAGTAGTATGTTTTCTAATATAAATCTAAAATTACTGCAGAATAGCATGCATGTGAGTATTCATTTATGTAATATTCTTATAATTACTCTGATTATATACACATATTTATATATATACACATACATTATATATGCATATATAGCACATGTATATATAAATATATTTATAAATAGCATGTGTGTGTGTGTATATATATAAGTATATACAATTGGTATTAAAGAAAGGTTTTAATTATCACACTAGACTCCCCCAACAAAGCCACAATCTCTGACATTCTAGCACTTTGCCTCATGTCTTCCTTCTCTCAACTCATAATAAATTCCTTTATGTTCCCTTTGCTAAGGAGACTGAAAACCTATCTGGTTCCTTAATTCTTGTGAATTTGGAAGAGAGGGAAATAGGGAACTCTCCACACTCTAATACATCCTGTAAAGCGTGTGTGTGTGTGTGTGTGTGACGAATAATTATGTTTCAGAATATGTACTGTCCGTTCCAGTCTGTTTTTACTACCCTAAAATGATATTAACTTAGAAAAATCACAGAAAAGTATCTTTTGACTTAAAACCATCTTTCAGCCCTGACTAATCCTCACTTGAAATACTAGTGTCTCTTTCTAGTGGTGTTTCAAACGTCACTCTGTCTTTATAGCTTTAGGAAGATTATGCTACCCCAGGGATAACCATGATCACATCAATTCATGCCCCATTGGCTGAATTCCTTTAAGGACATAGTGCTAAGTCACTTCAGTCATGTCCAACTCTTTGCAACCCCATGGACTATAGCCCACCAGGCTCCTCTGTCTATGGAATTCTCCAGGCAAGAATACTGGAGTGGGTTGCCATTTCCTTCTCCTTTAAGGACATAAGCCCATTATAAAACTGGAAAAATAGGTAAAAGTTATCCTCGCTTTCCTTGCACTGATGAAGGTCTTTGTTGCACAAGCTTACTCTTAACTGTTACCCTCTTCTACATCTTCCTCTTGTCCCCTCAATTTCCCTACACATGTTGGAATTTCCTGCTCAACTAACATCACTTCTAAGTCTTTTTTAGTTGAGTATGTTAATATGTTTAATTCATTTTAGATATTCTATATACTATGTATCAGTTTATTTGCACAATTTGAAATTACTGCAGATACAAATAGACCTCAATAATAAAGTGTTTATGCAAATTGGGTTATTTTCAAGATAATCTATCTAGGATTACTTTGGCATCTTTCTGACAAAACAAAGAGGTGTATTTCCACATACAAAATGTCTCTTAAATTCAGATAGAATCAAAAAATCTAGAAAACCTTCTATATTAAATGAAAATTTCAGCTCCAAGAGTTGAAGCTCTTTGTGTTTGCGTGCGTGCATGCGTATGTGTGCTTGTATGTGTGTGCAGCTCTCACATCCCCATCCTCTGTAACTCATGACTCTATAACTCTTAACAGGGGTTCCCTCTCCTCCTTCCCCTTCTCAAACACTAAATCAGAATCTCAAGTTTTTTTTAATAAGAAAAAACCCCAGAACTTCATGCTTCATCTCACTTATTCCTTTTAACAACATTATGAGATGGATTCTATTAACCTCATCTGAGAGATGTGGAAATAAGGCTCAAAAAGTTAACTATTTTAGGTCAAATAATTAATATTTAGCACAGTCTGGATTTGAATGGAGCATTATCTGGGGCCAAAACCCATGCTAAATCCCTAAAATGGTATTTCTCCAAGGAACTTCATAGAAAGATTGATTATCTTCATCTAGAGAAGTCAAAAAATAGGAATGGGGCTTTAAAGAGGATATAATATTGACATTTACAAATGGAGAAAGATACATGAAAAAAACAGAGTGCACATAAACAACTGTGGAAATGTTTGCCCATAAAAGAAGACTACCAAACCAGTAAGTTTTGTTATTTTGTCTAATATGAGGGAGGGAAGTAGGAACATGTTTGGAAAAGGAGGCTAGGGACAACCTGGCCTTGAATGTTGGGTTGAAGAGTTTGAGCTTCATGCATGGGCCATGAGCAATGAGAAGAGGCATTTAAGAGAGATGTATTTCTAAAAAGGTATGGGAAGTGATCACAAGGAAGAAACATAGGGAAGGAGACTTGATACAGGGAGATCAGTCATCCTGGAGTAGTAACGAAGGCTGTTAATAGGATTGAAACCTGGGAAAGAAGGGAAGGAACAGCTGTAATGCTGGAGGAAGGTTAAACATGGATCTGGAAATTCTTCCAAAGGTCTTCTCACCTGTGTTTTCTTCCATAGCTCATGATTTGTGTGTAAGGCCTAGTTAATATACAGCAGTTGGAAAAAATAGAAACTATAAATTTGGATCAGGAAGCATTTAGAAAGTTTGGGCCAATACAGTGAAGAGATGGCACAATTCTAACTCAAAACCACTGGCACTAAAAATAAATATTACTGTCTTGGAAAGATAGGATGAGAAAATGAAGTTAGCAGGTAAATCTACATAATAAGTTTGATATATTTTATGTTGAAATATCATTATTGGAAGAAATAACATACAGTGAAAAACATAAAGAGATATTTAGTGAGATATTCAGAAGGACAAAGAATACAATTGATCTTGGTTAGTCTAGGGGCTTTCCTCCAGCTGGTCCCCTCATATCCATAAAGATAAAATGAAGTGTAAGAGACACTGATGTATAGAACAGTCTTATGGACTCTGTGGGAGAGGGAGAGGGTGGGAAGATTTGGGAGAATGGCATTGAAACATGTAAATATCATGTATGAAATGAGTTGCCAGTCCAGGTTCGATGCACGATACTGGATGCTTGGGGCTGGTGCACTGGGACGACCCAGAGGGATGGAATGGGGAGGGAGGAGGGAGGAGGGTTCAGGATGGGGAACACATGTATACCTGTGGCGGATTCATTTTGATATTTGGCAAATCTAATACAGTTATGTAAAGTTTAAAAATAAAATAAAATTAAAAAAAAAAAAAAAAAAAAAAAAAAATGAAGTGTAAATAAAACTGAAACAACACATATAAAGCAAATACATGCAATTTAGATAAAAAGAGATAGCATAGTATAAAATAAACAAGATGAAATAGCAAGCTAAAAATTCAGACTAGATAAGATACAGTAAAAAGATAAAACAACAAAACAAAAAGATTAAAGAAGTTTAAAGTAAATAGGTAAATATTGACTAAGATGGTACACTAAGACAGACTAAGTAGAAAAATTCAGCTAAAAGCACACCCTTTTCAAAAGGATAGAAAAATGAAGAAGTCTTGCAGAACTCAGAGTTAACCCTTGGGGCAAATAACGTTGTATTAATGTCTAGCAGTCACCCTGAGTCTTCCTTCTTAGACTGGGCTTCACTCTAGAGGGTCACCAGTGAATATGTTGCTTTAGGCTAAGGTACTCAGGTGAGGAAACCCTGAGAGATCTGTCCTTTAGGAAGAAGGCTTTCATTTCCAACACCTGGGCTCCTTTACATATTTGACAAACAGTTCCAATGGCACAATTCCAGCCAGTTTTTCTATTTAGCTTCTACAAGTTAGCAAAGTCTCTCCTACACCAAATAAGGAGATGAAGTCAGAATATTCAGCACCTAATTGAATGGGGGAAACAAAGGAATGAAAGAAACAAAGAAGGTTCCAATGTTAAAGTTTTCATCCAAGGCTGTAGCAGGCACCAAAAATCATTTTGAAATGTGAAATATATTTCTTTCTTATTTGTGAAGCCATTAATACTGTAAAAGAGCAACTCACAGATAAATCACATGGAGAACAATCACCAAGAACAAATATTAGAGAAACATTTGTGTCTCTAGTTAATTCGATTATTGGAAAGTCATGCTTTTGATCAATTTTACCAATAAATCTTAGAGTCATTGATAAGCCAATGACTCAAAAATTCTAGTTATCAATCATCCAGTAAGGCTGTACCTTTTATATGGGCCAAGGAAAACCAAAGGCACTCAACTATATGGTGGCTAGTTTTAAGTACAGCCAAGAATATGAAGGTGTGTCTTTGGAGCAGACTGCTGAATTTGGCTGCTGGCTCTGCCATTTCCTAGCCAAACAATCTCTAGCAAGATACTCCAACCTTCATGTACCTCAAGTTTACCTGTCAAACGGAGATAATGATATAGGGTTGTTATGAAGAACAAATGCATTAATCCATATAATGGATTAAAAATTAATTAATTAAAAATGTAGAATTCTGTCTAGTACATAAAATGTGCTCAATAAATACTGCTCTTATTAATATTCCAATAGAAATGGCTTGATATTTGGAAAAAATGATAGAATATTTTTAATTCTTAGAAGAAACTTTGAAATGCAGTATAGCATCTGGGTAACACCTGGTAACCAGGACACATTATAAAAAAATCTCAATCTTAAGACAAAATTTCTAATACCAACACCTAACCTATCTTAAGACAGTTTTAACAAAATTTTAGTTAAAGATGAAGGGCACAAAAATAAGAGCTAGCCTTTAATGCCTAGTTACTATGAGCCAGACAGCTGTTCTAAACATTTTACATTCATGAGATTATTGAGTCCTAATACTAATATTAGAATGTAGATACTACTCCATCCAATCCAGTTTATTGATGAAAGGTAGAGTGGTTAAGTCACTTGCTAATATAGTTAATTTGTAGAGGAGCCAGGATTAAAAACACAGAACCAACTTGTTTAAAAACTAAACCCTCTTAGAGAATTCTAGTCTTCAAATGAAGTCAAATTGAAATATCTCCTCATCCCAGAAGACCACATTTATAGGGTAGTATTTTCTATAGCCTATTTTCCTTTGGCATTCATTAGTTGAAACTCTCTTTCCATGAGCTTTACTGATGGGAACTTTGGTTTCTCTTCCCCTCACCCTCTTCTCCATTCTTTCTTCTTGAGCTGCATGTCAGTCATAGCTGGGGTGAGAGACCTAAGGGATAGAGAAGGCTAAATCTGAATTGAGATCTACAAACCAAAAAAAGTGAACCATTTTTGTTTTGAAGTCTGCTAGATTGAAACTTTTGCTTACTTTTGAAATGCATTTATTTTTAAAATATATTTGCTTGTAATAGATTTTCATTGTTGTTGTTGTTGTTGTTCAGTCACTAAGTTGTGTCTGACTCTTTGCAACCCCATGGACTGCAGCATGCCAGGTTTCCCTGTCCTTTACTGTCTCCCAGAGTTTGCTCAAATTCATGTCCATTGACTCGATGATGTGATCTAACCATCTTATCGTCTGACACCCCATTCTCCTTTTGCCTTCAACCTTTCCCAGCATCAGGGTCTTTTCCAATGAGTTGGCTCATTGCATCAGGTGTCTAAAGTATTGGAGCTTCAGTATCAGTCCTTCCAATGAGTATTCAGGACTGATTTCCTTTAGGATTGACTGGTTTGACCTCCTTGCAGTCCAGGGGACGCTCAGGAGTCTCCTCCACCACCCCAATCTGAAAGCATCAATTCTTTGGCACTCGGCCTTCTTTATGGTTCAACTGTCACATCCATACATGACTCCTGGAAAAACCATAGCTTTGACAAACCATATTTATCAGCAAAGTGATGTCTCTGCCTTTTATTATGTTGTCTAGGTTTGTCACTGCTTTCCTTCCAAGGAGCAAATGTCTTTTGATTTCATGGCTGCAGTCACTGTCCACAGTGAGTTTAGAGCCCCCCAAAAGAAAATTTGTCATTACTCCCACTTTTTCCTCTTCTATTTGCCATGAAGTGATGGGACCAGATGCCCATGATCTTAGTTTTTTTAATGTTGAGTTTTAAGCCAATTCTTTCACTCTTCTCTTTCACCCTCATCAAGAGGCTCTTTTGTTCCTCTTTGCTTTCTGCCACTAGAGTGGTATCATGGTATCATCTGTATCTCTGTGGTTGTTGATATTTAAGGTTCTAATTTAATTGATATGTAAGTTGATACGCAAAGTTCTAACTGTTGCTTCTAGATCTTACATGATGTAATAGATAGGTATTACTATTCCCAGAAACCAACCACACTCCATTTAGAGTACTTATTATGTTTGCAATATTGTTCAAAAACAAATTCTGAATAGTCAGCCACAGACTGCACTTGAGATCTATTTCTTGCTCTTTTTGACTATGCCTAAGTTTTTGACTGTATGGATCACAACAAACTGTGGAAAATTCTTAAAGAGATGGGGATAAAAGACCACCTTACTTGCCTCCTAAGAAAGCTGTGTGCAGGTCAAGAAGCAACTGTTAGAACTGGACATGGAACAACAGATTGGTTCCAAATTGGGAAAGGAGTACATCAAGGCTGTTTATTATCACCCTCCTTATTTAACTTATATGCAGAGTACATCATGAGAAATGCTGGACTGGATGAAGCACAAGTTAGAATCAAGATTGCCAGGAGAACTATCAATAAACCTCAGATATGCAGATGACACCACCCTTAGGGCAGAAAGTGAAAAAGAACTAAAGAGCCTCTTGATGAAAGTGAAAAAGGAGAGTCAAAAAGTTGGCTTAAAATTCAACATTCAGAAAACCAAGATCATGGCATCTGGTCCCATCACTTCATCACAAATAGATGGGGAAACAATGGAAACAGTAACAGAC
This sequence comes from Bubalus kerabau, assembly GCF_029407905.1. Classification (NCBI taxonomy): domain Eukaryota; kingdom Metazoa; phylum Chordata; class Mammalia; order Artiodactyla; family Bovidae; genus Bubalus; species Bubalus kerabau. Next base: position 69,035,303 of record NC_073633.1, read on the forward strand.
TTTATTTTCTTGGTCTCCAAAATCACTGCAGATGGTGACTGCAGCCATGAAATTAAAAGATGCTTGCTCCTTGGAAGAAAAGTTATGACCAAACTAGACAGCATATTAAAAAGCAGAGACATTACTTTGCCAACAAAGGTCTGTCTAGTCAAAGCTATGGTTTTTCCAGCAGTCATGTATGGATTAAGAGTTGTACTATAAAGAAAGCTGAGTGCCAAAGAATTGATGGTTTTGAACTGTGGTGATGGAGAAGACTCTTGAAAGTCCCTTGAACAGCAAGGAGATCCAGGCAGCCCATCCTAAAGAAAATCAGTCCTGAATATTCATTGGAAGGACAGATGTTGAAGCTGAAACTCCAATACTTTGGCCCCCTGATGTGAAGAACTGACTAAGTTGAAAAGACTCTGATGCTGGGAAAGATTGAAGGCAGGAGAAGAGGACAATAGAGGATGAGATGGTTGGATGGCATCACCGACTCAATGAATATGAGTTTGAGTAAACTCTGGGAGTTGGTGATGGACAGGGAGGCCTGGCATTCTGCAGTCCATGGGGTCACAAAGAGTGGGACACGACTGAGTGACTGAACTGAACTGAACTGAACTTGACATTTCGAATAGTTGAATCCATTTGCTTTTCAACCATTCTTACCCTCTCCTGCCATCACATTCTGTAGGCATAAAAAACTATAAAATAAAACCTTCTGGCACAAAACACTGGGGAGATAATGGCCTCAGGTTGAGCAAACAGCTACTAGAAAGATACCTTTAAGAAAAGTAAAGAAATACTGGAGAAACAGAGGATATGCCAATTTGGAATGAGATAAAATGGTGACTATGTCACATATACCAGACAATAGCACAGAAACAGCAACAGAATATTGTAATTACCATCCCACACATTGATTTATGGAGTCAGGGTTCTAGGGTCCCCATAGAACTAATATTCCAAAGGCATAATGCAGCACTATCTAATCAATTCATGGGTGACCCTCATCCCCGATCTGTCAATGAAGGTTAACAGTCATTTTTAATTCACTGTAAAAGTAGAGCTTTTAAGGAAGCCCTTTAATCAAATGTAATTAGTCTGGAGGGTGATGGAGGGCCCATTTAGCCATGACTATGTGAAGCAATATAAAGTAACCCTAAGTAGGGTTGACCTTGGGGCATCTTATTTACCAAGTTAAATTTAGTCGATTGTATGCTTAGTTCAAAAAGACATATGAGCAGTGTCTTTCCTTTACTTACCTAACTTGATCCTAACCCATTGCAGTGACCTGCGGTTTGCCTCTCCACACTCTTCCTTACAGTTACAAAGAAAAGCACAATTATTCTGACAACATGTATCATCTTCTTTCTGATTCATTGTGATAAAAATTAATTTGAAGAATAGAAAAAAAAAAACAACAATCAGCAAAACTACTGTTAGTATTTTGATATCTGGCCTTTCACTTCTTTTTTCTTAGCCTTTATGCAGACTGATAATAACTTGAGCCTTCCTTTCCTGTGCTTTCTTATTTTTGATCCTTCCCTTAATTAGAGAAATCCACATGACCTCCATTAGAATTGGTATTCTTATTGCAAGAAGGGAAAGACACAGTCAACTAGCAAACTTTAGTCTGCTTGACCTATAAAACATGTAGTTAGAATGAAAGCAGAAGGCCTGAGGGGAGTCAGACACAGAGTCAAGAACAAGATGATAGACTGAGGAGAGAAGAGGTCTGAGTTACCCATCCCTTGGGGGTCTTGTTGATTTGGCAGTGCAGCAAACATAAGTTGGGACAAGCCATGGATGGGGTGGGATGGTGAGCAGGTGACCACTGGAGGGATCGTATGCAGGGCAGTCATGTGAGGATCAAGAGACTACTGGCAGCCATCCTGTCCCTGGAGAAGGCAATGGCACCCCACTCCAGTACTTCTGCCTGGAAAATCCCATGGATGGAGGAGCCTGGTGGGCTGCAGTCCATGGGGTCGCTAAGAGTTGGATATGACTGAGCGACTTCACTTTCACTCTTTGCTTTCATGCATTGGAGAAGGAAATGGCAACCCGCTCCAGTGTTCTTGCCTTGAGAATCCCAGGGACAGGGAAGCCTGGTTGGGCAGGGGTCTATGGGGTCTCACAGAGTTGGACACGACTGAAGCAACTTAGCAACAGCAGCAGCATCCTATCCCAGCACCTCTGAGAAGATAAGGCAATGTCTGCAGACCTCCTGAGCCATCGAGTCATCATTTTTGATCTTTTTGCTGATGAAACCTGTTAGCCAGTTTTGTAACTTTTCAGAGTAGGCCTTCCGAGCATAATGGAGAACAGGCTAGGTAGCCAACAGTGTTCCCTAAAAGGAAGTGGAAATCTTGCATTGCCAACCTCCCAGACAAGGGTGAGTAACTTACATTTTCATATTTGCTTGTGGATTTTGTTAGGCTGCCTAGATGCCTTTGTTGTTCCTGTGAAAAGACTTTAAACTCCTTTGAGTTCCTAGGAAAAATAAAGTCTAAGGAATCCATTTCTAGCTGAGGTATCTTGAAATATATGTATATTCCTTATTTAAACCTAAGATCACTGGTTTATGACTTTAATTAACATGAGAAAGATGATTCAGAATTTCACAGCTTTTTGCCACCCCTGAATATATTGTACCCAAGCATATTATTCTGAGAGCTACAGAAAAGAATTTGAGGATGTTTGACATATCATAACAAACACTGGGCTGGCAGATGTAAGGTAAAAGATATGTATGGGTGCCTATGGACAGAATCAATGGCATCATTTGCTCAGCTCCAAACCTCTTGGGAACAGTCAGTTCAGTTTTCCTTCAAGCTCAGGCACACTGGTGCTCTGTGTGAGGGAAGAAGCGCTTGCTCCACCCTGATCCATGTTGCCGTGGCAATTACATCCATCAGCTCCAGCGTATGTCCCTGCAGGATGCCCATGGGAGTGGAGGGGACTGGCTTATTGCTACCCTGCTGCTTCCCAGAGGGTTGAGCTGGCAACGGGTTGCTACCTAACCATGAGAGATCCTGCCTCTGGGGAGGTAAACACATGTATTTTCTAGTGTGAAAAAGAGAGAGAACTAGATTTTATTTTTCTGATATGTACTGGAAAACGAATAGTACTATTTCTATTTTATCAATGATGGGGTAATAGCACCAGGTTTTCTGACTTGCCCATACAGAGCATTAGAGACTGAACTTAGAAATTCCCAAAGCCTGGTTTCTGGTGCACACGTTGGGGCCTGCTGCCAGTCAAATCCATGGTCACCATCCTTTATTTATTTCTTTCACGTCTATTCATTCTATTTCTCTTTGGAACTCTTCTACATAGCAGCTGCTTTATGAAGCAAAGTGTGGTCTGGACATGCAGCTATCTCTCTGAAACCATTTTCCCCATCAGCTAATGAGGGGTTGGACTAGATGATTTTTAAATTGTGTTCAGGCTCCAAAATCTTCTCAGGTTATGCCAGCAGCATTCTACTTGAATGACCTGGTTTTCCATCCCAGCTGCTCTCCTGGAACAGCAAGGAGGGTACACTTAAATGGTTCATGAACCCCCAGACCTGGAGCTTCATCTGTGATACTGTACATCCAAAGAAAGAAGCTGCCAACTAAAGGAGGGGAGCACTGCAGAATACAGGAGAGTGAGAGCAAATTGTAACAGTGAGTGAGGCCAGAGCAGAGGAGGGAAGGCTGGCTCTCGAGCGATGACGTCATGAGGCATTGCTGTGGGTTGTGGTGCTTCCTCAAGGCTCTCTCTGAATAGCCACTTCCTTGGGCACTCATTCAGTATTTTGCAATGTCCAGTACCAAGAAACAGGGTGCATGCATGCTCAGTCATGTCTGATTCTTTGCAACCCCATAGACTGTAGCCCACCAGGCTCCTCCATCCATGGAATTTTCCAAGCAAGAATCCTGGAGTGGGTTGCCATTTCCTTCTTCAAGAAGAAACAGGGTAACAACAGGTTGCTCTAATCAATGGAAAAGCATATTTTATGTTTTTTGTTAATTAATTAACACTCTGATTTAAACACTGAGGTAGGCTGAATAATTGTCCCAAAGAATATCTAAACCATGGTCCCCAAAACTCATGAATGTTCTATGGAAAAAAGTGACTTTGCAGATGTGATTAAGCCAAGGATAATGAGATGGGGACGTTATCCTTCATTATCTAGGTAGGACCTCCATGTACTTACAAGTGTAGTTATAAGAGGGAAATGGAGAGAGATTTGACACCAAAGGAGAACGCAGTGTGATACCAGAAGCAAGACGCTGTACTGCCGGTTTCAAAGATGGAGGAAAGGGCCATGAACCCTTTCACAGCTTCTGGAAGCTGGAAGAGACAGGGAACGGATTCTTCCCTAGATCCTCCAGGAAAAACCAGCCTTACCTAAACCTTGACTTTGACCCAGTGAAACTGACTTAGGGCTTCTAGAACTGTAAGAGAATAGATTTGTGGTGTTGTAAGCTACTACATTGGTGATAATTTGTTACAGCAGCAATAAGAAACTAATATCAACCCTTTGTATTAGTACTAATGGTCCCTGGTCTTAAGCTAGCCTAAAAAATGAAACCCCAAAATCTAGCTTCTGGATACGCAGGTCCTGGACTACACATAGTAAAAACCTTCTAAGAAACCCCACTCACCTCACACAGCCCCTTCTACTTTGATTCCCACATTCAGACTGCAATAGGATATGGTTTTCCCCACCATGGGCCCTCCAAAATAGATATTGGTTGGTTGATTTTGCATACAACTATAAGCAATCTGGGGCTTCCCGGGTGGCTCAGAGGTTAAAATGTCTACCTGCAATGCGGGAGACCCAGGTTCAATCCCTGGTTTGGGAAGATCCCCTGGAGAAGGAAATAGCAACCCACTCCAGTATTCTTGCCTGGAGAATCCCATAGACAGAGGAGCCTGGTGGGCTACAGTCCACGGGGTCGCAAAGAGTTGGACACGACTGAGCAACTTCACTTTCACTTTCTTTCACTTTCTATAAGCAATCTAATAGGGCTTAAGAAAAGTAAGCCAAATGAAAATACCAAGTTTACATTATTGGTGAGAGATACACCTACTCTCATTCAAATGCAGCTGCTCTCCCTCACTTCCTCATTACTGAAGCCCGTGTTAATTTTCTCTGGGTGTCAGTGCCACCCAGCCCTGCCCAGACTGGGGGCTAGACTGGTATTTCTCAAACTTTAATAAGAGTAATATGCATAGGAATCACCTGGGGATCTTGTTAAAATGCAAATTCTGATTCAGTAGGTCTGAAGTAAGACCCCAAATTCCAAATTCTAATAAGCTCCCACGTGATGCCAGTGTTGCTGGGCTGCGGTCGTTAAATAGCAAGGAGCTAAACCACATTCTGGAAGTGTGGGCCTAAGGTAGATCCAAACTGGAATTATCAATAACAAAAGCATGTGGAACTTTCAAAACCTTGCAGAATTTACTTTGAGATACCTTCTCTAGACGAGGTGCTCTAGCTCACCCTCCCTGGTCCTGGCCTGTGCATTTGATACTTCCTGTGTGCCTCCATCTCTAAAACACCCCTTGGTCCCATATAGTCTTCCAATCTTGCCTTATGGAGAAAGCCCTGACCTTGCAGGAACCTCTTATGCCCTTTCTAGAAGTCAGGACTTCTCCAGTTCCCTGCAATCTTTCCTAAAATGTGCTGTTCTATCCTGTTCAAATGGTTCCCTAAGACTTGCTCAGCCCTTAGATAAAGCACATTTCTCTTGATTTGGGTTTACCTGTAAGCCTAGACTCCTTAGGGTCTTAGGTCTCATGAGCAGTCATGGATCCACTGTCACCCCACAAACTGGCTCACTTTTGTGGGCTGTGAGCAGTATCTCAGAACCTGTTTTTATCTCTTCCTCCTTTAAAACTGGGGCTCCCTATTGCATCCCTTGATTCCAATTTCTGGTCTCAGTAATAACTCTCTTTTTGGTTTATTTAAGAAGCACAGACAATTGTCATACCTTACATTTCATAAAGGATCAACTATTTCCTTCCCCACCTGCTAAGGGTTCTTCCGCTCAGCCTGCTTCCTCTGGCCTCTATCGGAGGGCTTCTCAGCTCTCTGCTGCCCTCTCCTGGCCTCCTATAGCACTGTGCTCACATCAGTTCAGTTCAGTAGTGCACCAAAAATAATTCCAAATCCTCACACAGAGGCCCTGAATGATCTAGGATTTTGATCCCATGAATTGGATCAAACTAGTAAGATGAACTGGGCATCTACTACTTTTAATTATATCTTTAAAATAACGATTTCAACAGATATATGGAAAGAGATCATCCCTAATATTCATTGCTAACTAAATGAAAATCAAAAGAACAAGAAGCATAGAGAAGGATAACTTTAGAGCATATTTAAAGAATAAAGAGAACCCCAGTTTGGCTATAGTAGTGGTTTCCAGCCCTAGCTTGAAGGATATCAAGAGATATTGTTCTCTGAGTGCCATTGCAATCCAACTAAATAAGAATCTCTGAAGGTAGTTCTGATTACTTATACTTTCTTCCTTGGTCATTCCAGTGAATATTAAAAGTACCTTTGGCTAGACGCCAAAGTGTTAGAGAGTCATGGACTAAAACCAGGGTCATATTATGAAAAATATTAAATTATATATCTGCAATTTGTTCAGAATTTGCAATATTAATTAATATTTGCAATTTGTTCAGAATTTTTAATCTCTTTTAAGGAGCTGTCCCCAGCAGACCCCATGTAGAAGTATATACCTTCAGTTTGCAGACCAGTTCCTGAACTTCCCAACTGGACCTTGTTCTCAGGCCTGACCATATATCTGTGTTCTTGCTCAACCTTCCACCTCATCATGTGATCCATAGGAAGGATAAATGCCTCCTTCTTCTCAGGGCTGCCCCTCCATCTCACCATAGACTGCTTGAGGGAAGCCCCTCCAGCTTCATACAGTCCAAATAGCATGCCACTCCCCTCAGCCAGTATGCCTGCTTTGTGGACTGACCCAGATGGTGAAGGGCTAGGGTGAGGGAGACAAGCAGAATTAAACTAACAAACACAGTGGGGCTCCGAATCACCACTGATGTTGTCCCCATAATGTTCTGATTCCATAAAAGCCATTGTCTCTCACTTCAGCCATGATCTTTCCCACCCTTCCTTTCTGTTCATCTCAATAGAATCATCACCTTTATTCAAAAGACTTTCCTGACCACCCCACCTTTCGCTCAAAGTCCCCTAGTGCTGCTCTTGTGTACCATTATTCTGCATTTAACATGTTATAATTTTCTTTTCTTTAAGATACACATGTTCTCTAACTTATTTAACTTTCCGGCTATTTAGCTGTTATATTGCAAGGTTATCTCATCTTCATTAAGCATCTTTATTACCCTTGGAATGCATAGTAGGCTGCTTTGCACATAGTGGGTATTCAGTTGGAATTTGCTCTTTGGATTTCCTCCAAGCATTACTGAATCAATCCATGGACATAAAATCTAAACCCTGCTAAGCATCATTATGGGGGACTTGATTCCCTCCCCCGCCTCCTTCACCAGGGCTTATTCAGTCTCCCTTGACTCTTCAAAGCCAGACTCCACATTTCTTACTTCCTTCAGCACACACAATCATTTCAATTATCTAACCAACCTCAATCTGCCTTTTCTCTTTCCCAGTGTTTACTCTGCTTAGCTAGAAGATCACTGGCAAATTCAAATTTGCATTTTTAATCAGGCATTGCATCAGATTTTTACTCCATTATTCTGAGTTCCTCTTACATTTAAGTTACTACTTGGTGTATGGGTGACAGCGTAAATGTAAATAAAAAAGTAATTTGCTTTTCTTCATCTTGAAAAAAAATCCCTAAGCCTTAAAGGATCTTATATGAAGCAATATTGCTTTTCCTTCCATACACAGAAATGTTGCTACTTATTTTTAAGGGGAAAACAAAGGCTCTCCTAGGGCAACACCCTCCTTATCCTAAGCCCCTTCTAAGAACAGGAATCATTGAAATTCAGTCAGAGCTTTTGCCCAGAGTATGCTTCTAAAGGGAAGGGAAGCTGTGTACTCTGTTAGCTCTGTTTCACTCAGCTCTGCGATGCTCCTCCCCTGTAATTTTGTCCATCACAGTTTGTTCTTGACCCTGAAATGTGGTGTCTACTTTCTCTCCACGTGGATAAATATGATCCTCGCCCAAGCTGCCCAACTCTAGGAAGACTCAAGCTCTGATGGCTGCATGGAGCTGGTGTATATTCCAGCTTTCTTTGTTATAATCTTTCTTCCTATGCATCTGGGTTCCCCCATCTCAGGTGTTCGGCCTCCCCCATCATCCGAGTGAATCGTACAGCTGAGGAACAACCTTAACCTTTCCTTGACTTAAGCTCTTTGTTGCCCTCTTCTGATGTTTTCAGACAGTGGCACACCATCCCAGGAACACTGGAAGTGAACCTTCATCTCCCTTCCCTCTCTCTGCTTTACTACTCCTAAGTCTGACAGTCCCTGAATGATCTTAAAATGAACCTGAGAATTTGATCATTTTAAATGTAATACAAATTATCTCTGATCTTTGAATTAACTGAAAATGGAAAGTGATCCCAAACTGTAAACATAAAGGCAATGGGATACCCAACAATGTGGGAAGTGGGTAAAGATCTGCAGGAAGTTCCTCTGCAGGGAGCTGGGGAGGAGCTGACTTCTAAGGCACAGGCTCTACCAGCTCTGCTAATAACTTGTATTTTTATGCCAGATTATTTAGACACTTATACTCCATTTTTCAAATCCACAAAACAAGCATAATCATACCTCTAGAGCTGAAGCTCCCATACTTTGGCCACCTGCTAAGAAGAGCCAACTCATAATGAAAAGACCCTGATGCTGGGAAAGATTGTGGGCAGGAGAAGGGGGAGATAGAGGATGAGATGGTTGGATAGCATCACTGACTCAATGGACATGAGTTTGAGCAAACTCCAGGTGATGGTGAAGGCCAGGGAAGTCTGGCATGCTGCAGTCCATGGGGTCACAAAGAGTCAGACACAATGTAGTAATGGAACATCATATCTTTGGATTATTTTAGTAAGCAAATGACAAAAATAATGAGTACTCGTATTGTGCCAGACACTGTGCTGAATGTCAATATATTTCACCTTTTAATCCTCATAATATCCACAGGAAACAGATATTCTTCTAGCCCAGTTTTACAGATAACGAAATTGATGTGATGGCTATGTAGGCACTTTTTAAAACACTGCGGTGTGCTGTATTTGACTGAGATACTGATTTAACAGTAGAAACTGAAGCCAAGAAAACTAACCATTTAGTGAGTATGTTACAGGAAAAATAAAGAGAATGCAGTCAACAGAGCCAGGACTGGGGCCAGAAGGTCCCAAGGGGCATGGGGAGAGGATCGCTGGATACCTGGGGCAAACTGAAGCTCAGGAGAGGAGGCTGTGGGAGTCATGTAAGGAAGAGTAAGGATGCAGTGTTGAACACACAGCTGTGGGCTCAGGCTTCCGGGATCCTGGTTTTATTTTGCCCAGTTATTAGCTTCCTCAGGCACTTTACCTTGATAAAATGAAGATAACAACAAAACCTACCTCAAAGGATTAATATAGATAAAATGCTTAGCAGAAAGCCTGGTATACAGTTAGTGCTCAATATGTGCTAGCTATATTAATGACTTAACAACTTGTGAATTTACACAGGTTTTCTCTCAGCAGGGAAGATCAAATATCACAGCACCAACAAATCATTTAGTATGTAAATAACACTGGGATGTAGGGTTATGACATTTTTAAACAACCAAAGAGAGAAGCACAGGTCGGAGTTCTGGGAATGTAGGATGACATATTCATAGACACATGCAGGTGGCCCCAAGGGTGACCTATAGATCAGTCTTAAGGACTCTGCAGGAGAGGGAGAGGGTGGGGAGATTTGGGAGAATGGCATTGAAACATGTATAATATCATGTATGAAACGAGTCGCCAGTCCAGGTTTGATGCACGATACTGGATGCTTGGGGCTGGTGTACTGCGACGACTCAGGGGGAGGGTGTGGGGAGGGGGGAAGGAGGGGGGTTCAGGACGGGGGGCACGGGTGTACCTGTGGCAGATTCATTTCGATGTTTGGTGGAGCTAATACAATATTGTAAAGTTTAAAAATAAAATAAAATTAAAAAAAAAAAAGTCCAGGGAAAAGAAAAGGAGGAAACTGCAGTTTCCTTTCTTTTCTCCCGTTTTCCTATACACACACACACACACACACACAATTCCATAGGCTTTCTCCTTCTACAACTGAACAGATTGGTTTCCGACCTCTTCCTTTGGGCTGTCTTCACATTCCAGACAGTCCTGTAATCTTTGATTCTACCCCAGAACACGCCTAAGGTCTCAACAGCTAATAAACAACAGGTAAGGCCACCTTACTGGTGGACACGAGAGTTAATCAGCAGTGGCAACAGTGCAGAGCCCTGGATGGGAACCATCTGTCTAGCAGGTAGGGTTTAATGGGACTAATTCTTAGAGCAAAATTGAGCACATTATCAGATGGCCCAAAACTGGCTACCTCAGAACAGGAACAGAGACTGCAACGATTTGAGGATTTCCTGAATATTAACCTTGGTTATTTTTGTTACTCCCTAGACTGTTTTTCTGCAGTGTTTCATAATAAAATCCTCAAAAAGAAAAGGAACAGTATGTTTATTTCTAACATATAAAGGAAGATCGAGGAGAGTGGTACATTTTTTTTTTAATCCATTTTATGCACTATCTGCTCTGAAAGGGAATTCCTTAGAAAATATATAGCTTTATGAACCAAGAAGTGGTAGGTGGCCCTGTCTGAGGACTTGACTTATCTGAGGAAGAAAGTAAAAGTGGGTGTAAAGGGCAAGCAAGAGGCTTCTGTGGATGTGAACAAGGAAGATGCAGTTAGCTGAACTTTCTCTGGCCATAACTCAAACCATCCACCAGATTGGGCTGTCTCTATTTTTCCTGCCTACTTGTAATTTCTATTTTTTTTTTTTTTTAAACTTCCAGACGGACAGTCATTGAAGTCCTGAGGAAATAGTTTCTCTTCACTCCAGATCTCTGCTGGGCTGTAGCTGTATCAGTTCAGTTCAGTTGCTCAGTCGTGTCTGACTCTTTGCGACCCCATAAACCGCAGCATGCCAGGCCTTCCTGTCCATCTCCAAGTCCCGGAGTCCACCCAAACCCATGTCCATTGAGTCGGTGATGCCATCCAAGCATCTCATCCTCTGTCATCCCCTTCTCCTCCTGCCCTCAATCTTTCCCAGTATCAGGGTCTTTTCAAATGAGTCAGCTCTTCACATCAGGTGGCCCAAGAATTGGAGTTTCAGCTTCAACATCAGTCCTTCCAATGAACACCCAGGACTGGTCTCCTTTAGGATGGACTGGTTGGATCTCCTTGTAGTCCAAGGGACTCATAAGAGTCTTCTCCAACACCACAGTTCAAAAGCATCAATTCTTCTGCTCTCAGCCTTCTTTATAGTCCAACTCTCACATCCATACATGACCACAGGAAAAACCATAGCCTTGACTAGACGGACCTTTGTTGGCAAAGTAATGTCTCTGCTTTTTAATATGCTATCTAGGTTGGTCATAACTTTCCTTCCAAGAAGTAAGCATCTTTTAATTTCATGGCTGCAATCACCATCTGCAGTGATTTTGGAGCCCAGAAAAATAAAGTCAGCCACTGTTTCCATTGTTTCCCCATCTATTTGCCATGAAGTGATGGGACCAGATGCCATGATCTTCATTTTCTGAATGTTGAGCTTTAAGCCAACTTTTTCACTCTCCTCTTTCACTTTCATCAAGAGGAGCTTTAGTTCTTCACTTTCTGCCATAAGGGTGCTGTCATCTGCATATCTGAGGTTATTGATATTTCTCCCAGAAATCTTGATTCCAGCTTGTGCTTCTTCCAGCCCAGCATTTCCCATGATGTACTCTGCATATAGGTTAAATAAGCAGGGTGACAATATACAGCTTTGACGTACTCCTTTTCCTATTTGGAACCAGTCTTGTTCCATGTCCAGTTCTAACTGTTGCTTCCTGACCTGCATATAGGTTTCTCAAGAGGCAGGTCGGGTGGTCTGGTATTCCCATCTCTTTCAGAATTTTCCACAGTTTATGGTGATCCACACAGTCAAAGGCTTTGGCATAGTCAATAAAGCAGAAATAGATGTTTTTCTGGAACTCTCTTGCTTTTTCGATGATCCAGTGGATGATGGCAATTTGATCTCTGGTTCCTCTGCCTTTTCTAAAGCCAGCTTGAACATCTGGAAGTTCACAGTTCACATATTGCTGAAGCCTGGCTTGGAGAATTTTAAGCATCGCTTTACTATCATGTAAGACGAGTGCAAATCTGCAGTAGTTTGAGCATTCTTTGGCATTGCCTTTTTTTGGGATTGGAATGAAAACTGGCCTTTTCCAGTCCTGTGGCCACTGCTGAGTTTTCCAAATTTGATGGCATATTGAGTGCAGCACTTTCACAGCATCATCTTTCAGGATTTGGAATAGCTCAACTGGAATTCCATCACCTCCACTAGCTTTGTTTGTAGTGATGCTTTCTAACGCCCACTTGACTTCACATTCCAGGATATCTGGCTCTAGGTGAGTGATCATACCATAATGATTATCTGGGTGGTGATGATCTTTTTTGTACAGTTGTTCTGTGTATTCTTGCCACCTCTTCTTAATATCTTTTGCTTCTGTTAGGTCCGTACCATTTCTGTCCTTTATTGAGCCCATCTTTGCATGAAATGTTCCCTTGGTATCTCTAATTTTCTTGAAGAGATCTCTAGACTTTCCCATTTTATTGTTTTGCTCTATTTCTTTGCACTGATCCCTAAGGAAGGCTTTCTGATCTTTCCTTTTATAGACAGCTTGAAATTTGCATCTCTATTGCTCTTCTCTGATGCCTTCTTCAAAAACTCTTAGAATCACTGCCTCTAGTTGACTTTGCACATTTCAATTGGAAGTTCATTTTAGAAAAGACCATCACTTCTCATGAACATCAGACCTTTTTCTTTTCTGTGTGCATCCTTTTATTTATTTTTTTCACTCCTCTGGCTGAACAACCTGTAGTTGACAGAAAGACTTCAGTTTCCCTCCAGCTAAGTTAAATCATTAGGAGCAACTTCAAACTTAGAAAACCCCAATCCCCTGCAATTTAAAAAAATGATTTATTTTTCTGAATGTTCTGGATAAAATCATTTTTTTAAAAAAGATCACTCAAGTTATATTAATTCAAAACTGTTTCCTCTGGTTTTGTAGTTTTTAAAGTATGTTGGACTAAAGAAAGATATGCCTCCAGGAATAGGGTTTCCTTGATGGTTCAGTAGTAAAGAATCTGCCTGCAATTACTGGAAATGCAGGAGACACAGGTTCAATCCTTGGATTGGGAAGGTCCCCTGGAGGAGCAGATGGCAACACACTCCAGTATTCTTGCCTAGGAAATCCGATGGACAAAGTCTGGTGGGCTACAGTCCATGGGGTCTCAAAAGAGTCAGAGATGAATGAGCGACTAAGCACATGCACATAGGAAGGCCTAAAATATTAAGAGCAATTTTTATATTATATAAGGGGAAAAACATGAGCCAGATCTTTCTGTCTCTGGTGTTCCATCCAGGGGGCCCAGAGGTTGCCTTTATTCCTGATATGAACTGTAATTAAGTCCCATAGTTGGTATTACCTATAAGAAGGGCACAGGGTTTGAGAATTCGCAGTGGGGGGACTTATACTGGTAGGTTAGAGACTGGGGGCCATTTGTAGAGCTAGGAGACTCTCTGAGGGATGAGACAAGAGTCCCACCCAGAGGTTTGGAAAGATGCATTTCAGGCTGATGAGTGCATTTGAATTCACCCATTGGGGCTTCCCTGATGGCTCAGTTGGTAAAGAATTTGTCCACAATGCGGGAGACCTGGGTTTGACCCCTGAGTTGGAAAGATCCCCTGGAGAAGGGCATGGCAATCCACTCCAGTATTCTTGCCTAGAGAATCCCATGGACAGAGGAGCCTGGCAGGCTACAGTCCATGGGGCCGCAAAGAGTCAGACATGACTGAGCAACTATGCATAGCATATCTTGAAGTACGGTTGTGAAGCAAGATTTTTAAAAACACAAATGATTAAATATTCATTTGCTTTTAAGTGGATGTTATCATTCATTTCTCATTGTATTGTTAAAACATAAACTGAGGCACGTTAAAATTTTCAGGAGTTCATTTGAGTATGTGAGTACGTGCATGCATGCTAAGATGCTTCAGTGCTCCAGTGGTAAGTCGCTTGGGTCGGGTCAGGACTATTTTTGACCCTGCGGACTGTAGCCCGGTTCCTCTGTCCATAGGATTCTCCAGGCAAAAATACTGGAGCAGGTTGCCATGCCCTTCTCCAGGGGATCTTCCAGACCCAGGGATCGAAACTGCAAGTCTTACATCTACCTATACTGGCAAGCAGGTTCTTTACCACTAGCACCACCTGGGAAGTCACATCCAACTCTGTGTGACCATTATGGATGGTAGCCCGCCACACTCTTCTGTCCATGGGATTCTCCAGGCAAAAATACTATAGTGGGTTGCCATGCCCTCCTCCAGGGGCTCTTCCTGACCAAGGGAACCTGAGTCTCCTGCATCTCCTGCAATGCAGGTAGATTCTTCACCACTGAGCCACCAGGGAAACCCTTCATTTGAGTATATACCAATTCAAATGGTGCAGCACCAAGCCAAAAATGGTTATGAAGAGTGCTCCATTGAAAGAAGTTGGGGATAGGTTTTTATAGAAAAGATGTGGAAGCAAAGCAAGGAACTAACTTGGTTGACTATTGCTTAAGCAGTTTTCTCAGCTGGGAATGCCTAGTTGACCCTTTGTGCCTGTGTTCATCAGTGCACTGATTCTGCCTTAGGTTTGCTTAGGCAGGCTCTCAAGACATTGGGACCACCACAGCACATTGGCCTCCTTGTTCAATTACTTTAACACTATCTAAAGACGACATGAAGTTCAAGGATGCTTGTTGTGATTATTTTTCAGTAATAAGGAAAAAAAATATCTTTTTTAAATGGTGGCCTGGAAATAATTCTATTAAAATGCCTTGTTTTGCTCTTGGAATTACCCAAGTAATGTGAACCAAGAGGGACCAAGCCTGTGTATAAACAGATCAAGCAAGTGCTGATGGGGAAGGAGAAGGACAAGAGTAGGTGACTTAGGGTGGTTCAGTTCCTCTGCACTCACCCTTGCTAAACCATGTGACAGAGAAGAATGTTCCCATGTCTCCTTTAAGTTTCATGCTGCTTCTGTCTCTTGGCTCTTTTTCCTACAGCTCTGACCACTTCTTCTCAATCTTCTGCTGTGGTTCCTCATCTTTTCCCCAGAATATAAACAGATGTCCCCAGGGTGGCATGCTCATCTTGCATCTTTCTCACTCCGTGAACATTCTCAATACATCAGTGAATGTTCTATCTCATACACACTTACAACCCCCAATTCTATGTCTCTCATTCAACTTTGTATCCAGACTCATATTTCTAATTTCTTGGTGATGTCTCCACCTGAATCATTTAAAAGAATTCTAACTCAGTGCGTCCAAACCGAAATTATCATTCTCCATTAACATGTTTCTTCCTTTGTGTTATCAGTATCTGATAAAGGTTCCTCAAAGTATGTGGCTTCTTGACCCCTTTTGGCTCTTCTTCCCACTTTTCTTCTCTAGAAGGCTCGAATATAACTTTTCATCTCTATTCCTACTTCCATGGTGCAAGTTTTTAAGTTCATTATCCCTCACCTGAATTATTTCAGTAGCCACCTCAATGAATTCCATACTATCAAATAAATGTTTCCTTTTAAAAAATAATTCTTGGTTTCACTGTTACAAGAGTAATAAAAGTAAATTGTTGACATTAAAAAAAAAAAACAAAAACCAAAAAACAAAGACTTAAGTTGACAAAGAAAAAGCCACTTAAAATTTCACCACACAGAGACAACTACTAGCTATTTCAATGTTCATATAGAAAGAGATTAAGACAACACAAGTTGTTGCTTTAAATTGTAGTCCTCCAGAAGCCAACTCTGAGTGATACATTTGAGTAGGAATATTTCATTAGAGAGGTGATTCCAGAAAGTATCAGGATGAGACTATGATTGTGAGCTAGAGAAATCAAGAGAGCCAAAAGGGGTGCCTTAAGTCGCAATCGCTGCCACGTCACCAGAGCACCATTGCACTGGAGTATCTGGGAGACCATATGGAAAACATTTGAGTCATTTTACCCAATGCACAAGAAAGCTAGAGTATTTAACCACAGATTTGTGTCTTCATCTTCAGCGGAGGGCTGCTCCCCGGAGATAATTCCCTGGGCCAGTCACACTCCTGCAGCCAGCCAAGGCTCCAGGGCTAAGAGTTGCAGATGCTTTCATAAGAAGCCTCTGGGTAGGTAGAAGACAGCAAAGGTGGTGGGGAAAGGCTGGGACATCAACACCATTGGCTTGGCACTACTCTGCTTCCCATCTTTCTGAAGTTTTCTACCAACCTCAGAGTAATCCAAGTGCCTTCTCTTCGCATACAGACTCTGCCTTTTGTCTATCCTTGAATATCAATCTCTGAATCCCTGACAACGATACTCACTGACGACGTCATGCTCTCTCAGGCCTCCACTTGTTCGTTTGTGCAGTTGCTCCCGCCTGGGTTACACTTCTTCTTTAGCCCTAAGGAACATAACTCCTCCTTCAAGACACAGTTCCTGAGACACCTCTTCCCTGGTCCTTTTCCAGCAGGGTCACTTCTGTTTGCTCCTATTGCACATTACATATTCTTCATTATAACATTCTTCTTTTGCGTAATATATACATATATGTATGTATAGTTATAAAATTGATACTTCTTAAATTTTAACAGAAACAAAAGAACCAAAAAACACATTGAAACTCCACCTTAAAAGATAAACAACTTTAATATTTTGACTTACCAGTTATGCATTTTTTCACAAATAAACATACACAATCATATAACTATATGTGAACAGGTTGTCCTCTACTGTACTATATTTGTAACCTGATTTTTTTTAACTCAACATGTCACACTCTTCTTTCCAAGCAAGTAAATGTAGATCCTTAGCTTCAAGTGTAATAGTTGGATATGTCTGATTATAAATATGTACTCTAATTTGTTAATCAAGCCTCTATTAGCGGGCTATTAAAGCTGTTTTCAATAGTTTGCTATTATAAGCAACTGTGTAATGGCTAGACCTCATAAGAAAATTACTTATTATTTGATTTTCTTCCCCAAATGGTCTATAGCTTCTCAGGACATTGCCTTGGCTCAGGCTTCTTTCTTCTGAAAGGGAAGCTCTTTCTCTTTTATTTAGTAGTTATTATTTCTTTAAAAAAATTTTTTCTACAAGATAGAAGTAACATTCACAACACTTTAAAGCATATCCTTCGTTATAGATTTCCCAATTAAATCAAGGAAAGCTTCATAACACTTTAGGGCAGTGAGTTTTAAGCTTTTTTGACCATGACCCACAGTAAGTAATATATTTTTAAGAATCATGAATCAGAACATACTTTTATATAACCAAAAGTTCACTAAATCATACTCTTACAGTGTGTAACATATTTTGACATTCTGTTTTATTTTAATATCTTTTAAATGAATATGCTATTATATTTATTTCCTTAGATCTAGATGTAGGCCTCTGATTGATTGTATGAGTCATTAATGGCTTGCGACCCACAGTGTGCAAACAGTCTGTAGCAAGAGAACTGCTGAGGTGTGCTAGTCCTGCTGCTACTTTTTTTGGCTTTTCAACTTTGCTGTAAGCAAACAACTCTGAAGTAATATTTTCTTCTTGTTGCCAGAGGTTTCGTATTTTAAATACCAGTCTGTGCTATCACCACTGCCACTGCACAACCACCTACACATACGTTCTCATTGACAGAAATGGCTTTCAGCAGTGAACTTTTGAGGGGTATATATATATATATATATGCCAATTAAAATTATGGCATTGTACGAACATGCACGGGCTTCTCTGGGGTAGACCAGTGATAAAGAATCTGCCTGCGAATGCAGAAGACACAGTTTTGATCCCTGGGTCAGAAAGATCCCCTGGATAAGCTAAGAGCAACCCACTTCCGTATTCTTGCTTAAGAAATCCCATGGATAGAGGAGCCTGGCAGGCTAAAATACATGGGTTGCAAAAGAGTTGGACACAACTTAGTGACTTAACAAGAACAACATACATGCGCACACACGCAAACACACACACACACACACACACACACACACACACTCAATGGTCCAGCTAAGTAGAAACTGAGGCTTAGGAAATAGAATACCTGTCCATGAAGTGATACCAGCTAATGGAAAAAAAGAAGGATAAACCAATTTCAGACAACCTGAAATCCCTGATATAGTTCTGTGGGTGTGTTTTGCCATGTCAGAGGCTTCACATCAGGATTCCAATACCCCAGGTAGGCAAAGATTCCGCCCACCCAGCACAAAGGATAGCCCACTTTTCCTTCATTATTGAGAATTCAGCTCACCTCCCTTCCACTCCTAGCTCATCCTCTGTCAATTTCTCTTAATGAGGACCCAGGGTTCTCTATGGGCTGCTTCCTTCTTCTACCAACTACATGAACCTCTGATGGACAACTATAGGTCTTCAAAAAAGAGCCAAGATTCATATCTTGGGTGATAGGAGAAGCAGTGAAATTTGGGAGGAAAAATACTATCCATTATAGGAGCTTTCAAATTTTTAAAAAAATTATTTTTTTTCCTGGTTTATGCAATGCCTTGTTTTTTTCCCAAGTTTAATCAGTCACATAGCTGATATGTATGTTTAAATCAATCTTTACTGTTATCAATTGATAACTGAGTGTCTGCTGTGCTTATAGTAGCTACGGGGCATGATTTGAGGTTATTTGAGACATATGAAGAAATAAAAGAATGTGTTTCTGGCCCTCAAGAAAAAATGGCTCTGTGGGAAAGATAGGGTTCATATATATGAAAAGAAAATATGCAGCAGTTAAAGCTGAAGGAAAATTAAGTAATTTAGAAAATCATTTCTCCAGGAGCTTGAAAGCAAGTGTATAGATGCAGACTCTACCTGAGGAGGTAAAATTTGAGATGGGTCTGAAAGATGAGTAGCATTTAGTCAATGGCCTGGAGAATATATCCTGGTGAACTAAACACAGGCAAAATAGCAAAGAGGATAATTGGTGGGGTTTGGGGGAGCAGTGAATAAATCCTTCAGGTAGTGGTAGAGTTCCAAAATGACCCTGAAAGTCAAGTTGGGGGCTGGGCCAAGGCAATCTGTTCAAGGCCCAATATATTGCCATGTACTTAGGTTATAAGGATATAAATAAACCCTTTGAATTTGCAGTTTGTCATCTCGTCTCCCATTTTTGATGAATTTTTCGAATGCTGTCTCTGAGCATATATTTCCAAAAGCTCTCCAGACAGCAATTCACGTTCAGTTGGCTCAGCATGGAGCATTCTGTGGAATCTATAGCTAATGAGCGATTGGAGAGCAAAGCTGAGCAGTGATTGACTGGTAGTCACGCACAGGTCTGCTGATATAGCTTCAGGGACCTGTGTTGTTGTTTTTTTATATCCTTCAGCTGTTCCTTGATGAATTGTTACACTATATATCATATGCAGCCAATAGTCTAATTATAGAAATGTCTATCTCTTGCATATGGCAGGCAGCATAACGTAAAGGGAAGCACATAAGCATAGGAGATGGGACAGACCTGGAGTTTGCAGTTAACTCACTGCACAACCTTGGGCAAATCACATACTCTCCCTGAGTCAGATAAGCTCATCTGTAAAATGGGGTGATGCTTTCTATCTCATGGGGACTGTGGGGATCAATCTGAGGGAAATCTATACAGGAAAATTTTGTAAACTGTAAATCACCATGTAAGAGTGGGGTGTGATAGTTTTTGCCTCATCACTACTGCCCTCTTGTTTGTTAAACTACTAATTGGAATGTTACCTAAATTCATCATTGACATTTTGTTTCATCAAGCTCTAGAGCAGTGAATCTGATCTTCATGTGGCTCCAGTTATAAGTGAAAATGGGCTTCCCTTGTAGCTCAGTTGGTAAGTATCCACCTGCAATGCAGGATTCCTGGATCAGGAAGATACCCTGGAGAAGGGATAGGGTACCCACTCCAGTATTCTTGGGCTTCCCTTGTGGTTCAGCTGGTAAAGAATCCACCTGCAATGCAGGAGACCTGGGTTTGATCCCTGGGTTGGGAAGATCCCCTGGAGAAGGGAAAGGAGATCCCCTGGAGAATCTTCACTCCAGTATTCTGGCCTGGAGAATTCATGGACTGTATAGTCCACGGGGTCACAAAGAGTCAGACACAACTGAGCGACTTTCACTTTCATAAGTGAAAATAATAAGGAAAACAACAATAATGATAAATACTGCTTTGGTATTACCTCTATGCAGGGCTCTATTAAAAGGGTTTCATATGTTACATTATTAATCCTCACAACTCCTTGAGGTAGGTACTGCTATTATCCCCTTTAAAGATGGGAAAAATGAGACTCCAAGAAGTTGAGTAATTTGTCCAGTAAGAAGAAGAACTGGGAGTCCAACCCAGGCAGTCTGGGTCTAAAGTCTATATTTTAAACTTATACTTTCTTCCCTAAGGAAACAAAGACACTCAAATTTCATATTTTCCTGAAAGGTCTGTGGATGACAAATTTCAAACTCCCATTTTGGAGGAAAACAATCATGTTCACATTTAGCATTCTTTAGAATGTATGACTCATCTATACATTTTTTTTTCTAACACGGTAGCTACATTTCAAGAGTTGCACATACAGAAACCCGAAATGGAATTTCCCATTCCTCACTTTTACCCACCCTCCTTTTTACCCTAATTCTATATGACCTGTGACAGCTGTGTTTGAAAATGCTAAGGAGGAGATCAGCCGGCCAAACTCTCTCCTGCCAGCCCATGAGGCTTTCCCTCCATCACCCTGGACAGGTGACTCCTTGCTGAGAACAGCATGAATGTTCAGATTGTACTACTGCTCCGTTCTTAAAAGTGAATTTGGTTTGGTGAATGTCATCCAACTTAAAAAATCAAAGAGCCTCCTCCAGAGCTGGCAGCTCAGAGCTCTTAGAAAGGAAATTTAAACTGCTTCCATAACCCACAGGGAAACTGCTGCTGAAAGAGCTACACTTGGAGTAAATGCAAAGCACTGCTCAAAAGGGCCATCACAGACGGCAATTTTCAGCTGGTGAGCACTCCTTCCCAGAATGTTCCCTCCACAAAGAGGATGCTTTAGAAGGCAGAGCTGCAAAACTCTGACCACATGCCTGAGGGTCAGGGCCCTGGAGGAGGCATGAGATTGCTGGAAGGTGTCAGAGGGGGCTCCCAGCCAGAGTAGGGATTCTGAGATCTTAGAGTTCCTTCCAAAAGATTTTGGGTTGCATGTGGCTCATTCTTGTGGATGCAGAA
Organism: Bubalus kerabau; assembly: GCF_029407905.1. NCBI lineage: Eukaryota > Metazoa > Chordata > Mammalia > Artiodactyla > Bovidae > Bubalus > Bubalus kerabau. The sequence goes on from NC_073633.1 coordinate 69,056,738, forward strand.
AGGGAGGGTTTCAGCAACACACACCTCAACACTCCTCTTTCTACTCCCCATGAAGCTGCTGCTGCTGCTAAGTTGCTTCAGTCGTGTCCGACTCTGTGCGACCCCATAGACGGCAGCCCACCAGGCTCCACCGTCCCTGGGATTCTCCAGGCAAGAACACTGGAGTGGGTTGCCATTTCCTTCTCCAGTGCAGGAAAGTGAAAGTGAAAGGGAAGTCACTCAGTCGTGTCCGACTCTTCACGACCCCATGGACTGCAGCCCACCAGGCTTCTCCGTCCATGGGATTTTCCAGGCAAGAGTGCTGGAGTGGGGTGCCATTAATGGAAGAAATCCCACACTCCACAGAGTGTCGGCTTTTTACCTTGACAACATCTCCCCAGGTAATGTTAAAACTATGTCATTTGTAATATCAAATGACATTTATTTTAAATGTTCTTTCCTGTTCTCTTTTTCCATGAAAAATAGAGTACTTTTAATTGTTTGGAGGAAGGGATGTGTCATATCCAGTGTTGAGCAATACAAGTATGTGGGGAAGGTGAGGGAGAGGTAGTAGCAAACCTGAGGGTTGGAAAAGCTACCTTCATTGTCACCATCAGCACTTTCTAATGTTTGTGTACATTATATTATTTCATCCTCACCATAACCTTAGCAAGTGGTTACTATTAGTGTCTCATCCTGAGAAATCTGAATCACAGAATCTAAATGTCTTGTCCAAAGTCAAGGCATTAGTTTTTAAGGGTTTGAAACCAAATATACTGGTCTCACAGCTACTACTAGACTCTAGTCTCAAGATCAACTTATAGTTTCTAAATAAATATGTATTAATTACTTATTCTGAGCATGTGAAATGGAAAAGAAACAAATCTTTATTGTATACCTACAGCATTAACTTAAATGACATTGTTGAATCCATATTTTGATTCCTGTTTCATTGTTTTATTTATAGAAATGTTGTTGTTCAGTTGCTAAGTCACGTCCAATTCTCTGCAACCTCAGGTACTGTAACACACCAGGATTCTCTGTCCTCCACTAACTTCTGGAATTTGCTCAGATTCATGTTCATTGAGTTGGTGATGCTCATCCTCTGCTGTTCCCTTCTCCTTTTGCCTGTAATCCTTCCTATCATCAGGGGTTTTTCCATTGAGTCAGCTCTTCACATCAGGTGGCCAAAGTACTGGACTTCAGCATCAGTCCTTCCAGTGAATATTCAGGGTTGATTTCCTTTAGGATTGACTAGTTTGATCTTCTTGCACCCCAAGGAACTTTCAAAGAGTCTTCTCCAGCACCACAATTCGAAAGCATCAGTTCTTGGGTGCTCACACTTCTTTATGGCCCAACTCTCACTTCTGCACATGACTACTAGAAAAACCATAACTTTGTTGGCAAAATCATGTCTTTGCTTTTTAATGCACTGTCTAGGTTTGTCATAGCTTTCCTTCCAAGGAGCAAGCGTCTTTTAATTTCATGGCCACAGTCACTGTCCACAGTGGTTCTGAAGCCCAAGAAAAGAAAATGTCACTGCTTCCACTTTTTCTCCTTCTATTTGCCATGTAATGGGACTGGATGCCATGATCTTAGTATTTTGAATGTTGGATTTCAACCAACTTTTTCCTTCATTTGTAGAAATAGGCAGACGTTAAGGGATGTGCCCAAGATGACTGTAAGGAAGTAATGGTGCCCGCATCTCAGGACTATCTGGGATACTGGTATCAACAGAAACACAAGAGAGGAGCCTCTTGAAGCCTCTCTCTCTCTGTGTGTGTGTCTTTAATAATAGGTGGACCTCCTCCTGGGAGAAGGCTGAGATAAAGGCAGATGTGGCAAACATCTGGAAGAATTCCATATGGCCCTCTGTGCCATTCCCTTGTTCTTATTGTAAGTTTAAATTTGCTTATGAACTTGAACTTGCTTGGGCTTCCTAGCTCCTCCACATCTTCCCTGCCAACCCAGCCCTCAGAAATGCCTGCCCAGTTTCTGAGCTCCACTCACTGTTCGGGTTCCAGAGGGCCAGCTCATGCTGCCCACTCAGGCTCCAGTCTAGCCCTGGGCCACTGGTTCTACCTCACACTCCCTTCCCAATTCCAGGCAGAGCAGAGAATGGGTCTAAAAGTTGTTCTTTTTCCCTAAGAATCTCACAGCTGTAACCAGGGATTCAAAACGCATATTTGTGAGACAATAGACAACAAAAGCACGAGAGCCTGGAAGCAAAGAGTGTGTGTGAAGACTTAAAAGGAAAATAAAAAGACAAAAAACCATCAGCAGTGAGTGTAAAGGACTTCAACATAAATCTAGGCTATTTTCCAGGAATCCTGGAAACAGCTGAACTTTCCTCTGGCTGCCAGTATCCCCGAGCAATGCAATCTCCCCAGAGACCAGAGTTCCAACTTCCAACAGAGATCAGCCAATTAACTACCAATGAACAGGTGTGTGTGCTTTTACCACATGATATGCAAAAGAAATCCACAGGGGGCCTAGCATCCAGCTAGGCAGTACCCCTCCCTATGATCTGCTGAGGAAGATGGTACAATGTTTGTACAGCTGAAGATTCTATGATGTGGCTTATAACTCAAACCTAACCATGCCATCCCAGCTCCTTCCTCTTCTTACCCCCACAATCATTACCCTAAAAAGAATTTTCACTTTAGAAAGTGACCTTGGTGAGCTGAAGCTTGTAGTTTTAAAAGCCCCCTAAGGTTTAATTTTGAAAAGTCACCCGTAGACTTTAGATTGACTTTCTCTTGAAGGCAGCTTAAACCTTGTTCATTTGGGAGCACAAAAGAGAAGGTTTAGGAATCCCAAGGCTTCAATTGCCAGCTGTCTCATTTCTCTGCTCACATTTTTTTTCTTCTCCTCTCCAGCAAGATTAAGATGAGTGAAATAATTTCTTTCTTTTAAGATATCATTGTAACATTCAAGTTTTCCATTACTGTCAATTTCTTGAAACGTGTCTCATTAGCATTTTCAGAACAGTTAAAAAAAATCCTTTCATCAAGGAAAAAAATTAAATGCAAGTTAGTTGTCACGGGATTTCATTGACATAAATTTGTCCTCTCTTGTCTTCATTTCTGTCTTCTCAGTTCCTCGTTTAATATCTTAGAGTCTGGGAATCATACCCAAGTCTCTGATTTGAAGAGCTGGAAAGATGCAGCCTAGATTACAAAGTAAATTGTCTTGGTCACAAAGTATACAGAGGGATTCTGAAACCTGTTTAGACTGCACCCCATAGAACTGCTAAGTATTAAAGGGAGAAGTGCCAAAAGCCCAATCAAAGTCATGTAAACAACATTCTGGAGGAAATCAACCCGTGACTCCAGAGTTTTCGGCAAGTGCCACAGGTTTTTCATGTTTTTAAAAAGCAGGGAAGAAAAACAGGTTAGTGAGCAAACCTGAGGAGCCTTGGGTTTCCTTAATGCCTATGCAACTAGCAGGTAAGAGCTCCCTGGTGTTACATCTCAGTGATGAAGACCTAATCAAGTCCTTATTTCTCCTAACCTGAAAGCACTTTTGCAAATGCACCTGGATTAGCACTAAGGAGCTAATTATTTTGTGAGCTGAGATCACTCTTTAGGAGAGGAAACACCTTCTCCCAGGGTCAGGAGCAGCAGTGTCTTTTAAAGCATTTCCTGGAACACGGGGACATAAATTTGGAAGCTGCCTCAGCAAGTTGAGCACTCTGTCTCATGTGGGAGTTGGGACACTGTGAGGTAGGAAATGTGGGTCATTTACGTGGCAGTTGGGAGAGAGAAAGAGAAAACATGCAGACTGGCCTTCAAACCAGAAACGCGGGCTTGGCAAAATCTAGAGTTGTGTACTCCTAATCTTCTATGTAATTATATGTGATATTAGTTTCTATGTGATATTAACTGTAAACTCAGGTTGTTGGAAATTGTATTCTACTCACAGGGTGTGGAAGGCTTTTTGGTATTTTTAAGGGAAGCAGCATTTCTATTGCCAATTTCTGCCCCAACTCTTCACTGTAAAAGAGAGGGCAAAAGCTAAAGTGAGCGTCTCTTACAACCTGAGAAGCGGGACTTTCTAGGCCCCATATTTCCAAATATGGTGAAAATTGAATTGAAAAGTGTACCTGGTCTTAGGCGTTCATCATTTCAAAGACCTTCTTTGTACTAACCAACTGTTTGTATGTTGCTCGTATTTTCTCTGTTAATCTATATCTTTTCTTTCTCCTTCAAGTTTAAGTAAAATTTCCTTTGAAGTTTTACAAAAAAACTATTTTGACAAGGTTGAAAAAAATTCACCTCCTAAAGTCTGTCATATGCTTTAAAATTTTCTCCCCTAATAATTCAGCAAATACCGAGTGGCTACTATGCTTGAGTGTGGTTCTAAGAGCTGTGGAGTCATTTGTTAACAAAATTAACCAAATCTCTGCCTTCAGGGAGCTTCTTCTACTACTGCTAGGCAAGGCCAAATAAAAAACAGATACATTATTATGTGTTGTATTAGAAGGTGATAAAAGTTATATGGATATATGAAACCTGGAAGGAGAATTGCTAGTTGGAGGGGGGTGGGCTTCAGCTGGTGTGATAAGAGATGTTATTTATTCCCTAAGCTGTATCTGAAATGGGAAGCACATGGTAAGAGATAGCTTTACTATAAAGGCAACAGGAAGGAGGAAAAGGAAAGAGTTATGCAGGTCTGGGGGCTGGGCGCCTAGGAATTGATCTAAGCATAGGGAACAGTAAAAGATAATTTTTTATTGTTACCTCTTTTTTTTTTTTTTTTTGCAAGTGCCTTTCCTGTATTTATTTTTTTTTCCACAGCTTAAATCAGGGGCTAAAAACACAAGATCAGAGACCAAGTGTGTCACACCAAGACCCCTGCTTCAGTGGGTACTTTTCCGATACTTTGTCTTTCAACTCAACCCTCCAAAAGACACAATTTTTTGTTTTTGGACAAGTGCAATCATTTCAACAACAGAGCCATGGAGATCCACTTCATTTATTCCCAAGCTCTTCTGAGAGCATCTCTGCTTGACTGCTTCGAGGATCTCTCTCGTGGTGATGGTTCTTCTGTGGTTGTAGAGGGACAATCTGACTGCCTCCAGGCTAACCCATTCCAGCTGCCAATCCTTCAGCACTCTCAGGGCATCCAAGATCCAGGAGCACCCACTGAAGTGTGGGTGGACTTGTTTTAAGAGTTTCCCCATGTAATTAAAGTATGCCTCCTCCTTCTTCCTCCTCTTCTTCCCAGTGGCAGAGCGGACCCACTCATCCTTCTCTTTGGCTGGGATATAAATTGTGAGCTTCCTCTTAGGAACTGTAGGCCATGTAAGCAAATGAAGCGCATGTGGAAGGCTTATCCTGATGCTGGTAGCTCAGATCACTGGCTGTCTTGTTACCTCTTTTAATAGGGGGCCAGATCACATAGGGTTTTGAAGGTCATTATAAAGACATTAGGGCCTCCCTGGTGGCTCAGAGGGTAAAGAATCCAACTACAATTCAGGAGACCTGGGTTCAACCCCCGGGTCAGGAAAATCACCTTGAATAGGAAATGGCAACTACTCCAGTATTCTTGCTTAGAGAATCCCATGGACAGAAGAGCCTGGGGGGCTACAGTCCATAGGATCACAAAGAGTCAGACATGACTGAGCAACTAGGCATTAAGTATGTACATGCACATAAAGACATGATTTTTATTTGGAATGGGTTAGAAATTCTTGAAGGATTTTAATCAAGACAGTGATATGAACAGACGATATTTTTGAAAGATGTTAGCTGTAATGTTGAGGCTAGCTAGACTCTAGGGAGACAGAAATAGAAACAGGATTTTGTAATTTTGGGACAATTAAAATTAAATACTTTAAGAAAAATAAATTGGAATCATGGAAGGGATATATACACACACATGTGCATGTACACAGATATAAACATATATATACATATATATATATATATATATATGTATATATCTGGAGAATGAAATGGCAACCCAATCCAGTATTCTTTCCTGGGAAATCCCATGGACAGAGGAGCCTGGAGCGGGGTGGGGGGGTGGGGGCAGGCTACAGTTCATGGGGTCGCAAAGAGTCGGACTGAGTGACTAAACAACAACAAATATATGTGTGTGTGTGTGTCACAGGAAGTGGGATGAGATCTTGTCTAACACTTGGAAATGAATTGTCCAAGGAGACATATGCACGGACAAAACAAGAGGCTTTATTGGGAAGCAGCACCCAGGCAGGGAACAGCAGGGTAAGGGAACCCATCAAGACTTCTCTGCCATGTGGCTCACAGTCTCAGGTTTTATGATGATGGGGTTAGTTGTCTCTGGCCAGTCATTCTGACTTAGGGTCCTTTCTGGTTGTGTGTGCGTATCTCAGCCAAGATGGATTCCATCAAGAAGGATTTGGGGAGATTTACATGACGTAAGTACTGGTGTCTCTTGCTCCTTTTGACCTCTCCCAATTTTTCTGGTTGATGTTAACTTGTTAGTTCCTCATTCCTTACCAGGACCTTCTGATGTAAGATAACTCATACAAGAAGATATTGTACCTGACCTGAATGGGCAGTTTTGGTCAATATTTCCCTAAGATATACACACTTGCCTTTGACTTCTTAGAAGCAAATTCTTTTTCTAAGTCACCTTTCCCTCTTAAATTTCCTTGAGTTTGAACTTAGATCACTTTGCATCAAAATATTCTAATTCAACTTTTTATTGCTCTGAAAAAATAGAAAGAGGGACTTCTCTGGCAGACTAGTGGTTTAGACTTCACCTTCCAATGTAGGGGATGCAGGTTTGATCCCTGGTTAAGGAGCTAAGATCCCACATGCCTAGTGACCAAAAAACCAAAACATAAAACGGAAACAATATTCTAGCAAATTCAATAAAGACTTAAATGGTTCATGTCCAAAAAAAAAAATACTTAAAAAATAGAACCTATAACCTCAAGGCTTTCCCCACTCCTGCCCCAAGGCTTTTTTCTTAACACCAAAAAAAAAAAAAAGTTTTAACTAAAAGTTTCTCCAAATGCCTAAGAAAAGAAGCACTTTGAAAATGGCTAATTAGTATTCTAATGACCTTTACAAGAGAAGTATCTTAAAGTGTTCTTGGCATTAGACATTCCTAAGACCTTAATTTTCTAGCATATATACTAATGCCCATACTTGTCTGGGGCTTCACAGGTCACACTACTGGTGAAGAACCCACCTGCCAATGCAGGACACATAAAAGATGCAGTTCGATTCCTGGGTCGGGAAGATGTCATAGAGGAGGGCATGGCAACCCACTCCAGTAGTCTTGCCTGAAGAATCCCATAGACAGAAGAGCCTGGCTACACTCCATAGGATCATGAGTCAGACACCACTGAAGGGATTTAGTGCACACATACTTTTCTAGATGGGAAAGTGACAGGGAACCCAGTAGGCACACCTCATTTTATAGATGGAGAAATGGGCCCAAAGTCACAGAGCAAAAAGGTAGCAGAGTTGAAATTTCAGCTCAGCTCTGCCAGGTAAAAGCCCTTTGCTCATGGTTTCTGACTACCCGGAGTGTTGTATGGCATATCCACAGGAAGCATGTTTGAAAGCATGTCAGAAATCTCAGTTACCTTCTTCCATGTCTCTGGTTTCTTAGGAAACAAACCTCTATTCCTCTCTCTCTCTCTCTTTTTTTTTTTTAAAGACATTTGATTGGTTGTAACTATGGGGAAAGGAGTTGGGAATAGAAAGGCCAAAGTGTCTGGGGTTGAGAATTAAGCCAGCATCCCTGTGACTAGGCCTGGCTTTCACCTTCAGTTGTCTAGTCTCAACATCATGGACCCAAACCCAACACACCACATCACATCACTGCAAGATGAACCCAGGCCTGAGGGAGCAGCTGAGTTTGCCCTCCCTGTTGTCTGGAGTTGTTAAATAACGCTCATAGTCTCAGATGAAGTGAATTGAACTCATCATCCCTTTCCTCCCGAACTGAAACAAGTTAGAAAAACCAAAAGGCAGCCAATGGCTGCGGAGAGGGAGCAACAGACTGTCAGAAAATAAATCGACCGTTTACAAACAACTCAAACTACAAACAGTTTTCCCTCCAAAGATGTGCAGATATCCTTCTGGGTAAAATCGGTCAAATCTGACCTTTAAAAACAGGATGACTGGCTAATTGTTTTGTTTTGTTTTGTTTTGTTTCAATCTGTCAGATAGGATCTTAATAGAACAACCTTTAGGATATTGTAAAATGAATTTAAAGAAAAAATAATTATTACAAGAGCAGTGCCAGGAGACTTGGTGGCCCGTTCTGCATGCGTTGCAGCCTTGTGTGTTACAGTCCCTGAAAATCCTGCCTCTCCCACTTGGGACACAAAGCAAGCAAGCCCAGGCAGGCAGGTACTGATTTGAAAGCAGCCTCCCAGGAAACAAAGAAAGCTGAGAAGCTGTCAGCAGGCAGGTTTGCTGGAGAGCTCTCAGAGAGGAGCACCCATCAGGACTCCAGGGGCTTTGCCTGAGAGGTGACCAGTCACCTGGGGGGATGGAGGGCAAGAGGCCCCTGACAGAAACAAAGCTTTGAGGCTGTGGGGAGACAGGTTCAGGTTGATGCTGAGAGAAAGTGGGTCCTCAGGAAGCTGAGGCTATCAATGCTGAGGCTATAAAATGGCACAGAGGCAACCCACTCCTTTGTCTACTGCCACTGAAAACTTGCCTTCAAAGGGGGATGTATTGTACTGTCTGCACATAAAAAATTATTCTAAGTAGGAAAAGTGTTTTTTCATTCTCTGAAAAAAATTTTCAGAATATTGATTGGACTATCTTCCTTCTCTGTCATCTTATATGCACGAATATTTTGTGTATTCACTAATTATTTGACCTTACATACAAAAGAAAAATCCCAAGGATAAATAGTTTTCGTGTTTTTAAGATATGTGTTGTTTCTTACATCTTTTTAGCTTTTTTGTTGCCGTTGTTAATCTGGAAAAAACTAGTGACCATAAATGAACTGGTTTATTCTGAGAATATAGATTAAAGGGAGGAGTCCACTGGCACTTATATGGGGACACTGGGCGGCCTCTGGGCAGCTGCAGCAAAAGGCATTCTTAAGGCAGGGTATGAAAGTGAAAGTGTTAGTCGTTCAGTCCTGTCTGACTCTTTGAGACCCCATGGACTGTGCCCGGGAGGCTCCTCTGTCCATGGAATTCTTCCTGGCAAAGATACTGGAGTGGGTTGTCATTTTCTTCTTTAGGGGATCTTCCCGGCCCAGGTATCAAACCTGGGTTTCTTGTCTTGCAGGCAGATTCTTTACAGTTTGAGCCACCAGGGAAGCTATTACATGTTTAAAAAACATTACCCTGTATGCCAGAGGGAAGGGATGAGGGGAAACTAAAGAAAGAGATAAGAACCAAGATTTCCAGAGTTGACAAATATTTATTTTTTTACCTCCCATCTCCAGAGGTTTGCTGTTCTGTATCTACTTCCAATAATAAATAGGACTATAGGTATGAATATGTAAACATAGAACAAATAAACTTTAAAAAATTCTAAAAATTTTATCACAAACTGATTTTAAGGCAAAAAGACATGCTTTTGCTTTTCAAGAAAAGTCCCTTATCAAATTGGCAAGTATAAAATATTAACAGTAACACCAAACAATGAGGATATAGAGGCCTCTCATTTTAATTAATGAAAATGTAAATTGATACAATGCCTTTGAAAAGCACTTCTGTGAAGTATAGCAACAACCTTAAAATATTCATCCCTTTATTCCAGCAATACTACACTGGGGATATAGCCTATGAAAATAACTTCAAATATACAGAAAATGTTATTTTAAATGTATTTATAGCATTGATCTTTAAAAATAATATTAAAAATCATGAAACAGCTAAGAATCTCTTTGCTATTACAATAATGATTACAAATATTATTTGAAATACTTTTGATATGTTGAGTGATTTTTAAAAATCTAATTTAGCTTCTGATTCTGGCAATATGGTGAATGGAATTTTCTCCATAACTCTCCCATTGAAAACAATAAAAATGGTAAGTATTGGTTTTTGTTTTGATGAATCTTGAGATGCCCAAAACATGTGAAAGAGGCAATTATTCTTAGGTAAGCCAAAGTATAGTCCAGCATTTGCTCTAATGGCATTTGCCAAATCCTGGTAACTTTGAACTTCTGATTTAATAGCTGCTCAGGGTTGCCCTGCATGAGGTACAGGAAAGAAACCCTAAGGCACACCTAAGGAGGAAAATCTAATGGAAGACTCCAGCATTAAGCTGGGAAACCAAAGGGCAACATTCTCCGTATAAGAGTATATGAGAAACAAACTCACTGTGCAGGAAAAAAAAAAAACACAGACACACACAGACAGCAAGGTAGGGTAAATCAATCTCCCTTGAGAATACATAACCACAAGTCAGTTTTCACATAGGATCATGGTCAAGCTGAAAAATAGAAGTCGTTTGCAGGATGCTGGTATCCCAGCCAACATCAGAAGCAAAGACAACTCCTATCTGAAGAGACCCAACTTTAAACCACTTCTCAGATAATCCCTACAAATAAAGTTCTAAGGAACATATACTTACAGTCAAATATCATAACATATCATAAGGAATTGCCAACCGGAAACAACCAACAGCAGAATCAGTATTGCAAAGAATTCAGATATTATCAAAGAGTATATGAAAGGCAGGTTTAACATATCTAAAGAAACAAAAGAGAAGTTTAAAAATATAAGCAAGGAACACAAAATTATAAAAAGGAACACAACAGTTCTGAAAAGACTAAAAATAATTTTCAGAAATAAAAACATAATCACTGAAATAAAAAATTCACTGGATGGGGTAACTGATTGAACATGATGGAGGGGGAAAAATCAGTGGAATGCAATACAGATATGAATGAATTATGCATAATGCAGTGCAGTTTTGAAAGGAGGGAATGCAAAGCAGGATTAAGAGACAGGAAGGATAGAGTAAGAAGCTCTAACAGATGTCTAATTAGAGTTTCATAGGGACATAATAAACAGAACATATTAGAAGAAAGAGTTCAAGAGATACCCAAAAGTTTAAAATAAACAACTGATCCTCAGATTTAGGAAATCAAAAAAATTCCAGGCAATATGCATGCATAGTGAATCTGTAAAACAAGGCAGAACTGTAAAGCAGCTAGAAAGTTAACATGTTTCTACAAAGGCACTGTAAATAGCTTGATTGATTTTTTTCCCACAATAATGAAAAGCAGAAGACAATGAGTGATATTTTAAAATGCTAAGAAAAAATAACTATCAACTTACATGGAATGTGTGGTGAAATTACCTTTCAACAATAGGAAGGAAACAATATTATATCCAGGCTAAAAGATACCAGAATTTACCACCAACAGATTCTTATTAATGGTGATTCTCAATAATGAGTTTTAAGTAGTGGTAATACCAAATGGAAAGACATAGATGCAGAAAAGAATGGTGAGCAAAGACATATAAATATGTAGGCAAATCTAAGCAAATATTGACTATATAAAATATTTTGTCAAAAAAAAAGCCCAAATACTAGAACTTGATAGCCTCTAAGTGAAAGAAGATGGATTTGATCTGAAGTATTCTGATGTCTTTTCATTTGAGAAGAATTTAAAAATAATGGTTAACATTAGACTTTTAAAGTATCCATGTTAAAAAATCTATGGTAATTCCTAAAAGAATAGATATGGAAAAATACAACCTCAAAACTCATATGCAAAATTTAACTATTATAAATAGAAATATACATACATATATATGTTCTATATATGTGTGTGTGTGTATATGTGTGTGTGTGTATACACACATGTACAGTTGACCCTTCATGGGTTCCACATGCATGGATTCCACGAATCATGGCTTAGAAATATTAAAAAAAAAAATTTCAGAAATTTCCAAAGAACAAAACTTGATTTGCCACATGCTGTCGACTATCTACATGGCATTTACAGTGTATTAGGTAATATAAAGAATCTAAAAATGGTTCAAGGCACATGGGAGGATGTATATATGTTACATGCAAATAATATACCATTTTATATAAGGGACTGGAGTATCTTCACATTTTGGTGTCCTTAGGGGAGTCCTGGAAACAATCACCCGCAGACACCAAGGGACAACTGTATGTGCGTATGTGTACGTAATAAAACTATTTTAGGGTATTTTTATAGAGATAATAATTGGAAATCAAGTTTAAGGAAATCAACACATTAACTTGATACATTTACTAGTGCAATGTGATTGCCATTGTAGCATTAATGAAGACCTCTAATATATCACATAATTATCCTTTCTAGCAGTAGTGGGAACAATTCAGAACTAGTCTCTTAGCAAGTTTAATATTAATAATATAGCTTTGATATCTATAATACTTAAAAAAAAAGACAAGAAAGTGAAAGTCACTCAGTCATGTCCGACTCTTTATGATAGTCCATGGAATTCTCTAGACCAGAATACAGGAGTGGGTAACCTTACCCTTCTCCAGCGGATCTTCCCAAACCAGGGATCAAACCCAGGTCTCCCATATCACAGGTAGATTCTTTACCAACTGAGATATCATGGAATCCAATCACTAAACTGTGTATTAAACCTCCAGGATATGTTTATCTACTGTATGCAAGAATGTGTCTTTAACAACATTTCTTATTCCTGCTTCTGCCCCCAGGAATCACCATTCCACTCTGTGGTTTTTAGGTCTGTGTTTTAGATACTATATATGGAGTATCATATGGTATTTGCCATTTTCTGTCCAACTTATCTCACTTAGCATAATGTTCTCAAGATTCATGTTGTCAAAATTTAGAGCATTTTCATTTTTCTCATGGCTGAATACTATTCCATTGTGTTACACACACGGACACATACCATGTCTTCTTTTTTTGACATCTGAAATATATATATTTTATTTTTTATTGAAGTATAGTTGATTCTCAATTATTTTCAGGTGTAGTTCTTAGTTCAGTCCCTCAGTCGTGTCCGACTCTTTGCGACCCAAAGAACTGCAGCACGCCAGGCCTCCCTGTCCAAAACCAACTCCCGGACTTCACTCAAACTCACATCCATCGAGTCGGTGATGCTATCCAGCCATCTCATCCTCTATCGTCCCCTTCTCCTCCTGCCCCCAATCCCTCCCAGCATCAGAGTCTTTTCCAATGAGTCAACTCTTCTCATGAGGTGGCCAAAGTATTGGAGCTTCAGCTTCAGCATCAGTCCTTCCAAAGAACACCTAGGACTGATCTCCTTTAGAATGGACTGGTTGGATCTCCTTGCAGTCCAAGGGACTCTCAAGAGTCTTCTCCAATACCACAGTTCAAAAGCATCAATTCTTCAGCCCTCAGCTTTCTTCACAGTCCAACTCTCACATCCATACATAACCACTGGAAAAACCACAGCCTTGACTAAACAGACCTTTATTAGCAAAGTAATGTCTCTGCTTTTGAATATGCTATCTAGGTTGGTCATAGCTTTCCTTCCAAGGAGTAAGCGTCTTTTAATTTCATGGCTGCAATCACCATCTGCAGTGATTTTGGAGCCCAGAAAAATAAAGTCGCTGCTGTTTCCCCATCTATTTGCCATGAAGTGATGGGACTGGATGCCATGATCTTCATTTTCTGAATGTTGAGCTTTAACCCAACTTTTTCACTCTCCTCTTTCACTTTCATCAAGAGGCTTTTGAGTTCCTCTTCACTTTCTGCCATAAGGGTGGTGTCATCTGCATATCTAGGTTATTGATATTTCTCTCAGCAATCTTGATTCCAGCTTGTCCTTCTTCCAGCCCAGCGTTTCTCAAGATGTACTCTGCATATAATTTAAATAAGCAGAGTGACAATATACAGCCTTGACATACTCCTTTTCCTATTTGGAACCAGTCTGTTGTTCCATGTCCAGTTCTAACTGTTGCTTCCTGACCTGCATATAGGTTTCTCAAGACTCAGGTCAGGTGGTCTGGCATTCCCATCTCTTTCAGAATTTTCCACAGTTTATTGTGATCCATACAGTCAAAGGCTTTTGCATAGTCAATAAAGCAGAAATAGATATTTTCCTGGAACTCGCTTGCTTTTTCCACGATGCAGTGGATGTTTGCAATTTGATCTCTGATTCCTCTGTCTTTTCTAAAACCAGCTTGAACATCTGGAAGTTTACAGTTCACCTATTGCTGAAGCCTGGCTTGGAGAATTTTGAGCATTACTTTACTAGCGTGTGAGATGAGTGCAATTGTGCGGTAGTTTGAGCATTCTTTCGCATTGCCTTTCTTTGGGATTGGAATGAAAACTGACCTTTTCAGTCCTGTGGCCATTTCTGAATTTTCCAAATTTGCTGGCATACTGAGTGCAGCAATTTCACAGAATCATCTTCCAGAATTTGAAATAGCTCAACTGGAATTCCATCACCTCCACTAACTTTGTTCGTAGTGATGCTTTCTAAGGCCCACTTGACTTCACATTCCAGGATGTCTGGCTCTAGGTGAGTGATCACACCATCGTGATTATCTTGGTCATGAAGATCTTTTTTGTACAGTTCTTCTGTGTATTCTTGCCACCTCTTCTTAATATCTTCTGCTTCTGTTAGGTCCATACCATTTCTGTCCTTTATCGAGCCCATCTTTGCATGAAATGTTCCCTTCAGTTGAGTTCAGTTGCTCAGTCATGTCCAACTCTTTGTTCCCTTAGGATCTCTAATTTTCTTGAAGAGATCTCTAGTCTTTCCCATTCTGTTTTCCTCTATTTCTTTGCATTGATTGCTGAGGAAGGCTTTCTTATCTCTCCTTGCTATTCTTTGGAACTCTGCATTCAGATGCTTATATCTTTCCTTTTTCCTTTGCTTTTCGCTTCTCTTCTTTTCACAGCTATTTGTAAGGCCTCCCCAGACAGCCATTTTCCTTGTTTGCATTTCTTTTCCATGGGGATGGTCTTGATCCCTGTCTCCTGTACAATGTCATAAACTTCCGTCCATAATTCATCAGGCACTCTATCTATCAGATCTAGGCCCTTAAATCTATTTCTCACTTCCACTGTATAATCATAAGGAATTTGATTTAGATCATACCTGAATGGTCTAGTGGTTTTCCCTACTTTCTTCAATTTAAGTCTGAATTTGGCATTAAGGAATTCATGATCTCAGCCACAGTCAGCTCCTGGTCTTTTTTTTTGCTGACTGTATAGAGCTTCTCCATCTTTGGCTGCAAAGAATATAATCAATCAGATTTCTGTGTTGACCATCTGGTGATGTCCATGTGTAGAGTCTTCTCTTGTGTTTTTGGAAGTGGGTGTTTGCTACAACCAGTGTGTTCTCTTGGCCAAACTCTATTAGCCTTTGCCCTGCTTCATTCCGTATTCCAAGGCCAAATTTTCCTGTTACTCCAGGTGTTTCTTGACTTCCTACTTTTGCATTCCAGTCCACTATAATGAAAAGGACATCTTTTTTGGATGTTAGTTCTAGAAGGTCTTGTAGGTCTTCATAGAACCATTTAACTTCAGCTTCTTCAGCATTACTGGTTGGGGCATAGACTTGGATTACTGTGATATTGAATGGTTTGCCTTGGAAACAAACAGAGATCATTCTGTCATTTTTGAGATTACATCCAAGTACTGCATTTCGGACCCTTTTGTTGACCATGATGGCTACTCCATTTCTTCTAAGGGATTCCTGCCTGCAGTAGTAGATATAATGGTCATCTGAGTTAAATTCACCCACTCCAGTCCTTTTTAGTTTGCTGATTCCTAGAATGTCAATGTTCACTCTTGCCATCTCCTGTTTGACCACTTCCAATTTGCCTTGATTCATGGACCTAACATTCCAGGTTCCTATGCAATATTGCTTTTTATAGCATCGGACCTTGCTTCTGTCACCAGTCACATCCACAGCTGGGTATTGTTTTTGCTTTGGCTCCATCCCTTCATTCTTTCTGGAGTTATTTCTCCACTGATCTCCAGTAGCATACTGGGCACCTACAGACCTGGGGACTTCCTCTTTCAGTATTCTATCATTTTGCCTTTTCATACTATTCATGGGGTCCTCAAGGCAAGAGTACTGAAGTGGTTTGCCATTCCCTTCTCCAGTGGACCCACATTCTGTCAGACCTCTCCATCTTGACCCGCCAGTCTTGGATGGCCTCACACGGTATGGCTTAGTTTCATCGAGTTAGTCTGTGTGATTAGATTGAGTAGTTTTCTGTGATTACGGTTTGTGTGTCTGCCCTCTGATGCCTCTCGCAACATCTACCATCTTACTTGGGTTTCTCTTACCTTGGATGTGGGGTATCTCTTCACAGCTGCTCCAGCAAAGTGCAGCCACTGCTGCTTTCCTTGGACGAGGGGTATCTCCTCACAGACGCCCCTCCTGACCTTGAACATGCTTTACCGTCTGAGCCACCAGGGAAGTCACCTATGGACCGTGCAGCAGAAGCGCGCAGGCTGCGACGGACCGCGCAGAAGCGTGGCCGAGAGGCGCTACCCCTCATCCAAGGTCAGGGGCGGCGGCCGGGAGGAGCTACCCCACGCCCAGAGGTCAGGGGCCGCAGCAGACAGGAGCAACCCCATGTGCAAGGAGCGGTGGGTGCGCTGGCACAGGAGGGCCGAGAGGGGTTTCAGGTGTCCAGTGTGGTAATTCAAAAATGTTATAGATTATACTCCATTTACAGTTATTACAAAATAACTGCTATATTTCTTTGTGCTGTACAATATATCTTTATGCTTATCTATTTTATACATAGTAGTTGTGTCACTTAATTCCATATCACCATCTTGCCTGACTCTCTTTGCCTCTCCCCAGTTGTATACACTAATTTGTTTTCTACATCTGTGAGTCTGTTTCTATTTTTTATACAAATATACTAGTTTTAGATATCATACATAAGTAGTAACATACAATCTTTGACTTCTTTCACAAACCATAATTAATACTCTTTAGATTCATCCACATTGTTGAAAATGGCAAAGTTTCACTCCTTTTCATGACTAATATTCCTGTGTGTGTATCTATATACACACATTCATCTATTCATCTGTGGATGGATATTCAGGTTGCTTCCATGTCTTGGCTATTGTAAATCATGCTACTATGAACATTGGTGTGCATGTGTATATGGAGAATAGTACAGAGGCTCCTTAAAAAAACAAAAAATAGAGTTAGTGGGATCCAGCAATCCTACTCCTGGGCATATACCTGGAATAGAAAAAATTCTAATTCAAAAAGATATATGCTCCCTATTTAAAGCTTTTTAAGGAACCTCCATATTATTTTCCATAGTGACTGCACCAATTTACATTCCTACCAACAGTTTACAAGGATTCCATTTTCTCTATATCCTTGCCAACATTTGTTATTTGTGGTCTTTTTGATGATAGCCATTTTGACACATGAGAGGTGATAGCTCATTGTGATTTTAATTTACAGCTCTCTAATAACTGAGCTCTGATGCTGGGAGGGATTGGGGGCAGGAGGAGAAGGGGACGACAGAGGATGAGATGGCTGGATGGCATCACTGACTCGATGGACGTGAGTTTGCGTGAACTCTGGGAGTTGGTGATGGACAGGGAGGCCTGGCGTGCTGCGATTCATGGGGTCATAAAGTGTCGGACACGACTGAGCAACTGAACTGAACTGAATAACTGATGATGCTGAGCATCTTGTGACGTGCCTATTAGCCACCTGTATGTCTTCTTTGGATAAAAAAATGTCTGTTCGGGTCTTCTGCCTATTCTTTAAAAGGATTTTAAAAAATATTAAGTTGTACAAGCTGTTTTATATATCTTGGATATTAACCTTTATCAGTCATATCATTTACAAATATTTTTTTCTGACATTCTGTAGGTTACTTTTTCATTTTGTTGTTTCTTCTGCAGAGCAGAAGTTTTAAGTTTGATATCCAACTGGTTTTTTTTTTCTTTTTTTATTTGTGCTTTTAGTGTCATATCCAGAAACGTCATTGCCTAGATTAATGTCAAGGGGATTCTTTCCTATTATTTTTCTAGGAATTTTATGATATCAGGTCTTATGTGTAAGTTTTTGATCTGGGGCTTCCCTGGCAGCTCAGCGGTAGAATTAATTTTGTGAGTAGTGTAAGATAGGAGGATTGCTGGATGGTATGGTAATTCTGTTTTTAAGTTTTTGAAGAAATTAAAGTGCTTTACTCTTATTGTATTCTTATTTATTTCATCATTCAAATGTCAGTATTTGCTGTGTATACTTTGATGCGCCAGTGTTGGGTACATACATATTTTACATTGTTAAATTTTGATGGATTGGCTGCTTTACCATTATATAATAACCTGTCTTGTGTCTTGTTTCTGTTATTGTGTAAAATTTATTTTATCTCATAAGTATAGCTACCCCACTTTCTTTTCGTTGCCTCTCTCATGGAATATATTTTTCTATTCTTTCACTTTGAGTCCCTGTTCATCTTTTAAGCTGAAGTGAGTCTCTGTTAGGAAGTTGGATATTGTTTTTATTCATCTAGACACTCAGCCTTTTGATACGTAAATTCATTCCATTTACTTTCAGAGTAATTACCAATATGTAAGAGTCTACTTTGCTGTCTTATTAATTGCTTCCTGGTTGTTTTGTGTTTCCATTGTTACTTTTTCCCTCTGTTTCTGCCTACCTTTGTTAATTGGTTATTTTTCATGCTGGTATGCTCTATTTCCATTCTTTGTCTTTTGTGGAGCTATTTAAGTTTCTGTGTTGTGGTTACCATGGGCTTACATAAAACATCATAGAGATACAATAGCTCATTTTAGGTTGATGGCAAATTATATTTGATCACCCCTAAAGGTTTCACCCTTTTACTCCTCCCTTTTATATTGTCAATTTATCTTTCTATATTATATATATTTTTTATCAATTTATAGTAGTTATAGTTATTTTACTATTCATTTTCTTTAACCTTTATACTATTGTTAGTTGCTGGTTAAAACACCATTATAAGAGTTACAGTTTTCTAATCCTGACTGTTTATTTTCACATTTACCAGTGTGCTGTGTGCTTTTATATGTTTTCATGTCACTGATTAGCATAATTGAATTTTCAATTTGAAGACTCCTTTCAGCATTTCTAGGTGGATTTAGTGGTAGTAAACTCAGTCAGCTTCTGCTTGTCTGGAAAAGTCTTTAATTCTCCTTCATATCTGAAGGATGACTTTGATGGATAAAGTATTCTTGGCTGATTTTTTTTTTTTCTTTCAAACCTTTAGATGTATCATTCTGTTCTTTTCTGGTCTGTAGGGTTTTTGCTGAGAAATCACGGATAGTCTATTGGAGAGTCTTCTATAGGTTACATTCTTTTTCCCCCTAGCTGCCTTCAAGATTCTTTCTGTTTCCTTTATTCCTCACAATTTCATTATAATATCCCTTAGGGAAAGTCTTTTTGCACTGAGATAATAAGGTAATCTATTAGCTTTGTGAGCTTGCATGTCCAAATCTTTCTCCAGGTTTGGTATGTTCTCAGCTCCCATTTCTTTAAATTCTGCCTCTTCTACTCCTCTGCTCCTTCTAGAACTCCAATGATTCTGACATTTGTCTTTTGATAAAATCCCAGAACTCATGTAAAACTATTTTTAAAAACATGGGAATATTAGACACAAAGATTAAGACAATGGTTCTCTCTAGAGGGAAAAATTGGGGCTATGTCCAAAAGGAGCACATCGATATCTTCTAGAACTGGCAGTGTTTTCTATCTCCTAGTCTGGGTGATGCTGCTGCTGCTGCTGCGGCTAAGTCGCTTCAGTCGTGTCCGACCCTATGCGACCCCATAGACGGCAGCCCACCAGGCTCCCCGTCCCTGGGAATCTCCAGGCAAGAGCACTGGAGTGGGGTGCCATTGCCTTCTCCAAGTCTGGGTGATGAGTACCTAGCTTCTGGATTACCTTTTATAACCTTCAGAAATATCATAAGTATAATTTTATAAGTATCAATATTTAATACAAGTTAGAAAGTACATTTTTTAAATTGTATAGGAAATTCCATATACAATCTGATTAGAATTATACAGTAAATATATAAAGAGGAAAAGATTAAATATGAATATGGCAAAATGCTTTAAAATTAGCGACTGGACATGACTGAGCGACTGATATACTAATTTTATGATTAAAAAGTAAGAGATTGTTTATTTGCATTCTGTAACCATGATATAACTAAACCTAGCATTTGGAAAAAACGTTTATTTTCAAACTATCAAGAAATGTTTGTGAAATTAAGAAATTACCTTAGGAATTGCATCTCTGAGTAGCCTTTCTGAACATCAACAGCCATGAAGCATATTCTTCCTCATTGAAGGGTAAATGACTCTACTAGTTTTCCGTGAAATGTTGCCTTTGAGGGTCCATGATACTTTTGCCCCACAACCGATCCACTTGGGAAGTCTGACAGTTCATCTTTCATAATACCTCCTGCATCCATCCTTCCCCTCAGTTCTTAATGAATCCTACTCAGAGTGACCAGGTTGTTCTTCCCATTTACCTCCCTGAAAGTATTATGTTCCCTTATACAAATTCTTCTCAACTCTGAAAATACTTTTATTTTTTCAATGATTCCAAAAGCATGGATGGCCCCTCTCCACCCCAATCCCTGTGCTATGAATTTCCTACTATCTCTTCACATATCTATCCTTCTAGAACCAGTTTGAGCTCTTACTTTTTCTGTCAATTCTTCTTAGACCAGCCCAAACTCAACTAGTTTCTTCCTCTTAGAACTTTCATTTTTGGCCCTTATCCTTTGTTATTTTGTATTAAAAGCATTAATGTTTATTCTAGGTTACTATTTAAAATAGACTCATTTTTTACAGCAATTTTAGGTTCACAGCAAAATTGAGCAGAAGGTACAGAGATTTTCATATGCTCCATACCCCCACATGTGTATAGGTTTTCCCATCATCAATAACATCCAGCATAATGGTACATTTATTACAATTGATGGACTTATATTGACACATAATTATCATTCAAAGGCCATAGTTTACAGTTCATTCTTGGTCTTGTGTATTCTGTGGGTTTGGATAAATGTCTAATAACATGTACCCACCATTATAGCATCATATAGAATAGTTTTACTGCCCTAAAAATTCTCTGTGATCCACCTATTCATCCTTTCCTCCCCATGGCCCCTAGTAATCACTGATTATTTTACTGCCTCCATAGTTTTGCCTTTTCCAGAATGCCATGTAATTGAAGTTATGTAGTATTTAGCCTTCTCATATTGGCCTCTTCCATTTAGTGATATGCATTTGTTTCCTCCAGGTCTTTTTATGCCTTGATAACTCATTTCTCTTTAGCACTAAATAATATTTCATTATACAGACACACCATAGTTTATTTGTTCACCTACTGGAGGACATTGTGGTTGCTTCCAAGTTTTGGCGATTATGAATAGAGCTGTTATAACCATATTTGCACAAGTATTTGTGTGGACATAGTTTTTGTGTGGACATAGTTTTCAACTCCTTTGGATAAAACACCAAGGAGTGTGATTGCTGGATCATATGGTAAGAGTATGCTTAATTTTGTAAGAAGCTGCCAAACTATTTTCTAGCATCTGGTGGTATTATAATTCTGGATTTGGTCATTCTAATAGGTATTCATTGGTATCTCATTGTTGCTTTAAATTGCATTTCCCTGTGACATAGGATATGAAACATCTTTTTTTACATGCTTATTTGCCATCTATATATCTTCTCCCAAGCTATTTTTAAAGCACTTAATTTTTGAACCAAATTTCAGCTATCAACCTCTAAACATTCAATTCCATCTATCTATCCACAATTCCCAGCCCAGCTACTCCATGGATTCTTGCCTTTCGTGCTTTAAAATGGCATTTCTACAAGCATCAGAATTTTTGAGATTTCCTCTAAGATGTAGTTCAATTCCAGGTTAGCCTTTAAGAGTCACTTACATACTATTTGTTCTATTACTGGAAACAGAATGGAGACATGTATAGAGGACATAGCCTTGACTCATCTAGGGTGGGAGGACTACAGGAGACAGTGCTACAGAAAAGAAAAAAAGTGGTAGAAAAAGACTGGATTTGAAGATGAGTAAATAGTCCCTTAATCAGGCTCTTGTAAAAATGCCTATCCACTGAGCTACCTGCCCCTCCTCAGCAGAAGGCAGAAAGCAGTAGTTTCTTGTATCAGAGTTAGCCCTGAGCAGCTGTCCCTTTTGTCCTGTCAATAGCAGGAATTGGCTCATGTGACCTTGGAAGAACAAATTTAGGGCAATATCTTGAATTGATTGTTATCTAGGTTGTTAAAGAGGAACAAATATACTTCTCTCAAATAAACTAATAGCTTACTTTGGAGTTCAATTATAACCAAGTAGACTAAAGGGATTTGATCATGCCTGGGTCATTCCTTAAACTATTGATGGCCAGCTCCTTTACCAAGCAACGGACTTGAGTGATACCCAGCTAAGAAAAATTCAAAGTGCCTATCATCTGAAACAAGGAGAATAAATAAAGTGGTTATAAAATTTCCTCAGGCAGTCATATATGATGTTTGAATTGATGACTTAATAAAACATTTGGTGGTAGAATAACCTACTTTGATAAAACCCAGTGGTTCTCAGAATATTGCACCCTGATCAATTCAACATCACCTTCGTTATACAGCTGAGAACATGCATAGATCTCCAGGGGAAAGTTATATATTCCCGTTTCCTACCCTTTAGTCAAAGAGGATATTAGAGTAGACATAAGGAGAGGGGGGTGCCCTTTGCTATCCTATGACATAAAGGTGTCTGCTATTCATGGATGACCCTGTACCCACTAAGAGGCAACTCAGCCTCCTTTCACTGTTCTGCCACCTGGGAAAGCTGGGACTGAGAGTCATTTGCTGCCATGCATGTCACTATGTCTGAACCAACCTGGAGTTGTCAAGCCAGCAGCTCTCCATCACAGTAGCACACTGGGGTAACAGCTGTCTTTGTTCAGTAGAGATAATTCTTGTCCCTGTCTGTAGTTCAGGATTTTATTTTATTTCTATTTTTGACATAATATATAACCTGTTACACATACACCAAGTTACTTTTATGAGGAAGACTAGAAAGAAAATACTTTGCATGGCTTTGGTAATCTATCCAAGTCTCCTTGGCAAACCATGCCTGCCTCCTGCCTGTAGAGGAGCGGGTCTGAGTGCTTTGACTTCTGCCAAGTGTCGTGCCTGAGTCACTGCATAAGGTGTGAATTTTCACAGAAGCAGAAAAGAGTCAAAAGGAGGCAGGGCAGTACTGCACTATGATCAGATATAATAACACCCTTTTTGTCCATTTTACTTGCCTCTACTCACCAAAAGCACCGATTATAAATTTAAGAGTAGAATTTACCAGTCAGGAGAAGGAGAATAATTTAATGGAAAGTTAAAGCTGTCATTTCTAACATCCATCTCAAGGAATGTGTGTGTTTGCTACTAAGAAGTTTATTAAAAGCCTTCTCATCCATTGTCTCCTTTACTCGAACCATTGAATGAAACAGGTATTATATATTCTTTTTTTCAAATGAGAAAACTGAGATAAAGTAAACCATACAAAATAGTGGTATGATTGTCCCAAATTATACAAAATAGTTCTTTATGCAGGCAGGTTCCATCCTAAATGTTCTCTCAACCCTGTACTTTTCACCCTAGAGCATCCTGCCTCTCTGTACTTTGGAATCTCTTAACTATGAATGTAGATCTGCCACCCATGAATTTATGCAAACACTTCTATAGTATTGGAACATACAACATAATCAATCTATACCAACTTAGAGCAACCAGTTCCATAAGATTATTTTTCACTGTGAAAAACAGTACTCTTCTCATCTCTGCCCCCTCCCTCCTTTTCCTTCCTTCCTTTTATTCTTCCATTTTTTTTTTTTCTGGGAAGGATGTTAATGTATTGCTCAAAGGGGACCTTCCCTGTTTCTAGCACTTCTCCATTCAGGAAAGGAGTTTGTGTTCAATCCGTTCCATTTGTCATTATGAATTTTGGTCACATCCTTGCTTGAGCTCTGGCTTTCCACACTGTTATGGTTTTAACTTAATCATAGCTCCTGCCTTCCCACATCCAGTACAGGGCAGACTTTGCTTAGATTGACAACTCCTGCAAGATAATTCATTAACATTGGCCCCTCCACTCCAAGAAGCTCACCCCAGGTTCAACACAGAGCACTCCTATTCACCTGCTCCTTTGTGTATCCTCTTGATATAGATATAGTCTCCTTCCTCTGTTTAACTGCAAGCTCCTTATGCATAAAGTTGTATATCTCTCTGCTTCTCATTACAGTACCTAGCTCAATGTCTAAATCTGAGCAGCTAAGGAGTAAACATTTGCAAAATGAAAAATTCTCTCCTTTCTTGTACTGAGATTCTTTCATTTCTTTTGCATTTTAATGTCCCCTTTCCATTCACCAGTTTCAGAGTCTAGAACTTTAGGGTACCCTTTAGTGGAATTGTTGCTCATTTGTCTATCAGTGTGGGTGCCACATTCCAACTTTCTTCCAAATGCTACTGACAATGTCTGGCATCTTACTGGTCTTTATAGGCTTAGACAGATTTATAGTTATGATTCCCTGAGGTGTGGTTAGTAGATGAGAGCTTTTTGAACTTCAATGTATAACTACACAAATAAGTATTTTCTGAAGTGCTTTCCCACTCTTGTTTTCCCAGAAGTTTATATGCCATTTATCTTCTCATCCCCACAGTCTATGAGATCTTCTTACATATGTTGCAGCATTCTGATGTTTCATAACACCAATGAATGTGAATTATATAGGTAGCATAAAGATAGAAAAAATTCTAGATTCCAGATAACATCAGGGCTTACATTCTTCCCACTAAGAAACCCATTTTTCTCTCCCATTTACTTGAAACTTAGGAAGATGGGTTGGCTCTGACCCCTCAGAAAATAGTAGCTTTCAGTTCAGCTCAGTTGCTCAGTTGTGTCCGACTCTTTGTGACCCCATGAATAATCGCAGCACGCCAGGCCTCCCTGTCCATTACCAACTCCCGGAGTTCACTCAGACTCACGTCCATCGAGTCAGTGATGCCATCCAGCCATCTCATCCTCTGTCGTCCCCTTCTCCTCCTGCCCCCAATCCCTCCCAGCATCAGAGTCTTTTCCAATGAGTCAACTCTTCGCATGAGGTGGCCAAAGTACTGGAGTTTCAGCTTTAGCATCATTCCTTCCAAAGAAATCCCAGGGCTGATCTCCTTCAGAATGGACTGGTTGGATCTCCTTGCAGTCCAAGGGACTCTCAAGAATCTTCTCCAATACCACAGTTCAAAAGCAGCTTTGACCTATCCTAATTTTATATACCCAAATGCAGTATGCTTATTCTTTTATCCTCACATCAGTTAAAGACCATCTAGCTTTTTCTTGCCTTGAGTAAAAATTAGTCCTGTCAGATTCATAGAATATTCTTCTCAACTACTCAAGTCCAAATTTTCATGATGGAGAATGTATCTGATAATTGTTAGTGCTATTTTTGACAGATGTTCAATATGTAATAATGATCTGCTGCTTTGACTAATCCAGCCAAATCAACAGCTTTAGACAGAATCCAAAGGCCAGTTTGGGAGCACTGCCAATATCTATTCCAAGAGATTTTAACAATAAAAATCCTCAAGTGAAAAAGACAGAGAAATATAAATCATTAGACTACTTTCAAAAAAAAAAAAAAAAATCAAACCAGGAAAAAAAAAAAAAAGACAAAATAAAACTGTGGCTAGTATAATAGTCCGTAGGTTCAATATTTACTAGTTTGTGTACCATCTGAGCTATTTCCTTTAATCAACCATGCACATGGCACTTTTATTCTCAGGGGACATTATTGCCATGACAACTTTATCAGGCTAAACACTGAAATGCAGCTCTTGGAGCAATCTCAATTTGAGTACGGTTTACAATATTATTTATGTTATTCTTTTATCAACATCCTTGGCATGCCAAACAGAGATGAGGAATTTTTTAAATGACTATTAAAATCACAATAAAATGTAAAAACTTTACAAAGAGGAGAGGAATAAGCCATTAGGCTGAAAAATGGGCAATCAAAGGAGCTATTGCACTCGGCAGATGGAAAAGCAGCAGGTGCCATGGTGTGATGGGACCTTGCTTCCCATCATGCATGCTCTACAATGATGCAGCCTGACAGGGAAGGGAATTAATGTGTCGGAGCAGGTACTTTCTGTCCATTAGCTGATTCCCAATTCGTCCTCGCAGACTGCTACCCGTGGCTCTTGGATAAAATGGTGTGCAATACACAGCGCCAAAACTTGTATGGGGAAGGACAGCTGTGAGTAGCCCTCTCTCAGTGCCTCAGCTTAACAGAGTGTGACTGACCAAGTAAATATTTCTCCAGCCCAAACTGGGATTAGCGATTTCGGTCTCTGAATAAATTATGTGAATACAGATGCTGTGCATACATCCAGGTGACAAAGGGCCACGAACTCGCAGTGTGGGAGATGGAAGGGAACACTGATGAAGAGAATTCTCAAGGTGACAAATTAGCTCTCAAATAAATGAGTTTCGGGAAAGCTCTGAGAGTACACTCACCTCTCTGCATTCAGAGAAAAAATGCCAAATTATAAAGGGGCAACCTGAACTGGCGGGTCAGCTGAGACAGACGTGGCACATTAGGCATGGTAAACACTGATGCTCTGGGGCTTTGTCATGTGTCAGACTGGTTCTTCTTTCCATTCCCTTCCCAAGCCTGAGTTTCAGGCTATGATGTTCCAGATCTTACCTGTGAAACCTCAAAAACAGAGTGAAATAGAAACAGAGTTTAAATTAAATTTGTGTAATTGGTAAGACTAAGTCTTTCCAGATCTTTGTCCAATAAACTAATGGAATTGCACAATTGTTTACTGGCCTTGGCTGTTAACACAAGTAGACTAGGAAATGGTAAACCTTCTTTTTTTTCTATCCATTTTCATAACTGCACTGGAAAGTCAAAGCAGGCTCTCACTTATTATGTATAGTCATCAAAGGAAAGAAATGTAATGGGCTGCATTTATGTTAAAATTATGTACATGTCAAAGAAGCATTAACCTAAGAATTCATTTCAAGCCTTCTTCATCCCCTAGTTTAGGTGGTAAAAGTGTTAGTCACTCAGTCATACCCGACTCTTTGTGACCCCATGGACTGTAGCCCACCAGGCTCCTCTGTCCATGGGATTTTCCAGGCAAGGATACTGGAGTGGGTTGCCATTTCCTTCTCCGGGGGATCTTCCTGACCCAAGGATCAAACCCCAGTCTCCTGCACTGCAGGAAGATTCTTTACCAACTGAGCTACCAGGGAAGCCCTTAGTTTAGATAAGTGAAGTCGCTCAGTCGTGTCCAACTCTTTGGGTTGGGTTGCTCTTTCCTTCTCCGGGGGATCTTCCTGACCCAGGGATTGAACCCGGGTCTCCCGCATTGTGGGCAGATGCTTTACCATCTGAGCCACCAGGGAAGTCACAGTTTAGATAAGGGGCATGTTATTCTATTTCAAACCATCCTGTTTTTTTTCTGCACACTTATCACATTGGCATTTATAAATAATTTTAATTTAATGTCTGTCGAATCTCACTAAATTTTAAGTGAGCCCAAGGAAAGAAACTGAGTGCACCTTGCGTCAGCGCTTAGCAAAATACTAGCCACATGGTAGGAGCTCAGTATTAGTAGAAAGAGAAAGAGTTGGAAGGAAGGAGATAAATAATGCAGGAAGAAAATAAGGAAGATGTCAAGAGAAGATCCAGAAGATGTAAAATAATCCTTAGCACCTTTATACTTCTCTATGTCTTCTTTAGAAGCCTCCATAAAAGCTTTAAATTTATTGAGAAGCCTAAACAAACTACACTAAATAAAGAGGAAGAGGACGAGGGAGGAGAAGTGTATGTATGCATTGACAGCAATAGGATGTTATCATTGAATGGTGTCCAAGGACATCTGAATAGACAAGTATGCATATCCTTGGTAATGAAATTAATTTTATAAAGAGACAAAATGGAAATGTTTCAGCCAGAATAGGGTGAGTTTTAACTTAGAGGCCATACCAAGAGAGTTTAAAATTACCCTTTTATGTCTTGTGGTTCTTATCCCAAGTGTTTGAAACAAGTAACTATATTTGGTAGTATTTGACTGTGTGGATCACAATAAACTATGGAAAATTCTCAAAGAGATGGGAATACCACACCACCTGACCTGCCTCTTGAGAAACCTGTATGCAGGTCAGGAAGCAACGGTTAGAACTGGACATGGAACAACAGACTGGTTCCAAATAGGAAAAGGAGTACATCAAAGCTGTATATTGTCACCCTGCTTATTTAACTTCTATGCAGAGTACATAATGAGAAACGCTGGGCTGGAAGAAGCACAAGCTGGAATCAAGATTGCTGTGAGAAATATCAATAACCTCAGATATGCAGATGACACCACCCTTATGGCAGAAAGTGAAGAGGAACTCAAAAGCCTCTTGATGAAAGTGAAAGAGGAGAGTGAAAAAGTTGGCTTAAAGCTCAACATTCAGAAAATGAAGATCATGGCACCTGGTCCCATCACTTCCTGGGAAATAGATGGGGAAACAGTGGAAACAGTGTCAGACTTTATTTTTCTGGGCTCCAAAATCACTGCAGATGGTGATTGTAGCCATGAAATTAAAAGACGCTTACTCCTTGGAAGGAAAGTTATGACCAACCTAGGTAGCATATTCAAAAGCAGAGACATTACTTTGCCAACAAAGGTCCATCTAGTCAAGGCTATGGTTTTTCCAGTGGTCATATATGAATGTGAGAGTTGGACTGTGAAGAAAGCTGAGCACTGAAGAATTGATGCTTTTGAACTGTGGTGTTGGAGAAGACTCTTGAGAGTCCCTTGGACAGCAAGGAGATCCAACCAGTCCATTCTAAAGGAGACCTGTCCTGGGTGTTCATTGGAAGGACTGATGCTGAGACTGAAACTCCAGTACTTTGGCCCCCTCATGTGAAAAGTTGACTCATTGGAAAAGACCCTGATGCTGGGACGGATTGGGGTCAGGAGAAGGGGATGACAGAGGATGAGATGGCTGGATGGCATCACCAACTCGATGGACATGAGTTTGGATGAACTCTGGGAGTTGGTGATGGACAGGGAGGCCTGGCATGCTGTGATTCATAGGGTCGCAAAGAGTCGGACACAAATGAGCAACTGAACTGAACTGAGAACATTCAGTTTGGATCTGATCATCCTTTTGTTCATATCTCTCCTCAAATGGAGTATGAGCATATTGACTATGTAGGATTATACAAGGTAATGATTACTACACATTTTTAATGTGAAGTAAAACAGTGAATAAAGAAATTATTATAACCAATGATAATAACACCTAAAGTGCACACCATCTAAGAGTTTCCAGGATGGTTTAATATTATTATTTAATCCTTAAAACAATTAGTTAATCTTGTTATTTAACCTTAATGGGATCATTAATCTGGGAGCGAGGATTTACTAATTATACAACATTCTTAAAGTTACTTAACTTCGCCATCTCATAGTTTTCCCTACTAAAACCATCAAAAAATATCAAAAATTGAAAGGAAAATACTTTGCTCAATAAATGTTAACTATGATTAGTCTTATTATTATTTAGTAGCACAGATATCACTGACTATAATTTACAGATCCCAGTGAAAGAACCTCATCAGTTAAATGATTTCATTGCCCCAGAACTCATATTTCTAATTCAGAAATCATCATGCTCTGTACTATGCCAATTTTATTCTAAGCTGCAGTTGACTTTAAGATCTAAGTTTGAGGATGTGTGGCCCCTTTGGAACACCCTTCACCACAGGATCCTAGGGACAGCAACTTGGTGTGGAGCCAGTGCATCAAGCCAGCAGAATCAAGGTCTTGGAATACCAGCCCTGCTGGAGAGGTCAGTCAATATCAACTGCTTCCCAAGGCCTCCAGAGAACCTGACATTTTGCCTTTCCTTCATTTTGGTTCCTGTCAGTTTCAAAAGAGACAAGCTTTTGGGAATGAAACTGATGTGTTTGTGTGACTGTTCCAGGCTGCCAAAATTGACAGAGGCTGAAATTGATGAAAGTAACCAATTTGTCAATTTCCGCAAAAGGAGGGCTTTGAAGACAGAGATTGACTATCCTTTTCCTGCTTGATCTGAAAATTTAATTTTTCCCCAACTTTAAAAAGTTTTGTGTTTACTCTCATAAATTTTATTGGACTGTATTCTGGATACAACCTGAATTGGTCTCACAGTTTAAACAGATGGTCAATTCCATCAAAATCCAATTCAGTGTATTGTTTAGCAGAGTGTTATTTTACATTGGGTTGACTGATAAATTTATTTTAAATGGCTAAAAAAGTTATTAAAATGTGGAATCACTCTAAACCCTGCTGCTTTTGAGTTTTGATGCTTCACAGGGAAACCCCATAGTTTTAACTGATATATATGCAGTCAAAAATGCAATCAGATCAGTTCAGAACTCGATTGCATCTGTCAACTATTTGGTTTTGATCATCTTTGCATGATTAAATCAAAATTATCTTTAGAGACTTAAAATTATACTGGAGGTGTTAGGATTCTTGGGTTCCAAGTCTGCTATTCACCAGTTATGTGA
Organism: Bubalus kerabau; assembly: GCF_029407905.1. Lineage (NCBI taxonomy): Eukaryota > Metazoa > Chordata > Mammalia > Artiodactyla > Bovidae > Bubalus > Bubalus kerabau. Next base: position 69,087,260 of record NC_073633.1, read on the forward strand.
TTTTTTCACATACCACCTTTGATTCTCAGCCTTTCCCCCTATATAATGAGGAGGTTAGACTACAGCAGCATTTTCCAAAGTGTGTTCTTTAGAAAAAGCTCTCTTTCATAGGACATCAATAAGTCTAACAAAAAATACATGATAACTTTCCACATAACTTTGGAGAACATTAGTTAAATATGCTTACTGACTATAAGACTTCAGATTCTTTATCATCTTAACATGTTTAATGGATATAGCTCTCACTCATAAACCCTAGTGTACAATAAAATAACTATACTTCCTAGATCCCATCCTGCCAAAGTGCTGAGAATCTTCTCTTCAGTTGTGTAGGGGATATTGGTTCTGGAATCTCCATGGGGAGAGGACATAGGTGGCCCATCTTGTCCTAGTCATCAGTCCACAACGTTTGTTTCTGGAACTGTCTACATGAGAGATGAGTAAGCTTTTTCTATAAAGGGCAAGATAGAAAATATAATAGGCTTTGCAGACCTTTCAGACTCTGTAACGACTCAGCACTACCATTGCTCAGTTCTGTTATTTTACTGCAAAAGAAGCCATATATGATATATAACATATACAAAACTGTCTTCTTTTTTAACCATTTTAAAATGCAAAAACAAAACTTATGGACTGTATGAAAAACAGATGGGCTATATCTGTCTTCCAAGCTGTAGTTTATCATCCTCGGGTCTAAATGACTGGCTCATTGATGCTTCTGTGAAAATTTCTTGTTCTGAGCTCCCATTATCTCATTATTTGATGCATTTTTAATTTATTCATTCAATATTTATTGAGTGCCTATTAAGTGTCTGGTTCTGTGAGAGGTGTAGTGTATACAATGACAAATAAAAAAGGCGTGGTTCTCACCTCCTTGAACCTTAATGCTTAATTGGGATGTTAGATACTCCACAGGGAAAGGAATGAAACTATAGTTTAAACTAAGTTCAAGAGACACTGATGTATAGAACAGTCTTATGGACTCTGTGGGAGAGGGAGAGGGTGGGAAGATTTGGGAGAATGGCATTGAAACATGTAAAATATCATGTATGAAATGAAATGCCAGTCCAGGTTCGATGCACGATACTGGATGCTTGGGGCTGGTGCACTGGGACGACCCAGAGGGATGGAATGGGGAGGGAGGAGGGAGGAGGGTTCAGGATGGGGAACACATGTATACCTGTGGCGGATTCATTTTGATATTTGGCAAATCTAATACAGTTATGTAAAGTTTAAAAATAAAATAAAATTAAAAAAAAAAAATAAACTAAGTTCTACAAGAAGGGTAACCAACCACCATGGTTTGCCTAAAACCTTCTTAGTTTTAGTATGAAAAACTTTGCATCCCCCAAATCCTCTGATTCCCAGACAAACAGGGGTAGATGACCACCCTACAGAGGTCAAAACTGGTGCTATAAAAAAGAATAACATAGTGGATATACTTTATATTGTAGATATAGTCTGGAAATCTTTTTGAGGGTGTATCATTTAAAGCTGAGAATTGAAAGGGAAGGGAAAAAAACACAAACAAAAGAAACCCAGTCATATGAGAGGAAGGAATGAAAAGTACTGGCAAAATAAATCACTTGTTTACAAAAAGTTTTGGGCACTCAGGAAACTGTAAAAAGAAAAAGAAAAAACTATTTTTAACTAGGGCAGATTAAACAAGTTAAATGGCAGGTTGAGATAAAATTAGAGGTGTAGGCAATGGAATATTACTCAGCTATTAAAAAAATGCATTTGAGTCAGTTCTAATGAGGTGGATGAAACTGGAGCCTATTATACAGAGTGAATTAAGTCAGAAAGAGAAACACAAATATAGTATATTAATGCATATATATGGAATTTAGAAAGACTGTAACAATGACCCTATAAGCAAGACAGCAAGAGACACAGAAGAACAGACTTTTGGACTGTGGGAGAAGGAGAGGGTAGGATGATTTGAGAGAATAGTATTGAAACACGTGTATTACCATATGTAAAACAGCTGACCAGTGCAAGTTCTGTGCATGAAGCAGGGCACTCAAAGCTGGTGCTCTGGGACACCCAGAGGGATGGGATGACACATGTACAGACAGGTCTGATTCATTGTGGCAAAAACCACCACAATATTGTAAAGTAATTAGCCTCTAATTAAAATTTAAAAATTAGACATGTAGGAATGACTCATCATGGTCCATGGTAAGAAGTTTGGGTTCTATTCTAAATGTAGTAGAAAATCATTGTTGTTATTCAGTTGCTAAGTTATGTTTGACTCTTTGACCAGCAGCACGCCAGACTTCCCTGTCTACCTCCAGAGTTTGCTCAAACTCATGCCCATGGAGTTGGTGATGCTATACAACCATCTCACCCTCTGGTGCCCCCTTTTCTGGCTCTCAGTATTTCCCAGCATCAGGGTCTTTTCCAATGAGTCAGCTCTTTGCATCAAGTAGTCAAAGTACTGGAGCTTTAGCATCAGTCCTTCCAGTGAATATTCAGGGTTGATTTCCTTTAGGATTGACTGGTTTGATCTCCCTCCTGTCCAAGGGACTCTCAAGATTTTCTCCAGCACCACAATTGGAAAGCATCAATACTTTAGTGTTCAGACTTCTTTATGGCCCAATTCTCACATCCGTACATGACTAGATCATTATCTAATTAAAAAGAAGGCTTTTCAAATATTTTCTGCCTAATCCAAGGATTTATTGTTATTTAGTTGCTAAGTTGTGTCCAACTCTTTGTGACCCCATGGACTGTTGCCCACCAGGCTCCTCTGTCCACTGGGATTTCCTAGGCAAGAATACTGGACTGGGCTGCCATTTCCTTCTCCAGGGGATCTTCTGGACCCAAAAATCACACCCAGGTCTTCTGCCTGGTAGGAAGATCCTTTTTCACTAAACTACCTTGGAAACATGAAAACATTAATCACAATCCCTTTTTTTGTTCTAAGACATACATTGTATATTGGTTACACCAAAGATGGTCTTATCTAATACAGGGGATGAGTGCGAAAGTAGGGTGAACAATGAGGAAGAGAAGTAAAGTGTTAGTAGCTCAGTTGTGTATGGTTCTTTGAGACTCCATGGACTATAGCTTACCAGGCTCCTCTGTCCATGGGGTTCTCCAGGCAAGAATATTGGAGTGGGAAGCCATTCCCTTCTTCAGGGGATCTTCTAGCCCGGGGATCAAACTCATGTCTCCTGTATTGCAGGTGGATTTTTTACCATCTCAGCCACCAGTAAAGTAAATCAATGTAAGTAAGTAATAAGTAAAGGAAATGCTTAAACTATTCTTCCCAGATGGGGAATTTCTCAGGCTCCACCTACTAATTTCTGCTTCAGATTCTCTAATAGTCATTCGGTTTCCTGGTGTGTGTGTGTGTGTGTGTGTGTGTGTGATATAAGATTTTCATATTTCCATATGTCTGCTTTGGCTGGGACTTTATAGGCTAGTGATTAGGAACTATGATCTCTCTGGAGTTAATCTGTGATTCTCCCCAGATACTCTGTTTTGGTTGGCTTCTCTTGACCTCACCCACTGCAGCCAGGGCAGTAAAAGATCACTTTTTATACACCTCGGGTTTCCCTGGTGGCTCAGACTATTCCTCCTGCAATGCAGGAAACCTGGGTTCGATCCTTGGGTTGGCAAGATCCCCTGGAGGAGGAAATGATTACCCACTCCAGTATTCTTGCCTGGAGAATCCCATGGATAGAGGAGCCTGGTGGGCTACAGTCCATGTGGTTGCAGAGAGTCAGACACAACTGGGTGACTAACACTTTCACTTTCCTATACACCCTAGGACTGCATCTAGGATGACAGGTCATGTCCATCTGGGTGGGGATGCACCGGAGGGTAATGAGTCAAAACATTCATCTTCAGATACAGCTGCAGCCCGTCCACATGCTGATCTTTGAAACTTTAAAGAAAGTACAGAAGGCCTTCACAAACACCTACAAGAAACAACACAGGCTCTGATTTCTGGCTGAGGTCTCATGCAGGAAAGATGCATTTCATTGACTTGCATTAACAACTCTGGTAATAGGAATGGAGTTACTGACATTTCCATTTCGTGGTGTGAACACTCCATCATAATGAGGGGGGAGTGTGGTTGTTAACTGCCGTGTTGTTAGCACAGGAAAATCAAAATGATTTTTCATCGTTTGTCCCATGTGAAAAACACCCTCATTTAAATGTTCTGAGATTGCTCCCAATCAACTCCAAGGATCAGGCTGGTCCACAAATTTGCCTTTGGTTAGTATGATAATGAGACTTCAACTGCACACCAAATAATTGTATTTACTTAAATTTATGATTGTGCATTAGAGTGTTCAGTAGTATTCAGGAGGTCTTGAAGCCATAACTTACAGCCTCAACCTCACCTTCTTCTATACATTTTACTTTTAGAAACTGCTATTTAAATGCAGATGGCTGTATAAATTTCCACTCTTGACCTGAAATATATCGAGCAATATACACTATGATTAATTGGTACTTCAGACTTCCGTTTCCCCCGCTCAGGAATTATCTGTTTTGCAGCCTGTGAGATAAAATGATAGGCTCCTCTCTAGTAATATACATTCTCTCTGCAGCTTTCAAAGACTAGCATCGAGCAGCAATAGTGGACATTTAATCTCTATTCTCTATCACATCTTGTTTAAAAATTACATTCAATAGCCAGCCAGTTTGTGAAGGCCACTCTCCCTGAGTTCAGTTTCTCAGTCACATTCTTTTTTATTATTAAAGGCCAAGCTCAGAATCCCTATGTTCATCACCACCAAGTGTTGATACGAGCCACAAATACTGCCATTGACAGTAGTTCAAATTGCAGCTGCTGCATTTAATGCTGATGTATTGTTATCTTTTGAGGGCCAGTTGATATGTGTTCATTTATAATCTAATTGTATGTCCACTTTTTAAAAAAGCAGCTCCCAGTGTGGAATGGATAAAAATATAATTACCAAATGATATGTGTAATCATTCAGAGCTGTTAGCTCTAAAAGGTGATATTGCAGTGACATTGAGAAAATTAGATCTATTCTTCATACAATTATATGGCTACACTTTCACACTAATGCCATTCTAATTGGAAAGGAGCATTGAAATGTGAAGCTGAGTGTGTTTCACTCTCTAATTATCACTGAACAACTCATTCTTAGGATAGGTTTCTGGAAAAGACAGTTGCCAGAATGCTTTGATAATTCCAAATGCTCATTGCTGCTTTCATGTCAGGTAAAGCTTGTTTTCATTCAATAAAATTTAGATAGCCACTGATAACTTACTAGAAATAAAGACTTGGGTGAATGCCTATAATTCTTTTAGTCCATTCATGTCTTTGAAAAGAAAAATTCTATATGGATACACTCCTTCCACTTTTACTTCCAAGTGGACCCTCAAAATGTAAATATTTGCCTTCCTATTTTATAGAGTGGTTAGGAGGCTCAAATTTTATAATAAAAGTGCAAGTTATTTTGTAAACTTCTAAGATACATATAAATATTAGGTATTACTCTTATAATTGCTGTTGTTGTTAATCATCTGTCATAGATGTCAAGACTTGATTTAGTGAGTCAGTTGCTTTAGGGTCACTGCCTATAGAAATTATGATGTCAAGTTAATATCTCTGGCCTTAATTAGATCCCTGCTGTACAAGTCAGTGGTGTCTGGATATGTGTGTATTTAATAAGGACCCTCTTCCATTTCCCTAGTCCCAGAATCATAGATTTATAGAGCAAACAGTACAGCTAAAGTACTAGTGTGTGTTAGCCGCTCAGTCGTGTCCAACTCTTTGCGACCCCATGGACTGCAGCCCATCAGGCTCATCTGTCCATGAGATTTCCCAGGCAAGAATACTGGAGTAGGTAGCAATTCACTTTTCCAGAGGATCTTCTTGACGCAGGGATTGAACCCAGGTCTCTGGCATGGCAGGCAGATTCTTTACCATTTTAGCCACCAGGGAAGCCCAAAGTGCTATTATACCCCATCAGTTATTCTATTATTAGACTATAAGCCCTAAGAAGCTGATAACTGTGTCTCTTCATGGAAGGTATTGAATATGTCCATACTGTCTGAACAAAAGAGTGAACACTTCCATTTTGTATTTCTTCATTCCTTATAAGCATATATTCCTTTACATCATTGAGCATGATTAGAATAACGGCTTTCAAACATATTTCTTTGAATTCCAACATCTGACTTATTAGTTATCATGGTATAAGTTTCCACAGCTTGTCTTTTCCCTTGAAAATGGATCAAATTTTCCAGATTTTTGAATTGTATTTTGGATGAGTGCTGTCACAGGGACTCTGGACTATGTTATGTTCTTGCAAAGATTACTGATATTTTATTGCTGTTTTAGTGGGTAATTTGACTTGTCTCAAACTGGAAACTTTCGGAGAGCCACTCAGTTATTTTGGTAGCTAGGCTGCTTTCAGTCTGCCCTGTGCATGTGTGTGACGAGGGGTCAGTTTGAGGTGTACACAGACTAATATATACAGAACATACTGTTTACCTTCTCTGGAGCTTTTCTTTTTGGGATTCCCCTTAACCCGTTCTAGTGGCTTTCACTGGTTCTCCATGCCAGAAAGATTGAAGTTTTACATAGGAATTTTAGCTGCCTCAAGTACGCTGACTGCATTCTGACCTTGAGCTAAAAGCAGTAAAAAATGGAAACTCATGCCATGTTGTTTTCTTCTTCCAAATGTCAATGTCTCTTCAGAATCTGCCTAGATTTTGTTCACTCCTCAGGGCCTTGTGTTTTCCATAGTTTAATGTTTTTATCTATTGGAGGATTTCTTTTATATTCTACAATGCATGATGAAAATTAGATTCAGAGAAGTAGTAGTTATTTTTGTTCAGTCTCCAAGTCCTGTCCAACTATTTGCAACCCATGGACTGCTGCATGCCAGGCCTCCCTGGCCCTCACCATTTCCTGGAGTTTGCCCAAATTCATGTCCATTGAGTCTGTGATACTATCCAACTATCTCATCCTCTGTTGCCCTCTACTCCTGCTGCCTTCAGTCTTTCCCAGCATCAGGGTCTTTCCTAATGAGTCAGCTGTGCATATCAGGTGGTCAAATTATTGGATCTTAAGCTTCAGCATGAGACCTTCCAATGAGTATTCAGGTTTATTTCCTTTAGCATTGACTCTGATTGCCTTGCTGTCCAAGGGACTCTCAAGAGTCTTCTCCAGTACCACAGTTTGAAAGCATCAATTCGTTAGCACTTTGCCTTCTTTATGATTCAACTCTCACATCCATACATGACTATTGGAAAAACCATAGCTTTGACTATATGGACCTTTGTCAGAAAAGTGATGTCCCTGCTTTTTAATACACTGTCTGTATTTGTTTTAATACACTGTCTATATTTGACTTCCCTGGTGGCTCAGACAGTAAAGCATCTGCCTACAATGTGGGAGACCTGGGTTCAATCCTTGGGTCAGGAAGATCTCCTGGAGAAGGAAATGGCAACCCACTCCAGTATTCTTGCCTGGAAAATCCCAGGGGCAGAGGAGCCTGATAGGCTACAGTCCATGGGGTCGCAAAGAGTCGGACACAACTGAGCGACTTCAGTTCATATTTGTCACAGCTTTCCTGCCAAGAGGCAATTGTCTTCTAATTTCATGGTTACAGTCACCATTAGCAGTGATTTTAGAACCCAAGAAGAGGAAAGTTATCACTGCTTCATCTTTTCCCCTTCAATTTGCCATGAAGTGATGGGGCCAGATACCATGATCTTAGTTTTTTTTTTTTTAATATTGAGTTTTAAGGTGTTTTTTTTTTTCACTCTGCTCTTCCACATTCATCAAGAGGCTATTTAGTTCCTCTTCTCTTAGTGCCATTAAAGTGGTATCGTCTTTATATCTGAGGTTGTTTAAATTTCTCCCCACAATCTTGATTTCAGTTTGTAACTTACCCAGCCCGGCATTTCACATGATGTGCTCTGCATATAAGTTAAATAAACAGGGTGACAATAAACAGCCTTCTTGTATCCCTATATCAACATTGAATCAGTCAGTTGTCCCATGCTGCCAAGTCGCTTCAGTTGTGTCCGACTCTGTGCGACCCCATGGACTGCAGCCTACCAGGCTTCTCCATCCATGGGATTCTCCAGGCAAGAACACTGGAGTGGGTTGCCATTTCCTTCTCCAATGCATGAAAGTGGAAAGTGAAAGTGAAGTCACTCAGTAGTGTCTGACTCTTAGTGACCCCATGGACTGCAGCCTACCAGGCTCCTCCATCCATGGGATTTTCTGGGCAACAGTACTGGAGTGGGGTACCATTGCCTTCTCCCCAGTTGTCCCATAGAGGGTTCTAAATGTTGCTTCTTGACCAGCATACAGGTTTCTCAGGGGACAGGTAAGATGATCTGGTATTCCCATCTCTTTAAGGGTTTTCCACAGTTTGTTATGATCCACATAGTCAAAGGCTTTAGCATAGTCAATGAACAGAGGTAGATGTTTTTTCTGGAATTCCCTTGCCCTTGCTATGATCCAGAGAATGTTGACAATTTGACCTCTGGTTCCTCTGCCTTTTCTAAACTCAACTTGAACATCTGGAAGTTCTTGGTTCACATAGTGCTGAAGCCTAGCTTGAAAGATTTTGAGCATAACCTTACTAGCACAGGAGATGAGTACAATTGTCTAGTAGTTTTAACATTCTTTAGTACTGTTCTTTTGGGGAGTTGGGATGAGGACTAACCTTTTCCAGTCCTGTGGCCACTGCTGAGTTTTCCAAATTTGCCGACATATTGCGTGCAGCACTCTAATAGCATCATATCTTAGGATTTTAAATAGTTCTGCTGGAATTTCATCACCTCCACTAGCTTTATTGGCAGCAGTGCTTCCTAAGGCCCACTTGACTTTGCACCCCAGAATGTCTGACTCTTGGTGAGTGACCCCACCATTGTGGTTATCCAGGTCATTAAGATATTTTTTTTTTTTACAGTTCTTTGTATTCTTGCCATCTCTTATTGATCACTTCTGCTTCTATTAGGTCTTTACTGTTTGGGTCTTTTATTGTGCCCATCTTTGGATGAAATTTTCCTTTGATACTTCCAATTTTCTTGAAAAGATCTCTATCCTTTCCCCTTCTATTGTTTTCCTCTCTTTCTTTGCATTGTTCATTGAAAAAGGTCTTCTTGTCTCTCCTTACTATTCTCTGGAACTCTGCATTAAGTGGTGTATATCTTTCCCTTTTTCCCTTGCTTTCTGCTTCTCTTTCCTCAGCTAATTGTAAAGCGTTCTCAGACAATCACTTTGCCATCTTGCATTTCTTCTTTCACTGCCTATTGTACAATATTATGAACCTCTGTCCATAGTTCTTCAAGCACTCTGCTTACTAGATTTAATCCCTTGAATATATTTATCACCTCCACTGTATATTCATAGGGGATTTAGGTCATACCTGAATGACCTAGTTGTTGTCCCTGCTTTCTTTAGTTTAAGCCTGAATTTTGCTGTAAGGAGCTGATGATCTGAGCCACAGTCTGCTCCAAGTCTTATTTTTGCTAACTGTATACAGCTTCTCCATCTTCAGCTACAAAGAATGAAATCAATCTGATTTTGGTATTGACCATTTGGTGATGTCCATGTGTAAAGTAAGGTCCATACCATTTCTGTCCTTTATCGAGCCCATCTTTGCATGAAATGTTCCCTTGGTATCTCTAATTTTCTTGAAGAGATCTCTAGTCTCTCCCATTCTGTTGTTTCCCTCTATTTCTTTGCATTGATGGCTGAAGAAGGCTTTCTTATCTCTTCTTGCTATTCTTTGGAACACTGCATTCAGATGCTTGTATCTTTCCTTTTCTCCTTTGCTTTTCACCTCTCTTCTTTTCACAACTATGTGTAATGCCTCCCCAGACAGCCATTTTGCTTTTTTCATTTCTTTTCCATGTGGATGGTCTTGATCCCTGTCTCCTGTACAGTGTCATGAACCTCCGGCCATAGTTCATCAGGCACTCTATCTATCAGATCTAGGCCCTTAAATCTATTTCTCCCTTCCACTGTAAGGGATTTGATTTAGGTCATACCTGAATGGTCCAGTGGTTTTCCCTACTTTCTTCAATTTAAGTCTGAATTTGGCAATAAGGAGTTCATGATCTAAGCCACAGTCAGCTCCCAGTCTTGTTTTTGCTGACTGTATAGAGCTTCTCCATCTTTGGCAGCAAAGAATATAATCAATCTGATTTCAGTGTTGACCATCTGGTGATGTCCATGTATAGAGTCTTCTCTTGTGTTGTTGGGAGAGGGTGTTTGCTTTGACCAGTGCGTTCTCTTGGCAAAATTCTATTAGCCTTTGCCCTGCTTCATTCTGTATTCCAAGGCCAAATTTACTGTTACCCCAGGTGTTTCTTGACTTCCTACTTTTGCATTCCAGTCCCCTATAATGAAAAGGACACCTTTTTGGGGTGTTAGTCCTGAAAGGTCTTGTAGGTCTTCATAGAACCATTCAACTTCAGCTTCTTCAGCATTATTGGTTGGGGCATAGGCTTGGATTACTGTGATATTGAATGGTTTGCCTTGGAAATAAACAGAGATCATTCTGTCGTTTTTGAGATTGCATCCAAGTACTGCATTTCGGACTCTTTTGTTGACCATGATGGCTACTCCATTTCTTCTAAGGGATTCCTGTCTGCAGTAGTAGATATAATGGTCATCTGAGTTAAATTCACCCATTCCAGTTCATTTTAGTTTGCTGATTCCTAGAATGTCGATGTTCACTCTTGCCATCTCCTGTTTGACCACTTCCAATTTGCCTTGATTCATGGACCTAACATTCCAGGTCCCTATGCAAAATTGCTCTTTACAGCATTGGGCCTTGCTTCTATCACCAGTCACATCCAGAGCTGGGTATTGTTTTTGCTTTGGCTCCATCCCTTCATTCTTTCTGGAGTTATTTCTCCACTAATCTCCAGTAGCTAGTTGGGCACCTACCGACCTGGGGAGTTCCTCTTTCAGTATCCTATCATTTTGCCTTTTCATACTGTTCATGGGGTTCTCAAGGCAAGAATAATGAAGTGGTTTGCCATTCCCTTCTCCAGTGGACCACATTAAGAGGAACTAAAAAGCCTCTTGATGAAAGTGAAAGAGGAGAGTGAAAAAGTTGGCTTAAAGCTCAACATTCAGAAAACGAAGATCATGGCATCTGGTCCCATCACTTCATGGGAAATAGATGGGGAAACAGTGGAAACAGTGTCAGACTTTATTTTGGGGGGCTCCAAATCACTGCAGATGGTAATTGCAGCCATGAAATTAAAAGATGCTTACTCCTTGGAAGAAAAGTTATGACCAACCTAGATAGCATATTCAAAAGCAGAGACATTATTTGGCCAACAAAGGTCGATCTAGTCAAGGCTATGGTTTTTCCTGTGGTCATGTATGGATGTGAGAGTTGGACTGTGAAGAAAGCTGAGCGCTGAAGAATTGATGCTTTTGAACTGTGGTGTTGGAGAAGACTCTTGAGAGTTCCTTGGACTGCAAGGAGATCCAACCAGCCCATTTTGAAGGAGATCAGCCCTGGGATTTCTTTGGAAGGAATGATGCTAAAGCTGAAACTCCAGTACTTTGGCCACCTGATGCGAAGAGTTGACTCATTGGAAAAGATTCTGATGCTGGGAGGGATTGGGGCAGGAGAAGAAGGGATGACAGAGGATGAGATTGCTGGATGGAATCACTGACTCGAAGGACATGTGTTTGAGTGAATCTGGGAGTTGGTGATGGACATGGAGGCCTGGTGTGCTGAAATTCATGGGGTCACAAAGAGTCAGACACAACTGAGCAACTGAACTGAACTGAACTGATGTGTAAAGTTGTCTTTTATGTTTTTTGAGAAAGGGTGTTTGCATGACCAGTGAATTCTCTTGGAAGAATTCTGTTAGCCTTTCCCCTGCTTCATTTGTACTCCAAGGCCAAAGGAGGTCTTCTAGGTCTTCATAGCACCATTCAACTTCAGCTTCTTTGGCATGGGTGCTTGGACATAGACTTGGATTACTGTGATGTTGAATTGTTTGCCTTGGAGAGAAACTGAGATCATTCTGTCGTTTTTGAGGTTGCATCCAAGTATTGCATTTCAGACTCTCTTGTTGATTATGAGGGCTACTCCATTTCTTTTATGGGATTCTTGCCCACAGAAGTAGATATAATGGTCAGCTGAGTTAAATTCACCCCTTCCCTCCACCTTAGTTCACTAATTCCTATATGTGGATGTTTACTCTTGCCATCTTCTGCTTGATCATGTCCAATTTATCTTGATTCATGGACCTAACATTTCAGGTTCCTATGCAATACTGTTCTTTACAGCATCGGATTTTACTTTCATCACCAAAAACATCCGTAACTGAGCTTTGTTTCTGCTTTGGCCCAGCTGCTTTCTGGAGCTATTAGCAATTGCCCTCCACACTTCTCCAGTAGCATATTGGACAACTTCTCACCTGGGGGAGCTCATCTTTCAGTGTCATATCTTTTTGCCTTTTTATATAGTTCATGGGGTTCTCACAGCAAGAATAATGGAGTGGTTTACCATTTCCTCCTCCAGTGGATCACATTTTGACAGAACTCGCCACTATGACTCATCTGTCTCAGCAGCCCTGCACAGCAAGGCTCACAACTTCATTGAGTTATATAAGCCCTTTCTCCAAGACTAGGCAGTGATCCATGAAAGGGCAGAGGTAGTAAGACTCATCTATAAAACCATAGAGCTTCTTTTAATTCTCCAAGTCATGACCATAAAAGCAAACAGTCATGCCCATGTTGTCTTTCTTGATTCTAATACAGGATTTATTTTGTCCCAGGTTGCTGTCCTCTTAGTCAATTTAGCACACTGTAAGTGACCCCTCTCAGTTTAGGCCAGCACTAGAATAAAATTTAAAGATGCACCAAGAGGTGCAATTGCATTGAAGATACTTTCCTTTGTTACTGTAGCTTAATTCAGAGTTTGTTCAGTAAATGCAACAGTAGTTCCCAAACTCTCAACCAACAATTAGTGGCCACCTAGGATGAGGGATGGTGATATTAGATGATAAATCCAAAGAACAAACAACAACAAAACAAGCTTACATCCACCTTCTAATTTTTTTTAATGTACTGGACTATGAAATCAATGCATATTATCATAGTAATTTCCCAGGCTTAAATTTCCTCTTTATAAATGAATGGTGTATTAAACCATTTCTCTGGGCTCTTGTAGCCCAATGATCTTATTCAATTATTTTCACAAAGACACTGATTACCATTTAGATTGTCAATATCCATTCAGATTGTAGGTCTGGAAACTTAAGGGGAAAAGAGACAGCAAAAGTGTAAGTTTGTGAACCCACTGAAAGGTGTACTGAACTATTAGGATGATCAGAAAATAACCTTCTTAATTTTCCTGTTTTCAAAATGCTTTGGAGCTACTGTGCAAATTCAGTCATAATCCCCTTCTTAACCTTTGGTTTTCTAGGATTAACTTTTTCTGAGTTCGGGATTTATTGGTTCATTACATGGGGGATTTATGCATCTCCAGTACTTTTTGTAGGGAGATGACTCCTTGACTGTTTCTTTTGGCTTATTTCTTACATTCTCTGAGTATATGGTCATAAAGTAAACATCAGTTATTGAACTGAAAGAATTAAGAGCAATGGTGATGAAAAAAACAAACAAAGCCTAGGATTATGCTGATTACTCTGTAATTTATATCCATGTGCTCAGAGGAGAATAGTAAAATGCCCTAAAACTTGTAGACAATGATATCCCTCTGAGTGTCAAATGATAAGGTCAACACTTAGTGGATGAGTTAAGCTATTCTCAGCAAGAGCAAAAGTAGGGTATATTCTCCAAATGATACAGTTTTGTGAAATAAATCTAGCAGTATAGTAAAAAAAAAACTATTTGTTAGAGGCCTAGACTGTGCTTAGAATTCTAGTTATATTATTCTCATAACAAACTTAGTAGACAGTACTGTCATCTCCATTTTGCAGATGACAAAACTTAAGCTCGAAGAGGATTTGTAATTTGTCCAACACCATTTGTCTGGTCAGGATTAAAGCCAAGGGGAAAAAAAATCTTACTTTGTCTATTTCTAAGCCTATACACCATTTTCTGATTAAAGCTACAACCAAAAATGCCCCCAAAAGGAAAGTAACAGCAATAGGGATGCATTTCTATGAATATGGAGAAAATAAGAGTTAAATGGGCAATGAGTGTTTATCAGGCTTGTTTAATGCCCCAGTACCGCTCAGCTTTATTCAACCTTTTTTGCACTAATTCTTAGCACTAATTCCAGTGCTGAAACTCCAAACGAGATGCCAGGCCTTCTTCTATATCATAGGCAAAATTCATTAAAAAAAAAAAAATGTCCTTGCTTTGTAGGTTTTGGTCTTCATCTTGTAATGTGGTTGAGCCTTGGAGTCTGTTTTCCAGAATGTTCTAATCTCAGTTATGGTATGTATTTCCATCACTCCTCAGGAACTAATGCCAGACCCTGCCCTTTTCATCTTAATCTGAGCTCCAATTCACAGTTATCCTTCTGATGGCACACACTTCAAACCACTGGAGAAAACTCTCCCAGCCTGACCCAGCCCTTCCCAGATCAGCCCCTAAGACTCTACTTGCAAGGTCATGTCCATGGTGCCAGACTAACCTTCCTAAAACATCAATCTTATCTTGACCTCTAGGCCTGTCTCCTCATTTGTAAAACAAGATGTTTGAACTAGATGATCTCTAAGATTACTTCTTGCTCTAAAACCATATAAATTCTTCTCATGTATAAGTGCACATCTTATTCTAGTATGCTCCAGAGAGTGGAGTGAGACACCAAAACTCTTTTCTCTTAGCATGCTTTCTCTGCAGAAAAGTTTTCCAGATATAAAACACTTTTTATTCAAGGTGTCAGTTATTCAAATCTGTCACAATACAATTTGAATACAGACTATTTAATCACAGAAGTGCTTTTAAGTGACCTTGTCATCCCCACTCCATTTGATTTGTTATAATTTACATCCTTTGTACTAAAAAAGAGAAGTATTTTTTTCTGAAGATGTTTCCTAGCTTAGAGGACCCATGGGAAATGTACAGTTCCTTGTGAAATGCAAACAGTGTTTCCTTTACCAGTGTTCCACTTTGTTTCAACTTTTAAGGTTACTGAAGTGACAGAATGTCCCCCAAATCTTGTTGTCATTATGAAAGTGGCATTTTATTTCAAGGAATAATTGCTGCAGGAAAATATGAAACTGAGTTCAAAGTTTTATAAAAGCTAGCCATATTTTCTTGGGAGTCAGGCTATCCCATGTAATCAGCTACCTTCAGCTAAGGATGTTTTCCTGGGAGCAGACATTATTGGAGAGGCTTAAACTTCTTCAGCCTGGCACAGAGATCATTTATCATGAGCTGATTCAGACATCTCAAGCAGCTATTATTTTTATAACTTATTTTATAAATAAAATATTGGTATTAATATTTTATTAATATTAATAAAATTAATAGTATTAGACTTCTTCTTTAAATTAGGTTATTACATATGATCCAGTGATTCCATGGACCAACCATCAACTAGTCAACCTCATTAATAGTTTCGTGTCTACATAGTTGATAAATCCAGCCCTAGTACATACATGGGGCTTCCCTGGTGGCTCAGTGGTAAATAATCTGCCTTCCAATGCAGGAAACACCGGAGACACAGGGTCGATCCCTGGGTTGGGAAGATCCTCTGGAGAAGGAAATGGCAACCCACTCCAATATTCTGGCCTGAGAAATCTCATGGATAGAGGAGCCTGGTGAGCAACAGTCCATGAGATCACAAAGAGTCAGACACGATTTAGCAACTAAACAACCACAATAAGACATACACATAGAGCATCAGGAACAAAGAATCATTTTCAGTCACTTGATATAAGCCATTCTCCAAATAAAATCACTGGAAATCTCATATACAATTCAACTGGACCAAAAATCACAGTCATGCCACACACACACACACACACACAGCCATATGTACACGCTCTCCACCCTGACTCAGGCCAGTCCGTACAGGGATGAGGTTTCCGGGATCCTCCTGTTCCTCCCCGTGCCCTCCTCCCTCAACTTTACTACACACTAACTTTTACAGAAAGGCAAAAGGAGCCCTCTGAGGCAGAACTGGAAAAGGGACCATAGGCAAATTTAGGGGTAGGGGAGTCCACATCTGGGCCTTGCCCATGGGCCACAAACACCCCCAGGCCCTCACCACCCAACATTGTATGCAGTGAACAGAGGAGAACAGGGAGGCACAGAGGGCTGTGGGCCTCTATGCCTTGCTTCACTTGTGAGTGAGTGGAGACCATTATAATCTTTATTCCAAAAAAAAAAAAAAGCCTGTAATTTAGCCACTGAAGAAAGGGACAACTTAAGATGCAAATAAGAATATTCCTACTATTCAGATTAAATCTTCTAGGAATAACCTTACTTTTCTCAACCTCATTCACCTGCCTCTCGGTGGTTCATTTTCCTCAAGTTGTGACTCTTGAGGGTCCATTGGACTGCAAGGAGATCCAACCAGTCCATCCTATAGGAGATCAGTACTGAATGTTCATTGGAAGGACTGATGTTGAAGGTGAAACTCCAATAGTTTGGCCACCTGATGCAAAGAACTGACTCATTTGAAAAGACCCTGATGCTGGGAAAGATTGAGGGCAGGAGAAGGGGACAACAGAGGATGAGATGGTTGGATGGCATCACCGACTCAATGGACATGAGTTTGAGCAAACTCCAGGAGTTGGTGAAGGACAGGGAGGCCTGGTGTGCTGCAGTCCATGGGGTTGTGAACAGTCAGACATGACTGAGTGATTGAACTGAATGACATCATAAGTGGAGTCTTACTTCACATTGGTTTATTGAATACAAGATGTGTACATATCAGGCAGGGGTCAATTGTGCTGACAAGCAATCAAGCTTATATTAGAAATTAAAATATTGCTGTGGTCACGTCTTACAGATTAGTGCATGGATAGTTTTGCTTATTTTACTCTGGTGCACATTTCTAACTTTATAAACTAATCTAGATTTTTTTTCATATTTCAAAAAACATGATAATCTCAAATAAGGCTTGGAAAAAGTTTTCCCAAAGACTCTAAGAATGTCTTAAATAGTGTGCTCATTGATTTAAACTATTTTGCATGTTATTTGTTATATGTTTGCTTTCAATAACCTCAGTATTAGACACTTTAACAAAAATAGAGTTCCTGACTTCAAGGATTTTTAGTCTAAAAAGGAGAAATAGGAGCAAATGAGTAATAGCAATTCAAATTGGTGAAGTCTATAAAAAGACAAAACAAGACACAAAACTATTTTTTTTTCTGAAAGGTTTGTCAAGAAATCAGTTCAGTTCAGTCGCTCAGTGTTGTCTGACTCTTTGTGACCCCATGAACTGCAGCATGCCAGGCCTCCCTGTCCATCACCAACTCCCGAGGTCCCCCAAAACCCATGTCCATTGAGTCGGTGATGCCATCCAACCATCTCATCCTCTGTCGTCCCCTTCTCCTCCTGCCCTCAATTTTTCCCAGCATCAGGGTCTTTTCAAATGAGTCAGCTCTTTGCATCAGGTAGCAAAAATATTGGAGTTTCAGCTTCAACATCAGTCCTTCCAATGAATACCCAGGACTGATCTTTAGGATGGACTGGTTTGATCTCCTTGCAGTCCAAGGGACTTGCAAGAGTCTTCTCCAACACCACAGTTCAAAAGCATCAATTCTTCTGCACTCAGCTTTCTTTATAGTCCAACTCTCACATCCATACATGACTACTGAAAAAACCATAGCCTTGACTAGACGGACCTTTGCTGGCAAAGTAATGTCTCTGCTTTTTAATATGCTGTCTAGGCTGGTTGTAACTTTCCTTCCAAGGAGTAAGCACCTTTTAATTTCATGGCTGCAGTCACCATCTGCAGTGATTTTGGAGCCCCCCAAAATAAAGTCAGCCACTGTTTCCCCAAGCATTTGCCATGAAGTGATGGGACCGGATGCCATGATCTTCGTTTTCTGAATGTTGAGCTTTAAGCCAACTTTTTCACTCTCCTCTTTCACTTTCATCAAGAGGCTTTTTAGTTCCTCTTCACTTTCTGCCATAAGGGCGGTGTCATCTGCATGTCTGAGGTTATTGATATTTCTCCCGGCAATCTTCATTCCAGCTTGTGCTTCCTCCAACCCAGCGTTTCTCATGATGCACTCTGCATAGAAGTTAAATAAGCAGGGTGACAATATACAGCCTTGATGTACTCCTTTTCCTATTTGGAACCCGTCTGTTGTTCCATGTCCAATTCTAACTGTTGCTTCCTGACCTGCATACAGGTTTCTCAAGAGGCAAGTCAGGTGGTCTGGTATTCCCATCTCCTTCAGAATTTTCCACAGTTTATTGTGATCCACACAGTCAAAAGCTTTGGTATAGTCAATAAAGCAAGTCCCTTATGACTATACAGTGGAAGTGAGAAATAGATTTAAGGGACTAGATCTGATAGACAGAGTGCCTGAGGAACAATGGATGGAGGTTCGTGACATTGTACTGGAGACAGGAATCAAGACCATCCCCAAGGAAAAGAAATGCAAAAAAGCAAAATGGCCGTCTGAGGAAGCCTTACAAATAGCTGTGAAAAGAAGAGAAGTGAAAAGCAAAGGACAAAAGGAATTCCAGTCCATCTTATTATGCTGATTCCTAGAATGTCAGTGTTCACTCTTGACATCTCCTGTTTGACCACTTCCAATTTGCCTTGATTCATGGACCTAACATTCCAATTTCCTATGCAATATTGCTCTTTACAGTATCGAACCTTGCTTCTATCACTAGTCCCATCCACAACTGGGTGTTGTTTTTGCTTTGGCTCCATCTCTTCATTCTTTCTGGAGTTATTTCTCCACTGATCTCCAGTAGCATACCCACCTGGGCACCTACCGACCTGGGGAGTTCATCTTTCAGTGTCCTATCTTTTTGCCTTTTCATAGTGTTCATGGGGTTCTCAAGGCAAGAATACTGAAGTGGTTTGCCATTCCCTTCTCCAGTGGACCACATTTTGTCAGACCTTTCCACCATGACCTGTCTGTCTTGGGTGGCCCCACATGGCATGGCTTAGTTTCATTGAGTTAGACAAGGCTGTGGTCCGTGTGATCAGATTGGCCTGTTGTCTGTGATTGTGGTTTCGGTCTGTCTGCCCTCTGATGCCCTTTCTCAGTGCCTACCGTCTTACTTGGGTTTCTCTTACCTTGGACATGGGGTAAGAGGGCTGCTCCAGCAAAGGGCAGCCGCTGCTCCTGACCTTGGAGAGGGGTAGCTCCTCTTGGCCGTTCCTGCGGCTGTCGCAGCTGCCGCTCCTGTGGCCATCGCAGCCAAGTAATAATTGAATAAAATTTGAAAATATTAAAGTATATCATTTTAGAAGTTTTGACAAATATATATCCCCTTGAAACTATCAGTACAATCAAGATGGCTCATTCTTATGCCCCAAAGTTTTCTCCTGCCCAAAAGTTTTCTCCTTCCTCCCACCCTACCCTGACAAGTAACCAATGATCTGATTTCTACAACTACTGATTATTTTCCATTTTCTAAAATTGTGTATAATATAGTTATGCAGTGTGTATACATTGTCACATATTCTACTCAGAATAATTATTTTAGAATTCATCCATGTTGTAGCATATGCTCATTTTTTTCTTTAATATTTCATTGTATGGATGTATCTCAATTTTATTATCTACTTGTTGGACATTTAGGTTATTTCTAATTTGGGGCTATTATAAATAAAGGTATGAACATTTGTGAATGAGTTTGTGTATGAGAATATCCTTTCATTTCTCTAAGGTAAATACTTAGAAATATAATGGCCAGGTCATATGGGTCACTTTTCAAGAAACTGACAAACTCTTCTCCAAAATGTTTGAAACCATTTTACAATCCCAATGTATGAGATTTCTAATTGTTCTAGTTGGTCAGCATTCTATTAACAGTTTTAGCCATTCTAATAGCACTATACTGGTATCTCTTTTTAGTTTTAATTTGCATTTCCCTAGTGAATAGTAATGCTGACAACTTTTCATGTGCTTACTAGCCATCTGTGTATCATCTTTGGTGAAGTATCTGAGCAAATGTCTTGCCTTTTTTTAAACTGCCTTGATTGTCATTTTATTAAATTGTAAGACTTTCTTATTAAGTTGTTAGAGTTCTTCATATATTCTAGATACAGATTTTTGGTTGGGTACAAAGTGAAAGTGTTAGTAACTCTGTCGTGTCTGACTCTTTGTGACCCCACGGACCGCAGCTCACCAGGCTCCTCTGTCCATGGGATTCTCCAGGCAAGAATACTGGAGTGGGTTGCCATTTCCTTCTCCAGGGGATTTCCCCACGCAGGGATCAAACCTGGGTCTCCCACATTGCAGGCAGACTCTTTACCAACTGAGCCATCAGGGAAGCTTGGTTCGGTACATGTTTTACAAAAATTAACTTTCCCAGTCTGTGACCTGCTTTTCATTTTCTTCTCTTGCTATTTGAAGATCAAAAGTTCTTAATTTTTATGAAGTCTATTTATTGACTTTTTCCATTTATAGTTAGTGAATATTGTGTAATACTTAAACTATAGCTAAGAATATGGATGATTAAGATTTTTTCTGAATGTTTAAAGTTTTAATTCTTAAATATTTAGTTCTATGATCAATTTAAAGTTAGTTTTTGTGTATGGTATTTGATTAAGAACCTTTTTGTTTTTCAAGCACAATTTAATATTGAAGATCATCCTGTTTTCATTGAATTGCCTTGGTAAACTAGTAAAAAATGAACATATATGTGTGTCTTTATCTGAATATCATTGCAAAGAACCATCTTCTGTCTTCACAGTAATATCATATTGTCCTTATCACTGTAGTTTTAAAATGTTTTTATAATAATATCACTGTCACTGTATAAAGGAGGTTTGAGATATTAACAAAGGTGTATTTCTAAATTGGAATAACTAAATGACCTTTGCTCAAAAAAAGTAATTAAAATGAAAAAACCAGCACCCCAGAAAAAAATAAATCTTATAATCCAGTTGTATAAGACCCCAAATTTGGTCTTCTCTTTCAAAGTTATTTTGGCAATTATAAGCCCATTTCATTTTGATATAAAGTTTAGAAAATTGCTTGTCAATTTCTGCAAAAAAAAGAAAAAAACCTGAGTGGATTTTATTTGGAATTATACTGAATAGGTATATCAACTTAGAAAATATTGTTATCTCAATAATACTGAGGATTCCTATCCATTAATATAGCATTTCTCTCCATTTCTTTAGATTTTTTAACTTTTTCCTAATAGTGTTTGCCAGTTTGCAATGTATAGGTTTTGTGCATAATTTGACATATTTATCACTAAATATTTCATATTTTAGATAATATTGTAAACAGTATAACATTTTTAATTTCAATTTCCAATTTCTCATTACCAGCATATAGAAACACATTGATTTCTCTATATTAATCTTGTATGTTGCAAACAGGCTAAAATCATTTATTCATTTTAGTAACATTTATAGATTCCCTAGGATTTTCTACAGTGTATAAATTTACAGTTTTTGTTCCAATCTAGATGTCTTCCATTTATTTTCTCATCTCATTGAACTATTTAGAATCTTGAGAACAGAACTGAACAGAAATGGTGAGAGCAGACATCGTCGCCTTATTTCTAATCTTATGAAAATATTTGTCTTTCATCATGAAGTATGAGTTTAGAAGCAGGATTTTCTTTAATACTTTTTATCAGGCTGAGAAAATTCATTTCTTTTTCTAATTTCCTGGAGCTGTTACAAGGGAGGATATTGGAGTTTTGTCAAAGTGTTTTTCTACATCTTATTTAGATAATGCTGTGTTTTCCCTTTCCATCTGTTAATATGATAAATTACATTGATGTTACTAGTCTTTAATTTTAGAATAGTTTTAGAATTATAGAAAAGTTGAAAAGATAGTACAGAGTTCTCAATATGCCCTATATCCATAGTTTCTGCTATTATTCATAATATAGTATTAGTATGATACATTTGTTACAATTAATAAACTAACACAGTTAACACTGTTATAAAGTTCATAGCTTATTTGTACATGTGTGCTAAGTCTGGGAAGCCCTTGAGGTTTATTTAGATTTGCTTAATTTTACCTAGAGTCCTTTTTCTGTTCCAGGATTCCATCCAGCGTATCACATTACAAGCAATTGTCAGGTCTCTTTAGACTTTTGATTGGGTAGTTTCTCAGACTTTGTGTTGATGATCTTGAGACTTTTGAGGAGTATTAGTCAGATGTTTTGTAAGATTCCCTTTATTGAAATAAATCATGTTTTCTCTTGTGATAAGACTGAATTTGGGCTTCCCAGGCGGCACTGGTGGTAAAGAACCTGCCTGCCAAGGCAAGAGCTGAAGGAGACGTGGGCTTAATTCCCTGGGTCGGGAAGATCCCCTGGAGGAGGGCATGGCAACCCACTCTACTATTCTTGCCTGGAGACATTCATGGACAGAGGAGCCTGGGAGGTTATGGTCCACAGGGTCACCAAGAGTCAGACACAATGGAAGTAACTTAGCATGCACACACACAAGACTGAATTTATGGGTTATAGAGAAGAAGAACAGAGTGGTAAGTGCCATTTTTATCACATTTTTAAAAATCATTTTAAATAAAATCTACTATTTGTAACATCAACATAATTGGTGTTAACATTGTTCATCTAGATCAGAAAATATTTGCTAGGTTTATCCACTGTAAATTTCTCCTGTTCCTCCTTTTTCTCATTGTACTCCTCAGAAAAGAAGTCACTATGCACAGCCCACACTTAAGGAGTAGGGAGTTATATCACACCTTCTTGAGGGAAAAAAATATTTACATAAATTATTTGGCATGTTTCTGCACATGTCTCTTCTCCATTTAGTTATTTACTCAGTCATTACTTTTATCAATATTGACTTGGATATTTATGTTATAGTTTGGATTATATTATATTATTATATATAAAATAATAAATTATATATTTATTTTATTTTCTTGCTCAAATTGTTAAGCTTTGCCACTGAGGACAAGTTCAGTTGGCGTTTGTGTCCCTGACATTTTCTCATCATTGTATTTTTGTTTTTGTTTTCTATGTTTGTTTATTTCTTTAGTTTCTGGCACTACAAGATTCTCCAGGCTCATCTTGCATGAAAGCTAAAGTCTCTCAGTCTTGTCTGACTCTTTGTGACCCCATGGACTATACAGTCCATGGAATTCTCCAGGCCAGTATACTGGAGTGGGTACCCTTTCCCTTTTCCAGGGGATCTTCCCAACCCAGGGATCGAACCCAGGGATCGAACTCAGGTCTCCCACATGGCAGGCAGATTCTTTACCAGCTGAGCCACCAGGAAAGCCGAAGAATACTGGAGTGGGTAGCCTATCCCTTCTCCAGAGGATCTTCCCAACCCAGGAATTGAACCAGGGTCTCCTGCATTGCAGGCAGATTCTTTACTAGCTGAACTACCAGAGTCTTGCGTATTTCTTGCCCAAGTCCTAGAATAAGTTTCTCCAAGAATCCCTGGTTCTTTTTATAGGAAACTGGTATTAGAAATCAAGTTTCCAGTGTTAGGTGCACATGTTGCTTCTGCTGATAATAAAAGCACAGAATCATTGCGTCTATTCTATCTCCATTGACAGAGCAAGTATACACTAGTGTGTATATTAAAATCTGTTATACATATGTCTGTATAATACAAAAACGTATACAACTATGTTTAACTACCTGTATCTGTAATAAGCTAAACATTAGCTTATACGGATGTTCCCAGCTCTAATTCATTATTACCACATGGATAATTCTAGCTTCCCCCTCTTTCTTACCTTTAAACTCTCCCTCTTAACAATAAGAACCCCGATTCCCACCATGAACTATTCATTTACTTAATTGCCAGTTCCAGCATACAGGTATTGCAGTATCAGAATTATTAAACTGTACTTCATGGGAGACAACTTTACAAACCTCACTACATTTGCTCATAAACAGTTCTTTTTGCTTTTACTACTACATGCTCCAGTCCTTGATAATAGGTCAGCACCTTTCCCTGAAACATCTTCAGTTAGATTGTTTCATACATTTGTAACACAGTTAGACTGTCTTCTCACAGTTCACAGGCCTTCCAAGGATTCCTCAAAGCCCTAAATATTTTCCTTATAACAGCACACATTAATTAATTGTGCTGTAAAGTTTTATGGTTTTTGAAAATGGTATACTGTCTTATAACCACCATTACAGTGTCATACAAAATAATTTTACTGCCCTAAAAATTTCCTATGCCTCACCGTCTCCTGTGACCACAACCTCTACTACCAGCCACTGATCATTCTACTGTCTAAATAGTTTTGGCTTTTCTAGAATGCAGTATAATGGAGATCATACAATGTTTAGCCATTCAGAATGGTTTCTTTCACATCACAATATATGCTTAAGATTCTCCCATGTATTCATGGCTTATATCTCATTTTAAAAGATTAAATAATATTCCATTATATAGATATACCTGTTTGTTTATTCATTGACCCATTCAAGGAAATCTTGCCACTTCTAGTTATTGCAGATATGAATAAAACTGCTATAGATATTTGTGTGTGGATTTTTGCGTAAACATAAGTATTCAAATGGATACATACCTAGCAGTTTTATTGCTGGGCTGCATAGAAAGAATGGGTTTAGTTTTGTAAGGAGCTGTCAAACTATCAAAATGGCTCTATCATTTTTCAATCATACCATCAGGAAACAGAATTCTGTTGTTCCATGTCCTCACCAACACTGGTATTGTCTTTTTTGTTTTAATTTTCTTTTAGGATTGTAGCCATCCTAATAGATGTATACTGACAACTATTTTTGTTTGAATTTGCAATTCCCTGAAAGACTCTGATGCTGGGAGGGATTGGGGGCAGGAGGAAAAGGGGACGACAGAGGGTGAGATGGCTGGATGGCATCATGGACTCGATGGACGTGAGTTTGAGAGAACTCCGGAGTTGGTGATGGACAGGGAGGCCTGGTGTGCTGCAATTCATGGGGTCACAAAGAGTCGGACACGACTGAGCAACTGAACTGAACTAATGACAAGTGATGTTGAACATTTTTTCATATGCTTATTTGCCACTTGTATATTTTTTTGTAGGGTGTCCAGATCTTTTGCCCGTTTTTAAGCTTTTTGTTTGTTTTCTTACTGCTGAGTTTTAGCAGTTTTTAATATAATTTGGATATAACTCCTTTATTATATGTGTGTGCTCAGTCGCTTCAGTCATATCTTTTGTGACCCTAAGGACTGTAGCCTGCCAGGCCCCTCTGTTCAAGGGATTTTCCAGGTAGGAATACTGGCTGGAGTGGGTTGCCTTTTCCTACTCCAGGGGAATCTTCCCAAACCAGGATGTCTCCTCTAGAGCAACCTGGGAAGCCCTTATCTTATGTATGGGCTTTTGTAATTTACAAATAATTTCTTCAGGTCTGTGTCTTTTGATAGCAGTGACTTTTAAGAAGCAAAAGTTTTAAATTTCAATAATGTCCAGTTCATTATTTTTTCCTTTTATTGGCTGTGCTTTCAGTGTTGTATCTAAAAACTCATTGCCAAACTCAAAATCATGTAGGTTGTCTCCTATTATTTCTGCTAGAAGTTTCATGATATTACATGTTATATTTATATGTATGATTATTTTGAGTTATTTTGTCAAAGATATAAGTTTGTGGTTAGTTTCTGCTGCTGCTTCTCCTTCTTATCCATCCCTCCTTCTGTGCATATAGATGTCTAATTTTTCAGCAGCATTTTTCATCTCCAGAAATTGTTTATTTTACAACTAGAAGTTTAGCATTTGTTGAAGAGACTGTTTTTTCCCCAATAAACTGCCTTTGCTCCTTTGTCAAATGTCACTTACCTATTTTTGTGTGGGTCTGATTCAGGGCTATCTAGCTTATTCCACTGATTTATAGGGTGGGCTTTTTTTCCTTTTTTTTTTTTTTTTTTTTTTAAGCAATTCAACACTAGCTCCATAACTGTGGCTTTATGGTAAGACTTGAACTGTCAGTTCTCCAACTTTGTTCTTCTTTAGTATTTTGGCCATTTCTATTTTATGGAAGGTCTTTTGCCTTCCCTAAAACTTTAGAATCAGTTTTTCAATATTCTGTCAAGATTAATCCCTGTTGATGTGAAGGATTACATTAGTTGATGTTCAAGTGTTGAACCAGCTTTGCATACCTGGAATAAAACCCACTTGGTACTGGTACATAAATTCTTTATACATTGTTAGATTTGGTTTGATAATGTTCTCTTAAGGATTGTACCACATGTGATCATGAGAGAAGTTTCCCTGTAGCTTTCCTGTCTCATAATGCCTTTAACTGACTTTTTTTTAGGGCAATGTTAGCCTTATAAAATGAGTTAGGAAGTGTTCTGTTGCTTCTGTTCCCTTGATATTGAAAGAATTGGTATGAATTTCTTAAATCTTTGGTAGGATTTAACCTGGTATTTTTTTAATATTAATTATTAAGTTTCTTTAATGGATACAGACTTATTGGATGATCTATTTTCCTCATGTGACTTTTGGTCGTCTCTGTCTTTTAAGGAATTGATACATTTTCATTCATTATTAAATCTGTAGGCATAAAGTTTTTCATTATGCTCATATATTGTCCTTTTTATATCTAAGGAATCAGTAATAAGGGTATACCATTTTTTTCTAACATAGGTAATTTGTGTTCTTTCTTTTGTTCTTGGTTAATCTGGCTAGAAATTGATAAATTTTATTTATCACACTGAGTAGCTGATATTTGGAGAAGGCAGTGGCACCCCACTCCAGTACTCTTGCCTGGAAAATCCCATGGATGGAGGAGCCTGGTAGGCTGCAGTCCATGGGGTCGCTAAGAGTCGGACACAACTGAGCGACTTCACTTTCACTTTTCACTTTCATACCTTGGAGAAGGAAATGGCAACCCACTCCAGTGGTCTTGTCTGGTGAATCCCAGGAACAGGGGAGCCTGGTGGGCTGCCGTCTATGGGGTCACACAGAGTCAGACACGACTGAAGCGATTTAGCAGCAGCAGCTGATATTTGGTTTTGTTGGTTCACTCTAATATTTTCTGTTTTCAACTTCAATAATTTCTCCTTTAATTCCTATTAGCTGTTTTCTTCTGCTTGCCTTAGGCTTAAATTTCTATTCTTTCTCTAGTTTTCTAAAGCGGAAGTTAGATGTGAGCCATGATGAAAGACTTTACAAAAGTCTCTAAGTATAATAGTGGATTTGTCTATTTTTCATTGCAGATTTATCAGTTTTTGCTTCCCATATTTTGACACATTATTGTTTGGTGCCAAAATATTAAGGATTGTTATATCTCCTAAGAGAATTGACTCCTTTATAATTAAGTGATGGTGTTCTTTATCTTTGATAATTTTTTGTTGTTGGTGTTCTGAAGTCTGCTTTGTCTGAGGTTAATGTAGCCACTCCAGCTGTCTTGGGTTAGTATTAGCATATGATTCTCAATCATTTTACTTTTAACTATTCTGCAATTTTAGATTGAAAATAGGTTTCTTATAAAAACAATATATAACTGGATCTTGCTTTGTCTATAATCCACTCTCAGTTCAGCCGCTCAGTTGTGTCTGACTCTTTGCAACCCCACGGACTACATAGCATGACAGGCTTCCCTGTCAAACACCAGCTCCCAGAGCTTACTCAAACTCATGTCCATCAAGTCAGTGATGCCATCCAACCATCTCATCCTATGTTGTCCCCTTCTCCTCCTGCCTTCGATCCTTCCCAGCATCAGGGTCTTTTCCAAAGAGTCACTTCTTCGCATCACATGATCAAAGTATTGGAGTTTTGGCTTCAGCATCAGTCCTTCCAATAAATACCTAGGACTGATTTCCTTTAGGATTGATTGGTTATATATCCTTGCAGTCCAAGGGACTCTCAAGAGTCTTCTCCAACACCACAGTTCAAAAGCATCAAATCCTTGGTGCTCAGTTTTATTTATAGTGGAATTTTCACATCCATATATGACTACTGGAAAAAACATAGCTTTGACTAGATAGACCTTTGTTGGCAAAGTAATGTCTCTGCTTTTTAATATGCTGTCTAGGTTGGTCATAACTTTTCTTCCAAGGAACAAGCATCTTTTAATTTCATGGCTGCAGTCACCATCTGCAGTGATTTTGGAGCCCCCAAAATAAAGTCTGTCAATGTTTCCATTCTTTCCCCATCTATTTGATGTGAAGTGATGGGACTGGATGCCATGATCTTAGTTTTCTGAATATTGATTTTTAAGCCAACTTTTTCACTCTCCACTTTCACTTTCATCAAAAGGCTCCTTAGTTCTTCTTTGCTTTCAGCCATAAGGGTGGAGTCTTCTGTGTATTTGAGGTTATTGATATTTCTCCAAGCAATCTTGATTCCAGCTTGTACATTATCCAGCCCGACATTTTGCATGATGTACTCTGTGTATAAGGTAAATAAGCAGGGTGACAATATACAGCGTTGACATATCCCTTTCCAGATTTGGAACCAGTCTGTTGTTCCATTTCCAGTTCTAACTGTTGCTTCCTGACCTGCATACAGGTTTCTCAAGAGGCAGGTCAGGTGGTCTGGTATTCCCATCTCTTTCAGAATTTTCCACAGTTTCTTGTGATCCACACAGTCAAAGGCTTTGGCATAGTCAATACAGCAGAAATAGATGTTTTTCTGGAACTCTCTTGCTTTTTTGATGATCCCACAGATGTTGCAATTTGATCTCTGGTTCCTCTGCCTTTTCTAAAACCAGCTTGAACACCTGGATGCTCACAGTTCACGTACTGTTAAAACTTGGCTTGGAGGATTTTGAGCATTACTTTGCTACTATGTGAGATGAGTACAACTGTGTGGTAGTTTACACATTTTTTGGCATTACCTTTCTTTGGGATTGGAATGAAAACTGGCCTTTTCCAGTCCTCTGGCCACTGCTGAGTTTTCTGAATTTGCTGGCGTATTGAGTGCAGCACTTTCACAGCATCATCTTTTAGGATTTGAAATAGCTCAACTGGAATTCCATCACTTACACTAGTTTATCAGCAGCGATGTTTCCTAAGGCCTACTTGACTTCATATTCCAGGATGTCTGGCTCTAGGTGAGTGGTCACACTATTGTGGTTTTCTGGGCCATGAAGCTCTTTTTTTGTATAGTTCTTCTATGTATTCTTGCCACCTCTCTGTAATATCTTCTGCTTCTGTTAGGTCCATGCAATTTCTGTCCTTATTGTGCGCATCTTTGCATGAATGTTCCAGTGATATCTCTACTTTTCTTGACAAGCTCTCTAGTCTTTCCCATTCTGTTGTTTTCCTCTATTTCTTTGCATTGATCATGAGGAAGGCTTTCTTATCTCTCCTTGCTATTCTTTGGAACTCTGCATTCAAATGGGTGTATCTTTCCTTTTCTCCTTTGCCTTTCACTTCTCGTCTTTTCTCAGCTATTTGTACGGCCACTTCAGACAACCATTTTGCCTTTTTGCATTTCTTTTTCTTGGGGATAGTTGATCACTTCCTCTTGTACAGTGTCACAAACCTGTGTCCATAGTTCTTCAGGCACTCTGTCTTTCAGATATAATCCCTTGAATCTATTTGTCACTTCCACTGTATAATTGTAAGGGATCTGATTTAGGTCATACCTGAATGGTCTAGTGGTTTTCCCTACTTTCTTCAATTTAACTCTGAATTTTGCAATAAGGAGTTCATAATCTGAGCCACAGTTTAGCTCCAGGTCTTGTTTTTGCTGATGGTATAAAGTTTCTCCATCTTTGGCTGCAACGAATATAATCAATCTGATTTCGGTGTTGACCATCTGGTGATGTCCATGTACAGAGTCTTCTCTTGTATTGCTGAAAGAGGGTGTTTGCTATGACCAGTGTGTTCTCTAGGCAAAACTCTGTTAGCTTTTGTCCTTCATTTTGTACTCCAAGGCCAAATTTTCCTATTATCCAGGTATCTCTTGACTTCCTATTTTTACATTCCTGTCCCCTATAATGAATAGGACATCTTTTTTGGGTGTTAGTTCTAGACAGTCTTGTAGGTCTTCATAGAACCATTCAACTTCAGCTTCTTCAGCATTACTGGTTGGGGCATAGACTTGGATTACTGTGATATTGAATGGTTTGCCTTGGAAACGAACAGAAATCATTCTGTCATATTTGAGATTACACCCAAGAACTGCATTTCGGACTCTTGTTCACTGTAAGGGTTACTGCATTTCTGCTAAGGTATTCTTGCCCACGGTAGTAGATATAATGGTCATCTGAGTTAAATTCATCCATTCTAGTCCATTTTAGTTTGCTGATTCCTAAAATGTCAATGTTCACTCTTGCCATCTCCTGTTTCACCACTTCCAATATGCCTTGATTCATGGATCCAGGTTCCTATGCAATATTGCTCTTTACAGCATCAGACTTTACTTCCATCATCAGTCACAGCCACAACTGGGTAATCCACTCTAATCTCTGCCATTTAATGCATGTATATACCATTCATATTTAATGATTATTGATATCACTGGTTCAGTATTTATCACATTTATAACTGTTTTCTATTTGCTATACTTGTTCGTTCTTCTAATTTTTTGCCTTTTCTGACTTTAGTTGAGCATATTATATGAATCCATCTCCTCTCTTTTAGCATATCAACTGTATGTGTGTGTGTGTGTGTGTATATATATATATATATATATATATATATTTTAATTAGTGGCTACCCTGGAGTTTGCTACATATATTTACAAATCATGTAGGATCACTCTTAAAAAACAGTACATCACTTCATAGGTAGGACATATACATACACCTTTTAATAAAGCAGTCCCAATTCCTCCCTTCTATTTCTCACTCATATTTAAATCAGTCAAAGATGGCCTTTGTGAATTGGCCTCTAAATGTATTCTTTCACTGCTTTCTGAGATTCATTAGCTTAAAAGTTCATATTTTCCAATTTTTACCTAATCAGTTATCTTAATAATAGACCAAACAAGCAGATTTTTAGACATTTAGAGACTGCTATAAGAGAGTTTCTTCATATTCAGGCCTGTCAAGGTGTCACCCATCAAAGCTTATATATGTTATTGCCTTTCATGGTCATATTTTTTTACTAGATCAGCCCCCAAGTGCCCTGAATTTCCTATACTTATAACATTACTGTCATTTATTCCACTTATCTATATTGTATGACGGCCCAATACACTGTTACTATTATTACTATATTACAGTTATCTATTAACTCATTAAGGAATCAGTTATATATACATTAAAAAAATATTTTTTCTATTATGGTTTCTCTCAGGATATTAAATACATATCCCTGTGCTATACAGTAGGGCTTTGTTTATTCATTCTATTTATAATAGTTTTTGTCTCCTAACCCCAGACTCCCACTTTGTCCATACCCTACCCCGCCTCCTCCATTGGCAACCACAAAGCTATTCTCTATGAGATGCCAGAGATTTTATTTCTTCTGGTGTTCTTGTTTTTTGATGCATATTTGTCTTTGCACTTCCCTAAAAACTCTCTCTTTGAGTCTGAGCCTTGGAACTCTTTCATTCTAATTCACTATTATTATACTGGAGGACTGTTTTGATGGTAGGGTGTGGGAGACAGGGAAACAGTCCATAATCCTCAGTTTTTAACTGGGCCTGTGTCACCGGATGATCTTCACAAGTATTTTCTCACCTTTTCTTTTTCTTAAGTGAGATGGAAAGGCTTACAGGTGGTTGGAGTTGAATAATTTTTATTTCCTAACCTCAGATAAGGTTCTGGTAGTCTCTCCCCTCATTGAGCTGGTCTTTCTAATAGAGAATTTTCTAGTCCTTTTTCCCTTTCATGACAGAAACATGAGTGTTTTCTTTTTTTTTTAGTTTTTATTTTTTTTTTAATTTTATTTTATTTTTAAACTTTACATAATTGTATTAGTTTTGAGAAACATGAGTGTTTTCATGGCTCTTTACCATGAGTATCTGATTATGTCCAAGTAAAATCAACAAAAGTATAGCTCTTCTGCTGCCCTCAGAAGTTTCTCACTCTCATACTAGACCACACTTTGCCTCCAGAAATTCATCAAAAACTATTTAAGTGTTCTTGCCAGTTTATAGGGTAAAGCGTCTGCCTGCAATGCAGGAGACCTGGGTTCAATCCCTGGGTCAGGAAGATCCCGTGGAGAAGGAAATGGCACCCCACTCCAGTACTCTTGCCTGGAAAATCCCATGGACAGAGAAGCCTGGTAGACTATAGTCCATGGGATTGCAAAGAATTGGACAGGACTGGAAAAACTAATACAATTATGTAAAGTTAAAAAAAAAAAAAAAAAGAATTGGACAGGACTAAGTGACTTCACTTTTACTTTACCAGTTTATAAGAACTGTAACCAGTTTGTAAGCAGTATGTACCAGCAGCAACTGCTCCATTCAGGCTAGTCTCAGCTGTGATTCTCTATATTCAACCTGTCTCTCCAGATTTCAGTATACGCTCTGCCCTGAGAACTTGATTCTCTGATTAATCTAAGAAAACTCATTAATTTTCTATTCATTCAGCTTCTTCTCATTGAAAAGACAAGAATGCTTACTTCCAAGCTCTTTATGTGTCAGAGCTGCAAAAGTAAGTCCCCTAGATTTATTTTTCAATGTTAAGGTAACCTAGCATTTCATAGATGAAGCTCATTTGATTATGATGTATTATCATGTTCACATATCACAAGATTTGATTTGCTAAAATTTTGCCAATAATTTTTACATTTATGTTCACAGGCATATTAGTTTGTAGTTTCCTTTTTTAGTAATGTCTACTGTTGTATTGGGATCATGATAATATTGGCTTCACAGAATTACCCATTCTGTGGGTTGGAATGGGAAAGTATGCCCTCCTCTTTACTTTCGTGAAGGATTTTGTATATTATTGGTACTCTGTACAGTCAGCAAAAACAAGATGGGAAAATGACTGTGGCTAGGATCATTTGCTCCTTATTGCAAAATTCAGACTTAAATTTAAGAAGGTAGGGAAAACCACTATTCCATTCAGGTTTGACCTAAATCAGACCTAAATCACAGTAGAAGTGACAAATTCAAGGGATTAGATCTAATACAATGCCTGAAAAACTATGGATGGTGGTTCATAAAATTGTACAGAAGGGTGTGGCCAAAACCATCCCCAAGAGGGAAAAAAAGGCTAAATGGTTGTCTGAGAAGGCCTTACAAATAGCTGAGGAAAGAACAGAAGTGAGGGGTAAAGGAGAAAAGGACAGATTAGCCATCTGAATGCAGAGTTCCAAAGAATAGTAAGGAGAGATAAGAAAGCCTTCTGAAGTGAACAATGCAAAGAAGTAGAAGAAAACAATAGAATGGGAAAGACCAGAGATCTCTTCAGGAAAATTGAAGGGTATCAAAGGAATATTTCATGCAAAGATGGACACAATAAAGGAGAGAAAAGATATGAACCTAAGAGAAGCACAAAATATTAAGGAGAGGTGGCAAGAATACACAGAAGAATTATACAAAAAGGTCTTAATGACCTGGATAACCATGATGGTGTGATCACTCACTGGAGCCAGACATCCTGGAGTGTGAAGCGGGCCTTAGGAAGCATTACTGTGAATAAAGCTAACCGAAGTGATGGAATTCAGGCTGAGCTATTTCAAATCCTAAAAGATGATGTGGTTAAAGTGCTGCACTCGATATGCTAGCAAATTTGGAAAAGTCAGCAGTGGCCACAGGACTAGAAAATGTCAATTTTCATTCCAATCCCAAAGAAGGGCAATGTCAAAGAATGTTCAGACTACAGTACAATTTTGCTCAGTTCACGTACTAACAAGGCTATTCACAAAATCTGTCAAGCTAGGCTTCAATGGTACTTGATCCAAAACTTCCAGATGTACAAGCTGGATTTAGAAAAGATGGAGGAACCAGAGTTCAAATTGACAAAATCTGTTGGATATTAGGAAAAGCAAGAGAATTTCAGAAAAAAATGTCTACTTCTGCTTCATTGACTATGCTAAAGCCTTTGTGTAGATAACAACAAACTGTGGAAAATTCTTAAAGAGATAGGAATACCAGACCACATTACCTGCCTCCTGAGAAACCTGTATGCAGGTCAAGAAGCAACAGTTAGAACCAAACGTGGAACAACTAACTGGTTCAAAATTGGTAAAGGAGTACGACAAGGTTGTATATTGTCACCCTGCTTATCTAATTTATTTGCAGAGTATATCACGCAAAATGCTGGGCTGGGTGAAATACAAACTGGGATCAAGATTGCTGGGAAAAATATAAACAACCTCAAATATGCAGATGACACCACCCTAATGGCAGAAAGAGAACAGGAACTAAAGAGCCTCTTGATGAAGGTGAAAAAGGAGAGTGAAAAACCTGGCTTAAAATTCAGCATTCAGAAAATGAAGATCATGTATCTGGTCCCATCACTTCTTGGCAAATAGATGGGAAACAATGGAAACAGTGACAGGCTATTTTTGCTTGGGTTCCAAAAGCACTTCAGATGGTGACTGCAGCCATGAAATTAGCTCCTTCGAAGAAAAGCTATGATAAACCTTCACAGCATATTAAAAAGCCGAGACATCACTTTTGTGGGCCTCCCTGGTGGCTCAGTGGTAAAGAATCTGCCTGCCAATGCAGGTGATGCAAGAGATGTGGGCTTAATCCCTGGGTTGGGAAGATCCCCTGGAGGAAGAAATGCCAGCTCACTCCAGTATCCTTGCCAACAAAGGTTTGTGTAGTCAAAGCTCTGTTTTCTCCAGTAGTTATGTACAGATGTAAGAGTTGGACCATGAAGAAGGCTGAGCACCAAAGAACTGATGCTTTCCAACTGTGGTGCTGCAGAAGACTCTTAAGAGTCCATTGGACAGTGGTTGTAATGGAGTTTATAACCTCAGTACTCCAGGAGAACACTGGACAGCAAAGAGATCAAACCAGTCAATCCTGAAGGAAATCAACCCTGAATATTTATTGGAAGGACTAATGCTGAAGCTCCAATTCTTTGGCCACCTGATGCAAACAGCTGACTCATTGGAAAAGACCCTGATGCTGGAAAAGATTGAGGGTAGAAGGAGAAGGGGGTGACAGAGGATGAGATGGTTGGATGGCATCACCGACTCTATGGACATGAGTTTGAGTAAGCTCTGGGAGCTTGTGTTGGACAGAGAAGCCTGGCATGCTGCAGACCATGGGGTCGCAAAGAGTTGGACACAACTGAACAACTGAACAACAGCTAACAACAATTATTGGTACTCTTTCTTCCTGAAAAATTTGGTAGGATTTGCTAGTAAAGCCATGTGGGTCTGGAGTTTTCCTTGCAGGAAATGTTTAGCTATAAATTCAATTGCTTTTATACAGATAAGGTTATAAGAAATAATTTATTTCTTCATGAATAAACAGGTATTTTGTATCAATGAAGTTGTCCATTTCATTAAAATTATTGAATTTGTTTTCATTAAGTGGTTCATAATACTCTCTTCATGAGATGATTGGATGGTATCACCAACTCTATGGACATGAGTTTGAGCAAGCTCCGGGATTTGGTGATGAACAGGGAAGCTTGGCGTGCTGCAGTCCATGGGGTCACAAAGAGTCAGATATGACTGAGCAACTGAACTGAACTGAATTTTCTCTTATCTCTCTAATATGTGTAGAATATTTACAAATGTTGCACTCTCATTCCTGATAAAGGTCATTTTTATTTTTTTTTTAATTTTATTTTAAACTTTACATAACTGTATTAGTTTTGCCAAATATCAAAATGAATCCACCACAGGTATACATGTCATTTTTAATCTCTTTCTCTCTCTCTTATGTGCATATGTATATATACATTGATACATGTAGCTATTTGTTCCACAGTCATTCTGCCTAGAGATTTATCATTTTATTGAATTTCTCAAAGAACCAGCTTTTGGCTTCATTGATTTTTGTCTACATTTTTATTTAATTGATTTCTACTCTTTATTATGTCCTTTCTTCTTCTTACATGGAGTTAAATTTTTTTCTTCTTCCTATTTTTTTTTAAAGGGGAAACTAAAGTCATCGTTTTGATACATTTTCTTTTCTATATGAATATCTAGTGCCATAAATTTCTGTACTACTTTAGCTGTCTTGTACATATTTTGATATATTATGTTGCCATTTATTTTGAGTTCAAAATACTTTTTAATTGACCTTTTGATTTCTTATTTGAAGTAAGGGGTATTAGAAATGCTTTATTTCCAAATAGTTATTGATTATCTAGATATCTTTGTTATTAACTTCTGATTTAACTTCTTTTTAGTCAGAGAACAGAGTTTTATGATTTGGATTCTTTTAAATTTATTGAAACTTGTTTTATGGCCCAGCTTAAATGGTTTATCTAGACAAATGTTTCAAGTAGACTAGAAAAGAATTGTAGCATATTTATTCAGCTGTTTTAGGTGAAATGTTCTATAAAATTTAATTAGCTATAGTTGGTTGAGAGTGTTGTTCAAAACTATATCCTGAATGATTTTCTGCCTACTTGTTGTATAAATTATTGAGAGAAGAGTATGTAATATTTTGCTCTAATCATGAATTTGCACATTTTGCCTTATAATACTACCAGATTTTGTTTCACTTGTTTTCCATCTCTGTTATTAGGTACATGTACATCTAGGATTGTTAAGTCTTCTCGATTAATTGATTCTTTTGTCATTTTGAAAAAGCACTCTTTACCTCCGGTAAATAGTATTTTCTATAAAATCTACTTTGCCTGATATTTATATAATCACTTGAGCTTTCTTTTGGTTAGAGTTAGGACAGAATATCTCTTTTATTTTTAACCTAGTTTGCTTTATATCCAAAGTGAATTTACCATTTGCAGCATATAACAACATATAATTGGGTTTTGCTTTTTTATCCAATATAATAATCCCAATTTTTACTTGGGGTGTTTAGGGCATTTATTTAACATGATTATTTTAACAGTCATGTTTAAATCTACCATCTTGCAAATTGTTTTCTACTTCTCCCATCTGTTGTTTCCTTTTTTCTCTTTTTCTGCCTTTTTTTGGTCTTTCTGCTTTTGTTGGTTTCAAAGCTATAATTCTGATTTTGGTTTCTGTTTGATTGCTTTAAAGTTTGTGATATACAAGTTAATTATACAGTGGTGTTGTTCAGTTGCTAAGATATGTCAGGCTCTTTGTAATCCCATGAACTGCAGGACACCAGGCCTTCCTGTCCTCACTATCTCCTCTACACTGTTCTCTATAGTGGCCATACCAATCTACATTCCTATCAACAGTGTAGGAGGGTTCCTTTTTCTCCACACCCTCTCCAGTATTTATTATGTAGAATTTTTGATGATGACCATTCTGGCTAGAGTGAGGTGATGCATCATTGTAGTTTTGATTTGCATTTTTCTAATAATTAGCAATGTTGAGCATTGTTTCCTGTGCCTGTTAGCCACTTGTATATCTTCTTTGGAGAAATGTCTA
Organism: Bubalus kerabau; assembly: GCF_029407905.1. Lineage (NCBI taxonomy): Eukaryota > Metazoa > Chordata > Mammalia > Artiodactyla > Bovidae > Bubalus > Bubalus kerabau. Next base: position 69,124,681 of record NC_073633.1, read on the forward strand.
GTTAGATCTTCTGCCTATTTTTTGATAGGTGTATGAACTGTTTGTATATTTTGGAGATTAAGCCCTTGTCAACTGCATTGTTTGCAAATATTTTCCCCCATTCTGTGGATTGTCTTTTTGTTTGGTTTGTGGTTTCCTTTGCTGTGCAAAACCTTTTAAGTTTAATTAGGCCCCATTGGTTTAGTTTTGGGTTTTATTTCCTTCATTCTTAGAGATGGATCCCAAAATATAGTTCTGTGATTTATGTCAAAGAGTGTTCTGCCTGTTTTCCTTAAGGAGTTTTATAGTATCTGGTCTTAAGATTTTATATTTGTCAGTGATTTAAATAATTTTATTATGATGTACCTTCATGTTGTTTTTTTAACAATATTTTGTGCCTGTGGTTTGTTAATTTTGGTTCTGTGGGTTTGTAGTTTTCATCACATTTGGAAAAATTTAGGCCATATATCTATTTTTTTCCCTGTCCCTTGAGATTCTAATCATATACATCTGCCTAAGTTATCCCACCACTCATGGATATACTATTCTTTTCTTCCTCCCAACCCCCATCTCATGTTCATCTTGAATAGCTTCTATTGCTATATCTTCAAGATTACTAATCTTCAGTAGTATACAATCTGGTAAGCTCATACACTGTATTATTTATTTCTAGAAATTGGATTTGAAGCTTTTAAAGAAATCTTATGTCCCTACTTAACATGCTCAGTCTTTTTCCGCCTTCTTGATTGTCTTAATTCCCAGTCTACCAATATTATCATCTATGTCATTTCTGGGTCTGTTTTATTGATTTTTTTTCTTCATTACTAATTTCAGTTTCCTGTTTCTTTGTATACCTGGTAATTTTTTTTTTGGATGCCATATACTATGAATTTTACTTTTTGAGTGCTATATATATTGGTATTCCTATAAATATTCTTAAACTTTGTTCTGGGATACAGTTAAGTTACTTGGAAACACTGTTGACTATTGAATAATATGAGTTTGAACTGCATGGATAGACTTATATGTGGCTATTTTTTTTTCCACTAGTAAGTACTATCGTACTCACACAGCCACATCTGTGATTGGTTGAATATGCAGATATAGAACTGTGACTATGGAGGAACCACATATATGGAGAGCTGACATGTGGATTTTTGGTGCTCCTAACCTCTGCATTTTTAAAGGGTCAACTGTGTTTCTTTTGCTTTCAAAGCATGCTTTTAAGTTTTGTTTTGGTGTAAGCAGAACTTAAATACTCTGCCTAATGCCTCAAGAATTATGAGATTTTTTTTTTTTCTTTCTGGCTGATGAGAACATGGAATATGCCTAGACATGCACAAGTTCTAAAGATTTTTTTCCCTTAGCTTCCTTCACATAGATTTTCTCCTTAGCTTCAGGTAGTTTCGTCATCTACACATACTGATCAATGCTCAGTTAATGCCACTAGAGATTTATGGAGCTTTCTTCATGTATCTATCTCCCCTTTCTTATTCTACTCTCTTTAAATACAGTGTAGCTGCTTTACTTCCTGGGAATCCTAGCCCCATCTTTTCACCCAAGAAGGTTATTGGGCTCTTCATTCCTATGTATATGAATATTATATATTTTTTTCTGAGGTACCACCTGGAGACTCTAGGAAGTAACGTGGGAATAACCTCAGGACTTAAATTATTTGTTTCCCCTCTCAGTGGCCACTGCCCTGTGTTGCTTAAAAGTCTAGTATCTGAACCTGTTCCCTCTTTATTCCATTTCAGCCCAGCACACCTCTTTGTCCATAAACTGAAGTATGTGGCTTTGTTATAAAATTTATTCATCTCATTTTTTTTTCCTGAGAGGAAAACATTGAACAAAAACATAGTAAAAATAGATTTTTTTTTATTTCCCCATCTCAAGATGGCTCTGCTGCTGCTGCTGCTGCTAAGTCGCTTCAGTCGTGTCCAACTCTGTACAACCCCATAGATGGCAGCCCACGAGGCTCCCCCATCCCTGGGATTCTCCAGGCAAGAACACCAGAGTGAGTTGCCATTTCCTTCTCCAATGTTTATTTTATTTTTTACATTCCACATATAAGTGTTAATATACAGTATTTATCTTTCTCTGTCTGACTTATTTCACTATGCATAAGGCCTACCAGGTCCACCCATGTTGTTCCGAATGGCAAAATTTCATTCTTTTTTACCTGAGTACCCACTGTATTTATCCATTCATCTGCTGATGGACACTTAGGTTGCTTTCATGTCTTGGTTACTGTAAATAATGCTCCTGTGAACACTGGGGTGAATTTATCTTTTCAAACCAGTGTTTTCATTTCTTCAGATATAGATCATGTAGTAAAAATGCTGGATCATATGGTAGTTCTATTTTTAGTTAACTCCATACTATTTTCCACAGTGGCTGTACCAATTTATACATCTCCACCAGTGGTGTAAAAGGGTTTCCTTTTTTCCATATCTCAATCAACATATGTTATTTGTGGTCTTTTAATGATAGATATTCTTACAGGTGTGAGTTAATACCTCACTGTGGTTGAATTTCTCTGATAGTAATATTGAGCAAATTTTCATGTGCCTATTGGTCAAGTATATGTGTTCTTTGGAAAAACAAATGTCTATTCAAGTCTTCTGCCCATTATTGATTGGGTTGTTCAGTTTGTTTGTTTGTCTTGTTTTACTTTTGATATTTAGTTGTATGAGTTGTTTAAAATGCTTGGGATGTTGCAGATATTTTCTTCCAGTCAGTAGGTTGTCTTTTCATTATGTCAGCAGTTTTCCTTTGCTATGCAAAAGCTTTTAAATTTAATTAGGGCCAATTTCTTTATTTTTGCTTTTGTTTACCTTAAGAGAAAGATCCAAATTTATGTCAAATAGAATTGATGCTTTTGAACTGTGATGTTGGAGAAAACTCTTGAGAGTCCCTTGGACTGCGAGGAGATCCAACCAGTCAATCCTAAAGGAAATCAGTCCTGAATATTCATTAAATGGACTGATGCTGCAGCTGAAACTCCAATACTTTGGTCACCTGATGCAAAGAACTGACTCATTGGAACAGACCCTGATGCTGGAAAAGATTGAAGGCAGGAGGAGAAGGGGATGACAGAGGATGAGATGGTTGGATGGCATCACTGACTCTATGGACATGACTTTGAGTAAGCTCCAGGAGCTGGTTTTGGACAGGGAAGCCTGGCATGCTGCAGTCCATGGGGTCGCAAAGAGTTGGACACGACTGAGCTACTGAACTGAAGTGATGTCAAAGAGTGTTATGCCTATGTTTTCTTCTAGGACTTTTATGGTTCCCAGTCTTAAATTTCAGTCTTTAAACAATTTTGAGTTGATTTTTGTATTGGGTTGGCAAAAAAATTGATTTGGATTTTTCTGTAAGATGCTACAGAAAAACTGTAGAGAACTTTTTAGCCAATCCAAAACATAATGTGAGTGGATGTTCTAATCTCATTATTTTACATGTAGCTGTCATGTTTTCCCAATACCACTTAGTAAAGAGAATGTCTTTTCTCCACTGTATATTCTTGCCTTCTTTGTCATAGATTAATTAACTGTAACTGTGTGGGTTTATTTTGGGGCTCTTTACTCTGCTTCATTGATCTATGTGCCTGTTTTTGTGCCAGTACCATCCTATTTTGATAACTGTACATTCATACTATATTCTGAAGTCAGGGAGTATGATAACCTCCAGCTTTATTCTTTTTTATTAAGATTTATTTTTGCTATTCAGGGTCTTTTTTTATTTATTTGAATTTTAAGATTATTTGTTCTAGCTCTATGAAAAATGTCATGGGTACTTTGATAGAGATTGCATTAAATATGTACACTAAGTCCTCTATGTATGAACAAATTCCACTCTGAAAGCATGTTTGTAAGTCCAATTTGTTCATAAGCCCAACAAAGTTAGCCTTGGTACCCAACTAACACAATTGGCTATATAGTATTGTACTATAATAGATTTATAATACTTTTCACATAAATAATACATAAAGAAAACACAAAAAATAAAACATTTTTTAATCTTACAGTACTTTGAAAAGTACAGTAATATACTACTTGTATAGTAATATAGTCGCTGAATCGTGTCCGACTCTTTGCGACCCTGTGGGCTGTAGCCCACCAGTCTCCTCCATCCATGGGATTCTCCAGGCAAGAAAGAATACTGGATTGGGTTGCCATTTCCTTCTCCAGGGGATCTTCCCAACCCAGGGATCAAACCCAGGTCTCCTGCATTGCAGGCAGACGCTTTAACCTCTGAGCTACCAGGGAAGTAGCTTGTAATATAGTACAACAGCTGGCAAATAGGGGCTGATAGCAGTACCAACTACATCATCACTGCTTTTATACTCACTTCCAGGCATCCCAGGCTTGAAATAAATATACTGTACCACTGTACTCTCTATAGTACTGTACAGTGAAATATACAAAAGCATAATCATCTGTAGAGAATGCATGCACATGACAGTGTACACCAGACATGTGAGCTAACTTATATGATTGGACAAATAAACACAAGTTTGCATCTTTGAAAGTTCACAACTTGTGTGTAGGGGATTTACTGTATGTATGTATGTATGTAGGGGATTTACTGTATGTATGTATGTAGGGGATTTACTGTAGAGAGCTTTGCTTAGTATGGACATTTTAACAATGTTAATTCTTCCAACCCATAAACATGGAATGTCTTTCCACTCAGTTCAGTTCAGTTCAGTCGCTCAGTCGTGTCCAACTCTTTGTGACCCCATGAATCGCATCACGCCAGGCCTCCCTGTCCATCACCAACTCCCGGAGTTCACCCAGACTCACGCCCATTGAGTCAGTGATGCCATCCAGCCATCTCATCCTCTGTCCTCCCCTTCTCCTCCTGCCCCCAATCCCTCCCAGCACCAGAGTCTTTTCCAATGAGTCTTTCCACTACTTTGTATCATTTTCAAATTCCTTCATCAATGTCATGTAGTTTTCAGTCTTTCACCTCCTTGGGTGAGTTTTTTTCTATATCTGTTCTTATTGATGCAATTTAAAATAGATTGTTTTCTTGCTTTCATTTTCTTATAGATAATTATTATGTAAGTAAAAGCAACAGATTTCTGTATATAATTGTATCCCACAACTTTATGGAGTTCATTTATTCTAACAAATTTTTAGTGGAGACCTTACAGTTCTCTGTGCAGGAGACCTGGGTTCAGTCCCAGGATTGAGAAGATCCTCTGGAGAAAGGAATGACTACCCACTCCAGTATTCTTGCCTAGGAAATCCCATGGATGGAGGAGCCTGGCTGGCTACAGTCCATAGATGGAAAAGAGTTGGACTCGACTGAGTGACTAACACTTTCACTTTCACGTTTAGGGTTTTCTGTAAACAGTGTCATGCCATCTGCAAATAGTGACTCTTACTTCTTCCCTTCCGATTTGGATGCCTTTTATTTCTTTGTATGTGTGTGTATGTGTCTGATTGCTATGGCTAGGATTGTCAATATTATGATAAATAGAAGTGGTGAGAGTGGACATGCCTGTCCTGTTCCTGACCTTAAAGGAAAAGCTTTCAGCTTTTCACCACTAAGTATGATATTAGCTGTGCATGTGTGTGAGTGTGTGTTAGTCACTTAGTCGTGTCCAACTCTGCAAGCCCATGAACTGTAACCCACCAGGCTCCTCTCTCCATGGAATTCTCCAGGCAATAACACTGGAGTGGTTTGCTATTCCCTTCTCCAGGGTATCTTCCCAGCTCAGGGATCAAACCTGGGTCTCCTGCAATGCAGACAGATTCCTTACATTTGAGCCACCAAGTAAGCACTTGTCATAAATAGCCTTGATTATGTTGAGATATTTTCCCTCTAAATCCACTCTGATGAGAGTTTTTAAGATGAATGGAGGTTGAATTTTGTAAAGGCTCTTATTGAGATGATCATGTGATTTTTATTCTTTCCTTTTGTTAATATGGTATCTCACATTGATTTGCAGATATTGAACTGTGCTTACATGTTGTGACTAAATCCCGCTTTATTATGTTGTGTAACATTTTATCTATTGTTGAATTCAGTTTGCCAATATTTTGTTGTTTTTTTGCACCTAACCTATAATTTTCTCTTTGTAGTGTCTGTCTGATTTTGGTATCAGGGTAATCATGGTTTTGTAGGATGAATTTGGTAGTATTCTGCCCTCTTCAATTTTTGGCATAGTTTGAGAAGGTTAGGTATTAGCTCTTCTTTCTCTGTGTGGTAGAATTCCCATGTCAAGCTTCCTAGTACTGGACTATTATTTTCTGGGAGTTCTTATATCACAAATTCAGTTTCATTTCTAGTGATTAGTCTGCTCAAATTTTTGTTTCTTCTTGATTTAACCTCAGTAGGCTGTATGTTTCTAGAAACTTGCCAGTTTCTTCTAGGTTGTCGAATTTATTGGCATAAAATTGTTCATAGTAATCTCTTATCATTTTTTATATCTCTGTGATATCAGCGGTTATTTTTATTCATTTCCTATTTTATTTATTTAGGTCTTACGTCTCTTCTTAGTGAGCCTGGCTAAAGGTTTGTCAACTCTGTTTATCTTTTAAAAACACAGCTCTTGGTTTCATTTATTTTTTCCATTGTTTTTAAGATCTCTTATTTATTTCCTCTCTGCTCTTCCTTATTTTCTTTCTTCTGCTGACTTGGACTTGTTTTTCTTTTTCTTATTCCTTCATATGATAAATTAGATCATTTATTTGAGATTTTTCTTATTTCTTGAGGGAGGCCCATATCACTACACCCTTCCCTCCTAGAATTCCTTTTGCTGAGTCCTGATTTTGGAAAGTTGTCTTTTTATCTTTATTTGTCTTGAGATATTTTCTGATTTCCTTTTGATTCCTTTACTGACCTACTTTATTATTATTATTATTTTTTAGCAGCATGTTGTTTAGTTTCCATGTTTATTTTTCCCATTCTTCTTCTTGATATGATTTCTTTTCTGTCATAGTACTGTCATTGGGAATAAATGTTTGATATAAATTCTGTTCTCTTAAATATGTTGACTTGATTGGGGGCCTACTATGTGATCTGTCCTGCAAAACTTCCATGTGCACTTGAAGAAAATGCATTGTCTGCTGTTTTTGTATGGAGTGCATTGAGATAGCTATTAAGCAACTTTAAGAAAGATACCTCATGAAAATAGAAAAAGTCACTTTCAGTCCATGTCTTTATTTTATTTTTTTTTAATTTTATTTTATTTTTAAACTTTACAAAATTGTATTAGTTTTGCCAAATATCAAAATGAATCCGCCCCAGGTATACATGTGTTCCCCATCCTGAACCCTCCTCCCTCCTCCCTCCCCATACCATCCCTCTGGGTCGTCCCAGTGCACCAGCCCCAAGCATCCAGTATCGTGCATCAAACCTGGACTGGCAACTCATTTCATACATGGTATTTTACATGTTTCAATGCCATTCTCCCAAATCTTCCCACCCTCTCCCTCTCCCACAGAGTCCATAAGACTGTTCTATACATCAGTGTCTCTTTTGCTATCTCGTACACAGGGTTATTGTTACCATCTTTCTAAATTCCATATATATGCGTTAGTATACTGTATTGGTGTTTTTCTTTCTGGCTTACTTCACTCTGTATAATAGGCTCCAGTTTCATCCACCTCATTAGAACTGATTCAAATGTATTCTTTTTAATGGCTGAGTAATACTCCATTGTGTATATGTACCATAGCTTTCTTATCCATTCATCTGCTGATGGACATCTAGGTTGCTTCCATGTCCTGGCTATTATAAACAGTGCTGCGATGAACATTGGGGTACACGTGTCTCTTTCCCTTCTGGTTTCCTCAGTGTGTATGCCCAGCAGTGGGATTGCTGGATCATAAGGCAGTTCTATTTCCAGTTTTTTAAGGAATCTCCACACTGTTCTCCATAGTGGCTGTACTAGTTTGCATTCCCACCAACAGTGTAAGAGGGTTCCCTTTTCTCCACACCCTCTCCAGCATTTATTACTTGTAGACTTTTGGATTGCAGCCATTCTGACTGGTGTGAAATGGTACCTCATAGTGGTTTTGATTTGCATGTCTCTGATAATGAGTGATGTTGAGCATCTTTTCATGTGTTTGTTAGCCATCTGTATGTCTTCTTTGGAGAAATGTCTATTTAGTTCTTTGGCCCATTTTTTGACTGGGTCATTTATTTTTCTGGAGTTGAGCTGTAGGAGTTGCTTGTATATTTCTGAGATTAGTTGTTTGTCAGTTGCTTCATTTGCTATTATTTTCTCCCATTCTGAAGGCTGTCTTTTCACCTTGGTAATAGTTTCCTTTGATGTGCAGAAGCTTTTAAGTTTAATTAGGTCCCATTTGTTTATTTTTGCTTTTATTTCCAATATTCTGGGAGGTGGGTCATAGAGGATCCTGCTGTGATGTATGTCAGAGAGTGTTTTGCCTATGTTCTCCTCTAGGAGTTTTATAGTTTCTGGTCTTATGTTGAGATCTTTAATCCATTTTGAGTTTATTTTTGTGTATGGTGTTAGAAAGTGTTCTAGTTTCATTCTTTTACAAGTGGTTGACCAGATTTCCCAGCATCACTTGTTAAAGAGATTGTCTTTAATCCATTGTATATTCTTGCCTCCTTTGTCAAAGATAAGGTGTCCATATGTGCGTGGATTTATCTCTGGGCTTTCTATTTTGTTTCATTGATCTATATTTCTGTCTTTGTGCCAGTACCATACTGTCTTGATAACTGTGGCTTTGTAGTAGAGCCTGAAGTCAGGTAGGTTGATTCCTCCAGATCCATTCTTCTTTCTCAAGATTGCTTTGGCTATTCGAGGTTTTTTGTATTTCCATACAAATTGTGAAATTATTTGTTCTAGCTCTGTGAAGAATACTGTTGGTAGCTTGATAGGGATTGCATTGAATCTATAAATTGCTTTGGGTAGTATACTCATTTTCACTATATTGATTCTTCCAATCCATGAACATGGTATATTTCTCCATCTATTAGTGTCCTCTTTGATTTCTTTCACCAGTGTTTTATAGTTTTCTATATATAGGTCTTTAGTTTCTTTAGGTAGATATATTCCTAAGTATTTTATTCTTTCCGTTGCAATGGTGAATGGAATTGTTTCCTTAATTTCTCTTTCTGTTTTCTCATTATTAGTGTATAGGAATGCAAGGGATTTCTGTGTGTTGATTTTATATCCTGCAAATTTACTATAGTCATTGATTAGTTCTAGTAGTTTTCTGGTGGAGTCTTCAGGGTTTTCTATGTAGAGGATCATGTCATCTGCAAATAGTGAGAGTTTTACTTCTTCATTTCCAATTTGGATTCCTTTTATTTCTTTTTCTGCTCTGATTGCTGTGGCCAAAACTTCCAAAACTATGTTGAATAGTAATGGTGAAAGTGGGCACCCTTGTCTTGTTCCTGACTTTAGAGGAAATGCTTTCAATTTTTCACCATTGAGGATAATGTTTGCTGTGGGTTTGTCATATATAGCTTTTATTATGTTGAGGTATGTTCCTTCTATTCCTGCTTTCTGGAGAGTTTTTATCATAAATGGATGTTGAATTTTGTCAAAGGCTTTCTCTGCATCTATTGAGATAATCATGTGGTTTTTATTTTTCAATTTGTTAATGTGGTGTATTACATTGATTGATTTGTGGATATTGAAGAATCCTTGCATCCCTGGGATAAAGCCCACTTATTTATTTCTGCCCTAATTCTTGTGATTTCTTTCCTTATACTAACCCTGGGGTTCTTCATTTCTTCTTTTTCTAGCTGCTTTAGGTGTAGAGTTAGGGTATTTATTTGATTTTTCTCTTGTTGCTTGAGGTAAGCTTGTATTGCTATGAACTTTCCCCTTAGCACTGCTTTTACTGAATCCCATAGGATTTGGGTTGTCGTGTTTTCATTTTCATTTGTTTCTATGCATTTTGATTTCTTTTTTGATTTCTTCTGTGATTTGTTGGTTATTCAGAAGTGTGTTGTTTAGCCTCCATATGTTTGTATTTTTAATAGTTTTTTTTTTCTTTAGTTGCCATCTAATCTTACTGCATTGTGATCAGAAAATATGTTTGGAATGATTTCAATTTTTTTGAATTTACCAAGGCTATATTTATGGCCCAGGATGTGATCTATCCTGGAGAAGGTTCCGTGTGCACTTGAGAAAAAGGTGAAATTCATTGTTTTGGGGTGAAATGTCCTATAGATATCAATTAGGTCTAACTGGTCCATTGTATCATTTAAAGTTTGTGTTTCCTTGCTAATTTTCTGTTTAGTTGATCTATCCATAGGTGTGAGTGGGGTATTAAAGTCTTCCACTATTTTTGTGTTACTGTTAATTTCCCCTTTCATACTTGTTAGCATTTGCCTTACATTGAGGTGCTCCTATGTCGGGTGCATATATATTTATAATTGTTATATCTTCTTCTTGTATTGATCCTTTGTTCATTATGTAGTGTCCTTCTTTTTCTCTTTTCATGGCCTTTATTTCAAAGTCTATTTTATCTGATATGAGTATTGCTACTCCTGCTTTCTTTTGGTCTCCATTTGTGTGAAATATCTTTTTCAAGCCCTTCACTTTCAGTCTGTATGTGTCCCTTGGTTTAAGGTGGGTCTGTTGTAGACAGCATATATAGGGGCCTTGTTTTTGTATCCATTCAGCCAGTCTTTGTCTTTTGGTTGGGGCATTCAACCCATTTACATTTAAGGTAATTATTGATAAGTATGATCCCATTGCGATTTACTCTGTTGTTTTGTGTTTGAGTTTATAAACCTTTTCTGTGTTTCCTGTCTAGAGAAATCCTTTAGCATTTGCTGAAGAGCTGGCTTGGAGGTGCTGAATTCTCTCAGCTTTTGCTTGTCTGTAAAGCTTTTGATTTCTCCTTCATATTTGAATGAGATCCTTGCTGGGTAATCTGGGTTGTAGGTTTTTCTCTCTCATCACTTTACATATGTTCTGCTATTCCCTTTTGGCCTGAAGAGTTTCTATTGAAAGATCAGCTGTTATCCTTATGGGAATCCCCTTGTGTGTTATTTGTTGCTTTTCCCTTGCTGCTTTTAATATTTTCTCTTTGTGTTTGATCTTTGTTAATTTGATTAATATGTGTCTTGGGGTGTTTTGCCTTGGGTTTATCCTGTTTGGGACTCTCTGGGTTTCTTGGACTTGGGTGGCTATTTCCTTCCCCATTCTAGGGAAGTTTTCAACTATTATCTCCTCAAGTATTTTCTCACAGCCTTTCTTTTTGTCTTCTTCTCCTGGGACTCCTATGTTTCAAATGTTGGGGCGTTTGACATTGTCCCAGAGGTCTCTGAGGTTGTCCTCATTTCTTTTAATTCTTTTTTCTTTTTTCCTCTCTGCTTCATTTATTTCCACCATTCTATCTTCCACCTCACTTACTCTTTCTTCTGCCTCAGTTATTCTACTGTTGGTTCCCTCCAGAGTGTTTTTGATCTCAGTTATTGCATTATTCATTATTGATTGACTTTCTTATTTCTTCTAGGTTCTTGTTAACCATTTCTTGCATCTTCTCAATCCTTGTCTCCAGACTATTTATCTGTAATTCCATTTTGTTTTCAAGATTTTGGATTGTCTTTACTATCATTATTCTGAATTCTTTTTCATGTCAGCTCCCTATCTCCTCCTCTTTTGTTTGGTTTGATGGGCATTTATCATGTTCCTTTACCTGCTGCATGTTTCTCTGCATTTTCATCTTGTTTAGATTGCTGTGTTTGGGTGGCCTTTCTGTATGCTGGAATTTTGTGGTTCCTCTTTACTGTGGAGGTTCCTCTCTGTGGATGGGGTTGGATAAGTGGCTTGTCAAGGTTTCCTGGTTAGGAAAGCTTGTGTTAGTGTTCTGGTGGGTGGAGCTGAATCTCCTCTCTCTGGAGTGCAATGAAGTGTCCAGTAGTATGTTTTGAGGTGTCTATGAGTTTGGTGTGACTTTTGGCTGCATGTATTTTAATGCTCAGGATTATGTTCCTGCATTGTTGGAGAATCAGCTTGGTATGTCTTGCTCTGAAACTTTTTGGCTCTTGGATGGAGCTTGGTTTCAGTGTAGGTATGGAGGCTTTTGGATGAGCTCTTGTCGATGAATATTCCCTGGAGTCAGGAGTTTTCTGGTGTTCTCAAGTTTTGGATTTAAGCCTCCTGCCTCTGGCTTTCAGTCTTATTCTTAAAGTAGCCTCAAGACTTTTCCATGCATATAGCACCAATGATAAAACATCTAGGTTAATGGTGAAAGGATTCTCCACAGTGAGGGACACCCAGAGAGGTTCACAGAGTTACATGGAGAAAAGAAGAAGGAAGAGGGAGATAGAAGTGATCAGGAGGAGAAGAGGGGGAGTCAAAAGGAGAGAGACAGATCTAGCCAGTAATCAGTTCCCTACGTGTTCTCCACACCCTGGGACACTCAAAGAGATTCACAGAGGCAGGTAGAGAAGAGAAGGGGAAAGGAGGAGATAGAGGTGACCTGGGGGAGAAAAGGGAGAGTCAAAAAGGGGAGAGAGCAATCAAGCCAGTAATCACACTCCTAAGTAAAAATGGGTACTGAAGATTGGATTCTTAAAGGTACAAAATTGATAACAAAAACCAGAAAGCAAAGATTAAAAATCTAGAGTAGAGGTTAGACTCTCGAAAAAAATACAATATTAAAGAAACAAAACAAAATCACAAAAATTATATATATATATATATATATATATATATATATATGAAATTTGCTTTAAAAATAGGTTCTTTTATTGCAAGGTAATAGTAGGTTATAGATTGGAGAAGGAAATGGCAACCCACTCCAGTGTTCTTGCCTGGAGAATCCCAGGGACTGGGGAGCCTGGTGGGCTGCCGTCTATGGGGTCACACAGAGTCAGACACAACTGAAGTGACTTAGTAGCAGCAGTAGGTTATAGAAATGAAAATTAAAGGAGTAATAAAGAAGTTAATTTTTTTTAATTTAAAAATGATCATAGTAAAATATATCTAGGAATTTCTTTGGAGCTGTTGAGGGCAGTGTGGGGTCAGTTCAGTTTTGAATAGTTCCTTGTTCCAGCTTATACTCCTTCTCAAGGTTTATAGGCCCCTTCCAATGTAGTCAGTACTAACTACAGGGTTTTAATTTGTTGCACCTGTCACTTCCATAGCAGTTCCCTCTTCTTTGTTTATTTTGGCTTTCTCTGCTTTCAAATCTCTTCAGTGTCTAATTTCCACCCAAGGAGGTGAAAGTGGTCACTTATTTAGGCTTATTTGTTCAGTAGTGCTGTGGGGAGGGAGGAACACTGCGAACAAATATCACTGGCATTTGTGGGGAGTGTTTGAGGTGTGTGGGCCACACTGGGTTTGCCCACACTCACAGTGTGTGTGCTTTCCTGGTCTACACTCCTCAGGCTCCAGGTTGCTCTGCAGAGGAACTGTCTAAAGAAGGCCCTGGGTTGCATGCACTTCCCAGTCTAAGCCACTCAGGTTCAGGTTCTTGGGTACTCCACAAAGGCACAGAGTCAGTTGAGCCTATGTTTTGTGCCCTTCCCAGGTCAGAGCAGCTCAGGTGACCAGGTGCTTGGCGAGCACACTCTTCCACCTAGGCAGTGCATCTTTTCACCTCCCGGTCCCAGCCCCTCGATTTCCTGGGTGCACAGTGCGAGCGCTGTCTCAGGTGTGCCGTGTGTCTCCTCTGGGGGCTGATCTCAGGCTGCAACCCTCCTGATGGATGTCAATCATCCATGATCCCAGGAAGATTTGCTTAGTAACCGGGAGCCTGCTCACAGTTTGTTGGAGGATGCCGTCTCTGGGGCCAAGATTGCCCCTTGCCTTTTGCCTCTGGCTGTCGCCTGCTTGCTTCTCTGCCTCTGGCCTGCAAATCTTCTGCTTAAAAAATCAGCTGATAGCCTTATGGGGGTTCCCTTACATTTGACTCTCTGCTTTCTCTTGCTGTCTTTCAAATTATCTCTCTAACTTTCACCATTTTAATTGGTGTGGGTCTCTTAGGTTCATCCTGTTTGGAACTCTTTGCTTTCTGGATCTGGATATCTGTTTTCTTCTTTACAGCCATGATTTCATTAAATACATTTTACCATCTTTCTCTCTCTCTTCTCTTTCTGGGCCCCTATATTGTGAATGTCAATATGTTTGATTTTGTCTCAGAGTTTCCTTAAACTGTTCTCTTTTTTAATTTGAGTTTCTTTTTGATCTTCTGATTGGGTGGTTGCCATTATACTGTCTTCTATATCACTTATGTATTCTTCTGTATTCTAATATGCTGTTATTTTCTTCTCTCGTGTTTTTAATTTCCATTATATTTTTCAGCTCTGACTAGTTCTTTTATTTTCTAGGTTCTTATTAAATTTTTAATTCTGTTCTATTTTTTCTGTACTTCAGTTATCTGTCTTGTTACTAATGCTTTGAAATCTTTATCCGGTAAATTATTTCTATTTATTTAGGTAGTTTTTCATGGTTTTTTTCCTTTTTCTTAACATTTTAAGCAAAGTTCTCTGTCTTTTCATTTTGCTTAACTTTCTCTATCTCTGTACAATTAGGTGAAACAGTTACTTATTACAATCTTGAAAGAATGTTCTTATGTGGGAGCATCCCTGAACATTCTATATGTGCCTAGTGGCTTTCATGGGAGAGCTACCTCCAAAAGTAAGCATGGATCATGTCTTTCCCCAGGGTTTGCTAATAGCTATAACCTTAGTGGCAGGTGGGACTGGAGATAGAGGGGATAGAGGCCAGAACCAGTTGTGAGCTAGGGCTTCTCCGAGGCTCAGTGGCTGTCACCTCCCTATGTGAATGCAGTAAGATCCCAAGATGCTAGAGAAGAAGCCCTGAGGGTCAGTTCTGGGCTGGTTCTGTTCCCTCTGAGTGTGTGCTTTCGCTCATCCCAGCAGTGGTAACTTTGTCCCAGAAAGGAGAAGCACTGGAGCAAGATGGGCCATACTGGGTACTTGGCATGGGTCTGGGCATATACTAAAGTAGTTCTGGCATGCCAGTCAGAACTCCAAATCAGTCCTGATCTGCCAATGCTAGGAATGGCCACCCTCACCCTGTTCAGGTCCTATCCAGCTCCTATCCTAACCCCTTGATTGTACATTTTCTTCTTTGGAAACAGCAGCCTTTGCCCTAGATGACTCTTTACAACCTTGGTTGTATAAGAGTCTTTCTACCAGTCTCCAGTCTGTCTTCAGTGAGAATTTCTCCACCATCCAAATAGATATATTTGTGATGTCATTGTGTGGAGATATGAGCTCAACAACCTCTTTACTCTGTCACCTTTATTTCCCCATCTTATTTGAATAACTAGCTAAAAACAGTACCAAGTGCTACCCCAAGCACTTCTCTATCCCATCTTTCAGCACCATGATTGCCTAGGGGACCCATTTATGTAAGAATTCTAGTACTTTCCCCACCAACTTCAGCAGAAAACATTTAGTCCTTGTAAAGTCACCTAGGTGATATGTGACTTACATATCAGTCAGTTCAGTTCAGTCACTCAGTCGTGTCTGACTCTTTGCAACCCCATGGACTGTAGCACTCCAGGCCTCCCTGTCCATCACCAACTCCTGGCGTTTACCCAAACTCTTGTCCATTGAGTTGGTGATGACATCCATCCATCTCATCCTCTGTCGTCCACCTTCGATCTTTCCCAGCATTCAGATGAGTCAGTTCTTTGCATCAGGTGGCCAAAGTTTTGGAGTTTTAGCTTCAGCATCAGTCCTTCCAATGAATATTTAGGACTGATTTCCTTTAGGATTGACTTACATATAAAGACAAAAAAAACTGGTTACAGTAGGTTACCCATTAATCGTGGATGGAGGATCTTAATTTAGTTAAATCTCTATTAAATGAGATACTTGGGGAGTAATAAGCTGAATGTAAAGGCATTGTTTGCAACCATGTAAAAGTCATATGTTTTATATGGTGGTGATTTAGTCACTAAGTCATATCTGACTCTTGCAACCCCATGGACTGTAGCCTGTCAGGCTCCTCTGTCCATGGGATTCTCCAGGCAAGAATACTGGAGTAGGTTGCCATTTCCTTCTCCAGGGAATATTCCCAACCCAGGAATTGAACCTAGGTCTCCTGCATTGCAGGTAGATTTTTACCAACTGAGCTATGAGGGAAGCCAAATGTTTTATATAGTGATATGATTAATGTGCTTTTTTTGGTCAAGAGGTTGTTACTTTTTGTTTTCCTTAGTACTCAGTAGAATACAGAGAGTCTAAAACCAAAGAACTGAATGACTTCCCCCCCCCCCAAGGGTAACTTCCAAACAAAGTACATAGATTCATTTTACCCTTGAGTTTTATTTCCTGTGGTGTCATGAAACAATTAACACCAAGATTTGGAGAAATGTTGACAACCCAGGAACTATCTTTTTTATTTTTCTGATGTATAAAGAACTAAATGAGGGATAAAATAAAGAGAGATTAAGGATGAGTAGAATTTTCTCCATAGGAACCACAAGCTCTCCAAGTGGTCACTATGCAGTGTTTAGGAACATTGCCAAGTCTGCTATTCTTCACATTTTGCCCAAAGGAGAATGCTCATCTCCTCATTTGCTTCATCTATTTGCATAGGCACATTCTTAGTGCTAATAAATATGAATACTGATAATAGGACCTCCAATTTTCATTTGAGCCTGGATCTTAGTGTCCAAGTTTTACCTGTTGTTAACATTTTTCTTTCCAAGAATAAATGCTTTCTGATTTTATGACATGATGGCAAGCATCTTCAAAACAGCCACCTTCCTTTATACATATCTGTACTACTTGCAGTGCTTACCAAGTGTCTTTGAATATTAAATTAATTGCTAACCAAATGATCTTATTGTGTCAAATTTGAAATTCTTGGACTTTGCTTCCATTTTTTCCTGAAGTTTTTGAATGTGTGTGTTTATGTGTATATTTCTGTGTGTACTCAGTGACCAGATGATGAGTATGTTAAGTATCTTCCATTTGACCTTCCTGATCCAATTTCCACTCTTCTCCAAAATGCTTTCTGTTCCCAAGGGCTGCCCATTTGAATTACATCACCCTGCTCCTTCTGTGTCCCCATTAGCATCTATTTGGGTTTATCTAATGGAGATCCTCAGCAGGAGGTAGAAGACTGATCCTGGGGACTCACATGGGGACAGCTGAAGTAAGAATAGATGTATGTGAGGAGGGATAATTAGGTCTCAGAGTGCTTTGGGAAAAGAAGAAAATACCTCACCACTGCTTATTGCTGTTGAAATATCTTGTGAAATTTTTAAAGATAACAATGGTGAGATTATCTGCTTGACCTTTGCATATGGATATATAAAGCAGAGGTCAATCAATCAATGAATGAGTGTCAAATTCCTGTCCACTCTGGGTGTACCGCCATGTTGAGCTGAAGTTCTAGGAAGAAAACTGAAGCAGATTCTTCCCCATACTAAAGTTTCTTGGAGGTGTTAGTGAAACCCATAGAACTTGTTGAGCAAGCACTTCCCAATATTAAATATACTATTCAGAGACTTTTAGAAAATTAATCTTGTGCCTGTGTACTCTGGGGATATTTTTTCTGTTGTCAATCAAATGAAAGTTTATATTTAGGTTTTAGGGATCATATAATAAAAAATATTCAAACAAACCCAAAGAGTATATATAGTAACAATAAAAATATTAAGGTCAAGAAAGAGCTTATATACAATTCAGAAAAAAGTAACAAAATCCAACAAGTTAGCTCAAGGATTTTCTTCTGTAAAACAAATCAGAAATAAGATAAGACCAAGGGCATTCAGAAGCAGAAGTTTTGTGGTAATGGTGATAAGGATAATAGTTGAAGATTTTATGAATTAGCTAAAGATCCCTAATCCTTAAGACCCATGAGTTGAGCACAAGGCTGGAAAATACACTGAAAGAATTTGTATACTCTAATTACATAATAGCATTCCACATACAGAAGGTGCCCAATACATATATAGGAGATGTTTGTTAAATATAAAAAATGCTTTGCCTGAATGAGGTTTAAATGTTCAGTGCCTGGCAGCAGAATGAGTTATCCCATGACGATCTCTCCAAGGTGAGTTCTGATTTTCTACTACTAATAGTTTTAGGTGAGAGTGTGCTATTATTCAGATGAAGATGGATTACAGGACCTAGTGATTTTCTCAGTGTGCCAAGAATCTGGCAGATTAGTTCTGCATATTAAGGATTTGTATTTGTATCAAGGATTTGCATTTGTATCACTTAAAACTTCTTCTGCCATGCTGTAAAACTAGAAAAAAATACACATCGCCCCTCAGTATCTCAGTTCCCACTAGGTTAGTATCAGAGAGAAAAGAGAGTAAGAATGATAAGACAGAAATCAGGATGGAGGGGGAAGAGGAGAAATCAGTTCATCCTGCTTTAAAGATTTCTTTTAACATTTAATTTCCTTCTTACCTGCAGGCAGTTTTCTAAAGGTGCACATTTAACTTCTAGGTTAAATATGAAACTTGAAACCAAAGGCGCTGTGGCATAAATTAAATAAGGGGAGAATAGAGAGTGATTTGTTTTTCTCCTGGAATAAAACCCCAGTACTCCTCCAGGGTTGTGTGAAAGGCTGAGGAATCTGTGGTATAAATACTTTAATTAGCTGACAGCTTGTGGGATGAATTACATCTGATCTCTGTTCATGATGCTTGTATAATAAAGGACTTAATTGTTTCATTTTTTACAGTATAATGGATGGATGGAAGAGGATGATAATTTGAGAATTTATTCATTTAAAGCAGTGATTGCAATATTGTTCTGAAAAGTAGAATATAACACATAGAAGGTTATAGAGAAAGTAAGTAGGCGTCTTCAGCTTCTGGAGACTGTACCTTTGCCCTCTGGCTGGTTGGGAAACTGACATTTCACCATCAAATAGCTCTATAACTTTTGTCTTTTGCCATCAAGAATCGGAGAAGGCAATGGCACCCCGCTCCAGTACTCTTGCCTGGAAAATCCCATGGATGGAGGAGCCTGGGAGGTTGCAGTCTATGGGGTCGCTAAGAGTCGGACATGATTGAGTGACTTCACTTTCACTTTTCACTTTCATGTATTGGAGAAGGAAATGGCAACCCACTCCAGTGTTCTTGCCTGGAGAATCCCAGGGACGGCGGAGCCTGGTGGGCTGCCGTCTATGGGGTCGCATGGAGTCAGACATGACTGAAGCGACTTAGCAGCAGCAGCAGCCATCAATTATGTAACAGCCCCTTAAAAAAAAAAAAGTTGTTTATTTGTTATTGGAGGATAACTGTGTTACAATATTGTGTTGGTTTCTGCCATACATCAAATGATTCAGCCACAGGAGTACATGTCCCCTCTCTCTTGAGCCTCCCTCCCCTATCCCACCCCTCTAGGTTGCCACAGAGCCCCAGATTTGAGCTTCTTGAGTCATAAGGAAATTTCCATGGCTATCTAATTTTACATATGGTAATAGCCTCTAAAATGGTCCCTGCCTTGGGTTTTATCTTCTTCCATCCTCCACTCTACAGCCAGAGTGTTCCACCAGAGATGGTACGTGACTGGGCTTTTCTCTATTTGATAATTATTCAGTGCTGCCCTGTAAGGTAAACTACAAGATTTTTAACACGGACTTGAAATGCCTGAGCCTGCTCTAAGTGGCTTCCACCCCTCCCTCTGTCTTGCGCATTATGCCTCAGTAGCACCCAATTACTGAAAAGTCCTTGATAAAATCACAGTTTTTCTCTCTGAATTTCTGCTTATGCCATCTCATCTACAGGCAATGCTCTTTTACTCTCTCTAGATCTCTCTTCCCCACCTGTTATATTGATCTTTTAAGAAGACTCAGTCATTACCTCTTCTGACCATCCCACCTTCTTCCTAGCTACATGAACTACCCCTCATTAATGCCTCCAAATGATCCTGTAAGTAGTCTGTCAAAGCATTTCTCCCACTTTATTACAAGTGTTTATGAAAAATATCCCATTAAATGGTGAGTTACTTAAAATTAGGTCCCTTGTTATATTCACCTGTGTGTCCCCAGCTTCAAGTACAGGACAGAACAGGTGATGATTAAATGTTCATTCAATGAATAAATGAATGAAAATGTGTTTTACTCCATTTGTTCAACAATATTATAGTAAAAGTAACATTTTACCAAATATTAAGTGAGTTTTGAATAAATCACATGTACACAACTAACATTTGTAGAGTGAAATGCCACAAAAATTAAATTGCTGAGGAAGAAACCTGGACATATATGCTGTCCAAGGTAAGCGATACATTTAACATTTCATTTAATTGTTGCAGTTCAGTCACTCAGTCCTATCTGACTCTTTGCAACCCCATGGACTGCAGCACGCCAGGCCTCCCTGTCCATCACCAACTCCCGGAGTTTACTCCAACTCATGTCTATTGAGTTGATGATGGCATTAAGCCATCTCATACTCTTCCGTCCCCTTCTCCTGCCACTTTCAATCTTTCCCAGCATGAGGGTCTTTTCAAATGTATCAGTTCTTTGCATTAGGTGCTCAAAGTATTGGAGTATCAGCTTCAGCATCAGTCCTTCCAATGAATATTCAGGACTGACTTCCTTTAGGATGGACTGGTTGGATCTCTTTGGGGTCCAAGGGACTCTCAAGAGTCTTCTCCAATACCACAGTTCAAAAGCATTATTCTTCAACACTCAGCTTTCTTTATAGTCCAACTCTTACATCCATATATGACTACTGGAAAAACTATAGCCTTGACTAGATGGACCATTGTTGGCAAAGTAATGTCTCTGCTTTTTAACAACCTGTATAGGTTGGTCGTAACTTTGCTTCCAAGGAGTAAGCGTCTTTTAATTTCACGGCTGCAATCACCATCTGCAGTGATTTTGGAGCCCCAAAAAATAAAGTCTGACACTGTTTCCACTGTTTCCCCATCTATTTCCCATGAAGTGATGGGACCAGATACCATGATCTTAGTTTTCTGAATGTTGAGCTTTAAGCCAACTTTTTCACTCTCCTCTTTCACTTTCATCAAGAGGCTCTTTAGTTCTTCTTCACTTTCATAAGGGTGGTGTCATCTGCATATTTGAGGTTATTGGTATTTCTCCCAGCAATCTTGATTCCAGCTTGCGCTTCTTCCAGCCCAGCGTTTCTCATGATGTACTCTGCATATAAGTTAAATAAGCAGGGTGACAATATACAGCCTTGGTGTACATACTCCTTTCCTGATTTGGAACCAGTCTGTAGTTTCATGTCCAGTTCTAACTGTTGCATCTTGACCTGCATACAAATTTCTAAAGAGGCAGGTCCAGTGATCTGATATTCCCATGTCTTAAAGAATTTTCCAGGGATTTTTGTGATCCACACTGTTAAAGGCTCTGGCATAGTCAATAAAGCAGAAATAGATGTTTTTCTGGAACTCTTGTTTTTTGATGATCCAGCGGATGTTGGCAATTTGATCTCTGGTTCCTCTGCCTTTTCTAAATCCAGCTTGAACATCTGGAAGTTAATAGTTCACTGTGTAAGCCTCTTGGAGAATTTTAAGGATTACTTAAATCCTTAAGTATGTGAGATGAGTGCAATTGTGTGGTAGTTTGAACATTCGTTGGCATTGCCTTTCTTTTGGACTAGAATGAAAACTGACCTTTTGCAGTCCTGAGGCCACTGCTGAGTTTTCTGAATTTGCTGGCATATTGAGTGCAGCACTTTCACAGCATCATCTTTTAGGATTTTAAATAGCTCAACTGGAATTCCATCACCTCCACTAGCTTTGTTTGTAGTAATGCTTCCGTAGGCCCACTTGAACTCACACTCCAGGATGTCTGGTTCTAAATGAGTGATCACAGTATTGTGGTTATCTGGGTCATTAAGACCTTCTTGTATAGTTCTTCTATGTATTCTTGCTACCTCTTCTTAATATCTTCTGCTTCTATTAGGTCCATACCATTTCTGTCCTTTATTGTGCCCATCTTTGCATGAAATGTTCCCTTGCTATCTCTAATTTTCTTGAAGAGATCTCTAGTCTTTCCCATTCTATTGTTTTCCTCTATTTCTTTGCACTGATCACACTTTCTTACCTCTTCTTGCTATCCTTTGGAACTCTGCATTCAAATGGGTATATCTCTCCTTTCCTCCTTTGCATTTGGCTTCTCTTCTTTTCATAGCAGTTTGTAAGGCCTGCTCAGACAGCTATTTTGCTTTTTTGCATTTCTTTTTCTTGGGGATGGTCTTGATCCCTGTTTCTTGTACAATGTCACGAGCCTCCGTCCATAGTTCTTCAGGCACTGTGTCTATAAGATATAATCCCTTGAGTCTATTTGTCACTTCTATTGTATAGTTGCAAGGGATTTGATTTAGGTCATACCTGAATGGTCTAGTGGTTTTCCCTACTTTCTTCAATCTCAGTCTGAATTTGGCAATAAGGAGCTCATGATCTGAGCCACAGTCAGCTCCCAGTCTTGTTTTTGCTGACTGTACAGAGCTTCTCCATCTTTCAGTTCAGTTGCTCAGTCGTGTCTGACTCTTTTCGACCCCATGAATCGCAGCACGCCAGGCCTCCCTGTCCATCACCAACTCCCAGAGTTCACCCAGACTCACGTCCATCGAGTCAGTGATGCCATCCAGCCATCTCATCCTCTGTCGTCCCCTTCTCCTCCTGCCCCCAACCCCTCCCAGCATCAGAGTCTTTTCCAGTGAGTCAACTCTTTGCATGAGGTGGCCAAAGTACTGGAGTTTCACCTTTAGCATCATTCGTTCCAAAGAAATCCCAGGGCTGATCTCCTTCAGAATGGACTGGTTGGATCTCCTTGCAGTCCAAGGGACTCTCAAGAGTCTTCTCCAACACCACAGTTCAAAAGCATCAATTCTTCAGTGCTCAGCTTTCTTCACAGTCCAATTCTCACATCCATACATGACCACAGGAAAAACCACAGCCTTGCCTAGACGGACCTTTGTTGGCAAAGTAATGTCTCTGCTTTTTAAGATGCTATCTAGGTTGGACATAACTTTCCTTCCAAGAAGTAAGCGTCTTTTAACTTCATGGCTGCAATCACCATCTGCAGTGATTTTGGAGCCCAGCAAAATAAAGTCTGACACTGTTTCCACTGTTTCCCCATCTATTTTCCATGAAGCGATGGGACCGGATGCCATGATCTTCGTTTTCTGAATGTTGAGCTTTAAGCCAACTTTTTCACTCTCCTCTTTCACTTTCATCAAGAGGCCTTTTAGTTCCTCTTCACTTTCTGCCATAAGGGTGGTGTCATCTGCATATCTGAGGTTATTGATATTTCTCACAGCAATCTTGATTCCAGCTTGTGTTTCTTCCAGTCCAGCGTTTCTTATGATGTACTCTGCATAGAAGTTAAATAAGCAGGGTGACAATATACAGCCTTGACATACTCCTTTTCCTATTTGGAACCAGTGTGTTGTTCCATGTCCAGTTCTAACTGTTGCTTCCTGACCTGCATATAGGTTTCTCAAGAGGCAGGTCAAGTGATCTGGTATTCCCATCTCTTTCAAATTTTCCACAGTTTTTTGTGATCCACACAGTCAAAGGCTTTGGCATAGTCAATAAAGCAGAAATAGATGTTTTTCTGGAACTCGCTTGCTTTTTCCATGATCCAGCGGATGTTGGCAATTTGATCTCTGGTTCCTCTGCCTTTTCTAAAACCAGCTTGAACATCAGGAAGTTCATGGTTCACATATTGCTAAAGCCTGGCTTGGAGAATTTTGAGCATTACTTCTTTAGCTGAATATAATCAATCTGATTTCAGTATTGACCATCTGGTGATGTTCATGTGTAGAGTCTTCTCTTGTGTTGCCGGAAGAGGGTGCTTGTTCTGACCAGTGCATTCTCTAAGCAAAACTCTGTTAGCCTTTGCCCTGCTTCATTCTGTATTCCAAGGCCAAATTTGCCCATAACTCCAGGAATTTCTTGACTTCCTACTTTTGTAATCTAGTCCCCTATAATGAAAAGCACATCTTTTTTGGGGTGTTAGTTCTAGAAGGTCTTGTAGGTCTTCATAGAACCATTCAACTTCAGCTTCTTCAGCATTTTTGGTCGGGGCATAGACTTGGATTACTATAATATTGAATGGTTTGCCTTGGGAACAGAGATCATTCTGTCATTTTTGAGATTGTACCCAAGAACTGCATTTTGGACTCTCTTGTTCACTATGAGGGCTATTCCATTTCTTCTAAGGTATTCTTGCCCACAGTAGTAGATATAATGGTCATCTGAGTTAAACTCACTCAATCCAGTCCATTTTAGTTCACAGATTCCTAAAATGTCGATGTTCACTTTTGCCATCTCCTGTTTGACCACTTCTAATTAGCCTTGATTCATGGACATAACATTCCAGGTTCCTATGCAATATTGCTCTTTATAGCATCAGACTTTACTTCTATCAGCAGTCACATCCACAACTGGGTGTTTGTTTTTTTTTTTTTTTTTTTTTTGCTTTGACTCTGTCTTTTCATTCTTTCTGGAGTTATTTCTCTACTCTTCTCCAGTAGCATATGGGGCACCTAGGGACCTGGGGAGTTCATCTTTCAGTGTCCTCTCTTTTCACTTTTTCATACTATTTATGGGGTTCAAGGCAAGAATACTGAAGTGCTTTGCCATTCCCTTCTCCAGTGGACCACATTTTGTTATAACTCTCCACAATGACCCATCTGTCTTGAGTGGCCCTACAGGGCATGGCTCATAGTTTTATTGAGTTAAACAAGACTGTGGTCCATGTGATCAGATTGGTTAGTTTTCTGTGACTGTGGTTTTTCAGTCTGTCTGCCCTCTGATGGAGAAGTATAAGAGGCTTACTGGAGAGATTGACTGAGGGGAAACTGGTTCTTGTTCTGATGGGCAGGGCCATGCTTAGTAAAGCTTTAATCCAATTTTCTGTTGAAGGGTGGAGCTGTGTTCCCTCCCTGTTATTTGACCTGAAGCCAAACTATGGTGGAGGTAATGAAGATAATGGTGACCTCCTTCAAAAGGTCTCATGCATGTACTGCTACACTCAGTGCCCCCAAACCTGCAGCAGGCCACCCCCAACCCATGCCTCTGCCAGAGACTCCTGTACACTCATGGGCAAGTCTGGGTCAGTAACTGTAGATGTCATTAAAAAAATAAATAAAAAACCCTCTTTGTCCTACCTATATTATGATTTAGAGAATCTAGTGATTTCTCTAGTCACATTTAAAGAGGAGGAAAATGTCTTGCACAAATAGATCTGACTCTCATACTGAGCCTCTCAAGCACCATTATACATCTAGATTCTTGTATTGTAAATAATATTGCTGTGAATATTGGGGAGTATGTATCTTTTTGAATTAGAATTGGATGGATCCATAGGGTATTATAATTACTGAAATAAATCAGGCAAAGACAAAAGCTGTATGCAATAATATATGTGGAATCTAAAAAAAAAAAAAAAATTGCAAATATAACAAAAGATAAGACTCATAGATACAGATTGTCTGGTTCCAGACTAACTTACCTGCCTCCTGAGAAACATGCATGCAGGTCCAGAAGCAACAGTTAGAACTGAACATGGAACAATGGACTGGTTCCAAATTGGGAAAGGGGTACATCAAGGCTGAATACTGTCACTCTGCTTATTTTACTTATATGCAGAGTACATCGTGTGAAATGCCAGGCTGAATGAAGCACAAGCTGGAATCAAGATTGTTGGGAGAAGTAGCAGTAAACTCAGATATACAGATGACACCACCTTTATGGCAGAAAGTGAAGAAGAACTAGAGACTCTTGATGAACGTGAAAGAGGGGAGTGATAAAGCTGGCTTAAAACTCAACACTCAAAAAATGAAGATCATGGCATCCAGTCCCACCACTTCATGGCATATAGATAGGGAAAGAATGGAAACAGTGACAGACTTTATTTTCTTGGGTTCCAGAATCACTGCAGATAGTGACTGCAGTCAAGAAATTAAAAGATGCTTGCCCCTTTGAAGAAAAGCAATGACACACCTAGACAGCATATTAAAAAACAGAGACATTGCTTTGCCAACAAAGGTCCATCTAGTCAAAGCTATGGTTTTTCCAGTAGTCATGTATGGATGTGACAGTTGGATCATAAAGAAAGCTGAGCACCAAAGAATTGATGCTTTTAAACTATGGTGTTGGAGAAGACTCTTGAGAGTCCCTTGGACTGCAAGGAGATGCAACCAGTCAATCCTAAAGGAAATCAGTCCTGGGTATTCCTTGGAAGGACTGATGCTAAAGCTGAAGCTCCAATATTTTGGCCACCTGATTCCAAGAGCAGACTCACTAGAAAAGACATTGATGTTGTGAAAGGTTGAAGGCAGGAGGAGAAGGGGACAACAGAGGATGAGATGGTTGTATGGCATCACGAACTCAACGGTCATGAGTTTGAGCAAGCTCCGGGAGATGGTGAGGAGAAGGGAAGCCATGTGTGCTGCAGTCTATGGGATCACAAAGAGTCGGACAGAACTGAGCAACTGAACAACAATACAGATATAGAAAACACACTAGTGCTTACCAGTGGGGAGATACAAAAGATGAGGGGCAAAATAGAAGTAGAATATTAAAAGGTACAAAGTATGTATAAAATTAATAAGCTATAGGATATATAGTACAGCACAGGAAATATAGCCAATATTTTATAATAACTTCAAATGGAAGATATTCTATAAAAATATTGAATCACCCTGTTGTATACCTGAAATTAACAATATTGTAAGTCAACTATACTACAGTTAAGAAAAATAAAAAATACTTTGCAAATGCCCCAATAATGCTAATACTACTGGCCCTTAGCCCTTACTTTGTGTGGCAAGGCTAGAGAGCTCAACTCCATGTACAGTAAAAGAGTTTGCAGGAAATTGAATGTCACAAAGTCAAAGTATTTTATTGCTGTGCACATAGCTAACCTGAAAGTTTCTGCCACCTTGTGTTAATATTTAAGTGGATTTTAGATAATATTGTTGGCTCATAGTTTGATCAAGTTATCATTTGTCATGATCAAATTGAATTATGAATATTTCAAGTCTTTTTCTCATAACAACTTCAGAAATGTTCATTTTATTTTTATTATTTTTGTGTTACGTTATTTTTCACTGAACTTCTGTGGTGGCTCAGAGGTAAAGAACCTGCCTTTCAATGCAGGAGGTGCAAGTTCAATCCCTGAGTTGGGAAGATCCCCTGAAGGAGGAAATGGTAACACACTCCAGTATTCTTGCCTGGAAAATCCCATGGACAGAGGAGCCTGGCAGGCTACAGTCCCTGGAGTAGCAAAGAATCAGACATAACTTATCAGCTGAGTACACACGCATTTTGTACTAGCTAATATTTTAGAACCAAGCCCAGGTTTCTGACCTGTGAATCACACAGGATGCCTCTCTAGATTTACAAACCATATACAGCCATCAAAATCACAGTGTTTTGGAAAAGGTCATGTTCAATATAGACACTTGGGAGGAAATGAGCAAAATATGATAATACCCAAGATCATGAAAGGGGAATTCAATAGGGTTAAAATAAATTAACTAGAGGAAATCTAAACCAGATCAATCAAAATTAAAAAAAAATTATTGGAAAAGAAGTCTAAGAAGCAAGTAAAATCCAAATATTTAGAACATTGGTGTTTTAAGATAAAATTATTCAAAATTATATATGTGAGGAGAAAAAGCAAGAAAAAGAATAAGGCACAAATTAGACTAACCCTAAAATTTTATAGAATTTAAAACCAAAGAGAATAACCTTATACAGTATGTGTGTCAGTATCAGGCAGGAAAGTCTTTCTAAGTGCATTATCTATCTTATCTCAATTCTCTCAAGAACCCCATGGTGAGCCCTTTTATTAAGGCCAGATGATGAGAAAGAAATAAAATTACAATGCTGTTTAACAAGTTCTTAGGAACTAAGTGGTGCAATAACCTACTTTTAAAAATATAGCCCTTTTTGAGATTCTGTGATAAAAATAAGAATTACTCATTTCGTTAACATTTATTGGGCAAGTAACAAGAAAGCACATGTGTAAGTATATTACATGTATTATTTAATTTTAATAATAATCCTATGAGTTAGGAGTGCTATTGCTGTTTTCATTTTACTCATGAGGAAATTAAGATTTAGTGAGATTATGTCATATCCAAAATCACCTAGCTAGTAGGAAATAGAACCAAACTCAGCATTTTCCTAACAGCAGTTGGTTTGTTTCCAGTTTTATAATATTTTTTAAAAAGACTGTATTCTCATGCACATCCTGGAGAATGAAAGTTTCTTTAGGTATATACCTATAAGTGATATTGATAGAGTATAAGAAATATTCATGTTCAACTCTGCTATGAAATGCCAATCCACATTTCACAGAAATTATACAATTTACACACCCTTCAAAAGTGAATCAGAGTTCTGCATCCTTGCCAAAACCTGATACATTCTGACAGTTTAACTTTTGCTTATTTTGTGGTTTAACTTGTCTTTTCTCTGGTTAATAATAGATTGAATATTTCCAAATGTTTATGGATCATTTTTGATCCATCATCTGTGAAGTTCCTTCTCATTGCTTCCCCTCCTCCCCGTTTTTCTACTGGGATTTCTTTTTTTTTTTTTTTTAATTGGAGGATAATTATTTTACAATGTTGTAGTCTCTGTTGTACATCAACATGAATCAGTCATAATTATGTATCCTCCCTCTCTTGAGCCTCCCTACCCCCACATTCCACCCCTCTGGTTCATCACAGAGCTCTGAGTCAGGCTCCCTGTATGATACAGCAGGTTCCCACTAGTTATTTACTTTACACATGATAGTGTATATATGTCAGTGCTGCTGCTGCTGCTGCTAAGTCACTTCAGTCATGTCCGATTCTGTGCGACCCCATAGACGGCAGCCCACCAGGCTCCCCCATCCCTGGGATTCTCCAGGCAAGAACACTGGAGTGGGTTGCCATTTCCTTCTCCAATGCAAGTGAAAGTGAAGTCGCTCAGTCGTGCCCGACTCTTAGCGACCCCATGGACTGCAGCCCATCAGTCTCCTCCATCCATGGGATTTTCCAGGCAAGAGTACTGGAGTTGGGTACCATTGTGTTACTCTCTCAATTTGTGCTACCCTCTCTGACCCCTGCTGTGTCTACCATCCCTTCTCTACATCTGCATCTCCATTTCTTCTCTGTTAATAGGTTAATGAACTTAGTACTGTTTTTCTAGATTCCATATATATGTATTAAGATATGATATTTGTTTTTTCTTTTTCTGACTTACATATTTCTGTATAACAGGTTCTAGATTCATCCACCTCACTACAACTGACTCAAATTTGTTCCTTTTATGGCTGAGTAATATTCCATTGCTTGTATGTATCATATCTTCTTTATTCATTCATCTGTCAGTGGACATATAGGTTGCTTCAATGTGGACATATAGGTTACTTCAATGTCTCTGAGCTGCAATGAACATTAGGGTGCATGTGTCATGGAATTATGGTTTCGTTAGGGTATATGCCCAATAGTGGGATTGCTGGGTCATATGGTAGTTTTATTTCTACTTTGTTAGAAATCTCCAT
The DNA here is from genome assembly GCF_029407905.1 of Bubalus kerabau. Taxonomy (NCBI): domain Eukaryota; kingdom Metazoa; phylum Chordata; class Mammalia; order Artiodactyla; family Bovidae; genus Bubalus; species Bubalus kerabau. Next base: position 69,154,097 of record NC_073633.1, read on the forward strand.
ACTGTTCTCCATAATGGCTATACCAGTTTACATTCCCACCAACAGTTGAAGATGGTTCCCTTTTCTCTACATTCTCTCCGGCATTTGTTGTTGTAGGGTTTTTTTTTCTTTTTTTTTTTTAATGACTATGACATTGTGAAGGGGATGACAGTGGATGAGGCGGTTGAATGGCATCATTGACTCAATGGACATGAGTTTGAGCAAATTCCAGGAGATAGTGAAGGACAGGGAAGCCTGTTGTGTTGCACTCCATGGGGTCACAAAGAGTCAGACACAACTGAGTGACTGAACAACAAAAACATTCTGATTGGTGTGAGGTGATACCTCATTGTAGTTTTGATTTGCATTTCTCTAATAATGAGTAATGTTGAGCATCTTTTCATGTGTTCATTGGCCATCTGTATGTCTTCTTTGGAGAAACGGCTGTTTAGATATTCTACTCATTTTTTGATTGGGCTGTTTGCTCTTCTGATATTCAGCTGTATGGACTGCTTATATATTTTAGAGATTAATCCTTTGTCAGTTGCTTTGTTTGCAATTATTTTCTCCCATTCTGAGAGTTGTCTTTTAATATTGTTTGTTGTTTCCTTTGCTGTGCAGAAGCTTTTAAGTTTAATTAGGTTATATTTGTTTATTTTTGTTTTTATTTTCAGTGCTATAGGAGGTGGGTCAAAGAGGATCTTGCTGTGATTTATGTTGAAGTGTGTACTGCCTATGTTTTCCTCTAAGAACTTTATAATTTCTAGGCTTACCTTTAAGTCTTTAATCCATTTTGAATTTATTTTTGTATGTGGTGTTAGGAAGTATTCTATTTTCATTCTTTTACATGTAGCTGTCTAGTTTTCCCAGCACCACTTATTGAAGAGGCTGTCTTTCCTCTGTTGAGGTCCTTTAATGGACCGGAACCTGGTGGTCTGGAGTCAACGATAAGAAAGTAAAGAAGAGAAAGAGGCTGATATTCCTTGGTTTACACAGAAAGCCAATAAAGCCCCTGGCACGGGGCTTGCTCTGTTCACAGAGGCCTCAGGCACCCTATCAATGGGGTGAAGGCACAGAGTGCCTTCTCGAGAGGGTCTTAGAAGCCCGGGCAGGAAAGTGAACCCAGAGGGCCTCTGTGCTCCAAAGAAACAGCCTGAGAGAGAGAGAGAAAGAAAGAGAAAGAAAGACATGGGGACCAGAGCTCTGATGAAGCAAAGGTGTTTTATTCAACATTGTGTAGGTATTTATACTGTCTTACAAGATAGCTATTTTCAGCAGAGATAAAATAAAAACCTACAAGTTATCAAGAAAACATGAGATCATCCATATGAAAGAGAGAGTTGTAAATAACCACTTTTACCATATGGTTCATAAAAAGGAAGAGGGTACTTACCACTGTATAGAAAAACTAACGAAGGAAATGCCTGGATTCCTCAGTCCTGGGAGAGGCTTGCCTCTCCTCTTAATTCCTGAATATTCAGGAATTAATAAGGAACAGAAAATTCCGGACAGATCCAAAACAGCACACAGGAAGCCTCCTGTTAAATGCTTCCTGACATTTCTCCATTGTATATTTTGCCTCTTTTGCCAAAGATAAAGTGCCCATAGGTGCATGGGTTTATTTCTGGGCTTTATATCTTACTCCATTTGTCTATATTTATTCTTCTGTGCCATGTACTGGGGTTTCTTTTCAACTCACAGTATTTACATACTATAATTATTGGTTGTTCATATGTATTGTAAATATCTTCAAGTTTATATCATTTTTATTCCATCTCTAAATGGTCTTTTTTAGCAAGAGAAATTGTTAAATGTTTTCCTTTTATAGTTTGTGCTTTTCATATCTTTTAAAACAAATCTTGATCTACTAAAGGTCTAACAAGTGCAAGATTGCCTTCTAAAAGTTTTATTATTGCTTTCCTTTCACACTTAAGCCTTTAGTTGTCCTAAGTCTGCTTTTTGAGTGGATGTGAGGTAGGGATTTCTGACAGATATAATCAGAGCCCACCTTTATTTTTTAACCTAACTCAGAGCTCACTAAGGGTCCTACACTGGCTTCCTACCTCAAACATCTACCTGTCAGGAGGGGCTTCTTAGGGCTTTCTTTAAGTTCCAGCTGCTGTGGTGGCTAAAGCAGGTTTGGCCCAAGATAGGGCTGGCTGAAGCAGACAGAGGGTCAATGCCTCCCCCCCACCCCACCAAATGACCCTCAACAAATGAGGGAACAGATTAACTAGATAAGTAATTTTCTGACCCCTAAAGGGGATGGTTGTAAGCTGTGTTTCACACCATCTCTCAGGGAGTTCTCAGTAGACTGGAGCCCTAGTTTCCAAAAGTGATGACCACTTATTTACATACTTTGCCAATAAAAGTCCACCTAGACAAAGCTATGGTTGTTCCAGTAGTGACGTATGGATGTGAGAGTTGGACTATAAAGAAAGCTGAGTGCCAAAGAATTGATGCTTTTGAACTGTGGTGTTGAAGAGGACTCTTGAGAGTCCCTTGGACTGCAAGGAAATCCAACCAGTCCATTCTAAAGGAAATCAGTCCTGAATATTCATTGGAAGGACTGATGCTGAAGCTGAAACTCCAATACTTTGGCCCCCTGATGTGAAGAACTGACTCATTTGAAAAGACCCTGATGCAGGGAAAGATTGAAGGAGTGAGGAGAAGGGGACGACAGAGGATGAGATAGTTGGATGGCATCACTGACTCGATGGACATGGGTTTGGTGAACTCCAGGAGTTGGTGATGGACAGGGAAGCCTGGCATGCTGCAGTCCATGGGGTCGCAAAGAGCTGGACATAACCGAGTGACTGAATCGAATTGGCTTTGTTCCCCCTTCCCTGTTGCATTAACTCACTTGCTGATTTATTTCCTGAGATCATCTCTCAGAGAAATAATATTTCCAAATTCTTGATTTAGGTTTGGTTTTGGCTATAACCCAAACTGTCCTACAAAGCAGACCCTCAGGAAAAGATCTAAAACTAGGTCACTTGCTAGTCATATGGCAGGAGGTCTCTCTGTTACTGGTAGTTAAGTAAAGTAGTGATGATCACTGGTATGCTGCAGCATCACACTTTAAGACTGCTACCTATGACTTCTTGGGAAGAAGCACTGCTGCTGCTAAGTCGCTTCAGTTGTGTCCGACTCTGTGCGACCCGAGAGACCGCAGCCCACCAGGCTCCCCCGTCCCTGGGATTCTCCAGGCAAGAACACTGGAGTGGGTTGCTATTTCCTTCTCCAATGCATGAAAGTGAAAAGTGAAAGGGAAGTCAGTCAGTCGTGTCCAACTTCCAGCGACCCCATGGACTGCAGCCTACCAGGTTCCTCCATCCATGGGATTTTCCAGGCAAGAGTACTGGAGTGGGGTGCCATTGCCCTCTCTGGGGAAGAAGCACAGGTGAAGGGAAAAGATTGCCTCGTATACAGTCCCAGCATTTGAAATTTATGGGGGAAATGTTGATCAGGTAGTAAAGTTGGCTAGACTTTGTTAACTATCTAGGAAACATGAAAAAGGAGAAGTTCATGTCACTCAAATATTAACTTAGGGATTGTTGTGACAGGCACATGCTCTCTGTTGAATATTTAAAGAGACCCTCATCTTCTGCAGCTAGAGGGTGGGATGTACTGAAAATCAGGATTAATATTAGATTGCACAGATGGCAAGAGTTAGGAAGGAGCTGAATAAATAGGCATAACAAATCTCTATGCTAAAAGTATTGTCCTGATGAAAGAGGAGATGGAACCATGAATTCTGGGGTGGAGATCCTGAGCTCCTAGATAGCTCTAAACCCTATGGGCCAGCAAAAGAACCCCCTAGCTCTTTGTGAGAGTAGATCAGACATAAATTGCTTAGAAACCATGAAAAGGTGATGATTTACAAGATGAGCTTGTTCTCCTTAATACAAAACAATTCAATGTCTCACCTCATTGATTGTATTTAGACTTGGAGCCTGTCCTGATACACTGCTGGAATGATACCTTGCAGCTTGGAAATGATGCTTCCACCGTAGCAGTGCTCAAAGGGTAGTCTATAACTCTGTAGGGATCCTAGAGAGCCTTTCAGGGAGTTTACAAGGTTAAATTATTTTCATAATAATTCTAATATTAATTTTGAATATTCTGTTTGTTGACATTTCCACTGTTAGTGCCAAAGCAATAGTGTATCAAATTCAGGTGTTTTAGCAAAAATCAAGGTATTGACACGATACTGTACTAGAATTCTCCACTGCCAATTTTAAAAGTCAGTTTTCTAACAGATGCTCTCGATGAAGCAGTCAAAAGTATTATATTATTAATCTTAAAAATCTTGATACTGGAGTAAGTGTATTTTTAATACTCAATGTGACAAAACAGTAAGTATGAATAAAGCTTTTGCTGCATACCAAAGTATGATCATTATATCAAGAAAAAGCACTTCTGCAATTATTTTACTTGAAAGCTGAGTAAGCCTCTTTAAGGGAACAGGATTTTTCCTTGAAATAACAACTGACAGGCAAAAGATGGTTATTCAAACTTGGTTACTTGGCAGTCATTTCCTCAAATTAACAAAGTAAACCTGCCATTTCAAAGAAAATAAAGTATTTGTTGCCAATGATGACAAATTAAGTTTAAAGTAAAAGTTAAAATCTTGGGAAATTTATATATTATATACGGAGCTTGAACACTTCTCAACATCAAGACTCTCTGAGATCAGCGATTTCATTAAAAAGTGTGATTTTAAAAAAAAGAACATGATTTTCTTAATATTGTATAATTAAATGAATAAACATTTAGAAGATCTGCTTAAGTCAGTGAGCTAATATTTTGTAAATGCATTGATGTATGGAGAAGGAAATGGCAGCCCACTCCAGTGTTCTTGCCTGGAGAATCCCAGGGATGGCGGAGTCTGGTGGGCTGCCATCTATGGGGTCACAGAGTTGGACACGACTGAAGCAACTTAGCAGCAGCAGCAACATGGTGTTTCAAGATCATGCGTGACAAAGATTTATTTAAAAGTTCACAGTGAGCTAATGTATTGTATTTATTTATTTTCCTTTATTTAATTAATTTATTTTTTAATTGAAGGATAATTGCTTTATAGAATTTTGCTGTTTTCTGTCAAACCTCAGCATGAGTCAGCCATAGGTATACATACATATATCCCCTCCCTCTTGAACCTTCCTGCCATCTCCCTTTCCATCCTACCCCTCTAGGTTGATACATAGCCCCTGTTTGAGTTCTCTGAGATATACAGCAAATTCCCATTGGCTATCTATTTTACATATGGTAATGTAAGTTTCCATGTTACTCTCTCCAAACATCTCACCCTCTCCTCTCCTGAACCTGTGACCATAAGTCTGTTCCCTAGGTCTATTTCTCCATTGCTGCCCTGCAAATAAATTCTTCAGTACCATCTTTCAAGATTCTATATGCATTAGTATACAATATTTATCTTTCTCATTTTGACTTACTTCACTCTGTATAATAGGCTCTAGGTTCATCCATCTCATTAGAACTGACTCAAATGCATTCCTTTTTATGGCTGAGTGATAGTCTATGGGGTTGCAAAGAGTCAGACACAAATGAGGAACTTTCACTTTCACATATGTACCATAAATTCTTTATTCATTCATCTGTCAATGGACATCTAGATTGCTTCCTGTTATAGCTATTGTAAATAGTGTTGCAGTGAACATTGGGGTACATGTATCTTTTTCAACTTTGGTTTGAAGGCATATACTCCTAGGGTATATGCCTAGGAGTGGGATTGCTGGGTCATATGTGGCAACCCACTCCAGTACTCTTGCCTGGAAAATCCCATGGATGGAGGAGCCTGGTAGGCTGCAGTCCATGGGGTCGCTAAGAGTCGGACAGGACTGAGCGACTTCACTTTCACTTTCATGCATTGGAGAAGGAAATGGCAACCCACTCCAGTGTTCTTGCCTTGAGAATCCCAGGGACGGGGGAGCCTGGCGGGCTGCTGTCTATGGGGTCGCACAGAGTCGGACACGACTGAAGCGACTTAGCAGCAGCAGCATGGTGGTTTTATTCCTAGTTTTTTAAGGAATCTCCAGACCATCTTCCATAGTGGTCTGGAATCTCCAGACCATCTTCCATCTTCCACAGTGGCTGTAACAATTTACATTCCCACCAACAGTGCAGGAGGGTTCCCTTTTTTCCATACCCTCTCCAGCTTTCATTGTTTGTAGACTTTTTAATGATGGCCATTCTGACTGGTGTGAGGTAATATCTCATTGTAGTTTTGATTTGCATTTCTCTAATAATGAGCTATATTGAGCATCTTTTCATGTGTGTGTTAGCCATCTGTATATCTTCTTTGGAGAAATCTTTGTATAGGTCTTTTTCACACTTTTTGACTGGGTTTTTGTTTTTCTGGTATTGAGTTGTATGAGCTGCTTGTATATTTTGGAAATTAATCTTTGTCAGTTGTTCCATTTGCTATTATTTTCTCCCATTCTGAGGGTTGTCTTTTCACCTTGCTTATAGTTTCCTTTGCTGTGCAAAGAGCTAATGGATTTTAATGTAATAGGATGCAAAGTTCATGGAAATTATTTCAAATTCCATATCACAACTATGTTTTAAGAAACCACTACTTGTCAAGTTTTAGTGTAGTCCTAAAAAGTATTCACAAATATCCAAAAGGGCTATTATAATCTCCCTCCCTTTTCCAAATACATATTTTTTTGAAGTTGGATTTCCTGTACATATTCCTACCAAAACATGTTACTACAGATTGAATCCAAAAGCATGGAATTTTGGATGCTATTTAGTTAGATGTCCAAAAGATGTAAAACAATGCCACTATGCTCACTAAAAAAAAAAAAGTGCTTCAGCACTCCCCTTCTGTGGGGCAAAAGTCCTGGTGTGTGTGGGGGGGTTGGGGGGGGGGGACACTTAAAGGGGAAAGAAGCAGCTAAAGCCTGACCCTCTGGGCTTGTGCTCCAGCAACTTGGGAGCAGACCTTACCCCTGACAGAGTGGTGATGGCCACTAGGCAGAGAGGAACTCCCGCCTCACACTGTGCCCAGGTTTTAGCTTCTCCATCTCCACCCCACATCCACAACCAAGGTGACAGCTGCCAGCACACCGTAAGGAAAGAAATGACTGGCATCAATGCAAATCCACCCCTCCCCTCAAAGGCAGTGGTGGCACACAGTCTGCACAGGGACATCCCCACACAAGAACATGCCTTCAAGACGGAAACGGTGAATGTTTCACCCAAGCACATAGAAGCAGAAAAAGTTAGTTAAAACGGAAAAAAAAAAAAAAACCAGAAGAACTAATATCAATTGAAATAGCAAGAGAAAACCCCTGGAAAAAAAATAATGAATCAACTTACCAGATAAACAATTTAAAACATTGGTAATAAAAATGCTAACTGAATAAGAAAAGGGGATTAGTATAAACACAGATCATTTTATCAAGGAACTAAAAGACCCAATCAAACATAGATAATTCAATATCTGAATTAGAAACCACTATAAGGAATAAATAGCAGACTAAGACACTGAAGTATGTCATCTGGAAGATGAAATTATGGAAATCGCCTATCAGAACAGCAGACAGAAAGAAATTTTTTAAAGTAATATATGGGACATCTGGGACAACATTAAATGTACCAACATGTGCATTATAGAGGTTCCAGACAGAGAAGATAGAGAGAGAAGGGGAGTGAAATGTATTCGAATAAATTACGTCTGAAAACTTCCTAAACCTAAAGAAGTAAACAGACACCCAGTTAAAGGAAGCACAGAGGGTTCCAAACAAGAAGAACGCGAACAGATGCACACCAAGACATACAATAATGAAAATGGCAAAAGTTAAAGACAGAGAATTCTAAAGCCAGAAAAAGAAAAACAGAGAGTCAGATAAAAGGGAATCCCCACAAGGCTGTTAGCTGATTTCTCTGCATAAACTTTGCAGGCCAGAAGGGAGTGACATGACACATAGAACACACCGAAAGGGAAAACCTGCACCATAGGATCCCCTACCTAGCAAGATTATCATTTAGAATAGTAGAGATACAGAGCTTCTTAGATAAACAAAAACTAAAAGGGTTCATCTAAACCTACTAGGATAGGATACTAAACCTACCCTAAAAGAAATGTTGAAGGGTCTTTTCTAAATATAAAAATGTAAGAATCTATAGGGTAGGGAAAACTCCATCAGGAAAGGCAGATATATGCTAAAGATTGAAGATCACTTGAATAAGAAAGACAAAAAATGTAAAAGCAACTATAACTACAATAAACAGTTAAGGAATAAATGTGAAGAAGTAAAATAAGAAATCAAAAACAAAATGTAGAGGAAGGGAATAAAAAAATATCTTTTAGTATGTGTTTGAACGTAAGTTACTGTTAGTTTAAATCAAGTATATATAGCAATTGGTCAATGTATATGAATTCTATGGTAACCACAAATCAAAAACCTATAATAGATACATAAAAGTCAAAAAGCAAAGGACCCAAGAATACTACAGAAGAAAATCATCAAACCAAAATGAAAAGCAAAAAGAATAAACAAAAAACTAGAGAAACAACTGGAAAAGAAGTAATAAAATGGAAATAAGTAATTCTAACAACACAAGAGATGACTCTACACATGGACATTACCAGTTGGTCAATACTAAAATCAGATTTATTATATTCTTTGCAGCCAAAGAAGGAGAAGCTCTAGTTCTATACAGTCAGCAAAAACAAGACCTGGAGCTGACTGTGGCTCAGATCATCAGCTCTTTATTGCAAAATTCAGGTGTAAATTGAAGAAAGTAGGAGAAACCAGTAGGCCATTCAGGCATGACCTAAATCAAATCCATTATGATTATACAGTGATGAGTAGATTCAAGGCATTTGATCTGATAGAGTGACTGAAGAACTAAGGATGAAGATTCTTAATGTGGTACAGGAGATGGTGACCAAAACCAACCTCAAGAAAAAGAAATGCAAGAAGAAAAAGTGGTTGTCTGAGGAGGCCTTACAAATAGCTAAGAAAAGAAGAGAAGTGAAAGTCAAAGGAGGAAGGGAAAGATATACCCATCAGAATGCAGAATACCAAAGAATAGCAAAGAAAGATTTTTAAAAAAAAAAGCTTTCTCAAGTGAACAATGCCAAGAAATAGAGGGAAAAATAGAATGTGAAAGGCTAGAGATCTCTTCAAGAAAATTGGAGATATCAAGGGAACATTTCATGCAAAGATGGGCACAATAAAGGACAGAAACAGCAAGGATCTAACAGAAGCAGAAGAGATTAAGAAGAGGTGGCAAGAATACACTGAACTGTACAAAAAAGGACTTAATGACTCAGATAACCATGATGGTGTAATCACTCACCTAGAACCAGACATCCTGGAGTGTGAAGTCAAGTGGGCCTTAGAAAGTATTACTAGGAACAAAGCTTGTGGAGGTGATGGAATTCCAGCTGAGCTATTTCAAATCCTAAAAGATGATGCTATTCAAGTGCTGCATGCAATATGCCAGCAAAATTTAAAAACTCAGCAGTGGCCACAGGACTGGAAAAGGTCACTTTTCATTCTAATCCCAAAGAAGGGCAATGTCAAAGAATGCTCATATCGCAGTACTATTACACTCATTTCACATGCTAGCAAGATTATGCTCAACATCCTTCAAGCTAGGCTTCAGCAGTACGTGAACTGAGAAATTTCAGATGTTCAAGCTGAATTTAGAAAGGACAGAGGAACCAGAGATCAAATTGCCAACATCCACTGGATCATAGAAAAAGCAAGGGAATTTAAAAAAATCTACTTCTGCATCATTGACTATGCTAAAGCATTTGTGTGGATCACAACACACTGTGGAAAACTCTGAAAGAGATGAAAATACCAACCCACCTCACCTGCCTCCTGAGAAACCTGTATGCAGAACAAGAAGCAGCAGTTAGAACCTGTCATGCAACAACAGACTGTTTAAACACTGGGAAAGGATAAGGACAAGGCTGTATATTGTCACCTTGCTTATTTAACTTATATGCAGGGTATATCATGCAAAATGCCAGGCTGGATGACTGCAAGCAGCAATCAGGACTGTCAAGATAAATATCAATAACCTCAGATATGCACATGACACCACCCTTATGGCAGAAAATGAAGAGGAACTCAAGAACCTCTTGGTGAAGGTGAAAGAGGAGAGTAAAAAAAACTGGTTTAAAATTCGACGTTCAAAAAATGAAGATCATGGCATCTAGATCATGGCATTTATCATGGCAAATAGATGGGGGAAAAGTGGAAACACTGATAGATTTTATTTTGGAGGCTCCAAAATCACTGTGGATGGTGACTGCAGCCAAGAAATTAAAGGCTGTTTTTGCTCCTTGGAAGAAAAGCTGTGACAAACCTGGACAGACTATTAAAAAACAGAGACATCACTTTTCTGACAAAGGTCTGTCTAGTCAAAGCTATGGCTTTTCCAATAGCCATGTACAGATGTGAGAGCTGGACCATAAAGAAGGCTGAGTGCTGAAGAATTGATGTTTTTGAACTGTGGTGTTGGAGAATTTCTTGAAGAGTCTCTTGGACAGCAAGGCAATCAAACCAGTCAATCTTAAAGGAAATCAACCCTGAATACTCATTGGAAGGACTGATGCTGAAGCTCCCATACTTTGCCCACCTGATGTGAAGAGCTGACTCACTGGAAAAGACCCTGATATTGGGAAAGATTGAAGGCAGAATAAGAAAGGGACAACATAGGATGAGATGGTTGGATGTTATCACCGACTTGATGGACATGAGTTTGAGCAAACTCCAGGAGATTATGAAGGACAGGGAAGCCTGGCGTGCTACAGGTCGTGGGGTCACCAAGTGTCAGACACAGCTTAGCAGCTGAACAACACATATCTTTCACTGATTACTTTAAATGTCAATGGACTAACTGTCCAGTCAAACACATAGCATGGTTGATTGGAGAAAATAAGACCCTTTAATGTGCTGCCTACAGGATAGTTACTTCAGGGCAAAGCAATGGAAAGATATCTAGTTGCTTGGATTAGAAGAATTAATATTATTATAATGTTCATACTATCCAAAACAATCTACAGATTTAATGTAATCCCTATCAAAATCCTTAACACATGTATACCTGTGGCAGATTCATTTTGATATTTGGCAAAACTAATACAATTATGTAAAGTTTAAAAATAAAATAAAATTTAAAAAAATCCTTAACATTTTTCACAGAACTAGGAGAAATAATCTTAAAATTCATATGAAAACACAAAAGACCCAGCATAGCCATAGAAATCTTAAGTAAAAGACCAAAGTTACAGATATCACCCTCCCTGATTTCAAAGTATAGTGAAAGACACAGTAAGCAGTATAATACTGGCAGAAAAACAGACATATAGATAAATGGAACAGAATAGAGAGCCTGTAAATAAATGCATGTACCTATGATCAAATAATCCATGATAAAGTAGGCAAGAATATACAATGGAGAAAAGACACTTTCTTCAACAAATAGTGTTGGAAAAACTGGGCAGCCACATGTAAAACTGTTAGATTAGAACATTTCCTCACACCATACACAGGAATAAACTCAAAATATTTTAAAGACCTGATGCCATAAAACTGGAGGAAACAATACACTGTTCATGGGAATGTAAATTGGTACAGCCACTATGGAAAATAGTATGAAGGTTCCTCAAAAAACTGAAAACTACCATATGATCTAGAAATTCCACTCCCAATGTATGTCTTGAAAAATTGAAAACATTAATTTAAAAAGACCCAAGCACCCCAATGTTAATAGCAACACTATTTACAGTAGCCAAGTGATAGAAATAACCCAAGTGCTCATCAACAGATAATCGAATTAATAAAGTGTGGTATATGAAATAGTTAGAACTGGAACAGTTAGAATAATAGTTAGAACAGTTAGAATAACAACAGTTAGAATAATAGTTAGAATAATAATAATAATAGTTAGAACAGTTAGAACTGGACATGGAACAACAGACTGGTTCCAAATAGGAAAAGGAGTTCGTCAAGGCTGTATATTGTCACCCTGTTTATTTAACTTATATGCAGAGTACATCATGAGAAACGCTGGACTGGAAGAAACACAAGCTGGAATCAAGATTTCTGGGAGAAATATCAATAACCTCAGATATGCAGATGACACCACCCTTATGGTAGAAAGTGAAGAGGAACTCAAAAGCCTCTTGATGAAAGTGAAAGTGGAGAGTGAAAAAGTTGGCTTAAAGCTCAACATTCAGAAAATGAAGATCATGGCATCCAGTCCCATCACTTCATGGGAAATAGATGGGGAAACAGTGGAAACAGTGTGAGACTTTATTTTTCTGGGCTCTAAAATCACTGCAGATGGTGACTGCAGCTATGAAATTAAAAGACGCTTACTCCTTTGAAGGAAAGCTATGACCAACCTAGATAGCATATTCAAAAGCAGAGACATTATTTTGCCAACAAAGGTCCGTCTAGTCAAGGCTATGGTTTTTCCTGTGGTCATGTATGGATGTGAGAGTTGGACTGTGAAGAAGGCTTAGCGCTGAAGAATTGATGCTTTTGAACTGTGGTGTTGGAGAAGACTCTTGAGAGTCCCTTGGACTGCAAGGAGATCCAACCAGTCCATTCTGAAGGAGATCAGCCCTGGGATTTCCTTGGAAGGAATGATGCTAAAGCTGAAACTCCAGTACTTTGGCCACCTCATGCGAAGAGTTGACTCATTGGAAAAGACTCTGATGCTGGGAGGGATTGGGGGCAGGAGGAGAAGGGGACGACAGAGGATGAGATGGCTGGATGGCATCACTGACTCGATGGACGTGAGTCTTAGTGAACTCCGGGAGTTGGTGATGGACAGGGAGGCCTGGCGTGCTGCGATTCATGGGGTTGCAAAGAGTGGGACACGACTGAGCGACTGATCTGATCTGATCTGATATGAAATATTACTCAGCCACAATAATTCTGCCATATGGAACAATGTTAATAGACCATAATAGAGAATATTATGCTTAATGAGTTGTCAGACAAAGACAAATAGTATATGATGTCAATTAATATGTGGTATATAAAAAATAATACAAATGAATATATATTTGGGATATGGACAAATATAGGGATATGAAACTGACAGATATTAATATAAACAAATATGCATAAAACAAGCAAGTAATAGGGATATATTATATGGCACAGGAGATTATAGCCTATACCTTATCATGGAGTACAATCTACAAAAATACTGAATCACTGTGCTGTACATCTAAAACTAATATAAAATTGTAATTCAACTATATTTCAATAATAAAAATACTAACAAGCTCTTTGTAGACCATAGTGGAGGACAGAAGACATCATTATTGGACTGGACTCTTTAGTGTCAATAGAGATGACAGAATTCCACAATATAGCAGAGTCCAAATGGTGACACATACTAATCAGAGGAACAGTGGTGATAGTTATCAAATGGTCAACATGAACGGAATGGCAACCTGTTGATGGCCTTGATTCACTGAATTCCTCATTATAGCTAAGAGACCATAGTATTTGTATGATGGAAATATATAAGAAGATGATAAAATTCTTTATTATGGAATTTTTAAAAAGATTTTTAAGATATAAAGCAGAGACTGCTGTCAGTGCTTCAATGTAAAATCACAGAACCTCATCCAGTTTCCTGACTTGAGTCATTTCTCAGAGTCCATCTACTGAAGGACAGCTTAGACACTTCTGAGGAAGGACCCTATAGTCCTACTGCAAATATGTACAAGTATTCCCCCAGTACTTCCTCAAAAAGGTCTACATTAATTCAGGTGGCTTATATACTGGAGAAAAAGGAATACTCAGAGCTTTTGTGGGCTATTGAATACAGGGTCTGAGATGACAGGAATGCCAAAGGTGGAAAAATGCCAACTTTGTCCCCATTAGGGTGTTACAGAATGGAGATCATGAGTCCTATAGACCAAATACATATAAGTATCTCACAGAGGGTCCATGAGGTCTGCCATCTACTCTGTGTTCACTAGTCTTTGAATGGCATAAATAAACTTAGCAGCTAAAAAAAACTCTCATCTTCATTTTATAATCTGTGGAGTAAGAGCCTTTATAATAGAAAAGGCAAAATTGAAGCAATTGAAACTGTACTCCCCTAGCCAAGATACTAAATTGTAAGTGATATCATAACCCAGCTGGAACTTCAGAGAATTGAAGATTTAAAGGATAAGGGACGATTGTTTCCAACCTATTTCTGTTTAATTCACTAGTATGGCCCTGCAAAAAACCAGATGGATATGGCAGATGGCGATAGGCTGCAGTAAACTTAACAAATGGTAGCCCCAATCATAGATGCTGTGCTGAAGATCATATCTTTGCTAGAGCAGATGAACACAGCCTCTGATTTGTAGTAGCTATTGATTTCTTTAATGTGTTCATTTCAATACTCATCAGAAAGGAGAATCAAAAAACAGTTTGCACTCACCTGGGATAGATGGCCATATATTTTCACCATCTTGTTATATGGTTCTGCTAGCCCTCCTCCTGGAGAAGGCAGTGGCACCCCACTCCAGTACTCTTGCCTGGAAAATCCCATGGATGGAGGAGCCTGGTGGGCTACAGTCCATGGGGTCGCTAAGAGTCGGACACGACTGAGCGACTTCACTTTCACTTTCCACTTTCATGCATTGGAGAAGGAAATGGCAACCCACTCCAGTGTTCTTGCCTGGAGAATCCTAGGGACGGGGGAGCCTGGTGGGCTGCTGTCTACGGGGTCGCACAGAGTCGGACACGACTGAAGCGACTTAGCAGCAGCAGCCCTCCTCCTATCTGCCATAATACAATACAGCACCTAGATCATCTCAGTATCCTGTAGGCCATTACACTAGTCCATTATATTGACAACATGTTAAAATTAGACCTACTGATCATGAAAGTGACATGTGTTCTAGGTGGCCTGGTAAGACATGTGTATGTAAGAAGATAGGGAATTCCCAAGAGTCAGGGAGATTGTTGAAGATTTTAGAGATCTTGTGGCAGTCATGAATGTACCATTCAGATCTCCGCCCCCCTCCTTTTTTTGATGTAGACCAATTTTTAAGTCTTTATTGAGTTTGTTACCATATTGCTTCTCTTAATATTTTGTTTTTCTTTGGCCGTGAGCACATGGGATCTTGGCTCCCCAACCAGGGATCAAACTCCCTGCACTAGAAAGCGAAGCCATGAGCTGTGGACCACCAGGGAGGCCCTTTGATCTCCTTTAAGAGAACTGGCTGCAGGGAGCGTAACTGCCTGAGACTCTCAGCTTGCCACCACTGGGACCCACCACTACTATTGTGCAGTACCATGCTTCCCCTGGTCAGTAACTGAACACTGTGGGCGTGTAAATGCGGACCCATTTCTGTGGTATGTGGGCTGACTGCTCTAATGGGTAATGCTGACCCATTACTTATATAAGTATTGACTGGTTTAATCGCTAAGTCATGTCCACCACTGCCACCCCATGGACTCCTCTGTCCATGGGATTCTCTAGGCAAGAATACTGGAGTAGGTTGCCATTTCCTTCTCCAGGGGATCTTCCTGACCCAGGAATTGAAGCCGGGTCTCCTGCACTGCAGGCAGATTCTTCACCAACTGAGCTGTGAGGGAAGCCCATGACTATTATAAGCCTGACCACAATTTTCTTAGAACTGTGTTCAGTCTGTTTTCCTTCCCAGTCCTCCTTAATTTCTCCTCTCTTATCACAGATGTCAGACTTGCATCATGTTCAGAAGCCCTGCACTGCCCACTCCAGTTTATTCCCCTTTACCTTCCACTAGTACCCTCCCTGGGTGAAGGCAATGGCACCCCACTCCAGTACTCTTGCCTGGAAAACCCCATGGGCGGAGGAGCCTGGTAGGCTGCAGTCCATGGGGTCACAAAGAGTCCATGGGGTCGCGAAGAGTCAGACACGACTGAGCAACTTCACTTTCACTTTTCACTTTCATGCATTGGAGAAGGCAATGGCAACCCACTCCAGTGTTCTTGCCTGGAGACTCCCAGGGATGGGGGAGCCTAGTGGGCTGCCGTCTATGGGGTCACACAGAGTCAGACATGACTGAAGCAACTTAGCAGCAGTACCCTCCCTCCCATAAATCTCGTGCACACCTAATCCAGTCTCAGGGTTTGCTTCTAGTAGGACCTTAGTTAACACAAGGTCCAAAGATCTGGAGCATACAGAACATCTTCTTCAATAAAAAAGGACAACTTATTGCTACTTGTACACTGAAAAAGAAGCATACATTTTGTAGGACTCTTAAGAGTATATACCATATATGGAAATGATCTTCCAAACTCTGTCAAATGAAATAGGCTACCAGTTTTTAGTGGAGCCCCAAGCAAGCACTGAGGGTCCATCCACCAGAGTTATTTATTATAAGCTGAGTGTTGTCAAGTCCACTGCCTTAAGATTGATTTAGAACAAAAACAATCTTTACTGTATGATGAAAACAGGACATTTGGAGTCCCAAGGGAACAACTTAGTTACACAAAGATGTAACCCAAACCCCACTGTTGCATAGGTATCTTCCATCAGCTCACACTAAAGTTCTCATTGTAGTTTCCTTATGGCCGGCTGACATACAAAGAAAAAACCTAGACAAATTACAGATGGTTTCGCACTATATATCAGTCCTATTTAAACTAGACAACTGCTATACTCCAGTTTCATTCAAAATTGTTTCTGCAAAACAGTTGTGAATGGAAATGTTTATGGGCAGAAACTCAAGTACTGGACTTGTTTTTCACTTTATGTGAAGGGGGTAAGTTGTAAGAGATAAGGACTCCTGGATAGAAGAACCAAGACAGAAACTTCTTGGGTAAAGAAACTACATGGACTTTTGGGCAGAAAATAAAAATGGCATAGCTACATGGTCAGGGTCTAGAAAGGAATAGATTAGAGGATCAGAGACAAGGAATTCCAGGGAAGAAGGATGTGAAAGGACCAAAAGGAATAAGCAAAGAGTGTGAGGATTTCTTTGGTTAATGGCCACCAGATAATGCAGAGGAGACACTGAAAAACCAAGTAAAAAGAGTGACCCACCAAGTAAAGGTCAGTCAACCTCTGTCTTTGGCTACCTAGCCCAGTGCTAGTACAATGGGATGACGAATGAAATAGTTAAGGTGGTAAGGATAAAGGTTGTACATGGACTTCCTCTCATGAAGGCTAACACAGATATTATCGCTATTGAATATCCAACTTGTAAGCAGTAAAACATATGCAGAACTCTCAAAATGCCATCTTTAAGGAGAACAAGTTATCCACTTGATTGGAAGGTTGATTACATCTGAACCTTTCAACTCTGGAGACTCCAGTAATCTATTATAATTGGAATATGTATGTATTCTGGTTGAGTTTGTATTCCCAGGTCACAGCACTTCTGTCAGTAACAACTATCTGAGGGCTCACATGCTGCTGCTGCTGCTGCTGCTGCTAAGTTGCTTCAGTCGTGTCCAACTCTGTGCGACCCCATAGACGGCAGCCCATCAGGCTCCACCGTCCCTGGGAGTCTCCAGGCAAGAACACTGGAGTGGGGTGCCATTTCCTTCTCCAATGCATGAAAGTGAAAAGTGAAAGTGAAGTCGCTCAATCTTGTCCGACTTAGCGACCCCATGGACTGCAGCCTACCAGGTTCCTCCGTCCGTGGGATTTTCCAGGCAAGAGTACTGGAGTGGAGTGCCATTGCCTTCTCCGGAGGGCTCACATAGTTCTAATTTATTAATAAGGAATCTTGTACAAGATAGTTTCAGAAAAAGGACCCATTTTTATATCAAAGGAGATGGAACAATAAGTACATTATGAAAGATGGGTGTGTACCATATCGCCAGGAAGCTGCAGGCCTGACAAAATTTTACAATGGCTCTTTTAATACCAAGTTAAGCTACTAGCTTGGGGATAACACTCTGCAAGTTTAGAGGGTTATCCTTTAAACTATGATAACTATGATAAACCAATTGCCTTTTTATTTTCTGAGTATCAAATATAACCAGAAACCATAGGCTATAAATAGGATTAATCTTCCTAACCATAAATCCATGTGATCCAGTCATCAAATTTGTCATTTCCATACTTATAACTTTAGGCTCTGCTAGATTAGAGGTCCTGGTTCCCACAGGTACTACTAGGGTGATTGTTGTTGTTCAGTCACTCAGTCATGTCTGACTCTTTACACCCCATGGACTGCAGCATACCAGGTTTCCCTGTCCTTCACCATCTCATGGAGCTTGCTCAAACTCATGCCCATTGAGTCAGTGATGCCATCCAACCA
Organism: Bubalus kerabau; assembly: GCF_029407905.1. Classification (NCBI taxonomy): domain Eukaryota; kingdom Metazoa; phylum Chordata; class Mammalia; order Artiodactyla; family Bovidae; genus Bubalus; species Bubalus kerabau. The sequence continues at coordinate 69,172,344 of NC_073633.1, forward strand.
TCTCATCCTCTAACGTCCCCTTCTCCTGCCTTCAATCTTTTGCAGCATCAGTGTGTGCTGTGTTAGTCGTTCAGTCGTGCCTAACTCTTTGTGACCCCATGGACTGTAGCCTGTCAGGCTCCTCTGTCTACAGGGATTCTCCAGGCAAGAATACTGGAGTGGGTCGCCATTCCCTTCTCCAAAGGATCTTCCCGCTCCAGGGATCAAACTCAGGTCTCCTACACTACAGGCAGATTCTTTACTGTCTGAGCCACTGGTCTTTTCTAATGAGTGTGCTTTTTGCATCAGGTGGCCAAAGTATTGGAGCTTCAGCTCAGAATCAGTGAAGCATCACTAGGATTATAGTAAGTATTTAATTGAATCTGATCAATGTGAGCTCCAGTGGACCAACAGGAAAAAATAAAAGAGTTCCTATACTGGCTAAAACAATGCAGCCAGTGAATGTAAATGAGGAGCTGAGATCGCTGCTTTATATTGGGACAGAATTATGTCTGGAATGTGTAGGTCCTCTGGTGTACCTCTTGTACCTTGCATGTTTGGTGATAATAGTAAATGGGCATAAGGATGAGGTAAGCAGAGGTTCGGGCCTTGATGGGCTAAAGATCTGTTTCACTTCACTAGGCAAGAAATCTATAATAGTATAAAGTCTGGATAAGGGTGAGGAAAGGGGATATATGAATATTAATTTCATCCTTGAGATTGACTGAACAAGACTGACTACTCTGTCTCACTGAACTGTTTCAGGATTTTCTTTTGAGGTTGTGAAAGGCTGATACATTTAAGAACCAGAGATAGGATATGGGGAACTTAAATTGGGGCCTAAGGAGCTCTGAATGATACACACAATGAAAAGTAATGTTGGAGCCCTCCTCAAACAATTGTTCCTATCCCAGAGGACATTTGCAAACTTGTTGGACAATTTCTATACGTACCAACAATGGCCTACCTCAGATACCTGCATCTCTACACCTGAGATCTTTTTCTCACTGTGGGACCATATTTAGCTGGTAGACACAGGCAAAACACAAATTCCCAAGAGGTAATACCTGCTGTAGCTCTAAAGATAGCCCCAAATTCTTTGACACTCCTCACATCAAAAGGTGGGATCTCTTCCTCCTCCCTTGCATCTGGGCTGGCTTTGGTGACTTGATTGAAGTAGAAATGATCCTGCATGCTTTCTGAGTCTAGGTTAGAATTTAAGATGCAGATTCTGCCTTTTTTAATCATTTTGGGGGCCTGACCCACAATATAAGAAAGCCAACTTTCTTATATAAGAAAGCCTCATATTCCTTTAGGATATGAGGAAGCCATATAAAGAGATTACCAGAAGGTGTTCTAATTGCTAGCCTTTGATTCATCACAGAGCAAGTGCTAGATATGATGGAAGAATCCTCCAAATGTTTCTGGTCCCTTCTATTTGAGTCACTGTCAATCATTTGAATCTTCTTAGTGAAGTCTCCAGGAATTGTGGAGCAGAGACAAGCCATCTCCAAATTTGTCCCATTCAAGTTCCTGCCCATAGAATCCATGAATATGATAAAACATTTTGGTTTTCTGTTTGGTTTTTAATGCCCCTATTCTTAGGGTGGTTTGTTAGTAGCAATCAACAACCATTACCTGGCCTGAGGATCAACCATCAACCAATGAGAGATAGGAGGTTGTCAATACATACCCAGCTTCTTTATCCTTTAAATGTTAAAGTCTTCCACAGAGTGTCTCAGGAATTTCCCAGCAGGACTGAGTCCTCCTTGTCCAAAGAGGCAATCAATTTATGAACATACTCTTTATTTGCCTTCATCTATTTCCTTCTTTACTTTCTCTATCTCTGACTCTGCTTCCCCAGGATTCATCTCTCAAATAAACTGCTTGTACCCAAATCCTTGTCTCAGGGTCTGCTCTTGCAGAAATTCAACCCAAGAGTGGATCCATTTTTGTTTTGCTGGTTTCTGTACAGACCATATCTGTTCTCCATGTTATTTATTGAAAACTCATTCTCTCTGCTCTGATGAGTAGTACCACTTCTGTTACAGATCAACTGTCTACTTATAATTATTTTTCTGAGTTGACTTTTCTATTCATTGATGTATTTATCCCCACACCAGTATTAACATTCTGTTAGGGCCAGTCCTCTCATTTCTCTTTTCTTATTTAGGAAAAGAAGTAAATATTCGTGTCCAGATATAAATTTTATAATATGTTTGTGACTTTAAACACAATACATATTGGAGTTTTTATTAGAAAGATATTCTAGAGCTCAATTTGTGAATAATTGATACCTTATGATACTGGATGTATTAGTTGGCAATATGTTGTTGTGTAACAGATTACCCAAAGTGCAGTAGCTTAAAACAACAGTTACAGTTGTATATTATTTCTCATAACTTTTGTGAGTCCAAAATTTATTGGGAAGCAGCTTTGCTGAGTAGTCCTGCCCCAAGGTCTCTCATGAGTTTCTACTGTAAGTCATCTGAAGACTTGACTGAGGCTGAAGGATATACTTCCAAGATGGCTTCCTCACCTAGATGTTGGCTACAGGCCTCAGTTTCTCATTATGTGGGGTAGCTTCAGTGCCTTCAAGACATGACAGCTCGTTCCCTCAGAGTGGTCAAGAGAAAGAGAGTAAAGAGGAATCTGTACTGCCTTTTTTGACTTAGTCACACACAATCACTTCTTCTATATTCTGTTTCTTAAAAGCAAGTCACTAAATCCAATCTATACTGGAGGATTAGAATTAATTTCTGTCTTTTAAAGGGAAAAGTATAAAATATTTGTGCAGATGTTTTAAAATCCTCCCATTGTATCCTATCAATCCATGAACATAATATATATTATGTATATATTATATATACTATATATATATATATTTTTTTTTTAATTTCAGTAAGGATTTGTCACTTCTCCTTGAAATCTTTGAAAAAATTTATTGGGTTTATTCAGAACTGCATTAAATGAGTTGATGTGGTTTTTGGTTTTTTTTTGCAAATTGTACCTTTCAAAGATTGTCATTTTATATTTCTGACTGTGCTATAGAAATGAAAAAACTTATTTTGCATACCAAACATTGACAACAACCTTGCTAAGTTCATTGGTGTATTTTCTAAGTATATAATCATGCATTTATGCATTAATCAAGGTCACAGTAGGAAGTTGATGGCACCCTAAAACTGGGTTATTAAGGAGAATTGAACAATATAGGGACTATTTACAAAGTGGAAAGAATTTACTGAGGGAAAGCAAAATTTCTTGATGCAAAATCTACAGCTAATAACCTACAGAGTGATTACCATCCCCTTGCCTGAAGGGGCAAAGTAGGGCAGTAGTTACTTGAACCTAAAGGAATAAATGTATGGAAGGGCAACCTGGTGAGATTCATGGTGTTTATTAGAGGGACAAAGAGAAGGAACCAGGGAAACATATACCCCAGCCTTTATTTCCTCTTATCTTCCAATATTCTATTGATGTATCCTATTGGCTGAATTCAAGTAAAGGCCAGAAAATAAAGGGGTTCAGGGGTTTTCATGGCAGCATCTGCAGGCAGCTCTACATCTGGACCCAGTTCACAGGCAGGTATCAGACCAATTGCCTCCTCATATGTAAGAGAATGGTATTCTCTGCCCATGGGGTGAGCAAAGGGCTTGAATGCAATTCATTCAGGTCAATGACTGGCCCAGACTAGAATGAAGTAGGTGAAATGAAGAACCAAAAAAGAAAATGAAAGGCATTTAGCACAATCTGCAAAATCAATGTCAGCTTTATTTCTTCTTTCCTAACCCTTGTTCCTTTAGATATTGTTTGTTAATATGCCTAAGTTTTGATGGAAGAAAAAATGTCATACAAAATGAAAAAATATATACATATCTGGTGAAAAACTTCCCAAACATAATGTCTGTAAGTCAACAGAATCTGACACCATATGCCCTTAGGTACTAGGAGAACTAGCAAGTAAATCTACAGGCCCCCTAGAAATATATTGATATAAGGATTTATATGGAAGTTAACCCAGGAAGTTAAGAATGGGTTAATTTAATATTAAAACTTGGAAAGAGACTAATACAATTCATCACACAATGCCCAATCCCCTAGGAGACTGAAAGATCATAGATTGTGATCATTTGGCTGTGTGATAATTAAATCATGCCACTAACAATTGGGTTTGCTTTTTTGAGAGATTTGCAGATCACATTGAAAATGGAAAAGTTATAGATATTTTCTCTTAAATTTTAGCCTCATGAGATATCATCATAGGAGGGTTTGAAATATTAATATATAGTCCTCATTCCAGTACTATTAGCTGGTAAAATAGTTGGTCTCTCTCTGGGGTACCTAAACTTAAGACTGAATAGAAGTAGCATCACAAGGTAGTCTACCAGGATCAAGGTGAATCATTACTCTTATCAAATACTTGGAAAGGTCTTTCAAAAATACGTCCATCAAATTTCTGAATATTCTTTAATTAAGAGAAACTCAGATTCTGAAAGACTTAGACAATATTAATCTTGGGAAAAATTATTTTGAAATACCTGTAATCCAATAGCTGCAAATGGAAAATTGGACGGTTGGGCCTAAAATGTATTTACAAGCACAGCACATGGGGAAATGATGAGGTGCAAGAATAGAAGTTCCAAGGCCTCAACTTCTTTCTCTCTGAAGCATAGTGAGGGTACTCCTGAAGGTATACAATGCATTATAGATGTACTCATGAGACACTCTTTCAGGAGAATCAGGATTAAAAAGGAACAGAATATTATTGAGAGGATGACATATGGAAATATTACCAGAAAAGTTTTTAGAAAATAAGCAGACTTTATAGGAAATACCACAGGGAATCAGTACAGAGAACTGGACAGACATACAGGGTCTGGAGTTCTTCTGTCCTAGTTCATATCACGTTTCCATCACCTACTGCTGTTTCTCCTCAGAGGAGTTACTTAATTTTTCAAAGCTTCCATTTCTTTGGTTGTAAGATGATAGTAACAATTTTATGCATATAATGGCACTGTTAACAGAAAATAAATGGGATAATAACTGTAAAGAACTTAGGACATTACCTGGCATCTGGACAGTGTTAGAGGGACTCCGCCAGTGAGAGGTAGGCTATGAAGTTCTGTCTGTGACCAGAGGCAGAAGAACAGGCAGAGCAAGGAAACTTAACCTCCATATTAAAGACAGAAGTTAGAAATCTGAGACTTCAGGGAGCCTTCTAAGTATGTCCCTTTGATACACATTATACCAAAAAAGAAGTGGATTAAGAGAGTTGAGCTGGGAAAATATGGCAAATTCACAGTGGAAACCAATAATATCACTAATAATAATAGATCTCCACTCATCCTTAGAAGGAATAATTTGATAAACTTCTTAGGCAGACGGGTTGGGGTAAAGACTTCATTCACCCCAGACAACACATAAAGGGCATGCCCAAGAAACCACAGATGGTGGATAGCCACTCACCTGCCCCCAAAAGGATGAGATTAGCAGGTCTACTAATCCACTAAGCTGATATTTCACTGAAGGGACTGTGCCTACTTACGGTTGTGCAGTGCTCAGTCATGTTTGACTTTTTGCTACCCCATGGACGGCAGCCCGCCAAGTCTCCTTTGTCCGTGGGGATTCTCCAGGCAAGAATACTGGAGTGGGTTGTCAGGCCCTCCTCCAGGGGATCATCCCAAACCAGGGATTGAACTGGGGTCTGTTGCATCACACACGGATTCTTTACCAACTGAGCTACCAGGGAAGTACTTAGGGTTAGGGTAAGCAAAATTGCTCAAGATGATAGAGGATAGAGAGGAGAAAGACTAAGGTCAACCAGGCATCATCATCCTTTCCCCCTGTTTCCTCACAAAGCACTTGCCCTCTTTAAAAAAAAAACACACATTTTATATTGAGGTATAGCAAATTAACAAACAATGTTGTGACAGTTTCAGGGGAACAGTAAAGGGACCCAGCCATAAATATACATGTATCCATTCTCCCCCAAATTTCCTTCCCATCCAGGTTGCCACACAACATTGAGCAGAGTTCTTTGTGCTATATAGTAGGTCCTTGTATCTCAATAAATGCTGTTCAAAATAGCAAAGAATATTTGTTTGATAAAATTCCAAATTATTACACTTTCCAGGATGCTCCTATGTTTTGACCTGGCCCTGACCATATACTAAATTTTCCTGAGGCTGGCTGTCACCTTGTCCTATTACCTAAATCCCCCGCTACTTCTATGCTTGTTTATCCTTTATGAACTCAATATTCTGGAGGGAGGGAAGGTAGGAATGGAGACACAGGAAATTTAAAAAAAAGAAATGCTTAAAATGTTTCTCTCAACAAATTTAGTGAGAGTGGGGAGGGAAATAAATCAAGTCTTTGGAAGCTCTATGTCTTGATTTGGCATGTCCAGGCTCTATTTTCCTAGCAGTAGAATTCTATTATATACTTGCTCCCTGAGGGGTCAAGATCCAGAGACTGAAAGAGTGTCTTCATGGTTAAATTTTTATTTTTCAGCTCTCTAAGTTACAGCGTCTGACTAAAGAAGTAGTGGTCTTCTAGATACTATTCAAACCCCAAACTAGGATAAAATCCTTCAGGAAAAAATATGTAACTGTTTCAACAAGGTGACATTACAGGAGTGAGGGAAGGCCTTTGGATCTGTTTAAGGAACAGAGGCTCAGAGACTCTCTGCGTTTGAGCTTTATTTATATTCCCTGATATTAGGCACTCCTCTAATTTGGTACTTTTTGATTAGTGGGAATAAATTTATGTTTATGTTTATCATCAACTGCTCAAAGTAAAGACTCAGTTCCATAAAAATCAAATCCAAAAACAAACCTCCCAATGGATACATTAAGCATTTTTACATTACTAAGCATTTTAATAGCACTACAAGGAGATCCAGCCAGTCCATTCTAAAGGAGATCAGCCCTGGGTGTTCTTTGGAAGGAATGATGCTAAAGCTGAAACTCCAGTACTTTGGCCACCTCATGCGAAGAGTTGACTCATTGGAAAAGACTCTGATGCTGGGAGGGATTGGGGGCAGGAGGAGAAGGGGATGACAGAGGATGAGATGGATGGATGGCATCACTGACTCGATGGATGTGAATTTGAGTGAATTCTGGGAGTTGGTGATGGACAGGGAGGCCTGGCGTGCTGAGATTCATGGGGCTGCAAAGAGTCGGATACGACTTAGCGACTGAACTGAACTGAACTGAACCCCAAAGTAGTATGTCTATTATTACTAGAAAATCAAAAATTCTAATAAAGCTTCTAAACTTTGACTTTCTTATCTATACAATTGAAATGCTGGACCACAAAAAATTGTTTTCCCCAAACTCCATTTTGCCAAGTATCAAAGTTCCTTTATGTGCCTCAGTTACCACTGCATGGAAAATCTCCCAGAGCACTTCACTTGAAGTTTTACTTGTATCAGTTTTCACATGTTATGATTAAGATTGTATTTAATAATGTAATCCACTGTTAAAAATTAAAGTTTGAAAATATTAAACTAAAAATTCCCTAAGGTTCCTTAGAGTTTTCATATTCTTTAACTTTTCTAATTGGGGATTATTTAACTAGCAAACAGAAAGCTAAGTTGTGGCTTGATTCATATCTTCACTACCATGAGCAGTTCTATGAAAGGAAAGCTTATTGGCCTTTTTCAATGTCCACAGGGCAGCAACATGAAAGAAACAGGCTTAGATTAAAAGAGGAATGTTAAATTTAAGGCAAAGATTTTTAACCATTATAATGATGAACAAGGAAGATGGAGTGGGTAATCATCAGCCTCGGAGAACTGGGAACGTTTTCTTCAGCTGTGAAGTCAATTACCTTGACTCCATGATGAGAGAAGTCAATAACTTTTAAGAAGCTAGTGGGGGAGAAAGATATCTCTTATTTGATGCAAAGATCAATCTAAAACCTAACTGCAGAGGCAGCTCACATTAGTGATCTTTCTGTGCAGCTAATTAAGGCTGTCTGGATGCAAAGAACTTGAGCAGAGTTACTCCATGTATAAAACAGGTATACGTAGTGGTTGTAAGCCTCGGCTGAAAATCAGAATCACCTAGGGAATATTAAAAATATGGAGGTCTGGGCTCCAACCCTGGTAACTTGTTTGTGGGAAGAAGGCTGCAAACCAGGGATGAACAGGTATACATCGAAGGAGAGAGGTTACAGTTTGATTGACTTTAGTGTTTTGGCTTTCATTTTGTTTTGTTTTGTTTTGTTTTAAGGAAAAAGCAAGAAATAAGCTGGGAGACTAGTTGTAAAGAATAATGTTGATAGCTTTGACATGCGGTGTCTATGTGCTAGGAGAAGGAAAATTCAACTAGCATGGAATCGGTGGAAGGTTAGTGATAGTGTTAGTCGCTCAGTTGTGTCCAACTCTTTGCAACCCCTGAACTATAGCTCGCCAGGCTTCTCTGTCCATGGAATTCTCAAAGCAAGAATACTGGAGTGGGTAGCTGTTCCCTTCTCCAGGGCATCTTCCTGACCCAGGGATCAAACCTGGGTCTCCCACATGGCAGGCAGAGTCGTTATCATCTGAGCCACCAGGGAAGCCCGTGATCTAGTGGAAGGTTGGGGAACGTTACTGGGGAAATGTTAGGAAATCATGGGAAAGAACATTAAAAAATGGAGAAGAGTTCTTAGGATAATAATTCTATAGTGAAGAAGCTACTTTGTTAGAGGGTAGCAAGGACAACAAGAATTTTGAGAGGGGGAAAATGAGAGGTGACAAGCAGCTTCACTATGGAAGGGACCAGGCATTGGATGTTAAGTGACAGTACATATGAAGCTGGAGTAAAGACTTCAGTCTTGCCTTCCCTGGGTCTGAACCCAGTGAAAGGAATAAAAGTTGTTGGAAAACAGGATGCTGACCAGAGCGATGGACTTGGCCTCAAGTGAGGGAGAATCCACGGCCTTAAGAGCAAGTCAGTGAGTTTGTTAACAAAGCCAGGAATTGGTTAAAGAGGAAAACTCACAGGAAAATGTCTTCTCAGGAATCAAGAATCTGCTGCTGAGGAAATAACTAAGGAATAGCACCTAACTGTGTGAAGAGATCTTAAGACAGCTCGTCTGGAGGTGCCAGCTGGCTCTGGACTCAAGAGAAGAAGCAGGTAGGTGATTTCAAACTCTTTAAAGTAACCACTCCAACCTTTCTGGCACCAGGGACAAGTTTTGTGGAAGACAATTTTTCTATGGAGCAGGGGTTGGGAAGATGGTTTCAGGATGATTCAAGCACATTACATGTATTTCTAATTTAATGCTGCCGCTGATCTGCCAGGAGGTACCAGATTTTGGCCCAGAGGATGGGGACCCCTGGGATAAAGAAATCCTAGCCCCAGTCCCTTCTTTAGTGCTGAAAATCATGTTTTAGAGCGTATTAAGCTTTTTTTTCTTATATGGAGTTAACTTCCGTGGCTTCTGCTTGTGTTGCTATCGGGGAAAGTTCAGGTAGGTCCCACTAGGTGTTCCAACTCTATTTCTGCCTATCAGGTATAGTTTCAATAATTCGTATCTAAAGTGTTTAAAGATGAATATGTCACCACTGTTAATTCTGTCAAACATACAATCTAGACTTGAATGTAGAGTATCACTAAGAACAATTTTGATTCTATTCCTTGCTAAAGAACTCTTAAGATGAAAGATGTATTCTGAGGTTTGATTCTTACTACGGAGATCAGGCTTTCATTGACATAGCAGTACCCGAGCCTTCTGGAATGAGTGGCACCACTCAGTCTCTGATACCCAGGTGTACTCTTCCACAGCAGTGTATATGTAGAATATTTTACCCTTCCGAAAGTGAGGGTGGTGTGGAGAAAGGAAGCAGTCAGAGAAGTAATTAAGTTCCCATAACAACGGGCACTGGATCAATGAATAAATCTCCCTCAGGCTTGCCCTGTTCTCATGATCTGGACAGCTCTTCTCCCTTTCCATCCTCTTGCCTCCCCAACCTCTTCTATTTCAGAAGCAGAGTCCTCCTCTTAGCATTTCTGTCTTTTCAAAGTTATGATTGATAGTGTATGTAAAAACTTGGAATCAAGTCATGAGAGGATGCAGGGAGACATAAAAGCTGATCTCATCTTAGTAAGGGTTTGAAAATAGCCCTTTGAGGGCTCCATTTAAAGTCATTGTCTTAGTCTTTTCAAATTGCTATTTAAAAACAAAAAACTTCCACAGACTGGATGACTCAAATGCCAAACATTCATTTCTCACAGTTCTGTTATTTAGGAAGTCTAAGATCAAGGCACACGCCGATTTGGTGTGTGGTGAGGTCTTGTTTTCTGGCTCAGAGATGGCTGTCTAATTGCTATGTCCTCACATGGCAGGAGCAAAAGAGCTCTCTTGAGTCTTTTATATAAGGGCACTAATCCCATTCACAAGGGCTCCGCCATCATGACCTAGTCACCTCCCAAAGGCCCCAACATAGAATTAAGGGGAACACACTCAGTCTATAGCGTACATTAAAAAAAAAAAATCAGAACTCAAGTTTGGATCAAATTCCTATTTCACAAACTCTTCAATGGTCAGTGTCAATGGCCAGTGGTTTAATATAATATCTCAAGGCCTCTGTCACACAACAGAATTATATTCCTAGTTTACCAGTCCCAGAAATATATCCACCTGTCACTTTTGCTCTTAGTATGGACTACTACAAGAAATAATAGAAAAGGAACTTGAGGTTAATTTTTAAGCTTCTGTAGTATAACATATCTCTACTTGTTGCCTATCCTGAAACAGCAGTCAGTAAGTAACCAGGGTTCTCACACAAGAACCTGAGTGGCACAGAGAGTAGAAAAGGTCCACATGATCTCACCTACCCTCTCAATCCAAGCACAAAATCTTTAGCATATTTAACAATGTTATGTCAAATTGTTTTCCAATTACAGATTTTCCTTAGAGTAATTAATTAGCAGAGTGGTACAAGAATTTTATTTTTACCAATAAAACATATCATGGAGAAACTGTCCCTTTATCTGAATGAGCTCAGTCTAGAAATTCATGTGCTAATCTTTCCTCCCCATCTCAACAACAACAAAAAAAAATCATCTTAGGCAATTTGTGAGGTATTTTGGTCACTGAAAGGATTTTCCTATGCCCATGACTGAAAAGGTCAGTTTTCATTCCAATCCCAAAGAAAGGCAATGCCAAAGAATGCTCAAACTACCGCACAATTGCACTCATCCCACACACCAGTAAAGTAATGCTCAAAATTCTCCAAGCCAGGCTTCAGCAATATGTGAACCATGAACTTCCTGATGTTCAAACTGGTTTTAGAAAAGGCAGAGGAACCAGAGATCAAATTGCCAACATCCGCTGGATCATGGAAAAACCAAGAGAGTTCCAGAAAAACATCTATTTCTGCTTTATTGACTATGCCAAAGCCTTTGACTGTGTGGATCACAATAAACTGTGGAAAATTCTGAAGAGATGGGAATACCAGACCACCTGACCTGCCTCTTGAGAAATCTGTATGCAGGTCAGGAAGCAACAGTTAGAACTGGACATGGAACAACAGACTGGTTCCAAATAGGAAAAGGAGTACATCAAGGCTGTATATTGTCACCCTGCTTATTTAACTTATATGCAGAGTACATCATGAGAAACGTTGGACTGGAAGAAACACAAGCTGGAATCAAGATTGCCGGGAGAAATATCAATAACCTCAGATATGCAGATGACACCACCCTTATGGCAGAAAGTGAAGAGGAACTCAAAAGCCTCTTGATGAAAGTGAAAGAGGAGAGTGAAAAAGTTGGCTTAAAGCTCAACATTCATAAAACTAAGATCATGGCATCTGGTCCCATCAGATGGGAAATAGTTGGGGAGACAGTGGAAACAGTGTCAGACTTCATCTTGGGGGCCTCCAAAATCACTACAGATGGTGACTGCAGCCATGAAATTAAAGGACGTTTACTCCTTGGAAGGAAAGTTATGACCAACCTAGATAGCATATTCAAAAGCAGAGACATTACTTTGCCAACAAAGGTCCATCTAGTCAAGGCTATGGTTTTTCCAGTGGTCATGTATGGATGTGAGAGTTGGACTGTGAAGAAAGCTGAGCGCCGAAGAATTGATGCTTTTGAACTGTGGTGTTGGAGAAGACTCTTGAGAGTCCCTTGGACTGCAAGGAGATCCAACCAGTCCATCCTAAAGGAGATCAGTCCTGGGTGTTCATTGGAAGGACTGATACTGAAGCTGAAACTCCAATACTTTGGCCACCTCATGCAAAGAGTTGACTCATTGGAAAAGACTCTGATGCTGGGAGGGATTGGGGGCAGGAGGAGAAGGGGACAACAGAGGATGAGATGGCTGGATGGCATCACTGACTCGATGGACGTGAGTCTGAGTGAACTCTGGGAGTTGGTGATGGACAGGGAGGCCTGGCGTGCTGCGATTCATGGGGTTGCAAAGAGTCGGACATGACTGAACAACTGAACTGAACTGAACATAGTCAATGAAATGTTCTTTCACCATGGAAATTATTTGAATTCTTGGATGTCTCCTAAGCTGGACAAAGGGGCAACAGCTCCTGGATAGAGGTGTCAATATGAACTTGTCACTATCTGCTGCTTTGTTCAATAACTCTGCATTCCTCTTTTCTAACATCTGTTCCTTCCCCAAATACCTAAAATCAGTCACTGATCTCAGGCCCCCAGAATGCTGTATTTGGTAGAGAACCAGCTGTTTTCTCAGCTTGTGCAGAGCACTGCAAACTCTAATATGGAATACAAAGTGTATTAGTCATTCAGTTGTGCCCAACTCAGCAATCTCATGGGTTACAGTCCACCAGGTTCCTCTGTCCATGGGATTTCCCAGGCAAGGATACTGGAGTGGTTTACCATTTACTTCTCCAAGGGGTCTTGCCAACCTAGGAATCGAACTTGGGTCTCCTGCACTGCAGGCAGATTCTTTACCAGGTGAGCTACCAGGGAAACACTATATGGAACACAACTTAAGTATTAATTGTTGGTCTTGAACACATCCCCTTGTTGTTCTTGCTCACTCATTCAGTCATGTCTTGACTCTTTGCAACCCCATGGACTGCAGCATGACAGGCTTCCCTGTCCTTCACCACCACCTGGAATTTGCTCAAACTCATGTCCACTGAGTCGGTGATGTCATCCAATTCTCATCCTCTGTCCTCCCCTTGTCCTCCTGTCTTCAATCTTTCTCAGCATCTTGGTCTTTTCCAATGAGCAGGGTCTTTTCCAGTGAGTTGGCTCTTTGCATCAGGTGGCCAAAGTATTGGAGCTTCAGCATCAGTCCTTCCAATGAATATTCAGTATTGATTTCCTTTAGGATTGACTGATTTGAACTCCTTGCTGTCCAAGGGACTCTTGAGTCTTCTACAGCACCACATTTCGAAGGCATCTGTTCTTTGGCACTCAGCTTTCTTTATAGTCCAACTCTCACATCTGTACATGACTACTGGAAAAAGCATAGCTTTGACTATACAGACCTTTGTAGGCAAACTAATGTCTATGTTTTTTAATATGCTGTCTAGGTTTGTCATTGCTTTTCTTCCAAGGAGCAAGTGTCTTTTAATTTCATGGCTGCTGTAGCTGTCTGAAGTGATTTTTGAGCCCAGACAAATATAGTTTGTCACTGTTTCCATTGTTTCCCCATCTATTTGCCATGAAGTGATGGAACTAGATGCCGTGATCTTAGTTTTTTGAATGTTGAGTTTTAAGCCAGCTTTTTCACTCTCCTCTTTCAACTTCATCAAGAGGCTCTTTAGTTCCTCTTCACTTTCTGCCATAAGGATGATGTCATCTGCATATCTGAGGTTACTGACATTTCTCCCGACAATCTTGACTCCAACTTATACTTCATCCATCTCAGTGTCTCTCATGATGTACTCTGCATATAAGTTAAATAAGCAGGGTGAGAATATACAGTCTTGACATACTCCTTTCCCAGTTTGGAACCAGTCTGTTGTTCCATATCTGATTCTAACTGTTGCTTCTTGACCTGCATGCAGATTTCTCAGGAGACAAGTAAGGTAGTCTTATATTTCCATCTCTTTAAGAATTTTCCATAGTTTGTTGTGATCTATGTAGTCAAAGGCTTTAATGTAGACAATGAAGCATAAGTAGATGTTTTTCTGGAATTCTCTAGCTTTCTATGATCCAACAGATGTTCTCAATTCGATCTCTGGTTCCTCTGAAGCCTAGCTTGGATAATTTTGAGTATTACACCTTGCTAGCATGTGAGATAAGTGCAATTATGCAGTAGTTTGAGCATTCTTTGTCATTGCCCTTCTTTGGCATTGGAATGAAAACTGACCTTTTCTAGTCCTGTGATCACTGCTGAGTTTTCCAAATTTTCTGGCATATTGAGTGCAGAACTTTAACAACATAATCTTTTAGGATTTGGAATAGCTCAGCTGGGATTCTATCACCTCCACTAGCTTTGTAATGATGCTTCCTAAAAGATCCACTTGACTTAACAGTCCAAGATGTCTGGCTCTAGGTGAGTGATCACACCATTGTGATTATTTGGATTATAAAGATTTTTTTAATGGTTCTTCTGTGTATTCTTGCCACCTCTTCTTAATATCTTGTACTTCTCTTCAGTCCGTACTGTTTCTGTCCTTTGTTGTTATTATTTATTTATTATTCACATCCCCTTAAAGATGAGCAGACCCTCTCTTCCTGGAAGGCGAACCTCTTTCCTCTCATAGCCTTTTGTAATCGGGACTTTTTCTGATTCCTGTCTCTACCTGGAAGAGACAAGCTCAAGGCTTCAGTTACCTAATGCTTATCTTTTGCTGTGGAACTATGACCTCTACACTCTACCAAAGGGTAGCAGAATTCTCATTTATCAAGTGAATTAGAAAATACTGTATAGATAAAGAGCTCTGCTCCTCTAGAACCTTGTCAAAGAAATACAGTCCAAGTAAATTACACATCAGAAATGATGTGATTCCACAAAGTCTTCATCCATCAGTCATTAGGAATTTCTCTTGACATGCACTAGTCTTGTTGGAGAAAATTTTCCTGAACAAATAAATGCTGTTTTACCCTTGCCAGTCATGGAGATAATATATAACCGCTCCTTAATCTTAATATAGAGCCACTGAGTCCTTCCTGAACACTGGCAGCACCCATTTAGACACTACTGATGTACATATCACTCTTGACCTGGAAGTGTTGTTATTTCAATAAGAGAGATAGTAGTGATAGAGTTCTGAATCACTCTTTGGTTGCATGAAGGTCTGGATTCCCTGATAGTACTTGAATATTGTTTTGAAATATACCAAATGTCAGTTACTTTTCTAACTACAGTATGAAAATCTTGGTGATAAAGCAAATTATCCCCATAATTCAGTCACTTAAATTCTCATCTTATAAAATTAGTATCGTGATTTTGACCTTTCAATAGTAAACATAGGTTTCCTCAGATGAAGATCACTGAGAAGTCCCTTGAAGACAAATGACTTTTACATATAATATTTAAATATTATTATATTACATAATAAATACAATCAATAAAATAATAAATTTAACATAGTGTTTCAATACTATTATACTATCAGATCAGATCAGATCAGATCAGTCGCTCAGTCATGTCCGACTCTTTGTGACCCCATGAATTGCAGCACACCAGGCCTCCCTGTCCATCACCAACTCCCGGAGTTCACCCAGACTCACATCCATCGAGTCAGTGATGCCATCCAGCCATCTCATCCTCTGTTGTCCCCTTCTCCTCCTGCCCCCAATCCCTCCCAGCATCAGAGTCTTTTCCAATGAGTCAACTCTTCACATGAGGTGGCCAAAGCACTGGAGTTTCAGCTTTAGCATCATTCCTTCCAAAGAAATCGCAGGGCTGACCTCCTTCAGAATGGAGTGGTTGGATCTCCTTGCAGTCCAAGGGACTCTCAAGAGTCTTCTCCAACACCACAGTTCAAAAGCATCAATTCTTCAGCGCTAAGCCTTCTTCACAGTCCAACTCTCACATCTATACATGACCACAGCAAAAACCATAGCCTTGACTAGACGAACCTTTGTTGGCAAAGTAATGTCTCTGCTTTTGAATAGGCTATCTAGGTTGGTCATAACTTTCCTTCCAAGGAGTAAGTGTCTTTTAATTTCATGGCTTTAGTCACCATCTGCAGTGATTTGGGAGCCCAACAAAATAAAGTCTGACACTGTTTCCACTGTTTATCCATCTATTTCCCATGAAGTGATGGGACCGGATGCCATGATCTTCGTTTTCTGAATGTTGAGCTTTAAGCCAATTTTTTCACTCTCCACTTTCACTTTCATCAAGAGGCTTTTGAGTTCCTCTTCACTTTACTATTATACTATAGTGTATATATATATATACTATTATACATATTGAATATTATTATATGTGATATGAGATATTCTCAAAAAACATTTTGAGTAGAATTTCCCTTGGACAGCCTGCTAATTCAGATCCGACAATCTTAGCATATAATTTGTACATCTTATATCAAGGCATACTCCAACTTCTATTTTCATTCAATACCGAATCAAGATTAGGAGGCATTACTGGTTAACAACTGTCCACTGTGAGCAAGGTGGTGAGGTTGTCATGCAAATGCAAACCTCTTGCTCATCAACAACACTGTGGCATGCTAAGACCTGGCCAAACTTCATTATGATTCCTATACACCCTCTCCCTATTCAAGTCTATGTTGTGGCTCACAGTGGCTCAAACTGTGTAAGAAAAAATATTACAACTCTTTCTATAATCATGCATTGTCAATAATAAACAGAAGTTGCTGATGATTTCTCTTCCTTGAAGCTTTCTGATAGCTAATTTGTACTGTGAATCTCAATGGTTTTGTTCCACTATGAAGACATATCTGAAAATACAAATGTTACTTATTCACCTAATTTGCCATTGATAGTGGAACCTTTGCCAGAAACTCAACTTTTTATTTCTCTCTGAGCTTAAATGCTTGCCATTAACTCACTACTGATCTTACAAGGTTCTCAGTGGTAGAAATCCACATCTGTGTTTCCTATCAGAGTATATTTAAGGGCCTCTGGCTTCAGATTTTTCTATTTCTTGTGACAAAATTCATAAGAAGTTCATGCTAGATGTTATCCCTTTGCCTGAAAAGTTAAGTGGCTTGCCAAAATCTCGTGCCTTAATTGAAAATGGTGCAGAAGTTTCTGTGACTTTATGCAAACTTCTTGACAAATAAGGAAGTGTGGGCAAACTGCCAATCGAACAGAACTCAATTCATATTTTTATTTCCTGCCACTTTTTTGGCTGCTTGAACAAAATAATTACTCATTCTCTCGCCTCAGCACATAAACTGACATTCTAGACTTGCATTAAAGACCTGTTAAAAATTTCTTAATGATGTTTTAACTTGTGGGATTTCTTGTTCACATTATGAAAGTGCCATCAAATTACCATTTATTTAATTGGCAATGATAAAAAGGCTTACTTTAACTCCAGCTGTGTGCCTGCATATATGGATGATGACTTTCTCTGAAATATCTTTACAACCATCCCCTAAGTGACTGGGAGGCCAGCCTGACCCTTTCTGGAGTCAGTGACTGACCATCAGACACCTTGTGATATAGAAAACATATCATTCCAGGAATAGCTATATTCTGCCTTCTTTTTTTTGATATCACCTAACCCAGCTTCAGGCAATTTGGGGATCTAAGCATGATTTAAAAACAAACAAAACAAAACACTTGGAGGTTTTTCTTCCATAATCCTCCAGGTGCTAGATGATGAACTGAGACCAGAACTCAGTTCTATCATGTTCCTAAGCCAAATATGCTATAAAGTCATGAATTTTAACAAAGGCATTTTAAAATTCAAAGGGGTTATTTTACTTATACCCAGCTTCATTCAGCCTGGAACATTTCTTTTTAAAAAGGTATATCCAGGCTTTAGCTTAGATGAAAGAATCATGTCATTAATCCCTTAAAAATGTGGATATTCCTTTTGCATTTTCTGCTGAGCAGGTCTGAGGCCCTGCTAAGAATTTTAGATGACTTCTAGACCTTGTGGTAATACCTCCACAGAGGCTAAAAGCAAGACTTTTATTGATTTCTTGGCAGTTCTATTTCTACACAACCAAGAGTTTCTAGAGCTCCTGATGTGTAAGATCCATGCCTTCCCTGAGTCCTAAAACTGGAAAAGGGGTAAAATTAGGACAGGGTATTTATTAGTTAGCTGGTCATTGCCTTAAGATGATAGATGTGCTAAAGTGATGATAAGTGTTTATCTGAGCCCCCCTACAGTCTTGATTTCCTGCCCAGAGAGGGAACAAATCCAGAACCACAGATCTTAGGATATATGCAGCCTTTTATCAAAGGCCTGTCCCCTAACATTTTCAGTGGGTAAAAGAAAGATTTATGTCTTATTTATAGTTTTTCCAAACCCCATATTCTTAGAGTATAGGTATTCTGTAGAATTAAGAAGACATCCATTTCCAAAAGATCCAAGTAATATGGTGGTAAAAAACTATCCTATTATGACTAGATTGAATTTAACCTGAATATTTTATACATACAATCCAATTATATCTATACACATGCAGGCAAATCTATTTATACATATATATACACATACAAAATGATTATGTATATAATCAAATCTTGTACATATATATAAAATCAAATCTTGCATATATAATCCAATCTTATGCATAATCAAAGTATAGATAAAATTAAATTATATGAAATCAAATTAGATATAATCAAATTATAAAATATAAAATGTATGTGTTAATATATATCTATATATACTGTTAACATTTTATTTATTTTTATTTTTTGAGTTGAAGGGAGATAGATTTTTTAAAATTTTTTATTGGAGTATAGTTCATTTCAAATATTGCTTCTGCTGTACAGCAAAGTGAATCAGTTATACATATACATATATCCATGATTTTTTAGATTCTTTTCCAATAAAGGCCATTACAGAGTATTAAGCATGGTTCCCTGTGCTATATAGTAGGTCCTTATTAGTTATCTATTTTATATATAGTACTGTGTATATGTCAATCCCAGTCTCCCAATCTATCCTCTCCATCCCCTATTACTAAGTCACTTCAGTCGTGTCCAACTCTGTGCAACCCCATAGACGGCAGCCCACCAGGCTCCCCCGTCCCTGGGATTCTCCAGGCAAGGCCACTTCCTTCTCCAATGCATGAAAGTGAAAAGTGAAAGTGAAGTCGCTCAGTCATATCCGACTCTTAGCGACTCCATGGACTGCAGCCTACCAGGCTCCTCCATCCATGGGATTGTCCAGGCAAGGGTACTGGAGTGGCTCCATCCCCTGGTAGCCATTAATTTGTTTTCTACATCTATGATTCTATTTATGTCTTAAAAATAAGTTCATTTGTACCATTTTTTTAGATTTCATATATAAGCAATATCATATTTGTCTTTCTCTGTCTGACTTACTTCACTTATTATGACAACCTCTAGGTTCATCTATGTTGCTGCAAATGACATTATTTTGTTCTTTTTATGGCTGAGTAATATTCTGTTGTATAAATGTGCCACATCTTCTTTATCCATTTCTCTGTCGATGGACATTTAGGTTTCTTTTATATCCTGGCTATTGTAAATAGTGCTGCAATGAACATTGAGGTGCATGATCTTTTCAAATTATGGTTTTCTCTAGATATATGCCCAGAAGTGGGATTGCAGGATCATATGGCAGCTCTATTTTCAGTTTTTTAAGGAACCTCCATACTATTCTCCATAGTGACTGTACCAATTTACATGCCCTCCAATAGTGTAGGAGGGTTCCCTTTTCTCTATACCCTCTTCAGCATTGTTTGTATCAGTGATGGTCATTCTGACCAATGTGAGGTGATACCTCATTGCACTTTTGATTTGCATTCCTCTAATAATTAGTGATGTTGAGCATGAGCATTTTATATATTTGTAATATTAGTTTAACCATCTTATTTTATATTGTTCTTAACTTGCTTTAATATAAGAACCTCACTGACTTCATAAAACAAAGTAGGCTTCTAGACTATTCCAACAATAACAGCCCTCTCCCCACAAATCAGTAAACCAATATGTAGATTCTGTTAAGGCTAAGTATAGTCGTTCCTATAATATAGAAATAAATGGGGGAAAACACAAAATATAGGTCCATTGAATCCACTGAAACATAGGTTTGCATTAACACTCTCTTAATCATGTAATATGTATAAGCCTTCTCTTATAACAGTGGGTCATGGTGATTTGTGTGTCTTTCAATGATTCAATGTTATATCAAAGCCAATAACTAATAACCCAAAATATTTAAGTTTTTTCTTTCTCTGACACATTGTCACCCAACATTATAGCAAAAATATGCAGATGTTTTTCATGGATTTATCCTCAAAGGGACTCATTTTCCTCTTCAGTTGAGAAGCTTTGGGTCTTTTAGCAGACTTAGGTAATAAGTTGAATTCTTACTATGATATCTCCATTCATATTTCTCTACTGAACCTATACCTCTTATGCATAAATGGTTACACCATCTAAAGTAGTTCATCCCTAAAGGCTATGTGATTCTTTAGCTATTATAAAAGATTCATTTACGTTAAAGGTCTGATTATTGTTCCACTCTTCTAAAAGAGAAACTTTACCCACCTTTATCTTCAATAGCTCCAGGATTACTACCCTGGACTTCCATCGTTCTTGTAAAACCGGGGAGTCTTATCATTGGTATCATTTCTGGCTTAAAAAGAGAATATTCACACAGATCTCATGATTGTTGAACCTCCTAGGAAATATGATTAAGGTATGAGTGAATGCATTGTATGCAATAGGTGAAAACCATTTCCATTTTTCTGTGGATAGGAATGGAGTCTATTGTCTATTATCACAGTATTAGACTTTTAAATACACGTAAGAGTTGACTCCTCTCAGCCGCCACCCCTGGCCTCAGGCTTGGGGGCGTGGGGTAGCTCCTCCGGGCCACCGCCCCTGACCTCGGATGCAGGGTAGCTCCTCTTGGCCTTTCCTGTGCCGTCACATTCTGGCACTCTCAGCTGCTGACCCTGACCAATATGCCAGCAAATTTGGAAAACTCAGCAGTGGCCACAGGACTGGAAAAGGTCAGTTTTCATTCCAATCCCAAAGAAAGGCAATGCCAAAGAATGCTCAAACTACCACACAATTGCACTCATCTCACACGCTAGTAAAGTAATGCTCAAAATTCTCCAAGCCAGGCTTCAGCAATATGTGAACCATGAACTTCCTGATGTTCAAGCTGGTTTTAGAAAAGGCAGAGGAACCAGAGATCAAATTGCCAACATCCGCTGGATCATGGAAAAACCAAGAGAGTTCCAGAAAAACATCTATTTCTGCTTTATTGACTATGCCAAAGCCTTTGACTGTGTGGATCACAATAAACTGTGGAAAATTCTGAAAGAGATGGGAATACCAGACCATCTGACCTGCCTCTTGAGAAATCTGTATGCAGGTCAGGAAGCAACAGTTAGAACTGGACATGGAACAACAGACTGGTTCCAAATAGGAAAAGGAGTACATCAAGGCTGTATATTGTCACCCTGCTTATTTAACTTCTATGCAGAGTACATCATGAGAAACGCTGGACTGGAAGAAACACAAGCTGGAATCAAGATTGCCGGGAGAAATATCAATAACCTCAGATATGCAGATGACACCACCCTTATGGTAGAAAGTGAAGAGGAACTCAGAAGCCTCTTGATGAAAGTGAAAGTGGAGAGTGAAAAAGTTGGCTTAAAGCTCAACATTCAGAAAACAAATATCATGGCATCTGGTCCCATCACTTCATGGGAAATAGATGGGGAAACAGTGGAAACAGTGTCAGACTTTATTTTTCTGGGCTCCCAAATCACTGCAGATGGTGACTGCAGCCATGAAATTAAAAGACGCTTACTCCTTGGAAGGAAAGCTATGACCAACCTAGATAGCATATTCAAAAGCAGAGACATTACTTTGCCAACAAAGGTCCGTCTAGTCAAGGCTATGGTTTTTCCTGTGGTCATGTATGGATGTGAGAGTTGGACTGTGAAGAAGGCTTAGCACTGAAGAATTGATGGTTTTGAACTGTGGTGTTGGAGAAGACTCTTGAGAGTCCCTTGGACTGCAAGGAGATCCAACCACTCCATTCTGAAGGAGATCAGCCCTGGGATTTCTTTGGAAGGAATGATGCGAAAGCTGAAACTGCAGTACTTTGGCCACCTCATGTGAAGCGTTGACTCATTGGAAAAGACTCTGATTCTGGGAGGGGTTGGGGGGAGGAGGAGAAGGGGACGACAGAGGATGAGATGGCTGGATGGCATCACTGACTCGATGGATGTGAGTCTGGGTGAACTCCGGGAGTTGGTGATGGACAGGGAGGCCTGGCTTGCTGCGATTCATGGGGTCGCAAAGAGTCGGACACGACTGAGCGACTGAACTGAACTGAACTGAAGAGTTGACTCCAGACTATAATTAACAAGAGAAGTGGTAGAGATCTCAAGTGTTTGAGACAATATATTAAATAATAAACTTTAGGTAATACTACCATATTGATGAAATTGGCCCAACCATAGCTTCTTTCTTTCTCTCTGATCAAAATTCTGTATCATCCTTTTTCATACATATACTTAAGGTTTCTTCCATACAACTCAGACAGATTCTGTAACTCTCCTGATATATGAGCTATCTCTTCCTGAAAGTGTTAGTCACTCAGTCATGTCTGACTCTTTGCAACCCCATGGACTGTAGCCCACCAGGCTCCTCTGTCCATGGAATTTTCCAGGCAGGAATACTGGAGTGGGTAGCCATTCCCTTCTCTAGAGATTCTTCCCATCCCTGGGGTAGAATGTGGTCTTTGGCATTACAGGTGGATTTTTTACCATCCGAGCCACCAGAAAAGCCCATCTCTTCCAGAACAGATCTTCAAATTTTCCCTAAGAACATGTCAGGATTTAGTTCTTGTTTTGTGTCTGGAGTAATGAAAGTGTGCTCTTAGAGGCAATCGCCCTAGGTGAAATCCTTTAAAGTGCTTTAAGCAGATTCTGTAGATGAGAAGAGGCTGCTTTCCCAAGCAAACAAGAGTTGGGAGATTTCAGAGAAACACGGTTCTCAGTTTCTTCTACCTAATAAGATGTTCTCATGTCGTGGTTAATGACCTCAACCTATTTCAGCCAATGCCCTAATATTAGCATAAGATTTGACAAAATAATATATCTCTGCATCCAGCACAATTGGGAATAGGATCTGATTTTTGATCATGTTTTCACAGCGGCTATGTAAGTAATGGATTCCTTTATGTTCTCTCAGGAAGCTTTCTGAGATTCTCCACCAGTTCCTTCAGCTGAATGTTCAAGTTTGTAGCCTGTGTCTTTTAATAAATTCTTCACATTTAAAGGCAGCCAGTCTACAGTCTGGAGAAGGCAATGGCACCCCACTCCAGTACTGTTGCCCGGAAAATCCCATGGATGGAGGAGCCTGGTAGGCTGAAGTCCATGGGGTCGCTAAGACTCAGACACGACTGAGTGACTTCACTTTACTTTCCACTTTCATGCATTGGAGAAGGAAATGGCAACCCACTCCAGTGTTCTTGCCTGGAGAATCCCATGGACAGAGAAGCCTGGTAGGCTGCAGTCCCTGGGGTCGCACAGAGTCAGACACAACTGAAGCGACTTGGCTGCAGTCAAGAAACTAAGCCTGGTTTATGGAACGGAAGAGATTACAAGAAGCAAAGCCATGTTTTCTTTAAAACAAGTCTTATATAGCAAAGCATCTACCTGTCTGTGTGATATTTGCATGGACCAGACATTTGTGACTCCCTCTTTGTCAGGGTACTAAGGTTTCTCTGCTCAACCTGCCTTTATGAGAGGAGAGTAGTCTGTTGTGCATTCAGTCTCTCTTGCAGCTTACTAGTGAATCATAAACTTGCTTTGGGACAGTTTTCCATCACAGAAGGAGATAAGGAACTAAGACTCACCACATACTGTGTTCATAGTTGGCTGAGAAGAATCTGTTTGTATAATTTTCAAAGACTTCCAAGTCAGTTAACAAAAATAGCAGACTCCACAATCATTATAAACATTATCCTTAACTCATTAAGTTTCCTGTAGTTTCCCCTTCTACTTACACAGCATCCTAATTCACTAAGGAGCTGAATCTAAGTATTGGAATGCTTGTAAGATTTCCAAGATTATGAAATTATTACCCCAATCAGTAGGGCTCCTTTTACTGTCTGACCATCAAGTGGTCTAGAATCTGTATCCATTTGTGTTTCTACTTTTTAGTACCACTGCTGTACCAACTGCTTTAAGAAAACAAAGTAACCCTCAAAAGTGTAGACTGAGACATGTACTTGAGTACAAGTATTTTATCTGAAAATTAATCCCACAGTAGAAGTTTGGAGGAGAAAGAAGGTGAGGAGGAAAAGCCGGTGTTAAGAAGATGAACATGACTAGTGAGGTGCCCTATTCATCAGAAGACCTTACAGCTCACACAGGATACTTCTCTGTATAGTTTGACCACTGAAGGCTATAGCATTGTTAAACCATCTCCTGCCTCTAACTGGTCAAAATGTTCCTCTGGGGGTGTTAACCATACACTTCTGGGCTCTACTTGCTTAGGTACACAGCAAGATTACTTAGCATTAGAAGAGCAAAGGACACAAAGTGGGAAGATGCCCTCCATTGTAAATGAGGTAATGGGTAAATGTGCTCTTGACAAGAAATACGTCTGAGCCCCCACAACTGTCTACCACAGTTGAAATCAAGTGGCCAGAAAGGCTATGACAGGGGCACCAGGATTATCTGTATAGATGGATAACTGAGCAGACAAGAAAAGTGTGAATGCAAATGTGAAGAAAAAGGGTGTCATGTCTATTTAAGGTCTGAAAATTTAACACACGTTTTGATAAAGGGGATTTTCCTGAGGCCTCTAAGTGAAAACAGTGTCCTTATATCTGTAGATAAATTCTTTAATGTTGATAGTCTGAGAAAAGGCCAATCACACGTGATACAGAGGTTCTAGCCTTTCAAGAGGAACGCATAAAATAAGTTAACACAACTTTTTAATTTTTTACACATACACATTAATTTAAATATTTATTTGGTTCACAGGGTAATTTCAAATTTTATAAAAATCGATTCATAATGGTCAACTCACTAAATGCTATCGTTCAGTTGCTCAGTCATGCCCAACACTTTGCGACCCCATGGACTGCGGCAAGACAGGCTTCCCTGTCCTTCACTCTCTTCCAGAGTTTGCTCAAACTCATGTCCATTGAGTTGATGATGGCATCCAACCATCTTATCCTCTGTCATGCCCTTCTCCTCCTGCCCTCAATCTTTCCCAGCATCAGGGTCTTTTCCATTGAGTTGGCTGTATGCACGGGTAGCCAAAGTATTGGAGCTTCAGCATCAGTCCTTCCAATGAATATTCAAGGTTGCTTTCCTTTAGGATTTACTCATTTAGGTTTGCTCTCCTTGATGTCCAGAGGGACTCTCAAGAGTCTTCTCCAAACCATAGTTCAAAAGCATCAATTCTTTGGTGCTCAGCCTTCTTTATGATCCAACTCTCACATCCATATATGACTATGGGAAAAACCATAGCTTTGGCTATACAGATCTTTGTCAGCAAAGTGATATCTCTGCTTTTTAATACACTGTGTAGGTTTGTCATAGCTTTTCTTCTGAGGAGCAAGTGTCTTTTAATTTCTGGCTGTAATAACTGTCAGAAGTGATTTTGGAGCCCAAGCAAACAGTCTGTCACTGTTTCCATTTTTTTCCCCATCTATTTGCCATGAAGTGGTGGGAACGAATGCCATGATTTTTTTGAATGCTGTATTTTAAGCCAGCTTTTTCACTTTCCTCTTTCAAATTCATCAAGAGGCTCTTTAATTCCTCTTCTATTTCTGCCATAAGGGTGGTGTCATCTGCATATCTGAGGTTGTTGATATTGCTCCCAACAATCTTGATTCCTGCTTGTGAATCACCAGCCCAGCATTTTGCATGATGTAGCCTTTGACTCAGAGAAGGCAATGGCAACCGACTCCAATACTCTTGCCTGGAAAATCCCATGGATGGAGGAGCCTGGTATGCTGAAGTCCATGGGGTCACTAAGAGTCGTGTCACTTTCCCTTTTCCCTTTCATGCATTGGAGAAGGAAATGGCTACCCACTCCAGTATTCTTGCCTGGAGAATCCCAGGGAAGGGGGAGCCTGGTGGGCTGCCATCTATGGGGTCGCACAGAGTCGGACACGACTGAAGCGACTTATCAGCAGCAAGGATTTACTATTGCCATTTTGTTCATTTTTTTCTGTCTGTTTCATAGTTCTTTTGTTCCTTTTGTCCCATCTTGCTATATTCCTATATAAATTGATGATTTTTGTGGTGATATACTTTGATTCTTTTGCCTTTATCTTCATGTATCTACCATATATTTTCTTTGTGGTTATCAAGACAGTTGCTTAAAATTTCTTATAATAGTCTATTTTAAGCTGGTAGTAACTTAACTTCAATTATAAGCAAAATCTCTACACTTTTATTCTCCTCACTCCACACACACTTTATGCTATTAGTATCAAATTTTAACTCTTTTTAAATTGTGTGTCTAGTTACAAATTTTGTGGTTATAATTATTTTTAAAACTTGTTTATCTTTTATACTAGGATTAAAAGTGATTTATATACTATTATTACATTATTATATTATTTTGTGTTTGTCTCTATTTTTGTCTTTACTGGTGAGAATTATATTTTTATATAATCTTGTATTATTTAGCATACTTTTATTTCAACTTGAAAAATTCTCTTTAGCACTTTTTTTCATACTACTACATATTCTGCCTTGGAGATGTATGCATTATTAGTAAACCTATCTAGAACATCTTCATACTTTTTCAGTAGTGATTCCATTGTATGATGTACTGTGATTTATTCAACCAGTTCCCTGTTAAACCCACCTTTTGGCTCCAAAGTGCTGTTGTATTTATTTATTATTTTTCACTGCACTGAGTCTCCATTGCTGTGTGAAGGTTTTCTCTGCTTGCGGGGAGTGGGGTCTACTCTCGAGTTCTGGTGCATGGGCTTCTCACTGTGGTGGTGTCTCTTGTTGTGGAGCATAGGCTCTAGGGTGCACAGGCTTCAGTAGTTGTGGTCCATGGGCTTAGTTGCCCCGTGGCATGTGGATCTTCCCCAATCAACATTTGAACCCATGTCCCCTGCACTAGCATGTAGACTCTTAACCACTGGACAACAGAGAAGTCCCCTTTAACACCTTTGTAAGGCAGATCTAGTGATTATACATTCCCTTAGTTTTTGTCTGTCTGGGAGAGTTTTCTAACTCTCAATTTCTGAAGGACAGTTTATATAGGTTTAGTACTTATTGGTTTGCATATTTTTTTTTTCCTTTCAACACTTTGAAAATATCATTCCAGTCTTTCTTGACATATATGGCTTCTTCCAAGAAATCTGCTTAATAATCCTATGACATTTCACTTTTATGTGATGAGTTATGTTTCACTTGCTGTTTTAAGAATTCTTTTTGCCATTGACTTTTGATAATTTAATGCATCTTGAGGGTAATTTCCTTGGGCTTTAGTTGGTTGGATTCTTTAGGTTTCACAAATCTATATGTCTATTTCCCTCCCCATATTTGGAGGGATTTTCAGCTGTTATTCCTTAATATTTGTCTTTGTCTTTCACTCTCTCCTTCTTATTCCCAAATGTGTATACTGTTTTGCTTAATGGTATCTCATACATTCTGTAGGTTTTCGTCACTCTTTAAATACCTTTTTTTCTTGTTGTTTCTCTGACAGTACAGTTTAGAATGACTTGTCTTCAAGTTTGTTGTTTCTTCTGCTAATACTGAGTCTGTTTCTTCTGCTACATTGAGTCTGTTTTTGAAGTTCTCTGTTATTTTTGTTTGTTTATTTGATTGATTTTAATCTAGTCATTGCACTCTTCATCTCCAGAGTTTCTGGTTTTGCCTTTTTTTTTTTTTAATGGTTTTTGTCTCTGTTGAACTTCTCATTTTGTTCATGAACTTTTTAAAAATTTAATTTAGTTGTCTACGTGTATTCTCTTGTAATTCACTAAACTTTTAAAATTAACTATTCCTAACTTTGTGTCAAACATTTCACAGATTTCTGTAAGTTCTTTTATTGGAGATTTATTTTGTTCCTTTAATGGAATCATGTTTCCTGATTCTTCATGACTCTTGTAACCTTGTGTTATCTACACATTTTAATAAGCATTTACTACTCCCAGGTTCTATAGAGTGGCTTTAGCAGGGAGAGTCCTCCACCAGTCACTCTGGCCCCAAACTCTGTGCAGGCTGGTTGGTAGAATCCACAGGTGGACCACGTGGGACCCAATGCTGGGGCCTGTGGGTATGCAGACCAAGTGCTAGGGTCTGTGAGTGGACAGTCCTGGGGCCAAAGTCTGAGCAGGTGGTCCATGGGCAAGCAGATCTGCTGCCTGGGAGCCACAGGCCAGAAGTTGAGATCCATGTGCTAGTTGGTGAGAGCCCTCATGCTTTTTCTTTGTTTTTTAGCTGCCCCCCAGCTCTCTAGCTATGTGTTAGTGTTCTGGGTGAGGCATGATAGAAGCAAGACTCTCAAGTAGCACTCCCAAAAAGCTGAGGAATCAGATGTGCATTTCAGTTTTTCTTTCCCCCATTGGAAACCTGTGTGCTAAGGGGAGCTCTGTTGGTGCTGTGCTGTTCTGCTTTGGGGGAGGAATAACATCGGTAAAATGAAACTGTCTTTCTTAAACTTTTTGATGCATCTTTTCACAATTCTGTGCTCTACTCAAGTGCCATAACCATCTCCTAGATTCTGGATTCTCTTAGACTGCTCATGAAAATATTTTAAACTGTGGATGGTTTTTAAATTCATATTTTGTGTGCAACAAAAACTAAAATCTCTTTCCAGTCCCACAATTGTGATGATATTGCTCTAATTTACAGATATTTCAATCATTCAAAGAATCTTCTTTGATCTCAATGGGGTAAAATTAGAAATCTATAGCCAGAAAGAAAACTGGAAAATCCAAATTCACAGAAATTAAGTAACATACTCCTAAATAACCAATGGGTTAAAGAAGATATCACAACTGAAACCAAGAAATACCATGAGACAATTAAAAAAATATCACAATATACCATAACCTAAGGGATGACACAAAGGCAGTATTCAGAGGGAAATTTACTACTATAAAACCTATGTTAAAAAGAAAAGGAGAAAATATCTAAATCAATTACCCAACCTTATACCTTAAGTAACTATAATAAAGTAAAAAAAGAAACTAAATGCAAAGCTAGCAGAAAGAAGGGACTCATAAAGATTAGAATTCAGATAAACAAAATACAGAATAAAAAGGAAATAGAGAAAACCAACAAACCCAAAAGCTGTTTCTTTGAAAAGATAACAAAATGACCAACATTTAACTAGACTGACCAAGAAAAAAAGAAGACTCAAGTTACTAAAGTCAGAAATGAATGTGGAAGCATTACTACAGACTTTATGGGGGGAAATATTATAAGAGAATATGATTAGGCTAATAACTAGCAAAAATATTGAGCCTATAATCAAAATTTTTTCAATGAAAGCCCAGGACAGATGGCATCACTGGTGAAGCCTGCCAAACATTTAAAGAATTAATACCAACAATGGATTCTTAGTTATGATACCAAAAGTACAAGTAACAAGAAAAAAAATAGATAAATTAGACTTCACCAAAATTAAAAATGTTTGTAGATCCAAGTATACTATCAGGAAGGTGAAAATACAACATACAGAATAAGAGAAAATATTTGCAAATCATATATCTCATAAGTTCTAGTTTATGGAATATATAAAGAACTTTTACAATTCAAAATATAAAGATAAATGTTGTTGCTGTTGTTGTGTTCATTGCTAAGTCATGTCTGACTCTTTGAGAGTCCATAGACTGCAGCATGCCAGGCTTCTCTGTCCTGCAGTATCTCTTGGAGTTTACTTAAGTTCATATCCATTGAGTCAATGATGCTATCTAACCATCTTAGCCTCTGACACGCCCTTCTCCTTTTGCTTTCAGTCTTTCCCAGCATCAGGCAAGGTCTTTTCCAATGAGATGGCTTTTCGCATCAGGTGGCCAAAGTATTGAAGCTTCAGCTTCAGCATCAGTCCTTCCAATGAATATTCAGGGTTGATTTCCTTTATGACTGAGTGGTTGGATCTCCTTGCAGTCCAAGGGACTCTCAAGAGTCTTCTCCAACACCACAGTTCAACAGCATCGCTTCTTTGGCGCTCAGCTTTCTTCACAGTCCAACTCTCACATCCATATATGACCACAGGAAAAACCACAGGGACTCACAAGAGATGACTACTGGAAAAATCATGAAGTGATGGAACCGGATGTCATGATTTTAGTTTTTTGAATATTGAGTTTTAAGCCAACTTTTTCACTCTCCTCTTTCACTTTCATCAAGAGGCTCTTTAGTTCTTCTTCGCTTTCTGCCATAAGGGTGGTGTCATCTGCATATCTGAGTTTATTGATACTTCTCCCAGCAATCTTGATTCCAGCTTCTGCCTCATTCAGCCTGGAATTTCACCTGATGTACTCTGAATATCAGTTAAATAAGCAAGGCGACATTATAGAGGCTTGACGTACTCCTTCCATGATTTGGAAACAGTCTGTTGTTCCATGTCCAGTTCTAACTGTTGCTTCTTGATCAGCATACAGATTTTTCAGGAGGCAGACCAGGTGGGCTCGTATTCTCATCTCTTGAAGAATTTTCCATAGTTTGTTGTGATCCACACAGTCAAAGGCTTTGGCATAATCAATAAAACAGAAGTAGATGTTTTTCTGGAACTTTCTTGCTTTTTTGATGATCCAGCAGATGTTGGTAATTTGCTATCTGGTTCCTCTGCCTTTTCTAAATCCAGCTTGAATATCTGGAAGTTCATGGTTCACATACTGTTGAAGCACGGGTTGGAGAATTTTGAGCATTACGTTGCTAGCATGTGAGATGAGTGCAATTGTGCAGTAGTTTGAGCATTCTTTGGCATTGCCTTTGGGATTGGAATGAAAACTGACTTTTTCCATGATCCCCTCATGGCAAATAGATGGGGAAACAATGGAAACAGTGAGAGATTTTATTTTTTGGAGCTCCAAAATCACTGCAGATACTGACTGCAGTCAATAAACTAAAAGATGCTTGCTCCTTGGAAGAAAAGCTATGACCAACCTAGACAGCTTATTAAAAAGCAGAGACATTACTTTGCCACCAAAGGTCTGTCTAGTCAAAGCTATGGTTTTTCCAATAGTCATGTATGGATGTGAGAGTTGGACCATAAAGAAAGCTGAGCACTGAAGAACTGATGCTTTTGAACTGCGGTGTTGGAGAAGACTCCTGAGAGTCCCTTGGACTGCAAGGAGATCCAACCAGTCAATCCTAAAGGAAATCAGTCCTGAATATTCATTGGAAAGACTGATGCTGATGCTGAAACCCCAATACTTTGGCCACCTGATGTGAAGAACTGACTCACTGGAAAAGACCCTGATGCTGGGAAAGATTGAAGGTGGGAGGAGACGGGAACAACAGAGAATGAGGTGGTTGGATGGTATCACCGACTTGATGGACATGAGTTTGAGTAAGCTCCGAGAGTTGGTGATGAACAGGGAAGCCTGGCGTGCTGCAGTCCATGGGGTCGCAAAGAGTCAGACACAACTGAGTGAGTGAACTGAACTGAACGAGTATTGGAGCTCCATATTTAAAACTGTCTAAAACTGAACTAAACTGGAAAAATCATAGCTTTGACTATACAGACCTTTGTCAGCAAATTGATGTCTCTGTTTTTTAATATGCTGTTTATGTTTGTCATAGCCTTCCTTCCAAGAAGCAAGCATCTTTTAATTTCATGATTACAGTTACAGTCCACAGTAATTTGGGAGCCCAAGTAAACAAAATCTTTCACTGCTTCCACTTTTTTCCCATTTATTTGTCATGAGGTGATGGGAACAGATGCCGTGATCTTCGTTTTTTTAATGTTGAGTTTCAAGCCAGCTTTTTCACTCTCCCCTTTCATCTTCAACAAAAGGTTCTTTAGTTCCTCTTTGCTTTCTGCAATTATGGTGCTATCATCTGCATATCTGAGGTTGTTGATATTTCTACCAGTCTTGATTTCTGCTTATGATTCATCTCGCCCAGCATTTCCCGTGATGTACTCTGCATAGAAGTTAAATAAGCAGGGTGACAATATACAGTCTTGTCATATTCCTTTCTCAATTTTGAATCAGTCTATTGTTTCATGTCTGGTTCTAACAGTTGCTTTTTGACCTGCATATAGGTTTCTCAGGAGACAGGTAAGGTGGTCTGCTACTCCCATCTCTTTAAGAATTTTCCACAGTTTGTTGTGATCCACACAAAGGCTTTAGCATATTCAATGAAGCAGAAATAGATGTTTGTTTCTGAAATTCCCTTGCTTTCTCCATGATTTACTCCATGAGTAAATGTTGGCAATTTGATCTCTGGTGGTTCTGTCTTTTCTAAACCCATCTTGTACATGTGGAAGTTCTTGGTTCACATATTGCTTAAGCCTCACTTGAAGCATTTTAAGCATAACCTTGCTAGCTTGTGAAGAGCACAATTGTGTGGTAGTTTGAACATTCTTTGGCATTGTCCTTCTTTGGGATTGGAATGAAATCTGACCATTTCTAGTCCTGTGGCCACTGCTGAATTTTCCAAATTTGCTGGTATATTAAATACAGTACTTTAATAGCATCATATTTTAGGATTTTAAATAGATCAGCTGCAATTCCATCACTTCCACTACCTTCGTTTGTATTAATGCTTCCTAGGGCCCAAGACAAACTACTCAATTAAAAATAGATAAAGAAATTCAACAAACATTTCTCCAAAGAAGATATACAAATGGCTGACAAGCACATGAAAAGATACTCCACACTGTTAGTCACTTGGGAAATATAAATCAAGCCACCATAGGATACATGCACATTACTTTACACCTCCTAGGATGGCTATTAATAAAAAAGAAAAGAAAGAAAAATCCAAGCGGTTTCAATATATAAAGAAATTGAAAATCTTGTACACAGCCAATGCAAATGTAAAATATTAAATGCCAGGAAATATTAAAGCCACTGTTAAAAACTTTGGCACTTTTCTTCAAAAGTTAAATATAAACTTACCACATGATTCAATGATTCTGCTCCTAGATACATACTCAAATACAGACAAACATGTATTCTGCTGCTGCTGCTGCTAAGTCGCTTCAGTCATGTCCAACTCTGTGAAACCCCATAGATGGCAGCCCACCAGGCTCCCCCATCCCTGGGATTCTCCAGGCAAGAACACTGGAGTGGGTTGCCATTTCCTTCTCCAACGCATGAAAGTGAAAAGTGAAAGGGAGTCACTCAGTCGTGTCCGACTCTTAGCAACCCCATAGACTGCAGCCTACCAGGCTCCTCCGTCCATGGGATTTTCTAGGCAAGAGTACTGGAGTGGGGTGTCATTGCCTCCTCTGAACATGTATTCTAGCCAATACTAATATACAAGTGTTCATAGAAGCATTATTTACAATCAGTTCAGTTCAGTCACTCAGTTGTGTCCAGTTCTTTGTGACCCCATGTACTGCAGCATGCCAGGCTTCCCTGTCCATCACCACCTCCTGGAGTTTACTCAAACTCATGTCCACTGAATCAGTAATGCCATCCAACAATCTCGTCCTCTGTCATCCCATTCTCTTCCTGCCTTCAATCTTTCCCAGCATCAGGGTCTATTCACATGAGTCAATTCTTCACATCAGGTGGCCAAAGTATTGGAGTTTCAGCTTCAGCATCAGTCTTTCCAATGAATATTCAGGACTGATTTCCTTTAGGATTGACTGGTTGGATCTCCTTGCAGTCCAAGGGACTCTCAAGAGTCTTCTCCAACACCACAGTTCAAAAGCATCTGTTCTTTTGTGCTTAGCTTTTTTTATAGTCCAACTCTCACATCCTTACATGACTACTAGAAAAACCATAGCTTTGACTAGACAGACCTTTGCTGGCAAAGTAATGTCTCTGCTTTTTAATAAGCTGTCTAGGTTGGTCATAACTTTTCTTCCGAGGAGCATTATTTACAATAGCCCAACCTAAATAGCCATCAACTAGTAATGGGATAAACACTGTGATGTATATTCATACAACGGAGTGCTAGTCATAAAAGGGGATGAAGTGCTGAACATGCTACAACATGAACTTGAAAAACATTATGCTAAATGAAAGAAGTTAGACACAAAAAGTCATATATTGCATGATTCCATGTATATGAAATATCCTAATGTTTTCCTCTCTCCTCAGCATCTGAATAGATGGATACTGAGAGGCAAGTCAGTCAGTTTCCCTGGAATACCACCCTAGATTAGACAAACTGAATTTGTCTGGTATGTATTATGAGAAACTTCCTTTTTGGTGCCTAGGTCTTATTTCCTTGACATAAAGGACTTTATGCGATAATCATCTCTAAAAGGGTCTGGCTTCCAAAATGTATTGCTCCACCAGGAGGCTGGATGGGCTGTCAGTTTTACTTAGAAAGTCTTCATAACTCTCTCTCCAAGTGATTTCCTTGTTTCTGCCCCACCTCCTGAAAATATCCATTTAGTTAGTAGATGAACATCATTTGATATGTGACCCATGAGCATCAGTTTGTAAATCTGGAGCAGGCTTGCATCATGGACAGGGAAAGAGACAAAACAAACCAGCATTGTAAATGGCTTCTCTATGCCATATGTACAAAGGGTAGAAAAGAAAGGTTAAAATATGGACCTATGAGTGTTCTAGAAATGAACTATAAGTATCCTTATGCAACTTCCCCAGAAAAAAGTTCTTGATCCTATAGAAAAGGAGCAGAGGGATGGTGCCTCTGACACCTCTCTTACTCCCCTAGCAGCTTACAAGTAGCTATATGTGCGCCTTATGAGGAGGAGGGATTGTCTACAAGTGTGCACATTAAACTTTCAATGAGGGCATCTCAGTTCAGTAATGCCTCAGAAGCACTGTGGTTGGCTTCTTAGTAAAGGGTATTATATAGCTTAATGGAACAATCTGGGAGGCCTGAGACTGTTTTTAACTTTCTTAACATAATCTGATATAAACTTCTAAATTACTTTGAGGCAGTTTTAGTATAACTGACTACTTTTTTGCCTTTGGCCCAACATGATTATCTAATCTTGGCTGATGTGTGAGAGGAGCAGCTTCTGTGGAATAAACTTATATAAAAACAATGCCAGAGAAATAAATGAGAAACTGGAACAAATCAGTGCATGGCCTCCCAATTAGGATCCTCTCTGGGGCCATTCAGAAAACAAAGCAAATATGCCATTCTGCCTGCTGAGAATAATTCCGGCAAGATCCCATCGTCTCCCTGTTCCAAGGCCAGAATTGCCAGTTTTCCACAAGAGACATTATAGGGAAATATATTGTTGACTTCTGTGCCTCTGTAAATGATAGTCTGCATTGAAATAGCCTATTTCCTGAACCATCTGACAAGTGGTGTTGATTAGCAGGCACATGTGAAACTTGGGACCTTTTATGTACAGATGTTTGTTGAGACTTCTGTCCTCACATCACTGTAACAAACTGATCAGAGTGAGGAACAAAATGTTCATGGTAGGGTTTACTCAGGACTTCTGGAACACCTCTGGCTTTAGGTCTCAGTGTTCAGAATTTTTACTGCAATATGTCTATGCCACTTGACATTCCATACAACCTAATCCAATCTGAGTGGAGAGCATGACTTCATTAGTTCTGTTTTTCAGTCAAGGTTTGAATCTCTGACCATATGGACAATTTATTTTTCTCTTGGTGACTGATTCTATGCTTATTCTCTGTGCCTGTACACAGGTCTTGACTGAGACCAACCTATTAGGCTCATTCTTAGGGCTAATAGATATGGTCAAAGATGAAGATGATTGATTCACTGTATTTACATTGCAACCTCCTTAATCACTATTCATAGTTAAGGAGATGTTAACCAAATAAACATCAGGAGCGAAGGTTAAACCCTGCCTCTGGGAGAAGGAAGTCTCTGGGAGGGGCTCTGAGAGTACTGAACATGAAGATATAAGCTCTAGAATATCTAAAGGGTACCTGAAAAATAAACACTCATCTGACACATTGTCAAAGAAAGTAGTGCCCATAAGCCTCTATTAACAATGATACAATTTGTGGGGATTCCCTGGTAGTCCAGTGGTTAGGACTCCACACTTTTACTGTCCAGGGCCCAGGTTCAATCCCTGATTAGGGGAACTAAGATCCCACAAGCCATGCCAAGAATCCATGATACAATTTGAGTAATAAGAGCTATTATTCAAGTCTACATGCACAGTTTATATAGACCAGTATAGAAACACAGGGTATAGACTGGAAAATACCTTGTATTCTTCCTAAAGATCTCCTTTGCTTGCTGGTTTAGGGTCGAGTGAAGGAGGTGGTATACTCTAAGAAAGAGTGCCCATAATATTTGTAACCTCAAGCTTGACGTAGAAACCAAAATAGCGAGAAGTATCTGACAAATATGACAAAAGGTAAGCTACAGGCACATTTTCTGAACAAAGCTCTACATTGTGAAGAAAGCATGATCCAAGAAATATATTTGAAGTTTCTCAAAGAGACATCATCAATACTACAGTGTAAAAGAACTTTATTTACATGGGTGGGAAAAGTTGGAAACTGCATGGCACTCTGGTAGAAAGCCCTTTGTTTCGACTTGCAAGATTCTCTTACGTAAGCTCTCAATGCCACTCACCACCAGGACCACCATTCTCTCATTATTTGCCGAGGAAACCCAGATTGTGCTACCTACCATTATGTGAAGTAAATTTTTTTTTCTTTTTAAAGTCTTTTTACCATTTTTACCTTTTGTGTCAGAAATAACAGTACTAAAAGTTTCATTTGAGTATCTTAACATAAGTTTAAGCTAAAGGTAAGATAATACCAGGTTCTATTACCCTTTTTTCATATTTTCTACAAGCCTGCCTAAATGGTTTATTCCAGGTAGACAGCTAACATTTGAGTCACCTGGGGAGAGCAAAGTGTTACAGCATGCACATAGGAATGCTGCCTTTTCATTCGCCATGCTGCTTTTATTGCTATCAGGGTACCAGGAACTTAGGAAGGTCTGTCCCATGTGCTCTGGTGGTGAATGATATACCTTCGTGGGCTGCCACACAAATGGCAGAAGACACTGGAAGGAAGGGAAGGAATGAAGGTTGATCAGATCTGTTTCTGGGACTGTAATCAATATTCCCCTCAGGTGGATATTGCTGGGTCCACCATAAAGATAGGAACTAGGCCCTTCTCTGGAGGTTTTCCCTCAAAACAAGTACCATGGCCAAGGCTTTGTATTTATCCTTAGGCTGCTGTGGAATATCTTATTCTCTTTGTGAAGAGTTCCTTTGCCACTTGTTTGGAGCCATGTGAAGCAGGTAGCAGGCTCTAAAGAGGAGGATGAGAGGGTATTAAGGAATGTAAATCCCCTCATGGGAAGGAAGACAAACTGTTCTCCTAGAAGCAGGGGTTCTAACTCTCAAAGTCATTCAATGTAGAATTCCTCCCTTCTGTCTAGGGAGATATCCAGTAGGAAAGTATATCAGAACCTAGAGCTTTTTGCAGCTCTTTTAGTAATAAAACAACCAGGAGCTTTTATTAAAACTCACATGGCTGTTCCAGGTTCAATGCATGATACTGGTTGCTTGGGGCTGGTGCACTGGGACAACCCAGAGGGATGGTACGGGGAGAGAGGAGGGAGGAGGGTTCAGGATGGGGAACACGTGTATACCTGTTGCGGATTCATGTTGATATATGGCAAAACCAATACAATATTGTAAAGTTAAAAAATAAAATAAAATATAAAAAAAAAAAAAGAAAAAAACTCACATGGCTGTCAGAATCACTGTCATGATCATTGGCTAACCTTTGGAAGCAGTAGGGTATGGTGGTCAAGAATAAGAGTTCTATGGTGACCAGGAGGTAAGGGTAGGAAAAGGGATAGTTAGAGAGTGTGGGTGGATGTGCATGCACTGCTATATTTCAAATGGATAACCAATAAGGACCTACTATATATAGGACAGGGAACTCTGCTCAATGTTATGTAACAACCTAAATGGGAAAATGTATAACTGAATAACTTTACTGTACACCTGAAACTATCAATATCATTAATCAACTGTACTCCAATATAAAATAAAAAGTTAAAAAGAAATGAGTTCTGGAATCAGAGTTGAAATTCTAGCTTCATGGTTTGCACAAGATTATATAGCTTAAGTTAATCTTCATGGCTCAATTGCCTCTTCTTCCAAATGAAGGTAGTAGTATCTAGTTTCTATGCTTCCGAAGATTACTGAGAGGGACTGCCCTGGTAATCCACTGTTTAAGACTTCACCTTCCATTGCAGGGGATGCAGGTTCAATCCCTGGTCAGGGAGGTAAGATCCCACATGCCTTATGGTAAAAAAAAAAAAAAAAAAACATAAAACAGAACTTTCTGGTGGCAGACATGCAGTAGAGTCAAGCAATGCTCAAATTTCTTCATTACATGAGATCATGTGAAAATATATCATTTTGGGCAGTGGGGTTGAGACCCAGGCTTTCCCTTCTTTCTGAGGAGGCCTTTTGCTGGAACTGAAGGTAAAAGAAAATTCTCCATTCAGTTGAGGTATATCCCTGCTTTAGACAAACTTCAAGCAGCTGCTAAAGAAGCCCTATTAATCACACTGAAATATAATACATATTTCCATGATGCTAGGATTTTGGAATTCCCTAATAGATGACTTTGATGGGATGAAATAGTCATTAACATGGCTATAGAAATCTAGCTTCCCCAGGATAAGGTGCCATTATATATGAAAACATTTCATTGATAATTTAAAAAATTGTCATAGTGTAGAGTTGTCTAGCACTTTTATTTCACCTGACATTGTTTAAGACTAATTTGTGTATTTTCACATATGTCTATCATTCATTCATTTTTACTACCTTATAACATTCCTCAATTTTTTTTTCCTTCTGGCTACTTTAGTTTCCTTATAGAAATGGTAATTCTGAGAAGGTAAAGACTGACTGTATTTAGTTGTAAAGGCAAAGCAAATCCTGTCAGACAATTTTGACCTTCTGCTTGATATTTTAACATCAAAAACCCATTTCTACTAGGGCTAAAAAATAAGTCTGATACTGTTTCCACTGTTTTCCCATCTATTGGAATTCCACAATGGAAAAAGTGTCAGACTTTATTTTTGGGGGCTCCAAAATCACTGCAGATGGTGACTGCAGCCATGAAATTAAAAGATTCTTACTCCTTGGAAGAAAAGTTATGACCAACCTAGATAGCATATTCAAAAGCAGAGACATTACTTTGCCAACAAAGGTCCATCTAGTCAAGGCTATGGTTTTTCCTGTGGTCATGTATGGATGTGAAAGTTGGACTGTGAAGAAAGCTGAGCACCGAAGAATTGATGCTTTTGAACTGTGGTGTTGGAGAAGACTCTTGAGAGTCCCTTGGACTGCAAGGAGATCCAACCAGTCCATTCTGAAGGAGATCAGCCCTGGGATTTCTTTGGAAGGAATGATGCTAAAGCTGAAACTCCAGTACTTTGGCCACCTCATGCAAAGAGTTGACTCATTGGAAAAGTCTCTGATGCTGGAAGGGATTGGGGGCAGGGGGAGAAGGGGACGACAGAGGATGAGATGGCTGGATGACATCACTGACTCGATGGACGTGAGTCTGAGTGAACTCTGGGAGTTGGTGATGGACAGGGAGGCTTGGCGTGCTGCAATTCATGGCATCACAAAGAGTCGGACACGACTGAGTGACTGAACTGAATTGAACTGAACTAGGGCTAAGGATATTTTTCTTGGCTGATGCACCATAGTCTGAAATTATTTAATATGAATTGTTGGAATATACCTTGGCAGCTACATCTCTAATTCTATATGACTCCAACTAGTCTTGGCAGCACATTAAGACCTAATGTGATTTGTTCCATAGTTAATTATACTGTGTGTTGGGAACTTACCAAGTCAGGTCTGATGGAAGAGTATGAATAGCCTTGAAGAAGGAAACAGCAGGAGGAGGCCATAAAATTCCATATAGTTCAGTTTGTCCTGAATACAATCTCAAAGCTCTGTGTTAACTCCAAGGAAGTCAAATAGAAAACCTCTTATGTTAATAACCAAGCCAGTTCACCTCAGGAGTGCTTCCATATATGGTCTTATGCTTCTCCTCAGCTTGCTAAAACTCATCTTGGAGCTCTTTCCATGTCACATCTTGGCCACTGATCAGTAGCTATGATGGTAGCAGAGGAAATGATATATTAAGAAAGTTAAGTCTGTTTACAGTAGAAGAAACTGATTTAGTTGGAAAGGGAGGAGCTGTATGTTAATTGGACTGCAAAAGTTTTTTTTTAATGTGAAAATTTTAATTACACTGGCACTAAATGCATAAATTACCTCCGATTATCTTGCAATAAGAGATTTTTCCTTTTATATCTGATCTGTGGTTATTATAAAATAGTGAACAGATTAGTTAATTTAAAGATGCCTTTTTAATATCACATGGCACCATATTTTGGATTTCCTAGACCTCTAGGGCTTAGAGAAGTTTTATGGTAAACTCATCCAAATTAGGTATATGCAACTTTTGGCTCAGACAGTAAAGAATCCACATGCAATGTGGTAAACCTGGGTTCAGTCCCTGGGTTGGGAAGAGCCGTGGAGAAGAGAATACCCACTCCAGTATTCTGGCTTGGGAAACTCTGTGGACAGAGGAGCCTGAAAGCTTCAAATTTTGGGCTTCCCTTGTGGCTTAGCTGGTAAAGAATTCACCTGCCATCCACTCCAGTATTCTTGCCTGGCAAATTCCATGGACCATATAGTCCATGGGATTGTAAAGAGCTGGACATGACTGAGTGACTTTCACTTCACTTCACTTCACTTCAGGGTACCTCAGACCACTGGATCTACAAGATTAAATCTAATGGTGACTAATAACATCTCTTTGCCACATACCACACTATATATATTATTTTATTTGTCTGCTTTTAATTATTTCAACAACTCACTGTAGGGTGGCATTTCCATTTAATCAAAGAGGAAGCTAAAGCTTATCATCAAAAGATATTTTTTTTTGGTTTATTTTTTTTTATTTTATTTTATTTTTAACTTTACAATATTGTATTGGTTCTGCCATATATCAAAATGAATCTGCCACAGACATACATGTGTTCCCCATCCTGAATCCTCCTCCCTCCTCATACCATCCCTCTGGGTCGTCCCAGTGCACCAGCCCCAAGCATCCAGTATCGTGCATCGAATCTGGACTGGCGACTCATTTCATATATGATATTATACATATTTCAAAGCTATTCTCCCAAATCATCCCACCCTCTCCCTCTCCCACAGAGTCCAAAAGACTGTTCTATACCTCAGTGTCTCTTTTGCTGTCTTGTATACAGGGTTATCATTACCATCTTTCTAAATTCCATGTATATGCGTTAGTATACTGTATTGGTGTTTTTCTTTCTGGCTTACTTCACTCTGTATAATAGGCTCCAGTTTCATCCACCTCATTAGAACTGATTCAAATGTATTCTTTTTAATGGCTGAGTAATACTCCATTGTGTATATGTACCATAGCTTTCTTATCCATTCATCTGCTGATGGACATCTAGGTTGCTTCCATGTCCTGGCTATTATAAACAGTGCTGTGATGAACATTGGGGTACACGTGTCTCTTTCCCTTCTGGTTTCCTCAGTGTGTATGCCCAGCAGTGGGATTGCTGGATCATAAGGCAGTTCTATTTCCAGTTTTTTGAGGAATCTCCACACTGTTCTCCATAGTGGCTGTACTAGTTTGCATTCCCACCAACAGTGTAAGAGGGTTCCCTTTTCTCCACACCCTCTCCAGCATTTATTACTTGTAGACTTTTGGATCGCAGCCATTCTGACTGGCGTGAAATGGTACCTCATAGTGGTTTTGATTTGCATTTCTCTGATAATGAGTGATGTTGAGCATCTTTTCATGTGTTAGAATCAATATAGTGAAAATGAGTATACTACCCAAAGCAATTTATAGATTCAATGCAATCCCTATCAAGCTACCAATGGTATTCTTCACAGAGCTAGAACAAATAATTTCACAATTTGTATGGAAATACAAAAAACCTTGAATAGCCAAAACTATCTTGAGAAAGAAGAATGGAACTGGAGGAATCAACCTGCCTGACTTCAGGCTCTACTACAAAGCCACAGTCATCAAGACAGTATGGTACTGGCACAAAGACAGAAATATAGATCAATGGAACAAAATAGAAAGCCTGGAGATTAATCCACGCACCTATGGACACCTTATCTTTGACAAAGGAGGCAAGAATATACAATGGATTAAAGACAATCTCTTTGACAAGTGGTGCTAGGAAAACTGGTCAACCACTTGTAAAAGAATGAAACTAGACCACTTTCTAACACCCTACACAAAAATAAACTCGAAATGGATTAAAGATCTAAATGTAAGACCAGAAACTGTAAAACTCCTAGAGGAGAACATAGGCAAAACACTCTCCAACATACATCACAGCAGGATCCTCTATGAACCACCTCCCAGAATATTGAAAATAAAAGCAAAAATAAACAAATGGGACCTAATTAAACTTAAAAGCTTCTGCACAACAAAGGAAACTATAAGCAAGGTGAAAAGACAGCCTTCAGAATGGGAGAAAATAATAGCAAATGAAGCAACTGACAAACAACTAATCTCAAAAATATACAAGCAACTCCTACAGCTCAACTCCAGAAAAATAAATGACCCAATCAAAAAATGGGCCAAAGAACTAAATAGACATTTCTCCAAAAGATATTATTGTTAACTTTGCTCATAATTGGTAAATTCTAAATTGGAGATTTTCTAATAGGAAACACTATGAAAGGTTAAAACAATGATTATGAAAAGATGGAGGATATAAAGCCACATTGGCCCTGAGGACAGGTAAAAGAATTTAGAATTAATGGGTTCACCAATTAGATTCTTCAGAAGTAAATTTAAGATGAAGTTTAGGGTATGCAGTGTTTATTAGGGGTTGACATCTATGAAAGAAAGATTAGAAACAGGATTGGGAGGAGGAAAATGTTTATTGCAATGCAGGTACAACAGAGGCTCAATCTCCCTGGTG
Organism: Bubalus kerabau; assembly: GCF_029407905.1. Classification (NCBI taxonomy): domain Eukaryota; kingdom Metazoa; phylum Chordata; class Mammalia; order Artiodactyla; family Bovidae; genus Bubalus; species Bubalus kerabau. Next base: position 69,215,482 of record NC_073633.1, read on the forward strand.
ATCAAGCTCTCAAGAAAGTATCGCCTATCAGCAGTGTCCATCATTGGTCCCAAATGACTATGCCCCATTCAGTCTCCAGACATAGGCTTTCTCAGGAAGGGTGTGAACTTGGATGAACTGGGTCTCAGCAGTTAATGCAGAACCTAAAGCAGCTGATTACTGGAGGCTTTCTGGGACCCCCACGTTTCCAGTAGCTGGCAGAAAGTTTTCTTTGGAAGAGGGATCTGCTTTGCACATCTCCATGTCTACTGAAAATGGACTATAGCACAATGGATCCTATATCCTCTTTTATCTGAACAGGATTATACTATCCAGTTGGCTCAGCTAACCACAGTCAACAGATGCCTTCCATGGTTGTGCTATTGTATCCATGTGATACAGCCTTAAAATTTTACTGAAGTAAATAACTGGATGGAAAGGGTCACTGAAAGGGAGAAACTGACAGAAGACAGTGTTTTAGAAGGGACCTTAGAATCTTAGATGAATGCTTTTTTTCTTTATGAGATCCCCTGAATAAAATCAGATCTATTTATGGATGAAGCCCTTAATGCTTCAAACTAATGAGAAGTCCATTGGTTGACAGAGGATGTTATTTAACCCAAGTTCAATTGTCTTTCTATTGGCCAGTGTATAGCTATGGCTACAAGGATAACCTCTTAGGCAACATATCTTTGGTATATTCTTTAATTTTATTTTTATTTTTTTAACACTAAAAACATTTTATATTGGGGTATAGCCAATTAACAATGTTGTGATAATTTCAGGTGAAGAGTCAAGGGACTCAGCCACACATATACATGTATACTTTGGTCTGTTCTGGAGGCATTTCATAAAAGTGAGCTGAAAAGATAAGCCACAACCTGCAGGGGATCTAAAGCTCTCCAGATTATGATTGAACTTGGGATTCTGATAGTAACAGCAAAACTAATACTGGCAGACATTCTAGATTTCCTAACCTTCCTGCTTTCCCCAGAGGCCTGCATAATCCCAGGTGACAGGAAAGTATCAGCTTAATTCAATATAGCCTACTTAGCACATTCTCTCTTTCTAGAATTTAATTCAACATTACATTATTGAACAAACTCCATATACCAAGTCCTATGGTAGGCTCTACAGACATTTACTTTTTATAACATAGCAGATATCTAATTCTCTAACAGTTGCAAAAACTAAAAGAAGAGAATCCAAAACTCTTGCCAACTGATTCATCTGACAAACAGCTGATTTGTCTTGCTTCAGAGACCTTGGTAATTATAACATATTCTGTACAAGTATATGAACACATACTAATATCTAATTGCCTGAATATTGGGGAAAGGAGATGACAACTGAATTCTCAATGAAGATTTTTTCAGAAAATGTAGTATTTTCGAATACTACACAAAACGCTCTGACCTCCAATTTTGATACCATTTCTTGTTGGTTAGAGTACAAATGGGGTACCTGTTTTCTGAATATAATATAATAAATATCTGGATCTCTCCTCAGCTTTGTAAGATGAGAGGGGGAAAGACTGGAGTTAACCCAGACACCGGTGCCTTAAAGTCATATTGGCTTCTTACTCTGGATACATCTTCTCCAGAGGTGGAGGCAATTGAATGGCCAATAAATCTCCTGAAGCCTCAGCAAAATTTGATTTCCTGCTCTGATGATACCTTGGTCTAGCCCTGGTGTCCTGGGGTGAGTGAAATTTCATAGAACCCCTCTGTGAGTATGTAGAAAGAAGAATGTGTGAGATGATCAAGCTTTCCTTCTTCTCAGTCACTTGAAGAACTTCCTGTAGATCACATATTACATGTGGACTATGTGTATTACACACATACTCAGATTCTGACACAAGGTGATGAATCACTCCAGTGGTGCAGGAAACCTCAAAGGACTTTAAAAGTCAGGGTGGGAGGGAAACTTAGTCCTTTTCTCTCAAGCCACCAGATCCAGACAAACACAATATCAAGTAGGTGATAGCAAAGGTGAGGGGGTTTTCCTCAGCTTTAAAGGCTGACTTTCAAAGAAATGATAGACTGAACAATAGCTCAATCAGCCACATCAGCCATATCAGCTTTCTTCCTAGTTCTTGTTCCACCCAGCACAACTTGAAGCAGGACAAGTAGAAGATACAATTCAGAGGGTCATTCCAGTTCTCACTGGGGCATGAATGTTGAGGTGCCCATCACTTTCTAATGACAAATACCCAGGTGAAATAAACAGGTACCAAGCTTGCCATCCTGTTTCAGGGTAAGGAGATAGTCCAACTGACCATAAACTTCATGATTCTGAGACTGAGATAGAGCTTCAACTCTCGATGGAGCTGGAGTTTAGGCAGGGCGCTGTCCTTTCAAATCAACCAAGCTGCCTTCCTTAGGCATCTATGATAGATTATTTTAGAATATCCTATCAAGCTCTGTGGTAATAAATTAGTGGAATTTCTAACCAAATTGAAGATCTAAAGTTTAGCTACAGTTCCACAGGACACATTTTGTTGTTGCTGTTATTCAATCACTAAGTCATGTCTGACTCTGTAGCCTCACAGATTATAGCATGCCAGGCTCCTGTCCTCCACTATCTACTGGAGTTTGCTCAAATTCATGTTCATTGAGTCAGTGATGCCATCTAACCATCTCTTCTGCTGCCACCCTCTTCTCCTTTTGCCTTCAATCTTTCCCAGCATCAGACTCTATTCCAATGAGTCAGCTTTTCACATAAGGTGGCCAAAATATTGGACCTTCAGTTTCAGGAACAGTCCTTCCAGTGAATATTCAGTGTTGATTTCCTTTAGGATTGACTGGTTTGATCTCCTTGCTGTCCAAAAGTCTTCTCCAGCACCACAATTTGAAAGCATCAATTCAGTTTTCAGTCTTATGATCCAACTCAAGTCCATACATGACTACTGGAAAGACCATAACTTTGACTATACAGACGTTTACCAGCAGAGTGATGTCTCTGCTCTTTAATATACTATCGAGATTTGTCATACCTTTGCTTCCAAGAAGCAAGCTTCTTTTAATTTCATGACTGCAGTCAGCATCCACAGTGATTTTGGAGCCCTAGAAAATAAAATATGTCACTGCTTGCTTCCACTTTTTCTCCTTCAATTTTCCATGAAATGATGGGACCAGATGCTATGATCTTAGTTTTTTAAGTTGGGTTTTAAGCCAGCTTTTTCACTCTCTTCTTTCAACTTCAACAAGAGGCTCTTTAGTTCCTCTTTGCTTTCTGCCATTAGAATGATATCATCTGCATATCTGAGGTTGTTATTTCTCTTGGGAATCTCGATTCCAGCTTGTGATTCATCCAACCTAGCATTTTGCATAATGTAGTCTGCACAGAAGTTAAATAGCTGGGTGACAATATACAACCTTATCATACTCCTTTCCCAATTTTGAATCAGTCAGTTGTTCCATGTCCAGTTTTAACTGTTGCTTTAGGACCTACAATCAGGTTTCTCAGGAGACAGGTAAGGGGGTCTGGTATTCCCATCTCTTAAAGAATTTTCCATAGTTTATTGTGACCCACACAGTCAAAGGTTTTAGCATATTCAATGAAGCAGAAGTAGATGTTATTCAGGAATTCCCTCGCTTTTTCCATGACCCAATGAATTTGGCAATTAGATCTCTGGTTCTTCTGCCTCTTCGACACCCAGCTTGTACATCTGGAAGTTCTTGATTCACATACTGCTGAAGACTAGCTTAAAAGATTTTGAGCATAACCTTGCTCACATGTGAAATGAGCACTCTTGTACAGTAGTTTGAAAATTCTTTGCCATTGCCCTTCTTTAGGATTGAAATGAAAACTGATCTTTTCCAGTCCTGTGGCCACTGCTGAGTTTTCCAAATTTGCTGACATACTGAGTGCAACACTTTAACAGCATCATCTTTTAGGATTTTAAATAGATCAGCTGGAATTCCATCACCTCCACTAGCTTTCCCAGTAGCAATGCTTCCTAAGGCCCACTTGACTTCACACACCTGGATGTGTGGCTCTAGGTTAGTGACCACACCACTGCAGTTATCTGGGTCATTAAGACCTTTTTTGTATAGTTGTTCTGTATATTCTTGCCACCTCTTCTTAATCTCTTCTGCTCTATTAAGTCCTTATCATGCCCATCGTAGCATGAAATGATCCCTTGATATCTCCAATTTTCTTGAAGAGATCAGGATTAAAAATGATAGGTGGGGTAAGGACCCCTCCTAGATTAAAGGTATGTTCATCCTCACTGGAGTGAGTGTCCAGAGGAGCCCTGATAGTCCTTTATCAAGTTTTCAGTATTGTCATTGTAGAGATAAGAGTAACTGGTACTGAACACTCCCTATTATTACTGCTTTTGCGTATTCCTTTAAGAATTTAGCTGGGACCTTGCAACATACTGGGCTTCCCTGATAGCTCAGTTGGTAAAGAATCTGCCTGCAATACAGGAGACCCCAGTTTGATTCTTTCTTCAGAAGATCCTCTGAAGGAGAAAAAGGCTAGCCACTCTAATATCCTGGCCTGGAGAATTCCATGGACTATGTAGTCTATGGGGTTGCAAAGAGTCGGAAACAACTGAGTGACTTTCACTTTCACTTTGCAAGATACCAGTACCTGTCCTCCTGACTCATATGTGCCAGTTTATCAGGAAAGGCTTCCCCCACCCTCTGTGGTTCAGCTGGTAAAGAATCTGCCTGCAATGCAGAAGACCTGGGTTTGATCCCTGGGCTGGAAAAATCCCCTGGAGAAGGGAAAGGCTACCCACTCCAGTATATTGGCCTGGAGAATCCCATGGACTGCATAGTCCATGGGGTCGTGAAGAGTTGGACACAACTGAGTGACTTTTACCTCACTTCACTTCATCAGGAAAAGCAAGAAGCTCTTGCGCTTTTCCAGCAGACACTGTCCAGCGAAATTGTTTGAACTGAGCAATGAAGCCCTAAGGTTGAACTATGGATACTTCTCGCACACAGGTTTTTATAATTGATCTTAGAGACATGAGGTACATTTTACGCTGATTCACCTATGAGTATTGCCAAAACCAAGGAAAATCTATAATCCCTGGCTTCCTCCTGAAAAATGAAACTGAGATCCAGATTTTGCTCACTCCTACTAATTGTAATGAATAGATTTTTCAATTTTGCTAGTAACATAGATACCAGAAATACAACCATTGTCTCTATAGTAATTCTGTAGTTACTGGAGATTAGATTTCCATTTCTCCAGATTTTCAGGAGAGAAAGAGCTAAACAAAGAATTAATGTTAGAGGTCTGCACCTTTATAAAAAATAATGATAATTTGAGGAGAGTCATTAGAGCCATTTCTAAGCCCATCAATAGTCCTGGGGCTATTAGAGAAGGAAATTAAGAACCAATGTTTCACTACCAGTGATACAGTCCAGGTGTTGAGTTCGAGCTATGGATGGCAGAATAAATTAGTGTTATATACCTACACCAGTGTATTAGAGTTAAATTGAAAAGTCTAGAGCTGGTCAGTATCTACCGTGAAATCATATTCCAAATAACAAGCAGAGATTAAGTAAGATGCAGGTAGATCAAGTTGACTTAGACAGTTTTAAATGTGGAGCTCCAATACTTGTTCAGTTCAGTTCACTCACTCAGTTGTGTCTGACTCTTTGCGACCCCATGGACCGCAGCATGCTAGGCTTCCCTGTTCATCACCAACTCTCAGAGCTTACTCAAACTCACATCCATCAAGTTGATGATACCATCCAACCATCTCATCCTCTGTTGTCCCCGTCTCCTCCCTCCTTCAATCTTTCCCAGCATCAGGGTCTTTTCCAGTGAGTCAGTTCTTCGCATCAGGTGGCCAAAGTATTGCAGTTTCAGCTTCAACATCAGTCCTTCCAATGAATATTCAGGACTGATTTCCTTTAGGATGGACTGGTTGGATCTCCTTGCAGTCCAAGGGACTTTCAAGAGTCTTCTCCAACACCATAGTTCAAAAGCATCAATTCTTCAGTGCTCAGCTTTCTTTATAGTCCAACTCTCACATCCATACATGACTACTGGAAAAAAATCATAGTTTTGACTAGACGGACCTTTGCAGTATGTAACTGTACTATGCATTAAAATTTGGTACAGCACTGCTGCACTGAGAGAGCAAGAATCCCTAAAGCTAGTCTGTTAGTTAAAAGATAGGCTAGAGCTGTCAAAAGGATAGTGATAAAAGTAATTATCTTCACAGATTGAGCAACTGGAGGTCAAGACAAACGTGACTCACTTTTACTAAATCTTCTATTCCACAGCTTCTGTGAAGCCAGAATGCATAGATGCAATGGCAGTTAATATTGAAAATAATTATTTTGGGTCACATTATTTTTTCTAGCCACATGTGAAGATATTGCTACATGATGGAGTTCTGAAGTACCCACTGTGGCTAGGGTTTCAGTTCTCTGTTCTTGACAGTGTAGGTCTTAATACTCATGGGACCTTGGCCTGCTAAATTGACTTTTCCTTGCTGTAGCCATTTGGGGCATAGGTTTATAACGGTTTGGCTCAAACAAGCCTCAGGCATCCATTCCTGGGGATAAGGTATGATGGGACTGGTTTTGAAAGGGTATTATATTCCTTGCCAGCTTTTATATACTTGCTCTTTGGACGACATTTATTTTTCATTCTAAAGCACAGTTTCCCATATTAGTTTTATTTTAAAAATAAAATAACAAATGCATGTGGTAAAGAGTATAAACAGGATAAAAATGACACAGAGTGAAACTAACATGTCTCTCCAAGTCACCTCCACAGAAGCAACTACTGTTAATAGGTTCTTGTTTGTATTTCCAAGAAATTGTACTGCATTTACAAAGACACTATTCTCTGCCAGGTTATTTTCTTTTCTAATTAGCAATTTAGAAAATTTTTTCCATACTAGTACATACTGATTCATTTAGCTATTTCAAGAATTTAGATATTTTCTTGGTTTAATTGAGATATAATTGACATACAGTATTGTTTAAGACCTATAGCAATGATCTGACTTACATATATTGTGAAATTGTCACAGAAAATTTAACATCCACCATCTCATATAGATACAAAAAAGAAAAAGAAATATTTTGCTATGTGATAACTATTAGGATGTGCTTTCTTAACTTTCATGTATTCCACGCAGGAGTGCTGACTACTGTCATCCTGTCCTACCCTATGTCCCTTGTATCTATTTATCATAGTACTGGACATCTGCAGCTTTCATCCACCTTCATCTAATTCTCCTTCCTCTACTGCTGTCTCTGGTAATCACAAATCTGATCTCCCTTTTTTTTTTTTTTTGTATTTGTTTTTAGATTCCACATATAAATGAGATCATATAATATTTGTCTTTGACTTATTTCACTTAGCATAATGCCCTCAAGGTCCATTAATGGTATTGAAAATGGCAGGATTTCCTTTTTTGGGCAACATAATATGACACTGTGACATATATACCACATCTTCTCAATCTAGTCATCTGTCAATGGATACCTAGATGGTTTCCGTTTCCTGGCTATTGTAAATAATGCTGCAGTGCCCATGGAGGTGTAGATACCTCTTTGACAAAGTGATTTTGTTTCTTTAAGATATATACCCAGAAGTAAAACTGCTGGATCACATAATAGTTCGATTTTTAATGGTTTTAGGAACCTCTGGAGAATCCCAGGGATGGAGGAGCCTGGTGGGCTGACGTCTATGGGGTCGCACAGTGTCGGATACAACTGAAGCGACTTAGCAGCAGCAGCAGCAGCATAATGTTTCCCATAGTAGCTGTACAATCTCACCACCAGTGGATAAGGGTTCCCTTTTCTCCACCTCCTCACCAGCATTTATCTATTGTCCTTTTAGTGCTAGCCATTCTATCAGGTGAGAGATGATATATCATTGTGATTTTTATTTACATTTCTCTATTAGCGATGGTGGAACAACAGACTGGTTCCAAATAGGAAAAGGAGTACGTCAAGGCTGTATATTGTCACCCTGCTTATTTAAATTATATGCAGAGTACATCATGAGAAACACTGGACTGGAAGAAGCACAAGCTGGAATCAAGATTGCCAGGAGAAATCTCAATAACCTCAGATATGCAGATGAGACACCACCCTTATGGCAGAAATTGAAGAGGAACTAAAAAGCCTCTTGATAAAAGTGAAAGAGGAGAGTGAAAAAGTTGGCTTAAAGCTCAACATTCAGAAAACTAAGATCATGGCATCTGGTCCCATCACTTCATGGGAAATAGATGGGGAAACAGTGGAAACTGGCTGACTTTATTTTTTGGGGCTCCAAAATCACTGCAGATGGTGATTGCAGCCATGAAATTAAAAGACGCTTACTCCTTGGAAGGAAAGTTATGACCAACCTAGATAGCATATTTAAAAGCAGAGACATTACTTTGACAACAAAGGTCCATCTAGTCAAGGCTATGGTTTTTCCTGTGGTCATGTATGGATGTGAGAGTTGGACTGTGAAGAAGGCTGAGCGCCAAAGAATTGATGGTTTTGAACTGTGGTGTTGGAGAAGACTCTTGAGAGTCCCTTGGACTGCAAGGAGATCCAACCAGTCCATTCTGAAGGAGATCAGCCCTGGGATTTCTTTGGAACGAATGATGCTAAAGCTGAAACTCCAGTACTTTGGCCACCTCATGTGAAGAGTTGACTCATTGGAAAAGACTGGTGCTGGGAGGGATTGGGGGCAAGAGGAGAAGGGGACGACAGAGGATGAGATGGCTGGATGGCATCACTGGCTCCATGGACGTGAGTCTGAGTGAACTCCAGGAGTTGGTGATGGACAGGGAGGCCTGGCATGCTGCGATTCATGGGGTCGCAGAGTTGGACACGACTGAGCAACTGAACTGAACTGAAATGATTAGCGATGGTGAGCATCTTTTCATGCTAGCCATTCATACACCTTCTTTGGAAAAATGTCTATTCAGATCTTTTGTCAATTTTTAAAATCAGATTATTTAGGGTTTGGTTTGGGTTTTTTTTTTTAATTGAAGTATGTATCTATATATGTGTGCTTTTTTTTTCTTTTTCATATTATTTTCCATTATTGTTTATTATGGGATATTGAATGTAGCTCCCTGTGCTATACAGTAGATTCTTGTTTATCTCATGCATAATAGTTTGCATCTGCTAGTCCCAAACTTTCAATCCAACCCTCCCTCACACCTCTTCTCTTGGCAACCACAAGTCTGTTCTCTATGTCTCTGATTCTATTTCATAGGTAAGTGTTATATTTTAGATTCCACGTATAAACGATATCATATAGTATCTGTCTTTCAGTTTTTTACTTACTTTGCTTAATATGATAATCTCTAAGTCCATCCATGCAGCTGAAAATGGCAGGATTTTCTCCTTTTTATGGCTAGTATTCCATTGTATATACGTACCACATCATCTTTATACATTCATCTGCTGTTTCCATGTCTTGGCTATCATAAATAGTGCTGCTGTGAACATAGGGGTGCATGTATCTTTTTGAATTATAGCTTTTCCAGATATATGTATATAATTATGTCACCTGAAAATAGATATAATTTTACTTCCTTTTCAATTCTAAAGGCTTTCATTTCTGTTTCTTGCCTAATTGCTCTGGCAGAGACTTTCAATACTATATTGAATAGGAGTGATAAGCACTTCTGAAATGGGCAACCTTATCTTGTTCCTGATCTTACAGCAAAGCTTTCAATCTTTCACTGTTAGTATGATCCTAGCTATGGCATCATTATATATTGTCTTTATTATGTTGAGGTACATTCCTTCTATACCTATTTTATTAAGAATTTTTATCATGAACAAATGTTAAACTTTGTCAAGTTATTTTTTCTGTTATTGAGGTGATGATATGATTTCTATCTTTTATTTTGTTAATGTGATATATCACATTATTAATTTATGTTTGTTGAAGCATCTCTGTATCCCAGAGATAAATCCAACTAGATCATGGTGAATGACCTTTTTAATGTCCTTCTGAATTTGGTTTGCCAGTAAGTTACTGAGACTTTTTTCATGTACAACATCAGGGATATTGTTTGTAGCTTTTTTTTTTTCTGGCAGTGCCCTTTTCTGGCTTTAGTATCAGTATTATGCTGGCCTTGTAAAATGGATTCGAGAGTATTTCTTCCTCTTAAAATTTTTTGGAAGAGTTTTCAAAGGATTGGCACTAATTCTTATTTAAATATTTCTAAAATTCACCTATGATGAAATCTGGTCCTGGGATTCTGTTTTTTGGGAGATTTCTGATTACTGATTCAATCTCCTTACTTGTAATTAATCTGTTCAGACTTCCTATTTCTTCCTGATTTAGTCTTAGTAGATTGTATATTTCTAAGAATGTTTCCATTTTTTTTCTAGGTTGTCCAGTGTGTTGATGGACAGTTGTTCAGAGTAACCTCTTGTGATACTTTATATTTCTATGGTATCAATTGTAAAGTCTTTTTTTTAAATGTATAATTGTGCTGATTTAGGGATCCTCTATTTTCTTTGGTGGGTCTAGCTAAAAGTTTGTCAATTTTATTTACCTTTTCAATAATCAACTCTTAGTTTGGCTAATATTTTCCATTGTTTTCTCTATTTCATTTATTTCTGCTCTAATTTTATCCATCCTTCTATTCAACTGGGCTCAGTTTGCTACCTTTCTAGTTCTTAAGCCATGGTGTTAGGTGGATCATTTGAGAAATTTTGTGCTTTTGGATGGAGGTGTTTATTAGTGTGAACTACCCTCTTGGAACTTATTTTGCTGCATCCCAAAAGTTCTCATATGTTGTGTTTCCATTTTTGTTTTTCTCAAATTGCTTTTAAAATTCCTCCTTAATTTCTTCTTTAATCTTTTGGTTGCTCAGGAGAATGTTGTTTAATATCCACATATTTCTGAAATTTCCAGTTTTCCTATTGTTTTTGATTTCTAGCTTCATGCCACTTGCTCAGAGAAAATACTTGATATTAATTCAGTCATCTTAAATTTGTTAAGACTTTCTTCTTTGACCTAACATGAGAATCCTAAAAAATGTTTCATTTGCACTTCAAAACAATGCATTCTGCTGTCCTCAGAAAGGGTGCTCTCTATATGTCTGTTAAGTGCATTTGATACACAATATTAATCAAATCTGCTGTTTCCCTATTAATTCTCTGCCTGAATGATCTCTCCATTGTTGAGAGTGGGGTATTAAAATCCCCAACATTTATTGTATTGCCGTTTTCCTTTTTCCCTCCATTTAGCTTTGTCAGTTTTACTTTTTATATTTGGGAGTTCTGATGTTGGGTACATAAATATTTTAAACTGTTGAATATCCTTGGTGGATTGTTCAGTCTCTAAGTTCTGTCTGACTCTTTGCGACCCCATGGATTGCAGCATGCCAGGTTCCCTATCCTTTACCATCTCCCAGAATTTGCTCAAACTCATGTCCATTGAGTCAATGATGCCACCCAACCATCTCATCGTCTGTCGCCCCCTTCCTCCCCTGCCCTCAACCTTTCCCAGCATCAGGGTCTTTTCTAATGGGTTGGCTCTTCATATTAGGTGGCCAAAGTATTAGAGCTTCAGCTTCAGCATTAGTCCTTCCAATGAACATTCAGGGTTGATTTCCTTTAGGATTGATCTCCTTGCAGCCCAAGGGATTCTCAAGAGTCTTTTCCAGCACAATTCGAAAGGATCAATTCTTTCTTAGTGGATGGACCACTTTTTTATGATGATCTGTTTTCCTCCTTTATCAGACAAAATAGATTTTAACTAAAATAGATTAAAATATAGCTACCCGCTTTCTTTTTGGGTATTACTTTCTTGAAATATCTTTTTGAAACATCCCTTCATTCTCAGTCTATGTGTATTTTTCAGACTAACACATAGGTAGCATATTGTTGGATCTTGCTATCTTGTTATCCAGCCATTCTACATCTTTTGATTGGAGAAATTAATTTACATTTAAAATAATTATTGATAAGTATTTTTATTGATAAAAGTAAGTTAAAAAAGTAATTTAATCAATAAAAGTAATTTTATTGATAAAAGTAAGAACTTACTATTGCCATTATGTTAACTGATTCACCCAGCCCATGAAATAGTACATCTTTCCGATTGTTCATGTAGCTTCAATTTCTACCAGAAATGTATTATAGTTTTCAGAGTATAAGTTTTTTTACCTCCTTAGATAGATTTATTCCTAAGTAATTTATTCCTATTTTATTATTTTTGATATGATTGTAAATGGAACACTTTCTCATTCTGATAGTTCATTGTTAGTATATAGAAACACAACAGATTTCTGTATTTAATTTTGTATCTTGTACATTATTATTAGTTCTAATAGTCTTGTTAGCATCTTGAGGATTTTACATATATATAAGCTTCCCTGTGGCTCAGCTGGTAGAGAATCCATCTGCAATGCGGGAAACCTGGGTTCGATCCCTGGGTTGGGAAGATCCCCTGGAGAAGGGAAAGGCTACCCACTCCAGTATTCTGGCCTGGAGAATTCCATGGACTCTATAGTCCATGGGGTTGCAAAGAGTCGGACATGACTGAGCAACTTTCACTTTCAAGTAAGTTCTCTACCCCTTTCTCTCTCTCTTCTTCTGAATTCCTATAATGTGAATTCTAGTTTGCTTGATGTTGTCCAAAAGGTCTCAAACTATTCTTTTAAAAATTATTTTTTCTCTGTTCAGTTTGAGTGATTTCCAATCCTCTGCTTCCAGTTTGCCGATCCATTACTCTGTATTATCTAATCTACTATTGAATCTTATAGTGTGTTTTCTATTTAGTTATTGCATTCTTCATCTCGTTGGGTTCTTCTGTATGTTTTCTAACTCTTTCTTAAAATTCTCACTCTATTCATCCATTCTCCTGAGTCTGTTAAGCATATTAATGATAATTAACTTGAACTCTTTAATGGGTAAATTATTTACCTCCACTTCACTTATTCTTCTGGGATTTTATTTGAAACATACTCCTCCCTTGCTTCATTTTTCCCAAGTCTTTGTTTTTATTTCTATGTATTATGTAGGTCTGTTATGTTTCTCAGTCTTGGAGAAATGGCTTTATGTAGAAAATGTCCTATGGGCCCAACAGCACATTCCCTTCTGGTTACATAAGCTATGTGCTCTACAGGTGCCCCCTATGTAGGCTGCAAGGGCCTTTATGTTGCAGTGGGGTCAATTACTGTGGGTGTGCTGTGGGTGGTCTGGACTCCCCCCAGACCAGCTGGCTTCCAGGCTCTTCCTCAAGTGGAGGCTGCCAGCCTGTGGGTGCAGTCAGGTCTTGATTACATGGTTCAGAGAGTCCCAAGGCTGGGCCCAGCCCACTGGTTAGTGGAGCTGGATTGGGGTACCTGGCTGCAGGGCCCAGGGGACCCAGGGTTGGTGCTGCCCTTCTGGAGGTTGGAACAGTGTCCCAGGGTGGCTGGCTGCATGACCAAGAGGTCCCAGGGTTGGTGTTGGCACACTGGTGAATATACCCAAGTCCAGGGCTACTGGCTACAAGTCCTAGTGGTGCCTGGGGCTGGTGAGGCTTGATACCTATGCAGCCATTTGCTCAACCTGGGGAGTCCCAGGACTTCTGCCAACCAGCTGGTGGGTAGGTATGCCTCTGGTACTAATTGGCTAGAGGGAGGACTCTAAAATGGCACTTTCCATTACCAGTGTCCTTATGTTAGAACAAACTCTCCAAAATGGCTATCAGAAAAGGCAATGGCGCCCCACTCCAATACTCTTGCCTGGAAAATCCCATGGATGGAGGAGCCTGGTAGGCTGCAGTCCATGGGGTCACGAAGAGTCAGACATGACTGAGCGACTTCACTTTCAGTTTTCACTTTCATGCATTGGAGAAGGAAATGGCAACCCACTCCAGTGTTCTTGCCTGCAGAATCCCAGGGACGGGGGAGCCTGGTGGGCTGCCATCTATGGGGTCGCACAAAGTCAGACACGACTGAAGCAAATTAGCAGCAGCAGCAGCAGTGTCTACATTCCTACAAGAAGTCCCAGTTGTGTCCTGTCTCTCTGGCAGATTCTACAAGGTCAGCAAGTGGGTCTCACCAAGGCTCTTTCCAGACTAGTGCTTTTGTACTGAGTCTCAGAGAGTGTGAGATTTTGCATGAACCGTTTAAGAGCAGAATATCTGCTTCCTACAGCCCTCCTGCTCTCCTGTATGCAAGTCCTACTGGCCTTCAAAACTATAAACTCTGAGGAGTTTATAAATTTATAGTTTATAAATTCCAGGTGCAGGCTATGGAGTTCAATGTGTATCTTGGACCCCTTGGTCCTGGAGTAGAATCTCTGCAATATGATTATCCTCCCATTTGTGGGTCTTCTGCCCAGAGATGTGAGCCTTGACTATTTATACTGCATCTCTACCCCTTCTACCTGTCTCATTGTAGTTCCTTCTTTATATATTTAGATGCTGAAAAATATTTTCTGCCAGTCTTCAGGTCATTCTCATCAATAGTTGTTCTGTAAATATTTGTAATTTGGGTGTGTACATGAAAGAAGGTGAATTCAAGGTCTTACTCCTCCACCATTTTGACTACATAATTCTTTTGTGTTTTGATGTCTCTGAGTATGTTTTGACATCTTTATTATGTTCTCTTATATAATTAATATCAGTTTTTCCCTTGTGGTTACCATGAGGCTTACGTAAAATATTATAAAAATTATGACATCTTCATACTGATAACAACTGCAATAGAATTCCCAAGATTTAAACATTTATTTCTCCTCCCCTTCATATTTTAGGTTTACAGCTTAGTTTACATATTTTTAATATTGTATAACTATAAAAGATTATTATAGCTATTTTTTCTTTTTAAAAAACTTTAATCTAGAGTTGCAAGTGAATTATACCCCACTATTACCATATTACAGACTCTAACTTTGCTTATATACTTATCATTACAAGTGAGTTTTATGTGATTTTTTTTTTATATTTTTATGATGTTAGTGTCTTTTTATTTCCACTCCAAAAAAAAAAACCCTCCCTTTAGCATTTCTTATAGGGCAGGTCTGTGAGTAACACTCTGCTTTCTTTTTTTCCAGGAAGCCTTTATTTCTGACGATGGATAGGGAGGCCTGGCGTGCTGCAATTCATGGGGTCGCAAAGAGTCGGACATGACTGAGCGAATGAACTGAACTGATTTTTAATTGAAGGATAATTGCTTTACAGAATTTTGGTGTTTTCTGTCAAACCTCAACATGAATCAGCCAGCTTTGCTTGGTACAGAATTCTTGGTTGACAGTTTTTCTTCTTTCAATATTTTGAATATATTATCCCAATCTCTCCTGGCCTGAAAACTCTGTTGATAAATACATCAGTAGTCTTAGGAGGGTTCTCTCTTTTACCATATATAAATACTCTCTTTTCTCTTGCTGCTTTCAAAATTCTTTGTCTTTGACCTTTGACAAAATAATTACATGTCTCTGTGTAGTCCTATTTGGATTTTAACTATTTGGAGTCTTTTGAGCTTCATGGATCTGAATGTTCCTTTCTCTCCTCAGGGTTGGGAAGTTTTCAGACATTATTGCTTTAAAGATACTTTCAATCCCACTCTTTTCTTTTGCTTCAGTAATTTCTATAATCTAGATATGATTTCTCTTGATTATATCTGGCTACTCATCTAGGCCTGTTTCACTCTTTTTCATTCTTTTCTCTTTTTGCTCCTCTGATTGGATAATTTCAATGGTCTTGGCTTCTAGGTCAGTGATTCTCTCTCCTTCATTGTTGAGTCTGATTTTTAAATTCTCTACTGAATTCATTAGTAATTGTATTTTTCAGCTCCAGAATTTGTTTTGATGGTCTCTATTTTATTCTTATACTTCTCAATTTGTTCATGTATTGTTTTCAAAATTTTGTTTGTGTGTTCTTGTGGTTCACTAAATTTTTAAAATAGGATTATTCTTAATTCTTTGATGAACAGTTCATAGATTTCTCTTTTCTAAGGGTCAATTATTGGAGCTTTATTGGTTTCCTTTGGTGGTATTATGTCAACCAGATATATTGTGATTCTTGATTCGTTATGTTGGTATCTGCACATTTCAGTTAGCAATCTCCTCTTCCAGATTCCACAGGTTTGCTCTGACAGAGTGAGTTTTTCACCAGTCAGCTTAGTTTGTGTTTCTGTATGTGTCCACTGACAACATGCTTGGGCATATGGGGCTTGCTATCACAGTATTTTTATGGGCAAGGCCACAGCCTGAGTCCAAAGTTGGAGGAGGTTTGGGGTACTACTGGCTGGCAACAGTTGCATAGTACTGTTGGCTTTCTTCCCTGCCTAACTGAGGCTGTGGATGGGCTTCATGGTAAGCCTCAATCAGGCTTACTAGATGGTCAGCACTGGAGAACTGGGTACTATACTCAGCAGTAAGTAGAGCTTTGAATTAGCTGCTATGCCTGGCAGAACACAGCCTGGGACCCAGAGTGGGCAGTTTGTTGTTTGGGGACCCAAATCATGTAAGACTCTACTCAGAATTCCTTGGCCTCGTGGGCCTATTCGTTAGGTTACATATGTGCTTTCTGTTCACATGACACTGTAAGTAGGGCTGTTAAATGAGTTACTTAGCTTCCTGTGGTTAGGTTCCCTTGTCAGGCAGGCTGAAAGCTGCATTAAGCCAAAGCTGTGCAATAGACCTGTCAGCTAACCGTGCTCCTCCACCACCAGCAAGTATGGAAAGCACCTCTGGGCAAAGCACCTCCATGGCAGTCACTTTACTCATTTAATCATTGAAGATATGACGATTCATGATATGGCAAAGGATGTGTTCAACTCTGGATGACAGTCAAATATCAGCATTCCCTTAAGTACTCTGGGATTTCAGAGTGCTAACTGAAATGTTTGCTTTTAGAGGATGATGTTTCACCAGAGCTGGCTTAGCACTATTGGTTTATTTATACTGTGAAAGATGATAAAGAACTTTTAAATTTCCATTGACCATGGCAAAACCTTTCCCCCAACTATTTCTCACCAGTCACCGTGGTAAACTCAATTTGGCCTACCATCTGCTAAGCTGAAGCCCCAGTCTTGCATCTGTCTTGTGATTAACTGAAGTTCACTTTACTCAGATCTTCTGAGACTCTAAACAGTGAAAAATTCTGAGAATGAATTTGAACTTTGAACTGCTTTAATCTATCCCATTAAACTTTAAGCTATGTGTTCCCTGCAGAGCAGTCATCTTGTCTTTTAGTAAAACCTTGAACTAATAGCTTTCGGTGGGTTTTCTTCCTCCCACCATTCTCTGGCACTATTTTTCAGTCTTCTCAGAGATTGCATTCATTTTTAAACAATACTTGTTTTACCAAGATTTAAATGGATATCAAATAAAAGTATTCTCTGGTAAATTTCAGAAAGGATTGTGAACTTTAGAAGTTATTTTGAAATATATAAACCTCTGCTCCCTTTCACCCAACCTAGGCATGCACTTTAGAGGTTTCATGGGACTAAGGAAATTCCCATATGGTAAGAAACCATGGTAACCAAGGAAGTTCACAATCTTCATTTTGCAACAGGAATTACAAAAGCAGACTGTCTTGAATTAGAAGCTAATTTAGCAGTTTTAAAGCTTTAGTTACTATATTTTGCATAGATTGGGCAAAAAAAGTTCACTTGTATACTTTTTAGACTATTACATGGTTCAATCTAGACCCTGAATTACCAGTTGTCAATATCACAAAAAGTTCTGGGTGAAGATCAACTAAAAAATAATAGAAATCTATAGTGCAAGATGGAGGCATGAAAACAACCATCTGAAGTAAATTTTTCTTGAACTTGGCCATGCATATTTTGATATTTCTCTCTTTAAAATTCTTATCCTGAGAGCCTAGGTAACAAAGAAAATCAGAAAGGTGAAATCTGAATGTGATGGAAGAACAAATTATTGGTGGCTTTATATTTATTATCATAACAGCTGGCATCTTAGCCTGTCAGGTCTCTTCAATGTGAAGTTATTGATTTCTCCTTTATACTTGGTTAATCTTGACCATAGGAAATATGTGCGTAGAGATTCCAGGCCCTGTTTCTGATTAGTTTTAACAAATAGACAGGGCCTGAGTTTTCTCTGTCAAACTACCATTGTATCTTAAATCCTGCTTGAACAAAATAAGACCCAATGGCAGATAGCATCTGAAAATAATCTTTGCCTCTTTATTTAGTAATATTTGCTTTCTATCCTGATTTAAATTGTATTTAATTTGATACAGGCTTATTGAAGACTTGATCACAGGTAGAGTTCTATAAACACCTCACACATTTTCTTTCAACCCCCATGGCAAGACAAATTACAAAATGTCTGAAACAAGGTCATCCATGAAGATTGCAAATACCAGTTCTAGCTGGGTTGCTGGAGGTCAAATATCATAACCCCGTATTTTACAATAAAGGACCACCCCACATATGTAAAAAGAATTAATGAAACAGGGAAGATGATCATGGAAGTGGGAAATTAAAGGCAGTCTCTCTAGTATGGTAGACAGAAACACAATTTAAAAATCCAAAATCATTTCTGTCCTTAGGAGACAAAGTAAGGTTCCAAGAGGTTCTGAAATGTGGCTTGAGTCTTCTGATCTTTTGTTTTCGGGTGTTTTGATGGGGTAGAAGAGGCTCTCCTGGAATTTCAAAGGAATATAACTAAAAGTGTATTTTCTCTGCAAATATAGCTCCATGAAAAGCCACCTAGCCTCTCTCATTGCAACCCAAGTTGCCATCCTGAATAACCAATGCTCTTGATGCAATTCTACAGCATATATACTTCTAAATTTATCATAAAATATTTACCACCTATGAGGGGTTACCTGAAGGTTCCTCTAACGTGTCACATATCCTTCAGGACATTTCCCTTACTGAACTTCTTAATAGTCAATAGCTGTAGTAAGCTAAGAAACGAGAGAAGGTATAAATGAGGTCAATCTAAGAGAAGGCTGTCTTCAGCTTTTCTTAAATTAGATTGCTGTCCTTCATGGAGAACAATTTGAATATAAAAGGATTCTGGTATTTTAAGACAGTACTCTGATTTCTATGGCATATAATTGATAGAAAGTTACCTGATGCATGGAATATAATGAAGGTCTGTAGAGGTATCCTTAGCAGATATTTCAGGCATCCTTAGCTGTTGATATGGCTCTGTATATTAAGTCCAATTTGATACCCATGGGTAATGGAATTATTTCCAAAGAAATTTACCAAATTAGGTAACAGAACCTATTAAAGATATTATAGGAGTCAAAGAGGCAAAATTAAAGACTCAAGCCACATTTCAGAACCAAAAAGGAGCATAATTAGTTTCTTAGTACAGAGAAGATTCATGTATGATGATTTAGTTCAATTCAGTTCAGTTGCTCAGTCATGTCCAACTGTTTGTGACCCCATGAACCGCAGCACACCAGGCCTCCCTGTCCATCACCAACTTCCAGAGTCCACCTAAACCCATATCCATTGAGTCGGTGATGCCATCCAACCATCTCATCCTCCGTTGTCCCATTCTCCTCCTGCCCTCAATCTTTCCCAGCATCAGGGTCTTTTCAAACAAGTCAGCTCTTTGCATCAGGTGGCCAAAATATAGGAGTTTCAGCTTCACAATCAGTCCTACCAATGAACACCCAGGACTGATCTCCTTTAGGATGGACTGGTTGGATTTTCTTGCAGTCCAAGGGACTCTCAAGTCTTCTCCAACATCACAGTTCAAAAGCATCAATTCTTCTGCGCTCTGCTTTCTTTATAGTCCAACTCTCACATCCATACATGACCACTGGAAAAACCATAGCCTTGACTAGATGCACCTTTGTTGACAAAGTAATGTCTCTGCTTTTTAATATGCAGAGTACTTAGTATGATGATTTCAGGAGATGTATTGGACATTGAAGTTAAGAAATGAAAATGCAAGAAAATTATTGGATATTTTTTCAAATTGACATATACTTGACATAATATTGTATTAGCATTTGGTGTACAATGTAATGATATATGTATGTATTGCAAAATGATTCCTATAATAAGTTTAGGTAACATCCATCACTTCAAAAAGTAACATTTTTCTTTCAATGAGAAATTTTAAGATCTATACCCTTAGCATATTTCAAATATACAATAAAATATTATAAATTATTGTCACCACATTGTACAGTACATCCCCAGTATTTATTTTACAACTGGAAGGTTGTACCTTTTGATCCCCTTCATCCATTTCACCTACCACTGGCAACCAACGATCTATTCCCTGTACTGTGAATTTCTATGAGTTTGGGGTTTTGTCTTATTCCACATATAAGTGAGATCAGTCATTGTTTCACTAGATGTAATGCCATCACATTCCATCCATGCTGTTGCAAGTGGCAGTATAATAATTCATGCCTTTTTATAGCTGAGTATATTCCATAGTGTGTGTGTGTGTGTGTGCATGCATGCCACAATTTATCCATTCTGTCTATTCATCCATCAGTGGACATTTAGTTTGGTTCCATGTCTTGACTAATGAGAATAATGCTGCAATGAACACATGAATGCAGGTATCTCTTCAGGATAGTGATTTCATTTCCTTCAGAGATATACCCATAAGTGGATCTGCTGAATCATATAGTAGATCTATTTTTAATTTCTTGACGAATCTGCATACTGTTTTCCATAGTAGCTGCACCATTTACATTTACCAACAGTGCACAAGAGTTCCCTTTTCTTCACATCTTCAGTATCTTTTCATATGCCTGTTAGCCACCATTTGTATGTCTTCTTTGGAGAAATGACTATTTGTATCTTTTCCCGTTTTTTTATTAAGTTGTTTATTTTTTGATATCAAGTTATACGAGCTATTTATATATTTTGGATATTAATGCTTGTTGGTCATAACATTTGTAAATGTTTTCTCTCATTCTGTAGGTTGTTTTTCCTCTGGCCTGATTTTCTTTCTAAAATTTTAAGTAATAAATGAAATGATTACTGAACTTACAGGACACTAAATTGGTACTTTAAAAAAAAATTTTTTTAAAGCACAGGATAAAAATACAAAAATACAGGTATCATGAGGGAAAAATTAATTAATAAAGGACTTGGAACAAAGATCTAGGAAACTAATGTATAAATAATAAAACTTCTAGTTGAGGATAAGAAGATATGTACCATTAATATGGAAGAAAGACAGTCATTAAATGGAATAAATTTTTCATGAAACCAAGACCAAACTGAGTTTGAATGCTGAAAGGACTCAATAAATTCCAGGATGAATTGATAAAGAAATATCAACTTTGTCAAATTTTAATTAAACTTTTCTGAACTACAAGAACAAAAGAAAGTCTTCAAAGGTTCCCAAGAGGAAAACAAAACAATGAATAACAACAATAAAATAAACAAGTGGCAACATTGTAGATGCAATGGCAGTTTCTCCTAGCTTCCAGATTGACAGCAGAATATCTCTGCTCCACATAGGAGCAGAGTCCTTATAGCTTGTAGTCCTTATATCTCAAAAAGACATAAGGAAGATATAATCTCAGAATTCAGGCATATCTACTGATAACACACATTTACAGTGTCTGAGGAAAACATTTGAGAATATCTTCAAATGACTGCACAAGAAACGAAACCAACATGGGAAGATATAGAAAGAAAACAGGGATGAAAAATAAACCTTGAATATAAATAAAAAATATTAGATTATCTGGGAATACACAGCATTGATGACATAGAAGGACAATTCCTGGGGTCGCAAAGAGTCGGACACAACTGAGCAACTGAACTGAACTGAACTGATGATATAATTGGGCTTCCTGGGTAACTCAGCTGGTAAAGAACCTGCCGGCAATGCAGGAGACCCCAGTTTGATTCCTGGGTCAGGAAGTTCCTCTGGAGAAGGGATAGGCTACCCACTCTAGTATTCTTGGACTGTCATGGTGCCTCAGACAGTAAAGAATATGCCTGTAATGCAGGAGACATGGGTTCAATCTGGGTTGGGAAGATCCCCTGGAAGAGGACATGGCAACCCACTCCAGTATTCTCGCCTGGAAAATCCCATGGATAGAGGAGCTTGGTGGGCCACAGTTCATGGGGTTGCAGAGTCAGACATGACTGAGCGACTAAGCACAGCACAGCACACATGATATAATTAATGAATTACCACAGCAAAAAATCAAAGATGTCAGAGAGGGCTGGAGGAAGATGCAGCAATGAAAAGGCAAAGTAAAAGCAGTCAAAATCATCATGGAGAGAACCAAGCAAAAGAAAACATAGGATGAGAAATCAAAGTATTCTGTGGGTCTTATCTTACTGAGACTTGGGTAGTAGCTGTTTGTTCTACTAGGTTACTCTTATTTTCATATTAAATTGATTGTGGGAATAAAAAAAGAAATAATAAGTACTAATGAGTTATATAAGAATATAGTAGAGAACAAATTCATAAAATCAGAAAAATATTGGAAAAATAATATAAAGATGAAAGAAAATTAGCTAAGTATTCATTTTACTGAATATGCTGGACTGAACGATCCTTTGCAAAGATAGACTGTCAGACTAACTTATGTAACAACCCAGCTATATACTTGCTACAAGAAATACTTAAGCTGAGATGATACAAATTAAAAATAAATGCATGGGCAAAGAGATTCCAGACATGCAAATAAAAATAAAGAAGTGCTGGCCATATTAATACTAGCAATAGCTAGGATAAGATACATTAATGATATACCACGTCATCAGTTCAGTTCAGTCGCTCAGTCGTGTCTGACTCTCTGCAACCCCATGAACCGCAGCACTCCAGGCCTCCCTGTCCATCACCAACTCCTGGAATTTACCCAAACCCATGTCCATTGAGTCAGTGATACCATCCAACCATCTCATCCTCGGTCATCCCCTTCTCCTCCTGCCCTCAATCTTTCCCAGCATCAGGATCTTTTCAAATGAGTCAGGTCTTCATGTCAGGTGGCCAAAGTATTAGAGTTTCAGTTTCAACATCATGTCATAGATGTGTATTATGAAACATATACATATAAAGGAAAGCATTATTAGAACTGAAAGAGCTTATGAATTTTAAAGTAAAAGACTTGTTCTATCTCTTATAATGGACAGATGGAGACTATAGTAAAAACATAGCAACTAAATTGATTTTTTAAATGGCAACCCACTCCATTATTATTTCCTGGAGAATGCCATGGACAGAGGTATCTGGAGGGCTATAGTTCATGGACTTGTAAAGAGTTGGACATGACTGAGTGACTAATACACACATCGTATTCCAAGGATATGGCATTATAATGTGTATCATCTGAGGACTATTTCTTAACAATTAAATCTATCATATTCTTGACCACACAAAGTTAGGAGATAACTGGAAAGATTTTTTATTAGTTACCTTTTTAATTATCAGCTGTTGTGAGACAAATAATCTACCAATACACTTTGGCCACCTGATGTGAAGAGCTGAGTCTTTGGAAAAGACCCTGATGCTGGGAAAGATTGAAGGCAAAAGGAGAAGGGGGAGACAGAGGATGAGATGGGTGGATAGCATCATGACTCAGTGAATATGAGTTTAAGCAAACTCCGGGAGGTCGTGAGGGACCAGGAAGCCTGGTATGCTGTAGTCCATGGGGTTGCAAAGAGTCAGACAAGACTTCAGCAGCCTGAACAACAACAATACATTCTTAGGGGGGAGTACTCCAGGCTTTTTTAAGTCTTTGCCTTAGTTACATAATTGAAATAATCTGAGAACAGTGACTGCAAGATAGAAGTATGGTGCTATATTTACTGCCTACTGTGAAGAAAGCTGAACGCCAAAGAATTGATGCTTTTGAACTGTGGTGTTGGAGAAGACTCTTGAGAGTCCCTTGGACTTCAAGGAGATCCAATCAGTCCATCCTAAAGGAGATCAGTCCTGGGTGTTCATTGGAAGGACTGGTGCGGAAGCTGAAACTCCAATACTTTGGCCATCTCATGCATTGGAAAAGACCCTGATTCTGGGAGGGATTGGGGGCAGGAGGAGAAGGGGATGGCAGAGGATGAGATGGCTGGATGGCATCACTGACTCGATGGACATGAGTTTGAGTGAACTCCAGGAGTTGGTGATGGACAGGGAGGCCTGGCGTGCTGCAATTCATGGGGTCGCAAAGAGTCGGACATGACTGAGTGACTGAACTGAACTGATAAAACTGTTAGGAGATTCAGATATTTCTTTTTTCTTGTTTAGATTCCACATATAAATGAGATCATAAAGTCTTTGTCTGACTTTCACTTAGCAAAATGCCTATAAGATCCATTCATGTTGTTGCAAATGACAGGAGTATCTTCTTTTTATGGTTAAATAATATTTGTTAGTTTCTGAAGATCCTTTGTTTTTCTGTGGTATCAATTGTAATATCTCTTCTTTCATTTTCTATTTTATTTATTTGAGTCCTTTCTTTTTTTTCTTGAATCTAAAGGTTTGCAATTTTATGTTTACAAAAAACCTGCTGTTAGAAATTGATTTTTTTCTATTGCCTTTTTAGACTCTGTTTCATTTATTTCCACTCTGATCTTTATCTCCTTCCTTATACTAAGTTTAGGCTAGTTTTTTTCTCTTTTTTCTACTTCCTTGAGGTATAAACTTTGGTTGTTTATTTGAGATATTTCTTGTTTTTGATGTAGGAATTTGTTGCTATGAACTTCCCTCTTGGATGCTTTTGCTACATACCTTAGGTTTAGATATGTTGTATTTCTATTTTTATTTTTCTAAAGGTACTTTTTAATTTCTCTTGGTTTTTTTCTTGACCCATTGTTTATTCAGTAGCATGTTTAATTTCCACATATTTTTTTATTTCTGGAGATTCAAACATTGATGACAATGTTTCTAGGGAGTTTATAGCAATTTTGGAAATATGAAGTTGAAGAGGGTCATCAATCATCTGGGGAACATTTGAGTGGTTTACATCACCTTGGTTTACAGGACCATCACTATATCCCAGTGTGTAGTTACTCTCTTCTAACCTGACTTCAAACTTGGAGATTGTTATATACACTTAAATAATGAACTAGAAATAATAGTAAGAAATGCAGATCCAGAGCTAAGTGGATCTCCCAGATGGTCAATGGGACAAATAAAAACAAAATAGTGGCTGGTTTATACAGTTTTCAATCCAGTATCAATTTATCACCTATAAGTCAGGAGAAAGAAATTTAGTATATTCAAAACTAAGAGGCAAAAGATTACCATTTCCATAGTGTTTGAGTCCAGGTATACTATTGGACTGTGGTAGAAGGACAAGTTCTGCTTGGGTCAGTTAGGCCATCAATCTAGATGAGATAGACGAGTCTGGAGTTGGGAGCCAGGCCAGGTCCTCCATACTAAGTCAAGCTTACCCATCCATAATTCATAAATTTTAGCTCTACTTATGAGCCCTCATTTACAAAACTACCTGCCTGTCAGGACTTAACCCTGCTATAAATCTAGTTAAGATAGCATATTCCATATAGAGAGTGTTAATTACAGACATTTTTACAATTAGATTGGACCCAAAGTAAAGTCCTGGGAATTCACAGCCCACTACAAATATGTTCTTTCCTCTACTGAAGTTGATGAAAAGTTTTCTTCTAGAGCTTACCAGGACAGGAATAGCTATAAATCCAAATATTGATGAGAAACTACAATGATCATTCTCTCATACCTGGAGAATAGCCCTGGTTAGGGGTACTGGTATCTTGAAAAAAGAATAAGGCCAATCACCTTCAATCACAGCTTACAGAAAACGTGGGGGTAGCAGAACATGAGAGAGAGGAAGATAGAGTCAGTTTGGTAAAATATTTGAAGAACCAGTGAGACCCTGATAATAAGACAAAATGAAGATGGTAGCACAAGGTCAAATTCTATGAAACTCATTTTATGTAGAGATTGACTATGGTTTTCCTGTAATTCTCACATACTTGTCTTGGTGGCTAAGAATCAATATTATTTTTAAAAACACTTGGTTATACTATTTTCAGAGTTTATGATCTCAGGATCAGATTTTTTAATGAGCGGTGAAAGTATAACTACAAGATAAACTATAATTACTTGACTTTGGGGATTTTTTCAGATACTGGTGAAAGGTTAACTACAGCCTTTGCTGCTGCTGCTGCTAAGTCACTTCAGTCATGTCCGACTCTGTGTGACCCCATAGACAGCAGCCCACCAGGCTCCCCTGTCCCTGGGATTCTCCAGGCAAGAACACTGGAGTGGGTTGCCATTTCCTTCTCCAATGCACGAAAGTGAAAAGTGAAAGTAAAGTCGCTCAGTCGTGTCTGACTCTTTGTGACCCCATGGACTGCAGCCTACCAGGCTCCTCTGCCCATGGGATTTTCCAGGCAAGAGTACTGGAGTGGGGTGCCATTGCCTTCTCCAAACTACAGCCTTTAATTAGCATCAAAATATGCATCTTCAGCACAAGAGCAGTGAAGTTAGGGAAAGAAGAGAGTAACCAAAATTGTAGAATTAATGAGAGAAATGTTTAACCAGTTTAAGCAAAACTAAACTGGCTCCTTAACACCATCAACATTTGCCTTCCTTCTTACTCTATTTTAAAGTCCCTTTATCCCTCCCAAATACTAAGGTTCTGTCATGACTACAGATACTTATAGAACAGTTTCCCATTAAGGCTAACTAATGTGTAATCTATCCTATCTCTTGAACCAAAATCAGAGGACCCCTGTTTTTCATTAACTATACATAGACATTTCACAACGTGAAACCATCATTCCAGACCAAGTTTAGATAATGTAATCACAGGGTCATTCTCTGTCCTCTGCCAGTGTGATAACCTTATGTCCAAATCATACAAAAAATTTGAGTTATACTAGGGGCATTAAGAAGTAGAAAGCATTTGGGGTCAGATCTGCATCTAGTTTGAATTCAAAATTCATTATTGGTCATTTAATGAATATGCCTTATCTTAAATCAGGCTTCCCAGATGGTGCTGAGGACCCGACGGCAAATGTAAGAGATGTAAGGGATGTGGGTTCAATCCCTGGGTTGGGAAGATCCCCTGAAGAAGGACATGGCAACCCACTCCAATATTCTTGCCTGGAGAATCCTATGGACAAAGGAGGAACCTGGAAGACTATAGTCCATAGGCTGCACAAAGTCGGGCACAACTGTAGCAACTTAGCACGCAGCACACATCTTAAATTTATTTGATCAAACTAAAATAGAGATACCATTTGTCTGTAGAATATTAGAGAAAATGAAGTGAAATTGTAACAACATGGTTGAACTTAAATGTATGTGCTCAGGTGTATCCAACTCTCTGCGACCCCATGGACTGTATGTAGTCCACCAGGGTCATCTGTCCATGGAATTTTCCAGGCAAGAATATGGAGCGGATTGCCATTTCCTATTCCAGGGTTGTACTAATTCTCCTAAATAAAAAATGTCAAGGTCCTGCAAACATGAAAGAGACATTAGAACATGTGGAGAGAGGGCCAGAATGCCAATGTTGCAGGCATCTGGACTTGGTTCAGAAGACTTGGGATTTTCACTCCTTTCCCCCCTGACAACAAAAGAACATGTTTATGCCAGCTAATAGCATCACCTTGTCTCTAAGCAAAAATATTAATTCAAATCTCTGGAATAGATTTCATAAGGCACTTCTAGTACTAGGGCTACTTGTACCACTCCCCATCCTAAGATAGAGTAGGCTAACCATACACACAGCAATGACCCCTTGTTAGATAACATTGTCACCCTCTTGCCCAGGAAAGATTTTCAAAGATGTCTACATCATCTTCGTTGAGAGCACTCCAGAACACAAACTTCTGGTTTCAGGTATCCTTCCTTTCTTCTTCAGGGTTGAAGCCACTATTTGAAAGAGTGACATAGGAAACACTGGAGCTTACTCCATAAGGCCAAGAGAACAAGGTCACAGTCATTAACCAACAATGAGATGGTCATTCATGAGGTATATGCGATGACAGCATGAGGACTGGTCCCATCTGAGAATCAAAACAAAGATTCTGGATCTTAAGCCAGTCAAACTAGTAAACTGCTGCCTACAGTTTTCCTTCCATACTTTATACCTTGTTACAGTAGTACGTCTTTTGTCAGCTGTTCAGCATGTCTTATATATAATCAAGAAGAAGTGATAGAGGCCATTCTAGGATGCCAAGTCTAAGAAGCTATTTAGAGAACCATGTAAAATGGGAAGTGTAGCAGGCTCCAGAAAGAGAACTGCTGGAGGCTCATGACCCAATTCAATCAAACTTTTAGTCTACAAAGATACAAAGTGGAATCTTTGTCAGACATACCATTAGGTCTCAAGTAGCAAGTTGTGAAGAAGAAAAGATGCTTTGGCACATCTTATCTTAAATATAGGTCGTGCATTCTTAAAAGGAGTGATATCTCCCCTAAGGGGCTAAAAATTGGTTCTTAGGGAGCAAAAAATCTCACTTATTTTATGTATAAAGCATAAATTATATACAGTATATGAATAAATACACAGTATATATGTCATATATAAATTGTACTGGGTACAATTAGAAGTTTCTTAGAGGATAATAACAAAAAAAAGGTTAAGAAATACTGATTTGTATTATACGGACTTTTTTAAACATGGCATTTTTGAGTTAATATTTACATAATATAAAATTCACCCTTTTAAAATACACACTTCAGTGGTTTTTAGTATTGCCACATAGTTGTTCAACTTTCAATGATATCTAATTTTAAAACATTGCTTTCATCCCAGTAAAAATCACTGAACTGATTAGTAACCATTCCTCATTCCAGTCTCAGTCAGCTATTGATCTATATTCTGTCTCTATATTTTCCTATTCTAGACAATTTATATAAGTAGAATCATACAATATTTTGTCCTTTTTGAGTAGATTTTTTTCACTTAGCATAAAGTTTTCAAGATTCTTTCATATCATAACATACATCAGTACTTTACTCTTTTTATTGCCATATAGTATTCCATTGTATGGATATCCTTCATTTGCTTATTTATTCCTCATCAGAGGTCTATTGGGTTGTTTCACCTTTTGATTATTATGAATAATGCTGCCATGAGCATTTGTGTGCAAGTTTTTGTGTGAACATAATCTTCCTTTTCCTTAGATATATATAGAGGTAGTAATGAAATTGCTGGGCTATATTGATCTTATATCTTACAGTTGTGCTGAACTTTGTTAGTTCTTACAGATTTTTAGTGGATTCCTTGGGATTTTCTCTATATAAGATAATGTCATGTATAAATATCATTTTACATCTTTCTTTCCAATCTGGATGCTTTTAACTTCCTTTTCTTGCTAATTGCTCTGGCTGTAACCTCCAGTACAATGTTCAGTAGAAGTAATAGAAGCAAACACCCTTGTCTTATTTCTGACTTTAGGGAGAAAGAATTCAGTCACTCACCATTGAATATGTTAGTTGTGAGTTTTTTATGAAAAGCGAAAGTGTCAGTTTCTTAGTCATGTTCAACAATTTGCAACTTTACGGACTGTAGCCCACTAGGCTCTGCTGTCCATGGAATTCTGCAGGCAAGAATACTGGAGTGGGTAGTTATTCCCTTCTCCAGGGATCATCCCAACCCAAGGATTGAACCTGGGTCTTTTGCATTTCAGGTGGATTCTTTACCGTCTGAGCCACTAGGGAAGCCATAGATGATCTTTATCAGGTTGAGGAAATTCCCTTCTATTCTTAGTTTGTTCAGTGTTTTTATTATGAAAGTATATTGGGTTTTGCCAAATACTTTTTCTGTGTTTATGGAAGTGTTCATATGTTTTGTTCTTTATTCTTTAATGTCATGTATTGCAATTCATTCATTTTTGAGATGCTAAATGAATATTACATTCCTGGGATTAATCTTATTTGATCATGGTGTATAATCAGTTTGCTAGTATTTTGCTGACATTTTTGTCTTTATATTTATGAGGGGTATAGCCACATAATTTTCTTGTGATTTTTTTTAACCTGGTCTTAGTATTAGGATAATACTCAACTTGTAGAATGAGCTGGGAGTATTTCTTGTATTTCTATCTTTCTGAAAGAGTTTGTGAGGGATTATTACTAATTCTTTTAAAAATATTTGATATTATTCAACAGTGAAGCCATCTAGGTCTAGGTTTTTCTTTATGGGAAGTTTGTTGCTTACTGAAATTTTTACTTGTTCAAGTTCTACTTAGATTATCAATTTTTCCACTGAGTATAATTTATCTGATTTGTTGGCATAGATTGCTTACAGAATTCTCTTATGATACGTTATTCTGTAAAGTTGTTAGTGATATTTTCTCATTCATTCCTGTCAGTATTATAGTAAGTTGAGTCTTACTTCTTTTTTTCCTAGTCTACCAAAAGGTTTGTCAGTTTTATTCTTTTCAAAGGACTAGTGTTTGCTTTCATTAGTGTTGTCTACAATTTTGTTACTTTGTATTTCATTTATTTACATTCTAGTCTTTATTATTTCCCTCCTGTTTGTTTTGGTTTAATTTTCTCTTCTAGTTCTAAGATGAAAGGTTAGGTTATTAATTTGAGAACTTTTTTAGTATAGACATTTATATGGTGATTCAGATAACAGTAATTTGTGTCCTCCTAAAAAATTTTCCTCTTATTATCTAATTTGTTGGCATAGTATTGCTCTTACGTTGTATTGCACTGTCATTTTCATTTATCTGGAAGTTTCTTGTTGGTTGGTTATGCATGTATTGTTTCATTTCTATGATTTGTATTTTCTAAATTTCTTTCTATTGTTTATTTCTAATCTTAATACACTGTTTTCCAGGATCATACTTTGTATGATTTTAATCCTTTAAAATTTGTTAAAGCTTGTCTTATAGATTCACATTTGGTATATTTGGAGAATATTCTGTGTTTAAGAATAATGTGTATTCTACTCTCATTGGGTGATGTGTTCTATAAATATTAAATCTAGTTAGTTTATAGTATTGTTCAAATCCTTTATTTTATTGTTGGTCATCTGCAATATTGTTATATCCATTTTGAGAGTTGTATATTGAAGTTTCCAAATATTACTGTCATCTTCTCTTTAATTTTGTCAGTATTTGCAGTAATTTTGAGGGCTTGTTGTTAGATGAGTGTACGTACACACATGCATATATAGAATTTATAATTATTAACATCTTGATGTATTGACCCTCTGGTCATTGTAATTAGTTTCCTTTTGACTCTAGTAACAATTTTGTCATATATTTATTTTATATGGAATTAGAACAGCCACTACAGCTATCTTTTGGTTACTCTTTCATAGTATGCCTTTCTCCTTCCTTTTACCTTCAACTTATTTATGTCTCAATCTAAAGTGTGTTTCTCATACACAGCATATAATAGTATATTTTCTAAAAATTATGAAAAAATGCTGCCTATTGATTAGAATATTTAACTATTTTACATTTAATATAACTATAAAATTTATAGCTCTCATTTTGGTATTGTTTTCTATATATCTTTCTCTCTTTTTCTTTTTCTAGATTGAGAAAGTTCTCTCTTTAGCTGAGAGAGGTTTTAAATAATGAATGGGTGTTGAATTTTGTCAAATTTTTTTTGCATCTTTTGAGATGGTCATACGATATTTCTTAAGTCTGTTGATTTAGTGAATTACATTGTAATTTTAGGATGTTGAATCAACCTTGCATTTCTAGGATAAAACCAATATGGTTATGATATTTCAACTAGATATTTGAATGTATCAGCATAAAATTATTAATACATAATAACATTATATTCAGTTCAGTTCAGTTGCTGAGTCATGTCCGACTCTTTGCGACCCCATGAATCGCAGCACGCCATTATCATCCTTTAAATGTTCAATATGGCATCATTATCCTATTAATATCTATAGGATATAGTCTGTCCCCACTATCATTTTTAAAGACTTTAAAAAAATATTTTTTAATTTTGTTATGTTATTGGTAAACAGCACTGTGTAAGTTTAAGGTATATAGCATAATTATTTGATTTACTTCCATCATAAAGCTGAGTGAACATTCATCATTAAGTATAGGTGCAAAATAAAAGATACAGAAAAATGTGTTTTTATTCTAATGAGAACTCTTAGGGTTTACTCTCTTAATGTTCATGTCGTTAAGAGACCATACAGCAGTGTGAATTATACTTATCATGCTGCATGTTATATCCCTGGTAATTATTTATTTTATAACTTGAAGTTTGTACCTCTTGACTGCCTTCATCCAATTCTGCCTCCCCCAACCTCCATTCCCACCTCTGATAACCATAAATTTGGTCTCTTTTTCAATGAGTTTGTTTTTGAAGTATAATTAACCCATAGCACTGGTAGTTCCTATTGTATAACATAATGATTACATAGTTCTTTACACTTCAAACTGATCACCATAAGTCTTATAATATGTAACCATACAAAGATACTACATGGTTATTGACTGCATTCTCTCCACACTGTATATTTCATACCTGTTGCTCATTTATTTTGCAGCTGTAATTGTTCATGTTTATCTCCCTTACCTATTCCTTTCCTCGTGCATTCTCCCTCCCCTCAAGTAAATGCCTGTTTGTTCTCTGTATCTTAACTCTTTATATATTACATTTGTTCATCTATTTTTAGATTCTACATATAAATGAAATTTATACAGTATGTGTTTTTCTGTCTGCCTTATTTCACTTAGCATATATCCTCTAAGTCCATCCATGTTGTCACAAATGGTAAAATATGTTCTTTATGGCTCACGAACATTTTATCAAGTGTATATACCACATCTTTATCCATTCATCTACTGATGTTCACTTTGGTTGCTTCCATATCTTGGCTATTGTAAACAATGCTGCAATGAACATGTGGGTGCATATATCTTTTCTGATTAGTGTTCTCATTTTCTTCAAATGAGTATCTGGGAGTGGTATTGCTGGATCATATGATAGTTCTGTTTTTAATTCCTTGAGGAATTTGCATACTATTTTCCATAATGGTTACACCAATTTACATTCCCACCAATAGTGTGCTACGGCTCCCTTTTATCCACATTCTTGCCTGCATTTTCTGACATCAACTCATAATGTTGTGTTTGGAAAATATGTTTGATGTTTCAATTCTCTTAAATTTTCTGAGGCTTGTTTTTTAACATACCTTGTGATTTGTCCTGGAGAATGTTCCATGTGACTGGAAAAGAATGTGCACTCTGCTTCTGTGTACCATATATATAGATATATCTGTTAAGTCCATTTGGCATACTGAGTCACTTAAAGCCAGTGTTTCCCTGTTGACTTTCTATCTGGATTATCTGTTGTTGATGATAATGTTGTGTTAAAGTTCCCTACTATTACTGTGTTACTATCAATTTCTCCCTTCATGTCTGTTAATATTTGCTTCATGTATTTAGGTGCTCTTATGTTGGGTGCATATATATTTACAATGATTATATCTTCTTGAATTGATCCCTTGATCATTATGTAATATCCTTCTTTGTCTCATTACATTTTTTGTCTTAAAGTCTAATTTGTCCGATACAAGTACTGCTACCTCACCTTACTTTTCATTTCAATTTGCATGGAATATCTTTTCCATCCCTTTGAGTCACTGTATGTCTTTAGATCTGACTCAGTCAGTCTTTATCTTTTGATAGAAGCATTTAGTACATTTACATTTAAATAATTGCTGATAGGCATGTACCTGTTCCCATTTTGTTAATTGTTTTGGGGTGTTTTGTAGTTCTTTGTTGTTCTTTTCTTCATCTTTTGTTCTCTGACCTTGTGATTTGATGACTATCTTTACTACTGTTTGGATTCCTTTCTCCTTTTCATGTGTGTATCTGCTGCAGATTTTTGGTACGGGGTTACAGTGAGACATGGGTGTGTGTATGTGTGATGATTTTAAGTGGCTGATCTCTCAAGTTCAAACACATTTTGAACCCTGAATTTTTACTCTCCTCCTCCAATGATTATTGTTTTTAGACCTTATATTTTACACTTTTTGTTTTGTGTATCCCTTAACTAGTAATTGTGGATATAGATCATTTTACTACTTTTGTCTTAGCTTTATAGATGGTTAGTTTACTATGTCTACTGTGTTTTTGCATCTGCCAATGAGATTTTTCCTTTAGTAATTTTCTTGTTTCTAGTTGTGACTTTTTCCTTTTTTGCTTTGAGAGGTCCTTTTAATAATTTCTCGTAAAGATAGTTTGGTGATGCTGAAGTCTTTTAGGTCTTGCTTGTCTCTAAAACTTTAGATCTTTCTGTCAAATATAAATAATGGGAGAGTATTCTTGGTTGCAGATTTTCCCTTTCATCACATTAAAGATATTCTGGCCTACAGAATTTTTGCTGAAAAGTCAGCTTCTAGATTTATGGGAATTCCCTTGTACATTACTTGTTGCTTTTCTATTGCTGCTTTTAATATTCTCTCTTTATCTTTAAGGTTTGCCACTTTAATAGGAGTATTTCTTGGTGTGGTCCTCTTTCAATTGATTTTGTTTGAGACTCTCTTTTCTTCTAGTAGCTATCTGTTTCCTTTGCCAGGTTAGGGATGTTTTTAGCTATTATGCCTTTAAATATGTTTTCTGCCCCTCTATCTCTCTTCTCCTTCTGGGACCCATATAATACAAATGTTAGTATGCTTGATGTTGTTTCAGAGGTCTATTAAAATTATCCTAGTTTTTTTTTTCCTGCTTAGCTTCTGTCAGGCGAGTGTATGCTTCTCGGTTCTTGTCTCGTCACAATGATTTGGAGCGACAGAGATTAAAGCCCTCGGCACGTCACAGCTCCCAGGTGTTGAACACACCATGTCATAGCTCTTAGACAAATCAGTGTTACAGCTCTATTTTATTTAGAAAATAGCAGAAGAATCCATCCTTGAAGAAGAGAAGAGCGTGGAGGAGTGCACCAGCATGCGGGGGGCGTGAGGGTGGGGGGGTAGAGAGAGAGTGTAGGCACGTGGGAGAGAGAGCCCTTTGGCTCCTCTTTTTTTCTTCCCCTTGGGCCTTCCCTATGCAAACTAGGCTTAGTCAGGAGTGCTGTTCTACCTGAAGTCCTCACTCCAGTCCTCAGACCTTCCTTAGACCTTCCTTTGACCTTCCTCTGTTCTATTTTCATGGGCTTTTTCCTTCCTTGTCTTTAAGTCACCGCCATTTTGGACTCCTTTTCCCTATTCTAACTACCTAACACTTCCAATATTCTGTCTTCTGGATCACTGATCCTTTCCTCTATACCATCGAATCTAATGTTGATTTCTTTTAGTGTATTTTTCATTTCAATTGTTATATTCATCTCTGGTTCTTCTTTAAATTTTATAACTCTGTATTAAAAACTTCTAACTTCTCACTCTACTCATCTAGTCTTTTTGTCAGGTTTTTTTTTTTTTTTAATAGTTTTTACAATCATTACTTTGAATTCTTTATTGGGTAGGCTGCCTATCTCCACTTTATTTAGTTCTTCTTCTGGGGCTTTATCTTGTTCCTTGGTTTGAAACCTATTCCTCTGTTGCCCAGTTTTTCCTAATTTGCCATTTTTATTTTCATGTATTTCATAGGCTTCATGTATTTTATTGTTACATTTCCTGAACCTGGAGAAGTGACCTTTTGTAGGAGATGGCCTACGAGTCCCAGAAGTGCACTGCCCTCTAGTCACCAGATCTATATCTTTTTATATACCAGTGCTATGTGGGCTGGGAGTCCCTCTGTTGTGGTGGGCTGACTACATGGGCAGTCTGGTATGTATAACTGTTGGTTTTCCAGACCAAGCTTTGTACAGAGGCTGTTGGCCCCTGGTTATTGAGGCCAGGTCATGAAGCAGCTTGCTGTGAAACCCTATAGGATTACAGGGCCAATACTGGTGAATCTGACCCCAAACTTCTTTCAAATTACTGCTTCTTCCTTGAGTCCCAGAAGTGTGTGAGATTTTGTGTGCATCCTTAAAAAGTAATGTCTCTATCTCCCATAGCCCTCTGGCTGTCTAGAAAGTAAGCCTCATTGGACTTCAAAGCTAAATGTTCTTCCCAATGCAGCATCCACAAACTGAGGAGCCTGATACAGGGCTTTGGCCCCTTGCTCCTTGGAGAGAACCTCTGCGATTATAATTATCCTCCTGTTTGCTGGTTGCCTGCTAGAGGTATGGCTCTTGACTGTACTGTGACCCTGCTCCTCTTACCCATTTCCTGGTTCCTTATTCCTATCTTTAGTTATAGAAGATATTTTCTGCTAGAGTAAAGTCTTTCTCATCAATAGTTGCTCTGAAAATAATTGTTAATTTGGTGTGCCTATGGAAGCAGGTGAGTTCAGGGTCTTCCTATACTGTCATCTTGGCCACAAACCCTTTCATCTGCCATTTCTATGTCTTATACCTTTTCTTTTGTTCTTCTGTTATTGCTCACTTTTTGTTAAATAGATACTGTTAGAGTACCATTTTATTCCCTTCTTGTTTCCTCTTATTGTATTTTTGAAAAATTTTAAACCATTTTTATTGGTTTCCCTGAGGATTATAATTAGCACTTTAATTTAGAAAAATCTAGTTCAGATTAATTCTAATTTATTCAGTGTATAGTAAATTTGATACAATGTATTTCTATTCCCTGTCCTCCTTCTGTTATAAAAATAACATCCTTACACAATATAAAGCCTACTTAACAACACGTCTTTAGTTTTATGAAGTTGTCTTTTAAAGCAAATAGGTACATGTGTTCCACCCATGGCAGATTCATGTTGATGTATGGCAAAACCAATACAATATTGTAAAGTAATTAGCCTCCAATTAAAATAAATAAATTTATATTAAAACAATAATAATAAAATAAAGCAGATAGGTTAAAAAAGTGTTACAAACAAAAATGTATTTATACTATCTTTTATATATACTTGTGTAGTTACCT
Organism: Bubalus kerabau; assembly: GCF_029407905.1. Classification (NCBI taxonomy): domain Eukaryota; kingdom Metazoa; phylum Chordata; class Mammalia; order Artiodactyla; family Bovidae; genus Bubalus; species Bubalus kerabau. The sequence continues at coordinate 69,252,181 of NC_073633.1, forward strand.
TTATTGACACAATTGTTTATGTGGATTTGAGTTACTTTGTGGATTTTCTTTTCAGCTTGAAGTACTCTCTTCAGTAAGTTTTATAGGACAGGGCTTGTTGTTCAGTTGCTCAGTCTTGTATGGCTCTTTACCACACCATGAACTGCAGCACACCAGGCCTCCACAACACAGCACACCAATATATAATCCTTCACTATGTCCCAGAGTTTCCTCAAACTCATGTCCATTGAGTCAGTGATGCTATCTAACCATCTCATTCTCTGTTATCCCCTTCTTCTCCTGACCTCGATCTTTCCCAGCATCAGGGGCTTTTCCAATGAACAGGCTCTTTGCATCAGGTGGCGGAAGTATTGGAGCTTCAGCATCAGCCCATCAAATGAATATTCATCATTGATTTCATTTAGAATTGACTGGTTTGATCTCCATGCAGCCCAAGGAACTCTGTTTTCTCCAGCACCACAGTTTGAAACCATCAATTCTTCAGTGCTTAACCGTCTTTATGGTCCAACTCTCACATCCATAACGTGACTACTGGAGAAACCATAGCTTTGACTATACCATTGTCATTGGTTTCCCAATGTTGCATTCCAAGCCAGCTTTTTCACTCTCCTCTGTCACCTTCATCAAGAGACTCGTTAGTTCCTCCTCACTTTCTTCCATTAGTGTGGTGTCCTCTCCATATCTGAGGTTATTGATATTTCTCCCAGCAGCCTTGTTTCTAGTTGAGCTTCATCCAGCCTAGCATTTTCCATTAATTACTTTGCATATAAATTAAATAAGCAGAGTTACAATATGCAGCATTGATGTACTCCTTTACCAATTTGGAACCAGTCCATTGTTCCATGTCTGGTTCTAACTGTTGCTTCTTGACCTGAATATGGGGTTTCTCAGGAAGCAGGTAAGGTGGTATTCCTAACTCTAAGTATTCTCCACAGTTTGTTGTGATCCACACAGTCAAAGGCTTTAGTGTAGTCAGTGAAGCAGAAGTAGATGTTTTTCTGGAATTCCCTTGCTTTTCCTATGATCCAATGTATGTTGGCAGTTTGATCTCTGGTTCCTCTGCTTTTTCTAATTCTAGCTTGCATATCTGGAAGTTCTCAGTTCAGATATGTTGTGGTCTTGCTTGAAATTTTGAGCATTACCTTGCTAACATGTGAAATGAGTGCAATTGTGAAGTAGTTTGAACATTCTTTGGCATTGCCCTCCTTTGGGACTGGGATGAAAACTGATCTTTTCCAGTCCTGTGGCCACTGCTGAATTTTCCAAATTTGCTGGCATATTGAGTGAAGCACTTTAACAGCAACATCTTTTAGGATCTGAACTAGCTCAGATGGAATTCTGTCACTTCTACTAGCTTTGTTTGTAGTAATGCTTCCTTAGGCCCACTTGACTTCACACTCCAGGATGTCTGGTTCTAAATGAATGATCACAGCATTGTGGTTATCTGGGTCATTAAGATCTTCTTGTATAATTCTTCTGTGTATTCTTGCCATCTCTATTTAATATCTTCTGCTTCTGTTAGGTCCACACCATTTGTGTCCTTTATTGTGCCCATCTTTGCCTGAAATGTTCCCTTGGTGTCACTATTTTCTTGAGATCTTTAGTCTTTCCCATTCTATGGTTTTCCTCTATTTTTTTGCAATGTTCGCTTAAGAAGGTCACAGCTGCTAGTGATGAATTTTCCTGGGTTTTGTTTATCTAGGATTGTATTTCTTGTAATTTTTGAGCTTTTTTTCTGGTCATAGAATTCTTGATTGACATTCTTTTTCTTTCAAGTATTTGAAAATGTCATCTCACTGACTTTTCAATAATCTTTGGGAAGATAGTTGATAATCTCTTAAATGATACCTTGTACTTCATTTGTCTGTCACTGCTTTCAACATCCTTTGTCATTTTCTTCTGGTTTTTTTTTTTTGTTTGTTTGTTTGTTTGTTTGGTTAGTCACTCAGTCGTGTCCAACTTTTTGCGACCCATGAACTGTAATCCGCCAGACTCCTCCATCCATGGGATTTTCCAGGCAAGAATACTGGAGTGGTTAACCTTTCCCTTCTCCAGGGATCTTCCCAACTCAGAGATCAAACCCAGGTCTCCCACATTGCAGGTGGATTCTTTTAAGCTGAGCCATTTTCTTTTTAAGGCAGAATTATATTCCATTTTTTAAATCTGTGTGTATGTGTATCCACATTTTCTTTATTCATCCATTGATGGACATTTAGGTTATTTCCATGTGTGGCTATTGTATAAATATCAGTAAATAATGCCTCAATCAACATAGAGGTACAGGTATTTTTCAAATCAGTGTTTCTACCTCCTTCAAATAAATACCTGAACTTGGATATGCTGGATTATACAGTAGTCTCTATTTTTTGTTTTTTGAGGAACCTCCATCCTCTTTTTCATAGCAACTGCAACAATTGATATCCCCACCAACAGTGTACAAGACTTCCCTCTTCTCCACAGTCTCACTGGCATTTATTATCTCTTGTCTTTTTTATGAAACCCACTCTAATAGGCATGAGGTGGTATCTCATTATGGTTTTGATGTGTATCCCCTGATCATTAGTGATGCTGAGTATCATTTCAGGTATCCGTTAGCCATTTGTTTGTTCATCTTTGGGGAAAAATGTCTATTTGGTTTCTCTGCTCATTTCTAAACTGGATTGGTTTTTGCTATTGACTTTTATGAGTTCTCTACATATTTTAAATATTTATCCCTTATCAGATATGTGATTTGCTAATATTTTCTTCTATTCTGTAGGTTGCCTTTTCATTTTGTCAATGGTTTTGCTGTGCAGAAGCTTTTTAGTTTGATGTAGTTCCACTTGTTTAATTTTTGCTTTTGTACCTTTGCTTTTGATATCAAATTTCTAAAAAAACTATTAGGACCAGGAGCTCAAGGAGCTTATTGCCTGCATTTTCTCCTAGGTGTTTTGTGATTTGATATCTTACATTAAAATAGTTAATCCATTGTGAAGTGACTTTCATATGCAGTATAAAATATTTGTCCAGCTTCATTCTTTTGCAAATGGTTGTCTAGTTTTCCCAATACCATTTTTTGATAAGACTATTCTTTCTCAATTGTATATTCTTAGCTCCTTTGATGTGAATTGGCCATACATACATGAGTTTATTTCTGAGTTTCTATTCTGTTCCATAAACCTGTGCATCTGTTTTTATGCCCATACCATACTGTTTTTGTTACTATAAGTTTTTGATATAATTGAAATCAGGAACCATGATGCCTCCAATTTTGTCCTTTCTTCTCAAGATTGCTTTGGGTATTCAGAGTCTTCTATGTGTCCATACAACTTTTAGAATTTTTTTTTTTTTACTTTGAAAAATACCATTGGAATTTTGATAGGGATTACATGGAAGCTGTGCTTGGATTTTAACAATATAGGCAATTTAACATAGTCATTCTTCCAATTCATGATCACAGAATATCTTTCCAGTTATTTGTGTCTTCTTCAGCTTCTTTCATCAGTGTCTTATAATTTTCAATGTAAATATTTTCACCTCCTTGGATAAATTTAGTCCTAGGTATTTTATTCTTTATGATGAATCTGTAAATGGCATTGTATTCTTAATTCCTCTTTGTAACAGTTTGCTGTTAGTATACCAAAACAACCAATTTTTTGTATTAATCTTACATCTTTCAACATTGCTCAATTTCTTGATTAGTTCTAACAGTGTTTTGGTGGAGTCTTTAGTGTCTTCTCTATATAATATCAGATCATCTGCAAAGAGAGACTTTGTATTTTTCCCTTTCTGTTTTGATGCCTTTATTTATTTCTCTTGCTTAATTCCTCTGGCTAGGACTTCTAGTACCATGATGAATATACGTGGAGTGAGTATAAATTACTGTCTTATTCCTAATCTTAGAAGAAAAGCTTTCACTTTTTCAATTTTGACTATAATGTTAGCTGTGGGCTTGTTGTATATGGCTTTTATTATGCTGAGGTAGTTTCCCTTTATATCCATGTTGTGGAGTGTTTTTTATCACAAATTAACTTGGATTTTGTCAAATGCCTTTTTGTGCATCCATTAAGATGTTTCAAATGATTTTAACCCTTTATTTTGTTAATGTAGAGTACCACATTTATTGATTTGCAGATGTTTAACCATTTTTTCATGCCTGGAAATAATTCCACTTGATCATAAAGTATAATCCTTTTAATGTACTGTTGAATTATTTTGCTAATATTTTTTAGGATTTTTGTATCTCTGTTCATCAAGGATGTTGGCCTATATTTTTCTTTTCTTGTAGTGTCTTTATCTAGTTTTGATATATGGGTAATGCTGGCCTTAGAAAATAAGTTTATAAGTTTTCCCTTCTCTTCTTCTATTTTTTAATTTTTTGTGAGAGTTTTAAAGGTATTGGCACTAGTTCTACTTTAAATCTTTGGTAGAATTAATCAGTGAAGCATCTGACCCTAAACTTTTAATTGCTAGAAGATTTTAGATTACTGATTCAATTTCCTTAGTAGAAATAGGTACATTCAGATTTTTCTTTTCTTCCTTCTTTAGTCTTGGTAGTCTATTTATTTCTAAGAATTTATCTATAGCTTCTAACTTTCCAATTCATTGGCAGATAATTGTTCATAGCAGTCTCTTCTGAGCCTCTGTATTTCTGAAAACACTCTCTCCTTCAATTCTAAAGGGCACCTTTGATGGAAAGAGTGTTCTAGGTCGGCAGATTGTTTTTCCTTTTAACATTTAATATATTATGTCTCTTCCTTCTGGCTACAGATTTCTGCTGAAAAAGCTGTTAACAGTCTTATGCAGGATCCCTTGTATATAACAGGTTTTCCTTTTGTTGCTTTTATAATTCTCTTCTTGTCTTTATCTTTTGACAGTTTAATTATTATGTGTCTTGGTATGGGTCTTCTTGCATTAAATTTTGTGAACAATTGGCGTTCCCTGGTTCTGGATGGCTGTGTCCTTCCCTAAGTTAAGGAAATTTCCAACCATTATTTATTCAGATATGGTTATTGCCCCCTTTTCTCTCCCTTTCCTTCTGTGGTAAGTCATTTCAGTTGTGTCTGACTCTTTGACACCCTATGGACCTTAGCCTGCCAGGGTCGTCTCTCCCTGGGATTCTCCAGGCAAGAATACTGGAGTGAGTTTCCATGCCCTTCTCCAGGAGATCTTCCTGACCCAGGGATCGAACCTGTGTCTCTTAGTCTCTTGCACTGGCAGATGGGTTCTTTAACACTAGTGTCACCTGTGAAGTGAAAGTCACTCCGTTGTGTCTGACTCTTTGTGACCCCATGGACTATAGCCTGCCAATCTCCTCTGTCCATGGAATTCTCCAAGCCAGAATACTGGAGTGGGTAACCATTCCTTTCTCCATCCCAGGAAGATCTGGGACCCCTTATAATAAAGTATTGGTCATCTTTTTCTCAAATTTATTTCATTCAAATATAGTCGGTGTACAATGCTTGTGTTCTTTTCTGCTGTAGGGCAAAGTGATTCAGTTATACATACACACACACACACACACACACACACATACACACACATACATTCTTTTTCATAGTCTTTTCCTTTATAGTTATCACACATATCGAATATAGCTCCCTATGTTATACAGTAAGACCTTGTTGTTTATCCATTCTATATATAATATTCTGCATCTGCTAACCCCAAACTCTCAATCCACCCTTCCCTCACCACCACCATCCCCCTTGGTAACAAGTTCATTCTTTATGTTTGTGAGTCTGTTTTATCATTTCAGTCACTCAGTCATGCCTGACTCTTTGCAACCCCATGAACTGCAGCACACCAGGCCTCCCTGTTCATCACCAGCTCTTGGAGCTTGCTTAAACTCATGTACAACGAGTTGGTGATGCCATCCAACCATTTCATCCTCTGCTGTCCCCTTCTCCTTGTGCCTTCAATCTTTCCCAGCATTGGGGTCTTTTCCAATGAGTCAGTTCTTTGCATCAGGTGGCCAAAGTATTGGAGCTTCAGCTTCAGTGCTTCCAGTGAACAACCAGGACTGATCTCCTTTAGGATGGACTGGTTGGATCTCCTTGCAGTCCAAGGGACTCTCAAGAATCTTATCCAACACCACAGTTCAAAGCATCAATTCTTCGGCACTCAGCTTTCTTTATAGTCCAACTCTCACCTTTAGCACTGAGTGGTTTGATCTTCTTGCAGTCCAAGGGACTCCTAAGAGTCTGTTTTATAGATACGTTCATTTGTGTCATATTGTAGATTCCACATATAAGGGACATCATATGGTATCTCTTTTTATCTTTCTGACTTACTTTACTTCGTATGATAGTGTCTAGGTCCATCCATGTTGCTACAAATGGTATTATCTCATTCTCCATTCTTTTTTATGGTGGAGTAGTATTCTACCATATATATATATGTGTGTGTGTGTGTGTGTGTATATATATATATATATATATATATATATATGAAGAAGATGTGGTATATACCACATCTTCTTCATTCATTCATCCATCAGTGTGCATTTAGGTTGTTTCCATATGTTGGCTATTGTGAATAGTGCTGCTATGAACACAGGGGTGCATGTATATTTGTGAATTATACTTTTGTCTGTATATATGCTCAGGAGTGGGATTGCTGGATCATATGGCAACTCTATTTTTAGATTTTTGAGGAACCTCCACACTGTTTTCCACAGTGGCTGCACCAATTTACATTTCTACCAATGGTGTAGGAGGGTTCCCTTTCCTTGACAACCTCTCCAGCATTTGTTATTTGTAGACATTTTAATGATGGCCATTCTGAGTGGTGTGAGGGGGTACCTCATTGTAGTTTTGATTTGCATTTCTCTAATAATTAGAGATACTGAGCATCTGTTCATGTGCTTGCTCGCCATCTGTGTATCTTCTTTGGAGAAATGTCTACTTAGGGCTTCTGCCTGAGAAATGGAATATTTCCTGCCATATCAGTAATGGATGTCACAGTCATCAGCCATTGTAGCCCTCCAATTTGAGCCAGTCACCCCTAAGAGAACTCAAGAAGGAGAATACTTGCCATCTAGCAGCCATCAGAATACAGCCACATCCTATAGTGAGCCCCAAGGAACTCTGGAAATGAAAACAGGATACTGGCCCCAGATGGCTGAGGTGCATATCAAAGGAATGACTTCCTTGAGCCCAGACTCTTGGATCTTCCCATACATAAAAAAGTGCTAAATTTCTTAACTTGGGTTAATAATAAATTTTTGATGTTCATACTACCTGACCTTTGTTGCAATACTTCTATATAACCTGGCTCTTCCCCTCACCTTCTGGGGGCAGTTCTCTCAAGGTGGCTTGAGATGCTATCTCCTAAACCAGAAGTCCTAAAAATTTCCGCTGACTAAAACATAACTCACAACTTTTAGATTGCATGTAATTTTTCCAGTCGACATGCCCATTTTTCAACTAGGTTTTTTTTTGTTACTGAGTTTTATGAGCTGTTTGTATATTTTGGAAATTAAGCCCTTTTTGTTCTCATAATTATCAATATTTTCTCCCAGTCTGTAGGTTGTCTTTTCATTTTGTTTATAGTTTCCTTTGTTCTACAACAACTTGTAAGTTTGATTAGGTTCCAATTGCTTATTTTTGCTCTTATTTCTATTTCCCTGGGAGAGTAATTTAAACCATTGGTGTAATTTATGTTGGAGATGCATTGCCTATGCACTCTTCTAGGAGTTTTATGGTGTCATGTCTTATATTTAAGTCATTTTGAGTTTATTTTTGTGCATGGCATGATGGTGTATTCTACTTCATTGATTTACATGTGGTCATTCAACTTTCCCAACACCGCTTGCTGAAGAGACTCTCTTTTCTACATTGTATATTCTTACTTTCTTTGTCAAAGATTAATTGGTGTGTAGATTTATTGCTGGGCTCTCTATTCTGTTGCATTGATCCATATGTCTGTTTTTGTGCCAAGTATTGGTCATCTTGATATTGTCCATAAGTCCCTTAAGCTTTCTTCATTCCTTTTATTTTTTTTTTTCTTTTTGCTGCTCTGATAGATACATTCATGCATTTCAAATTTGCTATCCTTTCTTCTGCTTCATCTAGTCTTCAGCTGAACCCCTTCATTTATTTTTCTGACCAATTATTATATTTCTCAGCTCCATGATTTCTACTTGTACTTTCTTATATTTTTTGTCTCTTTATTGAAATTCTCACTTTATTCATGAATTAGTCTCCTGATCTTGGTGAGCATCATTATGAACCATCATAAATTTGAACTCTATCAAGTAAATCACTTATCTGATTTCATTAAGATGTTTTTCTGGGATTTAATCTTATTCTTTAGTTTGGAACACAGTACTCTATTTCTCCATTATCCACGAATCTCTTTTTTTCTCTGCATTAGACAAAACAGCCACCTCTCCTGAGTCTTGAAGGACTAATCTTCTGTAGATACATGTGGGTGTGCTAAGTTGCTTCAGTCATGTCCCACACTTTGTGACCCTATAGACTGTAGCCTGCCAGGCTTCTCTGTTCATGGTATTCTCCAGGCAAGAATACTGGAGTGGGTTGCCATTTCCTCCTCCAGAGGATCTTCTCAATCCAGGGTTCGAACCTTTGTGTCTTATGTCTCCTGCATTGGCAGGCAAGCTCTTTACCTCTAGCACCAGGTAGGAGATAAACCTTAAACTGCCCTTATCTAGGTCAATTGAACCCTGCCCTAAATCTCACAAAATTTTTTGATTATCCAAGAAGCCTTCTTTGTTCTTAGTGGCTCACAGTGTCACGTCTCACTTCCTAAAAGAGAGGATATCAGTCTGCAGCTCCATGCTGGCTGATTGGAAGCCAGACCCTCAAGCAGCAGTTTTTAAAGTATGCAAATATATCTTCTTAAAGGTATGACTGGGAGATGGGTGCTTCTGCTTTTTCTGCACTTACGGCAAGCCATAAAGCACTATTTCTTTGTTTGCTACCATCCTGTTGAACCTGTGAACACAAGCCGCTCTGGCTACCAGAGTCCAGAGATAAAGGGGCATCTCCTGGATGGTTCTGCACTAATTGCAACATCAAATACATTCAATCTTCTTTCTGGGAGATACCAGTGATCTGAAGTGAGGAAGGGGGATGGCATTAAGATAGCACCCTCTGGCCTCCATGGTCTTTGTAAAGTATTTCAGTTGGCTCCTGACTGTATGTTTAAATAGAAGTCATCCCCTTAAAGAGTGAAGCTTTTAAGATAAGAAAATAGGCCTCTTTCATGGAAAGACTGGGCACATTTCTGCTGCCTCTGTGCTGTACCGTGGAGAGGTTAGCCACCCTGAGTTATTATATGAATCCTTTAATAATGTCACTATAACCTTGTGGGCCTTGTGAACACAAGCCTCATTGACTTTCAAAGCTAGATTGTTTGGGGGGATCACCTTTCAGGTGCAGGTCTTAAAATCCGGGTGCCAGATGTATGGTTCATACCTTTCAGTCCTCAGGGAGAACACAGAAATTGTGACTTCTAGTTATGGGTAGCTGCTCTGGGGATGGGGTTTTTAGTGAGATTGTTTTTCAGCCTCTCCTACCTGTTTCAATGTGAGATGCTTCTTAATGTGTAGGAGTCACTCAGCTAGTTTTTGGATTTCTTTCAGAGGGAATTGGTTCATATGTAGCTATAGAGTCCATGTGCCCATGGGAGAAAGTGAGTTCAGGATATTGCTATATTGCCACCTTGAACTAGAACTTAGTTCTTGATTTGTTTTAAATTTGGTTTCCTAATGATCACCCCAGTTCAGTTCAGTCGCTCAGTCGTGTCTGACTCTTTGCGACCCCATGAATCACAGCACACCAGGCCTCCCTGTCCATCACCAACTCCTGGAGTTCACTGAGACTCACGTCCATCGAGTCAGTGATGCCATCCAGCCATCTCATCCTCTGTCATCCCCTTCTCCTCCTGCCCCCAATCCCTCCCAGCATCAGAGTCTTTTCCAATGAGTCAACTCTTCGCATGAGGTGGCCAAAGTACTGGAGTTTCAGCTTTAGCATCAGTCCTTCCAAAGAACACCCAGGACAGATCTCCTTCAGAATGGACTGGTTGGATCTCCTTGCAGTCCAAGGGACTCTCAAGAGTCTTCTCCAACACCACAGTTCAAAAGCATCAATTCTTTGGTGCTCAGCCTTCTTCACAGTCCAACTCTCACATCCATACATGACCACAGGAAAAACCACAGCCTTGTCTAGATGGACCTTTGTTGGCAAAGTAATGTCTCTTCTTTTTAATATGCTATCTAGGTTGGTCATAATTTTCCTCCCAAGGAGTAAGCGTCTTTTAATTTCATGGCTGCAGTCACCATCTGCAGTGATTTGGGAGCCCCAAAAAATAAAGTCTGACACTGTTTCCACTGTTGCCCCATCTATTTCCCATGAAGTGATGGGACCGGATGCCACGATCTTCGTTTTCTGAATGTTGAGCTTTAAGCCAACTTTTTCACTCTCCTCTTTCACTTTCATCAAGAGGCTTTTGAGTTCCTCTTCACTTTCTGCCATAAGGGTGGTGTCATCTGCATATCTGAGGTTATTGAGATTTCTCCCCGCAATCTTGATTCCAGCTTGTGCTGCTTCCAGTCCAACGTTTCTCATGATGTACTCTGCATAGAAGTTAAATAAGCAGGGTGACAATATACAGCCTTGACGTACTCCTTTTCCTATTTGGAACCAGTCTGTTGTTCCATGTCCAGTTCTAACTGTTGCTTCCTGACCTGAATACAAATTTCTCAAGAGGCAGATCAGGTGGTCTGGTATGCCCATCTCTTTCAGAATTTTCCACAGTTTATTGTGATCCACACAGTCAAAGGCTTTGGCATAGTCAATAAAGCAGAAATAGATGTTTTTCTGGAACTCTCTTGCTTTTTCCATTATCCAGTGGATGTTGGCAATTTGATCTCTGGTTCCTCTGCCTTTTCTAAAACCTGCTTGAACATCAGGAAGTTCACCGGGTCAGTATAATTTAGCCATCATCTAAAAAATTTGTGTTGGACTATAAAGAAAGCTGAGTGCCAAAGAATTGATGCTTTTGAACTGTGGTGCTGGAGAAGACTCTTGAGAGTCCCTTGGATGGCAAGGAGATCCAATCAGTCCATCTTAAAGGAAATAAGTCCTGAATATTCATTGGAAGGACTGATGCTGAAGCTGAAACTCCAATCCTTTGGCCACTTGATGTGAAGAACTGACTCATTGGAAAAGACCCTGATGCTGGGAAAGATTGAAGGCAGGAGCAAAAGGGGCTGACAGAGGATGAGATGGTTGGATAGCATCACAGATTCGATGGATATGGGTTTGGGCAAGCTCTGAGAGTGGTGAAGGACAGGGAAGCCTGTTGCAGTCCATGGGGTCACAGAGAGTCAGACACAACTGAGCAACTGAACTGAAAACTGGTAAGAAGTTTTTCCTAAATGCTTTACCTATATGTTTTCCACCACTTAATAAAGGAATGAATGTGATATGTCATGTCGTCAACCTTCAGTCTTATATTTCCTCCTTGCATAAGTTCTTAAGGTCAGTCAGGGATGAGTATCTTCTCTTTTTGCCTGCACCATACCCCATTCAGATCCTGAGGAATATATCTGTGCTTTACCATGTCTTCTATGGCTAGCTAGTTTTTCAGAATTTCCTCTTGAATTCTTGGCTAGGCTCTTATTTTCTGCAACTGAAATCATAGTCTTAGACATGTGTGATATTGCCAGCATATTTTATTGTTTTTGGTAATGCCAAGGGTTAAAGGATTTTCCCCCTGAGACGAAATCAAATAGACACAATGCCCTGAGCATAGATATTTCCCAGTGAGCTTAAGTTGGGACACAATATTGTCTGTGCTCTGGAGATGATGTATTTAAAGCAGCTGTAAAAGAAGTTCAGTTGTCTTACTAACTTTGAGGCTATTGGCTTTTATAGCTAAAGTGGTTAGAGAGGGGAATATAAATAACCCCAAATTAAAAAAAAAAATTAAGGTTAAAAAATTTACCACCATTTTACCAAGGACCATTAGTTTCCCTGGGATAGGTGATTTGCAGTCCCATCTCCGATTCGGACTAATATCCAGAGTTCTAAAATGGATGATTGTAGATGTTTTGCTAGTAACATGGTTTTTTGTTTTTTGTTTTTATGGGAGAGTTCACTAAGGTCGTCGATCATTCTGGAAGTCAATCATTAACAGAGACTTTGTACTCTGCTTCAGCATAGCTTTTGGGGACAACTGGCTGAGGCAAGAAGATTAGGTGAGCTAAAGAATGGTCCATATGTTCACAAGTAGCTGCAGCCAAGAGGAGCTGGTCCAGGTGACTGAGAATTCATCCTATGAATTCCATAGAACTGTGTAATCAGAGAAACCTGCAAAACCCTAAAATGGTATCTCAACAACTGACTATCATATATTACTTTAGCCTGAATAGTAAAAGAGGGCACAAAGTAGATGATTTATTTGTTTAGTTTTGTAGCAGATTCTTTTGAAACTCTGGGAAATACCCTCTTTGTCTGTTAATAGTACTTGTGAAAAATTCTCATGCTTGACTGTAGTTTCCTGATTCAAGTGCCGGCCACATCTCTAAGCTTTCCTTTCCTTGGAATTCTGAAATGTCACTCAGCCCCAATACAGTAACAGCCCAGGAGAAAACAGGAGTTAAATCCACAAAGGATAACTCTCACCAGGGGGTGATAAGAGCCAGTGCATAAATGCCTCAGCCTCCTATTCTCCAGAGGGTCAAATGTGAAGGTGCTTTGGGAAGTGGAATTGATCAAGAGTCCTCTCAGACTGTATGAGTAACAGGATAGTTGGCTATGAATTCCCAAGTACTACCCGCTGTGAGGACAGTAGGTAAAATAATCAATGAGGGTCACACTTAGACTTGGATGGGGAAAGATTACCAAGAATATTGGGATAGGAGTAGACAACAGTAGTCTGCTGGTGGCCCAGTTACATGGTACTTAATTTTCAACAAGTTTCTACCCATTAGGTAGACATTAGAGGAAATATTTAAGCTTTCAGAGAAAAGATACCTTGGCAAAGAATCTAGCGGACATGGAGAAGAATCAGGAGAATTCACTGAGAGAACTATGTTCATTTTAGGGAAGTTACTAAGTGCCTGTAGATTCTGAGTATCAGATGTTTAATATCACCACCTGAAAGTCCAGGTTTGCCAGTGACAAACAACTGAATATGTACTTTTCTAATCTAAACAGATTACAGAACTGCAATTTTGCAAAATATTGCATATGTGTATAGAGATTAAGTCAAAATGTAGGTTTGTTTCTCTTCCAATGTTTCATATAAGAGGAATCTTGTTATTCCTAAATGCAAACAGAAAGTTAAGGTAGCAATTAGAAAGTAGATAAGTAAATACAGATCTAATCCATCTCTTCTCTAGAGGAAAACAACAAGATGCACTTTATCTTAAATGGCTTTTACAGGAAGCACTGAGCAACTTTTAACTATGGTGAATTAACTTATGGCTAATAGGATATTCATTACACCTTTGAAAAATTGGATTTTCTTAATTTCACTTTCTGCTAAATTGTTGTTAAAATGTATAGTAATGTAACAGATTTTTATATATTGATTTTGTACCCTGCAATTTTACTGTATCTATTTATAATTGTAAATAATTTTAGTGCAGTCTTTTTGTTGTTATTCAGTCACTAAGTCCTATCTGACTTTTTGCAACCCCATGGACTGCAGCACACCAGGCTTCCCTCTCCTTCACTATCTTCTGGAGCTTGCTCAAACTCATGTCTATTAAGCCAGTGATGCCATCCAACCATCTCATCATCTGTTGTCCCCCTTCTCCCTTCAATCTTTCCCAGCATCAGGGACTTTTCTGATGAGTAGGCACTTCACATCAGGTGGCCAAAGTATTGGAGCTTCAGCATCAGTCCTTCCAATGAGTATTCAGGGTTGATTTTCTTTGGGATTAATTGGTTTGATTTCCCTGCTGTCCAAGGGATTCTCAAGAGTCTTCTCCAGCACCACAGTTTGAAAGCATCAATTCCTCAGTGCTCAGCTTTATTTATGGTCCAACTTTTACATCTGTACATGACTAACGGAAAAACCATAGCTTTGACTAAATGTACCTTTGTCAGCAAAGTTTTGCCTGTGCTTTTTTTTTTTTTTTTTTTGTAGGTAAGTTCTTTTTTTAATTTTATTTTATTTTTAAACTTTACAATATTGTATTAGTTTTGCCAAACATCGAAATGAATCCGCCACAGGTATACCCGTGCTCCCTGTGCTTTTTAATGTGTTCTCTAGGGTTTTCTATGGAGAAGGCAATGGCACCCCACTCCAGTACTCTTGCCTGGAAAATCCCAAGGACAGAGGAGCCTGGTAGGCTGCAGTCCATGGGGTCGCTGGGAGTTGGACACAACTGAGCAACTTCACTTTCACTTTTCACTTTCCTGCATTGGAGAAGGAAATGGCAACCCACTCCAGTGTTCTTGCCTGGAGAATCCCAGGGATGGGGGAGCCTGGTGGGCTTCAGTCTATGGGGTCGCACAGAGTCAGACACGACTGAAGTGACTTAGCAGCAGCAGCAGCAGGGTTTTCTATATATAAAATCATATCACCTACAATTATTGACAGTTTTATTTCTTCCTTTCAATTTTAATGACTTTTACTTCTTTTTCTTGTGTAATTATTCTGGTGGTGGTGGTTTAGTCGCTCAGTTGTGTCTGACTCTTGCGACCCCATGAACTGTACGAAGCCCGCAGGCTCCTCTGTCCATAGTGTTCTCCAGGCAAGAATACTGGAGTGGGTTGCCATTTCCTTCTCCAGGGGATCTTCCTGACTCAGGGATTGAACCCAGGTCTCCTTCACTGCAGGCAGTTTTCTTTTTTTTTTTTTTTACCTACTGAGCTAACAGGGAAGCCCCTGGTAATTAATTTTTCTGTGTTGAATAAGAGTGGTAATTGTGGGTATCATTATCATGTATCTGATCGTACAGTGATACCTTCCAGTTTTTCATCACTGAGTATGATGCTAGCTGCAACTTGTTATATAAGGCCTCTATTATCTTAAGGAATGTTCCTTCTATACCCATTTTATTGAGAGTTTTCTTATGTAAATGGTTGTTGAATCCTTTCAAATACTTTTTCTGCGTCTATTGAGATGATCGTATGATTTTTAACTTTCCTTCTGTTAATATGGTCTATTACACTGATTGATTTGCAGATGTTGAACCATCCTTGATCCCTTGAATGAATCCTACTTGATCATAATATGATCCTTTTTATGAATTTTTATTTGGCTTGCCAATACACTGCAAACCAAAGGATGTACATTGATGTCTATTATGGGCGTATAATTTTCTGTGTTGTTCTTGTTGGGTTTGGTATCAGGGTAATGCTGGACTTGCAAAATGAAGAGGAGAGAATGCTTCCTAACTTATTTTTTTGTAAGAGTTTTAGAAGGATAGGTATTAAAATCCTCATTAAATGTTTAGTAAAGCTTATTTGTGAAGCTTTCTGGTCCTGGACCTTTGTCTGGGGAGACGTTTTTAATTACTGTTTTAATCTTACCAGTGATCCATCTGTTCAGATATTCTGTCACTTCTAATTCAGTCTTGAAAGGTTATAAGAATCTAAGAATTTATCCATTTCTTCTGGACTGTCAAATTTGTTGCCATATAGCTATTCATAGTATTCTAATTCTTTGTATATCTAGGCTATCCATTTTAATTTCTCCCTTTTCATTTTTGCTTTTATTTATCTGAGCCTTCTATTTCTTGTTTTCCTTCAGTTCAGTTGCTCAGTCATGTCCAACTCTTTGCAACCCGATGGACTGCAGAACACCAGGCTTCACTGTCCATCACCAACTCCCTGAGCTTGCTCAAACTCCCATCATCAACTCCTGGAGCTTGTTTTCCTTAGAGAGGCTAACTAAAGGCTTGCCAATTTATCTTTTTAAAGAACCAACCATTAGTTCAATCATTTCTACTGTCTTTTTAATGTTTCATTTATTTCTGCTATGATCTTTATTATTTTTTTCCTTCTACTGACTTTGGGCTTCATTTTTTTCTTTTCCTAGTTCCTGTAGTTGTAATTAGATTGTTTGAGATTTTCCGTTTTTTAACCCAGGTCTACATTGCTATTTTGCTGCATCCTTTAGAATACTTGGGTGGGGGGAGGGGATCTTTCATTTCTCCTTTGATTTCTTAGTGCATCCAATATTCTTCAGTAGTATGCTGTTTTGTCTCCACATATTTGTGATTCTCCAGCTTTCTTCTTGTACTTCATTTCTAGTTTCATAGTATTGTGTCAAAAACATGCACAATATGATTTTACCCTTCTTAAATTAAGTGAGGCTAGTGTTTTCTGATATGTGGTCTATCCTTGAGAATCTTCCATGTGTACTTGAAAGGAATGTGCATTCTGCTACATTTGGAGAGAATGTTTTGTATAAATCTATTAAGTTCATCTAGTTCTAATGTTTAATTTCAGAGAAGGCAATGGCACCCCCTCCAATACTCTTGCCTGGAAAATCCCATGGACGGAGGAGCCTGGTAGGCTGCAGTCCGTGGGGTTGCTAAGAGTCGGACACGACTGAGTAACTTCACTTTCACTTTTCACTTTCATGCACTGGAGACGGAAATGGCAACCCACTCTGGTGTTCTTGCCTGGAGAATCCCGGGGACAGGGGAGCTGGGTGGGCTGCCCTCTATGGGGTCGCACAGAGTCAGACACGACTGAAGCAACTTAGCAGCAGCAGCAGCAATGTTTAATTTAAGGCTGTTTTTGATGGGTGTTGATGACTTTCTATCTGGATAATCTAGCCATGGGTGTAAGTAAAGTATTTAAGTTCCCTACTATTTTGTGTTGCTGTCAATTTCTCCATTTATGTACATCTTTTTCACTTGTTATCTTTTGGGAGCTTGAATTCTATTTTGTCTGAGTATTGCTATTCTCACTTTGACTGCCATTTGCTTGAAGTATCATCTTTCATTCCTTCACTTTAAGCCTATGTTTGTGTTTAGAACTGAGATCACTCTCCTGGAGGCAGCATATAGTGGTGTCTTGTTTTTTAATTTATCCAGCCACTCTGTATGTTTTGATTGGTAAATTTGATCCCTTTATATTTACAGTAATTATTGATAAATGAGGACATAGTACTACCATTTTATCTTTTGTTTTCTGGCCATTCTATTAGTTTGATGTTTTTCTCAGTTTCCTTTTTTAAAATGTTTTGTGTTGCTGCTCTAGTAGTTACCATGATGTTTGTATCAAACTTCTGTAGATAAAATTGTCCTATTTCTGCTCAAAACATCCTATGTTCATTTGCCTATAAGGTTCCATCCTCTTCTTTTATGTTTTTGTTTTCTCAAATTATCTCTCTCCATGTTGTTTGTTACCAAATTAAAGTAGATATATTTTTACTGACTTTTGATTTTTTGAGCTGCACTTTTTTCTATTTATCACCTTAGTCAGTTTTGTGTACTTTTGCCTTTTGTAAGGCAAGTCTAGTGGTGATGAACTCCCTCACCTTTTGTTTGTCTGAGAAAATCTTTATTTCTCTTTCATATCTGAATGATAACTTCACTAGAGAGTATTCTTGGGTGACTTTATTTTTCAGTATTTTGAGAATGTAATTCACTCTCTCCTGGACTATAGAGTTTCTGCTGAGAAATCTATTGATAGCCTAATGGGAGATCCTGTGTAGGTTACTTTTTTAACCTGGCTACCTTTAAAATTATTTGTCATTGACTTTTACGCATCTTGTAGAAAGTCTTCTTGCATTGAGATAATTAGGTGTTTTCTTAGTTTCATGGCCTTCCCCATGTTTGGGAATTTCTCAGCTATTTTTCTCTCTAAATTAGCTCTCTGATCACTCTCTTCTCCTTCTGGGATACCTATTATCTTTAGGAAGGGTGACAAAATGTAGTTGGGTAGTTCTTATAGATGTCTTCATTAGTTTTAGTTTTCTTCCCCCTTCTATCCATATCATTTCTAAATTTCTCTTCAATATGGTCTGCTCTATTTCCAATGCTTTCTAATTCAGTATTCATCCATTTTTTTTTTTTTTGGTGTCCCTCATCAGTGTCCTTTATTTTTTTTTTTAACTTCATCTTTAAAAACAAAAATTGTTGAAGTATAGTTGATTTACAGTGCTGTGTTAGTTTCTGCTGTATAGCAAAGTGAGTCAGTTACACATATATCTATATCCAGTCTTTAGATGTTTTTCCCATATTGGCCATTACAAAGTATTGAGTAGACTTCCCTGTGCTATACAGTTATTAGTTATTAGTTATCTATTTTATATACAGTAGTGTATATATGTCAATCTATTTTATATATAGTAGTGTGCATATGGGAGAAGGCAATGGCACCCCACTCCATTACTCTTGCCTGGAAAATCCCATGGATGGAGGAGCCTGGTGGGCTGCAGTCCATGGGGTCGCGAAGAGTCGGGCACGACTGAGCAACTTCACTTTCACTTTTCACATTCATGCATTGGAGAAGGAAATGGCAACCCACTCCAGTGTTCTTGCCTGGAGAATCCCAGGGACAGCGGAGCCTGGTGGGCTGCCGTCTATGGGATCGCACAGAGTCGGACATGACTGAAGCAACTTAGCAGTGTGCATATGTGAATCTCCCAATTTATCCCTCCTGTCTCCTTTTCCCCCCCAGTAACCATAAGTTTGTTTTCTACATCTGTGACTCTATTTCTATTTTGTAAGTAAGTTTATTTGTACCATTTGTTTTAGATTCCACATATAAGTGATATCATATGCTATTCATTTTTCTCTCTTCACTCACTATGACCATCTCTAGGTCCAACCATGTCACTGAAAATGGCATTATTTCATTTTTAATGGCTAATATTCCACTGTCTATATGTACCACATCTTTATCCATTCTTCTGTTGGACATAAAGGCTGCTTCCATGGACTGAACTTTGGGCTACATTTATCTTTCTGAATTATGGTTTTCCCAGAATATATGCCCATTTACTGGGTTTCTCAGCTTTAGGATTTGTTTGGTTCTTCTTGTGGTTTCTTTATGGCAATTACTTTGGATTCTCCATCAGTTAAATTGCAATATTCTGTGACTTTGGTTTTTGGAGAACTGTCACTTACTTTTTCTGATACCATATTTCCAGACTTTTCATGATGGTTGATGAATTTTTCCTGTGCTGGTAGATTTGAAAGTAGGGAATAATTTCTTTGGGTAAAACATTTTTTACTGGATTCTAACAATTCAACTGGTTAGTAATTAGGAGCCTTTTTCAATAGGTGGCATTGAAGAAAACGTTTTGAAAATAGGCATTTCCCACACTCCATTATCTCTTCCAGAGTTTCCCTCAGTGCCATCAGGTTGTGGGCTCCACCACTGTGGGTGGGAGGGAATTGCAGGTGTCTCTGGAGCTGGAAGGCCTGTGTTTCATGTCCCACTATCTCCCCTGCTATTACTGGGCTCAGCTGCCATGGCCTGAAATTGCATGCTCTGCATTGACTGTTCATCTGGCTCTGCCTCTTCTATGTGTTCCAGTCCAGTATAGATGTGTAGGTATCTCTGGTATCCTAATGTGTTGGGCAGAGCAACCTGTGTTGAGGTAGGGGTGTTTTAATGGTTTTAGACTGAAGGAGAGAGACAAAGGCAACATCTTACATTGCTATGATGCTGACATCACTCTAACTGCCTGAAGTGTACCAATCTTTCTGTGAAAGAGGTTTATTTGCTTACCTTAAGTCTGAGGAGCAGGCTTCTAATTTCACATGCAACTAGGGGTCAACTTCAGTGCTCCAGAGATGGGGGAGCTAGCAGGCACCATCTTTGTAATCTCCCTAGATTACAGATTATAAGGTCCCTAGAATATCTTAAAAAGGAATTTATGTACATGTAAGCAACCCTGGTTTTGTGGCTATCACGTGGGAGGTGTGCCTTTTTAGCTGGTTCGAGGGGCCAGCATTGTTTGTGTGTGAGTCCCATAGGAGGGTAATAGTTTTTAATCAGCTATGTATCTAGAGCACAGTGCAGAAGCAGTAGAAATGTCCAGAACATATGAACATGTCCAACAGGACAGTAGCAAACAAAGAAACATTTTCTAACTGGTTATGGGCTCAGTGCAGAGGGAATGCCCAGAAATGTTCATCTCCCAGTCTTCCCCTGAAAGAGGTATATTTTCCTACTTGAAAAGCTGCTGACTTATATCCTTCCTTTTAGGACACTATAGATCTTGGCACACCCTCAAGGATTGGGAGTTACTAAAAACAAAAAGAAATTGCTTGGGCAATTACAAAGGATTGAAAGGCACCAAAGATCTAGGACAGGGCTGAGCACAAAGCTTTTTCTCCTACATAAGCTTAGTCCTTAAGGACTAGGAGAGGTGGCTGCTTTGTCTAAGGCAGAGAAACCAACAAAGAGTCAAAATGAAGAAACAGATAAATATGTTCTAAATTTCAAGATTAAACCCCAGAAAAAAAAAATATCTGTATTTCATTGGGTAAGTAATTTCTTTGATAAAGAATTCAAAATTAGTCATAAATATGCTCACTGAGTTTAGGAGAATACACAAAGTAAGAATTTCAACAGAGATAGAAAATATAAGTACCCAACAGAAATCACCAGCTGAAGAATACAATAACTTACATCAAGGGTTTCAACAGCAGACTAGATGAGGCAGAAGAAAGGATCAGTCACTGGAAAACAGAGTGGTAGAACTCATCCAATTAAAGGAGCAAAAAGAATGAAAAGGAGCAAAGAGCTAAAGGGGCTCATGATCAACAGGCCCCAGAGGAGAAGATAAAGGGAAAGGGAACAGCCATCCAGAGTCAGGAGGGCCAGAGAGTTCCAAATGAGGGAAACCTAAAAAGATCTATACTAAGATACATTACAATTAGTCAAAGACAAAGAGAAAATCTTAAAACTAATGAGAGAGAAAAAACCCTGTGGGTTTCCTCTTACATAGCAGAAGATCCTCAACAGCCTTTTTCTGCAGAAATTTTGAAGGCCAGAAGGGAAAAACATAATATATTCAAAGCCCCAAAAGGAAAAAAGGAACCAAGATTCTATCCATCAAAGCTGTCCCTCAGAATTAGAGAGAAAGAGCTTTTAAGGCAAGAAAAAGATGGAGTTTACCATCAGTAGACTGGCCTTACAATAAATGTTAAGGAGATGACTTTCAGCTGAAACAAGGGTTCTAATTAGGAAAATAAAAATATAAGGAAGAAAAAATATATATATAAGGAAGTATTCATTTCACTGATGAAGCTAAATATATGTTAAAATTAAGACTAAACTAATGTATTGATGGTAGGTTAATTACTTTTAAGTCTAATATGAAGGCTAATGACAAAAACAGTACAAACTAACTACATTTCAGTCCAACATGGGACTTTTCTCTAGCTAATCTTAGCTAGGCTGGGAGCCCCAGGGCATTCTCAGAGTTCCATCATAGTTTCAGGCTCTTCCTTTCCCCATCTTTTTTCACTGTGCTGTTCTTTCACAGGTATAAGACCTTGATCATGGCCTGAAGTCTTTATCTGACTAATTCTGCTCTCTCCTTCCTTTATCTTTCACGGTAATTCTCTTTTACTATTAATTCCATCTTAGCATATGTTTCCCAAAGTTCTAGAAGCAACACAATTGGTATAATATTAGGAGTGGTCTAAAAAAGCAGGAAGGAGCTAAGATGGGATTTTGAAAATAGACTATTCATTACCAGAGTGGTAAGGATGACCCCATCTCAAGTGGAATATGGGACATGGATAATCCATGGCATAAGGTGGCAGCCCTATTACTAAATAGTTCACCAGTGGTCACTTAGGGAAATACCGTGGTTGGCAGAACACCCTGGGTATTGCTGTGATTCAGACTTTGGTCTTTAGGTGCACTGTTCCTCTATACCCTTGGGATTGTCTATACATATACCTTTTTTAAAAGATGACTTGATACCCTGCAGAGAGATCATGAGAAAATAAGAGTGATTAACAGACAATTAAAAGCTAAATTTGAGGGCAGAAGTCTGTCTTAGATTAATTACTTTCGAAGAGGCTCTTATCTCCTGTTGTGAAAGATAGGATGAAGCCAAGGAAGAGACTAAAGATCTGAACGTTAGGATTACTGAGCTTCAAAGACGGTTGAACTCTCAGCCAAGTAGATCTATATTACGGCTAGAGCCTTGGTTTGGAAAACCGAGAAACCTGATACAGGACAGGAAAATCTGGGTGGATACCTCCTGTACACTGTGGCTCTTTGGACTACCCTAAAGTCCTCTGAGCCTCCAGAGATGGTGCAACTGTCCTTTTAGGAGCTAGCTCCACCTCTACTCCGGAGAAGGCAATGGCACCCCACTCCAGTACTCTTGCCTGGAAAATCCCATGGACAGAGGAGCCTGGTAGGCTGCAGTCCATGGGGTCTCTGAGAGTCGGACATGACTGAGCGACTTCACTTTCACTTTTCACTTTCATGCATCGGAGAAGGAAATGGCAACCCACTCCAGTGTTCTTGCCTGGAGAATCCCAGGGACAGTGGAGCCTGGTGGGCTGCCGTCTATGGGGTTGCAGAGTCAGACACAACTGAAGCAACTTAGCAGCAGCAGCAGCCACCTCTACTCTCACTCTGTGAGAAGGCACTATATAATCCTCTCCTAAACAAGGTGGCAGAGCTCTCATTAGAAACTTCCCCCAGATGTATAATTAGGGTTATTCCATTATAAAATGGCTAGGATGTCAGGGTCACAGGGAAGAAAGAGATTATAACTATAGGAAATTATAAGTATTAGTCAGCATGTGCCAGGACAGTACCTAGAGATTGGATTTTGAGCCTTCTTCAACTGGAATATATAACTGGACAATAGTTGACTTGGGTACACAAGATTTAAAATATCTCCCACCCTTCCAGGGACTAGGACAAACATGCTGCTAAAGTAGCACTTACTTAGAAGCCTAGAGATGGTGTAAAAAGAATGTACAATGGATAAGAGTCTTAACAAGTGGTGCTGGGAAAACTAGATAGCTACATGTAAAACATGAGATTAGAACATTACCTCATGCTATGTACAAACATAAATTTAGATCTTTAATCTACTTTAAACCTGAAACCATAAAAATCCTAAGAAAGAACACAGGCAGAACACTCTTTGACATAAATCATAGCAATATTTTTTTAGATATGTCTCCTAAGGCAAGATAAATAAAAGGAAAAATAAACAAATGTGACCTAATTAAACTTATAAGCTTTTGCAAAGCAAAGGAAACCACTGACAAAACACCAAAAGGTAATCTGAAAAATGGGAGAAAATGTTTGCTAATGATGTGACTGACAAGGAGTTAATACCCAAAATATATAAACAGATCATACAACTCAATATCAAAAAACAAACAACCCAATCAGACATTGAATAGAAGACCTGAATAGACATTTCTCCAAAGATGACACACAGATGAAAAGATGCACAGCATCACTAATTATTAGAAAAATTCAAATAAAAACAATGAGCTATCACTTGACACCTGTCAGAAAGGCTATCATTAAATAGTCTACAAATAACAAATGCTAGAGATAATGTGAAGAAAAGGAAACCCTTGTATACTGTTGGTGGGAATGCAAATTGCTATAGCTACTGTAGAAAACAGTATGGAGTTTTCTCAAAAAACTGAAAAATAGAAGTACCATATGACCCAGGAATTCTACCGCTAGGTATATACTCAAAATGAAAACACTAATTCAAAAAAGTACATGCACCCCAATGTTCATAACAGCACTATTTACAATAGCCCAGATGTGGAAGCAACCCTAATGTCCATCATAGACGATAAATTCATATATATGAATATTTATAATAATCCATATATATGTAGAGTATTACTCAGCCATAAAAAGAATGAAATTCTGCCATTTGCAACAATGTAGATGGACCTAGAAAACATAATGCTTAATGAAATGAGTCAGAGAAAGACATGTGAGATCACTTGTATGCACAATATAAAAAATAACACAAAAGAATATACATGCAAAACAGAAACAGACTCACAGATAGAGAAATCAAACTTGCAGTTACCATAGGGGATAGGAAAGGGGGAGGACTAAGTTAGGGATATGAGATTAATGGATACAAACTAGTCAGTACATATAAAACAAAAAAGCAACAAGGATATACTGTATAGCATAAGTAATTATACTCATTACATCGAAATAACTTTCAATGGAGTGTAATCTGTAAAAATACTGAATCACTATCCTGCATATCTGAAAACATAATATTGTAAATCAACTATAGCTCAATTAAAAAGAGAATGATTATCCATTCTGAGCAAAGTTGTAATGCTTGTGTTGCCAAAGTAGATTATGGGCTGATTCATATTATGGCAAAGATGTATCCTGAAAATGACTGCATACTATTGTAAACTCAGCCAAGTAGGAACCATAACTGTGGCTTTTGTGCTGGACGTAGTATCTTTGCGAGAGCCAATAAATGAGTAAATTGTAGACAGCCATTGATTAGGTAAGTGTAGTTTTTTTCCTATCCAATTCAGGAAAGGGTATCAAAAATAGCCCTAGGGGAAACATTCACATGGAATGGACAAGAAAATGCATTTATAAACCATGATAACTCTTGCTATCATAATATAGTCAGAGGAGATCTGGATCATATGAATATGTAAAGAGAGTCACATTGATCCATTATACCCATGAAAACATACTGATTGGGCAAGATGTATGAGCTGACTAGTATACTGAAGGCTTTGATAAGAACCATGTTTTCTGAAAAGCAAGAGGGGAATCTTTATAAGATTCAGGAATCTAATTTTAATAGTTTCTAGAGTTCTATTGACCAGGAATGCACCTAGGTATCTCCAAAGTAAAACACAAATTGCTGCATCTTACATACTTTGCCAAGAAGAAGAAAGCACAGTGCTTGGTCAGCCTCTTTGCATCCTGGAGACAGCAATTCCTTATCTGAGATAGTGGTCTGGTCCATAAACTAGGTGATACAAAAGGTTGCCAGTTTTAAAGTGGAGCCTGGAGCAGAAAGGTATGCTTTGGCATGTCCAGAATATGATGCAAGCAACTTTACATCTTCAGTTAGATGATTCAGCAGTCCTGATGTAGTCAATGTTAAGAATGTTTCATTGTAGAGTTTATGGGAAAGCCTCTGGGGTTCTGAAGCAAAGCCATGTTATTTACAACACAGAATTATATGTCTTTGGGAAAAAGTTGAAGGAAATGGCACCCCACTCCAGTACTCTTTCCTGGAAAATCCCATGGACAGAGGAGCCTGGTAGGCTGCAGTCCATGGGGTCGCTAAGGATCAGACACAGCTGGGTAACTTCACTTTCACTTTTCACTTTCCTGCATTGAAGAAGGAAATGGCAACACACTCCAGTATTATTGCCTGGAGAATCCCAGGGACAGGGGAGCCTGGTGGGCTGTGGTCTATGGGGTCATACAGAGTTGAACACGACTGAAATGACGTAAATCAAATCTCTTATGATTATACAGTGGAAGTGAAAAATAGATAGACTGCCTGATGAACTATGGACTGAGGTTCGTGACACTGTACAGGAGACAGGGATCAAGACCATCCCCATGGAAAAGAAATGCAAAAAAGCAAAATGGCTGTCTAGGGAGGCCTTGCAAATAGCTGTGAAAAGAAGAGACTTGAAAACGAAAGATAAGCATCTGAATGCAGAGTTCCAAAGAATAGCAAGAAGAAATAAGAAAGCCTTCCTCAGTGATCAATGCAAAGAAATAGAGGAAAACAACAGAATGGGAAAGACTAGAGATCTCTTCAAGAGAATTAGAGATACCAAGGGAACATTTCATGCAAAGATAAGCTCAATAAAGGACAGAAATGGTATGGACCTAACAGAAGCAGAAGATATTAGGAAGAGGTGGCAAGAATACACAGAAGAACTATACAAAAAAAGATCTTTACAACCCAGATAATCACGATGGTGTGATCACTCACCTAGAGCCAGATATCCTGGAATGTGAAGTCAAGTGGGCCTTAGAAAGCATCACTACGAACAAAGCTAGGGGAGGTGATGGAATTCCAGTTGAGCTGTTTCAAATCCTGAAAGATGATGCTGTGAAAGTGCTGCACTCAATATGCCAGCAAATTTGGAAAGCTCAGCAGTGGCCACAGGACTAGAAAAGGTCAGTTTTCATTCCAATCCCAAAGAAAGGCAATGCCAAAGAATGCCCAAACTACCACACAATTGCACTCATCTCACACGCTAGTAAAGTAATGCTCAAAATTCTCCAAGCCAGGCTTCAGCAATATGTGAACCATGAACTTCCTGATATTCAAGCTGGTCTTAGAAAAGGCAGAGGAACCAGAGATCAAATTGCCAACATCTGCTGGGTCATCGAAAAAGCAAGAGATTTCCAGAAAAACATCTATTTCTGCTTTATTGACTATGCCAAAGCCTTTGACTGTGTGGATCACAATAAACTGTGGAAAATTCTTAAAGAGACAGGAACACCAAACCACCTGACCTGCCTCTTGAGAAATCTGTATGCAGATCAGGAAGCAACAGTTAGAACTGGACATGAAACAACAGATTGGTTCCAAATAGGAAAAGGAGTACGTCAAGGCTGTATATTGTCACCCTGCTTATTTAACTTCTATGCAGAGTACATCATGAGAAATGCTGGACTGGAAGAAGCACAAGCTGGAATCAAGATTGCTGGGAGAAGTATCAATAACCTCAGATATGCAGATGACCCCACCCTAATGGCAGAAAGTGAAGAGGAACTAAAAAGCCTCTTGATGAAGGTGAAAGAGGAGAGTGAAAAAGTTGGCTTAAAACTCAACATTCAGAAAACTAAGATCATGGCATCCAGTGCCATCACTTCATGGGAAATAGATGGGGAAACAATGGAAACAGTGACAGACTTTATTTTTTTGGGCTCCAAAATCACTGCAGATGGTGATTGCAGCCATGAAATTAAAAGATGCTTACTCCTTGGAAGGAA
Organism: Bubalus kerabau; assembly: GCF_029407905.1. Taxonomy (NCBI): domain Eukaryota; kingdom Metazoa; phylum Chordata; class Mammalia; order Artiodactyla; family Bovidae; genus Bubalus; species Bubalus kerabau. The sequence continues at coordinate 69,279,078 of NC_073633.1, forward strand.
AGTTATGACCAACCTAGATAGCATATTGAAAAGCAGAGACATTACTTTGCCAACAAAGGTCCATCTAGTCAAGGCTATGGTTTTTCCAGTGGTCATGTACGGATGTGAGAGTTGGACTGTGAAGAAAGCTGAGCGCCGAAGAATTGATGCTTTTGACCTATGGTCTTGGAGAAGATTCTTGAGAGTCCTTTGGACTGCAAGGAGATCCAACCAGTCCATCCTAAAGGAGATCAGCCCTGGGATTTCATTGGAAGAAATGATGCTAAAGCTGAAACTCCAGTACTTTGGCCACCTCATGCGAAGGGTTGACTCATTGGAAAAGACTCTGATGCTGGGAGGGATTGGGGGCAGGAGGAAAAGGGGACAACAGAGGATGAGATGGCTGGATGGCATCACTGACTCGATGGACGTGAGTCTGAGTAAACTCTGGGAGTTGGTGATGGACAGGGAGGCCTGGCGTGCTGCGATTCATGGGGTCGCAAGGAGTCGGACATGACTGAGTGACTGAACTGAACTGAACTGAAGCGACTTAGCAGCAGCAGAAAAACAGTTCCTGGTATGTTATAGGGATTGGTAAAGGTGAAATGCTTGATCATGGAACAGTAAATGACCATTTGTCTTAACCTGTAATAAGCTGGGTATTATCTGGCCCATTAACTCACAGTGTATTTTCATGGCTTATCCAATCTTGTAAGGTGGAAATGGTACATTGGAATTGAGCCTAAGCAGGCATGCTAAATCCTCCCATAGAACTTCACCAATCACTTCTCTGTCTCCTAGTAAGAAGATGTACAGAAGTAGAAAGAGCGAGGGAACAAGTTATGGCCCCGCTTCTCTTGTCACGAGCAGTCTGCGGTCATTGCTGTTGCCGGGCACCCACCCAGAGAGAGAATCAAGAACTGGTGACCACAGAGTTCCCAGCACACAGCTGGCCTCCTCTGTTAAGGAGGTATTGCCATATTGGATTTTCTTTGCCAAGTGAGAAAGCAATACAATTAAATGGTAACATATATGTAAAGATAGATGCCAACTCCTCTATGGGAAGGGAAGTTTCAGATATCTTGAAGTAAATGTGCTAGTCTTGGCTCTCTTCTTGGGTACAAATAGTACAGATATCCCTTTTTAACTAGGGGTTGTATGTTAACTAGGGGATGTAAAAGTGTGTTTAATTCCTGGAGTGGCATTCAGAAGTAAGGAGAACTGATCTGAAACGATACAATACTATAACCTGTGATAACACTGTATAGAATTTTGACATAGCATCACTCCCCTTTTTTCATCGGGAATTGGAATGCAAAACTAGAAAGTCGAAAGAGACCTGGAAAGACATGCAAAGAGCTTATTTGTACTATTTTAGTGAACTGAACATTGACCAATCGACTGTTTGGCCAATGAAAGTTACTTCCTGTGCTCTTTGAATAACAGTTTTCATTTGAGAATTCATAAGACAAGAGCTAAGAAGGAAGAATCATAAGTTTAGTACCATTATTAACACATGACAATACCTCGGGCACTTAATATTCCTAACACCTTCTAATTTTAGGTGAGGAACCTAAAACCTCCTTCAATCACTTATGGAAATATCAGGATGTTTTAGAGAACAAGATCAGATCAGAGAACAAGATCAGAAACTGGGCCAGAAACTAAAGCCTATGAACTTATTTGCTATACTAGGCTCCCCAGTGTTGGAGGAAACACTACCTTCTAAGCAAGATTTGAGAAGTCAGTTCATTGTGTTATGACATTTTGGCAACACTGTAGAAAAAGAAAGAAAGTGAAGTCACTGAGTCGTGTCCAACTCTGTAACCCCATGGACTGTAGCCTACCAGGCTCCTCTGTCCATGGGATTTTCCAGGCAAGAATACTGGAGTGGGTTGCTATTTCCTTCTCCAGGAGATCTTCCCTACCCATGGATTGAACTCAGCAGACACTTTACTGTCTGAGCCACCAGGGAAGTCCACCACTGTAGAAACTAGTTTCTAATTCAACATTGAAATATACAAAGAACATGACAATATTCAAAGGTCCGAATGAGATGAGTTCACTGAAAATTCAACTTCTTAAAAAACCCTAGACACCTTGAAACTGAGTCTATAGACAAGATGAGAGAGAGTGGGGACAAATCTGGTCCCTGCCTTATAACAAAAATAACAACAATCATGGATTCCTGATGTATGGAAGCCAGTTGAATAGGAGATGCTATCATGCGGCAGATGAACCATGTTTTAATTCCAGTGCTGGCCCATAAGGGGAAAGTAATTTTATCCAAGACTACTGGCATGAGGCCAACAGTCTAGTTCAACCCTGAGTATTCTTTCCAATCACTATCCCAAAGGCTTCATAATATGAACAACCTGTGTAAAGCAATAAACTCTGTGGCCTCCTAGAGAGACTACCACATTGTAACCATATACAACAGACCACATCAGTGCTGCCCACAAAGTGTTTAGAGAAATTAAAAGGCCTAGTAATTTAGGTTTCTGGAATATACCATGGCCTTATTCTACATGAGTCCAGGAATGTTTCTGATACTAAGTTCTGAAGCAAGATAAACTATCCCCATGAACCACCACTTTCCCAATGCTATGAGTCAATGAGGCCCAGCCTAAGCTCAGATGTATTAGCTCCTTGGGATATAACTGTACACACATGAATTTTCTTCTCATCTTAACCATATTGCCTGCTTAGGAATCCACACCAGCTCATCTCAAGGGCCTGATCGTTCTCCGCTGAAACAGGATATAAAAGCTGCTGCAAGCCATGTGCCAGAGCTGCAGATGTCCAAAAGCAAGCACTGGGGGGGAAAGAATATTGAAAGGATTTGTAGAATGACAGAATATACTTGCCTGATTCTTAACCACCCACTTCTTAGGTACATGACAGATAAATGATGAGAGAGGAGATATTATCTGGATGATATATAGATATGGGGGACAGAACAGATGTTCAGGAAAATACTATAACAAGGAAAGAAAAGCAATAAGCAAACAGACATACTTCTATCTATGACAATATAAAAATTAACAGTCTAGGAAAAAGACCTCCTCCTCTGTTCTTTTCTGACCCACCAGAAAAAAATCCTATAAATGTTCTTGCCTAAAGGGAAAAGAAGGGACAAGTCTATAGTAAGGCTTATTATTTTTGTACTGAGATGAACTGAGCCATTTCCCCATGAAGAAAGAATCAAAGACAAAGAAAGTGAGGAGGTGGGAAGCAATGAATAGGAGAGTGTACCCAGTAGAGGTGTAGACTGTGTCAGAGTGATGGGTAGTTTGAGGGAGCAGATTTCAATAAGTGTTGCTGTGGACCATGGCTTTCGAAGAGTAGAGTAATTACAAAGGATGTAATTCCTTCTTATTCACTTTTGAATCTAGACATGTGCCTCTGTAACATGCCACTGTCTTAAGATTTGAGCTGCATTAGTCTCCAACTTAAGGTGGGCTCCTGTCATCTGCAATCTGAGAGAGTTTAAGAATGGCCTTCAGTGTTCATTTTATTCTACTACTCTTAATGATTTTTAAAATTTATAGTTTCATTTCTTTCTCTCATAAATGCAGCCATTTTATATGTTACCATGCTTCTCTTTCCTTACTGTTCTATAAAGTTCATATTTTCTCAAAAGTCTTGTCTTAAATGAAGAAACTCATAGGAAATGTTTCAGATACTTAAAGGGACACAGTGTATATGCCTATCTATGTTCTAGACTGGAGAGACATTATTTATTCTGACTTAATGGCTTTTAGTGCTGAGCAGGAAAAATGAGGAACAATTACTAATTACAAGAACGAGAAATAGGAGTGATATTAAAGGATGTTTGGAATGCTATGTGAGCACATAGAAGGGATTTAATCTAGTCTGGGGAGTCATTGGTTACACACTATCAGCAGCTTCCCTGGGAAGGCTTTATTAAGTTGAGGCCTCGAGTGAGTGACTTTGGGTACCTTATTGTCAAACTAGTACATTCTTTTTTTTAAAAAATGTCATTCAACACTTAATAAATTAGGCAAGAGAAAGACTTTTTACATAAAGATATAAGATAGATTCCCCCTACACACAATAGTCTATGTCATTAGCAACCTAATATCTGAGCTCTATAGGTTTCATAATCAATTTTAATTTGTCACCTAGACAAAACAGTCAAACTGATTTTGTGCATCTTTTAGGGAATTGTTTCTCCATTCCCTTACCTTCACTGAATCTCATTTTTAATCTGCTAAATTGTGAATCAATGAGAAATGATAAACTAATTGTCAACAATATCTCTTTTATAAAAAAGTGTTAAGGGAGACACAAGACTAGAAACTTGCAAATTCTGCATAATAAATAGGTAACCTGAGTCTTTTTGGATGAAATAACACTAGACCCTTATATTTTCCAGAAGTTTAGATCTTTTCAATATTCATCTATTGAAGTGTTTCCATTAGCACTTCATCCTGAGGGAAGTGAGTGTATAAACTGGCCTTGATTATTTGAGGTTGCTGTGCAGGTGGTGACTGGCTTTCCTAAGCAAACTGTGTTAACCATTAAGGTGGTGTCTACACTTTACCTCCTTCCTAGTGTCCACCCATATCAGGAAAAAGCATCGCTGATTTAGACTTCAAATACTGAGCTCCCCTTTCCCTAAGTAGCCCTGCATTTAAACCACATAGTGAGGCCGTGGCCACTCTTGACTTCCATCTCACTCCACTGCTTGCTTACTACCAATAATTTAAAGAAATGCTCTAGATGGAATGGCATTCTTCTTTACCTTATGGTGCTAATACAGACTTTTCCTTGTTTTCATCTCAAGTGAGGTTTTGTTAGGGGTGGGAAAGAGTTTTACCCCTGAGCTCATCTTCCACAAGAGCCTCGGAAGGCTAGTTTGGGATGAATGTAATACAAGTCAGGTTCAGTTAGGCATGTTCCTTTTCTTCTGTTTTGTACATGCCTGCTGGGACCTTTTAAAGAGCTTTGAGCAAATTCAACCATTCATCCATATAAAAGTACAAAAAAAAATCAGTTCTCCTCTTTACCACCCACAATGGTGCAGTTAGGGAAGAAGAGAATGCTCTTAACCCCATCTAGACTCGCGGCCCCCACTCTGTGGGCATGCTTTCAAACATTACTGCCCTGCCCTCGCTCTCCAAGCATGCAGCCTGGTGCAATCAATTTTTGGGAGCTTGATTGACCTCCTTTTCTCTGCCATTCAGACTTCCTCTAAGCAGGCATACCTCTAAACCTTGGTATCTAATTTCTCTTAAAAAAGAAGCCAGATATTTACAAATAGGTAGATAAATGTAAAATGGGGATAGTTCTTCCTTAAGAGGTGGTGGCAGGGGAGGTGGTGAAACATGGATGCTACTACTATGATACCAGATGCATAGTCAGCACTGACGTCCATTGGGATCTTTCAGGCTGTAGTGTCTTTCATAGCACCTGCGTAACAAGGCTCAGATTCAGCTTATGCCTCTCTTTTTTTAACCCCTGCCATGTCCCACTCCATAGGCTAAAAGGGTTTAGTTCTTAAAGAGACAGTAATAAGCAAAAGGGGGAGATTATCGTGTTAACTGTGTTTCTTTCTGTCCCTGCTTTCTGAAAAATTTGATCTGTGTAAAGCAGGCTCTGAGATAAGCAAAAGTTTATTTTTTTTTTTTAAGAGTGCTCTTGGGACCCTCAACTGTAGAACAGAAGAAAAGCACATAGAAATGGGCAGAGGGACAAGTCAAGTTGCGATGCTACCTGGGGGGAATACCTATAGGAGCTCTAAAGATAAAATCACCCTTCAGGGATGCCCACATTTAGAAGGCCAGGCCTTTATAATGGGACAATCTTTTATGAGATGCAGTACATCCAGGAAAGATGTAGGACTTTGGGCAACTTTGTTCTCTGCCACGGAGAAACCCCTGAAGATGGCTGATAGCTGAGGGCCTGCCGCACCCTCAGCAGCTTGTGGACTCAGTCCTTCATTCCTGAATGAGGGTCTGGGGACCCTATTGCAGTAGCCATCCCACTGCTTGATGTGTACCTGTAGAAAAGTTTATTTTCAAGTTCCCAAAGTTTTTTTTTTTTTTTTTTTAATTTTATTTTTTAACCTTACAATATTGTATTGGTTTTGCCATATATCAACATGAGTCCGCCACAGGTATACACGTGTTCCCCATCCTGAACCCTCTTCCCTCCCCATACCATCCCTCTGGGTCATCCTAGTGCATCAGCCCCAAGCATCCAGTATCTTGCATCAAACCTGGACTGGTGACTCGTTTCATATATGATATTATACATGTTTCAGTGCAGTCTGAGACAAGTATATAATGTCTACAGAAAAGTTGGAATATTTGTGAATATTGTTGACCAAAAGAATATTCTCTCAATCCTGATTGGGCCTGTCATCACTAAAAAGTCACATATACCCTTAAACAAAGCATATTCATTATTATCTATGTCTATTCAAAAGGGAAAATAATTAGGGGAAGCTTTAAACTAGTCATCTTCTGAGAACCTCACTGGTCTTTAGGCATGAACTTCTTAAGTCTCCACAAAACTTCAGGAGGGCTAGTAAAGAGAGACACTGCTTCCCAACAGATTGCCATGGTAAGGTAGTTGGATTTTGCCTTTTTAACTAGTATGGAGTAGTGGAGGATGGAAAAGCAATGTGGAAATGCTTAGCTATTTGCAATATTGCAGTGCAGAATGAGTAATAGAGGCTTCTTTTATTTAGTTTTAGAATAAGGAGAAATCACTGCAGACCATTTAAGGAAAGACTTCAGAGGTGAGACTCTTGACAGTCCTGTGGGAGATGGACAGAATCCACTTGGAGACCGTAAGGTAAGGTGAGGTAATATAGTGAGCAAAGATAAAGCTCAAAATGCTCAGAGGATACTGGGAAATAAATATATCTGCCTAGCTGTAACTACTTGTGAAACAGAAACAGGAAGAGGCTGGGGCCAGATAATCAACTCCTTCATACCCAGGACAAAATGATACCAAAGGTTTGAGGAGGAGACTCATAAAAGCAGTGTCTCATGAAAGCAAACCTAACATATGGTGGGATATTAGATGTGGCAATAAAACAGACTAATAAGTTATATAATGTCCAGGTATAAGACAATGGCCACATTAGCATCAGTGAGAATAAACAGGGAAGATATAATGATCTATGAGGAAATATCCATCTTCTTTATCCCTGTGTAGTCCCTTAGGATCTGGACTAAATGAATCTGAATATAAATAAATTATATTCTTTAGTGTGACATAGACTGTGGTAGAGCACAGTCCACATGATCAATCTTTTCAAATGCTATTAACTTATTTGAGCTTCTTGGCATATTTGTACAGAGCTGTAGCTTGATAATACATGATTTTCTACCATAGACTACAAAGTAGAAGTTTTCATTTATTCCCCATTACCCCTTGACAAAGGATTGACAGAAGAGAAAGTCCTAGGTGTTAATTCTTGCATTTCTATAATTCCTTATAGTATAAACATTTTCTGAAATGTTACATATTACAAACATAATAAATATTAACAATATATATGGATTGACTGAACCACTGGATAGTTTAGTCCATATACATTCATAGTAAAAAAAAATTTCAAAGACATATTTCCCCAAGAAGTTTCCTGAAGACTAAAGAGAGCCTTGTGTCACCTCAGAACAAATAATTGATCTTTGGGAACCCAAAATTGAATGTACTAGAATATTGGTCCCTTACCATTTCCAGTTAGTTTGAATGCCACTTTAAAAACCACACCAAGAAAGGAGAGATTAAATGACAGAAGCAGGAGAACACGGAACTCACCTTCCCCCATAAATACTTCAAATATACATCTATGTGTAAGGCAATTCTCATTGAAAACTAACTGGAGACTGGCAGAAAGACTCTTGTTACAACTAACACTCTAAGAAATACACACAGGATTGAGCAGAAAAGGAAGAGACAAGATCAAGTTAGGACTTGTGCTGCTGGGCTAGGACTCAGAAGGGGAGGGGGATTATAAGGGCTGGGAGATATCCTCTATGGGAAGTGAGCAATTCGAGCCACATATTGGGTACCCCAACTCTAGGATTCAACACTGAGAAGACAAGTCCCTCTGGCTAGTTGGAGGGCTCATGGGACTTAAAAGGAGAGCTGTGGAAAGTCTGGAATCCACCCACAAGGAGCACACACATACACTTGCTTACTCCAGAAGCAGGGCAGTGAGGGAAGAATGAAACTGTATAGGATGTTGGCTGGTTTCTCATGACCACCCCAGCCTACAAGTGCCTGCTCCAGCCCTGCATGCTTCACAATGGACCTCTATGCTGGGGCGAGGGCTGCTGCAGCCAAGGGAGGGCTCGGTTGTGAAGGACAAAACTGGCCTAGATCTGAATAGGAGAGGGGCTGTCATTACTGTCATGAAGCGGTCCCACACTTTGCTGCTGTGGCCGCTACAGCCCCTGCCCAGAACCCCTGAGGCAGGGGAAACAGGTGGGAGTGGGCAACACACCAACACTTAGAGGACACAGAGCCAGCTCACACTCAATGGTCCGAGCTTCTGCTCCAGCAGTGTGGGCCCCAACCACACCCCAGTAGCTGGCTCTGGTGGATGAGCAGTGGAGAAGCCCCAGCTCACACCAGGCACTGGCCACAGCCCCTTCACCTTCATCCCCACCTCTTTACAAGATGATAGCCACCAAAACACCCTGGGAAAAGACAAGATTCATGCTCACATCAGATCCAGCTCCCCCAAGACAGCCAGTGGGCACCCATAGACAGTACAGGGACACACCCACACAGGGATATCCCCTTCAAGACTCCTTAGGTAACTGTTCCATCTAATTTCATAGAAAGTTAAGCAAAATGAGAAGAGTTTATTTCAAGTGAAAGGCTAAGAGAAAACCCCTTGGGAAAACAAACAACTAATAAAACAGAAATAAATAACTAGCCAGGAAGAGTTCAAAGCAGTAGTAATAAGAATGCCAACTGAATTACGTAAAAGAATAGATGAACACAGTGAGAATTTTAATTAGAAAAATATTTTAAAAATAATCTGTGATGATGGCCATTAACACATGAAAACAGCCCACTAGGCTCCTCTTTACATAGGATTTCCCAGGCAAGAATACTAGAGTGGGAAGCCATTTCCTTCTCCAGGGGATCTTCCTGACCCAAGGATCAAACCCACAAAAAGTAGCTCATACAACTCATAAAATAGTACAAGTCAATTTTAAAATGGGCACAAGACCCTAAAAAGACATTTTTTCCAAAAAAAATATGGTTCCAAGGCACGTGAAAGAAGCTAAACACCATCAATCAGCAAAGAAATGCAAATCCAAACCACAATGAGATATCCCCACACACGTCAAGATGGCTATCATTGAAAAATATCACAAATAATAAATACTTATGAAGATGTGGAGAAAAGGGAACACTTGTACTCTGTAGGAATGTAAATTGATGTAGTCACTATGGAAAACAGTACGGAAGTTTTCCAAAAACTAAAAATAGAACTACCATGTGATCTATCAATTCTACTCCTGGGTATGTATCTGGAAAAATGAAAAACACATGCACCCTAATGTTTACAACATTATTAACAATAGTCAAAATATGGTAGCAACCTAAGCACTTGATCATCAACAGATGAGTGGATAAAGAAGATATGGCATACACACATACACACACAATAAAATAATAGTGAACTATAAAAAGCCTTTTCTAAATTCAGCTTAAACATCTGGAAGTTCACGGTTCACATATTGCTGAAGCCTGGCTTGGAGAATTTTGAGCATTACTTTACTAGCATGTGAGATGAGTACAATTGTGCGGTAGTTGGAGCATTCTTTGGCATTGCCTTTTTTTGGGATTGGAATGAAAACTGACCTTTTCCAGTCCTGTGACCACTGCTGAGTTTTCCAAATTTGCTGGCACATTGAGTGCAGCACTTTCACAGCATCATCTTTTAGGGTTTGAAATAGCTCACCTGGAATTCCATCACCTCCACTAGCTTTGCTCATAGTGATGATTCCTAAGACCCTCTTAAATTCACATACCAGGACATCTGGCTCTAGATGAGTGATCATACCATTGTGATTATCTGGGTCATAAAGATCTTTTTTGCATAGTTCTGTGTATTCTTGCTACCTCTTCCTAATATCTTCTGCTTCTGTTAGGTCCATATCATTTCTGTCCTTTATTGTGCCCATCTTTGCATGAAATATTCCCTTGGTATCTAATTTTCTTGAAGAGATCTTTAGTCTTTCCCATTCTATTGTTTTCCTCTATTTCTTTGTACTGATCACTGAGGAAGGCTTTCTTATCTCTCCTTGCTATTCTTTGGAATTCTGTATTCAAACAGGTATGTCTTTCCTTTTCTCCTTTGCTTTTCACTTCTCTTCTTTTCACAGCTATTTGTAAGAACACCTCAGATAGCCATTTTGTTTTTTGCATTTCTTTTTCTTGGGAATGCTCTTGATCCCTGCTTCCTGTACAATGTCATGAAACTCTGTCCATAGTAAGCTGGATTTAGAAAAGGAAGAGGAACCAGAGATCAAATTGCCAATATCCGTTGGATTACTGAAAAAGTAAGAGAGTTCCAGAAAAACATCTACTTCTGCTTTATTGACTATGCCAAAGTCTTGGACTATGTGGATGACAACAAAAAGTGGAAAATTCTTACAGAGTAATACCAGTAATGCTCAAAATTCTCCAAGCCAGGCTTCAGCAATATGTGAACTGTGAACTTCCTGATGTTCAAGCTGGTTTTAGAAAAGGCAGAGGAACCAGAGAACAAATTGCCAACATCCGCTGGATAATGGAAAAAGCAAGAGAGTTCCAGAAAAGCATCTATTTCTGCTTTATTGACTATGCCAAAGCCTTTGACAGTGTGGATCACAATAAACTGGAAAATTTGAAAGAGATGGGAATACCAGACCACCTGATCTGCCTCTTGAGAAATTTGTATGCAGGTCAGGAAGCAACAGTTAGAACTGGACATGGAACAACAGACTGGTTCCAAATAGGAAAAGGAGTTCGTCAAGGCTGTATATTGTCACCCTGCTTATTTAACTTCTATGCAGAGTACATCATGAGAAACACTGGACTGGAAGAAACACAAGCTGGAATCAAGATTGCCAGGAGAAATAACAATAACCTCAGATATGCAGATGACACCACCCTTATGGCAGAAAGTGAAGAGGAACTAAAAAGCCTCTTGATAAAAGTGAAAGTGGAGAGTGAAAAAGTTGGCTTAAAGCTCAACATTCAGAAAACGAAGATCATGGCACCCGGTCCCATCACTTCATAGGAAATAGATGGGTAAACAGTGGAAACAGTGTCAGACTTTATTTTTCTGGGCTCCCAAATCACTGCAGATGGTGACTGCAGCCATGAAATTAAAAGACGCTTGCTCCTTGGAAGGAAAGTTATGACCAACCTAGATAGCATATTCAAAAGCAGAAGACATAAAGATGGCTAACAAACACATGAAAAGATGCTCAACATCACTCATTATCAGAGAAATGCAAATCAAAACCACTATGAGGTACCATTTCACACCAGTCAGAATGGCTGCAATCCAAAAGTCTACAAGTAATAAATGCTGGAGAGGGTGTGGAGAAAAGGGAACCCTCTTCCACTGTTGGTGGGAATGCAAACTAGTGCAGCCACTATGGAGAACAGTGTGGAGATTCCTTAAAAAACTGGAAATAGACATGCCTTATGATCCAGCAATCCCACTGCTGGGCATACACACTGAGAAAACCAGAAGGGAAAGAGACACGAGTACCCCAATGTTCATCGCAGCACTGTTTATAATAGCCAGGACATGGAAGCAACCTAGATGTCCATCAGCAGATGAATGGATAAGAAAGCTGTGGTACATATACACAATGGAGTATTATTCAGCCATTAAAAAGAATACATTTGAATCAGTTCTAATGAGGTGGATGAAACTGGAGCCTATTATACAGAGTGAAGTAAGCCAGAAAGAAAAACACCAATACAGTATACTAACGCATATATATGGAATTTAGAAAGATGGTAACAATAACCCTGTGTACGAGACAGCAAAAGAGACACTGATGTATAGAACAGTCTTATGGACTCTGTGGGAGAGGGAGAGGGTGGGAAGATTTGGGAGAATGGCATTGAAACATGTAAATATCATGTATGAAATGAGTTGCCAGTCCAGGTTCGATGCACGATACTGGATGCTTGGGGCTGGTGCACTGGGACGACCCAGAGGGATGGAATGGGGAGGGAGGAGGGAGGAGGGTTCAGGATGGGGAACACATGTATACCTGTGGCGGATTCATTTTGATATTTGGCAAATCTAATACAGTTATGTAAAGTTTAAAAATAAAATAAAATTAAAAAAAAAAAAAAAAAAAAAACCTTTAAAAAAAAAAAAAAAAAAGCAGAGACATTACTTTGCCAACAAAGGTTCGTCTAGTCAAGGCTATGGTTTTTCCTGTGGTCATGTATGGATGTGAGAGTTGGACTGTGAAGAAGGCTGAGCGCCGAAGAATTGATGCTTTTGAACTGTGGTGTTGGAGAAGACTCTTGAGAGTCCCTTGGACTGCAAGGAGATCCAACCAGTCCTTTCTGAAGGAGATCAGTCCTGGGATTTCTTTGGAAGGACTGATGTTGAAGCTGAAACTCCAGTACTTTGGCCACCTCATGCGAAGAGTTGACTCACTGGAAAAGACTCTGATAATGGGAGGGATTGGGGGCAAGAGGAGAAGGGGACGACAGAGGATGAGATGGCTGGATGGCATCACTGATTCGATGGACATGAGTCTTAGTGAACTCCGGGAGTTGGTGATGGACAGGGAGGCCTGGTGTGCTGCGATTCATGGGGTGGCAAAGAGTCGGACACGACTGAGTGACTGATCTGATCTGAATACCAGATCACCTTACCTGACTCTTGATAAATCTGTATGCAGGTCAGGAAGCAACAGTTAGAACTGGACATGGAACAACAGACTGGTTCCAAATAGGAAAAGGAGTTCGTCAAGGCTGTATATTGTCACCCTGCTTATTTAACTTATATGCAGAGTACATCATGAGAAACCCTGGGCTGGAAGAAGCACAAGCTGAAATCAAGATTGCAGGGAGAGATATCAACAACCTCAGATATGCAGATGACACCACCCTTATGGCAGAAAGCCAAGAGGAACTAAAGAGCTTCTTGATGAAAGTGAAAGAGGAGAGTGAAAAAGTTTGCTTGAAACTCAACATTCAAAAAAGTAATATCAAGGCATCTTGTCCCATCACTTCATGGCAAATAGATAGGGAAACAGTGGAAACAGTGACAGACTTTATTTTGGGGGCTCCAACATTACTGCAGATGGTGACTGTAGCCATGAGATTAAAAGACACTTGTTCCTTGGAATAAAAGCTATGAACAACCTAGACAGCATATTAAAACACAGAGACATTACATTGCCAACAAAGGTCTGTCTAGTCAAGGCTATGGTTTTTCCAGTAGTCATGTATGGATGTGAGAGTTGGACTCTAAAGAAAGCTGAGCACCAAAGAATTGATGCTTTTGAACTATGGTGTTGGAGAAGACTCTTGAGAGTCCCTTGGACTGCAAGGAGATCCAACCAGTCCATCCTAAAGGTTTTCAGTCCTGAATATTCATTGGAAGGATGGGTGTTGAAGCTGAAACTCCAATACTTTGGCCACCTGATGCGAAGAACTGACTCATTTGAAAATACCCTGAATCTGGGAAAGATTGAAGGCGGGAGGAGAAGGGGATGACAGAGGATCAGATGGTTGGATGGCATCACTGACTCAATGGACATGAGTTTGAGTAAACTCCAGGGGTTGGTGATGGACAGGGAGGCTGGGGTGCTGCAGTCCATGGGTTTGCAAAGAGTCAGACATTACTGAGGGACTGAACTGAACTGTTCAAGAGCCTATGAAATTCTGCCATTTGCAACAACATAGATGGGCTAAGAGGGTGTTTTGCTGAGTGAAAAATGTTAGAATACATATATTCTGTTATCACTTATATTGTGGAATCTGAAAAATGCATGAATGTAACAAAACAAAAACAGACTCATAGATATTGAGAACAAAAACTGGTTACCAGTGACGAAATGGACAGAATGGGCTAGCTGTTAAGTCACTTCAGTCCTGTCCAACTCTGTGCGACCCCATAGACGGAAGCCCATCAAGCTCCCCCATCCCTGGGATTCTCCAGGTAAGAACACTGGAGTGGGTTGCCATTTCCTTCTCCAATGCATGAAAGTGAAAAGTGAAAGTGAAGTAGCTCAGTCGTGTCTGACTCTTAGCGACCCCATGGACTGCAGCCTACCAGGCTCCTCCGCCCATGGGATTTTCCAGGCAAGAGTACTGGAGTGGGGTGCCATTGCCTTCTCTGGGAAGAAGGGCTAAGATAGGGGTAAACGTTTAAAATATACAAGCTGCTTTCTATGAAATAAATAAGCAACAAGGCTATATTTTATAGAACAAGAAAATAAAGCCATTATTTCATAGTAACTTTAAATAGAGTATAATCTATAAAATCATCAAAGCACTGTTTTGTATACCTAAAACTAATATTATAAAAGAACTATATGGAAAATAAATGCAAAAAAGCAAAATGCTGCCTGGGGAGGCCTTACTGTGAAAAGAAGAGAAGCGAAAAACAAAGGAGAAAAGGAAAGATAAAAGCATTGAATGCAGAGTTCCAAAGAATAGTAAGAAGAGATAAGAAAGCCTTCCTCAGAATCAATGCAAAGAAATAGAGGAAAACAACAGAATGGGAAAGACTAGAGATCTCATCAAGAATGTTAGAGATACCAAAGCAACATTTCATGCAAAGAAGGGCTCAATAAAGGACAGAAATGGTATGGACCTAACAGAAGCAGAAGATATTAAGAAAAGGTGGCAAGAATACACAGAAGAACTGTACAAAACAAGATCTTTACGACCAAGATAATCACAATGATGTGATCACTCACCTAGAGCCAGACATCCTGGAATGTGAACTCAACTGGGCCTTAGAAAGCATCACTACAAACGAAGCTAGTGGAGGTGATGGAATTCCAATTGAGCTATTTCAAATCTTGGAAGATGATGCTGTGAAAGTGCTTCACTCAATGTGCCAGCAAATTTGGAAAACTCAGCAGTGGCCACAGGTCTGGAAAAGGTCAGTTTTCATTCCAATCCCAAAGAAAGACAATGCCAAAGAGTGCTCAAACTACCACACAATTGCACTCATCTCACACACTAGTAAAGTAGTGCTCAAAATTCCCCAAGCAAGGCTTCAGCAATACGTGAACCGTGAATGTCCAGATGTTCAAGCTGATTTTAGAAAAGGCAGAGGAACCAGAGATCAAATTGCCAACATCCGCTGGATCATGGAAAAAGCAAGAGAGTTCCAGAAAAGCATCTATTTCTGCTTTATTGACTATGCCAAAGCCTTTGACAGTGTGGATCACAATAAACTGGAAAATTCTGAAAGAGATGGGAATACCAGACCACCTGACCTGCCTCTTGAGAAACCTGTATGCAGGTCAGGAAGCAACAGTTAGAACTGGACATGGAACAACAGACTGGTTCCAAATAGGAAAAGGAGTACGTTAAGGCTGTATATTGTCACCCTGCTTATTTAACTTCTATGCAGAGTACATCATGAGAAATGCTGGACTGGAAGAAGCACAAGCTGAAATCAAGATTGCCAGGAGAAATATCAATAACCTCAGATATGCAGATGACCCCACCCTAATGGCAGAAAGTGAAGAGGAACTAAAAAGCCTCTTGATGAAAGTGAAGGAGGAGAGTGAAAAAGTTGGCTTAAAGCTCAACATTCAGAAAATGAAGATCATGGCATCTAGTCCCATCACTTTATGGGAAATAGATGGGGAAACAGTGGAAACAGTGTCAGAGTTTATTTTGGGGGGGCTCCAAAATCACTGCAGATGGTGATTGCAGCCAAAAAATTAAAAAACACTTACTCCTTGGAAGGAAAGTTATGACCAATTTGAATAGCATATTAAAAAGCAGAGACATCAAATTGTCAACAAAGGTCCCCCTAGTCAAGGCTATGGTTTTTCCAGTGGTCATGTATGGATATGAGAGTTGGACTGTGAAGAAAGCTGAGTGCCAAAGAATTTAGCTTTTGAACTGTGGTGTTGGAGAAGACTCTTGAGAGTCCCTTGGACTGCAAGGAGATCCAACCAGTCCATTCTAAAGGAAATCAGTCCTGGGTGTTCATTGGAAGGACTGATGCTAAAGCTGAAACTCCAATACTTTGGCTACCTCATGCGAAGAGTTGACTCATTGGAAAAGACTGATGCTGGGAGGGACTGGGGGCAGGAGGAGAAGGGGATGACAGAGGATGAGATGGCTGGATGGCATCACCAACTCGATGGACATGGGTTTGGGTGAACTCCGGGAGTTGGTGGAGGCCTGGTGTGCGACCCCCCAGTTCATGGGGTCACAAAGAGTCGGACACAATGAGTTACTGAATTGAACTGATACTCAATAGAAATAAAATAAAACCAAGATTATATAAAGGACTTTTCATTATCACTGACTACTAAGGGAGATATATATATATATATTCAGCTCTTGGTTTAGCTCTACTCATGTGGTATAAATAATCAAACACTAGTCTCAGGCAGAATGCTATTTTCCCATTCTATTCCTCAACCTTTATCAGTTATGTCTTCAAACAAGTTGCCCAAACTTTTAGGGCTTCTACTATCTCATCTGTAAGAATAAGGATAGTATCTGAAGTAATTTGGACAAGTTTACAAATTATTGTTCACTAGAGCAGGTTTAATTTCAACAGGTTTTACAATAAGATCACAAATAGTTAATGTCTTAAATTCATTCTTCCTGAAGACAGAGACTAAGGGGAGATAAAATAGTAACTTCTCAGTAGAGAAGTTGAAAAATACTATGTCAGCTAGGTAATCACGGTCAACATCACACTGATAAGCCATGTTGGTAGTATATACCCTAAAACAATGCAATAAAAATGACATTTTACTTCTTTCATCTTTCTCCCCCAAACCTGTAACTTCTGTTTAATCTTGTTATTAGCGCTGGATAGCACATTTCAGAATGCCATTCTACAAAATATCTAACCAGTGTTCCTCCAAACCTTCAAGGTCATCAAAAACAAGGAAATTCTGATAAATTGTCATAGCCTAGAGAAAACTGAAGAAGCATAGTAACTAAATGTAATGTAGGATCATGATGAGATTCTGAGACAAAACAAAATAAAAAGGAAAGACATCAGGTAAAAAGCTAAGAAAAACCTGAATAAATAATGGATTTAATTGAGAATAATATAGCAATACTGGTTCATTAATTATAAGAAATGTACCATACTAATGTAAGATAATAATAATAGGGGAAACTGGGTATAAGATGTATATGAACACATTGTAATATCTGCATTTTTTTGTGAGTGTGAAACTATTCTAAAAAAATACTTTATTTAAAAACAAAGTAAAAGAATTCCTTCCTAAAAGCTCAAACTCTTAGTTTAGAGATCTATTAAATATATAAGGAAGAAAATCCCTAAGATGTATATTTGCTGCTGCTAAGTCGCTTCAGTCGTGTCCGACTCTGTGCGACCCCATAGACAGCAGCCCACCAGGCTCCCCTGTCCCTGGGATTCTCCAGGCAAGAACACTGGAGTGGGTTGCCATTTCATTCTCCAGTATATGAAAGTGAAAAGTGAAAGTGAAGTCGCTCAGTCGTGTCCAACTCTCAGAGATCCCATGGACTGCAGCCCACCAGACTCCTTCATCCATGGGATTTTCCAGGCAAGAGTACTGGAGTGGGGTGCCGTCGCCTTCTCTGATCTATATTTGCACATTACTTCAGATCTGATCCAATCCTTTCATCCTCACCTCTCATTCCAGCCCCCCTCTACCAGTTCCTTCCAGGCTTCTACCACTTTTGCAAGTTTACTGCACTCTGTCATGCCCCCATCTTTTCTTACCTTGGGCTTCTCTGGCATCACAGCATGAGACATACAAGGAAATCCAGGAGCAGAGCGCACAGGAAGAAGCTTAAAGGAGTCACCCCAACAGATGTTCAGCACTGGCTGCAGGCCTCCTTGACAACACATTGACTTCTGAGTCATGGATGAGAGACCCTGTGTCCATAAATTCTCCCTTATTCTGCTTTTATTCTCCTCTTCTTTTATCTAAACTCCTTCAAGATAGTCTTTTACCTGAGTTTTCCTGGTTCCCAGAGTACATATAAGCCAGGTCCTGCATTTCCTTTGGCATGTGAACTGTTTCCTCTTGACACAAGGATGGTATTTCCATGCTCAGGCTATGCTGAGACCTGGCCTTGATTGCCCTGGAGGCCTGCAGTGGAACTTGAAAAGAATGAGCATCATTTTATAAGGCACCTGCCTTAAAGTCATCACATGGTCTTCAACCCAAAGGAGACAATACTCCTTTCTTCAGGCTAAAGGATGCTACTCTCTGGCAGGAACAAGAGAGCTACTTTACCTTCCTGGTGGGAGCAAGGGAATCTGAGTCGTTATAGTTTGGACCTCCCTAAATATAGACCTGAGGCAAAGGCTTGTGTTTCTTGGGATCACTTCCCAAATAAACTACCTGCACCCAGTAAAGAAGTGGGGATAGTGAAAGAGAAGAAGGAAAATGCATGAAGACTACATTACTGAGTGGGATGCTACTGTGAGCAGCTTTACTGCTGGATCCACGCTATTTTAGGGGTGCTTGTAGAATATGTAATTGTCTACAAAGGGAGCAGAAAAGCTCTGGAATGTTTATCCACCAACTTCCATTCCTCACTGGTTAAAGGTTATCCCAGTGGTATACACGTCAGCATTTCTGGGCTGCTCTGCACATGTTTAGCAAGCTCCTGAGGCACTAGAGAAAGTCCGCAGGCTGAGAAGCAGAGAGAAGCAAGTCATGAGATGATAAGCTGTCAGTAAGGCACAGAAACTATCCACCACTGCTCCAGGTGAATTCAGGCCTTGAGTTTATGGGGTAGGGTTTACAGAGTACCTACCATTCCAGGGTTTTAGGCTTTTCGGGCTCATATGTCCCAAAGTCTCCGTCTCAGGTCTCAGAATCTTAATCTTTAACTACCAGGGCCCAAGGCAGGGAACTTACATACTACTTTATTTGTTGCTGTTGTTGTTGTTGTTGTTTTTAAGATAACCCTAGAAAGCAGGAGTAAGTGGTAGAGGAAATGAAGCAGGAAAGGAGGAAGACCCAAAGTAAACATATGACTGATTGTTCAAGCCCATGAGACTTCCCCCAAAAGCCACATACAGTGTGTCTAGAGATTGTCTATGGGTGAAGGCAAAAAGCAGAGTCAGTAAGTAAATATCTGGCCAATGGGAATGGACAAAGTTTTGCTTTTCAGAGTATTAACTGTCTATACTTCTATGATAAATATGTGAGGGCTCCAAGAGGAATACGAGAGTTGGAGGCCAGAGGCACAGGGGAGGCTGTGGGACTCCTGTGTAAAGTGGCTCACAGCACACACAGGGCTGGTTCTCCACTAGCAGCTGGTAAAAGACAAACGAGGCTGAGAGGATGTGAAGTGGTGATGGGATACATCTGACCAAGAGGCTAAATAATATAGAACTAAAACATTGGCACTAACATGGAAGGCGAAGCATTAGAATTCTTTCCATCTTTATCTTCCTCCTGACCAATACAAAGTCTAAGCTCAATCTTCCTCTAAGTCAATATTCATGTTAACTCGTAAAGATGAGCACTAAAAACCAGATATAGAATCAATAAGTTCCAAACCAAAAGAGGAAAAGGGGAATAGAGAATTCAATCAAACCAAGAATTCAAATAAACAGAGGAGGAAAAAGAGGGGAAAAACTTGTTCTAAACCATGAAATAATAGCATCATCAAATGCAATGATTAAACATGTCTTGAAAAACTTGTTCTAAACCATGAAATAATAGCATCATCAAATTCAATGATTAAACATGTCTTGAAATAATAGGTAAATAATCTGACTGGCTCTTTAAAAAATTGACTATTCACTGACTAGGGTCACTATTTGAAAATAAATTAATGGAAGAGCTACTCCTATAAAATATTAAATAAACATTGTTAATGTCAAAATATCTATGTAAGATTGAGTAGTAGATATATGGTATTAATCCCTAGTAATGTGTTTTTACTAATAGAAAGTGTAGCATGAACTTGTATATCTCTCTCTCTCTAGTCCCTAAGTCATGTCAGACTCGTGTGACTCCATGGACTGCCAGGCTCCTCTGTCTATGGGATTCTCCAGGAAAGAATACTACGTATAACAAAATCTCAATATAAAGTAAGAACTGGCAGAAGCTTTTGTTATGATTGTAGATTTTTCAATTTCACCTTATATTTCTATTATAATTCTCCAAAATTAATAAATAACTTCATATGTATGGAGAATATCCAAACCACTAACAAACCTATTCCAGTAATATATCTGGAAGAACACTACAGCTAACAAGAATTGGACATTTATAAAATTTGATCTAGATGTGTGATATATATTAGTTATTCATATATTTATGGATAAAAGACATTTTTGCTTTCTAAACAATTAGTATGCAGACCTTGGAGTCTGACTGTAATGCAATTAAATAAGAAATAAATAAAATTTTCTACAGTAAATTGAGAAGAGCTTTTACTATTTTGCCTACTTTGATGTTTAATGAACCTCCATGTACTTATCATGCAGCCTCATTTATTAACTCAGAGTCAATTTTGTTTATCTGTACCCCACTTACTTCCCTACTCTCATATTATTTTGAAGAAAATCTGATAAATCAGCCCTTAGAAACACACTGAAATATTTACAAATAAAATAAGTACTCTAACCTACAGGATGTTTAAAATCTCTATATCTTACAAGTTTGCTTACATAGTTCTTTTGATTTTTGTGAAGATTTAGAAACAAAGAAATAAGGGTGGCCAACAAAGAAAAATTCCATTCTACTGGAGCTTAGAGTATGTGTATTGGTGGGGAGAGGATACAGCAGGTAGCAATAAATGGACAACAGGCACTGAATATAAGGCATAGAAAGAGGCCTGAACATGTGGTAACTGACAGACGTGGTATTACTGACCAGTGAAGAACTGCTACTCAGTAAATGTCAGATCCTCACATGCCAGCATAAAAGCAGTTTTCTAGAAGGACAAAATTTTCTTTAAAATGAGTGTCTGTGAGACCCGAATATGAAAAGTAAAACTTTGAAAACTGAGAGAAAATATAGAAGAATACTTGAGGAACTCACAACAGGAAAGGATTTATTAGATAAAGCAAACAAAGCTAATAAAGGAAATTGTGTTTAAACTATTTGTTTCTATGTGACAAATGTAATTACATTAAAATGTAAAACTTACAAGCCACAGATCAAAGGGAACATAATTGGAACAAGAACGGCAAAGTATTATATTCAGTGTAATTGAAAAATTCCTATAAATTGATAAGAAGAGACAACCATAGAAAAATGGGCAGAAAGGATGAGAAAAATTCACAGGAGAAAATCAAAATGGCCGTTGGCTTCAAAGCTCTTAACCACACTAAGTACCAAAGGAATTCAAAATAAATTTACCTTGAGATCTAGAAGATACTCTGACAAACCAAGAGTTGGAATTTTCAGGCTTTGTTACTAGACTGCTTATGAAACTATAAACTGGTGCAGTTTCTCAGGAAATGTTGCCAAAGTGCTCCACAAAAATTTGTTTCTGGGTCATAGGTTATATGCACTTCTGGAGAATTCCGTGTGTTCCAGACATGAACAATGACACACACAAAAAATTTATAATATGAAGAATAGGGATCAACCTGGATGTCAGTTTTTAAAAATGGATAAACTGGGTTATTATCAATAATGCTATGCTCCTCGGTGGATATATGTGTGTGTATTTGTGCGTGTATATATCTACACACATATCTACACATATATGTATGTGTACACATACATATATACATGAAAGCATGCACACAAATATACATATACTTTGTATATAAACATGGATTGTTCTTTAAAAATTAAGTGTGGGAAAGGAGGCAGGAAAAAGCAAGGTCCAGAATATATTTAGCATGAGAGAATTTATGTAAACTTTTATTTTTACAAAAAAAGATAGCGTTTAGTATATATTTTTGTAGGTTTTCTGTATAGATAACCATAAATATATGCTGCTTCACAGGAAAGAAAAAAGAAAAACATCTGGAACATAGCTTTTGCAGAAAATTTTCTTTCATAAAACAATTTTTTATATAGAAATGCCAAGGGTTCTGACACCAAGCTACAAAGTTCTAATTTTATAACAGGAAGTATTATAACCCTGGAAACAATTGTTATCAAAGAATTAATGTCACCATAAACATTGAGAGCAAACCACTATGTACGAGGCTGTGGATGTGAGAGCTTGAGAAAGTAGAAGGGAAGAATGGAAACCAGCTTTTTTCTCCCTTTAAGAGGAAGGAAGAACTGATGGAACAATACCTTCTCCCAATTCCCATGCACAGACATGCACAGATTGACTGCTCTTCTGTTTCTTACGGAGTACCTCAAAGGAGGTAACTTGACAACATTTGTGAGCTTGACTATGCTCAGTCAGACAAGTATGGTTACAATTGCACTTTCATCCATGAATGAAGAAGACGAAAAAGTCATAGAACCAGGATGGAGTCAAGCCAGAAACTAGATCAAGTTACTTTCACAAAACCTACTGACCTGATTGTACCATCATATTTCATCTAGGAAGAAAATCTCTTCCTCCTCAACACTGTCCTTTATTTTGTGACTCTTGCCATTAGCTTTTCAAAGGAAATACTGGCACAAAAAGTGTTGTTTGCTGACTGCAACCTGGACAAGTTCTTCCTTGAAAGGTGGGGAGTACCTTTACATGTCTACCAACCACAGTACATAATGCAGACAGCCTCCAACTGTCAGTTCCTTCAAAGTTTGCTTCAGTAGCAAAGAGCTGCCTTCCCCCAAGGTCATCCCCTTCCCCCAGAAAGCCGACACTTGGGGACTGAGTAAGAGAAAAGTCTAAAGCAGATCAGTATGGAGGCCCCTTAAAAAACTAAAAATAGAACTACCATATGATTCAGCCATCTCATTCCTGGGCATTTATCCAGAGAAAAATATGATTCAAAAGGATACATGCACCCCAATGTTCATTGCAGCACTGTTTATAATATCCAGCACTATTTATAATGTCCAAGACTAAATGTTCATCAACAGATGAATAAAGAAGATGTGGTACATATATATAATGAAATTTTACTCAGCCATTAAAAAGAATGAAATAATGTCATTTGCAGCAACATAGATGGATCTGGAGATTAAGTGAAGTAAGTTAGACAAAGAAAGAAAAATATCATATGATGTCACTTATATGCAGAATCTTAAAACACATGATACAAATGAACTTTATAAAACAGAAACAGACTCACAGACTTAGAGAACAAATTTATGGTTACCACTGGTAAAAGGTTAGGAGGATAAATAGATGTGGAGTTTAATACTGACATGTACACACTGCTATATTTAGAATAGATAGCCAACAAGAACCTACTGTATAGCACAAAGAACTATGCTCAATATTCTGTAATAACCTAAATGGGAAAAGAATTTGAAAAATAATAGATACATGTATACGTATAACTGAATAACAACCAAAACTAATACACTGTTAACCATCTATGCTCCAATATTAAAAAAAAAAAAAAATAGCAATTCCATTCCAAGTAGTCACAACTCAGAGGCACGACACTCGCTCCAGAGCTCCCTGCCAGGTTACCCAAGGTTTCTGTGAGGTCTACTACATTGCTTTTTTGGTTTGTTTTTAGTACTTCTGTCCAATCTTTCTTTCTCCCATTCTCTTCCACATGTTATGTTTTCTAATAAATACAATGTACCCCAAGCTTATCTCAGTGTTTTCTTGCAGAGAACCAAACCTAAGAGAATTGGTATTGGAAATGGTTTGAGAAAGTAGGTAATAGGATAGGGGCTGTGGAACTGGCTGCCTGGTTGGCAATGAGGACCCCGTATTAATAGTAGATGAAACACAGAGAGAGACTCTGGCACAAGGTAGAAGTCTGTTGTTAAAACTGGCAGCATAGCCCAGCTAAGGATATGCTTGGTTGAAGAGAGAAGCAAAGGGCTATGCCACAAAGGAGCTGCAAAGTACAATGAGCATGTATGAGCAAGAATCAGAGTACAGGTGGGACTAAATGATAAGTGTGCCTGATAAAAGGGGCCAGGATACTCCCAAGTCAATCAGCTCTTCACTTAAATCTCTGGAGTGTGAAAACTGGACAAGAAAGATGTCAACTTGAGGGCGTTCTCCTGAGATACATGATTTAACATCCTTGCAGAGGTTTCCACACCCAACAAATGTGACCTTGCGGTTATGATGAGTCCTAGAAATATAAAACAAATAATGATCCATGCTGGAGAGATTGAAATGATAGAATTTCTATGGAAGATAGAGGAGGAATCGAATAAAAGGCTGAGTCAAGTGAGCATCCCAGAATGGTTATACTATATTCATTTATAAGATTTTCCAGATGATTATTTTCCACAGGATAGCCCATCACAAATACCATTTACTAAGGCCAGAAAGAATGTGCTATTGGGAAGGGGGCTACTTAGCTAAATTGCTAAGTAGCAGCATTACTCTATAGGGGAGCGATGATATTTGGAAAATTATGGTATATGGACAGAAGTCAAGCCAAAGTGTCACAATTATCATAGTGAGTGCCAAGATTGGAGTGGCAGTCAAGGGAACCTAACTCACAAAAAGGTATGAAGATAGTTAATGGAACATGGCAAGCCTAGAGCAAAATAGGTGGGCAGCCAACAAGGATACTATTCAACTTGTACCAACAAAGGAATGCAATGATGAATGACAAGGAGTCTGAGGGAAGGCATCCCATCAAAGGGTCACAATCCATTTACAGTTTCTAGTCCTGAGCCAGTTTTCAGACTCAAACCCCATTTATTGAAGAGATGACCAGGTCTCCAGGATCCTGCAAAGCCATAGCAAGTATCCATGGTGATGATTCCTTTGTCCAAAAGGATTTGGGACCATTTACTCAGGGAAACTACATACTGAGGAAAAAAGAATTCCCAGTCTTTTCATGAGTGTTAAAGAAAGGGAGTCAATTGATGATGAAACTTGGAAACTCAAAATGATAATGGCCCCCTGCTCACATTGAGCTATATGAAGACCAAATAATAAATGAAATCCTGACTTGAGTCCAGGTTTCAATGGTCAGCTTGATCTGCAGACCTATATATTGGTCCTTTCTCCATTTCCATAAAGTATGATTGGGATTAGCATGTTTGAAAATGGTGCAACTCCAATTTTTGGGGTCATGGCTCTTCCCACTATAAACTGAATCCTATAGGCTAGGTGGAAGCTTCTAAAACTGCCCTTACCAATGACCAAAGCAGTAAATAAAAAACAATATCACATCTTGGGGAGGGAAATAGTGGCTATTAGTGTACCTTTAAAGATTTCAAGGATGTAAGGATGGTAATTCCCATTTATCCCATCTAGTCCCTACCAAAACCAGACAGACTTTGGGATAACTATAGACTACCAAAACCTCAACCAAGTAATAGCTCCAGTCACAGCCATGTACACTCTCAGTGACTCACTGGGAGCCCTTAATTTATGCTTCTTTTTTTCTGCAGTTCCTAGCAAAGTCACAGCATGGAAGGGTACTTGGGGCCCAAAGAGCTAACACTTTCACAGAGGACACACCAAGAATCCTAAATTGTAAACTGACTCATGGGCACTTGAGCCTTTTGCATTAAGGGTCTAGCAAGCAAAGAAGAGTCAGAATCCTGACAGAGAGAACTGACCTTGATCATCAGGAGGAGGTAAGACTACTCTTACACAAGCAACTCTCTTAGGCACTTCTTGGGATTTAGATGCTCAACTGACTCTATGAATGGACAAATATACAAGCCTAGCCTGAAAAGTGGAGAAGGCAATGGCACCCCACTCCAGTACTCTTGCCTGGAAAATCCCATGGGCAGAGGAGCCCGGTGGGCTGCAGTCCATGGGGTCCCAAAGAGTCGGACACGACTGAGCGATTTCACTTTCACTTTTCACTTGCATGCATTGGAGAAGGAAATGGCAACCCACTCCAGTGTTCTTGCCTGGAGAATCCCAGGGATGGGGGAGCCTGGTGGGCCGCCGTCTATGGGGTCACACAGAGTCGGACACAACTGAAGCAACTTAGCAGCAGCAGTTGCAGCCTGAAAAGAGTATGCTATACAGGGGCTCAGACAATTCAGAAGAAAATATCTGAATAATTTAATATTTAATAATAGTTATATCAAATTTAAATCAATGCCTCTGATATAAATATGATTACTATATATCCTAGAACCTAGAACATAACATCGTATTGACTTCTTTTTGCTAAATTTTAGACTATTGGATATTTTTATTTCCAGTGAAGTGGTAAAACTATAAACATGAATTCATTCATTTGTAAATTTTTATCACTTTTCACATCACAGAACCTCAGTTAAAAATAGGTTATAGTGTTTATTGTTCAGAAATATTGTCCCTTTGAAGTAGGAGTTACCACAAGAATGAGCTTGTGTTTGAACCTATTTTGTCTCTCCTCTCTGAAGGTCACTATAGATACAATTAGAAACTCAGACTGTGACATCTGTATAAACACTGACCAGGGTCAGAAGATGGGGAGGGGGGGTGGGGGGGACACAGAATGAGGAAGAGCCTTTAGATACATAACATACATTCAACTGAGGTCCCCTAGTGGCTGTGAAAATGTTAACCAAGTTTTGCAGCCCAGTTTTTCCAAATTTTAATAGAAGTTTGGTGGAGATGCAGCTGTTTCCACTCCATATTTCCTTTCATGGATCCTCTCACTATTTGCCTTCATTTCACCTCTTATCCTTGCAACACAAATCTGCACACTCTTGGGGCATCGTGAAACTTCCATCTCAGACCCACTGATTATTTACCAACTAAGGTCACCTCCTCTCCATACTGGAAATACACAAACTGTGCTCTTTCTAGGGTTATTTTTCCACGTCCTTTCTATAGGTTTAATAGTTAAGGATAATACACACTTCTTGCTACTTCAAAGTCATTTCCTGATCAAATTTTCATGTCATTGAAAATGGATTCTCAACTTCTTTTGCTTGGCTTCTTTCTAATTTTCATCTTTCCGGGATCAGTACATCCCACACAATTAACTAGAGAATTACAATACAGTAACTTTATCTTTGGTGTACTGGTTTTGACCTTAGTTGCTTTCTAGTTCAAACAAGAATTCAACAGAACCCACGGTTCATGTTGAATGGAGTTTGACTGAACAACCCTAATGTACAATGCTGCAAAAATATTGATTATTATATCTTCAAAAGGGAACATATTCAATGAGCATTTCTTGTGCAAATGACTTAGCTTCAAAACTTCACCAACTTCTGCTTAAGAGAAAATTTCAACGGGAAAAGTAACTTTCATGATATTGATCTTTAAGAAGTACTTCCTATACTGTAATCAAACCAAGCAAATATATAGTCTGAAACGTCAAAGACACATATCCTTTGAATATCAGCATGATTAAAGACTCATTCAGTGTTATTGACTTCTTTACCTTGCAGTGACAGAGAGTCATAGAAGGGACATGTGGTAATACAAATGCCTACATTCTCAGATACCTCTGAGACTTCTGGCAAGCAGTAATCAATAGTAAGGACACCCTGAAAAATGTTACCATGGCAATGCTGGGAACAGATAAGATGGAAATGGAAGAGATTCAACACTATCAGCTATTACTCCCATAAGTCCTGCTTGATCAGGAAACCAGTAACCTCTTATTTTTACCAAATTTTCAGCTTAGTGGTTAGTACAGGTGAATATTAGTTATGATCCTTCTAAGAAGCCTTCACTCAGCTAAGAACAATGCTATACCAGTTCAAAGTTAGACATTTTTGAGAATGAAGGAATAAAATTTCAGCATGGTATTATTTAGTTAGAACAGGTTAAGATGCAAAGATATTGAAGGTTCACTGGAAATTCATGGTTTTCTCCTACTGTAAAGAACTATCTGACAAGTTTTTATTGCCCTTTCCCCACCATCCAAAGCTGGATCCTTATTATTGTATCTGTGTGAGTGGTTTAGAGCAAAATAAAAAGAGAGAGAGAACTCATTTATTTTATTCATAATGTGATAAATCATTTTAAGGTAAGGTAAGGTGAAGTCGCTCAGTCGTGTCCAACTCTTTGCTACCCCATGGACTGTAGCCTGCCAGGCTCTTCCATCCATGGGATTTTCCAGGCAAGAGTACTGGAGTGAGTTGCCAAGAATCATTTTGAGCATCAACAAATGCTCCTTCCTCACCTGTGGGTAAATCCAGTCAACATTCAAATGTTTTAAACTCTCAATATCTATTACAAGTTCATCTCAAAACTTTCCAACCCATCATAGCCCCAGGGAGTCATGCCTTCCCTAAACCATCAGTTAAATGCCAGGACTGAGTGCCTGGGACAGCTGAGGCTTTTTGTGAATCCTAGCATCTAGCCAACAAAGAGCATGTTGGAGTGAAATTTGACACTTGATATTTTTCTACTCACAGGATCATGTAATGTTAAACTTGAGTAGACCTGCGGTCATGTAATCTACTCACCCTCTTTACATAAAAGCTTAATTATACATAAAGTTAATGACTTCCATTGGGTCAAAAGATCATTGCATGGCAAACATATACTGTAAACAAGACTTAATCCTGACACAGTTGGCAAATATTTTGTCATTTCTGAATCTAGATCTTCTGAAATACCCTAAGAAATAGCTCTCTATATTACCTGATTATGAATTTTGCAATCCATGACTGTATCAACATGCTACAGACTCGCAAAACAAATCTACTTTGACTCCATACCCTATTTGTGGCACAAAGACTAGTCACCTGCTTCTTCCAGCCCATCCTGTAGTGCCAGATTTATGTTGCTTTTAAATTCTGCCTGCTAATCCCTTGCTGCCCTGCTTTTCCAAATCAAATTCAGTCAGACTTATCTAGCTCTGTCTGAATGTGTCCCTTGATTGAGTGATGTTAGTTCAAGAAAAAACACTCAAATCAATTTAATGCAAATTCCCATTCACAGCCTGGTTGACCGATCAAGATACTGACAATAATAGATTGGAGTACTTAATTCCTAAGGCATGTGACTCATCGAAGGCTTAGTAATCAATTTCGATTGCAGCAACTGCATAATTCATCTTTGGCTCATCTTAAGCTCTGGAATACCAAGTGCTTGTTCATTTTTTTAAGGCCTACACATTCTTTTCCAAATAGCGAAGCCCTTTCCATGCCTCTGCAATCATTTCCTTATCTAAATTTCCATATGCTGCCCTGGCAAGGTGTCCCACCTATGAAGGCTTTAGATCAATAAAAATAATTGGCATGTTTTGCTTCCAGTTGCAGATGCCTGGAATAGATTACATGCCACCCTGGCAGACAATGGAAAGATGAAATAGAGGGTGGTCCCTGCCTCTATCCACATTAGCCAGTAACTGTATTAGGACAGCCAGGAGGGGTTCTTATACCCTGAACCCCATTTCCCACAGGTCCCCAATCTGTCTTGTACTCGAAACACTGAAGTAAAGGAAAGCATATACAAGTAGGCAACTAGCAGATGTCCTTTCCATTTTATGAAAAGCATGCTATGTTTCATCCAGACTGCATTTGTATCTGCATTTGTCACTTTTTGTGTCTCTTTTCCTTTGACAGAAGCAATATGTTGAGAGCTGATTATGCTCTGGGAGTTCTCTGGCAACCAGGTAAGTTTTTCCTCAGCTCTTAAATCTATAAATAAGAAGATCCATAAGAAATTAAGTCAAGTAAATCTATTGAAGAGAAGCAATCTTTGTATTAACTTTTTGGTATGGGAGCCAAATTCTTACTCAGACTTTGTTCTTACTTAAGTAGGAATAAAAAGCAGGCATATTTCTTCTATGCCCTGATGTTCTCCAAGTGCAGAAAACCATATGCACTGCCCAGTCATGCGTGGGTGCTGCAGTGGACACTGTACTGGGATATTTCTGTCCTTTTCTCAATAACCAGTACAAATAACCTCTGAGAACATGGTTCTCTCGCACCCTTGGCCCTATGTCTTCTGATGTGAATCTATATACTCTCATTTGATCAGTGAGGAAACTCATGCCTAGAAGAAGAATTAGAATGAGACAAAGATGTTAGTGGATCTTTAAGGTTCTTATCTACTCTGAATCTGGAGGGAAAATATGAGACGTTAAAGCATTTATGGAAGTATAAGGAATAAGAGTGCTTCTCAAAATTCAGAGGACTCAATCAATGGGAAACATTCCTTTAGTAATCCAGTATTAAATTTATACATGAAAATATGTACATATAAACATTTTATATGCTGAATGTATGTATTATAATGTCCTAAGTATTATAGCTAAGAATAAATTCCCTCTTCATAAAACGTACTGTCTTAGTTCAGCTGCTGTAAGAGAACACCATAGACTGAGTAGCTTACTAAAAAACAGTAGTTATTTGTTTCTCAAGGTTTTGGAGGCCGAGAAATCAAGATCAAGGAAGCTGCAGATTTGGTATCTGGTAAGAACTCTATGTCCTCACTCACATGCAGAAGGGATCAAACACTTCTGTGGGATCTTTTTATAGGGCCACTAATTCCATTTATAACCTAATGACCTCCCAAAGTCCCCACCTTCAAATACTCTCACATTTGGCGATTGGTCTTAATATATGAATTTGGGGAGGACACATTCAGTCACACTGCACTTAAAAATAAATATAGTGAATATAAGCCTAAGGAGATTTTGGTGTCCTACACCTGTAGAAACTTAGCAAATATAGGAAGACTTCTTATGGAATTATAAAACAAAAGCAGATTGACAAATTGATTTTAAGACCCACTAAATAATAACATGCTAGTTAACAATATTAATGTAATGTGATTTGGGGCTTAAAAATTGTTCTATCATTAACCACATTGAAGATTTTCCACTTGCCAACTTGAACCTTTGGAATGAGCTTAATGGACCATTATTTTTCATTGTTAAGGAAAATAACATGGGCTATAGATAATATTCTGAGCCGTATCCTGAAACTCCCACCAGGTAGAAGAAGTTAACTATATGATGACCAGACTGTAGCCATGACATAAAGTGCTACAATTCCAAGAACTGGTCTCAAGAAATGGGAACAAGTTGACCCTAGAACTGAAGATTAACAGCACTTAAAGCAACCAAGATGACGCTGATCAGACCACCACATGACCAATTTCAAGATGACTGTCAGAACTGACTGTAGGATTTCTGCATATATCACCCTCCCTCTGTCTACAAAATCTCTTGCCCACTGATTGTCAGTACGCAGGAATCGGCCTTTGGACAAGAGTCCACCCTCCCCCTAGCCACCCCAGTTGCCAGCATCCAAAATAAAGCAAACTTTCCTTTCCACCAATCTTGTCTCTTTGTTGGCTTTTGAGTGGACCAGACCCTACTTTTGGTTATAGTATTGATTGTATACACAGATTCATTCTTTTTTTTTTTAACATCAAAATTGATATGCTATCCCTGAAGTTAGTTCTAATATCAGTAAGAGAAAAACATGAACACAGTCAATTAACCTTTAAACGCACATAAAGTATACAAATTAACATCACTAAACAACAGAGAGAGTAAGATCCCAAAATTTTCTGGAGGGGAGAATAAGTTACAAAAAAGGAATGAGAATCAGAGTATCTTCAGAACTCTCGACATCAACACTAGATGCCTTAAGGCAATAGAACAATGCCCTTAAATTTCCGAGGGAAAAAAAATATATTGTTCTACACTCATACTTGATGGGTGGTTTGTATAGGCAGAGAAATACAGGTTGAAAAAGACATTTTCAGGTCTAGAACTAAAATATACCTTGAATGTGCCTTTTTTCAGATGCTACTGGAGGATGGATTCCGTCAAATCAAGGTTATAAACAATGACAACAACAACAACAGCAAAAACTAAGATAGATGATTCATAAAATGGAAGCTCAAACACTGGAGATCAGAGAAGGAAAATGCTAGATGAGTAATAAGTTATACTCAGAGAATTATCAATCTCAATTGGTGCCAGAGCACAGAGGCTACAAGAGAAAGTTATCTGAGAAGTAAAGGGAGCTGATGGATTTGTATTTTGGCATTTAGAAAAAAATCAGTTGGTATCCAACAGCTCACCTGAACTTTTTAAAAAATAGATAAATAGAAAAACACTGTATGAAACGAGAATCTTCATTATAGTATACTACCTGGCTCAGTAGAGAGCAATATTTTTATAGCCATATGCTATCTTCCTTTGACTGATAATGATGTTGAGAAACTCATGAGAAGGCCAGAGATAGGAAGCTAGACTAAATAATCAACATCCATAATAAGATACAATATCCCAACTGATAAAGAAATAGAAGGAAACCATCACTGCATAGGTAAGTTCCAGATAAAATGGTTAGGGCACACTAGTGGAATAGGAGGTACAGGGCAGAGAAAGAGATCATTGGGTTTTTTTTAGGCCTTTTAGCGCTGTCAAACTTTAAGTCCATAAATGTGTTACTTTGAATAATGCTTTAAAAATATAATTTAAGGCAAACTGATGGAAAGGATCCCCCACATACTGAATAGATTGAACGAAATATGAGTTATGCCTAAACACAGAGACCTTTATTATTATTGGAATTTCTAAATTATACCATCCTACATAAAGAAATGCCTTTGTAAGTAACAGTTCTACAGATATTTTAGTGACAACAATGTATAATTTTTGTTGTGTCATTTTGCATTCAGTAAATCAAAGTTCTGAGTGAAAATTTTGGATTTGCATCTTTACACATGAGTAATAGTCAAGGCTATGGTTTTTCCTGTGGTCATGTATGGATGTGAGAGTTGGACTGTAAAGAAAACTGAGCACTGAAGAATTGATGCTTTTGAACTGTGGTGTTGGAGAAGACTCTTGAGAGTCCCTTGGACTGCAAGGAGATCCAACCAGTCCATTCTGAAGGAGATCAGTCCTGGGATTTCTTTGGAAGGAATGATGCTAAAGCTGAAACTCCAGTACTTTGGCCACCTCATGCGAAGTGTTGACTCATTGGAGAAGACTCTGATGCTGGGAGGGATTGGGATCAGGAGGAGAAGGGGACGACAGAGGATGAGATGGCCGGATGGCATCACCAACTCGATGGACGTGAGTTTGAGTGAACTCCAGGAGTTGGTGATAGACAGGGAGACCTGGCGTGCTGCGATTCATGGGGTCGCAAAGAGTCGGACATGAGTGAGCGACTGAACTGAACTGAACTGAATAGACTGACTGAGACTAGACTTAAAAGGGTAGTAATAAGAACAAACTGACACACTCAATCAGGTATTCTATGAATAGTCCCTCTATTAAAGGTCCCTTTGGGCTTCCCTTGTGGCTCAGCTGGTAAAGAATCCACCTGCAATGTGGGAGACATGGGTTCAATCCCTGGGTCAGGAAGAGTCCCCTGGAGAAGGGAAAGGTTACCCACCCCAGTATTCTGGCCTGGTGAATTCCATGGACTGTATAGTCCATGGGGACACAAAGAGTTGGACACAACTTAGCGACCTTCACTTTCACTTTCACTTAAATGTTCCTCAGAGTATGGGAATGGTAGAGACAAAAAACAGGATATGCAGTGTTCCCTGGGTCTAGCAATGTTCCAACACTAGGTCTGAGGGAAAGAATAGTTATCAGAACCAGAAAAGTTAGATAAAAAGAAATTAATGGCTATATTAGACCTTAAAACATGGAAAAGTCTCCTAAAAGCAGCAATGTTTCAATAATCTAAGATTGTCTACTTCTGAAAGAATCCATTCATAATAACTGGTTTTAAAAGAACATTTACATAATATGATAAATGCCATTCATTATCTATGGGATGAATCTATAAACCAGAGCATGGAAGACTTAGTTATAATTTATTTTTAAATCAAGCTTTGACATTTACAATCTTTTATGTAACTATAATTAACAGATTTGGTAGAAGAGATAAGAGGTTGGGTAAATTTAGTAAATTCTTCATCTTTCCCAGCAGAGACAATAAATCCTGTCTAAACACTCATTGTTTTATTTCTTTTCAGCTTTAAAGCTATGATGCAAACTATAGAATTAGTATTAAGTCGTTGCCTCCTGGTAGTAGGGCTAGAGCTTGGGAAGGAGACATGAAATTCGTTTTTACATCCTTATGTATTGTTTGGATAGTGAGCCAATTATGCACATATTAAAATGTCAATGTGTGGAGCTCAGTAAGAATACCACTGTGGTTGTCCAGCAAAAGAGACATGGAAGGCACAGGCATACTGCAGACCAAGCCAGGGCACAGGCAGCATCATCTGTTCAGGATCTCCAAACATCGCTACGAGTTTTTTCATTTCTCCCGGTGCCCTGGTCATCCTAGTCAGGAGCCGCAGGAAATAAAAGCAGAAGAAAGGTAAAATCCTGGATTTATCCTTGTTTCAACTTAAAACAATGATGACTTGTTTCAAGTGTTTAGAATATTTTATGTCTATCTCAGACCTACTGAGGACTCAGTAAGATGAGGTCAGTTCTGAAAAAAACATAAGGTTGCATGTTCTCATTTGCTGTGGCCTATGAAATCCATACCCCATATGCTTAGAGATGGTGATTAGCCACAGGGTAGATGAATGAGAATGAAGAAAGGAACCAAGTGAACAACGCAGGAGGCCAGGAAGAAAAGCTGGGTGACTGACTTTCATAAGGAAGCAACATAGTACAATGATGCCCTGGATGAGAGCAAGCCCTGTAAGCATGAGCAGGTCCCCTCTTGGCATGTACACCCCAACCAGTATATGAAGCCAGCACAGGCAATACCCTCACCATTTAAATGATGTATATATAAGTTTATTCACATATGCCTCATGAATACAAGGCCCTCTGAGAGCGTAGAAGTAAAAATAGTGTAGATTGCATATTGCCATGGATCGAAGTATGCCCCACCAAAACACACTGAAGCCCTAACCTCCCATATATGATAGTATTTGGAGATGATACCTTGAGAGATAATTATGTTCAGTTGAGGTCATGACAATGTGGCCCTTGTGTTGGTATTTGTGCTCTTAAAGGAAAAAAAAAAAGGAAGGGGCATCAAATCTCTCTCTCTGACATGTGAGGAGAAAGAAGGTGGCCACCTATAAGTCAGGAAGAGAGCCTTCACCAGAACCCAACCTCACTGACACACTGTTCTTAGACTCCAGTCTCCAGAAATGAGAGAAAATAAATCTGTTATTTAAGCCACATAGTCTTTGATAATTTACAACAGCAACCCAAGTTGACTAAAATGATGGTTTAGACAAAGTTTTACTGTCTACTCGCAGCAAGCCACAGTGGAAAGCACTGGATTCCAATCCTAAAAATAAAGTTCTGGCCACAGAAAATAATTTGTCACATTAGAACACTAATGTCTGTCAGTTACTGAATCACCCAGGAATGCTTCCCACTATAGGAAAATCCAGCTTAGAGGTGCTTTTAAAATGGAGGTTTATTTCTCTCACATAGAACTCTAGAGGTAAGCTCAATATCAATGTCATGGGCCCAGGCTCTTTTTTCCTTCATCTTTAAAATATCGGATTTTTGTCCACAAGCTTTTAAACCTGTGTTAGCAAGATGACCTCCATGCATCTCATTTGACTTCTAGGCAGAAAAGATGAGGAAGGAATAAAAGTCTATCCCTCCCAAGGCTTTACTGAGAAAGGCTTCCCTTTCTGAGTAAAAATGGAAATGATCCACTATAGAACCCATGAACAGTATGGAAAGACAAAAAGATATGACACTGAAAAATGAACTCCCCAGGTCAGTACGTAGCCATACGCAACTGGAGAAGAGTGCAGAAATAGCTCCAGAAGGAATGAAGAGCCTAAGCCAAATGGAAACAATGCCAAGTTGTGGATGTGTCTGGTGGTGAAAGTAAAGTCCAATGCTGTAAAGAACAGTACAGCAAAGGAACCTGGAATGTTAGGTCCATGAATCAAGGTAAATTAGAAGTGGTGAAACAGGAGATGACAAGAGAGAACATTGATATTTTAGGAATCAGTGAACTAATAAAACAGACTGGCATTGGCAAATTTAATTCAAATGACTATTATATCTACTATAGTGGGCAACAATCCTTTAGAAAGAACGGAGTAGCCCTCACAGTCAACAAGAGTCCAAAATGCAGTGCGTGGGTGCAATCTCAAAAACAACAGAATGATCTCTGTTCATTTCCAATGCAAACCACTCAATATCACAGTAATCGAAGTGTATGACCCAACCACTAATGCCAAAGAAGCTGAAATTGAACAGTTCTATGAAGACCTACAAGACCTTCTAGAACTAACACCAAAAAAAGATGTCCTTTTCATCATAGGGGATTGAAATGCAAAACTAGAAAGTCAAGAGATACCTGGAGTAACAGGCAAGTTTGGCCTTAGAGTACAAAATGAAGCAGGGCAAAGGCTAACAGAGTTTTGCCAAGAGAATGCACTGGTCATAGGAAACACCCTCTTCCAACAACACAAGAGATGACTCTACACATGGACATCACCAGATGGTCAACACCAAAATCAGACTGATTATATTCTTTGCAGCTGAAGATGGAGAAGCTCTATACAGTCAGCAAAATCAACACCAGGGACTGACTGTAACTCAGAACATGAACTCCTTATTGACAAATTCAGATTTAAAGTGAAGAAAGTAGGGAAAACCACTGGACATTCATGTATGACCTTAATCAAATATCTTATGATTATACAGTAGAAGTGACAAATAAAGGGATTAGATCTGATAGAGAGAGTGCCTGAAGAACTATGGACAGAGGTTTGTAATATTGTACAGGAGGCAGTGATCAAAACAATCCCCAAGAATAAGAAATGCAAAAAGGCAAAATGGTTGTCTGAGGAGGCCTTACAAATAGCCGAGAAAAAAAGAGAAGCAAAAGACTATGGAGAAAAGGGAAGATATATCCATATGAATGCAGAGTTCCAAATAAAAGCAAGGAGAGATAAGAAAGCCTTCCTCAGTGATCAATGCAAAGATATAAAGGAAAACAATAGAATGGGAAAGACTAGAGATCTCTTCAGGAAAGTTAGAGGTGCCAAGGGAACATTTCATGCAAAGATGGGCACAATAAAGGACAGAAATGGTATGGACCTAACAGAGGCAGAAGATATTAAGAAGAGGAAGCAAGAATACACAGAAGAACTATACAAAAAAAGATCATAATGACTCAGATAACCATGATGGTGTGATCACTCACCTAGAGCCAGACATCTTGGAGTGAGAAGTCAAGTGGACCTTTGGAAGCATTACTATGAACAAAGCCAGTGGAGGTGATGGAATTCCAGCAGAGCTATTTTAAAACCTAAAAGATGGTGCTGTTAAAGTATTGCACTCAATACGCTAGAAAATTTGAAAAACTCAGCAGTGGCCATAGATTGGAAAGGTCAGTTTTCATTCCAATCCCAGAGAAAGGCAATGCCAAAGAATGTTCATACTATCACACGATTGCACTCATTTCACACACTAGCAAAGTACTGCTCAAAATTCTCCAAGCTAAGCTTTAACAGCACGTGAACAGAGAAATTCCAGATGTTCAAGCTGGATTTAGAAAAGGCAGAAGAACCCCATTTCCAACATCTGCTGGATCATAGAAAAAGCAAGAGAATTCTAGGAAAAAACATCTACTTCTGCCTAATTGACTATGCCAAAGCCTTTGACTGTGTAGATCACAACAAACTGCTGAAAATTCTGAAGAGATGGGAATACCAGAGCACCTTACCTGCCTCCTGAGAAACCTATATGCAGGTTGGGAAGCAACAGTTAGAACTGGACATGGAACAACAGACTGGTTCCAAATTGGGAAAGGAGTATGTCAAGGCTGTATATTGTCACCCTGCTTATTTAACTTCTATGCAGAGTACATCATGAAAAATGCAGGGCTGAAAGAAGCACAAGCTGGAATCAAGATTGCTGGGAGAAATATCAATAACCACAGATATGCAGATGACACCACCCTTATGGCAGAAAGTGAAGAAGAACTAAAGAGCCTCTTGATGAAAGTGAAAGAGGAGAGTGAAAAAGTTGGCTTAAAACTCAACATTCAAAAAAACTAAGATCATGGCAGCTGGCCCCATCATTTCATGGCAAATATATGGGGAAACAATAGAAACAATGATAGACCTTATTTTTCTTGGGCTACAAAATCACTGCAGATGGTGACTGCAGCCATGAAACTCCTTGGAAGAAAGGCTATAACCAACCTAGACAGCATATTAAAAAGGAGAGACATTACTTTGCCGACAAAGGCCCATCTAGTCAAAGCTACGTTTTTTCCAGTAGTCATGAATGGATGTGAAAGTTGGACCATAAAGAAGGCTGAGCACTGAAGAACTGATGCTTTTGAACTGTGGTGCTGGAGAAAACTCTTCAGAGTCTCTTGGACTGCAAGGAGATCAAACCAGTCAATCCTAAAGGAAATCAGTCCTGAACATTCATTGTATTGACTGATGCTGAAGCTACAATACTTTTGCCTCCTAATGTGAAAAACCAACTCATTAGAAAAGACCCTGATGCTGGGAAAGATTGAAGGTAGGAAGAGAAGGTGACAACAGAGGACAAGATGGTTGGATGGCATCACTGACTCAATGGACGTGAGTTTGAGCGAGCTCTGGGAGATGATGATGAACAGGGAAGCCTGGCATGTTGCAGTTCACGAGATCACAAAGAGTTGGACACAACTGAGAGACTAAGCAATATAGTTCATTTGCCAAAACTGATTCATGTTCCCTGACCTTATTTCCCCATACTTATATCAATCTGAGGAAATAGATATCTAAGTGCTTTAGCAAAACTATAATTTATCACCTGGGATAAGAGCCTAACCAATTTGAGATCATAGGTGGAAACAGAGCTGCTACCTGAAAATTATGAGTGCTCTAGGAGGAAAAAATCATGGGTAGCAAAGCAATGTATCTTGCAAACTTACCTTCCCTGCCTGCTGTACTTGGAATAACTTAAGGGAAGATGAACAAATAGTTCATTATACTATCAATGTAGCTTATATTTTTATTTAGGATTTTCCCCCAATTTGTATCTTACAAGTAGGGCCCCTCGCATCCATCTCTAGGGTAATTTATCTTAAGTTATCCATTAAATATTAAAACAAAGTGACATTTGAGAAGGGCAATAGTGTAGCTGATAGCTAACTGAGGGTGATGGAGGCTCCCAGGTTGAGCTGGAGGAAGAATAGAACATGAAGTTAATAGAGTCAATATAAGTAAATGCTACTGAGGCTTCCTCAGTTCTTCCTGAGAAGGAGTAGGCAGCTATTAAACCCTATCAATATTGATGTATAATCTCTATGAGAAGTAGGGGGTAACAGTTGCACTGTGCAAAATACTTGGAACCATTATTGCTTCAGCAAAGTTATACAAGATTTAAAAAAAAAAAAAAGCAAAATATGGCTATTGATGTAAATTCCCAGTATATATACAACTAGACCAATAGCACTTTGCTGACAGTGAATCTCTTTCAAACTCTTAATAGCCACCTGCTATAACTTTATATGTGAAGTCAATGAGTTTCAAGATTTGAATTGTGAGTTTTCAGAAACCCCATATGTAATATTTTTTGTTAGATAAAGTTGTATGCAGAGAGATATAGAGGTTTTTATAATGCTGGTAAGTGCAGTCCTGCTTTTTGATGGAGTTTCAACAATAGAACTAGTTTATTACACCCTCGAGCTACATCCCTATCTGATATGGTACAGTAATGAGATTTTTAATACTTATTAACCTCATGAATTTTGCAAACTGATAAAATTGAAAGAAGGAACATCTATTGCATCACTGAGACTTTATTCAATGACTCTGTGTCTAACATATTAAGAATATTACTATTGCCTCCTTTCTAATGCTTAAAGTATAATTTTGATCCATCTCTCTTGAATTTTTTTTAAACACAAGTCTTTCTGACCATGAAGTATCATCCTTTGTGTCCAACTTGGATACAAGTCTTAAAGCAAAGCTTGATTTAAGTTCAAGCTAGAAACAAATCATCATTTCCCCATTACTAACTCTTACCTTGGTTTGCACGTCAAAATGATTCTTTAAAAAGTATTTTAAATAAAATATTAACGTGGCCTCCTCCCCAATATCCCAATAATTTAAAAAAAAATAATAAGGAATGCAAAATTTAGATTAAATGATACCAAATATTAAGTACTTATATGCCATGCACAGAGCTAAGTGATTTATTAAACCAATGCTCACAACAATGCTAAGGCAGGTATTTTTAACTCCTAAGCCTCAATTTCAGTATCTGTAAATAGAGATATGTAATTTTTCAGTATCTATGACACCTGCGACAGAGAAGGCAATTGCACCCCACTCCAGCACTCTTGCCTGGAAAATCCCATGGATGGAGGAGCCTGGTAGGCTGCAGTCCATGGGGTCGCTAAGAGTCGGACACTACCGCGACTTCACTTTCACTTTTCACTTTCATGCATTGGAGAAGGAAATGGCAACCCACTCCAGTGTTCTTGCCTGGAGAATCCCAGGGACGGGGGAGCCTGGTCAGCTGCCATCTATGGGGTCGCAGAGTCGGACACAACTGAAGCGACTTAGCAGCAACAGCAGCGCACCTGCAAAAGAGCCAAGCATTTGGACCTTCTCCAAAGATCCAACTTTCCCAAAGTCACCAGTATTTTGCTAAACTCATGCTACAGAGACAAAACTCTTCATTCACTCTATCTGCTTATTCCTATAGATTTAGAAACGGATTCTGCTTCTTAGGTTTCCGATTTACAGCCAGGAAAACAAAAACATCGTATAAGCAACAGAAACAAATGTTGATTAATTTGTGCTGGGGGAACCAAGAAAGGATTCACAGAACGTGCCACAACAAGCCTTAAATTTGAGTGAATGAATATAAGTTGGTATGAAACACTCTCCACACTGTATGCGGTTGTAAGCCTGGCTATGAGAGCTGTCTACATTTTTTGTTCCTGCAAGCCTGAATTATATAGATCAGCACTATCCTATAGAATTTTCTAACGATGATAGATAATGGAAATCCTCTCCATCTGTGCTAACAAATATGACAGCCAATAGTCATAGTTACATACTGAACACTGGAGATGTGGCTACTGTGACTAAAGCAATTTTAACTTGACTTAACTTAAATGTAATAGTCATTT
The DNA here is from genome assembly GCF_029407905.1 of Bubalus kerabau. Lineage (NCBI taxonomy): Eukaryota > Metazoa > Chordata > Mammalia > Artiodactyla > Bovidae > Bubalus > Bubalus kerabau. The sequence goes on from NC_073633.1 coordinate 69,320,306, forward strand.
TTGCCTAATGGTTCCCATGTTGGGTGGCACATACCTACAGTTTTGTTTTGTTTTGTTTTAATATGGCCTGTTTTCATGCCTTGCATATTTAGACTAAAGTTGGAGTGCACGTGTGTGTGCTAAGTTGCTTCAGTCATGAAGTCCGACTCTTTGCAACTCTATGGACTATAGCCTGCTGGGCTCTTCTGTATGTAGGATTCTCTAGGCAAATACTAGAATGGGTTGCCATGCCTTCCTCCAGGGGATCTTCTGGACCCAGAGATCAAAGCCCTGTCTCCTGCATTGAAGGCAGTTTCTTTACTGTTGAGCCACCAGGAAAGCCCACAAAGTTGAAATGGAGGAACACTGTTCCAACTGGGTGGAAAGTAAGAGGCTTGGAGGAAAAGGGCTAATGAAGAAGATTTTGTACACTTGCTAACAGTTTAGAATTTTACCCTGAAAGTAGTAATATGTAATAAAAAATATTTAAAATTACTTCTTTTGACATTCTTTTAGGAATCTTCTGATTGATATACATATGTATATCAATATGATATACACATGTATTTAGGTATATGTATATAGGTATAGATATATATATGATATACATATGTATATTGATATATATATATTGATGATATACATATACATATGTGTATAGGTATATGTACATTTATATAATGTACACACAAACACACAGAATTTGGTTTAAGCAAGATGTCAAACAGATGTTTCATTTATTCAACTGCTTTTATCATAAAAGGACAAATATTTTTGCCAAGAATTAGAAAAATTATTCTTACACTTAAAACAGTAAAGAAGACTTTACTCAGGATTTTTGCAATAGATGTGAAGACTATTGCCATGGGGGAAGAGAGATGAAACACAAATCAGAATATTGTAAAGATAACTGAGGATTTATGGCTATGGGAGGCTGGGGGAGATGGATGGAAAATTACCAAGAAGGGGTAATTCTTGCTAAACTGAATTAATAGGATTATTGCTGAAGGCAGGCCAGGTGATCAATTGTCATCTGGGAGATTGTAGGGGATCAGGTACAAGGATGATCAGACATCCAGGGTAAAAGGATTATCCCTAAACTGACTTAGCAAGATTCTGGCTACAACTAGGCTGGGAAGGCCCAAAATGGTAAAACCAAGGCTAAGAGTTAGTCTAAAGGAAGGCTCAGGGGAGCTTGACTAAATTTTGATAGAGGAGAGAGTCTTTGTAACAAAACCGCAAAAGAAAATTAATGCTAAGCCCTTCACTGGAATGTTTACTTGGGTGGCTCAGAGGTTAAAGCATCTGCTTGGAATGCGGGAGACCCAGGTTCGACCCCTGGGTCGGGAAGATTCCCCTAGAGAAGGAAATGGCAACCCACTCCAGTACTCTTGCCTGGAGAATCCCATGGAGGGAGGAGCCTGGTAGGCTATTATCCATGCAGTCGCGAAGAGTCGGATACGACTGAGCAACTTCACTTCACTTTCACTGGAATAGCAGATGACAGGTAAATGAGGCATTTTCAGAGAAGCTTATTTTCCCTAAGTAATGTGAATCTAGCTAAGGAGGCAAAGAATCTGCCTGTAATGCATAAGACCTGGGTTCGATCCATGGGTCGGGAAGATCCCCTGGAGAAGGGAATGGCAACTCACTACAGTATTCATGCCTAGAGAAACACATGATGTAACCTGAAATTCCTACTATTCACTCTTCTTAGCTTTCCCCAGAAGCAGCAGTAGGCTTAATATTTACATAAGAAGAAACAGCCCTGAGAAAGGGATCATCAAGTAAAACAGAAGAGTGGTCTATATGTGCCGTTGTGAAGGGATGGCCATCATTACTTAATCCTGAGGACCAGAATTCTCATCTTCTGCCAAGGTACTTGCCCTCCCCACTACTTTCTTTAACCACAATCCTTTATTCCTTTCTGGTTACAATAGATTGGTTTGCTTCTGACTTGCAAAATTGAGGTGTGACTTCTTTTCAAAAGAAAGGAAAAGGAATTGGAGTTCTCACACAGCAGGAAAGGAGTTGATCAGACCATGATGAACTTGGCCCAGAAGTAGGGTGGAAAATGTACTTTCATGATTTCTCCTACAGGAACTCAACCGAAGGAGCACCTCTGCTGTTCTGGCTGCCTTGAAGCTCCAGTCTCTCAGTCCCCTGCTGGTTTTCTTGGGGTTTATCTTCCTGCAGCACCATACCCCTGCCTCAGAAACTTCCAGCTTGCTCACTGTCATATCATTAGAGGACTTGTCATATAGTACTAAATGAAAAGCTATGAGTAGTGAAAATTTTATTTTCATAAAAAGTTGAAAGATCATGTTGCTGTTTGGTAGAAACCAACACAATACTATAAAGCAATTATCCTTCAGTTAAAAATAAATACAATTTTTTAAAAGTTGAAAGACAAGAGCCATGATTCTCCAAGCTTTGGTGTACCTGCCTTCCCTTGTAGCTCAGTTGGTAAAGAATCAGCCTGCAATGAGGGAGACCTGGGTCTGATCCCTGGGTTGGAAAGATCTTCTGGAGAAGGGGAAAGCTACCCACTCCAGTATTCTGGCCTGGAGAATTCCATAGACCAAGTCCATGGGGTCGCAAAGAGTCAGACACAACTGAGTGACTTTCACTTTCACTTGTACACAAAAAGTTTTTCCAGTGGCTAATGGAGACCTGCCTTCTCTTTCCCCAGCTTCTGAGAAAACCTCTTATTTCCAATGCCTCCTCCTTCACTATCTCAGCAACTTTTAACTGCAAAAGTGACTACTTTTCCTACCTGCTTTGCCACCTGTAATACTGAGCTCCTAAAAACTTTCTGACAACTAGTACTGGTTCATTTTAAAGGAGGAGACAGGTTACTTTTGTTTTACATTCCTTTGTAGCATCAGCCTGACTGCACAAGGTTAGAAATTAAGGGATGGAATATTCATTTCCTGAAACAGATAATCATAAATTCTTATAGGATCCATGGGACTTTCCAGAAGTCTGTTTAGAATACTTTGTGGTAACTAGTTAACATTGAAGCCAAGCTGGTGAAAATAAATGAAATGTTTGAGGCTGCATCAAAGCCTAAAATCTTTAGAGGGTGATATATAAACTTACAGTGGATTTTTTTAAAAATGAGTTTGCTGTAATTGTGAATAATGATTTGGAATCGTTGTAGTTTGGGGTAAGGGAGAAAGAGACTGTAGTTTAGAACCAGACCTAGAATGAAATATATTCATGCCCTTGTCCTGTTCAAACAGGAAAACAGGCAGTCAGGAAAAAAATGCAGAAGCCCTGAGCGAGATAATGGGATTTCTCTTAATTTGATTTGCTGTGGAGAATGCTGGCCTATTTAATACATCCATGTGGAGTTGCTGTTTATATTTTGGTTTCTAATTAGCATAGTCATTCTGAAGCCTCTAGCTGCCTTCTCCTTCCATATAAATCTAATTTGGCCTTGAGGAGGGTTATTAGAGCAACACAAGGAGCACAAACAAAGGGAAATGTCTGCCAAACAGCAGGCAGGCTCACTGCATCTGGGGCAGGCGGGTGGCAGCCGGGCCGGTGTGCAGAGCTGCGGGCACAGGAGTGACCGAGCCTGGAAAACAGATCAACCACCAGCGTCCCTCTGACCACCCCCACCAACCCACCCCGCCCCGGCCTGGGCTGCCTAGCCAAGGCAATCTCATAAAAAAAAAAAAGATGATATTGAAGGGATGTGAAAGCTGTAAAGAAAAGATTTAAAATTGATTTTGAAAGTTTCTAAACTGGGCCCTAGAATGGATGGTCTGTATTGAAGTAAACACTTAGTCTCCCTCCTAAAACTCCTTGTAAAGAGTGACATTTCAATTTTCCCTGGCTTTGGGGAGCTTGACTTTTTTTTTTTTAACAGCTCTACAACTCAGTCTTAGAGAAGCACCTTCTAGCAGTGATAATAAAGTACACTGAGGGGGGATATGGACAACATTGATAAAGAGGCACTAATCCTTATTCTGTGTGAAAAATAGTCTGAAGGCAGATTCTATCCCAAAGGGGAAGAAAAAAGAATGCTAAACATGACTAGCAGTGACCTATTTTTCACCAAGCAATTGGAGCTCAAGTACATTTTGACGAAAATGTTCATGGGGAAGAGCAAAGGACTTAAACTCTTTGTAAAGGGCATTGAAGTACTAACTTAAAATTCTGTGATAACTCTAAAGAGGTGAGATAACAGGTTCTTTTGAGCAGATGTAGGGGCTCTACTAACATTGATCGGGTGGGTCCCCTATAGAATCCACATTCATGGTTTGCAGTTTGTCTTAACTAGTTGCTGCCTCCCTTATAAAGATGGTAGCAGCAACTTCTAAGCAAGGGCTCAGTGAGCCTTGTTCGCAAGGGTCTATGGGAGCGCTGATGAGTATAATTTACTGCAAAATGTATCCCCTACTGTGAGGAGCAGAATGCTAATGATCTGAATCTATTCTTTGTCCAGAACACAAAGAATTACAGCTCCCCTTAGAACACACTGAAACGTCTCTAGGATAAAACTTTTTAAAAATGCACTTCTGTTGCATTCTGCATATTCTATTTAGATGCGTGTCTATCAACAATGTATTACATACTGACAGTGTTAAAAGCTGCCAACACATGAGTGCAGATCCCAATCTAAGGAGAAAATGAAAGAGAGAGAGAAAGAGGGAGGAAGACAGGAGATAGGAGGGAAGAAAAAGAGAATGAATTCAAAATTAAAACCACCTTGCATCACGTAGTAAATTTTTAGTGTCACAAGGATACAGATAAGAGGTTTCTGAAAAAAAATTATTAATGGAAGTACCTTTCCTAGGTATTTCTAAATGGGAGTGGACATAGATTTCACATGGAAGAAGGTAGGAACATATATGAGACTCTTGTCCAAGTGGTAATATGACATAAACACTCTGCTAAAAGTTCAAAAACCTCTTATTTTGACTTATTTACTCCTACTCTACCCCAATCCAGAAATACTGCTTAATCTCACTGCCCAACTACCCAGGAGATCAGGCAAGTTGCCTCCCTGTTCTCAGCATCTGTTTCTTCATCTGTTAAACATTGATCAGAATGAATCTCCAAGGAGAAAGGGGCCATCTTCTGGGAATTTTTCTTTTCCACCTGATTTCTGTTACAAGTTAGAACATCTCAGAAGTCAGTCCAGGCTCCCATGTGATTCCTTCTTACACCTCTTCTTGGAAGATCTTTTCCACAAATTCAAACACCATGTCCAGGCTACATGATAAGCTTTGAGCTGCCTCGTAAGTATGTGAGTAGAAATGTTAACAAAGGGATTAGATAAATGGGTCTGGCTGTGAGAAGAATTGTAGTATAAAGACCACGTATCTAAAACAGAATCCATGGTCTGCTTTTCCAGCCTCTAGTTTCAATACTCATAAACCTACTCCATCTCGAGATCCCAGGCTGAGCAAGAGCCACCCCCCTACACCCTTGCTCCTTCAGGAGAAGTCTCGATAGTCTCCCCAGTGTCCCCAACCTTGTCCACCATCCCTCTCTTCAGGTAAACCTAATGATCTAGAACATGTCCCATCCAGATCACCAGAAGGGACTGCTCCAAACTTGTCATTTCCCAACCATTCTCTACACACAATCAGCAGGGGTCTTAGTATATGCATGCATCATCACTCCCCCATTGAAAACCGTCAGTGGCTACATGTTTCTCTCAAGCTTGGGACCCTCATTCTCACGTGCCCTCAGTGGCCCCCATGATCTGGTCCTGCCTACCTCTCCTTTTCCTTTGCCATCTGCCCCCTGCTCAGAGTTCTCCCTTCACAGGGGCCTTTCAACTCCTTCAACAAGAGAAGCTCCTATCCACATTGTATGAATACAACTGCCTGTCTGGGTCATTCCAACACCCCCATCCTACCCCATGCAACAAAGTGAAAGCTTTTCAATGGTGCTAAATTCTATAGGGGGAGGAAAAAAAACTAAGACAAAGTAAGTGAGACAGGCAGGGAATGACAGGGAAACCAGGGAGTTGTCATTTTTTTACTGAATGGCCAGGAAAGACCTTCTAAAAAGGTCACAACTGACAGAGACATGAAATGCATGAGTGAGCTGATCAGCTGTCTTGGTAAGAGCATTCCAAACAAGAAAAAAAGGGCAAAAACCAACAGCCACAGTGAAACCTCTCAGTGGATATCATGGTACAGCAGGGTGGCCAGTGCAGCTGGAACAGAGGGAAGGAGGCAGAGGGGAGGGAGGCAGAGGGCAGTTGGAGATGAGGTCAGAAGGGTGGCTTATCAACCATCAACCACTGTAAGGGTTCTGGATTTTATTCCAGTTTGGGAAATCATGGGAGCTAATGGAGAGAGGACGGACATGGTCTGAGTCATAGTTTTGCAGAATGAGTCTGGCCGCTGTGATAAGAACAGAGTGTAAGGATGGAAGCAAGAAACAGGATCATATTAAAATAGCCCAGGTGCTGAGGTGATGGTATGGCAACAGCCATCACAGGATTAGCAATACTGGCAATGAAAAAGCTGGATTAAAGATCCAGGCTGAAGGAGCACTCGCAGGATTTACGGATGGATGGGGTGAGGGCTGAGAGCTTCCTATTCACTTGTCAGAAACAGAGTTTGTATCAGTTCCTCAGATGCCTTTCTGACTGCTTTTCTCCTCCAGCAATTCAGGTTCTGTGTGACTCCCCATCCCAGCTTGTGCTCATGCTCATAACATTTGTCAGCACTGTAATTAAACAGAAATTATTCCAGTGATGAACTCACTGCTCATGTTAAGTCATGTATTTATAGGGGAGGCAATGTCAATGCTATTCCCCACTCTATTCTGAACACAGAAGCTCTGGAGCCATTTATTAGATAAACTGGGTAAATCACAGTGCGCTTCACTACAATGAAGTCCACCTGGTCAATCATACATAGGTACACCCTTTATAATCATTAATATTGCTCTTAAAACAGAAGTAGAGACAACTCCGATAAGAGTTGTGACAATTAATAGAAGAGCTACTTCCTTGGTGGCAGCTCTCAGAGTGTGAAAAATGGTGAAATACACGGCTATTAGGCAATCTAGAGTAATCAGACCTTTTCAAACACTGAGCCAATATGTATACTCACCAAGCTGTGTCCACATTTTAGTCACTATAAATAGAATGTCCAATAGAATTAATTATATAAGCATTTAAAAAGTATGTATTAAAGTTATTAAAAGACTAACTGTTTCTAGTATGAAGATGTCAGAGGTGCAGTTTATGAAAGCATCAGACCTTCTGGTTCAATCGATAAAACCCAATGCTAACTACGAATCACCTGTTGCCTAGAGTGCTGAAATCTGGCTACCAGCTATGGCATAAACATGGTACCTTCACACAAGGCCACAGTATTAATTTTTACATGTTGCATTAATTTCCTAGGGCTGCTGTAACAAAGCACCACACATTTAATGCAACAGAAATGAACTGTCTTCCCACTTTAGAAGACTGCCATTAAGGTGTTGGCAGGGCCACATCCTCCTACAGCCTCTATGGGAGGATCCTTCCTTACCTGGTCCAGCTCCTGGGAGCCTCAAGTGCTCCTTGGCTTGTGGCAGTGTAACTCTAATCTCTGACTCTGCCTTCATGTGGCTATCTTCCCTCTATGTCTGTGTCCAACTCTCCTTATAAGGACACCAGTCACATGGTTAAGGACCCATCCTATATTAATAGTATGACCTTGTCTTAAGTAATTACATCTTCAATGACTCTGTTCCCAAATAAGGTCACATTCATAGGTTCATGGGGTTAGGAGTGCAAAATATTTTTTGAGGGGACACAATTCAACCCATAAAAGATATGGTTAAAAGTGGAGCTGGGGGCAATTTTATCCAGTGTAGAGAAATGGGTTAGATCAGGAAAACTTAATCTGAGGTTCAGCTCTTTAAAGAGAGAGGTAGGTTACTTCAACAAGTTAACCTCAATGTTGGTTTCCCACTCTTTAAAATGAATATGTTAGAAGAGATGATGTCTGGTCACTCAGCTAATTCAGACCGCATGAAGATGAAACTAAGTAAAGTATCCAGCCAGCTCAAGTCACATAGAATCAACCATACAGTGAACACTGCTGGTCCTGCCCTCATTTACTTAAAGCTTTAACAAGCCATTTTAATTCTTTAAATACCACAGGAAAAGGAGAGACATTACATCTGACATCACTTCTACTTGAATCACATCAGTGTCAGAGGCTTAGACTAGTAACTGGTTACTACTTGTACCTCCTGTACTCAATAAATCCTGTAACCATAGCAAAGATGTTATTTCAAAATACTTTTTCAGAAACTGAAATAACAATCTAAGTACCCCATCCTCTCAAAAATTGCCTTTGTTGATAGACTCTTTACAGCACAAAACTTTAGTAAACTCTTGTATGGCTAGGTAGCTTATTCTTCCAATATGCTTTGTGAGATTGATGATAGTTTAACTTGGGACTGTAAATATCAGTGTCTTTCAGTTATCCCTGTATGCTCCACCAGGAAACCAATTAAATTGCCCTATCACAGTTTAAGGTTAAGATGGTTTACCAGACCCCAAGAAAAACATATTCAGACAAGAAGTAGTTTTAGAGAGTAGTTTTGGAAAATACCATTATTTATCTAGACCAGACTTATCTCCATTCTCTTTTGATGAGAAGAGCTAGGTGGAAAGCTAAAGCATATAATTTAATGTGTGTGATACCTGAAGGTGGCCTAAAAAGGCAGTGTGATATAATGGCTAGTACAGTACTTCTTAATATCCAAGTCACTTTTCTATTTGGTATTATTGACAGGTACAATAGTCTTTTGTTGTTGTTGTTGTTGTTTAGTTGTTAAGTTGTGTCTGACTTTTGCAACCCCATAGACTGCAGCCAGCCAGGCTCCTCTATCCATGGGATTTCCCAGGCAAGAATACCGGAGTGGGTTGTCACTTCCTTCTCCAGGGGATCTTCTCGACTCAGTGATCAAACCTGAGTCTCCTGCATTGACAGGCAGGTTCTTCATCTCTGAGCCATTAGGGCAGTCCCTTTTTCCCCCTATGTATTAACTGGATGCAAGATAATGGCTGGAAATATTCCATCATTTAAAATCAAAATTTTTATCATCTCTGAGTATTTTGATCTTTAACATCTTGAGAGTGTATTATAGTCTAAAAATACTTGAATATAAAACTCTCCAGTGGAAGTATTAGAAAAAGAAGAACAAACAAAGCCTAAAGTTATCTGAAAGATATAATGAAGATGAAAGGGAAAATAAAATAGAGATTAAAAATTGGAAAAAAATCAATAAAACTTAAAGTTGATTCTTTGAAAAGGTAAACAAAATTGACAAACCTCTGGCCCAGCTCACCAAGAAAAGAGAGAGAACCTAAATACACAAAATAAGGGGGGGAAAAGAGGAAAATAACAACAGATACTCAGATACTGCAGGGAAAAAAAAATCTGAGAGTATTATCATATGCCAACAAATTGGATAATCTAGAAGAAATGGGCAACTTTGGGCAACTTTCTAGAAACACAGCCCACCAAAACTCAATCAAGAAGAGAGACAATTTGAACAGACCAATAAGTAGAATCTGTAATAAAAATTCTGTAATAAATCTGTAATTAAAAAAAAAAAACACAAAAAACCCTCCCTGCAAACAAAAGTCCAGGACTAGATGGCTTTACTGGGGAATTCTACCTAACACACAAAGAAGAACTTGTACCACTCCTTCTTAAACTCTCTCAAAAGATACAAGAGGAGGGAACACTCCCAAAGGCATTCTATCAATATCAAGCCACCATCACGCTGATACCAAAACCAGAAAAAGACACTATAAGAAAATTACAGGCCAATATCTTGGACGAATATAGATACAAAAATTCTCAGCAAAATATTATCAAGCTGAATTCAGCAACACATAGATCATACACCACAACCAAGCTGGAGTCATCCCAGGATCACAAGGATGGTTTAACATACGCAAATCAAACAATGTGATACGTCACATCAACAAAAAACAAAAAACACATGATCATCTCAACAGATGTAGAAAAAGCATTTGATAAAATTAAACTCTTACCAGTTTCCTGGTGTGCAGTCTCCATGGCCCCTTGCTCCAAGCACTGCCAGGAGTCCAATGAAGAAGTTGCAGGCTAAGCAAGTTTTTAAGAAAACTGCCCGGGAGCTGAACTGGCTTTGGTTGATGAGGGTGGACAGGTGGTTCATCATGGGTGACATTTTCTCAAGCATTTTTTCCAGTTTGTTTGGAACCTAGGAAATGAGAATTGTAATTTTGGGATTAGATGGAGCAGGAAAAACCACAATTTTGTACTGATTACAGGTTGGAGAAGTCATTGCTACTATTCCTACCATTGGATTTAATATTCAGATGGTAATATACAAAAACCTTAAATTCCAAGTCTAGGATTTGGGAGGGCAGACAACTGATATTATTATTCAAACTCGCATGCAGTCATTTATGTAGTAGATTGTGGTGACCAAGACCAAAGTGGTATTTCAAAATCAGAGTTAGTTGCCAATTTGGAGGAAGAAGAGCTGAGAGGAGCCATTTTAGGGGGTTTACAAATAAGCAGGACAACGGAACAGGACATGACTCCCTCAGAGATGGCAAATTCACTTGAGCTACGGACGGAAAATAGCAAATATTCAAAACTTCAGTAACCAAAGGCACTTGCTTTGATGAGGCAATGGAATGGTTAGGTGAAACACTAAAGAGCAGACAGTAATTCAGTCACTTATGCTTCTCTGAAATGAAGACCATAACACCTATATATCCCTTTGGAAATCATTAAGTGTTTTTCACACTCCTAAATGTTAAAACTGCATGATTGTTGGCATGTACCAAACTGACTGCAACATTTGTAATAAATATTAAAAATACGTTTTAAAAAAACTCTTACCGAAGTGAGTATAGAGGAAACAGAGCTCAACAGAATAAAAGCTGTTTATGACAAATTCACAGCCAACATAATACTCAATGGTGAAATTCAGCTTTTTAGCTGAATGCTTCCCCTCTAAAATCTGGAACAAGACAAGGATGCCCACTCTCACCATGTCTATTCAATGTAGTACTAGAAGTCCTAGTCACAGCAGTCATACAAGAAAAGTATAAGCTATCCAAATTGTAAGGGAAGAGATAAAATTATAATATTTGCAAAATGACATGTACTATATATAGAAGATACTAAAGACTACACACAAAAACTACTAGCACTGAGAAGTGAATTCAGCAAGGTAGTAAGATATAAGATTAACACATAGAAATTGGTTGTATTTATTTACATTAGCAATGAATTACCAGAAAGGGAAAGTAGAAAAACGATCTCTTTAAAATTGCATCAGGAAAAAATACCTGGGAATCAACCTGACCAAGGAGAGAAAAACTTATACACTGAGAAGTATAAACTATTAATAAAGGAAACTGAAGATGATTCAAAGAAATGGAAAAACACCCCAAGCTTTTGGACTGAAAGTATATTATTAAAATGGACATACTACCCAAAGTAATCTACAGATATAATGTGATCCCTATCAAATTGTCCATGATATTTTTCATAGAACTAGAAATAGAACAAATAATCCTAAAATTTAAATGGACCCACAAAAGACCCACAATTGCCAAAGCAGTTCTGAAGCAAAAGAATAAAGCAGGAGGCATAACCCTCTCAGACTTCAGACAATACTACAAACCCACTGTAATCAAAACAGTGAGGTATTTGGCACAAAAACATACACATGGATTAATGGAACAGAAGAGAGAACCCAGAAATAAACCCACATATCTATCATCAATTAATCTTTAACAAAGGAGGCAAGAATATACAGTGGGGAAAAGACAGGGCAGCAAGTGGTGTTGGGAAGGTTGGACAGCCACTATAAACGAATGAACTTAGAGTATACCTTCACACTCTACAGAAAAATAAAGTCAACATGGGTTAAAGACTTAAACATAAGGCATGACACCATAAAACTCCTTGAAGAGAACATAGGCAAAACATTCCTAACATAAATCATACCACTGTTTTCTTAGGTCTGTCTTTCAAGACAATAGAAATGAAAACAAAAATAAACAAATGAGACCTGATCAAACTTACAAGCTTTTGCATGGCAAAGGAACCCATAAACAAGATGAAAAGACACCTACTGAATGGGCAAAAATATTTGAAAATGATGCAACTAATAGAGGTTAATATCCAAAATGTACAAACAGCTCATATAACTCAATAACAAAAACAACAATAACAACAACAAAAAAATAACCCAATCAAACAGTGGGCAGAAGCCCTTAATAGGCATTTTTCCAAAGAAGATATACAGATGACCAACAGGCACCTAAAAAAGATGTTCAAAATCATTAATTATTAGAGAAAACCACAAATCAAATCATAGTGAGATATAACCTCACACTGGTCAGAATGGCCATCATCAAAAATTCTACAAATAAAAAAATGTTAGCAAGGGTGTAGAGAAAAGGGAACCCTCCCACACTGTTGTGAGAATATAAATTGGTGCAGCCACTTTGGAGGGCAGTAGGAAGGTTCTTCAAAAAACTAAAAATAGTGCCCACGTGATCCAGTAATCCCATTTCTGAGCATATATATGGAGAAAACTCTAATTCAAAAAGCTTTTGCACAGCAAAGGAAACTATAAACCAAATGAAAAGACAACTCACAGAATAGGAGAAAATATCTGCAAATGAAGCAACCTACAGAGATTAATCTCCAAAATATACAAACATCTTATGTCAAAAAAAAACCCCACAAACAATCCAATCAAAAAATGAGCAGAAGATCTAAACAGACATTTCTCCAAAGAAGACATAAAGATGGCTAAAAAGCACATGAAAAGATGCTCAAGATCTCTAATTATTAGAGAAATGCAAATCAAAACCATGCACACTGGTCAGAATGGCCCTAATCAAAAATCTGCAAGCAATAGATATTAGAGAGGGGGTGAAGGAAAGGGAATCCTCCTACACTGTTCATAGAAATGTAAATTGGTGCAGCCATTAGGGTGAACAGTAAGAAGGTTCCTTAAAAAGCCAAAAATATAGCTACCATATGATCTAGCAATCCCACTCCCGGGAATATATCCAAAGAAAACTAAAACTCAAAAAGATACACGCACCCCACATTCATTGCAGCACTATTTACAATGACCAGAACATGGAAGCAAGCTAAATGTCCATCAACAGAGGAATGGATAATGAAGATGCAGTACACATATACGCTTGAATATTTCTCAGCCATAAAAAATGAAATAGTGTCATTGGTACAACGCAAATGGACCTAGAGATTGTCATATTGAGTGAAGTAAGTCAGACAGAGAGGGACAAATATTGTATAATATCACTTGTATGTAGAATCTAAATAAAAAAAAAAACTGGCACAAATGAACTTACCTACAAAACTGAAATAGAGCTACAGATTTAGGAAACAAGCTTATGGTTACCTGAGGGGAAAGGGGGAGAGGGATAAATTGGAAGCTTGGGATTGACATATACACTCTACTATATATAAAATAGGTAACTAATAAGGACCTACTGTGGGTTTCCCAGGTGGTTCAGTGGGTAAAGAATCCACCTGCAATGCAGGAGACATGGGTTCAATCCCTGGGTCAGGAAGATCCCCTGGAGGAGGGCATGGCAACCCACTCCAGTATTCTTGCCTGGAGAATCCCATGGACAGAGGAGCCTGGTGGGCTATAGTCCACAGAGTTTCAAAGAGTCTGACACGACTGAAGTGACTGAGCATGCATGCAAGGACCTACTGTATAACACAGAGAGCTCTACTCAATACTCTGCAATGACACAATGGAGTATTACTCAGCCATTAAAAAGAATGCATATGAATCACTTCTAATGAGGTGGATGAAACTGGAGCCTATTATACAGAGTGAAGGAAGTCAGAAAGAGAAACACCAATACAGTATACTAACGCATATATACGGAATTTAGAAAGATGGTAACGATGACCCTATATGTGAGACAGCAAAAGAGACACAGATATAAAGAACAGTCTTTTGGACTCTGTGGGAGAAGGCAAGGGTGGCATGATTTGAGAGAATAGCATTGAAACATGTGTATTATCATATGTGAAACAGATCTCCAGTCAAGGTTCGATACATGAGACAGGGTGCTCAGGGCTGGTGCACTGGGATGACCCAGAGGGATGGGATGGGGAGGGAGGTGGGAGGGGGGTTCAGGATGGGGAACACATGTACACCCATGGCTGACTCATGTCAATGTATGGCAAAAACTACTACAATATTGTAAAGTAATTAGCCTCCAATTAAAATAAATTAATTAAAAACAAACAAACAAAAAATACTCTGTAATGACGAATATGGGAAAATCTAAAAAAGAACTGATATATATATATATATATATATATATATATATATATATATATATAACTGATTCACTTTGCTGTACAGCGGAAAGTAAGAAAACACTGTAAAATCAACTATACTCTAATAAAAATTATAAAAATAAGTAAATAAAAAGATTTTTAAAGGTATATGTACTCTTATGTTCATAGCAGCACTATTTACAACAGTCAAAATATGGAAACAACCAAATGCCCATTGACAGATTAATGGATAAAGAAGACTATATACATGTGCATAATGGAGTATTATGCAGCCATTAAAAAGAATGAAATTAATACCATGTGCAGCTACATGAATGGATCTAGAGATAATCATACACAGAAAGAGAAAAACAAATACCATATATCACTTATATGTGGAATATAAAGTATGACACAAATGTACATATTTACAAACAGAAACAGACTCACAACATAGAGAGTAGACTGTGGCTGCAAGGGAGATGAGGACAAGGGAGAGATGAATTGGGAGTTTGGGGATTAGAAGATACAAACTATTTTATATACATATATCATTAAATACTTCTGAGTTGTAGAACTTCAGGATTAGAAGAGTTAGGAGATACATTCAAGGTTGCATAGCCTGGACAAAAAACTGAGTCTTTCAGCTCCACATCCCACATTCTAAATACATATAAATAAATATGTGTATATGTATATTGCCCTGTCTATGTATAGACATACACACATACACATTCCCACTTCATTCTTTTAACTCTATGTAGCTTTTTAACAACTATATGAAATTCCATAGAATGGTTATAATGTGATTCATGTAACCATCTTCCTGTTGGTGGGCATTTAGGATAATTTTATTTCTTGTCACACTAATAATGCTATAGTTAATTAGTTACTGATGTACACACATGCACAATTCTTTCATAGAATTAATTTTTAGGTCAAATGAACATTTTTTAATTTTGAGAGATAATAGCAAAGTTTACTAGTATGTTTGATTTAAAACTTCTCTTGTTGTTGTTTAGTCGCTAAGTCATGTCCTATTCTTTGTGATCCCATGGACTGCAGCACACCAGGCTCCATCTTCCAAACTTCCAAACTTCCTTCACCATCTCCCAAACTTTGCTCAAATTCATGTCCATTGAGTCAGTGATGGTATCTAATCATCTCATCCTCTACCATCCCCTTCTCCTTTTGCCTTTAATTTTCCCAGCATCAGGGTCTTTTCTATGAGTCAGCTCTTTGCATCAGGTGGCCAAAGTATTGGAGCTCCAGCATCAGTCCTTCCAATGAATTTTCATGATTAATTTCCTTTAGGATTGATTGGTTTGATCTCCAAGGGACACTCAAGAGTCTTCTCCAGCACAACTTAAATGCATCAGTTCTTCAGCACTCAGCCTTCTTTATGGTCCAACTCTCACATCCATACATGACTAATGGAAAAACCATAGCTTTGACTAGATGGGCCTTTGCCAGCAAAGGGATGTCTCTGCTTTTTAACATGCTTTCTAGGTTTGTCACAGCTTTCCTTCTAAGGAGGAAGCATCTTTTAATTTCACTGTCTGCAGTGATTTTGGAACCCAAGTAAAGAAAATCTGTCACTACTTCCACTTTTTCCCCATCTATTTGACATGAAGAGATGGGACCAGGTGCTATGATCTTAGATTGTTTAATGTTGTGTTTCAAGCCGCTTTTTCCACTCTCCTCTTTTACCCTCATCAAGAGGCTTCTTAGTTCCTCTTCACATTTTGCCATTAGAGTGATATCATCTATGTATCTGAGGTTGTTGATATTTCTCCCAGCAGTCTTGATTATAGCTTTGATTCACCCAGCCTAGCATTTTGCATGATGTACTATGCATTCAGTTCAGTTCAGTTCAGTTGTGTCCAACTCTTTGTGACCCCATGAACTGCAGCACAGCAGGCCTCCCTGTCCATCACCAACTCCCAGAGTCCACCCAAAACCATGACCATTGTGTCGGTAATGCCATCCAACCATCTCATCCTCTGTCGTCCCCTTCTCCTCCTGCCCTCAATTTTTCCCATCATCAGGGTCTTTTCAAATGAGTCAGCTCTCCGCATCAGGTGGCCAAAGTATTGGAGTTTCAGCTTCAACATCAGTTCCTCCAATGAACATCCAGGACTGATCTCCGTTAGGACGGACTGGTTGGATCTCCTTGCAGTCCAAGGGACTCTCAAGAGTCTTCTCCAGCACCACAGTTCAAAAGCATCAATTGTTCTGTGCTCAGCTTCCTTTATGGTCCAACTCTCACATCCATACATGACTACTGGAAAAACTGTAGCCTTGCATAGAAATTAAATAAGCCGAGTAACAATACACATCCTTATTGTACTTCTTTCCCAATTCACAACCAGTCAGTTGTGCTATGCCCAGTTCTACTTGTTGCTTTTTGACCCATATACAGGTTTCTCAGGAGACAGGCAAGGTTGGCTGGCATTCCCATATCTTAGAATTTTCCACAGTTCGTTCTGAACCACATAGTCAAAGACTTTGCTAAGCAAAGTCATTTCAGTCGTATCCAATTCTGTGCAACTGTATGAACTACAACCTGCCAGGCTCCTCTGTCCGTGGAATTCTTCAGGCAAGAATACTGGAGTGGGTTGCCATTTCCTTCTCCAGGGGATCTTCCTGACCCGGGGATCGAACCCACATCTCTTAAGTCTCCTAGAAATGGAAGGCGAGTTCCTTACCACTAGTGCCACATGGAATGCCCTATAGTCAATGAAGGAGAGGTAGACGTTTTTCTGAAATTCCCTTGCTTTCTCTATGATTCAATGAATGTTGGCAATTTGATCTCTGGTTCCTCTACCTTTTCATCTGTCTCTCACCAAAAGTGAAACTGACCTACAGTTTTATGTGCTCAACTGGTCCTCTTTAGGAAAAAGGTTATGCTAGGGATTTTAAATAAACTGAGACATGTTACATCTTACTCTATGTGCCAGAACCATTTAAATAAAAATGGAGTGCAATCTGTTGCCTGAAGGTTCTTTAAAAGTAGCTATGAAACCATCTAGGCCTCATGCATTTTTAGAGGTAGCTCTTTAACTAGCAGGAATATTAGTGGTTATTACAGCTTCTAATCTGCTGCCAGATTCAGGAGACACAATAGCTTTAATTTAACACTGTGTTTACTTAGTTCTTCCCGGGCTGCGAAGATCCCCTGGAGGAGGAAATGGCAACCCACTCTTGTATTCTTGCCTGGAGAATCCCGTGGACAGAGGAGCCCGCCGGGCCACCATCCATGGTGTCGCAGAGTCTGTCACAACTGGGCACACGTGAGCATCTTCACCAGTCCAGAGCAGTCTCCCAGACCAAGGGTCACAGCACGTGACGCACCACAATGTCCTCAGTGAGTGACTTTAATGCTGAGGTTTCCAAAGAGCCGCCAGACGTCAGGCAGGCTTAGATCAGGAGTGATATTAATCCATTACTCACTCTAGTGGTCCTGCCAAGGACTTGTAATCTTTTCTTGAAACAATTTTATATCATCCTAGAGAATTATGCATTTCATCTACATTTTCAAATTTATTGGCAAAAGTCGGTTTTGCCAAAGGAATGCCTCTTTAACAATATTATAAGAAATGCAGCTGTTATGGTTTTATTGGTCATATGTTGATGTCCCCCATCCCTTCCACCTCAGAAACTTCTGCCTTTGTCTTTATTAATTCTTACATCTACTTTCTTTGAACTAAGCTTTCCTCTCAATTCTTGAGTTAAATGCTTGGCTTATTTTCTGTCCTGTTTTCTAAAAATGAATAAAATTTCAGATCATTTTCTTCTTAGTACTGCTTAAACTGTATTCTTAAAAGCATATGTTTGTTTTGTGAATTTCTGAATGGATTAAGAAAAAAATTAAAATAAATGTTATTTGTAAGCATATTTAATTTACAGAAATGTTTTTGCTACTTTATGAATTTATTGCAATGGATTTAGAATGTTATATTGTAATTTCTACTCTTTCCTTAGCCAAATTTTATAATAAGCCAAGGTGGTTAATTGCTTGAATCATTTATAGCCTTATTTTTAGTTTTCTTTGATTTTCTAGTTCCCAAGAAAAATATGTTAAAATTAGACTGATTGATTTTGTCTATTTTTCAATTCTAAAAGTGTTGCTTTCATATATTTTGGCATACTGTCTACATAAGTATTTGACTTATGTTGGTGACATATACTTCTTATCAATATCAAATTTATGTCTTTGCCTCTAATATTTATATTCTTGTGTTAGTATTAGCATTGAACAAAATATTTGCTTAGTTTTTATTTGCCTGATACATTTTTACATCCTTTAATTTTTCTGCATCATTTTAAGGTGTCTTTTTCCATCTTTTTTCTTCTTTATATTTTAATCTACTATTTCAGAAGTCTTTTGTAAAGATTGCATTAACTTCTACAACCATATTATTCTTAAGTATTTTTTTCTGCTTTATTCATTTTAAATTGGAGGATAGCTGCTTTACAATGTTGTGGTTGTTTTTTCTGCTTTTTTGTTTTTGTTAATCAGTTATAAGTATAGGCATAGCCCCTCCCTCTTGACTCTTCTTCCCACCCCTTCCCCATCCCACCCCTCTAGGTCTTCATAGAGCATTGAACTGAGCTCCCTGGGCTATACAGCAGCTTCCCACTAGCTGTCTATTTTACACATGGTCATGCATATATGTCTATTTTACTCTCTCAGTTCATCCCACTCTCTCCTTTCCCAGCTGTATCCATACTTTTGCTTTTTCCTCACTACTGTCCTCCAAAACTGAGAAATAAAACAGACATACACATCCTTCAGAATTTGAGCAGCATGGGGTAAACTAAGTCATATCTCTGAAATGATCTACCTTGTCTGAATCTAGATTCAATCACTTTCCCTTAGCAATTTCCTAAGCATACTGTTTTTTAATATCTCTTGATTGCCTTCAAGTAAATAATCAATAAATGTCTTAGCCTGCATCCTCTAGAAAACAGAGCTGAAGTCAGAGATTAATCTTTAGTTTATGACATCTAATGGAAGGTGCAAGGCCAGGGCAGTAAAATTGAAGGAAAAAAGAGAAGTGAGGTAAGCAAAGACTCAAGGTTACTGTATGGCCATCATCTTGCAGTGTGCCATGAAGAAATATCCGCTGCCTTAACAGACATAATCCAAATTTTTCTGGAAAGTTCTGAGAAAATGTACTTTTGAACAGTCTATGCACAAATTGTTATTTGCCCTGGTCTCTCCTGTTTCCATGTGTATAAGCTCATCCTGTGGTAAGGGAGTCCTCTCACACTCTTCCAGGCTGTACCTCCCTGCCCCCACACAGCCAACAAGGAGGCCAGTTCCCAAGCTCGGTGGTATGACATCACCTCCAAGTCCGGAAATGGAGGAATGACAATGAGAAAGAAGGCCCTATTGCATCTCAGTTCTTCTTAATTTACGTCTAAAACAAACCATGTCCCTTCTGTTTTGGAATGTCTTCAGATTCACTGTATGATATTTTTAAAAGACCCCTAAATTGTAGGACTTCATAAGCACACTAATAATCAGACTTCATTGAATATAGCCCAGAGTTACTATTTTAGATCCTAGAATTAGTATTTTCTATAATCACAAATTTTGTTTGCTCACATTCAGCTTGGACTAACCCTCAGAAGTATTTATTATGGCTTCCAAGTAAATTATTCTCCATCCTGTATTCATGATGATGGTTTAAGTTTCTAAATTACCAACTGAGATGTGATCCTATTGAATCTCAAAATATACATATAGAAAAACTTAAAAACTTTGTTCAAAGGTATTTCGTGCTTTTGATCCTAGAGTGCCTAAGACTTTTCCCAAGTTTCCCAGGAGCAGACCCCAAGATAAAAACTCATGGCATGTGACTTATTAAGAAAATGCTCTTTGCACAAAACAGTAAGGAAATGGGATCACAAGTCAGAGACTGTCATCACAGGGAAGAAGCCAGATCAGGGAACACGGATGGCAGCAGCACTATAAAAACCCAGATCTCTTGCTTCAAATCAGGACAAATACTGAGGAATAACTGACTAAGCAAAGCCCTTCCTAGGGGTGAGAGTCTCGACTCCCGGGTATTCCTGAGGTTCTACTCCTGCATTCTGGGCACTAGCAAATGGCAGCTCTCTGAATGATAGCTGCAGACACAGGCTGTTGGAATCAAGTGCTCACTCCTCCTGAGTTGGTCAACATCCCTAGCTGGTGCTTTTCAACTGACAGGAAATAAATATTTTTAAGAGACAATATCTTATTTCTATTTAAGTAACTGGTGAGACACACCACAACCTCCAAGATGACAGAATTGATCTAGTCCTACATTCCTACAAAGTCTATCTCCTTGCCCCAGTGAACTGTTTCTCCAGTCCCTCGTTTAGGCCCTCAAATAAACAAGCCAATTAACCACCTCCTTCCCCACAAGCCAGTAAAATTTGACTGTGTCACAAAGGTCTGGATCTTCATGTAGACAAAAGCCTTCCCTGCCTCAGAATTGACTCATCCTCCCAAGGGGGACTAAGATGACCCTGGCCTCTCTCTTGATCCTAAGATGAAATATTCTTGGGTAGATTAGGACCTCAAAGACGAAGAACTCTGCTTAGCCAGAAGAAAATATTCAAGATTTAGGGTTGGGCTTTAAATGCACAAGTCACAAAATCTGGATCAAAGAGCAAAAGACTAATTCAACCATTCATAGCTGATTCCCTCTGGAATTTCCCTCAGAATAGAATTTTCACTAGCAGAGCCATACATTTTGTGTGTGTGTGTGTGTGTGTGTGTGTGACTATGCAACTTCATCCAGCAAAAGCTATTTTGGGGGCTGAAACCTGTGCTCTCATTACAGTTCGTGTGAAGCTGAATTTTCTTCCAGCCTCAGTGTTGGTTGACTTCTAGGGACTAGCATCAGAGGGGCCATAGAGGTGTAAACTAGCTCCAAAAGTTGAAGGAGAAAAGAGTTTCATATGAGACGTACTTGAAAGTGAATGAGATTGACTTGAGAACATGTGTCAGTTCCATTCCAAAGAAATGAGGCAGTCTGTTTCCCTTAGTTGGTCAATGGGGAGCTGGAGCCATAGAGAAAGAAAAGCTATTCCACACTGCCACTGACTCCCCTGGAAGCAGCAGACCGTTCCTAAAGAAAACTGAACTCCCAAGCCCCTAAACTGGATGCAGAAGTTAAATGTCACCTTACATTAATAGCTGGCTTCCCAAAGAATCTAACCTACAACAAAGTTTAGCACACTGCAAGCCTATCAGAAAGGGTTATTGGGATCAATGTCTGTGGGAAGGAAGAGACAGGATCGGCAGAGGTAGAAGTTGAGCAGAGATGCCATCGTAACAATATTTTGGCTGAAACTGTGAGGCTTTCTGAATACAGGATGATTCAAAGCTGTCCTGAATTGGAGAGAGAAATTCAAACTTTTATACCTCCATGTGGTTGAGTCACTGAACACAGGCCACCTCAGGAAGAGTGTCTGATAGCTTGTTTCAACTGAGACAATTTCAGACAATTTCCATCTGAGGGCTGACATCTTCCCACAACACCCCCACCAGCTAAGCTAACAAGTGTTTTATTCCTGTAGTTGGATTTGGACAACACGTCATAGCATCCACTACATACATCTTACTAGTTAGTCCCATAACCATAGCTAATCTACAAGACAGACAGACAACCTCAGGCATATGGAATAGCTTAAGTGATGTAAACAAGCCAGATTAATCAATTCCACAGAAATACTGGCTTTACATGGTTGATCTGGGTGGCATCTACATCATGCCGAGTCCTTTCAGCCTGAGTCCCGATTTGAAAAACTCTTCCTTTAAATAAGTGAATATAAACTGTTCACGTGACCAGAGAGAAAAGTCATGCTCGTCCAGCTGACATCACTACATCCTTCTTCCCTCTACCTATTATTCTGTTACTTTCCTTTCTTGGGATTCTTTTCTAGGACCTTCACCCTGTGTAAAGAAATTCAGCAAAACTAAAATTGACAGCCAGTAAATATAACTCTCAAGATACCTTAATTTCTCATTCAATTAGAATATAACATGGAGACTCCTATTACCCTGACCTGCATGCTAAGTTGCTTCAGTCATGTCTGACTCTGCAACTCTATGGACTGTAGCCTGCCAGGCTCCCCTGTCCATGGGATTCTCCAGGCAAGAATACTGGAGTGGGTTGCCATGCCCTCCTCCAGGGGATCTTCCCAACCCACTCTCTAACAAAGCCTCAACAATGAGGAATTAAGAACCAGTAGACAGGAAATGGAGAGGGCAATGGCACCCCACTCCAGTGCTCTTGCCTGGAAGGTCCCATGGACGGAGGAGCCTGGTAGGCTGCAGTCCATGGGGTCGCTGGGGGTCGGACATGACTGAGCGACTTCCCTTTCACTTTTCACTTCCATGCATTGGAGAAGGAAATGGCAATCCACTCCGGTGTTCTTGCCTGAGAATTGCAGGGATGGTGGAGCCTGATGGGCTGCCGTCTATGGGATCGCACAGAGTCGGACACGACTGAAGCGACTTAGCAGCAGCAGACAGGAAAAACACTAACGCCTACTGAATTTTATTTGGCAGATAAAGATTGATGGAACTTGTAGAATATAAGGGAAGTCATCCTCAGCACCTTCCTCCAACTTCAAGGCCACCAACAAATTCACTTTCATGGAGCTTCACCTCATGCCTTGCTGGATTCAGGGTAAATTAGTAATAATTGGTCAGCCTCCTAAAAGGATAGTTTCCAGAATGTGTCTGAGTAGTCAGATACAATTCCAGGAGCAGATAGAAAAATAGACTAAGTAATGATCTTTTTAAGCCTTAATCATGTTCTTAAGGGATCTCAAGAAGAACAGAAACCTCCATAGCCAGAAGATTAGAGCAAAGAATTCAAGATTTTCAGTGCTTTTGACACAAGCTACAAAAGTGGGACGTTCTGAGTTTTAAGCAATGATGTGGTGGTCATGCATTCACAGATCCCTTTTGAATCTCTCTATCCAGCATTTTGAAACCCAATTACCAGACTTTAGACTCTTCTCACTATGAAGGAATGAGAGTTGGTTCAAACTCTCATGAGATGGAAGGTGTAACTCTAATGCAGTAAGAGTGATATGGAGAGAGAAGGAAGGAAATCACATAAAAGATGGATATTACCAAACTGACAACAATTTCATGGTAAAGCAGAGCCAGCTGTTGAGTCCACTGGCAAATCTTCCAGACAGACCACGTGGAACAAACCACCCAGCCTCAGAATGAGCCTGTGAATGACAAACTAGAGACAGAAGAAAGGCAACTGAAAAATCCCGCCTTTCCTCCCTCTAATGAAGATCGCAGAGTGGTGACTACAGGGCCTGCACGTTTCCCAGCTGCTCTGGGCAGCCACTGCAGGAGCTAGGTTCACACGCCCTCAGCATCGTGCTGCTTCGAATCCAGAAATGGTATGAAGAGTCGGTCTTTGTCAACTGGGCTGAGTTGGATCTAGATGCTCACACCACACTGGCTCTCACTAAGGAGGTGCCGTGGGGGCTGTGCCAAATCCTGGCCCTCATTCTGGAGGAAGCTGAGACAGTCCCTGGCTTTAGGAGATGAAAGAATAGCAAAGGCTTCCAAGCACAGTGGCTCCTAGTCATCCTACTGAGCATGTGCCAATGCCTGAGGTTTAGGTGTTACCAAGAAAACTCTGGGAAGACTAAAAACCCATGCAGTATAGCCACAAATTTTGAAACTTCCACAAAATACAGAATTTACAGCTGCCCGCATTGAAGTCAGACACCAACCATCTGAAGCCCCACCAAACTATAAAGTCCTCCCTCTTCCTGTACCCGAGGCCTCAAGGGCAGCAGCAGCCCCCCCTCTGTTAGCCACACCTGAGCTGTAAGGGCAGCCACCTGGCCACCCAGTTACGCCATCTTGGAACTCTCCAGACTGAAAAGATGATCTTAAATGCCATTCAGCTAATGAACACCTACAAGAAAGACTAAAATGTAAGTGACAGAACCTGATTATAGAATCAAAAAATCTGCCCAGAGAGTGACATTTAACAGTCATATTTAAATATATTTCAAGTAAAAATTCTCATGAGACAGTTACGGTCAGTTTGTAAATTATACAAAGAATTTATACCAAATTGAACTCTATATGGATAAGGGTCATATATAATTTTATAAAGAAAGAAAGTTTGAAGTAACTTCAAGCTCGAAATTCCTTTTGAAAAACATCCTAAAACTCTTCCATGTGAGTATGTCCTGGTAGGAGAATCAGTATTTCTATAAAAGTATAGTCTCATGTCTTTGAAATGACACTTCCTAAAAATGAGTCCACTTTTTTTCTTGAATACTTAATATTCCTTTGCTTTGTTTTTCACAACCTAATTAAACTATGCATATTCTAGAACAGTGTATTCTACACGGACACTGGGATGATGCTTAAATTACTGGCTTTTGATAAACTATTGCTGCAGATGGGGAAGCAGCAGGAACAAAATTCTAATGCGTGCTTATGTGAGTATATTTTGCTTCTGCCAATTTTTACGTTAACCATGCAGGAACTGAGGGCGCCATTTTGGTGCACTGCCCTGTACTGCCCGGACTACACGAAGCAATGTGAGTAAAAAAAAAAAAAGTAACCCATATTACTCCTTGACATTGCTGCTGCTGCTAAGTCACTTCAGTCGTGTCCAACTCTGTGCGACCCCATAGACGGCAGCCCACCAGGCTCCTCCATCCCTGGGATTCTCCAGGCAAGAACACTGGAGTGGGTTGCCATTTCCTTCTCCAATGCATGAAAGTGAAAAGTGAAAGTGAAGTCGCTCAGTCATGTCCAACTCTTAGCAACCCCATGGACTGCAGCCTCCCAGGCTCCTCCACCCATGGGATTTTCCAGGCAAGAGTACTGGAGTGGGGTGCCATTGCCTTCTCCACTCCTTGACATTACACTATAGCAATACCCTGGATCATCTCTTGTGAGTGCCACAGTTAGTGATACAATAATAACTGCCATTCTTGCTATAAAGCTGCCAAGAATCCCTGAGTACTGTAGTCAACAACTTAAATAAACCATGACAGAAATGAATGCACAGCACAACTAGGTTCAGATATCGGAGCAAGTTTCCACATCTAATCCTCCCAGGATTTAGCCCATTCCACCCCTTAGCTAATGCTATAGCATCACATAGTAAGGGTTGCCTATACTGGAATACTGAAAACAGTTCTAAATAATGTTCAGTTACTATTAAGCTTTCTGGTGAAATTTTCTCTGGTACTTTGTTGAAAAATCAGAATAGCAGGGCACTAACAAGAAGATACCTTTTGTTGGGTTAAACCACAGGGTTTACAAAATAATCTCAAAGGATTTGGGGAAAAATACCATCTCTTCCCTCATGACAAACTTTCTAGGGCACATTTATTTAAGTCTTGGTGGCCTAAGTAACTGGATCATTTACTGCAGATTGTTGTAGGCAATCCTCAGAGCAGGGGTGGACCCCACCATCACCCCAGATTTGATCTGCAAGTTGAGACTGATTATACCACACACAAACCAAGAGGGTATGAAAAAGTCTATTACTCACACACTGAGGCTTTCTGGAGAGAGCCATGCAAGCCCCTAAGCAGATTCAAAAATGGCTTGAGACAGGCAGGGAGGGCAGACTGACGTGGGTTACATTGGGTTAGATGGTGAGGCTGGTGAGAGGGTTTCCATGCATAGGGTGCGATTTGTGTGCTTTGAATTTCCTGCCAGCACCAAAGGAGGAAGTGGGTGGGTTATCTTGTCTGGATACAGGGCAAGAGGCGAGAAGGTGGATAATGAAGTTTGAAAGCTGTCAGCAGTCAAACATCATAAATGGAGTCAGATACTTGATTACAATTTACTCTTCTGTTTGATGACTGAAATGTGCCATGTTTCATCTAATTGAATTTGAACTTAAATAGCCGTTATTGGCACTCTGTGAGGCATTGTAGCCTGAGGTCATTAAAGAAGATGCAGTTTATATTACCCCCTCATTCAAACACCCAGCATTGGATATTTTGGGAAGTGAAATGTGTTCCTTGGTCACCACTGGTAATATTATATTGATATTATGTAGAATTTCAAAGGAAATAAGAAATGACTTGATGAAGCCTTATATTGTGATTTTATGTAGACACATGTATAAGCTTGATTTCTATTGGGGGCGGTGCAGTATATGTTGGAGGCAAGACAGTCCTAGCTTTTTACCCAAAGGGAAACTTTGGCTAAGGAATTGTTGCTCCTGCCATTGGCCAGACAGATGGCCTGACCATTGGCAATGGCCCAAGAGTCTGTAACAATGTACAGATGAGGCTGATTTTTAGCCAACATATCCAGTGAAAGATGACAGCCTGAAGTTTGGCCAATGTGCTGACCCTTGGGTCCTATTCTTTATCAGAGATGGCCCAGTTAAGGGTAAAAAAGCAGCAGCTCAACAGTGAGCTACTTTACACGTGATGGTGCCACTGTCTTGTCTAAAGTATATGAACTTCCTCTGCCATTCACTCAGTTGATCTCAGGGAATTCCCCAAGTATCCAAGGAGTGAGGGAGAGGGCGTCCTTCTCCAATGCAGTGACATCTGGCAAAGGACTGGGGACAGGGTAGGCTACCACTCGTGGGTACAGGTCTATCTTGATCCCACAGGTGCCATGTCCATTTTAGCAAGGAGTCTTCAGTGCCATGTTAGCTTTGGATGTTTGCTGCTCCCATGGCCCAAGACAAAATGAGAAGCTGAGAACAGGGAGTAATGGGCTCAGGACCTGTGTGAGAGTCTCCATTTCCAGGAGAATCCAGCATATGATTAGCAATTGCCACTTCAATAGTGTATAATATGGGGCCAAGGGATGCATTTTCTTGTACCAGAAATCCATGGACAACTTATGGTCACCACGGGTGATCCAGAGACCCCAGGAGTCATGAGGGGAGCCTAATAGATCTACTGTGTGGGAGTCTCTAGGAGAGTGTCAGTGCCTTTTGTTATTCTGGATGAGCCAAATTGTGATTAACAGCATAAATTGACTTAAAGAGAATGAGGAATATGTTGCCTGAAGAACCCCAAAGGGCTAAAAGATGTTGGGTTTGTTTTAAAGTTGTGGGTGCTGAGAAGGTCAATAGTTCTTTGACAGTCTCAAAGATGGAGCAGTCTTCAGCTTGACAAATAATTATCAGGAATGTAACCGAGATGGTGGGACTTGGCACTATGTGTGGGCCAGTGGGCAGTTCCCTTTGTGAGCTTTTCTGTGCTGATTTGTATGTCCTAAAAGAGAGGACCAAACACCTTCTCAGATGAGGATGTACAGTGTGTGCCTACGCTCCCGAGAAAGTTGAACACGCTCAGGATCTTGCCTATAAAGGCTGTGTGCAATAGCAAAGCTGATGAAGTTCTCTATAAGGAGGTCGGTGAAGATACTTCTTTTGTTCCTTTGAAGGTGAAGGCAATATGCTTCTGAGAGTCTGTTGAAATAGACACTGGATAAAGCATATTAGCCAAATCTATGACTACAAAGTATTTACCAGATTGGAGGGAGTCATTAATTGCATAATAATGGAGAGAGACCTTAATGGGTAGTTCCCTGACTTTAAGATTGTGGTAATCCACTGTGAGATGCTATTTCTCCTTTCCAAGTTTAAGCACAGGCCAGAATGAACTGATAAATGGAGAAGGTCCAGAAGGTGCAGAGAGAGCCCTCAGAATTATGGTGTCATAAGTCATTCCTCCTGTTTGTCCTTCTTTTAAAACCAAGAGTTAGACATGCATCCACAAACAAAATTCCTTTGTAGATTGCTACAAAGGACTTCTGGGATCCAGCACCATACAGCAAAGGACCCAGGAGGAGTCTCACCACCTAGGTATCCAGTGATAGGCAGACAGACATAATACAGGCTGTGGAACCCAGGGAGCGGTGAACCTGCTTCGACTCCTTTGCAATGGTCAGAGAAACACCTAGAAAGTACAGACCTGAACAAGTACCCACAGACAGGAAACTGCAGAAGTACAGTCTTCCAGAGGAGAGAACACATCACGTCATTAAAGAGGGAAAAAGAAAGTTTGGATGTAGACAAAACAGCAAGAAGAACTTTATCAGCAATGGCAACCCACTCCAGTATTCTTGCCTGAAAAACTCCATGGACAGAGGAGCCTGGTGGGCTACAGTCTATGGTGTCACAATGAGTCAGACATGACTGAGTGACTAAGCACACACACATATGCACACCCAACTCCCAAGGCAACAAAGGATGGGACTGAAATATCAAGCAGGAGCATCTCTCCCTCAGGGGAAAAGGAGAGCAGTGAATGAGTGCCTAGCTACCTCAGTTGTTTGGGATACATCCAGAGAAACCTATTTCTCTGTAGCAACATCTAGAGTACTGAGGCAGAACCTCCATGACTGGGAGATCAGGAAATAGGCAGATAGTAATATCAAAGGGCATTAGAGGCACTTGGCTTTTGCTCGCTGCACTCAGCAGGAAGCCCACAAGTACTACAACTCCTGATCCCCCTATTGGTCTGCAGGTTCCTGCAACACCCTGAGTGCAAAGCCCACACCTCCCAGACTCGGCAACTTTTTTGTGCAGAAGCAACAGTAAGCTCAGGTAGACAGGGAAGGCACTCAGAAGATGGGCCAAGGGTGGCATGCAAGGGAGAGGCCACAAAATTGAGCTATGGTGCCACCTTATGGAAAACAAATGGAGGCTTCCAGTAGCTATCCTGGTCAGCTGTAAGAACCAGAGAAGATATAAAGCTTAAGAATTCTGCCACAAGAAAAAGCAAGAAGAGAGGAGCAGGTGTACTCATACAAAGGCAGAGAAAAGACCCAGATAATAACACACTAACAGACCAATCATCCAAAGGCAAGTAGCAATGTTTTAAGGAGGTGTCTGCTATTTCAAATGTGAAAACAGCAATACAAAACTGCAAAGAATATGAAAAAGCAAGGAAACATGCCATCACTAAAAGATAATAATTTTATACTAATCAAGATCAAAGGAATGAAATTTTGTGAACTAGATGTAAAAGAATTTAGAATAACCATTCTGAATGAGCCATAAGAAAATTCAGGAACATGAATTCAAGACAAAAAAAAAAAAAATCTCATTTAAAATGAGAAATTTTCCAATGAGATAGAATACATTTTTTAAAAGAACCAAGCCGAAATTCTAGAGCTGAGTCAATAAATGATATTAAAAATGCAACAGAGACCATCTGCAGTAGAGGAGAGCAAATGGAACACAAAATAAGTGAGTTGGAAGATAGAAATTTTGAAATAACTCAATGGAAAGCAAAGAGGAAAAAAGCCAAATGATTTATGGGATCCCATCAAACGAATAGAATATTTGGAACTGAGAAGGCAAAGGGGACAGAAGCTTTAAGAAGTAATAATTGAGAATGTCCCTAATCTGGGGAGAGAACTGGACATTCAAATTCATGATGTAATAGAGAACAACATTATCTCAATGCAAAAAAAAAAAAAAAAATCCAAAACAGATTATAATAAAATTGTCAAAAATCAAAGTAAATTAAGAATTAGAAAAAGCAGTCAGGGGAAAATAAATCAATGAACCCCCAACTAGGCTATTTGTGACTTTCTTAGCAGAAACCAAATAGGCCAGGACAGAATGAAACGACGTATTCAAAGTGTTAAAATTTTAAACTGCCAGCCAAGAATATCCTATCCAGCAAATTTATCCTACAGTTTTAAAAGAGAAATAAAGACCTTTTTTAGACAAACAAAGCTGAGGAAGTTCAATGTCACTAAATCCACCTTGCAAGAAACGCTGAAAGGAGGTTTTCAAGTTGAAATGAAGAAACACTGTGATATAAAAACATACAAATAATACAACATAATGGTAAAGGTAAATGTACAAAGTTAGACAACTCTAATTTTGTAATAGGACGGTATGTTAACCACTAAACAATAGTGTAAATGTCAAAAGAACATTTAAAAACAGTTATAGCTATTACAATTTGTAACCAAATGCACAATACAAAACAGGTCAATAATAACATCAAAAATATGAAAAGGCAGGAGTAAAGGGTAAAACTTTTGAAGACAACTGAAGCTTAGTTTCTATCAGCTTAAAATGGACTGCTTTGTCTATGAGATATCTTATATAAGGTTCATGATAACCACAAACTAAAAACCTAGAATAGATGCACAAAGGATAAAGACAGGGTGAAACAGCACACCATGAATTTACCATGAATTTACAAAGGCAGGCAGAAACAGAAGGGGAAAAAGAAACGATGAAAAGACAAAACAGGCAGAAAATAGTTAACACAATGGCATTAGTAATCCTTACATAGCAATAATAATTCAAAATGTAAACATCTTGAATTCAACAATCAAAAGGCACAGTGTGACTGGATGGATAAAAAGTACGACCCTACTTTGAAGACTACAGTGACTCACTTCAGCTTTAAAGACACACACAGTAAAGCGAAGGAAAGGAGAGAGATTCCCTGCAGTGGCAGCCAAAACAAAGTGCTACTGGCTATACTTATATCAGACAAAACAGACTTTAAGCCAAAAACAATAAGAGACAAAGAAAGCCATTATATAATGATAAAGGGATAAATTCACCAGATGCTACTGCTATCATAAATATACACACATCCAACATCAGAGCACCTAAATATATTAAGCAAATACTAGCAGATCTGAAGGGAGAAACAGACAATACAATAATAAAAGAGGACTTTAATACTTCACTTTCAGCGATGGATAGATCACCCAGACAGAAAATCAACAAGGAAATGTTGGACTTGAACCATACATTAAACCAAATTGACCTAACAGACATTTATAGGACATTCCATCAACAGAAGCAGAATATACATTTCTCTCAAGTGCACAAGAAATATTATCCAGGACAGACAATATAAGACAAAATACAAGTCTTAGCAAATATAAGAAGATTGAAATCAAACCAAGTATCGTTTCCAACCACAATATATGAAACTAAAAATCAACACAAGAGGAAAGCTGGAACATCAACAAATGTGAAAACAATACTTCTGAAGAACCAGTGGGTCAAAGAAGAAATAAAAAATATCTTGAAACAAATGAAAATGGAAACACAACATAGGCAATGGCATACTGCAAAGGCAGCTCGAGAGTCAAGATTAGCCAAAAATGCATAATTTAAGAAAATAAAAGCTCTCAAATAAACAACCTAACTTAACATCTTCAGTTCAGTTCAGTTTCTCAGTCGTGTCTGACTCTTTGCAACCCCATGAATCGCAGCATGCCAGGCCTCCCTGTCCATCACCAACTCCTGGAGTTTACCCAAACTCATGTCAACTGAGTTGGTGATGCCATCTAACCATCTCATCCTCTGTTGTCCCCTTCTCCTCTTGCCTTCAATCTTTCCCTACATCAGGGTCTTTCAAATGAGTCAGCTTTTCGCATTAGGTGGCCAAAGTACTGGAGTTTCAGCTTCAACATCAGTCCTTCCAATGAACACCCAGGACTGATCTCCTTCCTAATGGACTGGTTGGATCTCCTTGCAGTCCAAGGGACTCTCAAGAGTCTTCTCCAACACCACAGTTCAAAAGCATCAATTCTTCGGTGCTCAGCTTTCTTCACAGTCCAACTCTCACATCCATACATGACCACTGGAAAAACCATAGCCTGGACTAGACAGACCTTTGTTGGCAAAGTAATTTCTCTGCTTTTCAATATACTATCTAGGTTGGTCATAACTTTCCTTCCAAGGAGTAAGAGTCTTTTAATTTCATGGCTCCAATCACCATCTGCAGTGATTTTGGAGCCCAAAAAAATAAAGTCTGACACTGTTTCCCCATCTATTTCCCATGAAGTGATGGGACCAGATGCCACAATCTTCGTTTTCTGAATGTTGAGTTTTAAACCAACTTTTGCACTCTCCTCTTTCACTTTCATCAAGAGGCTTTTTAGTTCCTCTTCACTTTCTGCCATAAGGGTGGTGTCATCTGCATATCTGAGGTTATTGATATTTCTCCTGGCAATCTTGATTCCAGCTTGTGCTTCTTCCAGCCCAGCGTTTCTCATGATGTACTCTGCATAGAAGTTAAATAAGCAGGGTGTCAATTTACAGCCTTGACGTACTCCTTTTCCTATTTGGAACCAGTCTGTTGTTCCATGTCCAGTTGTAAGTGTTGCTTCCTGACCTGCATACAGGTTTCTCAAGAGGCAGGTCAGGTGGTCTGGTATTCCCAGCTCTTTCAGAATTTTCCACAGTTTATTGTGATCCACACAGTCACAGGCTTTGGCATAGACAATAAAGCAGAAATACATGTTTTTCTGGAACTCTCTTGCTTCTTCCATGATCCAGAGGATGTTGGCAATTCGATCTCTGGTTCCTCTGCCTTTTCTAAAACCAGCTTGAACATCTGGAAGTTCATGGTTCATGTATTGCTGAAGCCTGGCTTAGAGAATTTTGAGCATTACTTTACTAGCATGTGAGATGAGTGCAATTGTGCAGTAGTTTGAGCATTCTTTGGCATTGCCCTTCTTTGGGATTGGAATGAAAACTGACCTTTTCCAGTCCTGTGGCCACTGCTGAGTTTTCCAAATTTGCTGGTATATTGAGTGAAGCACTTTCACAGCATCAACTTTCAGGATTTGAAATAGCTTAACTGGAATTCCATCACCTCTATACAATGGGATCAACAGCGAGGGGAAAGGATCGCTGGGGGTTATTGTGGAGGCTAGTTACTACTAGGGAGTAACTAATAGTAACTAAGTAGGGAGTTTGCTCCATATACTTCTTGGGACCTGGCATATCACCAAAAATGAGAACACAGTTCATGTATCTAAGGCTCAAAGTATTCCCCAGCCTTAGGGATCCCACCACTTCAAGCTCAATGTTTGACTTCCAGCAACTACAGATTTTCAATGCCTACCTTCCACTATTGATCACAGTTTTTTCCTTGTTAAAGAAGCTTCATGCTGTTCAATTAGACCTTCTCAGCTTGAGAATGTAACTTGAGTCTCACAACCATTGACGTGAAATAGCCTCTCCAACTTTTCTCCTCACTTGACTGACAAAACCTAACCTTAGATCAATCAATCTTACTGGCTTAACCTGAAAACTCTAAAAACAGGGCCTGAGAATGTCTTTGGGAGGAACAAATCCATGGCCTCAAAAGAAAATAGAAAGTGAACTGGCCTGAGAAGAGGTGAATCATGCTTGCTGCAGCTTCAGGGCAGGTCATAGGAACTTGCTCATCATGTAGAACTTCTTACAAAAATCTAGAGGAAGAAATCATACCTGACTGGAATCAGGCTAAGCAGCAACTGAGGTGGAAGACTGGGCATTGCCAAGAAACTCTGAGAAGACACATGAAGTCCACATCAATTACACCCATGTTCTGCTTTCTCTGTCCCTATAAAGAGACTTGAAAGAAAATTAGCAACAAAGAAAATCTGTGCCTCTCAGATCATAACCCCTATCCCTAACTGTTCTCAGTGTGTGACTAGACATACTGTTACCCTACTGTTGCTCCTCTTTTACTGGCTTCTGCTTTCATCACTGAGATAGCATGGTCCTGAGGGCTAACCCCAACAAAAGAATGATCAGAGGGCAAATCCAACCTTAGAAGCGAGAGCAAAAGAGGAGCAGTGTGTGAAAGTGATTCTGATTCTTCTTCCATCTTAAACAATTCCACTAGGTTTTCAGCACAGATTGATCATTTCCAAGCCAGGCTGGCTCATTTAAGGTCCTTCCTAAGATGTATTGTGAAAATCTTTCCCAAGGGTTCTTTCTGAGTCTTCTTTGTCTTAGACTCCCTGACTTAAGCAATTGCTGAAATGAGAATGTTCTTCTCTAAGAAAGATTTACGGGTGCTTGGAAAATGATGTGAGCTTTTACAGAGAAGGTAATAAATCACCAAAGAATGAAGTACCAAGATGTATTTATACCTACATCAAAGACAGGTATTGAGTTTGATTGTGTATTGTGATATGCAACAGTTTGGCTTTTAGGAAAACTAGTTTTTCTGATGTTTCCATTTCAGATGTTGTTTTTCCCTAAAACAAAATCTGGTATTTTAGTGGAATCTATAGTTCAATGGATAAATATACCATAAAAATCTTTTTGGACACTTAGCTCTTAACATGGGCACTGATCAGGCTTTGAAATAGGTTCCTACAGTTCAGTCAGTCTTTCATAGCTTCTTTTCAGAATAGAAGAGACAATTTCCCACTTAACAGAGTTTGCATACTTCTACAGGGGCTTTCCTGGTAAAGAATTTGTGGTAAAAAATCTGCCTGCCAATACAGGAGACATGAATTTGATCCCTGGGTCAGAAAGATCCCCTTAAAAAGGAAATGGCAACCCATTCCAGTATTCTTGCCTAAGAAATCCCATAGACAGAGAAGCCTGGTGGGATACAGGCCATGGAGTCGCAAAAGAGTTGGATACGACAGCGACTAAAAAACAATACTTCTATAGACAACACATTGCATTCAGGGACAAAGTAAATTTCTGCTTGCAGCTTTTCCCAACATAAGCTTCACATCATCAAAATCTATCCAGTTTCAATAACTAAAGGTGGTGCACAGCACACAATTGTGGCAGGTATAGAGATACCTGGCTCATATTCTCCTCCAAGAAAGGACTTCTCAAGCAGCCATGAGGAGTATAGTTGGTTATCTGACAGTCTTCAGGTGTTTGATCCTTCATATCTCCACTTCGGGGCTTCTCAGGTGATACCAGTGGTAAAGAACCATACTTCCAAAGCAGGAGATGTAAGAGGCATGGGTTCTATCCCTGGGTTGGGAAGATCCCCTGGAGGAGGGCTTGGCAATCCCATGGACAGAGGAGCCTGATGAGCTAGGGTCTATAGGGTCGCAAAGAGTCAGCCAAGACTGAAGTGAATTAGCATACATGCATGTCCACGTTTATGCTGTTATACTTTCCTCTGGGTGAACCCAACCAAAAAAAGAGAAAAACTATGGTACAATGGCCTAACTATTCTACGTCCAGCAGACGATCTTTTCTCTGAAACTCCCTACTATGCTGGCAGTTACCTATCTGAGAAGCATCATGATCTGACACTTGCCTCTGCCTACCTGCTTCCTTTCACAGGAACTGCTTCTTAGTAAACCATTGGCACCACCTAACATCATCCCAGTGTCTACTCCCTGGAAGATCCAACTGACACAGTGGTACCAAATGTGCTCTGAGAAAGCAAACTATAAGATGAGATTTGGGGATTGGGTCATGCACTGGCTAGATGACAATGAGGACTCCAACCCAAGTGATATGTGAAGCACAGATAACTCCTGGAACAGGCATGCATTTGTGCTCAGTCATTCAGTTATGTCTGACTCTTTGTAACCCTATAGACTGTAGCCCTCCAGGCTCCTCTGTCCATTTTCCAGGCAAGAATACTGGAGCAGGTTTCCATTTCCTCCTCCAGGGGATCTTCCCAACCCAGAGATTGAACCTGCATCTCTTATGTCTCCTGCATTGGCAGGTGGTTTCTTAACCACTAAGCCACCTGGGAAGACCTCCTGGAACAAGAGGACAACACAAATCCTAAAATGTTCAATGGTAGTAACTAAAAAGAACTTTCTGGTAGACAGAAAAATACAAGAAGTTGCAATGATTTAAAAGAAAGGCCATACAGGCTGAAAGGGAATTGATGGGAAAAGATATTCTGTGCAAATGGTAAACCAAAGAGAACAACTATGACTAAACTTATATCAGACAAAGAAGACTTTAAATCAAGAAAAGTAAAAAGAGGCAAAGAAGTTACTACATAATAATAAAGGGGTCAATTCATCAAGACGATATAACAATTACAGATACACATGCACCCAAGCTTGCAGCATTTACATGTACAAAGCAAATAGTAATAGAACTGAAAGGGGAAAATTACACCAAAACAGTAATAGTAGAGGACTATAAAACCCCACTTTCAACAATGGATAGATCGTCCAGGAAGAAAATCAATAGGGAAATTTTAGACTTGAACACTACAGATTAAATGGGCCTAACAGACATACCCAGCATATTCTATCCAACATGGAGAGCACACATCTCTTCAAGAACATATTCTTCAGTATAGAGCATATGAAGCTCTATACTTGTTCTAGCAGAACAAGTCTTAACAAATTCATTAAGACTGAGATAATATCAACTATCTTTTCTGACAAAATGGCATGAAATGAGAAATAAGTAACAGAAAGAAAATCTGAAAATTCATAAATAATGAAGAAATTAAACAACACACTTCTGAATAGCCAATGGCAGAAAAAGAAATCGAAGGAAAAAAATTTTTAAACTTTTAAATGAAAATGGAACCACAACATATCAAAACTAATAAGATGCAGCAAAAGCAGTCTAATATGGAAGTTTATTATAATAAATGCCTACATTAAGAATATAGATCTCAAATTATAACTTTATACCTCAAAGAACTAGAAAAACCAAAACCAAAGTTAGTAGAAGAAAGGAAATAACCAAGATTAAAGAAATACATAAAATGCAGATTAGAAGAATAAAAAGGATCAACAAAAGAAAGAGTTGGAAAAACAAAATTGACAAATCCAAATCCTTTGCTAGACTGAGAAAAAAGAAGACTCAAATATCAGAAATTAAAGAGAAGATATTACAACTAATACTACAGACATGCTAAGGACCATGAAACCATTCACCATAAACAATTACATTTCAACAGATTGGACAACACAGAAGAAATGAACAAATTCCTATACATATACAACCTACCAAGAGTGAATCATAAACAAATATAATATCTGAACAGATCAACAATGAATAAACAGATTGAATCAATAATAAAAAATCAACCCTCCCTGAAAAAAGCCAATGGCCACTGGTGAATTTTACCAAGCACTAAATGAAGAATTAATATTAATTATATTCAAACTCTATCCCAGAAATTAAAGAAGCAAGAACACTTGCAAATGTATTTTATAAGATTATAATTACCATAATACCAAAGTCAGACAAGAACACTATGAGATATATGCCACTATCCCTGATAAATAAAGTTGCAACAATCTTCATCAAAATACTAGCAAACTGAAATCAAAAATACATTAAAGGATATAACTGAATCACTTTGCTGTACACCTGAAACTATCACAGCACTGTTAATCAACTACATTCCAATATAAAAGAAAAAGTTAAAAAAATAATACAATAAGGGATCATACCTCACCTTTAAGAAAATTTTATCCCAGAGATGCAAAGATGGTTCTGCATCGGCAAAGCAATCAACATGATATTCCATATTAACAGGATAAATGACAGAAATCATATGAACAGTGTAACAGATGCAGAAAAAAAGCATTTGACAAAATTCAATGTCAATGCATGTTAAAAAAAAAAAAAAAGTCACCAAAGTGGTTATAAAAGAAACATATATCAACACAATAAAAACCATGTATGACAAGCCCAGGGCTTCCCTGGTGGCTCAGCAATAAAGAATCTGCCTACAATGCAGGAGATTCAGGAGATGCAGGTTCGATCCCTGGATCGGGAAGATCCTGGATCCCTGGATCCATGGAAGAGGACATGACAACCCACTCCAGTATTCTTGCTTGGAGAATCCCATGGGCAGAGGAGCCTGGCAGGCTACAATTCATAGGGTAGCACAAAGTCAGACACAACTGAAGCAACTTAGCACAGCACAGGACAAGCCCATAACTAATATCATACTCAATAGTGAAAAACTGAAAGCACTTCCTCAAAAATCAGGAATAAGACAAGAGTGCCCATTATTATCACTTTTATTGAACACAGTCTTAACATTTCTGACCAAAACAAATAGGCAAAAAAAAGAAATACAAGCCATCCAAATGAGAAAGAAAGAGATCAACTGTGTTTATCTGCAGATATCATATATAGAATACCCTTAAGACTCCACTCAGAACCATTGGATCTAATAAACAAAATTAGTAAAGTTGCAGGATATAAAATCAAAACTCAAAAATCTATTTCATTTCCATATACTAATAGTGAACTATCAAAGAAAAATTAAGAAAACAATCCTATTTATAGATTCAAAAAAAAAGAAAAGAACATCTGGAAATAAATTTAACCAAGGAGGTAAAAGACCTGTAAACAATGCTGTAAGATGCTGATAAAAGAAACTGAAATAGATGCAAATAGAAAGATATTCATGCACATGAATGGAAGAATTAATATCGTTTAAGTATCCATATTACCCAAAATAATCTATAGATTCAATGCAATCCCTATCAAAATCCCAATGGCAATTTTCACAGAAATAGAAAAAAACAATCTAAAATTTGTATGGAACCACAAAAGACAACAAATGCCCAAAATACCTTGAGAAGAGGAACAAAACTAGAGCCATCATATTTTCTAATTTCATCCTACTCGATGGACGTGAGTCTCAGTGAACTCCGGGAGTTGGTGACGGACAGGGAGGCCTGGCGTGCTGTGATTCATGGGGTCGCAAAGAGTCGGACATGACTGAGTGACTGATCTGATCTGATCTGATCACAAAAATACAGTGATGAAAACAGTATAATATGAGCATAACAACCAACACACAGATCGAAGAAAAGAATAGCAAGCCCAGAAATAAACCCACTCCTGTATGTTCAATTAATTTATGACACAGAAGCCAAGAACATAAAATGGAAAGAGAATAGTCTCTTCCATAAATACTGTTGGGAAAACAGGAAAGCCACATGCAAAAGAGTAAAACCAAACCACTGTCTTACATCATGCACAAAAATTAATTCAAAAAGGATTACAAACTTGGTTGAAATCATAACACCTAAAAGAAAAGCTGGAGAATAAGCTCCTTGACATCAAACTTAGCAATGGTCTTTGTTGTTGATTTTGACAACAACAACAAAAAAAGGTAACATAAACAAAAATTAGCAAGTGAGACTACAACAAACTAAAAGGTTTCTGTATAAAAATAAAATGAAATACAATCTAGAGAGAGTTCAGTTCAGTTCAGTCACTCAGTCATGTCCGACTCTTGCGACCCCATGAATCACAGCACTCCAGGCCTCCCTGTCCATCACCATCTCCCAGAGTTCACTCAGACTCACGTCCATGAGTCAGTGATGCCATCCAGCCATCTCATCCTCTGTCGTCCCCTTCTCCTCCTGCCCTCAATCCCTCCCAGCATCAGAGTCGTTTCCAATGAGTCAACTCTTCGCATGAGGTGGCCAAAGTACTGGAGTTTCAGCTTTAGCATCATTCCTTCCAAAGAAATCCCAGGGCTGATCTCCTTCAGAATGGACTGGTTGGATCTCCTTGCAGTCCAAGGGACTCTCAAGAGTCTTCTCCAACACAACAGTTCAAAAGCATCAATTCTTTGGCACTCAGCCTTCTTCATATTCCAACTCTCAGATCCATACATGACCACAGCAAAAACCATAGCCTTGACTAGATGGACCTTTGTTGCCAAAGTAATGTCTCTGCTTTTGAATATTCTATCTAGGTTGGTCATAACTTTCCTTCCAAGGAGTAAGCGTCTTTTAATGTCATGGCTCCAGTCACCATCTGCAGTGATTTGGGAGCCCAGAAAAATAAAGTCTGACACTGTTTCCACTGTTTCCCATCTATTTCCCATGAAGTGATGGGACTGGATGCCATGATCTTCGTTTTCTGAATATTGAGCTTTAAGTCAACTTTTTCACTCTCCTCTTTCACTTTCATCAAGAGGCTTTTTAGTTCCTCTCCACTTTCTGCCATAAGGGTGGTGTCATCTGCATATCTGAGGTTATTGATATTTCTCCCAGCAATCTTGATTCCAGCTTGTGTTTCTTCCAGTCCAGCGTTTTTCATGATGTACTCTGCATATAAGTTAAATAAGCAGGGTGACAATATACAGCCTTGATGTACTCCTTTTCCTATTTGGAACCAGTCTGTTGTTCCATGTCCAGTTCTAACTGTTGCTTCCTGACCAGCATACGGGTTTCTCAAGAGGCAGGTCAGGTGGTCAGGTATTCCCATCTTTTGAAGAATTTTCCACAGTTTATTGTGATCCACACAGTCAAAGGCTTTGGCATAGTCAATAAAGCAGAAATAGATGTTTTTCTGGAACTCTCCTGCTTTTTCCATGATCCAGCGGATGTTGGCAATTTGATCTCTGGTTTCTCTGTCTTTTCTAAAACCAGCTTGAACATCAGGAAGTTCACGGTTCACAGATTGCTGAAGCCTGGCTTGGAGAATTTTGAGCATTACTTTACTAGCGTGAGAGATGAGTGCAATTGTGCAGTAGTTTGAGCATTCTTTGGCATTGCCTTTCTTTGGGATTGGAATGAAAACTGACCTTTTCCAGTCCTGTGGCCACTGCTGAGTTTTCCAAATTTGCTGGCATTGAGTGCAGCACTTTCACAGCATCATCTTTCAGGATTTGGAATAGCTCAACTGGAATTCCATCACCTTCACTAGTTTTGTTTGTAGTGATGCTTTCAAGGCCCACTTGACTTCACATTCCAGGATGTCTGGCTCTAGGTCAGTGATCACACCATCGTGATTATCTGGGTCATGAAGATGTTTTTTGTACAGCTCTTCTGTGTATTCTTGCCATCTCTTCTTAATATCTTCTGCTTCTGTTAGGTCCATACTATTTCTGTCCTTTATTGTGCCCATCTTTGCATGAAATGTTCTCTTGGTATCTTTAATTTTCTTGAAGAGATCCCTAGTCTTTCCCATTCTGTTGTTTTCCTCTATTTCTTTGCATTGATTGCCAAAGAAGGCTTTCTTATCTCTCCTTGCTATTCTTTGGAACTCTGCATTCAGATGCTTATATCTTTCCTTTTCTCCTTTGCTTTTCACTTCTCTTCTTTTCACAGCTATTTGTAAGGCCTCCCCAGACAGCCATTTTGCTTTTTTGCATTTGTTTTCCATGGGGATGGTCTTGATCCCTGTCTCCTGTACAATGTCACGAACCTCATTCCATAGTTCATCAGGCACTCTATCAGATCTAGGCCCTTAAATCTATTTCTCCCTTCCACTGTATAATCATAAGGGATTTGATTTAGGTCATACCTTAATGGTCTAGTGGTTTTCCCTACTTTCTTCAATTTCAGTCTGAATTTGGCAATAAGGAGTTCATGATCTGAGCCACAGTAGATCATATATATGATAAGGCATTAATATCTAAGATATATAAAGAACACATACAGCTTGATAGCAAGAAAAGCATGAGAGAGTCAATTCCTAGGCAGCTTGATAAGAAGTCCAGGGGTCCCTAAGGAGAGAGGAGTCTAGAATTCTCAAGGAGGAGGAAAGGACAAACTTTTTTTTTCTTCTACATTCCTTAGGATTATATAACAATAATGTATCTTGCTTGAGGACAGTTTCTGGAGAAAAACAGTCTGGCTAATCCTGTTATCATAAAATGTAAATTATGGGAGTGGGTCTAGTAAGGTCTTTACAACCTCCAGACATTCTTTTGATTCATTGTAATAGGCTTCAGCAATACGTGAACCCTGAACTTCCAGATGTTCAAGCTGGTTTTAGAAAAGGCAGAGGAACCAAAGATCAAATTGCCAACATCTGCTGGATCATCAAAAAAGCAAGAGAGTTCCAGAAAAACATGTGTTTCTGCTTTATTGACTATGCCAAAGTCTTTGACTGTGTGGATCACAATAAACTGTGGAAAATCTGAAAGAGATGGGAATACCAGACCACCTGACCTGCCTCTTGAGAAATCTGTATGCAGGTCAGGAAGCAATAGTTAGAACTGGACATGGAACAACAGACTGGTTCCAAATAGGAAAAGGAGTACATCAAGGCTGTATATTGTCACCCTGCTTATTTAACTTCTATGCAGAGTACATCATGAGAAACGCTGGGCTGGAAGAAGCACAAGCTGGAATCAAGATTGCTGGGAGAAATATCAATAACCTCAGATATGCAGATGACACCACCCTTATGGCAGAAAGTGAAGAGGAACTAAAAAGCCTCTTGATGAAAGTGAAAGAGGAGAGTGAAAAAGTTGGTTTAAAACTCAACATTCAGAAAACGAAGATCATGGCATCTGGTCCCATCACTTCATGGGAAATAGATGGGGAAACAGTGGAAACAGTGTCAGACTTTATTTTTTTAGGCTCCAAAATCAGTGCAGATGGTGACTGGAGCCATGACATTAAAAGACGCTTACTCCTTGGAAGGAAAGTTATGACCAACCTAGACAGAATATTCAAAAGCAGAGACATTACATTGCCTACAAAGGTCCGTCTAGTCAAGGCTATGGTTTTTCCAGTGGTCATGTATGGATGTGAGAGTTGGACTGTGAAGACAGCTGATCACCAAAGAATTGATGCTTTTGAACTGTGGTGTTGGAGAAGACTCTTGAGAGTCCCTTGGACTGCAAGGAGATTCAACCAGTCCATTCTGAAGGAGATCTGTCCTGGGTGTTCTTGGGAAGGACTGATGCTAAAGCTGAAACTCCAGTACTTTGGCCACCTCATGCGAAGAGTGGACTCATTGGAAAAGACTCTGATGCTGGGAGGGACTAGGGGCAGGAGGAGAAGGGGACGACAGAGGATGAGATGTCTGGATGGCATCACCGACTCAATGGACGTGAGTTTGAGTGAACTCTGGGAGATGGTGATGGACAGGAAGGCCTGGTGTGCTGCAATTCATGGGGTCACAAAGAGTCACACACGACTGAGTGACTGAACTGAACTGAACTGAACTGAATAAGTAATTAAAAAGTAGATAACCCCATTGCTAACATTAGCTAGGAGGGCACTCTTTCTGCCCTCTTCTGATGTCTGTGTCAGAAGCTTTCTCTATCTCTTTTATGCTTTCATAAGACTTTATTACACAAAAGCTCTGAGCAATCAAGCCTCGTCTCTGGACCCAGATTGAACTCTTCTCTGGATGCAAGAATCCCAGCATCTTTTGTGGTTCAGCAATAACCTTTCAAGATCTGAGTAGACATTTTTTCAAAGACACTGTGATGGCCAACACCATCACATGGACACAAAAATGTGCTTATTGTCACTAATCATCAGGAAATGCAAGTTAAAAACACAATAAGAAATGACCTCACACCTGTTAGAATGGTGGTGGTTTAGTTGCTAAGTCATGTCCAACATACTGATGGCCAACAGGGTCACAAAAATGTGTTTATCATCATCAATCATCAGGAAATACAAATTAAAACCATGATGAGAAACGACTTCACACCTGTTAGAATGGTGGTGATTTAGTTGCTAAGTCATGTCTGACTCTTGAGACCCCATGGAGTATAGCCTACCAGGCTCCTCTGTCCATTGGATTCCCCAAGCAAAAATACTGGAGTGGGTTACCATTTCTTTCTCAGGGGATCTTCCTGACCCAGGGATTGAACCCTGGTCTTCTGTAGTGCAAGTGGTCTCCTGCACTGCAGGAGGATTCTTTACCAACTGAACAACCAGGGAAGCTTCTCCTGTTAGAAAGGCTATTACTAAAAAGGCAAGAAATAACATGTGTTGGTATGGATTTGGAGAAAAGGGGACCTTTGACCACTGTTGCTTGGAATGGAAATTGGTGTAACCACTATGGAGGTTAGTGGAGTTTCCTTAAAATATTAAAAATAGAATTACCATCAGTTCAGTTCAGTTGCTCAGGCATGTCCGACTCTTTGTGACACCATGAACTGCAGCACGTCAGGCCTCCCTGTCCATCGCCAACTCCCAGAGCCTACCCAA
Organism: Bubalus kerabau; assembly: GCF_029407905.1. Classification (NCBI taxonomy): domain Eukaryota; kingdom Metazoa; phylum Chordata; class Mammalia; order Artiodactyla; family Bovidae; genus Bubalus; species Bubalus kerabau. The sequence continues at coordinate 69,364,265 of NC_073633.1, forward strand.
ACTCGTCCATTGAGTTGGTGATACCATCCAACCATCTCATCCTCTGTCATCCTCTTCTCTTCCTACCCTCAATCTTTCCCAGCATCAGGGTCTTTTCAAATGAGTCAGTTGTTCACATCAGGTGGCCAAAGTATTGGAGTTTCAGCTTCAACATCAGTCCTTCCAATGAACACCCAGGACTGATCTCCTTTAGGACCACACCATTCAGCAATTCTGCTTCTGGATACTGATCATAAAAACAACAATCATGAAAATATATCTTCATACCTATGTTTATTTCAACATTATTTATAATATCCAAGAGATGAAAATAAACTGAATGTCCAGTGACAAATGAATAAAGAAAATGTGATGTATATACACATACATATCACATATACTTTATCCATTAATTCATATACATGTGTGTGTATATATATATATGTAGTAAAATATTATTCAACCATATAAAAAGAATTCTACCATTTGTGACAACACAGATGGACCCTGAAGACATTATGCTATGTGAAACTAATAGACAGAGAAAGATAAGTAATTATGATCTTATGTGTTAAACCTAAAAAAAAAAACTGAACTCATAAATACAGATAATAGATTGATAATTGTCAAAGGTGGGGTGGAGTGGAGGCATGGACAAAATAGATGAAGGTGGTCAAAATATACACACTTCTAGTTTAAGATAAATATTTTCTGGGGGTGTAATTTACAGCCTGGTGACTCTATTAACAATACTGTATTGTATATTTAAAAGCTGCTAAGAGACTAAAAACAGATGTTTTTTCATCATAGGGGACTAGAATGCAAAAGTGGGAAGTCCAGAGATACCAGGAGTAACAGGCAAATTTGGCCTTGGAGTACAAAATAAAGAAGGGCAAAGGCTAACAGACTTTTGGCAAGATAACACACTGGATATAGCAAAAGCCCTCTTCCAACAACACAAGAGATGTCTAAACATTGACATCAATACAGTTCAGTTCAGTCACGTAGTCATGTCTGACTCTTTGCAACCCCATGTTCTGCAGCATGCCAGGCCTCCCTGTCCATCACCAACTCTCAGAGCTTGCTCAAACTCATGTCCATCGAGTCTGTGATGCCATCCAACATTGTCATACTCTGTCATTCCCTTCTCCTGCTGCCTTCAATCTTTCCCAGCATCAGGGTCTTTTCCAATGAGTCAGTTCTTTGTATCAGGTAGGCAAAGTACTGGAGTTTCAGCTTCAACATCAGTACTTCCAATGAATGCTCAGGACGGATCTCTTTTAGGATGGACTGGTTGAATCTCTTTGCAGTCCAAGGGACTCTCAAGAGTCTTCTCCAACACCACAATTCAAAAGCATCAGTGCTTCAGCTTTCTTTATAGTCCAACTCTCATATCCATACATGACTACTGGAAAAACCATAGCCTTGACTAGATGGACCTTTGTTGGCAAAGTAATGCCTCTGCTTTTTAATATGCTGTCTAGATTGGTTGTAACTTTCCTTCCAAGGAGTAAGCATCATTTAATTTCATGGCCGCAATCATCATCTGCAGTGATTTTGGAGCCCCAAAAAATAAAGTCTGCCACTATTTCCACTGTTTCCCCATCTATTTCCCATGAAGTGATGGGACCAGATGCCATGATCTTAGTTTTCTGAATGTTAAGCTTTAGGCCAACTTTTGCACTCTCCTCTTTCAATTTCATCAAGAAGTTCTTTAGTTCTTCTGTACTTTCTGCCATAAGGGTGGTGTCATCTGCATATCTGAGGTTATCGATATTTCTCCCAGCAATCATGATTCCAGCTTGTGCTTCATCCAGCCCAGAATTTCTCATGATGTACTCTGCATATAAGTTAAATAAGCAGGGTGACAATACATGGACATCACCAGATGGCCAATATGAAAATCAGATTGATTATATTCTTTGCAGCCAAATATGGAGAAGCTCTATACAGTCAACAAAAGTAAGACTGGCTCAGATTGTGAACTTCTTATTGCCAAATTCGGATTTCAACTGAAGAAATTAGGGAAAACCATGAGACCATTCAGGTATGACCTAAATTATATCCCTTACGATTATACAGTGAAAGTGACAAATAGATTCAAGGGATTAGATTTGATAGACAGAGTGCCTGAAGAACTATGGACAGAGGTTCCTGACATTGTACAGGAGGCAGTGATCAAGACCATTCCAAAAAAAAAAAGAAAAGCAAAAAGTCAAAATGGTTCTCAGAGGAGGCCTTAGAAATAGCTGAATAAAGAAGAGAATCTAAAGGCAAAGAAAAAAAGGAAAGATATAACCATCTGAATGCAGAGTTCCAAAGAATAGCAAGGAGAGATAAGAAAGCCTTCCTCAGTGATCAATGCAAAGAAATAGAGGAAAACAATAGACTGGGAAAGACTAGAGATCTCCTCAAGAAAATTAGAGATACTAAGGGAACATTTCATGCAAAGATGAGCACAATAAAGGACAGAAATGGTATGGATCTAACAGAAGCAGAAGATATTAAGAAGAGGTGGCAAGAATACACAGAAGAACTATAAAAAATAAGATCTTAATGACTTAGGTAATCATGATGGTGTGATCACTCACCTAGAACCGGATATCCTGGAGTCCGAAGTCAAGTGTGCCTTAGGAAGCATCACTACAAACAAAGCAAGTGGAGATGATGAAATCCCAGTTGAGCTATTTCAAATCCTAAAAGATGATGCTTTTAAAGTGCTGTACTCAATATGGTACCAAATTTGGAAAACTCAGCAGTGGCCATAGGACTGGAAAAGGTCAGTTTTCATTCTAATCCCAAAGAAAGGCAATGCCAAAGAGTGTTCAAACTATCACACAATTGCACTCATCTCACACACTAGTAAAGTAATGCTCAAAATTCTCCAAGTCAGGCTTCAACAGTACATGAACTGAGAACTTCCAAATGTTCAAGCTGGATTTTAAAAAGGCAGAGGAACCAGACAAATTGCCAACATCCATTGGATCTTAGAAAAAGCATGAGAGTTCCAGAAAAACATCTACTTCTGCTTTATTGACTATGCCAAAGCCTTTGACTGTGTGGAATACAGAAAACTGTGGAAAATTCTTTAAGAGATGGGAATACCAGACCACCTGACCTGCCTCCTCAGAAATCTGTATGCAGATTTCAAGAAGCAACAGTTAGAGCTGGACATGGAACAACAGACTGGTTCCAAATTGGGAAAGGAATACGTCAAGGCTGTATATTGTCACCCTGCTTATTCAACTTATATGCACAGTACATCATGCAAAATGCTAGGGTGGATGAACCATAAGCTGGAATCAAGATTGCCAGCAGAAATACCAATAACCTTAGATATGCACCCTTATAGAAGAAAGTGAAGAGTTACTGAAGAGCCTCTAATGAAAGTAAAAGAAGAGAGTGAAAAAGTTGCCTATAGTTCAACATTCAAAAAACTAAGATCATGGCATCTGGTCCTACCACTTCATGGCAAATAGATGGGGAAACAGTGGAAACAGTGAGAGATTTTATTTTCTTAGGCTCCAAAATCACTGCGGATGGTGACTGCAGTCATGAAATTAAAAGATGCTTGCTCCTTGGATGAAAAGCTATGACAAACCTAGAGAGCGTATTAAAAAGCAGAGACATTACTTTGTCAACAAAGGTCCGTCTAGTCAAAGCTATAGTTTTTCCAGTAGTCATGTATGGATGTGAGAGTTGGACTCTAAAGAAAGCTGAGCACTGAAAAATTGATGCTTTTGAACAGTAGTGTTGGAGAAGACTCTTTAGAGTCCCTTGGACTGCAAGGAGATCCAATCAGTCCATCCTAAAGGAGATCAGTCCTAGGTGTTCATTGGAGGAACTGATGCTGAAGCTGAAACTCCAATACGTTGGCCACCTGATGCAAAGAACTGACTCATTGGAAAAGACCCTGATGCTGGGAAAGATTGAAGGCAGGAGGAGAAGAGGATGACAGAGTATGAGATGGTTGGATGGCATCACCAACTCAATGGACATGAGTTTGAGCAGGCTCCAGGAGTGATGATGGACAGGGAAGCCTGGCGTGCTGCAGTCCATGGGGTTGCAAAGAGTCAGAAACAACTGTGTGACTGAACTGAACTGAAGAGACTAAATCTTAAAAGCCTTTATCACAAGAAAAAGAATTTGTAACTTGTAAGCTTACTCTTATGATCATTTCACAACACACACACACACACACACACACACATATCTCTCAAAGTATTAATTCATAGACCTAAAACTATTTTAATGCTATATGTTAATTCTATCTCAATGAAAATAAATATAAAATCAACATACAAAAATCAGCTGCTTTTCTATAAACTAATATCAAACTATCCAAAAAAATAAAGAATACAATTTATAATAGCATCAAAAAAAAATAATCTTAGGAACATATTGAACCAAGGTAGTGAAAGATTTATATACTTAAAGCTGTGTAACACTGGTAAAGGAAGTTGAAGACACAAATAAATGGAAAGATATTCCAGGTTCATTGATTGGAAGAATTATTGTTGTTCAGTCACTCAGTTGTATCTGACTCTGTGTCCCCATGAACTGCAGCATGCCAGACTTCCCTGTGATTAATACTGTTAAAATGTCCATGCTGCTTAAAGTCATCTGCAGATTAAATGTAATCCCTATCAAAATTCCAATGACACTTTTCACAGAAGTAGAAAAAGCAACACTAAAATTAACATGGAACCACAAGAGGCTACCAGTAGCCCAACCAATCTTAAGCAAATGTTTAAAAAGTTGGATGCATTATACTACCTGTTTTCAATGTGTACTACAAAGCTACAGTTGTTAAAACAGCATGATCCTGGCCAAAAAAAAAAAAAAGACATATAGACCAAAGAAAGAGAGTACTGAACCCAAAAATAAATCCACACATTTATGGACAACTGATCTTTGACAAAAGTACCAAGAACACACATTAGGGAAGGACAGTCTCTTTATTAATGGTTTTGGGAAAACTTATTTTCCACATACAGAATACTGAAACTGGACTCATATCATTCCATATACAAAAATCACCTCAAAGTAGGTTAAAGACTAAATGTAGGGCTTAAAACCATAAAATCACTAGAAGAAAACAGAGAAAAATCTTTTTGAAATTGGTTTTATGAATGATTTTTTGGATATGGCCAACAAAAGCATGAGGAACAAAAGCAAAAATAGACAAATGGAATTGCATCAAACTAAAAGCTTCTGCACAGGAAGCAATAAACTGAAGAGAAATACCCAAAATGAGAGAAAAATTTGCAAACCATGTTTCTCATAAGAAATTAATATCCAAAATATATAGGAAATTCAAACAACTCAATAGCAAGAAAACAAATAACCCAGTTTTTTAAATGAGCAGAGGACCTGAATAGACATTTCTTCAAAGAAGACATACTGATATCCAACAGGTACATGAAAAGATGTTCAAAATCACTAATCATCAGGGAAATGCAAATCAAAATCATGATGAGATACCACCTCACACTTAGAATGGTTGTCATCAAAAAGTCAAAAAGCAACAAATACTGGCAAAGATATGGAGCAAACTCTCATGAACTGTTGATGAGAATGTAAATTTGTGCTGCTGCTGCTGCTAAGTCGCTTCCAGTCGTGTCCAACCCTGTGCAACCCCATAGACAGCAGCCCACCAGGCTCCACCATCCCTGGGATTCACCAGGCAAGAACACTGGAGTGGGTTGCCATTTCCTTCTCCAATGTAAATTTGTCCAGACACTATGGAAAACAGTATGGAGTTTCCTCAAAAAACTAAAATAGAATTATCATATGATCCAGAAGTTCCACTTCTGGGTATTTGCATAAAGAAAAGGAAAACAGGATTTAACAATACAAGTCATAGAGCTTCAAGACTGACTGAATGGCCAAGAAGCAGGTCTACTGGGAAGGCCTGGGACACAAGTGACGAAGACAGTTAGATGTCTGTACCTGAAAGTTTTGGCTCGCCATACTTCTCGGTGCTCTCAGATCTTGCAGAGGTGTCCCTGCTTATCAAGAGCTAGTAATCCCTTCCTGAGTAAGGACACAACAGAGAGCTGTTACTGAGAGGGCAACAGATGGCCCTCTCTGAGTCTGTCACTTCCTGTCCTAGCAGGGGATCAATAACTCAGAGTAAGTTAACATGGCAGGAGATGGGCAGGACCTGATAAGGAAAGAAAGGACTGATATCTTCAAAGAACTGCAAGAACTAACCAAATTATACCGACAGGGGCCAAGGAAATAAGTCCGCTTGTATTTTAAGAAAGCTTGATCAAAGAGGCTGGAACATAAGCCTGGATAAGAAAGAGTTTATTGACTCAGGGACAACTCCCTCAGGATAGGAGATTTACACCTTGACAAGAACCCCAAGGGATTGTATAAATCACTGTTAGAGTGTCACCTTGGAGAATATGATGATTCATACTGAGTCAAGTTGCAATGGATGAGTTCCCAATGCAGATTGTAAAGAAAACAAGAAAAAGGCTCAGTTCTGTTGTACCGTGTTGTGCCTATAGTTAACAATACACTATGCACATGTAAGAATTTGTTAAGAGGGTAGATCTCATGTCAAGTGTCCTTACCACAATAAAAATAAACATAAAATGAAGAAGGAGAAAGCTCAGGTAAGCAGACAACACTGAAATGAACATATTATTTGAGGCCAAAAGCCATAAAAGAAAACTATGTTGCTTGAGAAGACTAATAGAGCATATCATTCACCAAGACCATCAGCAGTGGGCTAGTAGGAGACACCTGCATCACACAGAAGTCCAGCCAGGGATAACAGTTTGCGAGACTGTTACAGAGCTTGGCTTAGATTTAACAATGGGAGAGAAGGGGCCCCAAAGCAGTGCAGGCTAATTGAGAGCTCACTTAACCTCCAGAAGCCAGGGGGTTTCAATTATCACAACAATAAGCAATCTCACAGTGACAGCCAAAGGGGGGCTTGACCCGACCTGTAGAAGGCTGTGGAAATGGCTAATAAGATAAAGTTGCATAAAGGAAAAATGGATGGGCAGCCAATGAGAGTACTGCTTGAAAAAATATATATTCAAAGAAAGAAAGAATGAATGATTAGAAAGCTAAGAATGATCACCCCCAATAGAAGTTTTAAGCCCCTTGCCAAATTCCCAGACTTAAGCAAGGATTTCAGACCCATAAGCTTATGACTAAAGTAGTGGCCAGATCACCAGGACAATGGACCTTGATAATCACTACAAGTATATACTGAAATAACTCCTCTGCTGCTGCTGCTGCTGCTAAGTCGCTTCAGTCATGTCCAACTCTGTGTGACCCCATAGATGGCAGCCCACCAGGCCCCCCCGTCCCTGGGATTCTCCAGGCAAGAACACCGGAGTGGGTTCCCGTTTCCTCCTCCAATGCATGAAAGTGAAAAGTGAAAGTGAAGTTGCTCAGTTGTGTCCAACTCGTAGCGACCCCATGGACTGCAGCCCACCAGGCTCCCCCGTCCATGGGATTTTCCAGGCAAGAGTACTGGAGTGGGGTGCCATCGCCTTCTCCATAAATAACTCCCCTAGTCTCTTCCTAAAGAGACCGATGTCATTAACTCAGGTAATTACACACTGTGGAAAAGAGAATACTCTGACAACTCAGACTCTGTGTCCTGTGGATGTCAAAATGTCTGATATCCAAAGACCTAAAGCACTGTTATGGTTCCCAGATAGAATGGGGACATTAAAGGAGAAAGACAATAAGTGGAGTTCTGGCCAAAATTCAGCTTATGATAAATTTACTGGACCCATGGACTTACTTGGTAGGCATTTCCCTAGTTACCTGCAGTATAACTGAAATTGATACACGTGGCAGTTGAGGTAACCTTTATGTTGGTCTTTGGTCTTTCCCACTATTATAGCTGTTCCCCACAAACCAAATGGTGGCTTCTGAAATGTCTCCCAACTTCCTGGCCAATATCAAGAAAAATACCACATTTCATGGCAATAGGGCATCCCAGGTGGTACACTGGTAAAGAATCTGCCTGCCAATGCATCAGATGCAAGGGATGTGAGTTCAAACCCTGGGTTGGGAAGACCCCATGGAGTAGGAAATGGCGACCCACTCCAGTATTCTTGTCTGGGAAAATCCATGGACAGAGGAGTCTGATGGGCTACAGTCCCTGGGGTTACAAAGAGTCAGACACAATTGAGCACACGTGCAGCAGCAGCACAGGGAATGATAAAGATTAGTGTCAGAATTTAAAAGGTAAAGCATGCATGGTTGTGGTTCTTGTCATATCTCCATTTTATTTCCTTATATGTCTCCTGAAGACACCAGTGAACACAGATGAATTCTAGATACTGACATAGACTTCTGCCAATTCAATTAATATTTCCATGTTGGTCATGCAGTCACTGCTAGAACAGTTACATGATATTTAGCTACTGATTTGAAAACATTATTTTCTATCAATTAAGAAAGAAGGCCAGACACAGCTTGCATTTACATGGAATAGACACCATATACATTTGCAACAGAGGCTCTGAGGATTCTAGAGCAAGGATACGCCATATGTAGCAAAGAATTACACATCTTTTGACAAACATCTCTTGACATACTCCCCAGATTTTATATAAATGAGTGCCTCACCATGGGACACCAGGTACACGTGAATCCGAAGTGTTCATAAAGAACAGGAGCCTCCAAGTCATAAAAGCTAGTATCCTTAGTAGCAATACATAATAATGCAGAAATGGTACATTTTGGGCCAAGCACATGCAGAACTAGGGTACATGCAACCACCATGAGTAGATAGCCCAGATCTCCATGTCACCCACCATTGTACCAGTATTCCTCTAGCAATTCTCAAACAAATGGCATCAAGTTAAAGAAGGGAAAATTCTAAACTTGACTCATGGATGGATTCATTCGTTTGTGAATACAATCCAAAAGAGATAGGTATCTCACTCGGGATGACCTAGATAGTGGAAATAGAAAATACTCCCAAACAGGAAAGCTTTGAAGAGTACACATGACATCTATTATGTGTGAAAGAAGAAGTGGCCTAAAGTGATTATATATGTAGGAAAAAGAATAAGATCAAAGAAAAGTAAGACGAGAACAGACGCATGTAGATAGACATGCAGGAATGGGCACAAAATGTAAAATTTTAATATAACATATTTATGACTCCCATGAAGCATTCACCTTAGAAGAGACACTAAACAATCAGATAAAATAAAACAGCAAGTTGATATCAGTTAGCTTTTACAACTACTACTCAAGGCCAGAATAATGGGAATATAAATGAAATGACCATGGTGGCAGAGAAAGAAGATATTCTCGGACCCATTGCTTATCAAGGATCGTATCATCTCTGCAGTTCTGATGTTCAAACTGCCAGTAAAATAAAGCTGAGCCCTTAATATGACACCATTCCTTAAGGAGACCAATTGGACACCTGCTAACAAGTTGACCACAGAGAGCCACTGCCATCCTAGAAAAGGTTATTGATTCCTTCTCATAAGGAGAGATATTTATTCCTTATGAATCTGTCCTTCCAGTCCACAGAGCCTCAGCCAGCACCATGGATATACAGCATAACTGATTCACAGTCATGAAATCTTACACAACAAAGCATCAAGGCAATAGGCATACTTCACAGCAGAAGTATCAGAGTGGGCCCATGTTCATAGGATCCATTGATCATATCACTCCTGTATCAACCCAAATCTCCTGGTCTGACAAAATATTGAAATGGTCTGCTGAATGTGAAGCACCAGGTTCAGAAGCAACCTTCAGAGAGAATGTCATGCCTCTTTTTGGCACTGTATCCCCAATAGAAAGCTTATATAAGTCTTTGGATCTAAAGGGTGAAAGCAGGAATGGCTCTACTTTTAATGATTCCAGTGCCCCACTAGAGGACTTTGTGCTTTTCATCCTCATAATTCCTACTTTGGCGAGACTAGAGTTTCTGTGCATCAAAGACAATGCACTCTTGCCGTGGAGTTCAGCCAGAATCCCATCGCACTACAGTATAGAACTAATACCTGAACACTTTGGACTTTTTATGCTCATGGATGAGCAGGTAAGAAGGGGTGTCTCCTCCTTGGCAGGATTAGTTGATCCTGATCAACAGAATGAAATAATGTTGCTTTTATCTGCAAACTATGAATGCTGGAGAGGGTGTGGAGAAAAGGAAACCTGCCTACCCTGTTGGTAGGAATGTAAATTGGTACAGCCACTATTGAGAACAGTATGGAGGTTCCTTGAAGAACTAAAAACATAACTACCATGTGATCCAGCAATCCCACTCTTGGGCATTTATCCAAAGGTTGAAAGTATACATGTACCCCAGTGTTCACCGCAGCATGTTAACAGTAACCAAGACATGGAAGCAACCTGAACATCCATTGACAGATGAGTGGATAAAGATGTGGGGGGTGTGTGTGTGTGCACATATATATATAGATAGATATAGATATAATGCAATATTACTCAGTCATTAAAGAGAATGAAATAATGTCATTTGCAGCAAGATGGATGGATCTGGAGATTATCATACTCAATGAAGTAAATCAGATGACAAATATCATATCACTTATATACATAATCTTAAAAAAAATGATACACATGAACATATTTACAAAACACACTTGCAGACTTCAGTTCAGTTCAGTTCAGTTCAGGCGCTCAGTCGTGTCTGACTCTTTGCAACCCCATGAATCACAGCACGCCAGGCCTCCCTGTCCATCACCAACTCCCGGAGTTTACTCAGACTCATGTCCATCGAGTCAGTGATGCCATCCAGCCATCTCATCCTCTGTCGTCCCCTTCTCCTCCTGCCCCCAATCCCTCCTCTTGATGAAAGTGAAAGTGGAGAATGAAAAAGTTGGCTTAAAGCTCAACATTCAGAAAACGAAGATCATGGCATCTGGTCCCATCACTTCATGGCAAATAGATGGGGAAACAGTGGAAACAGTGTCAGACTTTATTTTTGGGGGCTCCAAAATCACTGCAGATGGTGACTGCAGCCATGAAATTAAAAGACGCTTACTCCTTGGAAGGAAAGTTATGACCAACCTAGATAGCATATTCAAAAGCAGAGACATTACTTTGCCAACAAAGGTCCATCTAGTCAAGGCTATGGTTTTTCCTGTGGTCATGTATGGATATGAGGGTTGGACTGTGAAGACAGCTGAGCGCCAAAGAATTGATGCTTTTGAACTGTGGTGTTGGAGAAGACTCTTGAGAATCCCTTGGTCTGCAAGGAGATCCAACCAGTCCATTCTGAAGAAGATCAGCCCTGGGATTTCTTTGGAAGGAATGATGCTAAAGCTGAAACTCCAGTACTTTGGCCACCTCATGAAAAAAGTTGACTCATTGGAAAAGACTCTGGTGCAGACTTAGAGAATGAATTTATGGTTACCAGGAGGGAAGTGTGGGGTGGATAGATAGGGAGCTTGGAATTGACATGTACACATTACTATATTTAAGGCAGATAACCAACAATACCCTTCCATAAAAATTAATTAAAAATTAAAAGATAAAAAATTTTTAACGTTTCTTTTACTCAATAAGGGCAGGGAGGAATATGTGTGGAACTCAGGTGATCCATTTAGTTACCTCTTAGTATTCCCATGTCTTAGTCAGTTTGGGTTGCTATAACCAATAGCATTAACTGGGTGGCTTAAACAATAGACATTTATTTCTTATAGTTCTGGAGGCTGGGAAGTCTGAATTCATCACTGACTGATTGGTTCCTGGCGGAGATTCCTCATCCTGGCTTATAGACAGCTTCCTTCTTGCTGTGTCCTCAGAGAGAAAGCAAAATCTCTGATATTTCTTCTTATAAAAGCACTAATCCCATCATATGGCTCCACACCTATGACCTTTTTACCTTCCAAAGGGCTCACTTCCTCACATGGAGGTTAGGCTTCACCATGAATTTGGGGGGAACACATTCAGTTATAACAGTTACCTAAATGTGACAGCAAATGGATGGCTGCAGTAACCTAGCCTGGGAAGAATATTGTTACCAGGGGCATAAGCTCCTCAGGAACGAAAGTTTGTTAATGCCAGGAGATAAACTAGATATCTCAAAAGAGGTAATAACTAAAGGTAAAGAGAATTTAGGATGTTTGTTGGAGGAGCGAGACAGTAAGGTCCAGTTGCAGCCTTGAGACCAAACACATCAATATTAACTGTATTACATCCCACCAACTTCCGAGTTTTTCTTCAATGTAAGTGGTTCACTGAAATCCTGGATCAGCTGCTCCCCGCCAAAAAGAGGAGTAACTCTGTGACACAAGAGGTGAAGTGCAGCTGTGCTGTTCAGATCTCTTTCCAGGAAAATGCCCAGATGTGGGAAGTGTGGCTAGCTGATAACCCCTTCATATCTGCCTCATTTTTGAGCTGAGGTCACTCTCTTAAAGGAGCTTTTCAGGTGGCTCTAGGGGTAAAAAATCTGCCTGCCAGTGCAGGAGATACAAGAGACATGGGTTTGATCCCTGGGTTGGGAAGACCCCCTGGAGTAGAAAGTGGCAACCCACTCCAGTATTCCAGCCTGAAAAATTCCATGGACAGAGAAGCCTAGGGGGCTATAGTCCATGAGGTCACAAAGAGTCAGGCATGACTGAGAACAACCACAACATGATCTTAGAGGTAGTCCAGCAAATGACTACAGAAATTTACCATTTATACCCAACAGAGGATCCTCTAATGGGCAACCTTTGCTCAGGAGCTCACAATTTGGCTGATAGAAACTTCAATGACCCCCTCTATCCAAACCTGTCACTTTTTCTTTCCTTCTATGAGTATTACTGGCCAATTAATTTTTTTCCCTCAACTCTGCCTCTGCTGTCTAAAGGACTCAACTGACACATGTGTAGAGTAGCTTAAGTTATAGACAATTCTATTCCATTATTCAATTCCATTCATCACCCAGCCCCTCTGCCCTTGGTTTTTCATCCCTTGCCTAGCCTACCTATCTTCATCATAGTAACCTTGTGGCCACCAAGCCTGATGTGCCCTTGAGAAGATCAGAGCCAAATGTTCTCCCTGGACTCTTCGTCTTTCTCCTAACCTTCACCAAATGGCTTTAACTCTGAATCCTTAAGAGTTTTCCCTTTGCTACTATAGAATGTACCTTGTATTATCTTTTCCGCAGCATCATCTTTACCTTCCTCCTCCATTAGTTGCTCAGAATCCTGCACTTATGCTCTTTTGCTAGTTCTTCCTGAATTCCTGTGTGCTACTGAGGCTTACATAGTAATGAGCCAAACCCTCATCTGCTCTGGTCACCAGAACACTACTGAGTGACTTGAAAATTTCAGTTTTCTCTATTGGTTTCTCAATACCTCTGCTCTGAGCAGCATCATGCCACTTTCTTGTTTTGGTTTCGTTCATTAGGAAATCACCAGGGTCTCTCCTTAATTTGGTAACAGAAGCTTCAGCTAAAACATTATTACATGTAGCTCCATGTATCATGTTCCAAATGAATCAATTTATATCTCTTCTACTGCCCAGTTATGTATCTCCTTATTTATGATAGATTTTATAAAGTGACATCTTTTTAGCCCTCTGATATGTAAGTGAAAATCTTAGGATGACATTTAGACATTTTTATGAATTATTAAATGCTTTATATTAATTAAGACAAAACCCTGTTCTGTTTTATGATACTAAGATGCTGAATAAGTGCTTATGAACTGATGTGAAAAAGTAGAGGTTGATGTGATTGGCCCTAAATATTCATTATTTGAAGTCAGCATCCTCCCTTGGCCAGAGGTAAAGGGTTATTTCCTTGGGCTTAGTAAAACTGGAAATAGTCTGCTTTGGGGATATCTCACGATTTTCCAACACATGGAGCAGCCTCCCTATTGGCTAACCCAAGCTTGCATCTCTGAAGATATGCTCAGATTTGAAACTGTAGAGGTGCCTTCCTAGCCAAGGTCTGTGACCCACTTCCTGCGATAGATTGGCCACAACTTTCATTCCTCAGTTGTCTTATTATAAAAATTATAAAGGACTGGACTGAGAGATCACTTTCCAGATTGCCACCTTTCCTAAATTAATCTTCTATTTGCAGAATAATCAGCTTCCTCTAAAACCATCAGCAAGTCTGCATTGATGTTCTCAGCACAGCTTACCAAGAACTGCATGCAGTTTAGAGCATGTACTCAATTTCATCATTTTCACAGTTCACCAGAAAGTCTCCAAACCAGCAGTGTCCTTGGTGTTCACAACCAATCTTTTGTAGCACAATTATGAACTGCCTTTGGCCCCAAACTTAATTTGTTCTAACTCGAGACAGTAATTTTCCTATAATCAAGACATATACTACACTGAGAATCAAATAACTCTAAAATACCCAGGCCTAAATTGGACTAGTTCCCTAGACCAAATCTACCTCATGTTGGACTCCCAATCTTCCCTCTCTTTATTTGTCTCATCCTTCCAGTGATTTTTTTTTTTTTGAATTCCAGTCTGGTTTTAATTTTTTTGTCATTGGAGTATAATTGCTTTACAATGTTGTGTTAGTTTCTGCTGTATGACAATATGAATCGGCCATATGTATACATATACCCTTCCCTCTTGAGCCTCTCCCCCAGCCCCCCAGCCCACCCCTGTGGGTTATCACAAAGCACTGAGCTGAGCTCCCTGTGCTATATAGCAGCTTCCCACTAGCTATCAATTTAACACATGGTTGTGTGTATATATATATCAATGCTCCTCTTTCAATTCACCCCACCCTTTCCTTTCCCCGCCTCTGTATCCATAAGTCTGTTTACATCTGCATCTCTCTTCCTCCTCTGCAAATAGGTTCATCAGTACCATTTTTCTAGATTCCATATGTATGTATTAACATACAATACTTGTTTTTCTCTTTCTGACTTCACTCCAGTGATTCTCTAAAAGAAAAGTCTCAACTGGGAAGAAGGGCATCTCATAGTGATGCTGCAGAAACAAACTAGGAAAGCACCCACCTATTCTTGTGGCTCTATTTCCATTAACAACATTGTTGCCTCAATTTTCCAAGCTAGAAATCTTGCAAACAATCACCTTTGAAAATGGCAAATAGGTGAGACAGAGGAGGACAGTATTGTTTTAGTCTATTACATCTTTCCAATACATTCTCCAACCTCTGTAATAATTTAGACTATATCAACATCTTCAGATTGGTCTATTAGCATCTGCTCTCTAGTCTTTCCAGCCCAGCCTCCATGTTGCTACCAGCGGAAAGCAAGACTGCTCCCTTCCAGCTGCAGCTCTGAAAAGGGCATTTGAACAGGTCTGAGTATAATACACACAACACATTTAAAAATATCTTTAATCAAGAAAGGTTTCATATTGGCTTTCTTCTGTCTTACCAGTGAAAATCATACTTTAAAAAAATGACCTGATAAACTCAAGATGTACAAATATCCTAAAAATTACTTTCTATAAAACTTAGAAAATTGTTTTAAGCAAAATGTCCCATCATTCTCACCAAAATGCATGAAAATGTGGTCCCTAAGGAATGCAAACAAAATGTCACAAGCAATTCAACAAGTAACATGGGAAAAAACAACTGAAAGGAGAAAATGAAAATGTAGTAGAATAATTTGAAACCATATAGGAAGGAGAACAGAATAGCATTCAAACTACAGATAACAATTCGTGACACAGAAGACACCCTTGGTAAATTCTCCTTGAATGCAGAGGGAGTGGGTTAAAGTATATGGTGAACGTATCAATACCTATTCTTCTCCATTTCATGTATGTATATATGCATGTATGTATATATGTACACACACACACACACACACACACACACACACAAACAGGCTGCACTGCAAAGCATGTGGGTTCTTCGTTCCCTGACCAGGGATTGAACCTGTGCCCCCTGCAGTGGCAGCATGGAGTCCTAACCACTGGACTACCAGGGAAATCCCTCCCCATTTCTATAATTACAGATCTTCAGGAATAATGAAACAAGAGCATTAGCAAAATAATATAAATGAACAAAACTTTCCTGAGATGAAAATCTTTGTATGTTATATAAAGTGTTCTCCATGTCTTGACTATTGAAAACAGAGCTGCAATAAATACCGGGGTCCATGTATCTTTTTGAATTATGGTTTTTTGTGGATATATGTCCAGGAGTGGGTTTGCTGGATCAAATGGTAGCTCTTTAAGTATTTCAAGGAAACTCCATGCTGTTCTCCAGAGTGGCTGTACCAATCTATATTCCCACTAATGGTATAGGACGGTTTCTTTTTCTCCACATCCTCTCTAGCCCTTATTTTTTGTATATTTTTTGATGGTGGCCATTCTAACCAGTAAATCAACTATACTCAATTTTTTTGTTGTTAAAAAAGTGTTCTCCAAATTCTAAGTAAAATTAAAACACCAATGCTTAGACAGCTTTTAGCAAGTTTTTAAAATTACAACACATAAACCCAATTACAATTGTAGGGACTTCCCTGGTGGTCCAGTGGTTAAGAATCTGCCTTCCATTGCCAGGGGCCAGGTTCAATCCCTGGTTGGAGAACCAAGATCCCACTTGCTGTGAGGCAACTAAACTCATGCGCCACAACAAAGATCTCATGAGCCACATCTAAGATGGAGCCAAATAAATAAATAAACATTTAACAAATAAAATAAACACACAAAACTACAATTGTAAGAGAATATTATTGAAACACTGAGCACATCTACTTTATACTGGTATCATTCAACTTAAATTGGGGAATTTTTTCTGATAGATAATGATTTTTTTAATTAATTTATAGTCTTGTCTGAGAAATTTCCTTTACAGGTCTCCATGAGTCTATCTTAAAGTGATATGTATGTGAAATAAACTCCTGACATAAGACAGTTGAACAAAAAATTAATCCTGGAGAAATGCACCTGGAAAGCAGCCCAGATATAATACAGAAAATATGTGAAAGAGAACTGGGAACACAGAAAAGCCCCAACACAAGCCTAACAGAAGTTCCAGGACGTAAGAATTGAAGTGAAAATGAAAGTGAAGTCGCTCAGTCGTGTCCTACTCTTTGTGACCCCATGGACTGTAGCCTACCAGGCTCTTCAGTCCATGGAATTTTCCAGGCAAGAGTACTGGAGTGGGTTGCCATTTCCTTCTTCAGGGGATCTTCCCAACCCAGGGAATAAGAATTGAAGAAAGAGTCAAAAATAATCCTATGCAATTTCTATTTGAATACATGTGTTTTTCTTAATTTTTAGAGAAGTTTGAACCAAGATCTAATTAAAATTAATAAAAATAAATCTCCATCTAGAAGAATTATAGATTTCATTATAGTCTGCAATTAATCTAGTTGCTATTCTTTTGTACATATTCTGTCATATCTATCTCACAGATAAACAGAAGAAATCTCATCAACAAAAGAAAATGACAGGTGAAAACAGACTAAACTTCTCAAAATTCTGTGGGAAAATATAAAATGTGAAGATGTCTAAACGTACCAGATTACTACTCAAGAGTAAGGGAACTAGGTATTTACAAATACAAAAGGACAAAGCTTTTTATTTCAAGAGGGGTCTGTGAATGATAGATGCTACTAAATAATCGCCACAGCAAGAAGACAGGAAGGGATGGAATGCAAAGCAAATGGTGAACAGAAAACTGAGTAAAATATCAGCAAATATAACTAATAGCCAAAATTTCATTTCAAAGGTAGAACTAAGAATATAAACATTAAAAAAAAATAAAGAAAAAAAAAAAACACAGAAAATGTGACTTTGGTATCTTTTGTCTCCTCCCAAGCAGAAGACCCCAGCACACTAAGGACACAGTGTATAATTACAGACATTATTATA
The DNA here is from genome assembly GCF_029407905.1 of Bubalus kerabau. Lineage (NCBI taxonomy): Eukaryota > Metazoa > Chordata > Mammalia > Artiodactyla > Bovidae > Bubalus > Bubalus kerabau. The sequence goes on from NC_073633.1 coordinate 69,382,025, forward strand.
AAATATAAACTTTAAATGTCTGTTTATAATTTAATTCAGTGAAGGCAAGAAATATAATTTTGTCAAGCCAAGAGGAGGCAAGGAAGGAAAACAGGAAAATAAAGACAATACAAACTAAGTTGTTAGAAATGTCTAAATACACCATAAATGATCACAAAAAAGAACACATTAAACCCATCCATTAAGACTATCAGATGTAAAGCAGGCAAGGAAACAGTTATGTTTCAAATAAGATATGTGTCAAATGAATCAAACTATCTGATCTTTTACAGTCTTTTTATTTCCCACCTAAAATACATCTCCTCCAAAGGAAGTGAGTTTAAGGATATTACCTTTTTAAATTGCATTTCAAAGAATTTCCCAGTATCTACACCTAAAGCATGGAAAGCATAAGATGAAGAAAGCATGAGTGCTGAACCTTTAAGATTATGCCTTTAGATAAGAGAAATTTCGTTAAAAGATAAGCAAAAGAGAAAAACGTTATCAAAAATGCTAGAAAAGATTTTTCCATCAACTGAAGGTTTTGATAGGAAGATTATCCACATTGAGACAACATTGTTTAAGGTTAGATATAAAATTCCACAAGCTACTAGAAAAGAAGAGAAATAGGCCATCTACAGGGAGAACTTCAGATAGAATTTAAGAGCTTGTTAACATAACTCTAAGAAGTTCTAGGACACTAACTCCAATTTCAGTTTTGCAGCACTGAGTTCAGGAATATTTTTTAATTAAGTACTACTGTCCCAGAGAATCTGAGAATGATAAATGAACATTAAGTGAATTTTTGTATGGTCAGTCACATTATAAATACTCAGCATAACATGGATATACAGGGGCTTCCCAGGGAGCTCAGCAGTCAAGACTCTGCCTGCCAATGCAGGAGACACCAGAGACTCAGGTTTGATCTCTGTGTCAGGAAGATCCCCTGGAAGAGAAAGCGATAGCCCATTCCAATATTCTTGCCGGAAAAACAGCCATGGACAGAGGAGCCTGGCAGCCTACACTCCGTGGGGTCACAAAGAGTCAAACACAACTGAGAACACCACATGGATACATGCAGAGACCACCTCACCCAGGGTTGGAGCCTTCACTCAAAGTAAAATATTGCTAAAAATAACTAACTCTACTTCAATTTTATGTGGAGTCTGAACCTGGAGGGGGATAATTGTGCCTTCAAATTTTCTACTATGGCCTGCCTTCTCAAAGATGCTACTGTTTAAAATTTAAGCCCCTAATAGCATGGGGGTCAGGAAGTGTTTCTTTCTGGAAGGAAATCACTGATATTATACCTTCTGGGTATTATTTACATTGAAATAGAGATGGAAAGGAAGTCAATACAAGGATAAATTATTGAGTGGACTTACTGATGTAGGTGGTTTATGTTAAACATTGTGGGATGTATGTGGAGTACATCTCAGAACAGCTTTCCCAGGAATGGAAGGCATTTATTGACTTTCAACTTTGCTTGGCTGAGATTTGCTCCTTAAGGCAAATCCTCCCAACTTCTTAGTTGAAGATGAGAATGCCCAGTGGACTGTCAAGGAGTCACACTGAATAATATCAGAAGATCCCTGGTGGTCCGATGGTTAGGACTTCACACTTCCACTGTAGAGGGTACCAGTTTGATCCCTGCTTGGGGAACTAAGATCCTATATGCTGCACAGCACAGCCAAAAAAAAAAAAAAAAAATTAAATTTTTAATTAAATAAAAAAAGATCCAAACAGGAAGTAAGAGACTCAGGGCAAATGTGGGGAGAGGTGATGCTCCTGCAAAGCAAATCAGAGTAGGCATGAAATTCTTGGCCATGGGCATAGCGAGGATCAAGTGGGGAAGAGATATGAGACCTCACACAAGAGGAGTCTGACACACATGCCTGAGAAGTTCCTTAGCTCTGTGTCAACAATCAGTTCAGTTACTCAGTCATGTCCGGCTCTATGCAACCCCATGGACTGTAGCACACCAGGCTTCCCTATCACCAACTCCCAGAGCCTACTCAAACTCATGTATATTGCATCAAAAGTGATGCCATCCAAAAATCTCATCCTCTGTCATACCCTTCTCCTGCCTTCAATCTTTCCCAGCATCAGGGTCTTTTCAAATGAGTCAGTTATTTGCATTAGATGGCTAAAGTATTGGAGTTTCAGCTTCAGCATCAGTCCTTCCAATGAATATTCAGGACTGATTTCCTTTAAGATGGACTGGCTGGATCTCCTTGCAGTCCAAGGGACTCTCAAGAGTCTTCTCCAACACCACAGTTCAAAAGCATCAATTCTTCAGTGCCTAGCTTTCTTTAGAGTCCAACTCTCACATCCATACATGACTACTGGAAAAACCATAGCTTTGACTAGAGGAACCTTTGTTGGTAAAGTAATGTCTCTGCTTTTCAATATGCTTTCTAGGTTAGTCATAACTTTCCTTCAAAGGAGTAAGTGTCTTTTAATTTCATGGCTGCAGTCACCATCTGCAGTGATTTTGGAGCCCCCAGAAATAAAATCTTCCACTGTTTCCATTGTTTCCCCATCTATTTGCCACGAAGTGATGGGACTGGATGCCATGATCTTAGTTTTCTGAATGTTGAGTTTTAAGCCAACTTTTTCACTCTCCTCTTTCACTTTCATCAAGAGGCTCTTTAGCTCTTCACTTTCTGCCATAAGGGTTGTGCCACATCTGAATATAAGAAGTTATTGATATTTCTCCCGGCAATCTTGATTCCAGCTTGTGCTTCATCCAACCCAGCATTTCTCATGATGTACTCTGCATATAAGTTAAATAAGCAGGGTGACAATATATAGCCTTGACATACTCCTTTCCCGATTTGGAACCAGGCTGTTGTTCCATGTCTGGTTCTACCTGTTGCTTCTTGGCCTGCACACAGATTTCTCAGGAGGCAGGTCAGGTGGTCTAGTATTCCTATCTCTTTCAGAATTTTCCACAGTTTGTTGTGATCTACACAGTCAAAGGCTTTGGTGTAATCAATAAAGCAAAAGTAAATGTTTTTCTGGAACGCTTTTGCTTTTTTTCATGAGCCAGTGGATGTTGGCAGTTTGATCTCTGGTTCCTCTGCCTTTTCTAAATCCAGCTCGAACATCTTGAAGTTCACAGTTCACATATTGTTGAAGCCTAACTTGGAGAATTTTGAGCATTGTTTTGCTAGCATGTGAGATGAGTGCAATTGGACAGTAGTTTGAACATTCCTTGGTATAGCCTTTCTTTGGGATTAGAATGAAAACTGACCTTTTGTAGTCCTGTGGCCACTGCTGAGTTTTCCAGATTAGCTGGCCTATTGATTGCAGCACTTTCACAGCATCATCTTCCAGGATTTGAAATAGCTCAACTGGAATGCCATCACCTCCACTAGCTTTGTTCATAGTGATGCTTCCTAAGGCCCACTTGACTTTGCATTCTAGGATATCTGGCTCTAGGTGAGTGATCACACCATCATGGTTATCTAGGTCATGAAGATATTTTTTGTATAGTTTTTATGGATATTCTTGCCACCTCTTCTTAATATCTTCTGCTTCAGTTAGGTCCATATCATTTCTGTCCTCAATGTGTTGATATTTACATGAAATTTTCCCTTGGCATCTCTAATTTTCTTAAAGAGACTTCTAGTGTTTCCCATTCTATTGTTTTCCTCTATGTCTTTGCACTGATCACTGAGGAAGTCTTTCTTATCTCTCCTTGCTATTCTTTAGACCTCTGCATTCAAATGGGCATATCTTTGCTTTTCTCCTTTGCCTTTTGCTTCTCTTCTTTTCTCAGCTATTTGTAAGGCCTCATCATACAACCATTTTGCCTTTTTACATTTCTTTTTCTTGGGGATGGTCTTGATCACTGCCTCCTGTACAAAGTCACGAACCTCTGTCCAGAGTTCTTCGGGCACTCTGTCTATCAGATCTAATTCCTTGAATCTATTCGTCACTTACACTGTATAATCATAAGGGATTTGATTTAGGTCATATCTGAATGGTCTACCAGTCTTCCCTACTTTCTTCAATTTAAGTCAGAATTTGGCAGTAAGGATTTTATGATCTGAGCCACAGTCACCTCCCAGTCTTGTTTTTGCTGATCGTAGAGAGTTCTCCATCTTTGGCTGCAAAGAATATAATCAATTTGATTTCGGTATTGACCACACGGTGATGTCCATGTTTAGTCTTCTCTTGTGTTGTTGGAAGAGGGTGCTTGCTATGACCAGTGTGTTATCTTAGCTAAAAAAATTGTGTCAACAATATTTAAATTAAATGAATTTGGCTGGATTTAGCTGAAGGAGTGAAAATACTGTAATTAATTGGGTTTTACTAAGCCCTGGGTTGCTGCAATAGCCCTTGTGGTTTTCAACCACTTATTTATGAATAGTTCCTTTGTAAATAAACTATCCATGAATTATCCTATTTTGAGTGCGCCCTGTGATTTTCCTTGTGACCCTGGCTCAAAAAGGTAGAGCATTATTGTAACTAAACAGAGAAGATCCTTCACACAACATACTGACCCACGACTGTTCCCAATGAGTAAAGTAATGTGTAGATTTGATTCAACTGCAATTTCACTCATGTAGCAGTGCTCTTTGGAGAAGGAAACGGCAACCCACTCCAGTATTCTTGCCTGAAGAATCCCATTGACTGTAGCCCGCCAGGCTCATCTGTCCATGGGGTCGCAAGAGTTGGACATGACTTAGCAACGAAATCACCACCAATGGCTCTCTTTGTTGTTCTCACATGTAGTATTCTGACAATACTGATCCCAGGGCATCTTTTTTCTCAGTTATTATTGAAAAGATTTCTCCTTGATAACATAACTTACAAAATGAGTTTTAGTGATAAATGAGACAAAAAGCAGTGCCTGGCATTTCTTTATGTGCTATACATATGCTGGAATTGGCTTTGTCCAACAATAAAAGCAAATTATCTGCCAGCACATAAGTGACAGTAATTGCTTTTCCACATTGTATGCCATTGATGTAAGGCAATGCCCAAAATGACTTTTTAGTAAAGGAATTGTGCCTATAGCTTGTCTCCTCTGTACGAGCTTTATTCGTCAACTTTATAGGTGGTTTTACAAGCTTCTTATCAAGAGCAAGAATTGTATTTGTATTTTCTATAAGTATTATAACTTTAAACAATGCTTCTAATGGTTGGTCTCTTTTCTGTCTTAGTGACAATCAATTTTGTACTGTAAGTATTATTTTATACTTCTGAAAAAAAATGTTTTGATTTGCCAGAGAGGTCACCACGCTTTGCTGGAAAGCCACATAAACACTTTAGGAGTTTCATGACAATTTCATAAGACTGTATTGTGGTACCATCCAATAAAATCAATATTCAGATTCTTCCTCATCTTTCCTTGGTTGTTTATGGAAAAATAATCACACTAGCCAAATCACTCTTCCCAGTAGACATTTTTTTTACATTCACTGTAGTACTAGATGGTATTTACATATTAAACATCATTTTGTGTTGTAGTAATTATACCTAGTTTATCACTACTTCATTTGCTTCCATTTCTTTATGAACTAATTTGACATTATCATGGAACTGAAAATGTTATATCTAAGAGTAAGGAGAAATTACTCTTTAGTTTCACAGATCTCTCATATTCTCCACAATTGTGGTTTTTTTTATTTTTATTGAAATATAGTTGATTTACAATGCTGCATTATGTTCAGGCGTACAAAGTGATTCAGTTATATACGTATGCAGTTTTATATATATGATTTTTATATATATACACAAACACACATATGTACAATTTCATGGACAACATCCTTGTCAGGGCAAAGGGGCTTGCATAACTCAACAAAGATATAAGCCATGCCATGAGGGTCACCCAAGACAGACGGGTCATAGTGAAGAGTTCTGACAAAGGAGGGAAAGGCAAACTGCTCCAGTACTCTTGCTGCAAAAATCCCATGAATAGTATGAAAAGGCAAAAAGATATGACACCAGAAGATAAGCCACTCTTAGGTCGGTAAATGTCCAATACGCTACTGGTAAAGAGCAGAGGGCAATTACTAATAGCTCCAGAAAGAATGAAGTGGCTGGGCCAAAAGAGAAGTGACACTCAGTTGTGGATGTGTCTGGTGGTGAGAGTAAAGGCTGATGCTGTAAAAAACAATGTTGCCTAGGAACTTGAATGTTAGGTCCATGAATCAAGGTAATTGGAAGTGGTTAAGCAGGAGATAGCAAGAGTGAACATCAACATTTTAGGAATCAGTGAACTAAAATGGACAGGAATGGCAGAATTTAATTCAGATGATAATTATATCTACTGCTGTGAGTAAACATCCCTTAGAAGAAATGCAGTAGCCCTCTCAGTCAACAAAAGAGCCCAAAATGCAGTACTTGGGTGCAATCTCAAAAATGACAGAATGATCTCAGTTTATTTCAAAGACAAACCATTCAGCATCACAGTAGTCTAAGTCCACACCTCAACCACTAATGCCGAAGAAGCTGAAGTTGACTGGTTCTATGAAGACCTACAAGCTTCTAGAACTAACACCAAAAAAGATGTCCTTTTCAGAATAAGGGACTAGAATGCAAAAGTAGGAAGCCAAGAGATACATGGAGCAACAGGCAAGTTTGGCCTTGGAGTACAAAATGAAGCAGGACAAAGGCTAATAGAGTTTTGCCAAGAGAGCGCACTGGTCACAGCAAACACCCTCTTCCAACAAAACATGAGACGACTCTACACATGGACATCACTAGATGGTGAAACCAGACTGAGTATATTGTTTGCAGCGGAAGATGGAGAAACTCTATACAGTCAGCAAAAACAAGGCCTGAAGCTGACGGTGCCTCAGATCATGAACTCCTTATTACAAAATTGAGGCTTAAGTTGAAGAGTGTAGAGAAAACCACTAGGCTATTCAGGTATGACCTAAATCAAATTCCTTATGATTATATAGCGGAGGTGATGAATAGATTCAAAGGATTAGATCTGGTAGACAGAATGCCTGAAGAACTATGGATAGAAGTTCATAACATTGTACAGGAAGTAATGACCAAAACCATCCCAAAGAGAAAAGAAATTCAAGAAGGCAAAGTGGTTGTCTGAGAAGGCTTTACAAATAGCTGAGGAAAAAAGAGGAGTGAAAGGAAAAGGAGATAGGGAAAGATATACCCAACTGAACGCAGAATTCAAGAGAATAGCAAGTAAAGATAAGAAAGCCTCCTTCAATGAACAATGCAAAGAAATAGAGGAAAATGATAAAATGGGAAAGACTAGAGATCTCTTAAAGAAAATTGGAGATACCAAGGGAACATTTCATGCAAGAATGGGCACAATAAAGGATATAAATGGTAAGGACAGAAGAGATTAAGAAGGGGTGACAAGAATACACAGAACTATACAAAAAAGGGTTGTAATGCCCCAGGTAACTATAACAGTATGGTCACTCACCTAGAGCCAGACATCCTGGAGTAAAGCATTACTATGAACAAAGCTACTGGAGGTTGACAGAATTCCACCTGAGCTATTTAAAATCCTAAGAGATGATGCTGGTAAAGTGTTGCACTTAATATGTCAGTAAATTTGGAAAACTCAGCAGTGGTCACAGGACTGGAAAAGGTCAGTTTTCATTTCAACCCCAAATAAGAGCAATGCCAAAGAATGTTCAAACTACCATACAATTGCACTCTTCTCACAGGCTAGCAAGGTTGTGCTCAAAATCCTTTAAGCTAGGTTTCAGCAGTATGTGAACCAAGAATGTCCAGATAGATGTACAAGATGGGTTTCAAAGAGATAGAAGAACCAGAGATCAAATTGCCAACATTTGTGGGATCATTGAGAAAGCAAAGGAGATCCATAAAAACATCTACTTCTGTTCCATTGACTACTCTAAAGCCTTTGACTATGTGGATCACAACAAACTGAGGAAATTCTTAAAGAGATGCTCTAGCTCTATCCGTGTTGCTACAAATGGCATGATTTCATTATTTTTAATGGCTGAGTAATATTCGATTTTATATACATACCACATTTTCTTTATCCATCCCTCTGTCAATAGCCATTTATGTTGTTTCCCTGTCTTGGCTATTGTAAATAGTGCTGCAATGAACATTGGGGTGCATGAGTCTTTTTGAATTATATATGCCTGTATATATGCCCAAGAGTGGGATAGATGGATGAAGCTTTTGCACAGCAAAGGAAATTATAAGCAAAATGAAAAGACATCCCACAGAATGAAAGAAAATATTTGCAAACAATGTAACTGATTAACTTCCAAAATATACAAACTCATACAGCTCAATTTCAAAAAACCTAATCAAACGATGAACAGAACACTTAAATAGACACTTCTTCAAGGAAGATATACAGATGGCCAACAGGCACATGAAAAGATGTTCCACATCCCTAATTAGAGAAATTCAAATTAAAAATACAATGACGTATCACCTTGAATCAGTCAGAATGGCCATCATCAAAAAGTCTACAAGTTATAAATGCTAGAGAGGGTGTGGAGAAAAAGGAACTCTTGTAATTGTGTTTTTAAATGCAATCCATTTTAGCACATGTACAATTTATATTTAATATTAGCTACACCCATCAACAAGATGGAGTTTGTATAATTCATGTAACTATTATAATTAATAATCTCAAATACAAAATTTATAAAATATATATTAGAAGTAAAAAGAAAAACCATCCCTGGGGACTACCTGACAGACCACCAGGGATCATAAACAATCTACATCCACACCAACAAACACTGGTATAGATATTGAAATATGGTTCTGAATCCTGGCTTTTTGACTCACTAGCAGGGTGATCTTCAACAAGTTGTCACATGTGAACCTTAGGCACAATTACGATTTCCACTTTATGGTTGAGTAGCTCACTTCATTCATTTCATTGGCTACTACATGATTGTAGTTTTTAATTATTTTGTGTTTATCCTTATGTATGTGGGTATATGTGCACATGTATGCCAAGACACTATGTTATAACCTAGCCCACTCTGGCTTGTAAACCACAGCAAACAACTGGAAAATCTCAACAGTTTTACAAGACAAAGTTTATTTCTTGCTAATGCTGTATGTTCAGCACAGATCAACAGGTAGGATCTGCTGATCATTGTCGCTGAAATCCAGGTTGAAAAGATATATTCTCAATATGTCACAATTCCAATGGCAAGCAGGTAGAAATACGGAAAATTATGTCTTGGCCTATAAAACTTGTGCCTGACCCTTCTCACTTCCACCCAACTTTCATTGGTTATAGTAAATCTTCTGTCCATGCCTAATTTCAAAGATGACAGAGAAGTACATTGCTACCAAGCCCCAGAAAGAAAGCCAGAGTATTTATAAACCTCAGGGCAAATTAGTCAGCTGAGAAATATTTATTCAAAGAGGCTTGTTCCAATATGTTCAAATTGACATTTTTATATTTTTATAAATATCCAACTGTTTCTATAAAGATTGCACAAATAGCATAAAAATTATAACAGTTGCTTAAATTAAAATTACATAAAAATTAGTTACACTACCATTAAATGTGGAGAAGGAAATGGTAACTTACTCCAGTATTCTTTCCTGGGAAACCCCATGGACAGAGGAGCCTGACGGGCTACAGTCCATGGGTTCGCAAGAGTCAGACACAACTGAGTAACTAAACCACCATTAAATGAGGCTGTCCTTGCCTCAAGACTTGATCTGGGTCACCATGAGAGAAGAACCTGAGTGCAGGACATTAATTAATACAATCCCAGGGAGCAGGATTTTAGGACAGAGAATGAAACAAGGCAGTGGGGAAAGACAATGTGAGGATATGTTAATTACCACAACAGACAACTGATTGTCTGCAAACCCGTGAGACTTTCAGAACCATCAACACGGTGAACAAAATGGGTGACATTTATCCAGCACATCCCTTCCTCCATTGCTCAAGACAGAACCACAGACATTAACTCTCTTCACTTCTAGGTTGTGCATACAGGTGTGCTCGTCTGGGAGAGTCAACAGGTGCCTGTGGGCATCCCCCATAATGGCATCAGAAGTCCCAGGATAAGAAACAAGAGGTGAATTTGTACCTGCACAAAGCTGGCCTCTATAAAACTAGTCATATCGGTAGTGGCAGGAATAAAAGAAGGCAAGAGGTCATGAAATTATGCATCGAGGTAGGAGCACATGCGTACACACTTGCACACATAGACACACACACACACAACTAGTGGCATGAGAATAATCTTCCCTGCATGCTTGTATTTTTACTTTTGTCTGGTTCACGTATTAAATGATTCCAGTTATTCAGTTGCTACCTTTTTTTGCTATTGTTGATATTCTTAAAAGCATATTATATATAAAATATTAAAAATTTGAAAAAAATACTATGAAAGACTATCTAGAACATTTGAATGTACATTTACAGATTAGCAAAATTTTAGCTGACTTTTTACAGTTCAGTTCAGTTCAGTTGCTCAGTCGTGTCCGACTCTTTGTGACCCCATGAACCGCAGCACACCAGGCCTCCCTGTCCATCACCAACTCCCGGAGTTCACTCAGACTCACGTCCATTGAGTCAGTGATGCCATCCAGCCATCTCTTCCTCTGTCATCCCCTTCTCCTCCTGCCCCCAATCTCTCCCAGCATCAGAGTCTTTTCCAATGAGTCAACTCTTTGCATGAGGTGGCCAAAGTACTGGAGTTTCAGCTTTAGCATCATTCCTTCCAAAGAAATCCCAGGGCTGATCTCCTTCAGAATGGACTGGTTGGATCTCCTTGCAGTCCAAGGGACTCTCAAGAGTCTTCTCCAACACCACAGTTCAAAAGCATCAATTCTTCGGTGCTCAGCTTTCTTCACAGTCCAACTCTCACATCCATACATGACCACAGGAAAAACCATAACCTTGACTAGACAAACCTTTGTTGGCAAATGTCTCTGCTTTTGAATATGCTATCTAGGTTGGTCATAACTTTCCTTCCAAGGAGTAAGCGTTTTGTAATTTCATGGCTGCAATCACCATCTGCAGTGATTTTGGAGCCCAGAAAAAGAAAGTCTGACACTGTTTCCACTGTTTTCCCATCTATTTGCCATGATCTGATGGGACCAGATGCCATGATCTTCGTTTTCTGAATGTTGAGCTTTAAGCCAACTTTTTCACTCTCCTCTTTCACTTTCATCAACAGGCTTTTTAGTTCCTCTTCACTTTCTGCCATAAGGGTGGTGTCATCTGCATATCTGAGGTTATTGAGATTTCTCCCAGCAATCTTGATTCCAGCTTATGTTTCTTCCAGCCCAGCGTTTCTCATGATGTACTCTGTGTAAAAGTTAAATTATCAGGGTGACAATATACAGCCTTGACGTACTCCTTTTCTTATTTGGAACCAGTCTGTTGTTCCATGTTGCTTTCTGACCTGCGTATAGGTTTCTCAAGAGGCAGGTCAGGTGGTCTGGTATTCCCATCTCTTTCAGAATTTTCCACAGTTTATTGTGATCCACACAGTCAAAGGCTTTGGCATAGTCAATAAAGTAGAAATAGATGTTTTTCTGGAACTCTCTTGCTTTTTCCATGATCCAGCGGATGTTGGCAATTTGATTTCTGGTTCCTCTGCCTTTTCTAAGACCAGCTTGAACATCAGGAAGTTCACAGTTCACATATTGCTGAAGCCTGGCTTGGAGAATTTTGAGCATTACTTTACTAGCATGTGAGATGAGTGCAATTGTGCGGTAGTTTGAGCATTCTTTGGCATTGCCTTTCTTTGGGATTGGAATGAAAACGGACCTTTTCCAGTCCTGTGGCCACTGCTGAGTTTTCCAAATTTGATGGCATATTGAGTGCAGCACTTTCACAGCATCATCTTTCAGGATTTGAAATAGTTCAACTGCAATTCTATCACCTCCACTAGCTTTGCTTGTACTGATGCTTTCTAAGGCCCACTTGACTTCACATTCCAGGATACGTGGCTCTAGGTGAGTGAGCTGACTTTTACAGATTAGCAAAATTTTCAAACTTCCCATATTTTAACCCAAAGAGCTTGTGATGTATCGTAGGGTCTGTTGCAGCCTAGCCAAAGGTTTCTCAGAGCTGCAATTCAGTCTGAGGTTCTTCCTTCTGAAGTCTCTTTCTTTCCCTCTCTCCTTTCATAGATGTCAGACTTGGATCATAGTCTGAAGGCTCCCCTTTCCCACTTCTGCTTTCTCTCCTCTTCATTCTTCACAAGTGTTTTCCCTAATAAATTTCTTCTACATACAAGGACCCAAACTAACATAAGACTCAACAGCTAGATGCATTCTCTTGGATTTCTTTCCTTCTAATATATGAGTGATTTGATAAAGTGTGTACTGTCCCAATTGTAATTTAATGCACTGAAATAACAGTTCTTATTTCAACATTTTTATTTAATAATCACAGTTTCAAAAATTGTAATGATGTTACAGTGATCACTCATAATGTACGTTCTAACCTGAGTTATTTGTATGTTAAAGATGAGTATCCCATCACCCTGTGACTTGTCACTGCAGCAGAGAATGTACATTCTTTACATTAACGATCCATTTTGAGAAACACTGCTGTAAAACTGAATGTTCATTTGATCTGGGAGTGTTCAAAAAATATTTAAGATTATCCTCTGTATATCAAACTAACAGTGCTTATATTTAAAAAGCAGAATTATGGGTAAGGATAGACATTTTTCATGATTGAAAGCCTTGAGAGAATACACAAAGAGTTTTCTTAGATCTACAAGGACCCTAGAAATGGAATTTCCTATAGAATAATGAATATTTTATTAGGCGCAGTCCTTCCAAACTCATCAGAATTACACCTATAAAGACACTGCTATATAATCTCATGTTCTTTAGCATTGATTTTTTTTTTTTTTTTTTTTTTTTTTTTGTCTATGAATGCTGTTGCTGCTGCTGCTAAGTCGCTTCAGTCATGTCCGACTCTGTGCGACCCCATAGACAGCAGCCCACCAGGCAAGAACACCGGAGTGGGTTGCCATTTCCTTCTCCAATTTGTCTATGAATAAAGTATGGCTTACTCTAATAATGAATAGAATACCATTGTGCAGTATTGTCTTGTCCTAAGTTACCCCATAGGTCTATATTTTTGCACCTATGAGCTCTCTCATTGCTTCCCTCTACCAAAAAAAAAAAAAAAAAAGCGGGCAGACATTTCTCCAATGAAGACATATAGGTGGCCAAGAGGTACATGAAAAGATGTTCAATATCACTAATTTTAAGTGAAATGCAAATCAAAACTACAATGAGATATCACCTCATGCCAGTCAAAATGACTATCATCAAAAAATCCACAAACAGCGAATGCGGGAGAAAACTCTCATGCTGCTGCTAAGTTGCTTCAGTCGTGTCCGACTCTGTGTGACCCCAAAGACGGCAGCCCACCAGGCTCCTCCGTCCCTGGGATTCTCCAGGCAAGAACACTGGAGTGGGTTGCCATTTCCTCCTCCAATGCATGAAAGTGAAAAGTGAAAGTGAAGTCGCTCAGTCGTGTCCGACTCTTCGAGACCCCATGGTCTACAGCCTACCAGGCTCCTCCGTCCATGGGATTTTCCAGGCAAGAGTACTAGAGTGGGGTGCCATTGCCTTCTCTTATAACACACCAATAAAAAGATAAATAAGCCAATTTAGAAATTAACAAAGGATCTGAGAAGAAATTTCTCCTAAGAAGATACACAAATGGCTGATATGCACAGGAAAAGATATTCAACGTCATGAGTTACTACGGTAATGCAAGTTAAAACCACAATGATGTACATGAACTAGAATGGCCAAAATCAGAAAGACAGACACCACCAAGTGTTAACAAGGATGCAGAGAAGCTGAACTCTCATTCACGGCTAGTGGTAATTTAAAATTGTGCAGCAATTTGGAAAATAGTTGCAGGTTTTTTTTTAATAAATAGAGTTATCATATAGCTAATAATTTCACTCCTAGGTACATAGTCAGGAGAAATGAAGACATAAGTCCACATAAAGACTTGTGCACAAATACTCATAGCAACATTCATAATAATCAAAAAGTGAAAACTACTCAAATATTCATTGCCTGAAGAACAGATTTTAAAATCAGATATAGGGTATATCTTAGGGATGATGAAATGTTCTAAACTTACATTGTGGTGATATTTGCATAACTATGAATATACTTAAAACCACAGAATTTTACACTTTTATTTGATTAATTTTACAGCTTGTAAAGTACATCTAAATAAAATTTTTGTTTAAGGAGACCACACATGCAGTTTTCAATTGCCACAAACTACATGAAGCAAAAAGTTTATTATTAATGGTTTCTGAGGAGCGTCTCCTGAGAGGGTAATAAGTACACTCTGTCTAAAATATCTGTCTTCACTAAGTACATACTGGGCTTCCCTGGTGGCTCGGTAAAGAGTCTGCTTGCAATGCGGGAGACCTGGGTTCAATCCCTGGGTTGGGAAGATCCCCTGGAGGAGGGCATGACAACACAACTCAGTATTCTTGCCTGGAGAATCTCATGGACAGAGGAGCCTTGTGAGCTGCAGTCCATGGGGTTGCAAAGAGTCGGACACAACTGAGCGACTAAGCATGCACGCAATTACATATTAATATAAAAGACACACGCTCCTTGGAAGAAAAGCTATGATAAACCTAGACAGTGTATTAAAAAACAGAGACATCAGTATAGTAATCATGTACAGATGTGAGAGTTGGACCATAAAGAAGACCGAGCACCGAAGAATTGATGCTTTTGAGTTGTGGTGCCTGAGAAGACTCTTGAGAGTCCCTTTGATAGAGAGCAGATCTAATCAATCAATCTTAAAGGAAATCAAACTTGAATATTCATTGAAGGACTGATGCTAAAGCTGAAGCTCTAATAATTTGGCCACCTGATGCAAAGAACCAACTCATTGGAAAAGACCCTGATGCTGGGAAAGAATGCAGGCAGGAGGAAAAGTGGGTGACAGAGGATAAGATGGTTGGATGGCATCACCAATTCAATGACATGAGTTTGAACACACTCTGGGAGATTGTGAAGGACAAGGAAGCCTGGTGTGCTGTAGTACATGGGGTTGCAAAGAGTCAGACACAACTGAGCGACTAAGCATGCACGCAATTACATATTAATATAAAAGACACACACTCCTTGGATGAAAAGCTCCTTGGAAGAAAAGAAAATTACATATTAATATAAAAGACACACGCTCCTAGGTTTGCTATGATAAACCTAGACAGTGTATTAAAAAACAGAGACATCAGTACAGTAATCATGTACAGATGTGAGAGTCAGACCATAAAGAAGACTGAGCACTGAAGAATTTATGCTTTTGAGTTGTGGTGCCTGAGAAGACTCTTGAGAGTCCCTTTGACAGAGAGCAGATCTAACCAATCAATCTTAAAGGAAATCAAACTTGAATATTCATTGAAGGACTGATGCTAAAGCTGAAACTCTAATAATTTGGCCACCTGATGCAAAGAACCAACTCATTGGAAAAGACCCTGATGCTGGGAAAGAATGAAGGCAGGAGGAAAAGTGGATGACAGAGGATAAGATGGTTGGATGGAATCACCAATTCATGAGTCTGAGCAAACCTCTGGGAGATTGTGAAGGACAAGGAAGCCTGGTGTGCTGTAGTACATGGGGTTGCAAAGAATTAGACACAACTCGGCAACTGAATAGCAACAACAAATTACATATTTTATCATTAATGTTTCTTAGGTCAAAGATACCCTTTAACATGCCCCAACTTTTTGACCTCATAAAATTTGCAATTGCAAAAAATACCTACCAACCCCACAACTGATTCCCATGTATCTCTAATACTATGAGTTGATATGCAAGATTTTTTTTAAAGAAAACATATTATTTCCCCACAAAAAGAGATTATGTAACTATACTCAAACACCTATCAGTATCCTGGCCCTTAGGATATTGTACTTCTGGTGGAGGCAATTTGTCCTGGAAAAGCACCTCCATAAATGTGTGGGTATATGTACTTTCTCACAGATAGAGTACTAGAGTCACAAAAGTTACTCTTCTAGCTCTTCTGTAGTGTTTTGTAGTGAAAAGAACATGAGTTTTGGAGTCACACTCGATCAAGTTACATATCTTCTCAGAGTCCCTGTTCATCATGTGTACTATTTAATACAGGGGAATTGCCAGGTATTTAATTATGAAGATACATGTGAGATAAGAAGCACAGAACTATTCAGTATTTAATGTCCTCCAAGTTCCCCCTCCCATTTCAAAAAGACAGTAAACTTCTGAGCAGGGATAAAGTGGTGCCCTTCCCTTGCCTGTTCCCTTCCACTCAACACACAACCCACATGCACCTGGTACTCAGTAAATATTACTGACTGAATTCATTAGCATTCAGTGGAGAGCCAGACCCTAAGGAACCATATCAAATAAATATTTGCAATACTATCACCACAATTGTAATCATCTCTAGATGAACTTCCCAGTCCCAGGTCTTATCTCCAAGAAGATGCCTTCTCTGAACACACAGGGGTTTGAGCAGAACCACCACTTAAGTGTTTGCCTCTTTAATTCTAACATGAGTAGGGCAACCCTGTGTACTTTTAAACCTTCCATTTAACCTGCCCCTGAAGCAAATGATTTGAGTGTGCAACCAACTGCTAGTCCCTTTATTGAATTTCTCTGTGGCTTATCTTAATTATAGTACCACAGAACTGAATTTGCCAGGCACAGTGCAATCTTTTACATCTGTTTAGATTATGATTAAAGTATAATAATATTTTCTTCATGAACAGGTTTTGATTGTTGGAGTCTGAAAATATCTTTTGCATCACTAATTCAGATTAGCATTCTGATGCTGGCCACATAAAATCTAAAGTTCTGAATTTGTGAGCTCTGGGCTACTGATGATTCCTTGCTATGTACAAAACCCTGCGACTTCAACATTATTTGTTTATAGGTGTATGAAGACAAAGTTAAGTCAGGGTTCTTGGCAAGAGTCTGTTACTTTAACATGAGAATGAGCCCCCTAGCCTGGCAGAGAACCATGCAATATTAAGAACTCAGCCAACTGGGAGGAGTTATGAACTTAAGTGCTCTTTAATAGACTACATTTGCCAAACACATACATCTCAACTTAATATTTTATTTATGAATTAATTTTAATTAGCATAACAATAAAAGAGTGCTTGAAAGTCTTTTGGAATAAATTTGACTTTTGAATGTTATTACTGTCCTCTCTTTAGGCACATCAAAATCTTTTTTTCAAGAATGAAAGTACTTAGTATTAAATTTTACACTTGGACTTTTTCATCTTGTTTTTGTATCAGGTATAATACTATAAAGATAATCTTTTAAAATTAAGTGGAAATGTTATCTTACTAACTTATTTCTCATTTTGTATCAGCTTGTTCACTATGATAATTTTACCATGAAGAATCTGGGCCATGTACTCATTAGGACTTTTCTTTGCCAAGAATGGAAAATTCTCCTTCAATTACAAAAGATGGTTTCCATGCAATAAATTATTGAGCATGGTGTCATTAGGTTATTGCTCTGTAAAAACAACTCCAAAATATATTAACATAATATTTTATATTCCTCACATTTATGGGTTGGATGGGGATTTTTTTTCTGGTTTCTGAAGGCTCGTAAGTGTGCATAGGGTCACAGACAGATCTGATAATCCTGGCTTGGCTTTCCCACCTGTTTTGGGGTCAACAGGTCGTCAGCTTGTCTAGGATAATCTCAGTTCTCCTTTACATGGTGTCCCTCCCTTTCTCCCTCCCTCTTCCACTCCTTCTGCTATGCTGTGAAAACAAACTCAAGCTAATCTGATAGAAAATGAGAGCAGAGGCATATACTGGGTTGGCCAAAAGGTTTGTTCAGGTTTTTCCATAAGAGGTAATGAAAAAATGCAAATGAAACTTTTGGCCAATTCAATAAGACTTCTTGAAGCCTAGATTCTGAATGAACATAATATCACTTTTGTTTTGGTCAAAGACTGCAGCAGACCACCAGTCAGCCCACTTTCAAGGGGTAGGGAAATTGCAGTTACTCCCCTCAATAAGTAAAGTAACAGTATAAAGGGTAAGACACAAGAAAGAGGAGAATCTATTTCAAGCAGCATTCAGTCATGGAAGTATCAAGATAAGTAAAACATTATACTTTGAAATCCTTGAGGTCACAGATGATTAGGAAATCGGCAACACACTGATATGTGTCACACAACAATAAGCGTTAAGAAGGAAGTATGAAAAAAAAAAAGAAGGAAGTATGATGAGGGAAGAGAACAATCATTAAAGACTTCTCGGCTCAGTTCTGATGGCTCTTCTGTGAAGGTTTAGTAAGATTTTAGCAGTCTGAGTGGAACAACAGCGCAAGATAAGAAGCACATGATATATTCAGGAAATCCCAGGAACCCAAGTACACAGAGGGTGGGAAACAAAAGCGGAGCACCTTATCTCCTAGCTGATTTTCCAGCCTTTTCTTTTACAGAGAACAGCAGCTTTTGGATCTCCATCAACTGAAAAGGAGGAGACAGAATTAACATAACTAATTTTTAGAAAAAAAAATTTTTTTTAATCTCAGTTTTATTTATTTATTTTACTTTAGAATGTTGTATTGGTTTTGCCATACATTGACATGAATCCACCATGGGTGTACATGTGTTCCCCATTCTGAACCCCCCTCCCACCTCCCTCCCCATCCCATCCTTCCAGGTCATCCCAGTGCACCAGCCCCTAGCACCCTGTATCATGCCTCAAACCTGGACTGGCGATTCGTTTCACAACTGAAGAGCATACCAGAGGGAGACATTCAGGAGCAGGGAATTATTTTGTTAGCCACTAAATTGTTTAAAATATCAAATCTCCATTCAACTCTTATGAAAACCAGCTCTAAAGTCAAACCTTTTAATGAAAATTTAAGCTTGTCTATTCCACCGAGTAAGAGCTCTTGTTGGAGATATCTTTGATGGACTACACTCCAGCTATTCTCTAATAGAAAACATACCCCACAAGACAAGACTGTGGATAAAGAAGTTTAAAAATGCCAGACCTTTTCCACTAAAATATGGGCATATGTACCCAATCTGAGCCAAATTTTCCCTGAAGAAAAATCTTTAAAGGAAAATGTTTTACTTCCCAATTAAAAATCAAGAACATACAGGGAAAAAAAAAAAAAAAACATGCTTTTGGGCAGATGTTATCTATATGCACTGTCTGGAATTGTGGCAGGCATCCTGTAGCCACGAAGTGAAGTGAAAGTTGCTCAGTCATGTCCGACTCTGTGACCTCATGACTTCATAGACCTCCAGACTCCTCTGTCTATGGAATTTTCTAAGCAAGAAAACTGGAGTGGGTACCATTCCCTTCTCCAGGGGATCTTCCTGATCAAACCTGGCTCTCCCACACTACAAGCAAATTCTTGACCATCTGAGCCACCAGAGAAGCCCATGACCATGAAGGGATCAGCCTAAAGACCAAGCAATAACGCTAACAACTGATGTGGGAAATGATAAAATATTCCCATTGACTAAGCCAGAGATGAATAAATGAAAAGCTGGGTAACTGATTTTAGACATCAGTTCATAAACCTAGTTTGTGGGCAAAGTCCATCACTGAGAAGCCAATGTCCTGAGTTCTCTACATGGGTGAATTCCTAACTCAATCGCCTCTGTCCATACAGTCCATGAAGCTAGAAAAGCATTTTTTAAATGACACAAAGGCCCACAGGTTTGGTCAAAGTGCCCAGTGGCTATTCATCCACTTGAACATTGCCAATCAAGATGTACTTAAGCAACAATTTTATAGATATGCATCATACTAATATTTTTGCCTCTAATCTGCTCAAAGTATGCATCATAAAGAACATGTGGGTGGAAAGCCAGATTCTAGATCAATTCCTTAATATGTAATATTTGAGTATTCATTTGCTGAACAAGTATTTATTGAGCTCCCACTATGTATCAGGCATTAGATACTAAGAATATGGTTGTAAACAATATAGATGTGTCCCCCACTCTCCTGGAACTTGCACTCCAGTGATGATAATGGAACTTAAATGAACAAATTTAAGTTGTAATGGCTAAAAAGGAAAACTCTAATAAGACATTCTGGAAAAGAGATTATGGGGGTCAAAAAGTCATCCCTGGGGAAATGGTATTTAAGTTTGAGACTGAGGACTAGCTATTCAATTGAAGATATTTGTCTCATGTATAAAGTGGAGACCCTTACAGTGGGCACAGGATTAAGCAGTTTAGCGAAAGGCTTTGAGAAGAGATTTACAGCTTTTAAATTTATTTAGCATCTATTCAAACGGAGCCTCCCTTCTCTTTCAGTCCTTCTTACCTAGCCCCAATACCTCTCCTGCATTTCTCACATCATGATATATGGTAGGTGTTCAATACACGTTCATTTAGTGGTACCACCTTGCCTTGGTTTCAAATCTAGTCAATTTAGCTATGTGTTTTATTTCCATTTAGACCCTAGTGGCCAAGTTAAAAGTACAAATAAGAATGAATGCCTGTTTTCCTGTGGGTTCTAAAATTTCAATCTTCATTATGAAGAAATTCTCAGCTGTGAAAAACTAAAGAGATTTTAGTCCAAATTCCATTAACATAGGGTGTAGGTGGGAAAACTTATCTTTGAATTGCATTAAGAAGCTGACATTTATGTGTGCCTAGGACAGAGGTTACTTTATTTCTTGGCTCAATTAAGTTCTCTTTGAACTCTTCTTAGAACTGTCAGATGCATCCTATATTTAGCCCGAACCAGTTAAGCTTGGCAGTTTGAGGTCTCAGTTTGTTCAGTCAGCAAAGAACCTGCTAGAAGTCATGAAGGCCTTTGAATGACATGTTAAATACTTAGGGCTTTACCTTCAGCCACCTCAACTTGTAAGTAAGACAATGAAATCATCATATGTGTCTTTTATTCAGATAATTCTTCCTTCACTTAAACCCTTACCTTGGGGTCTGCTTCTGGGACAACCCAGCCTAGGGTATGATCCTTCTCACAGCCAGTTTCTAGGGGAGGCAAGACCAGGAAACATTAATACAGGAGGGAAGAAGTAAGATACAGTTGATGTGTCACTGAAGTTTATATTATCGAGAAGATTACAAGTCTGGGCAACTAAAGTTCAAATCCACAGAAGCCCTCTGGATGACCATATAGAATATGTCTAAGAGTTTCCCATCAGAATATCTATCCATCAGTTCCTACTCGCCAATGGTTAGGGCTTCTTCTGCATGTGTAACTCCCCAGCACTTCCTGTCTGCCCATGGTACAAACAGTTGTCTCCAAAGGCCAGTGAACGCCCTCAGGTAAAGAGGAGCGAGTGACTGCTGTAACCAAGCCTTTGGCAGGTCTGGGAACAGTGCATGTCAAGAAGTGTAGAAGCATTGACAGAATCTGCTACAGTTCTGTAAGCTCTAAGGCTGCTGTCCTAGGCAGGAAAGAAGTGAATAAAGGCTTGAGCCTCAGCAGTGGTAGGAGGGATGAAGAGAAAAAGACGGTATTTGGAAATGAATTCGGGAGAGTTAACAGGACTGGCAACCAAAGAAATAATAGTGATGAAGGATGAAGAGTCCACAAGACTTAGAGAATGAACTTATGGCTTTGCCAGGGAGGTAGGGGGAAGGAGAGTCAGGAGTTTGGAATGGACATGTAGACATGTACACAGTGCTATATTTTAAATGGATAACAAGCAAGGGCCTACTGTATAACACATGGAACTCTGCTCAGTGTTATGTGGCAGCCTGGATGGGAGGGGAGTCTGGGGGAGAATGGACACATGTATTAATATATGCGTGGCTGAGTGCCTTCACTGTTCACCTGAAACAATCACAACATTGTTAGTCAGCTATACCCCAATACAAAATAAAAGTTCAAAATTAATTTTTAAAAAATGAAGACTCCAGAGAAATTCCCATAGCTCTAACTTGGCTATCAGAGTGGATGACGGTGCCTTTAACTGGTTTAGGAATTAGAAAAAAGCCCTCATCCTCTACTCAAATCCATGTTAAGAAGCCATCTATATTTGAGATACCTGTCAATATTACAAGTTGGGTTTCCTGGGAAGTGGACTCTGAGGTGGAGATTGGCATACAAGAGATTTCTCTGAGTGCCCTTGGAATTGGCTCATGATGAAGGAAAAGGAAGGAAACAGGATTGGAAAGAGGGAGAAGTTGGGCAGCAATGTAGTCTCAACGGAAGCCCCAGGAAGCGCTATGGGGAATTTTGAAGATGAAATAAACCTCAGAGCTGTCCCCAGCTGGGTGGGAAGGTCAGGCATTACTCCTCTATTGATCAGTCCTTGGAAGGAAATCGCCTCAGGGAAGGGACAAAAGACTGAGTGAGCTGCTTCTCTTTAGCCAGCCCTCCCTGAAGAAGGCTGACAACGGTAAACACTCCACAGTGGAGTAAGAAGTACTTTAAACAGGGATCTGGATAATGCATCATAGTGTCCACAACAGGGAGTGTTACAACCACAACTGTCCAACTGGTAACTGATGTGAGTCTAGTGCGCAGAAGCAAAATCTGAAATGGCAACATATTTGGAGAGCTATCTTTTCCAAAGAGGGTTAAGTAGATGTGGCAGATAGTACAGAACACAGATTTCTTTCTGAACACTTCAGATATAATTATGGTAAATAAAGGTAACTCACTGCTCAGGAAAGATGCAAATAAAGTGATTATAACACTATACATCAGGTTATAGATTATCGGTTGACAATAAAATGTAGGAAAATATCATTTAATTGCTTTGTTCCAAAGGTGGATAAGTAAAACAGTTGAAATGTTATGAAGAACATAAACATACAGAGTAGGGATAAATGTTTCTCTTGGTGTGTATAAGAATCACAGCAAAATAAATTACCCAATTTTTCTGTAAATTTCATTTGATACTAGATAACATCTGTAAGTATATGATTAAAGAAAATATGTTTTTAATACTCATAACAAGTTATAACAATTTGAAACAAAAATGTGAAATGTTTGTCTATTAAAGGCTATATTCTACATGATGAAAAAGTAAAGTAAAAAAAAAAAAAACCACCACAAACTCTAATAAATGTGAACAGTGTTTCTCAAAGACACCCCAGCCTGAGGTATTTTTTAAAAAAAAGAACTGAGATCACTCTAAGTAGTCATTTTCCCTGGTTCTCCTCCTCCTACCTACCAGGGTCATCCACACTTCCTGATAAGAATCTCTGCAGAGGAAATATAGAGTATTAATCAACAGTGCACATTTAGGCATCAGATTCCCTCCTCTTCACTTGTTAGGCATCATCAAGATACATGGAAGCCCTGTCAACTTGGTGTCTGTTTTCTCACCTGCAAAATGAAGTTAATGAAAAGATCTACTTCCCAATGGTATTGCAGTGTTTACTGGCATATAGAAAGCTTTCAAAAGCTATTGCTGAAGGAGGGTGATGGGGAAGTGGAGGAATGAATTAGCAGAGACCAGAGTGTTTACTGGAGAAGGCAATGGCACCACACTCCAGTCCTCTTGCCTGGAAAATCCCATGGACAGTGGAGCCTGGTGGGCTGTAGTCCATGGGGTCGCTAAGAGTCAGACACGACTGAGCAACTTCGCTTTCTCTTTTGACTTTCATGCATTGGAGAAGGAAATGACAATCCACTCCAGTGTTCTTGCCTGGAGAATCCCAGGGACGGGGGAGGCTGGTGGGCTTCCGTCTATGGGGTCGCACAGAGTCGGACACGACTGAAGCGACTTAGCAGCAGCAGCAGAGTGTTTACAGGGCAGTTATAATACTCTGTCGGAGAAGGCAATGGCACCCCACTCCAGTACTCTTGCCTGGGAAAACCCATGGATGGAGGAGCCTGGTAGGCTACAGTCCATGGGGTCACGAAGAGTCAGACAAGACTGAGCGACTTCACTTTCACTTTTCACTTTCTGCATTGGAGGAGGAAACGGCAACCCACTCCAGTATTCGTGCCTGGAGAACCCCAGGGGCAGAGGAGCCTGGTGGGCTGCTGTCTATGGACAGCGTTGGACACAACTGACATGACTTAGCAGCAGCAGCAGCAGCATAATACTCTGTGTGATACTATAATGATGCATATATGTCACTAAAGAGTTGTCCAAACTCACAGAATGTAAAAGACCAAGAGTGAACCTTAAAGTAAACTCTGGACTTCGGGTGATCATATATTTGTCAGTGTAGGTTCATCAGTTTTAACATATGTATCCTTCTGGTGGGGGATGTGGATAATGGTGGAGGCTATGCCTGTGTGGAAGTAGAGGGTATACAGGTAACCTCTGTACTTTCCTCTCAATTTTGCTGTGAATTTAAATCAGTTATTAAAAGTATAAAGTCTTTTTAAAGCTATTATTATAAATCCTTACTGTTATTTATCTGGAAAGGGTTACACGAAGCCACATGAATGCCTCACCTCTGCCCTCAGAGCTTTTCAGACCTCCCACCTAGAAGACTGTTAAAGTCCTCAAAATGCCAGCCCTACCTCTGTCATTAATGCCCGGGCTGGTGACACCTTAACTTTGTTGTACCAAGTAGTACGGATTCCATATCACAGACTGGCAATGACAACCTAATAAAGCATCAATTTGTCCTTTCCCTCCAACATAGATATCGTATATCTGTGCAAACTCTTGACTGGCAGGCTCTGTTTTTGGGGTTTCACACAGTCTTCCACACCCAACGCCAAACACCTCACAACTACCAAGCAGCAGTGTACATTGTGAGACATGTCTCAACAGATCACAAAGTTTAACAGTATACAAAAGTACAGATATCTAATTCCAGAAAGAAATCATAAGTGACTGATGACTTTGATGCTTTCGTTAAGGGAATGCTGCTTGATATCAGGATCTGCTAGTTCTTAAACTAAATTCCATGCCATTAAGCCCATATCTGCATTGAGAAGAGCGGAGGACAGAAATGGTCCTGACATTCCTAAGCAGCACATCCTTGCCTCCTACATTTGGACCACCCAGAAATCCCATTGCCTGTAGCAATCCTTTTCAACTTGAAGAGCACTGTTCCATCCTCTTATATTCATAGGGAAACTCCATTCCCCCCAATTTTGTTTCTTTCAAATTTGAGTCACAAACACCCTCCACCTGCCCCATGATTAAAGCATAGTTATTGAACCCTTTTTCCAGTGAATCTTCCTCAGGGGTCTTCCTCATTTTCTCTGACAAATATAACCCTGAGAGGTCTGTACTTGCACAGCTCTCCAAATATTCCAGAGGTGCCTGAATTATAAGGTAAGTTGAGTGTAGGTACATGTTTTCCTGCTTCATAAGAAAATCAGATAACTGTTATAAGGAGGAAACATGAGATCGTATTAGGTTGGTACAAAAGTAACTGCAGTTTAAGACCATGAATTTTAAATTAATATGAAAAGTGAAAGTGAAGTTGCTCAGTCGTGTCCAACTCTTTGCGACCCCATAGACAGTAACCTACCAGGCTCCGCAGTCCGTGGGATTTCCCAGGCAAGAATACTGGAGTGGGCTGCCATTTCCTTCTCCAGGCGATCTTCCCAACCCAGGGATCGAACCCCGGTCTCCTGCATTGCAGACAGATGCTTTACTCTCTGAGCCACTAAACACATCTTTATTAATCAAAATAGGAACCATTATAATCAACACATTTTTGCCTGTAGAGTAAAAATCCGTGCTTCAGGATTCGATGAACTCTTGGAATCTATTTTCTGCCTCATGCTAGTTATGGAATAATTTTCCCTGCAAAAAGTTGTCAAGATGCTTGACGAACAAGTGGTGGTTGGCGAGAGGTCAGGTAAATATGGTGGATGAGGCAAAGCATCGTAGCCCAATCCATTCAACTTTTGAAGCATTGGTTGTACAACGTGCAGTCCAGCATTGTTGTGGAGAAGATCTGGGCCCTTTCTGTTGACCAGTGTTGGCTGCAGGCATGCAATTTTCAGTGTATCTCATCTATTTGTTGCACATACTTCTCAGATGTAATGGTTTCACCAGGATTCAGAAAGCTGTAGTGGATCAGGCAACAGACCAAACAGTGATCATGACCATTTTTTGGTGCAAGCTTGGCTTTAAGAAGTGCTTTGGAGCTTCTTCTCAGTCCATCCACTAAGCCAGTCATTGCCATTTGTTATATAAAATCCACTCTTCATCACACGTCACAATCCAACCAAGAAATGGTTTGTTGTTGTGTAGAATAAGAGAAGATGACACTTCAACATGATGATTCTTTTTTTTATTTTCAGTCAGTTCATGAGACACCCACTTATTGAGATTTTCCTCCTTTCCAATTTACTTCAAATGCCCAGTGACCATAGAAGAGTGGATGTTGAGTTCTTCAGCAATTTCTCATGTAGTTGTAGGAGGATCAGCTTTGATGACTGCTCTCAATTGGTCGTTGTCAACTACCTTCCTCATCTCCAAGGCTCTTGTCTCCTTTGCAAAACTTCTTGAACCACCACTGCACTGTATGTTCATCAGCAGTTCTGAGCCAAAATCATCATTGATGTTGCTGGTTGTCTCTGCTGCTTTATGACACAATTTGAAATCAAATTTAAAAAACTGCTCAAATTTGCTTTTTGTCTAACATCATTTCTATATTCAAATAAATATAAACAGTAATATCTTTAGCAAGTAATGTCTTTAGCAAAAAAACAAGGTGAGAAATGTGCAATAAAATTATGTATTATATAATCACATTTATTTAAGAATGTACTCCAATATCAAAAGGCAAAGTTAAACAATGCAAAACCACAATTACTTTTGAACTGACCTAATAAAATAAATGGGTGGTTAGGCAGAAATGAATTTGGCAAGACTTAAATGATATTGTGAGGAGCACTGCAGACCTTCTCTAAGGAAAACCACAACAGGTGAAAATTATATGTATCTTTAAAAAGAATCATTTAAAATTTCTGGAAATTACAAGAGAATACAGGAATACAGAAAATGTAGACATATCTATTCAAGAAAAATCTATTAATTCTCTACAAGAAGGTGAGAGTCTATAGCATTTGAGCCATGAAATATTCCCTTACCCCTCCCCTACACCCCAGTTATGTGTTATGGAAGCTCTACCGTGAGCATATGCAGCCAGGACAAAGCAGATCCCTCTCTCTCAGCTCCCAGTACAGGGCTATGTTTTCTCCTGGAGAAAGACAGACTGCCAGCATTTCTCAATTCACATAAGCCTGAGCTACAGAAGTTCTTTCCCAGAAAAATACAGATAAGAGGGCTGCAAATTCTTTCTTCTACCCAGCCCTCATAGGGTAGATCTACTCAAGGTATGGATGGAAGAGAATGCTTAGCTTTGATTCAGGTTTATACCAGATCACTCATAGCACGGACATTCCATGCAGAAGGAAGCAAGTCAAGAAGACCACCCATTCTTGGCTTGAACTTGTCCTCACAGAGGAGAGTTAACTCTGAGAGCAGCAGTATGCATCCCCTGCCCCCAGGAGCTGAGGCACAGAATTTCTGCCATGGGAAGATGCAGGCAATAAAACAAAGAAGCCAAAAGCTTTTCCTAAGAGAACTGAACTTATTTGGAAGAAATCTCAAGAGAAGTTCAAGCCAAGAGTGATGAAGAAGCAATGAAGAATTTGGTAATGAGCAATTCACCAACTGTTGGTACCTAAATGAGAGCAACAAGAAAAATGGCAGACCAACTACTCTTAATGGAGAAAATCAGGGAAAGCTACAGCTAAGACAAGCCCTACTGGGGTTGGCCTAAACCTCAAATATTGTCCCTGTCAATGGAATGAACTTAATGGGATCAGATTGTGGAACAATTTATGCTACAGGATGGAAAACAATAAAGAAACTAGCTACTACTGGAAGGCTGGCATCCAGGTATGATACCAACAAATAAACAAAGTAAAACCAGATAACAAGGAGATCAAAGAGACATTTAAAGAGACTAGTAAAACCACTGTCATCTCTTGAATGGGAGGTGAGGGAATCAGAGTGACTGTGCACATGCCCAGGTTTGTACCTTCTAAGAAGCAACGCTGGGGATTGCATACTGAGGGGAAAATAAACTTCAATGAAATTGTTCAGCCAAGTCACTAAACAAATTAAATAAATGAAAAAGCAAACAACAATAAGCCCCACAAATGTGGTAGTGGGAAAATAAATATCCAGATTCGCTATATTATCTAAAGTGTCCACCTTTCAACTAGAAATTATGAGACTTACAAAGTAACAACTAATAAGACACACATAAAGAAAAATGGAGCAATAGAAAAAGCCTTTGAAGGCCCCAGATCTCAAAATTAGCAGACAAAAACTTGAAAGCAGGTATTATAAATATACTCAAAAGGGAGTTACCTGGCAGTCCAGTGGTTAGGACTTGGCATTTTCACTGCTGTGGATCTGAGTTCAGTCTCTGGTCAGGGAACTAAGATCCCACAAGCTGCATAACACGGCGAGTAAATAAATAAGCTTAAAAAACTAAAGGAAGTAATGTCTAAAGATGGAAACATGATAATATTTAATCATAAGTAATGTCAATTAAGAGGTCTTATATTTAAAATAATCAAATGGAAATACTTTTGAAACATACAAAAACTGGAATTAAAATTTTGCTACCAGGATCATCTGTAGATTTGAGCTGGTAGAATAATCAGTGACTTTTAAGATAGATCAATTAAGATTATATAATGTAAAGAACAAAAAGAAAAAATGAAATGAACAGAGCCCCCAGAGAAATGTAGGGCATCATTAAGTGTAATGGTGAATTAAACTTAACATACAAGCAATGTGAATGTCAGAGGGGGAAGAGGAAAATGAACAGAGGGGGAAAAAAAAAACCTAACAAATAACAGCTATAAATTTTCCAAACTTGATTTAAGACATTACACATGCCCAAAGTTCAGTGAAATCCAAGTAAGAGAAATGCAAAGAGATCCATAGACAGACACATCAGAATTAAAATGTTGAAAGGCAAAGGGAATATTTTAAGAGGAGCAAGAGAAAAGGACTGGCCACATACAAGGAAACCACAATAAGATAACACATTATTAACCAGGGGATTTTTGCAGGAATTCATGCCTGTGGCCAGTGATTTGTATGTAAGTGAATACTGAAACATTTCCAGTTGATAGCATTCGGGTAACAAAAAATTTATTACTCTCTGATCAGTAATGTGTTAAGAGCTGTCTTAGAAAAAATGGAGACCAGAGACAGTAGGATGATACAGTCAAAGTGCTGAGAAAAATGTCACCAAGTCTTCTATACTTGGGAAAACCGTACTTCAGAAATGCAAGTGCCCTTCTCACCACTCTTGTTTAGTATTTTACCAGAAGTCCCAGCTAATGCAATAAGAATGGAATAAAAGGTTTACAGACTGAAGAAAGAAATAAAACATCTTTGTTTGCAGATGCATGAATGTCTATGTAGGAAGTTCTAAAGAATTTACAAAAAACAAACAAACAACAAAACCCTCTGGAACTAAAAAGTAAATATAAAATGCTAAACGGATATAAAGTTGATATAAAAAAAGTTCAATTGCTTTCCTATATACCAGCAATTAATTAGTGAAATTTGAAATTAAAATAACATTACCATTCATAGAAATCTGCATGCAGGTCAAGAAGCAACAGCTAAAACCAGACATGGAACAACAACAACAGACTGGTTCCAAATTGGGAAAGGAGTATGTCAAGGCTGTATATTGTCACCTTGCTTTTTTAACTTTTATGCAGAGTACATCATGCAGAATGCTGGGCTGGATGAAGTGCAAGCTGGAACTAAGACTGCTGGGAGAAATATCAATAACCTCAGATATGCAGATGACACACCCAGAAAATGGAACATATTTTTAAATAAATCTAACAAAATATATGCTGGGAGGGATTGGGGGCCGGAGGAGAAGGGGATGACAGAGGATGAGATGGCTGGATGGCATCACCGACTCAATGGACATGAGTTTGGGTGAACTCCGGGAATTGATGATGGACAGGGAGGCCTGGCAAGCTGCGATTCATGGGGTTGCAAAGAGTTGGACATGACTGAGTGACTGAACTGAACAAAATATATGTAAAATCTTTATAGGGAAAACTATAAAGCTCTGATAGAAATCAAATGTCTAAAATAAATTGGAAAACATTCTATTGCTCATAGATAGTAAGACTCAATATCCCTAAGATATTAGTTCTTCCCAACTTGATCTACAGTTTCAGTGCAAACTCAATCAATATCCCACTGAGTTATTATGTGGATATGAACAAATCAACTCTAAAGTTTACATGGAAATTCAACTTAAATATAGCTAACATGATAATTTTAAAAAAAAGTCAGAGGACTAATACTACCCAGCTTCAAGACTTACTATAAAGACTGTGGTATTAATGGGAGAATAGACAAACAGATCAATGAAAAATAAGAGATCCTAGAGATGTTTCTATACTAATAACTAATCTCTGACAAAGAAGCAAAGGCAATCTGAAGGAGAAAGGAGCACTGAAACAACTAGACTCACATATGCAAAAAAAAAAAAAAAAAAAAATTACCTAGACACTGACTTCATATATTTAACAAATATTAACTCAATATGGATGGTAGGTTTAAATGTAAAATAAAGCTTTAAAATGTCTAGAAGATAAAAGAACAGAAAATCTAGGTGACCATAGGTTGGCAGTTTTTATTTTTTCATTGTTGGGGGGTTTTTTATTTGTTTTGGGGGGGTTTTCCCAGATTTATATCATCTTAATTTTTTTTAATTTTTATTGGAATATAGTTGATTTATAATTTTGTGTTAGTTTCAAGTGTACAGCAAAGTGAATATGTTATACATATAGATATGTCCACACTTTTTTGGTTCTTTTCCCATATAGGCCATTACAGAGTATTGAGTAGATTTCCCTGTGCTATACTGTAGGTCCTCATTGGCTTTTTATTTTATATATCGTAGTGTGTATGTCAGTTCCAATCTTTCAATTTACCCTTCCCCAAACCGTACCCCTGGTAACCATAAGTTTTTGCTTTCTACATCTGTAACTCTATTTCAGTTTTGTAAATAAGTTCATTTGTACTTTATTTTTTTTATTTTAGAATCCATATATAAGTGATATCATATGCTATTTGTCTTTCTCTGACTTATTTCACTCAGTATGACAATCTCTAGGTCCATCCACATTGCTGAAAATAATGCCATTGGCAAAATTCCCTAAGTCAATTATCAGATTGAACACTTTATCAAAATTACAGCTGCCTTTTTTTAAAATGCAAATTGACAAGCTCATCCCAAAATTTATATGGAAATATAAGGGACAGAGAATATCCAAGACAATCATGAAAAAGGTCAAAGTTGGAGAACTCATGCATCCCAATTGTAAAAGCTTACTACAAAGCTATAGTAATCAATACAGTGTGGTGCTGGCATAAGATTGACCTAGAGATACAGGAACCCTAATTAGGCTATCAGTGAGAAACCCTAAAGGCCAAGACAAAATGAAATGACACAGTCAAAGTATTGAAAGAAAAACTGCCAACCAAGAATATCCTATCACAGCAAACTTAGCATTCAAATATGAAGGAATAAAGACTTCCCTAGTAGAAAAAAAAAAAGCACTAAGGAAGTTTATCACCATTAGATAAGCCTTTACAAGAAATGCTAAAGGGATTTCTTCCAGCTGAAATGAAAAGACACTAATCAGCAATATTAAAACATATAAAAATACACAACACACTAGATTAGAAAACTTTAATTCTGTAATGAAATGATGTATTCACCACTAACTATAGTATAAAGGTCAAAGAAAAAGACTATTAAAAATAATTTCAGCTACTACAATTACTTAATGAATATATACAACACAAAAAGAGGTAAATAAGGACATCAAATATATAAAAGGGGAGAGAAGAAGAGTGAAGCTTTTATAGACAATGGAAGTTAGGTTGCTATCAGCTTAAAATGGACCATTTTATGTAAGAGATGTCTTATGTAAGCCTTATGGTAACCACATAGCAAAAACAGAATAAATGCACCAAAGATAAAAAGTGAGAAAGAACATACCACCATGGGGAAACAAAAATCAAATTTTCAAAGGTAGGCAGAAACAAGAGGGGGAGTGGTATTACAACACAATAGAAGTCAAATTAAAATGTGACATCAGTAAATCCACACATATCAATAATAAATCTAGATGCAAATGAATTAAATTTCACTAATCAAAAGGCACAGATTAATTGTATTAAAAAATAAGAACCAACTGGCAACCCACTCCAGGACTCTTGCCTGGAAACTCCCATGGGCGGAGGGGCCAGGCAGGCTGCAGTCTGTGGGGTCACGAAGAGTCAGACAGGACTGAGAGACTTCACTTTCACTTTTCACTTTCATGCATTGGAGAAGGAAATGGCAACCCGCTCCAGTGTTCTTGCCTGGGGAATCCCAGGGACGGAGGAGCCCGGTGGGCTGCTGTCTGTGGAGTCGCACAGAGTCGGACACGACTGAAGAGACTTAGCAGCAGCAGCAGTATGTTGCCTACACGAACTTACTTTAGATTTAAGAATATGCACAAAGTGAAGGGATGAAAAAATATATTCCCTGCAAGAGCAAACTAAAAAAATAGAGGCAGTAGCTATACTCACATACCTTCTATCATCAGATTAAATAGATCTTAATAAAAAAATGGAAACAATACATAAAGATGTCAATATATAATGATTAAGTGGTCAACTCAAAGACATAACAATTATAAACATGCACATACCCAACACTGGAGCACCTGAGAGTACTAGGCAAATACTAACAGATCTGAAGGGAAAGTAGACAACACAAATAGTGTAAGACTTCAATACACCCTCACTTAGCAATGGATAGTTCAACCAGACAGGGGGAAAAAAATCAATGAGGAAACACTGGTTTTGAATTGTATATTAACCAAATGGACCTAACAGACATTTATAAAGCATTCCATCCAACAGGAAAATACATATTCTTCTCAAAAGAACACAGAGCATTCACCAGGACAACCCATATGATAGGACACAAAACATACTTAGCAAGTTTAAGGTTGAAATCTTACTATTTTTTCCAACCACACTGGTATGAAACTAGAAATCAATAATAAAAAAGCAGGAAAATCTAGACATATGTGGAAACTAAACAACATACTCTGAAAATCAATGGTTCAAAGAAGTAATCAAAAGGAAAATCAAAAATATCTTGAAATAAAATGAAAATGGAAAAACAGTAGCAAAACCTATGGGATGCTGCAAAATATTTCTGAGAGGAAACAGAATAATGAATACATATCTTAAGAAACTAGATCTTAACAACAATCAAACTTTACTCCTCAATGAACTGGAAAAAGAAACTAAGTTCAAAGTTAGCAGAAGGAAATAACAAAGATCAGAGCAGAAACAGAGACAAAAAAAAAAAATGGAGAAAAAATATCAAAACTAAGAGCTATTTTAAAAAGTAACCAAACCTTTAGCTAGGCAAACCAAGAAAAATAAAAGACTCAAATATATCAAAAATGAAAGAGAAAGCATTGCAACTGATACTATAGAAACACTAAAGATTCTAAGAAACTACTGTGAACAATTAGAGTCAACAAATTGAATAATATGTGAGACATAGGCTCATTCTCCAGAAACATACAACCTACCAAAACTTATTCAAGAAACAAATAAAGTCTGAACAGACCACTAATGAGTAAAGAGATTGAATTAATAATAAAAAAAACCTTTAGCACAGAAAACCCCAGGACCAGATGGCTTCACTGGTGAATTCTACCAAACATTTAAAGAAGAATTAACATCATTTCATGTCAAATTCTTCCCCCAAAATTGAAAACGAAACACTTCTAAAGTCATTTTACAAGACAAGTATTACCCTGATACCAAAGGTCAGACCAGGACACTACAGAAAAGAAAACCATAGGTCAATATTTGTGATGAATAAAAATGCAAAAGTTATCAACAAAATATTAGCAAACAGAATTCACAAGCACATTAAAAGGATTATACATCAATACCAAGTTAGATTTACCTGAGATGCAAGAATGGTTGAGCACATGAGAATCAATAAGTATGATACATCATATTAATATAGTTAATTAATATAAAACTAATGTAATCATCAACATATACACAGAAAACATCTGACAAAATGCAACATTTTTTTCCATGATAAAAGTCTCCACAAACTGGGTATAGCAGAAGCATACTGTACCATAAAAGGCCATATATGCCAAACCCACAGCTAACATTATAGCTAACAGTGAAAAGTTAAAAGTTTTTCATCTTATATCAGGAACAAGACAATGATGACCTCTTGCACCACTCTTGTTCAATACTGTACTGGAAGTTCTAGCCGGAACAATCAGGTAAGAAAAAGAAAAGGAATCAAAATCAGAAAGGAAGAAATAAAACCGCCATTAATTATAGATGATATGAACTTACATATAGAAAGCCCTAAAAACTGTTGGAACAGCTCAGTAAAGTTGCAGAATATACTGTCAACATACAGGTATCAATCACATTTCTATATACCAAGAATAAAACATCTGAAAAAGAAGTAAATTATCCCATTCACAACAACATTAAAAACAAAACAATTAGGAATAAATTTAACCAAGAAAGTGAAAGATCAGTGCAGTGAAAACTACAAGACTTGGATAAAAGAGATTGAAGAAAGCACAGACAAATGGAAGGGTACTCTGTGTTCATGGAACAGAAGAATATTGTGCAAATGTCCATCCTACCCAAAATCATCTACTGCTTCAATGCAGTTTCTATCAAAATTCCAATAGCTTTTTTCCCAACAGAAATAGAAAATACAATCCTAAAAATTTTCATTACACTACCAAATACCTTGAATATCTAAAGCAATAAGAAAACAGAGCTAGAGGCATCATATTTCTGAAATCTAACTGTATTACAAAGATATAATAATTAAAACAGGATTATACTGGGACAAAAATAGATGCATAGACAAATGGAAGAGAACAGGGAGCCCAGAAATAAACACCTGGCTTTATGGTCAACAACTATTTGACAAGGGAGCCAAGAACACTCAACTAGGAAAGAATAGACTCTAAACTAATAGAAACTCAATAACCACGTGAAGAATAAATCGGATCACTGTTAAACATCACTCACAAAATTAACTCAAAGTGGATCAAAACTCCTAGAAGAAAACATAGGGGAAATTTTCCTTGAATCAGCTTTGGCAATGAATTTTTAGGTATGATACCAAAAGTATAAAGAGTAATATCAGTAAGTAGAACTATATAACGGAGAAGGCAATGGCAACCCACTCCAGTGTTCTTGCCTGGAGAATCCCAGGGACGGGGGAGCCTGGTGGGCTGCCGTTTATGGGGTCGCACAGAGTCAGGCATGACTGAAGCAACTTAGCAGCAGCAGCAGCAGCAAAACTATATAAAACTAAAAAACTTCTACACAGCAACATAAAAATGAACAGGCAACCTGTGGAATGGGAGAAATATTTTTCAAAACATATTCTCAGAGGGTTAATGCCCAAAATATATAAATAACTCCCACAAGTCAATAACAAAAAAAAAAAAAAAACTCAATTTTTAAAATGCACAGAGCAACTAAGACATACAGATGGCCCACAAACACATAAAAAGATGTTCAATATCAACAATCACCTGGGAAATGCAAATCAAAACTATAATGATGTATTAGCTCATATCTGTTAGAATGGCTTTCATCAAGAAGACGAGAGATAAGTGTTGGTAAGAATTTAGAAAAAAGATACACCTGGTAGGAATGCTAATTTGTTCAGCCATTATGGAAAATAGCATGAAGTTTCCCTCCAAAATTAAAAATACAAATACTGTACGATCCAGAAATTCTACTTCTATGTATATATCCAAAGAAAATGAAAACAGAATATTGAAGAGATAAACACACTGCCATATTTGTAGCATTATTTACAATATGTTGTGTGTGTATACACACACACACACATACACACATATGTTGTGCTTAGTTGTTCAGTTGTGTCTGACTCTCTGCAACCCCATGGACTATAGCCCGCCAGGCTCCTCTGTCCATGGGAATTCTCCAGGCAAGTATACTGGAGTGGGTTGCCACGTACTCCTCCAGCAGATCTTCCCAACCCAGGGATCAAACCCAAGTCTCCCACACTGCAGACAGATTCTTTACCAACTAAGGCACCAGGGAAGCCCAAGAATACTGGAGTGGGTAGCCTACCCTTTCTATAGGGGAACTTCCCAATCCAGAGATCAAACTGGGATCTCCTACATTGCAGGTGGATTCTTTACCAGCTGAGCATATACAATGGAATATTATTCAGCATTGAGAAAAAAGATATTCTAACATTTGTAACAACATGGGTGGATCTTGAGGGTATTATGCAAACTGAGATAAGTCAAAGACTAATAGCCTACAATATCATAAATGTGGAATTAAAAAAAAAAAAAAAACCTGTAAAACCATGGGGTAAATGATGATTACCAGGGATAAGCAGTGGGGGAGTAGGGGAAAGTAGGGTACAAATCTGCAACCAGTATATAAACAAGTCTTAGAGATCTAAGGAATAGCCTAGTCATTATAGACAACAATATTATATTATAAACTTTAAAGGTGGGAATTCCCTAGCAGTCCAGTGGTTAAAAAGATTCAGCATTTCCACTGCCATGGCCTCAGTTCAACCCCTGATTGGGAAATTAAGATCCCACAAGCACTGAGGCACAGCACAAAAAAAAAAGAAGCGACATTTTAGAGGTGTTAGCTAGTGCCATGGTGGTAAGGATACTACAGTATAAAAATATACCAAATCAACATTTTGTACACTTTAAACTTATATAACATCATGTGTCAATTACATTTCAATAAAAATAATTTTTTAAAGGAAAGTGAAAAAATAACTCATAGAATGGAAGTATTTGCAAACATATCTGATAAGACAGAGGATGAGACGGTTGGATGGTATCACCGACTCAGTGGACATTAGTTTAAGCAAACTCTGAGAGATGGTGAAAGACAGGGAAACCAGGTGTGCTACAGTCCATGGGGTCACAAAGGACTTAGCGACTAAACAACAACAAACTGATAAGACTCACATGCAGCATATATAAAGATGACTTGTAACTCAACAATAAAAAGACCAATACTTCAATTTTAAAATGGACAAGGGATGTGAATAACATTTCTCTGAAGTATATATACAAAGGGTCATTAAAATGAAAACCTGTTTAACATCATTAGTCATTCATTTCAGTCACTCAGTCATGTCCAAGTCTCTGCGACCCCATGAATTGCAGCACGCCAGGCCTCCAGGTCCATCAACAACTCCCAGAGTTTACCAAAATTCACATCCATCGAGTCAGTGACGCCATCCAGCCATCTCATCCTCTTTCGTCCCCTTCTCCTCCTGCCCCCAATCCCTCCCAGCATCAGAGTCTTTTCCAATGAGTCAAGTCTTCGCATGAGGTGGCCAAAGTACTAGAGTTTCAGCTTTAGCATCATTCCTTCCAAAGGAATCCCAGGGCTGATCTCCTTCAGAATGGACTGGTTGGATCTCCTTGCAGTCCAAGGGACTCTCAAGAGTCTTCTCCAACACCACAGTTCAAAAGCATCAATTCTTCGGCACTCAGCCTTCTTCACAGTCCAACTTTCACATCCATACATTACCACTGGAAAAACCATAGCCTTGACTAGACAGACCTTTGTTGGCAAAGTAACGTCTCTGCTTTTGAATATGCTATCTAGGTTGGTCATAACTTTCCTTCCAAGGAGTAAGCGTCTTTTCATTTCATGGCTGCAGTCACCATCTGCAGTGATTTGGGAGCCCAAAAAGTAAAGTCTGACACTGTTTCCACTGTTTCCCCATCTATTTCCCATGAAGTGATGGGACCAGATGCCATGATCTTAGTTTTCTGAATGTTGACCTTTAAGACAACTTTTTCACTCTCCTCTTTCACTTTCATTGAGAGGCTTCCTCAAGAGAAAGTTCCTCTTCACTTTCTGCCATAAGGGTGGTGTCATCTGCATATCTGAGGTCATTGAGATATGCTCAGCAATCTTGATTCCAGCTTGTGCTTCTTCCAGCCCAGCGTTTCTCATGGTGTACTCTGCATAGAAGTTAAATAAGCAGGGGGACAATATACAGTCTTGACATACTCCTTTTCCTATTTGGAACCAGTCTGTTGTTCCATGTCCAATTCTAACTGTTGCTTCCTGACCTGCATATAGGTTTCTCAAGAGGCAGGTCAGGTGGTCTGGTATTCTCATCTCTTTCAGAATTTTCCACAGTTTATGGTGATCCACACAGTCAAATGCTTTGGCATAGTCAATAAAGCAGAAATTGATGTTTTTCTGGAACTCTCTTGGTTTTTCCATGATCCAGCGGATGTTGGCAATTTGATCTCTGGTTCCTCTGCCTTTTCTAAAACCAGTTTGAACATCTGGAAGTTCACAGTTCACGTATTGCTGAAGCCTGGCTTGGAGAATTTTGAGGATTTCTTTACTAGCGTGTGAGATGAGTGCAATTGTGCAGTAGTTTGAGCATTCTTTGGCATTGCCTTTCTTTGGGACTGGAATGAAAACGGACCTTTTCCAGTCCTGTGGCCACTGCTGAGTTTTCCAAATTTGATGGCATATTGAGTGCAGCACTTTCACAGTATTATCTTTCAGGATTTGAAACAGCTCAACTGGAATTCCATCACCTCTACTAGCTTTGTTCGTAGTGATGCTTTCTAAGGCCCACTTGACTTCACATTCCAGGATGTCTGGCTCTAGGTAAGTGATCACACCATCGTGATTATCTGGGTCATGAAGATCTTTTTTCTTGAAGACTAGAAAATCTAGATTAGACTTGAAGAGACTAGAGATCTCTTCAAGAAAATTAGAGATACCAAGGGACTATTTCATGCAAAGATGGGCTCGATAAAAGACAGAAATTGTATGGACCTAATAGCCACAGAAGGTATTAAGAAGAGGTGGCAAGAATACACAGAAGAACTGTACAAAAATTTCTTCACGACCCAGAAAATCACAATGGTCACTCACCTAGAGCTAGACAACCTGGAATGTGAAGTCAAGTGGGCCTTAGAAAGCATCACTACAAACATTAGTCATTAGGAAAATACAAATCAAAACCACAATGAAACACTTCATACCTATTAGGATGGCTGTAATAAAAAAGATAGATAATAACAAGTATTGGCAACTAAGTGAAAAAATTTATAGCTCTCACACATTGCTTGTAGCAATGTAAAATGATGCAATCACTTTGGAAAACATTTTGGCAGTTCCTTAAAATGTTAAGCATAGAGTTACCATGTGATCCAGCAATTTCACTCCTAGGTATATATAGCCAAGAGAAATAAAAAGATATGTCTACACAAAAACTTGTACATAAACGTTCATAGCAGCATGACTCATAATATGCAAAATGTGAAAACAACACAAATGTCCATCAAAGGGTGAATAGATAAATAAAACATACTATATCCACATGATGTAATTCTAAGCAATAAAAAGGAATAAATTATTAATACATTCTGCAATACTGACGAACCTTGAAAATACATTCAGTGAAAGATGGCACTCACGGAGGATCACATATTTCATGATTCCATTTCTATGACATATACAGAACAGGTAAATCTGTACAGACAGAAACTAGATTAGGCTTACCCTGAGCTGGGAGGAGAGAAGGGTGGAAATAGGGGAAGTGACTGCTTGTATGTGTAGGTTTTATTTTTAGGGTGATAAAAATGTTCCAAAATTGATGGTAGTGATAGTTGCATGTATATAACTTTTTTAATTGAGTTGTACACTTTACACTGGTAAATTGCATGACATGTGAATTATATCTTCACAAAGCAATATTTAAAAACTTGTTTGAAACAAAGAGGCAAAATGCTGAAATTTTAGGTTTCGTTCTCCCAGAAATAGATCCTGGGAGGAAAACAGCAGGATTTGAGTACAAGTGCTTTGTTTAGAAGGTGATTCCAAGAAGGAGTACTAGAATAGGAAAGTAGGGAAGAAAATAGATGGAAACCTACATAGAATACCATAGTGAATGAGTGACAGCTGATAGCAACTGGGGCTCCAGCCCACTTGGCCCCTTTGGAAGGCTGTATAATAACTGAGTATTAATTTCTATTGCTGCTTAACAAATTCCTACAAATATAGCAGCTTAAAATAACATATATTTATCATCTCACAATTTCCATGGGCCCATGTTTGGGCACAGCTTACCTGAATCTTCCATTCAGGCTTTCACAAGACTTCAAACAAGATGTCTGCCAGGCTGTACTCCTCCCTGGAGCTTACTGTCCTCTCCAGACTCACATATTGGAGGACAGAATTCAGCTCCATGTGGCTCTAAGGACTCAAGCCCTCAGCTCCTACAGATGACCTGCAGCTCCTTGACATACAGCCCTCCCTACGCCCTCTCACATGGAGCCTGGAGAATCTCCAGTCTGCCAAGTTGGTGTCTGACAATATAATCACAGAAGTGATGGGCTCATTACACTTCTCATATTTATGGAACAGAAGAAAGCCTCAAGTTCTACCTACACCAAAGTGAAGGATATTATCCAAGGATGTGACACCTTGTAGGTTCCCTCAAGGCAAAAACAGGACTGAGTTGTCCTACTCCCAGAGCAAAAAGATAGACGTATTTATCTACCAATCCTCAGCTGTTATGACTCCCTATCATTTCTAGCCTGCTCCACTTTGGGCAAACACATGTGTTCCTGCATCCAGAAGAAGCCATGGAGCAGGGAGTCTCAGTTGCTTGCATAAGAGGCCTTCAGCATGTTTGAGAATTGTAAGGGCCAAGAGGAAGCTAGCTAGGCACTAGATTACCTGCAATGCCTCAATAAATTTAAAATAAAGGGAGAGAGGAACAAATTATAGTATTTTAAACACCTATCTTTAAAGTTGTTAGGTACTTATAATATACTTATAATATCAGATACAAATGAAAAAGGTTAAAGCTATAGAACATGTAAATAATACTTGTAAAAAATGTATGATTCATTATATAATGTTAACTATGGTGTTCATAATAATTGAAATTTTAAATATTTTAAATGAAGGAAAATCACAATGAAAATACTAATCAGAAAACTTTATAACATATTCCCAGACTTTGGCACAAGCCATCTCTCTGAGATGCTGAACAAAAGTCATGGTAACACCACCACAGGGTATCACAGGAGAAAGAGCGGGGGTCATTGAAAGCTTTAGAATTCTCTGGCCCTTGAAGGAAGGAATGGAGGTTCAATTCTGCATCTGTCACCTCTCAGGCTGTCCCATAATTAGGGTACCCTGTTGCTCCATCTGAATTAGCACCTGGGTGTCAAAAAGGAGAGCAATGAACACTAACCCATGCTCTTTAGAGTTGAATCCTCTGATGGTCATATCCTCTCTGAGATTACTGTTAACAGAAGCACTGATGGCCGAAGCTGTGGCCATCACATCTTCACTGCCTTCTTCTTGCTGTGTACTACCTGGACCTAGCATGCGTGTGATGGTTAAAGACGTCTAGGTTTAGGTCCTGGCTAACTGTGTGATCTTAAGCAACTCCCTTAACAACTTTGACAAATAATTTAACTAGAAATAAAGATATTAAACCAGATGACCTTTCAGTTCTCTTCTAAATCTAAATGTTCTGAGCCATGTAACAGTATATGTTAGGTTCCCCTAGAATGCCACTTCCCATAAATCTCTCTGGTGATGGAAATATTCTGTATCTGTGCTATGCAATGTGGTAACCACTAGTCACTTGTGGCTATCAAGCAGTTAGAATGGGATAGTGTTATTGAGGAACTAAATTTTTTTACTTTAAATAACCTCATGTGGTCAATGGCTACTATACTGGACAGCACAGCTCTAGAGATAAGTATGGGTAGAGAATAATTATTTCCTTACTAATGTGTAATCAAGCAGTTATGCCATTTTGTTTTTCACAGAGTTGTTACAAGGACTAAATAAGAATACATGTGGAGAACTTCAAATATTAGTCCATAGTAAGCACAAAATAAATGTTACCTCTTCTGGTAACACTCATTTTATGCAGCTGAGTTTTGTCAAATTTTATTAAGTAACCAGATTTTTGTAGTTTGATAAACAATAGGTTTACGAAACTAAGCAATTATCTCCTTTTGTACATGGGAAAAGGAAAAATGCAGAGACAGTAGTAGATAAGGTTAACCAGTACCTGGGAATTCAATATATATGACAGCATAATCCCAAAAATCAGACCTAAATTCTCTCTCCTTTTACAGAATACTTTCCATTCACAATAGGTTTCTTTCTTTTTTTTTTTTTCTTTACTTTCAGCTCCATTTCCTCTGAGCCCTGAAAGGGTCTCAACCTCCGTTTCTGTAGCTGAGGAGTTTTACAACCACTGCATATCGCTCATTTTACCTCTTGTTAGGTGCCCTTCCGAGCAAGATAAGATGGCTAATTACATATACCGTTAACCGAATGCAATTCCAACTAATTTACAAAAAGTATTATACAGTAGCAGTTTTTGAAGAACAAAGTTGTGTGAAATAACAAGGTCATAATTCTAAAGTCTGACCCCAGGAACAAAAAATTCTAAACATTTATTGTCTTACTGTGAATTCTAAGACCTGTGCCTTTCACATGGTGTCCCATAGCTATGAGAACTTCATTCATCATTTAACCAAAATGCACTGAGTGTGGGTTACCTATTAGTTCTGCTAGGCATCATAAATAAATGTGTCCAAGATATAG
Organism: Bubalus kerabau; assembly: GCF_029407905.1. Classification (NCBI taxonomy): domain Eukaryota; kingdom Metazoa; phylum Chordata; class Mammalia; order Artiodactyla; family Bovidae; genus Bubalus; species Bubalus kerabau. Next base: position 69,424,643 of record NC_073633.1, read on the forward strand.
TCCCTGACCCTCAGGAAGTTTGTATTGTCACTTCCACATATAGTGCTCCAGTCATTCTCCTTTGCCCCGAGGATAATTATCTGTCCTGTATAGCCCATCATGCACTCCTACACAGCCTGGTCTCTCCAGCTCTTCCCTGTAACGTCCCATGCCTTAGCTCTCCTCTTTCACCAGTGTCCCCCTGAAGCACACGCAAGAACCCCCTCCACTGTCCACCCTCCATGACCCTCCAGCCTCATTTTGCCCTAAAACATACATTCATTTGCCACTCATTTTTAAACTCTAACAAGATTTCCTCTGTGAAAACTACCCTAAAGCTTCTCTTTTCTTTCTGCTCACATTACAACTTGAGCACAACAATATGACTGATGGAGATATTGCTTTGTGAACGCCTCTCTCCTGAATCATAAGTTCCTTGAAGACAGTGACAATGTCTTCTCATGTATGTAACACTAGGTCCTAGACCCAGGTTTTCAAAGTTTACTGAATAAAGTAAAGATAAAATCTGTAAAATATGTATTTAACTAGATTGCAGTGCAAAATAGCAAAGGATAAATTCAGATTTTTAAGTAAAATGCCATGGGAAATTTGGTGGAGGATATCCCATATAAGATCTCTCAGGAAATTTTTGCCATTTTGGTTAAGGTGACGACTTGACCAGTCCCTGAAGGGAGAAGTGAGAAGGAAATAATAGCAGATGTGGCAGGCAGGATCTAAGGGTTAACCGCTATGAACAATATTTATTCATCCTTGACCATGTAGTTGCCAAGTGCTTTGAGAAATCTGGAGAAGATAACGCATGGTTCCTATTCTTAGGGATATTGAGATTTAACAGATATGGGATTTGTTTATATTCTTATACTGAATGATACACCTGATCTAGGAGAAGGAGGAAGTGGGTAATTGTCTTAATCAAGCAGATACTGTCAAGACACTGGGCTGTTTGCAGGGAAGGGGGTGATTTGAACCAGAGGGAGATATCAGATATATACATATCCACCCAGGAGTTAATATTGAGGGAAGAATACCAAATTGGAGGTACACATCTATCCAATCTGTGAACCAAGAAGCTTCCTTCCTTTTCTCTCTCATCTTCTAGCTATGCAGAGTTGCCTCTCTACTTCTGGATTTAAATAAAGTACCATAATGCAGGACATGAATCTGATTTCCTGAAGAGCTATTGATGGGCTAGTGATACAGGAGAGTTAGTTCCCCTTGAGGACAACATGAAACAAAAGGCAGGAGAAGGCAGACAGACAGAAGATCTCTCCTTCTCTCCCCTGTGAACTTTTAAGGTATGGCCCTTTCCCGGAAAAGCCCTGTGTGGTGAGTGAATACAACTGCTGAGACTTGTGCTATGTACTATTGTGTAGCTATAGGGTGCTGAGTGCTAAAGCATGGGGAAGGGTAACACTTGAATGGTTTCATGTCTTTCCTTGGCTCCCTTTCCCTTATTCCCTCACACTCACTGCCCTGGATTTCCACTTCAGAGTTGAAACACCCTAAAACTTACCTTAGGCTCTGATTTCTAGAGGGCCCAGGCTAAGACATTACCTATTCTTTGTTTCTCGAGCATAGTAAATTTCTACTAATTACTGATTCAGTAAGAACTTTATTTTAGAAATAGAATATAATCCAAGCTAGTTTTATTTTATGAGTTTACCTGAACTATATATATCATGAGCCCTGGAAGAAGGAACATTTCTTGGAAAATACCTGATAGCTAATATTTAAACAGTTCTTACTATGGACAGTATTCTAAACACACTACATAGATTAACATTTAATACAATTGATGAGATAGAATGGTCATTCTCCTTCTGCCAACTGAACACACGTGACAAGTGTTCCTTCAGCTCATTGCATAAAGATGGCTAATAACACGTAACGTCACACTGCTTCATGTCTTTGCTTCATTTGTCCTTTTCTTCCTCAGCCTTACCTCCCTAGTCTTGGACCTCCAGTATAAGTACCTAGCCTTACTCTGTTTCCAGATGACCAAGAACAACATACACTGAAGTCAGAACTCAGTTGTGTTTATTTTTTTTTAGAACACACCACATTTCATTATGGGATTGAAACTTGACTTTTTATAACCCTAATGTCTCAATGTCAATTCAAGCAAACCTGAATTGCTAATTGAATTTCTATGTTTTTGACCAGGTAAAGACCTCATATTAAGAAATTTCCTTAAAATTCCAATGTGTAGAAAAGGGAATATTATATATGTATCCATTCAGCAATTATATGTTATAAGCATGCAGGTTACAGGGCTTCTCGGCTCATACCTACATGTTTTATTTTGCATTTGCCTCCATTATTTTATTAGCAAGTATTGTTTTAATTTATATAATTATGAGATTCCACTTAAATGTGAACCATTTGGAGTTTGAGGAAAAACAGATCACTTATGATTTGAATTTAACATTGTTCACCTCCCACTTTAATTCCTTTTTTTTAATTGGAGTATAATTGCTTTACAAGGTTGGTTAGTTTCTGCTGTACATCAAAGTGAATCACCTATGTATATACATACATCCCCTCCTTCTTGAGCCTCCTTCCCACCACCCCTACATCCCAACCCTCTAGGTCATCACAGAGCACCCACTGAGCTCGTTGTGCTATACAACAGGCTCCCACTAGCTATCTATTTTACACATGGTAGTGTAGAATTCCATTTTAAAACTGTGCAATCTACTAGAAAATGATCAACTTCAAGCAAACCTATTCAAGGAGAATGTCAATCTGCCGGGCAGAACAGTGATGGGACTTGACCAAACCTGCATGATGTGCCTGTGGCCTAATAATATCAATAAGAAAACACATGCCAGGGACTGATTTTAAGTGTAGCATAACCTCTAGCCATAAAGTCTTTCGAGGAGGAAAACTATAGTCTTCTCTTACCTATTGCTCTCATCCCAGTATAATGAAATAGTTGCCATCCATTGAAAAACTTACTTAAATCAATCAGTCTATTCGTTGAGAACATAAGATTTTGCTTTTTAAATTACTTATCTCAGCTTACACAAAATCAAGGTAATTTAAGATATTCAAAATACATTATTAAAACAAAACCTATCAGATAAACACATGAAAAGATGTTCAATATCACCAACTGTTACGGAAATGCAAATCAAAACTACAATGAGGTATCACCTCAGACCCGTTAGAATGGTCATCATTAAAAAAATCTACAACAATGCTGGAGAGGATGTGGAAAAAAGGGAATCCTCTTGCACTGTTGGTAGGCATATAAACTTATACAGTCACTGCGGTGAACAGTATGGATATTCCATAAAAAAATAAAAATAAAACTACAATATGACCCAGAAAACGCACTTCTGGGCATAGACTCAGAGAAAACCATAATTCAAAAAGACATGCAACCCAATATTCATTGCAGAACTATTTACAATAGCCAGGACATGGAAGCAACCTAAGTGTCATCAATACAGGAAAGGATAAAGATGTGCTACATATATACAACGGAATAATTCTCAGCCATAAAAAGGAATGAAATTGGGTTATTTTTAGAAATGTGCATGAATCTAGAGTCTGTCATGCAGAATGAGGTAAGTCAGAAAGAGAAAAACAAATATCGTACCTTGGTGGTCAGACAGTAAAGAATCTGCCTTCAGTGCAAGAGATCCAGGTTCAATCTCTGGTTTGGGAAGATCCAAAATGGGTAACCAAGGAAATGGTTACCCACTCCTAGGAGCCTGGTGGGCTACAGTCCATGGAGTCGCAAAGAGTTGGACACAACTGAGAGACTTTCAATTTCAAGGTATATATGTGGAATCTAGAAAAAATGGTATAGATGATCTTATTTGCAAAACAGAAATAAAGACACAGATGTAGAGAACAAATGTATGTACACCAAGGAGGAGGAAAATGTGGGTGGGAGGATGAATTGGGAGAATGGAGTTGACATATATACACTAATGATACTATGTATAAAATAGATAACCAATGAAAATCCCCACTATATAGCTCAGGGAACTTCATTCAGTGCTCTCTTGTGATCTAAAAGGAAATCCAAAAAAGAAGGGGTTTATGATGGAATTCCAGTTGAGCTATTTCAAATCCTGAAAGATGATGCTGTGAAAGTGCTTCACTCAATATGCCAGCAAATTTGGGAAACTCAGCAGTGGCCACAGGACTGGAAAAGGTCAGTTTTCATTCCAATGCCAAAGAATGCTCAAACTACCAAACAATTGCACTCATCTCACACGCTAGTAAAGTAATGCTCAAAATTCTCCAAGCCAGGCTTTAGCAATATGTGAACCGTGAACTTGCTGATGTTCAAGCTGGTTTTAGAAAAGGCAGAGGAACCAGAGATCAAATTGTCAACATTCACTGGATCATGGAAAAAGCAAGAGAGTTCCAGAAAAACATCTATTTCTGCTTTACTGACTATGCCAAAGCCTTTGACTGTGCGGATCACAATAAACTGTGGAAGATTCTGAAAGAGATGGGAATACCAGACCACCTGACCAGCCTCTTGAGAAATTTGTATGCAGGTCAGGAATTGTCAGTAATGCCTAATGCGGGAGCCGCATTAGGCATTACTAACAAGGAAGCAACAGTTAGAACTAGACATGAACAACAGACTGGTTCCAAATAGGAAAAGGAGTACCACAAGGCTGTATATTGTCACCCTGCTTATTTAACGTCTATGCAGAGTACATCATGAGAAACGCTGGGCTGGAAGAAGCAGAAGCTAGAATCAAGATTGCCAGGAGAAATATCAATAACCTCAGATATACAGATGACACCACCCTTATGGCAGAAAGTGAAGAGGAACTAAAGAGCCTCTTGATGAAAGTGAAAGAGGAGAGTGAAAAAGTTGGCTTAAAACTCAACATTCAGAAAACTAAGATCATGGCATCTGGTCCCATCACTTCATGGGAAATATATGGGGAAACAGTGGAAACAGTGTCAGAGTTTATTTTGGGGGGCTCCAAAATCACTGCAGCACTTTCACAGCATCATCTTTCAGGATTTGGAATAGCTCAACTGGAATTCTATCACCTCCACTAGCTTTGTTTGTAGTGATGCTTTCTAAGGCCCACTTGACTTCACATTCCAGGATGTCTGGCTCTAGGTCAGTGATCACACCATTGTGATTATCTGGGTCGTGAAGATCTTTTGTGTACAGTTCTTCTGAGTATTCTTGCCATCTCTTCTTAATATCTTCTGCTTCTGTTAGGTCCATACCATTTCTGTCCTTTATCGAGCCCATCTTTGCATGAAATGTTCCTTTGGTATCTCTAATTTTCTTGAAGAGATCTCTAGTCTTTCCCATTCTGTTGTTTTCCTCTATTTCTTTGCATTGATAGCTGAAGAAGGCTTTCTTATCTCTTCTTGCTATTCTTTGGAACTCTGCATTCAGATGTTTATATCTTTCCTTTTCTCCTTTGCTTTTCGCTTCTCTTCTTTTCACAGCTATTTGTAAGGCCACCACCCTTATGGCAGAAAGTGAAGAGGAACTCAAAAGCCTCTTGATGAAAGTGAAAGTGGAGAGTGAAAAAGTTGGCTTAAAGCTCAACATTCAGAAAAGGAAGATCATGGCATCCAGTCCCATCACTTCATGGCAAATAGATGGGGAAACAATGGAAACAGTGTCAGACTTTATTTTTTGGGCTCCAAAATCACTTTAGATGGTGACTGCAGCCATGAAATTAAAAGACGCTTACTCCTTGGAAGGAAAGTTATGACCAACCTAGATAGCATATTCAAAAACAGAGACATTACTTTGCCAACAAAGTTCCATCTAGTCAAGGCTATGGATTTTCCTTATGGATGTGAGAGTTGGACTGTGAAGAAACTTGAGCACCAAAGAATTGATGCTTTTGAACTGTGGTGTTGGAGAAGACTCTTGAGAGTCCCTTGGACTACAAGGACATCCAACCAGTCCATTCTAAAAGAGATCAGCCCTGGGATTCCTTTGGAAGGAATGATGCTAAAGCTGAAACTCCAGTACTTTGGCCACCTCATGCGAAGAGTTGACTCATTGGAAAAGACTCTGATGCTGGGAGGGATTGGGGGCAAGAGGAGAAGGGGACGACAGAGGATGAGATGGCTGGATGGCATCACTGACTCAATGGTCATGAGTCTCAGTGAACTCCGGGAGTTGGTAATGGACAGAGAGGCCTGGCATGCTGTGATTCATGGGGTCACAAAGAGTCAGACACGACTGAGCGACTGATCTGATCTGAAAATCACTGCAGATGGTGATTGCAGCCATGAAATTTAAAGACGCTCACTCCTTGGAAGGAAAGTTATGACCAATCTGGATAGCATATTCAAAAGCAGAGACATTACTTTGCCAACAAAGTTCCGTCTAGTCAAGGCTATGGATTTTCCTTATGGATGTGAGAGTTGGACTGTGAAGAAGGCTGAGCGCCGAAGAATTGATGCTTTTGAACTGTGGTGTTGGAGAAGACTCTTGAGAGTCCCTTGGACTACAAGGACATCCAACCAGTCCATTCTAAAAGAGATCAGCCCTGGGATTCCTTTGGAAGGAATGATGCTAAAGCTGAAACTCCAGTACTTTGGCCACCTCATGCGAAGAGTTGACTCATTGGAAAAGACTCTGATGCTGGGAGGGATTGGGGGCAGGAGGAGAAGGGGACGACAGAGGATGAGATGGCTGGATGGCATCACTGACTCAATGGACGTGAGTCTGAGTGAACTCCGGGAGTTGGCGATGGACAGGGAGGCCTGGCATGCTGCGGTTCATGGGGTCGCAAAGAGTCGGACACGACTGAGCCACTGAACTGAACTGAACTGAACTGAATAGCTGATTCACTTTGCTGTACAGCTGAAACTAACACAACATTGAAAGCAACTACATTCCAATAAAAATTAAAGAAAATAGTATAAATAAATAAAATCTATGAGTACCATCAAAATCATGAATCAATAAAAGGTAAGCCCTTTGAGATGGGCACTCCAGTTTCTGTCTTAAAGTTATATTCAGTCAACACTTACTGTCCTGATACTATGTGCTAGTCAGTGTGTTAAAGGCAGATAATACAAATATGACTAAAACATTGTCTCCCTCAAAGGAAGCCACCATCTAATAGAGAAACTCTGGTAAGAAAATACATGTCTGATTTTAATTTGTGCAAAATCCTTTGATGGTTGGGATGAGAGAAAATATTCTATATGATAGCTGTGGTTTTGACAAAGATTCTACACTAAAACCTCATGGTATTTAAGAGCTCCATGAGTTCTTCATGTTTGCTTCTTGTTTGGGTTTTGGTTTTTCTTGTTTTTTTTGGTTTTGATTTAGTTTGGGTTTTTCTGTTTGTTTTCATCATAGTGAATGTTATCTCCATTATATAAATGTTAATACTACGAAGCTAAACCTATGAGCTAAACCTATCACTAGAGACATAGCTAAACCTATCGCTAGAGACATAAGAAAAAATAAAGCTAGAAACTGATCTCAGTGTCCACTGACATTTAATTTCTAAAGGACCATTAAGGGTCTACTCTGCTTATAAAACTAAAATGTGGTGACTCAAAGGTTAGTTTCAACACAATTATTGTAAAATTGTCCTAAAAGAAGCTTTCTGGTATAGTGGAATGGGAACTGACTACATACATATTGTACTTAGGTCCCTGAAACAGTCTTTTAAAATATATGGCATTTCAGACTTACTTTATCATCTGTAAAAATGCAACCAAAAGATCCATTGTCTTATTTACAACCAGTAATTGGTACTAGAAGCAGCATTCAAACCCAGTCCCTCAGATTCCAAAACCAGTCACGTTTCTGTTATTGTCAGGCTTCCTTCTTCTTCATGCTGGGCAGAGAACTATTGTGTGATTTTGGACTTGTCCCTAGAAACTGAAAGCAGGAAAAGACCTGGAAAATATAAAATTCAGCTCTCCCACTGCATAGGTGAGGAAACAATTTCAAACAAGTTTAAAGAAACAGAGCTAAGAGCTTTCTACGGAAAGATAAGGAGACTTCCACTGATGTGTTCAGTACCTCCAGATAAACTTGATTATACCATTGGCTGAAATATCCTTGAAATACCTGCTAGAAAAAATCAATTTAGAACTGTTTGTCACTTTTACTCTGTATGCACCTTAGTTAAGAAATCTGCTATATCGTCCCAAAACAATACCTAAAATGTTGTTTGAAAATTCTTAAATGAATGCCATAGTCAGCAATAGCAAGTATCTTTAGAGTGAGATAGTAGCATTATTATCTCATTATGAACCCACATATTTTGATAAGTATTTCTCCTGAGGCCCATTTGCCAGAAGGTCTGAGAGAGAAGAGAAGGTCATGGGGAAAACAATGAGAAATAAGTACATGATGAATGCAACATGGAGATCCAGTCTGGGGGCACTTCTGTCAGATGGCTACTTTTTCATCCCCCTGACAAAGTAAAGAACAGAGAACACACAACCCAAAAGCACTCATTCCTGCAACCTTCACTTTTTTGGGGACCATGCATGGGAAATACTTTGTTCTGTTTTATAATTATTTGTTTCAGTTAGTTAATATCACTAACCATATTTCAACTTTTTTGTTAAAATCCTAAAATAAAATCTTCCTTTAAAACATGAACTTCAGACGTATTTGAGGAAACTTTCCAACACTGGCTTCCATGCTGGATCATATTTACAGCTGCCTTTAAGACGCTGGCCCAGATTTACTACTAGGTTCTCCATCAGGTTTGGACACAATTCAACCTTCCAAATCCATACTACTCCCCATTCCATCCTCTATAAACCAGCTTCCATAGTTATCTGAACAACAGTATCAGTCTCCAGTAATCTAGGTTCAAAATCTTGACATTTTCTATCTATATTCTCACTTTAAGCTAACCAATCCTGTGTCTACTACCTGAGTATGTGTCTTTAAGATTCTCACCGGGACTTCAATATCACTTGCATAGCTACCCTAATAATTGGCTAATTGGTTTCCCTATCTTGCCTCTATTCTTACCAAGTGGCAGTAGATAGCCCACTAGGATTGATTTTATAGGATTAGAAATTTTTTGTAGAATTAATTTTCCTAGAGCACAAAAATTGTCAAGTCCAAAACAGAGGCAAACGACACAAATGAAACAGGTTACTTGTGGACACAGAAATTCAGAGACTTAGTAAAAATAATGCATTCGATACCAATGTCTGCCACCCTATAGAGAGGAGTACTTAGTCATAGCTGGACACACCAGGAGTTGGGCTCTAGAAAAGCAGCAGTGCCCTCCCTCATTTTATTTTTCTATAAAGCAGTGGAAGGAGAGGGAACTGGAACACACAAGCATACAAGTTATTATCTAATAATGGGAATTAAAAGGCCTCAAGCTCCCATGGTAATAGAAAATAGCCTTGCTGGTATGAGGAACATCCTGGCCTCAGGGTTAATCACCTAGGAGACTGCATACCATCTTCAGTATCAGCTGGAGATAGTATCATTCTTTTTACTGAGCCATTTATCCTTAGTCTACCTGAGGGAGCCACCTGGATCGCCCAACAGACCAAGAAGATATATCTCACTTCAAACCAAGCTCATTTCCCTACTCAAAACTCTTCTCTGATTTCCCCATTGCCTAGACAGAGAAATACATTTTCTCTAGCCAAGAAAGCAAAATATTTTGAGCAGGTTATTTGCCCAGCCTTTAATGTGGCCCCAGTATCATTCCACTTACTGTTTCTTTGCTCCTGCCAAATTGACTGTCTTGTTTCCTTGCCATACCCTGTTTCATCTCAGCTGTCTGCATTTGCTAATCCTTTTTTTCTACTGGACTATACTCATCTGCTCATTCTGCGTGACTCTTTCTCCTAAAGGGGCTAATCCAATACTGCTTCTGTGAAGATGTATCTACCTTCCTCCATATCACCCCAACCCTGATGAGTTGTTTTCCTCCTTTGAACCTCTGTTGCATTTGTTTTACCTCTCTGGTTTTTCTCATGTTCTTGCTTTTATAATCATCTGTCCATCTTCTTCACAATCTCCTTTTTTGTATCTCCACACCTATTTCTAAGCAAAGAATATATCTGATTCAAATTTAAAACAAATGTGGAGTCCAGCTCAAGATGGCAACACAGAAGGTCTTGAACTCACCTTCTCCCATGGACGGACCAAAACTACAGTTACACGTAAACAATTTCCGCTGAAAGAAAACCAGAAATCAGGTGAGCAACTCCTACACATCAGGTAGACAAGAAAAAAACACATCAAAATGGGTAAGAGAGTCTGAGACACGCTATCCCCATAAACCCCTACCCAGGGTAGCACTGTAGCACTGGAAGAAAACACACAATTCCCAGATTCTCCCTGAGGAATAAAGGGCTTGAATCAAATATGTAGCTCCACAACTTTCAAGACTTCCATTTGGGAGGCCCCCACAATCCCTATCTCTGAAAGTCAACAGGGCTTGCATCCACAGGACCCACAAGAATACAGGAAACAAAGAAACAATTCTCAACAGGCTCATAAGGACTCGCTGTGGCTATCCTTCCAGGGCTCAGAAGTGAGAAAGCAGACTAAAACATCCCATTTTTCACTGAAAGTGGCCTATTTGAATATCTTAAAAGCTGTGGTTTGAGAGCCAGGCTTCTAATTTAAGAAGAGTGTGAGGGCAACGCAGTCTCCTCCAGAGAACAGGGAGGCTGGCAGATGCCATCTGCATGCTCTCCCTGTTCCGCCAGTGTCCATGTGAATGAGTTTGGACACACACCTGTTACCCTGATTTTGTGGCTGCTACCAAAAGGACATATCACTCACTAGCCTGGCTCTGACAGCCCGTGGGGCTTGTGTTCATGCGTTCAGTGGCACTGTGGCAAACAGAGACAGTTCTTGGCTAGCTGTCTCCCCAGGGCTCATCACAGAAGGAGCAGTCACCAACCTCCCAGTGTTTCTCAGGAAGTGGTGTATTTACATACTTTTAAAAACTGCTGCCTGAGGGTACAGCTTGGCGCATCTAGGTGCTGATTGAGATCCTCCATTTGGGAACACTGAGAGTCTTGGCACATCTTCAGCTATGGGGAAACCATTAAGAACAAAGTCTGCTTGGAAATCACAAAAGTGCAGAGACAGCCAAGAGCTAGGGCCAGTGTGAATGGAAAGCTTCATCTCCGACTCAAAGCCACTCCTTCAAGGGTGGATGTGGAGAAAAGGGAATCCTACTGCACTGTTGATGGAAATGTAAACTGATACAGCCACTATGGAGAACAGTATGGAGATTTCCTTAAAAAACTAGGAATAAAACTACCATTTGACCCAGCAATCCCACCACTGGGCATCAGTTCAGTTCAGTTGCTACCACTGGGCATATACCCTAAGAAAACCACAATTCAAAAAGACACATGTACCTGGATGTTCACTGCAGCACTATTTACAATAACCAGGACACAAAAGCAATCTAGATGTCCATCAACAGATAAACTGATAAAGAAGATGTGGTGTATATATACAATGGAACATTACTCAGCCATAACAAGGAATTAATTTGAATCAGTTTCAGTGAAGTGGATGAACCTAGAACCTATTATACAGAATGAAGTCAGAAAAGGAAAAATAAATATCGCCTATTAGTGCACATATATGGAATCCAGAAAAATAGTACTAAGGAAGCTATTTACAGGGATGAAATGGAGACTCAAACATAGAGAACAGACTTGTAGACATAGCAGGGGAAGGAGAAGGTAGGATCAGTTGAGAAAGTAGCACTGACATATACGTGCCACCATGTGTAAAACAGGTAATTAGTGGGAAGGTGCTATATAACACAGGGACCCCAGCCTATGGTGCTGAGATGACCTAAAGGGGAGGGATGGGAGTGGGGAGGGAGCTCAAGAGAAAGAGTATATATAGCGGGGTGTGTATATATATGTTGTTGTATGGCAGAAACCAGTACAACTTTGTAAAAATAATTATCTTCCAATAAACTGAAAAATTCCATAGAATGGTTTAATAGGAGAACAGAAGTGAAAGCAAGGATGAAGGAACTTAAAGACAGGGCAGTGCAATTCATTCAATTAGGAGCAAAATGAAAATGGAATTAAAAAGAGTGAAGACAGATTAAGGAAATTATGGGACATCTGCAAGTAAACAAATAATTGCATTACAGAGGTCTCACAAGCAAGAGAGAAAGAAAGGGGCAGAAAGGTTATTTGAATAAATAATGGTTTTCCTAACCATAGGAAAGAAGTAGACAAGTAGATCCAGGAAGCCCAGTGAGTTCCAAATACTTATGATTAATTGCCAAAAGTAAAAGACAAGGAGAAAATCTTAAAAACAATTTGTTGCATATAAGGAAACCCCCACAAGACAATCAGCAGATTTTTCAGCAGAAACTTTACAGACTAGAAGGAAGTGGCATAATATGTTCCAAGTGCTGAAAGATATAACTGCCAATCAAGAATACCTTACCCAAAAGTTGTCCTTCAAAATTGGAAAGATAAAGAATCTTCCAAACAAGCAAAAGATGGAGTTCATAACCACTAGACTAGCCTTACAAAAAGTTAAAAAGACTTCAAGTTTAAACAAAAGGCTGTCATTAGTACCAGGAAACGTGAAAATATAAATCTTATTAGTGAAAATGTATATTTAAATTCAGAATAATGTTGTAATGGTAGAAAGTAATCACAAATTTACTGTGAAAGTTTAAAAGGCAAAAGTAGAAAGATAACTATAACTATAGTTATTTGTTACAGGATACACAAAGTAAAAAGATTTAAACTGTGACATAAAAATACAATGTATGCAAAAGTAAAAAACATAATATGTGGGATGGGTAAGAGTAAAAATGCAAACCTTAATTATGTGTTTAAATTTAAGCTATTATCAGCTTAAAATAGACTACTCTAAAATGTTATATATAAGCTCCATGTTAATCACAAACCAAAAAACTTAGTAGATACACAAAAGATAAATAAATCTAAGCACACCAGAAAACCATCAAATCACAAGGAAGAGAGCAAGAGAAGAAAGAACAAAGAAACTGCAAAATAGCTAGAGAACAACTAACAAAATGTCAATCATCCATATCTATCACTAATTACTTTAAATATAAGTTGACTAAATGTCCAAACAAAAAAAATACAGTAGCCCAAAGGACAAAAAAGATGCAACTATATGCTGCCTATAAAAGATTAATTTCTGCTTCAAGGTCATACAAAGACTGAAATTGAAGTGATGGAAAAGATATCTCATGCAAATGATAACCAAAAGAAAGCAAGGCTCATTATACTTCTTAGACAAAATAGACCTTAAGACAAAGACTGAAATAAGAAACAAAGAAGGGCATTATATAATATAAAAGGGTCAAACCAAGAGACTATAACGTCTGTAAAAATATTTATGCACCCAACATAGGAACACCCAAATATAAGAAGCAGATGTTAACAGACAAAAAGGGAGAAACAGAACAATAATAGCATAGGACTTCAATATTCCACTGTCAGTGGGTAGATCACCGAGACAAAAACCAATATGGAAATATTTGATGTAAACACGACTGAGCGACTTCACTTTCACTTTTCACTTTCATGCATTGGAGAAGGAAATGGCAACCCACTCCAGTGTTCTTGCCTGGAGAATCCCAGGGGCAGCAGAGCCTGATGGGCTGCCGTCTATGTCACACAGAGTCAGACACGACTGAAGCGACTTAGCAGCAGCAGCAGCAGCAGCAGACCTTTACAGATTATTCTGTAGACAGGCCTTTACAGAATATTCCATCCAAAAGCAGGTGCACATTCTTCTCAAGTACACATGGAACATTTCTCAAGATGCATCATATGTTAAGCCATAAAATAAGTTCTTAATAAATTTAAGGATGAAATCATATCAAGCATTTTCCCAACCACAGATTGAAAGAAATTAGAAATTAGAAATAAATTCTGAAATTAGAAATAAATTACAAGAAGGAAACCAAAAATGTGGAGATTAGACAATAAGTTACTGAACAACCAATGGGTCAAAGAAGTTAAAAAATATCTTGATATAAAATGAAACTACATCATACAAAACTGAGGGGATGCATCAAAAGACAGTTCTAAGAGGGAAGTTCTTAGTGATAGATGTCAAATAAAGAACTTACACTTCAAGGAACTAGAAAAGGAACAAATTAAGCCCAAAGTTAGAAGGAAGAAAATAAAGATTAGAACAGAAATGAAAGAGCATGACAAGAAAATAGAAAAGATCAATGAAACTAAGAGCTGTTTTTTGAGATGATAAACAAAATTAACAAACCTTTAGCTACACTCACCAAGAAAAAAGGAAAAGGACTCAAAATCAGAGAACAGGAAACATTGTACCTGATACCATACAAACACAAAGGATTATAAAAAAAACTACTATAAACAGTTATACACCAAACTGGAAAACATAGAAGAAATTAATAAATTGCTAAAAACATACAACCTACCAAGACTGAGTCAAAGGAATAGTGAGTCAGAGCATACCAGTAATGAGTAAGCAGATTGAATCACAAATTAAAAACCATTCAACAAAAGTTAACGACCAAATGGCTTCACTAGTGAATTCTACCAGACATATAAGAAGAATTAAAACCAATCCTTTACAAACTCCTCCAAAAAAATAAACAGAACACCCCTAAACTCTTTCTACAAGGATAGCATTACCTAATAGACCACCTTACTTGCCTCCTAAGAAACCTGTATGCAAGTCAAGAAGCAACAGTTAAAACCAGACATGGAACAACAGACTGGTTCCAAATTAGGAAAAGAGTATGTCAATGCTGTATATTGTCACCTTGCTTATTTAACTTATATACAGAGTACATCATGTGAAATGCCAGACTGGAAGAAGCACAAGCTGGAATCAAGACTGCAGGGAGAAATATCAATAACCTCAGATATGCAGATAACACCACTCTTATGGCAGAAAGCAAAGAGGAACTAAAGAGCCTCTTGATGAAAGTGAAAGAGGAGAGTGAAAAAATTGGCTTAAAACTCAACATTCAAAAAACTAAAATCATGGCATCCAGTCTCATCACTTCATGGCAAATAGATGGCTTAACAATGGAAACAATGGCAGACTTTATTTTTTTGGGTTCCAGAATCACTGCAGATGGTGACTGCAGCCATGAAATTAAGACACTTGCTCCTTGGAAGAAAAGCAATGACCAACCTAGACAGCGTATTAAAAAGCGGAGACATTACTTCACCGACAAAGGTCCGTCTAGTCAAAGCTATGTTTTTTCCAGTAGTCATGTATGGATGTGAGAGTTAGACCATAAAGAAAGCTGAGCGCCGAAGAATTGATGCTTTTGAACTGTGGTGTTGGAGAAGACTCTTGAGAGTCCCTTGGTCAGCAAGGAGATCAAACCAGTCAATCCTAAAGCAAATCATCCCAAATATTCATTGGAAGGACTGATGCTGAAGCTGAAACTCCAATACTTTGGCCACCGGATACAAAGAACTGACTCACTGATAAAGACCCTGGTGCTAGGAATTATTGAAGGCAGGAGGAGGAGAGGACGACAGAGGATGAGATGGCTGGATGGCATCACTGACTCGATGGACATGAGTTTGAGCAAGCTCCGGGAGTTGGTGATGGACAGGGAAGCCTGCTGTGCTGCAGTCCTTGGAGTTGCAAACAGTCAGACACGACTTGATCTACTGGACTGAACTGAATGCCAAAATCAGAGAAGGACCACACAGTAAAAAATATATATATATAGACAAATATTCCTGATGAACATAAATGCCAAAATCTTCAACAAAATATTAGCAAACCAAATTCTAAAATATATTAAAGGATCATGCACCATGATCAAGCAGTATATATTCCAGGGATGTAGGGATAGTTCAACATATACAAAATTGATGTGAAACACCACACTTGTAAAACGAAGGATAAAAATCATATGATCACCTCAACAGATGCAAAAAAAAAAAAACATAGCATCTGACAAAATTCGACACTCATTCATTAAAAATCTCAAACTTGGTGTAGGGGAACATACTTCAACATAATAAATGTCATATATGACAAACCCATGGCTAGCATCATACTAAACAGTAAGAAGCTGAAAGCTGTTCCTCTAAAACAACAGAACTGAGGATATACAATGGAGAAAGGATAGTCTCTTTAACAAATAGGATTTGGAAAACAGGACACTCACATGCAAGAGAATGAAACTGGACCCATATCTTAACAACATACAAAAAAAAAAACTCAAAATGGATTAAAGACTTGAATATAAAGTTTGAAAACATAAAACTCTAAGAAAACATAGGAGGTGCGCTCCTTAATATCAGTCTTCACAATGATTTTCTGTGTTTGACCAAAAAAGTTAAGGCAACACAAGCAAAACCAAACAAGTGGGACTACATCAAACTGAAAAGCTTCTATTAAAAAAGAAAAAGAAAATGATTAACAACATGAGAAGGCAAACTACAGAAAGGAGAAAATATCTTCAAATCATTTATCTGATAAGAGGTTAATATCCAACATATATAAAAAATGTATTTAACATAACAAGAACAACAAAAATTCAAATAATCTAATAAAAATGGGCAGAGAAACTGAATAGACATTTAGTGAAACAAGTCAGACAGAGAAAGACAAATACTGTATGATTTCATATATATGTGAAATCAAAAACAAAACAATAGACTCATAGATACATGGAAGAAATTGGTGGTTGCCAGAGGTTGTGGATAGCATATTGAAAAGCAGAGACATTACTTTGCCAACAAAGGTCTGTCTAGTCCAGGCTATGGTTTTTCCAGTGGTCTTGTATGGATGTGAGAGTTGGACTGTGAAGAAAGCTGAGCACCGAAGAATTGATGCTTCTGAACTGTGGTGTTGGATAAGATTCTTGAGAGTCCCTTGGACTGCAAGGAGATCCAACCAGTCCATTCTGAAGGAGATCAGCCCTGGGATTTCTTTGGAAGGAATGATGCTAAAGCTGAAACTCCAGTACTTTGGCCACCTCATACGAAGAGTTGACTCATTGGAAAAGACTCTGATGCTGGGAGGGATTGGGGGCAGGAGGACAAGGGGACGACAGAGGATGAGATGGCTGGATGGCATCACCGACTCAATGGGCATGGGTCTGAGTGAACTCCGGGAGTTGGTGATGGACAGGGAGGCCTGGTGTGCTGCGATTCATGGGGTCGCAAAGAGTCAGACACAACTGAGAGACTGAACTGAGAGGTTGTGGATGGGTGAAATGGGTGAAGGTAGTCAAAGGTACAGACTTCCAGTTATAAGATAATTCCTGGGGAATGTAATGTACAGCATGGTGACTAAAGTTAATAATAATATATATTTGAAAGTTGCAACACCAAGTGTTAAAAGTTCTCATCACAAGGAAAATAGAATTTCCAACTATACGAGGTGATGGATATCAGCTAAACCTATTGTGGTAATCATTTCAAAATATATATTCATATGAAATCAAACTGTACATCTAAAACTAATACACTGTTATATGCCAACTATATCTCAATAAAACCGAAAAGAAAAAAAAAATGCTACATAGCAAAGTAACTAACATATACACAGAAACAGCCTATTTGATTTATTAATGAAATTCTTACTCTGTTTTGAAAAATTGTTTAGGCCTATGTACGTATTATATAAGTATATGTAATATAAGTATAATACATATAAGTATATATGTAATCCATATACTTTGTTAGGGCTAGTGGGTTTTAAGGCCCATTTAAAGCAAAACAAATTATTGTAAGATCACAGGTTTCCCAGTCAGGAACTCAAAAGGTGTAAGAACCTCTTTAGGAGTACAGGTCATTCATCAGTCAGTCATGATCCCAGCAGGAGATGAAAGGCACTCTCAAAAGGCATAACTAGATCACTTGCAAAGGGTTTAGGGAAAAGTTAAGAGAAAACAAGGCAAGATGAAGCTACTTCCTCTTTCTCCTTTTGGCCCAGAGGTGGTAATACCATCTGCCTATTGCTAGGCTTGCTGCTGCTGCTAAGTCGCTTCAGTCGTGTCCGACTCTGTGCGACCCCATAGACGGCAGCCCACCAGGTGCCCCCATCCCTGGGATTCTCCAGGCAAGAACACTTGAGTGGGTTGCCATTTCCTTCCCCAATGCATGAAAGTGAAAAGTGAAAGGGAAGTCGCTCAGTCATGTCCGACTCTTAGCAACCCCATGGACTGCAGCCTACCAGGCTCCTCCGTCCATGGGATTTTCCAGGCAAGAGTACTGGAGTGGGGTGCCATTGCTAGGCTTGGGGTGCATTTATTCCAATATAGTGAGATCTATGAGGCTTCCCTGGTGGCTCGGCAGTAAAGAACCCACCTGCCAATGCAGGAGACATGGGTTCGATCCCTGGGTTGGGAAGATACCCTGGAGAAGGAAATGGTAACCCAGTCCAGTATTCTTGCCTGGGAAATCCCATGGATAGAAGAGCCTGACAGGCTACAGTCCATGGGGTCACAAAAGAATTAGAAAAGACTCAGTGACTAAACAACAGCAACAAAACAAGATTTATAGCTATAGCTGAAGGAGAAAGATCACTCTCTGAGATCTGTGACATCACTGAAAGGTAACCACTGCAAGTCTGTGGCCTGAGAGGGAGGAAGCAAGGAAATAAATACTCCTGCCTCTCTTCCTGCTTGTTGATCTAATGATTCCTCATGCTGGCCAGTGGACAAAGGAGTCGCATAGAACCAGATGATAGAAATCAGTCTTCTGGGAAAGAAAGCAGGGAGGAGAAAGGTGAAGAGTGATCCAGAGGGAAAAATAAAAAACCATCCCTGCTGGCAAGCTGTCTTCATACCACATTTCTGTTAACATGGGGAAGAATTAATAATCTACATAAAAAATAAAGTTCGACTGGCCTTTAGGTTCTCCATCCACATACGGAGAGAAGATGGCCGCTCTGGAGCTCCTAGATTTACTGGTCATCTGGTCAGATCAGCCCCATCTCATTGGTGATCTCTAGCTCTACTTCCAAATTCCTGAGAATGTTTGGCCCAGGTTCATCAGGTTGTCATCATATCTCATTCAATCACATGTGACTGGGGCATGCTGGGGTATGAACGTGACTGCCACATAACCTACACTATCAGTAAAAATGTCAAAGATCTAGGGCAGCACAGGCATTTCCAGGGAATCTGCAACTGAATCCTAAGGACAAATACTTAAAAGCGACGTCCTCAACTCTCAGTCACGGTCATCAAGTTACCCATGAGTTCATAAGGAGAAAAACAAACTGGAAATTAGGGCAAACCTGTTCTCTGGGCCCCATCATTAAGGCAGCAAAGTGTGGTACCCAGCCTAACAGGCTCTATTGCAGCCAATGCATTAAAAGGAACATTTTCATTTACCAACAGAACTCAGTATTCAAAACACACTTAGAAACAATTTCTATTTGCCTGAAACTCTGCCCCAGGCTCACTGAACACTGCTTCTTGAAAACAGCATCTCAGAAATAGTCCAAGGCAAAATCCCCACCTTAGGAAATGTATTAACAATCATTTAAAAAACTGGGAGGAAACAGCATGCCTGAAAATCTGTCTTCACTATGGAAAGAGCAAGTGACTCTTTCATCATACTGTGGCCCCAAGACGTACTAGCAAATGAACATTACAGGAATCTAGCATCACTGTGCTTTACAGTTCCTTGTCCCCACATATGTGTATGTTAAATTGAACAGACTGAAAGAGCCAGAAATTGTTCCTTCTGACAGACTAACTCTATTTTGAATAACAAGACAATCTGAGAGGTTATTGTCCTCCTGAGTGGTTATTAGCAGAGAAATAGTGTGTTGCCTCTGCTATGTATTTTTCACTTTTAAATTTAATTTCCTCAAAATGAAACCAGCTATCCTGAAATTAACTCAAGTTCTATGGCCAGACTTGCACTCAAATTCTGAATCTGTCAATTATTATGTGACTGACTCAATCCAGAAAGCAGAACTGGGGTAAGGCTTAAAGCGTGAACATCTTATTTGGGGCATGCAGATGAAGGGGAAAGAAGTGAGCAAGTGTGATGTGACACATTACCAAGCTGGCTGCTACTCACAGCAAACTGCAAAAAGACAAAGCAAATTAAGCAGGAGGTGCATTCCTTTGGCAGGTGGGACTTCTTTGGAAGAGATACAAAGAAAAGAGAAATTAGAATAGTCCACTGAGGGTGAGGGGGAAAGGGTGAGGATTGGTGCTTCTCTTCTTTCTTTCATTCCCACTGGTCGATCTTTCCCACATGGACTTAACTGCCCTGCATTTCTGAGCTATGTCATCTGACTCTAGCAGTCACTCAGGAGCCAGATCCCATGCTCCAAGGTGTTTCATCTTATATTAGTTTCCTAGAGATTCTGAAGGAGATCAGCCCTGGGATTTCTTTGGAAAGAATGATGCTAAAGCTGAAACTCCAGTACTTTAGCCACCTCATGCGAAGAGTTGACTCACTGGAAAAGACTCTGATGCTGGGAGGGATTGGGGGCAAGAGGAGAAGGGGACGACAGAGGATGAGATGGCTGGATGGCATCACTGACTTGATGGACGTGAGTCTCAGTGAATTCCGGGAGTTGGTGATGGACAGGGAGGCCTGGCGTGCTGCGATTCATGGGGTCACAGAGTCAGACACGACTGAGCGACTGATCTGATCTGATCTTATAGAGGTATATCAGATTACTACAACTTAGCTTCTTAAAAACACAATTATTCATCTTACAGTTTTTGCGATTCCTCTGCCCAGGGTGTGTAAGGCTGAAATCAAGGTGTCAGCCAACTGCAACCTTATCTCAAGGACTAAGGAAAGATCTGCTTCCATGCTCCATTGACATGTTGACAGAGTTCATTTCTTTGTGGCCCTGTGACTGAGGTCTCTTTTCTTGCTAGCTGTTGGTGAGGGAATCAATTCAATCTAGAAGCCTCTCCTGGAACTCTGCCCAGTTGCCCTCGTCACAACTTGGCAGTCTGTTCCCTCAAGACCAGCAGAAGCATCTCTCTGAGGCCCCATCTTCTAAAGGTCAAGTCCACACAGAATAATTTCCCTTATTAACTTAAAAAAAAAAAAAATTGGTGGATAGGTAATGTAATCATGAGAATGACATCCCATCATAGTCACAGGTTCTGAGCCCATTCAAGAAGGGTATTATTATTAGAGAAATGCAAATCAAAACTATAATGAGATAACACCTCCACCAGCCAGAATGGCTATTGTCAGAAATTTCACAAACAGTAAATACTGGAGAGGGTGTAGAGAGAAGTGAACCCTCCTACACTTCACATTGGTGGGAAGGTAAATTGGTACAGCCACTAGGGAGAACAGTATGGAAGTTCCTTAAACTAGAGTTACCATACGACTCTGTAATACCATTCCTGGGCATATATCCAGAGAAAGACATGATCCAAAAGGATACATGCATCCCAGTGTTCACCGCAGCACTGTTTACAATAGCCAAGACATAGAAACAACCTAAATGTCCATCCACAGAGGAATGGGTAAAGAAGATGTGGTACATTTACACAATGGAATACTACTTAGCCATTAAAAAAATGAAATAATGTCATTTGCAGCAACATACATGGACCTAGAGATTGTCACACTGAGTGAAGTAAGTCAGACAGAGGAGAAATATCATATGACATCCTTACATGTGGAATCTAAAAACAAATGAAACAAACAAACTTACAAAACAGAAGGAGATTCATAGGTTTAGAGACTGAACTTATGGTTGCCTGTAGACACCGCTGTAGTTAAAATGGATTATCAACAAGGACCTTCTGAATAGCACTGGAACTCTGCTCAGTGTTATGTGGCAGCCTGGATGGGAGAGGAGTTTGGGGGAGAATGGATACATGTATATGTATGGCTGAGTCCCTTCTCTGTTTACCTGAAACTATCACAACATTGTTTATTGGCTATACTCCAATAAAACATGAAAAAGTTTTTTAAAAACTGTAAAAATAAAAAAAAGAGAGAAGGATATTACATAGGGTATGTATTTAATGGACAGAATCTTAAAATTCTGTCACCACAAACTCCAAAAATAGGATGATGACTGGGTGTTTCCAGGGCATTTAAAAAGAGGAAAAAGGACGAAGTCAGGGGGTACTGAAAACATAAAAGTTTTGTCTTAATACATTGATCTTGGCCAATTTTCTCTTGTATTTTTTCCGCATTAAAAATGGGGGAAATGAAGCTAAAAACTTGTATCATTTGGTGGAAGTATTACATTAGAGTACATACTAGATATCATTTATTCCTATTTCCTCTGTGTCAGACACTAAGCTATGCACTTCACATGCATTCTTATGTAACTACTTCCTATTTTGATAAATCAGTGAGTCTGGTTTTCAAAGTATTTCGCGGAAGCTATCCACTTGTTAGTGCCTATACATCATGTAATACAGTGTCTCACATAAAAGCCTATTTTAAATGGTGGCTATTATTTTAGGAGTTAGGTGTTTTTGGTGAATCATACTTTTATATTTGTATAGAACTGAAGCAATACGGGCCAACAAGAACCCTCATGCCTCCTGCAAAATGGAAGAAATAATTTAGGCAAACTCATATAAAAGCTTCTAGTAATTAACTAAATTTATCTTCCGGTTATTTATGTTACTATTTTAAGTATTGATCTTCAGTGAAGAAAATAAAAGCTTTATTCTACTAAGTGTACGTGTGTATGTGCTGTGCTGTGCTGAGCCGCTTCAGTCGTGTCCAACTCTTTACAGCCTTATTAACTGTAGCCCATCAGGCTCCTCTGTCCATGGGATTTGCCAGGCAAGAATATCAGTGTGAGTTTCCATTTCTTTCTCTAGTATGTGTGCATATGTGAGTGTAACTGTGTGAGAATCCAACAAATGTATATTATCTTTAAGGGGAGAGCTAAGTGCAAGAAAACCTTACATTTTTTGCCTTGATCCTACCAGATTGCAGAACAGACTACTTATAGCATTACTTTCAAAAGGATTAACAATATATATCATCAAAATATGCAAATTAAAAATGAAAATTCTTGCTTCTAATTACAGAGTTGTTATTTCCACCCATTATCTCCCTGCCCTCCCCAGTCACGATTTTTTAACCAGTTTACCTTCCCTATGTCCCTGTCTTCCTTTCTTCTCCTTGCCTTAGCTATTGTCATGAAAGTGAAAGAAAAACAAAACACTGAAAGGACCAGATTACAGGAATAAAATACAAAGGTAAATTTCACTTGAGCAATATTCCTACCAGACAGAATTATTACAGTCTAGTGCCCCTTAGCCATATAAGTACGTATATCAAGTCTCCACATGGAAATTATACCAACAACGAAACCTATGAAATTAAACTCTATCAATTAGTTTTATCTAAATTATACTGATAACAAGCAACCCTGGAAAATTCTAGTATCCCACAACAGCAGAGGTTTATTTCTCACCTAGTGCATTATCAACATGGGTCAGCTATGACTCTGTTGCATGAACCTTTATGTCAGGGCCCAGACTGCTAGAGCAGCCCCTAACTGGAGCATTTCTGGGGAGAGGAAAAAGGGGCCAAATCACAGGCCATGCAATGATTCTTAAAACTGCTATTCAGAAGTGACACATGATTTTTACCCATTAGCCATTTTGCTTCATTGCAATGCACATAGCCAAGGCTAATATCAAAGGATCATGTGAGGATATATACACATAATACTTCCTTAGGGAGAAAGCAAACATTCTGAACAACAGAATCTATCATAGCAATTTACATTAATGCCACAAAGGTAAATTACACCACCATCCTGAAAACAGAAGTAAAATCACACTTCTTTGTATATCACCAATGAAACAATTACCTAAAAGAATGATTTTTGTTTTCACCAATTTGGGTACATAGGCCCCCTGAGCTAGGTCCATTTCTATTTAGGTAAAAATCAACAATAATAATAGAAGACATAGCTCAACTATACAAGGTCCTATTACATTAAGTTTTTATCAAGTTATCACACTATATTACACTTTATTTCAGCACAACATGGACAAAGAGATATACATCCATGGAGATAAGTTAATTAAGAAAATCTAAAAGTTAAACCTGAGCTCTGAAACAGAAATAAATATACCAGCAATAATCAAAGTCTATAGGCTAGTTGAGGACTTAAACACCACCATATAAGCTAAATGAAACTGCTCTAACTTTAAACTTATTTTGTGAGTAATTGACTAGAGTTAGTAATGTAACCACAGGACAAAAACACATTTTCCCTTTAAATGCACATGCCACAGATTACAAAGGCAATGGACTAGAGTGTGAACATATAACTTATTAGTCCCAAGTGTATTGAGAAAGAAGGAAAAGGAGGAGGGAGAGGGACATGAATGCATTTAGTTTTTCTCCTTTTTTTCCACAAAGATGCAAGACAACTTTCATCCCATCTCCTAATGGGGATATACCTGGTATCTCACCAGAACCATCCAAAGCACTTCTGTATTTCTTGCTCTCTAATTCTCTGTTCAAGTCCTTCTCCTTCTTCAAACCTCAGCAGTAGCAGGCTAGGGACAAAGTTGCCTTTTACCCTAAAAGAAAAGATTAATACCTTGATAATAAGTTTTCACTTCCCTTTTCTTTCTACTTCCAAACTAGCAAACTTCTTTAGAGTCAACTTGCTTTTCAGCCCAGACCTGTTGTTTTGTCTCTTATATCTTTCTTTTGGAATTTGGGATTTATTTTTAGGGCTTCTGTGTTTTTGATGGGCTTCCCTGGTAGCTCAGATGGTAAAGCGTCTGCCTACAATGCGGGAGACCCGGGTTCGATCCCTGGGTCAGGAAGATCCCCTGGAGAAGGAAACAGCAACCCACTCCAGTATTCATGCCTGGAAAATCCCATGGACTGAGGAGCCTGGTGGGCTACAATCCATGGGGTCGCAAAGAGTTGGACACAACTGAGCGATTTCTCTGTGTGCGTGTGTGTGTGTATGTGTGTGTTTTAGGGAGAATGGGAATTACTATCTGTTCCTTCTGTATTTTACTTCCCTTTTGTTATAAGCTATTTTCTCCAAGAAGCAGCCTCTGATGGAGTTTAGTACTCAGCATGTTTATTACGGAGTGCTCTTAGGATTAAAGCAGGTAGAAGGAAGGGGAAGAGCTCTGAAGTGAGCAGAAGTCAAGCTATAACACAACCCAACAGCCCCACCAGCTAGAGTGCTGGAGGGAACTCAAAGGCAGGGCAGACCCATCAGAGTTCTCTCAAGTTCGGCTAAAGCGGCTGGACCTTTGCATTCCCACCTTGATTAGTCATTAAAATGTAGTTCAACTATATAATTAGGATTCTATAGAAAAAGAGAGAAATTAAGCTTAAACAATTGCTTACCGAATTGCGGAGGCCTGGTAAATCCAGGATTCACAGGGTAGGCCACAAGATGGAGACGCGAGGAGGTGCTACAGTTCGAGCCCAGAGGCAGTTTACTGTAGAATGCTCGCCTTTGCCGGGGTGATCATCTGTTTTCTATTAAGACCTTCAACTACTTGGATTAGGCCCACCCACAGTATAGAGGGCAAGGAGTTCTACAGGAAGTCTCCTGATTTAAATGTTAATGTCATCTAAAAAGATACCTTCACAGAAACATCTACGATAAAGTTTGACCAAATATCTGGGTATAGTGGTCTAGCCAAGTTGACTCATACTTTTAACCATCACACCACCCTGGAAAGGCAAGATCTTGAGAAAGTGGTCTCCAACCTCTGAAAGGGCTGAGAGCTGAAAACAGTCTGCTAATAGCATTGCGCAGTTAGGGAAACAAAACCTTTCCTGGAAAGGAATCTTAGCAGCACCTTTCTGTGTTCAGGTTAATTAAATGTATTCAACAATTAAATCCGCAGTTTAGAAGTTTATTTAATACAATGTTTCAAAGCAAAGATTAATAAATATATATTAAGATAAAGACATAGAGGATTACATATACCTTATCTATTCAAAAGAAATGACTAAGGGTGAAATCATTATTTACATATGCAGTAAACCAAATGTAAGGTCTGCACTGTCTAAGCTACACAGATTAGTTACCATCACTGATCCAGGGAGCCTCCCTCAGAGTTAGCTTATATCTCATTCCTTTCAGAGCTTGAAGCAGTGCTCTATTAAAATGGTTGTGATGAAGGAGGGGCAGACAGACAGCTTAGAGAAACTTACCCTGTGACTTAAGCAATTATTTGATAACATTGCTTGGAACAACTAGGAAGTGTTGTTCAAGGATAGCTTGTCAGGACTCAGAGCAGAAGCACAAATACACAGAGATCTCAGTTTCTCTCTCTCTCATTCTTTGTTTCTTTCCAAGTCCTAGCAGGCTTTATACCAAACATGAAAGACTGTCAAACCAGGAACTGGGTGGATAAAGAGTGATTAACGTGGAAGAATGATCACTTGAGATGTCCCTCCCCTGTGTCCCCATCTACTGGAACTGATTCCATTGCAGATTCATCTGTGCTCCAAATTCAGCTAATGAAATTTTCATGGAAGTGAGTCCTCTCCACCTTGGCCACATTGATGAGCTGAGGAATGGGCATGCGATGCAGAAAGAGCATGAAAGATAACAATGAAATATTTACTGAAGTTTCTGAGAAAAGGGAAGGAATATCAGTGGGTGAAAGTTGAGATTGTTTCAGCCACCCTCAAAATGAGATGGGATGACAGAGAAGAGCCTTTTGGCAATGATTGAACTTCTAAATTAAAATATACTTAAAGTTAGTCCTTTCTCTTAGTTTTTCAGTTATGTGAACTATGAATTTTCTTTTTTGCCCTTTCTGCGAAATAAACCACACACACAAAAGAGAATGTGAGGTTTAAAGACAGAGAGCAGACAGCAATGTAATCACTAGTCAAGGCAAGAAATTGAATATTGCCAGTATCTCAGAAGGCTCCTGTACACTTCTCCCACCCCCCACCCCAGAGATGACTGCCTGCCTTCATGTTGTGATCATCATTTCTCATCTGTATCACCTAGCTTCTGTTTATGTTGTGTTAGTCACTCCGCCGTGTTCGACTCTTTGCGACCCCATGGACCACAGCTCCCAGGCTCCTCTGCTTATGGAATTCTCTAGGCAAGAATATTGGAGTGGATTGCCATTCCCTTCTTCAAGCTTCTGTTTACCCTCCAAATATACTATACATCCTTCACCTTGCTCTATATCCCAAGAGACACAAATTCACGTATTACATTAACAGGTCTTCCTGTGCTCTGGTTTTCAGTGAAGTGTGACCAAGACAAGGTATTGAAGGAAAATTAGAACATGAGAGGAGAAACCAGGGAGTTTCTTTGTCAGTCGCTATAGGACAGTGTCCAGCAGCAGCTCTGTCTCTTCTTTGAAGCTCCTCCCAGGCATAGCCCTTCAATCTGTGGTCCCCATGCCACCATGGTTCCAGCTTCTATCAGAGGACCCCAGTGACTAGGGTCCCACATCACTCCAGTCCAAGTGGTTCCTGCTGTTTGTAATCTCTGATAAAATCCACCACCCCTCTCTGGTTTCTTAACTCTTCTTTGCCTGTGTAATACTTAGAATCTTTTTTCCTGACTAGACTATGAGATTAAGAGCAGTAACAGACTAGCCATATTATCAGCCAAAGGGAATGCTTTGAACATTTCAAAAACTGTAGTTTTTAATGAGGGTAAGGAAGTTTCTTCTATTCATAGATTTTTTAAAGTTTTTATCATGAGTAGATGCTGAAATCTATGATAGCATTTTTTCTATATCTATTGAGATTATCACATGATTTTTTTATCCTTTAATCTATTAATGTGGTCAAGTTATATTAATATTTTGTTTTTTTCAATTTGACCCTCCCCAAAAGCAGAGTCTGCTACAATGAAAAACAAAATTAGGACATGGTTCTTCATTTTCTTCTGTACTTAACTGCCCAACCCCCTCTTTTTTTTTTTTTTCCTGTGTGTCATTCAACTTAAAAATGTTCTTGCAGAAAATTTTTCAGTACCTACAATAAAGGGACATTCACCCAAAGATCTGGATTTCCTTCTGCTAGTCCTGGACTACCTGTTGAATCAACAAAGTGATACATATTTAAGCTAAAACTTTACTTGATGGCCAATCTATTTGTCAAATTTGTCAGGGTCTTTTACCTCCCTGCTTTGCTTACCACAAAGGTTAAATCTCCTAAGGGCCTTGGAGGTAGCGATCTAGAGCATATTTAATCCTGAAGCACCCTTACTCTGAAGAATGGCCTTTGGAGTCTCAGCTTTATGGAGGGAGGGTCTACCATGAGGCGCCCCATCCTGGGGAAATGCTCTGCTTTGCCTTCTGAGGCCTGTCCCTGACAGAGCTGCTCCCCCAAAATCTAAAATAACAGCAACAATAAAAAACAAACCAGGCTTGGTAAGTGTTCTTTGAACAAAACAAAATTTAACACTCAATTTACCTTTCTAGATTCCCACCTTCTTTGACAATGACCTTATAATTCTTCACTATCTTCAATGCTTTTAAGAATAGCTTCTTAAATAGTTTTAGCCTCTCTTCAATACTTTTAAGAGTAGTTTTTACTTAATATAGCATTTTTGCCTTAAGAAGAAACGTCAGTTCAAATACCTAACTAGCCATATTCTCAGAGATGGGATTCTATTCTCTTTTGTTAACAGCCAAATTGAGTTAGGTTTTCTGTCACTGGCACATGAAAAAGTCCTAATAATTTAGAGGGAGTTGTGGCTACCCATGCATCAAAATGATGTACTAAATGACTGGCCAGGTGTAGAGGACACAGTGTCACTGCATGGTCCTTTGTCACCTGATTGCTCCTTGAAATAAACCTTCTCAGAACTTGAGGTACACTGTGTACACACTGTATTCTGTGCACATATTTATATCACCCTCTGGGCATTACTGGGTGACATTTATCCATGTTTTCTACCTGTCCATGTAGGCTATAAGGGCCCTCAGGACTATGGACCAGACTCATTCATTTATGATTCAGTCAACAAATACCCATTGAGTGCATACTGAACAGACAGTAAAATTACAGTGGCAGACAAAGCAGCCAGGAGCAAGTGGGTAAGATGGCATTCAGTAAAATAATCAAATAACAAGATAAGATGTGATGCTATGATGTCTATCATGAGGGAGTGTTCTAGAAAGTAAGTCAGCAAAGGCTTTTGAGGAAATAATATTTGAAGCTGTTAGCTTCTATGGAACATGTTATTGACTTTTTAAGGTATTAAGAATTACAGGGAAAATTTTTCCTGTTAATTCTGAATTGTTGATCTAAAAATAAGTGTGAACATGATGGTCTCCACATTGGGTAATTTGAAATTCAATCAAGTAAATTGTTTTAACCCCTGTCCACTCCAGCGAACTCTGTATGGGCTACCTTTAAATCCACAGGGCCTTGCCCTAAATCTAAGCATTCAGCTCACACAACGTGCCAGGACATTTCTATGGTACCAATTCTTTGAATTCTCTCTAACACCCTTCCCCCAGAAGAATCACTATTGTAAAGCAAACTAAGGCCATCACCATCAAATACTTAAGTGATAAATTAAAGATGTCGTCCCATTTATCCATGTTATCCTAGTGTCTGTCATTTCAGATGGGGTACAACTGGCCATGGATTATTTGCCAGCTAAGCTTAAGAAAATGGCTCAATTGAACAACTCAAGGAATCTCTGCTTCCTCAACATGAAACACTAATACATGGTAAGCATTATTTTCTGGACATGTTTTTTCAGTGAAGGGTTTAAGATTTATGGGGTCATTTTTTGTGATTATTTCTGATGTTTCCTGACTACATTCACCATTTTCAGAACTCAAAGCAGCAGCTCCAAGTCACTAAATCATGTCTGGACTTCTCATAATTCATTCTAGCAGGATACTAACTGAACCAGAACCGTTCTGTGTTGCCATCTGCAAAGCAAGGTCTAGGAAGTGGAAAACTTCTAGCATTTGAACCAAAGTAGAACCATTCAATTTTTTTATAGAAGTCACCTTGAATTTTCAACCCCCCGATACATCTATTTCTCTTCCCTTCACCCAACTCTTTGTAATCTGCAGAAATTCATTTTTAAGGGATGCATTTTAAAATAAAGGAACATTTGAAATACCACAAATCTGTATCATGTTCCTATTAAGCCAATAGGCTTAAAAATGTAACTTGACTACACCAAGATTTAATTCCCAAATATGAATATTCTATTAAGAAAATGCTCATATTATGTTAGACACTTAACATGCATTGCAACTACAAAATAAACAATTCTGCAATACTGTCAGCTGTCTAAAATTTAAACCAGCAAGTCAAGGAAACAATCTGTTCACACATCGTAATGTATTTAATCACATTAAAATGAATATTGATGATTTTGATAGTTAAGCTGATGGTGATATTTATTTTTTCCATTTCCTTATTAATGCCATATTTGTGCAGTATTAGACAATAATTTGTCAAGGTGCTGGAACACATTTTATTGAAAACAGTGTAAATGTCTTTGTCAATTATAAGAACCATCTGTATTATAAAACTGTTCTTCACATAACTCAGAGAAACTTTTCAAAACTATGGTTCAGTAACTTCTTAAGTGTAAATTTCATAAGTTTTACGTAATGGTCATGTTCTACTTTGCATTATTTGAAAGAAAAAGTCTATAAATCGATCATGAAACAAAAAGGTATTTTACAAAATGAAATGTAATTAGCAGACTGTTCAGTCCATATTTGTCTTTACAT
The DNA here is from genome assembly GCF_029407905.1 of Bubalus kerabau. NCBI lineage: Eukaryota > Metazoa > Chordata > Mammalia > Artiodactyla > Bovidae > Bubalus > Bubalus kerabau. The sequence continues at coordinate 69,455,257 of NC_073633.1, forward strand.
TTGAAGAACAGGACGAGTGATCAAAAGAAAACTTCAGTCATCACACAAAATTGCCAGTGTCAACCCAGAATGACATTTTATGGGACTAAATAATACTTTGTGATGCTCTATGTGTGCTTTCATGTCTCCAGCTTATCTATACCAGACACAGAGATCAATAAATCAAACTTCAGAGCAAAAATTTTATATCATCTCCCTTCCTGAGTCCCCGTCTATCTCTGCTTCCCCTCCTGTTCTTCTCAAAAAGACCAGAAAAGTGGAGAAGGGAGCTGAAGGTCTTGGCAGAGTGGAGGAGGTTTCAGCTACAAAAATGTTTAAAATTCTTGAGTGTGTTATTAGAAAATAAATTATTTTAAGTTCACCAACAAAGATGAATTACTGATTATTTTAAACCTTTCTGTTACTGCAGTCATCTGTCTGTCTTTCCACTATTGCAGGCGCTGTACCTGCGTCTTTCACCAGCCTGGTGTTTAGGGCATATGCATTATGTGGTGGTGCATAAACCAGGGGGGAGCAAATATTCAAAAGTACTGATGCGATGGTCATTAGCCCTTCCCTTCTTAGGATTAGAAGTGTGGTTGTAAACACCTTAAGTCCAAGACTATAAATCCTCTTTCATCACCTTCTACAATGAATCCCACTTAAAAATACCACAACCCTACCCAAAGTTGCTCTTGAAGCCTTTACCAAACAAGTTTAAGGTTTTAATTTTTGTTTTTAATTTTGTTATACTGAGCTCTGCCGAGATAAGACTCTAGAAGGCCCTATAGGAGAAGTACCTTAAGAAGATGGGGAACCTGGGATAGAAGCAAGAGTGCTGCCTGGAGAAATGGTTCAAAACCCAAACCAACATTCTCTCCCTGAATCATTGCATGCGGGCTTTGGCATTTGATTGTCTCATTGTGCCAACATATGCTGGCATCAATCAGGACTGTGTTTGTTCAAACTGAATACAGTAAAGCTGGTTATGAATATGGACCTAGCTTATGATTATCTACATTTGCAAGAAGCCATGAAGTAGTGGCGTCTGCTTGGTTCTTCCTTGGGAATCAACAGAAACGAGATGGGTGTGTGGGTGGGTGGGTGTGTGATTATTCCATAGAAAATATTCCATTCCAGTTGGAGGGTTTGTATTTTCAAATTAAACTGGCTACTGAATGAATGGATGAATAATGGGTACAATGGAGAAGTGACAGTGATAATACTCTGCTTCCCAGATTGATCCTATTAAAATGTAAGTCAGATCATGTCACTCCTCCAGTGACTTCCCACTTCATTCAAGGAGCATGATATTCTGTCAAAAGTAATCAAACCTTCATTAACTACCAAGTACCAGGTACTTCCCTAGGCCCTGGGGATACAATACAGACAAAAATCCCTGCCCTCATAATATAAGGAGTTACTGGAAGATAATGATAATAAATTAAAATACCATACTACATAGTGATAATTGCCAAGAGGAAAAATAAGAAGTGACTCAAACTAGTTAATCTTCAAGGAAATCAACCCTGAATAATCATTGGAAGGACTGATGCTGATGCTCCAGTATTTTGGTCACCTGATACCAACAGCCAACCCATTGGAAAAGTCCCTGATGATGGGAAATACTGAGGGCAGAAGAAGATGGCATCAGAGGATGAGATGGCTGGATGGCATCACTGATGCAATGGACATGAACTGGGCAAACTCCAGGAGATGGTAAGAGACAGGGAGGCCTGCTGTGGTGCAGTCCATGGGGTCGCCAAGAGTCAGACACAACTGGGCAACTGAACAACAGATATGAATTCTTAACGGGGTGTTGACCTTTTAGGTAAGATGGTAAGAGAAAACCTCAAAAAGGTGGCTTTTGTTTCAATTTCTGAGTATATTGAGGAACCTAAACATATACATTTCTTGGGGAAGAGAATTCCAGGCAGAAGGAATCTTTACTGTTGCTGATGGTGATCTGTGAAAGGAGTTCTGAAAATTCAGGGACCCTTTTGACATCTGATGAATGAGAATTTGAGGTTACTTTGGGGAACATTTCCTTATTTAAAACAATGTCTATTAATCCAGGACTTAAGTGCCAGGCTCTGTGATAGCCCTTGATAAATAACTTTCTGCTGCTGCTAAGTCGCTTCAGTCGTGTCCGACTCTTCACGACCCCATCGACTGCAGCCCACCAGGCTCCTCCGTCCATGGGATTTTCCAGGCAAGAGTACTGGAGTGCGGTGCCATTGCCTTCTCCTGATCCTCTAATATTCCCACACATTTTGATATTATCTTATTTAACAGATGAGGAAATTGAGGCTCAGAGCTCTGTGATCCAGCACACACAGCTGCTGCTAAGTCACTTCAGTCGTGTCCGACTCTGTGTGACCCCATAGACGGCAGCCCACCAAGCTCCCCCGTCCCTGGGATTCTCCAGGCAAGAACACTGGAGTGGGGTGCCATTTCCTTCTCCCAGCACACACAGCTAGTAACTGGTAAATCAGGACTGGAATGCTGGTCTGAATGATGCCAATCCTGGAACTCATTACCACTATTCTCTAACATCTCCATGCTGAAAGATCGCAAGACTGTTGCCTAATTAAGAGCTGTCAGTTCCTAGGCCAACCTTCACCAAAAGGAAACAAGGAAACTAAGTTTGTAGCCAAGGCAGACCTGTAGGCACTTCTGTGGATGAATTCCAGGAAGTGTTGTCTCCAGTCCTGGGCCCTTCCTTTCAAGAGACTACAAAAATCAAAATTCCCCAGGTGAGGGCCTAAGGATACCAATATCTCTGATCCACTGTGACCAGGTCTGGGGCAGAATCTACAGGCTCTACATCCTGGAGAGAGATGATTTCCCTCATTGGAGAGAGTTTCAATAGCAGTGGGTAAAAGGAGGCTGACACACAAAACTAGGAGCAGACAAGCTGAGCAAATGAGCCCACACAGTAGCATACAACCCAGTAGCTGCCCTTCCTTTTGATGACCTAGGGCAGCACCCTGGGAATCAGGATAGCAGACTCTTTTTCATCTTGGGTGTGGTTTTGGTAGCCCCAGCAATGCACTAGTCAGAGAGGAAGTGAAGGAACAGAATCCCTCTGGGACAAGAGATATAAGGGCCCCAAGCTAAGCAGCCAGAGTTTGTCCCCTGTGAACCAATACTCCAAAATAGCAGGAGGGAAAAAGGAGCTGAGCTCCGTCCAGAAGAGATAAAAGACCACATATTCCTCATTCTTCAAGTCAAAGAAATCTTCTTGACTACACATGCACAGAAAGGCTCCTTGGAGGTCAAAAAGGGAGACCTACCCAGAGGCCTCTTGGCCAGAATTCACCTTGGCTAAGAGATGCATGTGAGTACATACACAGGAGGGTCCTGAGATAAACAAAATATGGACTCAGAACGAGCTAAAGCAAGATGATTGGCCAAAGGAAACCCAAAAGAGACGCCCCACATAAGTGATCTGAATTATCAGCAGGGCATGACTCTATGAGCCTGCCTTTGTGTCTATCCACATGTACTCTTTTTCTACCTAATAAATATTTTTCTTGTTTTGCTACTTTCCATCTCTCTTTGGGAATTCATTTCTGCCCTACTGATGGGCCAGCTCCTTGTCACTGCCCACCGGTCTAGTTGTCAGAATTCAGCTCTCACTGCTGCAGCCTGACTTCAGTCTCTGGCTGAGGAACGGAAACCCTGCTTCGAGCCACTACAGACCAAGGCCTTCTGAGATCATCACCAATAAAGCACAGGGTACCCTTCAGCCCTCAGTCTCCCAGTACCTCTCCAGGCAGTAGGAAGGTGAAGTGTCTGTCTGGTCTTTTCCAGTTCGATCAGCTATAAATGTTAAGTCTTACTACCCTCAAGATTAGGCTCAGCTGGACCCTGAGCCAGTGAGGACAGAGGTAGACAATACTTTAATAAATAAAGCCACCCACCCCACAACAGAAACTGCAGGAGTACAAAGGTGAAAAATTCATTGAACATTATCTCACTAAACAGCCACAAATGTTTTTCCTATCCTGATAACTATTAACTTTAATATTTGAAATGTCTTTCATTCCTTGTAAAGCTAATTTGATGGTGCTGAATTCTCTTAGCTTTTGTTTGGCCTATAAAGCTTTTGATTTCTCTGTCAAATCTGACTGAGAGTCTTACTAGTTAGAGTATTCTTGGTTGTAGATTTTCCCCTTTCATTACTTTAATATATTGTGCCCTTCTGGACCACAGAGTTTCCACTCAAAAAAAATCAGCTGATAACCTTATGGGGTTCTCTGTATGTTATTTGTTGCTTTTCAAATATTTCCTCTTAAAACATAGGCAGAGAAAAAAAATAGGCAGAACACTCTCTGACATAAATCGCAACAGTATCCTTTTCCCAGAATAATGGAAATAAAAACAAAAGTAAACAAATGGGAGCTACTTAAACTCAAAAACTTTTGCATAGCAAAGGAAACAATAAACAAAATGAAAAAAAGACAAGCTACAGATTGGGAGAAAATCATTGCAAATGATGTGACTAATCATTAGTCTCCAAAATTTACAAACAGCTCATGACACTTAACAGCATCAAAACAAACAGCCCACTCAAAAAAAATGGGCAGAAGACCTAAATAGACATTTCTCCAAAGGAGACTACAGATGTCCAATAGGCACAGGAAAAGATGTTCACTATCGCTAATAATTAAAGAAATGCACATCAAAACTACAATGAGATATCACCTCACACCAGCCAGAATGGCAATCATCAAAGAATCCACGAACGATAAATGCTGGAGAGAGTGGGCAGAGAAGGAAACCCTCCTACACTGTTGGTGGGAATGTAAATTGGTACAGCCACTGTGCAGAACAATATGGAGGTTCCTTAAATAACTAAAATAGAGCTACCATATGACCTTGCAAGCCTACTCCTGGGCATATATCTTGAGAAAAACATGATCTGAAAGGATACATGCACCCCAATGTTCCTTGCAGCACTGTTTACAATAGCCAAGACATGGAAGCAACCTAATTATCCATCAACGGAAGAATGAGTAAAGAAGATGTGGTATATTTATACAATGGAATATTACTCAGCCATTAAAAAGAATGAAATGCCATTTGCAGCAACACGGATGGACCTAACAAGTGTCATACTGAGTGAAATAAGTTAGACAGAAAAGGAGAAATATCATATATGTCCCTTATATGTGGAATCTAAAAGGAAATGATACAAACAAACTTACTTACAAAACAGAAACAGACTTACATACTTTGAACAGGAACTTAGGGTTGCCGGGGCTGGGGAAGGGTGGGGGGAAAGGACAGTTAGGGAATTTGGGAGGGACATGTACACACTGCTTCATTTAAAATGGATAATCAACAAGAGCCAACTGTACAGCACATGCAACCCTGGTCAATATTACATGGCAACTTAAACGGGAGGCAAGTGTGGGGGAGAATGGATACACGTATATGTACGGCTGAGTCACTTTGCTGTTCACCTGAAACCACCACAACATTACTTGTTAGTAGGCTATACCCCAATACAAAATAAAATTTTAAAAGTTTTTCTTTTTAACTATCCTCTTTATGGACCTTAAATGTTCTCCATTCCTTATCACTCCATGTGTTTTCTAGACACAGAATGGCTCAGCAATGCCTCCCTTTGAGTCCTTACTCAGTGACCCCAAAGTGCTCTAGATAAAACAGTTGCATGCTTTCATTACAGAAAGGCTGTGTCACTGAACGAACATGGAAATGGAATTTTTCCACTTATACCTCGTAACTTGAGATTCATTTCTAAAGGAAAGATTCTGGCCCCAAGATGTCACTGAAAATCATACTAAGAACATAAAATGCTATTTAATGAACTAACTCTGATAAAATATTTATAACACCAGTTGAAAACTATACCAAAAGGCCGGACTCTAGACATTCAGAAGCTGAAGTGACCACTATTGAGTTGTGAGCATGAGGCCTCACTTCACCAGAGGTGCTCTTAGCAATTTGTGGTACAAAAAAAACTGCTCAGATAACTAACTACATCAAACAATGTTCTTCCCATTCAGTTCCCTGAGAAGCCATTATTAACTGTCCTTGAAATGTTCAGGTTACATATCTGACTGCATCCACTTGACAGGATTGCAAATCTGCCTTCAATTGCCCCAAAAACTTCTGCTTTGACACTTGAACCTAATTAGACTAAAGCCCTCCCCAAATTTACTGATTTTTAAATTCCCTTAATGCAGATGATGAAGCCTTAATGAATGCAAAATACTTCACACAGGTGCCCCAGAAAGTTCCTTCTCTCAAATCTAAGAGGTATGTAACTAAGCCAGAATTACTGCAGTTCCTACAAGCATGAGAAACTGGGGAAGCTTCGAGAACATAGAGTTGGATGGAATTCGGATCTAGTGCCTCAGCAAAGCCAAGCCCCAGTCCTGGCCAAACTCTGAGTTCCCTATAAAGAGGACAATGTATAGTTCACAGATTTGTGTGAGAAAAAGAAAAGCCTTTATCCTGGAGTATGTGACACATAGTGGGTACTCAGATGCTGACTGATTAAATCCATTCCTCTACACTACAGGTCACAAATACAGCGCCTGTAGGACCAGGTAGCAGTGGTCAGAGTTAGCAGCTGGGCTGGGGGCAGGAGGTGACTCGCTCCCTCTGAGGGAGTAACAGACGCTACTAAGCACTCCTGGGGAGGGCGGCTCCAGTGTGGAGAGTTCTGGTTTTGCCTTCACCATGGCTTCCCTGGTACTTAAGATGGTAAAGACTTTGCCTGCAATGCAGGAGACAGGTTCAATACCTGGGTGGGGAAGATCCCCTGGCAAAGGGCATGGCAACCCACTCCAGTATTCTTGCCTAGATTTTTCATGTGAAAAATCTCTATTTTTAACTATAGCCTTTTTACAACAAAACACACCTGCTACACCAGACCACCAGCTTTATATTTGCTCCTGTTGTTTAATCAGAAAAAAAGCCAGAAACAGAAAGAATACCAGAAAAGGGAAGATAATTCCACAGCAAAACTCAGAAAGGAAGACATTTATTGACATGACCTTCAGACAGGCAGGTTTTAGGCAAAGTGGATAAACTTTATTAAAGCAACTCTGTATTACAGACTTTTAAAATTGCATATATTGAATCATCTGGACTAAAGCAGTTGTTTTCAAATGTAGCTACACTCTAGATTCCCTTTGGAGGCTTTTTTAAAACACCAGTGCTTAATCCCTACATTCAGAAATTACTTAGTTGTGTGGCCAGCCCCTCATGTTGTATTTTTTTTTTTAAGAAACTCCCCTCCTCTCTCCCCCTTTCCTCCATGCTGGGGCTTTCAACCAAGATTAAAAACAAAATACAAATCAGTGACTCTCAAACGGGACAGTTTTTTGTTTTTGTTTTTTTAATAGCATCTGAGAACTACAGAAACAAAAACCAGTAGCTCAAGGGAGGGCCCAGGAATTTGTTTTGATAGTTTGCACCCAGGTGCAAGTGGTCCACAGACCACACTCTTCCAGAATATTGCTAATGTTTTGGGTTGAAACACAAGGCTTCCATCCTACTTAGCATGTTCAGTGTGTGCACACAATGACCTGAAGATCATTTCATAAAGAGGAGTAGCAGGTAAGGGCCATAAGTGTGCTCACCAAGAAGCACAGTAGGGCTGACACTGGAAACTAAACCTGACTGAAATGAACTTGGGCAACAGAGTGGTAGCAAGGGCAAAGCAAGTACAGCTGAGAGTTGGGCAATCGTTGGTCCCAGAGGTCCTTGCCAACACAGAAAACACCAGGAAACAGAAGCATAGGGCCATACTTGATGTCAGTAAGGTGGGGGTTGTTTTGAGAAAGCCACCAAAACACAGGACATATAGCAGTGAGTGCAAAAAGAAGGATGGAGGTGATGTGAAGGCGGGGAGCAGAGACGGGCTGAGGAAGGGGGCGGTAGAAGGAAGGCAAGTTCAAAGAGCTCAACCATCCACTGGTGCTCACAATAAGTCCTGCATCTTAGTCGGATTAACAAGGAAAAATCATACATGTAAAATTGACTGCTAGTGGGAAGCTGCTATATAACACAAGGAGACCAGCCCAGTGCTCTGTGATGACCTAGAGGGGTGAGATGGGTGGGGGGAGGCACAAGAGGGAGGAAACATACACACGCTACACACACCCACACCCACACCCACACCCACACCCACACCCACACGCAACTTATGGCTGATTCATCTTATTGTATGGCAGAAAACAACACAACATTGTAAAGTATCCTGCAGTTAAAAATAAAATTAAAAAAAAAAAAAAGGGAATCATACGTGGGAAACAGAACCCAGTAGAACAAACATGTGTCTTGTTGTTTTCTAAGTCTAACATTTCTTAAGTCTTTTTCTCCTAGCTTCCCTGCACTGGGAGTTGAGTACAAGGTTTCTGGTTGGTTCGATATATTTGGCTAAGTAAATGGACTCAGCTTGCTTATAATTTACAAGCATGCCACATTTTTTGTTAAGCATCAAATCATTCTTAAAAGATTTGCCTTCCGGGTCTCTCAATCAGCATAATTAGTTCAACACCTGTTATGTACACTGAGCTGTGGCCTAGGTGTTACAGTGTGAAGCAGAGGAAATAAAGACACAAACAAATGTGTCTTATCCCTGCCCCCAGACCTTCCCCGTCCAACAAACACAACTGAAAGTGACAAGTGAAGCAACTATACCTCAATTAAATTTATATATATATATGAAAGTGAAGTGAAAGTTAGTTGCACATGTCCAACTCTTTGTGACCCCATGGACTGTAGCCCCCTAAGGCTCCTCTATCCATGGAATTCTCCAGGCAAGAATACTGGACTGGGTTGCCATTTCCTTCTCCAGGGGATCCTCCCGAGCCAGGGATCAAACCCAGGTCTCCTGCATTGCAGGCAGATTCTTTACCAACTGAGCCACTAAGTAAGCCATATATATATATATATATATATAGAATATATTTCATAAAATATATATAAAACCAATAAAATAGGGAAGGAAATGCAAACTTCACTGTATCGTATTTCTTTTAAGACGCTGGTGGTCTGGGTTACTGCCAAGCTCATAGCACCACCATGGGTCTGACTTCCTGCCGCTGAGAAGCAGAAAGCACTTGACTGCGCTCCCTGGAGTACTGACTGCCCTAAAACAAAAACCGTTTTCCTCACAGAAGAGAAAGATGGATTATCTTTCCCAGTTGATTTGAACTTTTCTTCGTAGGCACCAAAACACTCTTCTTTATGCCCCAAGATCTCTGAGCTGTTGATGTGAAGCAACTTTCCCTGTTTACCTACAACCCACCTTTTCTTTCATAGAATTCCTGGTCAAGAGGCAAATCTGAGTGACTGCCAGGGTAGGATTCCACTGGTGACTCAAAATGGTTACTGGGTCAACTTTATAAGTCTAATTTTCTCCTTAAAATGAAGATTCTTAAAATGAAGAATGACATGGAGGCACCCATGTCATTCATGTAATAAATTCCACTAAGTGTGCTTCCCCAGTTATGCTCAGATGTCCAGACACAATTTATGCACAAGTTGTACCTACCACCCCCCACTCAACACCACAATAAGGTTAGAAGTGGAGGTGTCTGTCACTTCGTTTCACCATCAAGTTCATTAACAAGAAGCACAAACCTTGTTAACTGCAAATGATCTAAAGAAAATTGAAGGTAGAGAATATATGAGCAGTATTAAATGAGTTAACTTCATATTTATACAAGGGCCTAGTGGCTATTCACTTTCTTTTTTTGACAGAACAGTTTTAGATTTCTTAAAATGTTTATTTTTAATTTTTTAATTGAAATATAAATGCTTTATGATGTTGTGTTAGTGTCTATTGTACAACGCAGTGAATCAGCTATTTGTATACATATATCCTCTTCCTTTTGGACCTCCCTCCCAGCCCCCTAGCTCATGTCTCTAGGTCATCACAGAGCACTGAGCTGAGCTCCCTATGCTGGACAGCAGGTTCTCACTAGCTATCTTTTACACATGGTAGTGTAAATGTACAGGGCTTCCCAGGTGTTGCTAATGGTAAAGAATCTGCCTGCCAGTGCTGGACGTGCAAGTGTCCCTGCATCACCCGAAGATGCTGAAGATCACCTGAAGACCACCTGCAGTACAGAATGGGAACCTGCTCCAGTATTCTTGCCTGGAAAATTCCATGGACAGAGGAGCCTGGTGAGCTAACAGTCCATTGGGCAGCAAAGAGTCAGACATGACTGAGCACACAGTGTAAATGTCCATCGAGAGATGAATGGATGAAGAAGATGTGATACATATATACAATGGAATATTACTCAGCAATAAAAAGGAATGAAATTGGGTCATTTGCAGAGATCTGGATGGACCTAGAGTCTGTCATACAGAGTGAAATAAGTCAGAAAGAGAAAACAGATATCGTATATTAACACGTGTGGAATCTAGAAAATGGTACAGATGAACTTATTTGCAGGGCAGGAATAGAGATGCAGATGTAGAGAACAAACATGTAGACATGGGATAGGGTGGGGAAGGGAGAGGGATGAACTGGGAGATTAGGACTGACATATATAGATTACCATGTGTAAAACTGATGGCTATTCACTTTCTAATTCTTTAGAATGTCCATGCCTCCTCATTTTCCTTGAATGTTCTCACTCTTAAATCCAACAGGAGAACTATTGGCTTTGTCACTTTGGTTCTAGAAAGACTTCTTCCTTCTCTTTGACATAGTTATTCTGGTTTCCTAATCAGTGTTTGAACAAATTTTCCACATCAGCAGTAAAATACTGTGTCGCTTGGAAAGATATCAATTCAGTTCATTTCAGTTGCTCAGTTGTGTCAGATTCTTTGCGACCCCAAGGACTGCAGTACGCCAGGCTTCCCTGTCCATCACCAATTCCCGGAGCCTACTCAAACTCATGTCCACTGCATTGGTGGTGCCATTCAACTATCTCACCCTCTGTCAACCCCTTCTCTTCCCGCCTTCAATCTTTCCCAGCATCAGGGTCTTTTACAATGAATTGCTTCTTTGTATCAGGTGGCCAAAGTATTGAAGTTTTAGCTTCAGCATCAGTCCTTCCAATGAATATTCAGGACTGATTTCCTTTAGGATGGACTGGTTGGATCTCCTTGTAGACCAGGGGACTCTCAAGAGTCTTCTCCAACACCACAGTTCAAAGGCATCATTTCTTTGGCACTCAGCTTTCTTTACGGTCCAACTCTCAAATCCATACATGACTACTGGGAAAACCATAGCTTTGACTAGATGGGCCTTTGTTGACAAAGTAATGTCTCTGCTTTTTAATATGCTATGTTGGTCATAGCTTTTCTGCCAAGGAGCAAGCATCTTTTCATTTCATGGCTGCAGTCACCATCTGCAGTGATTTTGGAGCCCAAAAAAATAAAGTCTCACATTATTTCTATTGTTTCCCCAAAACATATCCTCTTTTAAATCTCTCTCTCCAGTGCTTCTCAAACTCTAGCATTCATCAGAGTCATCTAGGGGACTTAATGAAAACTCAGATCGCTGGGCCCTATCCCCAGTTTCTGATTGAGTGGGTCTGTTGTGGGGCCTGAGAATTTGTATTTCTAGCACATTTACAAGTGATGCTGAGGCTGCTGGTCCAGGCACCACACCTTGAGAACCACTGCCTTAAACCAACATCCAGTTCCTTTGCATTTGTGAACTGAGTGTAATGTCACAATGAGCTTGCAAGCAGCATCAAAGAGCCACCAAAAATCAGACACTGGAGCTGAGTGTATTTGTTACCCTCAGAAAATATCTTACCTTGACCCTGCACTTCCTAAAGCACCATTTTCACTTTTCCTGCCGGATTTTGTATATTCTGGCTTTAGTGATGAGAATTAGAATAGGATGTTTATTAGACTTTTTAGATAGTCACCATGTTATCAAGTCTCTTCATCTGCTGAACGCAGTGGCTTGAGAAATCTTTAAAACAAACCTTTAGTGCTGTTTCCAACTAGCTTTGCAAAGCATAAAATTGGAGATTGCAGGAGCAGCCAGACTAGTAGCCTTAGGTCCCCCGAGCATCTGCCAGGTCAAAATGCCTAATTGCACGACCATAATTACAGTCAGCCTTGAGTTCTCCTCACACATAGGGGTTTCAAATAAAGAATTATTAAAGTATTTCTTTTAATAATTATGGGCTCAAACTTGGCCTCCATCAACCCACCCTAGCAGCCATGACTTTTAAAGCATTTTTAAAAACCCATTTAGTCCCTGGACTATAATAAGTATTGGTTGAAATAAACAATATAAAATACAAAACTGTTTATTTTCCAAGCAGCAAACATTTATGCTTTGCTCCAATTAAGCCAAAATTTTAACGACATAAACGTAATCATTCGGTGAGCTAGGGCTAAAACTCAGTAGAGGAACAATTACAAACTGCTCTACTGTTGAAAGCCCTTGTTCTAACTTGGAGAATAGGCTTAGTGTTTGAACCACACAAATCTAGACTTTCGTCACTTCTTCATCAGTTCAGTTCAGTTCAATCACTCAGTCGTCTCCGACTCTTTGCGACCCCATGAACCGCAGCACGCCAGGTCTCCCTGTCCATCACTAACTCCCAGAGTCCACCCAAACCCATGTCCATAGAGTTGGTGATGCCATCCAACCATTTCATACTCTGTCGTCCCCTTCTCCTCCTGCCCTCAATCTTTCCCAGCATCAGGGTCTTTTCAAATGAGTCAGCTCTTCGCATCAGGTGGCCAAAGTATTGGAGTTTCAGCTTCAACATCAGTCCTGCCAAGGAACACCCAGGACTGGTCTCCTTTAGGATGGACTGGTTGGATCTCCTTGCAGTCCAAGGGACTCTCAAGAGTCTTCTTCAACACCACAGTTCAAAAGCATCAATTCTTCGGCACTCAGCTTTCTTTATAGTCCAACTCTCATATCCATACATGATCACTGGGAAAACCATAGTTTTGACTAGATGGACCTTTGTTGGCAAAGTATTGTCTCTACTTTTTAATGTGCTGTCTAGGTTGGTCATAACTTTCCTTCCAAGGAGTAAGTGTCTTAATTTCATGGCTGCAATCACCATCTGCAGTGATTTGGGAGCCCAGAAAAATAAAGTCTGACACTGTTTCCACTGTTTCCCCATCTAGTTCCCATGAAATGACAGGACTGGATGCCATGATCTTAGTTTTCTGAATGTTGAGCTTTAAGCCAACTTTTTCACTCTCCTCTTCCACTTTCATCAAGAGGCTCTTTAGTTCTTCTTCACTTTCTGCCATAAGGATGGTGTCATCTGCATATCTAAGGTTATTGATGTTTCTCCCGGCAATCTTGATTCCAGCTTGTGCTTCCTCTAGCCCAGCGTTTCTCATGATGTACTCTGCTGCTACTGCTAAGTCACTTCAGTCGTGTCCGATTCTGTGTGACCCCATAGATGGCAGCCCACCAGGCTCCCCCGTCCCTGGGATTCTCCAGGCAAGAACACTGGAGTGGGTTGCCATTTCCTTCTCCAATGCATGAAAGTGAAAACTGAAAGTGAAGTTGCTTAGTCATGTCCAATTCTTCACGACCCCATGGACTGCAGCCTACCAGGCTCCTCCGTCCATGGGATTTTCCAGGCAAGAGTACTGGAGTGGAGTGCCATCGCCTTCTCCAGATGTACTCTGCATATAAATTAAATAAGCAGGGTGACAATATACAGCCTTCACGTACTCCTTTTCCTATTTGGAACCAGTCTGTTGTTCCATGTCCAGTTTTAACTGTTGCTTCCTGGCCTGCATACAGGTTTCTCAAGAGGCAGGTCAGGTGGTCTGGTATGCCCACCAAGTAATAATCTAGAGTTGAGAAATGTTAGCATGACAGGAAGTCAAGTATTTATAAAGCCTCATGTAAATGGTGGGGGTGCGGGGGTTAGGTAAGAGGCCAGGAATGTGAAAGATTAGCATACAATCCCTTTACTGCAGCAGCTCTCTTCACTGAGACAGGATTTACAGATGCTAGTTTTGGGGTTCCAAAAGATCCTTTTTCTTTCAGCATCCTCTCTAAAACTGTAGCTGAATCAAAGACTAACAAATTGTTCAATATTCAACAATATTTAACTAGCGCCTACTGTGTAAGGACTTAATAATACACACATTAACAATTGTTACTGAGCATTGAAGAATTGATGCTTTCAGATTGTGGTGCTGGAAAAGAGTCCAGAGGGTCCCTTGGACAACAAGATCAAACCAGTCAATCCTAAAGGAAATCAACCCTGAATATTCACTGGAAGGGCTGATGTTGAAGTTGAAACTCCAATACTTTGGCCACCTAATGTGAAGAACTGACTCACTGGAAAAGATCCTGATGCTGGAAAAGACTGAGGGCAGAATGTGACAGAGGATGAGATGGTTGGATGGCATCACCAACTCAAAGGACATGAATTTGCACAAACTCCGGGAGATATTGAAGTATAGGGAAGCCTGGCGTGTTGCAGTTCACGGGGTCACAAACAGTTGGACATGACTTAGCAATTGAACAACAATACTTATTAACACAATTCAAATGTGTCTTTAAAATTTCCTCTGTTCTCGTAAGATTTTAGCACTAGAAGAGGCATTCTGGGCAAATCTAGAACAAGAACTATGCTGTACAAGCTGTTACCTGGGGCAAATCCACCAGCCTCTTATCTCAAGTTCCTTCATCTGAAAAAAGACCATATCAGTGGTTTTGAAACTTCAGCAGGCATCAGAATCACTTGGAGGACCTGTCAAAACACAGAGTGCTGAGCTCCACCCTCAAGTTTCTAACTCTAGAAGTCTTGGGTGGAGCTCAAGAACCTATATTTTTAACAAGGACCATACTTTGACTAGGGTTTAACAGTTTATGTTTAAAAGTTTTCTGTCTTGCCAGGTTGCTCTTCCCTGGTCCAAGACCAGACTTTTTCTGGAGAAGTTTTTTTTGTTTTGGTCTGTGGCTGTTTGTGTTTCTAGGTTGCCAGTATCTTCAGTTGGAGGTCTATACATGAAGCTAAAACTCAGGGAACTCATCATTGTGCCATTTCTTGGGCTCCTAATACCAGTCTGCCTTCTTTTTCTTTTATAGACTCGTAACACTTTCTTTACAAAAAAGTATCCTGAGTGTTTAGTTGTACTTACTAAGAGAAATAGTGGGAAGTCGATAAACACCTCTACTCCATAATCCCAGAAACAGAAGTCTCTGGACCACATTTTGAGAAGCACTACATTAGATGATACCTCAAAACTAATCAAACTGACCATATGGACCACAGTCTTGTCTAACTCAATAAAAGTACCAGCCATGCCATGCAAGGTCTCCCAAGATGGATAGGTCATGGTGGAGAGTTCTGACAAACATGGTTCACCTGGAGAAGGGGATGGCAAACCACTTCAATATTCTTGCCTTGAGAACCCCACAAACAGTATGAAAAGGCAGAAAGATAGGACACTGAAAGATGAACCTGCCGGGGTCCAGCCCCAGCTGATCCAGGGTATTCGAAGGAGAGACGGCATAGGCGAGGGTCAGGAAACAACTGCTTAATTAAATGTTAATTAAGGATATAAAGAGTAATGGAATAAGGATAGCTCAGTAGGAAAATTCAGTGGAGAAAAGAGGCTGAGTAGCTTGGTTTACGCGGGGGACCAATAAAACTTCAAGACAAGAAGCTTGCACCACTTACGTAGGCCGCAGGCGTCCTTCCGTTCTCCCGAAGGAGAGGAGACACTGAGGCCTCCCCGGTCGGATCTTAGAAGCCCAGGCATAATTAATAAGCATGGTGGGTTCCGCGCTCCAGATGGAGACTCAACCAGAGTGAGAGAGAGAGAGACATGGGGAGACCAGTATTTCGAGAAACTGATCCCCATTCTTTATTTTCCATGGTCTACTTTTATACACTGAGATGTTATGCAAAAGTCACGCGGGGTCAGCAGTCCTGACTTTTATCAAAGTCAGGTGCTTCATACAAATGTATACAGAGGTCTTAGGGGTGTTACATCATCTTCTGGCCAGGGGGCCTGCTGACAATTTACGACCCTCTCCTTGTGACAGCGGTCAGTCAACCAGGACACTTATTTCTCCAGGGGTGATTATTCTTAAAACAGACGCCACCCAAATAAAGTCACATTCCTATAGGGTGAGGGTGTAGTGGGTTTTAGTTAAGGAAAGAATTTACTTAGCCTAAGGTCTAACGTGATTTATATCAAAGGTTAATACTTATTTCTTTTATATATTCATTAATGTGTGTAAGGGCAGGGGATGTGGAGACTTAGCAGTAAACATTGGCTCAACAAATGAAAAAACCCTTTACCAATACAATTTCTAATCAGCCCATTATACTTATACTAATAATTTTCTAACTTCTCTAAGGAACCTGTTTTTAGAAGGTTTAAAGCATCTCGTGCCTCTCACAGTTGGGAGGCTGTGAGCAATCACATGTGGCCGGACAAGCCTGTCAGGCAGGCTAGAGAACCTTCAGAGGAGTTTGTAGGTTAAAACACTCCTATCACGCCCAGGAATTATTATTTGGAGCTCTAAGTTAACTCCTTCTCCGAAAGAGGTGGTGGGGGACAGCCCCCCGTAAAGCCAGAGGTGTAGGTGAGAGCATAAAGTAGTAAAGTAGGCAGGCTCTGGTTATGGGGGTAGATACTTGAGGATTTCCAGGGGGACTCCTGAGGCTCGATCCCGCCTTTGCGTATGTCAAGCCTCCTTCCTCATGACCTTTGCCATGGGCGGAGTGCCTCACGCCGGCCCCCAACATGAACCTTCCCAGGTCAGTAAGTGCCCAGTATGCTACTGGGGAAGAGTGGAGAAATAACTCCAGAGAGAATGCAGAGATGGAGCCAAAGCAAAAACAATGCCCAGTTGCGGATGTGACTGCTGATGGAAGTAAAGTTCAATGCTGTCAAGAGCAATATTGCATAGGAACCTGGAAAGTTAGGTCCATGAATCAAGGCAAATTAGAAGTCGTGAAACAGAAGATGGGAAGAGTGAACATCAACATTTTAGGAATCAGTGAACTAAAATGGACTGGAATGGGTGAATTTAACTCAGATGACCATTATATCTACTACTGTGGGCAGGAATCCCTCAGAAGAAATGGAGTAGCCATCATAGTCAACAAAAGCTTTTGAAATGCAGTACTTGGGTGCAATCTCAAAAATGACAAAATGATCTCTGTTCATTTCCAAGGCAAACCATTCAATATCACAGTAATCCAAGTATATGCCCCAACCAGTAATGCAGAAGAAGCTGAAGTTAAACGGTTCTATGAAGACCTACAAGACCTTCTAGAACTAACACCCAAAAAAGATATCCTTTTCATCATAGGGGACTGGAATGCAAAAGTAGGAAGTCAATAGGTACCTGGAGTAACAAGCAAATTTGGCCTTGGAGTATAAAATGAAGCAGGGCAAAGCCTGACAGAGTTTTGCCAAGAGAATGCACTGGTCATAGCAAACACCCTTTTCCAACAGCACAAGAGAAGACTCTACACATGGACATCACCAGATGGTCAATATCAAAATCAAATTGTTTATATTCTTTGCAGCCAAAGATGGAGAAGCTCTATACAGTCAGCAAAAACAAGACCTGAAACTGACTGTGGCTCAGATCATGAACTCCTTATTGCCAGATTCAGACTTAAATTTGAAGATAGTAGGGAAAACCACTAGATCATTCAGGTATGACCTAAATCAAATCCCTTATGATTATACAGTGGAAGTGACAAATAGATTCAAGAGATTAGATCAGATAGACAGAGTGCCTGAAGAACTATGGACAGAGGTTCGTGACATTGCACAGGAGGCAGTGATCAAGACCATCCCCAGGAGAAAGAAATGCAAAAAGGCAAAATGGCTGTCTGATGAGGTCTTAAAAATAGCTGAGAAAAAAAAAAAAAAAGAGAAGCTAAAGGCAAAGGAGAAAAGGAAAGATACAGCCATTTGAATGCAGAGTTCCACAGAACAGCATAGAGATAAGAAAGCCTTCCTCAGTGATCAATGCAAAGAAATAGAAGAAAACATTAGAATGGGAAAGACTAGAGATCTCTTCAAGAAAATTAGAGATACCAAGAGAACATTTCATACACAGATGGTCTCAATAAAGGACAGAAATGGTATGGACGTAATAAAAGCAGAAGATATTAAGAAGTGGCAAGAATAGACAAAGAACTATAAAGAAAATATCTTAATGACTCAGATAACCATGATGGTGTGATCACTCACCTAGAGCCAGACATCCTAGAAGATGAAGTCAAGTGGGCCTTAGGAAGCATCTCTAGAAACACAGCTAGTGGAGGTGATGGAATCCCAGTTGAGCTATTTCAAATCCTAAAAGATGAGGCTGTGAAAGTGCTGCACTCAATATGTCAGCAAATTTGGAAAACTCAGCACAGGACTGGAAAATGTCAGTTTTCATTCCAATCCCAAAAAAGGGCAATGTTCAAACTACCGCACAATTGCACTTATAGCACATGCTACCAAAGTAATGCTCAAAATTCTCCAAGCTGGCTTCAACAGTATGTGAACCGTGAAGTTCCAGATGTTCAAGTTGGATTGAGAAGAGGCAGAAGAACCAGAGAGCAAGTTGCTAACACCCACTGGATCACAGAAAAAGCAAGAGAATACCAAAAAACATCTACTTCTGCTTTATTGATTACACCAAAGCCTTTGACTGTGTGGATCATAACAAACTGTGGAAAATTCTACAAGAGGTGGGAATACCAGACCACCTTACCTGCCCCGTGAGAAATCTTGTCCAAGTCAAGAAGCCACAGTTAGAACTAGACATGGAAAAACAGACTGGTTCCAAATTGGGAAAGGAGTATGTCAAGGGTGTATACTGTCACCCTGCTTATTTAACTTATATGCAGAGGACATCATTTAAAATGCTGGGCTGGATGAAGCACAAACTGGAATCAACATTGCAGGGAGAAATATCAATAACTTCAGATATGCAGATGACACCACCCTTAACGGCAGAAAGCGAAGATGAACTAAAGAGGCTCTTGATGAAAGTGAAAAAGGAGAGTGAAAAAGATGGCTTAAAACTCAACATTCAAAAAACTAAGATTATGGTATCCTGATCTTATCCTTCATGGAAAATAGATGGGGAAAGAATGGAAACATTGACAGACTTTATTATCTGGGGCTCCAAAATCACTGTAGATGGTGACTGCAGCCATTAAATTAAAAGATGCTTGCTCCTTGGAAGAAAAGCTATGACCAATCTAGACAGTATATTAAAAAGCAGAGACATTACTTTGCCAACAAAGGTCCGTCTAGTCAAAGCTATGGTTTTTCCAGTAGTCAAGTATGGATGTGAGAGTTGGACCATAAAGAAAGCTGATCGCCAAAGAAATGATGCTTTTGAACCGTGGTGTTGGAGAAGAGTCTTGAGAGTCCCTTGGACTGCAAGGAGATCAAACCAAAGGAGATCCTAAAGGAAATCAGTCCTGAATATTAATTGGAAGACTGATGCTGAAGCTGAAACTCCAATACTTTGGCCACCTGATGAGAAGAACCAACTCACTGTAAATGATTCTGATGCTGGGAAAGACTGAAGACAGGAGGAGAAGGGGATGACAGAGGATGAGATGGTTGGATGGCATCACCGATCCAATGGACGTGAGTTTGAGCAAGCTCAGGGAATTGGTGATGGACAGGAAAGCCAGGCATGCTGCAGTCCATGGGGTCACAAAAGCCAGACTCGACTGACTGAACACATCCCTTTCAGCTCTACACTCTATAATTATGATTTCTGAAAGTATCCTCATGAAGTTGTAAGCCACATGGCAGAGCACACACTGAGTAACACAGAGAAGAGATAGGACTGCCTCTCTGGGCCTCCCTCTATCTTTTCTTTTGTTCTAATTAGCAACCAATTAGCACTACCAGGCATCAGGTCTGGGGAAGCCTCAGCTAATTCTCAGCTGCCAAGGATCCCCTACCACTCCTGTCTAGACTACACCTCCAAGTAAGAATTCTGAGTTCTGCAATTTACTTACCTAGAACCCATTCTCTGGGGCCCCACTCTGTGCCAGAATTAGTCTATCAAACCTTCCCCTGTCTGGTACTGATGGAGTAAACGGCAATCTGCCTCCAAGTACATACATGTACAAGGATTTTTCTTTAACTTGGAGGAGAGGTTGGTGATGATTTCAGATACTTTGAACCATCCTGGTCAAAGCTGGCATCACTTCTTCCCTGGTTTTCCACACTTTCTTTTTTTTTTTTTTTTTTCTGGTCATGGAACTGTTATTTATTTATTTTATTTTTTTATTTTTTGAAATTTTTACTTTTTTTTTAAATTTTATTTTATTTTTAAACTTTACAAAATTGTATTAGTTTTGCCAAATATCAAAATGAATCCACCACAGGTATACATGTGTTCCCCATCCTGAACCCTCCTCCCTCCTCCCTCCCCATACCATCCCTCTGGGTCGTCCCAGTGCACCGGCCCCAAGCATCCAGTATCGTGTATTGAACCTGGACTTTCTAACTGCTTTTCTTCTATGTATTTTTGCCCCTTTAAACATCCTTTCATCATGGAAGCCTGAGTGATCTTGTCAAAATGAAAGCCTCATGCCCCGCTTAATTTTAATGACTTCTTCAGCTGTTAAAACAAGTAGTAAAATATTTGGTATGTCCAATGTGGCCCTGCCTGACCCAGGACCTGCCCACCTCCCAGACCCTTCTTATACCCCTCCCCTTCTCTGCTTCCTGCACTTAATTACAATAATCTGTACTGGTTCCCTCTTTGGTTCTATACACCTTCCTACCACTGGGCTTTAACTCCCATTGCTCATTCTCTCTGAAATGCTCCTCTATTCAGCTAATTAATTCCTACTTATCCTCCTTTAGGTGTCAACTCAAGGCTTTCTCTAATTACTTAGACCTGGTCATGTCCTGCTGCTATTCATTTATAGCACTGTTTCCTTTCCTTCACACCAAATATTATCAAATAATCACAAAATCTCTTTTATTTATTTATTTCTCCACCCATCACCAGCACCTGCCATAACACCCGGTACATAAGATATGTACAGTACATCTCTCTTGAATAAAGTATATTTGAGCAGGAGAGACTTCCCCCAAAATATCACATCTTAGTCATATGCATTGTAAAAAAAATAATTTGCTTCACTTCAATCAATAGTGCCCAGAACTGAGTGGTTTTTCAAACACACTGAAAGAGATAGAAGATTTTCACATTTCATTTCATGTGTTAAAGAACTTGCAAAGTGCTCAATACTCAACATGGCAGAGTTTTACCATTCATAAGGGCTCTGTCTGGAAACTTTGGTTAATCCCTCAACACATGAACAATTCCATAGCATTTTATTTACTCCACAAAAGTGTGGTTTAACAATGAGAGATAAGCCTTTAACTCCTAATGCTTCAATGAAATGACTGTCAAGCCTCCTGACTTTAAGCCGCATTAGCAAAGAGACTCAGTCATGAGTTTCCTAAGCATATTCTCAACTACTGAGATAACTGCTCATTCAGCATTCACTGAAGTTTTCTCTTATTTGATGAGCCTAACCAAAGCACACATTGCAGTCTTATAAATCGTTTTTATTGTTCCACAGAGTGCATATGGTAAACTTGCTCTGGTCAAGGACAGAATAATAGCAAGAAATAATTTGGGATAAATTAAACATAGAGTGTTGAATTCAACTAAGAATCCTCACTTTCTTTGACCTTGCCTAGAGTCACAAATACCATAAGATGAAGAAGTATCCACCCAGGGCCTCACAGGTGCAAGAATCTTGATAAACTGCAAACTTCAAATTAAATCATGATAATTTAAACATGAACAAGATCTCAGTTCATTTACTTAAATGTAATTTGAACAAACTATATAACATTAATTAGCATATATTTGCAATTATTTTTAAAAGGAAAAATGTTATGAGGTATTGCATTTATAGAATTTAGCTAAAGATTATCAGACATTCATAGGATCGCCAAATATATATACATACACACACACATATATATAATATAAAACATGACTCTAGTGTGAGAGTGGTTATTCAAAGCTACACCTCAGTGAGCAAACCTGGCTTAATCTGCAAAAATCCAACCAGTGAGAATTCTGTAATGTGTAATCACAAATAGTCACATACCTAGAGAAGTCTGTGTCAACTATCAAAATTTAGTAACTAATCTGTAATAGTTCCCGCAGTGTTTTAAAAACAAAAGTCAATTAAAGGGTGTGAGCCATCAAAGCACAGATACCAATAAGGAAAAGAACATGGTAAGGTCAGAAAATCTGAATTGAGTTATGAAAAAAATATATATAAAAGGTGACTTGAGAAAAATTACTTTGGACTAAGGCAAATATGGTTAACAAGTATGTTAAGTGCCTACTCTGATGTATTGATAGAGACTGCCCAGAGAATTCAGCTTAAAATTATTGTGAGACAGGGGCTAAAGTTAGCAGGAAAGAATGAATAGTCAGTCAACTTGCAATATCTGCCATGGGCTTGAGAGAAAAGGATAATGATACAAATTCCATCTTTGCTGACCCTGACATGTAGAGTCTCTCTAGTTTTGGAGCTACTCCTAACTTCTTGTTAGCAGCACAAGCAGTTGGCTTCACTGGGGGATGATATTTTTCACAAAGAACTAAAGTACTTTACCTAAGAGTTAGTGAACCTAAGCGGAGAAGGTAATGGCACTCCACTCCAGTACTCCTGCCTGGAGAATCCCATGGATGGAGGAGCCTGGTAGGCTGTAGTCCATGGGGTTGCTGAGAGTCAGACACGACTGAGCGACTTCGCTTTCACTTTTCACTCTCATGCATTGGAGAAGGAGATGGCAACCCACTCCAGTATTCTTGCCTGGAGAATCCTAGGGACGGGGGAGCCTGGTGGGCTGCTGTCTATGGGGTCACACAGAGTCGGACACAACTGAAGTGACTTAGCAGTGAACCTAAGAGACAGCCATGTCCCACCAGGTGTCATGCAGTCTACCAGCTGATTCAGTAGCTTGCTGCTACCCACTAACCTGACAATATGCTTAATTCCAGATCTTGCTTCAGTATTTTCAAAACTACTACATGGGCATTTAGGGTCACTCACTATTAGTTAAGTGTGGTGGTTAAATGTGTAAAGGAGCTTTGGTATTTGGTTTATGTATGTGATTAACTATTTTAGACATAATCCTTGATACAAGTTATCAATTTTGTATGGGAAAGTAGATATAGTAGTAGATGAATACTCATGTAAGTATTTTGCAAATGTCAAAAAAGAGTCCTCTAGAACTAAATTTTGAAGAATTAATAGACTTTTGAAAGCAGATTATTAGCAAAAAAAAAAAGAAAGCATTTCAGTCAAAGCAGCCTGGAGAAAATGTTTTCAACTCTACTTACTGCTACATCCTCCAACGATCCCATGGCTACCTTACCAATACTACTAAAACTTTGA
This sequence comes from Bubalus kerabau, assembly GCF_029407905.1. Lineage (NCBI taxonomy): Eukaryota > Metazoa > Chordata > Mammalia > Artiodactyla > Bovidae > Bubalus > Bubalus kerabau. Next base: position 69,478,623 of record NC_073633.1, read on the forward strand.
TTTATGTTAATTCTCCACTCTTCTGCTTCATGGTTGTATTAGTGGATGTTAAACTAGGACATACCAGTGAGAGAAAAAAGAAACTTCACAGTTAGAAAACCATTGTTGTAGTCTATGAGTCCCTTTCTAATTTTTCTGGACTTCCACAAGTAGAAGAATCTATGAAGAAGATGTATAATATAGTATGTATCTGAGAAATAGAATATTCCTGCCATATCAGTAAATAAGGATGTCACAGTCATCAGCGGTTCTGGCCCTCCAAATGTAAATTTCTGAGCCTTAAGGGCACCAAGGAAGGAGAACAATACCTGCAATCTGGCAGCCATGAGGCTGCAGCCACTCCCTATGGTGAGCATCAAGGAACTCAGTTTGTGAAAAATGTACAATACTGGCCCCAGATAGCTAAGATGCATATGAAGGAAAGGATTTCAGTGAACCCAGACTCTTGCATCTTCCCATATTTAGAAAAGCACTAAATTTCTTGAGATATCTAGTTTTAATTCACAAAAATACTTTTGATGTTGAGACTACCTGCCCCTTCCTATAAACTTCTATATAACCTGAATCCTCCTCAGAGGAGGAGCTGTCTCAAGGCTACTTGAGATGTTGCCTCCCAGGCTTAAGTCCTAAACATTTCCACCAAATAAAACAAAACTCTCAACTTTTAGGCTGTGACTTTTTTAAGTTGACATATCCCAATATACTCAGATGATGAAAAGAAAGAGAAGAAATTCAGTAGACATCTCTTTGCTGCTGTAGAACCCAAGGCATTTTTTGGTTGGCTTAGAATACAAATGGTTTCATGGATTTCAAGCCACAGAGAAAGTTCTGAATGATCTGAATGCAGTTGCTAGTTAGAAAGGCTCCCTGCCTAGTCACACACACTGGTCCAGAGCAGCTTCTCGATGGATGACAAAGGTCTCAGATCTGCATGTGTGTATCCACCATATACACAAGCAAATCCACTGCTTATGATTAAGAAGAATGTGATGTGGTAAACTGCTTTAGCCTGCTTCTCAGACCATAATTTGTAATTTAATTAGTGACAATTTTAATGATCATATTTTCTACAGAAAATATAAAAGTCACTGTGATCTTAGGTGCTTTGCATTTATTTCCATTAAAAACTCAACTAAATGTACTTTTTGACATTAAATAGCACTGCCTAAGTCAGACTCCATAGAAGCAGGGCTTGAGAGAGGAATTCTGATTCAAGGTATTTAGTGGGGGAGCATTTTCAGGAGTAGGGGTGTGAGGGAAACAGGACAGGGAAACAAAGGAACAAGGGAATGTGCTCTCAGCTGGAGACCAGCTTCAGCCTGATGCCTGGAGAAGCCCTGGGGGATGAACTTCGTCACAGAGTTGCTCTCACCTTGAGGGAAGAGGGCCAGCCTTTGTACACACCAGCTGCAGACATTAGTCAAGGTCATTTCTCAGAAGGGAACATCTGCGATGGTTATCAACTGTGGATGAAAAATACTGCCTGCCATATCAGTAAACAAAGGATGTTGCAGCCATCAAGCCATCACACCATAGTCACCCCTACAGTGAGCCCTGAGGGAATTCAGAATGGAGGCAGGATGCCCCCACAATCCAGCAGTCAGTCCTGTAGCCACCCCTGACAGTGTACCCTGAGATGAGAAAATGCAGAATACTGATCCCAGATAGCTGAGGTGCATATCAAAGGAACGATTTGAGTGAGCCCAGACTCTTGCATCTTCCCATACACAGAAAAGCACTGAATTCCTTAACTTGAGATGTCTGTTGTCTTTAATTAATAAAATTAAACCTGTTCTAATGTTCCAACTACCTGGTCTTTGATGCAAAAACTCCCATGTATCCTGCCCTCCTCTTTGCCTCTCTGGAACAGTTTCTCAGGGCTATCTGAGATGCTGCATCCTAAGCTTGAAGTTCTCAGTTTTGTCCACTGAATAAAATATAACTCTCAACTTAAAGATCGTGCATCTTTTTTTTCCCAGTCGATATAACATTCACAGAAGCTGGAGGATGCAGGCAGGGCAGTGACAACACCCACTAAAGGCATTCTCATTGGCAATTGGTCACCTATGACTCTTTCGTTAACCAACTGATTTCTCCTACTCTTCCTCCTTCCCTCTAGTCCAGGTGTCAGCAACCTTTTATGTAAAAATAGATATTTTAGGCTTTGCAGATCACATAGTACTGTCACAACTACTCAACTCTGCTGTTTTGTCATGAAAGCAGCCACAGACAATATGTAAATGGATGAACCTGACTGTGTACCAGTGAAACCACAGGCCACTGACTCCTGCTCTGTCTAGTCCTTCTCTCTCCTCTACTCCCTGACTTTATTTCCTTAACTATTCATCTTTGTCTCACATGTAATCACATAAAATCGCATCTATTAATTCCTCATTGCTCTCCTTCCTACTCTCTCCCTCTTCTGAAATGCCTCCCACTCATCATCTGTTCCCTACTATTCCTCTACTTACACTCTCATTTGACCTTTGAAATCCAGTATCATTTAGAGTACCTCACACAGTTGCTTAACACAATTCCTACAGTTATTTGTTTCAATGATCTCATCTCTATTTTACCATTACATCCCATTTTGTTGACATCATATTTTGTCAACTGAAAAAAACGCACAAACTAAAAATTGAGAATTATGTTTTATTTGGTGGACAAAACTGAAGACTTAAGTCTAGGAGTCAACCTCTAAAACAGCTCTGAAGGACTGGTCAGAAGTGGTAAGGGAGGAGCCAGGATATGTTGCACCAAAAACAGAGTGGTCAGAATATCAAAAGATTACCATTAGTTAAAGAAAATCAGACAGCTCAAGTTAAGGGATTGAGCACTTTTCTGTCTTTGGGAAGATGCGAGAGTCTGAGCTCATTAAAATCATTCCTTCAATAGGCACCTTAGGTACCTACGGCTAGTACCATGTTCTTTTCCATGCTGAGTCCCCTAAGGGTGCACCACTGGGGATAGCTGATGGGCTTGGCAGCTGGCAGTTCATTTGTCTCCATCTAGAGTTCCCTCAGGGCTCATGCTTAGGGGTGCCTGTTGTGGCTTGATGGCTGCAATAATATTTGTTTATGGATATGCTAGCAACATTTTTCATTCACAAGTTTCACTTATTTCTGATTCATCAGTAGTCCATGTATCCTAACATTCAGTCCTCTCAGGCTGGTCTTCTAGAACACATCAAAAATATTGTACCCACTAATCAGTAACAAATTCTGTACTTATTTCCATCTCCTACAAGAGTCCAGGTTTTCTGTTTGTCTTTCTTTAGTTTAGATATTTCTCTGATACACTAAATACTGGTTCAAGCTTTATCTGTTTTATTTGAAACAAGAAAAAATATTAATTTTCAACAAGTCTGGTAGTCCAATCTAACCTCACAGCCTCCTCAAGGAGCATCTAAGGACACTATGGGATCAATACTCAGAAAAGCAATCAGAGGTGGAGTTTTCCACCTCTGGATATAAAGTTGTCTTCCATGTAGAAAGCTCTTTTATCCTTCCTTTTAAAGATATAACTCACTTCTTCATGTGGTTTTTCTGAAAATAATGATCTAATACTCTTTGCACGTGGCAGGAGGTATTCTTCCAGGGTCGTGATCTCACAGGCAAGAAGGCACTGAGGCTGAGCAGAAACCCCTAGATTAGTAGTGTTCATATTAATAGTTAGGAAGTTATAACCAATTCATCAAAGTAATATATTAAGAGTTTTGGTCAAAGCTACTAATGATGTAGCTGTTTTCACTAGAAAGGACCCAAAAGGCATATCCCTGGAGACTAATTAGAGTAGCAACCGTCACAATAGGCAGCAGAGAAAAGATCTGAAAATTCATGATCCCAGTTAAAACCTTGTGCCAGAATCACACCTGATGGAGTTGGGTATATGCAGAAAAGCACTGGATACAGGCTCATTCAGAAACATCAAACTGAAGGACGAACTTTACTTTTCATGGGAAAAGCCCCAGGTGGAGAGAAGAAAATGTCTGGCATTGGGAGATGTTCTCCATCGTGCTTCTAGAAGTAATCTCAGTGAGGATAAGGATGTATCTTAAGGGCTAAAAGAAGGGTTTGCTCCTGAAGTACAAATAGTAACAGCAATATTCTAACAGATTCCAATCTGGAACAATAGGACCTGGTCTTAGTTGGGGACAGAAATTTATTTCTCATCTCAGATAAGGAAGTGTCCTGGGGGGCTGACAGTATGAAGACAGATGGCAGGGTACTCTCTACCCTATGCTTGTTTTCCTTCTTTCTCTTACATTCAGTGAGAATTGGAGACTAGCATTGCTGGGAAAATAAAGCTGTGAATTTTACTTCTAGATTATCCTGTTGTCTGTGGGGAATTGCTTGCTTTCCAGAAAGTAGAAATAGCTAAATTTGAATTCTCTCAGAAACAAGGAATTGAGTGCAAGTAGTTTATTTGGGTGGAGAAGGAAATGGCAACCCACTCCAGTGTTCTTGCCTGGAGAATCCCAGGGACAGGGGAGCCTGGTGTGCTGCCGTCTGTGGGGTCGTACAGAGTCGGACACGACTGTAGTGACTTAGCAGCAGCAGCAGCAGTTTAATTGGGAGGTGATCCAAGAAACAGTTGCAGGGAAGTGGGAAGTGAGACAGCTACCACTGTGGCAACTGGAGCATCATTCTTCTGGGAAACTTCAAGAATCAGTGGAGAAGAAGCAGTTCAGAGATATCCCATCCAAGTTGTGAATTATGGGGCATTCTAGCCTACCTTAGGCACAAGCAGCAGGGTCCAGGTGCTTTGGCAAGCCCTTCAGCAAAGAGGTACACAGGCTGGCACCTGGAAGTAAGACAGGGAGTGTTACACAAAGGTGAGGCCCAGGAGGGTAGGTATGGCTGGGGCACCAATAACATCTCTTACAAAAGAGACTCCTGGACTCATTCAAGTGTGGATTCTGGAGAGAAGAAGCAAGAACACAGAGTCCAAAAGGGATAAAAAATATATTGGCTTCCCTTTTGCGGGGAATTAAAGTATATGCTTTAAATATGAAATGGAAGAAAAATACCTTACAAGAACCTAGAAAAAGAAATCTTACCACCATCGCAAACTTAGAAATTTTATTTTTAAGACTTTTTTTTAATATGGACCATTTTTAAAGTCTTTATTGAATTTGTTATAATATTGTTTCTTGCTTATGTTTTGGTTTTTTGGCCATAAAGTATGTGGCCTTTGCTCCCCAACCAGGGATCAAACCCATACTCCCTACATTAGAAGGTGAATTTTTAACCACCAGCCAGCCAGAGAAATTCCAAGATTTTATTAAAAGACAGTAATGTTTCAGAGTTGTGCATATTTTCCTCTCCCCATCCCTCTTTCCACCAAACATGACAGTTATAGTGTCGAAGTCCATTGTAAGAAGAGCTATTGCCTTAGGGTTTGAAATTCAAGGGTAACAGACTAGATAATTGGTATCAATCAGCCAGGCCTTGTGGAGAAACTGTCCGGAGGAGGGCATGGGAATCCACTCCAGTATTCTTGCCTGGAGAACCCCAGGGACAGAGGAACCTGGCGGGGAACAGTCCATGGAGTCGCAAAGAGTCAGACACGACTGAAGCAACTGAGCACGCTCACACGTGGAGCAACTGAAAGCCTTTCTCTACCTCCTCCTTTCTCTTCCCCTGGTCTACTTTCTCTGTTTATATGATCTTCTAAATATACTGCAGCTCTGTGCTGGTTTCTAATTGATAATAGCAAATCAAGGTTAGATTTTAGGATTTGTCTTTAGTACTAGAAATACTGGACTGCTTGGGAAATACATGTGCATGAGGCAATTTGTACTCAGACCATAAATATTTAGTTCAGTAGATCTCTGTCCCGAAAGTTCCTTGGAACTTTGGAGATATGGGAGATTTGAGATTTCTGGAGGTGCCAAAGGAGCAGTACCATTTCCTATGGGAAATGCCCCACTCTACAGCTGTTTGGAGAAAAGATCCAGATACTAATCAGATACCAGAAAGATACCACAAAGCTGAGACTCACCCAGACAAGAATACATTTAGGGGAAAAGTACTTTGTATATATTGTTAGGCCTTTAATTCCCCTAAGAACAAGGGACTGACTATGAAAAGCAAGATAAAGTTTAAAATTAAAGCAAATAAAGGTGTCAAGTGGAATAATAGGAACTAGATTTATCCTCATAACTAAAAATCCAAACAAAATACATGAAATCTCAGTTTTCAGGTAATGAATGACAAAACAGCAGTATAGAGATCCCTGAGAGAAAGGCCACAAATAAAATGAGCTCTACAACTGCACCAGGTTACTGTTCAGAGGTAGTTATCAGGCCTCAGTGCAAGGAGGGATAATGCAAACAGCCAAGCACTTCTTGAGGTGAGAAGACAGAGACTGGAATTCACGTGGCCAAGGCAGCTAAATTCTGTGCAGCAAAAAAAAACAAAAAGGAGGCATATGTAAGAGAAAGAGCTCCAGTTTTCTGCTTAGAGGTCCCCTAGAGTCTTTGGCTAAGTACAAAAAGACAAGTGTAACAGGTAAAGAATCAACAGAAAAGAGTAGGAACAATCCTAGAAGCCTACTCAGAATAGAAATAATCTGTGTTCCTACAGTCAGAGTATAAAGATATTATGAAACCAAAGGCATTATGTAGAAGAGCATCACCACCATGAAAGTGAAAGTGAAAGTCACTCTGTCGTGTCTGACTCTTTGCAACCCCATGGCCAGTATACTGGAGCAGGTAGCCTTTCACTTCTCTAGGGGATCTTCCCAACCCAGGGATCAAACCCAGGTCTCCTGCTTTGCAGGCAGATTCTTTACCAGCTGAGCCACAAGGGAAGCCCAAGAATACTGGAGAGGGTAGCCTATCCCTTCTCCAGCATATCTTCCAGACACAGGAATCGAACCAGAGTCTTCTGCATTGCAGGCAGATTCTTTACCAACTGAGCTATCAGGGAGGCCATAGTAGAGCTAAATTGATGCTCAACTAAAAGATGATCAAGATCAATCCTAACAAAGCTTGCAAGCAAAATTTTAAAAAAGTCATCTGACTCCAAATAACTAACTGCACATAAGGATAAAATTCAGCACTATTTAAATGAAAGCAGCAAAACCCAGCAGCTGACAATATAGAGAGTGTAAAATCACAATGTCAGGTATGCAATCAAAAATTATGAGGTATGACAAGCAATATAAAATTTTGACCGATGCCAGCCAAAGCAAAAAATACAATAAATATAAGTAGATCAAGAAATGACTGAGACAATGGAACTAGCACAAGATGTGCTCAGTCTCTCAGTCATGTCCAACTCTTTATGACCCCATGGTCTGTGGCCCACCAGGATCCTCTGTCACAAGGGTATAAAAATGCTGCTATAAATATTCTCTATATGATTAAAAATATAGAGGGAAATATGAGCATTACAAAGAAGTGAACAATATTAAAAGATGCATATATGTTAAAAATTAACAATATAAAAATATGTACAATAAAAACACTAATCAAAAGAAAAAGGGACTGTACTAAGGAAAAGTAGGTCTCAGAATGAGAAATACTGCCACAAATAAAAATGGACATTTTCTAATGGCAAAAGAGTCAATTCATCAAAAAAATACATAGGGCTTCCACAACAAAGTACCACAGACTGGGACGTTTCAGTGAAAGTGAGTGCTCAGTCACTCAGTCGTGTCCAACTCTTTGCAATCCCTATGGACTGCAGCCCATCAGGCTCCTCTGTCCATGGGATTATCCTGGCAAGAATACTGGAGTGGGTTGCCATTTCCTCTTTCAATTTTCTTTTTTTTTTTTTAATTTATTTATTTAATTTATTTATTTTATTTCTAAACTTTACATAATTGTATTAGTTTTGCCAAATATCAAAATGAATCCGCCACAGGTATACATGTGTTCCCCATCCTGAACCCTCCTCCCTCCTCCCTCCCCATTCCATCCCTCTGGGTCGTCCCAGTGCACCAGCCCCAGGCATCCAGTATCGTGCATCGAACCTGGACTGGCAACTCGTTTCATACATGATATTTTACATGTTTCAATGCCATTCTCCCAAATCTTCCCACCCTCTCCCTCTCTCACAGAGTCCATAAGACTGTTCTATACATCAGTGTCTCTTTTGCTGTCTCGTACACAGGGTTATTGTTACCATCTTTCTAAATTCCATATATATGCGTTAGTAAATCTAGGTATCAATAAGGTTGGGTTCTTCTGAGGTCTTTCTCCTTGGCTTGTAGATGGCTACCTTCTCCCTGTGTCTTCGTATAGTCTTCCCTCTGAGTGTATTTATGTCCTAATATCCTCTTCTTCTAAGTATATCAATCATATTAGATTAGGTTCTAGCCTAATGAAATCATTTAAATTTATTTACCTCTTTAAAAACCCTATCTCTGAATGTAGTCACATTCTGAGGTACTGGAGGCTAGACCTTCAACATACAAATTTTGGAAGGACATAAATCAGTTAGTTCACAACAGTGCATAATAAACCTAAATGTATATGTACCCAATAACAGAGCTTCAAAATACATGAAGAAAAAAATTAATGCACTGAAAGGAGAACAGGCTAATCTATAATGATAGGTGGTGATATCAATACTTTTTTTTAGTAATTAATAGAATAAGCACAGAGAAATGTTAATAAGGATATAGAATGCTTGAACATCATTATCAGTCAACTAAACCAAATTGACCTTTACTGCAAAGTCTATCAACAACTACAAAATACACTTCCCTTTCAACTGTCATGAGGTGTTCACCAAAATAAGCCATCTCCTGGATGTGAAACTAGTTTCAACAAATTTAAGTGAACTTAAATGATTCAAAGCAAATTTAATGGCCAAAAACAGATTAATCTAGAAATAATGGCAGAAAGGTATCTTTTTAAAATTCCTAATATTTTTAATTCATCAACACACTTCTAAACAACTACATGAGTTGAGGAGCTCATAAATGACATTTTAAAATATTTTGAATTGAATGAAAATTAAAACAGCATCTCAAAATCAGTGGGATAGAACTTAGAAGAAAATTTATAGCAATAAATGTGTACACTAGAAAAGAAGAAAGTTCTCAAATAAGTTATCTAAAATTTCCACCTAAATAAGCTAGAAAAAGAAGTGTAATCCAAATAATAATAAGAAAGTAAATAATAAGGATAAGACCAGAAATCAATGAAATAGAAAATGGAGAAATTTAATGAAATAGGTACTTTCTTAAGATCAATTTTAAAAATTGATGAATCCATAGCCAGTCATACTGATTAAGAAAATAGTAAAGAAAACAAAAATTTCCAACATAAAGCAATGAAAGACGGATCATTATCAAAGATCCTATCACTTCAGTTCAGTTCAGTCACTCAGTCATGTCCGACTCTTGCGACTGCATGAACCGCAGCACACCAGGCCTCCCTGTCCATCACCAACTCCCAGAGTTTGCTCAAACTCATGTCCATCGAGTCGGTGATGCCATCCAGTCATCTCTTCCTCTGTCGTCCCCTTCTCCTCCTGCCCCCAATCCCTCCCAGCATCAGAGTCTTTTCCAATGAGTCAATTCTTCACATGAGATGGCCAAAGTATCAGAGTTTCAGCTTCAACCTCACTCCTTCCAATGAACACCCAGGACTGATCTCCTTTAGAATGGACTGATTGGATCTCCTTGCAGTCCAAGGGACTCTCAAGAGTCTTCTCCAACACCACAGTTCAAAAGCATCAATTCTTCGGGGCTCAGCCTTCTTCACAGTCCAACTCTCACATCCATACATGACCACTGGAAAAACCATAGTCTTGACTAGACAGACCTTTGTTGGCAAAGTAATATCTCTGCTTCTGAATATGCTATCTAGGTTGGTCATAACTTTCTTTCCAAGGAGTAAGCGCCTTTTAATTTCATGGCTGTAATCGCCATCTGCAGTGATTTTAGATCCTATAGACATCTAAAAGATACTAACTGAATATTATAAGCATTTGTGACAAAAAATTTGACAACTGAAATGGATATCTGTGACTTAAAAATCACAAAATACCAAAGTTCACAAAGAAAGAAACTGAGTAGTCCCATAAATATGGAAGAAACTGAATTCTTAGATTAAAACTAACTCACAAGTAAAATTCCAGCCAGTTAGCTTCACTGGTGAATTCTACCAAACATTTCAATAAAATGATGCCAATTCATCCCAAACTTCTTCCAGAAATAGAGGAAAATACTTCTCACGTCCTGTTATGAGCCAGAATTTCTGACAGAAAATAAGATACAAACATCCTAAGAAATACAAAATAAAGAAATGAAAAATCACAAATAGAGATGTAAAATATTGGCAAATTGAATCTAGTGCTTGAGAAACCTATATGCAGGTCAGGAAGCAACAGTTAGAACTGGACATGAAACAACAGACTGGTTCCAAATAGGAAAAGGAGTACGTCAAGGCTGTATATTGTCACCCTGCTTATTTAACTTATATGCAGAGTACATCATGAGAAACACTGGGCTGGAAGAAGCACAAGCTGGAATCAAGATTGCTGGGAGAAATATCAATAACCACAGATATGCAGATGACACCACCTTTATGGCAGAAAGTGAAGAGAAACTAAAAAGCCTCTTGATGAAAGTGAAAGAGGAGAGTGAAAACGGCTTAAAGCTCAACATTCAGAAAATGGAGATCATGGCATCTGGTCCCATCACTTCATGGGAGATAGATGGGGAAACAGTGGAAACAGTGTCAGACTTTATTTTTGGGGGGCTCCAAAATCACTGCAGATGGTGATTGCAGCCATGAAATTAAAAGACGCTTACTCCTTGGAAGGAAAGTTATGACTAACCTAGACAGTATATTAAAAAGCAGAGACATTACTTTGCCAACAAAGGTGCATCTAGTCAAGGCTATGGTTTTTCCAGTGCTCATGTATGGATATGAGAGTTTGACTGTGAAGAAAGCTGAGTGCCAAAGAATTGATGGTTTTGAACTGTGGTGTTGGAGAAGACTCTTGAGAGTCCCTTGGACTGCAAGGAGATCCAACCAGTCCATTCTAAAGGCGATCAGCCCTAGGTGTTCTTTGGAAGGACTGAGGTTGAAGCTGAAACTCCGATACTTTGGCCATCTCATGCAAAGAGTTAACTCATTGGAAAAGACCCTGATGCTGGGAGGGATTGGGGGCAGGAGGAGAAGGGGATAACAAGGATGAGATGGCTGGATGGCATCACCAACTCGATGGACATTAGTTTAAGTGAACTCCGGGAGTTGGTGATTGACAGGAAGGCTTGGCGTGCTGCTGTTCATGGGGTCACAAAGAGTCAGACATGACAAAATTGACAAATTTGGACAAATTTGACAACAGACATTGAAGCTGTAAGTCAAAAACTATGAAATATTACTTAAAGAAATTAACAGAAATTTAAATAAATGGAATGAAACTTCTAATCTTCATGGGTTGGAAGACTCAGTAATGCTGATATTTTTATTTTCCTCCAAGTTCATTTGCAGATTGAACACAATGAACATTAAATTCCAGCAGGTGTTTTCATATTTGTTTAAAATATGCTTCTAAAATTTATACAGAAATCCAAATGACCTACTTTAGCTGTAAACAATTCTGAAAAAACAAATAAATAAAGATGGGACTTCCTTGATCTCAAGGTTAACATATATATATGGAGTAATCAAGAGATGAAGTATTCATGTAAGAAAATAGACCACACATATTTAGCCAACTGCCTTTCCACAAAGGTACAAAAGCAATTCAATGTTGAAAGACGATCCTTTCCACACATGGTGTCAAAACAATTGGATGTTCAAATGCAAAAAAAAGACAACAAAGGATCTTGACTATAAGATCAGATCAGTTGCTCAGTCGTGTCCGACTCTTTGCGACCCCATGAATCGCAGTACGCCAGGCCTCCCTGTCCATCACCAACTCCCGGAGTTCACACAGACTCACGTCCATCGAGTCAGTGATGCCATCCAGCCATCTCATCCTCTGTCATCCCCTTCTCCTCCTGCCCCCAATCCCTCCCAGAATCAGAGTCTTTTCCAATGAGTCAACTCTTCGCATGAGGTGGCCAAAGTACTGGAGTTTCAGCTTTAGCATCATTCCTTCCAAAGAAATCCCAGGGCTGATCTCCTTCAGAATGGACTGGTTGGATCTCCTTGCAGTCCAAGGGACTCTCAAGAGTCTTCTCCAACACCACAGTTCAAAAGCATCAATTCTTCAGTGCTCAGCCTTCTTCACAGTCCAACTCTCACATCCATACATGACCACAGGAAAAACCATAGCCTTGACTAGACGAAACTTTGTTGGCAAAGTAATGTCTCTGCTTTCAAATATGCTATCTATGTTGGTCATAACTTTTCTTCCAAGGAGAAAGTGTCTTTTAACTTCATGGCTGCGGTCACCATCTGCAGTGATTTTGGAGCCCAGAAAAAGAAAGTCTGACACTGTTTCCACTGTTTCCCCATCTATTTCCCATGAATTGGTGGGACCGGATGCCATGATCTTCGTTTTCTGAATGTTGAGCTTTTTAAGCCAACTTTTTCACTCTCCTCTTTCACTTTCATCAAGAGGCTTTTTAGTTCCTCTTCACTTTCTGCCATAAAGGTGGTGTCATCTGCATATCTGAGGTTATTGATATTTCTCCCAGAAATCTTGATTCCAGCTTGTGTTTCTTCCAGCCCAGCGTTTCTCATGATGTACTCTGCATATAAGTTAAATAAACAGGGTGACAATACATAGCCTTGACATACTCCTTTTCCTATTTGGAACCAGTCTGTTGTTCAATGTCCAGTTCTAACTGTTGCTTCCTGACCTGCATACAAATTTCTCAAGAGGCAGATCAGGTGGTCTGGTATCCCCATCTCTTTCAGAATTTTCCACAGTTTCTTGTGATCCACACAGTCAAAGGCTTTGGCATAATCAATAAAGCAGAAATAGATGGTTTTCTGGAACTCTCTTGCTTTTTCCATGATCCAGCGGATATTGGCAATTTGATCTCTGGTTCCTCTGCCTTTTCTAAAACCAGCTTGAACATCTGGGAGTTCACGGTTCACATATTGCTGAAGCCTGGCTTGGAGAATTTTGAGCATTACTTCACTAGCGTGTGAGATGAGTGCAACTGTGCGGCAGTTTGAGCATTCTTTGGCATTGCCTTTCTTTGGGATTGGAATGAAAACTGACCTTTTCCAGTCCTGTGGCCACTGCTGAGTTTTCCAAATTTGGTGGCATATTGAGTGCGGCACTTTCACAGCATCATCTTTCAGGATTTGGAATAGCTCAACTGGAATTCCATCACGTCCACTAGCTTTGTTCATAGTGATGCTTTTTAAGGACCACTAGACTTCACATTCCAGGATGTCTGGCTCTAGGTCAGTGATCACACCATCGTGATTATCTGGGTTGTGAAGATCTTTTTTGTACAGTTCTTCTGTGTATTCTTGCCATCTCTTCTTAATATCTTCTGCTTCTGTTAGGTCCATACCATTTCTGTCCTTTATCGAGCTCATCTTTGCATGAAATGTTCCTTTGTTATCTCTGATTTTCTTGAAGAGATCCCTAGTCTTTCCCATTCTGTTGTTTTCCTCTAATTCTTTGCACTGATCGCTGAAGAAGGCTTTCTTATCTCTTCTTGCTATTCTTTGGAACTCTGCATTCAGATGCTTCTATCTTTCCTTTTCTCCTTTGCTTTTCACTTCTCTTCTTTTCACAGCTATTTGTAAGGCCTCCCCAGACAGCCATTTTGCTTTTTGCATTTCTTTTCTATGGAAATGGTCTTGATCCCTGTCTCTTGTACAATGTCACGAACCTCATTCCATAGTTCATCAGGCACTCTATCTATCAGATCTAGGCCCTTAAATCTATTTCTCACTTCCACTGTATAATCATAAGGGATTTGATTTAGGTCATACCTTAATGGTCTACTGGTTTTCCCTACTTTCTTCAATTTAAGTCTGAATTTGGCAATAAGGAGTTCATGGTCTGAGCCACAGTCAGCTCCTGGTCTTGTTTTTGCTGACTGTATAGAGCTTCTCCATCTTTGGCTGCAAAGAATATAATCAATCTGATTTCGGTGTTGACCATCTGGTGATGTCCATGTATAGAGTCTTCTCTTGTGTTGTTGGAAGAGGGTGTTTGTTATGACCAGTGCATTTTCTTGGCAAAACTCTTAGTCTTTGCCCTGCTTCATTCCATATTCCTTATAACATATTTAAAAATTAATATCTCAAAATAATATTACTTTAGGCCAATATTACTTATATACAGAAAATTAATAAAATTACTATAGTCAAATGGATCATATATCTAAGTGATAAACCTAAAATTATAAAACTTTTAGAAGAAACCACAGGAAAAAAGCTAAACTAAATCTTTATGGTCTTGGGTTAGCAAAGATTTCTTACATTAAAACACAAGAAGCACAATCCATAAAAGAAAACACTGATAAATCTGACCTCATAAAGATTAAAAACTTTTAAACATCAAAAGATACTGTTAAAAAATAAAAAAAAGAAGGCTACAGACTAGAGGAAGAATATTTACCAAACATATATCTAATAAAGAAGTTATATCTAGAACAGAGGTTGGCAAATTACAGTCAGCTGGTTTTTTAAATCAAGTTTTATTACCTGTGGCTTTTTCAAACTAAAATGTCAGGGTTAAATAATTGTGATCCAAAATTTATGGCCTAAAAACATAAAATATTTACTATCTGGCCCTTTAAGAAAAAGTTTGCCAACATCTGATAGAGAATATTTAAAGAACTCTTGCAAAAGAATAGTAAGAAGACAATCCAATTTTTTAAATGGGTAAAAGATTTAAATAGACACTCCATCAAAGAATATATATGAATAGCAAATAGAGTTTAAGTTTTGCTAGTTGAATAAATTCTAGAGAGCTGCTGTATAACACGATGCCTGTAGTTAACAACACATTTTATGCAGTTCAAAATTTAAGAGGGTAAATTTCATGCTGTGCTCTTACCACAAAACAAAAACAAAGGAACCCAAGGAGAACACCTGATAGGTGTTAGATTATATATTGCCTTGATTGTAGTAACGGTATCACAAGTATTTGTATACGTCCAAACTCAAATAGCAAGTGTCTCATGGCGCAGTGGTAAAGAATCTACCTGACAATGCAGGACACTCGGGTTCAATCCCTGGGTTGGGAAGATCCACTGGAGAAGGGAATGGCAACCAACTCCTGTGTTCTTGCCTGAAAAATTCATGGACAGAGGAACCTGGAGGGCTACAATCCATGGGGTTGCAGAGTTGGACACAACCGAGCACATACACATAAACTCAAATTATACACATTAAATGTGTGCAGTCTTTTGTATATCAACTATACATCAATAAAGCTGTTTTAAAATGCCAAATAAGCACAGGAAACTATACCAAATATCATTAGACATTAGGAAAAAGCAAATTAAAATCACAGTGAGATACCACTACACACAACCAGAATGCTTAAATATAAAAGAACCAAAAATACCAAGTGCTAGTGAGGATGTGGAGCAACCAAAACTAATTCTATACAGGCAGGAGTGCAAAATATTATAGCCACTTTAGAAAACAGATATAAAGTTTAGCAGATATAAAGTTAAAGAGACATTATTTCACCTCCAACTCCTAGATATTTATAGAAGAGAAATAAAGACTGTGTTCACACAAATATGTTCATAATAGGCACAAACTAGAAACAACCAAACGTCCATCAAGAGGTGAACAGATAAATTGTTGCATGGAATATAGTAATAATAAAAGAAAGAACTACCAATACACAGAATAGCCTGGACAGATCTCAAAAGCATTATGCTAAATGGTAGAAGCTAGAATTTAAGACCATATACAGTAAAAAGAAAATGAAAGCATCAGTCCCTCAGTCATGTCCGACTCTTTGAGACCCCATGGAATGTATAGCCCCTCCAGGCTCCTCTGTCCATGGGATTTCCCAAGCAAGAATAGTTGAGTGGGTTGCCGTTTCCTTCTTCAGGGGATCTTCCCAACCCAGGGAACCCAGGTCTCCTGCGTTGCAGGCAGATTCTTTACCATCTGAGCCACCAGGGAAGTCCACAGGTGGTCTATTTATATGAAATTTTAGAAGAGGCAAAACTATAGTGACAGAAGCAAACCAGTGGTTGCTAGGGCCCTAGAAAGGGATTAACTGCAAAGAAACACAAAATAACTTTGGGGGATGAGGGAAATATTATTATTTTACTATTATGGTGGTGGTTACATGATTAAACTCATTTGCCATAATTCATTAAATTGTAATTGGTGAATATTTCATAAAACTAATTTTTAAAAGTTAAGAAAAGACAGAAACAGAAGTGCAGCGTTTACCTATGGCTGGCATAATTCTATTTGTTTCACTGTATACACCAGATTCTTGACTCTAAAGATTTTGACAACATATATGAACGTAATTTAAGATGAAAAATAGAATCAGAGAGGACTTCTTGGCCTACCACAATAGTTCCTAACAGATACAAATCAGAATTTTTGGTAATGTAGTCTGAATGCATCTTTCTAGGCCCCTTCCCCAGAGGTTCTGATTTAAGGTCAGGTACTTGGAAGATAGACCTCTGTAGGCTCTCCAAGTGACAATGATGAACAGCGAAATTTGAAAACAATAAGCCTAATGTATAGATTGACCTGGAGTAAACTTTTGATGTCATGACCTGGTCCCTTTCGGAGACTTCTGAGAATAATATCAGAACGTCATAACAGACTTTGAAGCAAATAATTGCATTTGCATTGGCCCCAATAGGAGTCTCAAGACTTGGCAAATTTGCCTCCCAAAGAGGTAAGTCTTCTGATATGCCATTTACCTCCTTCCCCAACCTCAGCCTAGCTGAACGCATACTCAATCCTCAAGCCTTAGCTTTTTCATTGGTTATTTGATGAGATCAATAGCATCTACCTATCTCATAGGGATATTTGTCCAAATAAAGCAAATCCATATAAACTGCTTAACACAATGCCTAGTACATAGTATGTACAATGAAACCTGGAAAAATTGGATAGTCTACTTAATAACTCATTCCTGACCTCCACAGAAGGTTCACCCTGGTCATTTCATAACTTTATAATAATAAGACCCTGGATTTCATGCTTTTTAATTATTTGGACCTCATTTGTACCACTGACCTCTTCTCAATAAATGTCATCTATTAATAGTATCATTATGGGTTATATTTATTATTCTATTTATTAGCATTTTAGTGATTTGGATATCAATAAACCACCCTCTTCCATCATTCCTGGGTTTACTACTGACTTAGTATTTTGTAGGATTGAAGGCATTCCTCTGTTAATTATCTGGACAGATATCTACTTGCCTACTAGCCACTGCTTGCTTATAACAATCCATTTCAGATAGTTCTACAAATGCAGAGGAAAGTCAATTTTAAAACTTAGGAAAATAGAACCAAGAATTGAATTGGTAATAAAAGAATGACATTCAACTCCCTTCATGTCTGTTATTTGATAACCTAAAATCAACCCAGATGGTACTCCCAGCCACTTTATCTCACTTTTTTTCCCTAGCCTCTGCTCTACAGGGGCTTGGGGGCTTGGTGGAGGTAGTGATTAGAGCTGATGTTGTTGACATAGGTGAAAAGAGGTGATTCCTTCAGGCCAGCAGTGACAAGTGACCAGTGGCAAGGAGCCATCAGTATTTTCCTCTTGTTCTCCCCTGCCCTCCCTGGAGCTGTCCTTCCAGTGCCGTCAAAGTCAACCACAAGCATCTTTCCAGTGCACACATCAGGCGGAGCATTGTGTTCAATCTTGGGGATTCTGTATCCTTGCTGAGTTTTGGGCAATGTAATAATTATGCTTGAGAAGTACTTAACCATCTGTAAGATAGGAAGATATTCTCATTTTCTAGGTGAGGTAACCAAGGGTCAGAGGGGTCATCCCTTGGCAGAGATGATCCAAACTGTGATAAGACTTAAACCAGATTTCCTGGCTCCAAATTCTATGGCTTTTTTCATTCTCCTATGACAATTTTCCAATTAGGAGGGAGACAATGTTAGCAGCTCTCAGCTTGTAGGAGAGCCAAAATCTTGACATTCCTCAGCTTGGGTGGGAACTGTGTGTTAAGACTCCCTGTTGTCCTCTCGCAGCAGTGGGCAGCCTCTGTCTTAGCAGACTGTGCTGTGCGGACTATGATGTGGAAAATGTTAAGTGGCACTAACACAAGTTATCTGATATTGATGCATTACTCTTTTTCTGTTTCTGCTCTATACTTTGAAGGAGAGCATTCATACCTGAAAACTATTGGGATTTAGAGAATTCAAAAACTATGCTCCCCTCTGGCCACAAATACTGGTGCTGATGGAATCAGACCTCTGATGGAGACTCTCAACCCAGGGCAAAGGTATTGGTTAGTTCAGAAAGGTCATGGGAAGGTGGAATTTGTACATTATTAATCTCCCACGTGTCCTTCCCAGTTATACCCATAGTAACCCATACTTCAGCATCTTGGAACAAGCTATCACACTGAATTATAATGTTCTGGTTCCTTGTTAATTTTTCCCACTAGACTATCATCTTTCTCAGAACAGAGGATCATTCATTATTACACCCTGGTTGTCTAGCACAGTGCCTATACTATGTGAAAGTGAAAGTGAAAGTCGTTTAGTCGTGTCTGACTCTTTGCGACCCCATGGTAGCTACCAGCCTCTTTGTATCTATTCTTGCTTTCCTCTGACCTTTCTTCAAGTTTGAGTAAGGTTTGAAAAACTGGGGGGGGGGGGGGGGGGCAGGGGAAATCATGGAACCCTCTCATTTAAAACTCCCAAATGATTAGTTGTTCTGCATCTTGATTATGGTGGGGATAACACGGCCATTTGTTGTTGCTGTTTAGTCACTAAGTCATGACTGACTCTTTTGTGAACCCAGAGAAGACAATGGCACCCCACTCCAGTACTCTTGCCTGGAAAATCCCATGGATGGAGGAGCCTGGTGGGCTACAGTCCATGGGGTCGCTAAGAGTCGGCACGACTGAATGACTTCACTTTCACTTTTCACTTTCCTGCAATGGAGTTCTTGCATTGGGCTGCCGTCTATGGGGTTTCACAGAGTCGGACACGACTGAAGTGACTTAGCAGCAGCAGCAGCAGCAGCAGACTATAGCCTGCCAGGCTTCTCTCTCCATGGGATCTCCTAGGCAAGAATAGTGGAGTTAATATTTCCTATTCTAGGGGATCTTCCTGACCCAAGGCTTGAACCTATGTCTCCTGCATTGGCAGGCAGATTTCTTACCACTGAGCCACATGGGAAGCCCTAATATAACCATGGGGTTTTATCAAAATTCATAAATCTATACATCTAAAAGCAGTGAATTTTATTATATATGAATTATATCTCAACAAACTCGATTTAAGTTAAAATCTCAAATAGCTTTCCATAGCATATGAGATCCACACTCTTTGCCACAGTTTGAATGGCTATCTGATTCAGAGTTACATAAGAAACAGAAGACATTTTTAAACTGGGAAAAAGTTGTATATATGCTACTCAAAAGTGTGGGCAGGTTGTTGTGAAGCTTTAGGGTAGTGTGGAATCCTCAGAGCTAGTCACTGCAGGGCACTGTTAGCACCCCAGGCCTGAAAGGAAGGCTGATTACCTGAAGACAGAAAGGCTGTGTGGAGCTGAGACTTCCAGTTAAATACCCAGGCCCCTCCTTTCCCATCTGCTAGGACTCGTCATTGGCTGGATCCAGCCACAGGGCAGAGAGCAGAGGAAAGTCACCCCAGGACACAGAGTGGAGTGAAGAGCGGACCTAGAGGAGAAAATGGGAGCAATTCACCAAATAGCAATGGATTTACCTCTATAACTTCATCTCCAGCTCCTTCTAGAAGGCACTAGTCCTGGCTCACTGTGACCCTATCAGGCTGGATTTTTTGTTTCCACCTTACCACATTTACAGTTGCTTATTTCTGTGTCTCCAGTTGTCTGCCTCATATCTTTGCAGACTATTCTCTTTCTTGACATTCAACCCACCCTCCCAATAAAAAGGAAAGCCCCACTTCTCCTGAGCACTCATTGTCTCTGAAATCTTCCTGGTTATTTACCTGCTTACACATTACTCTCCATCTCTCCAACACCTGGAAGAGTGCCCAGGGCACACGCAGAGTTCTTAAGTGTTTGAAAGAAGCAAAGAGCAACAGTGCAAGGCAGGTCCTCTGCCTTGTGCCCTGAGTTCCCATTCAGCCTGGGCAGATGCATCTAGAGGCCTGGGGTGCTAAACTGGGGAGGATGAAGATGTGGGTGGGAGGGTTTGGAGGCCTAAGAGAGTGGCACACTATACACATCATGAGAACATCAGAGTTAACATAAACAGATAGAGACAAGATCCATGGGGAAAATGTGCTTTCAGCTTGCTCAAAACCAGTAGAAACCACTCTCTACACACGAGAAGCTTCCCTGGTAGCTCAGCTAGTAAAGACTGCCTACAATGCCGGAGACTCCAGTTTGATTCCTGGGTTGGGAAGATCCCCTGAAGGAGGGCATGGCAATCCACTCCAATATTCTTGCCTGGAGAATTCCATGGACAGAGGAACCTGGCAGGCTACAGTCCATGGGGTCGCAAAGAGTTGAACACGACTGAGCATCTTTCACTTTCACACATGAGAAAACAACAGAGACATGGTCAAAATTAAGGTCTAAACAGTGGACCAGCAACAGTCAAATCACGAGCACTCAATAAATATTTGACCAATAATTCTGAATCACTGAAGCCCAAACAGGAAAGAGAAAATCTCCCTTTTCTAAGGGAAAAAGGAGATCATGAAGAGATCTGACTTCTTAGTGTGGTAAATATTAAGTCAACAAATTGTATTGCACGTTAAAGGCATTTTAACCAAGCTGGCTTAAAATAAATATCCATACTTTCCAGCAATCTTTATTTTTACATTATCATTATGTCTTATTTCTAAGAGCAATTAATTGAGGCAATTTCTTTTTAGCTGAAAAAAATGCATATGCCCTCCAAATCAAGGTCTGATTTCTGCTTGCTGCCTTTTAGCTATTATTTTCCTTTATTGTTTTGTAGGGGAATAAACACTGAAAAGTTTTTCTAGCATTTACTCAGTTTTATCCAGAGCTGTCAAAATTTATATACAATAGTTTTCTTCGTTTGCTACAGAGGAAATCTCATGAATTGCAAAAATGGGAACATTTTGAATTAGAATACAGGCTTCCTCAAATCTTTTTCTATGCATGGAATAGTCTTTCATTCTGAACATTTCCTAGTTTTAAAAGAACTATCTCAAATATTGATTGGGATTTTTCTCCATGTAGTTTAGAAGACAGAAACATTGATTACACTGGGCTTTTCTTATTTACCACCTTTTCATTTGTGATGGGCCATCTGGGTATTCAGTGTTTAGTTATGTGTGTCTAAACTCTTTGAGGAAGACAGTTTATTTGTCAGGCTGCAAATATCTAGAGAGCTGGTAACAATTTTCTTTCAACAAGCAATTCTCAGGCTTCTTCTGGCTTGGAACACTGCCAGCTCAAATCCTCCTGGGTGGCACATGTGGTCAGGAACAAAATGGCACAACAGACTCTGGACCTGACTTGGATCCAAAATTTAACACCAAACACAAGAAAGTCCATAGGTGAACTGTGGGGTCAAGACAGCTGGAGCTCAGTACACAGACCCCTATTTTTCTTTTTTCACTGTTTTGTTACATTATCACAAGGCTATCCAAAAAAAGAAAAATTTATTGTGTATATATATATATACATATATATACACACACACTATATTGTGTATATATATAGTAATATATATATATGTATATTGTGTATATATATATATATACAATATATATATTATAATATATTGTATGTTGTATATGGAGAAGACAATGGCACCCTACTCCAGGACTCTTGCCTAGAAAATCCCATGGACGGAGGAGCCTGGTAGGCTGCAGTCCATGGGGTCGCTAAGAGTCGGACGTGACTGAGCGACTTCACTTTCACTTTTCACTTTCATGCATTGGAGAAGGAAATGGCAACCCACTCAAGTGCTCTTGCCTGGAGAATCCCAGGGACGGGGGAGCCTGATGGGCTGTCATCTCTGGGGTCACACAGAGTCGGACATGACTGAAGTGACTTAGCAGTAGCAGCAGCATGTTGTATATTGTATGTTGTATATTGTAATATATTGTTATATATACATATATACATATTATATATAGTATGTGTGTGTGTGTGTGTGTATATATATATATATATATATATATAACAACACATATATATTTGTTGTTGTTCAGTAGCTAAGTTGTGTCCAACTCTTAGTGACCCCAGAAGCATGCCAGGCTTCTCTGTCTTTCACCATCTCCCTGAGTTTGCTCAAACTCATGTCCATTGAGTCAGTGATGCCATCCAACTACCTCATTCTCTGTCGCCCCCTTTTCCTCTTGCCCTCAATTTTTCCCAGTATCATGATTTCAGACACAACTGAAATGACTTAGCACACACATATAAAATATACAATGAAAGAAAAATGAAAGTGTTAGTCTCTCAGTAGTGTCCGACTCTTTGCGATTCCATGGACTAGAGCCCACCAGGCTGCTCTGGCTACCAAATTCTCCAGGCAAAAATAGTGGAGTGGGTAGCCATTCCCTTCTCTAGGGGATCTTTCTGACCCAGGGATCGAACCTGGGTCTCCTGCATTATAGGCAGATTCTTTACCATCTGAGCCACCAGGGAAGCGCTATTTATACTCTATATATATGTGTGATGTATATAAATTGATGCATGTAACTGCAAAGGCCAAGAAGTCTCATGATTTGCTGTCCACAAGCTTGGGAATGGGGTGGGAAGGTGGAGGAGGTAAATAATGGTGTAAGTCCCAGTCCAAGTCTTAAGACCCAAGAACCAGAAGTACTGATGTCCAAGGGCACGAGAGAAT
The DNA here is from genome assembly GCF_029407905.1 of Bubalus kerabau. Classification (NCBI taxonomy): domain Eukaryota; kingdom Metazoa; phylum Chordata; class Mammalia; order Artiodactyla; family Bovidae; genus Bubalus; species Bubalus kerabau. Next base: position 69,501,521 of record NC_073633.1, read on the forward strand.
GAATGTCCCTGCTTAAGTGAAGAGCAAATTCATCTTTCTTCTATCAGGACTTCAACAGATCAGATGATGCCCATTCACACTGGTAAGAGTGGTCTACTCAAGCCTACTGGTTCAAATGGTAATCTCTTGCAGAAAAACCCTCCCAGACACATAACCCGCAAAAGTTTTACTAGCTACCTGGGCATCACTCAGCCCAGTCAGGTTGACACATAAAATTAACCATCACACAACTACACCACCACCATAAAATTCCTACCTCATGTATTTCCTTTGGGGTTCATTCATTCATTTATACCACAAGTACTGTTTTCGAGTATCTACTCTGTGGCAGGTTCTATCAGAACTGGCAGTGAGGAAGATGTGCCCTCCCTCAAGGAACCTGCGGGCCAGTGAGGATGACAAGCAGGTGTCACAATAAGGACAGATACATGGAACACCACCCCCCCCAACCCTGCCACCAACCATGTTTGATGTTTGGAGAATAGTGAGAGGAGCTGACACTGGAAGCAACGTCTAGATGGATTCTGGAAGGATGAATAAAGTCTAAGTGAGGAGAGAGCAGCAGGATATAGGATCCATGGTGAGGAGTTCTAGAAAATATCAGGGAGAAAGGTCTGGAGGCATCACAGAGCCCAGTGAGTTCAGGTAGGGAAATGGTCAGAGATGGAATAAGGCTAGAGAGATAAGCTGTGGCCATGTTATATAGGGCCTCTACAAGCCACAGAAAAGATTTGGGCAATGTGGTACAGTGGTTAGGGGAGCAAGATCTCAAATCTTGGGCTTACACCTGAATCAAGGCTATAAAATGGAATTTACAGTTTACCTGCCTCATAGGAATTTGGCGAGGAGCTACTGAGCTAACCCACAAAGAATGTTAGTACAGTACCTGGCAGACACTGTGTCCTAAGTCACTTCAGTAATGTCTAACTCTTTGCAACCCCATGGGCTGGAGCCCACCAGGCTCCTCTGTCCAGGCAAGAAAACTAGAGTGGGTTTCCATTTCTTCCTCCGGGGGATCTTCCTGACCCGGGGATCAAACCCACATCTCTTTACATCCCCTGCATTGGCAGGCAGGTTCTTTTCCACTAGCACCACCTGGGAAGCCCCCTAAGTCCTTAGTAAAAGACAGCTATTATCATCCTTATTATTTAAAACTGAGGCTCCTGGAAGTCATGGAGACAGGCCAAGAAAGCAAGGCAAATACAATCAATTTACACTTGCTCCAGGGACAGTGTGATGAACGCTTTTACAAATGACAAGGTTGGAGGCAGGTGGAACAATGACACTGCTAAGTAGGTTTTTAAGAATTCTGATTGGCTGTATTATTAAAGAATAAACATTTTGTGGAAGAAACATGTTAATATATTGTCCATAGTTAATGCTTATATGTATTATACATTAGAGATAAATTTTGGGGGATTTCCTTGGGTGGTCCAGTGGTTAAGACTTTGCCTTCCAATACAGGTGGTGTGGGTTCCATCCCTGATCAAGAGTTAAGATCCCACATGCCTTTTGTGGCCAAAAAACCAAACCATAAAACAGAAGCAGTGTTGTAACAAATTAAATGAAGATTTTAAGAATGGTCCACATCAAAAAAAAAAAAAAAAAAAGATAAATTCTGATATGGAGAGGAAACTAAAGCAAGAGATCCGGGTATACAGGAAGATGCACACTATGGTGGGGGCACTGAGAAGAACAAGACCTTACATGTTGGGAAGAGAACACTTGGCTGTTGGGGGTGGGGGGTCAAGCGGGATGCAAGGAGCAGATAGGGTGATGGCAAAGCGGTCCTGCCTAAAAGCAATCCTCCCAGAATTAGATCTTGCCAGAATGTAATCCATGTGCTCTCCTGTGCTGCACTCCCCAGTTTTTCACACTGACATTTAAAAATGATCTTGTGCCTGCCTCAAGCTACTCTACCTTTCACAGGCCATGTTCTCCAGAAGCAGTCCTCCTTGAGAAGATGATGAGGGGTCTGGAATCGACACCTTTGAGAAAAAGGGTGAGGCAGCAGGATTAGGCTGCAGCCCCTGGCTGGATTATACTGTGTCTTAACCCTACAGGAGGCCTAAGGAGCCAGGGGGGAGGTGGGGCAGACCCAGAGGTGGGGACAGGCAGCCTTTAGGCTAGAAGCCTCTGCTCTCAGTTTCAGCAAGGAGAGGGTGGGGGGAAGGGTAGTTCTTACTGAGGAATGCTGAGAGTCTGGGGAGAAAAAAAATCTTCCAGGACATCCATAAAGTCTATATCTGTGTCTCAGTCTATATTTTCATAACCTGGGCCCTCACCTTAGCATAATATGGCTGCCTTATTGAGTGTTTAATTTCCTTTCAAGGTTAACCATTCTGACTTCTAAATCCTGGGTTTGGCCTGTGAATTTCTCAGCCCCAAGCCAAGCTCTGCTTTTCCTTGCCCTCAAGTGTTAGTTATCTTACTGTGCTGTGGCTGGCAAGTAGCCATAGCCTCCTAATGCTACTGCCCATAGAGCCACTTCCTCCATGGATCTCAAACACTTGCCAAGGCATTCAACACACTTTCACTTGGACATCATCCCAATTTACCACTGACACAAGTTTTCACACTGAACTGCACATTATGCTTCACCTTCTACAAGTAATGGAGTGTTCAGTGCCAGGCAGTATCAGCAAATCCCAGTCTCACTGCCAGCTTTCTCAGGAATAGGCATCAACTACAATATCACAAAGTGGGTTCTCCAAAAGCCGACTTATAGATGGAGTTTGGGACACAGAGTATCTGTTAAGAGTCAACACCTATGATAGGAAAGCTATGGAAGCAGAAACAGTTGAACTGCAAAGCAGACCCAACAAAGTCTCCAGAAAGCTGGCAGGAGGTTCAGGAGTATGTGTTGCCAATATGAGTTATCTGGTGGACTGACATAGCAAGATTTTGTCCCTCCACCTCACTCAACTGCAGGCTGTCCCAGGAGGTGCAGCAGGCTTGCTGAGCAGCTCTCTGTAGCTGAGGCAGATCCCAAAGCAGCAGACAGCCAGAGGCCCTTTTGCTGAACACACTGCCCACGAGGGAGCAGACGTCCTTCTCTAAAAGGGGACACAGGCTTCTCTGATGGCTCGGTTGGTAAAGAATTTGCCTGCCAATGCAGGAGACATAGGAGATGAGGGTTCAGTCCCTGGGCTGGAAAGATCCACTGGAGGAGGACATGGAAACCCACTCCAGTTATTTGTGCCTGGAGAATCCTATCGACAGAGGAGCCTGGCGGGCTATGGTCCAAGGGTTGCAAAGGAATTGGACATGACTGAGCAACTAAACAACAACAACCAGAAGGAGCACATATCTAGGTCTACTGAAGTTTTCCTTCTTATCTTCTGAGGATATTTTTGAAGGTTTATTTTGCTGCTTTTTGTCCCAGGTTATCTTAAGTCTGAAATCATTTTTTGAAACCATTCCCATCAGACTCAAAGAATCAACACACAATCACACTCACACAGGAGCTGTCTGATGCAAAACACTGCACAGTACACCAACGGAATGGCATGTGGTAAGAGGATTGAATGTTGTGTTCTGTGGAAGTTAGCTTCTGTGCAAATGCAATGACGGAAAGATCCAGAAGAAATATCTGTCACACCTTTGACGATAAAGTTTGACTCAGTTGATCTGACTGGTTAGAAAGATGCCGGTTCCTGCTCCTCAGCCTTCCTCTTAATAAGGCAAACTTGGGCAAAAAGATGACCATCCCTAAGAAAGGGACAGCCCTCAGGAAAATGGACTGGTGTTGCTTGTGAAAATTCAGAACTTGGTCTTTGGCCACAGCTGAGACTTAAATGACACATAGACAGCAGGGGTGAGCGAGAATGGAGTGTGCCCCTGACCTGATCTTCACTTCACTTTGTACCAGACTCTGGAGGCCTTGCTCCCAGTTGTGTGTGAAAGTCGCTCGGTCATGCCCGACTCTTTGCAACCCCATGCACTATACAGTCCATGGAATTCCCCAGGCCAGAATACTAGAGTGGGTAGACCATCCCTTCTCCAGTGGATATTCCCGACCCAGGAATCAAACCGGGGTCTCCTGCATTGCAGGCAGATTCTTTACCAGCTGAGCTACTAGGGGCTCCCAGTTAATAATAATTAAAATATACACACCACAATATATAAAATAGATAACCAACAAGGACTTATTGTATAGCAGAGGGAACTAAATATCTTTAGGAAAAGAAACTAAAAAAGAATATATATATATATATATATATATATATGTATATATATACATAACAGAATCACTTTGCTGTACACCTGAAACTAACACATTGTAAATCAACTATATTTCAATAAAAATATTTTAAATACCCTTACCTAGTACACTGCAGCATAATCCTGACCATCTTAACTGTAATCTCTAAAACATACATGATTCCTCACCCTGCATGTCTCCTCCAACACTTTGCCTCCAACACTACCCTACTTTCTCTTTAAAATTGTAACTATAATTACTCAGTTGGATAGAACAGTATTTTGTCCTGTTCTTAATTTTAAAATATGCAAGTAAAAATTTTTTGTGTTCTTTTGAAAACAAAACTAGATAAAGTCACTGGCTCTTGACTGATTTTCCCCAACCATCACCCACAACTTCATTTTGCATTAGTCATATTTAAAAAAGAATTCCCCACAGAGAAATATATGCTAGCACAGATGAACTGTATTTAATCCACTTTTCCTTCTGCCTTCCACAAAGCATTCCTATACCCCAGAGCATTCTTCCACAGGTAAAATATGGAATGAATGATTCCGCTACCTCTCATTAGAAAGAAAACACCAGAATAAAATGGAGACTTTAAAAAGAAAGAAAAGATCATTGGTTACTGCTTTGTTTTAGGGAAACATCTCACATACCAGAAAAGCTTTATAAAAGCCACTGCTGAATCAGGCTTAGAGGGGGAGGCATAGCTACCCAGCCCATCTGGTGCATGGGTAGGGGGCTTTTCAGGAAGGGAGGGAGGAGAAACACCCTCATTTTTTCTCCTATTGGTATTCTTAGAGATTTGCTTATTTAATTATGTATGCAAAAACAATCATCCATTCAACCATAGGGCTCAAGGGAGTCACAAAGGGAACAAGGACTATGCCCGCACCTCAGGAGTCCACCACCAGCCAGAGCATGGCAAGTGCAGGCGGCAAGGGTGTTCTGGCACAGACCAGAATGAGCAGGGATGGGGAGCCAGGGCAAAGACAGGGGGAGACTTCCTCCAGCTCCTTGATCTATTTTGTTTCAAACTGTTCAGTAGCAAGACTCATAGCACAGAGTCCCTTAAGAGCTAAGCCACAACTCTCTATGAGATGGTCTTCCAGGAACTGGTTCTAATCTGCTCAATGCTGCTTCAACTCACATAAAAAAAATAATAAACCTCATGTTGACCCCATGGAAACTTCAGGGAATAAGCTCTATGCATTTATACACCAACACTAAGGTGCCCAGAGGCATAGCAGGAAGCTCTGAGACCCCAAGCAAGATTTCAGAAAGTCTTTATTTTTTTAACTGTAAAAATAAATAGGCCTCTAACTCCACACACTAAAGGGGTTTGTGGAGTAGTATTTACACCTGTGGAGAGTAGAAGGCGCCTGCTGAGAGGATCGGAGTTTCTCTCACCGACTCTAACTTATTTACCATTATTTTTGCAGTTCCCTCATGCAGGCCAGACACCCCAGAGTGTTTTATTCAACATGTGTGAATAACTCCAAAGATGGGCAACTTTAAAGATATTAGTTTGCATGAGTAAATGCCAGCTGTTGGCTGTCTGTTAAGTCATTTCAGTGATGTCCGACTCTTTGCAACTCCATGGACTATAGCCTGCCAGGCTCCTCTGTCTATGGGACTATCCAGGCAATAATACTAATGTGAGTTGCCATTCCCTACCCCAGGGGATCTTCCCAACCCTGAAATCAAACCTGGGTCTCCCACATTGCAGGCAGATTCTTTATCATCTGAGCCACCAGGGAAGCCTGTGTTAGCCATCTGAGCCCCACCATTTCACAGGAAATGGACATGGCAGAAGCACTGGCCTTGGGCCCTGCTGTCCTGGGCTCTGCTGGGTAGCCTGGGACATGTCACCTGAGCTCTCTGAAGAGTTCACTTGTCCCCTTCCATGAGATGAAGGTGGCACCACTTTGTAAGAATCTATTGTAAGAATCAAATGGGAAGGGTGGAGAAGCATTTTAAAATTTCAAGATTAGGAGTCTTACAGATGTTTGCAGCGTTCCTTGTTTAGGTGGTACTGTGTTGGGAGAATTTGGAGTGGTTTTCAGATGTTCCTTCAATGTCTAACTTCCCCAAACTTGTACCTTGAGGAGAAATATAACCACACCAGTATGCTTGCTTTTCCTCTTTCACTTCTTTCCCACCCCTTTAATCCACCCTCTTACCCCCTAGAATTTCAACCCCTTTTTACTGTCCTGTGTTTCCTTCCTGGTTCTACAAGTTCCTATTAGTTAATACTATGGCATGTGATCGTGATGATGCAATGGATCACCCTGAGCTGGTTTAAGAAGGTGTTCCCTTTTGCACTGCACAGGAAGTAGACTCCTTGATGGGGACTGGTGGGCAGGAGGGTTGTTAGTGAGTGTACTTGGGGAAGAAAAGGAAAGAAAGCCAGATTGAAATGGAGGGAGAAGTTGGCTGCAATCTAGTTTCAGTAACGGTCTCTGCCCACCCTGTAGGGAGGTCTGAATCCTGCAGGGGAAAAGGTCCAGGCTTTCATATCCCCATGAAGACCAGTCATTGCATGTAGCCAGCCTGGGAAGGGGCATCACCTTCAGCCAAGACAGCAGGAGACTGAGAGCTGAGGTCTTGCCTCCATCAGCATTCTCAGTGGCTGCGGGGATGATCCTGCACTTCTGATAGGGGGTCTGCACAGCACATCTCAGCACTCTTCTCCAGCAGCCACTATCAACCATGATTATTTCCACCATTTGCTGAAGGGCTGACCTGACCCTCTGAGCTTCTATGTAAGGAGACTCAGACATGACATCAGACACCAGTATTTGAAGCAAACGGCTCAAGCCAAGGGCCCAGGAAATACCAGGCAGAGGTAAAGCTAAGAGGTTTTCATTATCGGGAGCAAGTAGAAAGTTTGGGAACCAGGAGAAAAAATTCAGTAGAATTAACAAGGCCTTGGGAATCAATATTGGCAAGAATGCAGGTCTAGGTGTAAGTACAGTAAGAAGATCCAGAACCAGTAAGCTCATGCATAAGGCAGATTTAATTTTGACCCTCACTGTTGGTAATCAGCGGAATGTGTCTCCCTAGCTCCTTTCCTCCAAACAGGAGCATAACCTACCTCTGTGCTGTTTAAAACATGTAAGGAAAAAAAAAAAAAAAAACATGTAAGGGATATGTAGTAATACAGTAAACAACAGACATCCATTGAACAAATTGTTTCTATGAATTTTTTTCAGCCAGGAAAATGGTTGATGGCCATTGGATAATATGCTTCCCTCTTACAAGCTATTAAAAGTGAATTAAACTATATTCCAATAAAGTAAAATAAAGTGAATCAGCCATTGTGATGATCCTCTCCGGTGCTGGATTCCAAGAAGCTTAGAGTTAATTTCAATGTTGATTTGCAACAGCCACCCTGTCACAGAAACATGGCAGAAATCTCCTAGCTCTTTCTCTGTGCCTCTTCACCCTTATTTCTCACCCTTTTACTTCAAATTCTATTTTTCATTAGTAGTGTAACATTTTCATTTTAACTATCTCAAATACATTACTAAGAGTGCTTTACCTGTGTTTAAATATTTTTGTTGAAGAACAGTTGATGTGTAATATTTTATAAGTTTCAGGTATACAATATAATGATTCATAACTTTTAAGGGTTATACCCCATTTATAGTTATTACAAAATATTGACTATAAAAGCTTGACATGTTTTATAACTAGTGGCCTATTTCCTGATCTTAGTCACAACTCTGGACAGGGAGTGTGAACTGTATCTATTTGGAGAAGTGTATAATCATGAGTTTAGGGAGGGAGATAAGGCTATGTTTACTCTTCTTCCTTCCCAGAAAGCCACAGATATAAAGAGGATAAAAACTAAAGAAAATTCCACCTAAAATGAAAATAAGAAATGGCTAAAACCCTAAATCATAGTAAAGAATATTGTCAAAATACAGCAAATTTTGGACCTAAACTACCGGTAGCAAAAACTGACACCTCCTAGGTCTTGATAAGAGTGAAGATTACTCTGTAAAAACCACAATGACATCTCACCTCACACCTATCAGAATGGTATCACCAAGAAGAACACAAATAACAAATGTTGGCAAGGACGTGGAGAAAATGAAACACTCGTACACTGTTGGTGGGAATGTAAAGTGGTGCAGACACTATGGAGGTTCCTCAAAAACCTAAAAATAGAACTACCACATGATTTAGCAACTCCACTCCTGAGCAAATATTTGAAGAAAATAAAACACTATTTTCAAAAAGATGCAAGCCCTCCAATGTTCATAGAAGCAATTGCTCATATTTACAATTGCCAAGATAAGGAAGCAACCTAAGTGTTCATCAACAGATGAACAGATAAAAAAGGTGTGGTGTGTACATGCAGTGCCATCACCTCCACTAGAATTCAGCTGGAAATGATGGAGCTCAGCTCCAGCAGAGCTGGCTTAAAACTCAACATTCAAAAGACAAAGATCATGGCATCTGGTCCCATCACTTTGCAGCACATAGATGGGGAAACAATGGAAACAGTGACACACTTTATTTCCTTGGGCTCCAAAATCACTGTGGATGGTGGCTGCAGCCATGAAATTAAAAGAGACTTGACCCTTGGAAGAAAAGCTATGACAAACCTAGACAGTGTATTAAAAAGCAGAGACATTACTTTGCCTACAAATGTCCATATAGTCAAAGCTATGCTTTTTCCCCTAGTCATGTGAGAACTGGACAATAAAAAAGGCTGAGCACTGAGGAATTGATGCCTTCGAACTGTGGTGTTGGAGAAGACTCCTGAGAGTCCTCTGAACTGCAAGGAGATCAAACCAGTCAATCCTAAAGGAAATAAATCCTGAATATTCATTGGAAGGACTGATGCTGAAACTGAAGCTCCAAATACTTTGGCCACCTGATGCGAAGAGCCAACGCATTGGAAAAGACCCTGATGCTGGGAAAGATTGAAGGTGGGAGGAGAAGGAGACAACAGAGGATGAGATGATTGGATGGCATCACCGACTCAATGGACATGAGTTTGAGCAAGCTCTGGGAGATAGTGCAGGACAGGGAAGCCTGGCGTGCTACAGTCCATGGGGTCACAAAAGAGTCAGACACGACTGAGTGACTAAACAACAATGATTAATGCAATGGAATATTACTCACCTATAGGAAAAATATGAAAGTCTGCCATTTGCAACAACATGGATGGACTTAGAGGATATTATGCTTAGTGAAATAAATCAGAGAAAGACAAATATTGCATGCTCTCACATATGTGGAAACTACACAATTCCACATATAAGTGAATATAACAAAACAGATTCACAGATAAAGAAAAGAAACTAGTAGTTACCAGCAGGGAGAGGGAAAGAAGGGGCAAGATAGGAATAGGGGATGAAGAGATACAAACAACTATGTATTAAAGAGATAACAAAGATACATTGTACAGCCCAGGGAATATAGCCATTGTTTTGTAATAACATTAAACAGAGTATAATCTATAAAAATGGTGGATCACTACATTGTACACTTGCATCTAACATAATATTGTACATCAACTATGCTTCAATTTAAAAAAAAGAAAAAGAAGAGAGATTTCTCTGAAATTAAGTGAGAGGGACATGAAGGACACAGCTTTACCTGGAAGAACGAGTATGAGAACATGCCAAGGCCAAGCAGACCATCCTGCGGGCTCGTTACACACTGGCACACTGAGAAACAGAAGGACAAGGGCTGAAGAAGAACTGTTTCTGTCTTCACTCCCTCTAGATAGGACTACAGTGTTGAAAACAGCTAGAGGTCAGGCAAGGTTGAAGACAGATCAGAAAGAGTAAGCAGATATGCACCTGCTTATTATACCCAACTAAGCAAGAAAAGTACAAAATCACCAAACAAAAGACCTACAAGCTACAGAGGAGTCCATGAATTCACACGGATCTTCTGACTGATGACCTATTAGGAGATGAGAAGAGTCAGATTAGTCCCAAATCTGAGGGATGATGGTTGCAAAGATGCTGTGAAATATCAAAAAGAAGAAAGGAATAAAAGAGGCAAAAGAAAGTCAGAAAATGCACATATTAGGAAAAGGGGGATAACATCAGAAAGAGAATATAATAAACCACTATAAAAATGAAAAGCATTAAAAGCAGCAAAAACATATAGCTGAAATGCTATGGCTTGAACTTTTTAAGACAACTGTGCAAAAAAATAGAAAATAAAAAGATGCTAGGAGATCAGAGATGTGAAATATGGAAGGAGATAGCTGATGCAGATATAACTGATATTTTTCAACAAAGGAATGGAACAAACGAACACAAGAAATTTTTCAAAAATATAATAAAGATTGGCAGAGAAAAAAGAAAGCCCTAAATCTGCAGTAGCAAAGATCACACTGTGTCCCAAGAAAAACTGCAGAAAAAAGACTATGCACATTGAAAAAAATTAAGTTATTTACAAGAGGATATGGGAGACCAGGTTAGCACATATATACTTAATAGAGATGATGTCATTCCCAAGGGCACAAGAATTGGTTCTTGAGAAAGGAGGGGTGAAAAAGTCTTACATAAGTTTGTGGCCCTCCAGAGGGCTCTTGTATATAAATAAGTATAAAATATATGTGATATTAAAGGTTCTTTGGGGAAGGGAGCAATAATGAAAACAGAATATGTGTTATATATGTACAATAATATATACGTTATATATGTATATGTAAATAAAATCATAATAAAAATCCTGGACTAGCATAATTCATCCACAAAATACTCAATGCCAGAGCAATGTTTAGAGAGTACTGGGGAGAAATAACCATGGCTTCAATAATTTCAAGCCAATTAGTTATCAATCATGAATACAAACATTAGTCATGCATTTGCAACTATGCAATGAGTCAGAATATAACAACTATAGACCCTTATGGTGGAGAAGGCAATGGCACCCCACTCCAGTACTCTTGCCTAGAAAATCCCATGGACGGAGGAGCCTAGAAGGCTGCAGTCCATGGGGTTGCTGATGGTCGGACATGACTAAGCGACTTTACTTTTACTTTTCACTTTCATGCATTGGAGAAGGAAATGGCAACCCACTCCAGTGTTCTTGCCTGGAGAATCCCAGGGACAGGGGAGCTTGGTGGGCTGCCGTCTATGGGGTCACACAGAGTCGGACACGACTGAAGTGACTTAGTAGCAGCAGCAGCAGCAGACCCTTATGGGGAAAAATGATAGAGAAGGAACCCCAGCCAGCCAAAAGATGGACCACAATAAGGAACCAGAAATGGGGAAGCTGTGGTATTTAAGAATTGGTGCTGAACACTGAAGCCACCAGAAGTCTATAACATTTAATATCTGCTGTGAACTTTAACATCATGAAAATAAAGAAATTAAAAATTCAAGACAGTGATACAGGGGTGGTGTAGAGATGGACAAGGACATGAAATTCCTAATATCTCATAGCAAGGAATCAATAGAGCTAGCTTTTAAAAAGCATTCATGGTCATAAAAGTAGCACCAGAAGAAATAAAATCCAGATTATAAATTATCAAAAGTAGGAGAACAACAGAACTAAAATAAAAAGGATATAACCATATAGTAAAAGGTGGGAAACAACAAGAGCACCAGAAAGAGAAAAACATAACAGGATTGAAATGAGTTACATATGTAACATACGTTATACATATGTGTGAAATACTATAAATCCTTCAAAGATTCTCCAATTGTATTTAATAATTAGAAATATTAAAAGTAAAATGATATAAATATAAAAAGTAAAATTACAAGTAATTTGGATTTTTCTTTTTTTTTTTTTTTGTATTTGTCATGTCTTTACCAGACTTCTAGGCAATAAGCATTAAGCAAGACAAAAGGGTATTTTATTATGATACTTCAATCTACAATGAAGAAATAACCACTATTCTATTTTACATTTCAACAATTAAAAGAGGACACAAATCTTTCAAAACCAGGAAATTTAAGGAATTCTTCTAAACAGAAGAGGATTTTCATTTGTTTCTCTCAGCCCCAAACTAGTCAAATACTCGAAAAGAGTGAGGATATAAAGGATCTGGAGCCTAATTCATTACATTAACATTTTTATAACTTCAGCTGTGATACCGAATAAACCTGTTCTTAAATACTTGTTAAAAAGTTTACAAAAGTTGATCATATTGTAGGCACCAGAAAAGCATCACAAAACAAACAGGAATAGTAGTAATGAACAAGATCTCTGGTTATAATGTAAAGTAGAAATTATTAATTAATAAAACCCCCATCTGAGATGTTATAACTCATTCTTTGACAGTAATGATCATAATTTCTCTGACTCCACTGTCTCAGAATATCTAGCAAATTATAGCATTGAAAAACTATTAATTGAAAAACATTAAAAACATTGAAAAACATTAATAAAACTCAATATAAACACTGAAAGCTATGCACAAGTGAAAACATAAATGTCTATGCACTTATATCACTAGACAAGACTTCAACTCAATACTTTAAAGAAGAATAAAATGTAAGGAAAGCAGCAGAAACAAATTATTTCCAATAAAAAGTAGAAATTGATAGATTATAAAACAGAAGAAAGAATTAATCACACCAAGAGGTGATTTTTAGGGGGGAAAGTAATAGAGATAAACCAGCAGTTACTATAAACAAAAAATAAAAAAGGAGAAAGCACAAACACAAACAATCAACAATGAAGCTGAGGATGGGGAGAAATCAACAATGAAACGACGACTCATATGCCAAAGATATGAGTACTTTTGTGATGGGCTTCCCTAGTAAGCTCAGCTGGTAAAGAATCCGCTCACAATGCAGGAGATCCCAGTTCGATTCCAGCATTGGGAAGATCCCCTGGAGAAGGGAATGGCAACCCACCCCAGTATCCTGGCCTTGAGAATTCCATGGACTGTGTAGTCCATGGGGTCACAAAGAGTTGGACATGACTGAGCGACTTTCACTTTCACGTGAGTACTTTTGTGAAACTCTGTAAAAATAATATTGAATTTCTAGATGAAATGGATAGTTTCTAAGCAGCTATAAATTATCAGAATCAAGAGTATTTTTCCTTTCTTTTTTTTCTTGCCACAACACACAGCATGTGGGATCTTAGTTTCCCAACAAGAGATTGAACCCAAGGGCCCTGCAGTGAAAGCACAGAATTCTAATCACTGGACCACCAGGGAATTCCAAGAGCATTCTTAATTTCTTTCATGATCACAGATTTGTAATTTTCCTTCTGAGACCACGACAAATCCCCCCAAACACATTTGCTTCAAATCTTCAAGAAACAAATAACATGATATTATGTCCAATCTTTCAAAGCATAGAAAAGAAATAAGAAGAAATCAGAGTATCCTGCTAATTCCAAAAATCCCTAATGTAATATTAGCAAACAGAACCCAATGGAACATTAAAAAATACACAGAAACACACACATACATGCATGTGTGTGTGTATATATATATATACACACACACACCGTGACCAAGTAAGGTTTACTGAGAAATGAAAGGATGATTCAAGAATAATTAAAAGCTATGGGCTTTCACCTGATGTTGATCACTTCTTCCCTGAACCTGTCTTGTAAATGAACCCCTACCCTCCAAGTTCATGCCTTCTCACTCTCTCCCCATTATCCCACTACCATTGATCATCTATATTGTTGACGGAATGAGCCTCCTAATATTCCTGATGAATCTACATTTTGTTGTTTCCCTATTTTCACTCCATCAGAGATTCTCCACAGCCTTCAAAGCAAAGTTCAGTCCTGGATCATAGCATGGGATGGGGGCTCTGCCCACCTCTCTAGCTGTTTCCAGCCTATGCATATTGGTCAGTTCTCTAGCTGCCACAAGATTCTTGAGATCTTCAACCCTTATCACTGTTCTTGCCTCAATGCTTCCCCATTTACTGTGTCCTCTGCCTGAAACACTTTTCTTCCTCCTCTTAGCTTTCTTCCCAGCTTATTCTGGCATCATCTCCTCCGAGATGCCTTCCTCTGCTCGACTGAGTTGGTTACTTGTCCATCTTCCCCACAGCACCCTGTTCAGACCTCAGACGGGCTCACCATAGCGCATGGGATTTGGTTTGTGTGGCAGTCTCCCATATTATACCTTAACTTCCTGAAGATGAAGAGTTAGCTTTTACCTCTTGCACTGAGCACATGCCTGCCATAGGGTAGATATTAAATAAGTGCTGAAGAGATGAGTACTTCCCCAGTCAGGTAGAAAAATCATCTCCACATCAAGAAAGTCACAACAAGTGTTTAATGAAAACACCCACAAACAGGATTACTTTGGAGGCTTTGCTTAAAACTGCTCTATGCTGGTTTCTGACAGTGAGTTTTTTCAAGGCTGTCACCACTTGAGGAATAGATGATTAACTCAGAGGATGGTGTTTTCATTGTGTCTTCCAGTACTTGGGAGGATTGGAGACAGAATTTCATAGTTTGAAGGTGACAGAATGCTGAAGACTAAATGACTCATCTAAAAACTCAGTTTGGAACAAGCACAGATGGATGTTGCCATTACTGCCCAGGCAGCACACCTGTACACACAGTTCCCTGATCTGCCATTCTAGATAAGGAGCTTCACCCTCCCACACGTCACATAAGTTTACACTGCTGTTGTACCATTAGTACAGAGAAGAAACCAGGGTCCTCACTCACTCACTGGAAGCTGTCGCTGCTTCTTAGTAAGTTTGCATCTGCATTTCTGAGTTCCAGATTCTTGGATATTCCTGCTTCAACTACAGTTCCAGTTGTATAACTTATATATTATTTCTTTTCCCCTGCAATTTTATTTAAAGACTACTTTCAAACTTTTTGGCAGGAAAGCACTCTGAGTGCCTGCAAACTCAGTCACTAAGTTGTATCTGACTCTGTGATGTTATGGACTGTAGCCCACCAGGCTCCTCTGTCCATGGGATTTTCCAGGCAAGAATACTGGAGTTGGGTACCATGCCTTCCTCCAGGGGATCTTCCCAACCCAGGGATCACACCTGCATCTCCTACACTGGAAGGCAGATTCTTTAGCATTGGGAAGTCCAGGAAAAGACTCTAATTTAGTGCAATTCTTATTTTACAGATGAAAAACACGAGGCCAGATAGATTACCTGTGTTTGCCCACACAACTAGTTATTAAAATCTAAAACTGTAATAAAAATACCAAAATCCTAGACACAATGATCTTTGTTTGGGGAGAATAATACTTGCATTTATTTACATTTCACTGTAATGGTCTAAATAAATGTCCTTATTGTCTAAGTCTCTTGATACAGTGTCAGCTGAGTACTCTTGGTATTCAATTAACTGGCATGGGAAGGTTTTAAATTTTCTAAAGTATTACTCAAAGACAAGCTTTTAAAACCAAAACTAACAAGACAACACACTCACTCTGAAGTTACCAGACCCATAGCTCACGTAATTTGAAAACTACCTAGCAGATTTCCACTCTAATCAAATTCATTGTCAGTAAGTCACAAAACATTAAAATGCAACAGAAAATCAGGAAAGTTAACTTTGGGTCCACCAGTGTGTTCATTCCAGCACCATCTGTGCATCTGCTACATGATTAGACTCTGTGTTGGGCAATATTTAAATTACTGGGCAGCCCTACCATAAAGACCATATGCTTACAAGTGAGTAAGAGTTGTCAATACAAGAGCCATTAACTGCTCTGCAGAAGAATTTACCCTGAGAAAAACTTTTGTAAAAAGTTTCTGTTTTTCCCTAGACTGGCATAAGAAGATAGATTTTGCTCTACAATCAAGGCTACTTCTTTGGTGGTTTGTGAGATGTTTGTAGAGGGTGAGAGAGAGGCAAGTTGATAATGTTAGAAAAGAAGTTCTTTCTAAAGACCTTATAAACAAGATCCACACAGGGACTAAAGCACAGTGCCCACGTGTAACCACAACCAAGTCACCTTCCCATGTGCCTTGCTGGAGACTTCAGTTATGCTCTCAGATCCCGCAGAATCACACCCTACAGTTTCACAAGGCTATGGATGAAATGGAAGATGGCCCTAGTATATTATAGTCAGTCTCATATATACTAAGTTTTTACCACACACATGGTAGATATGCCTTTTATATGCTAAAGATCACAGTATAAATCTTTACTTGGTTCAAAAATTCATTACCATGTCATTTCTTGACAAACTGTACCTTACCAAAGAGGCAGTTTTCCCCCTGCCTCTATATGGAAATCATTACATTCTTTTTAATCGTTTGTTTTTGTGTTTGTTTTCCCCCCTTAGACAGGGAGCAGTTTTACATATTCCTAGCACAGCACATGGCACATAACAGGTACTCACTAACTGTTGAAAGAAGGGGAGCAGAGGAAGGACAGGAGGAAAGAAGCAGCAGCAATCGAGTCATCAGGACAAGAGCAATGTGGGAAACAGGAAAAGGTAGAGACCAGATGAGCTGTGAATTTGATGCCATGAGCATGAGGGCTAAGGAACCTCAGTTTTCAGGAGAAAAAATTAAAGACTGACATCAAGACACACAGTACACCCTCAAATTTTGTTCCGTAGGTGTGTACATACAGTAAATGTTACACAATTTTCATTTCAGAATGTAAGCTCAAAAGGATTTGTGGTACATATATACAATGGAATATTAGTCATAAAAAAGAATGAAATAATGCAATTGGCAGCAACATGGATGGACCTAGAGATTATCATACTAAATGAAGTAAGTCAAAGACAAGTATTATATGATAATGCTTATATGTGGCATGTTAAAGATACAAATGAACTTATTTACAAAACAGAAACAGACTCACAGACAAAGAAAACATATTTATGATTACAGAAAGGAAAGAGTCAGGGGAAGGATAAATTAGGAGTTTGAGATAAAAGATACACACAACAATATATAAAACAGATAAATTAAAGGATCTACTGCATAGCACAGCAAACTGTATTCATTATCTTATAATAACCCTTAATGGAAAAGGATCTGAGAAAGTATATAGACAGATATAGACATAGATATATAATTGAATCACTTTGCTGCATACCCAAAATACAACACTGTAAATCAACTATACTTCAATTTTTTAAAAAAAAATTTATTGAAAGATAAAAGTTTCTGTAAAGCTCAAGATATTAATAATAAATCTCTTTGGATATTGGTATATACACAGATAGGCATTGAAGGACAATTAGAGTCAATAATTCAGGACTCAAAGTGAGCAAAATCCCTGGCACTCTGCCTGTATCTCCATCATTTTCTGTTAGATAATTTTTTTCTGAACATGTCACTCATTGATTGAGGAGTTCCATGTGAACACATATAAACATATATAATCTTGTCTCCATGTATAACACCATTTCATAGCCAGACAGAAGACTACTGTAGGAAAAAAAAAAAAAAAACAAGTCCAAGACAGAAAGTAAAGCCAAAATAGAAACCAAAAACTAGACTGACACTTATACCCCAAAACCAAAAAATTCAATGAAGATATATGGAAATTTCACTTGAGACTAACCATCCACAGAAATTTTAAATTGCTAGGTTACAAACAGAAGATATATTTTAAAAATGTAAGAAAATAATTTTTTATCAGAAAGAACTGAGAAACAAATAAAATTCTTAAGCATACACTGATAGTGTTGAAAGAATCTTAGATCATGTTCATATCCCTAGCTTTACAAAAAGAGGAAACTGAGGTTCAGGGAGGTTTCCCTTGGTCTAAGATCTTTGAGTTAATGTCATAGTGGGATTCCTAATTCTAACTGGAATGCTCGCTTCTTTCTGTCCATTTGAAATAATTCACTAATTATGCATAATTTACTCAAAGTAATTTATGCATTTATCAGGCTTCCCTGATAGCTCAGTTGGTAAAGAATCCGCCTGCAATGCAGAAGACCCCAGTTCGATTCCTGGGTTGCAAAGATCCACTGGAAAAGGGATAGGCTACCCACTCCAGTATTCTTGGGCTTCCCTTGTTGTTCCGCTGGTAAAGAATCCACCTTCTATGTGGAAGATATGGGTATGATCCCTGGGTTGGGAAGATCCTCTGGAGAAGGGAAAGGCTACCCACTCCAGTATTCTGGCCTGGAGAATTCCATGGACTGTGTAGTCTTGGGGTCACAAAGAATCAGACATGACTGAGCGACTTTCACTTTTACTTTTCACTACTGAAAGCAATGTAAATAGGCCCCCAAACAGAGTAAGTCCCAGGCACCCAGGTCAGCCACTCAATGATGTCGTCAAACAGGTTCTTTCCATCTCTCCACTCTGCCTTCCTGGGTATAACTTCCTCCTCAGTCTGATTCCCTTCAGGGTTTCAAGATAGCATTGTTTGCTACCAGAAGTTATATGTTTGCTTGCTAATATTGGTCATAGGAGGTAGAGAAGAAATAGAAATCCCTTTCAATTTGGCAAATTTAGATCTTATGCTCACTCCTGGTCCTTTAAAGTTGGAAATAGGATGGGTACCTGAATAGACACAAAGTGCTGTCACCCACCTATAATTTAGACTTAGGTAATGAATTGAGCTTGACTACCCAGTGTCTGCCTCGGTAATAGTTCAAACCAATGTGCAAGCAGCTGGAAATCCAAGCTGCCCAAGGTCACCTGAAATGCTCCCAACTCTACCCCACCAAGCCTCAACATTCCCTCCACCAAACTTCTCAAGTGATACAGCAGCTGAGGTGAGAGAGAAAATGGCATATATTATTATACCTATTTGCAGGCAATTTCTGTTCCAGTTGGCAGAGCTCCCAATATTTTTGGTGGCACACATAGCAGTCCCTACTAAATCCAGTTTTTCAGGTTTATCTAAATCAGTGTTGCACACCACCAGCAAACTGATTAAACAGTTTCTGGGTGTGAACCCAGGCATAGGTATTTTTTTCAAACTTCCCAGGTGATTTTCATGTGCAGTCAGGGTTGAGAATCACTAGTGTCCCCAGCATGCTGAGTGCATGAATCTCTTGGTTAATATCCTTGAGTTGTCTAGTTATGGCCCAAGACTTGGAATTCAGTTTCTGTGCCATTTCCCCAGGTGACTTAAAGGATAATCCATTTAAATAAAACATCATCTGTGGGATGATAACGACCACAATTTGAGGTAAGGACGCTGTGTCAGCTTCCTATTAGAGAATGCTGCTCAATCAGTGGATGGATGCCTGAACCAAAATATCATACAGGCATGAGGGATTTTGTATTGCTTTCTATTTCTGGGTGTAGTGTATAACATGTATTGGCAACATTTCATTTTTATATTGTAATGGGATCTCCATAGGCTTATATTGAAATTGGTTTTCTGCTGTAATCTTGCATTCTAACAGCCTCTGTAGACCTGCTCAGAAACTAACTCAAATTGTTGTGAAGAATATTTGGCATCATAATTTATTTTTTTAAATTATACAAATGCCTCCTCCCTCTCCCCAATCCAACCACAGGGGATACTGAAGTACCATTACAAATGCAATGGGAAGTAAATACTTGACACATCCCATAGTTATTTTACAAAAGCCAGAAAGTGTTTTTCCTCCCAACTGCAGAGTCTTCAGTCATCTTCAGATTTTTAATAGGATTTTGACACCCATTTCAAAATGAGGGGGCAAGTGATTTTATCACTTGTTTTCTTTGAGTAAATATTAGATTGAAATTAGTATAATAAGCACTGGACCTATTCAAAGCCCCTAGAGCACTGGGTTGGTGGCCCTCTTAGTCAGACTTGTCACATTTAATCTGCCTTCCACATCAGCCAGGCCACTCTTTTTCTCAAATCCCACACCCCCACCCCCACCAACAACCTTCAAGGTAATGGGAGGACTAAACCCATCTCCTTCATGGTGAAATTGGCATTATCGGTTGCATTCAGATCAGATCAGTCGCTCAGTCGTGTCCGACTCTTTGCGACCCCATGAATCGCAGCATGCCAGGCCTCCCTGTCCATCACCAACTCCCGGAGTTCACCCAGACTCATGTCCATTGAGTCAGTGATGCCATCCAGCCATCTCATCCTCTGTCGTCCCTTTTTCCTCCTGCCCCCAATCCCTCCCAGCATCAGGGTCTTTTCCAATGATTCAACTCTTCACATGAGGTGGCCAAAGTACTGGAGTTTCAGCTTTAGCATCATTCCTTCCAAAGAAATCCCGAGGCTGATCTCCTGCAGAATGGACTGGTTGGATCTCCTTGCAGTCCAAGGAACTCTCAAGAGTCTTCTCCAACACCGCAGTTCAAAAGCATCAATTCTTCAGTGCTCAGCCTTCTTCACAGTCCAACTCTCACATCCATACATGACCACAGGAAAAACCATAACCTTGAATAGATGAACCTTTGTTGGCAAAGTAATGTCTCTGCTTTTGAATATGCTATCTAGGTTGGTCATAACTTTCCTTCCAAGGAGTAAGCGTCTTTTAATTTCATGGCTGCGGTCAACATCTGCAGTGATTTTGGAGCCCAGAAAAATAAAGTCTGACACTGTTTCTACTGTTTCCCCATCTATTTCCCATGAAGTGGTGGGACCGGATGCCATGATCTTCATTTTCTGAATGTTGAGCTTTAAGCCAACTTTTTCTCTCTCCACTTTCACTTTCATCAAGAGGCTTTTGAGTTCCTCTTCACTTTCTGCCATAAGGGTGGTGTCATCTGCATATCTGAGGTTATTGAGATTTCTCCCAGAAATCTTGATTCCAGCTTGTGTTTCTTCCAGTCCAGCGTTTCTCATGATGTACTCTGCATATAAGTTAAATAAACAGGGTGACAATATACAGCCTTGACGAACTCCTTTTCCTATTTGGAACCAGTCTGTTGTTCTATGTCCAGTTCTAACTGTTGCTTCCTGACCTGCATACAAATTTCTCAAGAGGCAGATCAGGTGGTCTGGTATTCCCATCTCTTTCAGAATTTTCCACAGTTTATTGTGATCCACACAGTCAAAGGCTTTGGCATAGTCAATAAAGCAGAAATAGATGTTTTTCTGGAACTCTCTTGCTTTTTCTATGATCCATTATCAGCCCATAATATGCAAAAGGGAGGGAGCCACCTGCTCCTTCTGGGCATCATCTCTACGCAGTCTCTCCAGGCAGATGAACTCACCCTCCTTGATCACTCCTTTCTATGGCTCTGCAGAGGTTCGAAGTGAGATGAACCGCTTACTAGCTCTAGGTTATTTAAACAACTTCACCTCTTTAAATCTCCATTTCTTAATCAGTAAAATACACACGTTGCCTCTTAGTATCCTTGGGAGGCTTTCATGAGACATTCCATGGACTGTGTTCACTCAGCACAGTGCACAGCGCATGGTGAGGGCTCCGATTTCAGCTGCTGTTACACCATCGCTGCTGCTGCTGCTGCTGCTGCTGATCGTTGTCCCCACAATGGTGACCATCCCACTGGCACACCTCCCATAGTTTTATAATTTCCTTACATCTAATTTCTCTTTTCTATCCCCAACACTGCCAGCCTGCATCAGGCCCTGACCATGTCATAGCTATACCACGGCAACAGAGTCCAAGAACAGTCCCCTTTTCCCTCCTCTAGCTGCTTGCCTCTCTCTCCAGCAAAGGGAAGAAAACGAAATTCATCTTCTAGTCCACTTTATCATGTCACCCAAATCTCCACAGTATAACCCCTCTCCCTCTCTAAATTCTACTCACTTTCTGACTCTGTCACAATCCTCCAAAGCTCCATTCTCACCGCATCTCCTGGGAGGACTTCACTAAGATCCTCAAGCTGAAGTGAGAGAACATAGACTAAGGCAAAACAACCATTTCCCAGGCCCACCCCCTTTTCCTTAGTACCATCTTACCTCTCAGAACTGGAGCCCTGGAGGATGTACTTTGGGAAGTGCTGTTTAAGGAAATGATATGAACAAATCATAGGAACCTAATAAGCTCCCTCCCAATGTCCCCAGAGGATTCCCAAGGGGCTCAGTAGTAAAGAATCCACCTGCCAGTGCAGGAGATGCAGATGTGGGCTCCATCCTTGGGTCGGGAAGATGCCTGGAGGAGGAAACGTCTAGTATTCCTGCCTCGGAAATCCCATGGAAAGAGGAACCTAGAGGACTACCGTCCATGGGGTGGCAAAGAGTCAGACATGACCAAGTACACACACAAATGCACACAATGCCCCCAGTCTCTAAAGAACAAAAGGCCAGAAGCTTAAGAGAGGGAGCACGACCAAGCCTAATTCAGATCTCCTTCATAAGCAAAGTTACCAGGAGCATGCACTTCTGTCAGTGAGGTGAAGGCCTGGGAGGGATGATGACTCCCAGGGTGAGGTTCCAAGCATGGCAAAGACATCCAGCATCTGATGCCACCACTCAGTCTCTTTGATAACACAGGAAGGGCACCAGCATTCCCCAGAGTCACTCTCCAAACTGTCCCACTACCTTCTCAGAATCAGCCTTGCTGTATGCTTGGGTTTGAGATGACTCATACTTGCTGCTCTAGCCTGCACCAAAAACTATTGTATTCCAATTAAGCAAATGAAATAGCCCAGGGCTCTGAAAAGAAGGCTCTGCTACTTGGTGCAGAGATTGGTCCAAAAGCTGATAAAAGCAGGCTGTTCTGCCCTCTCCATTAAAACACACTGCACTATAAACTGAAGGAGAGGGCTTGTGCACACAAAGGTGACCTTTTCCACTCCTAATTAGCAGTCTGGGTCTTGTGTCTATGGCAACAAAAGCCCCACTGAGCGCTGAGCACCTATTCTCCCCAGCCAGTTCTCAGCCTAAGGGTACAGTGGCCACTGTAGCTGCAGCCACTGCTTCATGGTGCAGTATGAGTAGCAGAAACGGAGCAAGGACCTCCACAAGAGACAGCCAGACCTGCCTTTGAGTGTTGAGTGTCTCCTGAGGAGGCATGGGTCAACAGTGGCCTGCCACAGAGTCAGAGACACTGACTGCAGCCAGTCCTGGGAGGCATGCTAGCAGGCCAAACTACATGGAGGGAACACAGCCACACCCATCAGCAGAAAACTGGATTAAAGATTTACTGAGCATGGCCTTGCCCACAAGAGCAAGACCCAATTTTCCCCACAGTCAGCCCTTTCAATCAGGAAGCTTCCAGAAGACTCTTATCATCATCCATCAGAGGGCAGACAGAATGAAAACCGCAATCACAGAAAACTAACCAAACTGATAACTTGGATCACAGCCTAGTCAAACTCAATAAAGCATGAGCCATGCCATGTTGGGCCACCCAAGACAGATGAGTCATGGTGGAGAGTTCTGACAAAACGTGGTCCAGTGGAGAAGGGAATGTCAAACCACTTCAGCATTCTTGCCTTGAGAACCCCATGAACAGAATGAAAAAGTAAAAAGATATGACACTGAAAGATGAACTCCCCAGACTGGTAGGTATCCAATATGCTACTGGAGAAGGGTGGAGAAACAGCTCCAGAAAGAATGAAGCAGCTGAGCTAAAGAGGAAACAGTGCACAATTGTGGGTGTGTCTGTTGGTGAAAGTAAAGTCTGATGCTATAAAGAACAATATTGTATAGGAACTTGGGGTGTTAGGTCCATGAATCAAGGTAAAATGGAAGTGGCCAAATACGAGATGGCAAGAGTGAACATCGACATTTTAGGAATCAGTGAATTAAAATGAATAAGAATGGCCAAATTTAATTCAGATGACCATTATATCTACTACTGTGGGCAAGAATCTCTTAGAAAAAGTGGAGCAACCCTCATAGTCAACAAAAGAGTCTGAAATGCATTACTTAGGTGCAATCTCAAAAATGACAGAATGATCTTGGTTTGTTTCCAAGACAAACCATTCAGTATCACAGTAATCCAAGTCTATGCCTCAACCACTAACGCCAAAGAAACAGAAGTTGAATGGTTCTATGAAGACCTACAAGACCTTCTAGAATTAACACCAAAAAAAATATGTCCTTTTCATCATAGGGGATTGGAATGCAAAAAGTCAAGAGATACCTAGAGTAACAGGCAAGTTATGCCTTGAAATACAAATGAAGCAGGGCAAAGGCTAAGAGAATTTACTGGTCATAGCAAACATCCTCTTCTAACAACACAAGAGATGACACTACACGTGGACATAACAAGATGGTCAATACCAAAATCAGATAGATTATATTCTTTGCAGTTGAAGAGAAGATCTATACAGTCAGCAAAAACAAGACTAGGAGCTGACTGTGGCACAGATCATGAACTCTTTATGGCAAAATTGAGACTTCAACTGAAGAAAGTAGGAAAAACCACTAGACCATTCAG
Organism: Bubalus kerabau; assembly: GCF_029407905.1. NCBI lineage: Eukaryota > Metazoa > Chordata > Mammalia > Artiodactyla > Bovidae > Bubalus > Bubalus kerabau. The sequence continues at coordinate 69,525,898 of NC_073633.1, forward strand.
GTATGACCTAAATCAAATCCCTTACCATCATACAGCAGAAGTGACAAATAAATTGAAGGGATTAGATCTGATAGGCAGAGTACCTGAAGAACTATGGACAGAGGTTTGTAATGCTATACAGGAGGCAGTACTCAAAGTAATCCCCAAGAAAAAGAAATGCAAAAAGGCAAAATGGTTGTCTGAGGCCTTAAAAATAGCTGAGAAAAGAAGCTAAAGACAAAGGAGAGATAAGAAAACCTTCCTAAGAGAACAATGCAAAGAAATAGAGGAAAACAATGGAATGGAAAAGACTAGAGATCACTTAAAGAAAATTAGAGATACCAAGGGAATATTTGATACAAAGATGGGCACAATAAAGTATAGAAATGGTATGGACCTAACAGAAGCAGAATATATTAAGAAGAGGTGGCAACAATACACAGAAGTATACAAAAAAGATCTTAACAACCCAGATAACCACAATGATGTGATCACTCACCTAGAGCCAGACACACTGGAGTGCAAAGACAAGTAGGCCTTAGGAAGCATCACTATGAACCAAGGAAGTGGAGGTGACAGAATTCCAGCTGAGCTATTTCAAATCCTCAAAGATGATGCTGTTAAAGTGCTGTACTCAATATGCCAGCAAATTTGGAAAACTCAACAGTGGCCACAGGACTGGAAAAGATCAGTTTTCATTCCAATCCCAAAGACAGGCAATGCCAAAGAATGTTCAAACTACCACACAATTACACTCATTTCACATGCTGGCAAGGTAATGCTCAAAATCATCCAAGCTAGGCTTCAATAGCATGTGAACCAAGAACTTCCAAACATTCAGATTAAATTGCTAATACCCATTGGATCATAGAAAAAGCAAGAGAATTCCAGAAAAAACATCTACTTCTGCTTTATTTACTATGCTAAAGCCTTTGACTATGTGGAGCACAACAAACTGTGGAAAATTTTTAAAGTGAAGGGAATACCAGACCACCTTACCTGTTTCCTGAGAAACCTGTATGCAGGTCATGAAGCAACAGTTACAACCAGACATGGAACAATGGACTGGTTCCAAATTGGGAAAGGAGTATGTCAAGGCTGTATATTGTCACCTGCTTATTTAACTTATATGCAGAGTACATCACGTGAAATGCCGAGTTGGATGAAGCACAAGCTGGAATCAAGATGGCCAGGAGAAATATCAATAACCTCAGATATGTAGATGACACTACTCTTATGGCCAGAGGAACTAGAGAGCCTCTTGATGAAGGTGAAAGGCGAGTGAAAAGACTGGCTAAAACTCAACTTTCAAAAATTGAAGATCATGGCAATCAGTCCCATTACTTCATGGCAATTAGATGGGGAAACAATGGAAACAGTGACAGACTGTTATTTTCTTGGGCCCCGTAGCCAGGAAATCCTCCTGGAAGAAAAGCTATGACAAACCTAGACAGTGTATTATAAAGCAGAGGCATCACTTTGCCAACAAAGGTCCATGTAATCAAAGCTATGATTTTTCCAGTAGTCATATATAGATGTGAGAGCTGGACTATAAAGAAAGCTGAGCACTGAAGAATTGATGCTTTTGAACTGGTGTTGGAGAAGACTCTTGAGAGTCCCTTGGACTGCAAGTAGATCCAACCAGTCCATCCTAAAGGAAATCAGTCCTGAATGTTCATTGGAAGGACTGATGCTGAAGCTGAAACTCCAATACTTTGGCCACCTGATGCAAAGAAATGACTCATTGGAAAAGACCTGATGCTGGCAAAGATTGAAGGCAGGAGAAGGGGATGACAGAGGACAAGATGGCTGGATGGCATCACTGATTCAATGGACATGAGTTAGAGCAAGCTTAGGGAGATGGTTAAGGACAGGTAAGCCTGGCATACTGCAGTCTATGGGGTCACAAAGAGTAGGACATGACTGAGCGACTGAACTGAACTGAGGAGTAGGGGGACTTGTAATAGATCATCCAGACCAGAACACTTCTGAAAGGGAAGGACGGAAGTATTAGCAATTACACTAGGACAATAGGCACAAAACAGAACAGTCCTAGAAATGGTATCACCACACTTATGAGTGCTGTGGTTCTTAGAAAATGCTAGGGGAGCACAATCCCTACGTCCCCAGAGATGAGGAGGACATGAGTCCTCTGCTACCACCAACGAGAAGAGGAGAAGAAGCCCCTATTCCTCTTATCTACCATGATGCAGACTCTGTTTATCTGGCATCTGGAATAGCAGTGACCACTACTCTAATCCTCCAGTATTTTTCCTAAGAAGGGCAGCTCAGTTCTCTGCCTTGATTCCATCTTTGTCCATCATGTTTACTCAAAGGAACAAAATAATTTCCTTTGAAATTAAATCATAAAAATCAACTAACTTCAAATTAATACTTCCGAAAATATAGTTTGATTTGTGATAGACAAAAACAGCTAGCTTCACAGCACTCTAAAAAAATAAAGGAGAAATACCTACAACAATAATAGCTAAAAAAATTAGAGAAAAAATTTTAAGTGTGTAAGACATATGAAAATGTGCTAATATATATAAATGAATTCAATGGTAATTTTTGGCATGATTATTAATGGATGGTTAACTTTTACAAATATTACTGGTCAGGAGATTGCCAAAGTGCTGGTTTATTTGTAAATATATTCTTTTAATCAACTTTGTTTCTGCTGTTTCCACAAATAGGGGCTATCCAATCTTTACAAATATTAGTGGCAACCCACTTCAGTATTCTTGCCTAGAAAATTCCATGGACAGAGGTGCCTGGCAGGCTATGGTCCATAGAGTCACAAAGAGTCAGACAAGACTGAGTGACTGAGCACATACACACACAAACATATTATAAAACTTCAATACCTAAAATATTGTTCTAAAGTATTTTAAAGTAAATGTTGATAAACATCTAAGAGTCAAATATATGAAAGTGGTTTCATTAATCAAACCAGGATTGGATTGTTTCAAAACTCATTGGAAAAATCATTTTGGGAAAAAAAATTCTAGATCCTTACAGTATACCACATAACCAAATGACCCAAATATATGCAAAAATTGGATGCAAAGTTGAAACCACCAATTGAAAGACATAGGTTTGTGTGTGCTCAGTCTTGTCCAACTCTTTGAGATTCCATGGGCTATGGCTGGCCAAGCACCTCTGTTTGTGGAATTTTCCATTCAAGAATACTGGAGTGGGTTGCCATTTCCTTCTCAGGGCAGTGGCGGCAGGTGTTGGGGGCCGGGGGTAGGGATCTTCCTGACACAGGGATCGAACCTTCATGTCTTGCCTCTCCTGCCTTGGCAGGTAGATTCCTTACCAGTGCACCACCTGGGAAGCCCTCTATATACATGTTTATTTGATTTCTCGGTGAAGAAGGTTTTTTTTGTTTTTTTTCTACATGTTAAAAGAATGGAAGAAGTCACAAAGGAAAAAAACAGATTCGGTTTTATAAACCTCTTAAACTTCTGCAATTCAAAACATAATAAACATAATAAAGGGCAAGATCTAGGATGTATATGTAACTTAATGGATGAAAGAGGATAGTAGTTGTATTAGTTATTTATTATCATTACAAGTGGAGAAGGAAATGGCAACCCACTCCAGTATTCTTGCCTGGAAAATCCGATGCACAGAGGAGCCTGGTAGGTTACAGTCCATGGGGTCTCAAAGAGTCGGACACGACTGAGCTACTTCACTATCATTACAAGACTGCTTGACAAAAAACCAAAGCCTCAGAGAAACACAGCATTTATCATTTATAGCTCAGTCTGGGTCAACTAGGAGTTGCCAGGTGGCTTTCCTGATCTTGACTGTATTCAGTCCCATGTCTGGTGTCAGCTAATGTCAGCAGATTTACAACGGCCTCTGCATCTTTCTACATGTCTCTCATCTTCCACCAAGCCAGTCCCAGCATGTATCAGGCAGGAGTACAGGAAGGAAATGAAAAATTTGCAAAGCTGTTGGGAGCCTAGGCTCAAAAGTGGCTCAAAATCACTTCTGCATCATTCTACCAATCAAAGAAGTTCCTTGGGGTGGGAAACAGACTCTACTTTTATGGGAGGAATTCCAGAGTCATAGGACAAAAGGTATAATGGACACATAAAGGAAAAAGTAAAAATTTGAGACCATTAATGTAACCAATCTCGTACATCATCTATCAATCAAGAAAATCACCTCATCCCAAATTGATAAATGGTCAAAAGGCTCAGGTAATTGCAAAAAAAGACCCTGATGCCAGGAAAAATTGAGGGCAGGAAGAGAAGGGGATGACAGAGATGAGACAGTTGGATGACATCACTGACTCAATGGACATGAATTTGAGCGAACTCCAGGAGATAGTGAAGGATAAGGAGGACTGGCGTGCTGCAGTCCATGGTATCACAAAAATCAGACATGACTTAGCAACTAAACAAAAACATCAATCGCAAAAAAAGATATACAAAATTAAAATATGAAATCTAAATCATTTAGAATAAAGAAATATAATTTATAAAAAATAACATGTAAATATGTGCTTTAGAATCTATTCTAACTTAATAAGACCCAAATATATAATTTTTAGAACAATAAAACATATTATTATCTCTCAATCTATTTTCTAGCTTGATGCTATCTGAGGAACAGAAACTGGGCATTCACATGGAGCTGGTACAAATGAATATTAGTAACATTTTTTATAGAGAAAAGTGGACAATGTGTATCAAACGTGTTCTCTCAATTATCTCAAACTTAGTGGAGATAAATAGACCTGAAGAGGTTAGTAAAATATAGAACGTACAAAAACATGTCCTTATTAAGCCATAATAGCAATACCAGTGTATCCCATAGACATTTATTAGAGTTTGAGAGCAAGATACGAAGGCAGATACCTAAAGAATCTGAATGAATAGGGCTCCAGACACAGGCTTTCTCTAAGTCAGGAAGAGTGCTCCTGTTCTCTGGTAAAAGAAACTTTGGGTTTTTTACCCTGATCCATCTCTCTTCTTTATCCTTTCTAGCAGAACCCCAGTGCTGTCCAGGCATCCATCCCATTTCCTGAAATCCTGATAAATGAAACTTAATCTCCACATAACATTTTCCAAAAATGATTGCTGGTCCCAATACAGGCATGTGACCTAGAGTGGGCCAACTGTGGGATGTGTATCTTCCACGCTTGAGGAAGATTTTTCTCATTCTTTCTCCTGCTGTTTGTGAATAAGGAATTGTGTACCCTTATCATCATTGCTGGTCATTTTGCAACCATAAGGAAAATATCCCTAGAAAGTAGCAGAGCAGAGAAATGAAAAGAACCAGGGTCCTTGATGCCATCATTGAACCTCTGATCACTGTGCCTGGAGCCTGCTTTGCCTCTGGGCACCCAGATATAGGTGAGATTTGTCTCCTTATTGTTTACGTTTTCAGGAGCCTAGCTTGTGTTACTTTTGGCCAGAGGCAACCTAACCAATACACCACACACACATATAGACACACTCCTCCTCCTAGAAGTATGTCCTTCCAAAACATGTACAGCCTTTGAAATCATTTTTTTTTTTTTAACAGAGTTCAGAACATAATACAGAAAAACATGAATCAGTACCACTGGCCACTTCTACCTCCTGCACTAAGTTGCTTCAGTCATATCCAACTCTTGGTGGACCTCATGGACTGTAGCCCACCAGGCTCCTCTGTCCATGGAATTCTCCAGGCAAGAATACTGGAGTGGGTTGCCATGCCCTCCTCCAGGGGATCTTCCTGACACAGCATCTCTTAAGTATCTCCTGCATTGGCAGGTGAATTCTTTATGACCAGCACCACCGAGGAAAGCACAAAATGTCACACATGTCTGTCCCTGCTGCCCTCCAGCCAGGTGCTATAACAGAATTCCACACACCCTTGAGAGTGTGAGATAAATGGAGGGGCCTGCCGTCTATAGTCCTATTGTGGCTATAGACACAAGTCAGAATTCTCAGACAAAGCCTGCTATATGTGACCAAAAGGGCCTGCCTTTATGCAATATCTCCAAACATATTCTTGATTTAAGACAAGTCTCTTTTGTGCTTGGTTTTTCTAATCTACAGGAATACTACTCACCTGTCTATGAAAGCTCATTACTGCTGCTGCTGCTAAGTCACTTCAGTAGTGTCCGACTCTGTGTGACCCCATAGACAGCAGCCCACCAGGCTCCCTCGTCCCTGGGATTCTCCAGGCAAGAACACTGGAGTGGGTTGCCATTTCCTTCTCCAATGCATGAAAGTGAAAAGTGAAAGTGAAGTCGCTCAGTCGTGTCCAACCCTCAGCGACCCATGGACTGCAGCCTTCCAGGCTCCTCCATCCATGGGATTTTCCAGGCAAGAGTATTGGAGTGAGGTGCCATTGCCTTCCCCGTGAAAGATCATTACAGTCCCAATATTTTCTTATCTGAGAAATAAAACACTGAAGATGTGCTACAGTAAATGTCTTTTATAAAGATATGAGTTGCAATTTTGTTCTCCAAATCACAGTTTTTAAGCTCTATTACAGTGATTATGACCTTGCATTTGAAATGTTCTTGAGATTTTTTTTAAGCCATATCTGTTTGATTAGACATAAAAAGAATATTTTCAACACACTTTTAATAGGACATAAGGGTCTGATAAAACAAATGTTCTGTGGATATGAGAAAGTTCAAATTATTGGTGCCTTTTTCAAATTTTTTATTAAGATTATATTGAGTTTAAGCATTGAGTTGGAAGCTATTCCTATAGTACAAATGCAAAACCTCATTAATTTTGACTGCATGAGAGTGCAAATTTTATCCTAAGTACCTTAATGAATAATTAATATCATGTCCATTGATCTGGCTTCAAGCATCAATCAGCTGGTACTAATAAATTGGATTTGTATTGAAGAAACAGCTCCTTGTGCTCACCACAAAGATTACTGTTTCTTTTAGGAAAAGCCTATAATAGTATGAAATGAAGCCCTATTGGAATACCTGGCTGCTATCTGCATGAATGATTGTTCCTTTTCTAAAATACTCAGTCAAAACACAAGCTGATCTTAAAAATTAAAGTCCTGTTTATAAAACAGAACTGCTCAATAACAATAGAAATTAAATTGATTTGTATATAACAGGTACATACCTCCTTCTTCTCTTTTGAACCTGTATTTCTAATGCTTTGGGTCCAAGGGAAGCCCTTCATAGCAAGGCAGTAGTCAAAATCCCTGCCCCACGCACTTTCCAATCACACTGAAACTTCTGCTGGTGCAAAGAAAACTGTGGGAATGCCAAAATATGTGGTGTAGCCTCTGGGTTAAGAAGAGTGAATGACCCCCAAGTTTCACTGCAGAAGAAAGTTTGAAAAGCGTAAAATATCAAAACCAGAAGAAAGCACAAAGGCCATTTCATTGAATCACCATCTAACTTCTGAATCCTAATTGCAAAAAAAAAAAAAAAAAAATCAAGTATACATATTTGTCAGAAGCATACTTGGCACATCCAGAAGGCCCTAGAATCCATATTCTTCTTTGGAGAAGCAAATTTTCCAAAGCAATTTGGAAGGGTGAGAGCAGGGTCTGGGTTTATAACCTTCAAGACAGAGCTATGTCAATAGAGGTAAGGATAACTCAGGGTTGAGCTCAATATATGGTTTTAAACTTCAGTTAATGGAAAATTATGGGTGCAAAAAGCTCTCAAAGCAAATAGATCATACTATATTGTTAATGCAACAATACACACAATCAATAGATAATAACAGTAAACCAATCATTTTAATTCAAAAATTGTGTTATAATTGCATCATAAATGTTAGTTTATCATAGTTTAAACAGAAAGGCATTACTTAATCATGAAGCAATGTGTCTGGGACCTTCCTTAGAGTTCCTAGTCTTTATCTAAAAGTATGCACAATGGTGGTACCATGCTGTCAACTGCTGAACACCATTTGTTAAATTAGTATTCCCTAAGAAGCTGATAAGAGCACGTATTTCAGTTTATGAGTACCAGACTTAATAAGCCTTCATTTAGATACCTTCTGTGGCAAAACCCAATGGAATTGTGCCCTCTGGGTGAATGCCTGTAAAGAAAGGACTTGAATTCTGAATCTGTTTTTGACACATCAGGTTGATAATGGACTGAACAGAGCTACTCTAAATCTCTTCCACATGGCAGTCTTTTAATTAAAAACGCTTGGTTTTGTCCCTCTGAGTCATCTTTTCTCCAGGCTTACCAGTCCCATGTTTTGGGGCATGGCTTAAAATCCCATCACATCCTAGTCACTCCTTGCTGAATATAAATCTCATGCTGAGTTTCGGTAGAGCAGGGAAAAAAAAATATTTGGCAGAGAAAATGATATCATCAAATATTCAGAAAGAGGAAAAGTACTAGGTAAGTGCAGAGAAGACTGGGGCTAGACACGCAGTGAGCAGGGCGGCCCGCCAGAAGTGAACCCTCACTGGGAACATATGGAGGTGGTGCTGACAAGCTAGGCTGCAGCCGACACCATAATACCTGGCTGAAGAGTTCAGACATTACTCTGTGTTTGGGAAGACGCCAAGAAGGCTTTCGAGCACAGAAATAAAATGTTTGAAGTAGTATTTTAAGAACATTAAATCTAACAGCAGCATAAGGCTAGCCAAGAGGCAAGACATTTGGTGAGAAGACAGCAAAGCATTAGTGATTACAGACCTAGGCTCTGCAGCCCCAACTACCTGATATGGAATTCCTGCTCTGGCACTAACTGCGTGAATGTAGGCAAGTTACTCAGCCATCCCAAAAACCCACTTCTGCACTGGTAAAGTGGGCATAGAAATATCACCTACTTCAGAAACTGGTTGTGAGGATTAAATGAGTTCACATATGCAAAGCACTTCATAGGTGACACGGTGTTGTTGTTTTAGTTGCTTAAGTGAAAGTGAACGTTGCTCAGTTGTGTTGGACTCTTCACGACCCCATGGACTGTAAGCTGCCAGGCTCCTCTGTTCATGGAATTCTTCAGGCAAGAATACTGGAGTGGGTAGCCATTCCATTCTCCAGGGGATCTTCCCAACCCAGGGACCATTAGTCACTAAGTCGTATCCAACTCTTTGTGACCCCCATGGGCTGCAGCCCGCCAGGTTCCTCTGTCCATGGGATTTCCCAGGCCAAGAATACTGGAGTGGGCTGCCATTGCCTTCAAACACAGTGTTAGCTTGTATTATCATCATCTTCATTGTCATTTATTATCATCATCATTAGGGAACACTGCATGGATTCTGAACTGGACTTGCAGTAAAGGAAACAGAAAGGAAGAGCATATTTGAGATTTGTTGCAAAGGAGATTTCTCACCTTCCTCCATAGCTTCCTTTTTCTTCCTTCTCATTTCTGATCAATGGAGGAGGAAATGGCAACCCACTCCAGTATTCTTGCCTGGAGAATCCCATGGACAGAAGAGCCTGGCGGGCTACAGTCCACGGGGTCGTAAAGAATCAGACATGACTGAAGCGACTTAGCACATTTCTGGTCAAAGACATGGGTTTGGGTCCAAGGACATATGAGAGTATAAACCCATGAAAAAACTTGTTTGGTAGAGAGGGAATGAATTTAATTTCTGTCGACGAGTCTAAATAGTCTCATTAATTTTAGATACTTTAGAAAAAGAGTTACATCTATAGAGACAGTATCCCTAAACTCTTGACTGACATTAACATTCCAGGATTCACTCAAGTTCCGTATTCTCCTCTGCCATTGTTCCCAGATTCTAAAGTTTTCCCTGAACCAGGGGGAAAAACTGAATGTGTAGGCCCAAATACTAATATGCCTTCTGGTGATATTTTGTATAAAATGTAAGGACTTCCTTGGTGGTCCAGTGGTCAAGGCTCCATGCTTCCTCTGCAGGGGACACAGGTTTGATCCCTGGTTGGGGAACTAAGATCCTACATGATGTGCAACATGACCAAAATAAATAAATAAAATTACCATCCTCCTTGATTTTTTAAATAAAAATCAAATGTAAAATAGTTCTAGGTTCTGAACTCCCTGGGTTTGAAATTTTAGAACTTCACCACCATTCTCCATTAGTTACATAACTTACTTTTCAGTGTAACCTGTAGGAATTAGGGTTTAAATTATTTAAGCTAATTTATTAACATAATACCTATATTTCCTCACAAAACAGAAATATTACCCATAAAAACTTTTACAGCTAGCTTGTCTCTCCTTATCATCCACATTCCTGCTTTTTTCACTGTTAGAAAGAATTGCTAAGTGTACATGACCTAAAATTTATAAGAAGAGTTCCTGAGGAATTAATTAGACCCAATTCCTGTAACATCAAACCTTCTCTACCCTTCATACCTACAAATCGAAATGGAACAAGGGAAAATAGAGTTAGTATTTATTAGTTTGAGATATTGTATAGCTGGAGAAGTTCCAGGAGAAAAGAAACCACTGGACTTACCATTTAGAAATGTCACTTAGAAACAGTTCCAGGGGAAAGGGGAAGCAACTGTGTGGTAACTTAGGGAAAACATCTAATAAAAATATGAGTTCTCTTACTATGTAGGGAGATGTAAAATGTTTGTTTACACACATTTGTTGTATTTGAGTATTATGTGTTATCAGGATACTGCAGATGCTGTATTACATTAGTGACTGACATCTGCTTTTTTAAAAATAAACATTCTGAACTACTGCCTTGAAAATACTGAGAAAGAGGCATTCCCACCAAATTAGCTCTATGTACTCTTCCATTTCCCTACATTTAAATTCTATTTTATATTTATATGTTAACTAGGTCTCCATACACCCCTCCCCCAACACTATACTCTGTTAAGACACTGTTTACGTTCATATACGTGCCAATCCACCTGCTTGCCCATGATACACCGTGGACTTTATAATGAGTTGGCACAAAGTAGGCACAAAATAGGGTCAAATGGCTGGGTTTTTTTTTTTTTTTTTTTCAGTGAAAAAAGCCTACGCAAGACTTGCAACTATTAAATCTTTTCTCTCCTGCTGTCCTGTAGGTCCTGCCTTTATCAATGACTAACAACAATAGAGCTTCTACAAAAGAGGATGTGGAAGCTTGCAACAGGTCAGTGATGTCAAAACTTGTCTTAAAATATGGGCTAGATAAGTGATCTCTAGACGTGATTTTGGGCTTCCCAGGTGGCTCAGTGGTAAAGAACCCACCTGCCAATGCAGGAGATAGGTCTGATCTCTGGGTCAGGAAGATTCCCTGGAAAGGGAAATGGGGGGTGTGTGTGTGTGTGTGTGTGTGATGGTTTTTGCCATACATTAACATGCATCAGCCACGGTTATACGTATGTCCCCCATCCTGAACCCCCCTTCCCACCTTCCTCCCCACCCTATTCCTCTGGGTTGTCCCAGAGCACTGGCTTTGGGTGCCCCACCCAGTCTTCTTGCTAGGATAATCCCATGGACAGAGAAGCCTGGTGGGCTACAGTCCATGGGGTCACAAAGAGTCGGACATGACTGAGCAAGTGATATGCACACACAAAAAGTGACTGCACTTACTAAGACCTAGATACTCTGACACTGTTCATGTTGTTTCTGAGGTTTATAATGCCTAGTGGCACTACAGAAAGGCCATCTTGTCTAGGTGAAGGCCAGAAGCTCCACTCAGTATTTTGGCCAAGTTCACCCTGCTATGATATGAAGCCTGGAGCTAATCCCAGGCTCATAAGTAAAATAAGGATAATAATAGAATATAGTTCATAAAAATACTTTCATCACTAAATGGGATAATCCATATAAAGTGCTTAGCTCACTGTCTGGCCTATAGAAAGTGCTCAATAAATGTTAGCCACTATTGAATTAACAAGAGATGGTTGAGCTTCTCCCCATCTTGAGCTCAGTGACTACTCACTGCAACAAAGCAGCTGCCACATCAAATTATTCCACTAGAGCAACCGCAGCCCTTTTCTTTAGGTGGCAGGGACAGGAAAGGCACCTTCGTAACTAACTGCAAGTCCCACCTGGGTGAAGCTGTCTTCTCAGTGAAGACACTAAAGGATTCATACTGTCTCGTACGTGTTGGAAGGTCTGAAAGCAGATAATGAGAATAAGGTTTAAGTTAAAGACCTCCTACCATAGATCTCCAAACAGGGAAGAAGTAGGTCTTATCTTACATGCCAGGTCCCTCCAGGACAAGTGCTGGTGATTATGGCAGATTGAAGCCAATGTGTGAACATCGCTGTCCAACTACTACTTAGGTTTTTTTTTTTTTTTTTTTTGACTGCACCATATGGCATGTAGGATTTTTAAAATAAATTTCATTAGAGAGTTCCCCATATTTTGGAAAAGAGAAAATGTCAGGATGAACTTAGAAAAGAGAAAAGAAGAATGACCTTAAAAATGATAGATATGTCAGCTTACTGTCACAAACCCTGGGTGATACTGGAACAGATCATCAAATGATCGATTTATAATCACTCAGAAAATGAAGAGCCAACAAGTGCAATCAAGTAGTTCTGGGAGCTACCAATCATAGCACAGTAATTTAACAGAAGGACAGGTTATCTGAGCAAGGACAGGAGGGATGGGAGAGGCTGAGATAAGTCTTTCCTGAACTCAGCACAATTCTGAGTCTCAATCTCAGGAGATTTTCAGAGGCAAATTAGAACTCAGTCTGCAGCACAGAGCTCAAGGAGATTATCCTTGACCCAGGGTGATTTACTTGGGTGATAGTTTCCAGAAAAATACCTATAGCCTATTTCCATCCTTTACAGATATAGTTGAATACAAGAATAAGTCACAGAGTAGCCACTATCTTTTAGGAATTACACACACATTACCTATAATCTTCTTCCTCCCCTACTCCTTCGACAGCACTGCAAAGTAGTTATTTTCTTCACTTGCAAATGGGAAAACACAAATCTGAATTGCCCAAGTCTATACATCTGGTAAGTAATAGAGCTAAGGTTCCATTCCAATCTGTGTCCAAAATCTTGGCCAATATGAATTGCCACAACCATAATTTATAACAAGGAATCATAAACTCCTTCCCTAGAAAGGTGAATTGAAATAATCCACTTATTTTTCTCATACCTCAGGCTACAGAAATTTGGTTATGATGATAGTCAAGAACAATCTTAAAAAAGAAAAACATATAAAGAAGAAACATGCAATCTGTATGGAAAGGAGGATACTATTAAGCACTCAGCTCTTAACTTTTGGTGCCAGTGGGAAGAGGAATGGGTAAGATGCAGGAAACCTTACATTGTAACTTATAGGTAGATGAATATGAATTGTATCACTTCCTAATCCTCCACTGACTATCCAGCTGCCTACGTCACCTGCCACAACAGCAGGGCACGCCCACACATGCCCGTGTATACACAAACATACACACATAGTTTAAAATCTCAGATAATTATCCCTACTTCCCATATACTGTTGATGGCCCTGGTATAGCAGCATCAATTAATTTAAAGAAAAACAAGCATAAAATGTAAACAGGACAGGCTCCTGGAATACTGACATGAGAAGGTTCTTCTAGTCCTACCTTTGATTTTATACCTGGAGATTCTAAAATTAAAGCAGGTTAAGTCACCATTTGCCCAAGCTTACACGGTAAGTTGATTTTAGTCAGTGCAAGAACCCAGTACTCCTGATTTGATATCTAAGAGCTCAGTCATCACAGTTAAGGGGCAAGAAAGTAATTCTTGAGTGAATGGATGAGTGAATAAAAGAATCAGTTCAGTTCAGTTGCTCAGTCATGTCCAACTCTTTGTGACCCCATAGACTGCAGCATGCCAGGCTTTCCTGTCTATCAACAACTCCCAGAGTTTACTCAAACTTATGTCCATTGAGTCAGCGATGCCATCCAACCATCTCATCCTCTGTCATCCCCTTCTCCTCCCACCTTCAATCTTTCCCAGCATCAGGGTCTTTTCAAATGAGTCAGCTCTTTGTATCAAGTGGCCAAAGTATTCGAGTTTCAGCTTCAACATCAGTCCTTCCAATGAATATTCAGGACTGATTTCCTTTACGATGGACTGGTTGGATCTCCTTGCAGTCCAAGAGACTCTCAAGAGTCTTCTCCAACACCAGTTCAAAACATCAATTCTTTGGCACTCAGCTTTCTTTACAGTCCAACTCTCACATCCACACATAACTACTGCAAAAATCATAGCCTTGACTAGATGGACCTTTGTTGGCAAAGTAACGTTTCCGCTTTTTAATATGCTGCATAGGTTTGTCATAACTTTCCTGCCAAGGAATAAGCATCTTTCAATTTCATGGCTGCAATCACCATCTGCAGTGATTTTGGAGCCCCAAAAAATTAAGTCAGCCACTGTTTCCCCATCTATTTCCCATGAAGAGATGGGACCAGATGCCATGATCTTAGTTTTCTGAATGTTGAGCTTTAAGCAAACATTTTCTCTCTCCTCTTTCACTTTCATCAACAGGCTCTTTAGTTCTTATTCACTTTCTGCCATAAGGGTGGTGTCATCTGCATATTTGAGGTTATTGAGATTTCTCCTGGCAATCTTGATTCCAGCTTGTGCTTCATCCAGCCCAGCATTTCTCAGGATGCACTCTTCACATAAGTTAAATGAGCAGGGTGACAATATACAGCCTTGATGTACTCCTTTCCCAATTTGGAACCAGTCTGTTGTTTCATATCCAGTTCTAACTGTTGCTTCCTGACCTTCATACAGATTTCTCAGGAGGCAGGTAAGGTGGTCTGGTATTCCCATCTCTTGAAGAATTTTCCACAGTTTATGATGATCCACACAGTCAAAGGCTTTGGCATAGTCAATAAAGCAGAAATACATGTTTTTCTGGAACTCTCTTGCTTTTTTGATGATCCAGTAGATGTTGGCAATTTGATCTCTGGTTCCTCTGCCTTTTCTAAAACCAACTTGAACATCTAGAAGTTCTCGGTTCATGTACTGTTGAAACCTGGCTTGGAGAATTTTGAGCATCACTTTACTATTTGTGCAGTAGTTTGAGCATTCTTTGGCATTGCCTTTCTTAGGAACTGAAATGCAAACTGACCTTTTTCAGTCCTGTGGCCACTGCTGAGTTTTCCAAATTTGCTGGCATATTGAGTGCAGCACTTTCACAGCATCATCTTTTAGGATTTGAAATAGCTCAACTGGAATTCCATCACCTCCACTAGCTTTGTTCATAGTGATGCTTCCTAAGGCCCACATGACGTCACATTCCAGGATGTCTGGCTCTAGATGAGTGATCACACCATCATGATTATCTGGGTCGTGAAGGTCTTTTTTGTATAGTTCTTCTGCGTATTCTTGCCACCTCTTAACGTCTTCTGCTTCTGTTAGGTCCATATCATTTCTGTCCTTTATTAAGCCCATCTTTGTATGAAATGTTCCCTTGGTATCTCTAATTTTCTTGAAGAGATCTGTAGTCTTTCCCATTCTGTTGTTTTCCTCTATTTCTTTGCACTAATCACTGAGGAAGGCTTTCTTATCTCTCCTTGCTATTCTTTAGAACTCTGCATTCAAATGGGTATATCTTTCCTTTTCTCCTTCCATAGTTCATCAGGCACTCTGTCTATCAGATCTAGTCCCTTAAATCTATTTCTCACTTTCACTGTACAATTATTAGGGATTTGATTCAGGTCATACTTGAATGGTCTAGTGGTTTTCCCTACTTTCTTCAACTTAAGTCTGAATTTGGCAATAAGGAGTTTGTGATCTGAGCCACAGCCAGCTCCCAGTCTTATTTTTGCTGACTGTATAGGGATTCTCCATCTTTGGCTGCAAAGAATATAATCACTCTGATTTCAGTATTGACCATTTGGTGATATCCATATGTAGAGTCTTCTCTTGTGTTGTTGGAAGAAGTGTTTGCTATGACCAGTGTGTTCTCTTGGCAAAACTCTATTAGCCTTTTTCCTGCTTCATTCTGTACACCAAGGCTAAATTTGCCTGTTACTCCAGGTGTTTCTTGACTTCCTACTTTTGCATTCCAGTCCCCTATAATGAAAAGGACATCTTTTTTGGGTGTTAGTTCTAGAAGGTCTTGTAGGTCTTCACAAACAAATACATAGCTCAAAATCTCTCTCTTCCTCTATCTCTCATACAAACACACACACACCACATTTAAAAATGACTAACACCAATGAAGTTACTAATAAGACTAGCATATATTAACCAATTACAGCAAGAGGTTTTTAATATCTGTCAGCAATATAATAGTGCTGTGAATGAAAAAATAAGGTAACAGATCCAGGGTGTAACAAAAGTAGTATGATGACCAGATATCATTTTTCCTTTACAGAGTGAAACCCTTCTTAAAAGATTGTGCAATTTGTTCTGCCAGCTTTAAAAAAGAGGTGGTTAAGCTGGAGAGAATCTGAGTAGAGGAACCAAAACAATATTTTTGTGTAGGATCTACTTGTCTTCCTAGTAAATGGATCATGGCTAGAAAGAGTACCTGATGGAATTTGGTGCCAAAAGTGAACTATATGAGAGGGACAAGATTGGAAATGTCAGAAAGAGATTTAGGTTATTCATAACAAAAGTGTCTAGACCACCCAGATAACAGTGCTCTGGAAAAATCTATGGAGGAGTCCTGAAATCATCTTCACCCAGAACTGCTTATACCTGCTTAAAATCGATACAAGAAGGCTGTGCTGGGTGAAGAGAAGAGCAGAGGGCTTCTGGGCTGCCCCGTGTTCTAGATGAGGCAGGTGCCTGAAGACTCTTCAGAGTCAGAGGAGCGCCCTGGTTGGGGCACAGTATCTCATGGGGAAACTCACACCTTAAAGGCCTCTGGGTAGTGGGCCCTGATGACACTGGGGAAAGTTTTGAGGAACTGGGCCAGGGGGATTTGGTCTTAAGAAAGGAGAGATGATAAAGGAAGAGCAGAGAAAATATGTTTAATCTACAGACAGAGTTCTGGAGCTAGACTGAGCTGCAAGATGCTTGCTGGACCCTCTCATCTCCCATTCCTCCTCCTCAACAGAAAGGCTGGGGGCTTAGGGACTCTCTCCGTAACATCCAAAGCACACCCAGAGCAGACACCCTCTGGGTGTCTCTGTTTCTGCTAAGAAACCCTCTGTTTCTGCTAATAAACATGCAAGAAGGAGGGACTAACATGTCAGGGTTCCTGGGTCGGACCCTCAGCTTATCCTCCTTACTTGGTCTCCTATTCAACCTCCCTGCAATTGGGCAGTGTGGTCTGCACTTTAACCTTTTTATGTGTGAAGCTCAAGGAATTTGTCCCTTGACCAAAGTTCAAAAGCTAGGAAATGACAGAGCTGAAATTTTAACTCATACCTATCTGACTCTGGGTTTTTTAATTCACAGAGATGATAGACCAGGTATATTTTTAAGGCTCTGAAAAAATAAGTTCCTGTTCCTATCAAAAAAACATACCAAAACTCATGCAGCAAAGAAGACTAACTTGGAAGATGAGATACGAGGCTTTTTAATACAGATGGAACTCCTTGAAAGTACTCAAAATTTTAAAGTTAGCTCTCTTCGGTGTTCTTTTTAATATGCATGTCACAGTTGATAAGGTGTCAGCAGAAAGGAATCATGTAATACTTACGGCAGACATCTGAAGAACATAATTGCCCCAGCTGACATGTGTGACTGCTCTTTCATTATCACGTCAAGAGGACAGTTATGCTTATAAATTGTTTGCAGTGAGAATAAAATAGGAAGCACTTGCTTAAAGTTTATTATAGCCTTTTAGAGTAACATAATTATGGTTACAGAGTGTTCTTCCTCAGTGTGAACATTTTATTTGTTCTGCAGAGGATCTCTTTGAGATCAGAAAAGCAAATGCTATTTCGGTAGAAGATGTTAGGCATAAAAGTTCCATTCATGGAAACTTTACTTGAATATTCAATCATGGTCTCCAGAGGGCTTAACTATACAGGGCCTGCTGTGCCTCTTACACAGATTAAGCACATCCTAGGATGTTGCGTTGCTGCAATTCCCCTGAGATATCAAGGCCCCAAACTAATCTTCAGGACCAGCATCAATCTGCAGGAGAAATTCAAGTGAAAAGGAAATGGGATTTATTAGAGTCAGGACGGAGATTGCTCTAACTCCCTCACAAAACAAGCCAAGCCAGGAAGTAGTTTTCACATCTGCTAAAACAAAGACTCCTGAAATGGGTAATTCCCCAAAATCAGTCATTGATTTCTTACTGTGAATCAGTTTCAAATTATATTCCATCTGCATAAAACTTTAGGGACTAGGAGAGCCTGAGAGATCACCTTACATGATGCTTCATCTTACAAATGCAGTAACTAGATGGTGAAAAAGCTGGCTTAAAACTCAATATTCAGAAAACTAAGATCATGGCATCTGGTCCCATCACTTCATGACAAATAGGTGGGGGAAAAGTGGAAGCAGTGACAGATTTTATTTTCTTGGGCTCCCAAATCACTGCAGATGGTGACTGCAGCCATGAAATTAAAACGTGCTTGCTCCCTGGAAGAAAAGCTATGACAAACCTAGACAGCATATTAAAAAGCAGAGACACTACTTTCCCGACAAAGGTCCATATAGTCAAAGCTATGGTTTTTCCAGTAGTCATGTATGGATGTGCGAGTTGGACCATAAGGAAGGCTAAGTGCCAAAGAACTGATGCTTTTGAACTGTGGTGTTAGATAAGATTCCAGAGAGTCCTTTGGACAGCAAGGCGATCAAATCAGTCAATCCTAAAAGAAATCAACCCTGAATATTCATTGACAGGACTGATGCTGAAGCTCCAATACATTGGCCACCTGATGCAAAGTTAGGAAAGACCCTGATGCTGGAAAGATTGAGGGCAGGAGGAGAAGGGGGTGACAGAGAATGAGATGGTGGGATAGCATCACTGAATCAATGGACATAAGTTTAAGCAAACTCAAGGAGATAGTGAAGAACAGGGAAGCCTGGTGTGCTCCTGTCCATAGAGTCACAAAGAGTCAGACATAACTTAGCAACTGAACAACAATAGTCAAGATTACATGCTTCACCTGAGCTGATAGATATAACGGAACTAGGAAGCAGACCCAGGACTCCTAACTCCAGCTCCAATCCCCTTTCATCTAAAAGAGCATGAATTACTAGAGCCTAAGAGAAGACAAAGAAAAAACTAGGAATCATGCAAAACATGTCTCTAGTGCCCCTCATCCTTCTGTTCTGGTCCCTGTGATGAGTGAAATGAGAAGACGGAAAATTATGTGAGAGATTTCTATGGAACAAGCATCCCACATGCAAGTTGTAGACATTGCATTGTCTGCATTCTATTGCTCAGAAAACTTAACCACATGGCCTCAAATAACTGCCAGAGAAAAGTCATTTAGCTATGTTCCCAGGAAAAAAAGGACATTGGTTTAGGTAAATATTGTGTGTGTGTGTGTGCACACATACGCACATGTGCATGCTCCATCATGTCCAACTCTTTGCGAACTCATGGACTATAGCCTACCAGTCTCCTCTGTCCATGGGATTTCCCAGGTAAGAATACTAGAGTGGTTTGCCATTGCCTCCTCCAAGAGATCTTCCTAACCCAGGAATCAAGCCACATCTCCCACATTGGCAGTTGGATTCTTTACTACTGAGCCACGTGGGAAGCCAAGGGTACAGTAGTCCCCTTGAAATGTTCCAGTTCCATGGTTTCTATGACATTTTTATTTCCTTGCTCTTTTTTTTGTTCTTAGATTCAGAAACCACCAATTAAAGAAGAATACAGATCCTACTGAGAGCCATATATCGCCCCCCCTCCAAGTTTATACAATGACTATTTCTCCAGTTCTTCCCCCCAAAGATGTGAAGCCATTGTGTAGGGTAACTGTACACCAGGAAGAGAAATGTCCAAAATACCCAAAGTTTTTGAGGATTTTGAGATACAGGATCTGAGGTGCCCCTAATGGTAAGAAAACCAAAATTCCATAATAATTCTTTTGTTATGGCCAATGCCTCTGGAAGCCAGGTGATAAATTAAGTATTATACCAAGATAATTTTAGAGTGGGTCTGAAAAAAACTGCAGGCCTGTTTTATGCTCATTTCTTAGTTCCCAAGTATATAACTGGAGAGATATATTTAGCTCCTAGAAGCAGCTTCACATTTGTTGTGTAACTTACAGAATAAGAGCCATTATTGTAGGAAAGGTCAAATGAAAGCATCTGAAACTGCCTCAGCACTGGCTGAAATAGTAAGTCACAAACAATATTATACCCCAAGATGAATTTCAGAGATTAGCACTATCCACCAAAGAAAAACACAAAGCTGGTACTCTCCATTATATTCCCTGTTCAGCATTTTGACAACTGAGAAAAACAGATGAAGTGTGGCAGAGGACAGTGGACCACCTCAAGCTCAGAGGTGGGAGCCTCAGGTGCAGATGTTACTTTCAGACCTGGCATCTCTGGTGGAGCAAAACAAAATGGCCTTGGGCACTTATTCTGCAGCTATGGGTCTAATGAATGTATTCTTCTCTATCTCCATCAATAGAGAGGATAAAGAGATCTAAAGGGAGTCAAGGACAGAATTATATTCTAAATATCCTACCCAAGGACCTAGCTAATTCACCCATTCTGTGTCAAAATATGATCCCCAGGAACCTTGATCATCTTGACATTACACAGAAATACCAATGCTCCTCTATGTTGATGACATCATACTACATGCACCAACATGGCAAATACTATGGGTGCTCTGGAAAGACACATTACACTGGAAAAGGCAAGAAAAATCCTATGAAGATACGGAAGCCTGCCACAACTGTGAGCTTTTAAGGAATGTAGTGGTCTGGGGCATGTCATTACATCCCCTCCAAAGTAAAAGACACATTGTTTTAATATTTATCTCCTCTATTAAGCACTTGATTACTTCTTTGGATTTTGGAGGTAGTATATGTTACACTTAAAAATATTAGTATCCATCACACCTAACCCACGTACTGGATGACTTTGGAGACTGACAATTTTGAGTGGAACACAGGGTGTGGTGCAAGCTTCCTTACCACTGAGGTTGTATGGCCCTGATGATCCACTGTTGCTGATGGTATGCACAGCAGCGTATCACAGATGTGTAAAATCCTTAGCAAGCCCAAATAGGAGCGGTACAGTACACAGCCCTGGTAGCCTGGAGCACGGCTGAGCCTACTGCATTAGAGAAGCACCATTTGAAAAGTAGCTTTTGGTGTGCAACCAGACCTTCATAGAGATAGAGCAATTTCAAAAACCATGATTAAATGATTTGAACAGAGCCTACATACCACATCCTTGATCTCTACTGCACTGATGCCTCTCCCACAGCTCATGACAAACTCTTCCCCCAGGACAAACTAAGGCAGGAAAAGTCAGGCTTGGTTCACAGATGAATTGGGAAATATGTTGGTGCTAAAAAAAAAAGTGTCTTACTGCTATAAAAGAGCACCCCACCCCTGCAAGTGGTCCTAAAAGAGAGAGGAAAAAACCAATCATCCTAGTGGGCAGATCTGTAATAACTATACTTGATGGTCCAATTTGTGTGGAAAGAAAAGTAGCTAGAAAGAAAAGGATAGCCACAGACTCTTTGGTATAGTAAAGGGCTAGGCGGGTTAAGGTCCCAGAAGTAACAAGAGTAGAAAACCGTAGACAAAGAATTCTGGGGAAGAGATGTATGTTTCTGGCAGAGGACACTTTGTTTCTGCTAATGCTCATCAGTGAGCATTCATCACAGAGGAGACTCTCAACAGCCAGGGAGAACAACTTACGAATATTAGCCAGCCTCCCTCCTGGAGCATTCCAGCATTCCAGCGGGCCCATGAATAGATTAGTCGTGATCGATGAAGGGCTCAATAGTATGGCCTTCCTCTCAACAAAGCTGACCTATCCTCTGCCAGTACTTCAGATCCAGGTCTCTAGCCTTTGATGTGGAACCATTCCTCAAGGAGAAGAACCAATCTGTGGAAGACCAGTTACACTAGACACCTTACAGCCTGGAAGAAATAATAGTTCATCCTTATGGGAATAGACACATGCTCCAGAATGAGTGAATCTTCCTTATCCTCAGTATCCCCTTTAGCCCAATTATCTAAATACTTATCCAGTGTGTAATCAATTGACCTGAGACCCAAACATCTGTGCCTCAGACTGAGAGTCCTACCCTACGTAAAGGAGATGTAATATAAGCATATGACAGTGATCTTACCATCTACCCCCAGAAGAGGCCAATCTATTAGACTAGAGAAATGCACTTGAAAAGGCACAGTGAGGTGGATGCCAAGATATACTACCAAAGTCCCTGTTCAGGAAATAAGGACATATTCTCCCAAGTACTGGGACTGCTGACAACAGTTAGGCCTCAGCTGTCAGCCCCTTTTAGGAATTGTCCCCACTAACGGGAACCATCCACCCAAGGACATGACTCCTTCCCAGGGCAGCCATGACTGAAGTATAAAGTCATGGCTCCGGCCACGGCATGAAGGTATAAATACGGCCTCCTCACCCCAAATCAGGACTGAATCACCACCCAACATGTCTCTTTGCCCAATCCTGGTTCCTTCACATTCCTTCCCATCTACAAATGGTGAGCCCAAAGCACTGCCTAATAAACCTCCTACACCCAAATCTCTGTCCCAGAGTCAGCTACCCAAGAACTGAATATGCAACATTCAGATAAGGACCAGTTTAACAATAACACCTTGTGAAATCGTACACAACTTCATTTGTCCTAGCTGCTTAGGATACAAGAGAAAATAGAAGGATAAACATGAGAAAGTACACATGTATTTATGGTATTCTGCCTCTAATAGCTAGATTACATGAGTCTAAAAATCAAGGGGTGGAAATCAGAGTGGTCCCTCTGGTTGCCCCTCCGAGGAACCCACTGAGGAATTTTGCTGCCCAGTCCATGATTTTAGCCACAACTGAATTAGAAATCTTAAGTTCAGGGGAGAGAGTAGGAAGCATTGTCTCTGGAATTACACAGTAAAGATTCTACTGAATCTGAGGCTGTGACTACCACCTGATCAATTTGCTCTTCATGTTATTAGACCAGCAGACATGAAGAAGTTACTGAAATTGTAAGAGAATTACATGAAGAACCAAAGTTGTCCTCACACAATGGGAACAGAGGGGAGCATGTCTGGAACCCAGAGGATATCCTAGAGTATATCATCATTTCCATACCCAACTATAACAGTGTAAAGGGGCATCTGTAGCAACCATAGTCAAATGAGGGCAGAAAAACTTAGGGCTTAGACCTCCATGGGATGAAGATCTGCAGCATCCCACAGGCGAGCCAATCCGGACCAGCTGAAGGGCCAACTGAGGCTGAGGGAAACTGGTGGTAGAAGAGGTGGATTTTAAACATCAACTAAGGCTTCAATGGCCTTCCCTGGGGGCTCAGTGAT
Organism: Bubalus kerabau; assembly: GCF_029407905.1. Taxonomy (NCBI): domain Eukaryota; kingdom Metazoa; phylum Chordata; class Mammalia; order Artiodactyla; family Bovidae; genus Bubalus; species Bubalus kerabau. The sequence continues at coordinate 69,549,163 of NC_073633.1, forward strand.
AAAGAATTCACCTAATGTGGGAGACACAGGTTTGATCCCTGGGTTGGGAAGATCCCCTGGAGGAGGAAATGGCAACCCACTCCAATATTCCTTCCTGGGAAATCCCATGGACAGAGAAGCCTTGTGGGCTACAATCCATGGGGCCGCAAAAGAGTCTGACTCAACATAGCAACTAAACAACAAAAGGCTTCAATCAGGTGCTATTATGGAAACTGTACCTGTTTCACTAACTCTCTTGTCTTAGCTCACTCAGATTGCAGCTAGCTGCCATGGTGAGAAACTTTGTGACTGGTTAGATGAAATTTCTCACAGGAAAGAATGGATGGAATAGCATTTTCACTGAAAAAAAAAAAAGGAAAGAAAAGTAAAGAAAATTTGTTCCTTTTATCCCTTTCAGAAACTGGGAGCTGGCTATCATGAATGTGAAAGTGAAGTCGCTCAGTTGTGTCCGACTCTTTGCGACCCCATGGACAGCAGCCAAACAGGCTCCACCGTCCATGGGATTTTCCAGGCAAGAGTACTGGAGTGGGCTGCCATTTCCTTCTCCAGGGGATCTTCCTAAACCAGGGATCAAACCCAGGTCTCCTGCATTGCAGACAGATGCTTTACCATCTTAGCCATCATGAAGGGTATATATAATCTGCATGGCAAAAGTGGTGAACAATATCAGACAGTATTTATGTACCACCCCAGTTTCTTCTACTTTCTGTCTCCTCTGGTTCTTCATGCTTTCTTATCCAATTTAAGCAGAAGCACCTTGAAAGGGGCTCACCTTCTACCTGTGTCTTGTCTCTTTCCTTTCTTTTCACTCAAGTTGAAGCTACTGCAGGACCCTAATTAGTACCCACAGGCTCAAATACACAATCAGGAAATGCAAGGAAGTTAACACCCTAGACAATGGGAGGCAAGGGTTAGTGTAGAAATTCTTCCCCATCCCTTCTTTCCCACCCAAGGATAGTTCTGAGACAGAATTTATATAACTTCTCAGAGATGCAGTCCATGGTTTGAGCAATGAGTTACACTGGTGGCCAGATGGACAGCATCTTCATATGGGCTCTCCCTCCTTGCCTGCATTATTCACCTTGGTCTTTGACTCGTGAAACCTGAGACTGCATTGTGTAATAAAAGAACAGGGAAGACTTCCTTGGAGGTCCAGTGGTTAAGACTCTGCACTTGCATTGCCAGGGAACTAAGATACCACATGCTGCACTGTGGTGTGACCAAAAAAATAATAACATAGATGCCTTCTGCCTAAGCTTCAGCTTTCTTGGGAACTATGACTGGCTAAGATAATTATTACCATTGATTTTTATTTTTGTTGCTATTATCACCTCATGATTTGCTTAAAAGATTGTAATTAAGGTATTAAAGTGCTTAGAAGCAATGCTTAAACATTAACTATCACCATCAACATTACCATTATTGTTACCTCCCCAGCCTCTATTCTTTTCAAATTTTATATTCTACAAAATTGAACTTGTTCATATGTTCCAAGGTGCTCATTCCTGCACTGAGGTGGGGGATGAATTGAGAGAGATTGCAAAAGTGGCAAGAGACGGTAGCTGGGGCTCACGCTGAGATGATCCCCCTAATCTTCAGACTATTCTAACCCTTGCTAATATCCTTCCCTTCAGAACTCAAGCATCACTAACTGTCTAAACCAAGCAAGGTTACTTTTGATTTTATGGTGTTCTAAAATATTTAATGTATTTCTACACACACATGCACATATGCACACATATACAAATATGTCTTATCTTCCTATCTAGACTGAAGGACCCACTTGAATCCCTCTCCTAGGGTCTTATATCAGGCTGAAAAGATTCTGGTGTTTGAATAAGGTTTGTTGCTTGACAGCTGGGCAGGCTGAACAAGGTTTCTTCCTTCTATTCCCTCATATCACCTTTCCTTGGTACTTTCAGTGGTTCATCTCACCTGTCTAGATTCACAGCAAAGCAAGAGCTATTTGTCTCTAATATTTATTTTCCACAATTCTATAGCTGCTTCTCTTCTAATTAAATAAGACTTTTTTAAGCAGAAAAATCTACAATTTAATGGAAAAAATACAAAGAGTCACCAGAGTTCGGAAGTCTTCATGAAATACTTTGCTCTACACTATAGCCATCCGTGGCCAACTTCAGCTAGCATGGAAACCCTACTCTCACCATGAGAATCTTGTCTCACACAACTTGGGAGGGATTTGTGTGTTGGTGTGGGATCAGGGTAGAGAATCTTTCAAAGTTGAGAAAGATGACAAATATCCTCCCACGTATATCCAATCCCAGACTTTCGATGGCCCACACCGAGCACTTGGGCTGACTGTAGAGAGCTGACAAGTACATGATGTGGGGTAGTAGGAATGTTCCTTCCACATCACCCCCACATTCTCCTGTAATCACTTTTCCTTGTCTATTTCATCAGTGCTAGCATCACAGCTGTCTGACTCCGGGACTGGCTCCTGCTCTTGCTATTTTAATTTTCTCTTACCATTTTCAAAATTAAAGGGGTTTTATTTTTATTCCAGACCTGCCTTCCTCCTCATCTCAACAGATTGCTAGGAATACAATCTGTCAAGAGGGAACAAAACCTGCTTTCTCCACCCTCAGGATCGCTGAGCTTTTCGTCTTCGTCAACCAGAGGGGAGAGCCGTTGTTAATGAGGCTGCCTTTATATATATCAAACCCAGGCAAAATGAGACCCACAGGGCTCAGCAGTGCTGCCGAGTTTCTTGTTAACTTTGTGGCTCCCTTACACTTAGATGGAGGATTCCCCACCTATGGAAACTTTTATCCTTGAGGGTCTAAATAAAATAATCACTATTGTGGATATTTTTAAACATTAATTATTTTTAATTCTTAGGAAAAAAATTGAAGATCTTCAGCTCCACTGTTTTTAAAAAATTGTAATTTTCATATACAGTTTTGAATCTTTAATAATAGATTAAAGTTGTACTATTGAGGGCTAGAGGCACAATGTACAATAATGTTTATACCTAATGGGAGAAAGTTCTGATTTTTAGCTTAAACCTAACTAAGCCTATCTTTTTGTGCATGAGAACATCAGTGCATTTTCATAGTGAATGAATGGCAATAAACTCTGGATTCATGGGAACTCTAAATGCACCAGAATTTTGTTTTTCATTTTTTTTTAATTTTTTAATTGAAGGATAAGTGCTTTACAGAATTTTGTGGTTTTCTGTCATATAGCAACAAAAATCAACCATAGGTACACCCATGTCCCCTCCCCTCCTGGACCTCCATCCCATCTCACTCCCCATCCACCCATCAGCCTGCCACAGAACCCCTGTTTGAGTTCCCTGAGTCATACAGCAAATTCCCATTGGCTATCTATTTTACATATGGTATCGCAAATTTCCATGTTACTCTCTCCATATATCTCGCCTTCTCCCTCCTATCCTCCCCCCATGTCCATAGGTCTGTTCTCTGTCTGTTTCTCCACTGCTGCCCTGAAAATAAATTCATCAGTGCCATCGTTTTAGATTCCATATATACGTTTCAGTATACAATATTTATATTTCTCTATCTGACTTACTTCACTCTGTATAATAGGCTCTAGGTTCATCCACCTCATTAGAATGGATTCAAATGCATTACTTTTTATGGCCGAGTAGTATTCCATTGTGTATATGTACCACAGCTTCTTTATCCATTCATCTGTCAATGGACATCTAGGTTGCTTTCATGCTCTAGCTATTGTAAACAGTGCTACAATGAGTGGTGGGGAATGCACCAGAATTTTTGGAGCCCACAGACTTTTTCAGAAGAAAGAAGAAAATCCCAGAGAAACATGTCTTCATCTAGACTCTCCACACAAATCAGACACCTCTTTTTCTACCTATAGCCTTCACCTTTCCCTCCAATCTCCTATAGCACTGTTCTAGTTAAGTTTATCTGGTTGAAAGAAATTGAAACTCATTCAAATTACTTCAAGTGATACTGAGCTCATTGAAAGGATGTGCAAGCACAGGAGTTCTAGGACAAACAAAATCCAGGCCTTCCTGTAGGTGATTACAGGTCTAAGGTAACTCTACAAAGAAGAATATAAAGTGACCTGCCATCATGATCTAGACTGTCCACATGTCTATGTTTCTTCACGAACTGGCCTCCTCACCCTCTGCTCCCCATCTCCCTCTCCCCAGTGTTAAAGCCTTTTGCTGAGTCAGAATTTCTTCACGCATTTGTTTTCATCACCCAAGGAGAGAGGGAAGAAAAGAACATGAGACTCCACTCTCAGATCATGATGTTCAATTTCTCACTAGTTCCTGGTACAAGTTCCTAGAAGAATCTGAACTAGCTCCCTTGACCTGTTGCTGTTTCATTGCTTGCTTTGGGCCATACTGTAGGTAGCTGGCTAGCCTACAGACTAGCTACTTTGAGGCCACATGACCACCACTGATCCAATCAACAGTCATGCCACACAAAGGTCATCATGTGGCCCTGAGTGCAGCACTGAACACAGGAGCAAATCTGAGTGCAGCAGTCACAATGGCTGACTTGGGTACACCAAGCTCTTACAGTCTCCTACATAGAATTTAGCCCTTAATCATGGAAAATGTTATGTTGTTCACTATTGTGTGTGTGTGTGTGTGTATTCATATCTCTTACTCTGAGCTAGTACATAGCTACTTGAAGGCAGAGGCCATTTTTTAAAATGCTGTATTCTCCACAGTCCCTGGTACAAGGGAAGACTAGCACAGTAGCACTCAGTAAATATTAACTTATTGACTGCCTCAAGAACCTAGTTACAACAACAACCAAAGAGAAATGGGTTGTTCTTGAGACAATGTACACTTGACCAAATCTCCATATGCCTTCTATGCCCTCTAAGTCTGTATAATTTTACTACTATCTGCTGCTGCTAAGTCACTTCAGTCGTGTCCGACTCTGTGTGGCCCCATAGACGGCAGCCCATAAGGCTCCCCTGTCCTTGGGAGTCTCCAGACAAGAAGACTGGAGTGGGTTGCCATCTCCTTCTCCAATGCATGAAAGTGAAAAGGGAAAGTGAAGTCGCTCAGTCGCGTCCGACTCTTCACGACCCCATGGACTGCAGCCTACCAGGCTCCTCCGTCCATGAGATTTTCCAGGCAAGAGTCCTGGAGTGGGGTGCCATCGCCTTCTACTACTTCCTGCTGCTGCTGCTGCTGCTAAGTCACTGCAGTCATGTCCGACTCTGTGTGACCCCATAGACGGCAGCCCACCAGGCTCCCCCGTCCCTGGGATTCTCCAGGCAAGAACACCGGAGTGGGTTGAAATTTCCTTCTCCAATGCACTACTTCCTATATCTACTTAAATAACAACTTGACCCACCAAGAATTGAGGTAGTGGATGATCTCTTATTTCCCAAGTAACAATGCATGGGCCTGAGAAGAATCTGAAAAGAAAAAATCAAGGTTAATTTTTTTACTACATGAGAAAAGAAGATAATGTAAGATTCAATGTAAATAAGAGTCCACATGTAACCCTGAGTCAATCAAACTACTTTAAAATCTTTAAGCCTTCTGGTTCCTCATAGTTCTGCTAACATTTAGCCTTCCCATGTATACCAGTTGCCTAGTGTTTCCTAAAGACCTAAAAAAAAGCCCCAGAAGTGATGTGCTCACTTCACCAGTCTTCATTTTCTGCCTAATTTGGGATTTGCATAGGAATATAGTCTTTGTATCAGTAAAACCTCACTATACAACAGATTTTAAGAAGTAAAATGTTATTTGTTTCAAAGATTTTAAACTCTTTCCCAATACTTTTGGAACATTAAACACTCTTAAAAGTAAATGCAAATAATCAAGGGACATAAGGCATACATGTAAATGTAGCATTCTGGGTAATAAAATATCAAGGAAATGTTCTCCATTGTTTTTAAATAAATATTTCCTTTTACCCATTAACTTGCTTAGTAAGCCTCCCTCTTTTAAGTGAATCATTATCAAAATACACTTCAATCCATCCTCTTAAATTGGTTCCTGGACCCATGTGTTCTTTCTCTCTTCAGAGGACACAGCCCCACATAGAGGCCTCTGTTAATATGTGTACAGCAACCTGGAGGATGGCTCCACATCCTGAGAGCTGCCTCTGACCTGAGTTTCAGCTGCACCTTCAGCAGACTATTCCAACACTCTACTAGGCCCCTGCTTCTGAGTAGTGTGAAATGTTACATGCCCTAAGTGTGTGGGGAAGAAGGAGCTGCTGGTGCAACTTCAGTGAGTACCATGGGGCTCGGGACTACTCACTCATAAATCCTGCTTGTTCCAGATCCCAGATTACCAGCGCCAGCTTGCAGTGGACTGCTGCTGGGTATACCTACTTTTATGACTCAGTGGTTCACCAAGACCTTACATATGATGAGAAGTTCTGAACTCAAGGTTACATTGTTCCCCCATCAACAAGCAGTCTGTCTTTATAAGATACTGTTAGGATGCCAAGAGCTGTTTTTCAAAAGGTGCTAAAGCCTTGCTCTGGAAATTCAGGGGTCTGCAGTTTTATTCTCACACTGATAATGGGTTTGTCAGACCAACAATCCCAAGCACCAGACCTGCCTGTGCTGCAACTTGGATGTGTATGATGCTTTTCCTGTTTCAGAGTCCATTCAAAAACGGCAGTCTCTTATGTCACCAAGCATTTAGGCCCTAGCACCATTCCTAAATGTGGAATGTGGTACCTTCAAAACCCCATTGGCGTCAATGAGTTAAGTTCTGTGATAGTTTCTCCTGCTCTCAGGCCTGCTCTGCAAAGGAGAGCCGACACTGAAATGCTAAATAATGTTGGGGCACCTTTTACAAGGGCACCTTCCTGGTGGTCTTAGTGAGTACGTGTTCCCTGGCCCCCTCGCATGGAACGTAACCCTCTGGTGGACCTTCTGGCCTCACATCATTTCTCCACTCGAGCACGCCCACTGCCCTGCGACTTTGCTTCCTTCCTCCAGTATCTGCAATGTGCTGCCACTTCCACTTTACTCAGCTGGGCTGTCATTTTCTCTCGCCCTGAGAAGCCCCTCGAGTGCTGGTCTGTGCTATGCCCTGGAGACTCTGCCAAGGTTGTAAATCTGTGTCCTCAGAAAGTACATCTAAGACATTAAATTTTTCTTCATCCAGTGTTATGTTCTGGCCTTTCAAGAACCCTCAAAATTCAGGACTACGGGCACTGCCCTAGTTCCTGTCAGTAAATGCCGGCTAGGTCTTGCAACTCTCTGAGAGTATAATACTGTTCACCCCTTATTAGACCCAGGATATCCCCGACTGGGACATAACCCCAGTTATAAGCCAAGCAGCCAAGAGAAGAGGTAGGGCTTTATCTTGATGGGAGCATGGCGTTACCTTGCAGAAGAAATGGCCTACAGTGGTTTCACACATGGAAGCAGTATATATCAGCTCTTACTGGGGCAAGGTCCCACCTCTGCAGGCTCTCAGAATCCAGAGAAGCTGAAGAATCAATGTCTTGGAGACAGTCAACAAATTATTCCCCAGCCCATGTGCCAGGATGGGGACAGTTTTCTCTACCAGGGCCTTGACTTTGGCATAACAGACCTGCCTCAGCTGTATAAACAACTGTCGTTGAAGCTCACCACTCTATTTAATCTTTATTTTAGTCTTTTTCTTCTCTCCCAGTGCTAGACATACAGGCCTCTTTCTAAGCTACCAAAAGGGCTTTTGTCCTCCTTAGCTATCAATTTTTAATTTCCTTCAGCTTTTCAATATCCTTCTAATAAGCATCAATGCAACTTAACAACCAGCCAGTTCCATTTTTCTTGTATGGATGTTTTTCCCCTGTATTTTTCAAATGTCTGAACCATCACATTGGAACACCTCTCAGTTCACCAGGGAAAGTTTTTGCATTTGGGCCAACATCTTATATCAGAGACTCTCTGCCCCCACACACCAGTTGCAATAAGGTTCTCCTTGCCAACCAGGTGGTGAGTGATCGAGGACCAAAACCTTATCTTACCATCTGTTTTCTTCAAGCACTTATAGAACCACTGTGTCAGCTGGGTCCTCTAGAAAGCAGATAGATGCTGAGACAGATTTAAGAATGCAGACTGAAGAGTAATAACTGTAAGAAGAAAAGGGAGGAGGCAGGACTGGGCAGGGAGAGATGGCAGACCATAATGCATATAGAACAACATCTCTGCCCACCCAGTGAGACTCTTTGAAGCTAAGGTCACCCATTAGGGGAATCTGGCTCTAAGGATAGGGTAGATCTGAAGACGTAAAAATCAGGAAGCCAGTGAACCACACTCCTTATAACTGAGCAACAAGTTATCCTTTGAAGAGGGGTTGGAACAGAACAATGCTTCTCTGGGTCTGCCACTAAGACAGCTAAAATGAAAAGGTTTTACCCTATATGTGGGCCTGAATATACACTGATCTAATTAAGACCAGACTGCCCCACTGTGGGCATTTGGACAAATTCTACATGACTTAATAAGGCCCTCAACTCTCATCTCCAAAGGTTCTAAGTTCCTCTGAGTTTTTTCCTAGTGTGCACCTCAATGTCTTCTTGATATCTCCATATCAAATGAGAATGAGAACAACCTTAGAGAGACAGGCAAGTTTAAACAGCACTCTCACCTTTAAAACTCTGTCCTATTTTCTAACTAACTTGCTCTGAAGAGGAAGTCAAATGGCTTACAGTTGGGTCAACCAAAAAAGTAAGTTCTGGCTGCAAATTCTCCACTCAGGCTCTGAATGTCAAATAGCTCCAAGTTGGCATTTTGCAGGTTTAATTACATTGGTCATAGAAAAAAGAAAGTGCTGAAGATAAATAATAGTCTAACCCTGATTTTATGTTTCTATTTCTGAAAGTGTGTAGGAAATTCTACAATGCTGAGACCACTGTGAGGAAGACGGTCACACTACAAGTTCGAACTTGAGACCTATTGCCCAAAGGAAAAGCTCTGCAGGAGCTAAAAACAGCACTATTTTCAGGAGCTGCCCCATTGTTGACATTTTAGGGAAGCGTTGGACATTCTCCAAAAGAGTGAGTCTCTAGCCCATAAGAACGTGAAGTCTCTTCTATGAAGAATTGTTATGGATTAAAGAATGTGTCCAACCTGGATTAAAAACCTGGACTAAAAACCCTCAGTTCAGTCCAGTCGCTCAGTCATGTCTGACTCTTTGTGACCCCATGAACCACAGCACGCCAGGCCTCGCTGTCCATCACCAACTCCCAGAGTTCACTCAAATTCACATCCATCGAGTCGGTGATGCCATCCAGCCATCTCATCCTCTGTCGTCCCCTTCTCCTCCTGCCCCCAATCCCTCCAAGCATCAGAGTCTTTTCCAATGAGTCAACTCTTCGCATGAGGTGGCCGAAGTACTGGAGTTTCAGCTTTAGCATCATTCCTTCCAAAGAACACCCAGGGCTGATCTCCTTCAGAAAGGACTGGTTGGATCTCCTTGCAGTCCAAGGGACTCTCAAGAGTCTTCTCCAACACCACAGTTCAAAACCATCAATTCTTGGGCGCTCAGCTTTCTTCACAGTCCAACTCTCACATCCATACATGACCACAGGAAAAACCATAGCCTTGACTAGATGGACCTTTGTTGACAAAGTAATGTCTCTGCTTTTGAATACACTATCTAGGTTGGTCATAACTTTCCTTCCAAGGAGTAAGCGTCTTTTAATTTCATGGCTGCAGTCACCATCTGCAGTGATTTTGGAGCCCACAAAAATAAAGTCTGACACTGTTTCTACTGTTTCCCCATCTATTTCCCATGAAGTGATGGGACCAGATGCCATGATCTTCATTTTCTGAATGCTGAGCTTTAAGCCAACTTTTTCACTCTCCTCTTTCACTTTCATCAACAGGCTTTTTAGTTCCTCTTCATTTTCTGCCATAAGGGTTGTGTCATCTGCATATCTGAGGTTATTGATATTTCTCCCTGCAATCTTGATTCCAGCTTGTGCTTCTTCCAGTCCAGCGTTTCTCATGATGCTTTCTGCATATAAGTTAAATAAGCAGGGTGGCAATATACAGCCTTGATGTACTCCTTTTCCTATTTGGAACAAGTCTGTTGTTCCATTCCAGTTCTAACAGTTGCTTCCTGACCTGCATATAGGTTTCTCAAGAGGCAGGTCAGATGGTCTGGTATTCCTATCTCTTTTAGAATTTCCAGTTTATTGTGATCCACACAGTCAAAGGCTTTGGCATAGTCAATAAAGCAGAAATAGATGTTTTTCTGGAACTCTCTTGCTTTTTCTATGATCCAGCAGATGTTGGCAATTTGATCTCTGGTTCCTCTGCCTTTTCTAAATCCAGCTTGAACATCTGGAAGTTCACAGTTCACGTATTACTGAAGCCTGGCTTGGAGAATTTTTAGCATTACTTTACTAGCGTGTGAGATGAGTGGAATTGTGTGGTAGTTTGAGCATTCTTTGGCATTGCCTTTCTTTGGGATTGGAATGAAAACCCTACTTGATTGTAATTACATTAAATGCTAATGTTATCAATGAATAATTTGATTCAGAAGCTTGGAGAAGTGCTTCACTGAAAGTGAAGGGAGTGGGGAAAAAAAGAACAAGTTTTGGATGGTTTGTGGTACAACAAAGAAACAGAGACCAAGGAAGAGATGGGGAGAATCAGGACTTGGCTAAATGAAGCGCCACCTGAGTTCAGAGAGGACCACAAGGGACCATGGGACATTGACCACAGATATTTACTAAGCTCTCAGAGTTCTGTGGTCACCAGTTTGGGCTGATGGCCCAAAGGACAAGGAGAAAATGGTTTTTTCCTAAGGTGAAGTGAAGCAAATAGCTACATCCCACATTCCCAAAGACCACAGAAAGTGAGCTCACTACGATTCTCAGAATAGAAAGAAGGCCCACTATCGAGAAAGGCCAGTGACTTCAAGGTTAGGGCAGAAGCAGCAGCTCAGAAACGGTACATAATTTGTGGGGAACAGTGAAAATTTTTAAATGCAGGGTCCCTTGTTTAAAATTATGAAGAACTTCCAGATAAAACATCTGAGCCATTAAACCAAGTGCATGGCCCTTCTGAGCCAAGGGACCTTGCAACTATACAGGTTGAAAACACATGAGCCCACCCCTGAAGAAGCCAGGCACTTCTTGCTAAGTCACGTCAGTCATGTTCTACTCTTGGCAATCCTATGGACTGTAGCCTGCAAGGCTCCTCTGTCCATGGGATTCTCTAGGCAAGAATGCTGGAGTTGGTTGCCATGCCCTCCTCCAGGGGATCTTCCCAACCCAGGGATAAAACCCATGTCTCTTATATCTCCTGCATTGGCAGGTGGGTTCTTTATCAATAGCACCACTGGGAAGCCAAGTATGTTAGTCATTTATTGCTGTAGAAGGAGAATTAGGCCCCACCTTTGAAGAGACAAGAATCAGGGAATTTGTGGATATATTTTAAACTTTCACAGCTGCCCTCTGTCAGAAATTATTTACAATCCTCCACATACAGGGGGCTTCCTAGGTGGCTCAATGGTAAAGAATATGCCTGCCAAGCAGGAGACCCAGGTTTGACCATTGGGTCAGGAAGTTCCCCTGGAGAAGAAATGGTCACCCACTCTAATTCTTGCCTGAGAAATCCCATGGACATAGAAGCCTGGCGGGCTACAGTCTGTGGGTCACAAAGAGTCAGACACGACTTAGTGACTAAACAACAACACCACCCACATACAGAATGTATTCACCTCCTGAGATGTCTCAAAAGTCTCATCCCTTTATGTCATCAGTTCAAACTCCAGGCATTGGCATCTAAACCAAGCCCAAATGAACATGATCAAATTCTGTTTATCTATTGCCGTATAATAAATTGCCCCCAAACGTAGTGGATTTAAACAATAAACACTTCTTATCACAGTTTCTGTGGTCAGGAATTCGGGAGCAGCTTAACAGGGTCTGGCTCAAGAATTCTCCTGAGGCTGCAGCTATCTGAAGCCTTGACTGTGACTGGAAAATTCACTTTCAATGACTCACATGACTACTGGCAAGAGGACTCTGTTCTTAGCCACATGGGTCTTTCCATTGATGCTTGAATGGGGAAACAGCTCTCCTCAAAGTGGATTATCCAAGAAAGAGAACCAGAGGATGTCACTGTGCCTTTTATGTTCCAATTTCAGACATCAGACACCACCACTTCCACCATATTCTAGCTAGAAGTAAGGCACTAGTCCAACCCCAACTCAGGGGAAGAGTAACTAAGCTCCATATCTGGAACTGAGGGAAAGATATCAAAGAATTTTAGGACCTATTTTTAAACCATCATGCTGACCAATTCAGTACTTATACAGAGCATTTTTCACTCAAGAATATTTTTATAAGTATACTATTTTAAGCTGCATAAAAGGCAAAAGTAGAAAAATCAGCAGACCTAAGAAGGATCCCACAGCCCTCCAATGGTGACAAGAAGGAGCCCCCTGATGTTCTGTGAGTGAAAAGGCCATTCTCCCCTTCACTATTGACACCATTCTACCTTTGCTTAAATCCTCCTGGGTCTGTCTCGGGTTGGGGAGTCTGTGACTCTGAAATAGAGGGAAGATGGTTATGCGGGTATTATCTGCAACTTGACTTCATTGACACCATGAATCTAGCAGAATAAGCCAGTGACCAGAGTAAGAACAGGGAGTGACTGCTTCTTACAGTCACATCAAGCCTGCCTTCTGCACAGAAGAACATGACTGTGGCAGGGGGACTTTCGTTTGTCAACTTTCCTACTCCCCTTTTTGTACCTTCTTTCTTCTATGCTATAGAAAATCTAGATTCTTTTCATTAAATATGATCCTCTGTTGTCAGGAATTGTTGTTCAGCCCAACTCTTTGCAACTCCATGGACTGCAGCACACCAGGCTCCTCTGTCCTCCACTATCTCCCAGAGTCTGCTCAAATTAATATCCACTGAGTCTGTGATGCTATCTAACCATCTCAACCTTTACTACATTCTTCTCCTCTTGCCTTCAATCTTTCCCAGCATCAGAGTCTTTTACAGTGAGTCAGCTCTTCACATCAGATGGCCAAAGTATTGGAGCTTCAGCATCAGTCCTTCCAATGAATATTCAGGGTTGACTTCCTTTTGGGTTGACTGGTTTGATCTCCCTGCAGTCTAAGGGACAAACACAAACTCAAAGCCGAAAAATAACCTGAAGACCTCAGGTATCTACATACCCTGGTTGTCATAAGAACCAGTAGGGGGTACAACTAGAACAGAAATATAAGGTACAACCTCCAGGAAATGACCAAGGATTGGTACGAGATACACAAGGAGTAGCACAATGGATCAAAAACTATGCACAGAAGTCTAGAAGCCACAGGAGGTAAACCCTAAGGAAGTACTTAGCTAAGGCTTTAAAAAAATGATGAAATACAAAAGTGGTACAATTTTGAGGCAGTATCAGGCAATATATTTGGATATTATTTTTCTATTAGAGACTATAAAAGTCATAAGGAGTCATTACAGCACAGTGGAAAGAACACAAAACTTAAAATCAGGAATCTTTCATTACAATTTTGGCTTTGCAATATTCCACTTGTGATATCAGACAAAGCATTTTGCCACTTTTAATATCATTGTGTGTGTGAGTGTTAGTGTGTGTGTGTATGGCAGAGAGAGAGAAACTGAAGTTGCATGAGATCGGTGTTGTTGTTCAGTTGCTAAATCGTGTCTGACTCTTCACAACCCCATGAACTGCAGCAGACCAGGCTTCGCTGTCCTTCATTATCTCCCTGAGTTTGCTCAAACTCATGTCCATTGAGAATGAATCTGCCCTAAGTTTCTCACAGGATGTTCTAAGGAACAAGTAATGTGTAGCAAGAGCTTAAGCTGTGTATCTACAATGAATCAGAGATTTAGAAATGTTTTTCTAAGCATATTTTTTTAAACCTGTGTCTCAGAGGTTACAATGAACTGAATGTTTGTCTCTCTCCCCAAATTCATATGTTGAAACCCTGATCCCAGTGTGACAGTGTTGAGAGGTGGGACCTTCATGAATGAGTTTAGTATCCTCATACAAAGAGGCCAGAGAGCAAGCTAGCTCTCTCTTCCATGCAGAGACACAATGAGAAGTTAGTCATCTGCAACCCAGAAGATGATTCTAGTATCAGACTTCCAACCTCCAGAACTGTAAGAAATAAATATCTGTTGTTCATAAGCCCTTCAGTCTATGGTGATTTGTTTTAACAACCCAAACTCACCAAGACACGGGTTAAGACCTCCCAAGTAATTAGGGAAAATAATGCCTTTCAAATAATCCCTCAACAGTGTACTGAATGAGGGAGGGCAACACTTTCAATCAATCACACAGCTTCACTACTACATAGGGATTCAAGTTTCTCTGTCAGTTTTACCTTAAAAAATCCAGAATCTTAAATCACGGAAGTCTCCAATTTTATAGCCAAACCTGGACCTCATAACTATGACCAAGTAAGCACAGTGCTGTGATTTCCAAGGGAGCCACCCTAGATTGTTTAGGGACCAGAAATCTAAAACATGTAAGAACACGGTAGCCCACATATAGATTAGAACCATGGGAACGGGGAAATCAGTATTTCCAAAAGAACAGGGCTATATATCTGAGAAAGAGAAGGAATTCTAAACAAACAAAACAATAGTTGTATTTTGTCGGGGGGATAAAAGTAAAACGCTAAAGTCGTTGAAGGGAATTGAAAATACAAGGTTACTCCATCCTCTGCCCTAGTTTCAAAAAGTTAAGAAATGTTCAGGGAAAATATGTCATAGCCTCTGAATTTAACCACTGATAGAGCAAAGCTACTGCCATCCCAAAAAGGGTAATATCAAGTGAGAAGCATTCAGGGTAAGGAAGGATATGGCACTGTGCCATGGGAAGGGAGCTACAAGTAGCAGAAATGCTTTGAGCTAGCCGTGAGAGACAGGCAGTTAGCAGCTCTCTCGGTGACCCTCTGGAAGAGACTGGAGGCCTTTGGGGAACAAAGACAGCAGAGACTTTGCTGATACTGCTATGAGTCAGAACAAAAGTGTAACATTGATTTATGCCTTAATTATATTGCCTAGGCTATAGTTGCTTGGGAAACCATTGACTACTGAAATAATAATGCCAAAGAGCTAAACAAATTAAAGGTATCAATTTTAGAAGTGATAGGAAACATCTATTAACATGAGGTAGAAGGGAACCAGCATCCATAGAACAACTATCATGCGTATGCTCTGAACTAGGAAACTTACATGAGGCCTTATTTAGTCTTCATAAGTACTCTACATGAATACAGAAAATAAGCTCCTTGAGGGCTATGTTTTTGTCTGTTTGGTCATTGCTGTATCCACATAATTTAAAACAATTATTACAACTTAGAAAGCACCTAATATCTGCTACAAAAAAAAAAAAAAAAAAAAAGAATAGATAGAATTGCCTCCAATTCTCAGGTGCCAAACTAAGATTCAGACAGGGTAATTACATTACTGAGACTGAAGTGAAAGTCGCTCAGCTGTGTCCAACTCTTTGCAACCCCATGGACTATATAGTCCATGGAATTCTCCAGACCAGAATACTGGAGTGGGTAGCTGTTCCCTTCTCCAGGGGATCTTCCCAACCCAGGAATCAACCCAGGGTCTCCTGCATTACAGGCAGATTCTTTACCAGCTGAGCTACTAGGTCACCAAGATCTTAAACCAAATCTATCTAACATCATCAAAGCCTACCTCCTTGCAAGTCATTTTCTACCAAAAGCAGAACTTCTAAAAATTTCTGAATCCACTTATAATTTAAACTCTGCACATTTCCAAAAAGAATTGGAAGGAATTAGTACATGAGTTGCCCTGCTATTTCATCTTTCAAAAAGTTAAGGAAACAGATATTTCATATTTTGGCCAATAAGACAGTAGTCCATGAAACAGTTGTAATAAAAATTTTAAGAAACTATTTTATATGCTGTAACAAATGATGAGAAGCTTGGTATAAGTGGGCATGTAGCCTACATACTTCCTGAATATAAGTGAAACCCCAGGATTAGACTACCTGAAAGGGGAGATAATTTTTCCCCTTTTCCAGGATTAGATACTCTCAAAAGGAAAATTTTACCATTATAAATTTTGAAGCGAGTTTTTAAAGGGTAAGATATTTTAAAATATTAATATAAAGCAAACAAACAAACCAAAAAAAAAAAAAAACCCTAAGACCTAACAATGAACAACAAGTCACAGCAGTCTGCCTCTGAGAAGGAGCGAGAGCGTGGAGAGAGACCCCTTAGAGGCACAGGCACACAAGACCCAGTGGAAGCTGAGAGTGGACTGGAATTTGAAAACAATCCTGCTGCAGCCTCGGGGCCCCACAGAACATAATGAGCCAGCAACCTAATCCTGAAGGAACTCAGCTCTGTGGTAGATGGAAGGTAACTATAAAACAACCACCTAAAGGTTTAACTACTGACTAGGTTAACTCAACCACTCCACACTAAAAGCCTGACAGAAAAAGAGGACTTCTCATTTTCTGACATAAATTCTATTTTCCTCAGTCTCACTAATTCTATACAAAATGTCCAGGATCGAATTTCAAAAATTATGAGACACACAAAAAAGAAACACATTCACACACTGTCAAGGGATGAAGTAATCAACAGAACCAAGCCTAGGAAAAACCCAGCTGGTGGAACTATTAAATGTAAACTTTGAAATAAGTATTAGTAATATTTTAAAGTATCTGGTAGAAATTATAGATAGCATGCATAAACAAATGGGGAATTTCAGGAGAAATATGGAAATTATTTTTAAAGTCAAATGAAATGCTAGAAATAAAAGTACAATACTAGAGAAAAAAAATTTCTTCAAGAGTTTTATGAGCAATCTGGACACAGAAGACTATGTCAACTTGAATACAGATAAAGTATCCAAATTGGAAAACAAATAGGAAAAGAGAAAGAAAGAACAGAGCACAGAGCATCCAAGAGTTGTAGGAAAATGTCAAATAACCTAACATATGTAAAACTGGAGTCCCCAAAAGGAGAAGTCAGAGTGAGAACAGGAAGAGGAAACATTTGGAGAATAATAGCTGTGAATTTGAGAATCAGTGAAGACAACAACCCATGGATACAAAAAACGTCAGAGAAATCAAAGCAGCATAAAAATTTTTCCTTACATACATGATAATCAACTTGATGAAAACCAAAATAAGGAAAAATCTTGAACACAATCAGAAAAAAGAAACATTAGGCTCTCAGATCAAAATAATGGATCCTGAGTTCATCTCCTCCCACAGACACACTAAAACTCCACCACATATAGAACAACGTATCTGAGAACAACTGAAGACTAGTGGAACGGGCTTTCTACAACTAAGGATATAAAGAAAAGGCCACACTGGGACAGGCAGGAGAGGCAGAGACATAGTTTAGTCAGAACTCCCAGAGCAGCAACCCACAGTGAGAGATTTATCACAATCCTGGCGTTCCCCACTAAGGAGCAAGGAGTCTGAGCCCCACGTCAGACCTTCCCCAACCTGGAGAACTTGCAGCGGGAAGACGAGACAACCTAACGTCTGGCTTTGAAAACCCATGCGGCTCAGGAGGGAGGGAATATATGTATTATTATGACTGATTCGCATTGTTGTATGGCAGAAACCAACACAACTTTGTAAAGCAATTTTCCTCCAATTAAGATTTAAAAAAAAAAAAAAAACATATAGAGGATTGTGGGAAATCAAGACTCCAGTCTATAAAGGCTCACACTCAGACACATTCACTCAGAGTTCCTGCACAGAAGCAACAGCTTCAAAAGCCCCTGAATCCTACACGAATGACTGCTTACAGGGCATGTGTTGGAGGAGCAGAAATATAGTGAAACTTTCTCAGGGGACAAAAACATGGTTGGGCACCATTTTTTTTCTTTTAGCTCTCCTTCCACCTGGCTAGTGCCATTTTTGTCCCTCTCCATCAACCTGGTTAACACCTCTGTGCTCCCATGAGGACTGGCCACATCCAACCAGCACACTCTGGCCAGCCCCTTCAAAACAGTTCCCCTCCACTCTACCTAGCAGGTAATCCTCACCAGCATCAATCCCCCTCTCCAAAGTGACTCCCACTCAGAAAGATTAGCCACACCCCACTTGGGAAGCAGACCCAGCCAGCATAAGACTCTTCCAAAGTGACTCTCACTTCAGGGGGCTGGCTGCACTCCACTCAGCAGGATATTTAAACTGGCACTAGGGCCTCTCCAAAGAGGCTCCTACTCTGGAGGACCAATCCCACACACCAGCGTAACCAAAGCAACTGCAGCCCAACCATAGCAGGAAGGTGCATGCAGCCTACAGGGGCTACCCCTGGAGTATGTGGCTCTGTGGAGAGGGACTGCCCTACCAGGCCACACAGCACACCTTCTACATAAGACCACGCCTTCAAGCCCAGGAGATGTAGCTAATACACTTAATACATTAAAACAAATGCAAACAATTAGAAAAATGAGGAGATAAAGAAATACCTTTCAAATAAAGCAGCAAAACAAAATCTCAGAAAAAGAACTAAATGAAATGAAGATTAGCAATTAGTCAGATCAGTTCAGTTCAGTTCAGTCGCTCAGTCGTGTCCGACTCTTTGCGACCCCATGAATCGCAGCACACCAGGCCTCCCTGTCCATCACCAACTCCCGGAGTTTACCGAAACTCATGTCCATCAAGTTGGTGATGCCATCCAGCCATCTCATCCTCTGTCGTCCCCTTCTCCTCCTGCCCCCAATCCCTCCCAGCATCAGAGTCTTTTCCAATGAGTCAACTCTTCACATGAGGTGGCCAAAGTACTGGAGTTTCAGCTTCAGTATCAGTCCTTCCAATGAACGCCCAGGACTGATCTACTTTAGAATGGACTGGTTGGATCTCCTTGCAGTCCAAGGGACTCTCAAGAGTCTTCTCCAACACCACAGTTCAAAAACATAAATTCTTCGGCACTCAACTTTCTTCACAGTCCAACTCTCACATCCATACATGACCACAGGAAAAACCATAGCCTTGACTAGACGGACCTTTGTTGGCAAAGTAAAGTCTCTGCTTTTGAATATGCTATCTAGGTTGGTCATAACTTTCCTTCCAAGGAGTAAGCGTCTTTTAATTTCATGGCTGCAGTCACCATCTGCAGTGATTTGGGAGCCCAAAAAAATAAAGTCTGACACTATTTCCACTGTTTCCCCATCTATTTCCCATGAAGTGATGGGACCGGATGCCATGATCTTCGTTTTCTGAATGTTGAGCTTTAAGCCAACTTTTTTACTCTCCTCTTTCACTTTCATCAAGAGGCTTTTTAGTTCCTCTTCATTTTCTGCCATAAGGGTGGTATCATCTGCATATCTGAGGTTATTGATATTTTTCCCGGCAATCTTGATTCCAGCTTGTGCTTCTTCCAGGCCAGCATTTCTCATGATGTACTCTGCATATAAGTTAAATAAGCAGGGTGACAGTATACAGCCTTGACGTACTCCTTTTCCTATTTGGAACCAGTCTGTTGTTCCATGTCCAGTCCTAACTGTTGCTTCCTGATCTGCATATAGGTTTTTCAAGAGGCAGGTCAGGTGGTCTGGTATTCCCATCTCTTTCAGAATTCTCCACAGTTTATTGTGATCCACAAGTCAGAGAGTTCAAATAAATACAGAAGCTCAACAAACTCAGAAGAAGAATGAATGAACTCAGAAAGAATATCAACACAGAGACAGAAAACTAAGTTTTTGGCTACTAGACTTATGGAGATCAATTCATAATGGATGTAAATGTCAAATCATTACACTGTACACCTGAAATGTCAACTATACTTCAAAGAAAAATAAAATTAAAAAGAAAACATCACACATAAAAGATAAAAATAACAGACATTCATCAGAAATTATGTGAGCCATAAGTCAAATAAAAATAAAAATTAGTCACTCCAGAATTCTTTATCCAGTGAAACTATCAAAAATGAAAGGGGATTTAAAAAATGAAGAGGAGGCAAAAATTTTTCAAACAAACGAAAGATAAAAAAACTCAAGTGGTAGCAAATCAGTACTGTAAGAGATGTTAAAGGAAGTTCTTTAGGCAGAAAAAGTAAACTACCAGGTGAAAAACTGTATTTACATAAGACATAAAAGAACTTTGGATATTATTTTTAAATGACAGTAAATATAATTTTTATTTTTAATTTCTTTAAAATATAATCAGCTGTCTAAAGTTAAAAAAGAAGATCAAAATAAACTGTGAAACATATAGAAGCAAAATGTATGACAATGATAGCACAAAAGACGGAGGGAAGACATAAAAGTGACCTGTACACGATGATATTATTGAAGGCAAACTGCAAGTTAAATATGCTTCTTAAACCCTAGAGCAACAATTGAAACTAAAACTAAGAAATATAAATCTATGTGTGTGTGTGTATATATATACATGTATATGTATGCACATATATACATGTATAGGTATATATGTACATATTTATATGTACTATATATGTACTATATATCTACAGTAAAACTATATATCTATAGAACAGATAAAATGGAATTCCAGAAAAAAATGTTCAATTAAGCCAAAAGCAGGAAGGAAAGGAGAATGGAAAAAAGCAAAAAACAGATGGAATACATGGAACACAACTAATAAGAGTGAATTTAAATCCAACCAAATAAATAATTACATGATATGTAAATGGTCTACATACCTCATTTTTTTTTAAAAGGAAAAGATTATAACGTTGAGTTTTAAAAAGCAAGAACCAAGTATATACAATCTACCAAAAACTCACTTTAAATATATATTAATAGATGTTAGAAGTAAACTGATTGACAAAAATATACCATTCATACAATAAGAGAAAGAAAGCTGGAGTGGTTATATTAATACCAGACAAAGAAGACTTCAGGACAAAGGCTATAAAAAGGATGAACAGGGTCATTACATAATTACATCCTTTTGCTTTGTTGACATGTACCTGGTGGCTCAGATAGTAAAGCGTCTGTCTACAACATGGGAGACCCGGGTTCGATCCCTGGGTTGGGAAGATCCCCTGGACAAGGAAATGGCAATCCACTCCAGTACTATTGCCTGGAAAATCCCATGGACAGAGGAGCCTGGTAGGCTACAGTCCATGGGGTCACAAAGAGTCGGACACGACTGAGCAATTTCACTATACTTCTATGCATGTTATAAACTCACAATACGTTTTTGCATTTATCTAGCCACTCCAGTATTCTTGCCTGGAAAATCCCATGGAGAGAGAAGCCTGGCAGGCTACAGTCCATGGGGTCACAAGAGTCGGATATGACTTGGCAACTAAACCACCACCAGCCTTTCTTATATGAAGTATGTGACTAGGTAATAGCACATGAGGGCAAGCATCTTTTTATAAAAGTATTATAATTAATAAAAATAAAATGTCTCTATCTTGCTACTCCCAATCAGTTAATAGATTTGCATATTGACTATAACAGCTGCTGCTGCTGCCAAGTCGCCTTAGTCGTGTCTGACTCTGTGCAACCCCATAGATAGCAGCCTACCAGGCTCCCCTGTCCCTGGGATTCTCCAGGCAAGAACACTAGAGTGGGTTGCCATTTCCTTCTCCAATGCATGAAAATGAAAAGTGAAAGTGAAGGCGCTCAGTCGTGTCCAACTCGGTGCGACCCCATAGACGGCAGCCCACCAG
The DNA here is from genome assembly GCF_029407905.1 of Bubalus kerabau. Classification (NCBI taxonomy): domain Eukaryota; kingdom Metazoa; phylum Chordata; class Mammalia; order Artiodactyla; family Bovidae; genus Bubalus; species Bubalus kerabau. The sequence goes on from NC_073633.1 coordinate 69,570,752, forward strand.
GTTCCCCCATCCATGGGGTTTTCCAGGCAAGAGTACTGGAGTCGGGGGTCATTGCCTTCTCCATAACAGCTGCTAGAATCACAAAAAGATGAACAGACTATGTGCTTCCCAATGAAAGACCACACAACCATCTACCATCTTCTAAAGGGACTGATCATAAATCTGAAAAATACTTCGCATTAGCTGCCGACTTGCAGGAAATTCAAAGGACAGAGGAGCCAGGTGAACTGTACCATAAAGATACAATTAGCAAAATCCAGACTGAGGGTAATGCTACAGTAATGGGTAGTAGTGGTGGGTAACGCTGGTCAAATGTCTCAGGTTCTTCAACAGATAAATTACAAGGAAAATAAAGGATGGAAGGATGCTGTGGGTTAAAAGAGAATTTTTTTAAAATAATGGGCAAGACTAAAATACACTGTTTAGGGATGTGAGAAGAGACTACTATAAAACCCCAGGAAGTATTTACTTCAGAGGGTAAGAAAACAGAAACTGTAACAGGCACATGGAGAAGCTTCTGGATTGGGTGGCAAAGTTCTGTTTCCAAGTCTGAGTGATAGTTATAAGAATACTTGTCTTGGGAATTCCCTGGTAGTCCAGCACTTTCACTGCTGTGACTCAGGTTCAATCCCTGGTCAGGGATCTAAGATCCCACAGCCAATTAAGAATTAAGGCAAAGCTGAAAAGTAAAGAAAAAGAATGCTTGTCTCATAATAACTCACTAAGCCACATGTTTGCTTTACATGACTTTTATCATCTATGTTTTAGTTTACGATAAAAAGGTTAAGGAAAAAAAAAAACAGTGCGTCTCAGGGCTCAAAACTGATGAGATGTTAAATACATAAAAGCTGAAAAATGGGGGCCTGACAAAAGATAGATCCTAACAAAAGACAAGTATCATTTCGGATAATGCAGAATGGATTCAAAGAAAAAAATAGAGCCAAGAAAAATAGAGTCACTACTCATGCAAAAGGGTTAAAATTAATATATTCCTATGAGAGCAGAAATGAGGGGCCAGAATTTCCATCTCCAATTAGGATCTTCAGTCCTTCCTAACCAGAACTGATCTTGTCTTCTTGGTTCAAAGTCTAAGACTAGTTTAAAAAAGTTATCCAGGCTCTAATTCCCTTAGAATTAAAATTTCCAGATAAATATAAATTATCACAGAGTACAAATGTGGTATAATTAAAGGAATGTTGTCAGCCAGCTCTAAGGAATCACAGGGAGAAGCACTGTCTATTTAAAATGACTTGTTTAGATTCCATGTTATTAGGTTAAACTGGAAATTATGAATGTTTTCGACAACTGCTTAAACTATCTATGCTACTAAAGTTTCTATTAATATGTATTTATATTTGCATAGTAACTACACATAAAGATTACTTGTCAGAATATGAAAGCATCACAAGCATTTTCCTTAAAACACAATAGTTAAACATATTTTATCTTTTAATTATTGTAGCCACAGCATTCGATTCAACATGTGCTACACAGTGACATGAATATATAAAATGTCCTTCTTCAAATATTGAACATTCACTGCCTTTAGCTTTCATTTTTTCTATTTTACTTAAGTACCTTGATTTTCATGGAGTTTGCTAACACAAGCATTGCTAGCTATAATTATGATAAAATAACTGTTATTTGTATTCTCACAGTGTAGGATAGTAGACTGGAAGTCAGAAAATCTGGTTTTAGTCTAAATTCTGTCATTAGCTAGTTCTGTGACCCTGGTCGAAGCACCCTCCAGGAATTTCATTTTCGCATCTGTAAACCTTAGATGCTGGATTATATCTGAGGGTCAAAGAGAGTATTTTCACTTTAATAGAAGTCTCCAGGTTTTGAAAATTTCTCGGACTTAAAAGGGAACAAGTCTCTAATGGTGTCATTTCTGACACCTTTTCACGGTTTATGATTGAGATTTGGTACAAGAGACCATATACGGTTTGCTTCTCTGCTTCTGAGTTCAATATCCAAGCCCACATAAGCCAAATCCCAGGCACTCGATAGAGGGCGGTCCCACCATAGATCCAACAACAGAAAGCCTCAGGAAGCATGGATATTAGAAACCCCCCGCTTTTAAACTGACTTATTTAAAGCCTATATGTTCATTTTTCATACATAAAATTGGCACAGTTGAAAAGAATGACCATACCTGGGTTGGTTCAACAGTAGATGAAAGTGCACTGTCATATACTACTCACAGAAGCAAAATCAAAACCATTGTGGCAGAATCTATCAAGCTTACATTTCATGCCCTTTGACTCAACAGTTTCAATGATGGAAATTTACCTTATTTAAAAAGTTACACGTGTAGATAAAGATATGCATGTAAGAGTGAGTTTTATGGTCTTGCTTATAGTTGTGAAAAACTAGAAAGACTACAAATGTTAATCGATTGAGATTAGTTGAATAAAATTAAATATACCCAAACAATGAAATTCTATTCAGTCTTTTTTTAAAATGCAGAAAATACATATGTACTGATATGATATTCATAGCAAATTATTATTTAATGAAAAATGCAACTTGTACAATAAAACAAAATGTAGAACATAGCCCTATTCATGAAACCATAAATGTTTATGCAGATATGTATGCATGCATATTCATGCAGATATATGTGTGGGTAATATATAAGATTACAAAGGCCTTTTTAAAAAAGTTTGAAAAACTATGCACCTTGACCATGTACCTCTTAGATCTTCTACTGCAGGGAGCACAGTTGACCAATGGCTGCCCCCCTGCTGTGCTCTGAAATCCATCACTGTGTTAACCAAAGCCACATTCTCCTGAGGCAGATCCCAGCCAGTGACTAAAAGCAGCAGAGATTCCAAGGCAGACCCTTTTCTGGGAGATGCAGGACTCCTGACAAGAGATCATCTCAAAGGTCCCCCATTTGCCTGGTTAAACTTACTTAGAACTAAGAGCTTGCTTCCTTCCTTAGAACTAAGACAGGGCCCAGACCTGCACAGCAATCCAATGGCTCTCTGCTTACCTCCTCCAACTCATTCCTCACTGTCCCTCACCAATGTTTTCCTTTTAAGTTTTTTATACATCTCATCTCAGGTTGGCATCTGTTACTTGGACTATCCAGACTAACACTAAGCTGGCAGTGGCTGCTACAGGGAAGTGAAAGTACATATAAACATTTTACTGCAAGCCATATGACTTTTGCAAATTCTTTTTCTTAAAGATTCAAATTAATAGTAATAGCAGTAATACCCACGTGCTTAAGGTTAATGCCTTTTCTGCAGGAGCAGAGATGCATGTGCACAGACTCTCATACAAATACTCTGGTCCCTCCATCAACAGAGCAGGTAATCTAAGGATTCCTACTAAGGTTTGAACAGCATCTTATAGTTTTCACTTCCATTAGACCTCCACCATGGCCTTGGCAAGTAGGTGGACTTTGTACCATGTACTTCTTTTTACAGTAGAACTTCAGCCTTCTGATCCCCAAACCTCTTGATCCAACTCAGTGTTCCTTCCCTGATTTGTCCCCCTGCATTGGAGAACTTGAGCTAGGAACTACTGTCCTGATGAACTAGCATACTGTGCTCACGACCACCCAAAAAAGTAGATGCTACCATTATCCTCATTTTGCAGATGCAAAACTTGAAATCACCAAGGTTAAGTCTTGTCCAAAGTCACACAGTAGAGCTGAAGTTTGGACCGAGGTAGTGTGAGTCCAAATTAGCTGGTAGCTTGAAACGACTAATTAAGAAAAGCCAGCTTTCAAAAGGTGGTAAAATAGGCCAATTTGCTTTCTTTTATTTATATTTCTTTATTGTTCTTCCTCATCTTTCCACTCCAACAGAGGTATATTTTCAGCCTCTTATTCCATTATCTCTTTCCCAAGTGGTTGTTTACTCTATGGAAATCCTGTCTTCGCATCACACTTGAGTAAAGTCACAATCTATAATCTTGACCCTGAAAAAGTGAGAAAGACATCAATCTGGCATTGAGGATAGGCCTGAGATTCAGACAAGCCTAAAGGAGAGGCCTTATGACTTAGGAGGAGCCAGAAAGGATTCCACAATGCCGTGTGAGCCTGGAACCAGCAGAGCCAAGTTATGACAGTTTTATAAGCTCTCCTATTACTACTCTGAACTGAAGAACAACACAGGAATTTTAGACCATTCTGAGACCTATTAGCTCCAGGAGTGACTTTCAAAAGTGGACAGAAGAAATTGGGGGATGGAATATGGGGATATAGGAGACCACACATCATAAAGGAGCAGTAGGAACTAATTTCAGTGATGTGAGGGGTAAGATTTTTCTCTGATAGAGGGCAGAAGACTTTTCAGAAATTAGAGGCATCATAAGTAAAATCAAGAGCTGGCACCACTGCATCACACCCCTATGCAGAAGGCTGTGTTACTTTTCCCCCTCTTTCCTTGAAAGGGACCAATATCTGGTGTTTTCTCCCCAGGAAGAGATGGAAGAGGGAAAAGTCTCTATATCAACATCCATCACTTCTAAGGTAAGTTCTTTAAGTCAAAATCCTAAAGAGTTGGTGGCGGTGGTGAGGGGGATAAATTATAAGTCTGAGATTAGCAGGTACGAACTACTACATATATATATATATATATATATATATATATATACTACATATAAAATTTGACTTCCCTGGTGGCTCAGAGGGTAAAGCTTCTGCCTACAATGCGGGAGACCCACGTTTGATCTCTGGGTTGTGAATATCCCCTAGAGAAGGAAATGGCAATCCACTCCAGTACTCTTGCCTGGAAAATCCCATGGCTGGAGGAGCATGGTAGGCTACAGTCCATGGGACCGCAAAGGGTCAGACCCGACTGAGTGACTTCACTTCACATATAAAATAGATAAGCAACAAGGTGCTACTGTACAACACAAGAATGTATATTCAATAACCTGTAATAAATCGAAATGAGAAAGAATATGAAAAAGAAGAAAAAAATCCCAAGAGGTCCATAAACATAAAACAATGAGGTTACCATTCCTTTTTTACTCAGTTACAAGCCACGTGACAGAAAAGGGTACCAATTTCCTGATCGCGATGGTGAAAGACCAAGCAGGAGTCAATGGGAGTTCTCTGAGAACTTTGAGGCCAAAGACTGGACACAGCCAGGTGAACCTTAGACTTGCTTCCACTCCCTAAGCACTCACTTATACAGCATCAGCTATGTACATGGCCCCAGAATGGTTGGGACAAAGCTAAGCAGTTGGAACAAAGAGTGCCAACAAATAGTGCCAGCTCAAGTTATCAGTGGGAAAAGGGCAAAAGCAATGCCAGGTAACAATGCACAGAGACTACGATGGACTACGAGAGGCACAAACCTTTAGGAAGGAGGTTTGATGACTCCCAGTGAATGTTTTCAACATTTGGTGCCTAGGATCCTTTTGGCCCTGCCCTACACTAAAATGGCACCCCTGGGTGATTGGCAAATTGCAGCGTGTAGGAGGGGAATTCTTCACCAGACAAGTAGAGCCAAAGAAAGCCTTGAGTAGTCCAAAATTTTTCAGTTTCTAAATGACCCAATGAACGTTGTTTTTCATTTGTTCAGGAGCTCAGTCATGTCGGGCTCTTTGAAACCCCATGGACTGCAGACCCCAGGCTTCCCTGTCCTTCACTATCTCCCAGAGTTTGCTCAAACTCATGTCCATTGAGTCAATGATGCCACCCAAACATTTCTTCCTCTGTCACTCCCTTCTCCTCATGACAGAGAATGAATGTTGGACTAATGACAAAACAACTGTTTCCAACAACCTCTCCTGCCCCTCCAGCTCTGGTTTGGTTTTCTCAGACAGTGGATCTTTCCCATGTTTAACCACAATAAAATCATTTGCATTCTTTTAAAGGCCAAGGTCAGTCTGGAGGAGACGCCTGCCTTTGCAGCCTGAAAAATGGGAACTCTGCCCATACAGAGACAGAAGCTAACTTATGAGGATTCACTTTAGGAGCTACACTGGGAAGTGTCTCAACATAAGTATTTCCTACTCAAGCCTGAGCTTCCCTCACACTGTCACATCTTCTGAAAGTTCCTTTCTTCCTCCTCAATCACATCCTTCTGGCTTTCCTGGTGGTTTAGCAATGAAGAATCTGCCTGCAGTCCAGGAGACACGAGTTCAATCCCTGCATCAGGAAGATCCCCTGGAGGAGCAAATGGCTACCCACTCCAGTATTCTTGCCTGGAGAATTCCATGGACAGGCAGGCTGGCAGGCTACTGTCCTGGGTGCACAAAGAGTCAGATGAGTGAGCACGCATGCACATCCTTCTATCAGCATAAGCACTTCTTTAATGCTATGGACCCAGCTTATCCAGCATACTTTGTTAGCCAAGGATTTTCCAAGAGAGTTTTCACTTCTGGGAAATGTTTGACTGTTCCCATAAGTCATAAAATTGTACCAGAAATTTCATTATTTCCACATCTAAATTATTCCCTCTTGTACCCAGAAATGGCATAAAAATCCTGCTGCCATATTTTATATCTCATTTTTTTAAATGGGCTATTCAACCATTGTCAGAGGATTTAGGCCTTGCATGACCAAAAACCATCCTGAATACCACTGTTTTCTCCCTTCAAAACCACAACATAAATTATTACTGGAAAAGTTCCTTGCCATTGAAGCTTCATTCTACCTTGGAAGCCTCAAAGCAATGGAATCAAGGTTAAGAATAATAGCCAATCAATTATCTAAGCTTTGTAAACTTATTTATACTGATTTCACTGTCCATCAGGTTAATGCCACACTCCCATGCAGTTCTCTCTTACCTAGACAGCTGTATCCCAAGATGCAGATCTGTATTTTAACTTTCATCCTACATGGTAAATCTAATTTAGAAGAAGACACCTATGTAGATAATTCTGTATCCAAGAAATGTGTTCCTAACTGTAGAATTTTAGGAGTTCAAAGAGATGGGAAAAACAGAGTTGAGCACCTTCCTGTAGCTTCAAATGGAGTCATGTGGGAAATCCCAATTCCATCTGTGCCCAAGAAAAGCCTAATACATAAGTAAAAGCCTCTGTTCAGATTAGAACCTCGGAAGTCTTAGTGAAATAAAGTTAATAAGCCATGATCCACTTTTTATCTGTAATAAAATACTAAAGATACAAGGCTTTCCACATTCACCAGGACTACCTGAGTCCTCTCTGGTGACCATGAAGATTCCAGGAAGAGTAGAAAATGACTTTTCCTATTCCCTGCATTATATCACATCATCAGAAATGTGTCCACACACAAGTCATGCCCATAAAAGGATAATCTGCTGATGTATTTATTATAACAGAGCTATTTCAGAAAATGTTTGGCATATAGGGGATTTTTTTAAAGATGATAATTAGCATTCATTCACCACCTCCAGAAATAGTTCTGTATTAGCAATGCTGTTTAATTTCTGGATTTATAATGTCACATTTTACGAGTTCAAATAAAGATGGAGACAAGATCCAATGCTGGCTGAATGGTCTGTGGACAGCTTACAGAGATAATAATAGTAATCTGAAGAGCAACTGCTGTAATTTTCCATTTCAGTCCCAATTTCAAATATGAAACTGCAGGCTACCAAGGACAGCCTGGTTCCTTAGTAAATTTATAGAGTGGATGATTTGAGAAGTTTGAATGAAAAATGTGGTGGAATATTTTCTTTTAAATGGAGGGAGAAAGGCAGATCACTTGCCAATTCTTTATGTTGTTCAATGACCACAATCCCAGGACAATATATTAGCTTTTTCCCTTTCAAGTGAAAAACCATCATTATGAGATTACAAAAATGTAAAGCAAACCCTTTTTTGCGCTTTGGTTCTCAACTTGGAGGTAGTTACAGAATTGGGATTTGCAAAGACCTTAGGATTTGGCCGTCATATATTTTAATAATATGCTATAATAAATCTTAGAAACAACCTAAATATTCACTAATTAGATAATGCTAGAAGAAATTTGTCATCATCCAAAGAAATAATATGAAGCCATTAAATTTGTCTATTTTTCAATAGGAAAATACATGCAATCACATAACAGGATGCACACACTATCTTTTTGACAGTGTTCACCCCCAAGGAGGAAGGCTGACAGTAGATGGTGGTAAAGAACTTACTTCTTATTTTTTCAGGCAAGAATACTGGGGTGTGTTGCCATTTTCTTCTCCAGGGGATTTTCCCAACTCAGGGATGGAACTCAGGTCTCCTGTGTTACAGGCACTCTTTACCCTCTGAGCCACCAGGGAATCCCACCCGTTATCATACTATCTGAATTTCTTATTATAAGTATTTTTCACTTAAAAAGTAACTGTAAATGCAATATAATTGCACAAAGAAATGACCTTATGTCACTTTCTTCTCCATACTTTTGTGTATTTTCCAAATATTCCTCAAAAACAATATGAGATGATGAATGTTCACTAAACATATTATAACCATTTAATGATGTATATGTTAAATCAATATGTACTACACCTTAAACTTATACAGTGCTATACCTTTATTATAATATCTCAATAAAACTGGATGGAAAAAATGAGCAGAGAAACGAATTCGATATTTTTCCAAATAAGACATACAGATGGCCAACAGGCCAACAGACACATGAAAAGATACTCAACATCATTAATCAACAGGGTAGTGCAAATCAAAACCACAATGAATATCACTACACTCCTGCTAGAATGACTATTGTAAAAAAGACAATAAATGACAAATGTTGGTGAGGATATGGTGAAAAGGCAGAGCCAGCATACTCTTGGTGGGAATGTAAATTGGTACAGCCACTACGGAAAACAGTAGAGATTCCTCGAAAATTTAAAAATAGACCTAACCGTACTGTCCAGCAATTCCATCCCTGGATATTTATCCAAAAAAAGCAAAAACACTAATTTTAAAAAATAAAAACCTTTTCTTTCTTTCTTTCTGTTCCTTGACATTTCTGATTTTTTTACAATAAACCTATGATTTATGTTTTTAAGTTAAATGGATACTGATGAAGGAGTTGTACCTCCAGAGAAATTCAATAATTTACTGAAGTCCACCCACCCCAGGTAGAAGAGAACTTGGACTTCAACCCATATTTGGGAATCTTAGGAGGTTTTGTCTGAAATCCTGAGTAAGGGGTTTCAAATGTTTCTATTTCAGCAGGACAAGAAGGCATCCTTTCTATGTCCTAAGGAATCTTCACACATTAAGTCCCAGAATTACTGGCCTTCGTATCTCAAGAGTAAATTCATATGCTAGATACAAAGATCAATTTCTGTTCTCCTTCAAGAAAGGGTGTTGGTGCTGTTTTTGGCTTACTGTTTCTTTTCATGGCTTCTAAAGAACTAGGTTGAAGGACTTCTCCCCAGAACTAAGAATAGCGTTATTGTTTATTGTTGCTTAGTCACTCAGTCACGTCCGGCTCTTTTGCGACCCCATGGACTATAGCCTACCAGGCTCCTCTGTCCATGGGTTTCTCCAGGCAAGAATACTGGAGTGGGTTGCCATTTCCTTCTCCAGGGGATCTTCCTGACCCAGGGATCAAACCTATGTCTCTTGCACTGGCAGGCAGATTCTTTACCTCTGAGCCACCAGGGAAGCCCAAGAGTTGTGGGGAGGACCCTTGTTTAAAACATTGCTATGAAGGAAATGAAACTGGGGGTTTTCTGACTGCTCTAAACTTGCATTTCTCCAGAATAAATGTATGTTCTGTTTCCATAGAGCTCAGCTCACTGGTTTGCAGAACAATCTGGTACTTTCATCAGGAAGATTACCACGGAGCAGTTGCTGGAAACAGTATCTATTGTGCTGATTATTCATTGTCTAGAATTCTTTGTAATCAGATCAGGGAAACATTGTTATCTCCGAGCAGTCCCTACAGGGTCCCTCACACTGTTATCTGCACATTTGTGCAGAGGAGGATTTAGCCTATACTGTTTAAACACAGGGATGCAAGTTTTCCCAATTGCTGAAGTTTTTTCTGCTGAAAAGACTACCCTCACACCCATTTCCTCCTTCCATCACACTCAACAATCCAAATGAATAACATGAAAGTGCCACATCATGGGCTATAATGCAAGTATGCTTGGTTAGATGAGCAAACAATATGTCTGGAAACATAAAAGCATCCTTCATCCCCCCAAAAAACACTGGTAACAAAAAGGATAGCTGGAGAAGGAAACAGTTATTAAGTTAATGAAAGTTGCCCTTCAGAAAGATTCTGAATCTCAGCTGAATCAAGAAGCATTTCAGAACTTGGGACCTGAGTAGAAACGCTTCCAAGATTTCCTGGGGAGCCAGGAAGAACAAAGGCCAAGGATAGGCTAGGTCAGCATTCAGAACTAAGATTCATGTCCCAAATTCTTAGATTATGCTCCTGCTTGATACATACTCTTCTCAGTGCATGGCTTGTCTATCACATCATCACGGATGCCTGCCTATTCCACTCGTTATATCTCATGACCATGTTTGAGCAGACTGTTGTACTCTAGAAGTCTGACTTGAGACTGTATCGTTCTTTAGTTAAGACTTGCCTGTGGAGGGTGAACAACGTAAAAGGAAGTACAGGCCAAGGCCACACAGAAGAGCCTCTCAGAAGAGCTTCACTCAGTGAATTAGCATCATGGCGTGAGGAAGCCAGTGAATCAGCCATTTTCTGCACATGGGTGGTTTCAGATAGTTCCATCCACCATGTCATTTATTTGCTCCAGAGAGAGGTCTAGTGGTTCTTTGTTGTCTAGCAGCACACCTCATGTCAAAAATATGTATTTATTTATATTGATAGGCTTTCCAGGTGGTGCTAGTGGTAAAGAACCCACCTATGAATGCAGGAGACATAAGAGATGCAGGTTCCATCCCAGGGTCATCCCCTGGAGGAGGCATGGCAACCCACTCCAGTATTTTTGCCAGGCAGGCTACAGTCCATGAAGTCACAAAGAGCTGGACACAACTGAAGCAACTTAGCACACACATATGCATATATATATCACACACATCATTGGAAGGACTGATGAGGAAGCTGAAGGCTCCAATACTTTGGCTACCTGATGCAAAAAGCCAACTCATTAGGAAAAAAACCCTGATGCTGGGAAAGACTGAAGGCAGGAGAAGAAGGAGATGACAGATAGCAAGATAATTGGATGGCATCACCAACTCAATGAACAGTTTGAGCAAGCTCTGGGAGTTGGTTATGGACAGGGAAGCCTGGTGTGCTGCAGTCCATTGGGTCACAAAGAGTCAGACATGACTGAGCGATTGAACAATAAAAAATACACACACACACACACACCCATACATACACTAAATATATATATATTACTTTGCCTCAGTGAGTCCAATCTTCCAAATCTCAGTAACACTAACTTTGCCCATCAGATGTATATGAGAAGGTTAATCACAACTTGTTTAAATCCCCAGAAATACCAACAACAAATACCAACAATAATTCTGGCAAATACTTATCTGGCATCCACCTGCAATGCAGGAGACACAGGTTCAATCACTGGGTTGGGAAGATCCCCTGGAGGAAGACATGGCAACCCACTTCGGTATTCTTTGCCCGAAGAACCCCATGGACAGAGGAGTCTGCCGGGCTACAGTCCATAGGATCACAAAGAGTCGGACATGACTGAAGTGACTTCACACAGCACAGCAGGTGCCAGGAGCTCTTGTAAGCATTTTCATATGTCACTCTCTCTGAGCCTCAGTTATCCCATATGCAAAATAGGGCTCATAGTACCTGCTTGGACTACATACAGAGAAGGAAATGACAACTCATTCCAGTGTTCTTGCCTGGAAAGTTCTATGAACAGAGGAGCATGGCGGGCTACAGTCCACAGGGTCGCAAAGAGTCAGACTCGACAGAGCACAGACTATATATAATGACTGGACTAATATAAAGATTAAATGAGTTATGAAATGTACCCAAAACCATAAGGCCAATATGTCATGGGAAGCCAAGGGTGAGCCAGGATTCGCATTCAGGCAGTCTGATTCCGGATTCTGCACTCTAAACAATTTGTTTTAACCCTGTTTCTAGCTTCTGTAAACTTGACAACTTCACCATCTGCCCTACATGTATATGTCAGACACACTTTGTGCTAGACAAGTCACCTTGCCTTGGCTTCCTGCTACCCTTATCACCCCTTTCCTCAGGAGTCCTCCTCCTCCCAAAAGCATGCTTTTCAAATACAAACCATGCAATACAAAGCTCATACCCCCAACCACCTCCTCGATCGGGCTCTCACATTCCAGATCACTATCCACCTGCCAGGTGAAATTTTATTAGCCTATGGCCAGATACTAGAGAACAAGGGACAGCCCTATACCCCCAGATCACTGAAAGTATTCAGCTAGCCAATCTGAAGCTCGTTTACCTTGCCTCATCTGTCTCTTCATGAAAACCACAAGAAAGGCTCTCACCCACAGCTTCCCCCTCTTCCTCTGCCTCCTGACCAACCCCTGTGCTTCCCATGTGGCCTCCCTGGTATGGTATGCCCCTTCTTCCCATGCACCGTGAGTATTAAATCATCCTTTCAATGTCAATCATCTCCTGATCTGATCTGCCCCTCAAAGTTTCTATTAATACACTATACTCTATTAATAACACCCACTTTCCTATACCCAGCAAACAAGTTTCTGTGAATCAGAATGGTATATTCGGTTCATTCCATCTCTGAACACTTTCTTGCTTCCTACCATAACCGGGTGTAATTTCAAAGAATTCATCTGGGTATGAGGAGAGCCATGGGACATTTCTCCAAATGGTGTTTCTGATCCTTGACCCCATCTTATAATGATATTTCCTTTTCACAGAATTGGGCAGGACTCCTGTCCTTAGGCACAGCACTGCCAAGGTTCATCTTCAAAATCTATGGAGATACAAAATATATATATAACAACATCTAGATCTATATCTATATATATCTACTCCAAGAAAATAAAATATTTTTTTTAATTTAAATAAATGTATTTTGACTAGAAATTCTGCTTTCTTGATGGTTATAGGAATGGGTAGAATTGACTTTAAAAAAAAAATAGAAAACTTATCCCTTGGTATCCTACATTAGGCAAAGGAAAGTTATGACTGGATGTATGACAGGCCTAAGGAAGATAATAAATGAGGTCACAATGTTCCTCCACCTTCGGCTGGAATAGATATTTGACAGGGGATAGGTCCCCACCATGGACTGCAAACAAAACCCCCAGTGTGAACACCAATATACCAGCCAGCTTGAAATTCCCAATGTGCTTGAACCACATTCTGAGTTCAGAGGAACTTGTTGTACAAGGCATTATCTGACAGAGGAGATAATATCTGAAGATAATGTGACATGTTATTTGATAGGAAACAAAAGATGAATAAAAGCCTTGACTACTCTCTGACTGTAGGTGTCCAAAAATATCCATCTCCTTGTAATCAGAAGAATCAGCACAATCAAACACAAAGAGGGAAAGTCATTCTAGCAATAACAGTTACTGGGACAGACTACCCACGGAACCTAGTGCAGAATTAGATGCAAGTTTTAAAATCAGAGCATCACTTTGAAGCAATTCACTAAAATGAAACATTGGGACCTCACCATATCTAACTTGCTTCCTCATTTAAGTAAATTGTATTTGTGAGAAAATGCTTTATTTGCATCAATGGCATATGCATTGACTGCCAGGTTTATCTCAATTCAGATATGCATTTTAAAGTTGTAAACATATGGTAACAATTTCCATGGAGCTGTTTAGGAAATCTTTATGGATCAAATCCTTAGTCCTGACATCCCAGACAGGTTCAGAGATTTTTAAAACTGCTGCAAAGCACTTTATTTCCTAAAGTCTCATTTATAACAGGAATTGGCTTTGGAAGTGTTTATATGCTCTTTGCTGTTGTCTATAATTACTTTCTCAACTGAAGTGGTGGGAAGGAGGGAGATCTAGGCTAGGAAAAGTGATGAGAAAAGCCTGAATAAATAAATAAAAGTGTCTTATGGGAAATCTGTTTCATCTCTCTAGTCTTGTAATTTTCTTTTTTCCTCCAACTATAATTGAAAAAAAAATGCCTGAGTCCTAGTGCAGATATTAAAAGAAACACCTCAGGTTTTTGTTCTGTGGATCTCATAGGCTTAAAGTTGGAACAGCAGCTATATAAAGGGTAGTGTCCAGTGAGGAGACTGGGAACAGTGATAAGTGAGTTTTGTCTCCATGGTTATTTAGACATACTTGAGAAAACCATTTTCACCTTACCTGGGAGAATATGAAAAATATCTTTTTCAGCTTTCCATTATGTGAATAGTATATATGTGAATAGTATATGAACAAATCCAAGGTAGGGTACATGAAAGTAAAATTGCTATTCTGAGGGTGACTGAGCTAATATACAAAATGTAGTATATGAAGCTGTAAGCTTCCTGAAGGTGAATAGTTGTGTGTGAGCCAGGCTCTCTGGGCCAGGCAGTATGGATCTGAGAGAGCCCTAAAGCAAGATTTGGATAAAAATCAACCAAACTTGAAAGCAGTGAAGCCCTGTAGGACAGTGGAAGTCCTTCTTTCTCATATTTCATTTCTGTAATCTAACTGCTGCCTCCTGCTGAACTGAGCATACCTCACTCCTCTTGCTACATTTGCCTGCCCACTGGACCATGTTTGCCTACAATGAGCAGAAAAATGGTGAGAACCCAAGAAGAGCAAGTGAGCAAGCTGGGATCACCTGGCAGAAATCTCTAGTAAGACACTTCATGGAACCATAGTTACCACTTACAATAACACTGATATAGCACTTTTTCATTCCTTCAACTGCAATGCTTATAAAGACATGACTGATATTTTTTAAATGAAGTAGATACAGGTATAGAGACATATACATGTGTTAACATGGAACACTTTTAGATATGCTTTTAAATTTAAAAAGCAAAATCCTGAACAATGAGTACAATGCTCTACTTTTTGAAATCAAGAAGCTACTTATATACATATGCTTCTGTATGTATGCTGCTGCTGCTGCTCCTGCTAAGTCACTTCAGTCGTGTCCGACCCTGTGCGACCCCATAAACAGTAGCCCACCAGGCCCTGCCGTCCCTGGGATTCTCCAGGCAAGAACACTGGAGTGGGTCACCATTTCCTTACCCAATGCATGAAAGTGAAAAGTGAAAGTGAAGTCGCTCAGTCGTGTCTGACTCTTAGTGACCCCATGGACGGCAGCCCACCAGGCTCCTCCATCCATGAGATTTTCCAGGTAAGAGTACTGGAGTGGGGCGTCATTGCCTTCTCTATATATAGACTATCTCAAACTACAGAGGTAGGCACACTGACAATGCAGTCGCATGAGATAAAGTGAAACTGAAAGTGAAGTTGCTCAGTTGTGTCCAACTCTTTGCGACCTCGTGGACTGTAGCCCACGATGCATGCAACAATGCAGTCGCATGAGATAAAGCACTGGGCAATTCATGGTCAGAGATGGGAGGGAGGCTTAATTTTCATTTTGTTCCATATAAATGTTTACCATGTGCACATATATTAATCAGAAATTAATAGAAATAAACAATGATTCATATGGTCTAGTTCTCAAAACAGTATCATCTCTAGAGAAATATAATCAGCAGGAAAAAAAAAAAAGCTAAATGTTTTATTTGCATTTCCTGAGCACCACGTGTTTATATTTGTGTGTGCTTAGGTGTGTCTGACTCTTTGCAACCCCATGGGCTGTAGCATGCCAGCCTCCTCTGTCCATGCGATTTCCCAGGCAAGAATACTGGATCAGGTTGCCACCTCCTACTCGAGGCGATCTTCCTGACCAGGGATTGAACCTGTGTCTCTTGCGTCTCCTGCATTGGCAGACAGATTCTTTACCACTAGCACCACCTGGGAAGCCCCTTGAGGACCATGAAGGAAGCTTATTTCTCTGTTCTACTTCCCGTCACATCAGAACCTTTCTCCCCTTTTCTCTCCAAATTCTTTACAAAACTCCACCCCTAGACCTGGAATCCTGTACCTCCTGTTCTTTCTCCCTCTCTCTTTTCTCCAGGTTTTGCATAATAAAGCCCCAAAGAACTTGACTATGGACTCAGGACCCCATTCACAGGACAGGGGAGGGTATGAACTGATTGGACCATCCCAAAAACCTCTTAAGTGGAGTGGGGAAGAGGAAGGCTAAGGCAAACCTGAGTCATTAATTTCTCATCTTATTTCATAACATTTATTGACCTGATAAGGGGAATTTCAGAGCTGTAGCACTAAAAGCTGAGGCCAGGACACCTGCTTCATCTTCCCAGGAAGATTGATCTGGATTGTAGCAAATGAGTCTAGGTAAAGAACCAGAAGAGCCCTACGTTTGTAAACCAGCCCTTCAAAGTTATATATAAAAAACAGTAAGACATAAAAGTATGTGTTATACATATGGGCTTCCCAGGTGGCTAAGATGGTTAAGAACCTGCATACCCACCATGCATATAAAGACTGTTGATGTATAAGCCTCAGATATAAAGGGAACAGCGTTGAAACACAAAATCAAGCATCTGAGATTTGGCAAGTCCCACCTTATGTGGACAGCGTCACTGTGAGCCATGTACCCTCCCACCAGGGGGCTCTTAGGTCTTGGGAAGTTGGGTTGAGACCCAGAGTGTATACTCCCATTCTGCGGTCCCTCCCTTCAGTTAAGTTCTATATCCTTTATTAAAGACAAATTGAAACCTGAACCTACTTTAAAATGAGTGCAGATGTATATGCCAATGTCAATTTCATCAGAAACACTGCACATAATTAAAGAAAGAGGTGATCAAGAACAAGACAAACTTTGGCAACACCTGTGCAATCTCAGTCCACAAAAGAGGACTCAACTTGGTGGCATATTTATGCCCACTGCAGACCAAGAGTCTCATGCAATTAAAAATTGATGCAATGGAACATTAAAATGTTATAATTAACACTCCCACTTCTGATTCCCTGCTCACAAGACAATATTATGTTTATAATCTGGTTTCCCACACAGTGAGCTACAGAAAGAAAATAAATTAGCCAGAGGGCACAAACATCTAGTTTTCTCCATAGTTCTATATCCTATTGCAACTTAATTCATTGGCATTGTATTTTTAGACCTCAGTGTCTACAAACTTAGTTAATGTGAGTCTGTCCCTGAGAAATTTGTCTACATTTAGTGAGATGAAAAAGTGGATTTCACAATCTGAAAGGCTGTACCCTAGACTGTAGTTTTGCTTTAAAAAAAAAAAAATAGACTGTAGTTTTATATTCTCACTTTGGGAGGACCCTTTAGAGTACAGCCTATATGCCATCTTAAATCTTACCATTAGCACAATGGAATATCCTCAACCATAAAAAATAGAAAGAAATATTGCCACTTGAAGCAACATGGGTGGACTTAAAGGATATCATACTTAGTGAAGTAATTCAGACAGAGAGACATACTATGTGATATCACTTTTACGTAAAAATTTTTAAATCATATAAATGAGTCTATATACAAAACAGAAACAGACTCATAGACGTAGAAAAGAAAACTTATGATACCAAAAGGGAAAGGGAGTGGGAAAGACATAAATTAGGAGCATAGGATTAACAAACTACTATACATAAAACAGGTAAGCACCAAGAATTTACTGGATAGCACAGGGAAAGAAAGTGAAGTCGCTCAGTCGTGTCCTACTCTTTGCGACCCCATGGACTACAGCCTACCAGGCTCCTCCATCCATGGGATTTTCCAGGCAAGAATACTGGAGTGGGTTGCCATTTCCTTCTCCAGGAGATCGTCCCAATCCAGGGATTGAACCCAGGTCTTCTTCATTGTAGGCAGATGCTTTACCATTTGAGCCACCAGGGAAGTCCATAGCACAGGGAACTATGTTCAATATCTTTTAACACCTATAGTTTTGGGGTATTATAGTTTATAAGATTGAGGGTAGGAGGAGAAGGGGACGACAGAGGATGAGATGGCTGGATGGCATCGCTGACTCAATGGACATGGGTTTGGGTGAACTCCGGGAGTTGGTGATGGACAGGGAGGCCTGGCATGCATGGGGTCGCAAAGAGTCGTGTTCATGACTGAGCAACTGAACTGAACTGAACTGAACTGAATACGTATAGTGGAAAATAACATGAAATATATATGTGTGTCTGTGTGTAACTGAATCACTTTGCTGAACACCTGAAACACAATATTGTGAACCTTTATTATACCTCAAAGATTAAAAAAAAAAGCTTACCATTAGCAAACTGAATTTTTTAACCATAATAATTTTTTGACTATATAGGTAATGGGCTCTTACTACACAAAATTAGAAGACACAGAAGAGTTACAAAAAGGTACAACCAATCATCTTACCAATTATAAATAACCACTGTTAACTAATTGAAATGCTTCCCAATTTTAATTCAATGTACATATCTCTACAAATACATGCAAAATTTGAATGACACTTGAAATAGCTTTGCAACTCTTTCATTTCATGAAACATAATATTCTGAGCATTTCTCATATCACTAAATAGGTTTTGAAAACAGCATTAATCAATCCCCTTTGGATATTTAAGTTAATTCCAATATGTTGTTAAAATAAAGCATGCTCTGATGAACATTTCAACCCTGTATATAATCTTTACTCACATCTCTAAATATTTATTTAGGGCTAATTCCACAAAGGAAAACACTGACTTAAAAGGTATGAACATTTTTGATGCTTTCATTTATCTTACCAGATTATATCTAAAAACTTACCGAACTGATTTTCATAAACATCAGCAATTTTTCTTTTGGCACCAGAATGACAATTTTGCTGTTTCACCATTAGGGTAAAAGATTATCATTTTAAATTTTTGACTAATTTGAAAGGCTAAACTTTGTATTTACTTTGTCATAATTTACACTTCTTTTATACTTTGTGTATTTTCTCAAATATTTGTGGCCTTGATAGTTCTAGTTTTTTGATTGCTTTCCACATGTTCCTGCCCTTTGCACATGTCCTTTACAAACTGATTCATAAAGTCATTTTTTTAAATAGTAGTCCCGTGTGACATAAGGGGCTTCCCCAATGTCTCAGCAGTAAAAGAATCTGCCTGCAATGCAAGAGAGACAGGAGACTCAGGTTTGATTCCTGGTTTGGGAAGATCCCCTGGAGGAGGAAATGGCAACCTATTCCAGTATTCTTGCCTGGAAAATTCTGTGGACAGTGGAGCCTGGCAGGTTACAGTCCTTGGTGTCACAAAGAGTCAACATCACTGAGCACGCATGCACAGATGTTACATATGAAATTTTCTACCCAGTTTATCTCATGCAGGTAAACTCATTGGATTTTTTTTTTGATAGACGGAATTTTTAAACTTCCTCTTTAGAGATCTCAATCAGCACCTACCTGTCCACACCAAAGCCTTTTGAGTGAGTCAGTAGTTCACGGCTCCTGTTGCTTAGCTCCCATACTTTATACCAAGTAACCCTTCCTTCCTGGTGACAGCTGTTGGTGAGGCATATGCACCTGACCCAAGAACAGCTTCCCATAATGCTTCGGACTATAACACAGTCTGACATCACAGCAGAGACGTGGTTATTAGTGGAGCTAAATTTCTCTCACACACAGACAGTGGCAGAGCAGGATCTGAAAGGCACAGATTCCACAGGAAGAGCTGACAAGCTAAAGGAATATGCAAGTAGAAGGGAGATGGGATCAGAAATGAAAGAAACAAAAGGAGGCCACATGAGTAGAGAACAGAGGGCAAGTGGGTGTGAGAACAGAAGCAGTGCTGCCCTGAAAGAAACTCCCCAAATCCTACCAGAGAAAGAGAGAGAGAGAAAGACCAGAGTCAACCCTTAACCTGCTGGTTCCCTGAAATTTCACATTTCAAACTGAGGCCTTGTGTATGCACATGGTAAGCCCCCATGACTTGACTAGGAGAGGGCTCTTTTTTGCCTTGCATCCCAATCATCTATAACAGTGGTTCCCAATCAGGGGTGACTTTACCCTCTAGAGAACATCAGGAAACATTGTTGGCTGTCCTGACTAAAGGGTATTGCTAGCATCTAGTCAGTAGAGGCCAGGGATGCTGCCAAACACCCCACAACACTCCCCACCTCCCACAACAAAGAATTATCTAGCCCAAATTGTGAACAATGCTGAAGCTGTGAAACTCTGTTCTAGAACAAGTCAGTATTTTTATGGTTTCTCTCTTTGCATTTGTGCCTAGAAAGTTCTTCTATACTCTGTGATAGAACAAATACTGTCCTACAGCTTATTCCTTTTCTATGATTCCATTTTTATGGTTTCTTTTTCTTGGAAATTTTTAGGAGCAAGAAAGCCATGTGAATGGTGAGGAAATCAAGAAACTGACTAAACTTATACAACAGGGCATGATCATGCCTGTGATTAGCATATCTTCCTAGAAGAGAATGTGGCAAAGATTCCCAGAATTTCTTGATTTAAGTCCACTCTTCTGTGAAGGTGAATTGGATAGTATGAAAATATGTACTCCCTCTCAGTGAAGAAGCAAATGCTAATAAATTCCCTCAACAACTGTACTGGAAATACAGAGTCTACATACTTACTACAATGCTGAAGCTGAAATTCCAATACTTTGGCTACCTAATGCGAAGAGCCAACTCACCAGAAAAGACCCTGATGCTGGGAAAGATTGAGGGCAGGAGGAGAAGGGGGCCACAGAGGATGAGATGGTTGGATGGCGCCACCAGGGACATAAGTTTGAGCAAACTCCAGAAGATGGTGAAGGACAGGGAAGACTGGCGTGCTGCAATCCATGGGGTTGTAAAGAGTCAGACTCAACTTAGTGACTGAATGACAACAAAACTTACTACAATGTTGGTGACATACAGGATACCGTGTTCACTTGATCAACCAGATGTTCAAAGTTGTTAGGCTAAGGAAGGTTCAAGAAGGTGTTCCCCCTAGAACTGAGGTCAGTATGCTGGGCATTGGACTTACAGGACAGAAGTCACTGAATCAAATAAGATTTTAGAGGTGCCATGAGTGGGTGGAATCAGGTGAATACTCTCAAGAGTATGCCCTGAAAAATAGAATGTAGCTTACATAAATCTTGGTGAAAGTTTACACTTTTGAGCTGGTCTTCAAATGCATACTCCCTCCTTCCTTCTTTTTACCAACATTATGAGGTCTATAAAGTTTTCTAAGATTCTGCAAGGCAGATGGTTCCTGTCCTCACATCACCATAACAACCCACATTCCATAGTAAGTAACAGGCATGATTAGAAAAGACAGATGGAATGAGCCTGAAAATGCAAAATATGCCCCTCAATTTAGAATACTCTGTCCCTGGAGAGGGGTTCTCATCTGGAAATTTAGTTGTCTTCTTGTGAACTCTTGGGAGTTCATAACAAACAGCACTCTCATGTTAACCTTGCTCCTTGAAAACCCAGATTCCCTTCTCTGCATTTACCCTGAACCAAAGATTAATTCATTGCATCCTTCAGTGACTTGGGAAGTGGAAAAAATAGGCATTTTCTGCCCAGTTACTCCGAATTCTACACCTCCTGCAATATAAACTGCAATCCAAGCAGTTCCCTGAAATTTCAAACAGCAGAATTTTGCTGGTCTGCACTTGCTGACAAATTATCATCACGACTCTATTACAGACTTCTGTCTCCTTTCTCCTGCCCCTTAGAACTCTGCATCCTTGCAGTCAGTCAGTCTTCCATGCATTCTTTATTGGACACCAATACCTTTAAGTCTCAGCACACTCATTTTCCTAGTCCCTATGAGCTAAATCAACATACATAAACCTGGTTACGGGCAAAACATCCACAAGCAGAAACAGGAAGAGAAAGTAATAACTAGGATACAGAATATGGCTTCTTCCATAAAAACAGTAAAGATCAGCCCAGTAATTGGAAAATGTGCCTCTAAATGAAAAAGAATTAGAGGAAAAAACGTTTAAACCTCTGTCTGGTCCTATCTATAAAACCAAATATGCTGATTCCAAAAGATACTCTACAGAAAAATATTAGAATAAATAAGTATTCACCAGCAAGCAGTCATAATTCAATGAGGTTATTTATTGTCTTCGACTTTTTCTTGTACAACACTAACAAAAACCAAAGGTTGACATGTCTTTTCTATAAAAGGCTAATCAGTGACTATTTTGGCCATTTCAGGTTATAGGATCTCTTTTCCAACTACTCAGCTCTGTCATCATAGCACAAAATAGCCATGGATGATATGGAAATGAATGAGTGTCTGTGTTCCAATAAAACTTTATTTACAAATAATGGAATCTGAATGTTACAGTTTTAACATCTCATGAAATATGATTATTCTTTTGATTTTTTTAACTGACTTAAGAATCTAAAAACTATTCTTAGCATAAGGGACATACAAAACAGGCAGCATTTGCCATAGATCACTGAACCCTGAAGTATACTGTCATCTTTTGCTCACTTAAGTGATTCTCAAAATGCCTCACTGAGAAACACAGTTTAACAATGTCCAACTCTTCTTGCCTGTTCACTGAGCAAACTTCTCCTGAGCTAGAATCTAATCAGTTTGCATGTGGTCCTTCCTTCTGGTGAACTGGCTCCATTAGACAACCAAAGAATGGATTCGGGGAACAAGGTTCTCTCTCCTGGTACATTTATAAGTTATTTCCAGATTCTAATTAGTATTATGAGTTTTACCCTTGTTGCCAAGTTTGTATAACCATCCAAGCTCCAGATTTCACATTTGAGGAAGCAAATGGTGTAACACAGAGGTGCTAAGAGCAGCTATTAAATCCCCAAAGCAGAATCAGCCAACGTCACTCCTGTAAATCCTACTATGTCATTGTCAACTCAAAGGAAGTCCAAGTTAGAACAAGTTACGAGCTGAATCAATTGCTATCAATAGCTGATCAGTTTTGATTCTAAAGACATAAATTATAACCATAAAACTTTAGGATCTTAAGTATCCAAAGTACACCCAGAGTTAAAATATGCCAAGACTATACATACAGAATTAAAGGGAAAATTCCAACAGCCACATTGTCAAGATAGAGTAGAAAATAAACATCTAATAAGCAAGTAGCTAACAATATAAATTATTATTAGCAAAGTCCAGGGGATAGTGAAGGACAGGAAAGCCTGGCGTGCTGCACTCCATGGTGTCGCAAAGAGCCAGACACAACTTAATGACTGAACAACAATAATACAAATACACAAGGATGGATCTCATAAATTTAATGGACGCATAGTTATCCACCAAAGAATTGTATAATAAATAAGGACCTAGTTTAATCTGTGCTAAATGTGTCATACTACACAGTTGATCACTTATGAAATAATATGAAGCCATGATTCCCCAGACCTCACCTACAGGATGATAAAAATGGGTTCCATTGCTAATTTTCTCTCCTCCTCGTCCTCCTACACTGTTGAGCTAGATGTACATAAGTTTCAGTTTTTAAATGCAATCCTTTTCATGAGGTTTGATTCAATAAAAATAAATTTCCTGCATGTCCCCCTGCTGTTTAGACATGGAATGCTGAAATCCTGGCACAGTGGGCAAAACTAAATAAAATAAACAAACTTCTGAAGTTGTGGCAGAGGAGACATTCAAACCTAGGCTACTGAATCCAATCAGCTGTATAAATTTAAGACAAACTGTTTTACTTCTTTGTGACTTGAAGCAACAGAGAGACCTTGGGACTTATCCAGTCCAGCAATTTTCAAGCTTTTCTTTAGCAAAAGAACATTCTTTTGTTTAAAACGTGGTTTAATGCATAACGCTCAATGTAAAACTGTAAGAGCACAGCTTCTCTGTTAAGAGAAGGTCAGGGTACAAGGAGCCCTGTCCATTCGTCCTCTCCAAGGCACCTTCGGTAATCCCAAGGCTTCCCCACAGAACTCTCTTCTTGGGAGCACAGTTAGAAAACCATTCATCTTATGCAATCCTCTCATTTTACAAATGAGCAGTCTACTGAGAACATGAAAAATGGCCCTG
This sequence comes from Bubalus kerabau, assembly GCF_029407905.1. Lineage (NCBI taxonomy): Eukaryota > Metazoa > Chordata > Mammalia > Artiodactyla > Bovidae > Bubalus > Bubalus kerabau. Next base: position 69,594,633 of record NC_073633.1, read on the forward strand.
TCAGCAGCCAGAAAGTGCTGTTACCAACTGAACAAAAACAACGCACATAAACGGTGCTCAGACAAGGCCATGCTGCTGCTGCGTTTGGAGCAAGACAGAGAAATGGCCACTCCATAACCTCAACAATAACAAGACCTCCCCTCTTTTAACACAAGAGAATGCTGTTTCTCTTCTAATAACTCCTCCTAGCCCACCTTTAATCCACCAGCCTCCTTGATAAAGTTTATGAAGATACCCAGTCACTGAATTCCTCCTGCTCCTTGACATCATCTGATCCAGAACTGGCCCCTGTTCTCCTAATCCCTCCCTGGAATCATCCCACATAAGCCTGAATCCTGAAAGAAAGCGCATGGTTCCTCTCTAAAGCATTATCCTTTACTCCAGCAGCTTCAATAAACCTAACATTCTGTTTTTATTCCAAGTGTGTCCCTCCTTCAACACTAAATTATTAGCATTCTAAGCAACATCCCTAAGAAAAATAGGATCTGTTCAGAGAACAGATAGCTGAGCTCCTAGAATGGTAAGCAAACATGTTAGAAACAAATAGAGGACAATTCAGATCTTTAAAAGACCAAATGCTACTAATTTTAGCATGTTCAGCAATGGCGGCATAGGGACATGAGCTAACTTTGATATAAAACCCAAGGGTCACTGCTTGACAGCCTCCCAGAGGCAGAAAAAAGACCCACCGCCAGATCTGTCTGAAAGCGTCTATGCCACTCACAGCATCTGGCACAGCAGACAGTGTGGACAGAACCCCTCCACGATCAGCCAGGCACCCAGAAAGGTCTGTCATCATTTAATCCACACTTGCTTTACAGATGCAAAGATAAATTGATCATAAGAATCTACAAACAAAGCATACTGTGATAAGCATCCTTCTAGGTTGAAGAGTGGTACAAGGCACTCTCAGTTTGGTCCGGGTTGCCCTGACATGGACATGAAGTCACAGAAGCCTCCATGATGGTCCTGAAACGGAGGGTCTGATTTCCTCTGAGCCTCGCCCATAGTATGGATTCAATAAGCATGTCTTGAATTGGATTTCACTGAGCAGTATCATCCTGATAGTAACCCAGTGAGTTGAAATCAGTCCTGGATTCTGTGTGCAGTGTCCTTGGCTTAAGAGGGCAAGTAATTTTGTCTAGTCCTTTGCCAACAAGTATTGCTGGTCCGTGAACATTAGGATTTATTTTACATCTTTCCTCCCCTCATGCATGAGTCATGACAAGGGTGGAAGATGTGGGAGAGAGGCTAGAGGTGTGAGTAGACTGGGGAAAGCATTGGAAATTAAGAAGGGCTTCTAATCTCAGTACAGACCCAAGACCTCATGGTGAGTTTGTAACCCCACCTCTTGGATCCTCAACTAGTCTCCTTGCTGTTCACTCAGAGGCTAGCATGCATGACCCCAGTAAGGTCTGTGCTAGTCTAACAGTCTAAGTTCAGGCCTCTGAATACTGAGAAGTTTTTTGTCAACTTTTTATTTTGTATTGGAGCATAGTCGATTAACCATGTGGTGACAGTTTCATGTATACAGCAAAGTGATTCAGTTGTGTGTGTATATATATACCCATACCCATTCTTTTCCAAATTCTTTTCCCATTTAGGTTGTTACATGACATTAAGCAGAGTTCCCTGTGCTATTCAGAAGGTCTTTGTTGGTTATCCATTTTAAATACTGCAGTGTGTACATGTCTATCCCAATCTCCCTAACCGTCCCTTCCCCCATCCTTCTCCTGGTATCCATTAGTTCATTCTCTAGGTCTATGAGTCTGTTTTTCTTTTGTAAGTTCATTTGCATCATTTCTTTATAGGTTCTATTTATAAGTGATATCATAGGATATTTGAGTGCATTTCTTAAGATTAAACTCTCTAAACAAAGCTGCCTACTTAAGTCCTGTTTGGACAACAAAACAGGATCCAAGTAAAACCAATTTCCAGCCCCTCTTACTGCCTTTCCTCTCAGGGCTGCCATCTGCTGAGAGGCTCTGCTCTCCTCCAAGGCCAGCCCCAGTGCCACCTCCTCTCTGAGTTTTCAGTGACTGCCTCCTCCCCAAACACTGCTCACAGAAGAATCAACTGCTCTCTTGGGTTTCCAGAGTACCTTATGCATTCACCAGACTAGACTTGTTTGTTTTTTTATGTCGTCTCCATGGCCAGGTTGTTTATCTTGCGAGGAGAGTGTCATATTCACCTGTGATCTCCAGATGATTGAACAGGACTTTTGTCAACATTCTATGTGGTTGACTGAATTGCCTTCCAAATGTGCGCTTTGACATAACACTGAAGCTCGTCCTCTCCCTCAAGGAAATCATGTGATTACATATAAAAATACTCATACGCTGCTACCTCCACCCTCAGACTTGGTGCTTTTTGTTCATGGCAGAGAAGATGACCATGGGTTCCCCCAGTTAGTCATCCTATCCCATTACGAAGAACCTAGCAACAACCTCCAAACTCCCCAAAATGCGAGTCTGGCTTCCAAAACCACTCAAAGACTTCAGTACGAAGTATTCAGAGGGATTTTCACCCAGCAGGATTCTCCCCCAGATACACTCAAAGAGAAAAACACCTCTGATTGAAACTCAACAGCCAACCTATTCAATGAGAGTCTGTACCTCCCCTGCTGCTTTCAAACCAGGACAAGCTCCCTAGAGCCTGGAGGCTACACACTCAACCACCAGTGAGATCCCGGCAAAGTCTATCTCCTCCAATTTCTCTTTGGGCAAAGGAGGGTCTATTTCCCCAAAAAGCCAGCTGACCTTGAAATGCAGTGGTGAGACAAAGAAAACCTTAGCCACCTGTTCCTGATAACTACGCTCCTTCCACCTTACTCTACAATGTCTCTTTGTGAAACTGTTCAAATAGTACTAAAGGAACATATCCCCAGCCCTTCACTAGACAATAGCCACATGGAACCAGCCTTACTCCCATGTGATTCTATCCTGCAACTCCACAGGCTATGTTCATTCACAAATCAGAGCTGATTTTCCAAGCAGAAGCACAAGTAAGTCACTCTATTAGTTTGCCTCGGCATCTATTAGAAGTTCAATGAATGTTCTCCCTATGATATCTTCTTGAAACTTCTATTAGAGTACTTAAAATTTAGTAGCAAAAAAAAAATTATAGTAGAGTTTAATGAGTTATCCATTTATATCACCCACCAGAAAGAGAACTCTAGAAGGTTAGAGAATCAGTTTACACAATAAACATATGTATTTGCATCCTGAGTGGTTGGCCCAGTTCCCAGCATACCACAGGGCCTCAACAAGTAAGTGGCTGCATCTGTGGACCTGTCTTCAGGCAACCTGAGGACAGTTCAAGAGACATAGGGCCCCCTCCTCCACTGGAAAAGCTCACTGAGGTACAGGAACAGGATCCTAGGGGCCAGGGTCCCATGTTTCTTTGTCTTTAGAGCCGTGGTACTTCACACAAATGAGGCATTCAAAAAATAGTTGTTGAAATGAAAACTTATTTGCTCGAATGCAAGCCATAAGTATCAAGTAAGAATCTGCATCTGACACACTCGTGAAGCTGATATAACAGCACCCATAATCACCAAGTCTCATTGTCCTAAGAATGACATGATTATCAGCTCCAGGAAATATTTGTGTCCCACATCCTTCTCGTCTGGGTACCCTCCCGTGCCGCTCCTTTCTCTTTGGCATCTGTGACACCCTCCCCTCGTTTTCCACTTACCTCTCTGGCTACTTCTGCAAGTATCAACCTCTCTCTTCATCTGATTTTCAAATGCTCGATACCCCGCAGAGGCTCTCTACTCTTCTGACATTTTACCCTCTTTTGGGGAGGATTCCTATAAATTCAAATACATGTAATGGATTACTTTTTTATTTATTAATAATTCTCAAGTCTACATTTCTAGGCCAGACCATTCTGAGCTTTGATATCCAACTACTTCCAACTACATCTATAGTCATTCAGCACACAGGCAACTTAAACATGTAAAAGCCTTGCTCATCTTATCCTCCTTTCCTCTTTCCTTTCTCTCATCCCAAGCCTGTTCTTTCTCCTCTATATTATATGTTGTCTTGATGAATTGTCCACCATTTCCTAGACCACACCCCAGAAACCTTGGGATCATTCCAAACTCCTCCCTCATTATCTTCTTCCATAAAATTAGCTACCAACAAAGTGAGTCTCGATTCCTCTCTTCCTTTCCACCCTTCCTGACAGTCCCTTTAGTTTGTTTCTTCCTTGAAATTGTTCCCAGACTGTTCTCTCTGCTTTCATTCTCCTCCACCTTCAAAGGATCTGCTGTTTGTGCCAGAAACCAGTGCTTCCTAAAGTGCAAATCTAATTATATCACTCTCCTCTGAAAACAGTTTTTTCGGCTATCACCCACCCCACTCCCACTGCCCCTGAGATGAAGTACGAACTCCCAAGTACGGCAGAAGTGGCCCATGCCTCATCTCCGGAAGAGCCCCCAGCTACATGCTCCCCGCACACTGCCTGCTGTTCCCTCCCCTGAGGTCAGTGCGTCAGGAGAGCCCTTCAGCTTCTCTCTGCCTTGCTGACCTCACATGCTCTCCAAGCACTTCAAAATATTACCTCCAGAAGGCTTTCTCTGGCCTGATTCTCCTCCAGCTGAATTACAGGCCCATCTTCTGTCCCCCATTCTACACAAAGGCACAGACCTCCACTCTGTGTGAGGTTATTCGGAGATTCTCAAGTTTAGCAAGGTGAATGTTAAAATTCACCTGAGCAGTGAGTACCCAGAATTCAACACTGATTCTGATTTAACAGCTGGAGAAATCAATAAGATTTTCCTGTGTGTTGGGCTTCATGCTTCTTGAACGTTAATGTTAGTACCAATCACCTGGAGGTCTCTTAAAAATGAGGATTCTAATTTAGCAGGTCTGGCTAGGATCTGAGACTCCGCATTGTAAATAAGCCCCCAGGTGATATCAATGCTACTGGTCTACAGACAGACCACACTTGGCGTAGCAAAGAGCTAAATGAACGCTGCATTACCTGGTCCATCTGGAGGCAATAAAGCTGTAAATAGCCACAGCCACTACAAAAAGCTGCTGTATACCACAGGGAGCTCAGCTCAGTGTTCTGTGATGACCTGAAGGGGTGGGATGGAGAGGGTGGCTCAAGAGGGAGGAGGTATATGGGTAGCTGATTCACTTGTTTGTACAGCAGAAACTAACACAATGGTATAAAGCAATTCTACTCCAATAAAAAATTTTATTGTAGTTCTTTGTTTTGTAAACAAAATAAAACATGTTTTTAAAATCGAGGGTGAGGAGGAAGACTCCTTCTGTCAAGAAGACAGTGGGTGCTAAAACACGTGATATAGCCTCGTTCCAGAAGAATCTATGAGTATCTATAAGAACTGCAAAACCATAGGGTGTAGAAGTTACTGTCATCTGAAAGTGTAAAGCCCAGAGAGGAAAAGTGACTTGTCTAGAATAATACAGAAAGTAAAGAGCAGAACTGGGGCCCAAACTCAGGACACTTGATTCCTCAGTCCTGTAACCTGTTCATTCTATTGAGTGCTTGGGAGAGATGCTGAAGACTCCACCAGGCTCGGAGGAGCCATCAAGGAGGACACGCTCCACACAAGCAGGACCCAGCTAAGCACTCTGATACGGAAGTGGCTGGAGCAGTCACCCTTCAAAAGGGATCCCAGCCCAAAGCTGCTGATGAGGACAATGGCAAAACTGGTCACTTCAGACCAAGGTTGATGAACATGTGTTGGGTTCCTGAGTGAACTTAACCTTGCCCCAAGTGAGGAAATGTGCACTGCAGAATTGTGGACTATTCTAATGTCTTTAATCACCTTGATTCTTAACACTCCCACCACCACCACACATCAAAATTCACTGGCTACCTAGCTGGATAGCCGTTAAATAAAACCTAAGCAGAGAAAGTGTTGGCTTCCTTTATGTTACATAATACTTTATATATTAACGTCTATATCATTGCCAACCTCCTTCCTATTCAGTGGGATGATAACAACCTGCTTTCTGACCACCCACTGTAGAAATTTCCTCAAGTTTCTGATGGGCCCTGGGTCTGGTTGAAGTGTGATATACTGTGTGATTCCCCAAGCCCGTCACACATGTGCATGTAAGATACAAGGGTAATAGGCATAAATACAGTAGTATTTCTTCTTACTAGAGAATCAGGAAGATAACTGCTTAAGTTGTAGGAGGGTGAGGGACTAGAGAGGGTGACCTTACTGGTTCTCCAGCCAGCAGAATTGTTTGTCAAAGAGAACGCTGATGGATAAGTCTTAATTAACTAAAAGCCAGAGCGTGGACTTTCATCTGCAGCAACGTGGATGGGCCTAGAGTTTAACACACTAAGTCAGAAAGACAAATTTCATGTGCTATCGCTTATTCCCTCTGTTCAATTAGTCATCACTACTAAATGGAATGTGGAATCTAAATGGAATCTAAAATATGCCACAAATGAATCTACCTATGAAACAGACCCACAGACACAGAGTGTGGTTGCCAAGTGTGGAGGGGTGGGGCATTGGGAGGGAAGGACTGGGAGTTTCGGGTTAGCAGATACAAACTATTCAGTACTCTTGCCTGGAAAATCTCATGGACGGAGGAGCCTGGTAGGCTGCAGTCCATGGGGTCGCTAAGAGTCGGACACGACTGAGCGACTTCACTTTCACTTTTCACTTTCATGCATTGGAGAAGGAAATGGCAACCCACTCCAGTGTTCTTGCCTGGAGAATCCCAGGGACAGGGGAGCCTGGTGGGCTGCCGTCTATGGGGTCGCACAGAGTTGGACACGACTGAAGTGACTTAGTAGCAGCAGCAGATACAAACTATTACATACAGGATGGATAAGCAACAGGTCCTACTGTATGGCACAGGGAACTATTTTCAATATCCTGTAATAAAGCATAGTGGAAAAGAATACTTAAAAGAATGTATATACGTATACAACTGAGTCACTTGGCTATATAGCAGAAATTAACACAGCATTATAAATCAACTATACGTCAATAAAAAATAAAGAAAGAAAAGAAAAAAAGAGCACAGGCTTTGGGCTCAGAAAGATTTGAGTTTGACACTTTGAGCAAGTAATTTAATCTTACTAAGCCAAGATTTCCTCAATTATAAAATGGAGAAAAATAAGTAACGTCCTATGAGGATTGCTTAAGGAATAAGTAAGATGATTGTATAAAGTACTTAACACAGTGTCTAGGACACTGTAGATGTTTAATAATAAAAGTTCAACAGCAACATGGGGAGTCTTCAATGCCAGCTGTGGCTGCATCACTAATTCTAGAAACAAGGATTGTGGCCACCATCTGTATTTCAGATTTTTTTTTTTTCACTAGAGAGTGCACAAACTGAAAAATACTTTATTTCTCTTTTTCATTTTTTAAAAATAAGATTTATTATTTTACTCTAATTGTCTCGATCATATTTTGTTTTTTCTCCATTATTGTGTATGAAGTAAGTAAGTGATAGATCTACTGAATAAGCGAGGGATGGCAAATTTCTTCCATGTCAAATCAATACCAATTGATTGGGGATGGCTGCATTGGCCACTGTATTAAGAAGGATGTTGATACTAAATCCAAGCTGAGTGAAAAAAGAGCTATGATTGATCAGCCATATCTTCAAAGAGCATTTGTTACCCTCCATTTTAATCCATAGATGGAAGAATGGTGAATAACAATACTAGGTAAGATCACAGTGGAACCAGCGGGGAGGGACAACAATGGTAGACTGTAGGCAGAGAGACTGATGAACACTCTTACACTGATCCTGAGACATGTTTTGATACACTCACTGTGTGTCTGTGCCAATTTTCCCTCCCATCCATTCTCCAACCTTCTCCACCCAGCTCTCTGCCTGGAGGCTAACCTGTATGCAGCATATAAACAGGGCTGGGTGTCCTCTGGCTCCAGCTGGTTTGGCCAGTGGAGAGCCCCAGCAGGCGATATGAGTGAGGAAAAGTGAGAGAAAGGTCATTATTTCCCTGGATCTCTCTCTCTCTGCAGAGTCTTTTGTCTGGCTATGGCCCTCAGTTAGAAATCACTGATCTCTCATTGCCCATGACTCTCCTTTTAGGTTCCAAAATTCATCCCATCTTCCCAAACCTTTGGGACAAAAGCTGGTAATAGCTCCAGAGTCACAAGCTCTGGGGTACTGCCCTATCCTTGGTGGCTCTTTCACCCACAATTTTGAAATAGTCTTTTTATAAATGAACCTTGTCAAGCTCTATTATTTTAAAAGGATCACCCATTCCCCTTTGGTACCCTTGGGTTGCCTCTATGTTGGAAGTGAACTGAGCATCCACAGATATGCATGTAATGGAACATGCTAGTCAGGGCAGCTAGAGAGAATAGGGTGGGCTGGCAGCTAGAGAGGAGATGGACTGAGACAGCAATGCAGATACCTGTCATGCCCACTTCTCATCTACCTTCAAAAGCCCACCCACAATGTGGACTTTGCTCTGCACAGTAGTGTTGAGTAATTGAACAGAGGGAGATTCAAACACTAACACTTGCTCATTTGACCTGGTGAGACAAGATGGCCTGGACAATTTTGTTTCCCTTTCTGCTAAGTCGCTTCAGTCGTGTCCAACTCTGTGTGACCCCATAGACAGCAGCCCACCAGGATTCCCCGTCCCTGGGATTCTCAAGGCAAGAACACTGGAGTGGGTTGCCATTTCCTTCTCCAATGCGTGAAAGTAAAAAGGGAAAGTGAAGTCGCTCAGTTGTGTCCGACTCTTAGCAACCCCATGGACTGCAGCCCACCAGGCTCCTCCGTCCATGGGATTTTCCAGGCAAGAGTACTGGAGTGGGGTGCCATTGCCTTCTCCATTACTGGAAGATTAAAACTCAAAAATGTGTCATCTGGGTGCCAATGAAATGAAGAGGGACAGACATGCAAATGATGGCTGAGCCAGGTTATCAGCAGAGAATCTGACTGAGGACAATGCCCTGCCATCCTCGTCGCCTGCCTTTCCCACCAAGCCCACCCTTCCTGCAGCCAAACTGTACAGTTCTTCTTAGGTCTCTGCATTGGAGGAAATAAATGCATCCCTGGTCCTATTTAGAAAAGAAAAAAGAAAATACTAATACCTCCTGGTTCAGCACTGACTGCTTCAGTGATATAAGAATCCACACTTCATGATAAGCAATGCAGACAGAATCAGGAGAGAAGTAAGCCTCCAAATGTGACCTTTCCATCTTCAAGGTACTTGACCTTGAGTTTCTCAACCAGTGATCTTGTGAATCTATCGTACCTATGAAAGCCCCCATCTTGACTAAAGTGGTCCCACTTCTTGGTAGAAGAGAGACCCCCTCAGAACCATTAAGCCCCCTCCTGGTGTCCAGCATCCAGAGATAAGGCCTCCACAGTGAACGCAGGCAAGGTAAAAAAACTACAGCCCTGACCCTTCCCTACAGAAAAGAGAATGATAAAGCATATCCAAAAAAGAGATAAAGAGAAAAGGTAAGGCAGAATACCTCTGAGAAAGCAGATTGTTAAAGAGCAATCAAAACCCTATCTAGAAGAAAAAAGGGAGAGAAATTACGGCCAAGGGGGGCTGCAGGCCTCTGAACCTTAAGCTGGGAGGACCATAAAGCTCACCCCAATTCTATTTAAGGAAGATCCTTTTCAAGCTTCTCCAGCTCTTCAATTCACTATCTTCAATAGCCTTTTCATCTCTCAAGGTCCAGAGATAAAATATCTTCTCTTCTCTGGAGACCTCCCTGACCACAACCCTTCCCACTTCCAATAAAAATTAACTGTTCCTTTCTCTTCATTCTTTTTTTTTCTAGCATTTCGTTTTTAAAAAGTATTTCATTATTCCTATTGTTATTTTATTTATTTAAGATCATGCCACATGGCACATGGGATCTTAGTTCCCCAACCAGAGATTGATCCCAGCCCCTACAGTGAAGACACAGTCTTAACCATTGAACCACCAGGGAAGTCCCTACACACTTAACATATGCTAATCTGCCGGGGTCCAGCCCCGGCTGATCCAGGGAGTTTGAAGCGGGGACGGCGTTGGCGAGGATCAGGATACAATAGCTTCAATTAGATATTAATTAGAGATGTAAAGAGTAATAGAATGAGGATAGCTCAGCAGGAAAATTCAGTGGAGAAAAGAGGCTGAGTAGCTTGGTTTACACGGGAGACCAATAAAACTTCAAGACAAGAAGTTTGCACCACTTACGTAGGCCGCAGGCGTCCTTCCGTTCTCCCGAAGGAGAGGAGACACTGAGGCCTCCCCGGTCGGATCTTAGAAGCCCAGGCATAATTAGTAAGCATGGTGGGTTCCGTGCTCCAGATGGAGACTCAGCCAGAGTTTGAGAGAGAGAGAGATATGGGGAGACCAGTCTTTCGAGGAACTGATCCCAATTCTTTATTTTCCATGGTCTACTTTTATACACTGAGATGTTACGCAAAAGTCACGTGGGATCAGCAGTCCTGACTTTTATCAAAGTCAGGTGCTTCATACAAATGTATACAGAGATCTTAGGGGTGTTACATCATCTTCTGGTCAGGGGGCCTGCAGATAATTTATGACCCTCTCCTTGTGACAGCGGTCAGTCAACCAGAACACTTATTTCTCCAGGGGTGATTATTCTTAAAACAGACTCCACCTTCCGAAGGCACCAGATAAAGTTACATTCCTATAGGGTGAGGGTGTAGTGGGTTCTAATTAAGGATAGAATTTACTTAGCCTTAGGTCTAACGTGATTAATATCAAAGGTTAATACTTATTTCTTCTATATATTCATTAATGTGTGTAAGGGCAGGGGATATGGAGACTTAGCAACAAGCATTGGCTCAACAAATGAAAAACCCTTCACCAATACAATTTCTAATCAGCCCATTATACTTATACTAATAGTTTTCTAACTTTTCTAAGGAACCCGTTTTTAGAAGGTTTAAAGCATCTCGTGCCTCTCACAGTTGGGAGGCTGTGAGCAATCACATGTGGCCGGACAAGCCTGTCAGGCAGGCTAGAGAACCTTCAGAGGAGTTTGTAGGTTGAAACACTCCTATCATGCCCAGGAATTATTATTAGCTGGAGCTCTAAGTTAACTCCTTCTCCAAAAGAGGTGGTGGGGGACAGCCCCCCGTAAAGTCAGAGGTGTAAGTGAGAGCACAAAATAGTAAAGCAGGCAGGCTCTGGTTATGGGGGTAGATGCTCGAGGATATCCAGGGGGACTCCTGAGGCTCGATCCCAACTTTGCGTATGTCGAGCCTCCTTCCTCATGACCTTTGCCACGGGCGGAGTGCCTCCCACCGGCTCCCCGCACTAGTCCTCCCTTCAGCACTCTCTACTCTGTAAGTTATGAACACGTTTGCCTCCTCAAAGGATTTGTGAACTCGTTAATGTCAAGGCTCTGTCTCAGTGATTTCTAAATAAACATAGTCCCTAGATCATACCAAGTTAGTCCTCTAGTCCTCACTGAGTTTGACAATAACAGATTTCTGCTATCCATTAGAAATTGGACACACCCATTTCCCCACCAACTCTCACCTTTGTCCAGGGATGTCACTGGTAAGAAAGTAAGAAAAACTCCAATGCATACAGAGCTCTTTCACCTTGTTCTAGACTAGGTTCCCTGCAAAAGTGGAGCCTGAGACAAGGACTTCTGGGAACAGAAGTGTGGGTGTAGAGGCTGGGAAGAGTGAAACGTGGAAGGAGGAAAAGTAAAATAAGCTGTGTTACTAAGCCAGTCCTCTAGTCCTCTCTTGGGTAACTGGGGTCCTCTCCTACTGGGGGCACTCACAAGGGCCATGTAGGAACTGCTTCAGCATTATCCCCACAAGGGAAAAAAGATGAGAGAATTTATCCATATGCTCCCATTATCCACTGGTCACGGGTTATCTATAGGCTTCCCTGGTGGCTCAGATGGTAAAGAATCTGCCTGCAATGCAGGAGACCCCGGTTCGATCTCTGAGTCAGGAAGATTGCCTAGAGAAGGAAATGGCAACCCACTCCAGTATTCTTGCTTGAAGTATTCCATGGACCAAAGAGCCTGGTGAGCTACAGTCCCTGGGATCACAAAGAGTCAGACATAACTATGGGGTCCTACCCCCACACTTTGAGTATGTGGCTGAATCAGAATGACTGAGCAGACTTCTGCAGGTGTCCCAGGTGATGGGAGCAGAGATACCCCAGGACAGAGAGCAACTGGTAAATGATGCAACTGAGGTGAGGTGTGACCAGGTTACACCTGAGCACAGCTGGTTGTCACAGCAACAACTAGAACAGAAAAGTGAGCCAAGAGGATATGAGGCTAGGTGCACATACCCTTATAATAATTTCCATAGGCCCTTTGTGATTTCTACTCACTTAGAGAATAAATTTCACTAATCCTAGCATTAGTCATTGATATATTGCTAGCAAAAAGAAAGTTTGGGGTAATATAAGTGGAATTTTCCCAGGCTTCACCAGGCTGTGAGTACAGAGTCATGACAAATACCCAAATTTTAATGTCTCTAACCCTCTGTGTGTGTGTGCTCAGTCGTGTGCAACTCTTTGCTACCCCACGGACAGTGGCCCACCAGGCTTCTCTGTCCGTGGGATTTTTCAGGCAAAATACTGGAGTGGGTTGCCATTTCCTCCTCCAAGGGATCTTCCTGACCCAGGAATTGAACCCGTGTCTCCTGCGTCTCCTGTACTGCAGGCAGGTTCTTTACTGCTGAGCCACCTGAGAAGCTCTCTAGCTTCTAACCAACCTCTAGCTTCTAATCTGGCTCCCAGCTCCAATTATCAAGTCTCTGCAGGCTTCTCTCAGCTCTTTCTCTGAGCCTCCTGAGGGCACCTCACACACACTTAGAAAACAACCTGTCAGCTGCGGCCCCCACATGACACCAGCCCTATTTTTCCTCTCTTTCTCCAGACCCCCTTTGTAGCTCCTTCCACAAGCAGCACGCCCACCACCTGCTGCCCGTGCCCACCATGAGACCTCATGAGGGTGTAACCTTCCTTGCTTCTAAGTCACCACCCCCTCCTGATGACACATTTCTTCCCATTTTCCTTGTTCCCATCCTCCAGAGCCATGTTGTATCTCATACAGAAATGGGAGGGGAGCCTGGGGGAGAATGGATACAGGTATATGTATGGCTGAGTGCCTTTGCTACCCACTGGAAACTATCACAACATTGTTAATCAACGATGTGCTGTGCTGTGGCTTCAGTCATGTCCAACTCTGTGTGACCCAATGGACTGCAGCCCACCAGGCTCCTCTGTTCACGGGATTCTCTAGGCAGGAATACTGGAGTGGGTTGCCGTGCCCTCCTCCAGGGGATCTTCCCAACCCAGGGATCAAACCTGCCTCTCTTAAGTCTCCTGCATTGGCAGGCGAGGTCTTTACCACTAGCGCTCCCCCCACCCTGCCCCCGCCCCCGGGAAGCTCTAATCAGCCATACCCCAATACAAAATACAAAGTTTACAAAAAAAGAAAAGTGAAGATGCTTCTTTGGCCCCAGGTCACAGAGCTGGGAGAGTAAAAGCCGTGCTGTCTCAGACCCAGGGCTCCGCACTGAGGACCGTTCCCTCTGCCTCAGCTCCAGTCCAACATGTGATCCTTCTTTCTCCCTCGTCCTCCGTCTTCCCACCTTCACCACCACCACCAACACAGTTCACAAAAAATGTCCTCCTTCCTCTTGCAGCCAAAAAGATATGCCCTCATGCAAAATAAACAAAAAGGCCAGCAGCTTGTAGCCCATCCCTGCAGTGCACAGGGCACACAAAGGCAGGTCTGAACTCCAGTGGTGCCCACAGCCTTGGCACAGGCCATATCTGACCTATCACAGCAGCAATTAGAAGTCTTCCGTTAATATATGCCAGTGATCATGCACATTGAGGCTTAGTGTCACCAGGATGCAAAGAATTTGGCACCAAAAATTCCCAAGGGTTTCATGTTTTGTTTTGTTTTGTTTCCTATTGCTATGAAATGAAATCTCAGCAGATATCCTAAATAGCTCTTTATCCTCGCATTCTCTCATATCACTTCAAAGAGAAATAGTTTTTGGGTTGACAAAGGTACCTAACCTCCAAGTGATCTGCCTTCCAAGATCCATGTGGTATGAGTAATTTTCCTGCACAAAAGGTTTCACCGGATATATTTGTAAATGACAAAGTTCCCTAAAAGTGAGTTTAACAGACATGAAACATCAGTCTTTAATTCTGCTGATAGAAAAAAAAAATGTATTCACAACATGCTAGTTTGGTCCAACTATTTGAAGAACAATGGCTAATGAAAGCTAAGAGCAAAAGAAAATGGCAATAAAATAAAAAGGTATATTGACAGCCGAGATCTAGTGTGACATTTGTGGGTGGTTCTGTGGCTCCAGGATTAGATTGTTCTCACTTCAAAAGAGCCATTCATGAACTCTGTCAATCAGCAACTCAGTCATACATACATAAAAATCTTTCCCCCATGCCCTGCTCAAAAAAAAAATCCTTAAAGATGATGCTAGGGCAAAGGGAACTATATTCAACATCCTGCGATAAACCATATGGAAAAGAATATTAAAAAGAATGTATACATATATAAAACTGAGTCGCTTTGCTGTACAGCAGAAATTAACACAACACTGTAAGTCTACTATACTTCAATTAAAATTATTTTTAATTTTTGTAAAAATGATGCTAAGGAAACTATGTATAGACCATATGCCTGCTATTAGTGAAAGGCAGCACTTATCTCCTTGACTAAATTTCAAACTGAGTTGAATTTTTATTCAACCTTTGCCATGTCTCACTTTTACAAAAGGAATTCAGTTTGTTATTCTCCTCGGACTTCAAATAAAAAAGTAACATCAAAGTCGAACAGAAAATGAAAGCTCTGGTTTAGACATTATTTTTCTTTCTTCTCCCAGGTAAATATTTGCAGTTGCTGGAGAAGCTTATGCTGATGCGTCAGTAAATTGAATATATATTTTTATGAGAAGGTAAGTAGCCAAGAACAAAGGGACACAAACCAAAGTTCCCCTGTGCTCCCTTCCAAGTGACCTCCAGCTGACTGCACACATGACATGTTTAAAAGGAGGACGATTTGGTCTCCATGGAAGCTCAGTTTGCAAGCTCTGCTTTGGCAGATGGACAGCTGTGCTAAATGATGTCAAAATTACATGTGATACATTTTAGATTATGACTATTGTCCAGAAAGGACTGAAGAGCCCCATTCAGTAAGAGGGGGCTCCGTTTTGTTATCTTCTTTAAGGTTCATTCCAGAGTAAAAAGGCACAGGCTCTTCTTATTATAAATTTGATTTTTTGTTTGTTGGGGGAGGTGGGAAGTGCCAAAGTGGTTTCACTAATTAGAAACCGTAGGCCCAGAATAACCACTGCAGCTTTTTCCTAGAATGAAACACCACGCTCAATACATTTCCGGACACAACTCTACCTCAGTTTAAAGGTAGAAATATGGAGCTCCTTGACAGTCCAGTGATTAGAACTCTGCGCTTCCACTGCAGGGGGTCTGAGTGTGATCCCTGGTTAGGGAACTAAGACCCCACAAGCCAAGTGGCACAACCAAAAAATAACAATAATAAAATAAATAAAGCTAAAAATAAATGAAATACTCTTTCAATGTCATAATAGTAAATTAAAGTAAAATTAGCCCAAACTGGCATTTGGAGTTTATTTGCAGGACTAGTGGGCAGCTGACCACCTCCAAATATTTATTTATTGATAAGTATGATTATCTGTTTTGTTGTATTTTTATAAGTGGGATCTGTGTGAGGAAGTCCAGGAAAGAGACACAGGTGTCAGCCCCCAAGGAAATGGAACAGACGAGCAGTATGAATATGAGCACAATTGAAATGGGCCCCAAGGGCTCCCAGAAAAGATGTGGGCTGCAGGAGGGCTCCAAGGAGGAGCTAAGTGGCTGTATAAGAAGGCAGAAGTGTAATAATGGGAAAATGGAGATGTTTTAAAACTACCGTGGTGGTGGTGGGTTAGTCACTGAGTCGTGTCTGACTCTTTGCGACCTCATGGACTGTAGTCTGCCAGGCTCCTATGTCCATGGGATTCTCCAGGCAAGAATAATGGAGTAGATTGCCATTTCCTTCTCCAGGGGATCTTCCCAACCCAGGATTCAAACCCAGGTCTCCTGGATTATAGGCAGATTCTTTACCAACTGAGCCACCAGGGAAGCCCCAAAAGTACTGTATTTGTCCCTGAATACTAGAAATAAGACACAGATGATCCTAAGTATCTGGGTTGAAATGGCATTCCCCTTGTCATAGGACACCATAACATAGGTCACACTATATCTTTTTCCTTTTAGAACAAAGTTGGTGTGTTGCTTGATAATTAACATCCATGCTCAAATGACTTGACTCTCTTAAAAAAAACAAAACAAGCCATTGGACAGAGAAATCGGAAGGGAATCAGAACAGAAATAAAGTAAGGAAGATATGTTATACCTCACCAAAGCATGAAAATGCACTCCGTGTGCATCTCCACCAGCATGCTATCACCTCCACCCTCGAGAGGAAGCACTGGTCATACAAAGATAAACTTCCCTGAACTGCGCAGGGAACAAAGAGCTGTTCCCCTGAGCCTAACACCAGTTATGATTTACGTGGGGACCAAGACAGAGTTTAGACAAGTATGTGTTTTTTGTTCTAAACTGTGGTCTGAAGTTCACTGAGGCCAAAGGAGACAACCTGTGATGCAGTCACAACCACGTGCTGTCTGGGGTCTGGCTTCTAACGTGCAACGCAGGACCAGCAGCCTCAGTATCACCTGGGAGCTTATTCCAAACATAGAATCTTAGCCACAACCAAGACCTACTACACTGGCCTTTCTACAAGATCCCAAGTGATTTATATGCACCTTATAATTCACAGCCAGCTCAGATGATGAGACCTCACTCTTAAAAAGTATTGGGAGAGGCATAAAGGCGAACTTAAAAAGAATTCTGAAAATAGTGAGAAGTGGTATCTCATCCTTTCTTTCTTGCCTCTCCCATTAAGAAAGAAGCTTCCCAAAGAGCAAAAGAGCATATTTTGTGTAAGAAAGAAAAAGAAATAAGAAAGGGTATTTGGTATTTACAAAAAGAAACACAGGACAGATGAAGCCAAAAATAACAAATTTGGTTATTCATAAGGTGTAAGGGGAGAGAAAGGGGTAGAGAGAAAGGATAAAAAAGGGAGGGATATCTCTCTAAGCATACCCTCTGGTATGTTTCTGACTTACGGAAGCAAGTTAACAATTTATTGACCAGAGACACATTAATAGGTCTTTTGTTACTAGAATGTTATTGACCAGCATTTCAATATTCGCTCACAGAACAAATCGCTGGCCACAGGCATTAGTTTCTGCCAGTCAATAATGTGTTAATATACTGCATATTCAGAAAACAAAATGAAACCAACAATTATGGGAAGAGGAAAGAAAAGCCTAAAACAAATGAACTGATTGTATTTCAAGTGAATTCTACATCCGTAGTGAAGAAGATAAAAACAAAATGAAGAACTAATCCAAGTAACTTGCGAGCACAGTGTTGGACTGGACCCCTGCCGCCTTGGGTAAGGCTGAGCGATGACCAGCGCAGCAGATGAATCCCAAACTCTTCCAATACATTTGTTTCTTATACAGGTATTGGCACAGCAATTCTCTAACTATTTTAAATGAATTACAGGATTGAACAAATGAGGGAATGTATTAATGTTGTTGGGAGCCGAGGACCAGTGCCTGCTTGAGACACACAAAGCGATGGTCACAGGGAAAGAGCTGTTCCCTTGAGCCTAACATCAGTTATGATTTACGTAGGAATCAAGACACAGTGAGAGACAGGCAAAGGGACCCACAGAAGAGAAGGCAATGTGAAGGCTGAAGCAGAGATTAGAGCAATGCAGCCACAGATCAAGAAATGCCTGCAATAACCAGCAAGGAACTACTTTACAGAACATGGAACTCTGCTCAATGTTATGTGGCAGCCTGGATGGGAGGGAGGTTTGGGGGAGAGTGCATACATGTATATGTATGGCTGAGTCCCTTCTCTGTTCACCTGAAACTATCACAACACTGTTAATCAGCTATATGCCAATACAAAATTAAAAGTTTTAAAAGAGAGAAAAAAAGAAATGCTTGTAGCCACCAGGAGCTGGAAGAGACAAAGAACAGGTTCTCTCCTAGAACCTCCAGAGGGAGTCTGGTTCTACCAACACCTTAATTTCATACTTACAGCCTCCAGAACTAAGAGGGAATAAGTTTCTGTTGCTTGAAAACCACCAAATTTGTAGTAAGTTGTTACAGCATCACTAGAAAAGCTGCCAAGGATGTGTATTATTATCTACACTTTCAGATAAGGAAATAGAGACATAAAGAAGTCGAGTAACTTGCTCAAGTTCCAGAACATAAGTTCTGGAAAAGCATGTTAACCCAACAAGTGCAAGTCTAAAGACAGTCCTTTACAACCTATTTCAGACTCTCTTTTCCAGCAGTCATGTACAGATGTGAGAGTTGGACTATAAAGAAGGCTGAGTGCCAAAGAATTGATGCTTTCAAACTACAGTCCTAGAGAACACTCTTGAGAGTCCCTTGGACAGTAAGGAGATCAAACCAGTCAATTCTAAAGGAAATCAACCCTAAATATTCACTGGAAAGACTGTTGCTGAAGCTGAAGCTCCAATAGTTTGGCCACCTGATACAAAGAGCCAACTCATTAGAAAAGACCCTGATGCTGGGAAAGACTGAGGGCAGGAGGAGAAAGGGGCAACAGAGGATGAAATGGTTGGATAGCATCACCGACTGAATAGACATGAATTTGATCAAATTTGGGGAGTTAGTGAAGGACAGAGAGGCCTGGAATGCTGCAGTCCATGGGGTCACAAAGAGTCAGACATGACTTAGTGACTGAACAACAATAGACCCTTTCTGTCAAGTAGTCATTAGAGATGATAACTATACAAAATAGACATCTTTCCATATCAGAATGATTGTGCAGAAAACCAAGTTATGACCTATACGTTGGGATACTAAAGCATCAGAACACAGAGCCTCACTTCAGTAAAAGCTCACAGAAATACTGAATAAAGAACCAAAAGAAATGAACACCTAGCAGAGCTGAAAAGAAAGGAAACTCTCCAATAGCCAGACATGAAGGAGGAGCATAAAGCCAAAGTGATTAGCTTATGAGCAAGGATTGGGGCTTAACATCTACAAAGGAGCAAGCGGCTTAGTCTTGGAATGTACCAGGCAGAGATTAGGAATGGAAACCCTCCTCCACCCACCCCTGTATAAAACTGCTGCTGCTGCTGCTGCTACTAAGTCGCTTAAGTCGTGTCTTACTCTGTGCCACCCCACAGACAGCAGCCCACCAGGCTCCCCCGTCCCTGGGATTCTCCAGGCAAGGACACTGGAGTGGATTGCCATTTCCTTCTCCAATGCATGAAAGTGAAAAGTGAAAGTGAATTCGCTCAGTCGTGTCCAACTCTTAGCAACTCCATGGACTGCAGCCTACCAGGCTCCTCCGTCCATGGGATTTTCCAGGCAAGAGTACTGGAGTGGGGTGCCATTGCCTTCTCCCCTGTATAAAGCTAGGACTCTTGAAAGGCTGTCTCAGTGCAGTGGGGCTGGAGATGAGCTCCACTCATCAGCTCAGCAAGCACTCCCACAAGAAACAGCAGGTCCAGGCCTGTTCCACACATATATGTGGAGTCTAAATTCATACAACTCACATGGTGTGGGAATCTTCACACAGGAAATTAATGTAAAAACTAGGACCCAGACAAGTGAAACCCTTGGGGTTCAAGCCCAGCAAAAGCAAACACAAACTGTTTGAAAGCAAGCCTTCTGAACCACCAAACATAAAAACATTCTAAGACACACAAACACACAAGCAAATATATTCTGCTGAAATGAGCTCACAATAAAAAATTACAAAATACAATCATTGCAAAAAGGAAAATTTTCTTTGTCAATAATAGAATAACCTGAAAGAGACTATGAAATAATTATGTTTCAAATGATAGAAAGACTTAAAACCTTAAGGAAAGAACCCTAATGAACTGTGTAGAAAGAACTGACAGATCTGAAAATAACCAAACAGAACTTCCAGATATGAAAACGTAAAATTCAGCAAATAAAAGAGATTAAAGATGGCTGAGGAGAACATAGATGTAAAGAAATCATCTCAAATGTAGCAATGAGAGATAAAGAGATGGAAATGATAAGAAAGAGGATAGGAGAGGTAAAAAGATTAAAAATACATCTCACTGGAATTCCAAAAGGGGAGAAATTAGAGAATAAGATAGAAGCAATAATCAAAATATGAGTGATAGTTAATCATTAAATTTAAACTCATGTTCTACAATGACATAAGTCCCACATAAGATACTTATCTTTGAGGATTAATACTGCTTTACCCAAAGATCATTTTTGCTCAAAAAAAAAACATATTTATTTGTTTGGGTTTTTTTTTTTTTCCAGTAGCTTTGAAAGCCATTGTGGTCACAGACCACAGTAGACATTTGAATTTGTTTTCCAAGGTGCACAAAATTGGGGCTGAATCTTTTGTAGTTTTGGCACCTATTTTGAAGATACAATGGAATTTGTAACCTCTGTTCTCCAATGCTTAATAAATGTGTCAGTGATTTATTATTGAAACGAAAAAAGTTTTGAATGCTATATATATATATATATATATATATATATATATATATATATAATGACTAACAAATTGTGAAAACCGGTGAACATTGTGGGTACTGGGCAGGATCTAGGCAGACAACAGATGGCATTCTTAAACTAGGGACTTTTTATTTACAAAGATGAGAGCTGGATTCAGGCAAGTTAACATGGGACACAGAAACTTTTTTTTTTTTTTTTTGCTTTTTTAGTTGCTAAGTCAAGTCTGACTCTTTTGCAACCCCAAGGACTATAGTCTGCCAGTCCCTGGTGGTTCAGTGGTAAAGAATCTGCCTGCCGATACAAGAGACATGGGTTCAATCCCTAGGTTAGGAAGATCCCCTGGAGGAGGAAATGGCAACCCACTCCAGTATTTTTGCCTGGAAAAAACCCGTGGGCAGAGGAGCCTGAGCAGCTTATAATCCACGGGGTCGCCAAGAGTTGAATACAACTGAGCTGAGCAACAAGCATGCACACACAGAGAATCATAGAGGGCCTAGTAAGAGTAAGGAGTCTGAAGGGGTTGGGGGGGGGGGGCAGAAATGACCAGAACTCAGAGTCAGAGCTGTATCATGTTATCATGGTGGCCCAGAATTGCTTCTCTGCAGTTAGCACCGAGGGTGCCCACCAATAAACACCTTGACCTCACTCACCTCAGCCCTTGGAGCTTCTGCTGTGGCCCCTCCAGAACTCGACTGGAAGCTGAAGGGCAAGGATGGATTGTATCCTTCCCACCCATTAGCCTCCCCATTTTAGAACTGTCAGGTCAAGGAGTAGTAACAGCTCCCCACCATAGCCCGGGGGACCTTATCTGTTTTCCTGAACCTGCCCCACCTTTGAAAATAGTCCCTAGGCAGGGTGCTACTGTTTCCCACCAGAACTTTGATAGCCTAATCGGGGAGGGGGGAAGGCGGGATTTATCTAAGCAGAGAAAAAAACACACAAGGGGTCTAAAAGTAAATATACCAAACTTCTAGCATTTTGGTTATTTGGGTTTTTCTTTTTCCTAAGTATATTTTCTAACCCTTCTACAACAAACATGGAATGTGTGTGTGTGTGTGTGTCTGTGTGTGTGTCTGTGTGTGTGCGCGCACGTTACTTGCTCAGTCATGTCCAACTCTTTGCGACCTCGTGGACTATAGCCTACGAGGCTGTTCTGGCTGTGGAATTCTCTAGGCAAGAATAGCAGACTGAGTAACCATCCTCTTCTCCACTGGACCTTCCTGACCCAGGTCTCGAACCTGGGTCTCCCACATTGCAGGTGCACTCCTTACCATCTGAGCCACCAGGGACCATGTTGGAAAAGATCCATCTTTTAATAATGCTAACTGTACACATAAAATCTGGATTTTAATCAATTCATTCCCCACTAGACTGACATCATCCCTAACCCAGACTTCCTGCCTGATACCAGAGTTAGAAACACAAACCAATGGTGAAACTGGAAAAAAAAAAAGGGAAAAAAAGAAAAATAGGGAAAATTCAAAACAGGAGTTGAGCAATGGTTTGCAAATAGTGAATTTATTATAGACGGGTTTATATGTAGCCTTGCTGAAATTCAGTAAAATGTAATCTCTCAAATAGGGCATGGCCAGGTTGTGAAGCTGGCATCCAGGCCTGTGAAAGGCAACAAGAAATCTTATGAAACCTAAACTGTGTATTAAGATAAGTTGCATCTTAGGTTTCATATATGTCAGAATAAATTTTGTCTTTTTAGATGAATGAAATTGCATCTCTATCTAGAATGCTCTAAGAAATAGGGAGCTAAGGCTTTACCTTGGCTGAAATTGAATTTTGAAGCTATCTGTATAAATGCTCTCTAGATTTGTTTATTAATCTTCCCACATAGCTAATCACTGCTTGCAATTCAACCATCCATACTGTGAGGCTTGGGGGGAAATCTGGCTTTTGAAAGAATTCAGGCAGGTCCTCATTTCAGTTCTTTTTTATTATTATTTTATTTTTAATTGAAAGATAAGTGTTTTACAATATTGTGTTTGTTTCTGCCATACGACATGAATCAGCCACAGCTGGACATATGTCCCCTCCCTCTTGAAACTCCCTCCCACCTCCCACCCCATCCCACCCCTCTAGGTTGTCTCAGAGTATCAGGTCTGAGCTCCCTGAGCCACACAGCAAATTCCCACTGGCTGTCTATTTTATATACAGTAACGTATAAGTTTCAATGTTACTCTCAATTTGTCCCTCCCTCTCCTCCCCCACCCCTCCATCCCCTGGTCCACAAGTCTGTTCTCTGTATCTGAGTCTCCACTGCTGCCCTGAAAATAGGTTCATCAATACCATTTTTCTAGATTCCATATATATATGTGTTAATATTGGGTACTCATTTCAGTTCATGCTTCCCGGAATGCGACACAGCCTTTGGCCAGCAGCAGCCCTGGAAACTGGCTTGGATTCAGGGGAAAGAGCGCCACCTACTGCAACGTTACTCAACAGTTCACTGTGCCCTTCCCCCAAAGGCCTTCCACTTGGTCGTTTCAGATCGAGGAGCTTCTGAGAATTAACAAGATTTCAGCTGGGGGTTGAAAGGAAGGGAACCTACAGCCACAGACCAATGCTTAACTATATTAAAAATCCCAAGTCTTTGGCGAGAACATTCGTTACTAACATTGTAATGCTATTAGGCAGGGATAATGATTGATGGAAGTCATTTTACTAGGCAGTCAGATACAGTGTCAATTTCTTGGAGTTTATATGAGAAATGACATCATCAGCCCAGTTCTCTGCTGAGGTGAGCAGAAGGATATAAAACCAGTAAATACAGCTATAAGCTTTTTGGCTCTTAACAGTAATCACTGGAGAAGGAAATGGTAACCCACTCCAGTATTCTGGCCTGGAGAATTTCATGGACAGAGGAGCCTGGTGGGCTACAGTCCCTGAAATCCCATTTCTGCATATATATCCAGAGAAACTGAAATCACCACCTCAAAGAGATACCTGCACCTCGTATTCACTGCATTGTTACTCAAAATACCCAAAATATGGAAAAAACTAAGGGTCCCTCAGCAGATGAATGGGTTTTTTTTTTACTTGTGCTTAATGCATGTCTTTGTGGGGTTTTTTTATTTATTTATTTTAATTGGAGGCTAATTACTTTACAATATTGTTGTGGTTTTTGCCATACATTCACATGAATCAGCCATGGGTATACATGTGTCCCCCATCCTGAACCCCTTCCCACCTCCCTCCCCATCCCTTCCCTCAGGGGGTCATCCCAGTGTACCAGCCCTGAGCACCCTGCCTCATGCATTGAACCTGGACTGGCGATCTATTTCACATATGATAATATACGTTTCAATGCTATTCTCTCAAATCATCCCACCCTCACCTTCTCTCACAGAGTTCAAAAGTCTGTTCTTTACAGCTGTTCTTTTGCTGTCTCACATATAGGGTCATCATTACCATCTTTCTAAATTCCATATATATGCGTTAGTATACTGTATTGGTATTTTTCTTTCTGACTGACTTAGCTCTGTATAATAGACTCCAGTTTCATCCACCTCTCTAGAGCTGATTCAAATGCATTCTCTTTAATAGCTGAATAATACTCCATTGTGTGTATGTACCACAGCTTTCTTATCCATTCGTCTGCCGATGCACATCTAGGTTGCTTCCATGTCCTGGCTATTGTAAACAGTGCTGCGATGAACATTGGGGTACACGTGTCTCTTTCAATTCTGGTTTCCTCAGTGAGATGAATGGATTTTAAAATATACATATACACAATGGAATATTATTCATCCTCAAAAAAGAAGGAAATCCTGCCATTTGTGACAGCATGGATGAACCTGAAGGACAATACACTAAGTGAAATGTCAGATGGAAAAAGACAAATATTGTATGGCATTACTTATATGTGGACATGGTGACCCAGGGATTGAACCTGCATCTCTTGCGTCTCCTGCATTGGCAGGCAAATTCTTTACCACTAGCGCCTCCTGGGACGCCTATATGTGGACACTTTTTTTTTTTTTTACAAAGTCAAACTCACAGAAAGTGGGAATAGAATGTGGTTGCCAGGAGCTGAGGAAGCGAAGGAAATGGAGAGAAGTTGGTCGAAGGGTACAAAGCTTCAATAACAGTTGATTAAATTCTGAGGCTGCTGTCACAGCATGGTGATTACAGGTAATAATACTTATTGTATATTGAAATTTGCTAAGACAGTGGATCATGGGACTGTTTTCACAATATTTGCATATGTCAAATCATCATGCTGTACACTTTAAGTATATTATGATTTAATTTGTCAATTATATCCCAATAAAGCTAGGAGGGAAAAAAACAGAGTCCCCCAGTCTTTCTTCCTACTTGATGAATTCCTAAAAAAGCTAGAGGAGTTTCATCTTCAATGGCTGTGCCCTTGAGTCTATGACGTTTCCCTGGCTGTGTTACTTCTCTCATCAGATCCTCTTTATTACAGAACTGAAAACTCAGGGTTGGGGTTGGGGGGAATACCTCGGTGCCTCCACAAAGCAAGTTAATGTATATCATAAGTAATTATAAGAATGCCAGATTCTCCACATTTCATTGCTTTCTAGCTCATTCTTCCTACCCCGTTGAGTCACCTCACCACTCACTTTTACCCATTCATTTTCTGGGTTTTCCAGCCATCTGTGTTGAACTCTACCATCTGGCTGTCTTAAACCTGGGTTTTTTGGATTTTTGAACAGAGTGAGGTACTCTATTATTTCAGCAAAGTTTTAGTCCTACGAATTGGCAGTATGCTTGCAATTCTTTTCAACTCGTCTTTGAGAGTCTTACCTAAGGATTAGACTTTGAAGAGTCTGTCAGACATATTGAGTGGACCCCCAGGTTGGCTCAGTGCCCCTCACCACCTCTCCATTCCACATCAGGACCATTAGAGAGAGAACCACACACATACACATACATTGTGGTAGAGTGACAAGGCATAAATTTCAAAGTCTCCACTTTCTGTGCTTTGCAATCCTTCAGTGAGTCCCATTCCCATTCCTTACTTCAATAGTTTCTAAGCTTTCTCTCCCTTTTTATGTCCCCTGTCTCACCATCACCCTGCCTCCTGGGCAGAGATAGAAATAGGGACATTAGGAAAAAACTTTCATTCTCTACCTGATCTCCACCTTTTTGCCTCCATTCTTTTTTTTTAACCTTTTGAATTACTTTCTCTTTTTAATTTTCTTAATAGAAGTATAGTTGATTTACAATGTTGTATTAGTTTCGGGTGTACAGCAAAGTGATTTAGATACATTTACCTTTCACAGATTCTTTTCCATTATGGAAGATATTGAAGATAGTTCCCTGTGCTATAAAGTAGGATAAATTAGGAGTTTGGGGTTAACAGAGACACACTATGATACATAAAACATAAATAACAAGATTCATCTCCACTCTTAACCACACCTCTGTTTCCATCATGGGTTTTTCCTCTTGTCCAGGATTAATCTTTCCATCCATCCCAACCTTTCCCACTTCCTCAAGGAATTTACCCTGTCAGGGAGGGAGGGAGGGAGGCAAGGAGGAAAAGAGGGAGGAAATGAAAAGAAAAGAAATGTAAAGGGAAGGGAAGAGAAGGGGAAATTCTCTGGAGACAACATCCCTCTGATTCTCATCAGTCTCTTTCCTCACCCCACAGACACCTCCCAGAGGAGCGTCCTCTATACTTGTCTCTCCACTTTCTCACCAGCTATCCTTTCATC
Source organism: Bubalus kerabau (assembly GCF_029407905.1). Lineage (NCBI taxonomy): Eukaryota > Metazoa > Chordata > Mammalia > Artiodactyla > Bovidae > Bubalus > Bubalus kerabau. The sequence goes on from NC_073633.1 coordinate 69,620,944, forward strand.
AATTCAACACAATCTGGATTCAGCTGCCACCACTTCACTGAAGCACAACGGAAGCATTTTTGTGCCATTGTATCGTGGTATATCCCTGGCACATGGTGAAAGTTCAGTATTAAACTTCTTGGGCCAATGTCTCTGCTAACTGGGAAACTAGATGGGAGTTTTCCAGTTCATGACTTGTCTCCATCAGCTTTGGCTCCTTCTCTGGCATCTGCCCCACTGACTCCCTGGTCCTTTCTCTCTCCTGGAGTTTCTCCTACCTCTGAAAACTCCTTATGTCTCCTTTTCAGGCTACTATTCCCTGATGCCTTAAATTATGACCACTTGAGACCTCATCTCTTGGCTGTATACTCTTGCTAGATCACTCTAGCAACTCCCATGAAAGCAACTACCATCTATATGATCATAAAGATAATAAGCTGCAGTGATGACTAACACGTCTGTCCTTGCACCCCAGAGCTTTACCATTTTCACTCACGTGATAAATACATAAAGAATTCCTGCTACGCGCCAGTTCTATGGCCCTCCCTACTAGGTATCTCCACTGGAATGATCCACAGGCATCTAAACTCAGCATGTCCAAAACTGAAATTGTCTCTCTAAACACACGCAGACGCATGCACACACACACATTATTCGCCCTTCTCTAGTTCCTATTTAAGTAAATGACACCACCCAACCACCAAGTCAGCCAAGTGAGAAACTTGCTTTCCACCCAATCCCACATCCAAATAGTCACCACGTCCTGTGGATTCTACCTACTAAATTGTCTGGAATCATTCCCTTCCTCTCCAGCCCACTGACCTTGCCTCAGTTCTCACTTCGTTCTTTCTTGTCTTATGTGCTGCAACAGTCTCTTAACTGGCCTCAAATTTGAATCTCAGTCCCTGTCAAGCCATTCTCCACCTGGCCTTTCTACAACATAAGCTAATGATAGCATTTCTCTGTCTAAAACAATTCAGTGGATCTCACTGCCTCGGGATAAAATCTAAACCCATTAAAGTGCCAATGATCTGACTCCCACCTACCTGTAAGGTGTCACATCTCAATCACTCTCCCACGTCTGTCCAGGCCTCTGGTTTCCCACCCTCTCTCATTCCCCGGTGACTCTACACACTGGTGCATCTGCTCAGACTCTCTTCCTCTTCCCTCACCCTCTTCCCTGTCTGTTCAAGTTTGTTGACATTTCCAGACTCAGATCAACTGTCGTCTCCTCTGGGATATTTTCTCTGCCCATCGCCTCACGTCCTCAGTCTGAATTAAGTGCTGCTTTCTTGGGAATCCCAAAGCACTCTGTACTTCCCTCTACCTTATAACTTATCACATTTTTGTAATTAATTATTTAGACGTTCATATCTTCTACATTTTAAGCTCCCTTGTAAACTCCCCAAAGCCAAGGATCATTGATATTCAGTTTCAACAGTACTTATCACAGTGCCTGAAACAGTGTCTACTGAATTGGCAGTGGCTACTGAATTGGCAGTGGCTACTGAATTGGCAGTGGCTACTGCCAATAAGTATCTACTGAATAGATGTTTATAGAGTGAAAGAAGGTAGCTCAGATGGTAGCCTGCAATGCAAGAGGCCCAGGTTCAATCCCTAAGTGGGGAAGATCCTCTGGAGAAGGGAATGTCTTTCACTCCAGTGTTCTTGCCTGGAGAATCCCACGGACAGATGAGCCTGGTGGGCTACAGTCCATGGGGTGGCAAAAAGTCAGACACGACTGAGCAACTAACACTTCACTTTCACCGGCAGTGGCATCACTGAAGTCATATTAACAATATTAATTCAAGGCCAGTGAATGAATCTAGTCCTGACTTTTAATGCTAGATCTCAGACTCTACAAATATATATAAACACAGATACACACACACACACACACACACACAGTGAAATGTGTGCAGGAAAGTGCTGACAGATGACTCATTCAGCCTGCAGGAGCTCTCTGCTTCACGTGACCTCACCAAAACCTCCATCAATCACTGCTGCCACTTTCTGGCAGCTCCACTGATGCCCCAAGTCTTCATGATGGTGGTCCGTAGCAAAGGAGGAGAGGAGGAGACCAGAGAAAGCTGATATCCTCTGTTAAAGGTGCCCCAAAATAATATAGCTTGTGCCACCATTTTATTACACACCTGTGGGTCAGCCATCTTTTTACCACTAATTTGCACACCCCTGCTCCACATGGGGCCCCAGGTAGGAGCGGTAGAGGTTGAGGTCTGAGAGAAATCTGAGTGAAGGGCACTGAGCTGGCTCAGTCACTTTTCCTTCCCAACCATTATAGCTCCTTACAGAGGAAGCTCATCTCTCCCTCTGCCCTGCCTCAGTGGTTTACTGGAGATGGTTGACTCTCACCTACCCAACAGGGACAACTGTCCTCATCACAACACACAGCAGACACCCTGATGGTACCGGGCACAAATGGTCAAAAGGCAACATGCCACCATGGAGGCAACAGGACATTGAGGTGAGAAGGGGGAGCGCTGGAGCTGGGCCACCTGGATTCACATCCTGGCTTTGCCACTTTCCAGCCTGTGCGACATTGAGCAAGACACTTCACCTCTCTGTACCTCCGTTTCTCCATTTGTAAACCGGTGATCACATAGTACTTATTTCATAGGATCCTTATAATGAACAAATTAATTCATGTTAAACACCACTGCCTGGCACATAGCAAGTACTCTATAAAACTTACCAGCTATCATTTCAGTCTAGTGGGAGATAGGCAATAAAATAAACAGGCAAATAAGCCAAATAATTACTGCTTGTAATAAGCACTAAGAAGGAAATAAATAGGAAAGCATAACAGAAAATAACAGGAACCATGAGAGGACCAGAGAAGACTCTCCAAAGAGGTAACTTAAGCTAAGACCTGAAGGCTGAGAAGGAGCCAGCCACACAAATAACCAGAAGAAGAAAATTCCTGGCATGGGGTCAGAAGAAATAGCAGTGCAGAAGCCCTAAGATGAAGAGGAATTGGTGAAATGTGCATGCGTCTCATCTGTGTCCAACTCTTTGTGACCCGTTGGACTGCAACCCACCAGGCACCTCTATCCATGAGATTTTCCAGGAAAGAACACTGGAGTGGGTTTCCATTTCCTCCTCCAGGGGATCTTCCTGACCCAAGGATCAAACTCATGTCTCCTGTGTCTCCTTCATTGCAGATGGATTCTCTACCACTGAACTACTCGGGAAGCCCTGGAATGTGGTGAATCCTGACACTAAAAAAGGGCCAGTGAGCTGAGCAGAGTGAGCCAAGCAGCAGAACAGTGTGGGAAGAGAGAGGGAAGGTCCCACTGTGTAGTGTCTGATGGGCTGAAGTAGAAAATTCCCATTTTATCCTCTGTTACATGGAAAGCCACTGGAGGATTTAAACCAGGGAATGACATTATCTTATCTATGTATTTGAAGATAACCGTGACTAACGAGCTTAAAGGTAAGCAAGAATAGATACAGAAAGATATTTAGGAGGCTACTGTGCTTTTCTAGGATAGGAATGGTGGTGGCAGTGGAGACAGAATAAATAAATGATATCCAGTGTTATCGGCAAAGAAAATGCAGCAGTCTCTGAAACCGGGCAGAACCAACTGAGGCATTAAAGGCTGAAAGAAGGTAAAGTAAGTGCCCCACTATAACCTGAAAGAAAGCAAGGCCTCTATTTGTAAACATAGTTTTCCATGGAAGACAAACCATCACTGTTGTCCACAACACAAAGCAATGATTTACTGCAAGGCTGCATGAGGAATAGCTCTGGGGTTGGTGGAAATGACTTTATCCCAGGATAGATGCCTAGACATCTCCTTTTCTTCCTGATTCATGTCCCTGCAACCAGTTTCTTAAGTCATCAAAATTACTTGAATAACTCTTCTAAATAATAAAAAAGCAAACCAAATAAATATTAACTGTAAAAAACATGAAGGAATTAACAGACAAGTCTGTAGTCATTTATGAAGCAGCAGGTTCATATTTGATAAGTTATGTGTGTTTTGTAGTGGTCTGTGGGCCTTTCCATTGTAAAAAGAGACAGCATATTTATATATATTTTCTATAAGTTTAAATGTAATTTTATTTTAAATGATTAAATTGATTTAATAATTTATTTTCCTTTGTAAATATTGAGGACCATGTACATGGCTGCTTTGGGGTTTTTTTTTAAATAATGGATTTTTTTTTTTGGCTGTGCTGCTTGGCCTGTGGGATCTCTGGGCCCCAATCAGGGACAGACCCAGGCATGGCAGTGAGAGCACCAAGTCCTAATCAATGGACCACCAGGGAATTCCCTACACAGCTGTTCTTTATGTCACACTCTTAGAATGTAAGCCCAAAGAGGGAAATGAAATTTCCTTCATGAGAACTTTTAGAAACCCACTCTGGCAAAAATGGGGCCTACCTCTGGTCTCTACATTTTCCTGGCTCAGAGTCTCATAGCAGAAATTTTTAAGTCATTATTTAGTATCTTCTTCTCTCTATTCCCAAATAATTGAGGCTTTCTCTCACAATCTCTTTTGTCACTGAACAAGTAGGGCCCATCTATGAAAAGTATTACCAAAACATTGCAAGTAAAAGAAAAACCATCAAATCAAAGCAACATTTATCAAATGACCAATACTTGAACTCCCTTCTCTATATATTCCCAACTCCATTATTTCATTCCATTATTTTCTAAAAAATAAAGTTCATATAAAATTGGGCCACATTAGAGAGTAAATGGTTTCTTAAAGAGAGTAGAAGAGAGGTATGTGCCGTGTGCTTAGTCAGCTCAATCATTTCCAACTCTTTGCCACCCCATGGACTATAGCCCCACCCATGGATCCAACTCCCCCCCACCCCCCCACCCATGGATCCAACTCCCCCCCACCCACCCCCACCCATGGATCCAACCCCACCCACCCACCCCCACCCATGGATCCAACTCCCCCCCACCCCCCCACCCATGGATCCAACTCCACCGCCCCCCCACCCCGCCCCTGTCTCTTGTGTTTCCTGCATTGGTAGGTGAATTCTTTACCACTGCACCACCTGGGAAGCCTTGAAAAGAGGTATAGTCAAAGAGAAATAAAGGGAAATAAAAGAAAGCCATCCAAACAAGCCTACTGGCTCTCTGTCTACTTCTCTCAGGATAGTCCTGAAGATAAAAACTCAAGGGAATAAACATTCATTGAGTGTATAAACTTGGGGAACGGTAAGTTAATGTGAAAGCTAATGACATTCTTATGAAGGTCACATTTCTTACCATCCAGAGACTAGGCCAATTCAGCAAATAAAGGAAAGACACAGTGAAGAGAATAAGCAGAGCCAGCACTGGGAGAAAGGACAGGACTCGTGAGAAGTCAAGTCAATTTTCATTTGCTCAGTCAGTGCACAGATGAAGACTAGCAGGTGGGAAGCCAGCCAAGGGACTCAAGGTTAAAATGTATACTTTGAGTTAAATATTATGCAAACAATAATTCACAGGTACTTGGCTGTTTTAAAATGCCTGAACTGGAATGTTCTCAAATCATTGCTGAGCTAAGACTTCTATACACTAAATTTATAAACATATAAGGGGAGCCATGAGGCAAGCAGCAAAGAGACTGTATGTCTCCAAAATGGTCATCTGTCACATCTATGTGTAGAGGAAGATCTGCTTCTTTGCTGGCTGAGTTGATGTTGAAGGATCCTTTTCACCCATTTAGTCCGTATCCAAGACGGCAGGCCTGACTGCCTAAGACACTGATTCCTACAGCCAGAATGGGACCTGGCCAAAAGTGCATGGAAATCATCAAAGATAAATGAAAGCAGATGCAAAATGGCTATTTTTAAATGGGGCACATCATATTTGAAAGTCAATAAAAAAGCCTGGTTAGAGAGGAGAGTAGTAGGGTGGAGGCACATGTTCTTGTTGTTCAGTTACCAAGGCATGTCCGACTCTTGGCAACCCCATGGACTGCAGCATGCCAGGCCTCCCTGTTCCTCACCATCTCCCGGAGCTTGCTCAAGTTCATGTCCATTTAATCAGTGATGCCATCTAACCATCTCATCCTCTTTGTCCTCTTCTCCTCCTGCCTTCAATCTTTCCCAGCATCAAGGTCTTTTCCAATGAGTTGGCTCTTCTCATCAGGTGGCCAAAGTATGGGAGCTTCAGCTTCAGCATCAGAACTTCCAAAGAGTATTCAGGGTTGATTTCTTTTAGGATTGACTGGTCTGATCTCCTTACTGTCCAAGGGACTCTCAAGAGTCTTCTCCAGCACCAGAATTCGAAAGAGGCATATCACACTGTTAGAAATCCCAACAGAATAACAGAATGCCTTCTCCCAGAAAGTTTAAAGAAAGACCCAACTGGTCCCCCTTCCTTTTGCTTCCGTGTCCCTGAAATCTATTCTCAACATAGAATCCAAATAATTCTTAAACACAAGGTAGGTAATGTCTGCCATCTCATTTAAACCTACAACTTCGGATCTCATTCAGAGTAATGGATAAATCCTCCAGGGCCCCATGTGACGCTACATGATGAGAACCAGAACTGAAGACTTCATGGGACATTTCCCCTTTTTCAGTTCTCTGTTTTCAGTATTTCCTTGCACGATGGGGTAAATCCCCCATAGCATGATACTTGGTAGGAGGCAGGGCCTACAGCAGTGGAGGAGGGCGTGTTTCCTGTCCCCACTCTCTGACCATCAGAGCAATCGCATGACCCAGGCTAGGCCAGTCCAGTCTTTGTTTTTGTATCACACCCTCAATATTTAAAGACAGAAACTGTTTGCAATAATGAGCTTTCCTTGTGGCTCAGATGGTAAAGAATCTGCTTGTAATGCGGGAGATCTGTGTTTGATCCCTGGGTTGGGAAGATCCCCTGGGGAAGAGGGCATGGCAACCCACACCAGTATTCTTGCCTGGAGAATCCCCATGGACAGAGAAGCCTGGCAGGCTATAGTCCATGGGTTCGCAAAGAGTTGGATATGACTGAGCGACTAAGCACACATTTGCAGTAACGGAATCAAGGATGCAGCAGCTGTCACATTGCATGTGGGGAGGGCGGTACTACCGACAGTAAGTTGTGCATCTTCAGTGGTACCCACAGGAGCATCCCAACCAGACCACTCTTGTGTATGACCTTGGCAGCATTGCTCACTTGCTAAGCTTTCTTTGGATCCTGCCCATTTTCTGATCCTGGTTCTATACCTTCTCCTTTAATTCTGAGGGTTACTATGGGCTTCCAACAAATTCCTTTCCTACTTAGATTAGCCAGAGTCATTTTCTGTTGTTTACAAACAAGAGTCATGACCAGTAAGATGAGCTTTGTTGCACGTTGATAAATCTCTGAATAAGAAAAGGAAGGCCAGAGTCTAGTAGGCTGCAGGGAGCCAAACTGCCCTTCACAATAAAGTGGACAGAACTGAGTTTCTTGGGACATCAAAACGGGGTGGCCTGGCACGTAATCTTGAAGGAAAGAGAGAAGTCTGACTAGTAGGGCTGAGGACCCAAAGGAAGAAAAGGATCAGGAAAGAAAATCCCAATGACTGGGATTTCCCTGGTGGTCCAGTAGTTAAGAATCCACCCTCCAATGCAGGGGACATGGGTTTGATCCCTGGTCAGGGAACTAAGATCTCACATGCCACAGGGCAGCTAAGCCCGTGCGCTACAACTAGAGAGCCTGAGCACAGCAACAAAGACACAGTGCATCCAAAAGAAATAAGCAGAGGAAAGGCAAAGGAAACTGAAATGATAAGGAACTACTTTATCAAAAAAAGCTTAATCTAAACAGCCTCACTGTTTAGACTCCCACCTCCTTCTTTTTTTTTTTTAATTTAAATGTATTTATTTTAATTGGAGGCTAATTACTTTACAATATTGTATCGGTTTTGCCATACATCAACATGAATCCGCCACTGGTGTACATGTGTTCCCCATCCTGAGCCCCCCTCCCACCTCCCTCCCCATACCATCCCTCTGGGTCATCCCAGTACACCAGCCCCAAGCATCCTGCATCCTGCATCAAGCCTGGACTGGCGATTCGTTTCTTATATGATATTATACATGTTTCAATGCCATTCTCCCAAATCGTCCCACCCTCTCCCTCTCCCACAGAGTCCAAAAGACTGTTCTATACATCTGTGTCTCTGATCTACACATAGCACCTTTTCTTCCTGGAACTGCTCTGGTGAGATTTGCAGTTTCAAAGCCTCAGATGAGATGCCATTTGCTGCAGCTGAACTTTTTTTTTTTTTAAGCTAAAACCTAAATATATCTGACAACTTAAAAAATAAACTGGAATATGATGCATGTCTTATGCTTCTACAGGACCATCAATGACTTTTGTTGTTTGATTGAGTAATTAATGTATTATATTGCTTGCTGGTTGATATTCAGAGATCAATGAACTGAAACATGAAACTTTGGGACAATCAACAGAGAATGCTCTATTGATGATGTTTATGAGGTCAGTAGTCACAGAAATTCCATAAATCTCACATGGAAGTCTATATTATTCGAGTCTCCCCTCCTGGATTCCTCTCCATCCCCATCCATGTCTCCCTCTCTTTTTTCCTAAACTCTTCTCCATGTCCCTCTCTCCCTCAGCCTGTGCATGTCTGAATGCATCTATTTCTGCTTTGTCAATTCCTCATCTCACATTCAGAAAGGGTTTACTGTGCTTCACAAATATGCATACAATACAGTAAGATAACACAGATTCAAAGTAGTATAGGGGGAAAAGGAAAGGAAAAACACAAAGTAGGGTCAGAAATGAGACCAGTGAGAAAATGCAGACTATGAAACCTACCCACAAGCTACAGGTGCCATAAATTTTCTCTATGCTCTCTGGCAGTCATTCCAAAGATGGAAATACAATTCAGTGGCCGTAAGATAAAATTATACCAATTGCTCAAGCTTCCTAAATCTGCATAGTCACATAATTTAGGAGAATGATGCATCACAATGACACAATTTGTCAGAAAATTCCTCCGCCTCACAAATGGCCCTGCCACACTTAATAAGCAGAAATCACTGGCAGGGAGTTCACTCACCTTGCCTGCTTGGAAGAGCTGGTTTCCTGGGGTGCTTGACGGGAGTATTACTTCACACAGCAGGTAATAAATTTGTGGAATTCATTACCCCCAGGAGAAGGTGCAGGCAGGAAATAGAAATGGATTCAAGAAGGGTTGGTCACATTTATAAATAGTGAAGCCATAAATGGCTCTTACTTTGTTTGCATCTAATAATATTTCATATCGTGACCAACCCCACCCCCATACCAGCTAAAGTACACCCTTACAGCTCCTTACCCCTCTCTCCAGTGAGATTTCTGATGATATATATAACATAATATATGCTTATGTCTAGAAATATTATATTTTTTATTCTTTGTTAGTAAAAGTATATTTCAAATTTCAGTGACTTTGTTTAATATGGATAAGATGCTTTAACCATCTTTACATTTTCAGTGTATTTTATAGCTCTATGCAACACATAACTAAATTAATAATTTCAATGCTGCAGTTCCAACTTATATCCCGGTTTAGAACAAATTCATTAGGCTTTGGCAACCCAACTGAAGTAAACCTGGCCCTGGGAATATTTTGGAAACTTTGTTATTGCTCAAGGCCCAAAAGGGAGTGAGGAAGGTAACTGGGATGGATTGAGTTTGAGCAGCCCTTTGCCTGGGCTATGGGAAGATAGGGTCCTGTTGTTTTCTGGAGCAGCTGGCACTTCTCTATCCTATGATCCTGCCTGCCTGAAAGAGGGGAGATGCCTGCTCAGTGTTTGCAGGGAACCAGCATGCCTGCTGATGGCCCCCCTCCAGGGGCAACCCATCAGTATGACCAACAAATGTGGCCCTTCTAGGAATCAGACCCTCATCAGACAGAGCTGGGCGTTGGATATCAGCTCAAAACCTCTGAGCATAACAATGAGACAGGACTCTGCTGAGCTTCAGGTCACCTGCTGCTGCTGCTGCTAAGTCGCTTCAGTCGTGTCCGACTCTGTGCGACCCCATAGACGGCAGCCCACCAGGCCCTGCCGTCCCTGGGACTCTCCAGGCAAGAACACTGGAGTGAGTTGCCATTTCCTCCTCACCTACTTCTCTTCAATTTGGAGGAAATTCTGGAGAATTTACCAAGTCTCTGAAGGGTTGGGGGAAAATAGAAAGAAGCCACTAGACTCTCTTTCAGGGGAAAAAAAGAACTTCTGGACACCCTGAAAAAGAATTGATATCATGGTGTCTAGTTTATAACAGGAAGCACTGAGGCTCATGAGAGTGGGGTTTTTGGGCCCTTTGAATTCCAGGAGTTATTTTTTAGAATGATTTTAGAGGTGGGAATGAGGGCAGTAACAGTAGTTATGTAGCCATCAATACCTGCTCTTTGACATGTTGGGATTTTTGAAAACTGTTATTACCAACCCAGTAGAAGCAGGTCTCGTGACCTAGATACAAGCCAAGAAAAAAAGCCAGGTTGCCCTCCTGGTATATCTTTCCCACAGTCCCACAGAGGCTTGCTCTAAATAGCACCTTGATCAAACTGCTTACATTCTCTGTATCTTCTTCCTCACTCATAAATTCAGGCAGTTACACTAGGTCAATGGTTAGTGTATCATCAACACAATGACCATGAGTTTGAGCAAACTCCCAGAAACAGCAAAGGACGGAGAAGCCTGGGGTGCTGCAGTCCATGGGATCACATCGAGTTGGACACAACTTAGCAAATGAACAATAGCAACACTAGGTTATGTTGAAGGTCACTTTCAGTTCCAACCCCTGTCGATCCTTCCTGGGCTCATGGTTCTATTGGAATAAACAGCAGTACTAAGTCCCCTGCCAACGGTGCTCCTGCCAGCTACCTGCTAAACTCACATGATGCTCCTAATTACTGACTTTCCTCCTGGTGTTCCTCTCACCAGAATATTCCTGATGAACTGTAACACTCTCATATTTGTACTAAGCAAGAACTGTTTGAAGGTTTTCAGAGACCCACCAGCCGAGAATTGGGAAAGCAAACGCAAGCTACCTCCTCTTTAAAATGAAGATGAAAAGGACACTTATATCAAGGTATTGTAAAGATCAAATGAAATAGTTAGCTGCCACGGTGTCCTGTGTACACAGTATTATGAATTCTATGGTGTGTGTACTGGGAGGTGGCCAACATTGTCCTTGCACAGAAGAAACTAAGGTTCAGAGAAAAGAAGAAAATTCTCCAAGTTGACATAATCAGGAAGCAGTAGGATTGGTTTCCAAACACACAAATATTTGACCCCAGAATTCACGCTGTTAACCAGTATAATGAGTTGTTTGGCTTTGCAGTGGTCAATGTGTGTGGGCTCTGGGGTCAGACAGGAAGAGATTTAAAAGCTGACTTTACCACTCATCCAGGGTTACTCCAGACAGCCTAACTGATTTTGCTGAGTCTTGGTTTCCTCATCTGTGACGATTAAGTGAGATTATATATACAAAGCACCCTACACATGGTAGGCCTCCAGCAGATGGTTTTTGTCTTGAGTTTGTTATGTCCCGAAAGCAGACCCTGAGAAGAGGCTTTGGAGGCAGCAGTTTATTGGGGAGGTGATCCTCAGAAGTACAAATGAGGAAGTAGGGAATGTGTGATGGGGAAGGAACAAGAGTCAGTGAAAGGTATGGTATTGGCCAGCTAACCACTGTGAGAAACTGGAGCTCAACCATCTAGACCATCTGAGAAAATGTGTGGAAGCCAGCTCAGAGTCATCCCACTAAGGCAGCAGTTCTCAAATGTGAGGACGCAGTAGCATATTTTGGAGGGCTTGTTAACACCAATGATCGGGCTCCATTCTCAGTTTCCCACTGAGAAGGTCTAGGGTGGGGCCCAAGAGTCTGCATCCCTAACAAGTTCCCAGGTGACACTGAGGCTGCTGGCCCAAAGGCCACACTCTGAGGACCACTGCACTGAAAGATGGGAGGCTGGGACATGGAGACACTGACGTGTTCCCTAGTGACTGAGATGCTCCACTGTTCGAGTATGTAACTTCCACAGACATATTTCCAGGTTGATCACAGTGGTGAAGCAAATCTGAGCAGCACCTAAGCAAGTTTTCAGGTAGAACAAAAAAGAAACAGGAGCTCAGCGGTAGGAAGCAACTGTTTGTCACAGGAGCTGATGAACCCAGGTTTATCAACAGTATCTTCTCTACTCTCTATTCCCCATTGTTGCTGCTTTTGTGACCATTATTAGCCTCCAAGGTGAAGGGCTATAGTCTCAAGGTCATGGGTGGAGAAATCTCCAAGGTGGAAAACACCCTCAGCCTGAGGCTGATAGCAGCCATGAAGGACTCCTGCGCGTCAGCAGTTTCTTCAGTGAATCAAAAGAATGAGGAGGAGACGAATGGAGCCAAGATCAGAGCAGCCAACAATTACTCTGCAGTGATCAGCAGACCTACCGTGACCCAGTGCAAACTTCTGACCCCACCAAGGCACTTCAAGCCTGCAAAGAGGACGAATTTTACATGTAAATCGCATCGGGTGCAGAGCTCTCTCACGTATTCCTCGTGCCCTGTGGAGAAAATGGCTAACTCTGGTGATAAAAATGGGACTGCTCCATTATTCTGTTCCGCATATACATTTAATTGTCAGCATTGCAATAGCTTTAACTGCAAATAAGCACAATCTCATTGCCCATCAATTGTTTGATGGGAGGAAAACAGGCAATTTGGAGATGATTTTGAGATGAGAAACATCATTATTATCTTTTTGTATGAGGTTTTGTTTTCATTCTTCCCATCTCTCATCCTCTCCTCAGTGATTATATTTTTCTACAAATTCAATATCAAAATACTACAGCCAATACAAGATTTTCAAGCAGTTTTCTGAGTCCTGAGGGGGTGGTTCATTTGCTAATTCCAGACATCTATAGTATTTGTATATATAATATTTTTTTCTTTTCTCAAGATACTTTAATACCTCTTCATCCCCTCATCTTCATAACAGTGCCTGGGGCTTAGAGAGTTAGCAAAAATGTATTTGCAAATGAGGAAACTGAGGCACAGAACTGCAAATTGAGCTGCCCAGGAACTGACAAGCAGTAATAGAGCCAATTCCCAATAATCTGCAGAGTATCATGTTCAATTTCCCTCATGTGGCTAGAAAATCTTTGGACATATTAATCAGTAAGTGTAGAGAATTCCCCATAGTTCCTTTTCTCTTTATTCAAGCTAATAGTGTAGCTCTCTGTTCAGCACCTCAGGGAAGGTATGTGGTTCAAAACATAAAATTAGCCCTGGACAATTCCAAGAGTTTCTACAAGAAGTAGGAAGAAAAGTGGAAGAGCAGAGATGGGGTGTTGGAAAAGTACAGCAGAGACTGAAGAGGATGAAGAAACATGGAAGGAGAAGACCAGAAAAGGACTCTCTAAGGTTTGGGAAGAGAGGGCTGTGTCCAAACCATCAGGCATCCGGACCCCCCACTCCTGGCATTGAAACCAAAAAGGAGGTCAGAGCCTAAGAGGAAGTGCTGCGCTAGGTTCACATCCTGGACTCTGCAAAGATTTTCAGGGCCCTGGCATATCCAGGAAATAAGAGTGTCCCAATACCCAAAAGGATCATGAGGACAGACACATTAGATGTCTCAACTGAGAGATGATGACCAGTCACTGAGATTCTCCCCAATTCTCACCATGTCCCACACTTGGCACTGAGTAATACCTGGATCATGGACCCAAGTCCATGAGGCAGACAGAGGCTGGGAGTAGGGGTGGGTGTAAAATGCTCAGAATGGCTGAGCATTACTTTTCTATCAGAGGAAAAGTGACTGAATTATAGGACATAAAGTGATATTTCACACAGCTGAGTTTGGGACTGAGCGTTAAACCTGCTATATTTGTTTTATGTTGGGCTGCACACTACAGGCCAATAAGCCCTGCACTTTCCCTGCTTGAAGACCAAGGAAAGAGCCTGAAGCCAGTAACAGAGACATTAATAGTTTAATGGATGGAGCAGCTTACATGTCTGAAGCAGAGTCCTGGAGCAACACCCCACCATGTACAGACAACAGCAGGCAGGACATGGTGGCAGTCTTCACTCCCAGGGAGAAAGGAAGACCACCCATTATAGAGGAACTGATGTCAGATGGGCTGGTCAGTTTCCAGGGAAATCAGTAGAAGGGCACACCTCCCACACCCCTTTGATAAGAACAATCACAAGCTGGGGCCTGAAGCAAGTATGTACAAAGGTCAGTCATGCGAGTAGGGTGTAGATGAAACAGGCACTGGTCAGGCTTGGGGTGTACAAAGAGCAAGAGATCAGCTATCTTGAGTGCTGTGACCATACATTTTAGTACAAGAAACATTCTTGAACCAGAGAGAGCCTCAAGTAAAAGAAGTGAAATTTTCTCTAGACTCTTCCATCTTAAAATGTTAGTATCCCTCCAGGCCTTTCCTCTGCCTCCTGGGGCTCCAGGGCTGCATTCCTGGATGCTTGCTCAAGACACACCTTCCACCACCACCATCAACACACCACCCCCATCAACACACCACCCCAGCATACCAACTAGATCATCTAATAACTTCATCAGTCTTCTCTTCACCCAACCCCTAAGAGCTATAACACCCAAAGCACAACTTCCCTCAGCAACAACACTGAGAAATTCTCAAATAAGCATATAGAAGTAGGGATCTAGATAGCACGCATGCTTAGTTGCTCAGTCATGTCTGACTCTCCGCGACCCCGTGGATTATAGCCTGCCAGGCTCCTCTGTCCATGGAATTTTCCAGGCATGAATACTGGAGTGGGTTGCCATTTCTTACTCCAAGGTATCTTCCCAACCCCAGGATCGAACTTCTGTCTCTTATGTCTCCTGCATTGGAAGGCAGATTCTTTACCACTAGTGCCTCCTGGGAAGCCCCAGGGATCTAGATGCAGATATCTAAATAGAATGATAGAAATAGAGGTGAGGCATGAGCTTCTTGGGCTTCCCAGATGGCACTAGTGGTAAAGAACCCACCTGTCAATGCAGGACACATAAAACATGCAAGTTCAATCCCTGGGTCTGGAAGATGCCCTGGAGGAGGGCATGGCAACCCACTTAGGGATTCTTGCCTAGAGAATCTCATAGAGGAGTCTGGCAGGCTACAGTCCATAAAGTCACGAAGAGTCAGACACAATTGAGTGATTGACACTTTTACTTTCATGAGCTTCTTATGATTACCAAAATGGACATGGGTTTGAATACTGTCTGCTACTGCTAAGTCACTTCAGTCATGTCCAACTCTGTGCGACCCCATAGATGGCAGCCCACAAGGCTTCCCTGTCCCTGGGATTCTCCAAGCAAGAACACTGGAGTGGGTTGCCATTTCCTTCTCCAATGCATGAAAGTGAAAAGTGAAAGTGAAGTTGCTCAGTTGAGTTCGACTCTTTGCGACCCCATGGACTGAAGCCTCCCAGGTTCCTCCATCCATGGGATTTTCCAGGCAAGAGTACTGGCGTGGGGTGCCATCGCCTTCTCTGTGAAAACTGTCACCCCAGCACAAAAAGAGCACTTTCAAAATCAGGGCATGGACATTAGGGTGCTGCAGACACATGATCCATGCAGGATAAAAGGTTCAGAGCCACTGCATTATCTTAATTCACAAAAGGCTTTGGAACTCAGGAGAGCAAGGAAGATTCCATGTCTACCATTTGCACTGTGTGTGTTGGAACAAGGTCCACAAGTCACTATTATCTCACAGGATGATACTAATATTAGCAACAGCAGCATCTCATCATTACCATCTCTACATTACTACTTACACTATCCACCATTTACACTATTACTTACACTCACTATGACTTACACTAATACTCACTGAGGATTTATCATGGAACGTACATTATTGTGCGTTTCAGCAGCACACGAACTGTAGTATTCTTTTTATCCTGAGTTTCACACGAGGGAACTCAGGCACAGAGAGGTTTAATGGCTCATGCAAGAGGATAGTCAGTTGCAGACACACAGAATAAACCCTGTGTGTGAAGTGAGAGCTCTGAACCCCTCTGCGGTACTATTCAAAGAGGTTAGGAGAATTCCAGAAGACAATCTAGGACTGTGTTACATACAGTACACAAAGCCATACCTAGGGGATATAATCATAAGAAAACCAGGTTCCTTTCCAATTCATGATGTATTGGTCAGGGTTTTTGTTTGCAAAGTGACAACATAGCTCTGGTAAATCTAAGTGGAAGGGAGTTTACCCAAAGGATATCAAGTGACTCAGAACCATGGAAGACCTGGCCAAAAAGACTTGGGTGGACAACAAGGGCAGGAAGACATAGTGAAGACCCTGCCATAAAAACAATCCACTCAGGACCCACCAGCAGCGCTGCTGACTCCAGGCACTGACCACAGCTCCACAGAGTTTTGCCGCCCCAGGCTCTCCTTGCCATGCTGCCTGACTCTAATGCAGTCACAGCTCCTATCCTCCTTGCTGACTACAAGGGGCATGTTTTTCTCATGTATAACATCCTCAGTGCAAAGGTATAGCTGAAACACATGATGCTTCCTGAGGCCTTGGCTTCAAACTAGCATACTGCAACTTCCACCTCTATCCCATTGGCCAAAGAAAGTCATATTGACCAATCCCAACATCAACAGAGTAGGGAAATGCACTCTTCTCACTTACTGGGAGAGGCTGCAAAGTCACATGACAAAGGGTGTGGATGTATATAATTCTAATGAGGGAGGGTGTAACATATTGTGAATTTACTCTATCACGTAAGCCAAAAGAAGGGATGTGTGTCCATTCACCCAAAAGTAGAAATGGTGTTCAACTTCTACCCAGCCAAGACCAAACAAGCTTACTACTCATTTCAAGTGGGAGGCCTCCTGGAAACAAAAAGATGAGACTGAGGAACCTTTAGAAATAAGGAATCCTCTCATTTCACATGGTGAGTTACAGTCCCAGCACAAAGTCCATCTTAGAGTCAAGATTCTATTGTAAAGTTTTTGAAGATGTGCACTTACTTGGTATATTTCAGCCTTTGATACCCATCAATTGTGTTATTTCCCTGGGTGACTTTTTTTTCATTTTTATTAGAAATGACAGCTCTTTTATTAAAAAAATAGGAAATAATATATTGAAGAAAAATACAAGCAACAGCAATCAGGTGCTAAAGGATATGAAAGTCCTATCTTGTGATAACAGAAGACCTAACTACATCTTTAGAGGATTTGCAGTGTGGGTGGTTTATTAAACCTGACACCAGACCTGCAATTACCACCAATTATTTGGTCACTGTGTCAGTTTCGTTTAAAGTGAGAAAGTTAGTGATGGCAACAGCTTATTTTTAATAACTGATTTCAGAGAAAAACATTCTGTGTCCAGTTGCTACATCCTGACCTCCTGAACTCCAAAGAAAAGACTTGTACCTGTGGGGTCATTGGTGTGAACCCCAACCCAGGAGAGCAGTCACTAGATGCTATTATATTACAGGCTAAAAATAATTTATATATTCACTCAACTGCTCATCCATCCTACAAACGCATGGGTGCACCCTTCTGAGGCTAGCCCCTGCAGAAAATTTCTTCTAAACACACCACATTTGGCTAAAATGCTGAGCCTAAAAACTCCAACCCACTTATGAAGAAGACTTCATCTTCTGAACAGGAAAAGATTTCATAGTTTCTTTCATAGTGGTGGTGATTATGTGGGAGGAAATATATCCATCCAGGTCTATAAATCAACCACCTCTTTACTCATTTGATGAAGAGTTGAGTGGCTTTGTTTGGTTGCCTTTGTTTAAATTTGTGGTCCATGGAATGAATGAATGACTCTCAAGTCCCAGGAACACTGTCAGGACAGCATCTCACCCTCACAGGTTAATGCATGCCATTGGGGGAATAACTCCAAATATGACGTTGCCCAACTTAAATGAAGTCACTTTCTAAAAACCCACATTTCTATTTTAAGGCCCCATCTCCCACAACTTACATCAAATTTATATAATATAGGTACTAAGTATTTTATACCTTAATATACTTCTACTTCGAGCCACTGTATTTAATACTGTGTTCAAATGTCCCCCCACTCCCCAAGTTTCTTGCTTGACTTGACTCCTTTTATTCTCTGACTCCCTTCATTTACTATTATGATTTGGGACAACAAAAGCCCAGAAAGCATAAATTTAAAATGTTTAACCATCTGACATCCTGGAGTGTGAGGTCAAGTAGGCCTTAGGAAGCATTACTACCAACAAAACTAGTGGAGGTGATGGAATTCCAGCTGAGAAATTTAAAATCCTAAAAGATGATGCTGTTAAAGTGTTGCACTCAATATGTCAGCAAATTTGCAAAACTCATCAGTGGCCACAGGACTAGAAAAGGTCAGTTTTCATCCTCAGCAGAGGACAAGATGGTTGGATAGCATCAAAGACTCAATGGAAATGAAACTGGGCAAACTCTGGAAGAGAGTGAGGGACGGGAAGCCTGGCATGCTGCAGTCCATGGGTTCACAAAGGATCAGACGCAACTTGTTAACTGAAAAACAACAACCATCTAATCAAAGAAGATGTCCAAATTCAGCTTTGGCGTAGAGTGACTACTGGTAAGAGACAAGACCGAGGCCATCTTTTTGATATGTTGTCAATTTTGATGGAGTAGGAAAGAAGGAAGTGGGGTAGGAAGGAGAACACTGGGGAGAATTCTGTATATTCTTATTTAAACAGACAAGCAATCAAAGACTGAGGGGACCTTAATCCTTGTGGTAAAGGCTTCTTGCTTGAGGCACCGCCTGTCACCCTCTGACTCCAGCGCTGAGTCTCTCTCTCTTTAGCACAAGCACAGCCGGCTTCAGGAGATAGAGCCCGAAATAGAAAACCAGCCGTGGTGATGAAATGTGACAACCTGCTAGAGAAAAGACATGTTTGATGTGTTTTCCAACTAGATGTTTCTAAAATTTATGGCAGTTTCAGACCAGATTTCCAAAGAAATCCTTTCTCTTACTCATTTCAAACCTCTAAATCCATAACACCCTTATCATTGCCACAGAGACATCAAAGGAAAAGGTTCTTCTCAACAAGTTTCACAAATTACATTTCACTCTTCAGAAGATGTGTCTCTCCTCTGCAAACTCAGGTCTCTCAGATGACTCTCGCCCACCTTCCCCAGCAGCACCACCCATTATCGTAGGTAAATGACTTGCTCCCTTGAGGCCTCAGTTTTCTCCTGTGTGCAATGAAGAGGTTCAGTGGAACAATCTTTAAGCCCCTTCAATATATAACATTCAGGGACCCAGATCTCACAGCAAGCCTGAAGATGTTTTGAAGGACATATCATATCCACAAGAGTGAGGAGAAGGACTTTCCAGAAACATGAAGAGAAAAGAGCAAAGATGTGTTTTAAACAAGGATTGAGCTTCCAGTGGGGCTTCCCCAATGTCTCAGCAGGTAAAGAATCTGCCTGCAAGGCAGGAGACACAGGAGATGTGGGTTCAATCCCTGAGTCAGGAAGATGCCCTGGGGAAGGAAATAACAACTCACTCCAGCATTCTTGCCTGGAGAATCCCATGGACAAAGGAGCCTGGTAGGCTACAGTCCAAAGGGTCAAAAAGAGTTGGACACGACTGAGCAACTGACTAAGCACTCATTCAGGAGCTTCTAATAATAGCAAACATCCTGGCCCACATAGGATAAACTCTCTACATAATGCACAGAGAATAAACCCTCCACCAGCAGCTACTCTGAAATCTGGACATATACAAGAAGCAGCTATACAGAGGCACAAGAGGGTGAAGAGAAGTCGACTCCAGTGAGCAGTCTGCGCCTGCAGGAGGGAGTTATACAGAGTAAGCACTCCAGTTTCCCACTTCTCTTCAAGCCTGAAGAGGCTCAGTAGCATACACAAAGCACCAAGCATGATGGAAAAATCATGACTTCTTTGGCCTAGGGAATCAAGAGTCCAGGTTAACTACACTCACTGGAGAAAGGGGAAATTTCAGAAGGGAAAGAGTCAGAAAGGAAATACCCAGATTCCACCTGCCCACAGGTCTGGCTGACCCCTGACTGCACATGCATGAAGCAGACTCAAAGCCCCTCACCCAAAGGTGGAAGATCTGAACCAAACTGACTTTGGAACTTAAAAGAAAAAAAAAAAAAAAAGAGTTTGGAGTTCATATCCAACCAAGTCATGAAAATATGACTCACAGCGGAAATTAACAGAATCCATTCTCTACAACATGACATCCATAGCGTGCGCGATACAATCCAAAATTGCTCAAAATACAACAAAATCAGAAAAATGAGGAGCCTTAACAAGCAGTCAGAGTGAGGAAGAAGCAGGCAAGGAAAGCTCTGATATTCTACACTTGTCTCTCTTCCCATTAGGTCCAGCTCTATGAGACATAGAAAATCTCACAGCATTTTAAATTTTCATTCCCTCCACACTTTTCAATGCCAAGAACCATTTTATTTTTCTAAACTTTGTATTCAATAAGGTGATAATAAGGATAATATGGTGATAATACGGAATTTTTTTTTTTAACCACTGCATGCCTTGAGCTGCCAGAAGACCAACCCCCTAATACAAAAGGATTTTCACTGCCTTTTACCCCAGCTAGCAAGTCTGGATTCCTCCATTTTCCTTAAGGATCTATTTCTTACAATCTGCTCACCGTACCAATATTGTGCCATCGAGAAACTTGATTGCAAATCGTAGTACTCTAGTTGATTAAACAGAAACTCACAGGAAAGAACAAAACAGTTCAGAAAAGTAAGAGAGGCAACTTCTGCTTCGAGCCAAGAGTAACAGGAAATCCACTTTAAATATAAAGACACAGATAGTTTAAAACAAGCGCATGGGAAAATATGCCTTGCCAACACTAAGCATAAAAAGCTAGAGTGATCATATGAGGACACAGCAAGGAGGTGGCTATCTATAAGCAAAGAAGATGGATCTCAGAAGAACCTAAGGACACCTTGATCTTGGACATCCAGAACGAGGAGACAAAAATGTCTGCTTTTTGCCCCCACTTCCCCCCTAAAAAAGAAAAAAAAAGAACTTTAAAATGGTGACAGCAGAGCATTAAACCAAGCTCAGAATCCTCTATAGTTATTCAAGTCTCACGCCCACAAAGCACTTCTACAATGTCGGCATGCCCATGAATACACAGGCCCATGAAGGGTACTTGTAAATCAAAAAAGCCATTCTATACAAAGAAAGTCCTATACCTACAATTTTGGAGTTTTTTTTATTATAGTATTATTTGTATTACTCTATAGCAATTCTGACAGTACTTCTCTTCGTGTGTTCAAGAATGTTTGAAAAGGCCAACTCATACCATTTTTGTAATTTTATTACAGCATAGTTGAAGTAAATTGAGTTGTACATATTTTAAGTATAAGACATGGAAATTTTCAGCACATACATGTACCCCTCATCACAATAAAGACAATCATTATTTCTATCATATTCCCTCAAAAAAGGCTAGAGTGACTACCTCAATAGGAGACAAAGTAGTATTCAGAGCAAAAAACAGTTCAAGAAATAAAGAGGGATATTTCATAATGATAAAGGGATCATTTCATAAACAAGTGAGAGAGAGCCTGAAGAGTCAGGCTTAGAATATAGGCAGGAACCAAGAGAGACTTGGTAGCACAGAGCAAGGACATGTCAGCCAAGGCAACAGCTGGAACCTCCTTCACGGGATACTCACCAGTGTGCCACTGTCTCTTCTCCCATGGTAACCACGGCCACTGCCCTTGCAATTCTGCCATCCCATCCCACTGTGTACAATCTCTTAAGTGTCACTCGTGTCTTCTGGTCCATATTCCTTCTTGGATTCAAGTCCAGGACAAGAATATCTAATGGCAAAACCTGCTTCATGTACCCAAGTGTTTATTGTCAGGAAGTAATGAAGAAATACCTGGTTCCTTCATTTCTGAAGGGAGAAAGAAAGAAAGTGAAGTCGCTCAGTCGTGTCCGACTCTTTGAGACCCCACGGACTATAGCCTACCAGGCTCCTCTGTCCATGGGATTTTCCAGGCAAGAGTACTGGAGTGGGTTGCCATTTCCTTCTCCAGGGGATCTTCCCAACCCAGGGATCGAACCCAGGTCTCCAGCATTGTAGGCAGACGCTTTACTGTCTAAGCCACCAGGGAAGCCACCAAAAGGGAGAAGTAGAGCCTTACTTATCACCAAAATTCATACTTTTAGGGATCTCCACAACAGGAATGAGATTCACATACTGGGCTTTCAGAAACAAATAGCAAATGGCTACTTACAAATAGATATTTCACATTGGAAGGCAATTTGGATATATATAAATCATCTTACATTATTTTCTTTTAATTTTTGACAAAGTAATTGTAGAAATTATCCTTTTAAAAAAATCAGAAATTAGCACCAAGATCTAGGTATAAGAATGTTCAGCTGAAATACTATTTATAATAACATAATCCCAGGAAATTATTAAACTGTGGAATATATCAGGCAGGGTCCCAAAAGGAAAAGTTGACACATTCAAAAAATAGGATACTCAAGTGACTATTACAAAGGTTGTATTTCAGGAAACTACAACAGATATGTAGTAACCCTGGCAAAACCCCTTCATCTAAAAAGGTGAGGGAGAGAACAATTACTGGATCTCTGAAGGAGAGAACTGTATAGACTTAGCCTCTGGTGGGAGGACACAGCCAACCTGAGATGACTGTCCAGGGACCATGAGAGCAATAAACTACCTGTCTATTATCTCCTCTCTCCCTCCTTTCTCTCCCATCTCCTGCCAGGGCTTCCCATGGACCACCGGGAAGCCAGGGGACCCTTTGTAAGGTTCATGAGAGTAGCCTCCACGAGCAGAAAATAAGGTGGAGAAGGGTAGATAGTGGATGTGGGAAAACAAATGGAAGTCAATATACACCATATGATGAACTCTCATGCAGGCGTGCATTTAAAATTATTCTAGAAGAATATATAGTGGTAAGGGGAAAGATTCCCAATATAGTGACAAGTGGAAAACAGGATCTAGACCATCCAGAAATTATGATACCAAATTAAAAAACAAACAAACAAAAAAGCAGTGTTAATATGTGACTTTGTTTTATTTACTTCTTAAATTTTTTCCAAAATAGTTATAAGTATCATGTGTCATTTTTGTAATCATGAAAAAAAAAACAGAGTTTTAACTAAAAAGATATCTCAACTAATAAACCTACAATGTTAAGAAGCAAGACCCTTATGTTGGGGGAGGAGAGTGGGAATAAATAGGATGATTTCATGTATGCACCATATTTGAATCAACAAGCAGTTACTGACTCTCTGTCATGTGACAGGCACTATTCTGGGTCCTGGGGACATATTAGTAGAGAACTTAGTCTTCAAGGAGCTTACTGTCATTAAGGCAGTGAAACTCTGGGTTGGAGTGTGGAACTGTGAAGGGAAGGACAGTGGCTGGAGCACGGCTGTCCACAATGTCATTTGAGGCAAGTTCTCCGTGTTTATGGTGTTCAGAAACCTCACAGGGCCTTCCACAGACTCAGATAAGAGCTGGGAGCAGTGGGCTTGAGCCTGTGCTGAGACTTTGCCTTGTGTTACAAAACCCATAAGGATTGGAAATGATTTCAGCACTACCAGCAGCGTTATAACTGGCCACAGTATGATAAACAGGAAGGCCATCTTCTAACAGAGACTCTTACACATGAGTACATGCTATCTCGGAGGTTGTGGGTAGCAGACAGAATTAAATTTACTTACCTCTCATATAATAGGTGTTTGATACATTTGATATCTATAAAAACAGCAAATAAGCTAAGCCTTTACATTTTTTTAATGAATAGTAAATATAAATGTTGTCCTAGGATTGAGATATCCTATAAATGTGATTAGTTACCTGAAACCATTTTTAACACCATGAATTAGATATTTTTACAAAAATTATAGGTTACAGAAATTTTATGGCAAAAGCATCAGAAAGAAATTAAGCAATGAGTCACAGCGTCATGCAGAGACAATCAACCAGAACCAATTTTCAGGCTTTTGTCAGGGCTATATTTATGGTATGTAATAGCTGGGTCAGTCCTCTTTGAATAAAGGCCACACACTAAGTCCTAATTACCATTCCCAAATGCCTGTTAGCAGGACCTGATCAGCTTGACAATCAAGTGACACTGTGATTATATTGAAGAGCTGGCGCAGAGAAGGTCTGAGGCAATGAGGACGGGTTTGGACTTTAATGAAAGGACAGGGATGTGGCTGTCAGCCCTCCTGGGGGCTGCACATCACTTTCAGTCTTTAAGTCAAGAAACCAGTGACACCAGGGAAGTGCCTTCAACTGAAAGGATATTTAAATAAGCCTATAATCATACAGAACACAAAACTTCACAGGTGCCTTTTCTACGTGGTGTGAGATTTGTTTTCAATCTGGATTTTATACCACTAACCAAATATTCTACAAACAATATAGACTTTTTGAAAACTATGTGAGTTGATAAATATCTCTTAGTAGGCTCTAGGGTTTTTAAAAGAAGATATACTGTTTAAATCTTGAGTAATTTTTTGTTTAATATATAGCCTCAATGTGTTATAGCTCTGGAGCCAAAACAACTGAGTTGAAAGTCCATTTGAGAGGAGTGCAGTGACCTTGGGGCAATTATAGCCTCTCTGTGTCTCAGATTCCTCATCTAATAAATGAGAAGAGTAATATAACTTCCTCATAGTACTGTTATGTGGACTAAAAAAGTAAATACATTTAAAGTACATGGAACACAGTACGCACTTTTTGAAAATAGGCTATGACTATTATTTTTCAAAAGTCATATAAACCATCAGTTTTTCAAAATCTAGTTTTAGTCTTTATAATATTAATATTAAAAAACATTATTTTTATATGCTTTAGAATATTTTAAAAGACATCAATTTTCAAACAGTTGAGATTGGCTTTCATTATCTTAAAGAACACAGTAAATGATAATATTGTAGATCCATATCTAATTTGATTTGAGAACAGTGAGGGATAATTCTTATAAATAAGGTTTTGAAGGACTTAAAATAAATGTTAAGCTACTTCTGCATGCATGCATGCTAAGTCACTTCAGTCGTGTCCAATTCTTTGCGACCCCATGGACTATAGTCCACCAGGCTCCTCTGTCCATGGGGTTCTCCAGGCAAGAATACTGGAGTGGGTTGCCATACCCTCCTCCAAGGGATTCTTCCCAGTTCAGGGATTGAACCTGGGTCTCCTGTATTGCATGAGGGCTTCCCTTGTGGCTCAGCTAGTAAAGAATTCGCCTACAATGCAGGAGACCTGGGCTTGATCCCTGGGTTGGGAAGGTCCCCTGGAGAAGGGAAAGACTACCCACTCCAGTATTCTGGCCTGAAGAATTCCACGGACTGTATAGCCCATGCAGTCACAAAGAGTTGGACACAACTGAGCAACTTTCACTTCACTCCTGCATTGCAGGCAGATTCTTTACCGTTGAGCCACCTGGAAAGCCCCAAGCTATACCTACTCAGTGGAAATAGGGATAATAATCTGTGATAAAGTTTGAGACCTCGAAAACTCATCTGCCCTCAAAATATCTCATACATTTATTCAATAACATTTATATAAAACTGAACATACTATGGCCATGCCCTTGAAGGAATCAAGAACCAGGGGAGACCAATATACAGAAATAATTGTAATATTAGTATGATATGTTTCTTAATAAAAAGAAAGACAATATACATATCATCTCTTGCCATCTCAGTGCAATATCAGGCATTTGAAACTTACAGAAAACAAGAATAACTACAAGGACCATGAGACTGGGTAGTTATTGTCAAGATGCATTGATGCTTCTTAGAAATAAACTAGATGCTAAGAGAAATTTGGGGGCTTCCCTAATAGCTCAGTTAGTAAAGAATCCACCTGCAACACAGGAGACCCAATTTAATTCCTAGGTTGGGAAGATCTGCTGAAGAAGGGATAGGCTACCCACTCCAGTATTATTCTTGGGCTTCCCTTGTGGCTCAGCTGGTAAAGAATCTGCCTGTGATGCAGGAGACCTGGGTTTGATCCCTGGATTGGGAAGATCCCCTAGAGAAGGGAAAGGCTACCCACTCCAGTATTCTGGCCTGGAGAATCCCCATGGACAGAGGAGCCTGGCGGGCTACAATCCATGGGGTCACAAAGAATCAGACACGATTGAGAGACTAAGAACAATAGCAATGGGGATGATGAGGCCCCAAATCAACAGAGGACACATAGTAGAGATTAACAGATTAAAGTCAGAGGATTGCAGTTATGGAAGTTAATGGCAAGGTTAGCATGAAAGCCAAAGGGCCTGAACTGTAGAGAGTTATACACATGGTTAACAGGACACTAAATACCTAACGGCCAAAATAGCGGAGTAGGACTTCCCCAGTGGCTCCCAAAATAGCGGAGTAGGACTCCTGCCTGCCAATGCCAGAGATATGAGACAGAGGTTCAATCCCTGGGTTGGGAAGATTCCCTGGAGAAGGTAATGGCAACCTACTCCAGTTTCTTGCCTGGAGGACGCCATGGACTGAGGAGCCTGGTGGACTACAGTCCATAGGGTCTCAAAAAGTCAGACACATCTGAAGCAACTTGGCACACATGTATTCAAGTTTATACTAGCAGAAGAAATCATGGATGGTAGAATGAGGACAGTCATCTCAAAAGCAGGCATGATCCTCTGTGGAGTTTTTAAACCTAAACCAGTTTTCAGAGTCAGAACCCATTGATTAAACAGGTTGCCTAGTACCCAGGAGGACAGCTCATGTCCAACTTTGCAACCTGATGGACTGTAGCCTGCCTGGCTCCTTCGTCCATGGGATTCTCCAGGCAAGAATACTGGAGTGGGAATCATTGTGCTGTATACCTGAAAATAACACAACATTGTAAATCAACTATACTCCAATAAAATTAAAATTAAAAAAAAAAAAAAACAAAAAACAGAATATTGGAGTGGGCTGTCATTTCCTACTCGAGGGAATCTTTCCAACCTAAGGATCGAACCCGTGCTTCTTATGTCTTCTACATTCGCAGGCAGGTTCTTTACCACTGTGCCACCTGGGAATGCCTCCCCAGAAGGAAGGACCCTGAAAAACCACAGCAGGCGTACATTATAATTTCTCTGATGCTCCCCCTCAAAGGGACATATGACCGCTTATTGTAATAAACATACATTAAGGAAAGGAGAATAGCCAGGACTATGTGATGTAGGGTTTGAGGACAAGACCTGATACCTGAAGTGCTGTCATGAGCCCCTGTAAGAGGAGGGGTATATGGAAGACAGGACATAGCCAAGGTCTGGCTTACAGTGGGTCCACTGGGGCTACATAATAACCTGGTAGACATTTCACCCTGTGGTAAATTTAAAGTTAGCAATGGGCATACCCTAATCAGAAGCAGGGCAGGGGGACAGGGTTGAGCAGGGAAGGTAGAGATCAGTGTTATTTTTAAAGAGCTAAACGATCAAGGGGCAGTTGCCCCAAAACATCTCCATTTAATTCACTGCTCTGATCCCTACAGAAACTAGATGGGTCCTGGAACATTAGTGTAAACCAGAGGTCAGAAAACTTTCTGTAAAGGGCCAGATAGTAAATATTTTAGGCTTTATATGGACTGTAGACTGTGTAGCTTCTGTCATAACAATTCAGCTCTCCCACTGTGATGTGAAAATAGCCACAGAAAATATGTAAGTGAATGGACATGCCTCTGTGTTCCAATAAAACTTTATTTACAAAAATAGGCAGCAGGCTGAAATTGGTGCACAGGGTACAATGTGCTAAACCATGATGTAGACTTTCATAAACTCTACAAACAGCAGCCCATCTGGAGCCACTATGTCAGATATGGCATCTGTGAGAACAAATTAACAAAGAATCAGGTACATGGCAGGTGGCTATTGACTTGGTAAATGAATCAGAAAATAGAATCAGAAACAATTCACATTTGAGTGAGATGGACATATTTATTTACAGTTATTCCCCATGACTATGTCAACTCTCTGCACTCTGTCATACTACAATCTAAAAAGATCTGGACCATCTAGACATCTAGTATTATACTGATTCATCACATTGGTAATAAGCAATCGATTCATAAAGTGGAGTCACTCACTTAATAAAATTTTAGGATCCAGAGGCCAAGAGCATGCTAGATATTCCCTCCAACAATTTATATAAAATTAAAGTATTGCCTTTTGTACTTCCTACCACAAAAAAAATGGAAGGACAATACATGTTGAGCCTTTTTTGGATTCTGGAGGTGATATATTCTATACCTGCAATGTCCATTACAGTAGCCATTAGCCACACAAGTCTATTTCAGCATAAACTAAACTAAAATTTTAGTTTCTTGGCTGCATTAGCCACCTACCAAGCATTCAATCATCACATGCAGCTAGAGGCTACCATACTGACAACACAGGGATAGAATACTTCTACTGGTATAGAAAGTTCTATTAGACAGCATTATACACTTAGAAATAAGGAATATTGTCCCAACACATATACCTGGTGACCAAAGAGCTGTCAGCAGATCCATAATAATGGAGGTATCAGTGGGGAAGAAAGATTCTTGCTGGAGTTTGTGACACACTCCAGTGAGAGAACCACAATGTAGAGCAATGTGGTGCCATCTGTACTGGAGGTTAGGGGTAAGGTTAGAGTTGGGATATGAACCAGGTGTTACCCACCTGTTACCATAATGGGTGTCATGGCCTGATATTCTAGATTAAGGCCATGCTATTTGCCCTGTTTAAAAAACAACTCCTGGCATGCTACAGGGTCCTGGAAAAGCCAGAATGATGCTTGGTCCTGACCATGCTCATTCCCAGAGACACATCCATGTTACAATGGATAGCCCAGCCCACCTGGCCTTATGTTTTGTTAGGTCTAAGAGGATCCAACACATAATGGGCAGATGCAGATGAATGGTCATGAGGTGATTCACGGTAAGATATTTTCTTCTGTACCAGAATTAGGAGTGGATCCATAAGCACAAATCCATTGGTCATATCCTGTTCCACAACACCCAGAGGTGCAGGTCTGATAGAGCATTAGCTAATGGGTCTGGGAACCAGGGAGTTGAAGAGGAATAAGCCCACTCCCAATTAACATCACTCCCAATGACACAATTAGCAAATCGGCATTAATATTTTCCATCCCCACAACTTTAAGCTCTATAGGGATACAGATCTTGTCCCGAGAGAAAGAACTTCAAACCTGGGGACTAGCAAAAGCCCCACTGAACTGTAAGCTGTTGCCTGGTCACTTTGGGTTCCTTGTGTCCAAAGATCATCTGGCAGAAAGAAGAGTGACCATTTTAGTAAAGTAATCAATCTTGATCATGAGACTAATGTAGGACTGTTGCTGCACAATGAGGGCAAGCATGAATATGAGCAGCCTCAGGTAATTCATTTCAGAGCCTCTTGGTCCTCCACTGCCCAGTTATGATGACAGATGAACAGATACGACAACCCCTGCTTGAGAAGCGCACGGTTAACAAGCTCTCAGAACCCTCGGGGTCTGGTTCAAGCCACTACTTACGCCACTGAGGCTTGCAGATCTTGTCACTGAAGGCGAGAGGAATCGAGAATGGACAGGAAAGGAGGAAGACAGTGAATATTAATTGCAGCCCAAGACCAATAGCAGCAGGACTACAGGATGTCCCATAACCTCCCTCTTCTAAGTTTTCTATCAAAAAAGGGTCTCACTAATATCCTAGACAAGCTGCTCCCCAAATATATATGGAGCTCAGTAGATGATGGACTGTGAGGACCAGAGATGCACCAAGCAGAGCCTTCCCTGGGGAAGGATTTGCTGCCCACCTTCAGGGACAAAGGGGATCTTTCAGGGTATGCCTCAGTTACAGATATCTGTCTTGCCCAAAGTCATTTCCTTTCCTGAGGGGCAGCCCACATCCAGGGACTGAGACAGGGCTCTAAAGTCTCAGCCATATCAGCACAACACAGGACAGCCCTAATGGGCAATACTCACTGGCTGGGGCTTTGTCAAGCAGGCACCACAGCTCAACATCTTCCTCTGCCAATCTTGCTTCTTCCCCTTCCCTTTGCCAGGTGTTGATCCCCAATAAATATCTAACATCCCAAACTGCACCTTAGAGTCCACTTCTAAAGAACCCAACCTGCAACCGTGTGTGTATGTATGTGTGTGGAGGTCGGGGAGCAATGTTACAGCCCCAAATGAATGTAATGATGTAGGAAAAATACCTTTATCTTTTCTCTCCAAGAGTATCTAGAGAAACTGTTCTAGAGCTAGCACGTGCATCATTCCAAAAAGTACTTTCTTCAGTGGTCAGTGACTGTCTCCGGCTGCGGGACCATGGTCAATGTCAAGTGTGGCACATCACCACAGACCTTTTGGGAAAGGTTAAGTACAGCACTGGAGCAGCAGCATGATGCAGCAAGAATGGCAACCAAAACAACGGGACTGTTTTAGTTGACTACACTGGTTTTCCAGTCCTTTCTCCATGGCAGGATTATGACAAAGCCTGAGTCCTAGAGTTATGTAAATGTCCTTGGATTTCTTGGCATATATTTGATTTACAATGTTGTGTTAGTTTCTGGAGTACAGCAAAGGGATTCAGCTATACACATAAATACATATTCTTTCCATTTTGGTTTACTATAGGATACTGAATATAGTTCTCTGTGATACACAGTCAGACCTTGTCATTTATGTATTTTATATACATAGTTTATATCTGCTAATCCCAAACCCCTAATTTATCCCTCCTTCACACCCTTTCCACTTGATAAGCATAGGTTTGTTTTCTATGAGTCTGTTTCTGTTTCACAAATAAGTTTATTTGTGTCATATTTTAGATTCCACATATAAGTGATATCATACAGTATTTGTCTTTCTCTTTTTTATTGACTTCCCTTGGTATGATAATCTAAGTGAAGTAGTTTATCCATGTTGCTGCAAATGGCATTATTTCACTCTTTTTTTATGGTTAAGTAAAATATCCTTGGGTTTTTAAAACTTGAGCTAAAACTATGAGATGACAATGGTTAGGGGGAGGAAGAGGGAGGGAAGCATGAGAGATATTTTTGCATATTGGAGCCACAGGTTTATCTGTCTTGAACATTTGTAGTGTGAACTCATTCTGTACCTCCAAACTGATGAAATTAAGCATACTGACAACAACTACTAAATGAAAAAATCAGATTATATAGAACAGTATGCTTCGGATGGGAGCTTCCCTGATGTCTCAGATGGTAAAGAATCTGCCTGCAATGCAGGACACCCAGGTTTGATCCCTGGGTCAGGAAAATCCCCTGGATAAAGGAATGACTATCAACTCCAGTATTGCCTGGAGAAAGTCAAGGACGGAGAAGCCTGGGCTATAATCTGTGAGATCACAAAGAGCTGGACACAACTGAGCAATTAACACTTTCACTTTTTCTCTTTCATGCTTCATATGAACCCACTATTATGAAACACACATCAATATTTTTAAAGGAAAAAAGATCATAAGGCCAAGAACTTGTTAGCAATGGTAATTTCAGGGTGGTGGGTTTTTACGACATTACTTTTCTTATCTATATTGTCTGAACTTTTGTGATGACTTTGTATTTTGGTAACAAGGGAAAAGTTATTGCTTTAAATTTACTGAGGTGGAGAATCTGTTTTTCTTCACAGCTTCACTTTTTTTAAGGAGTGATGTGTATTCTTTTCCCAAGAAATACAAATATTTCCCCTTCTTTCATTTTAGATAATTAGAACAGGGCTGCCAGGTTGGAGGCCATTTCAGATGTCAATCTCCAAAGCAGTCGAGAAAGGCAGGAAATAAGCCATGGAACATTTTAAATTGCCTTTATAACCTTGATTATAAAACCAAGACATCTCCTATGTGATTTCTGCTGCTGAGAGGAGGGTGTTATGGCCAAGGGCTCAGACGCTCACAGACTCCTCCATCCTCTCCATGAGCATTATTAAAGAGAAGGTATCACACAGAGGAATTGTGGGGGGAAAAAAGAACCAAAAGCGTGATATCATTCATATGCTCTGTGAGCTCATCTTGTCCAAAGAGTCATTCTTTCTGCAAGATCACCAACAGCTGTTCTGCATGTGAGGATCTCTGGAATGGGGCAATTGCCCCATCCCACAGTCCCTCTTATATAGGTACCCCAAGCACAAAGAATCCAAACTAAATTTACCAACTTTTTTACCCAAAACAGTGCATTTTATGTGTTCTATTATTGTCCCAGCCTTGACCCCTGCTCCCACTAGCTTATAAGCAGGTCACTGACCATCTCATTTCTCTACATTACCAGTGAGTAGAACAGTGTAGGGGCTTCCCAGGTGGTGTTAGAGGTAAAGAACCACCTGCCAATGCAGGAGACATAAGAGATGTGGGTTTAATCCCTGGGTCGGGAAGATCCCCTGGAGAAAGGCATGGCAACCCACACCAGCATTCCTGCTAGGATAATCCCATGAACAGAGAAGTCTGGTGGGCTACAGTCCATGGGCTTGCAGAGTCAGACATGACTGAAGCGACTTAATAGCAGCAGCAGTGGCAGCAGCAGAACATTGCAGATAATATAGTAGTTGCTCAATCCATGCATTGGAATTACTAATGCATGAATAACAGGTACCTCAATGATTTTCTTTAAAAATCCTAGTTCTTTGGTAAGCTTTTGTCTTTGATCAGCTTATCTGTTCAATTTCCGCTGCCTTTCTTTCAGTGGTGCTCCTAGGCTATCTTAGAAGCAGCTGGTTTCTGCCAATCTTCTTTTGCTTATTATCTCATTGCCCACATCCAGGGTCACCTATTTCAAGGAGCCCGTTGAGTGTCAACATTCTACATGCAGTCATCTTCCCCAGTTAACACTCCTAAATAAGATTTGACAGAAAAAGGCATTTTTGAAATTTAAGGATGAAGGCATAGCTCAATACAATACATAGCTCAGTAATCTGAACTAAGTGTAGGAAAAATCAGTTTGATAGTGAAAAGTACAAATTATGAATTCTTTTTTTAAAAAATAGGGAGTGAGTATTCTTGTGTTTAGGGCTTCCCTGATAGCTCAGTTGGTAAAGAATCTGCCTGCAATGCAGAAGACGCCAGTTCAATTCCTGGGTTGGGAAGATCCTCTGGAGAAGGGAAAGGATACCTACTCCAGTACTCTTGGGCTTCCTTTGTGGCTCAACTGGTAAAGAATATGTCT
This sequence comes from Bubalus kerabau, assembly GCF_029407905.1. Lineage (NCBI taxonomy): Eukaryota > Metazoa > Chordata > Mammalia > Artiodactyla > Bovidae > Bubalus > Bubalus kerabau. Next base: position 69,654,040 of record NC_073633.1, read on the forward strand.
GCAATGCAGGAGACCTGGGTTAGATCCCTGGATTGGGAAGATCGTCTGGAGAAGGGAAAGACTACCCACTCCAGTATTCTGGCCTGGAGAATTCCATGGACTATATAGTCCAAGGGTTATCAAAGAATCAGACACAACTGAGAGATTTTCGCACTTTCATTTTTTTCAAATAGAGAATGAGTATTCTCATGTTTAGGAAGTTTATAGACCGACATAAAATGTACCTTTAAAAAAAATGATGATATATTATGGTTGGGAAAAGCAACAGGAGGCAGAAAGGGGCAACAGCACAGAGGCCAAGACACAAGACATGGGGAAAATAGCAAATGTTAAATATACGACCTCTGTATACAGGCTGCTGAACTAGCCAGAGAGATGGGCGGCAGCTTAGGAAATATGAGAGAGGGAGTGTCACCCATGTTTTGACTTGAACTGAAGTCATGACCAAACAGATGTAGCATGTAAGGCGAAGCAGGCATCACTCACTACAGTAGTGAGGAAAGAGCACCATCAATCAGAGGCAAGCATCTACTGGACACCTAATGACGTCGCAGGGCTGTGCCCGGTCCTTGAAGGACCATACACCTGTACAAGTGTTATGCTGCTCATATGTATGCTCTGCTCATATGTATGCTTTAGTACACACGCTCAGTCATGTCTGCCTCTTTGCAACACCAAGGACTGTAGCTGCCAGGCTCCTCTGTCCATGGGATTTTTCAGGCAAGAATACTGGAGTGGGTTGCTGTATCCTCCTCCAGGGGATCTTCTTAACCCAGGGATCGAATCCACATCTCCTGTGTCTCCTTCATTGCAGGAAGATTCTTTACCACTGAGACAGTGGGGAAGCCTGAGGCCCAAACTCCATGAGGACAAACACCATCTCTCACTGAACCCTGAAAGAACTAAGCGCCACCTGATGACAGCACATGGCGGCAGGATCCAGATTACGGGAACCGGGGGTCTGTGCAGCAGTGGGCGCTATTATGGAGGACACGGCTCTCCAGCGTAGTTGACTGGGTAGGATTTGGTCAGGTAGGGAGGAGGAGGGAAGCAGGTGCAGGGGAGCAAAATCCAGGAGTGTGCAGGTAAGAAGACCAACCAGCTGAGGTGATGGAAGATTATTAGACAGCCACTATGTGCCAGGCACGGCTTACAGCACAGGGCTCACAGTGGTGAACAAAGCCTAGCTCCTGAGGGACTCACCAGGCACCACACCGACTACCATTTAGTACACACAGAGATCTTCCTGAAAAACTGGTAGTGAGATGAAAAGCACCCATAATACAAAGGGAAGAGGTCCAAATCTGCCCCATCCCTAAAAAAATCCCCTTAGTTTTATCCAGCTGATACTGGTCAGGGAGGGCAGAATAGTTATGTAAACTGGTGAGAACAACCAGCTCTGCCATTGTATTTCTGTACAACTCTAAGTCATCTGGAAAGATCAGAGAAGCAAAGTTAAAGAAAGGAGGAGATAAAGGTGGAAAAGAGCCTCCAAAATAATGATGTCCTGTTAAAGAGACCTCCAAATCACAATAAATATATTAACAATTCTTTTTTTTTTTTGAGAAATGCTGACTTATATCTTAAATCATACCTCTATTTACTCAAGAAATAATTAATATGTCAAACATCTGCAAACCAATCTCATTTCAAAGAATATTTCAAATTGAATATTTTCTCATTTGCATGGAAAAGCCCTTCATGGGATAAACTAAGTAGAGAATTATAATGTCTTTAAATACTTCTATTCCTATCTGTTCCTTCTCTTCTTACTAAAATAGTTAAAGAAAGGGTTATCTCAATTTTCAGCAGCAAATATTATTTTAGAGAGTTGCTACGAAGTGTAAACATTTTCATTCATTTTCCTTTAAATTGCACTACTTTATTGAATAAATTATTCAGTGTCAGGGACTAAACAAGAGACCACAGTACTCTGAAAGAAGTTGAAATATTGTATTAGAGACTGGAAAGCTGTCATGGCAAATTGGGCACGACCCACCACCCCTACTCCCACCCCTATCCCCTACCATGTTTTTGAAGCTTCTGTGACTGAATCACAAGCCTGGAAAACTCAATTTGGTAACTGTGGGAAGACAGATCTTAATTGAAAAGTTCATTTCTAATGAAATGCGAGGTGGTAAAAGGTTGGGCTTGCAGGGTAGATCATTTGAGTCTTTATTAATAACACCAATTCATATTAATTCAGTGAAGCACATAATTGGCATCAAGCTTTTCAAGTTCACCACACATCCCTGTGCTTGGAATCTCTAATATTTAAAACTTTTTTTGTTTGGTAATAGATGTTTCAATAATTTGCATTTTAACAAGAGGTTACTTGTAGCTGGCTTATACTAATTATCAGTGTGTTGAGTTTTACTAAGCCAGTGGTATCCACCAGCCAGTGACAAATCTTTCTAAGTCTTAACTTGAATTCTCTGTAATTATTCTGCAGTCAGCTAAGACTTCAGCAAAGAGATGAATGAGGCCCCTTGAGATTACTGCACCTTGAATGATCAGAGGTGCTTGGCAGGGTCAATTACTGTTTCAGTTTGTTCCATAGCTGCTACATGTAAAGCCCTTTACTAGGGGCTTAGACAAAGCCTCGATAGCATTTGTTGCATTGCTTTTATCTCTCAACTGCAGCCATTCTGTGATGCAAGACCCAGAGGGCTCAAATGGACCTGCATTTGGAGGCTCAAATGGATCTCCATGGGAAGTAAGGGCATTGTAGAAGGGCTGTGTTTTTGAAGAAACAAAAGAAAGCCTTCTCTTACTCACAGGATGGAAGACAGGTGGAATTGCTGCTTAGTGAAAAAGACTTAGGACTGAAAGTCCAGAGACATGAGTGTTCTAATATTCCTTGGCTAAGATAACCAACCAAGGTAAGTTTCCTCTGGAAAGAAAGAAAACACAGAAAGCAAAGGAAATGGCCAAAGGAAAAAGCAAGAGAAAGAAGTCCTATCACAAAAGTAAAAGCAAACAAGTACAAAATGCCCATTAGTGCAAAATCTAACAAACCAGTGCTTTCATATGAGCTACACAAATGTGCACAATATTTCTGGTTTAATTTATTGATAATATTAATACCTTCTGGATGTTATTTAGCTTATAAATATAATTAAAATAGCCACCTGCTCTCAATCTCACAAGCTCATTTGTAAACAAATGATGTGAATTAATATTACTCATTCAAATAGGGCTCAATAATCCTGCAAGATCTGGGAAGTAAACTTAGGAACACAGAGGTTTCCAAGCCTGGCTGTGCATTAGAATTACAGCACAAAACTTTTTTTTAAAGTACAGCTTTCTGAGTCCCCATCCAAACTTCAGAGGGTAGACCTCCTGAATCTCTTTGTTTAACCAGCTTCCTAGGTTATTCTTACTCACTCACTCTGGCACCAGAAAAGGTACAAATTCTGAAACCAATGCAGCTGCTTTCACAGCTTTCCCAGTTCTAAAGAAAGAAAAGCATCACCTTCTTTAATCATCTAAGCAGAGGAAAGGAAAAACTTCCTTAGTCAATCCTGAATCCAGAGGAGCCTTACCCCAATTCACTTTATCCCAATCCTTTGTTCTTTTTTCCTAAAAAATTAATCCAACTTTTAATTTTTTTTATCTTTTTTAATTTAAACTTTTTATTTTCTATTGGGGTACAGCTGATTAACAATATTGTGATAATTTCAGGTGAACAGAGAAGGAACACAGCCATACATACACATGTATCCATTTTCCCCCAAACTCCCCTCCCATCCAGGCTGCCGCATAACATTAAGCAGAGTTCCATGTGCTATACAGTGGGGTCCTTCTTGGTTATCCACTTTAAATACAGCAGTGTGTACATGTCCATCCCAAACTCCCTAACTATCCCTTCCCCTATCTTCCCCCCATCCTCTACCCTGGCAACCATAAATTCATTCTCTAAGTCTGTGAGTCTCTTTGTAAACAAGTTTTGTAAGTAAGTTCATTTGTATCATTTCTTTTTAGATTCCATACAAGGGATGTCTTATGATATTTCTCCTTCTCTGAGTCTTCAGAGTCTTCTGAGTCTTCTCTGTCTTCACTCAGTAGGACAATCTCTGAGTCCACCCATCTTGCTGCAACTGGCATTATTTCATTATTTTTAATGGCTAATATTCCAAAAAGCAAAATGGCTGCCTGGGGCCTTACACATAGCTGTGAAAAGAAGACAAGCAAAAAAAAGGAAAGATATACCCATTTGAATGCAGAGTTCCAAAGAGTAGCAAGGAGAGATAAGAAAGCCTTCCTCAGTGATCAGTGCAAAGAAATAGAAGAAAACAATAGAATGGGAAAGACTAGAGATCTCTTCAAGAAAATTAGAGATACCAAGGGAACATTTCATGCAAAGATAGGCTCAATAAAGGACAGAAATGGTATGGACCTAACAGAAGCAGAAAATATTAAGAAGAGGTGGCAAGAATACACAGAGGAACTATACAAAAAAGACCTTCATGACCCAGATAATCATGATGGTATGATCACTCACCTAGAGCCAGACATCCTGGAATGTAAAGCCAAACCTTAGGAAGCATCACTATGAACAAAGCTAGTGGAGGTGATGGAATTCCTCACCTATTTCAAATCCTAAAAGATGATGCTGTGAAAGTTCTGCACTCAATACGCCAGCAAATTTGGAAAACTCAGCAGTGGCCACAGGACTGGAAAAGGTCAGTTTTCATTCCAATCACAAAGAAAAGCAATGCCAAAGAATACTCAAACTACTGCACAATTGTACACATCTCACATGCTAGCAAAATAATGCTCAAAATTCTCCAAGCCATGCTTCAACAGTATGTGAACCATGAACTTCCAGATGTTCAAGCTGGATTTAGAAAAAGCAGAGAAACCACAGATCAAATTGCCAACATCCACTGGATCATCGAAAAAGCAAAGCATTTGGTTTGGACAGAGTTTGTCTGGACAGAGAGTTTCAGAAAAACATCTATTTATGCTTTGTTGACTATGCCAAAGCCTTTGACTGGGTGGACCACAACAAACTGTGGAAAATTCTGAAAGAGATGGGAATACCAGACCACCTGACCTGCCTCTTGAGAAACCTGTATGCAGGTCAGGAAGCAACAGTTAGAACTGGACATGGAACAACAGACTGGTTCCAAATAGGAAAAGGAGTACGTCAAGGCTATATATTGTCACCCTGCTTATTTAACTTATATGCAGAGTACATCATGAGAAATGCTGGGCTGGAGGAAGCACAAGCTGGAATCAAGATTGCTGGGAGAAATATCAATAACCTCAGATATGCAGATTACATCACCCTTACAGCAGAAAGTGAAGAAGAACTAAAGAGCCTCTTGATGAAAGTGAAAGAGAGTGCAAAAGTTGGCTTAAAGCTCAACATTCAGAAAACAAAGATCATGGCATCTGGTCCCATCACTTCATGGCAAATAGATGGGGAAACTGTGGAAACAGAGGCAGACTATTCTGGGGGGCTCCAAAATCACTGCAGATGGTGACTACAGCCATGAAATTAAAAGACGCTTACTCCTTAGAAGGAAAGTTATGACCAACCTAGACAGCATATTAAAAGCAGAGACATTACTTTGCCAACAAAGGTCCATCTAGTCAACGCTATGGTTTTTCCAATAGTCATGTATGGATGTGAGAGTTGGACTATAAAGAAAGCTGAGCACGAAAGAACTGATGCTTTTGAACTATGGTGTTGGAGAAAACTCTTGAGAGTCCCCTGGACTGCAAGGAGATCCAACCAGCCTATCCTAAAGGAAATCAGTCCTGAATATTCATTGGAAGGACTGATGCTGAAGCTGAAAGTCCAATTCTTTGGCCACCTGATGTGAAGAGTTGACTCATTGGAAAAGACCCTGATGCTAGGAAAGATTGAAGGCGGGAGGAGAAGGGGATGACAGAGGATGAGATGGTTGGATGCCATCACCGACTCAATGGACATGAGCTGGAGTAAACTCTGGGAGTTGGTGATGGACGGGGAGGTCTGGCATGCTGCAGCCCATGGGGTCGCAAAGACTTGGACACGACTGAGCAACTGAACTGAACTCAACTGAATATTCCATTTTATACATGTACCACATCTTCTTTATCCATTCCTCTGTCGAGGGACATTTAGGTTGATTTCATGTCTTGGCTATTGAATATAGTGCTGCAATGAAAACTGGGGTGCCCAGTCCTTTGTTCTTCATAGTCGGTTTTCTGTGATGCAGTCAAGGATAGGAAGGACAGAGAGGAAATGTCAGATTCTCAACCTTACTGGATATTTCTGGGAGTGTGAGGCAGGCTCAGCAGGCAGCGCTATAGAAACGCATTGAGATTGCATCTAAAAACACCTGGAAATACGTTGCTTTTAACGCCTGCCAAAATGACTTTACTATAAATGAGGGAAAGACAAAGAGCTCACCACAATAACCATACCTCCACACAGTGACAATGATGGGATTAGAACCCTGATCCCTAAACCCCAGTAAGCCCCTTCCACAAGAACTTCCCTGTCTCCCTCATAGGCTGCTGGCTGGAGGTAATGGAAGTAAGGCACACATGATCTTAGCTCTCCTGCCAGGACACTTATTTATGTAAGAAGTGGATAACTAGGCAAAGAGTACATTCTCACTATGTGCTTAAGATATATTGTGTCAAAACTGTTCACTTACTTATTCAACAGCAAGAAAGCTAAAAGTTCACATTGAGTACTTCCATTTCCCCCTAAAAATGTGTTTGTGGCTAAGGAATATATACTGCAATATATAGTCATCATCCCCAGCCTCTGAATTCCCCTAAAAATGGGGGAGACCAGACTCAACCCTCTGGGCTGCTGGTGGCCATGAAGCAGGATTCTTAGCTTCCATAGTAGGACCAATATGGAAGGTGTAAGCTGAAAAAAATCCTTGGCCCAGGAATAACAGGTGAGGACAGACAAGTTCACATCCTAGATCTGTGCAGTCGAGGTGGTGATAGCCAAGATGGGGAGGAGCCTCAGTGCAACAGGACAGGTGGAGGCAGGGGCATCGAATTGCTGTGCTTTTATTCCCATGTGCTTTTATTTTTATAGGAGTATGCCTCTGGGTCCCCATATCACTGTTCCCCCATAGATTCAATATCCTGCCAGATGAACTATCTAAAACTGGGTTGTGTTCCTACACCTCAGTACCTGGAGCTAATAATGAAAGGCCTGGCCCCTTCCAGTCTCATCCTTAGAAGATAGAAACCTGCTCCCCATAAATCCCCACACAGCGGGGTGTCCAAAAATACAACTGGTAATTGCCTACTATACACAGTATCTTTGCCCACATTACCAAGGCTCAAAGTCTTCAACTCATCTTGGAAAATGAAAAGACAAGGTCTTCTGTAGCTCAGTCCTATAGCTCTTTTGTCCACAATGTCCCTCTCCTGAGACTCTTCTTCTATTCGTAAGCCCCTATGTAAATTCTATTTCAATCACCAGTAGATTACATCACCCCCTCCCCTGTCAGTCAAGCCTCTGGCCTGCTAGTGCCAGAAGAATATGTCAAAGACACAGAGCCCTGATCATGTACTGTCTCTCTCAATAACAACTGTCAAAAAAATTACATGTCTGCTCTTTTTTTTTCACATGAAGTCTTCCATATTGTGGCCAACCCAAGTATCTTTCCAGCCTCTACTTTCCCACCACTCCCCTGGAACTACCGGTTCCTACTCTGCAACTACAGCTTCCTACTCTGCAACTTTTCTCCCGCCAGACCTTCTACTGAGAAGCCTCTCCCTATCATTTCAGGTTAAAACCCGGTCCATTCCATAAAGATCACCATAAATATCACTCCCTTCACTGAGCCTTTCACAATGACCCCTCCCAACTGTATCCCCTTTCCCTGAGTTCAAAATCATTCACGTGTCCCATTTGTCTCTCTTAGAGCACATTTTATATTGTTTTTATCATTATATCCCACCCCTAAGTCCCACGCCCTTTGAGTTCAGGAATTCTAGCTCACTCAGCTTCAGGTCCTTTCTCTCTACTCTTCTGAGCCCTGTTCCACAATACACACTTCAGTTGCCTCCATCAATTAGTTAGTCAATAAACATTTGTTAAATGTAACTAAATTTTGTGGGTTAGGCAGAGAAAATGAGCCATGGCTGTCTTGAGTTTTATGGTAACTGGAACCAAAATGAAATAACAGCCCTGCCCTGGCATTTGCCTTCCCTCCTGCATATCAGTTCAGTTCAGTTTAGTTGCTCAGTCATGTCGAACTCTTTGCAACCCCATGGACTGCAGCACACCAGGCCTCTCTGTCCATCACCAACTCCCAGAGTTTACTCAAACTCATGCCCATTGAATCAGTGATGCCATCCAACCATCTCATCCTCTGTTGTCCCCTTCTTCTCCTGCTTTCAATCCTTCCCAGCATCGGGGTCTTTTCCAATGAGTCAGTTCTTTGCATCAGGTGGCCAAAGTACTGGAGTTTCAGCATCAGTCCTTCCAGTGAATATTCAGGACTGATTTCCTTTAGGATGGACTGGTTGGATCTCTTTTCAGTCCAAGGGACTCTCAAGAGTCATCTCCAATACCACAATTCAAAAGCATCAATTCTTTGGCGCTCAGCTTTCTTTATAGTCCAACTCTCACATGACTACTGGAAAAACCCTAGCCTTGACTAGACGGACCTTTATTGGCAAAGTAATGTCTCTGCTTTTTAATATGCTGTCTAGGTTGGTTATAACTTTCCTTCCAAGGATTAAGCATCCTTTAATTTCATGGCTGCAGTCACCATCTGCAGTGATTCTGGAGCCCAAAAAAAGATGATTCCCTGCATGTGGTGTCACCCAAACCTTCCCTCACAACCATCATTACTTGCTTTATGTCCAGCCTCCCAATTGGAATATCAGCACCCAAGGGCAGGAATCTATCTTATTCACCTCGATATTCCTAGTGCCTACCTCAGTGTTTGGCACATAATAGGTACTTAAAAAATGCCAGGCCACCTGACCTGCCTCTTGAGAAATCTGTATGCAGGTCAAGAAGCAATAGCTAGAGCTCAACATGGAACAACAGACTGGTTCCAAATAGGTAAAGGAGTACATCAAGGCTGTATATTGCCACCCTGCTTATTTATACACAGAGGACATCATTTGAAATGCCGGGCTGGATGAAGCACAAGCTGGAATCAAGATTTCCAGGAGAAATATCAATAACCTCAGATATACAGATGACACTACTATTATGGTAGAAAGCAAAAAAGAACAAGGAGCCTCGATGAAAGTAAAAGAGGAGAGTGAAAAAGTTGGTTTAAAACTAAACATTCAAAAAAATAAGGTCATGGCATCCGGTCCCATCACTTCATGGCAAATAGATGGGCAAACAGTGGAAACAGTGGCAGACTTTATTTTGGGGGGCTCTAAAATCACTGCAGATGGTGACTGCAGCCATGAAATTGAAAGACACTTACTCCTTGGAAGGAAAGTTATGACCAACCTAGACAGCATATTAAAAAGCAGAGACATTACTTTGCCAACAAAGGTCTGTCTAGTCAAAGCTATGGTTTTTCCAGTAGTCATGTATGGATGTGAGATTTCGACTATAAAGAAAGCTGAGAACCAAAGAACTGATGCTTTTTTACTGTGGTGCTGGAGAAGACTCTTGAGAGTCCCTTGGACTGAAAAGGGATGCAACCAGACAATCCTAAAGGAAATCAGTCCTGAATATTCATTGGAAGGACTGATGCTGAAGCTGAAACTCCTATACTTTGGCCACCTGATGCAAAAAACTGACTCATTGGAAAAGACCCCGATGCTAGGAAAGATTGAAGGTGGGAGAAGAAGGGGACGACAGAGGACCAGGTGGTTGGATGGCATCACCAATGCGATGGACATGAGTTTGGGTAAACTCTGGGAGTTGGTGATGGACAGGGAGGCCTGGTGTGCTGCAGTCCATGGGGTCGCAAAGACTCAGAAATGACTGAACAACTGAACTGAACTGAAAAACATTTGGAGAGAACTGAATCAAGTGGAACTGAATCTTACCTAATCTGATCTAGCTGCATGGAATCTGGAGGGAGGAAATTGGTAATGGGGTCTTTCACTTCTTACATTTAGCTGACACCTCTAATGAGGGGTGCCCAAAATGAAGAAAGAGGATGTGATTGTCACAGGAAATATTTATTTTTTTTAATTTTTTTGGAGTATAGTTTTTTTACAATGGTATTTTCTGTTGTACAGCTAAGTGAATCAGCTATATGTATACAAATATCCCCTCTTTTTTGGATTCTCTTCCCATTTAGGTCACTATAGAGCACAGAGTAGAGTTCCCTGTGCTATACAGTAGGTTCTCATTGGTGATGTATTTTATACAGAGTGGTGTATATATGTCAATCCCAATCTCCCAGTTCATCCCACCCCCCTTTCCTCTCTTGGTGTCCAAATTTTTGTTCTCTACATCTATGTCTCTATTTCTGCCCTGCAAATAAGTTCATGAGTACCATTTTCCTAGATTCCACATATATACATTAATATACAGTATTTGTTTTTCTCTTTCTGACTTACTTCACTCTGTATGACAGACTCTAGGTTTATCCATGTCTTTGCAAATGGCACAATCTCATTCCTAGAAACTGACCTAAGCAGTTGAAGCATTGCCTCTGGGCCACAACGAACAAGGGTGGAGGCATGAACATGTCATTAAAAGAACCAGATGGGGACAAGTAGTATTTTACTAAAGGAAGGTTCACTTTAAGGCTTTTCTGTCTTTTCTCTTTTGCTTAAAACAGTTTTAAATAAAGGACTGTAGTCTGATCTTGCAATTCCATAATAATTCAGAAAAGAGCTCATCTTTGGAGGAAGCTGAATAAACTACTATTCATTTGGTAAAAAGTTAAAGTCACTAAGAAAAAAATTCACAAAAATATATCTTCTTTTTTTTTTTTTTTTTTAATTTTATTTTATTTTTAAACTTTACATAACTGTATTAGATTTGCCAAATATCAAAATGAATCCGCCACAGGTATACATGTGTTCCCCATCCTGAACCCTCCTCCCTCCTCCCTCCCCATTCCATCCCTCTGGGTCGTCCCAGTGCACCAGCCCCAAGCATCCAGTATCGTGCATCGAACCTGGACTGGCAACTCATTTCATACATGATATTTTACATGTTTCAATGCCATTCTCCCAAATCTTCCCACCCTCTCCCTCTCCCACAGAGTCCATAAGACTGTTCTATACATCAGTGCTGTTTTGCACACACTGAATAGCTGACTTTGAGCAAATCGTGTCACCTCTTTGGACTGCAGAACTAGAGGTCACCCAGTCCACTACCATATTACAGATGACAAAATCAACCATATGTGATCCCCCCTTGTAATCCTAACATTGTACCATGATACATCCATTCCTTTTGGTTTTGGAGGCATTTTATTCTAAGGAAAACACTGTAAAACACAAATGCCCCTGGAAAGGGTTGCATTATAATCATTTTTTTGTTTGTATTTGAAAAGCTTTCTGATATCCAATTGAGAAGGAGTAATGAGAGGAATGTAAAAATAGGATACATGTGTGGTAGATCCCCAGACACAAGAGAGAGATTTGAAAGCACAAGGAATGAAGAAAGGACACTGACAAAAAAAGATAAGTGAATATGAATTGCTAGTCACTGACTTTGCTTCTGTAATTTCACTTACAGCTGGGACAACTAGGCAACTTTTCAGAAACAGTATGACTTTTTGTGAGGAAAGTAGTTCCAAGGACTATGTATTACCTTTTATAAAAGATCCAAATAAAAATACTCTTTCATTACATAGCAAAATCCTTTTTAAAAAAGTAATACCCTCTAGACTGAAGTTTATAGACAGATCAATGGAATAGAATAGAAAGCCCAGAAATAGATACACAGATATATGGACATTGATTTATAGCAAAGGTAGCACTGAAGAGCAAAGGGAAAAGGACAAAATTGGTACCAACAGGTGCTGGGACGATGGAATGTCCATATAGAAAACAACAGAATGTGATTCCTACCTCATTCTATGCAAAACTCAAATCTAGGTCTTCGTAAATCCAAATGTGAAAAACAGAACAAACAGCAACAGAAAATTAAAGATAATAATATGAGATTGTTCTTATCAAATTCAGAAAAAAATTTCTTAAATACAACACACACCCAAACATCAAATAGTAAAAGGAAAGGAACATGGGAATGATATATTTGACTATCTTTGAAATAAGAACTTATGTTCATGAAGAGACACTACAAAAGAGTATTTAAAAAAAAAAAAACTAGTGTAGGAACATACATTTACAACACATTTTTCAACAAAGAGCTTAATCTAGAATACAAAAGGAACTCCCACAAATCAATTTTAAAGTCAGACAACCAGAAGAAAAATGGGCAAGATATTTGAACCAGTATATCTGAAGAGAGAATATACAGATGGCTCAGATAAACATATGAAATGCTGTTCAAATTCAATGTCATTGTTATTGGAGAAATACAAAGTAAAACCATAATGAAGTACCAAAGCACCTGCCAGAAGAGCTAATTTTTTAAAGGCCAAGTTTTAAAGAGAATGTAAAGAGAAATTTTTATGTACTACACGTTAGAATGCCAATTAGAACACCCATCTCAGAAGAGTTTGGCACTACCTGCTAAAGATGAACACACATACATATCTGTATATATGTGTGTATATATACTCCCAGGTATATATCCGGGAGAAGGCAATGGCACTCCACTCCAGTACTCTTGCCTGGAAAATCCCATGGATGGAGGAGCCTGGTGAGCTGCAGTCCATGGGGTCCCTAAGAGTTGGACACGACTGAGTGACTTCACTTTCACTTTTCACTTTCATGCATTGGAGAAGGAAATGGCAACCCACTCCAGTGTTCTTGCCTGGAGAATCCCAAGGACGGGGAGCCTGGTGGGCTGCCGTCTATGGGGTCGCACAGAGTCGGACAAAGCGACTTAGCAGCAGCAGCAGGTATATATCCAACAGAAATGTGCACACATAAACCAAGACAGCACATACACTTATGATAATAGCAACATTATTCTTGGGAGTCCAAATGGCAATGACTCAATTTATCCAAAATCAGTAAAATGAAGTATATATTTATACAATGAAATAATATGCAACAAAGGTAGAAACTGACAGGAATACATTAACAGAGGAGATTTTAACTTCCCACTGACATCTAAGGATGTCATCCAGACTGAAAATCAATAAGCTAACAGAGTGAGCTTCCCTGGTGACTCAGACAGTAAAGAACCTGCCTGCAATGCAGAAGACCTGGGTTTGATCCCTGGGTGTGATAATCCCCTGGAGGAGGGCTTAGCAACCCACTCCAATATTCTTGCCTGGAGAATCCCATGGACAGAGGAGTTTGGCGGGCTACAGTCCATGTGGTCACAAAGAGTTGGACATGACTGAGCGACTAAGCACAGCACAGCAGAGGTCCTAAATGGCACAACAGACCATTTGGACTTAGTTTATATTTTCAGGACACTACATTCAAAACAAACAAAAAAAAAAAAACAATGCACAGTCTTTCAAAGCATGCATGGAACATTCTCTAGGATAGACCACATGCCAGGTTACAAAACTAGCCTCAACAATTTAATAATTTATAAATTATTTCAAGCATCTTTTCTGACCACAATGATATGAAACTAGAAATCAATCACAGAAAGAAAAATGGAAAAGAACAAAAACATGGAGACTAAACAGCATGCTGCTAAAAAACCAATAGATCAAGAGTGAAATCAAAGAATAAAACAGAAAATACCTAGAGACAAATGAAAATGAAAATATAACCTAAGAAAATCCATGGGATTCAGCAGAAAAAAAAAAAGCTATGAACAGTTCTGTTCATAGCAATACAGATCTTCCTCAAGAAAAAAGAAAATTTCAAGCAATCTTTCTCATCTAAAAGAATTTGGAAAAGGAGAAAAAACAAAATCCAGTAAAAGGAAGGAAACAATATGGATCTGAGAGGAAATAAATAAAATAGAGATTGGAAAATAGAAAAAATAAACAAAATCAAGACCTGTTTTTTTTTTTTTTAAGATATACTACATTAACAAATCTGTAGCTCATCAGGAGGAAAGAGAGGACTCAAATAAAATAAGAAATGAAAGAGGAGAAAAAATAACCAATGCCACAGAAATACAAAAATAAAATAAGAGTATACTGAAGGCAATGGCACCCCACTCCAGTACTCTTGCCTGGGAAATCCCATGGACAGAGGAGCCTGGTAGGCTGCAGTCCATCGGGTTGCTGAGGGTCAAACATGACTGAACAACTTCACTTTCACTTTTCACTTTCAGGCATTGGAGAAGGAAATGGCAACCCACTCCAGTGTTCTTGCCTGGAGAATCCCAGGGACGGGGGAGCCTGGTGGGCTGCCGTCTATGGGGTCGCACAGAGTCGGACACGGCTGAAGTGACTTAGCATAGCATAAAAATTATATGCCAACAAATTGGACAATCTAGAAAAAATGTACAAGTTTCTAGAAACAAAGTCTACCAAAATTGAGTCAAGAATAAACAGATAATTTGAACAGACTGATCAATGGGAATGAAATAGACTCTGTTATAAAAAAAATTTTCCTCTCAAACAAAAGTCCAGGGCTGGACAGTTTCACTGAGGAATTCCACTAAACATACCAAAAAGAACATATACCTTTCCTTCTCAAACTATTGCAAAAAACTGAAGAGCAGGGAACACTCCCAAATTCATTTCATGAAGTCACCATCACCATGATACCAAAGTCAGAAAAAGACACAATAAAAAAAGAATATTACAACCACTATATTTGATGAATGTAGATGTAGATATCTTCAACAAAATGTTAGCAAGTCAAATCCAACAATATGTAAAAAGGATCATACACCATGCTCAAGTTGTATTCATTTCAGGGTCATAAAGATGGTTCTGCTACTGCTGCTAAGTCGCTTCAGTCATGTCTGACTCTGTGCGACCCCATAGACAGCACCCCACCAGGCTCCCCCGTCCCTGGGATTCTCCAGGCAAGAACACTGGAGTGGGTTGCCATATCCTTCTCCAATGCATGAAAGTGAAAAGTGAAAGTGAAGTCGCTCAGTCGTGTCTGACTCTTAGCGACCCCATGGACTGCAGCCTACCAGGCCCTCTGTCCATGGGATTTTCCAGGCAAGAGTACTGGAGTGGGGTGCCATTGCCTTCTCTGTAAAGATGGTTCAACATCCTCAAATCAATCAATGTGACACCCCCACATTATCAACAGGAAAGACAAAAACTACACGATCATTTCAACAGATGTAGAAAAAGAATCTGACAAAATTGAACATTCATTCATGATAGAAACTCTCATAAAAGTGAGGACAGAGGGAATATATCTCAAAATAATAACAGTATTTACAAAAAACTCACCCCCCAACATAATACTCAATAGTGAAAAGGTAAAAACATTTCCACTAATTTCTGGAACAAGACAAGAATGCACACTCTCACCACTTCTATGCAATACAGCATTGAAAGTCCTAGTTACAACAATCAGACAGAAAAAAGAATTAAAAACTACCCAAACTGGAAAGGAAGAGATGAAACTGTCACTAATGCAGATGACATGATACTCTATATAGAGAATACTAAAACTGTTAGAACTAATAACAAACTCAGCAAGGTAGCAGAATACAAAATTAACATACCAAAAAATCTGTTGCATTTATTTACACTAACAATGAATTATCAGGAAGAGAAAGTTTAAAAAGTCCTTTTAAAATCAAACAAGAAATAACAAAATATCTAATAACAAACTTAAAAAGGTGAAAGGCCTATATGTTGAAAACTATAACACACTGATAATAGAAACTGAAGATGATTTAAAGAAATGGGAAGGTATCCCATGCTCTTGGATTTGAATTAATATTGTTAAAATGGTCCTACCACCCAAAACAATCTACAGATTTAATGCCATCCCTCTCAAATTATCTATAACATTCTTCACAGAGTTAGAACAAATAATTCTAAATTTTATATGGAACCACAAAAGCCCTGGAATTGCCAAAACCATCCTGAATAAAAAGAACAAAGCTGGAGGCATTACCCTTCCAGAATTCAGACTATACTACAAAGCTAGTCATCAAAAGAGCATGGTTTTGGCACAAAAACAGATATATAAAATCAATGGAAAAGAAAACAGAGCCCAGAAATAAACCCAAACTTAAGGTCAATTAACCTGTGACAAAGGAGGCAAGACTACAGAGAAGAGTATGGAATTAACAAACTACTACACATAAAATAGATAAGCAACAAGGATTTATTGTATAGCACGGGGAACTATATTCAATATCTTGTAATAACCTATAATGGAAAATAATGTGAAAAAGAAATATATATATATAACTGAATCACTTTCTTATACACCTGAAACTAACACAATATTGTGAATGAACTACACTGGAAAAAGCAAGAAATAAAACACAATAATGAAATTGAGTGAAATATCTCTGGCAAACAGTATGATTGAATCTCATATGAACAGAATACTGATTGAAAAAAAAGACAAAAGAATACATTCACTATGAATCATTCATATAAAATTCAAAAACAGGCAAATCTAAAGTATGGTGTGAGACATCTGGATGGGGAGTAGACAAGGTTATTGAGAGGAAGGCTCCTGAGGGCTTGTACTGGTCTGCTTATTTTTTTTAATTAAAGTGTAGTTGATTTACAGTATGATTTTATTTTCAGGTGTACAACATAGTGATTCAATGTTTTTATAGTTATACTCCATTTAAAATTATTACAAATAAAGGCTATATTCCTTGTACTGTACAATATATCCTCATTGCTTATTCATTTTATACATAGTAGTTGTTATCTCTTAATCCCCTACCTCTATCTGTTTTTTGAGCTGAGTGGTGGTGATTATATGAATGTTTATGATAATTTGCTAAGCTGTCCACTTGGATTTTATTTACTTTTCTATATGTTTGTCATGATGGTACTCAGTCATGTCAGACTCTTTGCAATCAAACGGACTATAGCCCATCAGGTTCCTGTGTCCATGGGATTTTCCAGGCAAGCACTGGAGCACCACAATATATAGCAAGTTGTATTAAGAGCGAGTTTCATTGCCAGGTTTTAAACCCAAACCTCCCCATCCTCTTTTAAAGCAGGAATTTCTATAAGCTCATCAAGTAGCAAAGATCAAAAACAAACAAACAAAAAAAGACACAGATAGATGCTAACTGTAATATTAATAGGGAATATAACACCATTTATTAAGTGATCTGAGTATTATCTCATTTAAACCTCAGCATCCTGAAGTAGATTGGCTGCATTAATGGTTCCAACTCTCCTTCTTTGCTTGTATCCACATTCTTTGCACATAACTATCTATGTCCTCTGTCCAGTTCAGTTCAGTCACTCAGTCATGTCCAACTCTTTGTGAACCCGTGGACTGCAGCACACCAGGCTTCCCTGTCCATTACCTACTCCCAGAGTTTACCCAAACTCATGTCCATCGAGTCGGTGATGCCATCCTCATCCTCTGTTATCCCCTTCTCCTCCCACCTTCAATCTTTCCTAGTATCAGGGTCTTTTCCAATGAGTCAGTTTTTCATATCAGGTGGCCAAAGTATAGGAGTTTCAACTTCAGCATCAGTCCTTCCAGTGAATATTCAGGACTGATTCCCTTTAGGACTATCTGGTTGGATCTCCTTGTAGTCCAAGGGACCCTCAAGAGTCTTCTCCAACACCACAGTTCAAAACATCAGTTCTTCAGCGCTCATCTTTCTCTGATTTAGGGCTAAACCATGTTCCTGCCATCTATGGGGTCGCACAGAGTCAGACACGACTGAAGCAACTTAGCAGCAGCAGCAGCATGTTGCTTTGGCTAATAGAATACTAGCAATCACAAAGCAATCAGAGGCTTGAAAAGAGCCTCTGTGTTTCTCCTTACTGATTCTGCCTCCTGCCATCACCATGAGACTATGCTCGAGCTAGCCTGCTAGAGGATGAAAGACACATGGAGCATAGCCAGTCACCCAGGTCATCCTGGATGAGGCCATTTAGTCAATAGCCAGCCAATACCAAGACAAGTGATCAAGTTCAGTCAAGATCAGCAGAGCTGCCTCACCAACATCCACACAATTCCAAACACACAAGCAGTAAATGTTCAATGCTCCTGGAGTTCTATGTCACTGAGGTTTTATGATTATGAGGTTCTAAGCTGTATTTTTATGCAAATTATTGTAGTGAAAGCTAAAGGATACAAATAGTACTATTATTATTCCTATTTTACATGGGAGGAAACCGAGGTTCAGAAAAATCACATAGCTGGTAAGTAGTGGAGCCAGGATTTGAATCTAGATTTTCTTAATCCACAAGAATTGCTTTTAATTACCATACTATATATATATTGCCTGTACAAATGCACTCCCAACTATAATTTTAAACAGAGCACGCATGCATGCGGGTCTTTCTCCCCAGCTGCTCACTGACTAAACCTTTAAAATTGGGAAGCAGTGTTTCTAACTCAAATATCTGAGCTATATACAGCATTTTTAAAAAGCTGACTGATCAGAGTCCTTGTAGTTTAAACCAATGATTTTGTGCATGGGGACTCTGGTATTTTTTTCCTCTCTCTTGCACTCTCTCTTACGTAGTCCACAAGCATTTAATTTCTCACAGATGCCTTCAGTGCTGATATGCATCCCAATATTAATTTGTGTGCTTCAAAGAGTTATCCCCAAAATGCTGATGATACCAATAGAAGATGTAAAGTCTGACCTTCACTCGCACAATGATTGGCATTGACTATAATTCCTTACAAGATTTAACACAATGTGTGCAGCCAGAGTACATAATCAGTTGCTCTGTATCAAAAATCACCTTGTAGTTGTGATCAAGAAACAAATTCTCATATTAAATGGTCAGGAGAATCAGTATTATATATACTTGACAATAATCCATGTTAAGGATGTGCTGGGATGACAAGTGAATAAATAATATATCCACCCAAAGTTTTGCTTTCCAACCAGAAATCCTCAAGATACAGGGATCAAAGAGTTCACAGGTGGTTTGGGGCTAGGTGCTGTGAACTCAGATCCTCTTACCTGGAGGAAAGGATAGTATGTGGACAAGCAGTGAGAGGGGAATCTGGAGATGTTGCCTCTAGTCTCAACCCCACCTCAGAGTGATGTGCGGGACAAACATCTTCCTGTGCTTCTAGATCACTCTCCACTCTTGCTCAACCTTCTGGGTACCAGGAGATTGACAAGTATGGACCTCCTTGCCTCCGGCTTCCAGCTGGGTTTGTTGCCTAGGGAGCATCCATGCTCCATCACTGAGTTGTGTCCACCTCTTTCCAATCCCATGGACTGTAGCCCCCCAGGCTCCTCTGTCCATGGGCTTCTCCAGGCAACAATACTGGAGTGGGTTGCCATTTCCTCCTCCAGGGGATCTTCCCAACCCAGGGATCAAACCTCCATCTCCTGCATTGGTAGGCCAATTCTTTACCACTAAGCCATCCGAGAAGCACCAGCAACAAATCAGCAAGATAGAGGAGATGGAAGCAGAGGTATTTGTCCTCCTGGATTTCTCCCTGTGGTGTCACAAATGGGCTGCTGTGTCTTAGCTCCTTTCAGATGGCCCCCTCTGCACATCCTTCCCCATCTCTGGGTTCTGTTAATCACTTTATGCCTTCAGACTTACAAATAGTAACAGACCCTAGTATTTACAGCTCTAGGATTCCACACTGTGCTGTGCTCAGTCAGTTCAGTCATGTCCAACTCTTTGAGATGTATGGGCTGCAGCCGGCCAGGCTCCTCTGTCCATGGGATTTTCCAGGCAAGAATACTGGACTGGGTTGCCAAGTCCACACTACCTCTTAATATTTTTCCCTATACTACATGCAAACCTCTTTAAACAGTCTCTTTGCTAAACCTTCCTTGAAGTAACTGGCTTTGAGGGTCTAGGAATGATCCCCTCTGTGACCCTAGAGAAGACCTCTCACCATGTGTCATTTTCTTGATCAGGAGAATGGAAAATGCCTCCCCTTTTATGAGGGGTGGGCAGATTTTTTTTTAAGATCCTAATACCAACATGTTTGAAAGGTTTAAGCGGTATAAGATCGAAAGTTATTATTATGTCAGGTTGATGTCTTAA
This sequence comes from Bubalus kerabau, assembly GCF_029407905.1. NCBI lineage: Eukaryota > Metazoa > Chordata > Mammalia > Artiodactyla > Bovidae > Bubalus > Bubalus kerabau. Next base: position 69,674,154 of record NC_073633.1, read on the forward strand.
AGCCTTATTTGGTTTGCAGAACAGAAATGAATTATATGCTGGAAATATGAGGCAGGAGGAAGTATCTGAATATACATAGGAATTCCATATGAAAAGAAACAGGGAAGGATTAGAAGCAACAGAAATCAGACTTTTCTTTGAACTACTGGCTTCTCTAGGATTGGTTCTGATAGTGAACCAGATGTCCTACCCACCTTCTTGTTTTCTGATCCTTTTCATCACTGTCTCCTACCTGGAATCCACTCAGGGAAGTCTTTGCTTTTTGTTTGTTTTAAATAGCTTGAGTGTTTTTTAATAAATTATTTATTAATTTTTGCCTGTACTGGTCTTTGTTATTGTGTGTGGGCTTTCTCTAGTGGCAGAGTGTAGGGGGCTATTCTCCATTTGCGGCATGCAGGCTTCTCATTGCAGTGGCTTCTATTGTTGCAGAGCACAGGCTCTAGAGCACACGGGCTTCAGTAGGTGCAGCACTCAGCTCGGTAGTTGTGGCACACAGGCTTAGATGCCTTGAAGCAGGTGGGATCTTCCTGGACCAGGGATAGTACTGGTGTCCCCTGCATTGCATGGCAGATTCTGAACCACTGGACCACCAAGGAAGCCCTTTGCTTTGTTGACAACAGGGTATGTTAAAGTTGCTGACATAAAAAAAGGAATATACTTGATGCTTAAGAAACTGGCTAAAAAGTAAAAACTTCATTCAGATCAACTTTTGTTAATCCTGTGCCCCATACTTCCTCCTGGTGCTCTCACCAGACAAGGGGTCTGGATGCTAAAATTATGCCCCACTAGCTTTTCACATTCAGAGAAGGCGATGGCACCCCACTCCAGTACTCTTGCCTGGAACATCCCATGGATGGAGGAGCCTGGTAGGCTGCAGTCCATGGGGTCACGAAGAGTCGGACATAACTGAGCAACTTCACTTTCACTTTTCACTTTCCACTTTCATGCATTGGAGAAGGAAATGGCAACCCACTCCAGTGTTCTTGCCTGGAGAATCCCAGGGACGGGGGAGCCTGGTGGGGTGCCGTCTATGGGGTCGCACAGAGTCGGACACGACTGAAGTGACTTAGCAGCAGCAGCAGCTTTTCACATTAACAGGTAAGTTGTTCATTTTTAATAAAAGTTATTTATTCATTCAGCCTTATTTCTTAGACACCCACTATGTGAGAGTGGAAAAGCTGACTTAAAACTCAATATTCAAAAAACTAAAACCATGGCATCCGGTCCCATCAGTTCAGTTCTGTTCAGTTACTCAGTCGTGTCCAACTCTTTGTGAACCCATGGACTGCAGCATACCAGTCTTCCCTGTCCATCACCAACTCCTGGAGTTTACTCAAACTCATATCCATCGAGTGGGTGATGCCATCCAACAATCTCATCTTCTGTCATCCCCTTCTCTTCCCACCTTCAATCTTTTCCAGCATTAGGGTCTTTTCCAATGAGTCAGTTCTTCGCATCAGGTGGCCAAAGTGTTGGAGTTTCAGCTTCAGCATCAGTCCTGCCAATGAACACTCAGAACTGATTTCCTTTAGCATTGACTGGTTGGATCTCCTTGCAGTCCAAGTGATTCTCAAAAGTCTTCTCCAACACCACAGTTCAAAAGCATCAATTCTTCGGCACTCAGCTTTCTTTAGTCCAACTCTCACATCCATACATGACTACAGGAAAAACCATAGCCTTGACTAGATGGACCTTTGTTGACAAAGAAACATCTCTGCTTTTTAATATGCTGCCTAGGTTGGTCATAACTTTCCTTCCAAGGAGTAAGCGTCTTTTAACTTCATGGCTGCAATCACCATCTGCAATGATCTTGGAGCCCAAAAAAATAAAGTCAGCCACTGTTTCCACTATTTCCCCATCCATTTGCCATGAAGTGATGGGACCGGATGCCATGCTCTTAGTTTTCTGAATGTTGAGCTTTAAGCCAACTTTTTCACTCTCCTCTTTCACTTTCATCAAGAGGCTCTTTAGTTCTTCTTCACTTTCTGCCATAAGGGTGGTGTCATCTGCATATCTGAGGTTATTGATATTTCTCCTGGCAATCTTGATGACAAACCTAGAGAACATATTAAAAAGCAGAGACAATCCTTTGCCAACAAAGGTTCATATAGTCAAAGCTACGGTTTTTCCAGTAGTCATGTATGAATGTGAGAGTTGGACCATAAAGAAGTTTGAGCACTGAACAACTGATGCCTTCGAACTGTTAGGGTTAGGGTTAGGGTCAGGGTTAGGTTAGGAGAAGACTCTTGAGAGTCCCTTGGACAGCAAGAAGATCAAACTAGTCAGTCAGTCCTAAAAATCAACCCTGAATATTCATTGGAAGGACTGATACTGAAGCATATACTTTGGCCACCTGATGTGAAGAATGGACTCATTAGAAAAGATTCTGATGCTAGGAAAGATTGAAGGCAGAAAGAGAAGGGGACAACAGAGGATGAGATGGTTAGATGGCATCACTGACTAAATGGACATGAGTTTGACAAACTCCAGGAGATGGAAAAGGACAGGGAAGCCTGCCGTGATGCAGCCCATGGCGTCTCAAAGAGTTGGACACGACTGAGCAACTGAACAACAGCAGCAACGTGCAGTGCTAAAGAAAAAGGACAAGGCTTTTCTTTTTTTTTTTTTACTTTAAAGATATGCTTGTACCATAGCCCATGGGATATTATAACCTTATAGAAAATCATAAAGAGGGATAATAAAAGCACTAATATTGATTTACAGTATTCTTTACATATGTACATAAATGTAAGACCACTGAGTATTCAAAATTTCAAATCACTAAATCCAGCCCCAAACCCCATGCTTCCACTATTCCCCACACATAGAAATCACAATGAGAAAATAGACAGTGTGACCTTGAACAAATATCACAACCTCTCTGTTACTTAATAAATGTCAGAACCAACGTTAGAATCCAGGCCTCAGGCTTCACCTGGAGAGTTAATTTCTCCTGATGATTCCAGTGTGGTTATGACCTTGTAGTGGCTGGGGGATTATCTGAGAATAGCATTTCCCCTTCAAGAGGCCTCACACATGAAGTTTTCTCTACCAGGCCATCTCTCAGTCTTCCTTCGAAGTTCACCAGGGAGGTTTATGGAACTTCCAGGCCAGCTTGGTTTCCCCTGTCGTGCGCACCTGCAGTAACCCATCCTCCCTTGGCACTGCCCATCCCCCCACTAGACTAGAAAGCTTGTGAGACCAGAACCTGCCTCTCTACTGCATGCAGCAGATGGCAGATATGCTGAAAGGATTTGTGAATAAATGAAACCATTATTTAATTTATAAAGGAAATCAGCGAGAAAACTGAGATGTGTTCATAGAATTTTGCACAGTGGAAAACTCTCAAGAATGCAACAACTCTACACCTTAATTTTTCAAAGTCATAATAATAAACTATGCGGACACACAGTTTTGAGGACATTAGTCCACTATGGCCCCTACAAAAGAATAAAGGTATTTTTTTCTATGTCATCTAATAACAATAATAAATTATGTTTTTGAATAAGAGAAAATAGAAGGCTACCCCTCTTTGGTCTTACTACATAAGGAACTACGTTCTCATCCCTCTTTTTTCCCATTCCCATACAGCAGCCCTTTTCTTGTGCCAATGGTAATGAAGACAAAACAACCCCTTTCCTTTGCTTCACCCTGAACAGTTCAGAAAAAAGTGTCTCCCAGCACAGGAAAAAGCGTCTCCCAGCTTAGGAAAAAGCAATTTCCCCCTACAGTCTAAACGGGAGGAGAATAGACGATTCAAAGAGAGGAAGGCTCCCCCTCCAAGCCCCAGGACTGCACTGTCCTGAGGGTGGAGGAAAGACTACAGAGAAACACAGATGGCATGCTGGCATTCGGATGGATTAATGTGATTGCATCTCTGTAATGTTTCGAGTGAGATAGTCATATAATTCATGCAAATTCAGAAATAATTGAGGCTCATGTTTCTAGGATAAAGTCATGGCATTTTGCTTTTACCTGAACTACCCCCACACGCACAAAAAAGGGTCATTTTTATTATTCCATATTTAATTATTCATAGCCACACACTCACAGAGTTTAGAACCACAAAAGGTCAGCCCTCTCTGATTTGGCAATTGTTTTCCTCTGAAGTCAGGGAGCAGCCCATGAATATGCACGAGCACACAATCCTGACACTTCCCTCACTGTTCATTAACAGAGTGTTCACTGTATATTTCAAAGTCAAACAAATAATACCTGTCATGAACATGAATTTTTAATATCTCCTGTATTTCATTTTAAATGAAATGTCAAAATGATGGAAAATATTTCCATGGAAGTCTGGAAAGGGCAGCGTCTCACCAACGCTGCCTTGTGAAAATCAGCACTGGTGCACAAACACCATTAAAGAGGTGCCCCTGACACTGGAATCAGATCACTTTTGGTATTTTACTGCCTTTATCTTTCCTGAGAAATGTCAATGTGAAATCCGTTTGCCCAGACCACGTGCTTCTCGGGGCTGAGAGGAACCACCGTTCTCTTTTCATCTGAAAATGGACGTTGTTTGTTTACAGCCTGTTTCAATCCCTTGCTCTTGGACTCAAACTGCATTTTATTTGCTCATGATGCTCCTCTTTGCATATGCGTGCCCTTTGCCCCTCTTCATTCTTTAAACACTACTTCCCATTTTTAATGGCACGGAGATCAATCAACTCTGACCTCTCTTTTCCTGCCAGCCCTCAATGAGAATTTCTTCATTTCATTTTTTTTTTAATTTTATTTTATTTTTAAACTTTACATAATTGTATTAGTTTTGCCAAATATCAAAATGAATCCGCCACAGGTATACATGTGTTCCCCATCCTGAACCCTCCTCCCTCCTCCCTCTCCATTCCATCCCTCTGGGTCGTCCCAGTGCACCAGCCCCAAGCATCCAGTATTGTGTATCGAACCTGGACTGGCAACTCGTTTCATACATGATATTTTCCATGTTTCAATTCAAGCTCCAAGCTCCCATCTACTCTCCCAGACTATTTCTTTCCCTAGAAATTGTCCTTGGAAACTGGGATTGGTCAAGTTCAGAACATAGCTGAGATGGGGTAAGCGGGTAAGAGCTTGTGATGGCAAGAGATGACCAGTAAGGTCTACAGTAGAGTCTCAGTCTCAGCACTAGTGATAACTGCGTGCGTGCTAAGTCACTTCATTCATGACTAACTCTATGAGACCCTATGGACTGTAACCTGCCAGGCTCTTCTATCCATGGGATTCTCGAGACAAGAATACTGGAGTGGGTTGTCATTCCCTCCTCAAGGGGATCTTCTCAACCCAGGGATCAAACACTCATCTCTATGTCTCCTGCATTATCAGGCGAGTTCTTTACCATTAGCGCCACCATTTGGGACCAGACAATTCTTTGCTATGGGGCTGTCCTGTGCATTGTAGGATGTTTAGCAGCATCTCTGGCCTCTTCCTACAGTGTACCAGTAGCACACCACCCCCCTTTCAATGGTGACAGCCAAAAATGTCTCTGGACATACCAACTATGCCTAGAAGTTGGGTTGCAGTGAGAGGGCAACCTCTCCACATCCCCAGCAAACCACTGATCTACATGTACAAATGGAAATGACTGCTTTCCTGGAAGTGTTTTCTCCTCTTGGCACTAAAGAAGGCAGGAGCCCCAGGAGCTCCAGCAAAGTGCATGAGAACTGAACTGTGCAGCTCTCTGATACCTGGAGAGGCAGAAGTTTTCTGTTTTCCACCACTTGGCCAGGTAGATGTGGCCTGAGGCCAAAGCTATGACCATCTATGTCTACCAAACCCACTCCTTTGGCCAAAAGCAGTTTTCTAGTCTCCAGCCTAATAACATTTACCCCATCACATAAGAGACTATTATTTTTAGTGTATTTGTATGTCCTTACCCTTCTACTGCCCTGTTCCTCTAAATAAGCCTCCAGTTTGTTTATCATCAGGCTCTTCTGCCTGAGTCATGAGGAAAAAGTGGGGTTGGGGGTGGGGGGCGAGAGCAAGGAAATTATAGATGACAGTTTATATCCTCTTCACGATTTTCAAGACATCCTAGCAAAGGACCTACACCTCTTAGTTCTCTGGACTGTGTTATTCACCCTGATGTTGCTCTGAGACTGAACCACACAGGTTATGGACTAACTATTACACTTTTATTTGGATGGAATTTAATTTATGCAAAGAATCCTAGAAAAATGTTATCTCAGAAAGAGTAGAAAAAGAGACACTGTAATCCTCATTTTACTGATGAGGAAACTGAGTCCCAAGTCAAGGAACAAACTGCAAGTACACTTCAGCACGTTTCCCATTTCCAAGTCCGCTCTCTGCACTTGAATATCACCTTGAAGGCAAAGAGCCCTCAGGCAGAGGGCTGAGCTCGTAATATCTTTTTGTCTTTCTTCAATGGTCTATATATGTTAAATGGTTCATATATGTTGGTTGGTTTAAATCGTTTATATACACATTAAATACATATGCCTAATGCGTTGGGAAAGTCCTCATTTTCATAAGCAGGGAGGACTCAGCCTCAGTTAACCCATTAACAAAATCCTCCATGAGGGACAACATGTCGGGAAGGGGAAGCCTGCTGCCATTCTAAGGGGCAGTTTACAGAGCCCAGACTCTCAAGGGGAGGGGAAAGGCTGCGACATGTGGCAGGGCCAGGACTTCCAGGACCTGGGCCAAACCTGGGTCTCCAAACAGCAGCTCTTCTTCATAGGAGTATTCATGAACCCAGCTTCACCGCCAGAGTCCTACAGCTGCTTTATTTGTGAAAGCTCCAGTGAGTTCATCACATAATAACTGAATGAGACTGTTGGTCATAACATAAAAAGAAATGCATCGCTTCTCTCCCCTCAACATACATCCTGATAGTGAGGAGGAGTGGGCAAGAATACCATTTTCTGAATTTTCCCCTTACAGTGCATTCTTTCTGAGAATAAGGAAGATGTGGGATCTAGTCCTGCCTCTGTGACTCATCTTAATCGAATCACTTAGAAAAGGCAATGTCTGTCCTAGCAGTCCCAGAGTTCAGTTCAGTCGCTCAGTCATGTCCAACTCTTTGCAACCCCATGAACCGCAGCACGCCAGGCCTCCCTGTCCAGCACCAACTTCTGGAGTCCACCCAAACCCATGTCCATTGTGTCGGTGAGGCCATCCAACCATCTCATCTTCTGTCGTCCCCTTCTCCTCCTGCCCTCAATCTTTCCCAGCATCAGGGTCTTTTCCAATGAGTCAGCTCTTTGCATCAGGTGGCCAAAGTATTGGAGTTTCAGCTTCAGCATCAGTCCTGCCAATGAACAGGACTGATCTCCTTTAGGATGGACTGGCTTGATCTCCTTGCAGTTCAAGGGATTCTGAAGAGTCTCCTTCAACACCACAGTTCAAAAGCATCAATTCTTTGGTGCTCAGCTTTCTTCAGAGTCCAACTCTCACATCCATACATGACCACTGGAAAAACCATAGCCTTGACTAGATGGAACTTTGTTGACAAAGTAATGTCTCTGCTTTTTAATATGCTGTCCAGGTTGGTCATAACTTGCCTTCCAAGGAGTAAGCGTCTTTTAATTTCATGGCTGCAATCACCATCTGCAGTGATTTTGGAGCCCCGAAAAATAAAGTCAGCCACTGTTTCCACTGTTTCCCCATCTATTTGCCATGAAATGATGGGACTGGATGCCATGATCTTAGTTTTCTGAATGTTGAGCTTTAAGCCAACTTTTGCACTCTCCACTTTCACTTTCATCAAGAGGCTCTTTAGTTCTTCTTTACTTTCTGCCATAAGGGTGGTGTCATCTGCACATCTGAGATTATTGATATTTCTCCCAGCAATCTTTATTCCAGCTTGTGCTTCTTCCAGCCCAGCGTTTCTCATGATGTACTCTACATATAAATTAAATAAGCAGGGTGACAATATACAGCCTTGATGTACTCCTTTTCCTATTTGGAACCAGTCTGTTGTTTCATGTTCAGTTTTAACTGTTGCTTCCTGATCTGCATATAGGTTTCTCAAGAGACAGGTCAGGTGGTCTGGTATTCCCATCTCTTTCAGAATTTTCCACAGTTTATTGTGATCCACACAGTCAAAGGCTTTGACATAGTCAATAAAGCAGAAATAGATGTTTTTCTGGAACTCTCTTGCTTTTTCCATGATCCAGTGGATGTTGGCAATTTGATCTCTTGTTCCTCTGTCTTTTCTAAAACCAGCTTGAACATCTGGAATTTCACAGTTCACCTATTGCTGAAGCCTGGCTTGGAGAATTATCTCACAGGGAGGGGCTCAAATTAAATATCAGATGTAAAAGCATTTGTAAAGAGTCAGGTATTTCATAAGACTTGATGATACTGCTGAGTGGATGAGGGGCTGACTTTCAGAGGAAAGGAGGGTCATGCTAGGCAGACCTCTATGGTGGATTGAATAGTGTCCCCCAACATCCATGTCCACTCAAGACCTCAGAATGTGACCTCGTTTGGAAATAGGCTCTTTCGAGATGTAGTGAAGGTAAGGATAGAGATGAGATCATACTGGATTCCAGAGCCCTAAATCTAATAGGAGTGTCCCAACAAGACACAGGTGATGCAAAGATGGAGGCAGGGATTCAAGTGGTGCAACCACAAGCCAAAGAATGCTAAGGACTACAGGTTAGCACCAGACCCAAGGAGAGAAGCCTGGGATAGTTTCTCCCTCAGAGCCCTCAGAAGAAATTGACCCTGCCAACACCTTGGTTTTCAACTTCCGGCCTCCTTAACTATGAGAGAATAATTTCTGATGTTTTAAGCCACCTAGTTTGTGGTCATTTGTATGGAAGCCCTTAGAAACTAGTACAGTCACTGCATATCTAAGGGACTAGAAATTTAAGTTTCACTCCAATTTGGGAGGACTGGAGCATCTTGAGCCAAACTTCCCCTAGCCTCACAGTGTGGAGTGGGGGCAGCCACTAACAAGCCCTAACCTTCCTACAAGGGATCAGGCACCGCTGAAGAAGGCTTATTCTTTCAGCCACGGGAGGTTCACAATTAAACAGCCACAGCAGTAATCTAAACATGCTAAAGGTTTAATAGAAGCCCAGACTTAGCGGAAGGATTTCCCTTTCTACCTTCCAACTTCTAGATCACAAGCATGCTGGAGTCCTTCTTTGAGTGCATCAGACCAAGTGGTCCAGGGTAAATTCCACAACCCCCATAATAGAATTAGACTGCCATCAGAATCCCAAAGGTCCTTTGTACCCTGCTACCCACTCCCCTGTGGACAGACACTTTTAAGAATGCTTAGGACAGGTCTGCAAGGATGTATGTGCACACTGTCCCCCACCCAACTCCTACCACAGCAAAAGGCTACGTGTACCTATGAGATTTTTTCGGGGCCCCAACAACATAACTTCATACAGAAAGGATGAAATAGGATTTTTTTTCTACATGGAAGTCAGTGTGCAAGGTAGAGAGAGGTAAACATTTATTTAACAACTAGTCTTTGCCAGAAACTTTGCACATGAGCCAGCAAAGGACCTAGAACATAGCAGGAGCTCTGGAGTAACAGAACCATTGTAAAGGACAAATACTAGTGAACCAGAACTGGAAGGGAAGGTTGGGATGTGGTGGGGTAGGAGCAGGAGCTGTGGAAATGTATGTAGAGGAGAGAAACAGAGGATCCACAGATAGTCAGGAGAAAGAAGCAGATGGTAAATGAATATGGTGAAAAAAAAATAGATATCTAGAGAGTCCTAGGTCTACAAAGCTACAGGAGGACTGGTCCAAGGCCACTTACTGAGAATGATTAAATTAAACACTTCCTTGTTCATCAATAAGGAAGATTTAAATCTTCTACTCTTTTGAAAACAAGTATATTTCAATTTAATGATTTAATGAACAGCTCCATCAGGATACATTTGGCCTCCACCCATCAGCACAGCCCTCAGGGACAACCCCACTGAGCTGGCCAGCGAAATACATGGAATGACTGGCTACCTGGCTTCGGAGGACGTGGGAGACAGAATCATGTCCATAGGGGTTCCCAGCCATTTCCTGGGAATTTCCTTGGTATTAATAAATGCCCCTGCTGCTGCTGCTGCTGCTAAGTCGCTTCAGTCGTGTCCAACTCTGTGCGACCCCATAGATGGCAGTCCACCAGGCTCCCCCGTCCCTGGGATTATCCAGGCAAGAACACTGGAGTGGGTTGCCATTTCCTTCTCCAATGCATGAAAGTGAAAAGTGAAAGTGAAGTCGCTCAGTCGTGTCTGACTCTTAGCGACCCCATGGACTGCAGCTTACCAGGCTCCTCCGTCCATGGGATTTTCCAGGCAAGAGTACTGGAGTGGGGTGCCATTGCCTTCTCCGAATAAATGCCACTATCCAATACTATATGTTGGCAGTATTTTTGACCATCACATAAACTATGTTTGTTGGGTCATTGCTGCTCCCATTTTTCTATTAATCACTGATATATCTTGGAACTATACATGGCTTCTGATTAGCACTGGATAATCACTGTTCCCACATTCGGGCAATAGAATCCCCAAAGCAAAGAGAGACATGTGTTCTTGCTAGCCCATATAGCCATTTCAGAGGAAAAAGCATGATTTCTGTCTGACTTTTAGAGATTCAGAAAACTGTTCAGAGCATCCTAGCACTATCCCACTGACTCCAGGGTTCACGGACCCTAGACTGAGAAACACTGATTAACTATGATTTTTATCTACAAGCTGGTTGACCCCCTGGTAAATCTGCAGAGTGGGTTCCTGTAATCCCCCATTTCTAAGATGTTTTCCCTTCCTGTCATCTCCTCTTCAATCCTTTAATGTCTCCCCACCATATCAGAACTTTGATCATTTTAGTCTTTCCCCCTTTATTGCATAGGTCAGATAATACTAGATAAAATATGAGAGACAAATTCTTAAAACCTGGATGTAATTGTTTTCTATATTATAATCCTTTTTTTCAGTTGTGATAATTATAGACAATGTTTTGGGCTTCATGTGCAAGGAATGTCACATTTGTTTTTCTCAAGGTTGGTCCAAGTTCAACATTGTCTTTTAGGAGCACCCCATTCTCCCTTGGATGGTTCAAGGCCACCAAGAACTTACAGAGTCTGAAAAGTCAGCCCCTTCAGTCTCCTCTCTGGGAAACAGGAATGCATTATTATGTTGATTTTAGAAATAAACTGAGCTCTGGGAAGGAGGTGCCCTGGGGTCTGTTTCAACTGCCTCCCCTGCCCCTGCCTTTCTTGGCCTCACATGGTGTTGTCAGGCCTTCTCTAATCACTGCTGGTCCACATGGCTTTGCTTAAGCAGCTCTCGCTCCACTCCCTCCATGATGAGTGGTAACCTGGGCTTGAAATGCCACCTGCGTTAGCTACCAGCCAGTTAAGGGCCTCAAGAGGTCCTTCTCTGAGACCCTGTTGCCTTAGAGGCATGATGTCAGCATTAGCACAGCATCCACCCATCCATCCATCCTCGTAGAACTTGCAACCGCTCCTCCTCTCCCAGGGGTGCTGTTTTACCCCCTGAAACCAAAGGGTCCTGCCATTACTTTAATAAGATTGTATAAATAAATAAAACACCAAGGCCTGTTTACCCTTGTGAGGGTCAGTCGGTGGAGAGAGGAAGAGGTCAGTGGGCAAGGAGGGAATTTCTTCCACCTCTACCTGAGGTGCTCACAGATGAGACAACTTCATGCTATAGCAGCGAAAAGCAAAATCAAAGTTAAGTTTTCAGCAAGTCACACACACATGCTAGGTATGGATATTCTACTGCCCCAGCTTTGAAATACTTCAAGTGAAACTTTTAATATGTTTTAAATTATAAATATGTATTCACTGAAGGCATTTAGAAGGTACAGAAAGTTAAAGTGGACTTACTAACTCTTGGGTCTCCCCAGTGGCTCAGCAGGTAAAGAATCTGCCTGCAATGTAGGAGACAGAGTAAACATGGGTTTGATCCCTGGGTTGGGAAGATCCTCTGGAGAAGGAAATGGCAACCCACTCCAGTATTATTGCCTGGAGAAATTCCATGGACAGAGCAGCAAAGCAGGCTACAGTCCATGCGGTCGCAAAGACTCCGACATGACTAAGCACATGAACTCATCATGTAACTCTTATGATTCACTAAGATAAGGAAGCATGCTGCTGCTAAGTTGCTTCAGTTGTGTCCGACTCTGTGCGACCCCATAGACGGCAGCCCACCAGGCTCCCCTGTCCCTGGGATTCTCCAGGCAAGAACACTGGAGTGGGTTGCCATTTCCCTCTCCAATGCATGAAAGTGAAAAGTGAAAGGGAAGTCGCTCAGTCGTGTCCGACTCTAGCGACCCCATGGACTGCAAGCCCACCAGGCTCCTCCGTCCACGGGATTTTCCAGGCAAAAGTACTGGAGTGGGGTGCCATTGCCTTCTCCTAAGGAAGCATGGGCTAGTATAAAGAAGATCAAAATGAGATCTTCCATGGAAGCCAAGATAAGGAGACTGCCATTGAACAGCAACAGGAATATGATTTGTGTACAGGTTTCTAGACCTTCATCCATAATTCTGACACCCAAAACCAGAATTTTTTCTGTAATTCACTTGGCATCAAAGCCTGACCCCTCCCCACCAAAAAAAAAAAAAAACCTGACCTGAATGAACTGATATGTAGCTAGCTTTAGTCTTCATTTATCCTACTCAGTACAAATATTCATATTTTGCTATATACATATTGGTATATTTGATCATTAGGTCCTGTCCCAGACTATATGTGGAGAAGGCAATGGCACCCCACTCCAGTACTCTTGCCTGGAAAATCCCATAGACGGAGGAGCCTGGTAGGCTGCAGTCCATGGGGTCACAAAGAGTCGGATACGACTGAGCAACTTCACTTTCACTTTTCACTTTCATGCATTGGAGAGGGAAATGGCAACCCACTCCAGTGTTCTTGCCTGGAGAATCCCAGGGGTGGGGGAGCCTGGTGGGCTGCCGTCTATGGGGTCGGAGTCAGACCCCATAGTCAGAGTCAGACACGACTGAAGCGACAGCAGCAGCAGACTATATGGAAAGTGTTCCATAATGTATATGTTACATTTCCAAAATACAAACAATTCTGAAATCTATCTGCACCAAGTATGGGCAAAAGGGATTATGAGCCTATAATATCCCTGTCTTTGGGGAGCCATCTCTGCCAGGAGGAAGTAGGACTAAGAACATTCATTTCTTCAAGATCTGAAGCAGGATATTTTATTTTAACATGGGGTCATTTCACAAAGCCTAAAATTTAAAACATTAAAATATAAACATTTTTATTCTTAAGATTTGTGCACTATACACATTATCTCTAAACTCCTCTCACCTCTGGGGTGGTGGGGGTGGTCTTGGGATAAAGTGAGATTCAGGGACACAGAGATGATAAGGGCTTGAAAGTCAGAGATTGAGTGAGGCTTAAAGACATAACTTGATTTTTTTAAAGTTCAATAGTTATGATTTTATGGCCACAAATTAGATATGAATATCATTACAGCAACCAAATGGCTAAATCAAAATGTCATGAACCCCATGAGAGAAAGAAGGAAATCTTTATAGCTACTAAAAGAGACATTGCAGCTGCTCCCAGGAGGTCTAAGGCCCCCAAGAGAGAAACAGCACCCAGAAATCTGGCCAATAAAACACCTAAGCCCATAGATCAGAACCAAAGCCATAGGCCTGGTTCATTAATACAGCACAGCATCAGTCCTCACTGATTTATTTTCTTTGATTTAATATGAGGAGCTTGCCACCATTAAAACTTGGAACTTTTCACATAATATCTCAGTATCTGTATTCTCTTGAAAAATCTAAAGACCTGGCAGCATTGGTCCCATGTTTATGCATGGCAGTGATCATCTAAGGCTAGGAATAAGCCACTGGACCATTTAGACAGACATGACCCATCCATTTCACCGCAGTCCCCATGCCGTCTGGGAGGTCCACATGACCCTGCCAGCATTTGGGAGCAAGACACGTGCTTTGGCCACCCAGGATGTCTGGTGTACGGATTCTGAGATTGTACCAGGACACATTAGGGCTACACATGACTGTGGACACCTTTGGGAAAGGGTATTTTTCTGCAGAGGGTACTGACACCCTTGTTCCAAAACATATATGCGAGCAGTAATGACTAGTAAAATCATTCAGAGAAATCCCAAAGGGAAGTGCTGAGCAGAACTAAGAAGTCAGTGAGGATTTTTGCAGAAGTAAAATAACAAGAACTGGAGAATAGTGGATGCAGGTACTCTTCATGACAAGAACCTTAAGGACCAACTAATATAATTGAGAGTCCTTTGGACAGCAGGGAGAGCAAACCAGTTAATCCTAAGGGAAATCAACCCTGAATACTCACTGGAAGGACTGATGCTGAAGCTCCAACACTTTGGCCACCTGATGCAAACAGCTGACTCATTAGAAAAGACCCTGATGCTGGGAAAGATTGAAGGAAAAAGGAGAAGAGGGTGGCAGAGGATGAGATGGTTGGATGGCACCACCAACTCCATGGACATGAACTTCGGCAAACTCTAGGAGACAGTAATGGACAGGGAGACCTGGCGTGCTGCAGTCCATGGGGTCCCAAAGGATCGGACGTGACTTAGCAACTGAACAACAACAACAATATAATTCTTTTCACTAATGAGCAATATGCTGCCTTTCTCCCAGTCAGAAACAAATATCCCAAGTAGTTATAGAATACCTAATAAGTACAGGTATTTTACACATGTTGCCTCTTTTACTCTTTACAGCATCCCTGGGAGACAGATATTATTATATCGATTTTAGAAATAAAGAAACTGAGCCATACAGATCTCAAGTAACTTACTCAAGGACACTAGCTTATCACTGTTACAACCAAGATTCAAATTTAGGTCTTTATGACTCCCAAATTAATTCATTTTTCATTATACCACTAGGCCAAAAGCAAATGTTTATCTTTGCTCACCAAGAAAGTAATTACTCAAATAATTGAGACAACACATCTCCTCTCTCCTTTTAATAAAAATTACTCTCAGGATCTGACATAAGCTAAGCTATACCTCAGTGTGAGTTTAAGTCATTTTGGAATGTTAAATGGAGACCTGAAAGATTTTTCACCCACACAACAAGAGATAAATATTCTAGGGAAAAGGGGTACTTCCTCATGTCATTGAAGTCACAACAGCCTCTTTTAACCACATGGAAGTGTTGGAGGAGGTCATTCAGAGGACGTGGCCACTGGTTAACCCAGGAGCTGGACCCAGGCAATCGGAGGCTTCTCTACCCTTCCCCTCTCCTCGTAATAAATGTTCCACTAAAACCATATTATTGTATGATAGTAGTTATAGATATTCCTATTCCAGAAGGAATAAAATGGAACATAGAAAGGAGTTCGCTATCCTGACGATTTTCAGAATTTGGCCAAGCAGAATCCCCTTCCCTGTTGGCTCAGACAGTAAATGCAGGAGACCTGGGTTTTACCCCTGGATTGGGAAGATCTCCTGGAGGAGGGCATGGCAACCCACTCCAGTATTCTTGCCTAAAGAATCCCAAGGACAGAGGAGCCTAGAAGGCTGCAGTCCACAGGGTTGCAAAGAGTCAGACAGGACTGAGCGACTAAGCATAGCACCCACATACCCAGAGTGACAGCTGTCATCAAGGACTCAGACTTGAGAGAACAACGGGCTATTGACACCATCTGGACAGTACATGTGACTGAACCAGTAAAGGACTCAACATAACTTTTAAGATTTGGTGGGTGGGTGCAGACTTCTACTCATCTTTCAGCATCTCAAGACAAGCCCCATATATGAGCTCTCATGCTTACTAAACGTGCAACCTACCAATCTGGAGTGATCTGCCTCATTCCTCAGGGTCTTCTCATCCTCCCTGAAGGGGAACTAGTTTGCAAACCAAGAGTAAGTCCTCACCAAACTTGCAAACATGAGCTGGGAGGCAGGCTCAGGGGCCGTGTGTTCAACCCTGATGGGTCCAGTCACAACCTCCTGAGCAGGAGACAGTTTAAAAAAAGAGTATTCATTTTTTTAGGCAGTGCAAAATTCTCTGGCATCCAGGTACCTACCGCATGATTTCAGAAAACTCAATTATTAATATGAGTATATGAACATCATTTTGTTGTGATTAGATTTCACTTTAATTTAAATTCTGTTAAAGCCACAAGGGACCAAAGCAGCAGTCTCATGAAATAAACGAGTCAGTCTCAGTTTTATTTTTCATGTTTGCAAGCCAGGATTATCGGCAAATCTTATCAGTCAGGCAGCAAATTACCAAGAACTGCATTAAAAATGTGTATAGTCATTTTCATTTTTGAAAGATTCAAGACTATAAATAATTAAATGCATTAGACATCTGTTATTTATGAGCTGGAATGACAGTTTTAATTTAGTTCTTCATTTAGCCAAGCCTGACGTACTGTGACTCTAAAGGAAAAAATAAGAAATATCTAAAAATGACAACTTTCAGAGCCTGCAGTGACCATAGGTGCAAATCAGAACCTGGTTATTTTCACTTCCCTTCGAGGCTTGTCAAGACACAGTCTTCATTCGTGACCTTTTGCTGTCTGTCCTCAGGAATTCTGATTGGCTGACAGAGCAGCCCACATCTGTCAGTTTCACAATGTAAATCAGGCTGCTTAGTAGGAGCTGTGAACACACTCCCAATTAACTATGCGTGCAGAACCAAGTCACTAGATCAGATCTACCGACCACTTCAGGGAAATGCCAAAGAATGGAAAATGCTTCCCCTTGCCTCTTCCCACACTGGGGAAAGGGTGTCCCAAAGATGTGCAAAACCTTGTGGATTATGAAAGGAAAGAAGCAAGAAACAGATGCAAGAATTGTGATTTGGAAGCCAAGGGATGTTAATAATTAAGAGGCACCGTGAGTCGGACACGACTGAAGCGACTTGGCAGCAGCAGCAGGAGTAGTTACTAATGAAAGTCAGGAAAGGAAGAAACCATTTTTGGAAATATAGGCTCCCTCATCACAAAGCCCCATAAACCCACACACATCAGCCTGGTACCCAATGGCAAGATACCTTTGGATTCCTGGTTCAGAGAAGTATGGGTATCTGCAGCTTGGAGCATTCCGGCATGACCAAGAATCCTGAAGAGACCCCAGGCTCAGGTGTTGAGGAATCACTATACCTTGGCCTCTGTCTGAGCTGCTGGAGGTGGAACAGGTCATATAGCCTGTGTCAACCAGGGAGAGATAAGCTGTTTGACTGAGCACACCAAGCACAGGCCCCAGGCTACAGTTGGAAATTACTAGACTGTTTTAACATTTGTTGATTCCAATCCGCAGAATGATTGACTGATTTACTGTCAGTTTTAAACAATTTGCCTCGGGAATTTTTGCCTCTGTGTTTGTGTTTCATGTGTAGAATGCTTGAAGCGCTAGGACTCCTGAGGAAAGAGGACCAGCACAGAATTTGGTGACTTCTAAGCCCCTAGCATTGCTTAACAAGCTAGCATGGACTTATGTTTCGGGATCATTTACAAGCACAATCTTTTTGGAGAAAGGAGGACCAATATGTTGTTTTATCCAATACATAAAATATAAATCAGGGGTCCAACCAATGCATTCCAGCAGAAATGGTGCACATAAGATAACCAGATCCCCTGGTTTCCCATGCCTCTGTCTTTCCAAACCCCCAGATGGGGCTACTCTCCTGTCCTTCCTCAGACCCTGGGGCATATTCTGCGGAAGAAAGAGAAGGGACACTGGAGCTCACCACTCACATCCACTGAGTCTGGGAGTGCTCCTGCCCTCAACCGTGGATCCCATACCTCATGCTGGGACTCCTTGCCTTCTTTCTTAGAACAAAAACCTGCCTTATCTCCCAGTATTCGTGCCTCAGAGTTTGCCTTCACCTCCTCTAGTTCCTCTGGTAGCTGAAGACAGCTTTGCTTTACCTTCTATACTTGTTCCCCCAGAAACTAGTGTCCTAACCTTTAAACCGACTGCCATTAACGAGGTCGGACTGTGATGCAGCCCAACCGGATGCCTGCTATGACCTTCCAGTGGCTCCCAAGGCCATCAGCCAGGACATCAACCAATTGCCTTTGCTGTAACCCACCAGGGTCTGTTTTTGGCCCCTTTCCTTCTCCAGGGCTGGCCCATTCTCATAATGGCATCTCAGTTCTGATAACTAGGCATGTAGCTTTTCCCTCCGCTCCATCCAACAAGCCTGATTGACAGCTTTTCAGGGATTTCTGACTTCCCCAGCTGCTAATCCTGCTCCTCACCCAGCTCTGTATTCCCCTGCTTCAATTAATCTAGGCAGGAGCTGATTTGGCTTGTAATGTGAGGTTAATTACAGAAGTGATAACATTTCTAAATAAAAATGAGCTCCTCCATTTTAAAACCTTAACTAAAATAAATCCGGAAGGAAATCATTTTTGGTTACAAACTACAATCCCAATTCCCGACTCTCATGAGCACTTCCATCAGCAGGACATGTCCTTCCCCGTGGGGAGGCTTCAGAATACATAAACCCATGAGCAGTCCCACAGGGCCCTGAGAAGCATCCTGTGCTTGGTTTAATGCTCTGCTGCTCCTATTTCAAAAAAATTATATATATATATATAGTTTTGTTTTGTTTTTCTTTTGGCTGCACTGTGAGCCTTGTGGGATTTTAGTTTCACTACCACGGGCTAAACCCAGGCCCACAGCAGTGAGAGCACAAAGTCCTAACCACCAGACCACCAGGGAATTCCCTCTATCTAAAAATTTTTAATTTTATCTTTGAACTTGTCTTCTGCCCGTGAAACCCAGCAGGACAATGAATGCAACATGGACATGAGCAGGGGAAATGTGCTCAACACACATGTTCCCTGTGGTTCCCACTACCATGGAAAGTGGTTAGCACAGAGCATCCCTGATGTCCTGTGAACTTAGGATTTCAGTGAACCCACAACGCACCAGCAAGACTCAAAGTGACTATAAGGTACAGGTGACATCTACATTGAGTATGCATGGGAACGCAAAGCCTGAGCAGGCCACACCTTATGTTCAAATCAGCACTTGCTTCAAACACAGAAAGAAGGCAATGGTATTTGAAGAAAGATAAACACCCAAGGAACCCTATGGCATCCTTTCTTCCTGGTGTTACTTTCACCCCTGTCAGTTGGTTCCACCCACTTCCAATGAAAATGATGTAAAAGAAAAGGAAGAGAACCAGCCTTAGTTCCCTTCCTTGCAGACCTTCCTCACTTCTCAGAGAGGCAAAGGTAGAGAGAGCTGGTAGAAAAATGTGCACATATCAAGAAGTGAGATAAAAACACTTGAGTTGCTTTTGTGTGATGTTTCCACTGTTCTAGTCAGGACAAAATACAATGCATATATTCTGCAAGAAATACAAATTGTGGAATTCTGGTGATTCTACATATGAGGTGAATGCTCTCGTATTTGCATTTAAAACTGGCATTGCACAACATAAAGTTGAACTTGTCAAATTTATGCTGACAATCAAAATTTCAATTTGTCTTTGTTTAGAAAGACACTATATAGCACATAAAAATCACCATGACCAGTTGTGAGAGAGACTAGGGAGAAAGGAAAATGCTTTCGATTTTAGCACCATTAACATCAGTTTTTCCTGCTTTTTAAATAAAGAATCCCACATTTTAATTCTGCACTAGACTTCACAAATTACATGGCTGGGAGCAGGCGAGTTGGGCAAGCAGAGTCACCTCCATGCACAGCCCAGACTGGTGGGAGAGTGGCCAGGTGGACGGCTTTCCAAGTCTACGTGTTCCTGTGTTTGCATTTTCCTTCCGAGATCCCAGTGCTGCAGCTCCTCTGCCCTGGAGCTGGGTTTCAGCTCTGATCTGATGGACTGACCTTGAGTCCTACAAGGCTGACTCAGGTGTGGCAGTTTTGGCCACTGCATCTTAACCCTCAGGACACTGCTGCCAGGCCCAAGCCCCACACCACCTCTCCATCCCTCCTCACTGCCATATTCCCATTCACCCACTTAATACTGCTCTTCTGCATCCTCCAGGCTGCCAACCTCACCCTGTAGCTCTGCTTCCCCCAACAGCTCTGAATCCTCCCTGGGAGGATCCTCCCTCCTCTGTCTAGCCAATACAGCCAGTTCTTGGCCACATGAAGCCCCTTATTGGTTTAACTCCTCTCGTGGGTTTCCTGCCACCAGGATCTTCCATTTGGTATTGCCTGGCTCTCTATCAGACCACTGGCATCTACAGATGATCAGGGTGTAGAGAACAGGGGTGGGGATGCTAGCTGGGGCCAGTTACTATGGCAGAGGGAATGGAGCCTGGACCAGGAAAAGCAGCCTTGTGACTCCCTCAGATGTTACTTGGTTGTCTTCAAGACAGCTTGCATCAGAGGTTCTTCACCTTGGTTCATCAGAACCCTCCTGAGGAGTTTTTAATAAAAACCAATATTGGGCTCCCATCCCCAGAATTCTGGTTGAACGGACATGGGGTCAATTCCAACAGATATTTTTTCACAATTTCCTCAAAGGACTCCAACATGCAAAAATGCAGAGACCCAGATGTAACACAAAAAGCTGAGCTGGGCCTAAGGAGTAGAGTTAAGGATGGAAGACAGAACCAACAGGGTTACCTCAAGATCATCGCCTGGCTCCACCTAGGAAGCCCATTTTATATATAACAGTGTATATATGTTATCCCCCCAATTTTTTGTTGTTTAGTCTATGGTATTCTGTTAGAGCAGCCTGAACAGATTAAGACAGGTGGAGATGGGAAGTGTATACAGACAACCTGGTTAGTGTCAGGAAGACACTTGGCTACTGGACTTTGCACCATCTCTGAAAATTTCTTCCAGGTGATGGGTACTTGGATAAATGAATATCTTAGTAAGGCACAAACCTAACCTTACCAACAACATTATCAAGTATTCCTGTTACCTATTTCTTTATCCACGTATTTATTCATAGAGATATATCTCTATCAAAGCATAATGATCTCTTAAGTAGGCAACTGCCTGATTCTGTCCTTTGATTTAAAACATTCTGGTGAAGAACTTTAAGGAGACCAACTGTGAAATCAAAACATCTTCTATCTGGGCACTAGGCTCTCATTTTCCCTTTTCCTCTTCTTCCCTTCCCTGCTTTTCTCTGACTCAAGCTTTCTTTCCTTTCTCGTTCATCTTTTCTGAGTGACTCCCATTAAAAGAGCATCTAATCCATTCCTCAGCTTCCATTATTAAGCGATCTGCTGAAGGTGCCATGTCAGCCATCTCCTGAGGCAATCCTATTGCTTAGCCTTCTCAAGTGTCCAGAGAAGCTTCAGACTAAACAACAATTTCCCTGAAGCACCTATTATGTGAGCTCCTCTTTCTTCCATGAGGTTAACTGGTCTCCAGCCTAATTATAATATCCTATTTGGTGTCTAGAGAAAGTCATCTCATTTCCTTACATACCTTTTTCAACCTGTAAAAAGCTGTACTTATTTAATATATACAACTCAGTGTGTTTGGGGTTAAGTATACACACATGAAATCACAACCATGAAAGCCATAAGCATACCCATCACCTCCCAAAGCTGCCTTCAACCTTAGCAGAAAGTCAGCCCTCTGCTTGGAACAAAGTGGGTCCCCAAGAACAAACTTAAGCATGTTCAGGAAAGATAAAAGACCGCTCAAGTCGATGGAAACAGCAACTGAAAAGGACAACTCGGGTTATCACATAGTGACATAAAAGCAAAGTCTAGTACTTACATAAATAGAGAAATTCACTTAAGTGCATATTGGTAGACAGTCTTTGGGGAGGGGATAAAGCCTTCCATAGTTAATGGCCTGTGAATAAATACTTGATCCGTTTCCTTAGAAACTGGCAATACTTTCTACTCCCACTGGTAACAGGAATTCTGCTTTGTTTTGGCTGCTACTGCTGCTGCTGCTAAGTCACTTCAGTCGTGTCCGACTCTGTACGACCCCGTAGACGGATCTTCCCAATTCCGTCTTCAGAAGAGTAAGTTACTAAAAGACACCTAACCATCACTTTTTTCAGGTGACTAAAGGAAGTGGGAACACTAGTGTTCAGAATAACACAACAGTTGTTGCACTTTCACATGCTCACAGGGCACCCCTTCCCAGAATAGAATAATTACTCAACCATGTTAGAAGGGCTCTTTTTCATCCAGCTTTGGCCAAAAGACATTACCTAAGGGCAGGGACACACAAAATACTCTTCCACAACTTGATGGGAGTTTCATAGCAGTTCTTCAGCATAGCTACCTTCTACCACCTTGTCAGGTCTGAAGTACACACATCTGTCCTCCAAGACTGACTCCTTGGGCTCCACCTGGTCCATAGTGCCCAGCAGATCAGTGAAGACAACAGCTTTCTCCAACCATGTCACAGCCTCTTGTCTGCCAAAATTCACATGTGCTATCCCCTCTAGGGGCTCCATCAGCTCAGCTGGCCGTCATATGGCTGTATGCCTCCATTTCCTGGGAGGTAAAGCCCCTGGCGCACGCCTACAGAGACCTAAAGGCCCAGCCCACATTTCTCTCTCCTTCCATCCCTCTCTTATGACAAAACCATGTGTCTCTAAAAAGCAGACAGCTTCCCTCAACATCCTCGCCCATCGTTTCCATATGGCCATCACATGGATGGCTGAGAGTCTTGGCTCCCTCCCAGCCCTGACCCAGCAATCACTACCTGTAGCTGGCCTGAACCCAGCTCCCTCCAGAAGTTGGCTGCAGGTCGAGTCAGGCATCATCATCATGAAAACTGTTGCAAGGAGCAGGCCGGGGGCAGGCTTGCACATTGGCAGGAAGTTTATAGGGTCAGGAAGAAGGGCCTTCCAAGGGCAACGCATCCCCAGTCAGCCCAGACGGTCCTTGGGGTAAAAACCAAAGTGATTCATTGGCTTTTACGCTTGCATTTCAGTTCAGTTCAGTTCAGTTCATTCACTCAGTCATGTCCAACTCTTTGTGACCCCATAAACCGCAGCATGCCAGGCCCCCTGTCCATCACCAACTCCCGGACTTCACCCAAACCCATGTCCATTGAGTTGGTGATGCCATCCAACCATCTCATCCTTTGTCGTCTCCTTCTCCTCCTGCCCTCAATCTTTCCCAGCATCAGGGTCTTTTCAAATGAGTCAGCTCTTTGCATCAGGTGGCCAAAGTATTAGAGTTTCAGCTTCAGCATCAGTCTCTCCAATGAACACCCAGGACTGATTGGATCTCCTTGCAGTCCAAGGGACTCTCAAGAGTCTTCTCCAACACCACAGTTCAAAAGCATCAATTCTTCGGTGCTCAGCTTTCTTCACAGTCCAACTCTCACATCCATACATGACCACTGGAAAAACCATAGCCTTGACTAGATGGACCTTTGTTGACAAAGTAATGTCTCTATTGCAAATGCAAAATACTGTTATCAGAAAAGGCCACTGAAAGGATATTTGTTTTTTGTATGTGCCTTTTTCCCAATTCACACACACACACACACACACATGCATGTATATTCCAGACCCATGAGCTCTGTGTCTCTTTGTGATTTTTGCTCCTCAGCTTCCCCTATTTCTTTTCCTTCTCATGTCTTGCCTTCCTTCAGAAATAGTCACTGACTTGGGACTTCCTTGGTGGTCCAGGGGTTAAGACTCTGCACTTCCACTATAGGGGTTAGGTATTCAATCCCTGGTCAGGGAACTAAGATCCTGCATGCACCATGGAGAGGCAAAAAAAATATTAAATAAATAGAAATAATCACTGATTGTAATCAAACTGAAGTATATACATCTTCATTAACTAATTTGTGAGACATCTGAAGATAATTAATTATGGTCACTGAGGAAAATAAAAACATTTAACTCTATCAAAATACATTCTTCTAACAGACTGGATTTTTTAAGCAATGTTAGGTTCACAGCAAAACTGAGTGAAATGTACAGAGATTTCCATATACCCCTTGCCCCTGCCCCTGCTTCCTAGTTCGAGTAGAAAGAACAGGTATCTTGACAATATTGAGTCCTCTTATCCATGAACATGAAATATTCCTCCATTTATTTCATTCTTCTTTGATATCTTTCATCAGAGTTTTGTAGTTTTCCTCATATAGATCTTATACATTTTTTCTAGGTTCGTACATAAGTATTTCATTTTTGGTCTTCCCTCATAGCTCAGTTGGTAAAGAATCTGCCTGCAATGCAGGAGACCCCGCGTTGATTCCTGGGTCAGGAAGATCTGCTGGAGAAGGGATAGGCTACCTACTCCAGTATTCTTGGGTTTCCCTGTGGCGTAGCTGGTAAAGGAGCCTCCTGCAATGCGGGAGATCTGGATTCAATCCCTGGGTTGGGAAGATCCCCTGGAGAAGGGAAAGGCTACCCACTCCAGAATTCTGGCCTGGAGAATTCCTTTGTGGGTTTTTTGTTTTGATTTGGTTTGTGTTTTTATTTCTTACCTTTGTTATCTTTTATTGGAATATAGTTGAATTACAATATTACATTAGTTTTAGCTATACAGCAGAGTGAGTCAGTATTTTTACAGATTATACTCCATTAAAAGTTATTACAAGTAATGGCTTATAATTCCCCATGTTATACAATATATCCTTTTTGCAAAGGATACAAAATATCCTTATCTAGTTTATACATAGTAGTTTGTATCTCTTAGTCCTGTACCCCTAACTTGCCCCTTCTTCTTTCCCTCTCCCCACTGGTAACCCCTTGCTTGCTTTCTGTATTTGAGTCTCTGTTTTCTATATACATTTGTGTTATTTTTTAGATTCTACATATAAGGGATATCATTCTTTTATGCCAAACTCACAGCTAACATCAAATAAAAAGCTGAAAGCCTTTCCTCTAAATTTAGGAACAAGAAAGGATGTCCGCTCTCACCATTTCTTTTCAACATAACATTGGAAGTCTTAGTCATAGAAATCAAACAAGGAAAAATAAAAGGCATCCAAATTGGAAATGAAGAGGTAAAACTATCACTATTTGCAAATGAAATGATACTTAATATATAGAAAATCCTGCTGCTGCTGCTGCTGCTGCTGCTAAGTCGCTTCAGTAGTGTCCGACTCTGTGCGCCCCCTTAGACGGCACCCCACCAGGCTCCCCCGTCCCTAGGATTCTCCAGGCAAGAACACTGGAGTAGGTTGCAATTTCCTTCTCCAATACATGAAAGTGAAAAGTGAAAGTGAAGTCGCTCAGTCATGTCCGACTCTTCGCGACCCCATGGACTGCAGCCCACCAGGCTCCTCAATCCATGGGATTTTCCAGGCAAGAGTACTGGAGTGGGATGCCATCGCCTACTCATAGAAAATCCTAAAGCCCACCAAAAAACTATTAGAATTAATAAATAAATTCAGCAAAGTTGTGGTGTGCAATATTAATATATAGAAAACTGTTACTTTTTTATACACTAATAATTAACTATCAGGGGCTTCCTTGGTGGCTCAGATGGTAAAGAATCTGCCTGCAGCGCAGGAGACCCGGGTTTGATCCCTGGGTCAGGAAGATCCCCTGAAGAAAGAAATGGTAGTCCACTCCATTATTCTTACCTGGAGAATTCCATGAACAGAGGAGCCTGGCGGGCTAAAGTCCATGGGGTCGCAAAGAGTCAGACACGACTGACCAACTAACACTTTCACTTTCAATGAACTATGAGAAAGAGAAGATATAAAAGCAATCCTGTTTAAGATCACATCAAAAAGAATAAAATACCCAGGAATTAATCTAACCAAGAAGGAGACAGACCTATACCCTGAAAGCTATAAAATTAAGGAAACTGAAGATACAAAGATATAGAAAGAAATCCAGTGCTCTTGGATTGGAAGACTTAATATTGTTAATATGGTCGTATTACCCAAAGCAATCTATAGGTTTTAATGCAATCCCTTCCAAAATACCCATGACATTTTTCACAGAACTAGATCAAATAATCCTAAAATCATACAAAACCACAAAAGACCCTAAATTGCCAAAGCAATCTTGAGAAGAAAGGACAAGACCAGAGGTATCACCCTCCCAGACTTCACACTATACAACAAAGCTACAATAATCAAAACAGCAGCATGGTAGAGGCACAAATGCTGACATAGATCAACAGAACAGAGTAGAGAGCCCATAAATAAACCCACACACCTATCATCAGTTAATCTATGACAAAAGAGACAGGAATACACAATGCAGATTAGACAGTCTCTTTAATAAGGGTGCCAAGAAAATTGGGCAGCTACATGTGAAAGAACGAGATTTTAACATGTCTTCACACCATATACAAATATAAAGACTAATGGACTGAAGACCCAAATGTAAAACCTGAAACCATAAAACTCCTAGAAGAGAATACTCTTTGACATAAATAGTAGTAATATATTTTTGGGTCTGTCTCCTAAGGCAAAAGAAATAAAAGCAAAAACAAACAAGTGGAATCTAATTAAATTTAAAAGCTTTAGCACAGTAAAGAAAACCATCAACAAAATTAAAAGACAACCTACTGAATAGAAGAAACTATTTGCAAATAATATGACCAACAATTGGTTAATACTGAAAATATATAAGCAGCTCATACAACACAATATCAAAAACAAACAAATCAATAAAAAAATGGGCAGAAGACCTGAATAGACATTTTTCCAATGGTATTGAGTTTTTAATTTCAATTTCCACTTGTCATTGCTAGTATATAGGAAAGCAACTGACTTTTGTATGGCAATCTTATTTCCTACAACCTTACTAGAATCATTCTTTAATTCCATGTGTTTTTGATCCATTTTTTCAGAATTTTTTCAATTCTTTCTATATGGACAATCACATCATCTATGAACAAAGACAGGTTCATTTCCTTTGTGTCAATCAGTATATATTTTATTTTCTTTGTCTTACTGCATTAAGCTAAGACTTCCAGTACAATGTTGAAAAACGAGCAGTGAATGGGGACACGCTGCCTTGTTCCTGGTTTAAAGGGAAAGCTTTGAGTTTTTAATGATTAAGTATGAATTGTTTTATAGATATTCTCTATCAAGTTGAAAAAATTCTCCTCTATTCATTGTTTACTGAGAGTTTTTACCATGAATAGATCACTATTTATGTCACATTGTATTCAAGTGTTTTTCTGTACCTATTAATATTATCACGTGATTTTTTTTTTCTTTAGCCTGTTGATATGATGGATCATATGAATTGATTTTTGAATGTAGAACCAGGTCTTCATACCTGAAATAAACCCCACTTGGTTGAGGTATATAATTCTTTTTTATACATTGTTTAATCTATTAACAATTTGTTGAGGACTTTTGCAACTACATTCATGAGAGATACTGGTTAGCAGTTTTCTTTTTTTTTTTTTAGCTTTTGTCTTCATTTATTCAATATCTTTCAAATAATCATTCACAAATTTAACCTATCCTTAAAAATAGGCACTACATTATTTCATTTATATATAAAGCAAATCCTTTACATATTCACACTTAGCTAAGTACACAGAAAAAAAAGCATGAAAGGATATATATTATTAAACATAAACACTGGTAACCTCTGGCAGGGTAAAATGAAGGGAAATCATAACTCTTTATTCCATATATTTCTGTATATTTTAAATTTCCATAACAAACATGTATTTATGGATTACTCACATAAATTAATTTTTAAAGGCCCAAAAGGGCTTAGTTAAACCATACTTTCTATCCAGTCTGCATATTAATTAAAGCTCCTATTGTTTCAAGGTGCTCTAAAAGTTTGTTCAATCATTTCTGATTGTTCTAAACTCTCTTCCTTACTTGTAGTATGAGTCAGTCCCTGTTCAGCACATTAGGCAGAAGTACAATTGAAAGTTGATTCACACTACAGGTATCTCATTGTTCAAGAATTCTATTCAAGCTTTTAGAACTCCAGCTACACACTATCCAAAACTCAGGGAAAAAAAAAAACAATCAAACAGATTTAGATAGTATCTTCCATATTCAAAACCTAGAAATGAATATAATTGGTACCAAGGGATACTTTGTATTAGTCAGCAGTTTTCTTTCATCTGGTTTCAGTATGAGAGTAATGCTGGCCTCAGAATAACTTGGGAAGTATTAATATTTCTCTACTTTTGTCTTTTAAAAAAGATTGTAGAAAATTGGTATAATTTCTTCCTTCAGTGTTTGGTAGAATTCACCAGTGAAACCATCTGGGCCAAATACTTTCTGTTTGGGAAGGTTATTAATAATTTATTCAATTTATATAAAAGATACAGGCCTATTCAGATTATTTTTTCTTGTGTGCTTTTGGCAGATTGTGTCTTTGAAACACAATTTGCGAGTTTTTACCATTTTGTTTAGGCCATCAGGATCGTAGGCATTAAGTTTCTCATAATATTTAATATTCCTTTATTATCCTCTTAATTTTCATGGGATATAGTGATGCCCTTCTTTATTTCTGATATTAATAATTTCTGACCTCTCTTTGTGATTAGCTTAATTAGATGTTCATTGATCTTATCAAAGAACCAGTTATTTTTTACTTTATTGATTTTCTCTTTCAACTGATTTCCTATTTTTAATTTCAACAATTTCTGCTCTAATTCTTTATTATCTCTTTTCTTCTTCTTACTTTGAATTTAATTTATTATTCCTTTTCTAGTTTCCTAAGATGTTAACTTAGATGATTGGTTTTAGATCTTTCTTATTTTCTAATGTATGCATTCAATGCTATGTATTTCCTTCTAAATACTGCTTTCATAGCATCCCACAAATTTGATACATTGTGTTTCTATTTAATTCAAAATATTTTTAATTACTCTTGAGATTTCTTCTTTATGTATTATTTAGAAGAGCATTTGCTGTCTAAGCTTCAAGTATTTAAGGATTTTCCAACTATCTTCTTGCTATTGATTTTTAGTTTAATGCCATTGTGTCTGAAAGCAGACATAAGCAGACACTGTATGATTTCTACTCTTTTAAATTTGTTAAGGTGTGTTTTATGGTCCAGAACGTGGTCTTCTTTGTTGAATGTCCCAGCATGAGAGAAATCTGTATTCTGTTGTTATTGGGTGACGTATCCTCAGATGTCAAGTGTTTTTGTTGATTGATGGAGCTGTTGCAGCCAGCTATATCCTTGCTGACTTCTGCCTCCTGGATCTGCCCATTTCTGACAGATGACTGTTGAAGTCTCCAGCTTTAACAACGGATTCATCCATTTCTCTTTGCAGTTCTATCAGGTTCTGCCTCACATATTTTAACTCTCTGTTGTTAGTTCAGATCATATACTTTAAGGATTGTTATGTCTTCTTGGAGAATTCATCCCTTTATCATTATGTAATGTCCCTCTTTACCCGTGGTAACTTTCTTCACTCTTTGAGTCTGATCTGTCATGGATCTACTCTTTTTAAAAAAATGTATCATGGCCTGAGAAGCAAAACTTACTCTTGTCATTGTCACTTGAGTAGTGACATGCTGAGTCCTCTAATCATGAATAGGGACCAGGACTTGCACTGGCAAATGTGCGTGTGCACACACACACACACACACACACACCTGGCATAACACAAAGACTCAGCTTCAGTTTGTAAACCACATCATGCTTTACATGATAAATACAGATCTGAGTACGTTAACCAATGAAGTCTATCCTTATCTGAGTGACTAGAACAAGATTTTGTGTTCCTTCAACCTTTCTCTGTCTTACTTTATGAAACAAGGTGGTCCCTCATGGCACAGTCCTTTCAGTTCAGTTCAGTTCAGTTCAGTCGCTCAGTCATGTCTGACTCTTTGCGACCCCATGAATTGCAGCACGTCAGGCCTCCCTGTCCATCACCAACACCCAGAGTTCACTCAAACTCATGTCCATGAAGTTGGTGATGCCATCCAGCCATCTCATCCTCTGTTGTCCCCTTCTCCTCCTGCCCCCAATCCCTCCAAGCATCAGAGTCTTTTCCAGTGAGTCAACTCTTCGCATGAGGTGGCCAAAGTACTGGAGTTTCAGCTTTAGCATCATTCCTTCCAATGAACACCCAGGACTGATCTCCTTTAGGATGGACTGGTTGGATCTCCTTGCAGTCCAAGGGACTCTCAGGAGTCTTCTCCAACACCACAGCTCAAAAGCATTAATTCTTCGGCACTCAGCTTTCTTCACAGTCCAACTCTTACATCCATACATGACCACAGGAAAAACCATAGCCCCGACTAGACAGACCTTTGTTGGCAAAGTAATGTCTCTGCTTTTGAATATGCTATCTAGGTTGGTCATAACTTTCCTTCCAAGGAGTAAGCATATTTTAATTTCATGGCTGCAATCACCATCTACAGTGATTTAGCTCCTGCTAAGGACACAGGTGGAATGGTTGATGTGCTTTGTCTAGGCACCAAAATTCGGGATGCTAGACTCTTCCTTGGAGACACTGCATGAGTGAACAAATATGGACTTTGTTGTACCATGTTGTACAATTTTACACAAGCCTCTGTTTTTTTATCCGTAAAATGAGAGAGGACAGGATATTAAGGAATACAAAAACAAGCTTCACAGTTTGTTATGAGGATTAAATGCAACACAGTATTATAAAGTGTAATACCTAATACTTAGTAAATGCTTATAAAATGTCAGGAAAGTGTCTGAAATTGCTCACTAATTACAAAAAGAAAATAGTAACTTAATGGAAAAACCTGAGAGATGCCACCTTAACCAAGTGATCAACATTAGTATCACTGATAAGACAATCTGACACCAAGTGCCTCCTGATGTGATGCACTCTTATTAAATTCCTGCCAAAAATGCGTAAGAATCTAATCATGAAGAAATATCAAATAAATCAAAACAAGGACATTCTACAAAATAACTGGCCTGTTCTCTTCAAAAATGTCAGTGCTTTAAAGGACAAAGGCTGAGGGACTGTCCAAGATTAAAGGGCTAAAGAGACATGACGACTAAATCCAACGTGTGATCCTGTGTTAGATCCTAGACCAGAGAAAACAACAGCTATAAAAGACATTATTGAACAATTATGAAAAGTCAAATATGAGATGCAGTATATTGGATTATATATTACTGCAGGGTTAAATTTTCTGAATGTGGTTGCTGTGCTGTGGTTATATAAAAGAATATCCTTGTTCTAAGGAAATCCATGCTGTATTACTTAGAGGAAAAGGAGCATCATTTGCAGTTCACTATCTAGTGGATCAGAAAAAAATAATCATTTTCTACAGATGGGTAGACTGAAAGAGAGAGAAAGCCAATGTGGCAAAATGCTAACAACTGGTGAATCTGGGTGAAGCATACACACAGTTCTTTGTGCAATTTTCTGTTTTGTATATTGCAGCTTCTCTTTATGCCTGAAATTATTTCAAAACAAAAAGGTATTAAATGGCAGGGAAGATAGCTTTTCAGCACTAATTGGAAAAAGAAGTCAGGGTGCACTGCCACACTATTGAAAAGGAGGAGGATGCCTGAGGAAGAGCTCTCCAACCTCAGTGTAACCCTGTTCACAGCGTCTGAGCACTCCCACCCACAGCAACACTGAGATTTTTGCTGGTGAAGCACTTTTCTGAGGAGCGGTGGCCCTTCAGGCATGCGCACACACATACACATACAAACATCCACTAAGATACTCACACTCACAAATATACACACATAAACACAAACACACAGAGATAAATTGAATATAACTAGCAGTTGAAACTTAAGATCTCTCTCCTTCTTAAATTCCAATTTATATGTTGCATCTCTAATGTGCAGCCTTATAATATCATCCTAACTGGTCTATCTTCATCTTTACCTCTTCCAATCTATTTTTTATACTATCTCCAGGGTACCAGTAAAACATAAACATGATCATGTCATTCACTTGTTAAAAAAAAACCTTCAATGTTCCCCAAGTGCTGAACAAATCCCTTTTCCTTACTGTCATCAAGCTATCTTCAGCTCAAACAGAAAGCAGCTGTATGTAAAAGAGTTCTCCTGAAAGACTGGAGGTAATTAGAGGGGCATTAAATTGCATCACAGCTAACCAAGTAAAATTAAAATCCATTATCAATTATTTTTCTTGAAGCAGAATAATTCAGTTCTTTTCCTCATAACCAGAACTACCCTGGAGCTCCCTAATTCAGTGTTTCTGTCCCTTATGCAGTGATTGTCATCCAGTTGTGCATATGAATGACCTGCGGAGCTGGAACCACACCCCAAACCAGATTTGGAATCAGAATGTTGATGGACGGGGCCCCTCCCACATCTCCACACCCAACTAGCTCCTATAAATGTAAGGAAAACAACATAAAAATACATCTTCCTCCAGAGCAAGCACCCAAGGGTCATGGTGGTTTTGTTTATTCCCCCTTTGGCCTACTAGCACCTGGAGAACCAGAGTTCTGTGATATCTGTCTTTGTTAGGAATCATGTTAGACTTTAGGAGACTTACAGCAAGACCTTAACAGGTAATATTAAGAGTTACTCTCTTTTAGAACAAAGCAGGAGGCATAACCCTCCTAGAGTTCAGATAATACTACAAAGCTATAATAATCAAAATAGCATGGTATTGACACAAAAAACAAACATATGGATCAATGGAGCAGAATAAAGAGCCAAGAAATAAACCCACATACCTATGGTTAATTAAACTTCAACAAACGAGGCAAGAATATACAATGGGGAAAAGACAGACTCTTCACCAAGTAGTATTGGGAAAGTTGGACAGCTGCACGTAAATCGATGAAATTAGAACACACCCTCACACCACACATGAAAATAAACTCAAAAGGGATTACAGATCTAAATATAAGACAAGACATCATAAAACTCCTAGAAAAGAACATAGGTAAAATATTCTCATTCTGAGACCAATATTTTCTTAGGTCAGTCTACCAAGGGCTGCTACTGCTAAGTTGCTTCAGTCGTGTCCGACTCTGTGTGACCCCATAGACGGCAGCCCACCAGGCTCCCCTGTCCCTGGGATTCTCCAGGCAAGAACACTGGAGTGGGTTGCCATTTCCTTCTCCACTATCAAGGGCAATAGAAATGAAAACAAAAATAAACAAATGGGACCTAATCAAACATATTTTTGCACAGCAAAGGGTATCATAAACAAAATGAAAAGACAAGCTACAGACTGGGAGAAAATGTTTGTAAATGATGCAACAAATAAGTGCTCAATTTCCAAAATTTACAAACAACTTATACAACTTAAAAATGACAAAAAAAAACCTCAATAAAAAAATGGGCAGAAGACGTAAATAGACATTTATTCAAAGAAGACATACAGATGAGCAACAAACACACGAAAAGATGCCCAGCATTGCTAATTATTAGAGAAATGCAAATCAAAACTACAGTAAGGTACCACCTCACACCAGTCAGAACGGCCATCATTTAAAAGTTTACAAATAACAAATGCTGGAGAGAGTGTGAAGAAAAGGGGACCCTCTTACACTTGGTGAGAATGTAAATTGGTGCAGTTGCTATGGAAAACAGTGCAGAGGTTCCTCAAAAAACCAAAAAGAGAGTTGCCATTTGATCCAGTAATCCCACTGCGAGCATATACCCAGACAAAACTAGAATTTGAAATGGTGCATGCACTCCTATGTTCATAGCAGCACTATTCACAATAGCCAAGACATGGAAACAACCTGAAAGTCCATCGACAGATGAGTGGATAAAGATGTGGTAAATGTATATATTTTTGTATACAGTGGACTATCACTCAGTTATCAAAAAGAATGAAATAATGCCATTTGCTGCAACATGGATATACCTAAAGATTACCATAATTAGGTAAATCTGAAAGGGACAGACAAATACCATATGATGTCACTTATACGTGGAACCTAAAATATGACACAAATCAACATATCTATGAAACAAAAACATACCCACATAGATAGAAAGAAGAGACTTGTGATTGCCAAGAGGAAGGCAGGTTGAAGGAAGGAAGGATTGGGAGCTTTGGATTAGAGGCAAACTATTATATGTAGGGGGGATAAACAACAAGGTGCTACTGAATAGCACAGGGAACTATATTCAATATTCTTTGACAAACCATAATGGAAAAGAAGAAGAAGAACCAAGTCACTGTTGTACAGGAGAAATTAACACAACACTGTAAATCAACTGTACTTTAATAAAATTTTTTCAAAGAATTTTAAAGACTCTGTTTCAAGTACTACACATAGGCTAGGCATTTTATGTTTTTTACCTCACTACACAAATTATAACAATCCTTCGAGTTGTAAGTGATATGTGCCATATTACAAGCTATTAAGTGGTGATGCCAAAAGTTGAACTCAGATCCACCTAACTCCCAAATCTTTGCTACTTCTATGACCCTCTCCCATGATGTCTTATGTTTGTTTAGCAGACAGACTCAAAAAAGGCAAAACCTTTGATGCATCTTTTGTTATGCAGTTCCCAACTCTTTCAAGCAATGAACAAGTTCTGGTTGCCGTTTACGTATTTCCTTAGAACTAACACCAGAAACAATCCCTGTACTTGGACACTACTCTATGTAACCCCAGCCACCAAGCCTGAGCATCCCAGTGCATCATCCCTGTCTAAACCTACATTTCATATGACTGAGTCAAAGACAGAGTCTGGGACTGATTTCTTCTGAATGTCTAAAGGAATAGATTCCAAATAACAGGAGATGGCAAGTGTCCTAAAATGCCCAGTATCATATGGAAATTCATGAGATTTCACACAAAACTTATATGAGCTCCAAGTCTTACCTGTGAGCTGCAAAATCAGTAGGCCAAGTGATGGTGAAAGTAACCTGTTAACATTGGAAGCTGTGGTTAAAAAAAAATAATTCTTATTCTTGATGTGCTTCAGATGCTTATCTGTAAACATTTTATCACCTCAGAACTCAGGCAACACAAGGCCATGACTGATGCTCTGAAGGTTGCCGACTATCAGAATCTCATGAACACTAAATGTAAAACAGTAAAGCTGTCTAAAGATTAATTCACACCTGTAGCAAGGAATATCCTTGCACTAGGCAATAGCTTATGGTTCTAAAAACACCAACATGGGAAGGAAAAATGGAACATTCCACTCCATTAAAGCCTCCCAACAACTGTCACCCTGCTTATCTAACTTATATGCAGAGTACATCCTGAGAAATCCTGGGCTGGAAGAAGCACAAGCTGGAATCAAGATTGCTGGGAGAAACATCAATAACCTCAGATATGCAGATGACACCACCCTTATGGCAGAAAGTGAAGAAGAACTAAAGAGCCTCCTGATGAAAGTGAAAGAGGAGAGTGGAAAAGTTGGCTTAAAGCTCAACATTCAGAAAACTAAGATCATGGCATCGGTCCCATCACTTTATGGCAAATAGATGGGGAAACAGTGGAAACAGTGGCTGACTTTATTTTTCTGGGCTCCAAAATCACTGCTGATGGTGATTGCAGCCATGAAATTAAAAGACGCTTACTCCTTGGAAGAAAAGTTATGACCAACCTGGACAGCATATTCAAAAGCAGAGACATTACTTTGTCAGCAAAAGTCTGTCTAGTCAAGGCTATGGTTTTTTCCAGTGGTCATGTATGGATGTGAGAGTTGGACTATAAAGAAAGCTGAGCACCAAAGAATTGATGCTTTTGAACTGTGGTGTTGGAGAAGACTCGTGAGAGTCCCTTGGACTGCAAGGAGATCCAACCAGCCCATCCTAAAGGAGATCAGTCCTGGGTGTTCATTGGAAGGACTGATGTTGAAGCTGGAACTCTAATACTTTGGCCACCTGATGCAAAGAGCTGACTCATTTGAAAAGACCCTGATGCTGGGAAAGATTGAGGGCAGGAGGAGAAGGAGACGACAGAGGATGAGATGGTTGGATGGCATCACCGACTCAATGGACATAGGTTTGGGTGGACTCCAGGAGTTGGTGATGGACAGGGAGGCCTGGCGTGCTGTGGTTCATCGGGTTGCAAAGAGTCGGACACAACTCAGCAACCGAACTGAACTAAACAACTGTTCTTCAATGAAGGTGAACAATTGTGTCTGCCTTAACGTTCTATTGCTATGTGACACATTACATTACCCCAATATTTAGTGGTTCAAAAAAATAAAAACACACTTTTATTATATCATAGTTTCTGTGAGTCAGGAATCCAGAAGAGGCTGAGCTGGGTCCCCTGGCTCAGGGTCTCACAGGCTGCAGTGATCTTGAGGCTCACCTGGAGGAGGATCACTTCCAGGCTCACTCACATGGGTGCTGTCAGGATTTGGTTCCTTGAAGGTTGTCAGACTGAGGGCCTTAGTTCCTTACTGACTGTTGACTAGAAGCTTCCCCTCATTATTTGCTTTGTAGGCCTCTGCACTGGGCAGCTCACAGCATGGCAGCTGGTTTCTCTGAGAGTGAACAAACTAGAGACCAAGAGATGGGAAGTAAGATGGAAGCCAGAGTCTTTTCGTAACCTGATCTCAGAAATGACAGATTTCTGTCTCTCTTACTCAGCTATCATCATCTTACGAGTTAGAAGCAAGTCACTAAATCCAGCCCACACTGAAAGGGAGGAGATTACTTAAGGGCTTCAATGCCAGGAATTGGGGCTCATTGGAAGCCAATGTAGAAACTGCTTCACCCAATGTCACTGGACTTGGTAAAATAGAAACATTCAGGTCAGGCCTTAGGATGATCCCTCCCACTTTTGCTCCATAGACAGTAGCTCCCACTCAGTCCTGGATGATGCATAGGTATTCTTGTGGACCTATTCCTGAGGAGATGGGCTTCTGTTTCTGCTGGGTTAATTCCACTTTGTAATATTCCCCAATATTCTCTGCTTTATCCTAGTAGAGTAATTCTACAGAAAACATACATACATTTGGAGCAAACAAACACACGCACAAAAATGAGTTTTTTCTCAGTTTTTGGTAGACTGAGGAACATCCTTAAAGAACAAACCTCATGAAAGTAGTGAAAAACAAAAGATCTTTTAAATATCAGGCAAGAGATCAGAGTTCAAGTGTCACCTTCAACAGGAACTAATTGTATGATCTTGGATCCATTACTTAACTTTCTCTTACCTACCAAAAAAAGGGGGAGGGGGGAATGGTAATTCTAATCTAACTCCCTCCAAGGCCCGCATCCAGCTCGTTTCCAAGTAGAACTCTTACAACCCCCCCTCCCCCAGCAGCCCAAGGCCAAAAGATGTCATTTGCCCTGTTTTCACACACTGCCAGGTCACCCTGGAACCCTGGTCAGCTAGTCACCTCTGTCAGTGCATTTAAATTCCCATAGTAGCCAAAGGATTTTTTCACTTACATGGATATAGTTTCAATTTTGTTTATGATGAAGCTGAAACACTGAGTGATTCAACACTTCATAGGGCCATGCAGTAACAGAGGCCAGGCAACTGTAACCCCAAGAATTGTGCTATGAAGTGTCAAGCTTCTTGTAAAATGACAACATAATTGCAAATGTGAATACAGTGCAATCTCATTATCAATGAATATTCTGAAATGGAAGTTGTTTTCTAAAGAAGCTCCTTCTATTTTCAAATTAATACATCATATACAATCAGCACCATCCCATTTGGCTCACGTGTGACTTTGAATAAGGTACTTAACTTTCTGAGGCTCAGTTTGCTCATGGTAAAATGTGGAAAAGAAAGAACTCTCCGGCAATTTGTTGTGAATACTGAATCACATAGGCTATCTAAAATGCTCATCATAATACACAATTAAGACACTAAATATATAATTATATTTTATATTTTTATTATATTCATTCTCTTGACTGGCTCAGAAAAAAACATCATGTAGTGTGTTTAATGGAGAAGGCGATGGCACCCCACTCCGGTACTCTTGCCTGGAAAATCCCATGGTCAGAGGATCCTGGTAGGCTGCAGTCCATAGGGTCGCGAAGAGTCGGACACGACTGAGAGACCTCATTTTCACTTTTCACTTTTCACTTTCATGCATTGGTGAAGGAAATGGCAACCCACTCCAGTGTTCTTGCCTGGAGAATCCCAGGGATGGGGGAGCCTGGTGGGCTGCCGTCTATGGGGTCACACAGAGTCGGACACAACTGGAGCGACTTAGCAGCAGCAGCAGCAGTGTGTTTAAGGTGACAATATTAAAATTTGAGGGCATAATGAACAGGCTTTGAATAATCTCTCTTCTCAAATGATCATCTAACTGTCCTTTTTTCAAGAATCAAAGAATTAATCTAGAAACACTTGAGGTTAGTTCCCAGGAGCTTCTAGGGCTAAGGAGCCTGAGACTTCATTAAGTACAGGAGTTCTTCAGAACCTGAATTGCCCTCCATTAGTATAGGTTACCTTCATAACCTTTGTATTTCCAATTCTTTAAGTTCTTTCTTCATTCCTTTTGTTATCAAACTCCTAGGTGCATACTTTATGTTTTCTCAGGCAAGTTGATAATTTCACTTAGCACTTAGCAATTTTTTTCTCTTAATCTTTCTATGTAGTACCTTGGAAAAGTATCTCCAGGTCTTTCGTATTGTTTTTCTTTTATGGCAAAGAATCTTCTGATAATGAATAAATGAAAGGTGCTTATAGCAGTGACTGGCACAAAGTTTTCCATGAATGTTAGCGTTGCTGGGCAAACAATAGGTAGCTAATATTGAGAACTAACTCTATGCCAGGAACTGCTAGGCAATGACTTGTTGTTGTTGTTGGGGCCAGATTATTCAGGATCAATGCATTTACCAGGACATTTCTAAGCCACTTAATTGGTATTCAAAATGATTGTCTAGATTCTTTCTCTCTCACAAAAACAGATGCTGGCTGGTGCACAGGATGCTAAGATGGTCCTGTGGAGGGTGTACTTTGAAAAAGTTCTTGCGACCTCATCATTCCCAGCAGTCTCACACATAAAATCCTTGATAGCTGACAATTTAACACATCCAACCAGAAACAAATCATTATCCTTAAGCATCACTGTCAGGCTATCTACTAAGCAGATTCGTAAGGACTTCTGTTGTAATTACCTACAGAAGAGTTGCCAGCAGCTACTGCCCAGGAAAAAAATTCTAAACACACAAGTATTTTATATGATCTTCTATAATTCATCTATTATCTGTGCCAAGAATCACAGGTACTTTAGCAGCAACATTAGCAATCCAACTATATGTAATAACCTCTTTGGTACCCTGAATTTCCAACCATCCTCTTCGTGATTACTCTTAAGTCCTAAAATTTCACTGCTCATCTTTGGTTGCAACTGTATTTCTGATTCATCAAAACTTGGAAGTGAATATTAAGTGGCCCCACCTCCCTGCCTCTATGGGTAGCACTCCCCACAATTAAAAAAAAATAGAAAGAAAATCCCTGCCCTTGTATTACCAGTGTATGTAGAATCCTTCATATCCATCCATTCAGTTGCTCAGTTGTGTCTGACTCTTTGTGACCCCATGGACTTCAGCACACCAGGCTTCCTTGTCCATCACCAACTTCTGGAGACTACTCAAATGCATCTTCATTGCGTCGGTGATGCCACCCAACCATCTCATCCTCTGTAGTCCCCTTCTCCTCCTGCCCTCAATCTTTCCCAGCATCAGGGTCTTTCTTTTCAAATGAGTTGTTTCTTCACATCAGTTGGCCAAAGTATTGGAGTTTCAGCTTCAGCATGAGTCCTTCCAATGAATATTCAGGACTGATTTCCTTTAGGATGGACTGGTTGGATCTCCTTGCAGTCCAAAGGACTCACAAGAATCCTCTCCAACAACACAAATCAAAAGCATCAATTCTTCAGTGCTCAGCTTTCTTTATAGTCCAGTCCTGGCATGCTGTGGTTCATGGGGTTGCAAAGAGTCGGCACAACTGAGCGACTGAACTGATACCATTTTCCATAGTGGCTGCACGAATTTTCCAACACTGCCCAAGTATTCCCTTTTTTCCACATCCTTACCAGCACTTGTTATTATCTTTTTGACAATAGCCCTTCTAGGTGGGAGGTAATACCTCACTGTGGTTTTGATTTGCACTTCCCTGGTGATTAGTGATGTTGAGCACTTTTTCATGCACCTGGTGGCCATCTATATGTCTAAGCAAAGCTACTTTTGATTCCTCCTTCCATCCACCCCCATCTCCCTCCCTCCCACCACCACCTGTGGAACTAGCTCCCCTCCATGGTCTTTGCCCCAGAGGACTGCACAGTTTGGACTTGGCCACTGCTTATGC
The DNA here is from genome assembly GCF_029407905.1 of Bubalus kerabau. Taxonomy (NCBI): domain Eukaryota; kingdom Metazoa; phylum Chordata; class Mammalia; order Artiodactyla; family Bovidae; genus Bubalus; species Bubalus kerabau. The sequence goes on from NC_073633.1 coordinate 69,714,164, forward strand.
GCCTCCCCCACGCCAGCTGGTTGAGTTACAGAGCAAGTGCCAAGGTCATTAGCACAAAAGAAGGTGTCAGAGAGTGCAAGCTTCCGAGCAAAAAGTAAAGAGCCTCTCATATCCTTTTCATCTTTCCATACCCTTTCTCATCTCTCCATATGTGCCACTGCTACTCCACCAGGGGACCCTCCAGTGTGGAGACCTCCACACACTTTGGCAATTGGTGATAGATGTTGTTTTTGCAGTTGCTGGCCTTTCGTTTGCCAGGGAGACATTCTCGGTTTACTGTATAGCTTTTTAGCTTTTTTCTTTGTCACTATTCTTGAGAATTTTGTTTGATTTGTGCTAATTTAAATTGTCCTTCCCTTTACTCTTACTTTATTTTATATTATCTCTCCCTCTCAGTTTAAGCTTCTTTCTTTTAATTTCTTTTCAGAATATTTTTCTCTTAATCCTCTTTGTTAAAGTATTAGCACTTAAAGGAGCATTCTTAATTCCTTAATCTTGTACTTAAACTTCAAACCCATCTACTTCTATATTTTTAACTTTTTTTCCATAGGTTTTAGTCTGTTATCCTCTTAATCTTTTATCTCTTTAACTTTGATGTGTTTAATATTTTACCCTTTTTATTTGTGTTACTGTATCTTTTACCTTAAATCTGATTTATTGTCTTGCTACTACTTTTCAATTCTTAATTCTAATTTTTTTATTTTATTCATAGCTTGCTATTTTTATTTTTAACTCTAATCTGCTTTTGTCTTTATTTTTTTTAATTCCTCTCACTTTCTTTCAATGACTCCATTCTATTTCGTTTATCTTAAAGCCTTATTTATCTCTCATGATTACTTGAAGTCTTAACTTTTTATCTGTATTGGGCTTTTATCTTCCTATCGAAATATTTAGTCTACTCTTTCCCTTTCAACTTTCTGTTAGCAAGTCTCAATGCTTTCATTTTAATGTTATCTTAGCCTTCTACCCTGCTTTTATTATTTTACGCTGTTTTCTCTCTTTCTTCTACTTTTCATCTGTTTCATGACTTGGTTTAAAATCACCAGCAGCAACAGAAGAAAGTCCCACCTCCCTCAGGCAGAGACTGGAAAGCTTCTCCCCCAGGGAGTTCTCTCTGCAGCTGTCCCTATGATGTCCCCCATCCGTGAATCCCCCAGTCCCTTTAAAGAGACTTGAGAGCCCCTCATGTAACTCTCTCCAAGGCTAACATTCTCCGAAGGGTTGGGGTGGGGCAGTGGCCACAATGGGTTTACTAAAAGGCATTGCTTCATAACATCTCATGTTATACCATGTATGTGGCTTTTAAAATCCATGTCTGCATTTGGGGCTGACCCAAGCCTCAGCCTACATGAAGCATTTTGAAAGAAACAGACCTATGGACTCAAAACCACGGGACGTCTGAAGATGAGACTTTTTTTGAGGGTCTGTGAGTGGGGCACTTTCCTGAGCTCAGCACTAGGAATTAGAATAGTGACACGGTTCCTCCTTCTCTCTCCCTTTTCCCTCAAGTTGTGTTGGCCACTAGCCATCTTAATGCCAAACGTGTGGCCAGCCCCAGACAAGTTCTCATCACTTCACCCTATGTTTCTCTCAGCCGCAATTCCCTAGCCCATTTATTTCATTCTGTTTTGTGGTGTTGGGTGTATTTTTAAGCATAATAAATCCTTTCAGAAACAAGGCCAGTTTGAGTTACTACCTGACCGACCTCAGGCAAGATAATTCACTGTTCTCTCCATACTTCCTCTTCCTCATCAGTGAGATGGAGCTGACAGAATCTACCCCCTGGGTGACTGTGACCAGGTGTTCAACAAATTGTCACTAAAATCAAGAGAGGGGCCCTGAGAAAGAACTGGAGCCATCTAACAAGTGGAATAAAAGAGCTATGTGAATGAGTTGCAAAAGGCTGTTCTTTGCAAAGTTGGCAGTAATGATATTTTCTGTCCCACCAGCTCTTCTGCGGTGTGAACTGGCTACTCCCCCATCACGAGGTGGAGTCTGTGTCCCCACCACCCTGAATCTGATCTGGCTGTGCGATTGCTCAGAATAAACTTCAGCAGAGGCTACTGGGCCCTTCTAGGCATAGTCCTTAATCTTCCTGACAGCTTCTGCTTCTCATCCTTAGGGGGCCAACCGACATTAAAAAGTACTATTACAGAGGAGAAATATCATGTGACATTCCTTGTATGCAGACTCTAAAAAGATATGATACAAATGAACTTATTTATAAAACAGAAACAGACTCATAGACTTAAAGAATAAATGTATTATTGCCAGGCCGGAGCGGGGCAGAATAGGGGGAACAGATAGTTAGGGAGTTTGGGATGTACATGTACACACTGCTATGTTTAAAATGGAAAAACAACAATGACCTACTGTACAGCACATGGAACTCTGCTCAATGCTATGACAGCCTGGACAGGAGGAGAGTTTAGGGGAGAACTGATACATGCATGTGTATGAATGAGTCCCTTTGCTGTCCACCTGAAACTGCCACAACACCATTAATCAGGTATGTGCGTGAGTGCTAAGTCGTGTCTGACTCTGTGACCCCATGGACTGCAGCATGCCAGACTTCCCTGTCCTTCACAGTCTCCCAGAGTTTGCTCAAACTCATGTCCACTGAGTCAGTGATGCCACCCAACCATCTCATTCTCTATCACCCCCTTCTCCTCTTGCCCTCAATCTTTCCCAGCATCAGGGTCTTTTCCAGTGAGTTGGCTCTTCGCATCAGGTGGTCAAAGTACTGCAGCTTCAACCAGTCCTTCCAATGAATATTCAGGATTGATTTCCTTTAGAATTGACTGGTTTGATCTCCCTCCTGTCCAAGGGACTCTCAAGAGTCTTCTCCAGCACCACAATTCGAAAGCATCAATTTTTCAGCATTCAGCCTTCTTTATGGTTCAACTCTCACATCCATACATGACTACTGGAAAAACCATAGCTTTGACTACATGGACTTCAGTCAACAAAGTGATGTCTCTGAGGCTCTCTAGGCTTGTCATAGCTTTTCTTCAGAGGAGTAAACATCTTTTAATTTTATGGCTGCAGTCACCATCCACACCGATTTTGGAGCCCAAGAGAATAAAATTTACCAGTGTTTCCATTTTTCCCCATCTGTTTGCCATGAAGTGATGGGACTGGATGCCATGATCTTAGTTTTCTGAATGTTGAGTTTTAAGTTGCAGAGAGTTTACTAAAGGGGCTGTTCAGTAAACAGGGTTCAATCACTAATGCTGCTGCTAAGTCGCTTCAGTCATGTCCGACTCTGTGCGACCCCATAGATGGCAGTCCACGAGACTCCCCTGTCCCTGGGATTCTCCAGGCAAGAACACTGGAGTGGGTTGCCATTTCCTTCTCCAATGCGTGAAAGTGAAGATGTTCAGTCGTATCCAACTCTTAGCGACCCCATGGACTGTAGCCTACCAGGCTTCTCCGTCCATGGGATTTTCCAGGCAAAAGTACTAGAAGATGCCAAAAGATCAAGTGGCAGCAGTAAAGAAGGGTCAGGCTGCTTACTCCACAGCCTCTTCCCTGCCTCATCTGTGTCCCTCAGCCTAAGGCCACAGTTCCTACAGAGGGAGCCTCTCTTCCAGGTCGCCAGTTCTCCTCAGGATCCTGTAATTCTGTCCCTTCCACTGGCCCAGTCAGGCCAAGGGATGAGAACAGCTTCTCCTTTTTGTTAGCTCCTGGATGCCTCACTGTACCTTTTTGGTTCCCCTAACCTGACTTGCCCTTTGTCAACAGCCCCTTCAGTAAATTTTCTGCTGTTTCACCACCTTGGGGACACCATCTGTTACCAACCAGGCCATTGACTGATATATTTTCATGGAACACATTTCTAATTTTAATTCTGAAAACTGTGGTCAGAATGGTCATTGAGGGCTTCCAGAAGTACTGACCACTCTGTTACCAACTTTACCACAGCTCTAAACCAGCATCGAGTCCCAATTGCTATTGATTACGCTAAAGATGATTTTTAAAAAAGAGGTTTAACTCCATGTGCTAACACCAATTAGTTAGAAGAGGTTGCCTAGAGCACTATATTGAGAATTGCAGAGCTATATCTGGGCTCTGTAGGAATGAGTTCTGTGGTCAATTAGTAATGTCTGCAGTGAACACAGGACAGGAAGTGGCAACATATGAAACACACATATACCGTTTCAGGTCATGGCTTTAGTATCACTGCTGCCTCACTATATGCCATTGGGGTCTTCCATAAATAACTTTTATAAACAAAAATTAATACATGAAAGCCCACAGTAAGTAAATCCTGTACTTTGTACAATTCTATTTCCATGAGTCAGAGATATTTGTTTCTAGTCACTTCGAGAATTAAGGAACTGAGCTAAACTGAAGGCTATGACCTTGAACCCATCAATTTAGAGCTCTGGCTTCATCGAACTAAATCTCAAACTGAAAGAGCTTCAGATACTCATAAAGCTGCATTTCTTTGACCATGGAACTAAAATTTCTTTAGCAATGGAATGCTTCATTTAAATTAAATCTCACACAGAACCCTAGACAGATAAAAAGCAGAGTTGCTCTGAATAAAGAGAAAAGCTAAAGGCTCCCTTGTCCTTGACCTTCACCTCAAAAAATTTTAACAGGTCTATGAGACCAGGAGGGCACAGCTTGAACACCAGAGGAAACCTCTTAGGTCCCTTAGAACCCTATGCAACTGCAATAGTATAATATTTTGATGTATTAACCAATTCTTTCAATCTCTGTACTCCCAGTTACCCTGAGAGTCAACCCCATTAACGCATCCAGACACTGAGGCAGCCACTGCCTCAAGGAGGGTTCATCCCGTGGACCCGTAGAACCGAAGGGTCAGAAGCTTAGCTTTTGTTTTCAAAAAGCAAGGTCCAGGTCTGTCTAATTAACATTAGGCTACCCTACAGCAAAAATTGAGCCAGAAACGTCAGCGACTTGGCAAAAGAAAACTTCCTTGGCTTGGGCCTTCTTCATCCATCTTTTAGCTGTGTCCTCTGGAACACACGACCTTGAAGGTAAGTGTAGCAGAGGAAGAAAGAGAAAGGAGAGCTCACATTCAGTTTTAAATTCCTCAGCCTGTATGTTATTCTGCTCAGGTTGCCATAACAAAATACCACAGACTGCGTGGCTCAAACAACAGAAACGGATTGCTCACAGTTTCTGGAGGCTAGGAGTCCAAAACCAAGGTGTCAGCAGGTTTGGTTTCTCCTGAGGCCTCTCTCTTAGGCTTGCCGACTGTCGCCTCCTATCCTCCTACGTCCTCACGTGGCCTTTCCTCTGCATACACATCCCTGGTCTCTTCCTTCTCTCATAAGGACACATAATGGATTAGGGCCCCACACTTTTGACCTAACCTTAATCATCTCTTTAAGGCCCTCTCTCCAAATATAGTCACGCTGGGGGCTGGGCTTCAACACATGAATTTGGGAAGATTGGAGGTGGCGGAGGGGACACAATCCATCCATAATCGCCTGGAATCAAAAAATGCCACTTCCATTCACATTTTATTGACGAGAATAAGTCACATGGCCCACCTAATTTTAAGAAAGACCAGAAAGCTTCATCTTCACATGTGCCCACAAAGAAAAGGAGAACCAGAGGTAGATGAGCACTAGCAATCTCTGCCTCACAAAGGCAACACAAAAAGATTTAGACAAGTATGTGGTTGGGGCACAGTCTTCCCCACCCCTTGGGTGAGTGATGGCAGAGGAGGAGGAAAGGGTGATGAAAAAGTAATGGGGGATTCAACAAAGGGCCCTCCCTTAGAGAGACCGTGTGGACAGAAGCCCAGGTGGCCTCCACAGGTATGCCCCAACTCCTGCTGCACTCAAGCAACAACCCCAGGACTAGAAAGACAAATGGGAGCCGAGTCTGTGTTCACAGACGGCCCAGACTCTATTCCAAGTGAGTAAGCACTCTACACCCCAGAGTTGAGAAGCCATGCTACTCATCATGCCTTCTGCATCTGGAGAGGGTCTTTCTATCAACAGTAGCGAGCACATTGCCCACCAACTATCCAGAGGGACTGCTGCCCATGTGCCCCAGACTTAGTATCTGACTGCTCCAGGGGACAACCCCCAACACACACACACACAACTTGCAGTTCTCAAAGATTCAGACACCAAGGGCAGAGATGGTAACAGTTTGGTGGCAGATGGGAGAGAAACCTTCATCCACCGTTCTCCTCACCTATGGGACTAAATGAAACAGCTCAAGATTTCCCTAACGGCCAGGGCAAAAGTGAATGAACTAAATACAGTAAGCTCAGTCGTGTCCGACTGCTTGCGACCCCATGGACTGTAGCTTACCAGGCTCCTCCCTCCATGGGATTCTCCAGGCAAGAGTACTGCAGTGGGGTGCCATCTCCTTCTCCAGGAATATAGTAAGCAGCATTCAACTAATGTGTGTCAGATACAGGAAAGCCATAGAGCCATCTACTGGTCACAAGTGAAAAGGGAAGTCACCTGAAAACAATCAACAGGGGAAAATAAAAATAATCAAATTCTACTCTAATAACTTCATTATAGAAATGTGATAGGATGTGTCATCTCATTCCCTCCAACGCAGGAAACTATAAGAGACATGGAAGTTGGATATGCCTTGAGTAAATGTATTTAGGGAATTATTATTATAATATACTAGCAGGTCATCCAGCGCACAGTTCTAAGGTGCTTTTAAATTCTCTCAATTCTACATGCTCAGGTTTTGTAAAAATAAGACGGGTTCCTTCTGTGAAACCTGAAACCCCCACAGTTAATTAAGGAATTTGTGATCCTGCCGCTTGGCTGACAAATGATACACTCAGCACCCTGCTATTAGGTGCTGTGCAATGCACGATCACAGTCACATGCTGGGAGACTGGCTCTCCTGAACCATCAGGACGGTTTTTAGCCCAAAAAAAAAAAAAAAAAAAAGAGCTCAAAGATTCAGATTGGGGTGGGAGCAACAAAGGCCTCGGTCAAGTCGGCCCCACTTTAAAAGGCAATATCGGATTTAGAAATTAAGCTTTGTCAGCTAAAACACACCAAGCAACCTTGCTGCTTAAAAGCCGATGAGTTATGGTCAACCCAACTCCCCCACCCTCACGGGCTCAGGATGTGACTCTAATGTAGTGTCTGCTTCCAAGTACAAAACCCAGAAAAGACTGCCCAGGCAGAGGCTGGGAAGAAACGCCTCAGGGTCATTTTCACAGCCTGTGGGCATAATTCCAAAGCTCAGCCCAGGATGTGATCCAGCCTACGGTGAAAGCTACATTTGAGCGCAGAACGGCTGACCTTCCGTTTAGGGTCAGAAATTGGCTAATCTGTTTCTCAGACCTGCTCCACAGAAACCGAGCAGATAGATCAAGTTTAACTAAAAGGATGCCAGACGCCATGCCTTCTCCAAAAGGAAATCTTGGGAAGACGCGGACCACCACGCACCGAGCACACAGCGCCACCTACTGCACTACTGGTGCAACTCATCACAGCCCCCGTCACAGGGGGCCTTGAAGCGAAGGGCGGAAACAGTCGGGAAAACGTTCAGCAGTCCGTTCAGGGCAGAAAGAATCTAACCCAAACGTCAAACTGGGCAAATATTATGTTTATTCGGGGATGGGAAAAATAGACATGTTCTATAACAGGGAGAAGGTTGGGCTGACTGGTTATAGGCTTGTCCATTTTCTTTCTGGCTGGCTTCAGGCTAACAGCGTTGAATTCTGACATGATTTTTTTTTTCTAATAGCTGTTGCAAGAGTTCACCAAGGAGGAAAATCAATCAAAAATAACCGTCAAGAGCAGCTGACATTGAAATCTGATGTGAAACAGTCAGTCAATCATATCTACCATCTCTGAAATTTAGAAAATAAAACTCAACAGAAGTCCTCAAATTTATAGAAGCTGGACTTGGATGTGATCAGAGCTGAGAGTTCTAAAAAGGGTTTGCTACCATCACCTTCCCACTAATTCCTGAAATGATGAGGACAGAGTGTACAGTGTCTTGAATGACAGGTAATAAGCTTGGGTTTTTTCCTGCTTCTTCAAAGTTGCCAGCTTGATCAAAAGATATGACAGTAGCCAAGCTAAAATTTTAGATTAATCTGGTGAAAGTATAGGATGAATTTGAGGGGAAAGAAATTGGAGATTAAAGAAACAGTTACTTTAAAATAAACAATGATAGTGATGGGTTACAATCATTGAATAAAATGGAAACATATAAGGCCTTAAAGATATAAATAAGTGAGTACAAGATGAGCCTGGAACATCCTGTATCAGAAAGTAAGGAATCAATGCAATCCCTATCAAGATTGCAATGGCATTTTTTTTTTCCCTAGGAGAAAAAAAAACTCCTAAATTTATATTTTAAATTTATATATATTTATATTTTAAATACTCCTAAATTTATATTTACATATAAATTTATATTTAAATGGTTATTTAAATAGCCAGAGAAATCCTGAGAATGAAGAATAAACCAGGAGGAATCATACTTTCTGATTTCAAGTTACAGTATAAAGCTATTGTCGTTAAAATTGGCATAAAACAGTTTATGGTACAAGCATAAAAACAGACAAATAGACCAATAGAACAGAATCAAAAGCCCAGAAATAAACCCAAGCCAAATAAACCCAATAACCCAATATGATTATCTAATATTTGACAAGGGAGCCAAGAAAACTCAATGAAAAAAAAAATAGTCTCTTCAATAAATAGTTAATAACTGGGATAATTAGATGTTCATATGTAAAAGGATAAAACTAGACCCATATCTTACACAACTCACAAACATTAAGTCAAGCATATTAAAGACTTAAATATAAGACCTGAAACCCTGAAACTCCTAGAATAAAATACAGAAATAAAGCTCCTTGACGTGGGCCTTGACGACGAATTTTTTGGATATGACACCCAAAGCACAAGCAAGAAAATTGAAAATAAAATGGGACTCCATCAAATTAAGGTTCTGTACAGCTTTTGAAAACCATCAACAAAGGGAAAAACAACCTAAGCAATGGAAAAAAATTTTTCAAACCATATATCCTATAAGAGATTCATATTCAAAATATATTAAAAACTCATATAACTCAACAGCATAAAAGAACAAATAGCCCAATAAAAAAATTGGCAAAGGACCCAAATAGAAATTTATCCAAAGAAGATACACAAAGGGCCTAAAGAGATGCTTAACATCACTAGTCACTGTTGTTGTTGTTAAGTCCCTAACTCGTGTCAGATCACTAGTCATTAGGGAAATGAAAATTAAAACCACAATGAGATAACACTTCATGCCTGTTGGAATAACCATCATCAAAAAGGCAAGACAGGGACTTTCCTGGTGGTCCAGTGGTTAGCTCCGTGCTTCCACTGCAGGGCATGTGGATTCAATCCATGACCAGGGAACTAAGATCCCACGTGCCTAACTGCTCAGCCAAAAAATGGGGGGCAGTGGGGAAAGGTAAGATATAACAAGTGCTGACCTGGTTGTGAAGAAAAAGGAATTCTAGTATATTGCTGGTAGGAATGTAAACTAATGTAGCCACTATGGAAAACAGTATAGGGTTTCCTCAAAAAAGTAAAAACAGAACTACCATAAGACCCAGCAGTCCACTCATGGGGATATATCCAAAGAAAGTAAAACAGTTATTTAAAAAGATATCTGCACCCCCATGCTCATAGCAGCATTATTTACAATTAGCCAAGACATGAACACTTGTCCATCAATGCTTGTATATTTCAATGAAATATTATTCAGCCATTTAAAAAAAAAAGGGAAGTCCTACCATTTGCAACAATATGCATAGACCTTGAAAGCACTATGTTAAGTCAGAGAGAGGAAGACAAATACTATATAATTTCACCTATATGCAGAATCTTTTAAGAAAGCACACACACACACAGAAAAAGAGATCAGACTTGTGGCTGTGAGAGGCAGAGGGTGAAGGGCGAGGGAACTGGAGGAAGATGGTCAAAAGGCGAAAACTACCAGATACAGGCATACCTCATTTTATTCCCCTTCACTTTATTGCACTTCACAGATATTTTTTTTACAAATTGAAGATTTGCGTCAACCCTGCAGTCAAACAAGCCTGTCATCATCATTACTACAACAGCATTTGCTCATGTTATGTCTCAGTGTCACACTTTGATGATTCTCACAGTATTTCAAACTTTTTCATTATTATTTGTTATAGTGATCTGTGATGTGACTATCCTGTTTTCAGGCACCATGATTCTAACCCACATAAGATAACAAACTTAACTGATAAATGTGCATGCTGGTTGGGGGTAAAATAATACTATCAAATATCATTGATATTGCATGCTAAAGAGAAATTGTTTCTGAAGGAAAGAGTCAATCAATGCAACAAACTTTATTATTGTCATATTTTAAGAAACTGCCACAGACAACCCAACGTCCAGCAATGACCACCCTAACCAGTCAGCAGCCATCAGCATCCAGGCAGGACCTTCCATTAGCAAAAAAAATTACAGTTCACCGAAGGCTCAGATGATGGTTAACATTTTTCAGCAATGAAGTGTTTTTTAACTAAGATATATACATTGTGTTTTTAGATGCAACACTATTGCACACTTAACAGACTACAGTATAGTGTAAATAAAGCTTTTATATGAACAGGGAAACCAAAAACTTCATACGACTTGCTTTAGTTTATCATGGTGGTCTGGAACTCAATGTGCAATATCTCTGAGGTTTGCCTGTATAAGATAAAGAGGTACTGGGGCAGTACAGCATTGATGCCTATAGCGAACATCGCAGGATGACAGGGGGTTGGCCAAAAAGTTAGTTCGGGTTTTCCTGTAACGTCTTATGGAAAAATTCGAATGAACTTTTTGGTCAATCCAATATATAGGAAAGTTGTTAAGAGTTCTCATCGCAAGGAGAAAAAAATTTTTTCCTTTTTCTTTTTTTTCTTTCTCTTTGTTACATCTCTATGAGAAGATGGATGTTAGATGAAGCAGTTGTGGTGACTATTTCACAGTATAAAAATCACATCATCATGCTACATACCTTAAATGAATGCAGTGATGTGTCAATTATTTCTCAATAAAACTGGGTGGGGGAAATAAACAGATTTGACCTTTAAATAGAGTAAGACAGTGCTTAAAGTTTAATGAAGACATGTCAAAAGAACTCAGAAGTCAGCTTGAAGGAAGTTCCATGACCCAAACTTGGAAAATGTGAACTTTAAAGTAATAATGGGGTTCACAGTCCATTGAATAAAATGAAAATCCATGAAACCTCAAGGATGAAAGAAGAGAGGGAAAGAAAAATGGAAAGCTCCTCCTTACAGTACAACGTCAATTAGTAAATGCAGCTAGAATAATGGAAATAGAAAATCACCATTTGGCAACCATCATGGAGGGTATCAGGCTTCCCAGGTGGCGCAGTGGTAAAGAAACCAACTGCCAAGGCAGGAGATGCAGGTTCAATCCCAGGGTTGGGAAGATGCCCTGGAGGAGGGCATGGCAACCCACTCCACTGTTCTTGCCTAGAGAATCCCACAGACAGAGAAGCCTGGTGGGTTACAGTCCATGGGGTCACAAAGAGACAGACACAACTAAGGCGACTTGGCACATACACACACACGGTGGTTATTTAGGAAAGTGCTGTTTGGGGGAGAAAGATCCACTGTACTATTTAGAGGTGTTGAGGCATCATATTCACTGCTTACTCTTAAGTAGTTCAGAAAAAAAGAAGAAAAATCATGACTGTATACAATAACAAGGGTTTTTTTCAGTTACAATGAGTTATGTGTAAAGCATCTGGTACATGGTAGATCCTTACTTCAAGTTAGTTGTCTCACCTCAAGAAATTAAGAGGAAATACTAAGGCTGTTCTACACACTGTCTGAAATAAAAGACTGATATCACATAAACTCTCTTTAACATACAAGAGAAAGGCCCCCAGGAAGACGGCAGTGATAATAACTGGTATTTAGCAACATGCAGCATAATGATAGCTCTTCTTGGATTACAAAGCACTTTTGAGTTCATTATCTTATTTTATCCTCAGAGTACCCTGGAGAGATGGGCAATTATCCTTATTGTTGCTATTTTTTATATTATTATTACAGTTTTTAGTGTGAAGAAATGGCAGTTCAGAGGCCTCAGAGTGGGGCTAAATAAATAATATTTTCAATGATGGCTTCCCTTTTCAAGGAGAGAAGCAAGATTGTTCTCATAACTTGTACACACACATACATAGCCACAAGCCTAATATTCCCTAGACTCTGCACCTCTCAGGACCCAAAGGAAAAGGTTATAATTGTGCACTCAGTAGAGAGCTGGTCCAGCCCAAACTTATGTTCCTGAGAACGGGGTCAGTGACCCTCCCTACCCAGCTGCATGTCTCTCTGGTTTCCCCCATTCCCTCCCTCCACAGGCATCCTTCTCCAACACAGCACACTTGCTTTAGTTCTGGGACTGAGGTTGGAAGAATGCATCAACAGAGACTAGAAGGGACACAAACAGAGGAATCAAGAAAACTAAGCCACAGACTATATAAATAATCACTTATATGTGGAACTCATAGAAACAGAGAGTAGAATGGTAGTTAATGGGCACTGGTGGGTGGAGAAAAGATGACATTGTCAAAGGGTAAAAACTTCCAATTAGAAGATGAATAAGTTCTGGAGATCTAATGTATGGCATAATAACCATAGTCAATAACACACTATTACATAATTGAAAGTTGCTAACAGAGTAGATCTTAAATGTTCTCACCACAAAAAAAAAAAAAAAGACGTGATAACTATGTGATGCAATAGGTTAGCTAACACTCTGATGGTGATCATTTTGCAATGTATGGGTGTGTTAAATCAACAGTTTGTACCACATTATATGTCAATTATATCTCAATAAAGCAGGAAATAGATGTCAATGTTACAAAAGACAAAAAAAGGCTGTGGAAATGTTCCAGATTAATGAAAGCTAAAGAGAGATGACAACTAATTGTATACCTGACACTAGGCTAGATTCTATATGAGAAGGTAGGAAGTGCTATAAAAGACAGCTGGTGAAATTGGAATATGGACATGGCTTAGATAAAATACTGTATCACTATAAATTTGTAAGGTTAATTGTATTGTGGTTACATAGGAGACTATTCCTATTGTAGTACACCAAGTATTATATAGCTCAGTATTTAGTACATTGTGTTAATAGTATTTAGGGTAAAAAGCCATGATGCATGTAATTTACCTTTAAATTACTCAGAAAATATATATATCAATGAATATATACTATGTATAAATATATGTATACTCATATATAAATTTGTGTATATGTATATAAATATGTATGTACAAAGATTTCATATATTTAGAGAGCAAAGAAGAAAGATAAAGACCATGAATGATACAGCAAACAGGAGTAAAATGTTCCAACAGGTGAATTGGAGTAAAGGGTATATAGGTGCTATTTGCATTATTTTATGTTTGCAACCTTTTGTAAGTTTGAAATTATTTTCCAAAAAAATTGGAGGAAAGAAAAGGAGAGATATGGTAGTCCTGGCCCTCAGGGCAAGGTTTAAGAAAGTCTAATGTAAAAAAAAATAAAATAAAAAAAAAAAGTCTAATGATCAAGATTCTTCCCAGGTGGTGCAGTGGTAAAGAATCCGCCAGCCAATGCAGGAGACGTAGGAGACACGGGTTCAATCCCTGGGTCAGGAAGATCCCCTGGAGGAGGGCATGGCAATCCACTCCAGTATTCTTGCCTGGAAAATTCTATGGACAGAGGAGACTGGCAGGCTACAGTCCATGGGGTCACAAAGAGTCCAGAACCACTGAGAGACTGAGCTCACAGCACACAAATAAACGAGCAAGAATTCAGGTATATCTTTGGCCCTCATCAGACCCTTTACCCTAAAGTCTAACCTAACTTTTAAACCTAAAAGTTTAGCGCCCTAAACTTTTTAACAATAACATTAATTTACATTAAAATGACTAGCACTTCAATAGCATTCTTGAGCTTACCAGACGCCATTTTACAAGCCTAATGTATATTAACTCATGCAATAATGGTTCACATACTATTATCCCATTTGATGTCATAAGCCCAACTTTATAAATAAGAAAAGACTATAAACAAGTTAGCCCACAACGCTCCGTGAAGGGAGGTCACCTGGGGTAAGTGGTGAAGTCAGTACTCACACATGCCTCTTTCTGATTATATTCCTTTTTCCAACCCTTATGCTTCCCAAACCTGCGAGAGCACCCAACTTACTCAAGAAGTCCAGATTCCCTAGTCCTCCCTCAGATTCACGGGTCAGAACCACCAGAAAGGGGAACCAGAGGCCTGTTTCCAGTTTTGCTTGGTTGCCTGCCACCCTCTTCTGCTCCCATTAGGCTCCCCCATTGTCCCTGCTCCTAGCCATCCAGTGTCCTCCCAGACACACCCTCCCATCTGGCCTCTGGCCTCCTCGATGGAAACATAGGCATTCCGAGTCCCTGGATGCCCGGAGGGCGCTAACCCAAGGACATCTATGGCCAGCTGACTCCAGCCCGGGGGGGTAAAAGGCCCCTTAGGCCAGTTCAACCTTTTATTTCACTCCCAGATGATGGGCGTATGGTAGGCCCAGAGGATTCTGTGCTGATAGGCCAATTATCATACCCCCTTAATGGTAAAATGAGCTGTTTAGCTGAAACAGCTAAATGAGCTGAAAAGTTGTTTTGTAGGACCCCTTGTCAGTAAACAGGCTCTCTTTGAACCCTCGGATGATACTATCAGAAGCACAGGAAAGGCCAATGAATATCTGGTGAGATCAATTCCAAAAAGGATAAATCACTGTTCCATACAGGGTGATAAAGGCCTGGGGGCATCAACTTGGCAACAAATGTCTGGCTGGACTTCTTAAAAGTGGTACCATACCAAGGGCTCATCTTTTGTCTCTGCCATTAACATACCGGGTATTCAGAAGTGACAAGAACTGGACCAGCTCTGGTAGGAGGGATCCCATGCAGAGCCTCCATCTCTACACTCTAGCTCCTTCATCCATGTGAACACTGGGGCGACTGAGCAGAGGCTGACAGACATCTACCAGACGAGTCAACCAGGAGTATCCTCTGCTAAGTACTGATGGTCAATACAAAGATGTGCCCACTCCCATAATTCAGTCACAGGCTTCTTCCCCAGACTCCTGCTCCACACACCTAACCAAATCATTCACCATTGCCCAAAAGTCCACAGAAACAACCTCAGGCCACCTCTCCTTTCAAGCAAAACAGACAAACAAGGGTCCCACTCACAGCTCTGCCCACTGGGAGTGTCTGCCTCACCACAGCCCCAAGGCAACTCTTGAATGGGGCAGTAGTGTGACAGTCCATTTCAATCCCTGCCAATAGACCCAAGCTCTTCTCCCAGTGCTGCAGGGAACCCCCACCCCACCCCATGAAACCATGATGAGAGGTGGGCAAGACAGAGGTGCAGCAGAGGAGATGACATGGGGATGGCGCCACCCGTTCATATAATACAGATTTCCAGGCTTCAGCCCAAAACGATCTAGACAGAATCCCCAGGCAAAGTCTTTTAAAAAAGAAGGGGAAAAAAGCCACACACAGCTGATTGCAATGTACCACCAGGTTTGGGAACCACAGATACACAGTTACTTAGCATTAAAGCTCAACATAGCATACAGTAAGGCTTCATCGCATAAAGTAGATAGGTCTTTGCCCTCCAGAAGCCTAAAGTCTGGTTGGAGAAATCAGTGGATATAAACTTCCTTAGTGAAGGGGTACAAACGATCGCTTAAATGGATTGATAATTAGACTAGAGTGGTTACTTGCAATCAGAAATGGCCTGGTGAAATGAAGCAATCAGAAATGGCCAGTACCAATATTCTCCCCTGTAAGGAATAAGTAATTTAGACATGTAGACTTCTCAATCAGACCAAGCAGTTGGGAGCAAGGAGAAATTGGGAGAGGAAAATAGAAAAAGAGGAAGACTGGTGCCTTTAGGTTATCTTACACAGAGGAAGGAGCTGCTCCAGACTTTAATCCCAAGTGTTATCAATTATAACACTTGATATATTATTGGTATATGTCTTGGATAGTCCAGGACAAGCCTGAGAGGAAGCTCCAGGTAAGTGTGAGCTAGCACGTGTGGGCAGGTGGTGTGGATTGCCAGCCATAACTCACCAAGGCCTCTTGTGGCTTTACAGTTTCACCCCATATGTTATTGAAGACCAACATCCCAGACTGTACAAGACTCCTAAATTCAAAAACTCTGCCTGTCACACCAGATGTAGCTGAATGCCCAATTTCAGAAATGTGTTCATCCTACCTACAGCCCCATATTCCCAATGCTGTTCATTTCCTCAAATAAATAAACAATACATACATGTATACATACACACATATATATGGTGTTTATGTGGGTTTTACATTTGTCAAAATACATTGTGGGGGATTTTTGGGAGGTGGCCATTTCTTGTTTTTTTATTAATTGGAGATAACTGCTTTACAGTGTTGTGTTGGTTTCTGCCCTGAGTGCGTGTATGCTTACTGTGTTCAGTTCTTCGACCCCATGAACGTAGCCCACCATGGACAGAGATTAGTCTGGCAAGAATACTGGAGTAGGTTACCATTTCCTTCTCCAGGGAATATTCCCAGACCAGGGATCGAACCCCTGTCTTCTTCGACTCTGGCATTAGCAGGAGGATTCTTTACCGCTGAAGCCACCTGGGAAGCCCCGAGTTTCTACCTTACAATAATGCAACTATACATATCCTCCGTCCATGGGATTTTCCAGGCAAGCGTACTGGAGTGGGGTGCCACTGCCTTCTCCGATATACACACATACATACATACATACATATATAAGTATATTTATGTATATATCCCCTCCCTCTCGAGCCTCCCCCTACTCCCTCCCCTACCCCACCTCTCTAAGTCGTCACAGAGCACCAGGCTGAGATCCCTGTATTATACAGCCGATTCCCTCTAGCTATCTATTTCACACTTGGGAGTGTATATATGTCAGTCCTACTTTCTCAGTTCGTGGGTTTTCCCCAAGGAAAAGGCAGACTGATAGGACAATGAAGAAAAAAGAGGCTCGCCCTCTTGTGGCTCTGCCCTGACCTTGTTGCTTCCTAGTCACGTGCGCCGGGCAAGTTAACTTCTCTAATTTAAGCCTGGGTCCTTCATATAACACAAGTAAAATGCCCTCCCTTATGGCAATCACGAAGATTAGGAAATTGGACGCAAAGCCCCTAGCCAGGTGTCTGTCTCAGCATACTCAAATTACACCAATTAATAGTATTTTAGTTATGATTGTAGTTATGATTGTGGCTGAGCCGACTCACCTCGCAGGAACAGTTAAGGAAAAGGAGCGCGGCGCCGTCCCCGCCGTCCCCGCGGCACCTGTGCAGGGCGGGGCGGTGGGGAAAGTGGTTGGACAGACGAGCAGACACTCCCAGCGACGCGGAGTTTTGGCTCCTCGACCCAGCGTTCACCTGGCCGCCAGCTAATCAGAAGCAGGTGGTGAACGCAAGCTGCTTGCAGTTACTTCAAACCTCGCGTTTCTAGGCCGCGTGCAGGCGCTCCAGGCGCTCCTGGTCTCCGGCGGGCGGCGCCCACAACCGGGCTCTAGGACCTCCCCAGGTGCTCTCTCCCCTTCCCTGCTCCCTCTCCAGGGGCCGGCGCTTCACTGGCTTTGTCTTAGCGCCCACTGAGAGGTACTGGGAAGCTGAAAGGACTCTAGTTGGCAGGTCCTGGCAGAAATCCTTCGTGTCAAAGGGCATCCTGGAGGAGATGCATTTCCCCTTTCTAGTTCGGAGGATGCTTCGCGAGTGCACAGAAGCACCCTTCCTGAGAGCGCAGGATCCATTAGGCTCCCCCAGGGGCAAATGCGTCTTACTCACCTGAAGACCCAGCAGTCGGCCAGAGAATGAGTGAACAAGTAGATGAATGTTGACAATGGAGAAGATAGGATGTGTCCACCTTTTTTTTCTTGTAGTAAAAAGAGGTTTTTAACCCCAGAATATGTCTCATTGGAGAATCAACACCTCCACCCCCATTCTCAGCTCAAGTGGTTCCTACAGGGCTGACCCAATCCTCTCCCCCAAGAGTGGGCATGGTGATTGGTTCAATAAAAATCACAAACTCAGCTTGGATCCTCAAATCCAAGATTTTTGCCATTTTAACAGAGGGTGTGTGGGCGCTACAGACCAAGTAAGCCTAACCCTGCCCCACTTTGTCAGCCTATGAGGTGGTGTACCTGAGGAAGAAACCAACACAAAGAAACACAGAGCAGAAACAAGAGAGGAAAAAAATTGAGCCTCTGGATCCAGCCATGCCTGATCTCCTTCCCAGACTTCTAAGTACATAAGCCAATAAATTGCTGTTTTGCTACTTGGAAAAATAAGAGAACTTGGACTAATACATTTCTCTTTTTTCTTTTACTCCTGAAAAGAAATACGACAGTACTGAACTAAGAGCAGCTTTTCAGAGTAACCCTAAGACACTGTGGGAACAGACTGAGATTCAAATTCCAGTTCTGTCTCGCATTTGCTATGTGGTCTTGAAAATCTTTCTGTATTTTCTATAAACTATGAACACAGAGTTCCTAGTCACAAATAACAGCCCTTTCCTAGATTTATAAATTGGATTCTAGGAGAGTTTCATTTTAACCACAACCATTCCAATTACTATGCTGTTTGTACAGTTATTGATGTTTAAGTACCTGCAGTATTGTATTTGCACATAAACCATAAGAAGGCATTCCTCATTTAGAAGACAACCAATCAGTAGTCAGATATACGGTGGCTTCGTAGGATGTAAGAATACATTTATAAGAGGACTCACCAATTTGGAGGAAGTAAGCAATGAAACCAGTTTTGCTGGAGTGAAAAGGCCTCCATTTGCTGAGATAAGGAAGAAATAGGGTGGAGAGAGTTTTTTGCCACAGGCTTGTTAAATTTCAGGGGATGGTCCCCAGTCAACAACAGGGCATCTATTCCATGAGGAAGAGCCCTGACTGACCACTGAGACAGTAAACATGTGGGGGTAGAGGTCAGCACTGTCCCCTTCTCCACATCCTCCCATTCCCCCCATACAGCAATTAAGTGACCTCTGCCCTTTTAGTGGTGGTGCTAGTGGTAAAGAACCCACTTGCCAATGCAGGAGGCATAAGAGACATGAGTTCAATCCCTGGGTCAGGAAGATTCCCTGGAGGAGGGCAACCCATTCCAGTATTCTTGTCTGGAGAGTCCATAGGGTCACAAAGAGACATGACTGAAGTGACTTAGCATGCATGAATCAATATAGTTGGAAGATGGAAGAGAAGCTTAACCTTTTGGCAATGGCAGGCTTCTCCGTCTATAGACACAAGACTTGCACAGGCTTGCAGGCACTCACCTGCATGCTGCTGCTGCTAAGTTGCTTCAGTTGTGTCCGACTCTGTGTGACCCCATAGACGGCAGCCCACCAGGTTCCCCCATCCCTGGGATTCTCCAGGCAAGAACACTGGAGTGGGTTGCCATTTCCTTCTCCAATACTCACCTGCATTGGTGGGACAAATGCTGAGATCAGTGGGGCCAATATTCTTGCAATTTCTGCAGTCCCTTGAAAACCAGCAGTTCTTGTCCTTTATGCTTGTTTCCTCAGCTGCCCCTGGAGTTCTGCATGTACCAACTTCCCAGTTTTCCAGGAGCTGATAAACGTTTTCAGTAAAGAGCCAGCTAGTAAATATTTTAGCCTTTGAGGCCCACATGCAGTCCCTGTCACAACTGCTCCCCTCTGCCACGATAGTGCAAAAGCAGTCCGAGATAACAGGGACATGGAGGAAGATGGCTGTGCTCTAATAAAACTTTACTTATAAATATGGGCAGTGGGCTGAGTCTGGCTTACAGGTCATAGTTGGAAAACCTCTGCAATTTTTAATTCCTTTCTGCCTGCACTATTTATATAGTGGTTTCTGTTTGACTGACTGATACAGTCTCCTAAATCTTCCTGAATCTTTCCCCTCCTCTCCTCCCTTGGTGCCTTCATTCAAGCCCTCACCATTCCTTGTTGAAGCTAGTTGGTCCTGGCCTTGGTCAGTCTGTCTGGAGTCTTTTCCTCAATCCATAGCTCACCCAGGCTGCTCATACAGCCCCCTGTCATTCACATGTAAACTCCCTCAATAGCTCCGCAATTCTTTTAGTTTATGTTGTGTCAGCTGTCTCAACACGAAGCAGATGACAGGGTCAAGTCAGGATAATTCACAGTGAGCTTATGTACAAAGGTGAGCCACGCTGGAGGAACTGCAGGCACCGTGCAGTCCCTTGGGATTCGTAGCCAGGAAGCTGTTTCCACCCTTGTGCCTGCCAGGATGGGTATAGAGAGGGGGCATCAAGCCCAAAAGGAAAGCGGAGCTTCTCCAGCCATCCGCTGAAACCAGATTTGTGGGCTTTGTTTTCATTTTGTTTGATTTTTTTTAAATCTAATTCTTCTCAGACTAGTTCTTCTGTAAAATACAATAAAAGATTATTAGAAAAAAATAAAATTTGAACACACACATAAAATACAAGCCCCAATTTTTTATTATTAGATTCAACAGGTAACAGATATAAAATATCTCTTTCAAATTGCTATAAAAGTTTATAAACTCTCTCAATTTCTGTTCTTATCATAGGGCCAAGATAGGCCCGCCAGGAGAGAGCCAGAGGATTGAGCGCCCCAGCCTTACTCCTTACTCACCTCTCACTCCCACCACCTACTAAGCCCCACTGGTCAAACCCAACCAGAAACCAGACAGCAGCAAAGATCATTCACACTGCCTGCTGGGCAGCCTCCCAGGGCAGAGAGCGGAATGCAGAATGCAAATGGCGGGCCAAGGAACAAAAACCAACATCAGAGAGCCCAACCCAAGGTACCCCAGAATCCCATTTTCCACCCTGTCTTCTTCCTGCCGTCCAATATTCTTCCTACCCGAACCAAATTACCCATATTCCCACAGCCCCACACCCACAGCCCTGTACTGTTCCTCATGCCTGGAAGTTTCTACTCCTCTGCTCCTGGCCAAGTCTTCCTCATGCCTCAGGACCTTAGAGGTGTTCATGGTCTGGGGTACTCAGAACATTTGTCCATCAGGCTCCTTCTTTAAGTAGCAAACCCCACTTTCCTACATATGAAGTAGGCACATGGCCAAAATTTAGTTGGTTCGTTCAGTTAACAAATGTTTACTGAGAATTTAGTATGTGCTGTTCTGGGTCATAGTGTTCTAGGTACTGCTAATACAGCACTGAACAAAAGAGTACTCATTCAGATAGGGGAAACACTTGTTTACTGACTGCTAATCATAATTACGGGCTTCCCCAATGGCTCAGTGGGTAAAGAATCTGCCTGCAATGCAGGAGCCACAGGATCAATCCCTAGGTGAGAAGATCCCCTGGAGGGGGAAATGGCAACCCACCTCAGTATTCTTGCCTGAAAAATCCTATGGACAGAAGAGCTTGGCAGGCTATAGTCCAAAGGGTTGCAAAGAGTTGGACACGACCGAGCGACTAAGCACACAATTATAATCCACCCCCAGAACCAGGCTATTGTCATGTGGAAAGCCCTGTTCTTTGTTCCACTAGGGAGGCCAAGCCAGGAGGACATGCATGTAGCCCTCCTCCCTGGCCACAGTGAGAAAGCATATCCGTCACAGAGAGTGACTCGGAGGGGAAGAGAATTGAGACGAAAAGAGAGCACCTTGATTACCTTGTTATGCCTAGATCTAGTCAAGCCTGAAGTCTACACATGAGTTTCCCAGTTACATGAGCCAGTAAGTTCCCCCTTTTTCTTTTAGGCTTATTTGGCTTTGATTTGTGTCACTTGGAACCAAATGAGACATGGTTAATACAAGAACTCAACTCAAATGTTACCTTCTTCTTGGTATTTTCCCAGAATGCCTGGTGTAAGACGGCACAGTTTGAATGCTATGACCACATACAGATGGGACCTCTAGTTTGACACTTCATGGAAAGAATCAAACAGAGATCCCAGAGGATAAGGACTTGGATTTCTGAATACCCAGGGGCCTTGAGTATATTAGATGCCCCCCAAATAATTGTGGAAGTAGCTAATAATGAATTCTTGCAGTCAGTGAAGCCCTATAGCCAATAGTATATATCATATGTATTTGTATATCCTGGAGAGATGAATTGACTGATATTAAGAGACTGAAAACAGGTTCTTCTGTGATCCGAACCTACCAGGGGCCCAAAGGGTTTCCCTGGGTCACACAGCCAATGGGAGGCAGATTTGGGACTCAAATCCAGTCTTGGATCCAAAACATGTATTCTTACCCATCACCCTGCATGGGCTAATCTATAATGCTGACAATTTCCCAACTCTGAAAGTCTGTCAAAATGAGGCACAGAGTTGTGGTGGTAACAAGTGACAGAATCCATCTTTCTTGCTAGAATAAGGATGTTGGAGAGCTGTCATGACCCCATTTCTCCCAGACAGGGAGGAATTTCTAGTCTGAGGGGAGGCTGTATTTCTGAGTGCTTCATTCAACTACTAGAGTCAATGTCAACAATAATAGCTACAGTCTATGTACCAAACTGCTAAAAGCTATACCTCAATTCATTTAATGCTGGCATTAGCTCTGTGAAGTAGGGATCATTAACCCACTCTACAGGGGACAAGGTGGTGATTAAAACATGTGAGAGGGATGCTATCAGCAGTCAGTGGGAAAGCCAAGACCCAAATCCTGGTCTATGGCTCCAAATCCTGTGTTCTGTCCATCTGTGCCTCAAGAGATCTGAACCCAGTTTGTGACAGAACAGCACCAGGGTTCCTGCCTGTCTGCACTTCTGTGGTCCTGGGTGTGGCCCCAAATGGTACCTGAGGGATGCAATTACAATAGTTTTACTACATGCAAACATGGAAAATTTTAACTTCATTTAGAGTTGTTCATAGCATGCACTCCTCCAGGAAAGTTATTTTTCAAAAATCAATATTGGGGGAGAAAACTGTTCCATGTGTCACCATCCATCCTTCTCAGCTGTGTCTTGTGATCTTTCTACCTGCTTCTTGCAAAGTATTGACCTTGACTTTCTCCAGCATAAAGACAAGCAATCTCCTTAACTACTTAGCAGTGAACCAAACCAAAGAGACCTGGTTTTCACTCATCTTTTCAGAAAGCCTTATCTCGTCCAAACCATTGCTCTTGATCCTTCCCTCCCTGAAATGATCACAATGAGCTTATCTGAAATGAAAGCTTCATCTGTGGCCTTAGGGCATAAAGGGGGACTTTGCTTTAAAATCAGACTAAAGTTATCCTGTGCATGCAAACAATCAGAGGACCCACTCTTAAATGTTACATTACAAAGCCACCTTCCTCAAAAGAACAATATTCCTTATCTTTGATAATTCTACCTTCAGGATTGTTGGATAATTATACATTTACATATATTTGCTACATTAATTAATTTGCAGTTTTCTCAGCCAGGATAAATGATCTGTACACCTTGAGTAACTTACTCACCAATCTCCTTCTCCTCCCAACCAACCCCTGGGCCTTCAACACATATTAAGTGTAAAACACAGGTCACAAAGCAGTACTTACAGTATGATCCTACTTGTTTTCAGGAACTTTAACAGCAATCATTAGAACATTAGAGAAAAAGACACCAAGATGCTATTAGTTGTTACAACTGGGTCATGGATTTGAAGTGATTTCTATTCCTTTTATTGATCTCCATTCTCTGAATTTGTCTACAAATTTAGAAATAAGAGGTTTCATACCAAAATAAAAGAATCTACTAAATCTGAAACCCTGTGTTCCCCCTGTTGACTTCAGTCTCACTTCTCTCCCTGGAGCTCAGTGGTCCCCAAGCTGCCACCCAGGTCCGATTGCACTGTACCCTCAGCTCATCCAGGGGCTGACGCCAGGGCAGAAATTGAAAGGGAAGAAGCTCTGGGACAAAGGGTGGCAGCAGTGGTGGGGGTGGGGGTGAAGCCAAGAAGGGATTTCCCAAGCCAGCTGTCCAGCCCTGTGTCACTTCTGGACTCTGGATGGGACCTGCAACCTCACCCACCCCAGGCACCATCTTTGGAGAAACCGCCAGCTACCCTGGTCTCACCCCTCCCCCGTTTACTGCTGCTGACTGGAAAAACTGAAGGCAGTCCCAGAGCAGGGCCTCTCCCTTGAGCAAGCCCACATTTGTGGTTAAGAAGATATGGTTTCAGAAGTCAAACTTTTCTGGAATTCAGCACATTTCTGATCTTTCCCATATCAAAGGAGTGAAAGCTAGAGACCAATGTACTGGTCAATAGTGGTTACTCCTCCCCCCAGCCTTGGCAGTCAATTCTGCCCAGCATAATGTGAACTGAAGCAACTTCCTGATGCTTGGAGGTTTATTCAGAATACACAGTCATAAACAGACACAGGAGACGCCAGCTCACCCTGTGAGGGATTTCAAAGTGACTCACCCAGGAGCCTCAGCCATTCCCAGAAACACAGCTTCACTCTTTGAAAATGCATTTGTGTCCACATTTAGGGACGCTACTCCCAGGACTTCGTGGACCTTGCAGAGAAAGATCATTTTGGGTGAACAGCCCCCAGCTCTCCCTGACTCAGCAGCCCACCAGGGGCCAGGCTGCAGCCGGCTCAGGCAGGAGCTCTGTGAAGGCCCAGGGACTCAGAGCAGGACAGAAAACCCCCACCTCTGCCTGTTCTCCAGCAGCACAGACAGAAACAGCACCACCTACTGTAGCACTGCTCTCTTATTCTAGAACCCCGGTGAGGGTGGGAGGGTGGAGTGGTCAATAAAATCTATTGTCCAAACGGGACATTTGGAAAGTGAAAACTGGGACGGGGAGCGGTGCTATTAAAGCTATGCCAGAATAATAGATGCTAAACAGGGAAACCCCAGACAAGCCAGAATGTGGCCATCCAGAAAACATCTCCCATTTCTATCGCCAGATGAGAAGTCTGTTGCGAGGATGGTACTCCCTTTCCTCCTCAGAAACATGTGCTACTGAAGAAAATCTACTTTCCTAATCAAACCAAGGCCTTTTTCAGCAAGCTTCCCAGCATCCCAGGGAAAGGAGAAGAGACTATCACGGGAACAACGAGGCTGTAGCAGGGCCCTTATCTGTCTGGATCACAACTGCATCTCCAGGGCCAATGCAGTGTTTGGCAGCTCGTAGGAGCTCAGTAAATCCTTGCTAAATTAATGAACAAATGCCTGAGCAGAGCTTCTAAAGCCATCCAGGAACTTCAGGAAATGAGAGACTTAGCAACCCTAAATAACACTGTTCCTCAAACTGGGTAACAGTTTAGGTTTGAACTCTATTGCATAAACAGTTACACATTGCCCTATCATGGAATTTATAAATAAATATGAAACATGCAAGGCTTTCAAATACCGGGTTGAACTTAAACCTGAAACTGTAAGCTTCCAAATAAACTAATTATAGAAAAAATGATTTTGAAGCTGCTGCTGAACTTCAAGTCAACTGAAACTATGTCCTGAAGTGTTTCTAACGTGATCTCATTAAAAATCTTGGCTAAAACTGGTACTGCATCAACCCCATCCTCACTAAGTGTACATTCTCTGCTAAGCAGGGGCCATGACAGAATTGGATTTGCAAGAGATTTAGTGGAGGAAATGTCTGTCAAGGCTAAAGGAGAAGGCACAGGAGAAGGCAAGGGAGGGCTTTCAGACCATGATGTGAGAGGGACACCTGCGAGAGGAAGAGGGGGAGGAAGGAAGGAGGGATGGGGAAGAACCACCTCGGGCCTGATGCACTTCTAAGTCGGGCCTGATGCTTTGGCCAGACTGATGGGCAATTCTGGAGCCAAAGTTGCCAGTGGAAGACTTATGCGTCCCGTAGGAACAGGCCAGCACGAGCACTCCCTGTGTCCGTCACGGGTTGGGAGAACGTGGCCTCAGCACGAACACAGTGGAGGAGCAGAGGGGCAGCAGCCAGTCCCCTGTGCCCCCACAGCACCAGCTCTAGGCCACATGTCTTCACAGCCTTCACAGGCACTGTTTCAAATAATACTCTCCCTGGAAATAACTCGTTTTTATAAATCCAGACAGGCTCTGGTGAAATTATGCCAGCTCTCGTTGAATAGTCAAAGTAGGTAACAAGTAAACTATCCCACCACCACAATCTTTTCCTCCCTACAGCTAGAACTTTCCATACCACCAATCAAGATCAAATTTTCTCATAGAATCTCAATCAGTGGAAGTTTTTATTTAAAAAATAGAAGTCTATTTTTTCATTTGAATGTTTCCAAATAATTAAGCTTGTCCTGAGCAGCCTGCATGGGAGCTGCCCAGAGGGATGAGAAGGGAGGCATTTGGTCACTGTCATCCAGCAGTAAATTCTTTATGGGGTTGGGTTTTGAGTTCTTCGTGCTGCTCTTGGTCAATCCATGGCTGTGATTCTGGTCCAGAAGCCATCCGGGGAGAGCAAGGGCTGGGCCATCCTTAGCTCTTACCCAGATGGAACAATTTCCGCAGAAACGCTGGTCCTCCCCAGTAGCCCCTGTAAGAAATGACACAGAACAGTTCTTTGCATCAGAAAAAGGGTGTGACTTCAGGCAGCAGGATATTTAAAGGGAAGCCAGGCTGCTCATAGACACTGTTTCTCAGGCTATAAAGCAAGACTGACAGCAAGGTAGAAAGAAACCATGTCTAGGAGGGCGCAACTGACCTTAACACTGACTTGCTATGTGAGCCTGGACATACTGACTCAATTCAGCAAACCTGTACGAAGCCTCTACTATGCACAAACTGCAGTCCTCTCTACCTTGAGCAGCTCATAACTTAGGTACAGGTCCAGGTTTCCAAACCTATTAGCATTTTGGACCATATACTTCTCAATGGTAGGGGGCAGTCCTATTCAGCAGCATCCTTGGCCTCTGCTCACTAGATGCCCATAGCATCCCCTCCAGCTGTGACAACAAAATATATCTCCAGATATTGTCACATGTTCCCTGGGGAACAGAATCATCCCTAGCTGAAAAACACTGGTGTCTACATTTTGACTTACTTTTCTCAAAGGGTTTGGGAAAGTCAAATGAGATTTTTTTTTTTTTTGCAACAAGGAAGAGGAATTATTAAGTCTGTCACTGTTTACTTATTGAATGCCTACGATGGACCTGTCTCTTTATGTATTGTCTTATTCATCCCATCCTGTGAGGAAGACAATGTTCCTTTCATTTTGCAGGTAAGACACTTAAACACAGAGAGTTTAAGCAACTTGCCCTAGGACGCATAGCTGGTAGGGGGCATATGTGACTCAAACACAGGTCTCCAAAGCTTAGCTCTTAATTAGTATGTTTTCTTTTTCTTATAATAAAAACAAAATTAAGGGGGCAGATGATAAAGTACTTGACAGGTCAAAGTGATTCACTATGATTATGATGATGATGATGGTGTATCCAGCAGCAAGAGAGTGCCAGAACATGAAAGACAGGAGAACTGGTCACTGCCGATTATAAAAAGAAGAGGCTGTGTCCTTGGGTGGAGGGTAGCTGTGCTACGGCTCCTTCTCTCACTCAGGGCAGCCTCTTGCCCACCACATCTGTCTGAGGCTTCAGAACCCTTCTCAGACTGCCATTACCAATCCATGAGACATGACTTAGCAAGGTGCATCCCCTTTGCCAGTCCTGCTCAGGGTCATATCTCCTGAAGCTGGAAGGCCTCCTTGAAACAACCCCCCTATACAGGCTGTTGCAATCTGCTAACAGGTATGCCTCTCCCCCAGGTGACATACTTACCTCAGCATCAAATTCCAATACAGGAATGGCATCATGTCAGCCTTCATGAGATACATGGAAAGTCTCTCTTTGCTCTGGTCAAAAGGGAAGGTTTCCAGGGGCTCAGCGTTGTAGTTAAACTCCGCGAGAATCACACGGTTGTAGCCAGTCACCAGTGGACACGATGTGTAGCCATCATACTGTGATTGAGACAGAGTTGGAAAGCGGCTTTTTTTCACATGCTATCTAGACACCTTGGCTTCCCAGGTGACTCAGATGGTAAAGAATCTGCCTGACAATGCAGGAGATGCAGGTTCAATCCCTGGGTTGGGAAGATCCCCTGGAGACAGAAAGGGCAACCCACTCCAATATTCTTGCCTGGGAAATCCCACAGATGAAGGAGCCTGGCTGGCTACAGTCCATGGGGTCGCAAAGAGTTGGACACAACTGAGCAACCAAACAACAACCACCTAGACATCTTAGAACTTATCATTTACTCTGAGCAGTGGTAATGTTTTCCTTTTTTGTATATTCTACTTTTTGTACAATGAAAATATAGAAATTATATAGCAAGGATATACTAAAGGCAAAAACTGAAGTGCCCATAATAGAGAAACTAATTAAGAAAGCAGCAAAACTGTGGGAAAAGTTTTCATGAGGAATGGAAGATGGTAAGTTGAGACAGTGATTCTTATAAGGCATACAAACCTTCTTCACTGGTGTTTGATTCTTCATAATCAGAGAAATTGTTCTGTCAAGTATTCCTGACTGGGCAGCTATATAAGAAATGGAAAAGTCAGAAATCAGAAGTGTCTAGATTTTCCAGGAAAACTAATTTGCAAATAATTTTAACGTGAAGAAGTTAAGACGGATATCCCATCCGTCTAGATTGTAACTAGAACACAACTCAACCCAGTGATGGACTGTAGCTTCACCAAGGGCCAGACAAACTAACAGGACAGGCTCCTGAGGTGACACAGTGGGAGGCACAAACATACAACCCGAATCTGATCACAGGAAACTACCAGACAATTCTCAATTGCGGTATTTTCCATATAATAACCAACCAGCACTCTTCAAAAATGTCAATGTCATGTAAGTGAAAAAATAAATGTCAGAGGCTTGTTCTACATTAAAGAAAACCAAAGAGACATGACAATCAGTGTGGAGTGTGGCCTTTGACTGGCTCACAGATTTAAGGGGAATTGGGGATGGTGGGAGGAAGAGTGGATAGGTAAAGCTAAAAAGGACATATTTAGAAAAACTGGAGAAATTCACAATGGGTTGTATTGATGATTTCATAATGTAATGTTCAATTTCTTAGACATGAAAATGATCTTGTGGGTATAAAGGAGAAAGTCCTTTTTCTTAGGAGACAGAAGTTGAAGTATTTGAGGGTGAAGTATCATCATGTCAAAATTTACTTTCAGTTGACTTTAAAAAAGGTACATAGAGTGATCAGACAAAATATTCATTTATTGGATAATTATTATATTGGTCACAAAATATGAATAATTGGTTAATACCTGAAGGGTATATGGGTATTCATTGTACTTTTAAAGTTTTCATAGGTTTGAGATTTTTGAAATGAAAAGTTTGGGGGAAATGACTATAAATAATAAGAAGGACATTCAGTGGATTTCCTAGAATGCCTTTCTTAGGTTGATGTAGTCGACAAAAGTAACACATGTTCTGTGGGTATGCACTTCACACGAAACGCTCCCATAGCCACCGGCAGGGAGGTTCGTGTTTTATAGCATCTAAAAAAGACAGTTCCTGTCTACAGAAAACAGAATCCAAAAGGCAATTCTCTCCATCACTGCTAGAGCGGAACATCGACGTGAAGAATTTAGTTGCCCAGGCTGAGGCCTTAATCGTGTACCAATCAGGGCACTCTCCACTGTATCTGTCTTAACACAGCAATTTTCTGCTCTGCAAGCTTTCATTGACTTGCATGTGTTTTCTGGGGAAACAAATGCTTCCCTAGTTTTACGGTGTTTCAGGCAGAAGAAAAACAGCCAACCTGCCCAGCATCAGCGATGTTCCAAAGAAGACCAGGGATGTGAGCACGGTAGCATGAGAAGTTAACAGAATTCTAGAGAGCTGGAAAAGTGGTACCACTCTCTCCAATGTCCCCCTCCCCTGAAAACCACCCCTCTGACCCAGAAAAGGCAGATGAGGTCATGCTGGTCTGGTGCAAAGCATTCAACAGATACTGTCTTCTTTACACAACACTAGGTTCATTGACAACACTTCTGTTTTGGGGAGGCCAAAGGCGTTTTTAGGCACAAAAGTTTCTTTATTAATATAATTAGTATATAATGAAATGCCGCTGGTGTCCAACTTTTGCTTTTGTTATGGCGGTGCCTCAGCAGAAGGCACCCCTGCTTTGAGTGAGCAGGGAACATAGCTCAAGGCCTTACCTACGGCGGCAGCAGTCTTTGATGTCGGCAGGTTGGTACAGTCCCCGATCCCAAACACATTTGGATACCGCTTGTGCTGCAGAGTGTCTTTGTCCACGTCCACCCAGCCGGCAGCATCAGCCACAGGACTCGTCTTGAGGACATCTGGTGAGCTCATGGGTGGTGTAACGTGAAGCATTTCATACTGCAAAAAAGGAGAGCATCCAAATGTGTGTTTGTTCCATTATTTCATAGCCCCCCAGGCTCTGGCCCCGACTCCCTGACACACACACAGACTACGGCTGCACGGAGCACTGTACAGTGAGTGCTCGTACTGGTGCACACGCTTGCCAAGATCATCCATGCTCCCATGCAAGGCAGTGATAAAATAACTAACGTGGTCTCCCCGTACAGAGTTCATGGGATCCCTTTGGCAGCTGACATGGGGAAATCTGAAAAACTGGAGTGAACTTCACTAACATTTTGAAAGAACTCAATGATACTTCTACTTATTACTGAAATGAAGCAGGTGATGTATCTCAGTTGCTGTCTTCCTGACCCTCGGCTGATGACTTGTAAAGTCTGGTTACACCAGGTGTATTCTGCAAAGAGGTTCTAAAAGTGCCTAAAACTTGTAAAAACCCATGTTAGGAGCTGATAAGTGAGCACCATTCTCAAATACAAGTCAACTCTCAAAACACGAAAAGGAAACCATCAAAACACCAATTTAAGGTGAAATAAAGGCAGCAAGAATATTGGCTAGCACTATGAAGAAGGAGGGGTCTAATTCAGTATTGGGTTTACTGAACTGTGTAGGAGTCAGGATGGATTTTTTTCCCCAAAAAACCTTTATCAAGGAAGGCTACCCTTGGCAATTAGGCACTGACCCAACCTAATCAGTTCTGATGGCTCATGTAACTCTTTTGTTTATGTGATATGCTTTTTTGTTTGTTTACATAATATTTTGTAGTTTATTCTATTTCTTTTAACCAACTCCATCTAGCAATTTCAACTTGATTAAGTATTCACAAAACATTTCATTATAGTGAAAACTTTAGCATCTTAGGACAATCCTAACCTTGCAATAGTCAACAGCCCCTGATTTTCATAACAAGTTCCGCGTCTTCACCAGGGCCTGGGAGTCATGATGGCAGAGGGAGTTAGGGATGTGACTTATATTTATTCCCACTCTCAGTTATGAGCTTAGTCAGCCTTAAGGTGGAAGAAGTGGAGCGAATGTGCAGTGCTTTGCGAAGTACTCTAGTTGGCTCTCTAGTGGCTTGGGTCCCTGAGGTTGTGTCTGTTAATTTACATGCAAACTGAGCACATGTCTGCAGGACAGCAGATGGAATAGTCAACAACCATCATCCACCAAATTATTAAGGCCATGTCTATATTTCTGAGGTTAACCAGAACTGAGGGCCAAATCTTACTAGCATCATCTCTATTAGAGTTAATATGTGCTTGAATTTCACAAATACACATGAATTTCATACATCTTTTCTAGAAGGGAGATTAAATATTTCCACATAATCATCATAAAGGAATGACATTTTACTTGAGCAAAAGAACTACTAGGTTCATTTTATAGATTTGTTGGAAATTAATATTGCCATTCAGTTATAGCTTGTTTTTTATCAATTATTTCCATAAACTGAATCTAGTGAATAACATGGTTCTCCTTCATTAACATAAATAACCTATTCAGAGTAGTGGTGTTCAAACTTTTATCTTTATAAAGAAGATCTGTAGAAAATTCAGGTTCCTGGGCCCTACCACCCCAAGATCCCAATCCATTAGGTCTGGGAGAAGAACAAGAATGTGTACTTTAACAACCTCCAGCCCAGTGATTCTGAAACATGAAACCTGTAGATGACAGTATTAGAAACTCTGGCTTGAAGGAATAGGTTCATTTACAATGAAAAATGAAATGCTATTACTTAGTCACTTCACCTTTCCTATAAGGAAATGCATTGTACTGGATAATCTCCAAAATCTCTTCTAGTTCTAGGATGCCGTTATATAAAACAAGTTCAGATCTCTAAAAACTGGAGACTTGGGCCAGTTCACAAGCTCTCTATGAAGGATCAGAGACTAGAGACTTTGGGTACATTTGATTCTTTACAGGAGTGGTGCTCAGTCCTGGTTACACATGAGAATCATTAGGGGAACTTTGGAAACTCCCCATCCTCAATCCAGACCCCAGACCAATTAATCAAAATCTCTGGGAGTTAGACTGAGGCATCAGCATGTTTTGAAAGTCCTCTGGGTGATTGAAATGTGCAGCCAGAGCTGACAGTCACTGCTCTAAAGCCTTTCGGTAGATTTTTTGAAATTCATATTTTAAACAGTAGAATTAGGTCTGAAGAGAAAATCTAATCTAAAAGCCTATACTTCAAAAGGGACACAAATAATCTTCTTTCTTTATAAACCCTTCAGAAGAACAATCAGTTCAGTTCAGTCGCTCAGTCGTGTCCGACTCTTTGCGACCCCATGAACCACAGCACGCCAGGCCCCCCTGTCCATCTCCAACTCCCAGAGTTCACTCAGACTCATGTCCATCAAATCAGTGATGCCATCCAGCCATCTCTGGATGGCTGTCATCCTCTGTCGTCCCCTTCTCCTCCTGCCCCCAATCCCTCCAAGCATCAGAGTCTTTTCCAATGAGTCAACTCTTCGCATGAGGTGGCCAAAGTACTGGAGTTTCAGCTTTAACATCATTCCTTTCAAAGAAATCCCAGGGCTGATCTCCTTCAGAATGGACTGGTCCAAGGGACTCTCAAGAGTCTTCTCCAACACCACAGTTCAAAAGCATCAATTCTTTGGTGCTCAACCTTCTTCACAGTCCAACTCTCGCATCCATACATGACCACAGGGAAAACCCATAGCCTTGACTAGACAGACCTTTGTTGGCAAACTAATGTCTCCGCTTTTGAATATGCTATCTAGGTTGGTCATAACTTTCCTTCCAAGGAGTAAGCATCTTTTAATTTCATGGCTACAGTCACCATCTGCAGTGATTTTGGAGCCCACAAAAATAAAGTCTGACACTGTTTCCACTGTTTCCCCATCTATTTCCCATGAAGTGATGGGACCAGATGCCATGATCTTCGCTTTCTGAATGTTGAGCTTTAAGCCAACTTTTTCACTCTCCACTTTCACTTTCATCAAGAGGCTTTTGAGTTCCTCTTCACTTTCTGCCATAAGGGTGGTGTCATCTGCATATCTGAGGTTATTGATTATTTCTCCCAGCAATCTTGATTCCAGCTTGTGCTTCTTCCAGTCCAGCGTTTCTCATGATGTACTCTGCATATAAGTTAAATAAGGAGGGTGACAATATACTGCCTTGACGTACTCCTTTTCCTATTTGGAACCAGTCTGTTGTTCCATGTCCAGTTCTAACTGTTGCTTCCTGACCTGCATACAGGTTTCTCAAGAGGCAGGTCAGGTGGTCTGGTATTCCCATCTCTTTCAGAATTTTCCATAGTTTACTGTGATCTACACAGTCAAAGGCTTTGGCATGGTCAATAAAGCAGAAATAGATGTTTTCCTGGACTCTCTTGCTTTTTCCATGATCCAGCAGATGTTGGCAATTTGATCTCTGGTTCCTCTGCCTTTTCTAAAACCAGCTTGAACATCAGGAAGTTCACGGTTCATGTATTGCTGAATCCTGGCTTGGAAGAACAATAACCATTTATTTATCCAAGTCCATATCTGCAAGCCTCAACTAGCCACGGCACAGCAGAGAACCAGAGAGAAAAAGACCTAATAACAAAATTAAGTTCGTGCACTCGAGCTCATACACTTTGCTCATAAAAATATGCTGTGGGCCTCACACACCACCCATCTGCTTTTACTTTACATAGAATTTAATGAGTTTGGCTATCTCATTTTCCAGCCAATAAAAAGATTAGAAGTAGCAGTTTTAAAACGCTGGAGCTAGAAGGATCTCCCAGTCACAACTGCCTGACAGCTAGGAAGGAAGAAAACAAGAAAACTACAAAGAGGATGCGCACAAAATCAAATAACAGAGTAGACGGACATCCTTTCATAAGAGGATAATTAGCCCTAAACAACCCAGTAGGCCCTAGATGCATAACTATAAAAGAGCTACTCAAAATGATAACCGTGAGCTGGGGCAAGGAGACAAGCCTGGGATATCCTGGGACACCAGAAAGCAAGGAAGTGCTCAAAAATGTAATGGGAACATGTCACAAGGACATTAAGGGCCATTCTGAAAGGGTTCCTGCTGACCCAGTCTGGGACAACTTGAGCACCAAAATACTTAAAGACAGAATGAATTATAAACTGAAATGAAAGTATCTCCTGACATATCAATAAACAAGAAATGTCACAGCCATCAGCAATTTCTGGCCTCCAAATATGAATGAAGGCTCCCAAAACTGCAATCCAGTGGGTGCAGCCACCCCCAACCCCGACCTCCCCAGTGACTGCTGAGGAGCTGGGGGAATAAAGAAGCAAGGTGAGCAAGGAAACAGGATGGGCCCCAGATAGCTGAGGCGCTCATGAAAGGAATGAATCAGTGAGCCTAGAGGCTTGCATCTTCCCATACACAGAATGCTGAATTCCTTAGCTTGCTACCTGATTTTTGATGTTCAGAGTGCCTGCTCCCTTTGTTGCAAACTTGTATATAGCCTGACTTCCCCTCCTGCCTCCTTGGAGCAGTTTTCTCAGAGCTACTGAGATGCCGTCTGCCTGACTCAGAGTACTAAACATTCCCACCAAATAAAATAACTCTCTACTTTTAGGTTGTGATTATATAATTTTTTTTTTTTTTTAGTGACTATATTTTTTAGTTGACAAACCAGTGGGGGAAACTACAGGCATTCATAAATTCATCAGTTCAGTTCACTCGCTGAGTTGTGTCCAATTCTTTGCAACCCCATGAACCGCAGCACGCCAGGCCTCCCTGTCCATCACCAACTCCCAGATCAGATCAGTCGCTCAGTCATGTCTGACTCTTTGCAACCCCAAGAATCGCAGCACGCCAGGCCTCCCTGTCCATCACCAACTCCCGGAGTTCACTCAGACTCACGTCCATCGAGTCAGTGATACCATCCAGCCATCTCATCCTCTGTCATCCCCTTCTCCTCTTGCCCCCAACCCCTCCCAGCATCAGAGTCTTTTCCAATGAGTCAACTCTTCGCATGAGGTGGCCAAAGTACTGGAGTTTCAGCTTTAGCATCATTCCTTCCAAAGAAATCCCAACCCATGTCCATCGAGTTGGTGACACCATCCAACCATCTCATCTTCTGTTGTCCCCTTCTCCTCCTGCCCTCAATCTTTCCAAGCATCAGGGTTTTTTTCAAATGACTCAGCTCTTCACATCAGGTGGCCAAAGTATTGGAGTTTCAGCTTCAACATCAGTCCTTCCAATGAACACCCAGGACTGATCTCCTTTAGGATGGACTGGTTGCATCTCCTTGCAGTCCAAGGGACTCTCAAGAGTCTTCTCCAACACCACAGTTCAAAAGCATCAATTCTTTGGCAGCTTTCTTTATAGTCCACCTCTCATATCTATACATAACTCCTAGGAAAACCACAGCTTTGACTAGACGGACCTTTGTTGGCAAAGTAATGTCTCTGCTTTTGAATATGCTATCTAGGTTGGTCATAACTTTCCTTCCAAGGAGTAAGCATCTTTTAATTTCATGGCTGCAATCACCATCTGCAGTGATTTTGGAGCCCACAAAAATAAAGTCTGACACTGTTTCCACTGTTTCCCCATCTATTTGCCATGAAGAGATGGGACCAGATGCCATGATCTTAGTTTTCTGAATATTGAGTTTTAAGCCAACTTCTTCCCTCTCCACTTTCACTTTCATCAAGAGGCTCTTTAGTTCTTCTTCACTTTCTGCCATAAGGGTGGTGTCATCTGCATATCTGAGGTTATTGATATTTCTCCCAGCAGTCTTGATTCCAGCTTGTGCTTCTTCCAGCCCAGCATTTCTCATGATGTACTCTGCATATAAGTTAAATAAATAGGGTGACAATATACAGCTTTGACGTACTCCTTTTCCTATTTGGAACCAGTCTGTTGTTCCATGTTCAGTTCTAACTGTTGCTTCCTGACCTGCATACAGGTTTCTCAAGAGGCAAGTCAGGTGGTCTGGTATTCCCATCTCTTTCAGAATTTTCCACCTAAGTTCATACTAATAATTAATTGGCTATTCGAGGTTTTTTGTATTTCCATACAAACTGTGAAATTATTTGTTCTAGCTCTGTGAAGAATGCTGTTGGTAGCTTGATAGGGATTGCATTGAATCTATAGATTGCTTTGGGTAGTATACTCATTTTCACTATATTGATTCTTCCAATCCATGAACATGGTATATTTCTCCATCTGTTAGTGTCCTCTTTGATTTCTTTCACCAATGTTTTATAGTTTTCTATATATAGGTCTTTAGTTTCTTTAGGTAGATATATTCCTAAGTATTTTATTCTTTCCGTTGCAATGGTGAATGGAATTGTTTCCTTAATTTCTCTTTCTGTTTTCTCATTATTAGTGTATAGGAATGCAAGGGATTTCTGTGTGTTGATTTTATATCCTGCAACTTTACTATAGTCATTGATTAGTTCTAGTAATTTTCTGGTGGAGTCTTTAGGGTTTTCTATGTAGAGGATCATGTCATCTGCAAACAGTGAGAGCTTTACTTCTTCTTTTCCAATTTGGATTCCTTTTATTTCTTTTTCTGTTCTGATTGCTGTGGCCAAAACTTCCAAAACTATGTTGAATAGTAATGGTGAAAGTGGGCACCCTTGTCTTGTTCCTGACTTTAGAGGAAATGCTTTCAATTTTTCACCATTGAGGATAATGTTTGCTGTGGGTTTGTCATATATAGCTTTGATTATGTTGAGGTATGTTCCTTCTATTCCTGCTTTCTGGAGAGTTTTGATCATAAATGGATGTTGAATTTTGTCAAAGGCTTTCTCTGCATCTATTGAGATAATCATATGGTTTTTATTTTTCAATTTGTTAATGTGGTGTATTACATTGATTGATTTGCAGATATTGAAGAATCCTTGCATCCCTGGGATAAAGCCCACTTGGTCATGGTGTATGATCTTTTTAATGTGTTGTTGGATTCTGATTGCTAGAATTTTGTTAAGGATTTTTGCATCTATGTTCATCAGTGATATTGGCCTGTAGTTTTCTTTTTTTGTGGGATCTTTGTCAGGTTTTGGTATTAGGGTGATGGTGGCCTCATAGAATGAGTTTGGAAGTTTACCATCCTCTGCAATTTTCTGGAAGAGTTTGAGCAGGATAGGTGTTAGCTCTTCTCTAAATTTTTAGTAGAATTCAGCTGTGAAGCCGTCTGGACCTGGGCTTTTGTTTGCTGGAAGATTTTTGATTACAGTTTCAATTTCCGTGCTTGTGATGGGTCTGTTAAGATTTTCTATTTCTTCCTGGTCCAGTTTTGGAAAGTTGTACTTTTCTAAGAATTTGTCCATTTCTTCCACATTGTCCATTTTATGGGCATATAATTGTTGATAGTACTCTCTTATGATCCTTTGTATTTCTGTGTTGTCTGTTGTGATCTCTCCATTTTCATTTCTAATTTTATTGATTTGATTTTTCTCCCTTTGTTTCTTGATGAGTCTGGCTAATGGTTTGTCAATTTTATTTATCCTTTCAAAAAAACAGCTTTTGGTTTTGTTGATTTTTGCTATGATCTCTTTTGTTTCTTTTGCATTTATTTCTGCTCTAAGTTTTAAGATTTCTTTCCTTCTACTAACCCTGGGGTTCTTCATTTCTTCCTTTTCTAGTTGCTTTAGGTGTAGAGTTAGGTTATTTATTTGACTTTTTTCTTGTTTCTTGAGGTGTGCCTGTATTGCTATGAACTTTCCCCTTAGGACTGCTTTTACCGTGTCCCACAGGTTTTGGGTTGATGTGTTTTCATTTTCATTCGTTTCTATGCAAATTTTGATTTCTTTTTTGATTTCTTCTGTGATTTGTTGGTTATTCAGCAGCGTGTTGTTCAGCCTCCATATGTTGGAATTTTTAATAGTTTTTCTCTTGTAATTGAGATCTAATCTTACTGCACTGTGGTCAGAAAAGATGCTTGGAATGATTTCTATTTTTTTGAATTTACCAAGGCTAGCTTTATGGCCCAGGATGTGATCTATCCTGGAGAAGGTTCCATGTGCGCTTGAGAAAAAGGTGAAATTCATTGTTTTGGGATGAAATGTCCTATGATATCAATTAGGTCTAACTGGTCTATTGTATCGTTTAAAGTTTGTGTTTCCTTGTTAATTTTCTGTTTAGTTGATCTATCCATAGGTGTGAGTGGGGTATTAAAATCTCCCACTATTATTGTGTTATTGTTAATTTCTCCTTTCATACTTGTTAGCATTTGTCTTACATACTGCGGTGCTCCCGTGTTGGGTGCATATATATTTATAATTGTTATATCTTCTTCTTGGATTGATCCTTTGATCATTATGTAGTGACCATCTTTGTCTCTTTTCACAGCCTTTGTTTTAAAGTCTATTTTATCTGATATGAGTATTGCTACTCCTGCTTTCTTTTGGTCCCTATTTGCATGGAAAATCTTTTTCCAGCCCTTCACTTTCAGTCTGTATGTGTCCCCTGTTTTGAGGTGGGTCTCTTGTAGACAACATATGTAGGGGTCTTGTTTTTGTATCCATTCAGCCAGTCTTTGTCTTTTGGTTGAGGCATTCAACCCATTTACGTTTAAGGTAATTACTGATAAGTATGATCCCGTTGCCACTTACTTTATTGTTTTGGGTTTGAATTTATACACCATTTTTGTGTTTCCTGTCTAGAGAATACCCTTTAGTATTTGTTGGAGAGCTGGTTTGGTGGTGCAGAATTCTCTCAGCTTTTGCTTGTCTGAAAAGCTTTTGATTTCTCCTTCATACTTGAATGAGATCCTTGCTGGGTACAATAATCTGGGCTGTAGGTTATTTTCTTTCATCATTTTAAGTATGTCTTGCCATTCCCTCCTGGCTTGAAGAGTTTCTATTGAAAGATCAGCTGTTATCCTTATGGGTATTCCCTTGTGTGTTATTTGTTGTTTTTCCCTTGCTGCTTTTAATATTTGTTCTTTGTGTTTGATCTTTGTTAATTTGATTAATATGTGTCTTGGGGTGTTTCGCCTTGGGTTTATCCTGTTTGGGACTCTCTGGGTTTCTTGGACTTGGGTGATTATTTCCTTCCCCATTTTAGGGAAGTTTTCAACTATTATCTCCTCAAGTATTTTCTCATGGTCTTTCTTTTTGTCTTCTTCTTCTGGGACCCCTATGATTCGAATGTTGTAGCGTTTAATATTGTCCTGGAGGTCTCTGAGATTGTCCTCATTTCTTCTAATTCGTTTTTCTTTTATCCTCTCTGATTCATTTATTTCTACCATTCTATCTTCTAATTCACTAATCCTATCTTCTGCCTCTGTTATTCTACTATTTGTTGCCTCCAGAGTGTTTTTAATTTCGCTTATTGCATTATTCATTATATATTGACTCTTTTTTATTTCTTCTAAGTCCTTGTTAAACCTTTCTTGCATCGTCTCAATCCTTGCCTCCAGGCTATTTATCTGTGATTCCATTTTAATTTCAAGATTTTGGATCAATTTCACTATCATTATTCGGAATTCTTTATCAGGTAGATTCCCTATCTCTTCCTCTTTGGTTTGGTTTGGTGGGCATTTATCCTGCTCCTTTATCTGCTGGGTATTCCTCTGTCTCTTCATCTTGTTTAAATTGCTGAGTTTGGGGTGTCCTTTCTGTATTCTGGCAGTTTGTGGAGTTCTCTTTATTGTGGCGTTTCCTCGCTGTGTGTGGGTTTGTACAGGTGGCTTGTCAAGGTTTCCTGGTTAGGGAAGCTTGTGTCGATGTTCTGGTGGATGGAGCTGTATTTCTTCTCTCTGGAGTGTAATGAAATGTCCAGTAATGAGTTATGAGATGTCTATGGTTTTGGGGTGACTTTGGGCAGCCTGTATCTTGAAGCTCAGGGCTGTGTTCCTTTGTTGCTGGAGAATTTGCTTGGTATGTCTTGCCCTGGAACTTGTTGGCCCTTGTGTGGTGCTTGGTTTCAGTGTCGGTATGGAGGCGTTTGATGAGCTCCTGTCAATTAATGTTCCTTGTAGTCAGGAGTTCCCTGGAGTCAGGGTTTGGACTTAAGCCTCCTACTTCCAGTTATCGGTCTTATTTCTACAGTAGTTTCAAAACTTCTCCTTCTATACAGCACCATTGATAAAACATCTACATTAAAGATGAAAAGTTTCTCTACTGTGAGGGTCACTCAGAGAGGTTCACAGCGTTACATGGAGAAGAGAAGAGGGAGGAGGGAGTTAGAGGTGACCCAAATGAGATGAGGTGGAATCAATAGTGGAGAGAGTGGGCTAGCCAGTAGTCACTTCCTTATGTGCACTCCACAATTGGACCGCTCAGAGATGTTCACAGAGTTATACAGAGAAGAGAAGGAGGAGGCAGGAGACAGAGGTGGCCAGAAGGATAAAAGGGGGAAATGAAAAGGAGGGAGACAGATCCAGCCAGTAATCAGTTCCCTAAGTGTTCTCCACCGTCTGGAACACACAGAAATTCACAGAGTTGGGTAGAGTAGAGAGGGGTTAGGGAGGAGATACAGGCGACCTGGTGGAGAAAACGGAGAGTCCAAAGGGAGAGAGAGCAGTCAAGCCAGTAATCTCATTCCCTAGTGAAAA
Source organism: Bubalus kerabau (assembly GCF_029407905.1). Lineage (NCBI taxonomy): Eukaryota > Metazoa > Chordata > Mammalia > Artiodactyla > Bovidae > Bubalus > Bubalus kerabau. The sequence continues at coordinate 69,754,946 of NC_073633.1, forward strand.
ATGGGTCCTAAAGATTGGGTTCTTAAAGGTACAAAATTGGTAACAAATACATAAAAGCAAAAATTAAAAATCTAGAGTAGAGTTTGGAATTTCAAAAATGCAATGTTAATGAAAAGAAGAAGGAAAAGAAAGAGAAAAAACGAACAAAGAAAAACAAACAAGGTCGCAAAAATTATAAAGAAACTACAGGTACAAAATTGATAACTAATACCAAAAAGCAAAAATTAAAAATCTAGAGTAGAGTTTGGAATTTCAAAAATACAATGTTAAAAAAAAAAGAAGAAAAATAAAGAGAGAAAACAAACAAACCAACAAAAACAATGTCGCAAAAATTATAAAGAAAATACAGGTACAAAATTGCCCTGGGCTGAGCTCCCAGGTCCAAGCCGCTCAGGTTCAGGCACTCGGGTAGTCCTCAGAGGCACAGACTCTCGGTTGGGCCTGCGTTTTGTGCTCTTCCCAGATCCGAGCAGCTCAGGTGATGAGGTGTTTGGCGGGCGCCAATGCTGCGACTTATAGCCTCCCCGCCACTCGGTTATCTGGGTGTAAAACCGGTGCACCTTCTCAGGCATATGTTGACCGTCCAGACCCCCAAGAAGTTTTAGTTAGCAAAGAAGCCTGCTTACAGTTTTATAGATAGTGTCTCTCTGGGGCTGCGATTGCCCCCTTCCGGCTCTGGCTGCCTGTCACCGGAGGGGGAAGGTCTGCAGCTGGGTATCTCTGTTCAGTCCTTTGTTCTGTGCGAGGGCCTGAATAGCCAAAGCGATCTTGAGAAAGAAGAAGGGAACTGGAGGAATCAACCTACCTGACTTCAGGCTCTACTACAAAGCCACAGTCATCAAGACAGTATGGTACTGGCACAAAGACAGAAATATAGATCAATGGAACAAAACAGAAAGCCCAGAGATAAATCCACGCACATATGGACACCTTATCTTTGACAAAGGAGGCAAGAATATACAATGGATTAAAGACAATCTCTTTAACAAGTGGTGCTGGGAAATCTGGTCAACCACTTGTAAAAGAATGAAACTAGAACACTTTCTAACACCATACACAAAAATAAACTCAAAATGGATTAAAGATCTAAATGTAAGACCAGAAACTATAAAACTCCTAGAAGGGAACATAGGCAAAACACTCTCTGACATACATCACAGCAGGATCCTCTATGACCCACCTCCCAGAATATTGGAAATAAAAGCAAAAATAAACAAATGGGACCTAATTAACCTTAAAAGCTTCTGCACATCAAAGGAAACTATTAGCAAGGTGAAAAGACAGCCTTCAGAATGGGAGAAGATAATAGCAAATGAAGCAACTGACAAACAACTAATCTCGAGAATGTACAAGCAACTCCTACAGCTCAACTCCAGAAAAATAAATGACCCAATCAAAAAATGGGCCAAAGAACTAAATAGACATTTCTCCAAAGAAGACATACAGATGGCTAACAAACACATGAAAAGATGCTCAACCTCACTCATTATCAGAGAAATGCAAATCAAAACCACTATGAGGTACCATTTCACACCAGTCAGAATGGCTGCGATCCAAAAGTCTACAAGTAATAAATGCTGGAGAGGGTGTGGAGAAAAGGGAACCCTCTTACACTGCTGGTGGGAATGCAAACTAGTACAGCCACTATGGAGAACAGTGTGGAGATTCCTTAAAAAACTGGAAATAGAACTGCCTTATGATCCAGCAATCCCACTGCTGGGCATACACACTGAGGAAACCAGAAGGGAAAGAGACACGTGTACCCCAATGTTCATCGCAGCACTGTTTATAATAGCCAGGACATGGAAGCAACCTAGATGTCCATCAGCAGATGAATGGATAAGAAAGCTATGGTACATATACACAATGGAGTATTATTCAGCCATTAAAAAGAATACATTTGAATCACTTCTAATGAGGTGGATGAAACTGGAGCCTATTATACAGAGTGAAGTAAGCCAGAAAGAAAAACACCAATACAGTATACTAACGCATATATATGGAATTTAGAAAGATGGTAACAATAACCCTGTGTACGAGACAGCAAAAGAGACACTGATGTATAGAACAGTCTTATGGACTCTGTGAGAGAGGGAGAGGGTGGGAAGATTTGGGAGAATGGCATTGAAACTTGTAAAATATCATGTATGAAACGAGTTGCCAGTCCAGGTTCGATGCACAATACTGGATGCTTGGGGCTGGTGCACTGGGACGACCCAGAGGGATGGAATGGGGAGGGAGGAGGGAGGAGGGTTCAGGATGGGGAACACATGTATACCTGTGGCGGATTCATTTTGATATTTGGCAAAAGTAATACAATTATGTAAAGTTTAAAAATAAAATAAAATTTAAAAAAAAATTAATTGGGAAGGGAGAGCTTTTGCTGACAGGATGCCAAGAATCTACCAGTACAGGTGGAAGGAATGCTAGACTGGAATATCATTTTGCAACCACCATAGTAAAGACTGGATTAGGCAAAAATCATCAATGGATGCTAAATCTATTGGGAAACTTTAATGAGTAGGGAGTAGGGTGTTTGCATGGTCTTAGAGTGCCCCTGTCCTTATTAGTAGCAAAAAAGAAAAAGAATAATAATTCTCTACAGTGAAGATACTGGACCATATTTGGACTTGTGATCAAAATGAATATCATCAAGGGGCAGATGAGCACTGTGTGCTTTCTAATGTGTTATCCTAGAAAGACACACCACTTATGCAGCATTTCAGCCCAAAATGCAGAGCCTGAAACTCATCACCAGGGAACACAGACAAACCCAAAACGAGGACACCCTATTAAAAATAAAAGTAAGGGAGGGAGCTGTATTATTTCAAAATGCAGGGTCACAGAAGACAGAGAAAGGCTGTAGAAATGTTCCAGATTAAAGGACACTAAAAACATATGACAATTAAATGCAATACCTGCCTGTAGACCAACTTCTGGAGGGTAGGAAGTACTATAATACTATTCATCAATCAACATAACTTGAATACAAATCATAGATTAAAATATTTTATCCTTGTTAAATTTACTGAATTGATAACTGCAATGTGGTTATATAAGAGAATACTCCTAACTCTTAGGAAAATTATGGTGAAATATTTAGGGGTAAAGGGCCATGACACATAACGTACATGAGTGTGTGCTAAGTTGCTTCAGGCTTCTCTGTCCATGGGATTTTCCAGGCAAGAACACTGGAGAGGGTTGCTATGCCCTCCTCCAGGGGATCTTTCCAACCCATGAATCAAACACCCATCTCTAGTGTCTCCTGCATTAGCAGGCAGGTTCTTTACCACTTTACCAGCCTGGTGGCTCAGATGGTGAAGAGTCTGCCTGCAGTGTGGGAGACTCAGGTTCAATCCCTGGGTTGGGAAGATCCCCTGCAGAAGGAAATGGCAACCCACTACACTATTCTTGCCTGGAGAATCTCATAGATGGAGGAGCCTGGCAGACTACAGTCTATGGGGTTGCAGGGAGGCGGACACGACTGAGCAACTTCACTTCTTTACCACTAGCACCACCTGGGAAGCCTGTGATGTACATAACTCACCTTTAAATGCTTTAGGGAAAATATATTACATTACTTAATATTTCTATATGGAGAGAGAAGCAGTGAAGGCAATGATAAAGCAATGGGGTAAAACTCTGCAATAAGTGAACCTAGGTAAAGGCTATATACAGTTTTCTTTCTACTATTTTTATTTTTGCAACTTCTCTAAGTTTAAGATTATTTCCAAATGAAAGTTTTTTCAAATTATGACCTTGAGTCATTAGCAGCATTTTAAATGACAGTCACTACACACCAACAACACAAGAGAAGACTCTACACATGGACATCACCAGATGGTCAACACCGAAATCAGAGTGATTATATTCTTTTCAGCCAAAAATGGAGACGCTCTGTATAGTCACCAAAAACAAGACCGGGAGCTGACTGTAGCTCAGATCATGAACTCCTTATTGCCAAATTCAGACTTAAATTGAAGAAAGTAGGGAAAACCACTAGACCATTCAGGTATGACCTAATCAAATCCCGTATGATTATACAGTGGAAGTGAGAAATAGATTTAAGGGCCTAGATCTGATAGACAGAGTGCCTGATGAACTATGGACGGAGGTTCATGAAATTCATTGTACAGAAGACAGGGATCAAGACCATCCCCATGGAAAAGAAATGCAAAAAAGCAAAATGGCTGTCTGGGGAGGGCTTACAAATAGCTGTGAAAAGAAGAGAAGCGAAAAGCAAAGGAAAAAAGGAAAGATATAAGCATCTGAATGCAGAGTTCCAAAGAATAGCAAGGAGGGATAAAAAAGCCTTCCTCAGCGATCAATGCAAAGAAATAGAGGAAAACAACAGAATGGGAAAGACCAGAGATCTCTTCAAGAAAATTAGAGATACCAAGGGAACATTTCATGCAAAGGTGGGCTCGATAAAGGACAGAAATGGTATGGACCTAACAGAAGCAGAAGATATTAAGAAGAGGTGGCAAGAATACACAGAAGAACTGTACAAAAAAGATCTTCACGACCCAGATAATCACGATGCTGTGATCACTCACCTAGAGCCAGATATCCTGGAATGTGAAGTCAAGTGAGCCTTAGAAAGCACCACTATGAACAAAGCTAGTGGAGGTGATGGAATTCCAGTTGAGCTACTTCAAATCCTGAAAGATGATGCTGTGAAAGTGCTGCACTCAATAGGCCAGCAAATTTGGAAAACTCAGCAGTGGCCACAGGACTGGAAAAGGTCAGTTTTCATTCCAATCCCAAAGAAAGGCAATGCCAAAGAATGCTCAAACTACCGCACAATTGCACTCATCTCACATGTAAAGTAATGCTCAAAATTCTCCAAGCCAGGCTTCAGTAATACATGAAGCATGAACTTCCACATGTTCAAGCTGGTTTTAGAAAAGGCAGAGGAACCAGAGATCAAATTGCCAACATCCACTTGATCATCGAAAAAGCAAGAGAGTTCCAGAAACACATCTATTTATGCTTTATTGACTATTCCAAAGACTTTGACTGTGTGGATCACAATAAACTGTGGAAAATTCTGAAAGAGATGGGAATATCAGATCACCTGACCTGCCTCTTGAGAAACCTGTATGCAGGTCAGGAAGCAACAGTTAGAACTGGACATGGAACAACAGACTGGTTCCAAATAGGAAAAGGAGTATGTCAAGCCTGTATATTGTCACCCTGCTTATTTAACTTATATGCAGAGTACATCATGAGAAATGCTGGGCTGGAAGAAGCACAAGCTGGAATCAAGACTGCTGGGAGAAGTATCAATAACCTCAGATATGCAGATGACACCACCCTTATAGCAGAAAGTGAAGAAGAACTAAAGAGCCTCTTGATGAAAGTGAAAGAGGAGAGTGGAAACGTTGGCTTAAAGCTCAATATTCAGAAAACTAAGATCACGGCATCTGGTCCCATCATTTCATGGGAAATAGATGGGGAAACAGTGGAAACAGTGTCAGACTTTATTTTTGGGGGGGGCTCCAAAATCACTGCAGATAGTGATTGCAGCCATGAAATTAAAAGATGCTTACTCCTTGGAAGGAAAGTTAAGACCAACCTAGATAGCATATTCAAAAGCAGAGACATTACTTTGCCAACAAAGGTCCGTCTAGTCAAGGCTATGGTTTTTCCAGTGGTTATGTATGGATGTGAGAGTTGGACTGTGAAGAAAGCTGAATGCCAAAGAGTTGAAGCTTTTGAACTGTGGTGTTGGAGAAGACTCTTGAGAGTCCCTTGGACTGCAAGGAGATCCAACCAGTCCATTCTGAAGGAGATCAGTCCTGGGTGTTCATTGGAAGGAATGATGCTAAAGCTGAAACTCCAGTACTTTGGCCACCTCATGCAAAGAGTTGACTCATTGGAAAAGACTCTGATGCTTGGAGGCACTGGGGGCAGGAGGAGAAGGGGACAACAGAGGATGAGATGGCTGAATGGCATCACCGACTCCATGGACATGAGTTTGAGTGAACTCCGGGTGTTGGTGATGGACAGGGAGGCCTGGCGTACTGCGATTCATGGGGTCCGCAAAGAGTCGGACACGACTGAGCAACTGAACTGAACTGAACTGACACACAATTTAAGAATGGAAAGATGTATGCAATACATTTTAGAGAGAGCTCCCACTAAAAAACTTAAACTGTGAAGTTCTGATGTTTAGAAAATTCATCTTTGGCTCACTTCAAAATTTCCATTTATGGAATCCTTCATTCCTCTAAAAAGGCTGAATGAATAAAATGTGACTGCGTACTGTTTCCTCGTTGCTAACAGCTCTTGCCAAAATGATATAAACAAATGATGCGTCTCTGCATCTTCTCTGGATGCCTTTACATCTTGTTCTTAATGTACTATTCCCACTTCACAGAAGAAACAGATGCACAGAAGCCAAGCCCACATACAAAGACTAGATCTCTCCAAGTAGGATGTGGCTCTGCCATATCTTTCAAGGATTTGTAAGCATTTCCTTTGATGCACAGGTATAAGATGTTTAAAGATACTCTCTTTTACAGGTAAAAGATATCCATCATTCCTGAACTACCCACAAGCAGGCCTGGCTGTCACAAACCATAAATGGAGACAATCACTATACCCTGCATTTAAGAAGCCCTTCCTGAACTCTAGGCAACTAAAGTTGTGAAATGTTTCTGGCTGCCTCAAATGACTCAGTGCCAAAAATACAGACACAAAACAGGATAAAAATTCACTTGGTACCACTATATGAAGGCTTCTCTGGTGGCCCAGTGGTAAAGAATCTGCCTGCCAAGTAGGAGATGTGGGTTTGATCCCTGGGTTGGGATGATCCACTGCAGAAGGAAATGACAACCCACTCCAGTATTCTTGCCTGGAAAATCCCATGGACAGAGAAGTCTGGTGAACCACAATGCATGTGTCACAAAGCGTCAGACACGACTGAGAGACTAAACAACAACAGTAGATGAACCCTCCTCATCTCCCATGGACACAACCTCTTATCTCTTCCTCTTCCCCATTTTGGTCCACCTTCTCCCCATCACAACCCTGTGATGCTCATTGTAACCAGCCTCCCAAGCACAGGACAACGACAGACAAAGAAGTGGGGCCCTCAGTGTCGCCTGCTCAGCTGACAGCTTCGCCTCCACACTCACTGAAATCACTTGGGTCTCTCCAGGTTTGTCCAGATTCTCAAAAACAGCCTCTTGCTTATCAGCTCGGACTTCAATGAGATTTTGCTTGTAGTTAACGGTGAGGGCCCTCTCCTGGATAATCTTCTGTAGGGCATCTGCATACTTCTTGACCCCAAAAATGGCTCCAAGAGAAGTGTTGAAAATGATATTGGCCTTGGGTCGCTTTCCAGTCTGAAAAAAAGAAAAACACAGAAACAATCAACATCAAAGCATTACTCCAACCACCCTTTTTTTTTTAACCTAGACAAGACTTAAAACCCTCCAGAGACCTCATCAGCTTTCTCCATCACTATGCCCTGGTGGGATGAGGTGTGGATCACAGCCTCCTCCTTCTTTAATCTCCCACCAGTGACACAGCACCTCAGTCCAACTTGATTCAGGGGCTGAGGTGGACCCTGTTCAGTGAGGTCCAGAGATGAAAGTCAGGTCCAAGGGAACATAGACCTGAATTGTTTATTCATGTATTCATTTGTTGATTCACTCAGTAAACATTTAATGAGGTCCTAGAGTTGACCAGGTACTGTTCTAAGTGCTCCACATTCGCTGGATCATAGAAAAAACAAGAGAGTTCAGAAAAACATCTACTTCTGCTTTATTGACCATGCCAAAGCCTTTCTTCAAGAGATGGGAATACCTGACCACCTTTACCTGCCTCCTGAAAAATCTGTATGCAGGTCAAAAAGCAACAGTTAGAACCAGACATGGAATAACGGACTGGTTCCAAATTGGGAAAGGAATACATCAGGGCTATGTATTGTCACCCTGCTTATTTAACTTATATGCAGAATACATCAAGAGAAATACCACCGTGGATGTAGCACAAGATGGAATCAAGATTGCTGTGAGAAATATCAATAACCTCAGACACACAGATGACACCACCCTTATGGCAGAAAGTGAAGAGGAACTAAAAAGCCTCTTGATGAAAGTGAAAGAGGAGAGTGAAAAGCTGGCTTAAAGCTCAACATTCAGAAAACGAAGATCATGGCATCTGGTCCCATCTCTTCATGGCAAATAGATGGGGAAACAGTGGAAACAGTGTCAGACTTTATTTTTGTGGGCTCCAAAATCACTGCAGATGGTGACTGTAGTCATGAAATTAAAGGATGCTTATTCCTTGGAAAAAAAGCTATGACCAACCGAGATAGCATATTAAAAAGCAGAGACATTACTTTGCCAACAAAGGTCCCTCTAGTCAAAGCTATGGTTTTCCAGTGGTCATGTGTAGATATGAAAGGTGGACCATAAACAAGGCTGAGTGCCGAAGAACTGGTGCTTTTGAACTGTGGTGCTGGAGAAGACTCTTGAGAGTCCCTTGGACTGCAAGGAGATCAAACCAGTCAATCCTAAAGGAAATCAGTCCTGAATATTCATTGGAAGGACTGATGCTAAAGCTGAAGCTCCAATACTTTGGCCCCATGATGTGAAAAACGGACTCATATGAAAAGACCCTGATGCTGGGAAAGATTGAAGTCAGGAAAAGAAGGGGACAACAGAGGATGTGATGGTTGGAGGGCATCACCGGCTCCGTGGATATGAGTTTGAGCTAGCTCCAGGAGTTGGTGTTGGATAGGGAGGACCAGCATGCTCCAGTCCATGGGGTAGCAAAGAGTTGGACATGACTGAGTGACTGAACTGATAGTATGATTATAACCATGTTAAAAAATACAGAAAACAATGGAAGTACATATCAAATTGATAACAGTAGCTATACCAAAGCAATTGGATTATGAATGACATCTTTTTTCTATTTTGCAAACTTTCAGTTACATAATTTTATACATGCAAAATAAAAAATAAAAACTGATGCTTTCCAATTGTGATGCTGGAAAAGACTCTTAAGAATCCCTTGGACAGCAAGGAGATCAAACCAGCCAATCTTAAAGGAAATCAACCCTGAAAATTCACTGAAAGGACTGAGGCTGACACTGAAGCTCCAATACTTTGGAGAAGTGGGCAGCAGAGGAAGAGATGGTCAGATAGCATCATCTACTCAATGGATATGAATTTGAGCAAACTCCAGGAGATAGTGGAGGACAGGGAAGCCTGGTGTGCTGCAGTCCATGGGGTTGCAGAGTTGGACATGACTTAGTGACTGAACTACTAAATTTAGAAACAAAAATGGTATTTTGACATGGATAAAAATGATATCGCTTCTGCCCTCCTTGCCCATCCCTGGAAAGGAAGCATACCTTTCTGAAATAGGCTTCTGATAAGTACATGATCTTCTGCGGGGCCCCAGCGCACTTCACTGGAGTGTTAGGGAAGGTAAAGATGGCATTGCCCTCCTTGAAGTCCTGCAGAGCTTTCCATGTCTTCTCCACTGTCCTCACTGAGTAATTGGACCCTATTTTGGGATGGGCAAAACCTTCAGGGAGGCCCTTGATCTGCAACAAAGCACACAAAGAAATTATTATTTAACAAAAGTGAAAATGGAATCTGTGTTTAGAATCCTTCTTCGCTGTCATTTCTACCACCTCTCATGCATTTCAGCACAATTTTGAGCCTCCTGGACTCACACACAGAGGCGCTAGCAGGTGAGTGAGGGGTCTGCTAAGCCCAGAGCTGTGGGGCCTGCAGTCATCTGCCAAAGTGGAGAACAGGCAAGGCTGAAGGGAAACCCTGGGCCTCTGTGGCCTGGAAACCAGAATTTGAACCTCTCTTCCCATAATCAGAGTGAGAACAAGAAGCCAGCCTTACTTCCTTTTTGGAGAACAACTTTTCTTATTAGGAGGGAGGAGAAAAACAGGCAGAACCAAGAGCCACACCATCAGTAATAACAAAATTAAATTACCCTGTATCAGGTTGGACCAGGCCAAGCGCTTGATAAAAGCAGCAAAGGCAGGAAATTAAAAGCATGGACTTGAGAACCTACAGACTCCAGTTTGAGTCCTAGCTCTTCCATTTACAAGCATTGTGATCCCCAGTAAATGGCCCAATAAATCAGGTAGTGGGTCTCAAGTGTGGTCCCCAAAACAGTACCACCTGGGAACTTATTATAAATACAGATTACCAGACCCTAGCTCAAACTCACTGGATCAGAAACTCAGAGGCAAGTCCAGAAATCTGTTTAGGTCCTCCAGGTAATTCTGATGCTCACTGAAACACTTACGTTCATCATCTGTGAAATGGGGATAAAAGTAACTGCTCTGTAGGATTGCTGGCAAGAGGAAAGAGACCATGGTATAAGATGACTAGAAAAATGGCATGTGTATGGTACATGCTCTGTACACGTCAGTGTATTCCTGTCAGGAAGATTAACTGGGTCCTTCTGTTAAATGTGAGAAGGTTCATATAACACAATGGAGATGGGAATGAGTGAGTTAAGAGACTCAAGGATGATCAGATAACCATCAAAAACAGTCTCAAGATGAGCAGTCCTTCAAAACCTCTCCAGGCTGAAGGGCACCCACTCGTGACTCATGAAATCGCCCAACACCTATTCCTCAAGTCTCAGGGAAAGAGTCCTGCAGTCTCCTCCATTACATGTTAAGAGCAAGTATTCCCCTGATTGTTAACCATATCTTCTGCTACAGTTTAAGTAGCTGTAATATTAGCAGCCTCAACAACAGTAACCACTTACTATTATAAAATCACCCTGCATTTTAATGTTTCTGCCATCTCACATCTATGTTAATATTCACTCTACTCACTACACTCCCTATGAGGGAGGGGATGGAATATTACTGACCCACAGACAAAGATGAGGAAACAAGGTTGAGAGACCCACCTAGACTTTTATACAACTAGATACTGAGGCCCCGCCCACTGCCTGCAGCCCTTCCCACAGGACCTCCATGCTTTCCAGCTCCCAAAGCAAAACTCAGGATCCAGGAGATAAATAGCCAATCTGCCTTCATCATATTTCTCTAATCTGAAGAAGCTGTTATCAAGGAAAATGGTGCCATAAAGTAGTAACCGAGTTCCTTTCAAGGAGAGTTGTTCCTAAAGGGCAGTTTATGACACCACTGAATCCAAGACGCTTCCCTGGGAACCCAGAAGCAGAAGGAGCAAGACAGTCTAAGAAAGAGATGAGATCTGACCCCCACTCTGTGGGGAGCTGTGGACCATCCTACCACACTGAGAAGACCAGAGAGCAGGACATGGCACTGCAGAGATTCACTGGGAGCTGGTGGGGGAAGAGGCAGAGGCGGCTGGGCAGAGAGAAGCTGCTCACATTCAACAAAACCCAGATCACAGATCAGTCCTTCTGGAGGCCCAACAACATCCTGCCCTCGAGATCCACACACCTTGGTATCCTCATCAAAGCCATCTCTCCTTTGTTTACACTAACCTGGGTAGTTTTCTAGTATCTCCAAGACTGCTAAGTAACACAGTAGCCCTGGAAACATTACTCATATCCTCTTAGCCTCGGTTTCTTCATCTATTAAAGAGAAGATAAAAAATTTCTACCTCGCAAGCAGTCATGAGGAATCAACATTAGATTCTTTTCATAGTCCCTGGCACATGGTAGAGACTCCATAATAACAGCTCCTTTTAAATATTATTGTTTTTTGGTTTACTGCAGGAGGGTGCAAGCACTCTCAGCACTGGTGTATTCAGACAGTTCTCACACAGCGAACCATCAGGGTGACATGACCATAGAGATAGGCTACCTTTGATAAGTTGACTCTGGTGGACCTTCTGAAGAGGCATGGACTTCCAAGAAACTATCACTGGCACCTTTCTCCATAGAGTCCTCCATGGTTTACTGTTTATATGAGGCTCATGACCCATGGCACCAAACTCATCACAACCTCCACACTAATCCATGGCTTGTTTAAACCTTCACAGACCAGGTCCCAGGTCATTCCTTCAACTTCCTACACTGGGCATGTCACTATTCTGGTTTTTAATCTAGAAACACACATCAAACACCCTGCGGATGAAACTCAGATGAGGCCCTCACCTAAACCACTTTCCTGAAATTTGTGACCTGGTTATCACAATGCTTTATGTGCTTTAACTACTTATTCATATTCCCCAAGAAGCTTCTGGAAATCATAGTTACTAACTCACTCCATTATGCTTTAGGAAAATAAATTTGAATCTCACAAATTGTCAGAGGGCATCTGGCTCCCTAGCTCACTGAAAAGTGAGGTCTAAGGAACTGCTGGGGCAGCATTTATATTGTGTCAGTCACTTTATACCAAAAACCCAGCCTCTATACAACAAAACTTAGACATCCCTTCAGCGCCTGATAAGCTAACTGCCGGTATTCTACCCTTAAAATCTGCTTAAGAATTCACAATCTAAATCTTACTTTCAAAGGAAATACAACCAACTCAGTCCTACAGAGAAAGGTAGTTTTCTTGTAAGTGTGGGAAAGGCTGCTGTTTTGTAAGAATTACCATCAGGCCCTGGATATGTTGAACTCTGATTAAAGCCTGAAGCTAGAACATATCATGATCACTGACAGAATCTTAGAGAAGACTTTCTTAAAACCATAAAAAGGCTGCTGAGAAATAAAACTAAAAGAGGATTTCTTAATACTCTTTCTTGTCCAAATGAGTATAAAACAACTAAATGCAGTTTTGATCATAGCATAAGTAGGCCAGTATAACATACTTATGTAAGCATGCTCAGTTGTGTCTGACTCTTTGTGACCCCCATGGACTGTAGCCCACCAGTTTCCTCCATCCATATCATTTTCCAGGCAAGAACACTGGAGCAGATTGCCATTTCCTACTCCAGGTGATCTTCCCAACCCAGGAATCAAACCCATATCTCATGCATCTTCCACACTGGCAGTGGATTCTTTACCACTGAGCCACCTGGGAAGCCCATGACATAGTAATAGAAGTAGCTTAAAACAGTATGTTCTCAGACTTTCCTGGTGGCACAGTAGATGGGAATCCACCTGCCAACACAGGAGACATGGGTTTGATCCTTGGTCCGGGAAGATTCCACATACCACAGAGCAACTATCCCTGGGCACCACAACTATCGAGCCTGTGCTCTAGAGTCTGTGATCCACAACTATTGAAACCTGTGCACCCTAGAACCCATGCTCTGCAATAAGATCTGCAATAAGAGAAGCCACTGCAATGAGGAGCCCATGCACTGCAACTAGAGAGTAGCCTCTGCTCGTCACAACTAGAGAAAGCCGGTGCAAAAGCAACAAAGACCCAGCAGAGCCAAAAACAAATTTAAAAAAAAATTTTTAAGTACCTTCTCATAGTCCAGCTGGATTCCAAGAGCAATGATAAGGTATTTGTAGGAGATCTGCAATACAAACAATGACATTTTAGACCAAGACCCAAAAAGTGGCAGCTCCAGAACCGACTCAGACCCCAGACATGAGTAGCCCCTACTGCGTCTCCATCTTGTCACATGATGATGTGGGGCTGCAGATGGTGGGCAGGCCAGCAGGCAGGGATGAACACTCCAGTGTGCCATTATGCCCACCTCTCTGCTGCCCGTTCTCTGCTGCCTCACACGTCAATGCTTCACAAATATATAACACGCCTGGCTTCTGGGAGCTTGAGATACCTGTACTTTTACACAGTGGAGCACAACAGAAAAGAGACCACAGTTATTTGTGTTAACACTGTTTCATGCCATCATTGACTCGATGGATATGAGTTTGAGCAAGCTCTTGGAGTTGGTGATGGACAGGGAAGCCTGGCGTGCTACAGTCCATGGGGTTGCAAAGAGTCGGACATGACTGAGCAACTGAACTGACTGTTTCATGTTGAAGGCTGGGAGGATGACTTTCTAATCTTAAAACAATCAACTTTCTTTAAAAGTTAACCTGTAAGTCCCACCTACAGGGTAATGTGTGAATCTCAGGCCAATCTGTCCTATTGTATAGACTGGATCAACAGCATAACTGAGAAACTGCTCTTTTGAGGGACACTGAAAAAGATGTGATAGAACCTACCTGATCCTACTGAACGAGCTGTTTGGAATTTAAAACTCTTCTCTTTAAATATGGGCATTGTGCTCATCCATGCTGAGGGCAAAAGTATCCATACTTATTATGATGGAAATGTGGGTTCAGGATCAGGAGGAAGACAAGCTGAAGTACAAAAGTGTAAGCAAAAACGATATAAAGTAAAGGGACTTGCCTACAGAACTGGAGAACGACAGCAGTGAATGTGGGAGCCCAGCCTGCAGCCACAGGTGGTGACTACCACAGCCTTGTAGAGAAGGCTGGATAGGTGGAGAGGTGGATGGTTGGTTTCAGTTGCTTGTGAAAAACACAAATAGAGAAGCAGAGCAGCCAGCTTGGCAGATCACAGTGGAAGAGAGGGGCCTCTGAGACCTGAAAGAGCTTGGCTTGGGCTGGGGAGCCAAGGAGAGCAAGTCGCTGAAGTCCTGCCCTAGGAGACTCGGCTCCAAGGTCACCTCCACCGTGAGACCTGGCTATGACTCAGTCCCCCTCCCTGCTGGCCCCTCCCGGCAGCTCCCTCAGCACAGTGGACTGATGCTTTTTAGCCCTTGTGTTATTCAGCAGCAATGCCCTCCTCACTACACTGAACACTCCTAGAGAATAAAGGTTATATCTTATTCCTTATAGTCCTAGAATCTAACACAAGACACTAAAATGAGGAAGTCTATAACATTTGTTGGATGAATGGATAGGTAGATGGTTGATTTCGGCTGCTTGTGAAAAATACAATCTATCCAAGTGGACAGATAATAGATACATCTTCAACTGTATGATTTGCCTACCCATAGAGACCGAGTGCCCTTAAATTCCTTGTTCTGTAGGAAAGTGTACCAGGCTCATTAAATGGTTGAGTGAACTCTTCAGGATGTAAGGTCAGAGATGGCATAGGATCTGGGGGTCCTGACCCACATGTAAGACATGTGAGCACTGTAAAGAAAAGCTTTTGGTTTGTGCATGCATTGATGGTTCTATTAGAGCATAATATTGATTATTTTATGGACTAATAATATACAAGCTTAAGATTATGAAAAAAATAAGGGAGAATAAATCCTAAAGTAGCAAAGAACACAAGAACACTTCATGTATTTTGAATGAGTTCAAGCTTCTAGGCCAGATGATCTAACCTCTAAGGAATTACAAAACCTTGTAAACAAAACTTCTGAGCAGTTTCAGAGAACAGTGCAGACCTTGCCAAAAGGCTAAATATGGACAAATGTTTTGTAATTTTATATGAGGGGGTGGGCGGAGAAGGCAATGGCACCCCACTCCAGTACTTTTGCCTGGAAAATCCCATGGACTGAGGAGCCTGGTAGGCTGCAGTCCATGGGGTCGCTGGAGTTGGACACGACTGAGCGACTTCACTTTCACTTTTCAATTTCATGCATTGGAGAAGGAAATGGCAACCCATTCCAGTGTTCTTGCCTGGAGAATCCCAGGGACGGGGAAGCCTGGTGGGCTGCCATCTATGGGGTCGCACAGAGTCGGACACGACTGAAGCGACTTAGCAGCAGCAGCAGCAGCAGCATGATGGGGTGGGAGAGGTAAATTATGACACTAACAATTTAGTAAACAAGATGTTTATCCATTTCAAAATTCCAGGCTCATCTAATAAAAGATGTCTCGTAATAATTTAGAAAAAGAAGGGCATCAGCAAGTGTTTGCAGACTGCAAACCTGCTTCCCATCAGTCGGCAGTCAAGAACTCTGTGAGCAGAGTGGATACTCAATAAATATTTCCTTTTCCTTTTTTTTCCCCATATACTCTTTTTTCCTTTTTTTTTTTTTTTTAACTTTTTGGTTGCACCACACAGCATGTCAGATCTTGGTTTCCTGATTAAAGATCAAACCCACACCCCCTGCAGTGGATGCATGGAGCCTTAACCACTGGACCATCGGGTAAGTCCCTCATGTATTCTTTAAAAAGTAATAACAGCCACATTTCTTAAGCATTCACTTTGTACAAGGCACTGTCCTGAATATTTTACATGTTTTAATTCATTTAATCCTCACAACAACCCAGTGAAGTAGGTATTAGTACCATTTTACAGAGGAAGAAATTGAGGTACAACTTGATTACAAAGATTAACTGAACACCTTCTATGTGACAGATATTATGCTAAGTCCTGGAGACAGAACACCGAACAAGAAACACCCAGTTCATACTCCTCCAGGAATTCAGTCTAGTGGGCAAGACAGACGCGAACAGTAAGCCACACAGACAATTACTAAATCACAGAGTGCTGGGATGGCAAGTCTAGGGGGAAGGCCATGTCTAAGATAAAGATCAGTAGGAGTTAGCTAGGAGAAGAGGTGGAAGCAGCCTGTGCACATGTACCAGGTAAGAAGCCGGCTGAGGTGTCTGAGAAGAGGAGAGGCCAGTGTGCTGAAGCAGGAACAAGGAATAGAACCAGGTTAAGTCTGGAGAAGGAGCAAGGGTCCATGTACACACTGGGCCTGTGGAACACACTCCAGACAGACCCCTGGGGTGGGAAGAGTCACAGACACACTGGGTCTGGACTGCAGCAGTGCCCTCGCATTGTGGACAGGACAGGAAAGTGTAAACAAATGATGGAAACGATTATGTAAATTGTTTAATATTTTCAAAAGAATACTGATTGATTCATGTATGCTAGAAAAAAAAGTTCTCTAGGGACATGTTAAAGAATTCAAACCTTGAACTTAAATGAACCCATCATGGATAAAGGCAAGGATAAACTGCTAACTGGATGACAGAATCACAAATGTAAAAGATCCAGGCAAGCTGGGAGGATGAACCAAAAGCAAGATGAGACATGATATGTAGATTTCTGATACTTGGCTATGGAATAGAAAGTGAAAAGTGAAAGCCACTCAGTCACGTCCGACTCTTTGCAACCCCATGGACTATACAGTCCACGGAATTCTCTAGGCCAGAATATTGGAGTGGGTAGCCTTTCCCTTCTCCAGGGGATCTTCCCAACCCAGGCACTGAACCCAGATCTCCTGCATTGCAGGCAGATTCTTTACCAGCTGAGCCACAAGGGAAGCCCTGGCTATGGAATACTTTTGCTTAAAAAATCCTGGACAAAAGTCTCACCAGTTTATGTACCACCTTATTCCTTAGCCCTAACAAGGCACTACAACTCTCCCAAGCGTCTAGACCTTAGAGTCTAAGCAGGGTTCAAAAGTGAGGGCGCCTCCCAGTACCTCTCATTCTCAAGAGGTGAGACAAGTTTACGTTCCTTAAGATACACACAAAGCCAATCACAGAGGTACTGAGCTACTCCTGCAATGCAGAGGGGTCTGGCTAGGAGGCAGGCACTGCTGTACCAAAGGGGTGACGTGTCTTCAAAGATACAGGTCTGCTGGTCCCTTGAACTGGCAGCAGACTGGTGAGAAAAAGAAGCCCCAAAGCTCAATCCTGTGAACTGAAAACAGTCTTGTGTTTAATTCAGTCTGTTCTCCTGGAGATGTTGGGGAAAATAAGGAAGTTTATCAACATGGGAAAAACAATATATAAAGAATATATAAATTTTTAAATTTAATGTAAATAAATGTATATTTATTTGTATACACATATACAAATATATTTATATATACATATATGTGTGTATTTATATATACACACATATATGTATATTTATATATTTGTATATTTATATATATAAATATGTCTATATTTTAGGATGGGGGATGCCTGACTCGACAGTAGATCATGTGAATAAAAGGCCCATGGTCTCTAGGCCAGCATGAATCAATACTGTGAGAAATGTCACTGGCAAATGCTAGCTTGGGCTCTAGCCAGCTGTGGAAGAGAACGGTCCCACACTATTCTGGGCTGTTCTGTAGCATTGGTTACTCTCCCAGACACCTACTGGGGCCATGGATCTCAGAGTACTAACAAGCCAGATGATGTCCAATACAGGATAAAGAGGGTGGGGAGGGGATTGGAGCCCATGAGATCTGAGGAAAGTGGGGACAGGAGGAAAAGTCTACCTGAGAAGAAGACAGACACGGACTCTGAGAGCCACTTTCAATTAGCTGGAGGGTTTCTCCGCTGAAAAGAAAGATCTTCTCTCCCACACTACAGGAAGAATAAGGAATAAGAAAAGTATTATGGCCACTAACACCTTAGAGGCCAAAGACAAAACAGAAAAGATGTTACAGGAAGGTGGGTTCTGACTCATTAAAGGAAGAACCTTCATATAACCTGTCTGCCTAAAAAAAATGAAGAGTGCTAACTTTCAGAGAAGTGGGACATGCAAATACTGCTACTGCTGCTGCTGCTAAGTCGCTTCAGTCATGTCCGACTGTGCAACCCCATAGATGGCAGCCCACCAGGTCCTCTGTCCCTGGGATTGTCCAGGCAAGAACACTGGAATGGGTTGCCATTTCCTTCTCCAATGCATGAAAGTGGAGTTGCTCAGTCGTGTCCGACTCTTCACGACCCGTGGACTGCAGCCTACCAGGCTCCTCCATCCATGGGATTTTCCAGGCAAGAGTACTGGAGTGGGTTGCCAATGCTTTCTCCAACCCACTTCCTAACCCACTTTAAATTCAACCCCCTAACCCCTGTGCCCAAGTCCAAGTAACTCAGCTCTATTTTTTAATTTATATTCATCACCTTCTAACACACTATATAACTTACTTATTATGATTATTGTTTATTGTATGTCCTCCTCCACTAGAATATAAAATCCTGAACAATAAAGATATTTGTCTTTTTTGGTTCACTTGTATATTCTTAAAACTGTATACACAGGTTATAATAACGCTTAATATAAATAAATACTAAGGGAGGAAGGAAGAAAGGACTAACAGAAGCTAGGCAGGTAATCTTGATCAGGGTTCAGGGAAAAGCTACAAAAAATCTCTGTACTCCTTGAAATTTAATGCAAAATTAGGCACTTATATGCATTCTGTAGAGCAGGCTAAGGTCCTGCTTGGAAAGATCCATGACCTAAGGAAAGGCTGAAAATGCCTGCAGCCAATGGTCCCTGCTTAGAACAAGAGGTTAGAGATGAAAGATTTCCACCAACTCTGATTCTACAGTTCTGTGAAAATGCTGGAGTGCCCAGTTTGGAGGGCTATGGGTCAGGGTATTAAGGCCAATAACACCCTGAGGGCCCAAGAGCCACCAGACCCTGGGACAGGCCGGGGACAGCATAGCGGCTGTTGCAGGCTCAGCAGCAGATGAGGGGACAGGATGGCTTCTGAGCCTGTCTTCTCACCATCCTGCCCTCATCCCCTCAGTCAAACCCAGGGGCTGCAGCTGCTGAAAAGTTGGGATCCAAGTGTGGTGGGGATGGGAGGAGACGTCTATGGTGCTGAGCAATTGTGACCCTCAAGCTGCAGCAGCAGCAATTCTTAGCCCTAACACTAACCGCAGTCACACAGCAGAGCACCCACTAGTGTGACTGAGACGGATACTCTCCAACATCCCCTTCCTCTGCAGGGCCATCTGTCAGGTGGAGAGGCCCACTGCTTCAAAGGAAAAAGGAGGGAGGTACCTGGTATTTTAACACAGAGCAATAGTGTCTGTTCAATAAGAATTCAGGTACATGATACTATAAGCAACAGGGCAAACAGTGGTTTTCAACAAATGCTTGTCTTCATTGTTCATTTAGTAATTCAGCTTCACTCAGTCCTTCCATCTATCCCATCGTCCTTTCCCCACACCCATCCCATCTCACACAGTATTCAGCACACACACACACACACACACACACACACACAGATACCCCCACCCTCTCACCACGAAGCTGTCCATTTTGATACAATGTGCATTCAGTATAAACCCTCAGGTTAACAAAAGCCAAAGGACTCCAGTGGTTACCTTCTTGTCGTCATCTGTGTGGATGCAGTTCTTGTCTGGATTCAGATCAACCACCCTAGCTTTGATCCACTCCACACCAGATGGAATCACATTTGCTGTGGGACGGCCAGATGAGGATAATGGTTTGGCACCAGCACCCACCAGGGTCCAGATGGGCTGGTAGAAATGTGTCTAAAAAACAAAGTATTGGGAGATTCATTACAACGTGATGCTGATAGAAAGAGTCATAGCTAAAGGTACATGAGCTAGACTCTCCCAATTCCTCCCTCCTGACCCTTGAAGCATCACGGAGAAGTCTCCAAAAGGTTAGTCTTCCCCCACCAACTCCACTGGTGTTTCCTACTATGTTAAATTCTGAAGGGCAGTTACCTTAAATCCACTTTAAGCAATAGATAATACAGTGGTCACTAAAGATAGTTTATGGGTTTTTTTTTTGCTGATCTTGGCTGAATTCTTTTGTAGGTAAGATAGCTCAGATGGTAAAGACTCTGTCTGCAATGTAGGAGACCTTGATTAGATCCCTGGGTCAAGAAGATCCCCTGCAGAAGGGAATGGCAACCCACTTCAGTATTCTTACCTAGAAAATTCCATGGACAGACCATGGTGTCACAAAGAGTCGGACACGACTGAACGACTAACACAAAGTAGATCTGGTGTTTAACATGTACATGCTATATTTGTTGCGTTAGTCACTAAGTCACGTCCAAATCTTTGCAACCCCATGGACTGTAGCCAGCCAGGCTCCTCTGTCCATGCAATTCTTCAGGCAAGAATACTGGAATGGGTTGCCATTTCCTTCTTCACTGGATCTTCCCAACCCAGGGATCAAACCTGTGTCTTCTGCATTGGCAGGTGTATTCTTTACCGCTGAGCCACCGGGAAAGCCCACATGCTATATAAACAAGCATACATACATACACGGGCTTCCCAGGTGGGGCTAGTGGTAAAGCACCTGCCTGCCAGTGCAGGAGACATAAGAGATGTGGGTTCGATCCCTGGGTTGGGATGATCGCCTGGAGGAGAACATGGCAACCCACTCCAGTGTTCTTGCCTGGAGAATCCCATGGACAGAGGAGCATGGCAGGCTATAGTCCATGGGGTCACAGAGTCAGACTCAAGTGAAGTGACTTAGCACTTAGCACACACACACACATATTATGAGTCCATTTCATGTATACAGATATAAAGAAAAATTAAGTCCAGAAGGCTAAATATAGTTACTCAGAAGTTTGTGAGGCGAGTCTGAAAAGTTTTCTGCCACTTTGGGGATGCTCAGAACTTCATTAACTTCCCCCTGTGTTTCCCAAGCCCATGAGGAGGACAGCAGATATCCCAGGTCAGTCCTTGGAGTCCCTCTTCTCCTTTCTCAGAGGTTTTTACACCCAAAGCCAGGAGGCATCAGATCGTACCCCCTGATACCCAAACTTTCAGTATTTTCTGGAGTCCTTTTGCTTTAGATGGTCCACTCTTGATCTCAGTTAGTTGTGAAAGTCCTAGACTCAGGGTCAAAGGGCAGATTGGTTTAATGGCCTCTGAGAATTACCAAGTATCCATGGAGCAGACTGGAGGACCAAGAGATCTCAACATTATCAAACCACCTCAAACTGACCAGACAGAATTGCCAACAGCCCCAGAGAGTGAAGAGGACATAGGAACAGCTTTGCAATCTCCCTACAGCCATAACGCATAGGATCAAACGGGGGCAGAGGTCACCAGCTGTGAGAGCTCAATGATGTCAAGTCCATCTTGAACAGAAAAGGGAATGAAAATACAAGCTCGGATCATTTTTTTAGACTGCCAACAAGCATGAGCTCCAGCAATCCCTAAACCAGACACAGAAAGGAAAGTACCAAATACCTGAGCCACTGGCAGCTCCTCTCAGAAGCCCTGTCATGCACATCCTCACGGAGCAAGGCAGACTCCATCCTGGTCTCTTGAATTGTGTCCAGTGCCTCAGAGGAGCCTGTCGCATTGCAAAGAGTAGCCCCACAGGAGACCTTCTGTGGGATAACTACAATCCAGAGGCCACTTAATACAGCTCTCAGACCACTGTCATTTTAAATATTGTCCCTGAATTAAAGTCACTTTAAAAAGGAAACTGGGGCTTCCTTGGTGGCTCAGTGGTAAAAATCCACCTGCCAATATAGGGTACACAGGTTGGTATCCCACATGCCTCGGAGCAATTAAGCCTATGAGCCATAACTACTGAGTCCACGTGCCACAACTACTGAAGCCTGAGCACCCTAGAGCCTGCGCTCTGCAATAAGAGAAGTCACGGCAGTGAGAAGCCCTTGCACTGCGACTAGGGAGTAGCCCCACTCACCGCAACTAGAGAAGGCCAGTGTGCAGCAACAAAGACCCAGCGCAGCCAAAACTAAGGAAATAAAATTTTTTTAAATAATTTTTTAAAAGGTGGGGAGAGCTGAAACTTAAACTTAGCTCTTCTATTTAAAAAAGGGGGAAATTGACAGAGAGTGCCCTACCATCTCCCCACAGATCACAGCATACCAATCAGAGAATATAGCAAAGCCCTGGACAGCCTCATATGGTACAGGGAAGACTTGCTGAAAAGAAGTGTGCCTTTCTTGCCCCACCCTCTCCACTAAACAGGCATCAGGTCCATTTTGATTTTACCTCCCAAAGATACAACTCCGCACTGATGCATGTCTGGTTCCTTAGGAAATATTAGGCAAACCGTCAAAAATCTTGACTATTCTTCTGAAGCGCTGCTGCTGCTGCTAAGTCGCTTCAGTTGTATCCGACTCTGTGCAACCCCATAGACGGCAGCACACCAGGCTCTGCCGTCCCTGGGATTCTCCAAACAAGAATACTGGAGTGGTTGCCATTTCCTTCTCTAATGCATGAAAGTGAAAAGTGAAAGTGAAGTCGCTCAGTTGTGTCTGACTCTTCGCGACCCCACGGACTGCAGCCTACCAGGCTCCTCCGTCCATGGGATTTTCCAGGCAAGAGTACTGGAGTGGGTTTCTGAGGCTCTGGACAACCTTAAAATGTTAGTGCCTTACAAACACTTCCCAGCTTCCCTTTTGGTGTCTGCTACCGTTTTCTGTTTCATAATCTGTTTATAATCCCTTACACTTAAATTTCTCAAACTTACTGACACCTTTTCAGGGCCTCCCCACCCATCAACTCATCATCTTTTCTCCAGACTGGAACAGGGAAAGGAAAGTGCAATGACCACCGATTTTCCTCTGCACATGAGATTGAAGGTGGAGGGTGATGTGACTTGAACTCTCTCTCTTCAAAATATATGCTGACATCCAACCCCTGGGACCTGTGATCGTGACCTTATTTGGAAATAGGGTCTTTACAGATGTAATCAATTTAAGATGAGGTCATACTGGATTAGGGTATGCCCAGGGGGCCCAAGTGGTAAAGAACCTGCCTGCCAGGAGATGTAAGAGACACAGGTTCAATCCCTGGATCCAGAAGATCCCCTGGAGGAGAGCACAGCAACCCACTCCAATATTCTTGCCTGGCAAGACCCATGGACAGAGGAGTCTGGTAGGCTACAGTCCATAGGGTCACAAAGAGTCAGACATGACTGAAATGACTTAGCATGCACACATATTGGATTCGAGTGTCCTCAACTCTCTAATGTTTATCCATTGGATTATCTCTAAAATCTAATCCAATGACCGATGTCCTTGTGGAAAGTCTTGTGCTGACACGAGTGGCACACACAGAGAAGGCCACGTGAAGACTGAAGTGACGCACGACCAGCCAAGGAACACCAAGGACTGTCCACAACCACAGAAGCTAGGACAGAGGCATGGGACAGCCTCCCCTTGCCCTCAACAGCCTTCAGAGGAACCATGGCCCAGCTAACACCTTGGTTTTGCACTTCCAGCCTCCAGAACTGTGAGAGGATAAATTATCTGTTTTAAGCCACACTGTTATGGTCATTTGTTACGGCACTTCTAAGAAACTAACACAGAGGAGATCATAAGAAGCCAAGAGATCTGTCCTTGCTCTCTCCCTCCCCCCACCTTCTCCCAATCCTTTTGGACGACCTGCTTTTTATGCCCAGAAAGAGAAGCATGAACCTGGGAACACGGAGGCCCAGGGCATGACAATCATCCCCACCTCAGCCCCTAACCCGCACGTGCCTGTGCACAACACAAATCAACACACACACACACACACACACACACACACTCATAAGGGGGAGACTTACCTCGCTGGGCTCAACGATGGCCACGTTCTCCGCACCCACTTTCCTCTTCATGCGGGCGGCCATGCTGATCCCACCACTGCCCCCACCCAGCACCAGCACCTCATAGTAGCTCTTGGCTGCGAGGCTGGCCCCTGTGTGCAGCTGCAGGGGGCTGGCCTGCTGAGAGCCCAGCCTGAGGAAGCAGGCGAAGAGCCGGACACGGGAGCAGGACACCACAGAGGCCAGCAACGTCATCTTCAGGCCGGATCACGCTACAAAGGAACAGATAAGACTCCGAATAAAGAAAGAGCCACTATGAGACTGAAGCATTTTCTTTTAGGGAGGAAGGGGAGACTGGCATCTGGCCGGCTCCAGCTGGTTCCCACCATTTCAAGACCACCCTCCCACCTGGCCATGATCAAGAGCTTCTTGAGAATGCTCCACCAGCTAAGCTTTCCATTTCTCCCTCTCCTCCTTCCTTCAGGACATCGCAGGCTTTGTTTGAACCAGGTAAACCTCACCTTTTAAGTTCTCTCTCATAACGTGCCTGTCCCCATCCTTGTCCATCCCTAAAACGAGGGCATCATCTAGGGTAACCCACTGTCACCCTCTTCTCGCTGGCACATTCTTCAACTCTTTCTTTGGCTTTTTGGTCCATCAGAGATGTATGAGTCTACAATTCCTTGCCACCTGAGACCTTGCTGAAAACAGAGAGTTCAGCAAGAAACCCATCTTCTACAGCTCAGGGTTCAGGTCACAGAAATCAGAGCCTCGGTCCCACTCAGAAGTACCTGGATCTGCTGTGCCAGAGACATGCAATTTAATCAGATCACAGGCTATACATGAGCAAAGGCCCTCCACACCTTTGGCAATTTCAACCACATGATTAAAAAGCCATAAAAGGAGCCCTTCCCTGGTATCATAAGCTATGTTTTATGTAAAGAATCTGCATATCCTTCTGACAAGTCTTTTATTATATCCAATTCAGTAAAAATCTCCCCTTGACAGGTTTTCCAAGAGATGTACTTCACCTTTAGGAAAAGGTGTTTCTGCTCTAGCAGTTGGTGCTTTGGCAGTGAGGAAATGAAGGCTACTCAGAAACTGGCCTTGACCTCATCCCATCCCCAGACGGGCTTTATATCTTGGATGTGATCTATCGTGTAAGTTGAGGGGCCCCGGCCAAAATACCCCCCACCTTGTGTATTACAGAGCCCTAAATTTCACCATCTAGTGCCATCCTGTGGGTTCCCATGTTCCACGAACCCTTTATAAAAAGTACCCAGCTGGGGGATTACACTTCTAGCTGCTAAGATCACTAACTTCTAAATGGGAACAATTTAATTATTTGACTTCCCACCGGTGGAGAAGAGGAAGGCTACACAAGGGAATTAGAGAAAGCTGGGAGGGGGAAAGGCTAAGAAAGGAAGAAGGAAGGGCCCTGGAGGAGTGAGAAGGAGGAGCCAGAGTGATGATCTTAATTAGGATTAACTCTGTTCCAGTGTTTTGGTACCCATGACAATTTCCTCAGTATTTCAGATCTGACAGGCAACCCAGATCTGGGGGAGGGTACACGGGGTTACAGAAACTGACGAAGGTTCATTCATGGTTGCCACAAATTTAAGTCAGTATGACTCTTACCAAAAACATTTCTCATCCTTTGACTCTGCTCTTCCATTTCTGGGACTCAGGTCTAAGGAAATAACCTCTAATACTTAAGAAGACAAGACTCTACAAAGATATATCTCACATATTCATTCATAAAACAGTCAAATCTGAGTTAACTGGCCTGTGGATTGGATCTGATTTCGTTCTGGTTACAGAAAAAACAACTGCAGGCTCTAGACTGGCCAGGGAAGGCTCAGGTTCCAGACTGTTCTAACCAAGGCTAATTTATGATTGCTTCTATTTAAAATGGGTAGGGGGAACAGAGATAGCCATCCACATGTCAAACTTTGAGGAAAGGTTACATAAAATATTGTTACACAAGATGATCTATGTAGTTTTTTCAAATTATGTTTACAAAGAGCATATAAAATACTTATGTTGTGATCAGAATATTAATTGGAAATACAAGTTCAACTATGTAAGAGAAAAATGCATTTTAAAAAAATAAGATGTTAACATTGGTGATTTTCTCTGGGTTTTAGAATAATGGGTGATTTTTATTTCTTCTGCTTTTCTGTATCTTATAAATTATCTACTATATGCATACATTAATATTACAATAATAAACTATTTTGATGACAATAACAAACATGTTCTAAGTCCTTTATACAAACATTTAACCTGTGAGCTGACTATCATTATCACCATTTTACAGATGATAAAACTGAAGCAGAGCTCACATGTGGATTATGATTTGAACCTGGACACTTTAAAGCCAGGGTGTCTGCTTTAAACCACTATATCTACTATCTCTATCAACAACAAACAGTGCTAACATGAAAATCTTAAATGAAAAAATCCAGATATTTTCCATACTTTCCACAACAGGGAAACCATTTTTTCACGGTATTGATACCTAAAATAGTAGCAATGTTTTGATATAGCTATAATTGATTTTTTCCCTCTTCTTTGCATGTGCTTTTCTCACATTTTCTTCAATGAGTTTTAAATTTTAAAAATCAGTCAATTTGGTTTTGTTTGTTCGAGTTTTATTTGTTTTTTTGTTTCCTAATGGTAGGGACCTAACAGAAGCAGAAGATATTAAGAAGAGGTGGCAAGAATACACAGAAGAACTGTACAAAAAAGATCTTCACGACCCAGATAATTACGATGGTGTGATCACTCACCTAGAGCCAGATATCCTGGAAGGTGAAATCAAGTGGCCTTAGGAAGCATCACTACAAACAAAGCTAGTGGAAGTGATGGAATTCCAGTTGAGCTATTTCAAATCCTGGAAGATGATGCTGTGGAAGTGCTACACTCAATATGCCAGCAAATTTGGAAAACTCAGCAGTGGCCACAGGACTGGAAAAGGTCAGTTTTCATTCCAATCCCAAAGAAAGGCAATGCCAAAGAATGCTCAAACTACCGCACAATTGCACTCATCTCACATGCTAGTAAAGTAATGCTCAAAATTCTCCAAGCCAGGCTTCAGCAATACATGAAGCATGAAATTCCAGATGTTCAAGCTGGTTTTAGAGAAGGCAGAGGAACCAGAGATCAAATTGCCAACATCCACTGGATCATCAAAAAACCAAGAGACTTCCAGAAACATATCTATTTCTGCTTTATTGACTATGCCAAAGCCTTTGACTGTGTGGATCACAATAAACTGTGGAAAATTCTGAAAGAGATGGGAATACCATACCGCCTGACCTGCCTCCTAAGAAATCTGTATGCAGGTCAGGAAGCAACAGTTAGAACTGGACATGGAACAACAGACTGGTTCCAAATAGGAAAAGAAGTACGTCAAGGCTGTATATTGTCACCCTGCTTATTTAACTTATATGCAGAGTACATCATGAGAAACGCTGGACTGGAGAAAGCACAAGCTGGAATCAAGATTGCCGGGAGAAATATCAATAACCTCAGATATGCAGATGACACCACCCTTATGGCAGAAAGTGAAGAAGAAGAGCCTCTTGATGAAAGTGAAAGAGGAGAGTGAAAATGTTGGCTTAAAGCTCAACATTCAGAAAACGAAGATCATGGCATCCAGTCCCATCACTTTATGGCAAATAGATGGGGAAACAATGGAAACTGTGTCAGACTTTTATTTTTCTGGGCTCCAAAATCACTGCAGATGGTGACTGCAGCCATGAAATTAAAAGATTAAAAATTAAATTAAACTCCTTGTAAGGA
This sequence comes from Bubalus kerabau, assembly GCF_029407905.1. Taxonomy (NCBI): domain Eukaryota; kingdom Metazoa; phylum Chordata; class Mammalia; order Artiodactyla; family Bovidae; genus Bubalus; species Bubalus kerabau. Next base: position 69,782,817 of record NC_073633.1, read on the forward strand.
AAGTTATGACCAACCTAGACAGCATATTAAAAAGCAGAGACATTACTTTGCCAACAAAGGTCCATCTAGTCAAGGCTATGGTTTTTCCAGTAGTCATGTATGGATGTGAGAGTTAGACTATAAAGAAAGCTGAGTGCCGAAGAATTGGTGCTTTTGAACTGTGGTGCTGGAGAAGACTCTTGAGAGTCCCCTGGACTGCAAGGAGATGCAACCAGTCCATCCTAAAGGAGATCAGTCCTGGGTGTTCATTGGAAGGACTGATGTTGAAGCTGAAACTCCAATACTTTGGCCGCCTGATGCGAAGAGTTGACTCATTGGAAAAGACCCTGATGCTGGGAAAGATTGAAGGCAGGAGGAGAAGGGGATGACAGAGGATGAGATGGTTGGATGGCATCACCGACTCGATGGACAAGGGTTTGAGTGGACTCTGGGAGTTGGTGATGGAGAGGGAGGCCTGGCGTGCTGCAGTCCATGGGGTCGCAGAGTCGGACACGACTAAGGGACTGAACCGAACTGAATGATTGAGGAGTGGGGGAAATCACCAAGTAGAATGTTACTCTCTTGTTGGGAAGAAGATACTTTATGGTGAATAGACAGTCCTCATATTCTGCCTTTCTATATGACAGCAAATCTCCTCACTTGACTTTTAGGAAAACCACTTTTTCATGGTCCCCACACAACATCTTTTTTGGGTTTTTTTTTTGGCCACATGCCTTGTGGGGTCTTAGTCCCCCAATCAAGGACTGAACCAGGCCCTCAGCAGTGGAAGTGCAGAGCCTTAATCACTGGACTGCCAGGCAATTCCCCTGACACAGAACCTTAACTCCATGGAGTTACAAAATAATGACCTAAAAGGAGGCCTGGCTAAATTTCTGATTTCAAGCCACGCAATCTGAGGCCCTTCAACCTCCTAATTGCCTTCCAGCCTAGTACCCCATGGTTCTCCTCTTGAAAGAGGAAGAGTTTATGCAAATACTTCCCTCATTCAGCCAAGAAGGCAAGTTCTATTTTATTTCAGCAGTTCCCCACAGCTTATTTCTGGATTCTGTATTAATAAACACAAAGTCCTCTGAACTAATTCTATCAACTTCATTAATAATCATCATCAAGCAGAATGTCCCGGCCTTTGCAGTCAAATTTCAACCACAAACAAAAATTTCACAAACACAAATAACATGTTAGAGGAAATGTTCCAAGTTTCAAAACACTTGAAAATCTCAGTAACACACTCATTCTAACAATATAATGTCATCCTAACTTTCAGATCAGAAAAACCAGAACCACAATCTAATGCTATCGTAGAGAAGGTAGGGCATGATACAAAGTCAAAGACCAGAAAGAAACCAGAACAATAAAGCAAAATCATAATTTAGATCCCACTTTGGAATGTTGGAACATTGACCTAAACCAAGACTGGCGAAACAATAAAAAAAAAAAAAAAACAGACAATTGAAGGAAACAAGTCACATAATCTGAACCAGAATGAAAAAAAAAAAAAAAAAAAAAACAGAAAAAAAAAGGCCAAACTTGACCCTGGAGTCAACAGCAAAGAAATAAAAAATCTGTCAACAAAATAACTAAGGAGCATAAATCTAAGTCTCTGAGTCTCCCTAGAAGGTAGTCTGAAACACATGTACCTGAAGTTAAGAAATAAGAATTACCAACAATGCAGGAAACATAGCTGCTTTCTCTCTACACTCTTACAAAGTGAAACACACACTCTTTTTAAAAGAATCAATAAGGCAAAGTTAACTTTCTTTTAACAAGTGCCACATTTATTTAGTGGAAATAAATGTATTTCATTTATCAAATACATGTTCTAATTAAATAATGTCATACTTTTAAGTTAGATAAAAATTCCTCAATTAATCCTAAATCAATTGAGAGCTTCCTTCAAAGAATCAAAATAAATGCTCTGATATATCTGTAGTCTGACTGAAGAAGTAAAACCCCTGCTAACTGAAAGATAAGACGGCCTGCTAGCACCTCCTACTTACATTTCTGGCTGCTGATCTGGGGTCCTGGTCCAGACAAGTCTTTGGAACTCCACACCTTTCCACAGCCAGCCCTTCTGGGAAAATCAGTGCAGACTGCCAGTGTCGAGAGTTCCCTAATCCTGGGCCATGTGACATGCCACTCACTGGATGTCAGCTAGGACACTTGGCTGAGTTCAAACAGAGCTGGCCTCTACACAAGAATTATTCAGAGCATCTTAACAAAAGATCCACCAGGCCAACAGGACTTACAGTCAATCTTTCAGTTATTTTTGCTCTTGAGGAAACTGAGGGGTCTTTGTATGGGGTCACTATTATTTTATCTCAAGCCCACAACAGGCTGGGCCCTCTGCTTGGGGTTTCAATAACCACAAGGCCATCTTTTTAACATATCACCTTCATGGAGGCTGCCTGTTGTCTGTTTTTCTCTTTGGTTTTCAAAGTTTATATCACCTTCATATAAACTTTGAAAACCAAAGAGGAAAAACAGACAACAGGCAGCCTCCAGCATTTGCCACCTACCCCATTCCTCCTACCTGCACTCTGGGCCTCCAGCTTCCCTATCAAGCTTACACAGAGCTGTGAAGTCCTGAAGTTCTGGATCTCTGTGGGTCCCAGTCTGTGAGACACAAGTGAACCTCATCTACACACAGCATGGGTTGGGCTTACACCTAGTACCCAGGTGGCAAAATGTCTGGAAGGCTCCGCCTCCTTCATTAGCTCCTCCCCCTTGGGCTTTCTGGGCCTTTTAACTAAAGCTGCTGCTGCTGCTGCTAAGTCACTTCAGTCGTGTCCGACTCTGTGCAACCCCATAGACAGCAGCCCACTAGGCTCCTCTGTCCCTGGGATTCTCCAGGCAAGAATACTGGAAAGGGTTGCCATTTCCTTCTCCAATGCATGCAAGTGAAAAGTGAAAGTGAAGTCGCTCAGTCGTGCCCAACTCTTCGCGACCCCATGGACTGCAGCCTACCAGGCTCCTCCGTCCATGGGATTTTCCAGGCAAGAGTACTGGAGTGGGGTGCCATTGACTATCATCAGTTATTTACATCTCTCCACCAAATTACTTCCAGAAGACAGGATTCAATAAAAAAAAAAGTATGGAGAGACTGTCATAACAGTAACAGCTAACATTTGTTGCGAGTTTTAGTTGTACTTATGGTATCTCCGATGTTGGGAGGGATTGGGGGCAGGAGGAGAAGGGGACGACAGAGGATGAGATGGCTGGATGGCATCACCGACTCAATGGACGTGAGTTTGAGTGAACTCGGGGAGTTGGTGATGGACAGGGAGGCCTGGAGTGCTGCGATTCATGGGGTTGCAAAGAGTTGGACACGACTGAGCGACTGATCTGATCTGATCTGATCTGATGGTATCTCAGAGACAGACTCCTTACAATAACTTTGTAAAGAGAGTGTTAGTATCCCCATTTTACAGAAAAGAAAATTGAAGTTTAGTGTAAAGTGGAGTACCTGCTTAAGGTCACATGACTAATTGAAGAGGAGAGTTTAATTCAAACTGACTCCTCCACTGAGGAGTCTCACAGCATTAGACTTAAGAGATAACTCAAGGAAAATGCCTACCAGCTGAATTTTATTTACATTCAGATATAATATAGATTATGCCCCATGGAGTGAGATGGGAGGGAATATATGATATTAAATTTTAGCTTACTAAGCAAATTGGAAGAAAAAATTTAAGTTTTGGGGGGAATGAGCCAGGTAGAATAATAGTATTGATATTAATATAATTTTAAGGGCTCTTAAAATTTAAAAATACATACTGATATTCTTACAGTTGAAATCATTTGGATTTGCTTGCAAATATTACAAGTGGCAAGTAGGTAGGAGTGTAGATGACACAAGATTGGCCATGAGTTGATAATATTTTTTAAATTTTAATTTTTTATTGAAGTATAGTTGATTTACATTTCAAGTATATAGCAAAGTGATTCAGATATGTATGTATGTGTGTGTGTATGTATATATACTTTTTCAGATTCTTTTCTTTTATAGGTTACTATAAGATACTGAATATAGTTCCCTGTGCTGTACAGTAGCAGGTCCTTGTTATCTGTTTTATATACAGTAGTCTGTATCTGCTAATCCCAAATTCCAAATTTATCCCTGCCTCTCCTTTCCCCTTTGGTAACCATAAATTTGTTTTCTATGTGAGTCTATTTCTGTTTTTTAAATAAATTCATTTGTACCATTTTTTTCAGATTTTACATATAAGTGATATCATATGATATTTGTCTCTGTCTGACTTACTTCACTTAGTATAATAATCTCTAGGTCCATCCATGTTGCTACAAATGGCATTATTTCAGAGTTGATAATTTGAAGCCAATTTATGGATTTATATGGGCATTCCTTGTGGTAATCTGTGGTTTTTTGGTATATTCTGGAAAGTTTCCACAATAAAAAATTAGAATGAATGAAACAGCAAAAAACTGTGTGTCAGGATGGACATTAGCTTTGCTCTTTAGTCACTGAAATGCTACATCTATGAATATTTCAAGTAATAGCAAGATAATGGAAATACAAGTAGCAACACAATTATAATCATACTTCCCTCCCATGTGCCTAGAACTTTACAATTCACAAGGCCCATACCTGAGCCTACACTGGAGGTATTGATACCAGTTTACAAATGGGAAAACTGAGGCTCAGAGACCCAAGGTGATCTCCCAAAAGTCACTTGAATCTGCAGCAAGACCAGAGCCACAATGAGTTCTTTCTGTGTAAAGCAACTTTTCCTGAATGCCCTTAGGAGCAGCAATGCAGGCATTAGAAGGAGCCAGCAATTCAGAGGTGGTAAGCTCCCAGTCTGGACCTTCTCCAGCTCTAGATCTCTGGATGACCTCTTTGCTTGGCCCCCAGAAGGGCAGACTTATAGGCAGATCCAAGTTTTTTGGGCAGGGACGTCTATACAACTTGGGGACCAAATTTACAGATACAAAATTAGATAATATTGAATCAGAAAATAAGTCACAATAAATGTCTGGATCCTTGGTGATTCAGGATTCTTCTGAGATCTCTGTTGCTCGTGGGAGTGTTAGCATTTTTGTTCTCTTCAGACCTCCAGCTAATTGTATGACACCACCCACACTGGGTAGGGCAACCTTCTTTACCCTGTCTACTGATTCCTCCAGAAACACTCTCATAGACACACCCAGAATAATGTTTAACCAAATATCTGGGCACCCTATGGCCCAGTCAAGTTGATACATAACAGTAGCCATCACACCCTCTGACTTAAACTATCAAAGGGAAATTGTCACCATGATTGCATTGTCATGAAAATGACACACACTGCCCCTCAAAATGCTGCTGCTGCTGCTGCTAAGTCGCTTCAGTCATGTCTGACTCTGTGTGACCCCACAGACGGCACCCCACCAGGCTTCCCAGTCCCTGGGATTCTCCAGGCAAGAACACTGGAGTGGGTTGCCATTTCCTTCTCCAATGCATGAAAGTGAAAAGTTAAAATGAAGTCGCTCAGTTGTGTCCGACTCTTAACCCCATGGACTGCAGCCTACCAGGCTCCTCCATCCATGGGATTTTCCAGGCAAGAGTACTGGAGTGGGGTGCCATTGCCTTCTCTGCTCAAAATGCTATGGTTCCTTAATGTGATCACATCTCAATCTGAAGCACATGCAAGTCAAGTCTGTAGGCATATCTGCAGCAGTTACTCAGTGGCACTGGATAAGACACTTCCTGAAACCTTCCTGGAGATATTCTGAATCCTACTGTATTAATCATGTTTTTAATTTCTGTATTTTATGATTGTTTGACATCTGGGGGCTTTATTAGACCTTAAAGAAATGCTGTTTCTAGGACTAGCCAACTTCTAAAAATGTAAACACCTCAGTCTGGAAGCACACTTTTGGTAATTATACCAGCCAACCCAGAGCCCAAACCTGAACCACTTCCTCTATCTGGCTTTTACATTCCAGAAGGCAATATTCCTTGCCCCTAATCATCCCAGGGCCAGACATCAAGACAACGAGTGCAGCTCCTACAGTCTAGAGTCCACTAAAATTACTCAAATTAGCCAGCACCAAACCTGGTCAGTCTGCTCCCCCTTGCCTCATGAAAATCACACCATAGGTTCTGCCCATGAAAAGTGAAAGTGTTAGTCACTCAGTCGTGGCCAAGTCTTTGCAACCCCATGGACCATAGCCCTCCAGGCTCTTCTGTCCATGGGATTCTCCAGGTAGGAACACTGGAGTGGGTAGCCATTCCCATCTGCAGGGGATCTTCCCAACCCAAAGATCAAACCCAGGTCTTGATTCTTTACCATCTGAGCCACCAGGGAAACCCAGGTTTTGCCCATGCTTTCCTCTTAATTTGCCTGCCTCCTGACCAATCTGGGTGCTTCCCCATGTGACCCAGTGTGGTGGAGCAGGCCACCTGTTCCTAGGGAACTGGGAGTCAAAGCTTCGTCTTTCATGGCAGTCATCTCCTGATGGGCTGGCCTCACCATGCCTGATTGAAAACAAATCTCAGGTACATTTTAATATACTTACACTAAAATGCATTCACTACTATTCAGTCAGATGGAAGATTTTACATGTTTAACAAATTTTGCTCTGCTCCTCCTTACAAATCTGCTCAACTGTCAGGTGGCATTTAAAAAGCAATTTAATTATGTATTACTGTTGAAGGCTATAATTATGTGAATGAGTGGGCCAAATTTTACAATTAAATAACACAGCTACGGTGTGATTTTTTAATGCAATAATTACTCCTGGAGAATACAGCATGGGGCCTTCCTTTCTTTTGTCACACTCTTTCACCTGCAGTATCGAAACAAGATATCTTCTCCACCAAGGAAAGTTCTCTCGTCTTTTTTACCCATTTAACCTTGATAAAAAGGGAAATGTCATCAATCAGAAGTGCTCAAAAAACATTGTCTAAGCTATATTTTTATTTACAGATTTGTCTCCTACACAAAAGGTATTCAGATTAAATTACATTTAGCAACACTAGATGTGCAAGCATATCTTTACGGAAAGAGTTACATGAAATTTGCATCATCACAGCTCTGCTATAGCTGAGAGTGCTTCCACAAGTATGCACTGCATACCTGCTGCTCACAGGGACCTGTGCTGACACACAGCGATTTCCCCATCCGCCCTGGTCCCATTCCCAGCCTAGTAGCTTTAGATGCTAATGGAACAGCAGAGCTTGCCAGCTGCTCATAATGCAGGCCAAGAGCAAGGTGAGCCAAATTTCAGGGGAAAGTTTTATTTCTTTAATGTTAGAAGGTCTCATTTAAATATTGGAAAAGTAAAGGTAATGAGATGTGTGCACATCTTTTTTTTCCTAGCTTGAAAGTGTTAATGCCTTCCTCCACACCCGATACAGTTTTTCTGAATGAAGTTCTACTTTCATTCATCACGTGTACATCTGACATGTAAAGGTACTAAATAAATCCAGCCATCTATTAATTCACTCTATGGCCTGAACATTTGTGTCCCAAAAAAAATCCACATGTTGAAATGTTAACTTCCAAAGGTTATGGTGTTAGTCAGGAGGTGGGGCCTCTGGGGTTGATTAGGTCCTGAGGGTGGAGCCCTCATGAATGGTATTAGTGCCCTTTTAAAGAGGGTCCAGAAGGCAATGGCACCCCACTCCAGTACTCTTGCCTGGAAAATCCCATGGACAGAGGAGCCTGGTAGGCTGCAGTCCATGGGGTCGCTAGGAGTCGGACACGACTGAGCGACTTCACTTTCACTTTTCACTTTCATGCATTGGAGAAGGAAATGGCAACCCACTCCAGTGTTCTTGCCTGGAGAATCCCAGGGGTGGGGGAGCCTGTTGGGCTGCCGTCTATGGGGTCACACAGAGTCGGACACGACTGAAGTGACTTAGCATAGCATAGCATAGCATTGAAAGATCCCTCACCCCTTTTACTATGTGAGAACACAAAGAAATGACATCGGCCCTGACCCAATCATGCAAGTACCTTGATCTTGGACTTTCCAGGCTTTAGAACTACAAGAAATAAATTTCTGTTGTATATAAGCCAGTTAGTCTTTGGTACAGGCTTCCTAGGTGGCTCGATGGTAGAATCCACCTGCCAATGCAGGAGACACCAGTTTGATCCCTGGGTCTGAAAGATACTCTGGAGAAGGAAATGGCAACCCACTCCAGTATTCTTGCCTGGGAAATGCCATGGACAAAGGAAACTGGCAAGCTACAGTTCATGGGGTCACAAAAGAGTCAGAGATGACTTAGCAGCTAAGCAGCAGCAGCAGTCTGTGGTTCCACAGTTCCCCTTATTCACAGTTTTGCTTTCCGTGGTTTCAGTTATCTACAGTGAATGGCAGTCCAAAAATATTAAATGGAAAATTTCAGAAATAAACAATCCACAAAGTCTAACCTGCATGCTACTCTGAGTGGAGTGATGAAATTTCATACCATCCTGCTGCATCCCACCTGGGACATGACATCCCTTTGTCCTGCTTATTCCGCCAGTTAGTCACCTAGTGGCCACCTCAGCTATCAGATAAACTGTATTTCAGTGCTTGTGTTCAAGTTACCCTTCTTCTACTTAATAAAGTTCCCAAAACACAAGAGTAGTGATTCTGACAATTTGAATAAGGGAAAAAAAAAAGCCATAAAGTGCTTCCTTTAAATGAAAAGGTGAAAGTTTTCAATAAAGGGGAAAAAAAAAAAAAAACCTATGCTGAGACTGGTAAGTGGTATGGTAAGAACAAACCTATCATGAAACTGTGAAGAAGAAAAAGAAATTCATGCTAGTTTGCTGTCACACCTCAAACCGTAAAAGTTACAACCCCAGAGTGATACGTGTTTAGCTGGGATGGAAAATTAAATTCATATTAAATTCATAAATAAGATATTTTGAGAGATAATATTCACACGACTTTCATTATACTACACTGTTCTAACTGTTCTATTTTATTCTTATTGTTAATCTCTTATTGTACCTAATTTATAAGTTAAACATTATCACAGATATGTAGGTAGAGGGAAAAACAGTATATACAGGATTCGGTACTATGCATGGTTTCAGGCATTCACTGAAGAGATCTTGAGACATATTCCCCCACCAATAAGAGGGGGCTGCTATATTTGTTATAGGGGCCCAAGTGGACTAAGGCAGTGACTGAGATCTTATCCTTCATTATGACAGGAGCTGTGCTGGATGCTGGGAATAGAATAGTGAACATGTCACATCAGGTCCTTGTGCTGACAGAACTTGCATTCTAGTGGAATGGAGAACACATTAGTCCCTCACCCTCCACTACTATAACACCTTCCTGAAATGCTCCCTCCTCCCGTTTCTTCATCTTAGCCATGGCCCAAAGTCCAGCCCAAGTCCCAGCTTCTGTAGTACCTCCAGCAAGGCTAGTCTACAAACTGTGGTACCTATCCTGCCCTTCTTAGAACTTTCTGGTGGTCACCGTTTATTTGTTGGCATTTTGATGCATCTGTTTTCCCAGAGAGTCTGAAATTGCCTGATGGTTTGAGACTCTGGTTCAGTGGTTCAAGACTCTGGTCCCATCTATCTTCACAACACTTACGGAGTATCTGAGTCCTTCTTGTCACCCCTTGGGTCCAGACAGTTGGGGGAAGCAGGCAGAAAACCTCTGTACCCTACCAAGAGTGTAGCACTCTCTAGCCACCTTCTCAGGAACAGCTGCCAAAAAATGAGGCATCTGTATTTTTCACCACCTACATCATCTCTGGATCAGTGGGGAGGAAAGTTGGGGTTGGCTTCCAAACCTCTGGGTTTATATCCAAGTTCTTAGACTTAACTTGAAGAAGCAAAATGCAATGTAATCAGTAGGAGCTAAACACCTCTGGTGTTTTGAGGAGAGAAATAACAAATGACAGTTTGGTGAAACAGACATGATCTGAGCAAGAGATAAAAGACTAGCAGCACTTGGACACGTGGAGAAGCTATGCAAGGGTGCACCAAGGGGATGGAACAGCACAAGTAAGTAACAGAGTGGGGTACCACCCTCCAGGCCTCTCCCCAGCCTTCTCTGCTCTCTCCAAGCTCTGAGAGCCAAACTGTGAGATGGGCATCAGCTGGCCTCCCTGGTCCTCTGGCTTCCAGTTGGATTCAGCCAGTGGGAGGCACCAGTAGATTAGAGGATGGGAAAAGAATGATATTAGGATATTTGTTGCCCGGACCCCTCCCAACCAAGCTTCAGCTCAGCGATACTGGATTGCTCTAGCCAAAGGCCTTGGGTCTTATGGGATGGCCCTCTCCTCAGCTACAGCTTTTTCTCAAGGTGCCAGTAATCACTCCCTCTGCTTGCTTCCTCATGCCCCAAATCAATATATTTGCTTCACTACTCATGCTGGTTCCCCTTAACCCTACCCACACCTTTGTAAACAGTTGTTTCATTAAACCCTCTTAACAGCCTTGAGCATGCCAAGTATTTTCCAAGACCCTAACTAATAAGCTGGGAAAGCCAACCAGAATTGACTGACATTGAGAGGAGTAGATAATAAGGAAACACCACAGTCCAATTATAAAGGGCCATGCTAGGCAACTGAGGCTTTATACTGAAAAACAAAAAAACAAGTTTTAAGAAGTGATAGAACAGAGGAGGCAGCATTGAGAAAATGAATCTAGTGTCAGGGAGAAATTAAATCGAAGGAGAGGCAAAACCAGGTCTGGAAGTCAGGAGACTAGTGCAGAGGTCCAGGTGTAATGATAAGGGCCTAAAATACAGTGTTAGCATTAGAAATACAAATAAAAATTTAGATAAGACAGAGAAAAGGGAAAGAGAATGATTGAATGAGAGGTAGGAAGGGCCCCTTCAGGAAAACAAAAGCCAAAGTTGGTATCTAGGCAGCTGAAGAGAGAGGAATTGTTTGGGCAGAAACAGGAAGTCTAGGCAAGGGCCTGTCTGAGCTAGTCTGGGACAGTTAAGAGATTTAGGAAACAGAATCACCTACAATAAGCATGGCACAACTGTGGGCAAGGAGGAAGGGAGTCTAAACCAGAGTCCACTGGGAACAGGGAGAAAGAAGACTGGGTGGGCATATGTAAGTAAAGTTTGGGGTTGGAAGCTTAATCCTAGACAATAGTCATCTAATCTAAGGGTCACAAAGAAGAACCTGCAGGCCCAATGCAGACCAGAGCTGTGTTTTGTTTGACTCACAAATTCTGCCTAAATTCTGAATTAGTAATGTGAGAACATTACTAACCCAACATTAAAAATTTTGAATATGCCAGGTGGCGCTACTGGTAAAGAACCCACCTGCCAATGCTGCTGCTGCTAAGTTGCTTCAGTCGTGTCCGACTCTGCGACCCCATAGACAGCACCCCACCAGGCTCCCCCGTCCCTGGGATTCTCCAGGCAAGAACACTGGAGTGGGTTGCCATTTCCTTCTCCAATGCATGAAAGTGAAAAGTGAAAGTGAAGTCGCTCAGTCGTGTCCGACCCTCAGCGACCCCATGGACTGCAGCCTTCCAGGCTCCTACATCCATGGGATTTTCCAGGCAAGAGTACTGGAGTGGGTGCCATTGCCTTCTCCAACCTGCCAATGCAGGAGACATAAAAGACACAGGTTCAGTCCCTGGGTTGGGAAGATCCCCTGGAGGAGGGCATGACAACCCACTCCAGTATTGCCTGGAGAATTCCATGGACAGAGGAGCCTGGAGGGCTACAGTCTATAGTGTTACAAAGAGTCGGACACGACTGAAAGGAGCACGAACACACCTTCGAAATTCCAGATCGTTGGCCTCTCTGACAACACTAAGCCCACATTCCCTCATGTCAGCTCTCAGCTGGAACTGCCCATCTATAGATTGGTCACTGACAATCTACACCCTGAACGAAGTTAAAGCTCACCCAGCCCCACATAGCCAAGATTCGTATTTGTTACCACTTAGCCCTGGCTGTGTGTGAGCTGTGGTCCCTGCTAAAGGCAATGAGAGCCCTTGGAAGTTCTTAAGGAAACTGAAGAAGACCCCCGCGGGGGAGTTGAGAGGATGACTTAGAGCAACAGATGAATTCAGCATTTCTGAGTGTTTACTATGTGCCAGGCACTGTGCTACGATGCACCGGGATGAGTAAGACCAGGGATATGAAGGTCATTCAACAGCTGATTCAGAAATTTAGGAACCAGCCAGGGTTTGGAATAGACATGAGAAGAGAGATAAAGGTGTGAATGCAAAACCGATATTGAAGCCATTTTTGTGACAAATTAACCACAGGGGATAAAGAAGGAAGGATGTGAAATGGGACCTTGCTCTGGGTGGCTATATGGAAGAGAGGGTGTAAGTGCAGCAAAGTGCAGCAAAGGTCCAAAGCACCAGGGGAGAGAAAGAAACCACACCCTCTGAGAACCTTGAGAACCAGAGGAGTGAAGCCCATGGAGGTATTACACAAGCAGCACCCTTCCTCTTGGCTCACTTCCCCTTGAGTAATGACATCGCCTGTGTGTTCAGGAACTGGATTACTATTTTAACAAATAAGAAAATGAAGCAACCTTCATTTAGGCCTGCAGGGCCATGTCAGAACTCTACCTCTAGAGCTGTGGCAATGCCAAATGTTTGATTAAACATTAAGCTGTGAGACTAGTGCTCTAGGAGTGGACCAAGAGCAAATAGATCCAGGAAACAATTCCACACAGCTCCTTGATGATTCAGGGCTTAGAATCACATTGGGGTTCTTTAGTTCCCTAACTCTTTAGGAGGGAACTATAGGAATTTTCTTTAAAGAATTGCTGATTAAGAGTTACTAATGAGGACGCAGCAATGAAACACTGGCTCCCTTTGCTGCTGAGAAGTTTCCTACAAGTTTTCCTAGCCTATATACATTTTACCGAAGAAGGCAATGGCACCCCACTCCAGTACTCTTGCCTGGAAAATCCCATGGATGGAGGAGCCTGGTAGGCTGCAGTCCATGGGGTCGCTAAGAGTCGGACACGACTGAGCGACTTCACTTGCACTTTTCACTTTCCTGCGCTGGAGAAGGAAATGGCAAGCCACTCCAGTGTTCTTGCCTGAAGAATCCCAGGGATGGGGGAGCCTGGTGGCTGCCGTCTATGGGGTCACACAGAGTCAGACACGACTGAACTGACTTAGCAGCAGCATACATTTTACAGTCAGAAAGCCTTATAATAGGGAAGGACTGACAATTTCCCCAAACCATACATTAACTAAGCAGAAAACAGAAACTCTATTCATGGGAGGGAAATCAGCTCACATTTCAGCTCCAGAAAAGGGGGAAATGTCAGTCAATCGGATTATTGCAACTGAAAAATTTCAGGTTTTGAATGAATTATATGGGGGGAAGTGTCTTGTTTCCTTGCTTGCTTTAGCCAATGGGAGCTTGACCACTTAAGTTCTAGTGCATAAAGCATCACAATTTAGCTCCCCTTTAACCCCACCATTCACAGTTGGCCTTCAGTCAAATAAGTATACTGAAGGTTTCAACATGTGCATAAGCCTGTGCGTGTCCATCCTGAGACTGTAGAACAAGGCACACAGGAGAGGGGGAGCCTAACATAGAATTAATTTGCTTCCAGTCACACAGCAAGGATCCAGCTTTGCCTTGATCTCCTGAACCCACTCAATGATCACAATAAAAGTATGCATCAGCCTCAGGAGTGTTGTGATTCCCACTCAGAGTTTCACATACAAGAAGACTCTGAGGAATGGAGTTTGATTATAAATAGGGACTGGCCAATTTGTCAGGCATACTGTCGCCTGGAATCCAGCATGTGAGGTCTTAACACAATGAGAAGAGACTCTTTAAATATAAGTTATACAAGTGTTCTTTGAATGTGATTGAAGAGATGCCAAATTCAATCCTTTAATGGCTAGGACAGAACAAGGGGGTGCCAGGTAACAGGTGTGCCAGGTTCCTCAAGCTCGTGTCTTTCCTGCATCTAGATAAATGACACAGTTCCCCATTACTGCATAAGGGATGAGGATATATTGTATGAGGATATATCAGCAGTCAGAGACCCAAATCCACCTTCCAGGTAGTGCCAGGTAGAGCTCGTCCTTAACTATTTTGGGTCATGTTTTCTTCAACAATGGAATAAAGGATTGAATTGCATAGGTTCAAAGGTCCCTTCCTTCTCTAAACATTGTGATCCACTAAATGAGGGGGAAAGGGAAACAGGTTCACAAGCAGATACTCAAATGGGAATACTTGTTCTACTAACTCTTTAAACGGATTGGGCTCTGAATTATTGCAGCAAAGAATGACAAGGGTTTGTTGCCAGGGCTTGAACATAATCAGAATGGGAACCATATCTCCCTTTCTGTTCCCCCAAGTCTGACCATGATTCGCTGGGAGTCACTGTGCACTATCCCAGACACTAGGAAAACACCAGAAAAAAAAAATCACCGAAGGTTTTCTATGTGACGGGACAGGCTATGTTTTTCACGTAATTTCTCACAACAACCTGAGAGGTTGGTATTATTATCCCTGTTCTATAAGTAAGGAAACAGACATTGTGGAGCCATGGGCAGGTCACAACCACTTTGAGTCCATTTCCAGAAGTGTAAAATAAGTCACTGTGTCCAGCTGACTTTAAAGGCCCCTCCTTCTCTGTGACTCAAATACAAGCTTAGATTTGACCACCTAGACCTTGAAAGGCTCATGATTACCATCCAAACCCAGTTGTCTAGTCCCCCACCTTGAGCACCATTCACAGGCTCACAGAAACACAAAACCACATCTACTAAACCCAGAACAAGGCCTTGGGATGCTCTCACATTCTGTACTGTAAGCAAGGTGATTATTAAAACCCATTATCGTGGGCTGCCTTAAAGCAAACTGCCAAGGAAAAGAGAAAGTACATCGAGTGAAATCACCATAGGCCCCAGAAGTCAGAGACTGGTCCCAGAATAAAAACAGAGGTATCTCCTCTCCATTACTATAGATAGGGCCTGAGCTTGCTGCATGAAATGAAAGCTCCCGAAAACCAAGCTAGGGTCAAAACTTGGAAAATCATTATGATTAGAAAGGAATTACCCCATGGTCCTTAAGAATCATCACCAGCAGCATCAACCCATCACCCACCACGGAATTATAAAGCATCTGCTCTGTACATGGCTCAGCAACTAGGCTGGTGATTTGCTTAAAATGTCAAGTTCTGTTTTTTCCTAACTTTCAGGATCATGAAGGGGAAGAAGGTCTTAACAACCGCAGACAGGATCCAAGGGACAATACAGAGTGTCTCTAGAAAGAGCATATGAGATTCTCTTGGGTAGGTAAGGGAGAGGGGTCCTACGAGAAACTGAAGGACCTTCTGGGATCATGACTTAGAGTGCCCAGATCTATTTACTTGCTAGAGCTGCCCTTAAAAACAAAACCAAACAAGAAAAAAAGGCTAAACGACAGAAATTTATGTTCTAACAGTTCTGGAGGCTGGAAATTCAAGGTCAGGGTCCCTTGGGGCCCTATGTAAAAGGAGCAGTATAATATTTTGATATATTAACCAACTCTTTTCACTTTGATATTCCTAGTTACCCTGACAGTCAACCCCACTCAGGCAACCAGACATGTGGCACGGAAGGTTCATCCCATGGATCTGCAGAACCAAAGGGTCAGATGCTTAAGCTTTTGTTTTCAAAGGGCGAAGTCCAGATTTAATTAGTCTGCCTCATCAGGCTATCCTACAGCAAAAATTGAACCAGAAATGTCAGTGGCTCGGCAAAACAAAACTTATTTGAGCTGAGCCTTCCTCCTCCATCTTTTAGCAACATCATTTGGAACACAGAGCCTTGAAGGTCAGTGTAACCTTCAAGAAAGAGCTTGGAAGGAAGAAAGAGCTCATTATTCCATCTAACATTCCTCAGCCTGTATAGTATTCTGCTCAGGCTTTCACAACAAGATATCACAAACTGGGTTGCTCAAACAGCAGAAATTTATTTCTTTCTATTCTAGAAGCTGGAAGTCCAAAACCAAGGTGTCAGCATGTATAGTTTCTCCTGAGGCCTCTCTCCTAGGCCTGGACCTCCTTACATCCTCGTGTGGTCTTGTCTCTACATGCACCCCTGGTGTCTTTTTCTTTTTTCATAAAGACACTAGTCATAATGGATTAGGGTCCTACCCTTATGATCTCATTTAACCTTAATTCCCTTTTTAAAGGCCCTCTCTCTGAATAGTCAGATTCTAAGATATGGGGATTAGGATTTCAACATACGAATTTTTAAGGGGATGCAATTCAGTCCATAATACCAGTATTTGCCCCTTCTGAAGTTGCGGCCATAGACAGCCCCAGTGTGCTCTAAATTTACTGTTCTTTACAAAGTACTCTCCCCATCTTTCCACCCTAACTTAGCAATTTTACAAAGTAAATCACAGGGGTCCCTGGCTGAGTCTGATTTTCTTCTTCCTATTAACATCCACATTTATTGGATTATATAGACTTTTAAGGTTGGGCATTAAGAAACAGCTAGCTGGCTTTAGGTCTAATCTGGCCAGCCTGTAGCAACTTCTATCTACTGCTCCTATTTACCAAATCTTTAAGGGTCATAGAGGAGTTATGTAATGTGCAATGGGGCAGGGGAAGGTGAAAAGAAAAGAGGAATGAGAAATATGCCACTGGGCCCAGAAATGCCTCATCATGGGTCAGTCTCCACTCCCTATAAGACAACTTCCTGTGTTACATCACATCAAATTAACAAGCCTAGACACAGGTAAGATGTAGAAGAAACTGTTCTGCAAAAGAGTTCTAGTTTCCTATCAACATTAAATTTCATTTTCTGTGGCAGAACACTAGTCACAAAGACCCACACACATAGACCCAGGGCCCTGACTGACATTTCAAGCATTCCAGCTCCAGATGTGTTCAGCCACTAGGAAAAAGAAACCCAAATTATTTTAAGCAGAGTCATTTCACAAACCACCAGCTGTCCCCTGGATAAATTCTGAGTGTTTTAGTTGTAGTTACAAGCAATAATTTCCAAAGTACTTATTTATTCAAAAAATATTTATTGACTAATTTCTGGAGAAGGAAATGGCTACCCATACTGGTAATCTTGCCTGGGAAATCCCATGGACAGAAGAGCCTGGAGGGCTACATTCCATAGGATGGCAAGAGTTGGACTCGACTCAGCGACTGAACCACCACCACATTCTGTGGACCAGGACTGGGGACATAATGGCAATGGCTTGGGGTCCAGAGAGGAACACAAGTTCTAGCAAACAGTACTTATTTCACTCCCTTGTGCCAGGTATAGCACTGGACACCTTAAATACAGGGGAAGGTATGATTATCTCCACGATACAATGAAGAAGTCAAGGTGAAAAGAAGTCCAAAAGACAAGCTCACGCTGCTAGTCAGTGGAAGCATCAAGATCAGAAGTCATGTGACCTGACTTCCTGGGCAGGACCTTCCACTTAACCAGGAACTTGGGTAGAAAATAAACATTTACATCTTCACTAATTTCTAACTGAAATTTAGCACTTTCTTGAATTTTATACAGTGGCTCAGATGGTAAAGAATCTACCTGCAATGCAGAAGACCTGGGTTTGATCCCTCGGTGGGGACGATCCCCTGGAGAAGGGAATAGCTACCTACTCCAGCATTCTTGCCTGAAGAATCCCATGGACAGAGGAGCCAGGCAGGCTACAGTCCATGGCATCACAAAGAGTCTAACACAACTGAGTAACAAACACTTCTTTCTTCTCAGGCAACAAACCCCAGCAAATACATGCAGTACCTATGACTTTATCACCAATAGAAGTCACAGATATTTTCTTATATTATGGGCATTACCCAAATCTTGAAATATTATTTATGTTTGTTACTATTTCAAAATTATGATAGCTATTAGATCCACTGCTAGATGATATTACTTAATGCATTATTTTTAAAAGGCATATATACTACTACATCAATTCTCTTAATATTTGGACAAGTGTTTTGGAATAGGTTTCCCTTATAACACTCTGCCTTTTATTTTACACCTTCAAAAGCACTGAACCTAAAAGTGGTTCTTAGTCTCCCCAAAACTGCCAAAGTGGTACATGGCACAAAAAATGGGTCAGAACCCTACACTACAACAATGGGCAGCCCAGGCAAATCCAGAGCTCTGCTCCCTGTGTCTTTGAGTAAAAGGCTAGGTTGGGATTTTTATTATTAAAAGAGAGAAACGAAGAGAAAGGAAAGCACCCCAATTTCACCAGAAAACACTTTCCTCCAGTTCCTGTTTAGCACAGGCCCTAAATGCTCTCCACGCCTGGTTCCAGCCATAGCTGAAGGACACTTCTTGAGCCCCCGCCCCTCCATCCCACAGGCTGTGTGGATAAATGCGCCCCACTGTGGGCAAACCAGCAGACGTCACCTCCTACCCCTGTGGGCTGAGAACCCCTTGCTCGCTGGGACCACGCTGGATTGACAGTCAACAAGTGGAAGATGCCAGAAATTCCTACACACCAGGGCACCAAGAAATTCCCATACACGAGACCACGGATACATTGGTTTTTAACCTCCCCGCGCAGGGCAGCAGCTCCACGACCCCAGGACGTCGCAAGACCCGGGTTCCAGCAGGGGCTGCAAGAGCTGTGGATGACGCGGGTGGAGAAAAAAAACGTGTGAAGCGAAATCGAACGCGATACACAGGGGCTGCGCTGTCCCAGATGCGGGACAGAGCTGGATTAACAATCGGCTTTAGGGGTGACCTCAATCCCGCCGGGTCCCTTTTCCCTGGCCAAGTGCCTGATATCGGCCGCGGGATGCCTCTTACCCAGAGGTGCGCGGAGCCTCGGGCCACAGCGTTGGCGCAGTAAAAGCTGCCGCTTCCTGCTAGGGCTCGCGGCCTCTGCTGGGGCCCGTGCGGTCCCTGGGCGGAGGCTGGAGGCGGGGAGAGCGAGCCTCCCCCCACCCCCGGGAAAGTTCCGGAAAGGTCCCGCCGCTGCCCCGCCCGGCGCCACAGCCCGGGGAACCAAGGCCAAGTGCAGGCTACACCCGGGCTTCCAGCGCGCACGGGGGACAGCCGGGGGCGCGGGTCAAGCGGGTCAGGGGCACTGCCGGCAGGGCAGACTCGCCCCTACACAGTGCACCGTGCGGTGCAGCCGGGACCCCTTGGTGCCTCAGAGGAGGGCACGGAGGCCACCTGTCGCCCCCCACCCCACCCCACCCCCCATCCCGTGTGCCTACATTGTTGCGTAACTGGGAAGGACAAAGGTGAAGGCGGGTCTGTGGATAGAGGCCTGGCGGTTTGTGTCGGGTCCTTCAGTGAGCCCTGTGCTTCTCATCTGGTCCCCAGGGCTGTCCAGAGAGACCGCTTTCCCGCGCTTCTTTCACACGTAAAAGGTAACCGAGGCTGAGAGAAGCCCCCAAACTTGCCTTGGTAAGCAAGCGCCAGAGCAGCGCTCTCAACCCCAGGATGGAGGTCACGGTGAGCAGGCTTTCAGACACTAATCTCCACGCAACGTTGGGTCCTACTTTCATGAATGGACGTTTCAGTTGGCTGCTCTTTCTAAGTAGGTGTGAAACGCAGGTGAATAGTTCTCCACTACGTCAGATCTAGAACACCTTTTTATAACATATAGGATGTCCAGAAGTCTTACTGCAATTTTAAGCTTTAATAATTTAAGATGTGAGTTAACAAACTTTCCTTTAAAAAGTGCCTTGAAAGTTTAATTATTTTTTTTACATTTCATTCTGTGAATTTTGAATAATCTCTTTTGAATTTTTTCAGTCAACTTTTTAAGGTCAAATCCTAGCAAACCAAAAATTGAGGCAATCACAGAGAAGTAGGAGCCTAATAAAGTTGAACTTCTGAGCTCCTCCCTCTGGTTTTGTCTTGTCAGGTTTATCTTTTGAGGTAACCCTGGTTTATATTATGTGTTCCACTTCTGTCTGTATACCCTACAGCACACTTACCACCAAAAATTGTTTCCATCTAATTTTTTAATCCATCCAACACTCTGTGTCTTTCAATGTGTGAATTCAACCCATTTACATTTGGGATGATTATTGATAAATGAGGACTTAATATTGCCATTTTATCCTTTAGTTTCTGGTTGCTCTATATCTCCATTGTTCCTTTTCCTTTTGTTTCTGTCTGCTATTTTAGTTTGGTGGTTTTCTGTGATATTTTTGTCAATTTCCTCTTTTTTTTTTTTTTTTTAATGTTTCATGTCTCTGCTCTAGATTTTTGTTTTCTGGTCACCATGACATTTGTATAAAATGTCTCATAGGTAAAATAATCCTTCTGCTGGTAGTATCTTATCTTTATTTACCTATATAGGCTTCTTCCTTTTCCTTTCCCGTTTTTTGTTTTTGGTTTTTTTTTTTTTTTCTGTTTCTGTTGTCTCACATTACCTCTCTACATTGTTACAAAGTTGAAGTATACACTAGTTTTTTTTTTCTGCTCTCCTCCTTAACCTTTATGCTATAATAGTGTTTAAAACCTAATCTTATTGAGAGTTGCAATTTTCTGGTTCTATGTATTCAGTTCAGTTCAGTCACTCAGTCCTGTTCGACTCTTTGCGACCCCATGAATCACAGCACGCCAGGCCTCCCTGTCCATCACCAACTCCTGGAGTTCACCCAGACTCAAGTCCATCGAGTCGGTGATGCCATCCAGACATCTCATTCTCTGTCATCCCCTTTTCCTCCTAACCCCAATCCTTCCCAGCATCAGTCTTTTCCAATGAGTCAACTCTTCGCATGAGGTGGCCAAAGTACTGGAGTTTCAGCTTTAGCATCAGTCCTTCCAAAGAACACCCAGGACTGATCTTTAGAATGGACTGGTCGGATCTCCTTGTAGTCCAACGGACTCTCAAGAGTCTTCTCCAACACCACAGTTCAAAAGTATCAATCCTTCGGCACTCAGCCTTCTTCACAGTCCAACTCTCACAACCATACAAGACCACTAGAAAAACCATAGCCTTGACTAGACGGACCTTTGTTGGCAAAGTAATGTCTCTGCTTTTGAATATGCTGTCTAGGTTCTATGTATCACCTTGCTCAAAGTTTTATGTATTTTGCCTTTCTGTTTTCTGGTAGAAGAGCTCCTTACAAGACTTCTTATAAGGAAGTGTAGTAGTGATGAACTCCCTCAGTTTTTGTTTGCTTGGGAAAGTGTTTATTTCTCCTTTATATATGAATGATAATTTTACTGTATAGAGTATTCTTGGGCAACAGTTTTTAATCTCTCAATATTATAAGAATGTCATTCCACTTCCTCCTGGCCTGCAGGGTTTCTGCTGAGAAATCTGCTGAAAGCCTAAATGGGGTTCCTTTGTATGTTACCATCCTTTTTTCCCTAGTTGCCTTTAAAATCCATTCTTTTTTAAAAATAATTTTATTTATTTTTGGCTGTGCTGGGTCTTCGTTGCTGCCAGTGTGCTTTCTCTAATTGCAGGCGCTACTCTCCATTGTGGTGCATGGGTTTCTCATCGCAATTGTTTTCTGTGGTGGAGCACAGGCTCTAGACCACCAGGCTTTAGTAGTTGTAGTGCACAGGCTTTGTTGATCCATGTGGGATCTTCCTGGACCAGGGATCAAACCCGTGTCTCTTGCATTGGCAGGTGGATTCTTTACCAGTGAGCCACCAGGGGAACCTCTAAAATTCATTCTTTGTCACTGACTTTTGACAGTCTTAATGTGTCTTGAAGAAGATCCTTTGGCATGTGTCTTGGATGTTGTCTTAGCTTCACAGACTTGTATATCCAGTTCCTTCCCTGGGTTTGGGAAATTCTCAGGTATTATTTAAATTCTCTGCTCCCTTCTCAAGCTTTTCTTTCTGAGATAGTCATTACCCTAATGTCACACTTCCTAAGAGAGTCAGATAACTCACAGAATTTCCTCATTCTTAAATATCTCATTTCTCTTTCCTCTTCCAGTTGTATCATTTCTAGATTTGTCCTCAAGCTCACTAATTCTTTCTTTCATACAGTCTGCTCTATTTCTGATGCTTTCTCTAATACATTCTTTTTTTTTTTTTTTTTTTTTTTTTTAATTTTATTTTATTTTTAAACTTTACATAACTGTATTAGATTTGCCAAATATCAAAATGAATCCGCCACAGGTATACATGTGTTCCCCATCCTGAACCCTCCTCCCTCCTCCCTCCCCATTCCATCCCTCTGGGTCGTCCCAGTGCACCAGCCCCAAGCATCCAGTATCGTGCATCGAACCTGGACTGGCAACTCATTTCATACATGATATTTACATGTTTCAATGCCATTCTCCCAAATCTTCCCACCCTCTCCCTCTCCCACAGAGTCCATAAGACTGTTCTATACATCAGTGTCTCTTTTGCTGTCTCGTACACAGGGTTATTGTTACCATCTTTCTAAATTCCATATATATGCGTTAGTATACTGTATTGGTGTTTTTCTTTCTGGCTTACTTCACTCTGTATAATAGGCTCCAGTTTCATCCACCTCATTAGAACTGATTCAAATGTATTCTTTTTAATGGCTGAATAATACTCCATTGTGTATATGTACCACAGCTTTCTTATCCATTCATCTGCTGATGGACATCTAGGTTGCTTCCATGTCCTGGCTATTATAAACAGTGCTGCGATGAACATTGGGGTACTCGTGTCTCTTTCCCTTCTGGTTTCCTCAGTGTGTATGCCCAGCAGTGGGATTGCTGGATCATAAGGCATGTCTATTTCCAGTTTTTTAAGGAATCTCCACACTGTTCTCCATAGTGGCTGTACTAGTTTGCATTCCCACCAGCAGTGTAAGAGGGTTCCCTTTTCTCCACACCCTCTCCAGCATTTATTACTTGTAGACTTTTGGATTGCAGCCATTCTGACTGGCGTGAAATGGTACCTCATAGTGGTTTTGATTTGCATTTCTCTGATAATGAGTGATGTTGAGCATCTTTTCATGTGTTTGTTAGCCATCTTTATGTCTTCTTTGGAGAAATGTCTATTTAGTTCTTTGGCCCATTTTTTGATTGGGTCATTTATTTTTCTGGAATTGAGCTGGAGGAGTTGCTTGTATATTCTCGAGATTAGTTGTTTGTCAGTTGCTTCATTTGCTATTATCTTCTCCCATTCTGAAGGCTGTCTTTTCACCTTGCTAATAGTTTCCTTTGATGTGCAGAAGCTTTTAAGGTTAATTAGGTCCCATTTGTTTATTTTTGCTTTTATTTCCAATATTCTGGGAGGTGGGTCATAGAGGATCCTGCTGTGATGTATGTCAGAGAGTGTTTTGCCTATGTTCTCCTCTAGGAGTTTTATAGTTTCTGGTCTTACGTTTAGATCTTTAATCCATTTTGAGTTTATTTTTGTGTATGGTGTTAGAAAGTGTTCTAGTTTCATTCTTTTACAAGTGGTTGACCAGAGTTCCCAGCACCACTTGTTAAAGAGATTGTCTTTAATCCATTGTATATTCTTGCCTCCTTTGTCGAAGATAAGGTGTCCATATGTGCGTGGATTTATCTCTGGGCTTTCTATTTTGTTCCATTGATCTATATTTCTGTCTTTGTGCCAGTACCATACTGTCTTGATAACTGTGGCTTTGTAGTAGAGCCTGAAGTCAGGTAGGTTGATTCCTCCAGTTCCATTCTTCTTTCTCAAGATCGCTTTGGCTATTCGAGGTTTTTTGTTTTTCCATACAAATTGTGAAATTATTTGTTCTAGCTCTGTGAAGAATGCTGTTGGTAGCTTGATAGGGATTGCATTGAATCTATAGATTGCTTTGGGTAGTATACTCATTTTCACTACATTGATTCTTCCAATCCATGAACATGGTATATTTCTCCATCTGTTAGTGTCCTCTTTGATTTCTTTCACCAGTGTTTTATAGTTTTCTATATATAGGTCTTTAGATTCTTTAGGTAGATATATTCCTAAGTATTTTATTCTTTCCGTTGCAATGGTGAATGGAATTGTTTCCTTAATTTCTCTTTCTGTTTTCTCATTATTAGTGTATAGGAATGCAAGGGATTTCTGTGTGTTGATTTTATATCCTGCAACTTTACTATATTCATTGATTAGTTCTAGTAATTTTCTGGTGGAGTCTTTAGGGTTTTCTATGTAGAGGATCATGTCATCTGCAAACAGTGAGAGCTTTACTTCTTCTTTTCCAATTTGGATTCCTTTTATTTCTTTTTCTGCTCTGATTGCTGTGGCCAAAACTTCCAAAACTATGTTGAATAGTAATGGTGAAAGTGGGCACCCTTGTCTTGTTCCTGACTTTAGAGGAAATGCTTTCAATTTTTCACCATTGAGGATAATGTTTGCTGTGGGTTTGTCATATATAGCTTTGATTATGTTGAGGTAGGTTCCTTCTATTCCTGCTTTCTGGAGAGTTTTGATCATAAATGGATGTTGAATTTTGTCAAAGGCTTTCTCTGCATCTATTGAGATAATCATATGGTTTTTATTTTTCAATTTGTTAATGTGGTGTATTACATTGATTGATTTGCGGATATTGAAGAATCCTTGCATCCCTGGGATAAAGCCCACTTGGTCATGGTGTATGATCTTTTTAATGTGTTGTTGGATTCTGATTGCTAGAATTTTGTTAAGGATTTTTGCATCTATGTTCATCAGTGATATTGGCCTGTAGTTTTCTTTTTTTGTGGGATCTTTGTCAGGTTTTGGTATTAGGGTGATGGTGGTCTCATAGAATGAGTTTGGAAGTTTACCATCCTCTGCAATTTTCTGGAAGAGTTTGAGCAGGATAGGTGTTAGCTCTTCTCTAAATTTTTGGTAGAATTCAGCTGTGAAGCCGTCTGGACCTGGGCTTTTGTTTGCTGGAAGATTTTTGATTACAGTTTCAATTTCCGTGCTTGTGATGGGTCTGTTAAGATTTTCTATTTCTTCCTGATCGAGTTTTGGAAAGTTGTACTTTTCTAAGAATTTGTCCATTTCTTCCACGTTGTCCATTTTATTGGCATATAATTGTTGATAGTAGTCTCTTATGATCCTTTGTATTTCTGTGTTGTCTGTTGTGATCTCTCCATTTTCATTTCTAATTTTATTGATTTGATTTTTCTCCCTTTGTTTCTTGATGAGTCTGGCTAATGGTTTGTCAATTTTATTTATCCTTTCAAAGAACCAGCTTTTGGTTTTGTTGATTTTTGCTATGGTCTCTTTTGTTTCTTTTGCATTTATTTCTGCTCTAATTTTTAAGATTTCTTTCCTTCTACTAACCCTGGGGTTCTTTCTAATACATTCTTAATCTCATTTATTGAGTTATTCAGCTCCAGAATTTGTTTGGTTCTTTTTTGTTAAAGTTTCACTGTCTATGGTGAAATACTCCTGTTCATTAATTTTATTAGTAAGCTCATTGAACTGCCTGAGTTTTCTTTTAGCTCACTGAGTTTCTTCACTGAATTGTCTACCAGTGTGACTGCAATATTCTATGACGTTGTTTGGTTTCTGGAGAACTGTCATTTTCAATTTGTGGTATGTTGTTACTGTGGTTCGTCATATGGTGCTTGATGCAAGTTCTTCTGCCAGTGCATCTGAAGTAGCCCAGCGGTCCCCAACCTTTCTGGCACTAGGGACCAGCTCCCTAGGTCATTTTCCATTGACCAGGGGTGGGGGATGGTTTCAGGGTGATTCAAGCACGTTACATTTACTGTGCCCTTTGTGTGTGTGTGCTCAGTCGCTCAGTCATGTCCAACTCTGCAACCCCGTGGACTGCGGCCTGCTGGGCTCCACTGTCTAGGTAATCTTCCAGGCAAGAATACTGGAGTGGGATGCCTACTCCCAGGGATCTTCCTGACCCAGGGATCAAACCCAAATCTCTTGCATTGACAGGCAGACTCTTTATACCACTTTGCCACCTTTTATTTCTATTATTACATTGTGATGTATAATGAAATAATTATATAGCTCACCATAATGCAGCATCAATGAACTTGTTTTCCTGCAGCTGTAAATACAGATGAAGCTTTACTCGCTTGCCCACTGCTCACATCCACTGCTCACCTCCTAAGAGACTATGGACCAGTACTGGGGGTTGGGGATTCCTGAAATAGCCAACACCTTTCTGCCAGATTCTAACAATTCAACAGATTAAAAATTAAAGGCCTTTCTTTTGTTTTCCTGTAGGTGGCACTACAGCATAAGTTTTTGGTTTCTTTTCCATGCACTGCTTCTGATAAATTATATTCAAGAATCAGTACTTTGCACTCTCTACCACTTCTGTCAGAGATGTGGCCCTATGCCCTCCTTAGCACATCTGTTCCTCTGGGGTCAGTGTTGCTGGTGTGGCTGCCTTGTGTACCAGGATGGTAGGCTCCTCTGTTTGGTCCAGGATCCCCTGAATCACAGGCTCCATCACCACTGAGGGGCGGACAGTGGTAGCAGGCTGGGGATGGGTGGGTGCGTCTGCCATGTGGTGGTGTCAGGTTCGCAGGTGGTAGACCAGGGGGCTGGAGCCAGAGGCACCTCAGCAGCTGGTGGGCCAGTGTCCCATGTACAACTGCCACTGCAGCCCAGCTTCTTGTGCTGCAGGCACTGCCATGGCCAAGGAAGCCCAAGTCATGTGTCTGCCTCCCCTGCCACTAGTGGGTTCTCTGGGGCTGCAGTCTCAGCTGCCATGGTTGGAAGGCCAGGATTACAGGCACCAACTCCACTGGTACCTCGGTTCTGCCTTTTCTCTGTGTTACAGTCAAACCACCTTTTTTTTCTTTTTCTTTTTTTTTTTTCATACTTAATGTTAGGGCAAGAGGGAACACCAGAAATCATGCAAGACAGTTACCTGTGTGTGGAACTATCCACACAGCACAGGAAACTGGCATTCCTGGCTCCCACTCTCTAAACGCCAATAGATTATTTCCCAGTCATCTTGACAAAAATGTCCTTGAGTGTTTACAAAATGCCCTACCTCACCTCCTAGTCTCACCATTTGAATGACATTAGAACATTCTCTAGTACCATACACAAAAATAAACTCAAGATGGATTAAAGACCTCAATGTAAGGCCAGATAACTATAAAGCTCTTAAGAGAAAAACATAAGCAGAACACTCTTTGACATAAATTGCAGCAGTATCTTTTTGGATCCACCGTCTAATGAAAATAAAAACAGAAATAAGCAAATAAGACTTAATTAAACTTAAAAGCTTTTGCACAGTAAAGGAAATCATAAGCAACAACCCACAGAATGGGAGAAAATATTTGCAAATGATACAACCGACAAAGGATCAATCTCTAAAAATACAAACACCTCATGCAGCTCTTCTAAAAACACAATAAAAAAATAGGCAGAAGATCTAAATAGATGTTTCTCCAAAGAAGACATACAGATAGCCAACAGGAACATAAAAAGATGCTCAACACTGCTAATTATTAGAGAAATGCAAATCAAAACTACAGTGAGGTATCACCTCACACCGGTCAGAATGGCCATCATTAAAAAATCTAGAAACAATAAATGCTGGAAAGGGTGTGGAGAAGGGAACCCTCCGGCAGCGTTGGTGAGAATGTAAATTGGTATAACCACTATGGAGAACAGTATGGAGACTCCTTAAAAAACTAAAAACAGAACTGCCATATGATCCAGCAATCCCAATCCTGGACATATCCAGAGAAGAACATAATTCAAAGAGATACTTGCACCCCGGTGTTCACTTTAGCGCTACTTATAACAGGCAGGACATGGAAGCAACCTAAATGTTCATCAACAGAGGAATTAATAAAGAAGATGTGGTACATATATATGAAATGGAATACTACTCAGCCATAAAAAGCATGAAATAATGCCATCAGCAGCTACACTGATGGACCTAGAGATTATCATAATAAGAGAAGTCAGAGAAAGAAAAATATCATATCAGTTATATGTGGAATCTAAAAAAAAATGATACAGATGAACTTATTTACAAAACAGACTCACAGACTATGGAAACAAAGTTATGATTCCCAAAGTGGAATAAATTAGGAGTTAAATTAGGGATAAATTAGGAGATTGGAACTGGTAAACAGACACTAATATATATAAGCTAGATAGTCAACACAGACCTATGGTATAGCATAGGGAACTCTACTCACTATTCTGAGTAGAGTTTCAGAAAGGAATCTGGGGACAAAAAGGATATATGTATGACTAAATCACTCAACTGTTGCCTGAAACGAACACAACATTGTAATTCAGCTAAGTGCATGCTCAGTCCCTCAGTCATGTCAACTCTTTGCGACCCCATGGACTGCAGCCTGCCAGGCTCCTCTGTCCGTCCAATTTTCCAGGCCAGAATACTGAAGTGGGTTGCCATTTCCTACTCCAGAAATCAACTATACTCCAATATAAAATTTAAAAATTAAATTTTAAAAAGAAAAGGAGCAGCAGCCCTGGTGTGAACCATAAAAAAGCAGCCTTGGTTTAGATGGGAAGGATGCAGATAGGAAAGAACCACAAGAGATGTGCTGTTGGTGCATAGTTTGAGGTTGCTGGGTGTGGGGTCAAATTCAGATTTTAAAAAGGTGTCCTGAGCAGATCCCACATGCTGGAGACTTCTACCTATATTTATCCTATTATCTTACCTAAGACCTCTCTTTATCCTTTGAAGAAGAGCCAGGACTAGAACATCAGACAGCCAGGAAGGGGGCTGAGACTTCACTCACTCACTCTGTTATTCTTTCACCGGATGAACGATCATTTGGTCCCTCTCTGCTATACCACAAGCAAACCCTGTGCCTACTGCCTGGCCACACACTGTTGAAAAACTCAGACTCGGTTCCTATCCCTGTGGGACCTGCGAAGTAGTGAGAGTGCACTTTGGAAGCTGGGAAACTAGGAGACGCACTGTGGAAGGGTGGGAAGACAAAGTGATAGGCAGTGAGAGTCGGGGCTGGCACTAAAAGGAACACACCCCAATTCAAGAACATCCAGGAGAAGGAGTAGTAAGCTGACAGGGCTCTGGGAAGATACACAGGCTCCTGAACAGGAAGGGCCGGCAATAGGAATGGATGGGCCGGCGAGGGGAATAGAACAGAAACATGCACTCCCTGGAGAATAGGAAAGGGAAAGCGCAGGAGGAAAAGCATTGTGAAGGGGCTGTTTCTGCAGGCATGCAGCTTAAAATAGTACCCTCTGCTCTGCTGGATCCACAAGCCCCATCTCGTCCCTTCCAGGTAGCAAATTCTTCCCTTGGCCAGTAGCTAGAGAAGCAGCTTCAGGCCTTGGGCCCAGCAAACCCTCCCTAGCTCCCTAGCTGAGAGAGCAGCCCAGCTGACGGGGAGCAGTCATGTGGGAAGGGGAGCTGGGGGTGAGTTCCTACAGTAGGGACCCAGAGTGTTCATCCTGCCAGACCACTGCGTTCTCAGAACTGGAGCGGGGTGGGCAGACACACAGAGCATGATGACTGTGCACCATACCAGGCTTTTCTTTTTCAAGGAAGACCAACTCCTCGCAAATGTACCATTTTCCTCACAGCCATGCTGCATGTCAAATAAGAACTAAAACTGTTATCGGGCTACAGGGTGACTAGAGTTTCCTTATCTGTTACAGAGAAGATGAAGTTGTTTTTCAGACTAGAAGCACTAGTGCACGTGGAGGTGCTTCCCAAGCTACAGGACTCTTAATCAGCACTCTTGGCTGTAGGCAAGAAACAGCTGTGGGTAACTTATGCAGAAAGATGTAAAAAAAAAAAGAAAGAAAGAAAGATGTATAACGGCTCTCAGGGGTTCACAGAACTATCAAAATGACAAAGTAATGATGGCAGGAAATGTGCACAGGAATCACTGAACCTCTACAAAATCAAAAAGCAGAAAACACAACGCCATCTTTCATCAGGAACAGCCTGGCTGCCCCTTGAATACGCCCACAGCCTTCACAATTCACTCTAGAGTGAGTGACACAACTATACAGGGAATGAGAATTCAAGTCCTCATGGGAGTGTCCACTGACCAAATCTATGTCATAGGCCCGCTATCAGAGGAAGGAGACAGCATGCGTGGCCCTTCTGACTTCCACCTGGACTCTTATGATGAGTATTTCTCCCAGACCGGAAAAGGGACTGAAAACTAGGTGCCCAAAAGGAAAAAGGAAAATGTCAACTCTAGGCCCTGTAAATATTAGATCTTATTATATATTGTTTTGTACATATATAAGCAAGGTGGTGTGATAGTAAAAATACTCTGCCCTAGAGCAACAAAGACTTCTGCCAAATACACGTACATTAGAGTGCTGGAGAATGTAGGCGTGGCTTGGGCAGGCTCAGACTCTCCATCCAAAGGGGTCTCTGAGGACATAAGAGAAAGACTGGATCTGGAATCAAGCCTTTCTCAGAAATTTAGTTTCAAACTCAGTTATGGAAAATGTTTGCCTGAATTTCCTCATCTATATGATAAGAATAAATGTGTTCTCCTACCTCAGGGATATTCTGGAAGAATAAACATTATGTCTTTTGGGCCACAAAACCCTCAGAGTATGTGGAACTACAAAGACCAGAGATTATCTTTGGGTTCATACACCACCACTCTCAGAGAGAATGAGTTGGTGTGCCTTGGTTAACTGTATCAGTAAAATGGGTATTTTTATGAGTACCCACCTCATAGTATCCTTATGAAAATTAAGAGTTAATATATAGAAAGTGATTGGTACCATATCTGGCATAGAGTAAGTATTCAGTAAGGAAATCAACCCTAAATATTCACTGGAAGGACTGATGCTGAAGCTGAAGCTTCAGTACTTTGGCCACCTGATGCAAAGAGCCGACTCACTGCGAAAACACCTGATGCTGGGAAAGACTGAGGGCAAAAGGAGGAGGGACAACAGAGGATGAGATGGTTGGATAGTATCATTGACTCAATGGACATGAATTTGAGCAAACTCCGGGAGAGAGGGAAGGACAGGGAAGCCTAGTGTACTGCAGCCCATGGGTCGCAAAGAATCAGACATGACTTAGCAACTAAACAACAATAATCACCAAAATAACTATAGCTTTATAGATATTACTGTTATCCAGTGTTTGGATAGGCATTATATAAGGAGTTGAAGAGAAAGTAGTTCAACAGGCCTACTCTAAGACAAACGAAATAGTATGAGTATTGGGCCTAGTATAAGAATCCCAGACCACCTGACCTGCCTCTTGAGAAACCTGTATGCAGGTCAAGAAGCAACAGTTAGAACTGGACATGGAACAACAGACTGGTTCCACATAGGAAAAGGAGAATGTCAAGGCTATATATTGTCACCCTGCTTATTTAACTTCTATGCAGAGTACATCATGAGAAACGCTGGGCTGGATGAAGCACAAGCTGGAATCAAGATTGCCGGGAGAAATATCAATAACCTCAGATATGCAGATGACATCACCCTTATGGCAGAAAGTGAAGAAGAACTAAAGAGCCTCTTGATAAAAGTGAAAGAGAGTGAAAACGTTGGCTTAAAGCTCAACATTCAGAAAATGAAGATAATGACATCTGGCCCCATCATTTCATAGCAAATAGATGGGGAAACAGTGGAAACAGTGTCAGACTTTATTTTTCTGGGCTGAAAAATCACTGCAGATGGTGATTGCAGCCATGAAATTAAAAGACGCTTCCTCTTTGGAAGGCAAGTTATGACCAACTTAGACAGCATATTAAAAAGCAGAGTCATTACTTTGCCAACAAAGGTCCATCTAGTCAAGGCTATGGTTTTTCCAGTATCATGTACGGATGTGAGATTTGGACTATAAAGAAAGCTGAGCACTGAAGAATTGATGCTTTTAAACTGTGGTGTTGGAGAAGACTCTTGAGAGTCCCTTGGACTGCATGGAGATCCAACCAGTCCATCCTAAAAGAGGGCAGTCCTGGGTATTCATTGGAAGATCTGATATTGAAGCTGAAACTCCAATACTTTGGCCACCTGATGCGAAGAGCTGACTCATTTGAAAAGACCCTGATGCTGGGAAAGATTGAGGGCAGGAGGAGAAGGGGACGACAGAGGATGAGATGGTTGGATGGCATCACTGACTCGATGGGTGTGAGTTTGGGTAGGCTCCAGGAGTTGGTGTTGGACAGGGAGGCCTAGTGTGCTGCAGTTCATGGGGTCACAAAGAGTCGGACACGACTGAGTGACTGAACTGAACTGATAAGAATAGTAGTAGTAATAGTGTTCGTCGCTCAATCATGTCCAACTCTTTGTGACCCCACGGACTGTACCCACCAGGCTCCTCTATCCATGGGATTTCCCAGGCAAGAATACTGGAGTGGGTTGCCGTTTCCTTCTCCAGAGGATCTTCCTGACCCAGAAGTTGAACCTGGGTCTCCTGCATTGCAGGCAAATTCTTTACGGTCTGAGCTATAGGGAAGTCCTTTAGTATCAGAACAGTAGACTTCATTTCTCAAAGATGAGAATGATCAGAGATGTAGAAAAGCTAACTATTTATAGTATAGGCAGATAGACTGCACCGCAAAGTGCCCCTTAGACATAAAATTGAATCTGAGAGTGGAACTGATATTCCCAAGTGATGAAGCAGAGTGGAGGAGGTCTCAATCTACCACCCAGGGCAAATAAATGCTTATGGGTGTTCCTTCTGCCTCAAAGGAGCCCCTCCTACTCACCTTCCTCTGGCTCCCTGTCAGTGACAGTTCCTTCAAGACATCTCTTCCCAAACCTGCCTTCATGGCAGCAGTAAGCCCCATGGTTCCCGGTTTCTGTTCCTTTGGTACTTGGTGTCATGGTTAATTATGACCTCTTTAACAAAGTTATGCATAGTGACACAGTCTCTCCACGAGAAACACGAAGCCACTGAGGGCAGGAACTGGGTCTTCTCCGTTTGTCCCCAGGACTTAGCAGTGTCTTTTTCCCAACAAAAGTGTGTATTGGGTTCCATGGAATGGTTCCCAGGTAAGAGTACGAGTGCCAAAAGAAGTTAAAACAAGCTGCCTCAAAGGACTGTCAGAAATCTAGTAAACTTACCGCTCACATTTGATAAGCACCTGGAAAATAGCATTCAGTGAAACACTCAGGAATCGCAGAGCGTGTGAGGATCTGAGGCCTTCTTGACCCCAGGAGCAGGTAGCAATTCTTCCACTACTTCATCTATGTCTTTTCTCTGCATGTTTGAATAGGACAAGAGAGTTCATCTAATGAGGGAGCACTGGGAGACCATGGAGTTGCACAGTGAGGTTCTGGGCAGCAAGCACTTCCCTGGAGGGGCTGGGAACCAAATCTCCTGTCAACCAGCCACCCTTGTGTCATATAGAGCTACTTCTCCTCACAGGTGCAGGGAGCAGTTCCCCATGGACTTGTGGGCTTTCCTTCCTTGAGGGGTAACTGAAAAGAGGAAGTATTTGGGTAAATTACTGTCCTCTGAGAGCACAGAGCTGATCCCAAGGCCACATTTTTCTCACCATTTCCCCTTCCTGCCCTCCACTATCCACTCTACAACCCCCTTTGCCCTCAGCTCTTGTCTTGGCAGGTCCTGGTGTCTTACCTGGTGGTGTAACCCAAACCTTTACTCCTGAGGGGTCTGAACACTTGACAATCAAACCCTCCTCAGGCTGGGTGGCTGCACATCTATTCACACAGTTAAATCGGGGCAAGGAGTTCAGGAGGTGCCCACCTGAACCCAAGTCTCACACACATTCCTCCTCGCTCCCCTCGTGTGGAAGCAGCCTTCCTCCTCCTGATGATCAGGGTCCGTCAGACCTGCCGGCACAGCAACTCCTCTCTTGCCTGCTGCTCCCCGGACACAATTTCCCAGTGTCCTGTCAGTAGCTTTACCATATAGATCACTGGAACATTTATGGTGCCCCTGGAAAGAGTGTGTTCTCTTTAGGGACCAGAAACTACAATTATTTGGAGCCAATTTGCAGGGAAAAGCAGCACAAAACTCCACAGTGGGTCCTTCAGAATCACGGTAACCAAGCCTGTCCCTGCTTCCACCTCTTGGTTTCCAGACCCTTGATTTCTTCCTATTGAGGACACAGCACCACAGAGGTCTCCGATTTAATACACTATGTGCTGAAGGACAGCACTCCATCCTTTCAGAGTGCTTTCTCAGAGCTGGCATTCCAGTTGAGTTGAGAAGGCCCTCTCCCAAAATTACCTCTGGGTGGTCAGTACATGACACAGCCAGAGGGCCCCTGGTTCCACACCAGCTGCATCTGAAGTACAGCCCCTGCTTGGATGCTCTGCTGTATGGGATTCCGTTCCTGTGGATCAGACATTCGGTAAGACTCCAGATAGAAGGGCTGGTTGAGGATCTGTAGGCAGGATAAAGACAATATTCACTGACAGTTTGCCTCAGGGTTATGCTAACTCTCCCACCTTCTTTCATACTATAGACTGAGAACTCTGCAGTGCTGACATCCAAGAGAATATCATACTGATCCATTACACCAATGACCTCCCTGTCAGAACAGGACAAGGGGAGTAAGCTAGAATGCTCCAGGTCTTAGTACTGATACTTGTGCTTCAGATGGGAAATAAACCCTATGGGCAGACAGAAAGAGGCCATTTCAATGATGTTTTTAGAAGTCTAGTGGTCAAGGGTATTATGGGACAGCCCCTTTTAAAGCAGAAGACAAACACCATCTGACAGTCATGTCTCAAAGAAGGAAGTACACTGCCTCTTTGTGTTCCCCAGGGATATTTCTCTGGCCCACATACTGAGTGACACAGAGGCTGCCAGCATTGAGTGGGGCTGGAGCAGGAAACGGTGTTGCAACAGGTCCAATGGGCCCAGTGCAGGTAGGCCTGTTAGCTGACCCCATGGCGTTGGAGGGGTCAGTGGTGGGAGAAGACAGGGTAACCACTGCATCAATCTGTAGATGTGGGCCCACTCTAAGCTGGACTTTACACAGGACTTCATTTTTCACCTAGCCCTCAAAGGCCCCCCAGTCCAACAGGATGGCCAGGATGCACCTTTTGGGTCTGTAGGTATTGGCATCAACTCCAAACCTTTGTCCAATAGTATTAGTGTATAGTCATGTAACTAAATGGCCATGAGTAGATTCTTTTGAGGAAAGTCTGGAACAATTGCCACAGTATATACTTGTGATAGTGTTGCAGGGTCCCTCCTCCTGCTACTTCTACTGTCAATGGGTTTCAGATCTGAAAACTGACTCAAGTCTGGGAACTGAGCATGAGATCATGATTTTTTATTCAAGTGACTGCTCTCAGCCTCTTAATCCAATTTTAGTTTGGGGTTTTTTTTTTTTAATAGGCAAAAGATTAGCAAATACAGCTCCACTGGCTAAATCCAGACAACCACTTGTTCTTGTAAATAAAGTTTTATTGAAAGACAGCTTTACAATTGTTTACATATTGTTTAAGGCTGCTTTTGTGCTACAGCAGCTGAGTTGAGCAGCTGTGACAGAGAGCATGTGACCTGCAAAGCCTAAAATACTATCTGGACCTTTAAAGTTTGCTCATCCCGCTAAGAGATGCTAAGCAGCATCCTTGCCAACCATTTTGCCTCTAGGTGCAAATCTACACGTCACCCCATTAACCTTCTCCATAACCCTCTGCAGATAAAGCCCACTGACTGCCCTCCGACCTTACCTTTTGAAGAGTGAGGTAATTATGGGCTCCTGGCTTCTGGCAGGTAAGCGCCACCTCCTGGCCTATATCACTCCTGCAGATGCTAACAAGCTCAGTTTGTAACCATTTCTCCTTCCATCATCCCCAGCCTGCACAACTTCTTAGTGATGCTGGTGTCCCTCTCATCAGTGCATTTCAATGGTTTGGGGACTGGTATATCCTCTTGTGGGATGCATTCTCTAGTTGGTCTTTTGGCTTACATAGAGCCCTTCCAGCATGTCCACTTTCCTCAACCACTTTATTCCTTCCTGGACGGTCTTCTGGAGTTAAGGAGAGATGGATGGGGGAAGCATCCTAAACTACTGAGCTTAATCCAAGCCAACATGGAGTCCCTGAGCCAAAGCTGACATCAGAGATACCCCAGGTCTCCCAGGAGTGGACACTGGCTGGAAGCAGCCTGTAGGAAACATGCCCCAGTACAAATGTAGGTGGGCCTCAGAACACTGTGGCTGGAGCCCTTGGTCAGCTATGGCCCCTCTAGTTAGAGGTGTATGAGATGTAGTCTCATGGTTACGATAGGGGCCCAGAATGAAGTTTATGGTGCGTGTGACAAAACCCACTTTAAATGCCAGTCTGCATCTTTAGTAAGAGGTCTGACTTCTAAGGGGGCACAAGCTGTCGATTAGAGTGACACCTCTCTTAGAAGAGGAGAGTGATCAATAGAGTAAGAGGCTCCAGGACAGACTGCAAAGGCAGGGTGACTCACATGTGTGTCTCCTCCTCTCTCCTCACCATTATTCTTGCAATCCAGACAGAAAAGGATCCTCTGCCTTCATTCAGAAGTGATCTCTTCCCAGCTCCCTCACTGTGCAAGGATAAATTCACAGACCTTAGGATTCTTCTGAGCCCAAGCTGTGAGGTAGTTAAAGGCTAGAAACATCTCATCTGTGATGAATGCTTTTCCCTAGATGCTGCCACTGTACCAAGCAGATGGACTGGTACCATCATCAAGTGAAAACAACAGCCACAAGCCTACATTCATTGACTGCCATGAGATACAAGGTATCTCATGATGTTAATGCTGGAAGAGTCAGGGATCACCTCCTATCTGCATGTTTACCCCTGACAGGAAATGAACTGCTTGGAAGCCTCCAGTGAGAGAACCTGGCTTCTCATCCTGTGTTCTTTCCCCAAAGCCATAAAGATGCACAAAGAAATGAAACTGGGCAATAGGCTGAAGACCCAGCAATGCAGGCCCAGCAAGGCAACATCCATGATAGCTTTCTCAAGGTGGTGGTGGTAGTGAAATGTCCAAAAGCAGCTGCAATGGGAACGCCCTGGCCCTTATGGAGTCGCTCACTTCTCCCAGCAGCTCTGCCTTTCCTGACTCCAGCAGCACCAGCATCTGAAAGGAAGGTTCCAGAGCCACATCTCAGCCAGGTGGTCTCACTGTTGCTTGCTTCTATTAAGTAAATGTGGAGCTTCACAATCAGTCTAGAATTAAAACAGCCTTGCAGGAAAACCGAAGAGTTCTGTGCATTCTTCCCACTAGGCTCTCTCCTAACAAGGAAAACCATGCCTCCTCCATTTCTTCCAATATCATCAGACTGGATTAAACAAATTAGCAGATGAAATGGTGGGTCCACATGATTCCCTACCATTGGAATAGTTTTATCAGGTTTAAAGTAAAACTCCTAAGCCTATTTCTATCTCTGTTCCTAGGGTCTCTGATCCAGGAAAACTCCCCAGCAATGTGGTAGCTTTGGCTTTTTCCCAGAATAAAATCTCACTCCACCAACTGTGGTTGTGTGATCTGGGCAGTTACTCAGACTCAGTGCGTCTCAGCTGTCCTCAACTGCAGAATGTCCTCATCGATAAAATGCGGGTAAGGATATGGTGCTGGGTGGCAACTCCTAAGGTTGCTGTTACAAGATGATGCGTATAAAGCACCTGGCATGTGACAGATGCTCAACTAACCTGGTGCTCTGAACTTCAGGCTTGGGAATGAGCTGGAAGCAAACTTGGGATTATGGATCCAGCCAGAGATGAGAATTCTCTAAGAAACTGGACAAAACAAGAAACAAACGCTGCAAGCAATGAGAACAAGTGTGGGCTAGAGGCAGGACTCACCCGGGCGCTGGCCAGTGTTGCCTTCTGCCTTGAATTCCTAGATGAGCAGGCATGGAAACACATAATCTCCTAAACAGCATCCTTATTATTAAATTAGATCATGCGTTTGTGTGCTCAGTCCAACTCTTTGCAACCCCATGGACTGTAGCCCGTCAAGTTCCTCTGTCCATGGAATTTTCCAGGCAAGAATACTGGAGTGGGTTGCCATTTCCTTCTCCAGGTAATCTTCCTGACCCAGGGATCGAACCCAGGTCTCTTGCGTCTCCTGCACTGGCGGGTGGATTCTTTACCACTGCACCACCTGGGAAGCCAGAGTTCCTTATTAAACTAGATAATGCACATTAAAACATTTTGAAAAATATAATATGCTATAGCAACCCAGGAGACAATGACAATGTTAGATGCTTAAAGTTGTAATAAATAGAGAACTGTTAAGGCTGTCTCATAAATAAGGGAAGTAGGGAACAGAAGGGTGGTACTGTAAAATATCTGTGGAAAATAGCAATCTTAGCCCAGTAATCAAAGCCCATAGGAAGCTAAGAAAAACCCAGCACCCAGGTTGCACAAAGCCTTTACAGGAAAATAGCTCTCAGGATCCAAGACATTTTAAGGGGCCTAAGACCTTGTCCCATTTCAGAAGCAGAAATTCATGGCTCCCTACTCCTCCCCTCACCCGTAACACTCAGCTGTTCTGTTTCCATGTATGTTCTCATTTCTCCTTCAAGTACTAAAAGTGAGTACTCTGATCTACATATTCCCAAAACAGTAATTGACTAAGCCAAAGAGATTCTCTATGTCCCCATCTAGCCAGAGTTTTTACTGCCAGACTAATTTTTCTACTACTGAGCCCACGGGTTGGTTGCCCTTGGGCCAGGTGCTCACCCCAGATCCTATCAACAAAGGACCAAGGGGAAGAATCAGGTGAATCAAAGCACAGAACTCTTGGGATCTTTGCCCACAATCAGATCTATTTTTGGCCTAGAATGCTTTTCTTAGAACAGGATTCCAAGCATGGTGGATGATGACAAATTATATGATTGGAGAAGAAAAAAAAAAAAAAGAAAGAAACTTCAAGCCTAACATCAAACTGCAAGATTAAAAAAGTTAGAAAAATGCAATTTAAAACCTTATCAAATATTTCACAGATCAAACATTTCACTGCTTAAACAAAAATTCAGATCATACAGAAAATCTTGACTTACAAAAAAACTATAGTTGAAAATGCTTAGGCCAAACTTCATCAAACTAGTTGAGACAATACAGAATTCGTAGACTAGGGGAGCGCAGTACCACAAGATGGCAGCAGTGTCCCTTCTGTGTTTCATCGGGTTTTAAGTCTAAGGTGTATTCATCTGTTGAGTCTTTTCTAAAACTATTTACCTATTCCTTGAAGCCATTTTTAAGAAAACTGAACAGACCCCTAGTTAGTACACAAGGAATAATGCTACAATAGATGTGGCATCAATTCTTCTACAGCCTAGTACACACATTCTCTGAGCTCATTTTACTCCCAAGATCTTGGGACTGCCTATCTTGTTAAATCTAATAGAGTATGTAATCAGGAATAGAAGCAATGGCTTGGATTATCCAAGGATTACCAGCTCCTAAGCCATGTTACAATTTCAGGAACTTAATCTTTTTAATATTCCCTATTTGGCATTTATGTAATACAGGTTTTTATTATAGCCATTTTAAGTATCCGTTTCTCTCTATTAGATTCAATTCAGTCTCAACTGTGATGGCTAATTTTACGTGGTAAATTGCCTCAGTCATGTCTGACTCTTTGCAACCCCATGGACTGTAGCCTACCAGGCTCCTCCGTCCACGAATTTTCCAGGCAAGAGTACTGGA
The DNA here is from genome assembly GCF_029407905.1 of Bubalus kerabau. Classification (NCBI taxonomy): domain Eukaryota; kingdom Metazoa; phylum Chordata; class Mammalia; order Artiodactyla; family Bovidae; genus Bubalus; species Bubalus kerabau. The sequence goes on from NC_073633.1 coordinate 69,822,149, forward strand.
GTGGGTTGCCATTTCCTTCCCCAGAGGATCTTCCCAACCCAGGGATCGAACACAGGTCTCCCACATTGCTGGCAGATGCTTTACCGTCTGAGCCACCAGGAAAGCCCCAGTAATTTGGCTGCTGCTGCTGCTGCTAAGTCGCTTCAGTCGTGTCCGACCCTGTGCGACCCCATAGACGGCAGCCCACCAGGCTCCCCCGTCCCTGAGATTCTCCAGGCAAGAACACTGGAGTGGGTTGCCATTTCCTTCTCCAATGCATGAAAGTGAAAAGTGAAAGTGAAGTCGCTCAGTTGTGTCCGACTCTTAGCGACCCCATGGACTGCAGCCTACCAGGCTCCTCTATCCATGGGATTTTCCAAGCAAGAGTACTGGAGTGGGGTGCCATTGCCTTCTCCGGTAATCTGGCTAGACCATGTTATATAGTTATTTGGACAGATACCAGTCTAGATGTTGCTGTGAAGGTATTTTCTAGATGAGACTAAAATATAAATCAGCAGATTTTAAGATTTTGTTTTCATTCACTTGTACCAAATTCAATATGCTTTTTGACTCTCTTTTTCAAAGCCCTAATAAAAGTCAAATCTGGAATGAAAGTGAGCAGCACCTATGTACACTTACCCAGATTTGAGCCTTGCAGGCCTCCTGAAGCACTTTGGGAATATGCATGATCTACACCAGACTGAACAGCTAGCTACAACCTTTCTTCAGTTTAAGATGAAGGGATGGGGGGGGAGATGTTAACCTAAAACAGGTGAATATTATTGATTTATCACATGCCTATAAACCTCCCTTATTTCAGGGTTCACAAAAGATACATCACTGTTCCCTTCTATTTCAGTCTTAGCCTTTCCTTTTCTCTTACTCAACTACCATACTCAACCCATTCCAAATTTTCCTTATCTTCTCTTTGACTGCCCTTCCTTTACCCTGTATTTCTTTGGAATTTTTCCTTTAAGTGCTTTTTAAACCAGTCATTAGAACCGTCTCCCTTGACTACTCCCTTAAACACTCTTGGTGGCTCTGAAAACAAACCTACTGAATAGCTTCACTCAAATGTTAACCTGAAGACTAGATGGCACCTGGCCTCATACATGCAAGCAGAGCTAAACTAGAACAAGTCTTAAATGTCTGAGTCACCTGTACAAGCATAATTTCTGAACAAATATATAAAATAGGAACAATCTTCCTTCAAAAGGAAAGCCTAGAAACTACTTTTTAAAATATGTGCACAGTGAGGTCTGAATGTTAATGATTAAAAATCACTGCTTTAGAGGAAACTATATATATATATATATATATATTTGTAAAAGAATCTAATGAAATCTGTAGACTCAATCCTGAGAAACATATATACAAATCTCTGTGAAAAATTTATAAGAATTCATGTCTCTTTCAAAAGCCATCCACAGAAATCCCTCCTCCAGAGGCCCAAGGACTACCAGCTTAAAAAAATTAAAAACTTGACCTAAAATATTCTATTATAGTTGGAGTTTCCATAGGCTATGCATGGTCTTCATGAAGCACTTTTTACCAAACCACTGAAAGTATAACTTATTCTCAAATAGAGAAGAATTTTATAAAGTTGGGTTATTTCAGCTAGAATCTTTTCGTAACACTTGCCATCACCTTTTTGAAAAGGATCTCATGAGCATACCAGTCATTCTGTGACACACCTACAGAGAACACTGAGAGGAAGATGACAGGAGAGGAAAGCAAAGGAACAGAATGTCTGAATAAAGTACATAAAGTGAAGTGTACAGTGCTGTGTGCACACCAGTGCTTGAGAGATGATACTGGATAATTCACAGACCTTTTTTTCTTTATTAAATGTGTAAAAATGAGTTCTCATTTTTACAAGCTCAAAATCAGACAAGTTATATAATTGGCATGTATAAACCGTACCCACCAAAAAGCTCACTGCGGACATAATCTGTACTACATTCAATGTCTGCGTATTTACAAGATATTTCCTGCAAAGTAAATAGAAAATTAATTCCCATCACTTTAGTACGTATATGATATACGTACTGAAACATACACAAACATAATCAAAACAAAGGCAGTTTTTTTCAAACAAAATACCAAAGGCAATTTTTTTCAACTTAAGTACCAATTCATTATTTTGTACAAAAAACAGCAAGACTAATTTAAGGGTTCTGCTCAGTTTTAGTCAACAAGATATGTGTGTATGCTACTGAAATACAGCGAAAGTTTTAGATTTTAATTACCAAGGTAACAGTACTTCTGTTTTACAACTGACCTAAAAATAGTGGTGTGTGCTCAGTCGTTCAGTAGTGTCAGACTCTTTAAAACCCATGGACTGGGGCTCACCAGGCTCCTCTGTCCATGGAATTTTCCAGGCAAGAATACCAGAGTCGGTTGCCATTTCCTTTTCCAGGGAATCTTCCCAAACCAGGGATCAAACCCAAGTCTCTTACAAAAGTCTTCTGCATTGGCAAGCAGATTCTTTACTGCTGCATCACCTGGGAAGCCCCAAAAATAGTGGATGCCAATACATATTCTCGACATTTTAAGAAATCTTCAAAAAGTAAATACATTTCTAAAAATACATGTACCTTGCCATTCATTCAATAAACATGATCTGTTTTAAAATAGATCACAAAAATTCAGTTTACCAGAATTCTATACCTATTTCCTGACTATTTATTTCAGTCTTAAATCTGACTTTGTATCAAAAGCAGTAGTTTAAGAATTTATTCATAAGAGTAATCCCAAGAGTTACTGGGTAGCTTTCACATTATTTTATTCCTTATAAATCTAAATCACTACAAAGTCTCAACCAGTGGTTCCTTGAATCAGACTTATATCTAGGAGGGTCCTTAAAATGTGCATGGGCCCTATCTAAGAACTAATGAGTAAAAATCTTCCAGAAAATTTTTTTTTTTTTTTAGCTTCCAGGTGATAATATGCAGCCTAGACTGGAAGACTCTGCCTTGGATCACCAGACCAGTGGTTCTCAACTTATAAAGTACATCTGAGTCACTTGACAAAACTTTTTAAAAAAACAGGAAAAAAAAGAAAAGCAAACAGATTTGCTTCAGTAGTTTGAGAGGGGTATCCAAGAACCAGTATTTCAAATAATCTTCGCAGGTGGACCACAAACCACTCTTAAGAAACAATGCACAGATTTGTCGGGTTGTGAATGAGCACATTCAGCAGTTTAGGTGACGTCCTGCCAGTACTCACGATCCTGCCACCCCTGTAGTTTTAACTAGTGTTTTGAGGGTAACACTTAGCCTTTAAAAATAAAATGTATTTCTACTCTTACACATACGGTCAAAGTCAAGTGAACTGTGAGATCATAATTCACTAAGGAAGGAAAAATCTTTAAATAGACTGGTTCTTAGCACTTAACGTAAATCTAAAAGCTTTCTCCATTCTGGGATGTGATCAGAGGTAGTGCTTCCAGCCCACCAAATGTAATGTAGTTTATGAGAGACACACATTCTAATCATAATCTGTAACCTAACCTACTCTGTACAGTCTCTGTGTAACAGAGATTGGACATCAGTTGGATATTAAATAAAACTAAAACAGTGAATAATACACTCTCAATTTAAAATAATGAAACTTCATAATATTTCCCTCACATAATAAATTTCTACATTTAATACTGGGGAGGGGGGGATCTAGAAAACACCAAGGGTATCATGCTGCCTCCTTTGTGAAGAAGCTATTTACTAGTTTTCCACCATTTTTGTCACTATCTGTAAAATGGATAGTTGCCATGTATAATTCTACTTTAAGAATTTTTTTTTAAAGCACAAAAAAGTAACCACACGTAAGGCCAAACAGCAAATCAGAGGATAGCTGGAAATAGCAGTAACACTTTCCACTTGGGAAGTCAAGTTCATTATCTTATCAGCTTCACAATTGTATCTCACAGAGTGGGATGACTAAAAATTATGAATATTTAAGTGCATTTGTGTGAAAGCTACACCACCCTCACCCAACTTTAGGAATAGATATAATCTACTTTGAACCCAAGAACTGCATAAGAACTAAACAGCAAAAACAAAGCTAGGAAGCAGATAAAAGTATATGGTCAGTGGAACCTCTATGGCATCTTGTTCACCTATCCTATGTCTAAGATGCTAATATTTCCTGTGTACATACTTTTTTATCATGTTCTTCACAAAGGCTTATACCACCTCTTTTCCAGTGGCATATGTGATTAAACAGTTGGCATTTCTTAACCAAACAATGAAAAGGCAACTGCCAAAACCCAGTATTGTATTGTCAGAAAGGCGAATCATTTCATAAAATAAGAAACTGAAACTTTCAAATCCACAGTTTTTAAGAAGCTAAACAATGCATAATAAATTTTAACCATTTAAAGAGTCTAGACTATTAAAACAATCAAACCATTTTTCAGTTTATAAATGACCTAAGGCCAAAATAATGAATTTAAAAATTAAGCAAAACAAAGTTGAATACAAATATCCAAATATCCAAACCAGGCAACATTATGTCTTCTACTTAGAAAAAAAGCTTCTTGAATGGCTGAAATGAAGAGAGACAGCACTCCTGGAAAAGGATTTCAAAGCAGAACACAGTGGTATAAGGCACTACCTTAACATTAAGTCTACACCGGATGGTCTTAAATCCAGAACATGAACAGGAAAAGGAAGGATACAAACATCTGACTTCTCACGTCCTTTTAGCTGGTTTGGCAGTTAACTGCTTTTCTCTTTCAAATTCCTTCTCTCGTTGCTGCTCCCTTTCCAACTCTTCTTTTTGCCTCTTCTGCTGCAGTTTAAGTGCTCTTTTCTAAGTCAAAAAAAAAAAAAATTAAAAGCCAAGAGAACAAAAGGCTTACAGGTTATGGCCTAGTTTAAAAGCAGTAGTGCTAGTGGCTATGGGGAGTGCAACTGGGAGGCACGAACTACTGGGTGTAAGACAGGCTCAAAGATGTGCTGTGCAACAGGGGGAATACAGCCAGTATTTAGTAATAACTGTAAATGGAAAATAACCTTAAAAAATTTTTTTTTAATTTAAGTAATGGTGCTTTTATATAGTAATAAATTTCATATTTAACTTTTAAATTTGTCTTGGCCAATTTTTTTATTGAAGTATAGTTGCTGTATAATATAAGTTATAGGTATACAATATAGTGATTCACAATTTTTAATGTTCTAGGTAATTTAAAATCTCCTTGATACAAAAAGTTTGTTACTCAAAACTCCTATTAAATGACAATTACAGTGACATATTCAGAGAATGTGAGCCCACTAGCCCAGCTATTAGTAGAAAAGCCCAGTGGTGTTCATAAGAATGTGTTTTAAAAGAAACTAATGTACCATGAATTAAGTATGCGCTTGTATATGAATATATAAAAAGTCAGAAAATGAATTCTGAAGACAAAGAGACAATCCTCTACTTCTATAAAGACTGTAAAAGATTTTTCAACTCACTTTTAACTTGGATGTCTTTTCATGAAGCATCAACATCTCTTTTCTTATATTCACCAACTTGGCATGATAGTGTTTAGCTTCAGTGAACTTAAGATGGAAAAGTAAAATGAAAAGTCAACTTAAAACAGACTGAAATATCAAAATGGATAAATAAACCAACATCTAAGTTATAGTTCATTCTTCCTAAATTAGTCAAAACTTTTGAAGCTTTAATTATCTCCACATTTTAATTCCAAAAGTTCAAATTTAATTTAAACCACTAGTAGGGCTTTTGAGAATACTGGATTCAGTTCAGATTGATTAAAAAGTTACTAAACAGACGTTTATATTGTGTACAAATAACATTTTGCCTTAAAAACATGCAGTATAATCCTGAAATTTTAGTAAGACTATCCAACAAGGGTACCAGTTTCATTCAAGAAAAGTAAAACACTCTGTACTGCCTTTACAAGGGAAAGACCGAGCAGGGTACACAGGACAGTTCCCATCTGGAAAAACCAAGCTGCGGCCAGAGAGCCCTGAGAGGGCTGTGGACAAGTTTGGTCATGTTCTTTGGGTTTCTGAAGTCAGACCAAGGGGAATAACCTTTGTAAGGACACTTTTCTTTCCAATGAATGATGTACAAGACTTTCCATTTTAGCCAGAGATAGGAGAGAAGGAAAAAAGCACTTCTTTCTCAGGAAGCAAGATGACAGAGAGAGAAGATCAGGTAACAAAAACGAAAGATGTGTCAGTAGTGAGCTTAGCAGCCTTAACGTAGCTACAAGTAAAGTCAGAGTCTGATGAGCTCAAGAGCTTACAGACCCTCTTCTCTCTCTGGCCTTCTATTATCAATTCCTACATGACAATCAAAACCACTCTTGGGCTGAGAGAAGGAAAAAGACTTAGTTTCTGCCCCTTCAGATGGAAGCAACAGTATTACATCTTCTTGGTTCTTTCATTTATCCTTAATTCATTCAACAAATATGTGCTCTGCTGCTATATGAACTCAGTGGGAAAGACAAAAGTTGGTGGGTTTTGCCCACTTCTTTCAAAAATCAGGGACTACTGAGTAGGAGACTGTACTTACGACCACACATCACTGCCTAACACTAGAGAAGGTGGACTTGATTTTCGATTGTTATAAAAGGAAAACATTAGTACTGGCTGTTGACCACCAGACACCTGACTGCAAATATCTTTTCTTGTATTCCCATATTTCTAGACAATGATTTTTGTAAGACAATAAATTTATTCATTATAGATATTTACGCCTGCTCTGTTTACTTGGAGGAAAAAGCACCCGTGGAGAATAAACAGACCTCAATAAACAAGAAAAAAAAAAAAAAAGGAAAACATTAATCAGCCACATTTTTCCAATGAAAAGTCCATTTTTTGACATATATATGAAAGCCCACAAAATCATGCAAACTACACTATTTCTAATGTTCAGGGTAAAGAGAAAGGCAGCCACAAGTTCCTTATTTCTGTCAATTCTCCATTTCTTAAAATAAAGTGTATCAGTTCCTCTCATCAAAAAGCTAAAAAGCTTCTGGTGAAATTCAACTGTTGTCACTTATATTCAAAGATACAAAGGGTCCATGAAGGACAGTCAAACAGTCTCTTTCAGCATTAATTTGTTATAGCATTACAAAAATACCATACAATTAAATAAATGGTAATTTTAAAAACCATGTACCTGATAAAGAGAGAGGGTCTTCCTTAAGGGGAAAAACAGCACCCCCAAAATTCCTTTTGTTTACTTTTCTTTATTATCTTTACTTATGAGCAGATCTACTCCAGACTTTCATATACAAGTTCAATTTCCTATCACAAGTTTAACATCTGAAAGTTAACAATTCAAGACAATAGAAGATCTAATAAAGTAAATCAAGGTTTCCTGTTAAACAACACATTCTAAATTTTATTAGAGAAAAAAAATCTCAAACATACATAAATACAAAATTGGGAGGATAAAACTATTTCTAAAACAACCTGTCTCTAAGCTGTTGTCAAATAAATCATACTTGAGAGTAAGTGCTGACTCTGTGATCCCACGGACTGTAACCCATCAAGGTCCTCTATCCACAGGATTATCCAGGCAAGAATTCTGGAGTGTGTTGCCAATTCCTCCTCCAATGGATCCTCCTGACACAGGGACTGAACCCACATCTCCTGTGGCTCCTGCATCGGCAGGTGATTCTTTACCACTGAGCCACCTGGGAAACCCCCAAATCATACTTACCAAAGCATTAATGTCCAACATAGAATGACATTCTTTAAATTTTGAAATTTCTTGTTCCAGTGTGTCTAATAATACAACTTGGTTTTGTCTGAAACAAAAGCATACAGCCAAAATAAACTCGATATACTTTAAGTGATTGTTCAGTAAAAGGAATCACATTCATCTTGGTTAATGCTAAAAGTAGATTAAGTTGGAAATTATTGACTTTCCAACGCTTATTTAGTTTAACATAACCTTTTTCAAAATAATATTCCAAAGCCACATTCTGATAACTAAATATGTCTTTTATTCTGGCCTCAATTTCAGAATCCAGTAACATCAAACTATTTTTAATTATTTTATTACTTATTTCTAGCAACTCTCTGTATTATCCCTGAAAAAGTTTTTTTATACTATCTTGCCCAAGAATCTGATGTTTTATATATATTAAAATTGTAACATTACCATAAAGGAAAAGAAGTCATGAATTTTTAGATTAGAGCTGGGAAAATGCAGTATCAAGGGATAATAACCAGTTGAGTTATCTTGGAAATTTAGTTTTTCTGGACCTAAATTCATTTACAAAGTAACAAGGTCACATCAGGTAATTTCTAAGATTTCTCATTAAAATCTGATTCAAAACTTTCTATTGGGGAAAAAAAAAAAAAAACCTTCTATTGAGGAAGGGAAACCAACTTCTCTGATATTCTTCTCCAGATCAACCAATGCTAGGATCACAGGAATAAGTGACACGGCGGTGGGGGGGGGGGGGTCATTTAATTAAATACTGTGAAGAATAATATAGACAAACAAAGGTATGACATGATGTGCTTGCAAAACTATGTTAAACAGAGAACAATGATGACAAAAAGAAATAGCAATGAAGAGACTGAAGGTCAGTTATAACATCTCCTCATTCAGCACACAAACCCCACAGGTCCCAAGTGTCCCTTCAGCTCTGACTGGAGATAACAGAGGGTGAAACACTGAATGGATGAGAGGAGAACTCAGCAAGTCAATGATCCAAGACAAGTAGGACAGCAAAAACACAGTGTTACAACTGGAAAACACAGAAACAGAAAGAAACCAAAAGTGGGTTCTTCCGAAAAGACTGATAAAATTTATAACCTTCTAGCTAGACTAACAAAGAAAAAGAGGAGACACAACTCACTAACATAATTTATGGAAAGGGAGTCATCACTACTTATCCCATGGACGTTAAAAAGGATAATAAAGGAATACCACAGATAGCTCTATGCCCACAAATTTGATAACTTAGAATGGAAATGACTAATTCCTTGAAAGATACAAACTACCAAAACTCACACAAGGAGAAACAGATAATCTAAGCAGGCCTATACTTATAATTAGCAACTTTCCAGAAATGAAAGTACCAGGAAAGATGACTTCACTGACAGTTTCTACCAAACATTTAAGGAAGAAATTATACCAATTTTCCACCCTCTCCCTTAGAAATGGAGGCAAAGGAGGCCCTTTCCAATTCATTCTATGAGGCCAGCATTATCCTAAAGTCAAACCCAGATAAAGACAAGAAAGGAAGGAAAACTTTAGGAAGGAAAACTAAAGGAAGAAAGGAAGGAAAAGTTTACAAGAAAGGAAAACTATAGACCATTATCTTTCACAAACATAGATGCAAAAATCCTTAACAAAATACCAACAAATCAAATCCAGCAATGTATAAAAAAGAATTATATACCACAACCAAGTGGGATTTATTCCAAATACACAAAGCTGGTTCAGCATTTGAAAATCAATCAATGAAACCCACCACATCAACTGGTTAAAGAAGAAAAATAATATGGTCTTATCAGATATAGAAAAAGCATATGACAAAGTCCAATACACATTCATGATTAAAAACATTCTCATCAAATTAGGAAGAGAGAAACTTCCTCAACTTGATAAACAATATCTTTAAAAAAAAAAAAATAGCCACAGCATCTAGTAAGAAACTACATGCTTTCCACCTAAAGATCAGGAACAAGAAAAGGATGTCCACTCTCAGTAATCCTAGGCAACACTGTATCGGAAATCCTAATGCAGTAAGACAAGAAAAGGAAATAAAAAGTATACAATCAGAAAGGAAGAAATAAAACTGTCTTTATTCACAGAAAACATGATTGCCTATGTGGAAAATCCCAAAGAATCAACAACAGAAGAAAATTAGGAATGAAAATATGAATACAGCAAGGTTTCAGAATACAAAGTTAACATACAAAAGTCAGCTGCTTTCATACATACCAGCAATGCATAATTAGAATAAAAAATCAATACCACTGACAATAATCCCTGTCAGATAAAATATACTTTGGTATAAATCTAACAAAATACATATAGGCTCTATATGCAAAAGCTATTAAAGTCTAATGAAAGAAATAAATGAGATCTAAATATGGAAGATATATTCTAAGTACATGGAATAAAAAACTCCACATGCTAAGATATCAATTCTTCCCAACTTGATCCATAGGGTCAATGCAATCTCAATCTAAATCCCAGCAAGTTATTTTGTAGATGTCAACAAACCGATTCTAAAATTTACATGGAAAGCCAAAGACCCAGACTAGCCAAGACATACAGAAGAAAAATAAAACTGGAAGACTTATATTACTTACATTACCAAATTTCAAATTTCATTACAGAAACTACAAAAATCAAGATAGCATGGTATTACTGAAAGAACAGAAACACTGATCAATGGGATGGTCTAGAAAGCTCTTAACTTGACCCATAAATTTCTTTTTTCTTTCTCTGAAGTCTGCTTCAGCTCAGTTCAGTTCAGTAGCTCAGTCGTGTACAACTCTTTGAGACTCCAAGGACTGCAGCCCGACAGGCCTCCCTGTCCATCACCAACTCCTGGAGGTTACTCAAACTCATGTCCATCAAGTCGGTGATGCCATCCAACCATCCAATCCTCTGTCGTCCCCTTCTCCTCTCACCTTCAATCTTTCCCAGCGTCAGGGTCTTTTCCAATGAGTTAGTTCTTCACATCAGGTGGCCTAAGTATTGGAGTTTCAGCTTCAACATCAGTTTCCAATGAATATTCCAATGAATATTTAGGACTGATTTCCTTTAGGATTGACTGGTTTGATCTCCTTGCAGTCCAAGGGACTCTCAAGAGTCTTCTCCAACACTATAATTCAAAAGCATCAATTCTTCAGTGCTCAGCTTTCTTTATAATCCAACTCTCACATCTATACACGACTTCTGGAAAAACCATGGCTTTGACTAAACAGACCTTTATCGGCAAAGTAATGTCTCTGCTTTTTAATATGCTGTCTAGGTTGGTCATAGTTCTCCTTCCAAGGAGCAAGCGTCTTTTAATTTCATGGCTGCAGTCACCATCTGCAGTGATTTCTAAGCCCAAAAAAATAAAGTCTCTCACTGTTTCCATTGTTTCCCCATCTATTTGCCATGAAGTGATGGGACCAGATGCCATGATCTTAGTTTTCTGAATGCTGAGTTGTAAGCCAACTTTTTCACTCTCCTCTTTCACTTTCATCAAGAGCCTCTTTAGTTCTTCTTTGCTTTCTGCCATAAGGGTGGTGTCATCTGCATATCTGAGGTTATTGATATTTCTCCCAGCAATCCTGATTCCAGCTTGATTCATCCAGCCCAGCATTTCTCATGATGTACTCTGCATGTAAGTTAAATAAGCAACGTGACTATATACAGCCTTGATGTACTCTTTTCCCGACTGGGAACCAGTCTGTTGTTCCATGTCCAGTTCTAACTGTTGCTTTTTGACCGGCATACAGATTTCTCAGGAGGCAGATCAGGTGGTCTGGGATTCCCATCTCTTTATGAATTTTTCACCGTTTGTTGTGATCCACCCAGTTCAGGGCTTTGGCATAGTCAATAAAGCAGAAATAGATGTTTTTCTGGATCTCTCTTGCTTTTTCGATGATCCAACGGATGATGGCAATTTGATCTCTGGTTTCTCTGCCTTTTCTAAATCCAGCTTGAACATCTGCAAGTTCACAGTTCACGTACCACTGAAGCCTGGCTTGGAGAATTTTGAGCATTACTTTGCTAGCATGGGAGATGAGTGCAATTGTGCGGTAGTTCGAACATTCTTTGGCATTGCCTTTCTTTGGGATTGGAATGAAAACAGACCTTTTCCAGTCCTGTGGCCACTGCTGAGTTTTCCAAATTTGCTGTCATATTGAGTGCTTATCTTTCCTTAACACTTAAGAACTTTACTAACTGCTTATTTATCATATTCAATTGTTATAAATAGTAGCTGAAATTACTATCATCCTCATCATCATGGTCCAGATGCCTAAGAAGATAAATGGGGCTATTCAAACACTAAATTTCAGCCAATGTCCTCACCATTTACACTTTCCATTTACTTGATTCCCAGCTTTTTATACATAAAGTGTTATCTAGATGTGTTTTGCTTGAAGAGTTGCTTACCCTCCTTCAGTCTATCATACATTATCCAAACTCACTCACAAAATCTTTATGACTTTTCTGCCACAAGCACTGACTGGCATTAAAATGTAAGACATAACACACACAAGGAATAAAAAAATATCTCACTTGGAACTAGCAAAAAACTAAGAATGTTACAAACTCCCTTAACTACAGTAGGGTACCACATGTAATAGAACACAGTATCATCTTTGTACTCATTTATCATCTCTGTACTCATTTATCTTCTTCAAACCCAAGGATTGTAACACTGGTTACTAATATTTACAAAATAGACACAGTTGTTGATTACTCCTCTCCTTTTGCCCTAATAAAGGTTTGTGAGATCAGTTTTCAAAGAGTAAGCCTTGGGGCAGCAGCTGGTCATGGCGAGTTTAAAGCTGACCACCACAAACAAGAAATAACAGGCCAGTGTGGGCAATTCAGAGAGGTCCTAACCCAAGAGGAATTAGAAACTCAGATATTTATTTCTGGGTGGGAACTGATAGTCAGTGTAATGTCTGCATACTGACCACACTCTGGGTTCACACTCTGATCACACACTATGGGTTCCATTCTCCCTTATCCTGTTCCTCTCTTAGCTTATTCCCCAATCTTATAGTTAGCTAGTAGAGCTACATTCCGTTAACTAGGACTGAAATGGGTCATCTCAAAAAGAGGTAATTGGAAATTTCTGGCAACTCATGTGAACCAACAATAGAAAACAAATATGACTCTCATGGAGACAATTTTGCAACTCTACTCAGAAATAGACATAAACCCATTTGCAACATTCCCAAGAGACAGTACTTTCCTAAAATAGTGGTTAGAAACCAAAACTAATCACTTCTTAGAAGACACCAAATACTCTAGGAGCATTCATCTCACTTTTTACATTTAAATCACAGTATAGTATATGTGTAATTTAATTACTCCATGTCCATTTGCTATCACAAAAGATAAAGAAATACTCTATTGTATTATATGCTATAAAGTATTATCCCTAATACAGTATACACTTTACTTATACAGTAAATTATGACCATGCCAGAAGAGAGATGAGGGCGTCAGTGTTTTTTGTCAGCTCACGTGAGTTCCTGGAGAGCTTGTTTTGATCTCTGCAGATCTGGCAAGTAGTGAGAAAGCAAGCCTTCTGCCAGTTGCTCCACAGCTTTGTCTTCTATGGTCAAGTCCTCTATTAACCCTTCATCTGGAGAAGTGTCACTTAAACCTGTCCCCGAGCAAAAAATCATATTTAAGAAGCTTTTAAACTGACACAGGGATAAGAGAGTAGTAGGGATGGGGGGAAGGAGGCTGGCAGTGGAGCTCAGAGTACACACACAGAGGATACTATAAGTAACTTTTTTTTTTTTAATTTTACCTTCTGAGAAGCCTCTATAAATTAAGCTATGAGCACTCAAAAATAAATTTAAGTTACTAGCACAAGGTTAGGTCTAGATTAAAAGAACATTAACACACGCAATTTCCATGTTTATGTATTTTTCAGGGTAGAGGATTTAGAGTTTTCAATGAATTATTAAAGGAGTCTGAGGCCTAAAAGGAAGGAATAATCACTGAATGGAAGCAAGAAATTCTTCTTTTCCAAATTATACATATTTTAAATGCAATGCCTAAAAATATTCGATGGATTGAAATGGATAAACATTTATTTTGCAGATAGCCTGATATATTACTTACACGTAAAAGGACAGTTGTTTTGTCAGCTGTCAGAGAGCAGGAGAGAGATTTTCTAAGAATTTCTTCTCTCTTGAGAACAAGTACCTTAATTTATCATAGAAGATAGTGTATAGTAAGCATTGCTGTGTAAATCCAGACATGATGCCAGGAAATATTTTATTCATACTCTTCCTTTGAATAATAACAGTGTAAGCCCTGTGCTGTGCTAGGCATTCAAAAATGTCTAATATGAATACCCATCAATCACTACTTGTACCAAGAAAGATACAAAACATTTTCTAAATAGGGTTCAGTGATTGTAAGATTTTAGAATCACTGGTCTAGAATGAAAAAAAAAAAATGGTGAATGGTCACATTATTAAAACTGTAGTACAAAGCATTTTAAAACTAATATTAAACTCTGAAATACCTATTTTTAATCATAATCTGGTAATAACCTATAATATCAAATTAGGTCATTATATAGAATACATTTACCACAATACACTGTTTATAGCTCTTTTCCAAGTATAGTTTTTACCACAGATTTAAATTTTGGCAAGACTGAGAAAAACAACATGCTGTCATATATTCAAAATTAGCTTTTAGAGATCAAAATAAAATAGCATGGTTTTTATTTGGATCCTGAGAAACACAGGAACAAACTGGATTTCCCTAGGTTGCAAGGCAATATTAAAACAAGAGCTAGCTAGAAACTGAAGCACTCCACAAATGAAATAAAAATGTAATGGGAAAAGTGACGTATGTACAGATATTGCCATTGATGTACCATCAGATGGGAACCTAATAAAATATATCTGATGATTCATGCCACTGCTAAAGCCTTCTTTACAAAATAGTGCAAACAGCAGCAACTCTCTTTAAAAAAATATAGAAAACAAAAGTATCACAGATAAGCAGAAACAAATAAGAATATTTCAACCTTAAGGAAAAACAACCAATACACCTTCCTTACGCTATATAAACATTTTAATTCACAGACACTACCCTCCCCCCCACCCCAACCCCAGACTTCTGGTTAGTACTTGGAAGAGTTTAGGTTACTTGTCTTTTTACACACATTTATTCCCTAAGTTCAAGGTACTTTATTGTCAGAGACAAGAAACTTTTGCTGCATGTATACTGTATGCACTAGTTTCTGAGGTCACAACAATAAATGAGGCAAGTCCCCTTCCCTGAAAGGGCTCAATACAGGGCAATCAGAGAATGTGAGAGGTGCCCTTGGATGAGAGAAAGACTACTTTCACCAGGGATATTGGGGACCAATTCTAAAGGAGGTGTGGGCATTTGAGCTGAAGCTTGAAGAATGGGATAGAATTTTCATTTCTTTCTTTTTTCTTTCTTTTTAAATGTTACTCATTGTAAAAAACTTAAAATACAATAGAAGAGGGCATAACCTGAAAAGTAAAAATATGCCTTCTCGCTATCTTATTCCAGAGAGTCACTCTGGAGTGTTCTTAAATAGCCTTCAAGAAATTGTCTTTGCAAACTCATGCTTAAACCCTGTTTTATCACAAATGAAATATTGCTTATACTGTAACTTTTCTCATAAATATGTATCTCAGGTATCGTCTGTATCAACATAGATGAATTTACTCCATTGTTTTTAACATAATACAACTCTACCATATTTTGTTTAACCAGTTCCCTGCTGTTATGGACTGAATGTTTGTGTCCTCCCCCAAAATGTATACACTGAAATCCTAACCTCCAGTGTAAAGGTATTTGGAGGTGGGAGTCTTTGGGAAATAATTAAGTTTAGATGGGGTGTGAGTGTAGGGCCCCCATAATGGGATTACTGGCCTTAAAATAAGAGGAAGAGAGACCAGTACTCTCTCCTTCCACCCTGTGAGGGCACAGTGGAAGGCAGCCATCTGCAAGATCTGAAGAGTGTCCTCACCAGGAACATATTTTGCTCACACCTACACCTTGGACTTCACAGCCTCCAGAGCTTCAAGGAATAAATATCTGTTTAAGCCACCCAGTCTATGTTATTTTGTTACAGCAGCCCAAGTAGACTAAGACACCTACAGAAAATAAGACATCTATTTCACTTCTTGCTATTTCAAAGAATGTTGCAGTGAGCAGTGCTTGTCTTTGCATATTCATGTCACTGTTTCTGTAAAATAAATTCTTAGAACTAGGTTAATGGGACAAGGGGTTTATGCATTTGTTAACAGACATTGGAAAACTACCTTCCTAAGAGATGGCACCAATTTACACTTCCACCCACAACCTACAGAGGGCTATCTCCAAATGGGGAAGAATTCTAAGACTGGAGAAGGGATGCAACAAGAGTAAAGGAAGAAGCATAGGATTGCTCTGGAAAGAGAGGTTAGTTTGGGGTGTCTGGAGCATGGGAGATGTTCAGTAGTGAGCTCTAAGACTATGCGGCCAGCGATGACGACCCTTGAGTGCCAAGCTAACGTGTTTGGCCCTTAATTTAGTAAGGAGCCATTTATGGTTTCCAAGCAAGTAAATGACATGATGGTACCTATATCTTGGGGCAGTGATGTGACAGTGTGATAGATGGGATGGAAGAGTAAGAGACTGGAGGTGGACTAGCCTTACAACTGTTATTGTTAAAGGGTGAAAATACAAAGGGGAGAAGGAACTTGTAGGGTAGAATCCCTTGGAATAGATAGGGGTGGGAGGAAAGAGTTAAGAATAATGTCAAAGTTTCAAGAGATCATGACTTGGCACCATTAATAGGATCAGACATCTACATTTAAGTACATGCTGTAGGGTAAGATTAGTGCAAAATGACCATGTTAAAGTACCCAGAAAGCAGATGTAGGAGCAAGCAGCAGAGACCCAATCTGCATTTACATACAAGGAAGTCATATTTATAGAAGCAACTTAGGAAGGTGTGAAGAGGGAGATCACTGAGGAAAAGCATGACCAAGAAGACCTGAGAGCACTATTTCGCGGTAAGTTCTGTATTTCTGGAACAGGAAGTACAAGTAAAGGCACGTCCAAAGTCCTGCAGCCTTTCGTATCTAGGGTTCCTCATCTGAACCACAGAACACAGAAACTGTTTCTCAATTCTCCCAAGGATGGTGCATACACATACATAGTACCATTACGGATGCAGTACAAGTCGATTCATTACATTCAACAGATGCCGTAGGCCATTCAGGTTTAAATCTTTCCTTGAATTCGGGTTGAAAAAGACTGCAGGATGAAACAGGGATGCAATAAGGTCAACAAGCAAGACAAGCATTTCATGAGTGAGTGGTAAGTAATACCGGATACCTCAGCTCTCTGAATAACAAACCAATCATCCTGGCAAATCCATCTTCAACCACTAACTTGTAACAAATAGCCAACAGTGTGCTGGAGTCAATAAGCAAATTCAGAATGGCTTCACTTTCAACCCCCACGAAAAGCACCCCAAACGCCATCTTTTCCCACCCCGCCTCCACCCACAAGATCTCGTTTCCCGCCCCCTCCTCTGGGTAGGAAGGCCGGCAGGGCAAGGTTCCCTTATTCCGCGCTAGGGCCAGAGTCTCGGGTCAGCAGCTGCTGAAAGCAACTTACTCCCGCTGGGCAGCCCTGAGACCCACCCACTTGGGTGAGACCGCCGCCCCGCCCAATAGCACTTACCCGGCGTCAAGTCCCCGGCTTCCAGGCCTTCGGGTGGCCCTGCCAGGACCCCGTCCGGGGAAGGTGGCCCAGGGATACTCATGTCCCTCCCGCTGGGAACAGGGAAGGGGCTGTTGCACAGACTGTCAGACGCAGTGAGGAAGCGCCGAATGCGTGCAGAGCCCACCCGGACAGAAGCGACGGTCGCACCAGGAAGTGACGAAGGCGGAAGATGGCAGGCTCAGGGCACGTGACCGCGGACCTTCCCGCCCCCCCCCCCCCCAACAGCCTTTTATCCTCCCCGCCGCCCCCCCCCCCCCCCCCCCCCACTTTCGGCGCTTCTCGGAGTTCCAGCTGAAGTGCTAGTGGGGTGGGGACTGGGAATCTGATAAGTCAGCGGCCGCGGGCCTCGAGTCCCCGACTCTGGTGGTCGGGGGGCGGGATGAAAAAGGCGGTGTCTGGAAGGGGCTAGGTTGGTCTCCAAGACCAGCGAGCTGTGTGTTGAGCCTGGGCCAGTAGTCGGACTTTGATCAGTAGACCAGGCGCAGCTTTTCATTTTTGTGTCCTTATTAAGGAAATACCTTAAGGACTGCAATTTGAACCCATTAAAAATTCACATTTAGCTCTCTTCAGCCTTGCTAACTAGGAGTTTGTCAAGATTCATCTCTCCTCTTGTTGATTGTAGGTGAACTGTGTAAGGCCTGCCTTGCAGCATCTATTAATATCTACTGAACAAATTCAGCCAAATTACTGTAAACTGCACTTACTGACATCCTATGGGATGATGTCATGAATTTTTATGAAAAACAGAAATGGGCAGAACCTGCCTCAGACCAATAAAATGATTACCTCCTTACTTTAAACCCTCTCACTTAAACTGTAATAGTGGCCTCCTACATGGGAAATATATGGGGAAACAGTGTCAGACTTTATTTTTGTGGGCTCCAAAATCACTGCAGATGGTGACTGCAGCCATGAAATTAAAAGACGCTTACTCCTTGGAAGGAAAATTATGACCAACCTAGATAGCATATTCAAAAGCAGAGACATTACTTTGCCAACAAAGGTCCGTCTAGTCAAGGCTATGGTTTTTCCTGTGGTCATGTATGGATGTGAGAGTTGGACTGTGAAGAAGGCTGAGCGCCGAAGAATTGATGCTTTTGAACTCTGGTGTTGGAGAAGACTCTTGAGAGTCCCCTGGACTACAAGGAGATCCAACCAGTCCATTGTTAAGGAGATCAGCCCTGGGATTTCTTTGGAAAGAATGATGCTAAAGCTGAAACTCCAGTACTTTGGCCACCTCATGCGAAGAGTTGACTCACTGGAAAAGACTGTGATGCTGGGAGGGATTGGGGGCAGGAGGAAAAGGGGACGACAGAGGATGAGATGGCTGGATGGCATCACTGACTCGATGGACGTGAGTCTGAGTGAACTCTGGGAGTTGGTGATGGACAGGGAGGCCTGGCGTGCTGTGGTTCATGGGGTAGCAAAGAGTCGGACACTACTGAGCGACTGAACTGAACTGAATGTTGCACCTCCAAATTGCCTGTCCAAACAATTTTCTATTCAACAGGCAAATCTGTTTAAAAAAAAAAAATGAGAATTTATATCAAGCCTCAGAAACTTGCTCCCCAATTACCTTATCAGTGCATTCACACCCCTTCCTCTTTTGGCCTTCTCTCCTCTCAGGGTTAGGTGCTCCTTACTACCTGTGGTAAGCAGAACAATGCCCTCACCAAAGATGTCCACAGACTTCATCCCCAGAACCTGTGAACATGTTGTTTCACTCAGTTCAGTTCAGTTCAGTCGCTCAGTCGTGTCCGACTCTTTGTGACCCCATGAATCACAGCACGCCAGGCCTCCCTGTCCATCACCAACTCCCGGAGTTCACCCAGACTCACGTCCATCGAGTCAGTGATACTATCCAGCCATCTCATCCTCTGTGGTCCCCTTCTTCTGCTGCGCCCAATCCCTCCCAGCATCACAGTCTTTTCCAATGAGTCAACTCTTCGCATGAGGTGGCCAAAGTAGTAGAGTTTCAGCTTTAGCATCATTCCTTCCAAAGAAATCCCAGGGCTGATCTCCTTAACAATGGACTGGTTGGATCTCCTTGTAGTCCAAGGGACTCTCAAGAGACTTCTCCAACACCACAGTTCAAAAGCATCAATTCTTCGGCGCTCAGCCTTCTTCACAGTCCAACTCTCACATCCATACATGACCACAGGAAAAACCATAGCCTTGACTAGACGGACCTTTGTTGGCAAAGTAATGTCTCTGCTTTTGAATATGCTATCTAGGTTGGTCATAACTTTCCTTCCAAGGAGTAAGCGTCTTTTAATTTCATGGCTGCAGTCACCATCTGCAGTAATTTTGGAGCCCACAAAAATAAAGTCTGACACTGTTTCCACTGTTTCCCCATCTATTTCCCATGAAGTGATGGGACCGGATGCCATGATCTTCGTTTTCTGAATGTTGAGCTTTAAGCCAACTTTTTCACTCTCCTCTTTCACTTTCATCAAGAGGCTTTTTAGTTCCTCTTCACTTTCTGTCATAAGGGTGGTATCATCTGCATATCTGAGGTTATTGATATTTCTCCCGGCAATCTTGATTCCAGCTTGTGTTTCTTCCAGTCCAGCATTTCTCATGATGTACTCTTCATATAAGTTAAATAAGCAGGGTGACAATATACAGCCTTGACGTACTCCTTTTCCTATTTGGAACCAGTCTGTTGTTCCATGTCCAGTTCTAACTGTTGCTTCCTGACCTGCATACAAATTTCTCAAGAGGCAGATCAGGTGTCTGGTATTCCCATCTCTTTCAGAATTTTCCACAGTACAAAAGCATAATTAAGGTTGCTAGTCCCACCAACTGTAAAATGGATTACCCGAGGTTATTGAGTGGACCTAAGGTAATCACAGGGGGCTTCAATCCTGGAAAAGGGAAGCAGAAGAAGAGAGTCAGGGAGGAGATGTGACTATGAAGAATGACTAGAGAGATGCAATGTTGGCTTCGAAAGTAAAGGATGAGGGTTACTGGCCAGAATTGCGGTGACCTCTAGAAGCTGGAAAATACAAGGAAGTGGATTCACCACTAGAGCCTCTAGAATGGAACTCAGCCATGTCTCAGTTTTACCCCAGTGGGATCTGTATTGGACTGCTCACCTACAGAACTCTAAGATAATACATAAATTTGTATTGCCTTAAGTTTGTGGTTATTTGTTAATAATAACATTTGGAAAGTAATAGGAATAGGAATAATAAAATAATGCTGTCTTTCAAACATCCTTTGTTTCATCTGAGCATACTCCCCAAAACTATGCCCTTTCATGCATGGAATATTTTATTATTTTCAAAGTCTTAATCATCTTTCAAGGCTTGGCCAAAAGAATAACTACTGTAAAATCATTCACAATTCCTCCTCCCCTTTCAACTCTGCTTTCAGGAATTACAGTAATAACCTTTTCCCAACTACAAAGCATCCTCCTGCTATTTAGCACTTAATCCATTCTTGTATTAGTTGCTTCTGTT
Organism: Bubalus kerabau; assembly: GCF_029407905.1. NCBI lineage: Eukaryota > Metazoa > Chordata > Mammalia > Artiodactyla > Bovidae > Bubalus > Bubalus kerabau. The sequence continues at coordinate 69,843,034 of NC_073633.1, forward strand.
GACTTCCTGTATCAGATTGCAAACTCCAAACAGAAACTTATTCACAGAGCACCAAATAGGTTCTAAATGAATATTTACTGAATGAAGTATTGATTCTCCAGCCCCAGATTCCAAGTATCTGTAATCTCCACATTCTGAATTACATTAGATGGCACTTAATAAATCCTGGTAACCTTAGTTGATTGTCAGCATTATCTCCTAACCAGATACTAAAACCTTTTGGAATAGACCCTTGTTCAATGAGTTGTCTGTAACCCCTTTATCTCTTAGCACAGTATTAAGCATATTACTTGGGTTTTAAAATACTAGATATTTAAGTTTAATAGGTGAAATTAATTAAACATTAAAATATTTTCATTAAAATGTTTTTTAAAAAGAACATTTAAAAGAAGTAATGTTCTTTTAAAGCATTTAAACTTTACTTAGTGTGACAAAAATGACAAGGAGGACTTTATGCCAGACCCATGTTGCTTTTATCTTCTTTTTCTTCTTTATCCCCACAGATTTCAACTCAATGCATGTAGTCCTTGTTGAGGACACTCTGTGTTCCAGCCTCCATTAATCAAATACTGTGCACTTAGTACTGCATGTAACACCTCTCAAAACCAAAAGGTTGGAATCTGATACCAAATAAGTAAACAGTTCATTGAGTTATATACATCTTTTGAAGTACCTTTAATTTCCCCAATGGTAGTGGCCATTCTCTTTTATGCACCAAAGTTATAATCCACTTAAAATAACTGAGTACCTGAGATTGGACTAGGCACTGTAGAGTGTCATTTTAAAAAAAAAAAGGCAAAAATTCTTGTTGCTGTCCACCAGGAATTTATATTCTAGCATTTACATAGTAGAATTAGAGAGCATGATGGAAAAGTACTAAATTATGTGGACAGACCTAGAAGAATATATAACACATCATGATGTCATATTGGTTTCCTATTGCTGTTGTAACAAATTAACACAGACTTGGTAGCTTAACTCAACACAAATTTATTACCTTACAATTCTGGAAGTCAAATGTCCAAAATAAGCCTTTGTGGGCTAAAACTCAAGGTTTTGGCAGGGCTACTTACTTCTGCAGGCTCTGAGAAAGAATCCTCTTACCTTTTTTAGCTTTTGGAGGGTAGCCACATTGCTTGGCTCATGACCCCACCTCACACTGCCTTTTCTCCCTCCACTGCCATTGTTGCATCGTCTCCTCCTCTATTCTGATCCTCTGGTCCTCATAAGGACCCATAAGGACCTGTGATCACATTGAACTTGCCTGCATAACTCAGGATAGTCTCGCCATCTCATCATGGTTCTTTTTAAACATATCAGCAAAGTTCCTGTACCATGTAAGGTAATATTCACAGATTCTGGGGAATTGAAAGTGAACACACTTGCAGGGGAGGGGAAGGCATTATTCAGCCAGCCACAGGTGTGCAGTTGTATAGTGCATGAATGGGAGATAACTAGAGAAAAATTTAAAACTTAATAGAGGAAATTAATCTAAGCTATATCTTGAAGGACAGGTCAATGTAATATGCAGAGCAAATATTACTTAAACCTTCTAACAGGAAAAACAAAAACACCATAAGTAACAAGAATATACTTAAGGCTCAAAGACCTCAAGGTGCTGACTTTTGGGGAAAACAAGAATAACATAGATTAAAGAAAAAGAGAGAAAAAGAGAAAAGTGTTGTATAATTCTTTAGATCAAAAGAACTTACAAAGACAAAAAATAACACAAAATGTGGTCATATTGCTCTGGAGAAGTTAGTCCAAAGAAATGATATCAAGAAAGAGCTAAATGCTGTATGTATTCATAGCAAAAGGAAAAGAAATGCATTGGATTTCAAGAAACTTGAACTCCAAAAGAGGGAAAGCAAACCTATTGCAATAAATACACAAAATATTTTTTCTATTTTTCAGTTTTGCCATTTTCCTTAAATTTTACTACATCATTTTTGCTAACATAAGGGGAATAGCTAGATAGCAGAGTCAAGTAAAAAAATGTTAACACATGAATATTTTCTATTCCTTTTATTGATCAGGGTGTCCTATATTTAGGATACGCTGATTCAATTTTTTTTTAAACTGTCCTAATTTGACCTAATTGTCTCACAGGATTTGCTTGTCCCTTCCCTTCATCTCTCCCCATTCTTTTCTAAAAATGAAAGAAAGAATGGAGGAGGGAGGACAAAAAGATTCAAGTGAGGAAAATGCAGGGACCAGGGGCTGCAGAAGAAAAGGGATGGAAAGGAGGAAGATATATAAGAGAAAGATGTTACAGCCCGTGACCTTTCCTTCTAGTGGATTAAAGTGTTGAAAATTTGAAAACATTCATATAGGGTGCTGTGCTTGCAAAATAATAAAAAGGAAAGAAGGGAATTGGAGGTAGAAAATCAGAGAAGTTGGGACATTAAAGCAAAACAGTTTACCATTTTGTCTATGGTGAACCAACCTGAAAAGGTGTCTTAAGCAGTTTTAACCACTTTTCTTATATTTACATGAGAAATATTCTTTCACATGAGCAAAGTACTAAAATTCTTCCACCCACGGTAACTCTGCTACATTTCCATCACTCCTTTCTTGCCTTATCCAAAAAACATACTCTTCCATGGATTATTTCACCAACCCATTCTTCTAACCTTGCCGCCAGAAAGTTTGTAAAATATATGCAGAGGTCAAAAGCAATGGCCTCTGACATTTTAAAATAGACTCACAAAAAAAAATTTTTTTTTTTAATTTTTGGCTACACTGGGTCTTCATTGCTGCTCAGAGGCTTTCTCTGGTTGTAATGAGCAGGAACTACTCTGTAGTTGCAGTGCGAAGGCTTTTCATTGCAGTGACTTCTCTTGCTGTGGCTCATGACTTACAGCATGGAGTAGTTGTGGCACAGGGGCTTAGATTCCCTGTGGCATGTGGAATCTTCCCAGACCAGCGATCAAACCTGTGTTTCCTGCAATGATAGATTGACTCAAGCACTGGACCCCAGTCCAAAATAGATTTTTTTTTAACACCAGTTTTAGGTTCACAGTAAAATAAGAGAAACATACAGATATCTTCTACTGCACATACATTATCAACATCCCTCACTACAGTGCTGCATTCATTATGATTGATGAATGTACATTAACATGTCATTATCATACATGTACATGTATGGCTGAGTCCCTTCACTGATCACCTGAAATTATCACAACATTGTTTGTTAATAGGCTACACCCCAGTGCAAAATCAGAGAAGGCAATGGCACCCCACTCCAGTACCCTTGCCAGGAAAATCCCATGGACAGAGGAGCCTGGTAGGCTATGGTCCATGGGGTTGCAAAGAGTCAGACACAACTGAGCAACTTCACTTTCACTTTTCACTTTCATGCATTGGAGAAGGAAATGGCAGCCCACTCCAATGTTCTTGCCTGGAGAATCCCAGGGACAGAGAAGCCTGGTGGGCTGCCATCTATGGGCTCACACAGAGTCAGACACGACTGAGGTGACTTAGCAGCAGCAGCAATGCAAAATAAAACTTTTTAAAAAAAGAACCTATCATTATCACCCAAAGTTGATAGTCTACATTAGGAGTCACTCTTCATGTTGTATATTCTTTGAAACTGGACAAGGAAAATAACGTACCCACCACTAGAGGATCATGCAGAATGGTTTCACTGTCCCGAAAGTCCTCTGTGCACTGCCTATTTATTTCTCCCACCCTTCTAATCCCTGGCAACCACTCATCTTTTTACTTCATACTTATGCCTTTTCCAAAATGTCATATATTTGAACTCATATAGTATGTAGCCTTTTCAGATTGGTTTCTTTCACTCAGCAATATGCATTTAAGGTTCCTCCAAGTCTTTCTATGGATTGATGGCTCATCTCTTACTGGCACAGAGTAATAATCCATTGTCCAGATATATCACAGTTTACTCATTCTTTCACCACTATAGGACATCATTGTTATTTCCAGTATTTGGCAATTACGTACAAAGCTGCTGTATACATCCAGGTGTAGATTTTTGTGCATACATACATTTTCAACTCCTTTGGGTAAATACCAAGGAGCAAGATTGCTGCATCATATGGTAAAAGTGTGTTTAGTTTTGGAAGAAACTACCAAACTATCTTCCAAATTGGCTGTACCATTTGCATTCCCACCAGCAATGAGAGAGTTCCTCTTGCTCCATATCCTTGCAAGCATATGGAGTTGTCAGTATTCTGAATTTTGGCCTTCTTATAAGTGTGTCAGTTCAGTCGGTTCAGTCGCTCAGTCATGTCCGATTCTTTGCGACCCCATGAATCGCAGCACGCCAGGCCTCCCTGTCCATCACCAACTCCGGGAGTTCACTCAGACTCACGTCCATTGAGTCAGTGATGCCATCCTAGTTGCTTTAATTTGTATTTCCTGATGACATATAATGGAGAAGGCAATGGCACTCCACTCCAGTACTCTTGCCTGGAAAATCCCATGGATGGAGGAGCCTGGTAAGCTGCAGTCCATGGGGTTGCTAAAAGTAGGACACAACTGAGCGACTTCACTTTCACTTTTCACTTTCCTGCATTGGAGAAGGAAATGGCAACCCACTCCAGTGTTCTTCCCTGGAGAACCCCAGGGACGGGGGAGCCTGGTGGGCTGCCGTCTATGGGGTCGCAGAGTCGGACATGACTTTAGTGACTTAGCAGATGACATATGATGTAGAACATCTTTTTATATGCTTATTTTCCATTTGTATATCTTCTTGGGTGAAACATCTGTTCTGATCTCTTGCCCATTTCTAAATCAGATTGCTTGTTTTCTTGTTGTTTAGCTCTTTGTATACATTGGGTAACAGTCCTTTATCAGATATGTCTTTTGCAAATATTTCCTTGCAGTCTGTGGTTTGTCTTCTCATTCTCTTAATAGAATTTTTTAAATGAAAACTTGAAAGGAGCCCAGGGCAGAATGTCCTCATGTAAAGAGGGCAGATTCTCAAATCTCCCACAAAGACAGCCTATCAGTTTTGACATTTATAGATAGGAACATCTTTCTGAAGTATGTAGCAGTGGAATTAACAAAGGATTTAATGTCAAAAGACATGGTTCAATCATAGCTAAGACAGTTATTAGGTGAATTAGTTAGGAGTTTTTCAGTTTCAAGTGAAAAAGTCCAAACCTGCTTAAGAAAAACAAGGAACATAGTGACTCAAAGAACTTAAAAATGAGGAGTTAATCCAGCTTCAGAGATAGCTATATTCATTTCTTCAAATAAAATCAGGAATTTCTTTCTTTCTTTATCTCTCTCTCTTTCTGGTTCTCTACTTGGCTTTCCTCTGTATTGGCTTCCCTCTAGCAGCTTTCTCTAGACAATAGCTTTAGGTTTTCATAGTCCTTACAGCTCCCAAGTGAAGCCAACTCATTCCTAGAATTCATTTATTTCTCTCTTTTTAAAAAAACCTCAAATTACTTGGACCATATGCCAACCTGTACCTCAGTCTCTGCATTCAGTGGGATATAGTGGGATCTTATAGGCTAGTGTGGGTCATATGTGACAGAGATAGGCAAAGTCCCTTAGACAGTCCTGCTAGGGGTTACAGAAAGACACAGGAACAGTTCCTTAAAGGAAAACCAAAGTCATATTACCAAAATGAGAAAGTAAGCTGGCCCAACAAAAGCAACAGATATCAACTATATCAGTTGTGAGGTTTTAGTCAAGTCACTTCATCTCTGGGGTGTTTTTTTTTTTTTTTCATAAGTCAGGGAAATAATAATACCAGACCCCACTACTGGACATAGTTCTTGTGAGAAACAAACATTCAATAAAACATATGAAAAGATCTGTAAGCTGTGAAGCACTATTGCAAATAACAGCAGTCCCTAAGTACATATTATTTGTCAGAAGAAGCAGTATTATTTCTCTAATTAGTACCTCATTTATGTCAAATGACAAAACTAAAACAATTTAGTAACAAGTTTGATGTCCTTTATTCAAGAGAAGATAATCATGGATTAGGGGGAGTTCAGATCCTTTTGTACACTGAGGGATTAAGTTTTACAGAACATTAGTAGAGGCAACATTGCACAACAAAGGAAACTATAAACAAAACAAAAAGACAGTCCACAAAATGGGAGAAAATATTTGCAATGATGCAACCAACAAGGGCTTAATTTCCAAAACATACAAACAGCTCATACGACTCAATAACAATAACAAATCAAAACAATAAAAAATGCCCAACAGACCTAAATAAACATTTCTCCAAAGAAGACACACAGATGGCCAACAGGTACATGTGAAGATGCTCAGCATCACTAATTATTAGAGAAATGCGGATCAAAACTACAAGGAAGTACCAACTCAAGCCAGTCAGAATGGCCATCATAAAAATGTCTACAAATCTTAAATGTTGAAGAGGGTGTGGAAAAAAAAGGAACTCTCCTGCACTGTTGGTGGAAATGGAAATTGATACAGTCACTATGGAGAACAGTATGGAGGTTCCTTAAAAGGCTAAAAATAGAGCTACCAAATGATCCAGCAATAGCACTCATGGGCATATATCCAGAGAAAACCATAAGTTGAAGAGATACTTTCACTTCATTGTTCACTGAAGCACTATCTAAAATAGTCAGAATGTGGAAGCAACCTAAATGTCCATTGACAGAGGAATGGATAAAGAAGATGTGGTGCATACATATATATGTGACCCCGTGGACTGTAGCCCACCAGGCTCCTCCATCCATGGGATTCTCCAGGCAAGAATACTGGAGTGGGTTGCCATTTCCTTCTCCAGGGGATCTTCCTGAACCAGGGATCAAACCCAGGTCTCCCGCATTGCAGGCAGATGCTTTAACCTCTGAGCCACCAGGGAAGCCCTACATATATATGTGGTGGAATATTACTCAGCCGTTTAAAAAGAACAAAATAATGCCATCTGCAGCAACATGGATGAGCCTAGAGATTATCCTACTAAGTGAAGTCAGTCGGACAGAGAAAGGCAAATATATGATATCACTAATATGTGAAATCTAAAAAGCAGAACAAATGTACTTATGTACAGAACAGAAATAAAATTTACATACATAGAAAACAAACTTATAGCTACCAAAGGGAAAGGGTGGCAGGGATGAATTGGGAGTATGGAATTAACAGATACACAGTACCATATATAAAATAGATAAACCTCGTCCCCCCCCCCCCAACGCACACACCAATAGAAACAAAATACTGACAGTGGTATTGATAGTAAAGGATAATGGAAAAAATCCAAGATAAAAGAATATAGATATAGATACACTGTATATAGTTCCATTATAGAACTATAATGGAAAAACTATGGGAAATATAATGGAAAAATATCTAGATAATGTGTGTACACACACACACACACACATACACTCATGTATGAACTACCAACACCCAAGACTTTCCTTACTCTCAATACCACTATCAGTATTCTGCTTCTATTGGTGTGAAAGGGGAGGACAAAGTGTCTTATTTTCTTCTTCTTTTTAGCATTATGATGTGTTATTCATGAGTAAAGGAATATTCATAATATTGAGTGGAAATCACTTAAAATATCATCAGTGTTTTTGGACTATTAGTAAAACTACTGGTAAAAATGTTATTCATCCAAGAGCTTTACATCTTAAAATTCTCTTTTAATATGCTTATATTGATTCAAAAGGCAATAATTCTTCCACTTTAGAGTTTTCACAAAATTCATTTATCTTAGTATGTAGATATCAAAGTGGCCACCAACCATATTCTCTTTCTATATAATGCATAAAGTGGGATTTCAATGACTATAGGCAACATAACTTATTCCAGAACTCAGCTTTCTTTTTAGGATAGATTTATTTGCTAATAATAAATTATCTTAGCTAATAATAATTAGCAAATTATTATTAGCTAGATATTAATAGCAAGATATTAATAATATCTTAGCAAATTAGCTAAGATAATATTAATCATGCTTTAATCAAAATTACTAAAAGTAGTACATGCTGTAGCTTTCCAAAACAGTTCTTATTTGTTACTTTAAATATTCTCTTCAAAGTATTTCTGTTGCTAGATATAAATAATTTCCAAAGAGTCTTCAGACCAGATGGTGATATGATATATAAAAATTCAGTTTCTTGTAATATGATGAGGTCAGTAATACAGAAAGTTCAGAGTCTCCAATTCCTTTTTCAATTTAAAAATTCCAGTGGATCACCTTAGTTTTAAATTATTGCTCTAGTCTTTGGCCTTCTTATAAATTTCTTGTCAGTGTCTTTTGAACTACTTTATGAAAGTGCTGCCTTTAATTATTCACTTACTTTCATCTTCATCTAGTATTTTTTCTGCACTGCTTACCTGATTTACTAAATGAAAGAGCACATTTAGAAGCATTATTTTTTAAATAATTTTATTGATTGATTGATTTGATTGTGCTGGGTCTTCAGTGCTGCACAGGCTTTTCTCTAATTGTGGCTAGCGGGAGCTTCTCTCTAGTTGCAGTTGCGCGGGCTTCTCACTGCGGTGGCTGCTTCTGTTGCACAGCGTGGGCTGTGGAGCGCACTGGCTTCAGTGGTTGCAGCTCCTGGGCTCAGAGCACAGGCTCAATAGTTGTGGTGCAAGGGCTTAGTTGCTCCGCAGCATGTGGGATATTCCAGGATCAGGGATTGAACCTGTGTCTCCTGCACTGGCACACAGATTCTTTACCACTGAGCTAGCAGGTAAATCCTAAAAGCATTATTTTTAAAGATTTCAAAGCTAAAGATTTCAAAAGATTTTAAAATGTCATTTTTCTTTTTAAGATTTCATAAAAGTCTTAATTATGCGTTCCCAGGAGAAAAATACATTCATTTAATTTACTTAGAGAGATAAATAAAATCTGTGTATATTTCACCATTAGCCTAGTAAAACTAATTCCTTAATGTCAGTGATTGTGAAGGACTTTTCCAGCCCTGGTGGCCCTCAGATCCACTCCCTACCTTTCCTTTTTCTGCTGTGTATCACAGGCTCCTATGTTCCTGGCCCCTGTGTCAACTGACTTCCAGATGGGTTTGGCCAGTTGGGGGCACTGGTAGAGACTGGAGGCTGGGAGATTGAAAGGAGAAAGTAGAGAAAAAATCCCAGTCTTTGTCCCTCTCTGCCTTGAGAGGCAACTGGAGCAACAACTGGCTCTCCTGTCTGGTCCTAGCTCGCCACTGCAGAATCCTATCAGGATTTCAGCTTTGTCAGTCAGGGTCCACTCAGGAGAGAAAATCCATGCAGTAATGTCAATGAAGAAGGCTTAATATAAAGAATTATTCACTATAATAGACACAGGAGTAAGACAGGATTGGCCAATAAGAAATGAAGAGAAATCTAAAGAACACAAGAATAGCAAGTATAGGACTCCTCTGGTGGTCCAGTTGTTGAGAATCCACCTGCCAATGCAGGGGACAGGGGTTTGATCCCTAGTTCTGGAAGATCCCACGTGCTGTGAGGCAACTAAGCTTGTGTGCCACAACTACTGAGCCCACATTCTAAAGCTGGCAAGCCACAACTACTGAGCCTACATGCCATAACTACTGAAGCCCTTGGGCCCTAGAGCCTGTGCTCCACAAGAGAAGCCACTGTAATAAGAAGCCTGCACACCACAACGAAGAGTAGCCCTGCTCACCATCACTAGAGAAAGCCCAAGAGCGGCAACAAAGACCTAGCACAGCCAAAAACAAATATTAAAAAATAATAATAATAAAGGATAGCAAATATAAGAAGTAGTTACAACTCTGGTGCTTAGAGAGCAAGTACCATCCTTCCCTACCTCACCAAAACTAAGATCCAGATCGTGGTGGAAACAGAATAGCCATGGCTCACTGAATGGTGGGCTTCCCTGGTGGCTCAGAGGGTAAAGCATCTGCCTGCAATGCAGGAGACCTGGGTTCAATGCCTGGGTGGGGAAGATCCTCTGGAGAAGGAAATGGCAATCTATTCCAATATTCTTGCCTGGAAAACCCCATGGACGGTGAAGCCTGGTGGGCTACAGTCCATGGAGTTGCAAAGAGGACACGACTGAGCGACTTTACTTTCACTTTCTTTCTTTCACTGAATGGTGGAGACGTTTGCTATGGTATCACACCAGCAGAACTTGCCGAGGGAAACCAGCCCCTACCTCATAACTGCAAGGCCACTCTGGAAGATGCTGGAGGAAGCTGCCCACAGGGAAGTACTGTGAGTTACTGGCACACAGTAGCAGATGGTGCAGAAGCTGCAAGCACTGCAAGAGCCGGGCCCTGCAGAAGCAGTGCAGACTTCAGGAGTGCCAGTGAGAAAAGTACCCAGGAGCTGAGAGAGAGGAGAAAAACCCTCCTCTTGCAATGTCTTTCCAGCACCTCCTACTGACAAAGCTTAATATCATGCCAACTGACAAAGGAGAAACATTTGGAGGGAGAAACTAATCCAGAAACAAGGCCTGGTTTAGTTTGCTCTATCTGCATAATGTATTACCATGAATTTAGTAACTTAAACAACACACATGTATTATTTCACAGCTTCTGCTAGCTAGGAGTCTGGCATATTTTGTCTAGGCTCTCTGCTCAGGGTCTCACAAGGCTGAAAGCAAAGTGTCAGCTAGCAGCATCCTCATCTGGAGGCTTATGGAAGAAGTAATCATTCAGAGTGTTTATATAATTCAGTTCCTTGCAGGTAGAGGACTGAAGTCTCTGTTTTTTTGTTGACTGCTGACCAAGGACCACTCTCAACAAATAGAGGCAGCTTTTGCAATGTCTCCCCCTCCAAAGGCTCTCTTAAACAATGTTTCTTCCTCTTACAGTTTTATTGAGATATAATTGACACATAACACTGTGTAAGTTTAAGATGTGCAGCATGAATGCACAGCATGAAATTATTATCACAATAAATGTAAACACCATCAACTCACATAGGTACGACATTAAATAAATAGGATTTACTCTCTTAACAATTTTCATATATAACATACAGTAGTGTTGTACCTTATAATCCTGGTACTTATTTATCTTATAACTGAAAGTTTGTACCTTTTGACAGCCTTCATCCAGTTCCCCCAACCATCGCCTCTGGTAACCACATATCTGATCTCTTTTCCTGTGAGTTTATTTATTTATTTGCTTTTGAAGTATTTTTGATCTACAATACTACAAGAGTTCCTGTTATACAACACAGTGATCTTATATTCCTGTACATTTCAAAATTATCACCACCATAAGTCTAGTTACCATGTCATCATACAAAAATATTACATAATTATTGACTATATTCCACACACTACATTTCATCCTGTGACTCATTTATTCTGACCTGAAAGTCTGTACCTCTTGTCTTTCTTGCCTATTTCTACCCTCCAACCACCCCCTCCCCTTTGGCAACCACCATTTGTTCTCTGTGTCTATAACTGTTGCTGTATTTCATTTTCAATACAGAAATCTTTAATTACAGCCATTCTCTTTTTGAATAGCTTTTGGTGATGAAAAACCCATTATTTCACTAAATGGCCTATTGTTTTTGATGATTTATAATTGTTAGGAGGTTCTTCACTGTGATGAACTGAAATCTATTTTTTAATTAATTGAGGTATTTTTGAGGGGGCCCCTCCCCCCACACAGCATAGCATGTGGGATCTTAGTTCCCTGACCAGGGACGGAATCCATGCCCCCTGCATTGGAAGCAAAGAGTCTTAACTGCTAAATTACCAGGGAAGTCCCAAGGCATAGTTGATTAAAAATTATATCAGTTTCAGATGTGCAACATAATGACTCAAAATTTTTATAGATTGTACTCAATTTAAAGTCATAATAAAATATTGGCTATATTCCCTGTGCTGTATAATATATCCTTGTAGTTTATTTTATGTTTTAAGCTATATCCTTATATCTTATTTTATTTATGGTAGTCTCTGTCTCTTAATCCCCTATCACAATTTTGCCCCTCCCCACTTCCCTCTTTCCATTAATAACCACTAACTAAGCCACTATATAAAAGCCAAATTTTAAAAGAAATGGGGTGTGCTGGTCAGTCCTATAAGTCAACTGGCTAGACATAGACTCCACTTATTTAATCAAACCCTAATTCAGGTGTTACAGTGAAGATATTTTGTACATGTGAATTAAATCTGTAATCAGTTGACTTTAAGGAAGATTCTCCTAGATAATCTGGTGGGCCTGATTCAGTCAGTTAAAAGGTGTTTAAGAGTAGAACTGAGGTTTCTCAGCAGAAGAAATTCCTCTGTGGATAACAGTTTTAACTGATGCCCAAGTGTCCCATTCTGCCCTTTCTGATGGTCCACCCTACCACTGTCCCCTCACAGCCACAATAGTTATGTAAGCCAATTCTATGCAATACATTTCTAAATTTATCTCCTGTTGGTTCTTCTTCTCTGGCTGAACTCTGGCTGAGGGGCTGGGCAGAAAGAGGGGAGAGGCCTGCACAAAGGAATAAAGGAAGAGGAGCAAGCAGCAAAAGGGAATGCTTACAGGGGAGTTAATTTGACAATTCTGCCCAAGGAAGTCTTTGTTTGGGAAAAGAAAAGAACGGACAGAAAACTCTCAGAGGACACTGAGAGTTCAAAGTAAAGAAAGGTAGAAAAGGTGGGGCAACCACACCATGAACTCACTCTTCTTCAGCAGCTTTAGTTATTGGCAGCAGTGGGAGTAGAGAGGGACCATTGACTTTCTAATGGGACCAAGGTATCTGCCAATACCGTGAAAGCTCTTTCTCATAACAGCACAAGCTCACTTTAGCCTTTTTGTACATTTCTCTTCTTTCGTGTAACCAGAGAGGCAAATGCATATCTTTGCAACTAATGCTTCCAGACTCATCTGCAAAAATGCACCTGAAAAAAAGAAAAAGAGCAGGGAGGGAATTGGCTTCCTTCTACATACACAGGGTTTCCCCAAATATCACAAATTATACTGGCAAATTTTCTAGAAATTAGTAGGCATCCTAAACTAAGAATGTATTTGAATAGCTCAAGAGGAAAAATAAAATCTAAGTTGGAAAAAATAAAATGTTTGGATAAATACATACTTAAATAAGCAAGTTAGTAAAAAGATGTCAATATGAACATTGAAAGGAGGAAAAAATGGTATAGCCTTCAAAGGACTCTAAGAAGGAAACTAAATAGGCATGATTGAACAAAAAAAAAAAAAAAAAAAACAGGAATAAATGAAAAGTTAGAGACTCAAAACTGAACAGACTTAAAACTGTACCAAAATTAAAGGAATCAGCTACTGGATGAGAAATGTAAAAAATTAGCTAGTAGTCTAGAATTTTTCACATAGAAATTACATGAAAAAGAAAGAAGTTGAAATAAATTAGAAAATCTTCATAATAAAAATTTCTTTTAAAAGAAACAAACGACTGACACAAATAATAACATGGGTGTGTTGTGGAATCCAGAGTCGCAAAACACGCCTTGGAGGACACTCAAGACAGTGGAGTACAGTTTATTACGCCAGTGGGTCCAAGGGGAATCAGTTCCCATGAAGGACCCTGATGTTTCTGAGAGGCCCAGTTTTATACCCCCCACTACGTGATTGGTTACATGTTGGCAACCTCTTTATTGTATATGATTGAGTTTTACAACCTGTAGGTGCTAGGAGAACAAACAATTAAGGTTAAAGGAAGGGAACAATGATTATGGTTAATCTGACCAAGGCAGCCTGACCTCAACTACCGTCTCCAAAGTTCAGGCCCAGTTCACATCCTGTCTTTAAGATGGATGAAAGGCTTCAAGATGGAGTCTCTCCTGCTTTCCTGACACTGGCCCCAACATTCCCCCTCTTGATGCTCATCTTATCTTTAATGATGGGCATCAGTCATGGGTAAGTATGGCACACAGGGACTAAGTAACTGCGGCAGGGCTGTCAGTCTGGAGGTTACACATTGAGTTATACACTGGAGAATACAAGGCCCAAAAATTAATAATATAATGATTAACAAAATAATTACAAAAAGATTTCCCACCAATCACCTTTGATCCAAGAAAATATCAACATCTAAAAAGGAGGATTATCATTAGACATAGCTTTTACCTGGTTTTTCATGTTGTCTAAAGTGGCTAATAAATTGCCAGATAAATCAGAGATATATACACAACATTCTATTTTAGTTATAGCACAGGTCCCTCATTGGGTGACCATAAGTATGTCTAAAGCCATTTGATTTTGAATCACTGCCTTTCTCATTTGTATCTGTTCTTCATTTAAAGCTTGGATTGCCTTTGCATTGTCCAGGAGGGCCTGTTTTGTGAAGTTAGTTCGAGCTTTTATTTTAATCATCACAGACCTTGCCCACTGTGCATGTAAATAAGGCAAATTTACTGGGGCTTGTTGTAAGGATGGCTTAATACTTCCATGAGCAAAGGCAAATCCTAATGTACAGCAGCCGACCCAACTGACTGGAAGCCAAGGCCATAAATTTGATCCACACAGTCATTGGGTGCCATTAGGGGCCACCCATCTGATGCCAGGGTTGTACTTCCAGTCTGAGCCAGGCCAGCGAGCTGGTAAATCTGGGCAATAAGTGACCTTTAATATTTGTTCACATTGCTCAGAAGACAAGTATCCCACATATTTTAGTCCTTTTCCATCTATGGGATGGTCACCAAATCCAACTTCTTGTTCCCTTTGTTCCCAACAGATATGGGCTGGGACAATAGGTTGGCCATTTTCTGGGGTCATCCAAAAATATTCATCCCATATCTTGTAAAATTAATCAAATTACCTGATGGATTTTCCCTTCTTACTGGCCATTGAGTTCTCATTCCTTTTATTTTTTAAGTAAAAGGTATAGGCTTTGGTCACTTTTGTCAGGCTTGCATTTACCTCAAATATTATCCCATGGCCTTGATCAATTTGGCTAAAGTCCAGGTTACACCAAATAAGAAGTGACAGGTTGTGAGTTACCGAGGAAGCAAACACCTCTTGTTGCTGTCTCAAAAATGAGCAGAGGGAGCTGAAGTCCCCTCTGCACAGGGGAGACACCCACCAAGAGAGTACATCCATCACTGACAAAGGCATGGCCCCACAAACCTAACAGTTAGAAGTACTATGGAAGTTTGTATACAAGTGGGCCCAGGACAGGAACACATTATCCTGAGTTTGCAGTCCCGGTAGGATCATCGTGCTGATCAGGAACAGCAGAATTATTCGCAGTGGCTCCATTCTCAATCTGTGGTCGCCGATGGAAGACAAGTCAGGTCTTCAGTGGTTCCTCCGGGTTGGGATGGGCAGTCCAAAGTCCCTTTTCCTCTGCTGCTGTCTTGAACTGGGTATGGTGAATCTAGGGAGTAATACCTGCAACTTTAACTGCAGTGGGAGTGGTTAGTACAATTGTGTATGGCCCTTTCCAGGTGAGTCGGGACAGCATCTGTTGCTTCCAATCCTTTACCCATAGTAAATATCCTGCTGAGTATGGGTGTACAGTAGTGTCTAGAGAAAATGGAATTATTTTTTAACATAAAGGGTGATGTCACAGATCACCTTCCCCAACTGTTCCAGTTGCTATAATACCTCCATCACTTCTCTTTGTAATAAATTTCACTTTACTTCCCAAATAAGTGAGGGAGGCCTCCCGAACATTATCTCATGGGGGAATGCCGGGAGCCGGCATATTGCATATTGAGTGCATATTGCATATTGAGTGCAGCACTTTCCACAGCATCATCTTTCAGGATCTGAAATAGCTCAACTGGAATTCTATCACTGCCGGGAGCCAGCGTGAGGAATTCCGCCCATGACAAAGGTCATGAGGAAGGAGGCTCGGCATACGCAAAGGTGGGATCGAGCCTCAGGAGTCCCCCTGGAAATTCTCGAGCATCTACCCCGAAAACCAGAGTCTGCCTACTTTCTGCTTTGTGCTTTCACCTACACCTCTGACTTTACGGGGAGCTGTCCCCCACTACCTCTCTCTGAAAAGAGAGTTAGCTTACAGCTCCAGTTAATAATTCCTGGGTGTGACAGTGTTTCAACCTACAAACTCCTTTGGAAATCCTCTAGCCTGCCTGAATGGGTTTTTCCGGCCACATGTGATTGTTCAGAGCCTCCCAACTGTGAGAGGCAGGAGATGTTCTAAACTGCCTAAACACAGATTCCTTTGAGTAGTTAAAAGATTGATTAGAAATTGTATTGGTGAAGGGTTTTTCACTTGTTGGGCCAATGTTTCCTGCTAAGTCTCCATACTCCTTACCTACTGTGTCCTTGGCAGTGTATTGATTGATATAATGGGTGTATAGAAATCTAAAATGCAGCTTTGTCCAATGCTTTTTGGGAGGCTGGTGCCTGACTTTGGAATAATGACCTTTAGAGAAAGATAAGTTTCTTAAAATGTTAACAGGCCTCCTGGCCAGAAGATGATGTCTATCACCTGAACTTTTGCATATGATAAGTTTACAGGAAAAAAGCCTGGCTTGCTGCATGACTCTACCCCTTCCCCCATTATCCTCTATGCATAACTTAAGGTATAAAAACTACTTTGGAAAATAAAGTGCGGGCCTTGTTCACTGAAATTTGGTCTCCCCATGTCGTTCTTTCTTTCACCTTCTGGCTGAATTTTTGCTCTGAGGCGGGGAAGCTCGTCAAGCCTACTAATTTTGCCTGGGCTTCTAAGATCTGACCGGGGAGGCCTTAGTGTCTCCTCTCCTTCGGGAGAACGGGAGGACGCCTGCGGCCTTCGTAGGTGACGTTATACCCTGCTTTGGAATTTTATTCAGCCTCTTTTCTCCACTGAATTTCCTCACTGAGCTATCCTCATTCTATTACTCTTTAAATCTTTGATAAATATTTATAAATAAATAGGTCGCCGACGCCGTCCCCGCTTCGAATACCCTGGATCAGCCGGGGCTGGACCCCGGCAGGGGAATACCCGTGCAACCAGGGGGTCATCCTGATCCTCACTAACACTAATGACTGCACGTCCATCCTCGGGGGGGTGCCCGTTTCTTGCACCCATTTTGCCAAAGTCACCTTGATGGTCCAGTTCATTCTCAACCATTCTTGAGCTTTGTGGCCTATACGCTGTATGTAGTTTCCATTGAATATTTACTGCTTTGCAGACCAGTTAGAATAATTCAGCCACAAATGCGGGCCCATTATCTGATTCTATACTCAGAGGGAACCCAAACCTAGAAATAATGTCTCTCAGCAAGAATCGGGCCACTTCCTTCGCTTTTTCAGTCTTGGTGGGATAAGCTTCTACCCATCCGGTAAAAGTACATACCATCACCAGCAAATATTTGTATCCTTGGCATGGCTTTACCTCAGTGAAGGCCACTTCTAGATGTTTAAATGAAGCTGTCCCCTTTAATTGTATTCCAAGAAGCCCAGTCTCCTTGAGAGATGGGTTGTTCTTGGCACAGGTTAGGCGTCGGAGGCTTACATCTGCACACAAGGCTATTAGATATGGTATGACAAAATATGAAGCTAAAATCTCATTCAGTTCGTGCCCAGGTGTTGTTTTGTCCTTGTCTTAGACTGGGGCCGCTTGGGCGGTTGGTAGTCTAGACACCGCAGGTGTCACCGTAAGTTTGGTTGCTATATTGTTTGGGGAAGCTGCCTGTTTTGCCGCTCAGTTGGCCAGACAGTTCCCTTTCTTTTGAGGCGTGTCCAACCACTGGTGGCCCCTACAAGTGCATTACCGTCACTGCAGCAGGTTCCCACACTGCTTCCAACAGCAGCAGAATTTTATCTGTATTTTTTATCTCTTTGTCAGTTGCAGTTAATAGCCCCCTTTCCTTATATATGGAGAACAGCTGGTAGTAAAGAGCAGTGGAGCCAGGATGAATATGCCAGTCTGCAGTGCCACCTGGACTTTCCTAAGAGGTATCTGCAAACCCTTTCTCTCTTGAGGTTTCTTTGTAGACCTCAGATGCCTAGGAGTCCCTGTCGTGTAGGGGAGGAAGTGGGAGCTCCTCTTCCTCTGGATCATGATATATATTTTTTCAGTTTTTCTTGCCTGGGTTCTGCCTGAGCCAGCAAAATCTCGCTTTCTTTTTTTTTTAAGGTAACATACCCAGGCCCAGGGGAGTGGGTTTTGCACAATTAGCAGCCATGAGTCAATGTACAGAAACTGATCTGGGTGGCCTGGCTGCCTGGTTATCACAGAGTACACAGCCTGAACTTTGTCCAACTTTAGGGTTCCCTCTGAAGGTCATCCTACCCCAAGGATGGCCAGTCTATCCACAAAAGGTTTTAAGCTTGTTTGGGGTTAACTTTATGCCATAGTCTCCTCCAAAGCCCTTTCTGAAGTCTTTAATCATGCATTCAAAAATGGACGGCTTAGATTCTCCACCACTCATCCTGTTTTTACTTTCCTTTTATCACTTATGGCAAGTTCAACTTCTATTTCGTCGCTCCTTTGCCAGGCTCTTATATCCCAGCCACTGCCAATGTCTCCACTCAGAGAAACAAGACAACTGCCACTTTACCTCAGCTATGACTGGGGTGAAAAGAGCTTTACCTGCTAAGTCTTTCAATGATAATACCTCTCATGCTTTTCTTGCTCTCTCAGCTGCCAACCAGATCCAATCAATTAAGGCTTCCACGTACTCTTCTCTGCACAAGTCTGATTCTTCCAAAATCCAAGACGGTCTCATCACTGATGTAGGCAAACACATGTCCAAAGCCACAGTTCCCAATCTGGCCCCAAGCAATGCTCAGGAGGTCCCTGAGTCCTTAAGGAGAATGGGAGGGTGTCGCGGCAAAGGGGACAGTCCCTTGGAAACCAAAAGATACGTCGACAATCAGTACAGGCATGGTTAACAGAGTACCAGTTATTTCAATAAACAATTTCTCACTGAGCCTATGAAGACACAGCCACCATAGACTCATCCAGCCCCAAGAGGTTGATCAGGCCCCTTTTTCCACTATTACAGTGAGACCTACCTGCGCACTTCCCTTCCGTCGTCCACAGTCTTGTGAAGTCCACCTGGAAGGACGAGTCACTAAAACAAGAGCCAATCTGGAGGGGGAGGCACCTTCCTTTCCCAGAGGCTCTCGTCCCAGCAAGTTACAGGCAGAGGCTCAACGGGCCTGTCTCACCAAGGGCTTCCCAGCCAATGCACCAGAAATGTGGAAACTGCAGTCGCAAAACACACTTGAGTGTTGCAAAGGACACTCAAGACAGTGGAGTACAGTTTATTATGCCAGCGGGTCCAGGGGAAGCCGTTCCCAACAAGGACCCTGATGTTTCCAAGAGGCCCAGTTTTATACTCCCCACTACATGACTGATTACATGTTGGCAACCTCTTTGTTGTATATGGTTGAGTTTTGCAACAAGTAGGAGCTAGGAGAACAAACAATTAAGGTTAAAGGCAGGGAACAATGATTATACATCAAGGGGGGATATCTCCATGGTTAATCTAACAGGGGCAGCCTGACCTCAACTACAATCTCCGGTTGTCATCTGTGGGGGAGGGAAGTCTCCAGGAGACCTGGTTTTCACTAGCAACAGTTTCCTCACTCTTGGGCAGGGTTCAGGCCCAGTTCACATCCTGTCTTTAAGATGGATGACAGGCTTCAAGATGGAGTCTCTCCTGCTTTCCTCACACTGGCCCCAACATTCCCCCCTCTTGATGCTCATCTTGATGCATCACCCCAAAAGGTGAATCTCAAAAGCATTATGTTGAGTGAAAGAAGCCTATACTAAATAGGTGCATACTGTGTGGTTCCTTTTATATAAAGTTCTAGAACAGCAAAGACTGATGTATGGTAAAAAACAACAACAACAACAACAACAACTAATCAAAACAGCGGTCAGTTCTAAGGAGCAAGGAGAGGGATTGACAGGAAAGGGCAAAAAAGAACTTCTAGGGCAATTATTAGTCATCAGGAAAACACAAATGCAAGTTAGAACTACACTGAAAACTATGCAGAAGGACAGGTGTATAGATTGATGGAATAGAATTGAGAGTCCAGAAATAAACCCATATGTTTCTTTTTGTTGTTCATTTGTTTGGTCATGTCCAACTCTTTGCAACCCATGGACAGCACCTCGCCAGGCTTCCCTGTCCTTCATCATCTCCCGAAGCTTGCTCAAACTGATGTCCATCGAGTTGGTGATGCCATCCAACCAACTCATCCTCTGTCATCCCCTTCTCCTCTTGCCTTCAATCTCTCCCAGCATCAGGGTCTTTTCTAAGGAGTCAGTTCTTCACATCAGGTGGCCAAAATATTGGAGCTTCAGCTTCAGCATCAGTCTTTCCAGCGAATATTCAGGACTGGTTTCCTTTAGGATTGACTGGTTTGATCTCCTTGCAGTCCAAGGGACTCTCAAGAGTCTTCTCCAGCACTATAGTTTGAAAGCATCAATTCTTCAATGTTCAGCCTTCTTTATGGTCTAACTCTCACATCCATACATGACTACTGGAAAAACCATAGCTTTGACTAGACAGGCCTTTGTCGGTAAAGTAATGTCTCTGCTTTTAAATATGCTGTCTAGGTTTGCCATAGCTTTTCTTCCAAGGAGCAAGCATCTTTTAATTTCATGGCTGAAGTCACCATTTGAAGTGATTTTGAAGCCCCCCAAAATAGAGCCTCTCACTGATTCCATTGTTTCCCCACCTATTTGCCATGAAGTGATGGGACAAGTTGCCATGATCTTAGTTTTCTGAATGTTGACCTTTAAGCCAGCTTTTTTACTCTCCTCTTTCACTTTCATCAAGAGGCTCTTTAGTTCCTTTTGCTGTCTGCCATAAGGGTGGTGTTATCTGAGGTTATTTATATTTCTCCCGGCAATCTTGATTCCAGCTTGTGCTTCATCCAGCCCAACATTTCTCATGATGTAATCTGCATATAAGGTAAATAAGCAGGGTGACAATATACAGCCTTGACGTATTCCTTTCCCAATTTGGAACCAGTCCTCTGTTCCATGTCCGATTCTAACTGTTGCTTCTTGACCTGCATACACATTTCTCAGGAGGCAGGTCAGGTGGTCTGGTATTCCCATTTCTTTAAGAATTTTCCAGTTTGTTGTGACCCACACAGTCAAAGGCTTTAGCATATTCAGTGAAGTAGATGTAGATGTTTTTCTGGAATTCTCTTTGCCTTTTCTATAATCCAATGGATGTTGGAAATTTGATTTCTGGTTCCTTCATCTTTTCTAAAACCAGCTTGAACATCTGGAAGTTCTCAGTTCACAAACTGTTGAAGCCTCACTTGGAGAATTTTGAGCATTACTTTGCTAGCATGTGAGATGAGTGTAATTCTGCTGTAGTTTGAACATTCTTTGGCATTGCCTTTCTTTGGGATTGGAATGAAAACTAATTTGTGTTCAACTGTTTTTCCACAACAGGACCAAGATAGTTCAATGCCAAGAATAATTTTCAACAAATGATGCTTGGACATCTGAATATTCATATACAAAAGAATCACTCTGGACCCTTATCTCACACCATACACAAAAATTAAGTCAAAGTGGATTATAGACCTGTATGTAAGAGCTAAAGCTGCAAAACAGAAACAAAGGTGTAAATATTTATGACTTTGGATTAGGCAAGGGGATTTCTAGATATGACACGAAAACACAAGCCAAAAACAAAGAAAAATAAATTGGAATTAGTCAAAATTGCAAAAGAGTCAAACATGACTTACCAACTAAACAACAACAACAAATGAATATTCTTATAAAATTGTTTTTGTGGAGAACAGTGTTGACTCAGTAGCCCCAGGGTAAGGAAGTTCCTCACCAAGATGATGTAAAGTTCTGGTGCTGCTGATTCAGTGTGAAAGTGAGTGTGTTAGTCGCTCAGTCGTCTCTGACTCTTTGTGACTCCGTGGACTGTAGCTGATTCAGGGGCAGAGTTAAACCTAAGAATTACTCTTTGGAAATCTTTCACTACCAACTATCATGAATGATTAGTAAATCTTTTAAAAAAGACAAACTGATATTTACTGAGTACTTAGTATACAATAGGCACTGTGTTACATGTCTAATCTCCTTTTGTGCTTATTTCACATGCCAGCAAGATTATGCTCAAAATCCTTCAAGCTAGGCTTCAGCAGTACGTGAAACAAGACTTCCAAATGAACAAGTTGGACTTAGAAAAGGCAGAGGAACCAGATATCAAATTGCTAACATATGCTGGATCACAGAAAAAGCAAAGGAATTCCAAAAAATCATCTACTTCTGCTTTATTGACCTCGCTAAAGCCTTTGACTATGTGGATTACAACAAACTGTGGAATATCTTAAAAAGATGGGAATACCAGACCACATTACCTGCCTCCTGAGAATCCTGTATGCAGGTCAAGAAGAAACAGTTAGAACTGGACATGTAACAGTGGACTGGTTCAAAATTGAGAAAGGAGTATGACAAGGCTGTATATTATCACCTTGATTATTTAATTTATATGCAGAGTATATCATGCGAAATGCTGGGCTGGATGAAGCACAAGCTGGAATCAAGATTGCTTGGAGAAATGTCAGTAACCTCAGATATACAGATGATACCAATTTAATGGCAGAAAGTAAAAAACTAAAGAGCCTCTTGATGAAGGTGAAAGAGGAGAGTGAAAAAGCTGGATTAAAACTCAACATTCAGAAAACTAAGATCATGGCATCTGGTCCCATCACTTCATTGCAAATAGTAGGGAAACAATGGAAACAGTGTCAGATTTCATTTTATTGGGCTCCAAAATCAATGAGGATGGTGACTGCATCCATGAAAGTAAAAGGCACTTGTTTCTTGGAAGAAAACCTATGACAAACCTAGACGGCGTATTAAAAAGCAGAGACGTCACTTTGCCAACAAAGGTCTGTCTAGTCAAAGCTATGATTTTTCCAGTAGTTATATATGGATGTGAGAGTTGGGCCATAAAGAAGGCTGAGCATCGAAGAATTGATGCTTTCAAACTGTAGTGCTGGAGAAGACTCCCGAGAGTCCCTTGGACTGCAAGAATATCAAACCAGTCAATCCTAAAGGAAATCAGTCCTGACTATTCATTGGAAGGACTGATGCTGAAGTTGAAGCTCCAGTACTTTGGCCACCTGATGCAAAGAACTAACTCCTTAGAAAAGACCCTGATGCTGGGAAAGATTGAAGGCAAGAGGAGAAGGGGACAACAGAGGATGAGATGGTTGGATGGCATCACCGACTCAATGGACATGAGTTTAAGCAAACTCAGGGAGATAGTGAAGGACAAGAAAGCCTGTTGTGCTGCAGTCCATGGGGTTGCAAGGAGTCTGACACAACTTAGCAAGTGAACAACAACAAGGCTCCACCAGAATCCTAGAAGGAATGTAACAGTAATATTGCTTTTATTTTACAAATGGAATAAATAAAGCTCACAGAGATTAGTAGCTTGCCCATAGTCAGCCAGGTAAATATGTGATTATAAATGCCATAGTTAAAAGAAGTAAGTCTGTCTCATTTATCCTTGGGTTCCCGATGTCTAAGCACATATTGGATGAATGGCATCACTGACTCAATGGATATGAATCTGAGCTCTGGGAGGTGGTGAAGGACAGGGAAGCCTGGCATGCTCCAGTCCATGGAGTCCCAAAGAGTCCGACACAACCCAACGACTCAACTAAACAACAAGCACATATTGAGTACATAATTTTTATAATGATTATATAGATCATGCTAAATGATGGAAGACTTGACTGTCTAACCCTGGAGAACACACTAGTATCTACTCTACACCAACACTAAAAGCCCTATTTTTTTGAAGTTATCACTTTTAATGGAGCAATGAACAAAGCCACATTTAACTTGTTTGAAATACCACTTATTGCATATAACAAAGCCTTTTCACTTAGGCTTTCTTATTATCAGAAGCAAGGAATAGTTCAATTAAAAACACATACATGTGTACATATGTACAGGCACTCCCCAAAATATAACAGCTGCAGTAATTACTAACAGCCCTATTTTTAAGGTATGTTATAATTCAAAGCTTTGTTTTACTTTATAGATAGACACTATAGAGCTTTAGCTTTGACAAGCCAGTGAAATTTTTCTTTCAAAATTCTAAAATGCCAGCAGGACCCCTAAAATTAACTTACTAAAAATGAAACAAAAATGTAATTACTTGAAGGAGTCAATACTAATGATTCTACCAGCGGGGTAAACAATTATAGCAGAGGCATTTAAAAATACCCATACTAGTTAAGGTAACAGATACACCCTAAAATCTCTTAAGTCTCAAGTAAATAAATGTTCCCCCTTCACCATACAGCCTATGGAAGTCATCAGGTTATTGGGCTCTGTTCCACACGCTCAGTCATGGAGGTTCCTTAAAAAATTAAAAATAGAACTACCATATGATCCAGCAATCCCATTTCTGAAAGAATTGAAATCAGGATCTTAAATATCTTAGCACTTCTATGTTCATTGTAGCACTATTCACAATGGCAAAGATGTGAAAATAAATGTCCAGTGACAGATAAACGGATAAAGAAAATGTGATTGATATATACACACAAACACAATGGATGCTCCACCTTTAAAAAGAAAGAAATTCTGCAATATGCAATAAGATACATGAATCTTGAGGACATTATTTTAAGTGAAATCAGCCAATCATAGACAGATGACTGCATGATTCCACTTATAACAGGTATCAAAAATAGTCAAATTCATAAAATCAAAGAATGGAATTGTGAAGGGCTGGGGGGTGAGGGAAATGAGGACTTAGTTCAGTTCAGTTCAGTCGCTCAGTCGTGTCCGACTCTTTGCACTCCATGAATCGCAGAACGCCAGGCCTCCCTGTCCATCACCAACTCCCGGAGTTTACTCAAACTTATGTCCATAGAGTCAGTGATGCCATCCAGCCATCTCATCCTCCGTCATCCCCTTTTCCTCCTGCCCCCATTCCCTCCCAACATCAGAGCCTTTTCCAATGAGTCAACTCTTCACATGAGGTGGCCAAAGTACTGGAGTTTCAGCTTTAGCATCATTCATTACAAAGAACACCCAAGACTGATCTCCTTTAGAATGGACTGGTTGGATCTCCTTGCAGTCCAAGGGACTCTCAAGAGTCTTCTCCAACACCACAGTTCAAAAGCATCAATTCTTCGGCGCTCAGCTCTCTTCACAGTCCAAATCTCACATCCATACATGACCACAGGAAAAACCATAGCCTTGACTAGACGGACCTTTGTTGGCAAAGTAATGTCTCTGCTTTTGAATATGCTATCTAGGTTGGTCATAACTTTCCTTCCGAGGAGTAAGCATCTTTTACTTTCATGGCTGCAGTCACCATCTGCAGTGATTTTGGAGCCCACAAAAATAAAGTCTGACACTGTTTCCACTGTTTACCCATCTATTTCGCATGAAGTGATGGGACCGGATGCCATGATCTTCGTTTTCTGAATGTTGAGCTTTAAGCCAACTTTTTCACTCTCCTCTTTCACTTTCATCAAGAGGCTTTTGAGTTCCTCTTCACTTTCTGCCATAAGGGTGGTGTCATCTTCATATCTAAGGTTATTGATATTTCTCCCAGTAATCTTGATTCCAGCTTGTGCTTCTT
Organism: Bubalus kerabau; assembly: GCF_029407905.1. Lineage (NCBI taxonomy): Eukaryota > Metazoa > Chordata > Mammalia > Artiodactyla > Bovidae > Bubalus > Bubalus kerabau. The sequence goes on from NC_073633.1 coordinate 69,868,466, forward strand.
CCAGCCCAGCATTTCTCATGATGTACTCTGCATAGAAGTTAAATAAGCAGGGTGACAGTATACAGCCTTGACATACTCCTTTTCCTATTTGGAACCAGTCTGTTGTTCCATGTCCAGTCCTAACTGTTGCTTCCTGACCTGCATATAGGTTTCTCAAGAGGCAGGTCAGGTGGTCTGGTATTCCCATCTCTTTCAGAATTTTCAACAGTTTACTGTGATCCACATGGTCAAAGGCTTTGGCATAGTCAATAAAGCAGAAATAAATGTTTTTCTGGAACTTTTTTGCTTTTTCCATGATCCAGCAGATGTTGGCATTTTGATCTCTGGTTCCTCTGCCTTTTCGAAATCCAGCTTGAACATCTGGAAGTTCACGGTTCATGTATTGCTGAAGCCTGGCTTGGAGAATTTTGAGCATTACTTTACTAGCATGTGAGATGAGTGCAATTGTGCAGTAGTTTGAGCATTCTTTGGCTTTGCCTTTCCTTGGGATTGGAATGAAAACTGACCTTTTCCAGTCCTGTGGCCATTGCTGAGTTTTCCAAATTTGCTGGCCTATTGAGTGCAGCATTTTCACAGCATCATCTTTCAGGATTTGAAATAGCTCAACTGGAATTCCATCACCTCCACTAGCTTTGTTCATAGTGATGCTTTCTAAGGCCCACTTGACTTCACATTCCAGGATGTCTGGCTCTAGGTGAGTGATCACACCATTGTGATTGTCCTGGTCGTGAAGATCTTTTTTGTACAGTTCTTCTGTGTATTCTTGCCACCTCTTCTTAATATCTTCTGCGTCTGTTAGGTCCATACCATTTCTGTCCTTTATCGAGCCCATATTTGCATGAAACGTTCCCTTGGTATCTTTAATTTTCTTGAAGAGATCTCTAGTCTTTCCCATTCTGTTGTTTTCCTCTATTTCTTTGCATTGATCGCTGAGGAAGGCTTTCTTATCTCTTCTTGCTATTCTTTGGAACTCTGCATTCAGATGCTTATATCTTTCCTTTTCTCCTTTGCTTTTCACTTCTCTTCTTTTCACAGCTATTTGTAAGGCCTCCTCAGACAGCCATTTTGCTTTTTTGCATTTATTTTCCATGGGGATAGTCTTGATCCCTGTCTCCTGTACAATGTCATGAACCCCAGCCCATAGTTCCTCAAGCACTCTATCTATCAGATCTAGTCCCTTAAATCTATTTCTCACTTCCACTGTATAATCATAAGGGATTTGATTTAGGTCATACCTGAATGGTCTAGTGGTTTTCCCTACTTTCTTCAATTTAAGTCTGAATTTGGCAATAAGGAGTTCATGATCTGAGCCACAGTCTGCTCCTGGTCTTGTTTTTGCTGACTGTATAGAGCTTCTCCATCTTTGGCTGCAAAGAATATGATCAACCTGATTTCGGTGTTGACCATCTGGTGATGTCCATGTATAGAGTCTTCTCTTGTGTTGTTGGAAGAGGGTGTTTGCTATGACTAGTGCATTCTCTTGGCAAAACTCTATTAGCCTTTGCCCTGCTTCATTCCGTGTTCCAAGGCCAAATTTGCCTGTTACTCCAGCTGTTTCTTGACATCCTACTTTTGCATTCCAGTCCCCTATAATGAAAAGGACATCTTTTTTTGGTGTTAGTTCTAAAAGGTCTTGTAGGTCTTCATAGAACCGTTCAACTTCAGCTTCTTCAGCGTTACTGGTTGGGGCATAGACTTGGATTACTGTGATATTGAATGGCTTGCCTTGGAAACAAACAGAGATCATTCTGTCATTTTTGAGATTGCATCCAAGTACTGCATTTCAGACTCTTTTGTTGACCATGAGGGCTACTCCATTTCTTCTAAGGGATTCCTGCCCGCAGTAGTAGATATAATGGTCATCTGAGTTAAATTCACCCATTCCAGTCCATTTTAGTTCGCTGATTGCTAGAATATCGACATTCACTCTTGCCATCTCCTGTTTGACCACTTCCAACTTGCCTTGATTCATGGACCTAACATTCCAGGTCCCTATGCAATATTGCTCTTTACAGCATTGGGCCTTGCTTCTATCACCAGTCACATCCACAGCTGGGTATTGTTTTTGCTTTGGCTCCATCCCTTCATTCTTTCTGGAGTTATTTCTCCACTGATCTCCAATAGCATATTGGGCACCTACTGACCTGGTGAGTTCCTCTTTCAGTATCCTATCATTTTGTCTTTTCATACTGTTCTTGGGGTTCTCAAGGCAAAAATACTGAAGTGGTTTGCCATTCCCTTCTCCAGTGGACCACATTCTGTCAGATCTCTCCACCATGACCCACCCGTCTTTGGTGGCCCCACAGGGCATGGCTTAGTTTCATTGAGTTTTTGGGTGTTAGTTCTAAAAGATTTGTCACACTAGGACAAGGCTGTGGGCCTAGTGTGATCAGACTGACTAGTTTTCTGTGATTATGGTTTCAGTGTGTCTGCCCTCTGATGCCCTCTTGCAACAGCTACCGTCTTACTTGGGTTTCTCTTACCCTGGACGTGGGGTATCTCCAGCTGCTCCAGCAAAGCGCAGCCGCTGCTCCTTACCTTGGACGAGGGGTATCTCCTCACAGCCGCCCCTCCTGACCTTGAACGTGGAGTAGCTCCTCTAGGCCCTCCTGCGCCCGCGCAGCCACCACTCCTTGGGCGTGGGGTAGCTCCTCCCGGAGGCCGCCCCTGGCCTCCGGTGGGGTGTAGCTCCTCCTGGCCGCCACCCCTGACCTCGGACGCAAAGTAGCGTCTGAGGACTTAATGAGGACTTTAGGGGCACAAAATTTCAGTTAAGCAAGAGGAATAAGTTCTAACCAACAGATCATTGGTTGAATAGCTCACGGATGTCTGACCCTTGGCAGAGAAGCCCTGAAAACAGAGTGGTGGGGTGCCTAAAATGTCTCAAAAAGACACCTCTCCTGCCACAGGACACCTGGTTGGAGGTTGCCAATGCAGACCAGTGCACAGATGCTGATGTGAAATGAAAATATCTCCTTCCATATCAATAAACAAGAAATGTCACAGCCATCAGCAATTTCTGGCCTCCAAACATGAATGAGGGCTCCAAAAACTGATTCAGAGGATGCGGCCACGGCCCACGGTGATTGCTGTGGAGCTGGGAGATGAAGCAAGGTGAGCAGGGAAACAGGACCGGACCAGATAGCTGAAGTGCATGAGAAAGGAATGAATTCAACGAGCCCAGAGGCTCGCATCTTCCCATACACAGAATGCTGAATTCCTTAACTTGATAACCTGATCTTTGATGTTTAGACCGCCTGCTCCCTTTGTTGCAAACTTGTATACAGCCTGAGTCCCCTCCTGCCTCCTTTGGAGCAGTTTTCTCAGAGCTACTGAGATGCTGTCTGCCTGACTCAGAGTCCTAAACATTCCCACCAAATAAAATAACTCTCTACTTTCAGGTTGTGACTGTATTTTTTAGTCCACACTGGGCTGAGGCATAGGTAGCCCGGGTGCTGCTCAGGGCTTGGGGAAGAGAAGGAACACCTGGCTCTTTGTTAGAAGACCCCACAGCAAGAGTTACGCTTGATAGAATAGCATCTTTGCAAAGAAAATATTGTTAAGCAGTTGATCTCTGATTTAAAAAAAAAAAAGCCCAATTAGTGAGCAAACTATGTCCATTAAAAGATGAACCATGGCCTTTACATCCTTGGGAACCAGGTTCCTCTAAAGTTGACCTTATCACACTGAAGCTGGGAGTGATGCCTTTATGGACTAAGGATTGTCAAAAGGATATGGCAACAAAGTACAAGACTGTCACATCCTAAAATATACTCCAAAGAAGAACCATAATGGGAAAATGGCAGCCCTAACTGTAGGAAGAAAAACTGTATCACATTTCTGTAAATCTACATCTATATTGGAAATTTACTGGAAGCTTGACTTGCTGCCAGTATGGAAAGTTAAAAACCTTTCATAATAACAGACAACACTGTCATTAAACCAGACATTCCTTGTTATGCTGCTCATTTTCTCCCAGACAGTATATGAATGTCACAACAAAAATCATATTGGTAAAGGCTTTTGAGGCATCATGAAAACATGGGGATTCAAAGGCCAGAATGGCAACCCACTCCAGTACACTTGCTTAGAAAATTCCACGGACAGAGGAGCCTGGTAGGCTACAGTCCACCGGATCACAAAGAGTCAGACATGACTGAGTGACTTCACTTCACTTCACTTCACTACTACTCATGGTCAAACAAAAATCCACAGAAGTCCTAGAACAATTTCAACCAGTGATGTTGCCAGAGTCAGCCTGGAACTAAAATGCCTGGACATATGGGAAGCACAGATAGGACAGCATATGGACTGAAAGCACAATATAAGCTATGTAAATGGCTCTTTCAGTTCAGTTCAGTTCAGTTCAGTCGCTCAGTCCTGTCCGACTCTTTGCAACCCCATGAATCGCAGCACGCCAGGCTGCTGTCCATCACCAACTCCCGGAGTTCACTGTACCTGGACATAAAAATTGCTCAGAGATGCTCAGAGATTCTAAACTGCTCACAGATAAAGATTACTATTAAAATTTATTACTCCCTATGTATTTTCCTCATGGAGATGAAGAGGAACAACCATAAGATTTGTAAGATAAAAACATGTGCCCACCTAGCACACCTGCTATTATATTTGCCTATCCTCACTGGACAGGTAGAACCTCACATGTTCTTTGAGTTTTGATGGGCCAGGACAATAAAATTAGCCAGGATTTATATTCTCTGTTCTCAAGCACAGCAATACCATACGTGTTATCTTTGTCAAAGGCATAAATATATTACTCATTCTCCAACTAAACTCTGTTAGAAAAATTACTACTTAAAGGATTTCAACCCTGAATATTCATTGTAAGGACTGATGCTGAAGCTAAAGCCCCAGTACTCTGGCTACCTGATGCGAAGAACCAACTCACTGAAAAAGACCCTAATGCTGGGAAAGATTGAGGACAGGAGGAGAAGGGGGCAACAGAGGATGAAATGGTTGGATGTCATCACTGACTCATTGGATATAAGTTTGAGAAAACTCAGGGAGATAGTGAAGTACAGGGAAGCCTGGCATGCTGCAGTCCACAGGGTCACAAAGAGTTAGACATGACTTAGTGACTGAACAACAACAAATCAGTTAAGTAGATTGGATATGCCAAATTTAGAGGAACTGGCAGTTTGCATACTAGCAAAATCTTTGTAATTTGAAGGATTCATTCTTTTTTTTACTGCATATTTCCCAAGTTATCTTAAAGTGTTTGTAAATTTAACTTCTTGTATTTAAAAGAAAAATGAGGGAGTGTGGTCAAGATGGTGGAGTAGGAGAACCCTGAGTTCACCTTCTTCCACAGGCACACCAAAATTATAACTACTTACAGAGAAACTATTAATGAGAAAGACCTGGGGACTAGTAGAAATGATCTCTTACAACTAAAGATATAAAGAAGGAACCACAATGAGAGGGTAGGAGGGGCAGAGACATGGTCTAGCCAGGATTCATAGCCCTGGGGTGGGTGACCCACAAATAGAAGACAGTTACAATTGCAGAGGCTCACCCCAAGGAACACAGGGTCTGAATCCCACATCAAGCTCCCCAGCCTGCGGGTTCTACACCAGGAAGAGGAGTCACCAGAATGTCTCATGCTGAAGGCCAATGGGGCTTACTTTCTGGAGACCCACAGGGTTGTTTGAAATAGAGTCCACTTTTAAAGGGAGAACACAAAAGCTCATATACACCAGAGCTCAGGACAGAAGTAGTAATTCAAAAGAAGCCTGGGTCAGTCCCACCAACTGCTATTGGAAAGCTTCCTGGAAAGATAGGAGGCAACTGGAGCTCACCCTGGGGACAGAGACGTTGGCAGCATCCACTCTGGGGAATCATCTACCACGAGGACATTGTGCTGCCAAGTGCCATTTTGGAATCCTCCCTCTAGCTTATTAGTACCAGGACTAGGCCCACCCACCAGCCTGTTGGCATCAGTACTGGATCAAACAACTACCAGGCAAAGATTCAGCCCCACTTATGAAGTGGAATACTACTCAGCCATAAAAAAGAATGAAATCTTGCCATTTTCAAAAATGTGGATGGACCTAGAAGATATTATGCTAAGTGAAATAAGTCACACAAGAGAAAGACAAATACTATATTATTTCATTTACATGTAGAATCTAAGAAACAAAACACATGAACAAACATAACCAAATAGAAACAGAGTTATAGACACAGAGAACAAAAGCGTGGTTGCCAGAGGGAAGGGGGTGGGCAGAAGATAGAAATAGGTGAGGGAGATTAGGAGGTACAGAGTTCTAGATGCAAAATAAATGACTCATGGCATGAAATGTACAGTGTGGAGAATATAATCAATAATTACATAATATTTTTGAATGGTGACAGACTGTAATTAGACTTATTGTGGTGATAATTTTGAAATGTATAGCAATATACAATCACTATGTTGTGTATAATAACAGGAACTAACCTAGTGTTGTAGGCCAATTTTACTTCAAAAGCAAACTCATGGAGAAAGAGATTAGAAATGTGATTACCAGAGGCAGGGTGGGAGGAGGGGGGATTGGATGAAGGCTGTCAAAAGGTACAAACTTCCAGTTATAAGATAAATAAGTACTAGGAATGAAATGTACCACATGAGAAACATAATTAACACTTGTATGTTATATATGAAAGTTGTTAAGATAGTAAATCCTGAGAGTTCTCATCATAAGAAAAAAATTTCTATTTCTTTAAACTATATGAGATAATGGATGTTTGCTAAGCTTACTGTGGTAATCATTTTATGATGTATGTGAGTCAAATAATTATGCCATACACCTTACATTTATACAATGCTATATGTCAATTTTATCTCAATAAAACTGGAACCAAAAAAATTAAAAACATGAGTCAGTTCTAGAAATCTGCTGTATGACTATTGTACCTGAAGTCAACAATAATATATCAAACACTTAAAAATTTGTTGGGATTCCCAGGTGGCTCAGTAGTAAAGAATCCTCCTACCGATATGGAGTTTGATCCCTGGGTTGGGAAGATCGCCTGGAAAAGGAAATGACAACCCACTCCAGTATTCTTGCCCAAGAAATCCCATGGACACAGGAGCCTGGCAGGCTATAGTCCATAGGGTTGCAAAGAGTACGACACAACTGAGGGACTGAACATGCATGTGAAAATTTGTTAAGAGGGTAAATCTCATGTTAAGTGTTCTTTCCACAATAAAATAAAATACAAAAGTAATTGAATTGCCAAAGAATTCTAACTAATATCAGGGTTAGTCAAGACCCCAAGTCCAGAACTCTAAAGTGTGGGACAGATACCTTGCCACAATCATCAGATACTAGACTTGGGGATTTAAATTCCACACACTCTTGCTCAAAACTAAGCAGAAGAAGGAAATGGAACTATAAAAAGAAACATGAATCAGATTTTTGGTCAGCTCTATGGTGACATTAAGGCACAACAGTGGACCGATTCAATTCACAAACTTCCCTTTGGGAACAATACTAATGAGTAGAGAACCAGTGAATTTCCTCCCTACAAGTCAGTGTAATATCCTGACCCTTATACCTAACACAGTACAATCACACTTGGCCCTTTTCATAGCAAGAAAGGGAAAGGAAACACTCAGAATCACTTTAGTTTTGAATCTGCAGAACATTCCATACGTTCATATTCAATGCATGCTCCTTGAAAAAACAAACAGTACAACATGGTAAATCAACTATACTCCAATATAAAAATTAAAAAAAAAACAGTGGGACAACAGTATATAAAGTGTAGAATATTATAAAGTCTTTGCTCCCCACTTTGCTATGTATCCCTATACTTTGCTATCACTTTAATATGTACCTTCCCAGTGTGGTGTGCACACACACTCACGTGCACATGTATACACACAGTATTTGAAATAAATGGTGTTATCCTAACCACACCATTCTTCAATTTGTTTTCCTTACTTAAAATTTGTATACATGGACCTTAGTTTTTCTAATGACTGCCTAGTATTACATATGACTAAGTAATCACTCACTGAGGGAATACTTTTTATTTTATCTCCATTCTTGTTTCCATTTTTAAAATTTTTATTTAAAAGTAATGCACATTACTTGTTTTAGAAATTCAGACTGTGCAGAAAGTACCTAAAATGAGAAACAAAAATCTCCCACAACCAGCCCCACCACTCCCACTAATTAAACATTACTCAGAAGTTTAACTGTGGTGTTGGAGAAGACTCTTGAGAGTCCCTTGGACTGCAAGGAGATCCAACCAGTCCATTCTGAAGGCGATCAGCCCTGGGATTTCTTTGGAAGGAATGATGCTAAAGCTGAAACTCCAGTACTTTGGCCACCTCATGCGAAGAGCTGACTCATTGGAAAAGACTCTAATGCTGGGAGGGATTGGGGGCAAGAGGAGAAGGGGACGACAGAGGATGAGATGGCTGGATGGCATCACTGACTAGATGGATGTGAGTCTGAGTGAACTCCAGGAGTTGGTGATGGACAGGGAGGCCTGGCGTGCTGTGGTTCATGGGGTCGCAAAGATTCGGACACGACTGAGCTACTGATCTGATCTGATCTGATCTCAAAAACACTATATACACTTTCTTACATATCCACAATATTCTGGTTTGTATTTTTTAGTTTCCATAATTTAGGTTAATGAGAAATTAATGCTTTCTTAGGATGCCCTAAGAAAATCAAGTTTCTGAATCCGATGCACAGTGAACTCACTAAGGTAAAATGCCTTACGTAAATGTCTCTTCCAGCAGTCACCAGAACCCCTCTGTCTGAACGTGATTTTAATGAGTGGACTACAATAACCAGGGTCCCTCACCTCTAACATGCACAAGTCTATTCAGACTTGTGTACACATGCACAAACGATGCACACACACACATGACCAAGGGGAAAATGAAGTGACCCCTTCTACACAGTATAGTAATTGGTCACTGTAGCAATACTGGTAGGCTATCAAGATAAGTAGGGATGCTACCTATACAGAGAGCACAAAATCTATGCTGGCTTGGAAAAGGGTAAATGAGAACATCAGAGAGCTAGGAAAGTACCGGCTTGTTGGGAAGGGAACTGAAAACCACAAGCCCCTACCAACAGAAGCAGTATTTCATTCCAGGATGAAGTTCTGCTGGTTCCACCTCATCCCTTCTATCCTGGTGTATAAGACTCTCATTAACCTCCCCTTGCCTTCCCTATCATAACCAGTAGCGTCCTCCGGACTCGTGGGTCCCTAGGGTAGAAACTTCATAGGAAGTCCTCTTTCCCATCCTTCCTCTCCATCTTCCTTACTTCCACACCTCCCCCACAAATGCCTCTTCCACTAACTCCCCAAAGTTTTAACTTTAAGAACACACTTGTTTGGCCTAAAGCATATTCAGCACATAGCACAGTGTGTCTCATTTACAACAAATTCACACGTTAGAATCCTAATGCCCACTGATGTGATGGTGTTAGAAGCTGGGGCCTTTGGACAGTGATTGGGTCATGAGAGTGGATAAACAGGATTAGTGCTCTCATAAAGGAGAGCCCGCTGAGCTTCCTAGCCTCTTCTATCATGTGAGAACACAGTGAGGAAGGGCCAGCTATGAACCAGAAAGAGGGTCCTCACCAGAACACAACCATGCTGTTGATGTTGGACTTTAAAGCCTCCAGAAATGTGAGAAAAACATTTCTGTTGTTTATATGCCATTTGATTCATGGTATTTTGTTATAATAGTCCAAACAGACTAAAATAACCTGCTAAGAAATATGGGTTGGGTAAATGGATGATGAGTGGTTTAAATGAAAGGGTAATACTTCAAGACCTATGTGAGTTTTGATGGAACTCTAATATGACATGGAAAGACCATTCACCAAAATGAGTAACCAGTTATAACAAGCAGCTAATCACCCAAAAGATTATAAAAGTGAGAATGTTACATACACACCTTCCCCACCACCATCACCAACCAGCAAGCATAGAAGGGAGAAAATGTCAGAATGGAAAGATGATGGGCACTTGGCTCAGACAAATTTTGACTCCACCATTCTCTAGTTGGGAGACTTATATGGACAGCAGTGCACCAGGCAACAGGCTGAGGTCTGCTGTGGGGCTGGTTCCTCTGTTCAACAAATGCTTTTCGAATACCTACTATGTGCCAGGCAGAGGACCAGGTACAGGAGACATAACGGTGAGCAAACAAAGGCAGTCCCCATTCTCATGGAGCAGAGAGTCTAAGAAGTCAGTTGGAGGCAGCTCTTAATCAAATAATGTCACTAATGAAAATAAAGTTACATAGTGAGACATTAGCACATGGAACAGATGGACTCATCTAGACTTGGAGTGCTATGAGTGCCATGGGGGAGAGTGGCTCCAGAGTCTATCTACGATTAATTAGGTAAAGGAATGGTGAGGAAAACCATTCCAAATAAGGCACCTGTGCTTACAAAGGCTGTGATCAAAGTCTCAAACAATGCAAGTTCAGTGTGGCTTCCTGTTAGAGTGCCTGAGCTAGGGGTGGAGGGGAGGGTGGAGACTCAGTCAGATTTCTATTCTGAAAAGACCAGTGCATTTTAACAGGACCCCTGGGAGGTTGGGGCAGCCACAAGCAGAGCACTCTGTGTGTTCTGGGACCCTGGCTGCACCCCATCTATATGAGGACAGGTAGGCTGCCTTAACAGAACATTGGGAAGCAGGGACTGATGGACCTAAGAGACTGAATCCTCCAGCTCTGCGCTAGGAAGAGGCTCACTGATATGTGTGCGTGATCAAGCAGAGGGAGAATGCAGTAAAATCCCTAACTTCTAACTAGCAATGGGTCTAGATTAGGGTCAGCAAACTACAACCCAAGAGCCAAATCCAGCCAGCACCTATTTCTGGGCAGCCCACAAGTTAAGAATAGTTTTCACATTTTTAAATGGCTGAAAAAAAATCAAAAGAAGATGAATATTTTGTACCAGGTGAAAATTACATGAAATTCACATTTCAGTGTCTATAAATAAAGTTTTATGGGAAAACAATCATGCTTACTTATTTACTATCGTCCATGGCTGCTTTCACAACACAGCAGCAGAGCCAATAACTGCCACCAACACTAGGGTAGTGCTGCAAGGCTAAAATTATTTACTATCTGGCCCCTTATAGAACAAGGTTGCCCGTTCTTGGGCTAGTCAGAAGAGCCTATAAATCTGAGCGTGTGGTCAGACAACTGACAAATGAGCTTTAGTGGGAACAAGTGCAAAGTAATGCACATTGGGATAAAAATATACAAACTATTTATAAAATGAAGACAAGGCTCTGAGCTATGAGGTCACAGCTCAGAACTAAGCACAATGGCAAAGACTGAAGGCAGCTAGAGTAACAGTGTGTGAATTTCCTGCCCCATACTATAAGAATCAGTACACAATGCATGGGGTTGGCTGTCTGATGACACCCCTGGGTAGAAGCCTGGGGAATGATTTCAGGACAACTAAGCTAAAATTCAACCTAGAAGAAAGGCTATATTATTTTGCACTTTCACTTAAAAGTTATATACAGACATAGATAATGACAGTCTGCATATAATCTCCAGAAGAAATTAGTGATAAAGATTTAGAATGTGTGGTATTACTACTAGGCTACTGGGGGATGGGTTATCATCAAGACTTTGTCTTGTTTAACTTTATAGCCCCAGTCCCTAGTTCAATGACTGGCATATGATAAGCGTTCAAACAATATTTGTTGAATAAAAGGAGAGAAGGAAGGAAGAAAAGGAAGATGAGAAGGAAGGAGGGAAGGAGAGGAAGAGAGGGAGGACGAAGGAGGGAAAGAAGGAGGGAAACTGGATAGAACCTATAGAATTTGAAGGCTGAACAGGAGTTGAACACCCTCCAAGAATGGGGAAGAACATCCCAGTGGGAAAACAGAAGAATAAGAGGCCAGGAGAGACAATGAGGCTTGGAAAATATATCACAATAAAACTCCCTGTCACCTTTGCTCTATCTCCAAGGTAACTTGGTTTCTCATACCATCGGCCCTGTGAAGGGGCCAGGGCCACAGGAGAGGTGTGTCCTCCAGGACAATTAAGGTATCAGCCACACAGTAATTTCCTCAGGCTCTCTGGGCAGTAGGGCATACACTGATTTCTTCAGCCTGATACTCAGAGGTAGTTCCCACACCTGCAAAGCTGATAGAATTGACCTGGGACCTTGGCGGCTCTAGCAGGGTCATTGGGGGCCCTACCTCGTGTGGCCGCCTCCCTCTTGGACACCTCTGACCTCTTCCATTTCAAGGTAACAGGATTCACGTCTGGAGAGTTCCCAGAGAACACCCAGCCCCATGTGCTGCAGGCCCAAAAGGAACAAGGTGCCTTTCTCAGGTAAGATACTCTACCTGCCTGACAAACACTCAGCCAGGGCTCCAGAATCCAAATGTTCAGGGTTCTGGAATCTATTCTCGCTGCGAGGGAAACTCATCCTAGTAATGTGAAAGTCCTAGGCCCTGGGAATCCCCTCTGTCCCAAGCCAACCAGGACAGTTGGTCACCTGCCAGATGGATTCCTCATTTAATACACTGGGCTGGTTGGGGAGGAAGAAATTTCCCTCTGTCCCTCTTGAATTCATGTGGCTGGACTTAAAATTGATTGAAAACAAGAAACAAATTTAAATTCATGCCCATGGAAGACCCATAGAATGAGACCAAAGAAGTAGCCAAAGTAGGCAGGCTTTATACTGTTTTCTCTTTGGCTACACTGGGTCTTTGTTGCTGTACCCAGGCTTTTTCTACCTGTGGTCGCTAAGCCATGTCCACCTCTTTGCAACCCCGTGGACTGAAACCCACCAGGTTCCTCTGTCCATGGGAATTCCCAGGCAAGAATTCTGGAGTGGACTGCCACTTTCTTCTGTAGGAGGATCTTCCCACCCAAGGATCAAACCTGGGTCTCCTGCGTGGCAGGCAGATTCTTTATTGCTGAGCCACCTAGGAAGCCCCTCTAATTGCAGCGGCAGGGGCTACTTTTCCTTGCTTTGTGCAGCCTTCTCCTTGCAGTAGCTTCTCTTGTTGGGGAGCACAGGCTCCAGGTGCACGTGCTTCAGGAGTTGCAGCACACAGGCTCGCGCTGTATATGGCTCATGAGCTCGAGAGTGTGGGCTCAGTAGCCGTGGCACACAGGCTTATCTGCCCCACAGCATGTGGGATCTTCCTGGACCAGGGATCAAAACCATGTCCCCTGCACTGGCAGGCAGATTCTTAATCATTGGACCACCACTGGAAGAACTGGTGCTGAAGCTGAAGCTTCAATACTTTGGGCACCTGATGCAAAGAACAGACTCATTGGAAATACATGATGCTTGGAAATACTGAGAGCAAGAGGAGAAGCGGGTGACAAAGGATGAGATGGTTGGATGGCATCACTGACTCAGTGGACATGTGTGTGTGTGTGTGTGTGTGTGTGTGCGGGTGTTAGTACCTTAGTCATGTCTGACTCTTTGCAACCCCATGGACTCTAGCCTGCCAGGCTCCTCTGTCCATGAAATTCTCCAAATAAGAATACTGGAGTGGGTTCCCATTTCCTTCTCCAGGGGATCTTCTTGAACCCACGTCTCCTGCACTGCAGGCAGATTCTTTACCATCCAAGTTTGACCAAACTCCAAGAGATACTGGAGGACTGGGAAGACTGGCATGCTGCAGTTCATGGGGTTACAAAGAGTTGGACACAACTTAGCAACCGAACAACAACAACAACCAGGGAAGTCCATACTTCATACTTTTTAGACAAACTTTTTTGTGAGGAATTGACAGGACAAAGAAACTTAGGTTCTGGGTGCCCAATTCATGAAGAATCAAAACAGAGTTTTGGCTTGGAGCAGTAAGCTAAAGAAGTAGTGAAGGTTTGTTTACCTAGACTTCTCAGTTCCAATTCCCTATCTTTGGTGATAAGGTGTCCTTGTACCTGCAGATGTAGGGAGTGTAAGTTTCACAAGAAGAGATTTATTTCCGGCTTTCAGGAAGACAGAAGGTTCCGAGTGCCTCTTCTTCAGTTGGCCATAACTTTGATTCAAAATAAATAATATGCCATCGAGGCATATTTTTGGGGTGGCCTACCCAACAGTCTTCTTGTTCCACTGTTCGCAGACCTCATGTGGGCCTGCTCCAGAGAAACTGCTGCCTCCCAGAATGTGCAGAGTGGCTCCTTCTGGATCAGGGAAGGGACAGCATGGGCCAGTTGGGTCACTGGGAACAGAAGAGATCAAGAGGCCAAGGAGGAGGGGTTCCCGAGGAACCTCAACTATTGGAAACTTGGATCTAGGACTCTCATTTTTTATCTGGTGTCTCTATGTGTTTCTGTGTAAACAATGAGGATGAAACAGTACTTGGTATCAGGGCAAACCTTCAACATTTACAATGTTTGAAGACAGGGAAGAACTTTCAGGAAGACTGCCTGAAACATTCTTTGTGAGTAAGCAGAATGTGAGTTATTAAAATATAAATAACAAAGAGGAATATATAACTTTGTTGGTCAGTATAAAACAGTTGTAATAATTACAGTAATTTATATCTAATGACCATGTAGCATAGTGATTATGAGGCATTACTGTGTCATGTAAATCATACACAAAGATCTTTGTGATTAGGGTACTAAATTCTGCTCAGTCATGTGTGCACTTGTGGCCAGCTTAAAACCATTAAAAGTAATTTAGGTTGACTTAGTCTGGTTTTTTTGCTTCAGGGAATACAGAGAGTGAAATAGTAGGTGAACTTGTTTCATTTGATTCAGCAAGGACCAATATAAAGATACTTTAAAAAAAATAAACACCATCTTTATTTGTAAAAGAATTCTGGAAAAAGTCAAAGCACTTTGTAGATTTTAATCTAATCAATCCTCACAATAACCCCAGGAGGGAGTTTTTACACAACAGCTTTCTTTGTTTAAAGCCACCAGTTGTCAGAGGCCACAAAAAAGTCCCTTTGTCTGCCATTGCTTCTTTGTCCCAGTTTAATTCATAAATGTTGTAACATTCTTTGAAATGAGTCTAGTATAAATACAAACTACTAGCATATTAATAATCTCTAGTCATTATGAGACATATTGACCTCCCTGGTAAGAATTTCTTACAAATGACTTTACACACTAGCTTAAAGACATAGAAATATTTGTTAGAAAGGAATTTAAAGTCATGGATGAACTCTCTATAACAAAAATATTTTCATCTATTAATTCCATGTATTTACAGTGTTTCTGCTCTGAGCACAATGTCAGCTACTAAGGGCACACAGAGCCTAGGAGAGAAATAAAGTAATTGTAACAGTGAAACATATGTGGTGGTGATCAAGAGGTCTAAGTGACTCAAAACATGTTTAATAAACCAAAAATGGAGTGTAGCAATCCTAAGAAGGATATCAGATGACCAGCATTCGCCTGTACCCTTGGTTTGCAATTTGATTTAGGTGGCGTGGTCTTTAATAGTTCTCACTAGCAAAGTAGGTTAAGTGGATGTTTTACATAAAATCTCATTGGATTCTTAGAGTGTCGCTATGAAACCGGTAGGACAAATTTTATTTTCCACTATTAACACACAAGAAAATGAGCTCAGCAATAGTACACTGCTAGAGATCACAGTAAATAGATGGCAAAATTAGAAGCTAAAACCAGGTTTTCCAAATTCCGCCCTCATCTTCAAGTTTCCCCAGCCCAGCCACAACCTCCAAACTCCAGGACTGATGCGCTTAGTTCTTTTTATATATATACTTTTTTTTTTAAGTTGATATGTTGTATTTTTATTTTTATTCAGTTCAAGAAATTTTTTTTTTTTTTTTTTTTTTGGCAGAGCAGCATGAAGGATCTTAGTTCCCCAACCAGGGATCAAACCTGAGCCTGCTTGCAGTGGAAGGGCAGAGTGGTGAGTCTCAACTACTGGACTAGAGGGAAATCCTATGCTTAGTTCTTAAATTACTGTCCCAGCTGGGACCTCCTATTCCCTTTCATTTCAGCCAGACATGATTAGAGAAATCCATAGGAATATTTAATTAAAAATTTTTTTAAAAAGACAGAAACAAAGATATGAAAACTACGAACTTGTTTGAAAGTAGGTTTGGCTCACAGGTTGGTGAAATGGTAGATGGTCTCTAGAGCCAGAAATCTCCTTTATCTCTTCCCTGGCCAAGAAGGCAACTGCCTGTCCTCAGGTAATCTATTTCTGGTATTTCTTCTCCCCTGGAGGAGAGGTTAAACTGAATCTCCAGCCACTGTGTTACTGAGTAATCCACGGAAAGACGAAAGCATTATCTTCACCAGAGTTGTGTATCACATCACTAACTCTTGTTCATACCCATCCAACAGCTTTCATCCCCTCCTAAAAAAGGTAAGGGAACATATTCCAAAAACATCCTATAGGAACTTCCTACAGCCACATACTCCAACAGACAAAAGAGTTCTCAGGATGGGGAATATGCAGCATTTGAACCTGTCAACTGAGTAGATGAAACACCTTTTCTACATTTCAATTAAAAAAAAAAAATTTTTTTCCCCTTCCATTCCCAAACAGGATTTCACAGGACAATGCAGAGGTCTCAAATTGTTGGCAAATCTTTAATATATGAAACAGAGATCTCTCCTAATATATCCCAAGAAGTCTAGATATTTTTCTGCAGATTATTCCATTTTTATGCAGAAAGAAACCAAGAGGGATAGTGTAGAGTGATAGTTAAGAGCTTGAGCTCTGAAACCAAACTGATCTGAAATTGAGTTCCTGCTCTGTTTGCAGCACGACTCTGGCCAAGTTACCTAATCTCCCTGAGATTCTATGTCTCCATCTACGTAAAAAATAGTAATCACTGGCATTGATAGAGTACTTACTATGTGCTAGGAACTAGGTATGCTAAGTTTTACATGCTGTATATACATTAATCCTTATTAAGGCCCTGTGAAGCAGGTATGATTATCACTTCCACTTCATAGGTAAGAAAATTGAAGCACAAAGAGGTTAAACAGTTCGCCAGAGATTATATGACTCTAAGTGGTGAAACCAGGATGCAAACACAAGCAGTCTGATTCCCACATCCATGCTTTGTATCACTAGTGATTGTATCCTAATGATGCTGTAAGTATTAAATGAACTCAGGTAAATCAAATCCCTTGCCTAGTGCCTGGCACATAAACAAGCCTTAAGTAAATGTTAGCTGTAGTATTATTTTTAGCACTGTCATTTGTTCCAAGAGATATCTGGGCCAGAAAACAGGTTTTGACATAGGATATTTTGCATCTATTCCAGTTAACTGCCCTGAGATATGTGTCCTGAAATCGAATTGACCGGTCTCTGCTATTACCTAAACCATCTGTATGTTATAGGTTACCTGGTTGAGAGATAGGCTAAATGGTTGACAACTTTTTCCATTTGCCCAGGCAAAGTATTAAAAAGTATTAAGTCTCATATAAAAGAATGGCATACTGATCAAGAGCTAGAATACTTGCAGGAAGCACTCCGCTCATAAACGGGTTATGTTTCAAAAGCTGATTATCTATTGTTATAAATTCTGAATATGTAGATATAAGGTTGAAAATGGTAGTTACCTTTCAAGACTAGTCACAGAAATCTATTTATTTAGCCCCCTTTAAAATTCAATGATAGAAATCATGCCACTAACTCAAGGCAGGCCTAGGAACAAGAGTTCATGTGATAAAAGAATAAGAAAGGTGTCTTTTCTGGAACAGAGGAAGGTTGATATCGACTATATTAGTCATCTATTGCTGTGTAACAACTTATCCCAAAACTTACCATATTTTAGCTTTTCCCAACAAAGTTTACTGTAAATATCAAAAACAAACAAAACACATGCTCTTGCCTCATCTTGTTTTTAAAAACGTCTATCTCCATTCCTTAATGGAATCTCATTTGCAAAATTTTTATTAAAGAGTGATCACATTCCTGAAATACTTTATTCATTTGTTATTTCTCATTAGTAGGATTTCAGGCAATATAACAAACTAAAAGTACTAACAACAAATAAACTACTCCCAATCTGGATGGATGAATATTAGAATTAAGGAAGCAACCTTCAGGAAAATTTCTTCCTTCTGTTGATAATGACCGAGGTCCCCTGGTTATTAAATACTCTGGGTCTAGGGAACTAGGGGATCACTAATCCAGTTTTCCTAACCTGACTCCCATGACTGCAGTTCTGTAGGAATATTGTGGCCATTCAAAGGTGAGTTGCAACTGAGACATGCAAGATTCTAAAGTGTCATCTGGATCTTCAGAGGAAAATGATGTTTATATGACTTTTTATTGTATTTTCTATAACTTAAAATGTGATAATTTATATAGATTGTTGTTAAAATATATTTATAAACACTGGATTAATGGGAGTTTGCACTAGTCTCCTAACACTGCTGTTGTTTTAATCTTATTTGAGTCTGAAACCCATTTGAGAATACGATGAGGGCTAACAGACTTACTCAAGAAAATACATATATCCACAAAATTTTGCATGTAGTTTTAAGGCCTCCAAATCCCCTAAGACTCACCTGGAGAATCGCCAGAGAAGCAGAAGGTGGGGCTTACTGTCATTTCATTTTGTCATTAAAATTAGATCTAAATTAGAAGCTACTACTAAAAACTTAATTCTTTTTAAACCTTGTTGTTAAATAGAATCAACAGCCAGTACAGATACTTTTACAGTAAGTTTGCTACTTACAAACAAATTCCATTCTGCGAGCATGTTTGCAAGTCCAATTTGTTCCCATTAGCCTAGGTACCCAACTAACACAATGGGCTCTATAGTTCAGTTCAGTTGCTCAGTCGTGTCCGACTCTTTGCAACCCCATGAACCACAGCACGCCAGGCCTCCCTGTCCATCACCAACTCCCAGAGTTCACTCAGACTCATGTCCATCCAGTCAGTGATGCCATCCAGCCATCTCATCCTCTGTCGTCCCCTTCTCCTCCTGCCCCCAATCCCTCCCAGCATCAGAGACTTTTCCAATGAGTCAACTCTTCACATGAGGTGGCCAAAGTACTGGAGTTTCAGCTTTAGCATCATTCCTTCCAAAGAACACCCAGGGCTGATCTCCTTCAGAATGGACTGGTTGGATCTCCTTGCAGTCCAAGGGACTCTCAAGAGTCTTCTCCAACACCACAGTTCAAAAGCATCAATTCTTTGGTGCTCAGCCTTCTTCACAGTCCAACTCTCACATCCATACATGACCACAGGAAAAACCATAGCCTTGACTAGACGAACCTTTGTTGGCAAAGTAATGTCTCTGCTTTTGAATATACTATCTAGGTTGGTCATAACTTTCCTTCCAAGGAGTAAGTGTCTTTCAATTTCATGGCTGCAGTCACCATCTGCAGTGATTTTGGAGCCCACAAAAATAAAGTCTGACACTATTTCCACTGTTTCCCCATCTATTTCCCATGAAGTGATGGGACCAGATGCCATGATCTTCGTTTTCTGAATGTTGAGCTTTAAGCCAACTTTTTCACTCTCCACTTTCACTTTCATCAAGAGGCCTTTTAGTTCCTCTTCACTTTCTGCCATAAGGGTGGTGTCATCTGCATATCTAAGGTTATTGATATTTCTCCCGGCAATCTTGATTCCAGCTTGTGTTTCTTCCAGTCCAGCGTTTCTCATGATGTACTCTTCATATAAGTTAAATAAGCAGGGTGACAATATACAGCCTTGACATACTCCTTTTCCTATCTGGAACCAGTCTGTTGTTCCATGTCCAGTTCTAACTGTTGCTTCCTGACCTGCATACAGGTTTCTCAAGAGGCAGGTCAGGTGGTCTGGTATTCCCATCTCTTTCAGAATTTTCCACAGTTGATTGTGATCCACACAGTCAAAGGCTTTGGCATAGTCAATAAAGCAGAAATAGATGTGTTTCTGGAACTCTCTTGTTTTTTCCATGATCCAGCAGATGTTGGCAGTTTGATCTCTGGTTCCTCTGTCTTTTCTAAAACCAGCTTGAACATCAGGAAGTTCACGGTTCACATATTGCTGAAGCTTGGCTTGGATAATTTTGAGCATTACTTTACTAGCATGTGAGATGAGTGCAATTGTGCGGTAGTTTGAGCATTCTTTGGCATTGCCTTTCTTTGGGATTGGAATGAAAACTGGCCTTTTCCAGTCCTGTGGCCACTGCTGAGTTTTCCAAATTTGCTGGCATATGGAGTGCATCACTTTCACAGCATCATCTTTCAGGATTTGAAGTAGCTCAACTGGAATGCCATCACCTCCACTAGCTTTGTTCGTAGTGATGCTTTCTAAGGCCCACTTGACTTCACATTCCAGGATGTCTGGCTCTAGGTCAGTGATCACACCATCGTGATTATCTGGGTTGAAGATCTTTTTTGTACAGTTCTTCTGTGTATTCTTGCCACCTCTTAATATCTTCTGCTTCTGCTATAGTACTGTACTGTAATAGGTTTATAATACTTCATAATACTTGTTACACAAATAATGCATAAAAACAAACACAAAAATAAACATTTTTAATCTTATAGTACCTTGAAAAGTACAGTGGTACAGTACAACAGCTGGCATACAGGGGTTGGCACTGAGTGAACAGGCAAGAAGAGTTACTGACTGGAGGGAGAGGAGGTGGGAGCTGATGGTGCTGAAGGATTGTCAGCAACAGGAGATGGAGGGCAAACTGCAATTTCACTCACACCTGACATTAATGGCACAGGTTCCGATTCCTTGCTGGATTCAAGTCTATCTACATTCTTGAAAAAAAAAAAAATGATCTAGTGATGTCTGGGTAGTACTATATACCAGCTACATCACTGCTGCTTTTAAACCTGCTTCCTGACATCCTGAGCTTAAAGTAAAGATACTGTAGCACTATACTCTATATAGTATCATACAGTAAAGTACACAAAAGCACAACCACTTGTAGAGCATGCACATATATGATAATGTATGCCAGACACGTGAACTAACCTATGTGATTAGACGGTGGGAAAGCATGGAAAGCATGTTCGCATCTTTGAAAGTTCACATCTTTGACCGGTCATAACCTGAAGGTTGGTATGTAGGGGACTTACCGTACTATATATAGTTCCTGTGCTTGGGTTTAGACCATACTGTAAATACCTTGGCGGCAAAAGGAACCTGATAGGGAGCACGCAGATAACACGTATTTGCTGAAAAACAACAGTAAATACAAAGCAGGACACTGAACTGCTTGCGACCACAAGCCTTGCCCTCTCCGAGCTGATCTGACTGTGCAGCAAATTTTGCCAACCTGCCAGAGAGGTAGCAACTCTAATGGCAGAAAAGCTGCTCAATTTAGCAAGAAAGGGTTACATTCTCCTATCGCCAAGCATCCGAAACCCAGATCTCAATCAAAGATTCTCTAGGCCGTCCTTCAGCGGAGCGAACTCCCGGCAGCAACGCCCAACCTCGGGTGGGCGGGACCGTAGAAATCTACTCACTAAATCCGAGGACTCCGGCTCTCTCCGACCCGGCCTCCCAGCCTCGGGAAGTGGAGAGCCGGTTGAGAGGCGGGGGGACGTGGCGCGCGCCCCTGCCCTGCCCCGCCCCTCGTGTGCGCCTCTGCCGGGCGCGCCAGGCCTGCGTGTCCTCGCGCCCACCCCTCCCTGGCGCGGCTCGTCCGCGGCCGCTCCAGCGCACGCGCGCGGCTTCGCGCAGGGCGGGGAGAGGCGGCGGCCGTGGGCGCCCGGCCCCGAACCTGTCAGACTCGGGAAGCCGGCCTGGAGCGGCGGCGCTGCAGGCTCGAGGACCGCCCCGCTCCTTCGCGGCCCCGGGCCGAGATGCGCGAGTCGGCCCCGCGGAGCCGGCCGGGGGCGGGGAGATGAGCGGCGGCCCGGCAGCGGCACCCCAGGTAGAGCGCTGCCCTCTTTCGGAGCCCCGGCGCCCCCCGCCGCCCCGGGCTTCGGAACTTGTGGGCTCTGTCGGGCCGCCTTTAATTTATAATGTGTTTCGTTTCCCACAGAATGAGGAGGGACGCGCCGCAGTGCCACTGGGAACTGGCTTTCGAGTGAAGTAGGAGTCTCCGGCCGTCCGCCTGCACCCAGCCGCTCGGCGCCGCGGCCGCTCAGCCAGTGCTATGGCCGGATCCGGCGCGTGGAAGCGCCTCAAATCAATGCTGAGGAAGGATGATGCGCCGCTGTTCTTAAATGACACCAGCGCCTTTGACTTCTCGGACGAGGTGGGCGACGAGGGGCTTTCTCGGTTTAACAAACTTCGAGTTGTGGTGGCCGACGATGGTTCCGAAGCCCCGGAAAGGCCTGCTAACGGGGCGCACTCGGCCCTCCAGGCCGACGATGACTCCTTGCTGGACCAGGACTTACCTTTGACCAACAGTCAGCTGAGTTTGAAGGCGGACCCCTGTGACAACTGCAGCAAGCGGAGAGAGTTGTTGAAGCAGAGAAAGGTGAAAACCAGATTGACCATTGCTGCCGTTCTTTACTTGCTTTTCATGATTGGAGAGCTTGTAGGTGAGTTGTGTTGCCAACTCACTTTCCACTTACCTTGCCTACTGCTTTGGGGTTTAAACTTGCTTTTTAGGAAGCTTGTTATTTATCGAGATACTGATCTGGTGATGTGCCGAGGCCTCACAAACTGCAGATCAGCCTAGGTACAACATAAACTTCCAAAGATAACTTTGACATTTTTTCTAGTTCTCTGAACACCATGTCATCTACTGTAAAGTTAAGGACATTATCTTCATTATATATCATGAAACTTCCTGTTTCAGAAAAAAAAATCTGATAAAACACTAGGTTAATTTTTGCAGCGTTTAAAATAGCAAATGATTCTAAAATTACTTAGAAAAATAACATTTTACAGTGTGAAGGGACCTTACTGAACACCTGCTCCACCTTTTTTAAGAGATCTGAGGGCACAGAGGTTAAATAGATTATGAGGACACTTAAGTAAGTGAAGATCTGCCGTCCCATTGTCTTGATTTTTTTTCCCTCTGCCATTGAATTTAGTGGTTGTTTACTATTTCCTTTTGTATTTGTATCCAGGAAATTTGCATAGCTAAATACTACTAACTAACCTCAAAGTTTTTCATTTTAAGGAGGATCTGAAAGCCAGACGTCTTCCCCAGATTTTATGATTTTGGCTTTTTCACTTTTTAATTATTCAAGTAATGCAGTTTTACTATAAAATACATTCTCCATTTAGAGATTAATTTGAGTCACAGTAGTATAACTGCTAACTTCTCTAAGAGATAATTGATGAAGTTACATTAAAGAAAGGAGATTATTCTCTTGTGTTCTCCTTTTTTATATTTTGCCACGCCCTGGGGCTTCTGGGATCTTAGTTCCTGGACCAGGGACTCAACTTCTCAGGTAGTCTGAACCACTGGACTGCCAGGAAATTCCCTCCTGTGTTCTCTTAATGAAGAACCATGATGAGAACAGAGAAAGCCATCTGGATTTAAGATGCTGGCTGGAGGTTATGTGCAGAAAAATTATGTACGTTTCCTAAGTCGTTTCATACCACTCCTCCCCAGTGCTCACTTCAGCCGTGCTAACCTTCTTTCTCCCTTTGACTCAGAAAGCTCTTTTCCTGCCCATAACACCTTCAAACTGACTGGCCCCTCTACATCAGTGGCTTTCAAACTTTTTTGATCTCACTGTAGTAAGATACACGCTTAACATAGTAACCTATGTAGGCATGCATGCATACATATGTAAGTATGTTCAGACACATACACATATGTATAAATATATGTATAACTAAAACAAAAGTTGCACATCATGTGATGTGTTCTACTGTTTGTTCAATTATGGTCCAGCCCATAATTGATTTCATGGTCTAGGAATGGGTCACAGCCCGCAATTTGAAAAACACAGCTTTATATGGACTGCCTTTTCCCAAAACATTCTTGGATGACTTCTTGTCATTATGTCTCATCTCAGAAGATACCTCTTAGAAACCTTTCTGACTGCCTATAGGTCTTTTCTCCCCTGTTCCTTCCCCCACTTTAAAAGCCCTCAGACTATCTTGCTTGTATATTCACTTGTTTAGTATCAGCATCCACTGAAATATAAGCTCAGTTACCAGCACACAGCACAATGACTAGCAAAGAGTATACATTCAATAAATTTTTGTTTAATTAATAATTACTGTTTGAGAATTATAAATGTTTACACTGTAAAGAAAGGAGTAGAAGCTGAGATCAGATAAGGTATGCTCTCAGCAGACTGATGCCCAAATTCACATGAACAGGGAGTCATTCAGTTAATATTGAATATTTGAAGTTAAATCACATTTAATCACAATTTCCCCCTTAAAATTAGAGTTTACACCTATAAAAATTACTAGGATATAATTGCCCTGACATTTTTTAAGTCTCTTACTTGGTAAATGATGTTTTGTGAAAGGTACAATAAGCATTTCTTTTCAAATACTAACTTGATTTTCAAGTATGAAAATCTTGTCAAACACTGTAGAGATGCTAGTACTTAGAATAGACGTTAACAATATTATTCAGAATGTTCCATAGAATTAAATGGTAAACAGTAGAGCATTTATTGCAATATGTCAAAAGCATTTATTTAGAAATAAAACATCTTATATGTGAACCGTGAACTTCCTGATGTTCAAGCTGGTTTTAGAAAAGACAGAGGAACCAGAGATCAAATTGCCAACATCCACTGGATCATGGAAAAAACAAGAGAGTTCCAGAAAAACATCTATTTCTGCTTTATTGACTATGCCAAAGCCTTTGACTGTGTGGATCACAATCAACTGTGGAAAATTCTGAAAGAGATGGGAATACCAGACCACCTGACCTGCCTCTTGAGAAATCTGTATGCAGGTCAGGAAGCAATAGTTAGAACTGGACATGGAACAACTGACTGGTTCCAAATAGGAAAAGGAGTATGTCAAGGCTGTATATTGTCACCCTGTTTATTTAACTTATATGCAGAGTACATCATGAGAAACGCTGGACTGGAAGAAACACAAGCTGGAATCAAGATTGCCAGGAGAAATATCAATAACCTCAGATATGCAGATGACACCACCCTTATGGCAGAAAGTGAAGAGGAACTAAAAGGCCTCTTGATGAAAGTGAAAGAGGAGAGTGAAAAAGTTGGCTTAAAGCTCAACTTTCAGAAAACAAAGATCATGGCATCCGGTCCCATCACTTCATGGGAAATAGATGGGGAAACAGTGGAAACAGTGTCAGACTTTATTTTTTGGGCTCCAAAATCACTGCAGATGGTGACTGCAGCCATGAAATTAAAAGACGCTTACTCCTTGGAAGGAAAGTTATGACCAACCTAGATAGTATATTCAAAAGCAGAGACATTACTTTGCCAACAAAGGTTCGTCTAGTCAAGGCTATGGTTTTTCCTGTGGTCATGGATGTGAGATTTGGACTGTGAAGAAGGCTGGGCACCGAAGAATTGATGCTTTTGAACTGTGGTGTTGGAGAAGACTCTTGCGAGTCCCTTGGACTGCAAGGAGATCCAACCAGTCCATTCTGAAGGAGATCAGCCCTGGGATTTCTTTGGAAGGAATGATGCTAAAGCTGAAACTCCAGTACTTTGGCCACCTCATGCAAAGAGTTGACTCATTGGAAAAGTCTCTGATGCTGGGAGGGATTGGGGACAGGAGGAGAAGGGGACAACAGAGGATGAGATGGCTGGATGGCATCATTGACTCAATGGACGTGAGTCTGAGTGAACTCCGGGAGTTGGTGATGGACAGGGAGGCCTGACGTGCTGCGATTCATGGGGTTGCAAAGAGACACGACTGAGCGACTGAACTGAAGTGAACTGATGTAGGAAGTATGGAGTAATTTTTAAAATGAAATAATTTAAAAATCTGAAAGAGGATACTTGATTTTGAATCTTGGGTTTGCTCTGAGACGTTCTTTCCATTCAGAAATGGAAAGGTCAGTTCTTTCCATTCAGGAAGTATTTCTTGGTATATTTACTGTGTATCAGGCAGTGTGCTGTGGTGTTCCAGATATACAATGGAGAACAAAACTATTATGATCCCTACTATCTAAAATACTTAATCTAATGTTTGGAGGACATTATGTCCTTATGTCCTTTCTTTCCATTCAGAAAGGTCAGTTCTTTCCATTCAGCAAGTATTTCTTGGTATACTTACTGTGTACCAGGCAGTGTGCTGCGGTGTTCCAGATACACAATGGAGAACAAAACTATTATGATCTCTACTATCTAAAACACTTAATCTAATGTTTGGAGGGCATTATGTCCTCCTGTAATGGAGAACACAGATGTTAAACATGCAAGTAAATTTAAAATGCAAGTGGTTTTAAGTACTGTGAAGAAAAAGAACAAGATACTATAGGACATAGTAATCAATAGGACATGGTTTATATATGAACCAGATACAGTTAAACCAAAAAAAGAATATTAGGAGTTATTTAAGAAAAGGGAATGGAGGAGGACTTTTTTCCAAGCAAAGAGAACAGCAAATTCAAAAGTCCTAAAACCATCAGTTCTTTAAGAGGACCTAAAAAGAAGACCAGTTGGCCAGAATATAGTAAGCAGGAAAGAAGTAGGGGGCCCAGATCAAGTAGGTCCTGACAGACCATTTTAAATGAGTCTATTCTTTAATTCTAAGTACAGTGGGGAGCCAGTGATGGCTTTTGAGTAGAGACTGACATGATGGGATTTACTTTTTAAAAAGATAACTCTGACTCTTATATGGAGAGTGGATTGGCTGGTACAAGAGCAGAAGCAAATATATTTCACAGAAGTCCCAATAGGAAGTGATTATGACTTGAAATAGAGTGGATGGAGAAAAATACACTGATTGAGAAACATTCTAGAGGTAACTTTGGCAAAATGGCTAATGAGTTGAATGTGAAAGTTGATGGGAGAGCAATATCAGGAATGATTCTGAAATTTCGTACCTCACCTGCTTAGTGTATGTAAATGTGTATCATTTATGAAGCAGGGAAGGGAGAAAATACAGAACAGGATTTAAGCATGGGCTCAAGGGTTGTTTTAGACATGTTAAGTATTACATGTATGTGAAATAGGCATGTAAAAATGTCTAGTGACCTATTATGTGTAAGTCTGTCATACAGAAGGGAGGTCAAGGTAGATGCCATA
Organism: Bubalus kerabau; assembly: GCF_029407905.1. Classification (NCBI taxonomy): domain Eukaryota; kingdom Metazoa; phylum Chordata; class Mammalia; order Artiodactyla; family Bovidae; genus Bubalus; species Bubalus kerabau. The sequence goes on from NC_073633.1 coordinate 69,895,503, forward strand.
GGAATAGAAAAAATTATCTAGAGAGCCCAAGTCTTGAGTAACTACAACTTTAGAAGTCGGGCAGAAGGCAAACAAGTATCCCAGAACTGAAGAAAAGAGTATTTCAAATTGGAAATAAATAAGTTAAAGCTGCTGAGAGGCCCAATAAGATGAGAACTAAAATATCCTTTGGATTTAGTAACAGTTACTGACTGCTCTAACAGCTGCATGGGAATGAAAAAGATATATGTATACACACACACACACACACACACACACACACACACATACATATATCCACATACATATATGGAATATATATATATTATCTCCACACTGCTGCTGCTGCTGCTAAGTTGCTTCAGTCGTGTCCGACTCTGTGTGACCCCATAGACGGCAGCCCACCAGGCTCCCCTGTCCCTGGGATTCTCCAGGCAAGAATACTAGAGTGGGTTGCCATTTCCTTCTCCAATGCATGAAGGTGAAAAGTGAAAGTGAAGTAGCTCAGTCCTGTCTGACTCCGAGCGACCCCATGGACTGAAGCCTACTGGGCTCCTCCGTCCACGGAATTTTCCAGGCAAGAGTACTGGAGTGGGGTGCCATCGCCTTCTCTGTATCTCCACACAGATGGGGAAAACTGGAAAGGAGACAATAGCAACACAAACTAGAAAGGAATCATGTAAAGATGTAACTGTATTAATAGGCCCATGAAAGCCAATTCCTAAACAAGCAGTGGGGAAAACCAAGACCCAATCCAGTTTACGCTAGTGCATCAGAAACACCTAGATAACTTGTTAAAACACAAATTGCTGGACCAGAGTTCCTAATTAAGTAGTTCCGGGGTAGAATTTTCTAAGAAGTTCCCAGGAGATGCTGATGCTGCTGATCCTGAGTACTACAATTGAGAACTGCACTAGAGAATACTAAGCAGGACTAGAATTGGTTGTATCAGGTACCCCTCTAAGTGGGTAAAGAGGAAGGCTAAAATAAGGAAAGTTTATGAAAACTTGTTTAAGAGCTAGTCAGATATAATAGTGTAATAATGGAATAAGTATCCATAGAGATAAAATGAGATCATGAATCTATGAAACAGGAATAGGCTATTCTTAAAAAGAAATTCAGAGTAGAAAAATATATTTTGAATAATAAAAACATTAAAATATTTTTTAACTCCAAACAAATTAGCAGATGAATTAAGATAGTCTCCTACAGAATAGAGCAGAGAGATAGAAGATCATGGGAGAAGAAAGGCAAGAAAACTAGTATATGAGTTCAAGTTCCAAATAATAGGGGTTTGGGGAATAGAGAAAGCATAAGAAAGAAATTATCAGCAACATAGTTTAAGAAATTTCCCTAGAACCAACGGATATATAATTACAGACAGAGTCAATAAAAGCCCAAATTGGATGAAAATAATACCACACCAAGGTACGTCATTGTAAAATTTCAGAAGACTTATTTATTGCTTCAGGCAACTGGTGTGTTAACAACTGTCTCTGATTGTTTTCCACAGACATTCACTGTGGTTTGCACCAGGGCCAAGTTCCAAGTCAAATCAAATAAAAAGAACCTTGCAAGTATAGTCTCTGAGGGAATCACCAGACAGGTCAAATAATGACAATTTCCTGGCAGTGGGGCTTTTAATGACCTCTAAGTCCATCCAGGATGTCCCTGGTAGCTCAGATGGTAAAGAATCTGCCTGCAATGCAGGAGACCCGGGTTCAATCCCCAGGAGAAGAAAATAGCAACCCACTCCAGTATTCTTTCCTGGAGAATCCCATGGACAGAGGAGCCTGGCTGGCTACAGTTCATAGAGTCACAAAGGATCAGACACAACTGAGTGACTAACACTTTCACTTTCAACTCCATCCTATTCCTTACAGTGGCTGCCAGGCTGAGGTTTTCACTGTGGTTACTGCTTGTTAGTTTCCAAGGCTACCATGGAATTGAAGAGGGAGAGATTGGGTATAAAGCAAGTTAAAATGCCACAGAGCTACTGAGCTTCTTATCAAGGTTGAGCCTGTTTCCTTGAATAAATGCTACCTGTATCAGCCTTTGTTTAATTAATGTGCATAGTTTTCAGAAAGCTGGTTTGGACCATTTTTGCCCATGTTCTGTGCCTTGTATGGAGGAGATGATTTTCAGAGGTCCTTACTCTGCTTTCTTTGCTGGTGATCGCCACATGTGGCTCTTTAGGCTGACTAAATTAAATTCAATCCCTTGGTTGCTCTAGCCATATTTCAAATGCTCAAAAGCCACATGTGACTTGCGGCTACTCCACTGGCCAGCACTGATAAAATATTTCCATCATCTCAGTTTTATTGGACAGTGTGGCTTTAAGGTATTATCCTCGTTTTATAGATGAGTAAATTGAAGCTCAAAAATGAGTAAGTAACTTGCTCAAAGTCTCTGAAATTTCAAAGTCCTGGAAGCCTGGCATGTTGCAGTCCATGGGGTTGCAAAGAGTTGGACACGACTCAGCAACTGAACTAAACTGTTGCTATTAACCACCAAGCTGTATTTTCTCTCAGTGATTTTCAGCTTTTTCATGTCAAGGAAAACATAAAAAAAATGGTATTTGTATAGACAACACTGGGATAAATGGATGTGTCTACAAGACCATCAGCCCCACTTCTGCTGCTTGTGGCTCTGCACACCCATCCTAGGAACAGGGGAATCAACAGCTCAGCACATTTATGTGTCACAACATCCTGATCATGAAGTTCTGCAGTACACCATAACAGGAGTCCTCATAGTGCGGTTCCAAAACCAGAAGCATCACTGACGACCTGGGAACATGTTAGAAATGTAAATTCTCAGGCCTCATCCACATCTACTGAATTAGAAATTCTGGGAGTGGGGTCAAGACGTCCATAGTTTAACAAACCTTCCAGGTGATTGTGATATACATACAAGCTTGAATACTCTGTATAATAAAAATTTATTCTCTGAATGGTGATAGGAAAATTGGTTGACCATAATGGAACGAAATAAAAATAATAAATAGTGTACATGTATTATGTGTGTGTGTGTGTATATATATACACACACACACACACATATATGTAATAAATATAAATTTATATATACAGACAGATATACACACCCAAATATATGAAATATATACATTATTATTTACTGGAAAACCAGTACAAAAAAATTGTATTCTAAATGCCATCTTTTATCCCTCTATTAGGAGACACTGCTATTTATATCTAAGAGAATCAGTTATTTTTTATCTTTTGTTTTGAACTATTGAATATCTTATGAATTTCTTTAGTTTATGTTCAGGCCCTCCCAAATTAGTGAATACCTTTTGTTCAGCTTTATTATAATATTTAGATATGGTGGTTATTAAATTCACTAACAGTACTTAGCAGTAAAGAATATGACCCAGGTTTGATCCCTGGGTCATGAAGATCGCCTGAAGCAGGGCATGGGAACCCACCCTAGGACTCTTGCCAAGAGAATCCCATGGACAAAGAAGCCTGGCAGGCTGCAGTCGATAGGGTCACAGAGTTGGAATCAACTGAAGCAACTAAGCGGCAGCAGCAGAATTAGTAGGTTGAGTAAAAGCTGAAGTGCTAAAACATAAAACTTCTCTTGTGTTAGCCCCCCTTTAGTGCCTCTTAACTTTTTTAAGGTCATTGATTCCTCAGAGAATCTGTTTCTAGAAATGGACAGTCTCACCAGAAAAAAATATATGCATAGTTAATGTTTTACATAAAATTTCAGGATACTTTGACTTAATTGCAATAGGATAATTATTTAGTTAACTTTAGTTGTAAGTTCATGTTTTGTGGAATATTGTTTATTTGGGGTTTGATTGCTTATGTTTGTTATTTTAATTAACTTATTCCTTCTTTCTTGTCACCCTTACTCTAAGGTGGATACATTGCAAATAGCCTAGCAATCATGACAGATGCACTTCATATGTTAACTGACCTAAGTGCCATCATATTGACCCTGCTTGCTTTGTGGCTGTCTTCAAAATCACCAACCAAAAGGTTCACTTTTGGATTTCATCGCTTGGGTAAGTAATTGGGCATTTCTGTATTTATAAAATTTATAGTAAAATCACAATGAACTGTATAACCTTTGATTAACTAAAGTCTTTCTGGTGATAGCCTGTTAGAACAAAGCAAATGAAAATAGACAAATAGGAACATCTCCAAATGCATTATGTGTTATGCATTGGCTTAGGAAATAAAGCTATTCGGATATATATCTTTAGATATATATCTTCCAGGGTACATTCAGATATATATCTTCCAGGGTACATTCAGATATATATCTTCCAGGGTACTAAATAGCTTACACATGTAAAATTACATGGGAATCAGGTACTTCACTGGCATCCCAGTGGTTAGAACTCTGTGCTTCCACTGCAGGGGGCACAGGTTTGATCCCTGGTCAGGGAACTAAGATCCTGCATGCCATGGCACAGCCAAAAGGAAAAAATTATATGATGATCATTAATCTTCAAATGTTGTTCCCTGTGTCCTGAAAATGTTAACAGAAAAAAAAGTTTACCTTCAGTTTACTGAACCAAGTAGAACTATATGTATATAATTCATCAGTGAGTGTTAACTTCTTTCTTTCACCTCAGGCTTTCCAATCAAAGCTACTGTAGTCCAGGTTTGGGGCACTACTGTAATTTTTATAACATACTGTATGGCTGACCTTCACTGTGGCCATTAACTATAAATACAACAAAGATTCTCTGCTTGACCAAATCTCCTGAATCATCTCCCAAGCCCATCTGTGTTCTTCCTTGTAAAATCTAGTTTTATGCCAAGCCAATTTAACAGAAACCCCATTCTCAATATTTGGTGGGTCATCCCCAGGTGATATCTCATCACCCTGGCTTGTTCTCAACAAGACTTCCTATACCAATCTCAGTGACTTCCCCCAGTCTTTAATAAAGTCTTCTTTACTATGTTTTAACAAGTGTCATTGAATGTTTTTCTTTAACAATGCACACATATTTTATTTTCCTATTTTGAATAAATATTAATATTCAATTAAAAGAGGTTAAAATCATACATTGTTATCCACACAACTCTTCTTGCTTGTTTTTTAAAATTTTTACTTATTTTTAAAATACATGTAGAACAGTCACTTGACTTAGGATATGAAGTGCCATATGACCAATTTTTACGTTTGCTTAGAACCTAAAAATTGACATTTAAGTAGCTTCAGCAAAACTGGTCTTAAAGAACTAGAATTAACATCTTTTGTAGAGACATTGACACTTTGGGCTAATATATTAATCAGTATCTCCCCTTCTTTGTTACTTTTTAGCCTAATCTTAATATGTAGATCTCATAATTTAATAATTGAGTCTTCTGGTGTAAAACCTGACATTGTACATGAATGGCTGTATTCCAAGTAGCTATCCAGCTCATAACTTCGGGAAATTATCTGGCATCCCCATATCTCAGCATCCTCAGCTGCTGTACAAGAGAGGTAAAGCCCTGAATGAGGTCTTTCTGTAATTTGTTAAGCCAATGCATAACACATAATGCATTTGGATGTGTTCCTAAAAAAACTCCCACTGCTAACTGACACATTATACATCCATTTGTTTACTAATTGCCTTGGGGTTTGTAAACAGCTTCAAAATTATTCTCAAACTTTAATCTTTTTGTGATGTAAACTCTTGCAATTTAAAATCAGAACTCAAACACAGCATCATGGAATGGGGATTTTTATTTTCTAAACAGAGTATATTCATTTTAGATTGTAGATCCCTTGGAATTCTAATGAAAACAGTGGAATTCTCCCCTAGAAACATGCAGTAACATAGAAGGTTCTACAAATGAGAAACTAAGAACACATAATCAGGGAAATTCTATTAAATGTCAAAGAAGTATTATTTATTTATTTGGCCGTAGATTACAAGCACTATGGAAAGATGAAAGAAAAAAAAACTGGCTCTATTGTATTTCTGTATATTTCTATAGAAAGTCATATTTTTCCCTTTCCTTAAAAGTACTAGTTCAAGATGGTGGACTAGAAATCAGCATTTGAGACAGGAAATACATTTCAATAGGAAATACAGAGTACCAAAACAACAAAGAAAAGCAAATGGTTGGGTAACCAATAAACAGGAAATTTCTGGAAGTCAGAAAGTAGATTGGAGTGGGTTGAAGAAAGAAATAAGCCAAGGAACAGCAGCCTAGAGTACATTTGGGCAGAAACTGGATCAGCCTAATGGAACTCCAAAGAAGACTCAGGGACAGAAATGGCAGAAGTGAGAAAGAGGGCTTAAAACAAGATTAATTGAATGGCTATAAATGGGAAACTGCTCCTACTAGTCAGTCCACTATGTCCCTACCTTCTTCCCATCCCCACCTCCCCTCAGGCAGTCTGCATTTTTCTCCGTGTGAACACCAAATAGTTCTTCCAGAAAGAAACTGAGCCAAATGTTTGGAGAAAGCTGAGACTTTAGTGTGAATGTTGATGCTCCAAAATAAATCTTTTTCATCCTAGAACTCAGGGTTCTGCAGCCTTAGAGTTTGGTTCCCCACATACTCACGCTAAAGTAATACATTTGTCTTAGTCTGCCCTGCTCTTTACCCCTTATTCATACCTATTTTAAATAGTTATGTGTTATCCTTCCAGCATTTACTTTTTTGCATAGTCCTGTCCTTCTACCCTAAATGTGAACAGACAACCAAGAATCTTTTAGGAAATGAGAAAAACCAGCAGCATGAAAGAAAGTTAAAAAAAAAAAAGAAAACTAACAAAAATTTGTCCTACCTGAAAAAAGGTGACTTAAGAAACAGAGGAAAATGTTTTAAATTACTTATTAATATACTCAGTATAGTAAAACAGTAAAATATTTTGAAAAAAACATGTAGAAAAAGCTCTTTGAAATTGAAATATTACAAAAAATTAAAACAAAATTTTTTTTCAATAGGACTAGAAAATATAATCAAGAAAATCCTCCAGAAAGACAAATGTCATATGCTAATATTTATATATGAGATCTAAAATATGATACAAATCAACCCATCTGTGAAACAAACAGACTCACAGATATAGAGAACAGATTTGTAGTTGCCAAAGGGGATGGGGGTGGGGGTGGGGGTGGGTAGGGGAGGGACAGAATGGGAGTTTGGGATTAGCAAAGGCAAACTTTTATATAATAGGATGAATAAACAAGATTCTACTCTATAGCACAGGGAACAATACTCAATATCCTATGAGAAACTATACTAGAAAAGAATATGAAAAAGAATATATATAATTGAGTCACTTTGCTCTGCAGAAGAAATTTACAAACATTGTAAATCAACTACAATAAAAATTTTAAACAATAGTAAAAAAGAAAAAAGTCTCCCAGAATACAGAACAAAAATAAATAAAAATGGGAAGAAAAAATTTAAAACTATAAAAGAATGATCTGGAAAGTCTGAAGTATACTATTAAAAACCTCAGAAGAAGAGACTTAAAAAATAAAAAGGAGTGACTGCTTCAGGATTATAGGGTTTCTTTTTGGGGCTGATGAGCATATTCTGGAATTAATGGTACTTGTTGCACAACCTGTGCATATACGAAAACCCACTGAATTGTCCACTTCAAAATTGTTAAAGTGGTAAATTTTGTTATTTGAATTTTATCTAAATTTTTTAAGTCGTCTAAAAAATAGAAGGAAGAGAATTGTTGTGATACAGATAGGTGAGTATTTTCCAGAGCTAAGAAGGGAATCACACCCTCACACTAGAAGGGCCCTTGAGATCTTTTTCTTCTTTGTATTCCAAAATCTTACAAGGATATATATAGATAAAAACTTATTTCACTTATTCTGCTCTTTGAAGTAATGAAAGAAAAACTTACAATGATCTGAGGAGGATTAAAAAGGCAACAAAGGTATGTAGAGCTAAACAAAGCTATAAACTGAAGCAGTGGCTGTCCTCATGTGCTATAAAATTCCACAGCTTCACAAGTAATCTAAGTTCTCTAGGGGAGGGTATGTTTACCTTGGACGCATTTAGAGAGTGTGCCTCTTAATGACCTCCCAACTACCAAGACTTGGGGATTCAGGTCCTAAAGAATGTTTCGGAAGGAATTCCCCCTAAGAAACTTCTGGTTGGTTACTGTGCTATTGAATTTTGTTTTGCTTTGATGGCATGGGTTGGATGGCATGGATAGGAGTTGGATTTTTCTTTGTTGATTTACTTTGTATATATGTAAAACTGTCACAGAAGTCAAAAATTAATTTTTAAAAGAAAAAATTTACTCAGAGAAGCCTGCTTTCATCCTGTCCCCTCCAACCCATCCTTCTGCCCTACTCCTAATTAGCAACCATTTTAATTACTTTCTGTCTGACCTTCCAGCATTTCCTTTTGAAAGTATAAGAAAAAAAAATATGTATGTATGTTCATATGCTGCTCCCCGCAACCCTTTCCTATGCAAAGGCAGCATACTAGAGGTGTATGTCTATGGATAAGAGTTAGATATTAGTAGTATCATACCCTAAATTTATTTTCTTTTTGTCTTCTCATAACACTTTATACATGTCTAGTAGCATTTATCACATTTTTATAGATATTTTTATGAGACAGTGTCTCCTTCTAGACCATGAATTAAGTAGGGACAAGAACATAAAATACGGAAGTCTATGGCTCTGGCACTAATAACTGCTGTATAAGGTATCATTAATCAGATTGTTACATAGTCAAAGCTGAGTAAATATGGATATGAAAACTGAAACAGATAATCTAGTGATCCTTAAATCATTTGTTTTTCAAGTTAAACCGACTTCCAAACTGAGAGTAGAATTTTTTAAATTTTGGGATAAAACTGTTTGGGACTTGAAAGCATTTGTCTATAATTCTGAATCGGTTTATACTCACAAACTTTAAAAATTTATTTGGTCAGTAACAGAGCTGAGTTGTGTAGCCTGGCTTATAGGTCCTTCAGACTAATTAAGAAACTAGTCAGAAGGGAATTTCTTCTCCTTATCTTAGTCAGGGGCTGATCCCACGTCTGAGATCTGCTCTTTCACTAGCTGTATGACCTTTAGGAGAATGACCTGACTTAACTATGGGTTTCTACTGTAAAATAGGGATGATAGTACTTTTATTGCAGAATTGTAAAAAAAATAAAAAGACATAGTTAAGGTAGTATAAGTTCCTAACATGATACCTGGCACAGAGTAAATTCTCACTAAAAGTTAGTGTCGCCTTCTTTTCCTTCCTTCTTCTATCTGCCAGTTTATCATCTTATCCAGAGTTTTCTTATCTCTCAAAATGTTTCATGTTTCAAAACCACCTGCCTCCCCCCCACCCCAATCAAAATTCTTATTTTCTTAGCAAAACTATCTCAGCCAGGTAGTAGGAGAAAAGTAACATGATTCACCCTCATGATTAACAATTTTTAAAGATGTGCTTTATAACTTGGGTCTTGAGTAACATTTGGGGCAGTATAACAAAGTTTCTTTTAGCAAAAATCGTTCTCTCAGTCAAGGCCAGAGAGGTAGTTTCTGATCTGAGGGGTAAGCCCAACTGGCTGTTGCAGGAGTCAGTTCCATTCTGTTGGTGCTTTCTTTCCTTCATGTGAACTCACAGATTGTATAAAATCATTCAGGTTTTTCTTTTCCTTTTTTTTCTTTCTTTCTTACATTTCAGTGAGTTACAATGGCAGGTCTTTTGTGAGAAGATATGTGAGTTATTTTTAAATGCCTGGATTTATTTGACTGTGGGTATGTCATCTTATTCTGGATGTTAATAAAACTTAGAACTTCATGAAGTCACACTGTGACCCACATTATGTCTCAGGGGACATGCTATTCCAAAGGCAGGGGAGGGGGGAGCTTTCTGCTTTTATCCTTCTCTGTGGATTATGAGTGTAGTTGACTTTATTTATTTGGCTTTTCTTCCAGTTCTTGGGCTGAAGAGCCTGCAAGAATTAGATAAAGATAGTGACCATGTGAAAGGACTGTAATAAGCAGAGTTGTCTGTATTTGAAATGAAAAGCAAGATTAACTTTGGTAACGCAGGTCTCAGCCTAGGTTAGCTGGGAAGTGACAGTGCAGGGGTCTTTTGTAGCCGTGTGTCATTCTACTGAGCAGAGACCGTGCAGATCTCACTAGATGATGGTTGTCCTGAGGTAGGTATATGCTTATAATGCTAATTCTACATAGTTTGTTATTTTTCCCCTGATAGTTACTAAAGGAACAGAAAGTATTCAGCTAAAAAAATTTCTTCCCCCATACATGCAGCCAAAAAAAAAAACAAACAAACGTCTCTTCTCCCTGGTGATTCAACAACTTCCTCCCACCCTTGACAAGAGTTATGCCTATTTGTCATGTTCACACCTTAAGCGTTAATTCGCATCACATGAACATATATAGGAAAAGTATAGGTACATGCTAGAAATGGGAGTTTTTACAGAGACAGGTATAAAACATCAGTCAATACTGGATAGCCAAAAGCCGACTCGAGAGCACTGGGCACCGTGGGTGTGGGGAAGAGGGAGTGGTACGAAGGCAGAAAACAGGAGGTGATTTAGAGTCGGAAGTGAGAGGATCACAGACTTTGCAGTTTAGCTTTTAGTATCCTACTGGCAACTGTGGGCCCCTGAAATCCTATGTGATGTCTTTGTCCTGAGTTCATCTTCACCTGTGGATGAGATGAAATAAAAATACTAGTTTGGAAGTCCTAGGCAAATCCAGTACAGCCCACTGCTTTTCCTTCTTTTTCCTTCCTATCTGCTTTTAGAAGAATGTAGAAAAGAAAAATAGCATAAAAGGAAATGGAAGAGACTATATCTCCACTCTCCTTCCCTATTCTTTTTTATAGGCCTCTGAAACCTGAACTTTAAATGTTTGCTATTTAAGTTTGAGTCAATAGAGAGACAATGTGTATGCCTGAAGGGAAGTAGACATTGGCATCATAGCAAAGATAACGGTTATGACAGGCCAGAACATCTGGGCAGCACTCATAAAAAAGCAAATATGCTTGGGTTGAGTGTGGTTTACATAGTTGAAGTAGATTGTTACTCATTCACTGAATAGGTGCTCAAAAGTTCCTGTTGAATGAGTAATATTATAGGGTGGGGAAATAGACAGTAAATATATACACAAGCACAACATAATCATAAATTGTATTAAATGCTGTAAAGAGAAAGAATAATGTAGTATGATGGAGAATAACAGAGGATGTCAGAAAAGGACTCTATTTTTAAATACATATGAATCTTGAAAACCTCTAGTTTTGGCAATTTATTTGCATGTGCTCTCAGTTACCCAGTTGTATCCAACTCTTTTGAGACTCCATGGACTGCAACCCACAAGGCTCCTCTGTTCATGGAATTTTCCAAGCAAGAATACTGGAGTGGGTTGCCATTTTCCTACTCCAGGGGATCTTCCTGACCCAGGGATCAAACCTGCATCTCTTGCATCTCCTGCATTGGCAGATGGGTTCTTTACCACTGTACCACCTGGGAAACCCTTTGGCAATTTACAGATGTGTTAAAATGTACAATAAACATTTTTAATTTATTATAGTACTATCAAAACTTGATAATCATCTGTGTTTTGTTCCATTTAATTTTTGCTCTTACTATTTATTAGCTTTTCGAATCAAAACTTTATCCTCTCTATGTGAAATTTAGGGTATATTTTGGTCTTTGTTAGATCATTGATCATAATAAGCATTTGTATTTCAGCTGAATGAAATGACCCAAGTGTTACAGAACACATATTCGTTCATCTTACTCCATCCTCCAATACTACCATTCAGCCAAATAGACACACATACACACAAATACACACAAATACAATTATTTGTGTGTAGAATAAAGTAGCAAATTATGTTAGAACTACTATAAAATAGGTTTTCTAGAATTTCCATAAAAATCTCTTTCAAGAGTTTACTTATGCTAAATTTCCATTTTGTCAAGTTTATCTAAGACAGATAGGATAGTAACTTTCACAGAAACTAGGGTTTCAATTGTGAAAGTTCCTGAGTCTCCTTTAGAAAATGAAAAATCCATATGTTGTATACTCCTTTCATCGTGAAAAACTTTAATGTATGTTATGTGACCAAATACCAACCCAGGGCAACAGGGCAAGAATGAGAAGATTGGAGCAAGTCATAATTTGGTTGTTGATTGAAAGCTTCCTTCTCTCTCAAATGGGGGAGAAAACAATATCTTGCCTGCATTTATCTGCATTCCATCATATTTAAAATACTACGAAAAATTTTTAAACAATAATTAGGTCTATTCATGATATTTCACCAAAGTTTAATTTATTCACAGTGAAAGAACTTTTTGTTCGTTTATCAGAATGATCATACATCTACTATTAGAAATTTTAGTTATATATGTTCCTGTGCCTTATACTTCTCAATTATAAATTTCAGCCCTAAAAATATACTCAAAATTTAGTTTCTTTTTTGATCAGTGCTCTGTTTAGAAAACATTTTGACAGATCATTAGAATAAAAAAATAACAGATGAATTCTTTGCTTTTCACCAGGGAAACTAAATATGAGGCACATTCCTATTAATTACTGAATAAGCCACATTTTGGTAACAGTATCCTAATATGTCATTTTGGGAATTTCTAGGAATCAGCTGAATTCCATTACTCTTAACTATGGGCAGGCATTAGGGTCCTTTGTGCTACTCATGTGGGTGAAAATTGTGTGGTGGAAAACTGAGTTTTCGGCTGCAAGGGCCTCGGGCCTTCTCAGGGTGGGAATCCTCCTTGTCAAGAATGTTATGCTTTAGTTTGACTTTCATTTTACTTTATTTTGAATATGGTTCTACCTTGTCTGAAAGTTCACAAAAAGATAATTCTCAGTGTTTAGGAAAATGATCACGGAGATTTGGGTGTTGCCACATTTTAACTTGCTTGCAAGCTCTCTCGCTCTTTCTCCAGATGACAGTATGTCTGAAATATTGCATGGGACATACTTACATGCAAAAATTGGTTGTTTATCTGAAATGCAGATTTAACTGGGCATCCAGTATTTTATCTGGAAGACCTCCTAGGGTCACAATATATCTTATCATCCAAAAGACAAAGACACTTTTGAGAGTGAAATGGGACACTGTTAGTAATTATGACAGGATAACAGGCATAAGTTGGGGCTATCTGGGAAAACAGGAAAGTATGGCCAACCTAATTACAAGGTGTTTTGAAAGAATTTTTAATTACTGGTTTTAGATCTTCATAAGCAATCACATCTCTATGTCATTAACTTGTATAACTGTTAATCTTTACAAAATGTACTGCTTTATAATTTCATATTAAAAATTTGATTTAGGTACCCTTAAAACTATGATGTCCTAACTGTTAGCTAGCTTCAATCTGGACACATGATTAAAGTTTTTTTTTTTTTTCTGGAAGAGTTTGAGAAGGATTGGTATTTTTTAAATACCAATATTAAAGAGAATTAAAGTTCTATTTCTTCATGAGTCAAATGAGGAGCCAACCACTAGTACCTGAGATTTTACAGTTCAAAATTTGTTATTTATTCTTTCTTTAAATTATTTATATATGTATATTTTGCCATCAGTGGTTATAACTTAACAAAAAATTCTATGTGTTTTCAATCTTATATTTGGCTTAATTCTTTCCTTTTAACCTATTCTTATTTGTCGGGATTTAGTAAATAACTTATTGTTCATATTTAGCTTAACCCTCTTAATTGTATATATATACCCTTTTATTTTTCCTTACTCAGACTAACTAACTTCATTCTACAGATCCATCCATAAATACATGAGTACATACTACATGCCAGCCTTTCTGCTGAGTGCTACAGTAAATGTGACCTGGAATGGAAAGTAGCCATATCCTTAAGGGGCTTAGAGCCTAGACTTGATATAGTAGTCTCTCCCTATCTTTGTGTATTTCAGTTGGTTTTCTCTCTATCTTTCTTATTGCTGTGTCTCCTTTAAAGTATAATATAATTAGTATGTCAGGAATAGGTGAATCATAGTTTTAAATAGGAGTTGTTATGTTTTTTGTCTTATTCTAACATCTGTTGATTCACAGAATTTTAGAGTTTTGGCTACATTAATGAGATGTCTTTGGAGAAACAGCTTATTTTACTGCTAGTTTTCTGTGTTGCAATTTATGAGGTGGAATAAAAATGTATCAAAGTCCAATATACTGGAACTGCCTGGGACCTTTGAGCAATGAGTTGACCCAGATAACAATTTTCCAGGTTGTTTTAACTTATAACACTTAAAGGTTTAATATTTGATTTCTTAAGAAAAATGTTATATATTTTCTTTCTGTTATTGTTCTGAGTGTCAACACTAGTTTTATATAATAATTATTTTTAAATGTACTTTACATTGTACTATATTAATAATTTTAAGATATAAAATTTTTTCTACTTCTTACTCACATGGTGTAAAGCATATATAGTGGAACATTATCCATGTCTCCTAGCCATCCATTTCCTTCACAATCTGTTTTTATCAGTATTTTGTATATTCTTCCAGAGTTTGCATGTACAGATCATTATTTATATATTCTCTTTCTTTTGGCACAAATGCTAACATATCATATATACTGTTGTGTACTTTTCTTTTTTCACATAGATGATTCCTTATTAAAACATTAAGAGCTCAATGCTTTTTTCAGATTCATAATATTCCATGCTACAAGGCTCCTACTAATCACTTCTTTTATTGTTTTCACTTGTTTGCTATTATATGTAATATTTGATAAATAGATTCTTAACATACCTCATTTTGTATATGTGCAGCTCAGCTGGCGTGTGTATATCATTCCTGGAAGAGGAATTCCTAAGTCAAAGTGCATTCATGCATACTTACATGCCTTTAAAGATGGGTTTGTTTTTCTTTAGTCTAAAGACAAATGTGTTTATAGTAAAAACTTAAAATTTTTCAAGTGTTACAAAAAAGAATAAAGTGAAAAATAAATTCTCCAAGCACTCACTCTCACTTCCCAGGTATAACATTTTCTTGTCAATCTATTCTTGTGATTATCAATTTGCCTGATTTTTTTGCTTTTTATTTATTTGGTTAAATATTTATTTGTTTGGCTGAGTCAAGTCTTTGTTGCTACATGCAGAATCTTTCACTGTGGCACACAAACTCTCTAGTTGTGGTGCATGGGCTCAGTAGTTGTGGCGCGTGAGCTAAGTAGTTGTGTGTGGAGTTAGTTGCTCCAAGGCATGTGAGATCTTAGTTCCCCATCCAGAGATGGAATCCGTGTCCCCCTGGATTGCAAGGTGGATTCTTAACCACTGGATCACCAGAGAAGTCCCTTTTTTTCCCCTTTTTTAAAAAATATAAATAAACCAACAAGGACCTACTGTATAGCACAGGGAACTGTGCTCAATATTTGTTATACTGGGGCTTCCCCAGTGGCTCAGTGGTAAAGGTCTGCCTGCAGTGCAGGAGACAGAGGTTCGATCTCTGGGTCGGGAAGATCCCTAGGAGGAGGGCATGGCAACCCAATCCAGTATTCTTGCCAGGAGAATCCCATAGACAGAGGAATCTGGCAGGTTATGGTCACAAAGAGTTAGACACAACTGAAGTGTTAGACACAACTAAAGTGACTGAGCATAAGAGAAGAAAATCTGAAGAATATATATATATACACACACCTGTACTGT
Source organism: Bubalus kerabau (assembly GCF_029407905.1). Classification (NCBI taxonomy): domain Eukaryota; kingdom Metazoa; phylum Chordata; class Mammalia; order Artiodactyla; family Bovidae; genus Bubalus; species Bubalus kerabau. The sequence goes on from NC_073633.1 coordinate 69,911,098, forward strand.
ACAACTGAAACTAACATGATATTGTAAATCAATTATACTTCAATTAAAAATACCTATATATATGATTATGGCTTCCCATTATGTATATACCATAATTTATCCATTAAGTTCCTTATTGGTGGGCATTTAAGATGTCTCTGGATCTTTTTTTATACTACAGGCTAAGCTACAGTAGAAAATTTTGTAGATGTCTTTGTATACATATGGATGTGTTTCTATTGGATAGACTTTTAGAATTAAGGAATATATGCATTTTAAAATTGTATTAGTTTTACTAACTGCTTTCCAAAAAGATAGCTTTATTTTATGCTTCTATCAGTATATCTTTGCTAACTGTGGCTGTTAAACTTTTTAACATTTGCCAACTTAGTAAGGGGCAAAAGGAATTATTTGAATTTCTTGTATTATGGTTGATTTTGATACCTGTTTCTTTTCTGTATATTACTATTTGTGTCCTTTACCCATTTTTCTTATGGGTTTTTTTTATTGATTTGTAAGTATATCATCTATGGAGAAATTAGTCTGTAATCAAGTATGTTACAAATTCTTTCTCAGTTTTTTTCATTTTGTTTGTAAATATATATAATTTGACCCTAAAGAGATGAGAAGGAGGTGGGGAGTGGTGGGAATGAATTAATAGAGGATCCAAAGCAAACAACAATTTTTTAAATAAGAAAAATGACATGACAAAAAAAATATAATCCCTTTATCTCCTTAGAGGGAAGAATATATAAATTAGAGGCTGTACAGTATTTAGTATGTATGAAGTATAATAACCATTCTACAAATATATTTTTTTTAATATTTTTCCTTCCAGAGGTTCTGTCAGCTATGATTAGTGTGCTGTTGGTGTATATACTAATGGGGTTCCTCCTCTATGAAGCTGTCCAAAGAACTATCCACATGAAATATGAAATAAATGGAGATATAATGCTCATTACTGCAGCTATTGGAGTTGCAGTTAATGTGATGTAAGCTGTATTTTTTTTTAATTTAATAAGCTTTATTTTTTAAAGCAGTTTTAGGTTCACTGCAAGCACTTCTCATATGTACTCTATCCCAACACATGCATAGCTTCCCCCATTATCGACATCCCCCACCAGAGTGGTACACTTATTAATACAAGCCATGAGCTGTACATTGACACATCATTACGGCACAGAATCCATAGTTCACATGAGGGTTCACTCTTAGTGTTAAACTCATTCTATGAGTTTGGACAAATTTATAATAACACTGTCTACCATTATAGTATCACCTCTGTATTGTGTTCACATTAATATTTTCAAGTACTGTGAATTTAGAGACTATTGTGTATGCATTCAATAATGTACAGTGATATTTTAATATATTTTGAAGTTTTATAGTACATTAATTTTTCTTCTAAATGATAATAAAATACTGTTGTGGAATTATAAGTTTCTTATGGGTTTGCTCAGGTATACTGAAGTTTGACTAACAATTTAAGTAGGACAAAGTTTTTAAAATAACTTTTATAGTATTTTTATTTTAATAAGTTTTTCTAACTACCAACTTTTTTCCTAAAAACTAAAAAATCTTTAATACTTACTTAATCACTTGGGCCAGGGTTCAGTAAACTTTTTCTGTAAAAGGACCAGATAATAAATATATTAGGCTTTGAGAGCCTCTTTTACATATACTCAGCTCTACTGCTATAGAACAGAAGCACCCACATTTAGTATGTAAACAAATGAGCATGGCTGTGTTCCAATAAAACTTTATTTGCAAAAGAAAAAGAAAAAAAATGTATAAAACAGGAAGTGAGCCAACTATGGTCTACAGACTCTGGTTTGCCAGTCCCTGTACTAATGGCCTCCATTCATACTTAGAATAAAATCAAAACATTTTACCATGGCCATTTTGTTAGATCTTATGTACCTCTCCAGCTCACCTCCTAGCATCTTGGTCACTTTATTCTAGCCACAGTGGCTGTTTTGCTTTTTAAAGCACATAGAGCACATCTTCATCTTAGGGCCTTTGCCCTGGTGGTCCTTCTGCCTAGAACACTCTTCCACCACCACTTGCTTCCTGACTTCATTCAAGTCTCTACTCAGAATCCTAGTGAGGCCTTTTCTCATCACTCCCCATCACTCTCCATCTCCTTGCCATGCTTTACTTTTTCTTCAAAGCATTCACATTGTCAACCAGTACATTATGTATTTATTTGTTAATTCTCTGCCCTCTCTCCTGGAACATAAGTTCCATGGGGATATGTCTGCCTTACCACTATTTTGACCCCAACACCTAGAACAGTACCTGATACATAACAGGTGCTCAAATATTAATTAAATGAATGAGTTTCATGTTGCCTCATTAGTGCCTGATTAGTAACAAATATTTTAATCAATAATATTAGAAAGAATAATAATCTTTTCTTTTATTCTTAACAGAATGGGGTTTCTGTTGAACCAATCTGGTCACCATCATGCCCATTCCCACTCCCTGCCCTCAAATTCTCCTACCACAGGTCCCAGATGTGGACACAACCAAGGGCAGGATAGCCTGGCAGTGAGAGCTGCATTTGTACATGCCTTGGGGGATCTGGTACAGAGTGTTGGTGTGCTAATAGCTGCATACATCATACGATTCAAGGTAACATAATCACTAATTCTTCGATTTTAAAATATTATTTAATTTCAACATTAAAAATGACTGGACTTCTCTGGCAGTCCAGCGGTTAAGACTCCATGCTTCTAATGTAGGGGGCATGGGTTTAATCCCTTTTTGGGGAACTAAGATTTGGAGAACTAAGCCGCTCTGCGGCTTGGCCAAAATAAAAAACAAAACTAAACTAAAGGTCACAACTATCTTTTATCAGTATGCTAGACACCAGTGCCAGTCCTATTCATTTTGCATTATGCAAACATACCTGAACTATCAGTATCACTTTTTTATTAGCACTAGTCAGAAGAGTATCACCTCAAGGAATAACTTATCTATTGGTTTTGGTGGTGCTTTCACTGAAAAACTTGGTTTTAAGCTTTGTCACTCAACTACTAGTACTGGAATATATACCGGAATGAAAATTCAGAGATCTGAGTTCTGGTGTTGGCTCTGGCTGTAATGCTTTGATCTTAAGCAAGTCCCCCAGCTCTAAACTTGAGTTCCCTCCACCTTAATAAGAGGGGCTTAGACCAGATGGATGGCTGCTGAAACTCCTTTCAATTCTGATAGTCTGTGGCTTATGACTGGGAGATTTAGAGGAGGCACAGAGGAAAACAGTTGAATAAATGGCTAAACTTCTGGAAATGGGTTTCACAAAGAACAGTAGACATTTCTCAACTGGCAATATCCAAGTTCTAAAGATATGCTCCAGTCCTGCTAAAGAAGGGACAGAGTATGCCTTGCTTTGCTTTTCAGACTTGTTTTATGTCTGTTTGTATTTAATCACACAATTTTGATTTGTCTCTTTTCAGCCAGAATACAGGATTGCTGATCCCATCTGTACATATGTGTTTTCATTACTTGTGGCTTTTACAACCTTTCGAATCATATGGGACACAGTAGTGATAATTCTAGAAGGTAAGCTCTCTGGTATCCCCATTGTGACTTTATTATTTCCCTAAATCAGATTGGGGCTGTTGGCGGGAAGGATTCTCTAGGGTAGGAGTCATGTCTTTCTTTTTACTAATACTTATTAGTCTATAAACCACCTTACATGAAAAAACATACAAGAGTCAATGCGCTCTCCCATCTATTACCCATTTGATCTTTATAATAGCCAAGAAAAGTAGGCAAGGCAGACATTATTATCCCCATTTACCAACAACAAAACTGTGGCACAGTCGGGTAACATAACTTCATTAAGGTCATGCTGCTAATAAACTGTGGAGCTAGGACAAGAATTCAGCTCATGATTCTTAATGTAGTTATGTTTAGTAATTCATGTATTAAGTCTGTAATTCCCATTTAACTTGCTATTCAATTTCCAACATTCCTGTCTGGCTGATAATAAGTATAAGCATGTAACCGTGAGTTCTCAAAAGTAGGTTTATCATCATTGTATGTTCCTTTTTCTTTTTGTCTATCCTAGCTTATTTATTAAAGTATTCTGATTTGGTTGACATTTCTTTTTGGTGAGCATTTTTTAAAGTATTTATTAACTTCTCATGTATATATATATATATGCATAGTTTATCTTAAAGTTTTAATGTAATTTAAAGTATTAATTTAAACTGAATTAGGTAAACCCATTTGGTTTCTTTTCTTAAAAAATGTCATATTAGTAATATATAACTTTTTTCTTAAAATAGCCTTTATTTATAAATGATCCATTCTGAATAGGTGTACCAAGCCATTTGAACGTAGACTATATCAAAGAAGCTTTGATGAAAATAGAAGATGTGCATTCAGTGGAAGATTTAAATATCTGGTCTCTCACTTCAGGAAAACCTACTGCCATAGTACACATACAGCTAAGTATGTTGCTGACAGTAAATGCTGGGGTTGGTGGACTTCTATCTTTAGAATTAAACAACTGTCCTTAGGAGTAAATAGGAAGACTTTTCTGCTGGAAAGATTTATTTTAAGGGAAGGGTGAAGCTCTTCAAAAGGTGAGTTGCAAGTCAATATAATGATAGCAGAGCGATCATTTTCTCTCTGATGAGATATTACAGAGAGATTTTTTGCCTTCAGATTAAAGGCATAAAGTATATTTATATGTTCTTTCTATATAGAAAAAGCTAGACTCTATGTTTTTATTTAAACATTTCACAGATTGATGCTTTTTATTTTTTATCAAAATAATACATGCTTATGGCTTTTTTAAAAAGACTACAAAAGATGAAAGACTTGTAATTGATGTCTAGTGTTCTTTCTCTATGCAAGAGTGCACTAGAGAAATTGGAATAATAAGAAGTCGTTCTGGCTTTGTGAACTGAAACACTTCTCTAACAGAATAGCTTCAAGAGGGTAGAACTCAAACTAATAAAAACATGTACACAGAATAGTATGATTGTTTTTTTGCCCTTTGTATTGTTCACTAATAATGTAACAGTGTGCAGTGAATAGTAATGATATTTTCTTGATATTGCAGTTCCTGGAAGTTCATCTAAATGGGAGGAAGTACAGTCCAAAGCAAAGCATTTATTATTGAACACGTTTGGCATGTATAAATGTACTATTCAGCTTCAGAGTTACAGGCAAGAAGTGAACAGAACTTGTGCAAACTGTCAGAGTTCCAGTTCCTAACTGTGTATATATGAGAGACTGCTGCCTTATTTATCCTGCAGTCACAGATGTGAGAGCAATAAATGCACACCTGAGTGAGAAATGGAATCCCTGACAGCTGTGTCACTATCAAGCACCGGTCTCTCAAAACAGACACTCCAGCCTGCCAGTGCTAGTTTCTGTTTAATGGTAAAATGAGACTTCACCATGCTTCTCATATGAAGATGTTTCTAAAACACTGTTTACAGAATGAGACATGACTCTACAGATACCTCACAGAAGACAATCCAAGACCGTACTTCACTAATTATGACAGTACATGTCTTAAAGAAAGCATCAAGAATTCAGTATTTGCATTTAAAAATCCTTTTTAAAGACCATTTTTATATCAAGCCAGTGCTGGAAAACTGATTTTTTTTTTAATTATGTAATCTTGAACCCAGCTTCTTGAATTTGACACCCAGCTCTCTTTTTACCAAAATTATTTCTCAAAGTACTACTAATTATCCAGAGAGTGGAATAAGCATGTATTCCTAGAGTTTCAGAAATGTTTTATTTCACAAATAAGTTTGAATCTTATTGTTATAATTTGTAATCAACTTTTTCCAGATAGTACAGGGTTTTGTATCTCAAAGTTAGCATTTTTAGTTATTTGTAATCTTATCAGAATCAAATATTTACCTGTTGTGGCCACTGATACTAAATTGTTTAGGAGATATTTTCTGCGTTATTCTGAATAGCAGAAGTGAATCATAAATTCAAATTATAATATGATACTTTGAAAAAAAAAATGGAGTGAGAATGGGGTGTGGGGTTTCAGATTTAAGTCTTCCTGAAATCACTTGTTCATGGAATTATTTTAAGAACAGCAAGAGACCACAGAAGGTAAACAATGACCCTCTGTCCTTTTAAAAACTGCCTTGCCTTTTGTACAGGAAGTTGCTTGGTACCTTCCTTCCTGCCTCCATGCCAGTTAACCTGTGGGAGCCCTTTCAGGGTAGAACTCTGGGCAACTAAGTTTCAGTGTGCCCTCCACCTCTCCTGTAGACCAACCACCTTCCTCCAGGAATAATTTCGGATCAATGACACGGGTTAGGGATTCTCCACGGACTCCAGAAATCCTAGGGTATAACTTTGAAGTTTTTCCAATAATAATATCATAACAGAAATGCCCAGAGGGATTGGGGGAAGATATTACTCTGAGAAGACAAAATTTTCAAGGGTTTTTGACCTTGTGTGTTCTTATGTTTTGAAGCAGGGGAATGGGGATGGACATTAAATCTGTTGTGGGGAGGCTAAGCATAAAAGTTTTCAGAGCAGAGGCAACTAATTGGTAACAATTGTGTTAAAGAGGCAGCTGTGAATATTCATGTTTCATTTTGCAACTGTTGGTTTTGAGATTATCTTTATGCATGTTAGAAATCCATTTTCAAGAAGAACAGTTTCTTATACCAAGAACAGATACGGTCCTTTGACTCCTCAGAATCAGAGTAGAGCAGCAGTGTACCAAGCAAGTTGTGAACTGAAATCCTAGATGGGCATGCAGATGACTCCTGATATAAATGAACAGGACACACGCTTTATCTTTCTGCCAAATACCTCACTATGTAATAAACCTAAGATAAAACCTGGATTTACCCCAAAAAAGGGTTGATGAGGATTAATGGTTCGTAATAAAACCTCGTGTTTGTTAAATATTAACTTTATGAGATTCTTACTGTGAATCTATTTAAAATAATGATTTGAATTTTTCAAAAATTTCAGTAGCACATAAGCTGTTGAAATCAAAATAAATATAAAATTAAAATACAGAGGGCAAGTAAGAATAAATGGGAGGCATTTCAGTGGACATTTGGGCACTTGTAGACTTTGAGCACTTAACAAGAGAAGGAAAAAGAATATGCATTAATTATGCTAATAGATTTCCCCGTATTTGCAAATTGTTCCTCATAGCTACCCAGCTTGTTTCTTATAAATTTTCCTTTATCTTAAATAGCTATATCTGACTTTTCATAAATAACCCATTCCTTGGAAAGTTACTTGATGAAACAGTCTGAAATACATTTGAGGATTGAAAGGATCCTTTTGTAAAACGCAGAAAGACCAAAAACTTTTATAAATCTTATAGTGTTCTCCTTAAAATGAGAAACACATGAAGTTTTCCTATGCTTTGCTTTTTGTAGCAAGAACTATAGACTTTGTACTGGTACTTCACTGGGAGTGTAAGATTTGAGGATTGATAGATTTAACTTGTAACTTATAAGACCCACAGAGAAGGATGTGAACTTAGCAGATATGACCAGGAATTGCACAGTTGGTCTGTCCTTCCCCCGCCTAGTTACAGCCCCTAGTTATACTCCTCAGCCAGCTCTCAAAAAGGGCTGCCCATTGTCCAGCAAAGGCAGTGGCTGTTTGTATAAACACCTAGCATTATTAATTTTGCATAAGGAAAACAGATCACAACATAAAAACTGGGCAGTTCTTCAGTGAGGTGTATTTTGGTTATCATTTGCAAATAATCGGAGTTACTTATGTGTATAACCTGTGTTTCACAGCTCTGACCAGATGCAGCATTTTGACTTTTATGGCCTATTGTTTCATTAATGACCATGCTGCTTTAGAAATATAACATGGGGAATATAGTTGCATAAAGCATATTTCAGAGGGCTTTGAAATGCAGAACCAGAAGCGACGGAATTCCTCCATACATTTTCCATTAGCTATTCCCTGTGTAATGTGAGCCTGGATTTTCACAACTTGCAGCTCCCATCAGTATTGTTTGCCAAATCACTAGATTTCTTATTTTACTGTTTTCCACTTCGGGTGCTTCATTCCCATTTTCTAAGACTAGTTTCCTGCTCTTAGGAGTCTCAGTGTTCTGGTTCTACCTCTTGAGCTCAGGTGTCCTCACTGAGTGTTTGTCTTCAGTAGAATTTTCCCAGAATAGACACAGGCAGGATCAGATATGTGAGCTTCCCTTTCATTTTAATATGAGGAAAAACCATCCTTCAGAGACAAAGCCCCACTTATAAGTGTGTTTCTGGGTAAGATAGAACCTTTGTTTAAGCTGCTGATTGTTCCTGATCCAAATTTCTCTGCACACCGAGCTTTATGGTAAGTGTGGTAGAACTAGATGCACTGCACAATCACAAGCCAGGATCACTGCTAAGATTCAAATAACCACTCTTACCACAGAGAAGCATTCACTTCTGAAACAAGCACAATTAGCTAAATGTGTTTTCTTCAGTTGGTTCAACAAAATAAGGTGTTGTTATATAGAATTTGAGCCCCTTTGGAATAAGGTTTTAGATACTTTTGCTGTTGCCTCTGCCTTACATATAGTAAATTTAAAGTTACAGAATGTGTTCACAAGACTAGTTCATCGAGTTCAGTTTGTCTTTGAATCAAGCTTCACTTAGGAGCCAGTTGGGTATTATTAGTCACAAATGCAGAGTGACACTTTGAAGGATGCTCTGTTGAGGGGAGGCCAGCTTGATCCCCAAATTGTTGATTATGCCTAATGGCTCTCTAACCACGATATCATTTGCAAACCCTAGCTACAGATCTGTCCTGTGAATCCCACCAGACGGGGCTTCACATTTATGTTACAGATCGCTAGCCAGGGATATTGCTTGTGATGCCAGTAGAAGCACAGATTGTAGAGAAGAACCATCGTGGGAAGTCCTCAGTGTTAAATTGTGTGTGTGCCCCTCTGTTACACATTCCAGCCAGCCAGTCGTTGAATTCTCACTTTCAAAAGATTTAACCCATTCTTCTAGTCATATTGTGATGACCAACAATCATTTTCTAATTTTTGGTAAGATTGGAAAACACTTGAGAAGACTTTCCCAGTTAAACCTATGACAGTGTCAATTTAAATGTTGCAATTAAGTATATTCTGAAATAACTGCAACAAAATTGAAATGTGCCAGTATGTCAGCTTTGCACCTGAAAGATAATGTATATTTGGAAAGCTATGCTTCTCTAAATAAATACATGTTAATAAGTAAGCCATATCACACTTTAAGAAATTGTATATACTTTCCCATATATGCTTTCAGAAACCAGGTATTTTGTATAATGATTGATTTTAGAAAGATTTTGAAGCTGGAGTCTGTCCATGTAATTTAAAATCAAACTATAGTATATGTATATGTACTGAATTTGCAATCTTCAAATTGTAATTTCCTATACATTTATTAAAGTATTGTTTTGCCATGTGGTTTATTAAAAAAATGAAAGTGTATACAGTGCCTTAAATTTCTATGTATTTAAAATTGAATAAATAATCATAATAGGCCTCAAAATGTAATCTTCATAGAGAAAAAAGCATTGGAAAACAGATTTTAAGCTATCTAGTTTTAGAATCTCCAATTTAATGGCCTCTTAGATGTTTAAGAAATAAACCTGAAGAAAATCTTCCAGAGAGGATAAAAGAGAGATTGAAATAACCTTTATCGTTTTATATCCGTCACTTCTTAAAAAATTTTTTTTGGCCATGCTACGTGCAGGATATTAGTTCCCCAACCAGGGATGAACCTGGACCCCTGCAGTGGGAGTGGGGTGCCCTAACCACTGGACCTCCAGGGAATTCCCATATGAGCCCCTTTTGATGTCCCTGCAGCCCAGCAACAATGGCAGAAAGGAAAGAAAGAAGCTGCTGTGGGAGTGAGTTTGGTGAGGCCCATCGGAAAGTGTGAGCTTAGTGCCCCAAGGACCTCCAACCATTTCAGACCAGGGCTCAGACACCATACCTCACCAGCCCATCTGCCACAATCTGTTTGTATGGCCCAAGTTGCTGAGGGTGGTTTTCTCATTTTTTAACGTTAAAAAATCATAATAATATTTCATGATGTGAAAATTACATAAGGTAAATTTCAGCGTCTGTAAATAAAGTTACTTGAACACAGCCACACTCATTCAACCACATCTGCACTCATGCTACAGTGGCAGAATTGAGTAGTCATAACAAATATATTTACTGCTTGTCCCTTCATAGAAAAAGTTTGCTGGCCTCTGGTGTGCTCTTTTGTACCATTTCAGGACCATAACAGCATAAATGGATGCAGCAAGCTCTCAACAGAGCCCGCTTGGAAGTTCCTGTGATTGGTTGATCTGACAGCTAATTGAGTCACCAAAAGGTCTTCTCCTCCCTTTATCATTTTTCTTTTCTTTATCCCCCTTGGAGTCTGGGGCCAAAATATAGAGAAAGGGTAGCAAGATTTCAATTACCATATGTTCTACATAATGTTCAGCAGCAAAGCCATTTTCTACAGCACCATGATCACCAGCACCATTTAAGAATACTTTTCAACATAAAGCTTATTCACCTGAATTTTTTAATTTTGCACATAAGTTATGACCAAAAAAAAATGAATGAAATAAAAATATATACATGTTGAATACCTTCCATAGTTGGTGCCAACTGGGAGTTCACAAACAAAAAGATAACATTTTATCTGCTAAGTAAATTGAAAATTGCTTATAAGGCTTTTAAAAGAGTATGTTCTTTAAAGTTTTTCAGGTACCCAGCTAATAAAAGACAACTATTTTTGAAAATAATAATACAGTTTTAGATATATCAGTAAGCACTTACATGTTACATACTCTGTGACATACTCTTTGGTCTATTTCTATTTTTTTGATGTTTTATTTTTGGGGTTCATGTCATATATTAATCCTAATTTGGGGTACCAATCTTATAAACTTGTTTATGCTAAACTTTCAGCCTTACTTAATATATTAGAATAATATTTTGGGGTTATATTTCAGTTCCAACTATAATCTACTATAATTGCTATAAGCTGTGAAATAAATGAAGCATATATAGAAAGTATGAAGCCTATGACTAAATATCTCTTCGTGAATCATGGAGATAAGATGTTTAAACCTAAAATTGTAAGGTTCAGTGAAGTATCACCAATGAGCTCATCATTTTCAAGCAGCATTCTGGTTTCAGGCTCTCATGTGACTTTTACAGGACATAAACTGTAAATTTGGCCTGTGGGTATTACCAAACATGAAGATGATACTTTGTAAGTTACCAAATAGCTTCCGTGTATCCTGTCCTGGACTTTTCAAAGACTTGTTCTGGTTTGACTTTTAAATTCCTATTGTCTGTGTTTCACTTCCCAGTTTTTGCACATTGGTTTGTGCGTTGTGGTGGTGGTGGGGTTTTTTGTTTTGTTTTTTAATACTTTTGTTCATTTTAACAAAATTCTGAAAGTATGGAGAAGATGTGTATGGGTGGATTTTTCTCCAAAATATATTGAGGTATTTCTTGTTAAGAGTATAGGGTTTTTTGTTGTTGTTGTTGTTTAAGTAGCTTTATTACTTTGCCAAGGAAAGGGGGAACACAGTAGGCTAGTTCCTCAACAACTGTGTTGCTGGAATAGCTGGGATTTTTTAAAATAGGAAACTTTTACAGACCTCATGAAGCAAGGCTAGCCTTAGAGCAAGACTGTTCCCTTGACTTTCCTAGGACTGAGGAAAGTCAGTCTGTCTGCACCTTCTCCTATCACCATTCCCCTATATCCTTTCCAGAAGAAACTTGCTAACAGCATAGAGGTAACAGGGATATATTTACCTCTGAACAGTGATTACATTGAATGTTTGGCCTCGAACTTCAAAACTGGGCTGAAGGTAAGAGTTTCCTGGACTTCCATTCACTAATCTATCATATTCAGCTGTGAAGGCTCCAAGGCAAATCCTAGTTCCAACAGGTTTTTTAATCAGTTACAGCTTGACCAAAGTTTCAGTATTTTCAGAACACAAGCATATTCCATCCTCTCTTTGCTTTTTTGTGTAAGAACATTTTCCAAAGCCCAGGTTATTATTTTTTTTAATCCCTAAGACAAAGTATTACAGAATGTAGAGTGTTTTAATCATTGATATGTATTTATGATCTTAGAAGCAGTCTTGAATTTAAGATTACATGGTACTGAAATCAGGACATCTCAAAAAGTTGATTCTATTGGTTGGAAATTTTCTCTTTTTCTAGAATAGGTTGAGACTCCTTCCAGATACTGATTTTATAATCATTCAACTAAATATTGCTCTTTGAAGGCCACCTTCATACCACTGAACATGTTATGGAATAGAGCATGAAACTCCTATGTATTTTTAAAATTAAAAAGGAAATTAAACTCTATTATGTTTTTGGAGAGCATGTTGGGTTATACTGTCACCCCTACAGATAGATCCCACTCCCACTAGAAATGGCTTGAAAAACTGTAGGATGAAATCTATCCTTTGGGTAAAAACACAAAATCCTTCCAATTAGTGACTGCTTACTGCCATCCTACCTCCCCTACATCAGCCAAACTACAGTCAGCTCTTGGTTGATGGGGGAAGTAATGATTGCTAACATGTACTGATCTATTACTGCCCTTCAGACACTGTACCATGCACTTTTTTATGTATTATTTAATCCTCATGATGGTCCTCTGAAGATAATTATAATCTTCATTTTGCAAGTGAAGAAACTGAGATCAGAAAAAATTAAGTGACTTGCCCAAAGTCCCATAGGTAGAGCAGTAATTCAGGAATAGAAATCACAGATGACTCCTGAATATAGTTATACACATGTAATACAAAAACATGTAAACATGTAATACAAAAGGGATGCATTATAAACTAATGCAGTTAAAATCACAACCAGGTTTTAGATAATAGGTGTATAAAAGTAAGAGAAGTATAATAGTTTAGGGAACATTCAACCTTATATAATTACTTGCATGATTAGCAAGAAAGCAGCCAAAAGTTTACCATTTGTTAATTGAGTTCCTGTGTTCTGAGGTACCAGGATGGCACTGAATCGGGTCCCAGCACATCCCCTTCCCTGGCCCTTCCTCTCCTTATTCCTCAGCCCTCAAGGCCATGACTGGGAAGGGCTGGGATCCAGGCCACAGGCCTTGGACGCCTCCTGGCCTGCAGCCAGCCACTGCTTTTAAGGTCAGGACACTGCATTTCCCAGCCCACAGTTGGTCTTGCTTGTGAGGCGGGAAGGGGAGGGAACTCCATATTACAGTCAGCATACCATGGCATCTATTGGTCACAGCAGCCCCCCCAAATCTTAATTTATGCATGGTTTGGGTGGGGGAGGAAGGGGTTAAATTAAGAAAGGGCTGTACCCACCAATCGGCCATCATCAAGACAGGATAGAGACAAAGAAACAGCTCAGAAATACTGCATAGAGAATGTGAACCCACAGGAAACAAAACAAAACACAAGCCTCTGGTAATTCATAGAAATTTTCAAGAAGAGAATGAACTTCCCACAAGTCATGGAATTATCAGCTAAAGTTGATCTCATCTTGCTTGGAAGTGGGTAAAATCTGGTGTTATCTGGGTTAGTTGCTGCTGCTGCTGCTAAGTCGCTTCAGTCGTGTCTGACTCTGTGCAACCCCATAGACTCGCCCATCCCTGGAATAGTTACTAGGTAGCTCCAAACCAAACAAATGCTCTCATTGTGAGCTCGCACAGAGGCAAAGTCTCTCAGACGGTTTAGGTTATCATCCTGGTTCTCCAGAAGAATGGGGGGAAATCACTGAACTTCTGTGCCTCAGTTTCTCCACCTGCAGAATGGGGACAATAAGTGTCTCTACTTAATGTGACTTTCACAAGAATTAAATGACCAACATAATCAAAGTCTTAAGAACACACAAAACTCGAATATCGGCTATCCTAATTACTGCAGGTTAATTTTTTCACAAATGCAGACTTGAAAAAAAAAGCTGAGCATTGCATCTTGCAAAGCCAGAACAAGACAGACTTTCTTATCCTCTGCTCCTTCGTCTCCTTTATCTGGAAGACCTTTTCCTCAAGTTGTTTACCTCACAAAAATCAACTCATCCTTTAAGACTCCTCAGGCATTATCTCTTTCAAGAAGCTTTCCTTGCCTTCCCTATTAGGAGCCCCTTCTCTGGGCTTCTTTGGTGGCTCAGACAATAAAGAATTCGCTTGCAATACAAGAGACCTGGGTTTGATCTCTGGGTCAGGAAGATCCCCTGACGAAGGAAATGGCAACCCACTCCAGTATTCTTGCCTGGAGAATTCCATGGACAGAGGAGGCTGGCAGGCTACAGTCCATTCGATCGCACAAAGTCAGACATGACTGAGCGACACACACACACACCTCTGTGCTCACCTCCCTCATTCTGTCACCATCACCCTGGAAAGCCACCACTGTCTGATTACCCACAAGCCCCCTGGGTGAGACCTAGGTCTGCTCTTTCAATTTCCAGCATTAGACACCGGAGGGCTGCATAAATGTTCCCCCAGGTGGAAATTATACCATCATCAAATATCAATTTATACCCGGAAACTTTTTTAAGGTGCCCTAAAAATCCTCACCGCCAATGTTTTAACCTCTTCTCTGTAATGTCACTGAAACCCACTCTTCTATAAAAATATTCCAGATCGGTCTTTGATACTTAGGATACGTGTAATTCTACTACAGCTATGCAAGTATTTATGGTTTTATCTTTTTAAGACTGCAACAGAAATTAGACACTTTTCTGAAACACCCAAGACAGTTATGTAATTAATTGCAACTAAACTGGTGCTCTTCGCGTGCAAAGAGTTGATTCATTGGAAAAGACTCTGATGCTGGGAGGGATTGGGGGCAGAAGGAGAAGGGGACGACAGAGGATGAGATGGCTGGATGGCATCACCGACTCAATGGATGTGAGTTTGAGTGAACTCCAGGAGTTGGTGATGGACAGGGAGGCCTGGCGTGCTGCGATTCATGGGGTTGCAAAGAGTCGGACACAACTGAGCAACTGAACTGAACTGAAACTGGTGCTAATAACCAGCAGTTTTTATCACTTATATAGCCTGATAATCTCTCTTGGAGTCCAATGCAGTGGTAGAACTGAGCTGGTTCCTGTCAATTCTAGTCTTCTTGATGACAGTTTGTTTTTATAAAAGACTTTTAAAAAGATGAATAAAGTGATTATTTTCTGCATAGGGGAACAGCTCAGGCTACTTTCAGAAAATCAATGAATTTTAAATCAGTAATCTTAGTGTTAAAGCATGTAACCAAGTATACAAAGTACACTGGATTAAAAGGCAAAAAAACCAGTTCTGGTTCCAGCTTTTCTATACATGCTTCATTTGACAAGTTACTTTGTTTTTCTATGCCTCAGTCTGGCTATCTGAATAATAATAATAGGGACTTCCCTGGCAGTTCAGTGTTTGGGACTCTGTGCTTCCACCACCAGGGGTGCAGGTTTGGTCCCTGGTCTGAGAACTAAGACGCTACATGGTATGGCCAAAAATAATGATAATAATAATAATTGTTATTATTATTTTTAAAACACTGATTGAGTGCTTAGGACTGTATATACCAGGCCTTGTTCTAAAAGGTTCAAGTATTTATTTTTTCTTAATCCATTTCATGTAGAGACATGCTCATTTTCATTTGGAGTAGTTAACTGTTCTAAAAGCTTTTCAGGTTTTTGAGAATCCTACCAAACAAACCTATGAGTTATTATAATCCCATTTTTATGGGTGAGGAAGGTAAGGCAGGGAGAAGTTGAGAAACTTGCCTAAGGTTAGCTAGTAACCTTGAGCTGGGACTCAAATGCAGGCGATCAGGCTCCAGTGTCCCCTCTCTTATCCTTTATGATGTGATCAGAGCTGTGACTGGCCACACGGGTTACCAAGTGCAATGTTATATGGTGCTCTCAGAGGGTCAGGAGGGCTTGGGCTGACTATCCTGGGCCACTGCAAGAACCCACCTGCGTGGGTAGGATGGACATGGGAGAACAGGGACCCAGCAGGACTGTGCCTGCTTCATCAGTGACTGTCCAACTGGATGGACAGGTTACCGTAACTCTGACCCCATGTCTCCCAGGACTGCCTGAGGCTCTCTAGCAGGTTTTGCAAATAAAGACCCCAAGGGGCTATGCTCTTCGTGCCTCTTCTCTCGTACACTTTGTGGGTGAGACACTAAGGAGAGACAGCGTGGTGCAGTGGAAAAGAGAGGGCTTCGATCCTGCCTGCAAGTCAGTTCAAATTCAGCTCTGTGAACTTAGGCCCAAGGTGGGGGCCTTAGTTCCTACAGAACTCAAGCCTATGTATCAGATTGGTACATGCAGCCCTTGAGGAGGAACCAGGACTCTGTTAAATTGCTGCACATTGTTTCTTGAAGGGCTTCTCAGGTGGCAAGTGGTAAAGAATCCATCTGCCAATGCAGGAGACATGGGTTGATCCCTGGGTCGGAAAGATCCCCTGGAGTAGGGAAATGGCAACCTGCTCCAGTACTCTTGCCTGGAAAATTCCATGGACAGAGGAACCTGGTGGGCTACAGTCCATGGAGTCGCAAAGAATCCGGCACGACTGAATAAGCACACATATTGTTTTTTTGACGGCTTTTCCTTTGTTTCTACATTCCCTTCTTCCCTAATTAGGAAGTCCTTGAGCCTGCCCTTTGAAACTCAAGAAGGTCTAGGAGGCTGAAGCCTTTTTCTACAAACAGGAAGGGGATCGGTGGCATGGAGGAGACTGTATCTGGGAGAGCTCCATAGGGTCCTGCTAGCTTTCAGTCTCCCCTTTTCTTTGAGACTCCCCAATCCTGAGGGGACAAATGTGGGACAAAAAAAGAGAATAAAGTTTTGGATGGAGAGGTTAATCATAAACTTGGCCAGGGTACTCGGTTTTAGGGGGACTCAGCTTCATATTATCTAGGAATATCATCTTAGTCATCTTTCGTGCCAGTAATTTGAACTCTTTTGTCTAGCTGAGTTCTCACTGGATCTGCAAGTTTGGGGTTTAAGATTTTATTTTTTTTAGAGAAGTTTTAGGTTTATGGCAAAATTGAGAGGAAGGTAAGAGATTCCCCATTTACTTTCTGCCCCTACATAGGCAGAGTCTCCCCCACTTTCAACATCCCCTCACCTCAGAAAATAGCCTCTTACCAACTTTCATGCATTGGAGAAGGAAATGGCAACCCATTCCAGTGTTCTTGCCTGGAGAATCCCATGGACGGAGAAGCCTGGTAGGCTGCAGTCCACGGGGACGCACAGAGTCAGACACAACTGAAGCGACTTAGCAGCGGCAGCTTTGAAGGGACTACTTCAAAGAGTTAGGGGAAGAGCCAGTATATATGTGAATTTTCTGGCTGGGAAATACATGTATCCAGCACACATTTTGGTAAAAGATGACTGCTAATCACAAAGAACAAACATCTCCTGTTAATGATTTTTGTGCTTTTCTATGTATGCGAAGGTGCAAGAATATGGAATCATTGAGATTCTTCCTTAGATATGCATCTTAACTATTAGGGACTGGTGTGTCCAGAGTACAGAATGTGTCACCCTGTTTTTCCATCCTGAATGTCCCTCAGGGCATTCCGTCAGTGAGTGATGACTTAACCCACATGACCAGATTGCGACTGATGCTTTGTTCTTTCTGTTTGTTGTCGTTGTTCAGTCACTAAGTCGTGTCTGACTCTCTGCGACCCCATGGACTGCAGCATGCCAGGCTTCTCTGTCCTTCACTGTCTCCTGGAGTTTGCTCAAACTCATGTCCATTTAGTTACCGATTAACCTATATTCCTAATTTCCCTGGTGGTCCAGTGGTTAAGAATCTGCCTTCCAATGCAGAGAATGCGGGTTCCATCCCTGGTCCAGTAACTAAGATCCCACATGCTGCAGGGCAACCAGGCCTGTACGTGCCACAACTAGAGAAGGCTACTCACTACATCAAAGAGCTTGCACACCAAAAAGGAAGACGCAGTGCAGCAAAAAAACAGAACAAAACAAAACAAAAATCCAACGACAATAAAAAAACACCTATATTGACACATCATTATCACCCAAAGTCCATACTTTAGGGTTCACTCTTGATGTACATTCTGTGGGTTTTGACAAATTTATAGTGGCACGTATTCACCATTAATCTGTGTTCCACCTATTCATCCTTCCTCTGACCCAACTCTAGACAAACACTGATTTTTTTTTTTTTACTGTCTCCATTGTTTTGATGTTTCCAGAATGTCATATGGTTGGAATCACATAGTACGTAACCTTTTCAAGTTGGCTTCTGTCACTTGGTGATATGCATTTAACTTTCCTCCATATCTTCTTATGACTTGATAGCTCCTTTCTTTTTAGTTCTGAATAATGTGCCATTGTCTGGATGTACCACAGTTTATCCATTCACCTACTCAAGGACATCGCGATTGCTTCCAAGTTTTGACAGTTATGAATAAAACCGCTATACACATCCAAGGGCAGGTTTTTTGTTTGAACACAGTTTTCAGCTCCTTTGGTTAGATTCTAAGGATTGTGATTTGCTGGATTATATGGTAAGAGTGAAAAGTATTAGTTGCTCAGCTGTGTTCAACTCTTTGGGACCCCATGGACTGTAGCCCACAAGGCTGTCCTGTCCATAGAATTCTCCAGGCAAAACTACTGGAATGGGTAGCCATTCCCTTCTCCAGGGGATCTTCCCAACCCAGGGATCAAGCCCAGTCTCCTGCATTATAGGCTGATTTTTTGTTGTTGTTGTTTTACCAAGAATAGATTGTAAGTTTTTACTCTGTTGACAAACCCATCCTGGGAACTCACCTCCTTCAGTCTGTGTGTATTCCCTCCTGGTTCTCCTTTCACTTCTCTGCTGCTTCCTCTGGCTTCCTTACTTTCTCCTTAAATATTCCTTACGTGCAAAGTGGCTTGCACATAGTAAGCACTCAGTAACTATCAATTTTCTGCTCTGACTCCAAATACTCCTGCTCCAGCCAGGGCCAGCCCTCCCGGTGGCTGAATGGGCTGAGGAGGCTCCAGAGACATTATACCCTCTGCTCTCATGCTTCTTCTGAGAGATGCCCAGCTCTTGCTGGCAGATTCCTAGGGAAACTGCAGCTCAAGGGCACCATTTCATCTTAGCAACAATTAAAGTTGGGAAAAGTGAAAGTTCTTGTCCCTTTTAGGATACAGCTAGTTCCTTATTTTCATTGGAAAAGACCTGGTGCTGGGTAAGACTGAAGGCAGAAGAAAAAGAGGGCAACAGAGGATGACATGGTTGGATGGCATCACCAATTCAATGGACATGAACTTGGGCAAACTCCGGGAGATCGTGAGGGACAGGGAAGCCTGGTGTGCTGCAGTCCATGAGGTCACAAAGAGTCGGACACGACTTGGCGACTGAATAACAATTCCTTCATTATCAACACACAGTTCAGAAATATAAACCAATGAAACAAACAACTCTGCCACAAATCCCCCAATTATGTGGTGCTGGGTAAGACTGAAGGCAGAAGAAAAAGAGGGCAACAGAGGATGACATGGTTGGATGGCATCACCAATTCAATGGACATGAACTTGGGCAAACTCCGGGAGATCGTGAGGGACAGGGAAGCCTGGTGTGCTGCAGTCCATGAGGTCACAAAGAGTCGGACATGACTTGGCGACTGAATAACAATTCCTTCATTATCAACACACAGTTCAGAAATATAAACCAATGAAACAAACAACTCTGCCACAAATCCCCCAATTATGGAAAATGTATATTCAATGAGTAGAAGACAACAAAACCACACAAAGAAGAATCACATTTAACAAATTCTGCTAAGGAATATGGATGAGTCTGTTAGGAAAAAAATGAAAGCTGATTCATGTCTTTCACATCATGCTTCAAAAATTCCAGATCAGGATATTCTGTGGCATCATGTAAAAGATTAATGGGTGATATAAAAACTTTTTGCTCAAATGCGTTAGAGAAAATTTGTCTACTGTGTCCTTCACCTAGAAATACACAATATACATTTGGCTCTTTGTTCACTAGTGCCTCATAGTTGGTGCTCAATAAATACTCTGTTCAATGAATAAACTACCATATTTATGATCTGATAAGTACTGTAATAAAGGAAGTTGTTTAGTTTTTGTCTAATTCATTGTTCTCCAATATTCTTTGACCATGGAACCCCTTCAGAAAATGCATTAACATTAAAAGAGATAAGAGGAAACTGATTTGGGAAACACTACTTAGAAGAAATACACATTTACCTTAATTTAGGAAGAAATATATGTATGTTAGGTAGTCAGACATGAGCGGGTCCACGCCCTATCCTGAACTGAGTCATCTTTCTCTCCTCCACCTGGACTCTGGTGATGAGAACATGCCAAAGACCTTCTTTCCTGTGGCCAAGGACCACTGCTAGGCATATCATGACCAGGCAAGAAAAAACCAACACACATTGGCACACAAGCACCAAGACCTAAAAGGTGACTCTAAGTAATCTGGGCTTCATTGCGCTGTATTTGTAATAAATTAGCACTGCAGTTTTGGACCCCGCCCCCCCCCCCAACGGGTTTCCCCAGTGTTTCTCCTATAACACTAGGAGAAAAGTTATATAACCTAAAGCTAACTAACTTGTCAGTCAAATGACACTGGGAGGCACCGCCACTCGTAACACGCCCAGCCCTACCCCACGCGGGGCTGCTTCTGGTTTCCAGACAGCCGGAGCTCATCCTTTCTTGAGAGGGTACTTTCCCTTTTCCTTAAAACTCTTGCTACTCAAAATGTGGAAACAACATAACTGTCCATAAATAGATGAAAGAATAAAGCAAGTGTAGCATATACATACAACAGACTGCCATTCAGCCTTTAAAAAGAAGGAAATTCTGCCATACACGACAACATGGATAAACCTGAAGGCAATTATGCTAAGTGAAATAAGCCAGCCACAGAAAGACAAATACATGATGCCACCTATATGAACTACGGAAAATAGCCAAATCCATAGAAATAAACAGAATTGTGGCTTTCAGAAGTTGAGGAAAGGGGTAAATGGAGTGTTGATAATCAACAGTTGAAAATTTTCAGTTATGCAAGATGGATAATCTGTAGAGATCTGCTGAACAATATTGTGCCTATGGATCATGATATTGTATTTTAAACTTAAAATTTTATTAAGTGTTCTTAAGTTCTTATGTTAAATGTTAAGTGTTCTAACCATAATAAGTAATTAAAAAAAAAACAAAACCCATCTTGCTAGCACCTTGATCTTGAACTACTGGCCTCCAAAATTCTGAGAAAATGAATTTGGTGTTTAAGTCAAACAAGTAAATAAACAAACAAACCTTTTATTACTTAAAACTCCTCTATGTCCCTGAACTGAATCCTTTCCCTTGAGAAAACAATAATCAAGAAAACCACCATTCCTCTGGTGACATATATATTATTACCATTAAAGTACTTTTTTAAAAAATAGATGAAAAAATGGAAAGGTATAACCACAGGGGCAGTCCAGTGTATTACAAATAAAATAATAAAAATTAAGATGGAAAAAAGTAACCATGAGAACTAGAGAAATTGTGATAATTGTGACAGATACAAATTTGCTAATAAAATATATAAAGATCGAATACAGATCCACAGAGAAAACAAACTCCTAAATAGGCAGAGAAAACACTGACCAGCCAGAGGGAATTATTATTAAGCATTTTAAGGGAAAATGTTTAGTTTCACTAATAACTAAGGAAATGTAAATTAGTCCACTTCCATACCATTTTGCCAATGTTAAATCCACAAACTCTTAAAACCCTGTTTTAGAAACACACACTTTGGAGTATTCTTGAGTTGCTATAGGTTAATACAGTCTTTCTGGAGGACAGTCTGACAGTTTATAAAACAAAACATTAAAATAGCCATACCCTTTGACCAAATTATTCTACTTGTGAAAATTTCCCCTATGGAAATACGTCAAGAGTCAAAAAAAAAAACACACACCCAAACAAAATGTTTGCCTAGGGCAAGAATCTGAGAGAAGACAGAGAAGCAGACCCCCTAGTGGGAAGAATCTGAATTACCTGGAACCTTTTTTGCAGCCAACACCTGTCTTCTCTTTTCCTGAGTTCCTGATAACTTCCTTCCACACTTTTGCCTATATTATTCTGGTTAGGAATCCCACTCTACCTTTCCACCTTTAACTATTTTTATTTTTTAATTTTATAAATGAAGGGTTAAATTATTAACACTTAGTTAAACAGTGTTATTTTTTAAAGTTCTCAAATCAAAGATAAATGATCACAATGTGAACACACCCATATGACCACCAGGTCAAGAAATAAAACATGATCAGCTCCAGCCCAGTCCTGACCTCTGCCTCCATCCTCCACACCATCATCCTGACATCCAACACTGTAAAATGACTTGCCTTTTTGACTTATACAATCATTATGACATAGTAGGCATTGTTTTATGTCCAATTGCTTTCAATATTACATTTGTAAAATTCACCTATGCTGTTGCTATGTGGCTGCACTTTGTTTGCTTTTGTTTGTTTTGCTGTTAGATATTTCACTGCATTAATATACTGCTTATATATATTTCTTATATATATTATAAAATTATAATATTTCTTTTTATCTAGCCTATTGTTTGTTTATGGACATTTGAATTGTTTCCACTTCTTGGCTATTACCAGTTATGCCATTCAGTTCAGTTCAGTCGCTCAGTCATGTCCGACTCTTTGCAACTCCATGGACGGCAGCACACCAGGCTTCCCTGTCCATCACCAACTCCCAGAGCTTGCTCAAACTCATGTCCATCAAGTCGCTGATGCCATCCAACCATCTCATCCTCTGTCATCCCCTTCTCCCACCTTCAATCTTTCCCAGCATCAGGGACTTTTCAAATGAGTCAGTTCTTCGCAGCAGGTGGTCAAAGTATTGGAGTTTCAGCTTTAGCATCAGTCCTTCCAATGAATATTCAGGACTGATTTCCTTTAGGATGGAGTGGTTGGATCTCCTTGCAGTCCAAGTGACTCTCAAGAGTCTTCTCCAACACCACTGTTCAAAAGCATCAGTTCTTCGGTGCTCAGCTTTGTTTATAGTCCAACTCTCACGTCTATACATGACTACTGGAAAAACCATAGCTTTGACTAGACCAGACCTTTGTTGGCAAAGTAATGTCTCTGCTTTTTAATATGCTGTCTTATGCAGTCATAGCTTTTCTTCCAAGGAGCAAGCGTCTTTTAATTTCATGGCTGCAGTCACCATCTGCAGTGATTTTGGAGATCCCCCTAAAATAAAGTCTCTGTTTCCATTGTTTCCCCATCTATTTCCCATGAAGTGATGGGACCAGATGCCATGATCTTCATTTTTGCATGTTGAGCTTTAAGCCAACTTTTTCACTCTCCTCTTTCACTTTCATCAAAAGGCTCTTTAGCTCTTCTTCGCTTTCTGCCATAAGGGTGGTGTCATCTGTGTATCTGAGGTTATTGATATTTCTCCCTGCAATCTTGATTCCAGCTTTGCTTCATTCATGCTGTTAACAATGTGTATGCATCTTAGAGTACATGGGCATATATTTTTGTTGTATATACCAAGGAGTCAGGTTGCTATGTTACAGATTAAGCCATTTGTTCAACTTTTTTTTAGATAACACAGAACAACTCCCTGCAGCAGTGTATTTGAATACCCATAACCCCACATTTTTGCCAACTTGGCACTGACAGTCTTTTATTGTTAATTTTAACCATTCTGGAGGGTAAATGGTGACACTTAACTGTGGTTTCAATTTGCAGTTCCCTATGGTTTTTCCGGTAGTCATGTGTGGATGTGAGAGTTGGACTGTGAAGAAGGCTGAGCACCGAAGAATTGATACTTTTGAACTGTGGTGTTGGAGAAGACTCGTCAGAGTCCCTTGGACTGCAAGGAGATCCAACCAGTCCATTCTGAAGGAGATCAGCCCTGGGTGTTCTTTGGAAGGAATGATGCTAAAGCTGAAACTCCAGTACTTTGGCCACCTCATGCGAAGAGTTGACTCATTGGAAAAGTCTCTGATGCTGGGAGGGATTGGGGGCAGGAGGAGAAGGGGACGACAGAGGATGAGATGCCTGGATGGCATCACCGACTCGATGGACGTGAGTTTGAGTGAACTCCGGGCGCTGGTGATGGACAGGGAGGCCTGGCGTGCTGCGATTCATGGGGTCGCAAAGAGTTGGACACGACTGAGCGACTGAACTGAACTGAACTGAACTGATACAACTTAAAGTCAAAGTCCTCCCCCTGGTGGATAAAATCTGAATTACTTGGAAGGTTGCTTTTTGTTGTTTTTGTTGGTTTTTTGGTCTGAGGCCCTCCGTGTCACGTGTCTTCCTCCCCCAGGAGTCTCCAAGAATGAAAAGTCGACCATCTATCGTAAGTTCATCATGCATTGGATATCTTCTTTTATGAAGTACCCCTTTATGTCTCATGCATTTTTCTGAGCTCATTTTTCTATTGAGGTTTTTTTATATTAACTTGTTATCTGAATATGTTGATGCACACCCACTTTCCATTTTAAGCTTTTTAAATCAACTCATATTCAACACAACATTGTAAATCAACTGTACTTCACTTAAAAATCAACTCGTTTTCACCTACGCAAGAGGCTCAATGCAAGTTCAACTTTGTCATACTTAGGTTTATGTTACCAGTAGATGGCGCCATAATCTTGCTCCTGCGCCTTCCTCTGGCTGTGCCTGAATTTCAGCTAAATTTCCGCAAATATTGCAAGTAAGCAATGTTAAACAATGAGAAATCAAAACTTTAAGCCATCATACAGCTAGATGGAATACAGCTAGAACTGCTTTTTTTTTTTTTTTTGGAGGGAGGGCGGAAAACAACACATTACTGTTTTTTGTCCCAAATAAAGGAATAAAAAGGTCTTTACCCCAAGGCACGAAACACAGGTGAGGCTGTCCTGAGGCGGGCAAATCCATGGAAACACCCTCTGGGAGTAACCTGGAATCCAAAGAAAATGCGTAATTACCTCACCTAGCATTCAGACACTGTTTCACTGTTTACAAAAGGCAGGTACACCCTGGCACAAGGTCTGAAAGCAGAGAGAAACAGGAGTTTGGTCTCTGTTCCTGCCTCCCTCTGCCCTCCCTTCTGCCTCCACTCAGGGTGCAGCCTTCCCTGAGCTGCGCCCCCACTTAGAGTTAGACAGACCTTTCCATCCTCCTGCCTCCTCCCCAGCCCCACTCCCCACTGAACAAAGGAAGGAATGAATGTATAAGTGACAAAGTCCTGGCCTTCCTGTGCTTAAATATCAGAGCACACAAACCCCACACTCATAGGAAGACCCCATGAGAGAATGTGGAAATGCTCCAAATAGAGGTGCAGTTCTAAAAGTGAGCTTGAGGGGGCGGTGCGATGGGTTGGCTTGTGATGGGATGTGATTATAAGCAAGAAGACACCTTTAGTTATTAATACTTACGCAAAGCCATAAACCAGGGCCCGAGGCACATATAGAATGTGGTGACAAGGTGACCCCTTTTATCTAGCCTTCACAATGGTCAGGCAAGAACACAGGAACATCAAGTCAGAGATTCAGCTATTTCCTGGAGTAGCCAAGACAAGCTTTCTACTATGTTAGGTCACCACCTCTGAGTCCCCAAGATCTAGTGCAAAGACTGGCACATTTAGAACAGGTCAAATTGGCTCATTGGTGCTTTCCATTCTCGATGTTCAGAAATGCCCACAGGTTGAGCTGCATGCCTGAAGTCATCTCCATCCCACGTCCGTTCAGACCTAGCACGACCTGCTTTGCAGCCCACTGGTATAAAGAGAAGCTTAGAAAGAGAGGCTTTGTCCTCTTCTGGTTTTTCATTGTGGGTAATTGGGCAAGCCTGCTTTCTGAGCAGTTATTTCACACTGTTTAGGGTAGAGGAAATTGCACCACTCAGACTTCCTCATTCTGGAGGCTACTCGGGTAGGTGTCCGGAGGCTGGGGCGTGGGTGGGCGCAGAGCCCACAGGCCCAGGCCAGAAAAGTCCATGTCTACAGGTGGGAGGGGTGCCCAGGGCCCAGCTTTGCTCCTCCTGGGTTGTGGAGGCTTGCTACCTGTCACCTGCCACCCACACAGCCTGGGCAGGGAGAGGCTGCAGGTGAGAATGCACTATAGTTTGGGGCTTGGAGTCTCCACTTCTCCTCTTGGCCCATATGGCACCCAGTGGTTGGCTGAAGCCAGTCTGTACTGCTTGCAAGATCTAATTGTTAAGTTTTAAGGAATTCTGCAAAGCTGTTGTTTTGGTTTTTGCAAAGTAGTTGTTAAACAGCCATCATATTAACAATTATAAAATCTTATAAGAGAATATTATATTTTTAAAAAGCAACAAATACTCAAAACTTCCCAATTATTTGACTAAATTTTGTAATTATATTTGCTTTTGCGGCTGTCTACACCTGTTGTGTCTGCTTGCTAGAAATATTATGTGACAGTGCATTGCTTCCCATCTGTCCCCAGTTCTGCATTCAGTAATATCTTGTTGGTAGCTTGAAATTGATGGTGGTGGGAATATTTACACCATGGGAATCAAGAAATGCAACCAATCAGGGCTTTCTGCCCCAAGTGCCACTTATTCGTCGACAGGTGCACCATTGCACCTGGCCCACATTTGGGGGACCTGGATGTGCAGTGGCTGGGAGGGCGGCCAGCCCTGTGTTTCCCCCCACTGCTGCCAGTGCTGGGCCTTTGCTCAGGCAGATGAGGAGGGAAGAAAGGGGAGGATGTAGAGAAAAGCTGGGAAACACCCTTGGTTCCCCCCAGGACATTGCAGCAGGGAGCCTGGCTCACTAGGGAGTGGGCAGAACTATTTGGAAAAGCCAGGAACATGAAAAAGGTGACAAGCAGAAATGAAATCAGTTGAGTGACTGAGTGGAGGAAAGTATAATGTCCAGAAGACAGGTCTTGCGAAGACAGAAGGCAATCACAGAAAGTGGCACTGTGACCACAAAAGGGAGGTGAGCCAAGAACACACAGAAGTTGAGGAGTTGGGCTTCACCAGAGGCTCTGCAGGGCCAGTTCCTGACAGGGCTGTTATGATGGGCTCATAATGAAGAGCCCGAAAGAGAGAGGAAGTCACCACGCACAGTCCTGAGGCAGGAGCTCCTGGTGCTTCTCCATCCCTCCCTGACTCCCTGACTCACTCCTCCGCTCCTACTCGAAAGTTCTCCTCTCCAGGGAATTCCAGACACTTCCCCACATTCTGTCATACACTCACCCTGAAAGCTTCCAGAATCTTCTATTGCTGGAGACACCCCAGTCTTGAGCTGGATGTCCCATAGACACCCAAATGCCTCACCTAGACCTCCAAACCTGCTGCTTCGCACCTCAGCCTCCCATCTCAGAGAGATACCAAACCTGGAAGGCCTCATCAGTCCAGCAACGGTCACAGCTCTGAGGAGCCCGCTCTATCTCCCCACCCCTCTCCTCCTCCTCCATCCCACTTCCCAGAGCTCTGACACTGCTTCTCAAACATAAATGGCCTTTTCCTTCATGTTCCCCATGTTTTGAAAGTTGCCTATGACATTGCATGCATTAAACATCACCACCTTACCCTTAAAGTTGCATTTGCAACTTCCAATCAGAATTTCACCCATTAAACCCACAGAGCCGTTACCACATGTGTGCTGGGCACAGGGATGCGAGGCGAACAGGCCTGGCCCTGGCCCTCCAGGGCTCATGGCCTACCGAGGGAGATCACACAAACAGATACTAAATCAAACAGTGCTCCTAGGTAAGGACAATGTGTCTGCCACCTGGCTGGACTCTGTCTCCAGCCATTCTCCAGACTAAAGCCAAAAAGGGACTCCTGGAACACAAAGCTGACCGAGTCATTCCCTTATTTAAAACTTTCATTGTTGTTGAGTATTTAAACCTTTAGTGGCTCCCTACTGTCCTAAGGATAACATTCACACTCTAGTTAGCTTGGCTTCTCAGCCCTTTCTGACCAAACCCACATTAACAGGAGAATTCTCATTTACTTGGTCAATTAACACCAATCCTAACTGAATACTTACTGTGTGCCAGTCATTGTACTGAACACCAGGATCCTGAGGAACCATAAAATGTATACCATTTCCTCTCCTGGAGCTTGTAACCTACCAGGGCAGATACTGACAGATACTTGTACAAATGATTATCAGTGTGATGAGTTCAGAAAAAGGAACATTTCCTCCTCACTTCCCTGCTTGGCCACGATTCCTGATGGTGCCCATCTGCTGGTCCTGCCTAGGTCGGCCCCTTCCCTGAGATGCCCTCTCTCCTTCATTGGCCAGATCTCTGTTAAGCCCCAGGTCTCAGGTCAAGGTTTCCTCCCGAGAGTCTTCCCTGAACCCCCCTTGTGGTCCTGTGGTGGCCTACAGCGCTGTGGGGACGCTGAGTACAGGGCTGTCTCCCTCAGGCCCAACACACAGCTCCTGAGAATGACGGCTAGGTCTTCTATATCCACATCTGGGAAGATGTGCATTTTTAATTTAAAAATTATTTACATCGACTTCACATATTTATGAAAGCTGGAGCTGAGTGCTAATAAAGGAAACAGAAATTATTTTTAAAACAAGGATGCTTTTGAAGACCAGAGCTTTCAGGTAACTGAGTGAGTGCGGAGGGCCTAGAGGAGCTATCCCACGTTGAAGGTCAGGAAGGGCGGCGGTGAGGAGATACCCCTCGTCCAAGGTAAGGATCAGTGGATGTGTTTTGCTGGAGCAGCCGTGAAGAGATACCCCACGCCCAAGGTAAGAGAAACCCAAGTAAGACGGTAGGTGTTGCAAGAGGGCATCAGAGGGCAGACACACTGAAACCATACTCACAGAAAACTAGTCAATCTAATCACACTAGGACCACAGCCTTGTCTAACTCAATGAAACTAAGCCATGCCCGTGGGGCAACCCAAGATGGGCGGGTCATGGTGGAGAGATCTGACAGAATGTGATCCACTGGAGAAGGGAATGGCAAACCACTTCAGTATTCTTGCCTTGAGAACCCCATGAACAGTACGAAAAGGCAAAATGATAGGATACTGAAAGAAGAACTCCCCAGGTTCCATAGGTGCCCAATATGCTACTGGAGATCAGTGGAGAAATACTCCAGAAAGAATGAAGGGATGGAGCCAAAGCAAAAAGAATACCCAGCTGTGGATGCGACTGGTAATAGAAGCAAGGTCCGATGCTATAAAGAGCAATACTGCATAGGAACCTGGACTGTCAGGTCCATGAATCACAGTAAATTGGAAGTGGTCAAACAAGAGATGGCAAGAGTGAATGTTGACATTCTAGGAATCAGCAAACTAAAATGGACTGGAATGGGTGAACTTAACTCAGATGACCATTATATCTACTACTGCGGGCAGGAATCCCTCAGAAGAAATGGAGTAGCCATTATGGTCAACAAAAGAGTCCGAAATGCAGTACTTGGATGCAATTTCAAAAATGACAGAATGCTCTCTGTTTGTTTCCAAGGCAAACCATTCAATATCACAGTAATCACAGTCTATGCCCCAACCAGTAACGCTAAAGAAGCTGAAGTTGAACGGTTCTTTGAAGACCTACAAGACCTTTTAGAACTAACACACAAAAAAGATGTCCTTGTCATTATAGGGGACTGGAATGTAAAAGTAGGAAGTCAAGAAACAGCTGGAGTAACAGGCAAATTTGGCCTTGGAATATGGAATGAAGCAGAGCAAAGACTAACAGTTTTGCCAAGAAAATGCACTGGTCATAACAAACACCCTCTTCCAACAACACAAGAGAAGACTCTATACATGGACATCACCAGATGGTCAACACCAAAATCAGATTGATCATATTCTTTGCAGCCAAAGATGGAGAAGCTCTATACAGTCAGCAAAAACAAGACCAGGAGCTGACTGTGGCTCAGACCATGAACTCCTTATTGCCAAATTCAGACTTAAATTGAAGAAGGTAGGGAAAACCACTAGACCATTCAGGTACGACCTAAATCAAATCCCTTATGATTATACAGTGAAAGTGATAAATACATTTAAGGGCCTAGACCTGATAGATAGAGTGCCTGATGAACTATGGAATGAGGTTCATGACATTGTACAGGAGACAGAGATCAAGACCATCCTCATGGAAAAGAAATGCAAAAAAGCAAAATGGCTGTCTGGGGAGGCCTTACAAATAGCTGTGAAAAGAGAAGTGAAAAGCAAAGGAGAAAAGGAAAGATATAAGCATCTGAATGCAGAGTTCCAAAGAATAGCAAGAAAAGATAAGAAAGCCTTCCTCAGGGATCAATGCAAAGAAATAGAGAAAAACAACAGAATGGGAAAGACTAGAGATCTCTTCAAGAAAATTAGAGATACCAAGGGAACATTTCATGCAAAGATGGGCTCGATAAAGGACAGAAATGGTATGGACCTAACAGAAGCAGAAGATATCAAGAAGAGATGGCAAGAATACACAGAAGAACTGTACAAAAGAGATCTTCACAACCCAGATAATCACGATGGTGTGATCACTGACCTAGAGCCAGACATCCTGGAATGTGAAGTCAAGTGGGCCTTAGAAAGCATCACTACGAACAAAGCTAGTGGAGGTGATGGCATTCCAGTTGAGCTATTTCAAATCCTGAAAGATGATGCTGTGAAAGTGCTACACTCAATATGCCAGCAAATTTGGAAAACTCAGCAGTGGCCACAGGACTGGAAAAGGCCAGTTTTCATTCCAATCCCAAAGAAAGGCAATGCCAAAGAATGCTCAAACTACCACACAATTGCACTCATCTCACACGCTAGTAAAGTAATGCTCAAAATTCTCCAAGCCAGGCTTCAGCAATATGTGAACCGTGAACTTCCAGATGTTCAAGCTGGTTTTAGAAAAGGCAGAGGAACCAGAGATCAAATTGCCAACATCCGCTGGATCATGGAAAAAGCAAGAGAGTTCCAGAAAAACATTTATTTCTGCTTTATTGACTATGCCAAAGCTTTTGACTGTGTGGATCACAATAAACTGTGGAAAATTCTGAGAGATGGGAATACCAGACCACCTGACCTGCCTCTTGAGAAACCTGTATGCAAGTCAGGAAGCCACAGTTACAACTGGACATGGAACAACAGACTAGTTCCAAATAGGAAAAGGAGTACATCAAGGCTGTATATTGTCACCCTGCTTTTTAACTTATATGCAGAGTACATCATGAGAAACACTGGGCTGGAAGAAACACAAGCTTGAATCGAGATTGCCGGGAGAAATATCAATAACCTCAGATATGCAGATGACACCACCCTTATGGCAGAAAGTGAAGAGGAACTCAAAAGCCTCTTGATGAAAGTGAAAGTGGAGAGTGAAAAAGTGGGCTTAAAGCTCAACATTCAGAAAACGAAGATCATGGCATCCGGTCCCATCACTTCATGGCAAATAGATGGGTAAACAGTGGAAACAGTGTCAGACGTTATTTTTCTGGGCTCCAAAATCACTGCAGATGGTGACTGCAGCCATGAAATTAAAAGACGCTTACTCCTTGGAAGGAAAGTTATGACCAACCTAGACAGCATATTGAAAAGCAGAGACATGACTTTGCCAACAAAGGTTCGTCTAGTCAAGGCTATGGTTTTTCCTGTGGTCATGTATGGATGTGAGAGTTGGACTGTGAAGAAGGCTGAGCACTGAAGAATTGATGCTTTTGAACTGTGGTGTTGGAGAAGACTCTTGAGAGTCCCTTGGACTGCAAGGAAATCCAACCAGTCCATTCTGAAGATCAGCCCTGGGTGTTCTTTGGAAGGAATGATGGTAAAGCTGAAACTCCAGTACTTTGGCCACCTCATGCGAAGAGTTGACTCATTGGAAAAGACTCTGATGCTGGGAGGGATTGGGGGCAAGAGGAGAAGGGGACGACAGAGGATGAGATGGCTGGATGGCATCACTGACTCGATGGACGTGAGTCTGGGTGAACTCCGGGAGTTGGTGATGGACAGGGAGGCCTGGCGTGCTGCGATTCATGGGGTCGCAAAGAGTCGGACACGACTGAGCGACTGAACTGAACTGAAAGAGGGGGTGGGCGGCGGAAGAGGTGGGGCTGCCTGGTGGGAGTGTCTGGGGGATGACGAGCGCCGGCGGTCTGGCTGGCTCTCGGGGTGTCTCCATCCTTTCTGCTGGCTCTCCGCCCAGAGGCCCCTGCTGACTTCCTGCCGTCACCCACCACCCTGCCTGCGGGGGCCCGGTGTCTGCCCCTGGACTTAGCTCCTGTGGGCTCCTCATTGCCCCCAGGAGGTGGGGCGGGGAGAAGGACCCCGGGAAAGGAGGGTGAACCCCTAGGGACGGGAGCAGCTGGCCCCTCCTGCGTCCCAGCGCTGTTCCTGGCGCAGCCCGGCCGAGCCGGCTGGTCTCTCATCTGCCGGGTCTGAAGGTGGACCTCCGCTCGCACCTCCGAGGTCCCGCGTCAGCCTGGGCCCGGCTGCGGGCAGGTCCCGGAGCAGCCGAGGTCCGGCAGGGAGGCGAGCCTTGGAAAGCCGCCCGTCCCCCTAGAAGAGGCTTTGTCCTGCCGTAAAGTCCCCCACCTCCGGCAGCCTGTGCGGAGTCCCACGCTCCTCCCTTGGAATCGGGGTTGGGAGATGGCGTGGCCCGCCTCCTTCACTTCAAAGCCGAGGAAGCTGCTGTCCTGAGAGGGAATTCAGCGCCCACGGTACCACAGCCGGCGAAGTAATCGTGCTTTACAACAAAAAAGGCAGTCTCCTGGGCCTCCCTCCGCCCGGGGCCCTTGGCTAACCCCTACCCCCAGCCCACCTGTTTAGGGTAGGCTGCCCCAGCTCTTCCAGTTGGTTTGAACCCCAAAGTCAAGCCTCCAGTAAATGAAACTCAACGGAAAATATGGCCACCCCCGCCTGCACCTTCCTCCACACCCATCTCATTCATCTGCCCCTCTGACAGCAGGAAGCGGGGACAAAGCTTGACCCAACCTGACAGGCTCTCCCGGGCGGGGACCAGGAGGAAAGGCTTCTCAGTGACTCCGGGCAGGGCTCACCCGGGCGAGGAGTGGCTGCCTTAATGCCTTAAGGAAGGAAACCAAACACAGGCGTGCCCTGTTTGCCTTCCCGGCCCACAGACATGACGGGGCTCTCTGTCCTTACAGGATAAAGCCCCAGCCTCTTAGCCCAGCCCCCAAGCCTTTCCCAGTTGGGCTTCAACCTGACTGCCCAGCCTCATCTCCCACCATGTGGACCCCATGCTCCTTCCTGCCTTGTCACACCATCCTCGAACATGGCGCGACACCCTCCAGGCCTCTCTGGCTTTGTCGGTGCCGTTCCCTCTGCCTCCAACACCCTTCTCTGCTTCTCCACCTGACAAGCTCCTTCCCATTGTTATGACCCACCTCAGCCAATGCAGGAGACTGGGGGTTCCATCCCTGGGTCAGGAGGATCCCCTGGAAGGGGAAATAGCAACCCACTCTCCTATTCTTGCTCGGAAATTGCCAGGGACAGAAGAGCCTGACGGACTACAGCCCATGGGGTCGTAAAGAGTCGACAGGACTGAGCATGCACGTGCACGGGCACGTGCGCTCTCACGTGCGCACCGCGGAGCAACTCGGCCCCTGGGCTACCACTGAGCCTGCGCTCTAGAGCCCAAGAGCCGCAACTATTGAGCCCATGAGTTAGGACCCCTGAAGCCCAAGCACCTGGGGCTGGTGGCAGTGAGAAGCCCTCACACCACAACTGTGAGCTCCTGCTCACAGCAACTAGAGCAAAACCCACACAGCAACCAAGACCCTGCACAGCCAAAACTAATAATAAATAAAAAAAACTTGAAGAAAAAAAAAAAAACCCTCAAAAGTCATCTCCCATTCTCTGTGTGAATACTTCCTTCCTCCTCTTCTCCTCCTCTACCTCCCCCTCCTCCTCACCCTCCTCTTGTTCCTCCTCCTGCACCTCGTCCTCGTCCTCTTGCCTGGGGTGCTTCTGTACTAACTTTATAGATGATAAAATGTGAGGTCATGAAGCTGTGTCCCTGCCAGACTCAACTCCTCAGTGACAGCAATTGTGTCTTTATCTTCAAATAGAGCCCAGCACATAGCGGAACTCAAAAAGGCAATAATTTGCTAAACAGAATCAGTATATGGACTCTGGATTTACTCCAGAACTAAATTAGGAAACAAGTCTTAGCACTGCACAAGGATGGCCTTCCAACTCCTTTATTTAACTTGTATTTATTGAGTATAGCGATGTGCAAAGCACTGTATAGACAAAGTATTGGGCTCTCCAAGCTGGGCAGATGCAGGTTTCACATTTTGGAGGTACAGACAAGACAGAGTATGACTTATAAGGAAATAGGAGGGAGTGACCAGCACTATTATAAGCAGATTGTCACATCTAATCCCACAAAGTAGACACTTACATTATTATTCTCATTTTAACAGATGAGGAGATTGAGGCTTCAAACTCAGAGAGAATTGTGAAGGCACAACTAATAAGTAGTGGGGGCAGGATGTGAACCTAGGCTGCCCCCAGGCCCCACACACCCAAACACAGAGATTTGGTTTAAGGGTTTTATTTTCCTAAGTAGTGACCCTCAACACCGTGTGCACACAGCAAACACCTGGAGAACTTTAAAAAGCGCAGGTAACCCACTTTGGTCCCGCCCCAGAGATTCTGATGTACCTGGTCTTGGATGCAGCCGGGGCTGAGAACTCCGGCTCTAGATGGGGGAGTCTGGTGTCAGGTGTGAAACGTGAGACCCGCCTGCAGCTGCAGTGCTCCCTGGTTGTGTCAGATTCCTGTCTGCGGAGACTGGGAGCTTTCCTGTCCCCTTGGGAGGGGGGCCCAGTGTGGCCAGGGCTGGCGCTTCCTCCCTCACATTCTGTGTCTTACCAGCTATGACCTTCCTGTGGCCTTGGAGTTGCCAAAGACACCTTACTGGGGAAATTCCATGGCTTCCGTGTGAGGGGGCATGAGTTCTCCAGGATGCCAGCCAGCTTTCGGTATGAGTGAGCCAAGAGCCGTGGGTCACAGTGAAGGTAGCTGATGTGAGCACCCTGGGTGGGCGGCTTGTGGGCGGCCGACCTGACACCAGCAGAAGGGACTGGAAAAAAACACCACACACCTCACAGCTTCCCCAGAGGCAGGCTCTGTGGGACACAGGCAGCGAAGTGGAGAGAGGGCTCCTGACTCTACTGTCTGCCTGCTGTCCTCGGCAACTGCTGGACCCCAGGCATTAGCAGACCCTGAGGGACAATAAGGATCCCCAGAACCAGTGGAGCCAAGAGCGTGGCTGCAGCCAGCAAGGCTGGCTTTCCCCTTTTCTGGCCCAGGCAGTGACTCAGGGACAAGGATGGAGAGCAGACAGTGACCTCAGCTCCCTTGCCCACTGGGTAGCATGACCTTGCCCCAGAGAGCTGTCCAGAGTACAGAGAGCCTGGGGCCGATGGGAGGGAGGTTGGCAGTATGGCCCGTGTGTTTGGAGTGGGCAGGACCCTCCCCTCACTGGCCAGGTTCTTCACCGAAGTGTTGTGAGCATCATGTCATTGAATCCTCACCGCAGCACTTGGGCCATTCCTTCCCAGCTTTTCAGATGCAGAGAGCTTGGGGCTCTCGGAACCTCGAGCACAGGTTGGTCTGTGTGTGGGGGTCCAGGGTGAGCAGACTTAATGGGCCATCCGTGAGATCTCCCCCATGTCCAACTTCCTATGCCTCTAATTCTAAATCTAGGTGGTTCATGGACTGTCTGACTATGCAAGGCTCCCACGTAGTATGGCGACGTCTGTTTCTCTAACCGTGAGAGCTAGGATGTGCTCTTGATTACCCCCAACCATGACCAGGTATGAAACAGCTTCCTTCACAGGAAGAACAACAGGATAAGACACCAGAGCAGCCACAGCAGAAGGTGGGCCTTACCCCCAGTCTGTGCTTCTTTTCTTTTCTTTTTTTGGCCATGTGGCAAGTAGTATCTTTGTTCCCCAATCAGGGATTAAACTTGCACCCCCCGCACTGGAAGTGTGGCATCTTAACCACTGGACCACCAGGGAAGTTCCACCTGTGCCCCTGTTATCTGTACCTTCATATAAGCCCTCTCACCGTATCACCTAGCATGGCACATGGCAGGTAGCAGATGCCCCTTAAGTGTTTTCTGGATGATTCAACCGTGATGAATCCTTTTGCAAAGACTCGTGCCATAATTGAACTTTGGCATACATTTAAGTATTCATTTACCCAACAAATAGATATGACGAGTGCCCACAACACACCAGGCTTACACCAGTGGCTTAGTGATCCAATGACAAGTGGAAAATAGGTCCCCATGGCACTCCAGATTTGTGGGGGAAGAAATTAGTTTCCCAAATGCACATAAAATGAGTCTGTGAAAAAGTTATTAAAGGAAAGGGTCACAGGACTGTGGAAGTGCGGGCAAGAGGATCTCAGCAAAGGCTCCTTTGAGGAAGAGATCTGCACATGGATCCAGCCACCCACCGACCCGTCCATCATGGACCATGTTCTGAGCATGCTGAACAAGGTGCCACCACCCGCTGACTGTGTGGGTCATTTCCCCAAAGGTCCTTCAGAGTAAGAGGAAACCCACATCTCCTGGCTCACCCAACAACACACTTAAGTTTTAGGTGTAAGTTTTCCAGTCAAGAGGAAAAAGAATTTTTGTGTGTGTGCAAAGCAGCTGAAACTGAAACTGACCTCACCAAGGGCGTCCCAGTTTTGTTTTTGGTCAAGGGAATGAGCCAACTCTCCAGGAACCGCAGGGACACTCCCATATTGCCCAACACTGCAGGGCAATGCAACCTACCCCCCAGTCCCCTGCCTCTGCCAGCACCTTCCCCTCCTCAGCGCCAGCTCCTCCATAGTCAGAGGTCTGCAGGGAACCACCCCAGATGGAACCTTCCCCAGGGTCTGCTCAGGGCGAGGTCAAGGGCAGGCCTGAAGGAGTGACCCTCAGATCAATTGGACGAGACACTGACCAAACAGTCTACAATCAGGAGATGCGGGGTGACTGAGGCTCTGCCTCTGAACTGCCTGCACCCTTTCCAGGCCCTGAGCTCATAGCAATAATCCTAGTGACCCTGGACACATGCAGCTGCCCACACCCCAGCCCCTTCCTCGCTTTCTGCTCAGGTCCCCCCTCTCTCCTGATTGACTTCTTTCCATCTGTACTCCTTCAGTAACTTAGGGTGCAAGTGACACTATGATGTCCCTGACTTTCCTCCTGGCTGTCACTCGTGTTTCTTTAAGCTTCTGAGAGAGTCTGTCTGATACAATAAGCCTTTTTCAAGCCAGGGCTTCACAGGACCACAGATAAGGAGACAGAAAACCCTGCAGGTACTTGAAGATCTAATTTCAGCTCCTTCTCATCCTCTCTTCTTCCTGCTCATCAAACTGGTTTTCCTTTGGGATATACAGATGCCTACTACACCATCACAAAGTCTTCCAGATGCTGTGGCTTAGAACATAACCTCTGGGCTCAATTTCCCAAGGTTTGTCTGCCAAAGAAAAACCCTTTCTCTCCCAACTTGCCACAAATATGTGCCTACTGGCTTTGGGGCAGGCTATGGTGTCAGCTATGGATTTTGAAGCCTCCATGTTTCTATTTATTTGTTCTAGACCAGAGCTTCTCAAACTTAAGCCATGCAGGACCCTGAAGAGGCTGTGTACTGAACCCAGAATCCTGGGCCTCCCTGCCAGAGATGTAGATTCAGGAGGTATGGGTGTGGACCCAGGTGATGAGGCTGTGCTGGGTCTTCATTGCAATGTGCAGGCTTCTCTAGTTGTGGTGTGCAGGCTCAGAAGTTGTGGCTGGGGGAGGGGGAAGGACTTACTTGCCCCATTGCCTGGGAAATCTCATGGACAGAGAAGCCTGGCAGGCTACAGTCCATGGGGTAGCAAAAGAGTCAGACACAACGGAGCATAGCGCATAGCATAGCGTAGCACATGTGGGATCTTAGTTCCTTGCATGCATATTTAGTCACTCAGTCGCGTCCAACTCTGGAACCCCATAGACTTTAGCCCACCAGGCTTCTCTATCCACAGGATTCTCCGAGCAAGAACACTGGAGAGGATTGCCACTTCTTCCTCCAGGAAACCGCCCTGACCCAGGGATTGAACCTGTGTCTCCTGTATTACAGGCAAATTCTTTAACTGCTGAGCCACCGGAAGAAGCTTAGTTCCCTGACCAGGGACCAAACCTGAGTCAGGGAATGCGTCAGGGAATTGGTGAGGAAGGTGGATTCTTAACCTCTTGACTACCAGGGAAGTCCCAGAGTAGGACTGTTTTGCATCTCAGTCCTTACCCTGAAGCAAAAGGTGCTCTGACTGAACACTGGAGGGAAGAAGAGCAATGAGGAAATAGTGCAGAAATAAGATATCTCAGTGAAGACATTAGCCCATTGCACTGGCTTACCCTTGAGATGAATTCCCTTTTGCAAAGCAATGTTCTGAGAAGTTAGGAAACCCACCCAGATCACCCAGCTCTAGACTGGCAGAGCCTGGAGTCACATGCTGACCTGTCTGCTTGCTCCCTGCCCACTGTGCCTACCATGAAGCCAAATTCATGTCAAATTTGATTGTTACTGGTAGAATCACTGCCATCTGTCCTGACACAGGTGGTCAGTAATGTCATCTCTGCAGAGAAACAAAGATGTCAAAAAGGCATCTGCATCTAACCCCACGGACACCTTCTAGACCCACCACTCCTCAGGTTAGGGTGCTGGGGTCAGTGTGACTGAGCAGGCAGCCTGGACTGGGGGAGGCATTAGAACCCCAAATACTTAGGTCCCACCTCAGAACCACTAAAGCAGAAGCTTTGCATTGGGAG
This sequence comes from Bubalus kerabau, assembly GCF_029407905.1. Classification (NCBI taxonomy): domain Eukaryota; kingdom Metazoa; phylum Chordata; class Mammalia; order Artiodactyla; family Bovidae; genus Bubalus; species Bubalus kerabau. The sequence goes on from NC_073633.1 coordinate 69,949,832, forward strand.
CACAGCAATCCATGTTTTGGGCTTCCCAGTTGGCTCAGTGGTAAAGAACCCACCTGCCAATGCAGGAGACCCAGGTTCGATCTCTATGTCAGGAAGATACCCTAGAGAAGAAATAGTAACGCACTCCAGTGTTCGTGGCAGGAGAATCCCCATGGACAGAGGAGCCTGGAGGGCTACAGTTCACGAGGTCGCAAAGAGTTAGATATGACTTATCGACTAAAACAACAGCAACAATCCATGTCTTAACATGCTTTACAGTAGAGTCTGGTGTTTGAGAACAGCTGTTTTTACTGAAAGAATGAGCCAGCTTCCTAGTGTGGTTTGGGAGGACTGGGTTTGGTGATATGGAAGGTTCCTTGCTCTCTGGGCAAGCTCTGACATACACCATAGAGGAGTTGGTGGAGAATACACTAATCCAGTTGTGAAGTCAACTGTGACTTCTCCTGCTTTGCCTGGTTACAGCCTTGTCCTGGAGAGGATTTATTTGCCGGGATAGTCTAGTTGCTATAGTAACTCTTGTACTCTCCCTGGGCCCTTCCTCTGTGGGTGGTAATGTTTACATTATTTAGATATCAGGGCAACCCAGTGTCCGAACTCTGCTTCCGGGTCTATCCACACCCGAGCCCAGGGAAGCCCACTTGTTATCATTGCAGGGACAGCCTGAACTACACCCGGGCCTGGCCCGGGTGGTCTTGTTGGTGTGTTTCTTACTATCTGCAATAACTTCCAATTTTCTATTTTCAGAAAAGAAAACAACCAAAATGTAATAGTATGTGGGGGCTGGGGGCTGACTACTACATACGATGGAAAAAGTTATGCCAACCTCTGTTATTTCTTGAGGTGAGAGAACAAGTAAATATAGAGCAGATTTTTTAAAAACATAATTCACATACCTTAAAACTCACCCTTTTAAAGTGTAAAGTTTGGTGGGTTTTAAAGTAAATTGTGCCACAAGAGAACTTTCTGGGGTGATAGAAATGTTCAATAGCTTGTTTTGCCTGATGGGCTTCCTTTGTGGCTCAGGTGGTAAAGAATCTGCCTGCAGTGTGGGAGACCTGGATTCAATCCCTGGGTTGGGAAGATCCCCTGGAGAAGGGAAAGGCTACCCACTCTAATATTCTGGCCTGGAGAATTCCATGGACTATATAGTCCGGGGTTGCAGAGAGTCGGATGCGACTGAGAGACTTTCACTTTCACTTGTTTTGCCTGATACTTCCATGGGTGCATATAATTTTCAAAACTCTTCTAACTGAACCATTATGTCCTGTTTATTTTATTCTGTCTAAACTATACTTCAATTTAAAAAGTAAACGGTGCGCTTTCCCAGTAAGTGGCCTGGAGGTGATCTCTGAAAATGGTTCATTATTCAATTGACCCAGAAAACCCCACAAAATTATGCAAACCAAGAAGTTCAAGTCTTTGTGCCCTGAAGGGTATGCTCATCCGGAAAGCCTCCAAGTATCTAAAGGATGTCTAAATGTAAAAATAAATAAATGATGCTACTTTCAAAAATCTGAAACAAAATTTGAGAAATGTCCAGTGGTTGACTCAATGAACTTGTCTCCAAAATGCAAGCAAACAGTCACATTTGCTTTATGACATGAACCCATTCCTTGTTAATGTTGGTAAGGAAAATTGAGATAAACATAGGCATTATAAAATAATCAGGTTAACTTGCCTGAGGCAATGTAGCCTGAACAAACACCCACGGAATAGAATGGTATCGACTTCATGATTACACACAGCTAAGTAAAGGAAAAATCACATGTATTACTTGGTGAAAATACAAAAAAGCAGAGTTTAATTTTTTAAATAGTATGCCCTCTCTCCAAATAAGCAATATTTTATTATATATGTATCATAAGTCACACCAGGTGAAAGAGCAATTTGTTTTTAGCATGTTAGCAAGAGTTATCAAATTGGGTTTTGGTTTTTTTTTCTTAATTGTATTCTAATTTTCATTTTAAAGCTAAGTAGTAAGCACACAGGCAAATGATGTAGTAAAACACTTCCAAAACCACCTTAGTTTTTAGGGAAAAACTACATAAATACCTGAAAGTAACTTTCTAAGCATGGAGAAAAGATATTATAAGGAATAATTACCAGGAAAACTAACTAGATTCCTAGTGTTCTCTTACATACATATATTCAACTTCACCTCCCTTCCTTATTCATACAAATTTTTTTTTTTTTTTTTTTTTTGCCATTCTGCATGGCTTGTGGGATGTGGGATCTTAGTTCCTTAACCAGGGATTGAACCCAGGCTCTCTGCAGTAAGAGCATGGAGTGGAGGACCGCCAAGGAACTCCACATACCATCATTTTTTAATGTAAGAATATACGTAGTGTGTTTGTGGAATACAGTGATTACTAAAATATAAGTAGGTTGCTAGTGACACTTTTAACATTACATACGTTGCTGTTGTTCAGTCTCTGAATTGTGTCCGACTCTTTGCAACCCCATGGACTGCAGCACACCAGGCTCCTCTGCCCTCTACTATCTCAGAATTTGCTCAAGTTCATGTCCATATATTATATATATATATATAATTACTTTTGCTATTATGTATTTTCTAGATGTGCACACACATGCAGAGGCTCTTATTTCTAGCTCGGTATCTGTGTAGGTAAGAGTAAAGGTGAGACGTGTTTATCTTTGGGTGTGTCTGTGCTCTGGCAAAGGTTTATAACTGGGGCGTTGTGAGCCAAAGGTGGACCAGTTACCAGAAGTCGACATGTGTGAATTTCAAACAGGCAATATTCTCACTCATGGAAGAATATAATTTTCAACACATTAAGAGCTTACTCTTTTACAGTAATAATCATTCTTTAGAAAGCAAAAAGGACCATGACATGATGCTAGAGGTAAAGAATCCGCCTGCCAATGCAGGAGATACAGGAGACTCAGGTTCAATCCCTGGGTTGGGAAGATCCCCTGGAGAAGGGAATGGCAACACTCCAGTATTCTTGCCTGGAGAATCTCATAAATAGAGGTGCCTGGTAGGCTGGTTGCAAAGAGTTGAACAAAACTGAGCAACTGAATAGACACACACACATACTGAGCAACTACTACATGTTAAGCACCAAATTAGGTATTTTTATCTCATATAATCTTCACAACTAACCCAAGCAGGCACAGATTAACCCAAGTTCATAGACCAGGAATCTGAGTTACAAAACATGGGTAGAAAAGTGGCAGAGTGTTCTGATTTCAGAGCCTGTAGTTTCATTCTCCAAAGTCTCAACTAAAATGTGAGAAAATTTCCCCAAGAAAATAATGTTGAGTGAGTACATAATTAGACTTCACTCGTTTTTTAGTGATATGGACTTTAACCTTTTTATTCAGAAAGCTTAATTCCATATTTTCTTTTTATGTAAGAGAGAATTATGGGTGTCTGTTTAAGGCTCAAGGCCATTAGCTGAAGGACTCTGGGCTTTGGTTTAATTGCAAACTGGAACCAACAAAGGAAGAGCATTCCTTCTTCTTTGGGCTCCATGATGTATCTACTGATTCTCCTTCCCCGTATTTCTCAGTCCTTGGGCATATGTGCTCAGTCACTTCAGTCATGTCTCTCTGCGGCCCTATGGATTGTAGCCCACCAGGCTCCTCTGTCCATGGGATTCTCCAGGTAAGAATACTTGAGTGCTTTGCCATGCCCTTCTTCAGGGAATCTTCTTAACCCAGGGATTGAACCCTCTTGCGTCTCCTGCATTGCAGACAGATTCTTTATCCACTGAGTCACCTGGGAAGCCCTCTCTCAGTCCTCACCAGGGACCAAATCCTCTTTCCAGCCCATGTCCTTCATGATGACACTCCTCTCTGTCTGTTCAGTCTTCATGAAAGAAAGTGAAAGTGAAGTCACTCAGTCGTGTCTGACTCTTTGCGACCCCATGGACTGTAGCCCACCAGGCTCCTCCATCTATGGTATTTTCTAGGCAAGAGTACTGGAGTGAGTTGCCATTTCCTTCTCCAGGGGATCTTCCCAACCCAGGAATCCCGCATTGCAGGCAGATGCTTTACCATCTGAGCCACCTATAACTGCCCTCTGAGGCAGTTTCATCCACACCCTGGCTTTTATCATTCTTGGAACTGTCTCCAACACACATCTCTGCAGTTCTTGAGAAATAATTTACCTAGATAGCTTACTGGGCTCTCCAATGAAAAATTCCAAAACCTAACTCATTCCTTATCTACCCCTCCCTTGAACATTCCATTTTATTTCCCTACTGTCTGCTCGGTCTTGGCACCACCACCCACCCAGCTACTGGGGTGAGAAATCCGAGAGCACTTTTGGACATCCCCCAGCCACGCCCAATAAGCCTTGAGGTCTTCCCCGCTTCAATCCCGCTCAAGTACATCTGCCTTTCTCCATTCCCGCTGCCATTTCCTTAGTTAGTCATGGCTCACCATCTGGACCCAGGACCACTGGCAGCAGCTGGTCTCTGGCCTCCAACCAAAGTTTCCTCCAGTGCACATCACAAACCTCTAGTTGGTAACAGTCAACATTCCCTTAAGTAAACTGTATGATGTCCATCCTCATCTCATATATATAATAAAAATCTTAATCTAGTTTCTTTGTGCTTGCAGATTAATAGCATAATATCCTATCCCACCTTACACTCCAATATTAAATTTCATGTACTAAACTACTCAAGTTTCTAAAGATATGCTATGTGAGCCCTCTGTGGCTTGGTAAATATGTGTCTCTACTTCAATTGCCTTTCTGAATTTTAATTACTGGTTTTTAAAGAAACTAGGTTTTCAGGGATCCTTGTTCTTCGGGAAGGTTTCCTTTGTACCATGTGCTCGTTTCTACCCTTGCTTTATTGTCATCACATTGCTTGGATTTGTTCTTAAGTGTGTCTCCTTTTCCTGCCAGATCCTTGAGGTCAGCACAACACCCACCAGACAGTGAAGGCCCAGTAACTGTGCAACTTCTTAAATATTTAGATCCCTTGAAAATGTCATTATGATGTCTCAAACTTTTAAATTTCAAAGCCCACAATCCAAGAGAATCTCATCCAGATCAAACTCTAGGGAAAGAAGTTCTATAAGCTCCTTGGGAGTCACCTCCATGACCACATAGCTGTCGGTGTTCAGTACAACAGCCTAACAACCAAATGCAACAAGTGAAGCTTGGATAGGACTCTGGACTAAAAAATACAGTTATGGCCCTGGTGCTGGGAGGGATTGGGGGCGGGAGGGGAGAGGGGTGGCAGAGGATGGGATGGTTGGATGGCATCGCCAACTCGGTGGCCATGGGTTTGAGTAAACTCCAGGAGTTGGTGATGGACGGGGAAGCCTGGTGTGCTGCGGTTCATGGGGTTGCAGAGAGTTGGACACGACTGAGCAACTGAACTGAACTGCATATATTAATTTTATGTACACAGTGTACCAATATATTCTCTCATGACTTGATAATTTTGTTAGGATTAGAAAGGACTTCACTCTAAGAAAATAATGAAGGAAAGATTCTTTCATTTTTTTTCTTCTAAAAAAAAACCATTAAAATTAGAGGAAATGGAAATGGGTCATATGTTAGGTGATAGTATTGAATTAATGTTAATTTTCTTCGGTTCAGTTCAGTTCAGTCGCTCAGTCATGTCCGACTCCTTGCGACCCCATGAACTGCAGCATGCCAGGCCTCCCTGTCCATCACCAACACCCAGAGTTTACCCAAACTCATGTCCATTGAGTTGGTGATGCCATCCAACCATCTCATCCTCTGTCATCCCCTTCTCCTCCTGCCCCCAATCCCTCCCAGCATCAGAGTCTTTTCCAATGAGTCAACTCTTCACATGAGGTGGCCAAAGTATTGGAGTTTCAGCTTCAGCATCAGTCCTTCCAACGACCACCCGGACTGATCTGCTTTAGAATGGACTGGTTGGATCTCCTTACAGTCCAAGGGACACTCAAGAGTCTTCTTCAACACCACAGTTCAAAAGCATAAATTCTTCGGCACTCAGCTTTCTTCACAGTCCAACTCTCACCTTCATACATGACCACTGGAAAAACCATAGCCTTGACCAGACAGACCTTTGTTGGCAAAGTCATGTCTCTGCTTTTGAATATGCTATCTAGGTTAGTCATAACTTTCCTTCCAAGGAGTAAGCGTCTTTTAATTTCATGGCTGCAGTCACCATCTGTAGTGATTTTGGAGCCCCAAAAAATAAAGTCTGACACTGTTTTCACTGTTTTCCCATCTATTTCCCATGAAGTGATGGGACCAGATGCCGTGACCTTAATTTTCTGAATGTTGGCTTTAAGCCAACTTTTTCACTCTCTTCTTTCACTTTCATCAAGAGGCTTTTGAGTTCCTCTTCACTTTCTGCCATAAGGGTGGTGTCATCTGCATATCTGAGGTTATTGATATTTCTCCCGGCAATCTTGATTCCAGCTTGTGCTTCTTCCAGCCCAGCGTTTCTCATGATGTAGGACTGATAATAGTGTAACAATGGCTAGAATATCCTTACTCTTAGGCATAAATAGCTTTACCTTGTAACTTAGTTTCAGAGTTCATTTTAAAAGAGCACAGTATGCAGAAAGATAGAGCAAATGTGGGAAAATGTCAACTGATAAAAAGTGTGAGTGTTCTTTGTACTAGTTTTTCAACTTCTCTGCATATTTGAAAATTTTTCAAAATAAAACATTTGGGGAAAATGATGAGAATACTATCAAAAATAAAATCAATAAATCTTTTGAAATGTACATTTCAATATTGCTGTTGGCCTTTTCCCCTCCCAAACCCACTGCATGGTACTTTCCGCCACCTTGTTCATCTTGTAAAGCCACTGCATTTCAATCATTCTTGTGTTTTAAAGTTGAAAGGCACAGTCCCCCCTCCCAAACACTACAATTTGCTCTAATTGGCCAACCATCACAAGGGTGTTCGTTTTTATTTGCCTCTACAGTGCTGCAATGCTCTTCAGAAGCTTAAGCAAATAAAATTATACTTCATAATTGGTACATGTAATTACTTGAGATCAACAATCAGAGATTTTTATCTGGGAAAATTTGAGGTGATAAGGAAGTAGCAGAAGTTGCAAAAGTAGTCTTGCTTTAATCCTTTCAGAATTGCCAAGTCTCTAGTAAGATCTAGCTAATTTTTATTGCCCTGAAGGTGGTTAGAATTTAGCCCTTCTCTTAAATTTCTATTATGTTCAGATGGAAATTAAGAAAAAGGGACTTATGATTTTTATGAGTCAATGAACCTGGGTATATACCCAAGAGAAATGAAAATATATGGCTACACAAAATCTTGCACATGGCTGTTCACAGCAGCATTCTTCGTAACAGCCAAAAGGTAGGAACAACCCAAATGTCTGTCAGCTGATGAATAAGCAAAATGCAGCATATCTACACAATGGAATATCAACCATAAAAGGACCAAAGTACTGAGTCATGGTACAACACAGAGGGATCCTGAAAACATTATGCTGTTAAGAGTTAAGCACCAAGGTCACATAAGGCATGATCCTATTTATCTGAAGTGCAGAGAATAGGCAAATCCATAGGGACAAAGATTAGTGTTTGCCTGAGGTTGGGGACAGAGGGATCAGAAGTAGGTTCTTTTGGGGTGATGAAGATGTTCTGGAATTAGGTGCTGGAAATGTAAAACTTCATGAATTTACTAAAAAACCACCAAATTGTGAACTTTAAATACCATGCTCTGTGAATTATATCTCAATTTTTTAAAAAAGTTAATGAAAAGCTATTTTCTATTTGGTCTCTTTTTCAGGAACAGTCAAAGGGGAGCGCCAAGGGGCATGCTGGATTTGATTGCATCTTTGATCTCCCTGGACCACTGGCCAGAGTGAAGAGAAGCCCCAAACTTGTGGGGTGCTCTCCATCCTCCCCTCCCCACATGAGCACCACCGTTAAGCCTTGGCATTTGGAGGGCCAGTCTCACATACGCAGCATTTCCACCACCGCCAGAATCCCAGTACTTCCTCCAAGACGAATCCCAAAATCTCATACTCCATCTCGTCTGCACTTTCCTCATTGTACTTGCCATCTTTTAGTCCTCTCCCTCCAAAATTTGGTTTTGTTCATTGATTTATCTCGGCTGCACTAGAACAGTGCGTGGCTAACAGCAGATATTCAACAGATCTCTGGTGAATGAATGAATTTGGAAAAATCACACAGAAATTTGCACGGGGTGTTATTTTAAAAAGATGAAGCTCCATGAAGGTACCCAGTGGGCCTAGTGGTTAGGATTCAGAGCTTTCACTGGAGGCCCAGGATCAATCCCTGATGGGAGAATGATCCCACATGATGTGTGACATGACCAAAATACAAAAAAATAAGTAAAGAAAAACAAAGACGAGGAAGATCTTTTAAAAATTAAAAATAAATAAAATTTAAAAGTGAATCTCCATGCTTCAAAATGTGTTTATCTCCCATAAAAAATTCTTTCCCCTCCATTTAAATATGTACCTGATCTTTAAGAAATCTTGCACAAATTATATTTTATTATAGACAATCAAATTTAACATATCTTTATAGGAAAACATTTAGGCACTATAAACACAAAAATTTCAATGCACAAAACAACACAGAATCTTATTTTGGGACTATGTGGTTATGCTGTGCTACCTTTATAATTCCTTATCCAGAGTCCAAAAACGTAGGCAGGCCCTAAAAATGTAGCAGAAGCATTTCCGCACACTGGTATCCATAATCTAGCCTGTGCAGAAGTGTTTCCACTAGATTCATAGAGTACTCTTTGGAAGAAAAAGGCGAGGACTGGTCACCTGGTTGCCCTTCGGACCTTCTGCAACTCTTCAATGGGCTTCCATTCTTGGTTGATTGTTACAAGCTTTAAAAAGTAAATAAAACAAAATTAAAATGTTTTGTTAGGATCTGTCCATCCTCAGGTCCCCTTTTCAGATCTGTACATAGTTCCCTCTGGAAAAAGTATCACCATAACATTTGCAGCCAAAGAATCACCTCTTCCCATCTCTAATTAAAACAGTAACATGTACTGGTTCTATCCCTCTAAATAAAGTCTTTGGGTTCCTGAGTGTTACAGGATTAGAGAGAAAGATTATGTACATTTACCCATTTTCATTTAACAGGTTCTAGATTTTTTTATTTCCTATGATTTTATGTGAACTATAAAGTTCAAAAAGTGTATCTGTTCTGTGTGAGTGGCTATATAATGTTCCTAGCACAGAGCTAGCACTTAAAATTTCCTCACTGTATTTACTCAACAAAGGTACAAATGATCCAAGTTACACAATAAGGGGAATGACGGAGAGCTGAGGACAAGTCTTGACTTCCAAAGAACTCACATTCAGAGATTCTCATTTATTCGCACAAGTTTTCTATTCCCCCAGGAACAGGGAGATGTAGGTAGCTTTAAAGATCCTAGACGCCCTTCTCTAAGTCAAGCTGTGTCATTAGAATGCTTTGTTTAAACACAAACACACACACACGTAACTTTTTGGAGACAATTTAAGTCATGTTCATTCCAACAGACTACATGTTTACTTCCAAAATATTTAAAATGTAAAAAAATCTTTTCAATAGTCTTAAAAATCTACGCATTTGGATGAGTGGATATTAGCTAATTTTGCTTACAGAGACTGCCACTGCTGTTTTTAGGAGTTCCTGTTATTTATCACAATAGACCTTATATTAACTTTTGATAAACAGTGGATAAAATTGAGATTATGCATAAACAGACTCATAGATTTCAAAAACAAAATTATGGTTACCAAAGGGGAAAGAGGGGGAAAGGGCTAAAACAGGAGTCTGGGACTGACATATATACACTTCTTTATATAAAATAGATAACAACAAGGACCTATGTATGGCACAGGAAGTTCTACTCAGTATTCTGTAATAACCTATATGGGAAAAGAATTGGAAAAAGAATGGATATATGTATGTGTATGTATGTATTTATATAACTTAATTACTTTGCTGTACACCTGAAACTATTGTAATAGAACATTGGAAATCAACTATGCTCCAACATAAAATAAAAATTAAGTTAAAAAAGGAGATGATGTATCACAATAATGATAAAAGTTAATTATCTGAGTGCTTACTATGGGCCAGACACCATGCTAAAGGGCTTTATCTACTTTATCTTCTTTAAGCCTCTAACCTCTGAGGCAGGGCCTAATATTACTGTGCCCATTTTATAGATTCTGAGAACCTCAGAGAGACCAAGTTGTCTAAAATCACCTGTGAATAACAGAGCAAGGATGTGAACTAGATCTCCACAATCCTACAGCACTCTCTCTTAACACTACACTAAATGGCACCCTAAACATGAAAGGTATTACATCTGTTCTGCAGACAAAGGTGCTAAGGTTTGGGCTAAGTATAAATCATATTTTAATGTAGCAATACCTTTGTAGGTACAGTAGGATCCACATTTTCCCAAGGTTCTGGATTTCTTTTTCGATCAAGGCTAAAAGAAAAAGAAAGCTGATTAAACATTAAAGTGCATTTAAACCAACTCTGATATTGGGTTTATACTACTCTAGGGACAGACTCAGAGTGCATACTTAGGCATTCATCGCTAACTGAAATTGATGGAATAGTTCTTTAAAAAGCTTCACAGTTTGGCTCACACATTAAGGATCAATTCCTCTGCAGGGTAAAAGGTCTGTAGTGCCTTTACGGGGCTAGACTGGAAAATGTTCTCATAAGCTGAGAGCAATCAGAGTGGAAGTGCCAGGCTAAGAGCAAGCAAATTAAGCTCTTGCCCCAGTTTCTGGGAGGGGCAGAAGGGCTCAGCTTGAACCCTGTAGGTGGTAAACTGCCAGAACCTCCCATTACTGCCTATGGAGCTCTGCACCGGGCCAAGATGAGTTTGCAAGTTTTTCTGTTCCTTATATTCCAGGACGGAGAAGGCAATGGCACCCCACTCCAGTACTCTTGCCTGGAAAATCCCATGGACGGAGGAGCCTGGGAGGCTGCAGTCCATGGGGTCGCTAAGAGTAGGTGACTGAGCGACTTCACTTTCACTTTTCATTTTCATGCATTGGAGATGGCAATGGCAACCCACTCCAGTGTTCTTGCCTGGAGAATCCTAGGGATGGGGGAGCCTGGTGGGCTGCCATCTATGGGGTGGCACAGAGTCGGACACGACTGAAGTGACTCAGCAGCAGCAGCAGTATATTCCAGGATACATGGTATTTTACCTTATATCCAGGGCTGAAATTAGGTTTATTGTAGACAACTGAATCAGTCAACTTTACCACATTAGGAAAGACCTTTCTAGTAAACTGACATTTTAAAACGTCATTAAAATGATGATTTAAGATTGATAATATATATCTCAAAAGACTATCCAAGAACTTTACATTTCAAAATGTATGTTTAAAAAAAAACAACTTTATTTTGCTGCAGGAGAAGAGGAGGATGAAAGGTTGAAATGGATGAAAGGATATTTAGATACAAGAAACAAACTTATTCCATCAATATCATCATTTAATAGCCTTCTGAAACCTGGATGCTTTCTGGCCCTGACTCCCAATTCACAATTCGACATTCTTATTCTCTGGGAAAAACCAGGAAACTGATACCATGCATTTCATAAACTGAAGGTCAACCTAACACTACTAAAAACGTTTCAATAAATGATGAATGCTTACTTACATCACATCGGATTTTCGAAGGGAATACATAGCAAATGACGAAGCTCCAGCCGCTGCCACGGTCATGAAAAACACCAAAGGAATAAGCTAACAGAGAATAAAATATTCTGATGTTTCAATGCGAAACACTTCAAATAGAATAGCTCTATATCATTTTATATTTTCTCCAAATCGGCACCATCTGTTCATTTTTAAAAGTTAATCTTTTTAGTCACAATTTTCAATTGCTTTAAAAACTTACTTCCTTCTTTTTCATCAGGAGTTGGAAAAAGCCCATGATGACTTAAGAGTAGAATCCAAATCTATAGCGGGGGAAAAATCCAAGATATTGATCAAAAGTCAGCTATTAGGACTCAACCTGGTAGGCGCCAAACCGGCTAACGTATCCCAAAGCCAGCCTGGAGCCAGATGATCAGCGCCTTCAACCGAGGGAGGCTCACCTGGGGGATCCAGAGGGACCTCACGAGCGGACGATGCCAACGCCCAGAACCGAATCCTGACCTCAACCCCCGCGGCTTATATACCAACCCCGCCCGCTCCGGAAGGCCGGCCGGAGCGTTCTGGTCACGCGGGACGCGCGGGGGCCGTGCGGGGCTTGACTCGCTTTCCCTGCCGGGTGCCCGGTAACTGGGCGCCCCCTGCAGGACTCCGTGCCCTCAGTCGCCGAGCAGCCGGATGCGAGCGCCCCCTGCCGCCCGCCACGGTTCTCAACCTCCACTCGGAGGTAGCCGAGGCTGACCGTTAGCGCCCCTGCAACTGAGAACCAGGAGAGCTCGGATAGCCAAAACTGGTGAAAAGCAGCCCCTCTAAAAGGAGATCCGGAAAAGGAGCCGCAGAAACGGGGGTCCCATGGGAGGCTCCTTGGTGCAGGCAAGTAAATTAGAATTAATCCAAGTCACATTAAAAGCTCCAAAAATGGGATGTGGCACACATGTAAACTGTAACGTTCCTTTCAGAATAATTCCTCATTGTCTTGATTTTTTAACCATTAAAAAAAAAATCGGGATGTGAGGGAGAAGAAACAAAAAGAATCAACTGGAGAGATTTCCAAGAGAAGATTTCTTAGACGACCCTGGAGGCTGGCTTTGTCTTGTCCGGTTTTAACTCACCCCTAAGCTAGCAGACAAGCCTTGCACGAAACATGCAGGCGGCTGCAGAATCACGGGAATAATAATTAAATCAGAATCTGTGTGCCAGACGCTGTACAACAATCTTTTCGACATTTTCGCAAGTTTTTTAGGCTCAGAGATGGTCTAGTCATATAGCCAGTAAGTGGTGGAGATGCAATCAGAGCCCAGTTCTGTCTGACAATATCACTGTTGTTTCTGCACCCCACTCTTAGCAACTGAAATTAAGACAAGAGTGCAAGCTCAGTTATTTAAAAAGTTATTTTAAAAAAATTATTTTAAAACTGTTTGAAGTTCAAGCTATATATAAGTTAATGTAAAATCGAAAACAGTGTTCTCTGATGGGCCAGATCCAGCTCTGTTACCCGGTTTTAGTTCTAGTCATGGACTTTGCATTCAAACTGACCTGAGTTCAGGTCAGTGGGCCACCCCTGCCACACTTTATTAGCTGACTGACTTCAAGGAAACTGCTGAGGCTTTATGACTCTTATAAAATGGGGAAAAACCTAGCTCAGCAGGGAATTGTAAAAAATGGTAGACTGTATGCCAAGAATATAGCATTCTGTTTTGCCTGAGGTAGGCATTCAATCAATAGTAATTGTTATTTGCAAATAATTGTTTTATATATGGCAGAACATAAATATAACTTCTAACCCAGTTACTACCACCTAATTCTTCCTGTGTAACCCAAATTGTAACTAGAGACGCGTGTTGATTACTTCAAAGAAAATTCAAACTTTTTCGTCATTTGTATTCACAACAAACTATGGAAAATTCTTAAAGAGATGGGAATACCAGACCACCTGACCTGCCTCCTGAGAAATCTGTATGCATGTCAAGAAGCAAGTTAGAACTGGACATGCAACAACAGACTGGTTCCAAATCAGGAAAGGAGTACATCAAGGCTGTATATTGTCACCCTGCCTACTTAACTGACACAGAGTACATCAAGCAAAATGCCAGGCTGGATGAAGCACAAGTGGGAATCAAGATTGCCAGCAGAAATATCAATAACCTCAGATATGCAGATGACACCACCCCTATGGCAGAAAGTGAAGAACTAAAGAGCCTCTTGATGAAAGTGAAAGAGGACAGTGAAAAAGTTGGCTTAAAACTCAACATTCAGAAAAAGAAGCTCATGCCAGCCATCCAGTCCCATCACTTAATGGCAAATAGATGGGGAAACAATCGAAACCATGAGACTTTCTTTTTTTTTTTTTGGTTCCAAAATCATTGCAGCTGGTGACCGCAGCCATGAAATTAAAAGACACTTGCTCCTTGGAAGAAAAGCTATGACCAACCTAGACAGCACATTAAAAAGCAGAGACATCGCTTTACCAACAAAGGTCCATCTAGTCAAAGCTATGGTTTTACCAGTAGTAATATATGGATCTGAGAGTTGGACTATGAAGAAAGCTGGACGCTAGAAGTTGATGCTTTTGAACTGTGGTGTTGGAGAAGACTCTTGAGAGTCCCTTGGACTGCAAGGAGATCCAACCAGTCCATCTGAAAAGAAATCAGTCCTGAATATTAATTGGAAGGACTGACGCTGGAGCTGAAACTCTAGTACTCTGGCCATCTGATGAGAATAACTGACTCCTTTGAAAAGACCCTGATGCTAGGAAAGATTGAAGGCAGGAGGAGAAGGGGACAACAGAGGATGAGATGGTTGGATGGCCTCACTGACTCGATAGACATGAGTTTGAACAAGCTCCAGGAATTGGTGATGAACAGGGAAGCCTGGTGTGCCGCAGTCCACGGGGTCACAAAGAGTCAGACACAACTAAGTGACTGAACTGAACAATTTGTATTGAACAGAATCAAAGAAGCCTTTTAATGCTCCTTCTGCAGAATTTCTAAAGCTTGTCAGAAGGTTCTAAGACAAGTCTCATTTTAATTAAAGATAAATTGTTTATAGGATGAAAGGAAGATAAAAAGGAAATCTTATAGGAATCTATCATGGCCCACAAGTTAAAATTAAAATGTGTAGCCCTTGGGAATTCCCTGGTGGCTCAAAGATTAAGCCTCTGAGATTCCACTGCTGGGAACCTGGGTTTGATCCTTGGTGGGGGAACTAGGATCCCACAAGCTGAATTAAACTCAGAGCCCTGCTTTGCCAAAGTCGTTGCTTTTCAAAATGCAGTTTTGTGTAATAGTAGCCTAGGCACTATTCTGGGAATGGGGCATGGTAAATCACATTTCTTCCAATTTACTTTCCATGGGTAAGTAATTTCCAAGTAATTCTTACATGATTTGATGCCAAAGACAGATGATTAATTCTGACTAAGGGGCTCTGAAAAATCTTACCAAAGGTGAGGATATTTATTTGAATATAAACAAACCGACTGTAAAAAGACATTTTGGGAGGAATTAGAGAAACTTAAATACAGACCAGAGATGAAATATTAAAGTATTGTTGATTTTCTCAGGTGTGATAATGGTATTATGGGCTTTTTTTAAAAGCACATTTTTAAAGAGATTAAGAAATATGATGTATGGGATTTACCGTAAAATACTTCAGTTAGAAAACAAATGAAGCAAATTTAGCAAAATACTATTTAATCTAGGTTATAGATATGTGGGAGTTTGTCATATTACTAAATGTTTGGAAATGTTTAGATTAAAATGTTTTAAAAATGTATAAATTGTATATAGTATTAAAAAATAAAATTCAACGGAGTCAATTTTAAGACCTAATTGACTTTATTCAATAGTCGATGAACTAGAAAGGTGTTCCAAGGGGTAGTACAAACAGAAAGCTTTTATAAAGACAGAAAGGTGGGGCAAAAAGGTATTAGCTGTAACCCAGACTTGCAGGGGCATGAAACCATAGCTACTTGATTCCCACTCTAGGAATCTAACTTAGATTTTAGTCAGCCCAGCTTGGGCTTTGTAAGAAAAATCGAATATTTTTTCATTGAACATCTTCATTATTCCTTCATGCCCATCCTTCAGTGGCTGCTGTTACCAGGGTTAGCAAATACGGATTTGCTAAATTTCATACGGTCTGTTGTTGCTCAGTTGCACCGTCGTGTCCGACTCTGCAACTCCAAGGACTACAGCAGGCCAGGCTTCCCTGTTCTTCACCATCTCCAGGAGGTTGCTCAAACTCATGTCTACTGAGTCAATGAAGCCATCCAACTATCTCATCCTTTTTTGCCCCCTTCTCCTCTGCCCTCAATCTTTCCCAGCACCAAGGTCTTTTCTAATGAGTTGGCTCTCTGCATCAGGTGGCCACAAGATTGGAGTTTTAGCTTCAGTATCAGTCCTTCCAATGAATATTCAGGATTGATTTCCTTTAGGATTGACTGGTTTGATCTCCTTACTG
Organism: Bubalus kerabau; assembly: GCF_029407905.1. Taxonomy (NCBI): domain Eukaryota; kingdom Metazoa; phylum Chordata; class Mammalia; order Artiodactyla; family Bovidae; genus Bubalus; species Bubalus kerabau. Next base: position 69,965,902 of record NC_073633.1, read on the forward strand.
TCCAAGGGACTCTCAAGTGTCATCTCCAGCACCACAACTCAAAAGCATCAGTTCTTTGGTGCTCAGCCTTCTTTATGGTCCAACTCTCACATCCGTACGTACTGTTTAATGCTGTAATGTGGCTCAGAAAGGAGTTGAGTTTAATGTAATGCCGTTCAAGAAATAGAGGGAAAAAATAGAATGGGAAAGACTAGAGATCTCTTCAAGAAAATTAGATACCAAGGGAACATTTCATGCAAAGCAATAAAGGACAGAAATGGTATGGACCTAACAGAAGCAGAAGGTATTAAGAAGAGGTGGCAAGAATACACAGAGGAACTATACAAAAAAGATCTTTACAACCCAGACAATCACCATAGTGTGATCCCTCACCTAGAGCCAGACATCCTGGAATGCGAAGTGGGCCTTAGGAAGCATCACTAAAAACAAAGCTAGTGGAGGTGATGGAATTCCAGTTGAACTCTCTTTCAAGTCCTAAAAGATGATGCTGTGAAAATGCTGCACTCAAATATGCCAGCAAATTTGGAAACTCAGCAGTGGCCACAGGACTGGGAAAGGTCAGTTTTCATTTCAATCCCAAAGAAAGGCAATGCCAAAGAATGCTTAAATTACTGCACAGTTGCACTCATCTCACACACTAGTAAAGTAATGCTCAAAATTCTCCAAGCCAGGCTTCAACAGTCCATGAACTGTGAAATTCCAAATGTTCAAGCTGGATTTTGAAAAGGCAGAGGAACCAGAGATCAAATTGCCAACATGCCGTTGGATCACTGAAAAAGCAAGAGAGTTCCATAAAAACTTCTGCTTTATTGACTATGCCAAAGACTGTGACTATGTGGACCACAACAAACTCTATAAAATTCTTGAAGAGATGGGAATACCAGACCACCTGACCTGCCTCTTGAGAAATCTGTATGCAGCTCAGGAATCAACAGTTAGAACTGGACATGGAACAACAGACTGGTTCCAAATAGGGAAAGGAATATATCAAGGCTGTATATTGTCACTGTGCTTATTTAACTTATATGCAGAATACATCATGAGAAACGCTGGGCTGAATGAAGCACAGCTGGAATAAAGATTGCTGGGAGAAATATCAATAACCTCAGATATGCAGATGACACCATCCTTATGGCAGAAAGTGAAGAACTAAAGAGCCTCTTGATGAAAGTGAAAGAGGAGAGTGAAAAAGTTGGCTTAAAGCTCAACATTCAGAAAACTAAGATCATGGCATCTGGTCCCATCACTACATGGCAAATAGGTGGGGAAATGGTGGAAACAGACTTTATTTTGGGGGGCTCCAAAATCACTGCAGATGGTGAGTGTAGCCATGAAATTAAAAGACACTTGCTTCTTGGAAGAAAAGTTATAACCAACCTCAGTTCAGTTGCTCTGTCGTGTCCGACTCTTTGCGACCCCATGAATCGCAGCACGCCAGGTCTCCCTGTCCATCACCAACTCCCGGAGTTCACTCAGACTCACGTCCATCGAGTCAGTGATGCCATCCAGCCATCTCATCCTCTGGCGTCCCCTTCTCCTCCTGCCCCCAATCCCTCCCAGCATCAGAGTCTTTTCCAGTGAGTCAACTCTTCGCATGAGGTGGCCAAAGTACTGGAGTTTCAGCTTTAGCATCATTCCTTCCAAAGAAATCCCAGGGCTGATCTCCTTTAGAATGGACTGGTTGGATCTCCTTGCAGTCCAAGGGACTCTCAAGAGTCTTCTCCAACACCACAGTTCAAAAGCATCAATTCTTCAGTGCTCAGCCTTCTTCACAGTCCAACTCTCACATCCATACATGACCACAGGAAAAACCATAGCCTTGACTAGACGAACCTTTGTTGGCAAAGTAATGTCTCTGCTTTTGAATATGCTATCTAGACATTACTTTGCCAACAAAGGTCTGTCTAGTCAAGGCTATGGTTTTTTTAGGAGTCATGTATGGATATGAGAGTTGGAATATAAAGAAAGCTGCGAAAGAATTGATGCTTTTGAACTGTGGTGTTGGAGAAGACTCTTGAGAGTCCCTTGGACTGCAAGGAGATCCAACCAGTCCATCCTAAAGGAAATCAGTCCTGAATATTCATTGGAAGGACTGATGCTGAAGCTGAAACTCCAATACTTTGGCCAACTGATGCAAAGAACTGGTTCATTAGAAAAGACCCTGATGCTGGGAAAGATTGAAGGCAGGAGAAGGGGATGATAGAGGATGAGATGGTTGGATGGCATCACCGACTCAATGGACATGAGTTCGAGTAAATTCTGGGATTTGACCTTGGCCAGGGAAGCCTGGCCTGCTGAAGTCTACGGGGTTGCAAAGAGTCAGACACGACTGAGTGACTGAACTAAACTGTTCACACTTCCCAGGTACTTAGAAGCATAAGTGTTTTCTCACCGATTAAGAACACAGCTTTTGGAAGTTTCCCAGAGCAAACCTTCAATCACACTGAAACTGAGTCAAAGAACTCCTTAATCTGACTTCATCATTTATATCAGTGAGAGAAGAAACATGGATTTTGTCTTCAAGAATTTTGAAGCTTCCAGAAATGCTCTTGAGAAGTTATAAAAAGACAATTTCAAAGCAAAACTCAAGCTTCTAACCAAAGTGTGTGTACCAAATTTCTAGGCTGACCACTGGAAACTCCCTCTAGGAAAAAACAAAAAGGGCCCACAGCTAGAAGAGGTAAGGGGTTCAGGCTAGAGTGTCTTAGACCTAGAGATGGCAAATGCCTAATAGCTGCCTTGTCCTATAAAATCAACAACTGACACAACATGAACAAAAATAATTAGAATTCTAATAAAGTTTGTAGGTATTTTCCCTACTACTCTAAAGCATGTCACTTTGTTAGAATAATTATAATTTTTTTAAGTAATCTACTTTATCTATCCTAATATAGCAAAACAATGACATCAACATGTAATCAATGACAAATTAATAAATCACTTAACAGTTTTTTTCATGCTGAGTCTGAATTCTAGTGTACATTTTTACTTATGGTGCATTTTGATTTGGATGTTTCATTTTCATCAGAAACCTTTGACCTTCATTTTGTTGTTCAGTTGTTAAGTCATGTTCGACTCTTTTCAACCCCATAGACTGCAGCACGCCAGGCTTCCCTCTCCCTGTCCTCCCTATCTCCCAGTTTGCTCAAACTCATGTCCATTGAGTCAGTGATGCCATCCAACCATCTCATCCTCTGTCGCCCCCTTCTCCTCCTGCCTTCAATCTTTTCCAGCATCAGGACCTCTCCCAATGAGTCAGCTCTTTGCATCAGGTGGCCAAAGTATTGGAGCTTCAGCATCAGTCCTCCAAATGAATATTCAGTGTTGATTTCCTTTAGGACTTGTTTGATATTCTTGTATTTAAATTTTATAAAATTTATGGTTAAGGAAGTCAATTCACATACTCAAGTTATTCCAAAGATACTTAAATGTTTCCCAATAACTGGATTGAGTGTGTGGTGTTTAGTTGCTAAGTCGTTTCTGACTCTTTTTGACCGCCCCCACCCGCCACTGGACTGTAGCCCTACAGGCTCCTCTGTCCATGGGATTCTCCAGGCAAGAATACTAGAGTGGGTTGCCATTTCCTCCTCCATGAATTACATTTTATACCTATAAATAAGATAGGCCTTTTTCTTAATTGCTCAATTGCTTAGTAATAATCAATTGTAATTATAGTAATAATCAAAAGTAATTGCTCCTTAATTGCTTACCAATAATCCTGGCTGCAGTCAGAAATAGGAAACTTTTCCAATAACTGCTTCACATTTATGACTTTGTATAGTTCATGCACCATGCTCTGACTGTACATACACTTCTTTTGAAGCTCATCTGGTGCTTAATTTGATGCATGATTTGTCTGAGGTCCCCGCTCCCAGCTGCCCTCTCTATGCCATGTCTGGCTCCTTCACTCACACTCTTCTCTGTATGACACCTTGTGGGTGAAGACGCAGTAAGATACTTAGCAGATATTGTCAGGTGAGAAAAAAACAAGAGCTACATAGTACCATGCCTTTTGGTTTTAAAAAGTCCCTTACACATCTGTATGTGTATAAGGGACTAGAAAGTTAAATACCCAAGTGTCTTCTTCACGTTTATCTGTATTTTCTAGCATTATTACCTTTTTAATAAAGGAAAATAAAAGCTTACATATAATCTAGCTCCTTAAAAAATACTCAGAATTACAAAAGGAAAACTAACAGCTGTACTGTGGAGATGGGGACGATATCAGAAACAAGTGATCAAAACTGATGTCACCACTAATGTGCAGATGTCACGTGCCTCCAGCTGTGATCTGAGGACGTGACAGCAGGTATACTGCTGCACGACACGAATCCACCGTGACTCGCGGAAGACACACACACGGCAGCACTGACAGTTCCACACAGTGGTCTGGACTCTCCAAAAGTGTCAAGGGTGCTCAGAAAGGCTGAGGGGCTGTTTCAGATTAAGAGGCAGACAGGCTAAAGAGACACGACAACTAAGTGGAATGCGTGATCCTAGACTAGATCTTCTAATGGAAAAACAATCACTTTGGAACAATGGATGACATTCATTAATCAGTAGATTAAAATGCTGTTATCGATGTTAAATTTCTTGAATGGGATAACTGCATTGTGGTCATATAAGAAAATAACCTCATTTATACGAGATGTACAGTGGAGTATTAAAAGGATAAAGATGTGTGATGTATAAAATCTACTTCTAAATAGTTCATAAAAAATACTGTGGAGGGGAGGAGAAAGAGGGAGAGAGAGGAGATAAATGTGGCAAAATGGTAAAAACTGATGAATCTAGAGGAACTTCCAGTGGCCCAGTGGTTAAGAATCCGAGCTCCCCAGGTTCAATTCCTGGTCAGGGAACTAGATTCCACATGCCACAACTAAGACCTGGCACAGCCAAAAAAAAAAAAAAAATGGTGAATCTGAGTTAAAAGTATATGAGTGCCTTATTCTTTTAACTTTTCTGTATGAAATCTTAGCCTATCAGGCACAAGTTTTTTTATTTATAGGAAATAATACACACAAAGTTAAGTTGCAAATCATAGTGCATATTCACATTTCAATTAAGCCTTGAGCAGATATGTAAAATAATTTTTAAATATCTTCTAAGATAGAAAATTCTTTTTTCTGAAATAAGTTTTTATATAAAGTCAAATCCTTATGACTTAAGGACGGTTTTACAGTCTTAAGTGATTCTAGAAAGTGCTCTTGTTTCACTGTGGTCGCTTCCAGTCCATTTTCTTGCAGAGCCAGCAAGGCGGCCTATAAAAGACAAACAATAGGAAATAATAAATATGCTTCACTGTTGTTTTATGATATATGGTAATACTTTAAAATCTGAACATCAAAATCTCAGTCTCACTTCACAGAATTTCAATATTCCTGGCAATAAAAATATTAAGCTAAAAAGTTAAAGTGATTAAGTCTTCTCAGTGGACCAACTTTCCTTCTACATTACATTCTAGCCTTAAATGCGGGGGCGGGGGGCGGGGTGTCAGGGGGGTGGAGCAGAGTGCAGAACAACTATATTGGAGTATAGATGAGATCAACTATACTCCAATATAAAAAAAAAAAGAAAAAAACGGATGAGCGACTGTATTCCTGATCTCAGAGTAGGAGTTTTTAAACAGGACACAGCACTGATCATAAAGAAACAGAAAATGAACAAACCACGGTTATACACAGGCTTCCCTGGTGGCTCAAACGATAAAAAATCTGCCTGCAGTGCAGGAGACCAGGGTTCACTCCCTGGGTCAGGAAAATCCCCTGGAGAAAAGAATAACCCACTCCAGTATTCTTGCCTAGAGAATTCCATGGACAGAGGAGCCTGGCGGGCTACAGTCTATGGGATCGTAAAGAGTTGGACGTGACTGAACAATTAACAGTTTCACTGTTACACACAAAAGCACGAAAGAACTTCACAGACATAATCTTGAGTTAAAGAAGCAGACAGAAAAGCATACCATATGGTTCCATTAATATAAAGTGCAAAAGCAGCAAAAGTCATCTCCCCAGTGCTAGAAATCAGGACAGTGGTTCTTTTGTGATAGAGGGACGGGGAAGCCTGGTGGGCTGCCGTCTATGGGGTCGCACAGAGTCAGAAAAGCTTCTGGCATGCTGATGACATTCTTTCTTGACCCAAGTGGTAGTTATACAAGTGTGTTCACTGTATGTTAATTCAGTGGGCAGTATCCTCTCATTTTCACTAGTTTTTGCTAAGGAAAAACCTACAGTGGCTGACCTTTTTTCTGCCCTCAAGATAAAGTTTAGAGTGCCTTACAGGGACCTGTGTGAGCCGGCCACTGGCCATCCCTTCAATAATGTCATCCCCTCACCTCCAATCATCTTCACGTTTTATTCCCTGTGCCTCAAACACTCCCCTTCTCTCCCACAGACTGGCTAACTCCCTAATCATCCTTCCACTTGCAATGTACACACACCTTCTCTCAGAAAACCTTCTGTTATTTTCAAGTCTGGATTGTATTCTTCCTAGCACCCTAAACTTCCCCGACTCACTACATTTTTAAATTCAGTATCACCTCTCGGCACCACCCCCTGCCCCATCAACCCTTAAGCCCTAAAGAGAAGGTAAGGAACCAGAGCGGCTAGTTTCACCTCCCATGGTGCCTCCCTTTCAGTAAATACTGCCAAGTGAATGAAGAGCTGAATAAATGCAGAAATGTGTAAATTTTCTTCACTAATTCATTAACTTACTTCTTTGCAGAGGTTTCCAAGATCAGCTCCAGAGAAAAAACAGGTTTCTGCTGCTACCTTTTCTAAGGAAACATCAGGCCCCATTGGCATGTTTTTTGTACAGACTTTCAGAATAGAAAGCCTTCCCTGGAACAAAATAAAACATAATATGTTTAGAAGCTTAATGTTTGACATAATGTTATATTAAAACACATAGAATTTTCTATATTACAGAGAAAGTATATATATTTAAGAATTAAAAAATAAGAATCACTTTTTCTTAAGAGGTAAGAAAGTAAATGTGACATCAAGATAAATTTTTAATATTTTTATAATTTTTAAAAAGTAAAATAGATTAAAAAAATGTTTTCATCCCTTCAAAATCTGATAAAGAATGCATTTTCTGTGTCTTTCACCACTCACTGCCAGTGGCTCTGGATGTGAAGGACAAACGGTTTACTGATCCTTTGGCTGTGGATACATTATATAATCTCTGTAAGCTCAGATTTCTCCACTGTAAAATAAGGGTGCTCACCCAGATAATCACCAAAACGCTTTAACGCTTTAGGATTCTTCCCTTCTAGCTGCAAAATAATTTTGAGGAGACTCAAAATAAACTCAGTATTTTGAGTCTCTTCCACAAAGCTGAAATTACTACCATTTTTTAGGCTTATGTTTCTCTGAAAACAGGGCCAGAGTATCCAACAAAAGCAGATGAAAATGATAATTTATGATGAGCCATTAGATAAGGAAAAACACAGAATCCATATAGGACACATACCATGTACACTTACATCCAGTCAGGAACTCAACTCTGCCGTCTTCTTAGAGCTCAGACACTGATGTGTTATTAGGAATGCTCACACAGAGTAAATGTGCACAGTGATTACCTTTTCATCTGGAGGCGGAATATAAATAATCTTATCTAGTCTTCCAGGCCGTAACAAGGCATCATCTAACACATCAGGTCTATTTGTTGCTGCAACAACCATGACGTTGCTATTGAAAATTTCTTGAAACTCTAGCTGAGGAAATATATACAACATAAAGTAACATCAATAAGTTGTTAATTAGTAAATGTATTTTTTTTTTAATTACAAATCAGCAGGTCCATTTGTTTTTAAATAGGAGAATACTGTTCTCTTCAGACTAGAATGCTTACATTTCCTATCCAGACCACCTTTTCAGTATCAAGGCACCCTAGAAACAAATTATTAATCAAAGAGCTATACAACATGCACACGGTGAAGGGAGTGATCAACCCCAGTGGGGCATCTCTCAATGTGAGAACTGATGAAAAAAGCTCTACACCACAGCAGAGAATATCTATCTGCTGACCTGAATGCATCTGAGCCACAGCGAGTGATTACAACTTAAATGCATGACTTGAAAAGACAGAAGCATCTGACTAGCACATAGTATACCTAAGAAAAGTCTTGGCTCTCATGTTCTTGAGGAGGGAGATTTATTTTACCTCTTTTTTTGCTTTTTTCTTTACAGAGGCAAAAATATGACAACTAATATAAGTTGCGTATATATAAATCCAGGATGAAGATTTAAAAAAATGTATCTAAGAGCTGCCACAGCAAGGCCTTACACATGCTAAGCATTCAGAATTGTTGAACTTAATTTTCAGATCAGTTTTCCAGTAATGTGATCTCTCAAAGCAATGAGTTCCCTGTATCTGCAAGTATTTTAGCAGAGACTGGGTATACACCTGTCAGAGGCTATAGAAGGAATTCCTGCTTTATGAGAACTGATTAGAACACCTCATGGGTCCCTTCAAATTCTAGTGGCATATCTTCCTAAGGAGCTATAAGATTCTCTTTCTATGGAACAATTTAAGAAATGGGAAACAAGAAACACCAAGAAGAAACAAAAGCTTTGGAAGGAACAGGATCTCCAAAGGTCACTTTAACTGCATTAGAACCAAGGAAACCTCAACAAAACTGGAAGTTTTTAATTACTGATTATTGGAAATAATAGTCTGTTTTCTTTCATTTCACATAAAACACTAGTTTATGAGGATATAGAAATAAGAAACTCCCCTCTCCACTAGCAATATGCAGTTACATTTCTAATCTTAGGAAAAAATTCACATTCACACATATCTAAGATACTTTATTATAAAATTTGCCTTATCTTCCCAGCTAAATCATAATTTTACCAGCTCTGTAAAAATCCTAATAGTCAAACTGAAATTATATAAATCTATGAGATGAATCCAGCATAGGAAAAGATAGTATAGATGCAGTCTATTTATTGTTGGCCTGGATTTTTGGTGTATCCTGGCTAATAAATACCTCTTCATTTTTTTCCAGCTGCTTGCATTTACCATGTTGATCTGATTTACTTCCTCTTCTCTCTATAGTCTTCAATCCAACACCATCTAATTCATTTAGGAGAACAGAAAGAACACGATCTTGAACATTACATTCTGTTCTGCTGATTGATCGAGAGCCCAAGATTGAATCAATCTCATCCAAAAACACAATTGCTGGTGTATTTGCTCTTGCTTGTCGAAATACCTTTTGTTCAAAAGTGGAAATATTAAAAGGCTATACATCATGCCTTATTCATATGAATGAATGCTTTCTGCATTACTATTTATAATTTTTAAAATATAAAAAGAAAGATTCTAAATGTCTAAGAACTGGGGAATGAACAAATAAAATAAAGAACAGTATTATACAGGGGTTAAAAATCTGATTTTCAAAAAACATTTAATATTACTGAATTTTAAAAGTGGTAACACTAAGCTAAATCACAATAGAGATATATATGTATGTATATGTATATATATGTGAATGGATATATATATGGTGGTTTGGTGGTATAGTCACTCAATTGTGTCCGACTCTTGTGACCCCATGGACTGTATGTAGCCTGCCAGGCTCCTTTGTCCATGGGATTCTCCAAGCAAGAATACTAGAGTGGGTTGCCATTTCCTTCTCCAGGGGATCTTCCCGACCCAGGAACTGAACCCAGGTCTCCTGCATTGCAGGTAGATTCGTTACCGACTGAGCTATGAAGGAAGCCCGGATATATATATATATGTATATATATATGTGTGTGTATATATATATATATATAAAATGAGTGGATAGTACATAAATATAATGAGTGGATAGGTGTGTGTGTGTATATATATATATATATATATATCTATAATGAGTGGATATACATATATAATATAATATCTACTCACTCCCCTGCCTAAGGAAACAAAACGACAAAGAAAATTCACCCAAATGTTAACAGTAAGTAGAGAGACTGTGGAGGATTTCCTATTTATACTTTTCTATATTTTCTAAGTTTTCTACACACAAACAGGTATAACATTCTTAACAGGAACAATAGCCAGTTACATTTAAAAAAATAAGGTTTATCCTTAAGGCATGAAACAAAAATTCAAAAGTAAACTTAACTACATGAGGGAAAATAAACCAACCAACCTGAGACAAGATTTTCTCTGAATCTCCAACAAAAGGCGAGAAGAGATCAGCTCCGCTCACTGAAATGAAAGAGCAACAACAGCTCGTGGCCAGGGCCCTCACCAGTGTGGTTTTGGCGCACCCAGGGGGCCCATATAGGAGAACTCCCTTTGGTTGTGTCAGGCCCAGCCTAACAAATTCCCGAGGGAATTTCAGAGGCCATTCAATGCTCTAAAAGAACGCAAAAAGAGACAGGACACAAAAGGAGACAGTTGTTTTAGTATAATGTGGAAAAAAAAAAATTCAATAAATTCATTCAACAATCTTCAGCTACCTGCTATGAGCTGGATATGGGGTCCAATCTCCACACAGCAGCCAGTGAGCTTATGACATAAGTGAGGTCACATCACTTCCTGCTTAAAATCTTTCAATGACTTTTTGTCAGAATTACAATATTCAAATCCAAACTCCTAACTTATCACTGCTTACAAGGCCTAACATAACCCATCACCCGAACACCCCACAGTTTGTTCCCATCTCAGGGCCTTTACCTGCTAGCCTCTCTGCTTGAACACTCCCTTGCGATCTTTATTTGCTATTCTGCATCACTCAGGTCTCCACTCAACAGTCATTTCCTTGGAGAGGTATTCCCTAACCACTGTAGTTAAAACAGACCTTCCTCCTCCTAGGCACTCTATGCTACTATCCATTTTTTATTTTTGGAGCACTAACTCATTTGCTATCTGAAATTACTGTATTCCCTTGTTGAATTTGTCATTCTGCTCTTGCTGGAATGCAGGCAAAGTTCACCTCTAAATCCCCATCACCTAGAATGACACCTTCACAAAGTAGGCACTCATTAAATGTTAGCCGAATTATAAATAAATCCTCAACACCTCTGAGGTAGATGGTTTTGTTATCATAATTTCAGAGATGCAGAAACTCAGGCTTAAAAAGTAAAGTAACTTGCCCAGGCCTTATTACTTTATTGTGAGTGAGGTAGCAGAACTAAGACTAATCCCAGATAGTGTAGGTCAAGAGCATGAGTTCTTAACTACTGATACATTGCCTCTACAAAAAAAGACAAGATCCCCGTACTAGAAACTCCTATTGTAATCGGGGAGACAGGCTTAAAAACTACCAACCAGGCCAGAGTAGGGCATTCCGTGGACAAGGAACAAATATATACAGAGACACATCAAACCATCCATCTCCCAGTGGTAAGCAGAACAGAGTGGAGGACATGGGAGGCAAGGAGTGATGGAGCTGAAATGGAAGTAGGAGTCAGATCACACTGGGCCTTCACAGTTTTAGTCAACATATGAGGAAGCAGTATGGAGAATGAACTAGAAGGAAATGAAACCAGAGGGAAGGAAACCACTTAGCAGTGGTCAATGAGTGCAATGACTCAGACTACAAAAATAATAAGGCTGGATGTGTCACAGGCAGCAGAGATCATGTGTGTGGGATGGACTTGAAACATACAGTGTAAGTGTGCTTTATGCAGGGGGGAAGTCCAGAGGGGAAGGTACATGACATGCAACATGACATCCATTTAGAAGACAGGTCTCTGACTTAGGGGATGGGGCAACTGGCTGTCTTCACTGGGAGAGGGAATCCAGCTATAGAGATGGAATTGGTAAGTTGAACTCTGGACATGCCATGCTGAATCCGAGATCCCTGGAAGTTATTTAGTAGGCAGGGAGTTAAGTAGTTTTGATGGTCAAAAGAACTATCTGCACTGGATATAAAGATTTCTGAGTTAGCTGCTTTCAGGAGACAGCTGAAGCCTGGGACATGCTTCAGGAGATGAGAGATGAAGGACTCACTTAGAAAATGCAAAAAGAGGACTCTTGGGAGCTTGGAGAATTAACATTTAAAGTAAGGGAGAGGAGTGCTCAAAAAGGTAGGAAAGCCTAACATCTCAGAGCTAAAGGAAGACCGTGTGTCTCACAGGAAAGTATGGCTATTTTGTGAAGATTAAATGAGAGCATATAAAAAAATTAGAGCGTATTTAAATGTGCTTTAAGAAAATAGGAGATATCAAGGGAACATTTCATGTAAGGATGTGCACGATAAGGGATAGAAATGGTTAAGGACCTAACAGAAGCAGAATAGATGAAGAGGTGGCAAGAATACACAGAAGAACTGTACAAAAAAGTCTTAATGAACCAGATAACCAGGATGGTGTGGTCATTCATCTAGAGCTGGACATCCTAGAGTATGAAGTCAAGTGGGCCTTACAAAGCATTACTATAAACAAAGCTAGTGGCCGTGACGGAATTCCAGCTGAGCTATTTCAAGCCCTAAAAGACGATGCTGTTAAAATGCTGCACTCAAAGTGTCAGCAAATTTGGAAGACTCAGCAGTGGCCACAAGACTGGAAAAGGTCAATTTTCATTCCAATCCCAAAGAAGGGCAATGCCAAAGAACGTTCAAATTATCATACAATTGCATCATTTCACGTACTTGCAGGGTTATGCTCAAAATCCTTCAACCTAGACTTCAGTTGGCTAAAGTGACTAGACATACAAACTTGATTTCAAAGAGGCAGAAGAAATCAGAGATCAAATTGCTAACAGTTGTTGGATCATGGAGAAACCAAAGGAATTCCAGAAGAACATTTACTTCTGCTTCATTGACTATGCTAAAGCCTTTGATTGTGTGGATCACAACAAACTGTGGAAAATTCTGAAAGAGATGGGAATATGAGACCACCTAACCTGCCTCCTGAGAAATCTGTATGCAGGTCAAGAAGCAACAGTTATAACTGGACATGGAAAAACTGACTGGTTCAAAATTGGGAAAGGTGTACAAGACTATATATTGTCACTATGCTTATTTAACTTCTATGCAGAGTACATCATGTGAAATGCTGGGCTGGATGAAACCCAAGATGGAATCAAGACCACCGGGAGAGGGATACCCCTGACGTTCAGTGGTTAAGACTCCACACTCCCGAGGCAGGGGCCCTAGGTTCAATCCATGGTCAGGGAACTAGATCCCACATGCCACAATGAAGATGGAAGGTCCTGTATGATGCAACTAAGACCCAACACAGTCAAATACATACATACATACACACACACACACACACACACACACACATATATACATACACACATATAAATATGTATAAAGATTACTGGGAGAAATATCAACAACCTCAGATATGCAGATGATACCACTCTAAAGGCAAAAAGTCAAGAGGAACTAAAGAGCCTCTTGATGAGGGTGAAAGAGGAGAGTGAAAAAGCTGGTTTAGAACTCAACATTCAAAAAACTAAGATCATGGCATCTGGCCCCATCACTTCATGGCAAATAGGAAGGGAAAAAGTGGAAACAGTGGCAGATTTTATTTTCTTGGGCTTCCAAAATCACTGTGGACAATGACTGAGGCCATGACTTAAAAGACACTTGCTCCTGGAAAGGAAAGCTATGACAAACTTAGATATCTATTAAAAAGCAGAGATATCTCTCAGCTGACAAATGTCTGGATAGTCAAAGCTGTGGTTTTCCCCAACAGTTGTGTACAGATTTGAGAGTTGGACCATAAAGCTGAGTGTCAAAAAACGGGTGCTTTCAAATTGTGGTGCTGGAGAAGACTCTTCAGAGTCCCTTGGACTGGAAGAAGATCAAACCAGTCAATCCTAAAGGAAATCAACCCTGAATATTCACTGGAAGGACTGTTGCTAAAGCCGAAGCTTCAAGACTTTGGCCACCTGATGCAAACAACCGACTCACTAGAAGACCCTGATGCTGGGAAAGAGGGCGGGCAGGAGGAAAAGGGGGTGACAGAGGATGAGGTGGTTAGAGAGGAACATCGACTCAATGGACATGAATTTGAGCAAACTCTAGGGGATGGTGGAGGACACAGGAGCCTGGTGTGCTTGAATCTGTGGGGTCACAAAGAGTCAGAATTGACTTAATGACTTAGCAACAACAACAAAATGTGCCTATCCATGGATACAAGGATTCCAGGGTTCACTGTAGATACAGCTCCTAGTTAAGATAAATAAATTATAATGGATACTTACAAATTAGTCTTGTGTGTGCTCGATTTGAGAAACTACTTTCTTATGGCAGGATCACCCAAAGGGGAATTGGAAAAATTAATTTCTGGAACTGCAGTGCAGGTAAGAAAATCCGGTGAGCTGTGACCCTCAACAGCTACTGTGAGAATCAGTATCAAGTAACTACTCAGGCCAAAGTGACTGTTAATTATAAATTTGTGTTTTTACCAGTCTCGGGGTAAATTCAGGCCTATGAATGAAGAATTTGTATTTACACAGTCTATGATTTAAGAATCAATTTTACATGTTTAAATGTTAAAAAAAAAAAAAGAATATTCTGTGGTGTGAAAATTATGACTTCAGTGTCTATAAATAAAATCTCATCAGAACACAAATACTCATTACATATGATTGCTTTTGTGCTGTGATAGCAGAGTTGAATGACTGCAACAGAGATCATAAAACCTAAATTATTTACTCTCTGGTCCTCCACAGAAAGAGTTTACTGATCCTTCATCTAAATTAGAAACTCTTTGGAGCAAAAACTAAACAAAAAGGTGAAGAAACAAAGTATGAAAAATGGCATTTGAGGTCTGCAGAGTCCAGTTAAACAAGGACGGAAAAGCGATCATTAGATCCGGATGTTAGCTTTGCATTAGTAAAAGCATCCGTAAGTTTCAGTGCCACTTGTTTACACCACAAATGCATTACACTTAGACCATGATACTCTACTGGCTTAAGCAGAGTCTCTATCTCACCTGCTTTAATTTCAGTTTTACATCTTCAAGGCCACCAATTTGCTCCCAGCCAATAGGTTTGATGTCTGTCAGTCCAATGACACTTCGAAATGATGAGGGTTGGATCTTTTTAAAAGCTTCAAGGAAGTCAGTTTCATCAATCGTCGGATTGTCCTGGTTCTGAAGTAATCCACCCCAAAAAGCGAAATCAAACCAAAAATCAGGTGGGCCTTTTTTGTGGCACACAAACATGATTACTTTTTTATTGTGATCCTCATTTGAATTTATACATCTATTTTTTTGTCACTATAAAGAAATTTATAATACATGGTATGAAAAAGTTAAATGTCTCCCCAACTCCCACCAATCTTCATCCCCAGAGAATGTCAACAGTCTCCTGTGTATTCTTCCAGTATGTTTATGACATATGCATATCCTTTCAAAGAGAGACACAAATGGGACCATACCGTACACATTACTTTGTACTTTTTCATCTCTCAGGAATCTTTTCATGTCCACGAATACAATAATACCTCATTCTTTCTGACAACTGCATAATATTGCATGAGTATTTTAATGACACCCTTCTGTTGAACAGAGGTTTTCCAGTCTTTTGGTACTAAACACAAAGCTGCAACTGAATGTCTTTGTACACATGTTCAAGTATTTTATATAAGACTTTCCTCAAAATAGAATTACTGTGCTTAAGAGTATGCACACTTACAATTTTCACAGCTACTATTAAAATGTGCTCCAAGCTGTATCAATAATATGAAGCTGTTTTCCCCACACCTCTCTAACACTGGACATGACCAAACCTTAAATGTCTGCCATTGTGACAGAGGACATGGTGTTTACTATTGTGATAATTAAGTTTCTTGAATCAAGAGTGAGATAAAAGGAATAATGGAATTAGAAAATAAATTTTGCAACCATTACAGTAATGGCTATTTGAGGCAAGAATCATCAGTGGATGGCAATCTAGGGGAGAGAAAGTCTGACGCGGAACAGGATGCCTGCATTGTCTTAGAGGGTCTCCTCACAGATTTCTTATTAGTTGCAAGGGGGAAAATAACAACTCCAAAGCAGACAAACTGGACCAACACTTGACTAGTTGATCGCACCAGCCACCCACGAGAGGCACCTCCAGTGAGGAGCAGGTGGTCACGCTACGTCTCCACAAATGACATCCTCGGGAGGACACACTAACATTCAATGCAGTGTTCCTATCGGGCTTGCATAACCTGAACCTAACTAGGAGGAAACAGATACACCCAAACTGATAGATGCTCTATAACATCACTGACTTTAAATCTTTAAACATGTCAATGTCAAGATGTCGTGCACACACCCGAGAAAGTGCTATGGAAATGTTCAAAATTAAAGAAAACCAAGAACTAGACATAATACATTATCCTAGACTAAATTCTACACTGAAGGAAAAGGGTGCTACAAAACGAAACAGCCAGCAAAATCAGAATAGGGACTGTAGATCTGACAACATTTTGATCAGTGTTAAATTTCCTGAATATAATGAGATTATACATACTCGTTCATAGGAAATGGACACTAAAATATTAAGAGATAACAGGTTAAGATGCATGCAACCCATTTTCAAATGATTCAGAAAAAAAAAGAATGTGTACATGTATACAGTTGACCGTTGAACATCATGGAGGTTAATCCGCATTTAAGTAGAGGAAGCCCAACAAATCCGTTGTTCCCCACATCCGTGGGTTCAGCCAGTCCTGGATCGTGCACTACTTGCAGGATTTACTATCAAAAAATATCTATGTAGAAGTGAACTAGAGCAGTGCAAACCCATGTTGCTCAAAAATCAACTGTATATATACAGAGAGACAAAGAGATGAGAGAAAACAGAGGAGGATAAAGCTAATATGGCAAAATGCTAAAAACTTGTCAGTTTGGATAAAGGAATTAGCAGGAGTTCTCTACCTTCAACTCTCCTAGAAGTTTTGTTTAATTTTTAAAATTTTTTCCCTGAAGTTTTATTTCAAAATAAGTTTTTAAAAGAGAAAGAATCAAAAAAGACTAATCTTTAAAGAAAGTTGGGGATTTTTCATGTTTATTAGTCATTTGTAATCCTTTCACTGTCAACTACCAGTTCATCAGTTCATATTTTACTACACATTTTCTCTCAGATTGGTCTTATTGCTTTGTAAGACTTCTTACCATACTAAGGAAATTGGTCTTTTGTCATGGGCTGGAAGTATTTTTCCCAGTCTGTCTCGTGTCCTTGCCTTTGTTTATAGTATTGTTTTGCTTTTGAACTTGTCATCTTTTTTAAAAATAGTATTGTTTTGCCATTCTAAAATGCTCAAATCAGTCAACTATCTTCTTTTTGGCTATTAAAAATTCATATTTCTATTTGTAATATCTGTATTATATTTAAGTATTTACCCTTACATCAAATTCTGAATATTTAGTTGTCCCAAAATTCCCATTTTCAGTAACAAACTATTTTATCCCATTTATGTAAGATTAAATAAGTGAATATGTATATACAGAGCTATTCTTAACAGTGTTCCTAAAAATGTTAATAATTATAATCTCTGGGAGATGAGCTTCCAGACAATTTTTATCTTGTTTAATTTCTCACAAAGAATGTTATTAAATAATTTTTTTAAATAGCATCTTTTTTCTTTTTTTTTTACTAGCTAACAGTATCAGATATTGGGTAAATGAATACTAATACACTTTAGGTGAACACCAACTAACATTTGAAAATCCCATTTACACTTCCAGATCATTAGTGTGTATATATTACTCACTTGATTTTCATAACCCTTTCAGGCAGATAAAATCCTTTCCCTTCCATGTGTATATGTTTATGTGTTAAACTGTATTTCCAATGCTTTACTAGACATACTTGACAAAAAGCTGAACAAACTCTAATGTGTCCTCATCTGCCCTGTAATAGAGGCAGCAACAGCTCCTCAGCTGCCTGGAGATGGAAAAAGAAATAGATGGAACCAGTACCTGCCCAGATGCCTCCATCCATTCTTCCTTTTCGCCTTTCTTTTTTCCACTTCCCCTGGTTGTTCATGAACTCAGCCATCACCTGTGCTAACTATGCCTGGGCAGGCCCTCCTGAAGTAGCAGTGGGCTCCACCCTAGGACAATTGCAGCTGGCTGGACACCTAAGCCAAGGTGCTTTAGGTCAAACCTGGAACTTCAAAGCAGAGGGAATTCTAAATGTAAACCTCTGTTCCCACATCCTGTACTCTTGTCCTCCCTTCAAGAGGCATATATTCTCACATCTTCACACATGGGCCTTGTCATTAAATCTTTAAGCACTTCTGGTTCTAAACCCCAAAGATGAGGACTTAAAGTTCATGTAATTCCTTCCCTACCTTCAGTGTAAGAGTAAAAATAAAGGAAAAGAAGATGAGGAAGGATATAAATTAATTAGGTAAAAATGTTTTCAAAATCTAGGATAAATCATCCTTTTATGGTTTAAAAAAAAAAAAAACAAAAAAAAAACCCTCAAAATTAGGGGTAAGATCAAAGGACAATTTTAAGTGTTACAACAGAACCCCTAGCACAATGAAATTAATTTTTTTCTGGAGGAGTTTAGGGACTCAGGATGACTTATTACATACAAAGTGAACAGATTTTCCAATCTATAGTGTTGAAAACTACTATATTTAAGTTAATATCCCAACTATTTTTTCAAAAGGCACTCATGAATTAAGGATTTAAATGTCAAAGATGAATTTAAGTAAAATTCCAGGCACTTAATCTTCTCCAGAGTAAGAAAAGGTTCTTTTCCCTACAAGATGCATATTGATAACAAAGGGAAAAACAGTATCTTAACAATAGGGAATCTCAGAGATAACCACCTTATCTAAGATACCAAATCAGTAACAGGACAAAGATATATCATTTCTACCTAACAGACACAATGAGAAGAACACAGTATCATTTCTGGAATATTTCTGCCAAAAATGCAAAACCTGAATCAAATCATGAGAAAATATCAGTCAAACCTACACTGAGGAATATCCTACAGAACAACTGAACTGTACTCTTAAAAATAATTAAAGTCATAAAAGAAAGACTGAAGAAGTTTCTAGATTAAAGATTAAGAAACCATGACAACTAATAAATGCAATGTGTAATCCTGGATCAAAAAATATTTTTTTTTCTTTTTTCCTTTAAAAATTTTTGCTACAAAGGAAATTAATGGGACAAATGGTGAGATTTGGATAAGGTCTATATAGATTAAGTAAAAGTTGGTATTAATTTCTTCATCTTGATTATTGTTTGTACTATTGGTTAGTCTGATTTTAGGAAATAAACACTCAACTTTTCAAAGCTATGTGGGCATTTTGGCTGCATTTGAGAGTATAAGTATATATACATAAACATTCATACACATGAAGAGAGTATGATAAAGCAAAGGGGGTAAAACGTTACATTTGAAGAATCTGGGTGAAGAAAATGCAAAAATTCTTTGTCCTATTTGTGCAACTTTTCTCTAAGTCTGAAGTACATTCAAAATAAAACAAAAATTTTAAAGACACATGTTTGATCCTTCTGGGGTCACAGTGTCTTTTTCCTTATTGCACTGGGCTTTAGCACTAAAGAGTTAGTATGGGAGAATGGGGACATGCCCTCGGCCGACCTAGAGAAGTCAGCTCTCTGTCCCCACTTTCAGTCATACACTATTTATATATGGAATTCAGATGTAAAAATACATATAAGAAGCAGATGTCCAAGGTGTCAAAAGTTTTAAGAAAAGGTACTTACCACTTTTTTAAGTCCCCAAATTAACTTGTTACGTTAATAAAAAGGTTAACATAAGTCATAAACCAATACTTCTTACCTTCTCACTATGAAGCAGAGCCTGCATGGCAGCCTCCCTACAGAGTGCAGTCAGGTCTGCGCCAACATAGCCAACTGTCATTTCTGCAAGGAGGTTCAAATCAACTTGACCAGAGATAGGCATCTTTGAAGTAATCACTTGTAGAATTGCCTTTCTTTGTCTAAGAGTGGGAGTTCCAATGACAACCTATGTGCAAAGCAAGAAAAGAAAACATTTACAGCTTAAAAATATTTTTTTTATCCTCACAAATATGTATAATAATTTAGTGAACAAATCTGGAACTATTACTAGGTACTCTTAAGTATGTATCTTAGATTCTGATTATGAGAAAATCCTTACTTTCGAGAGTGAAAAAGCTGGCTTGAAACTCAACATTCAAAAAACTAAGATTATGGCATCCGGCCCCATCACTTCATGGCAGATAGAAGGGGAAAAAGTGCAAACGGTGACAGATTTTATTTTCTTGGGCTCCAAAATCACTGTGGACAGTGAATGCAGTCACAAAATTAAAGGATGCTTGCTCCTTGGAAAGAAAGCTATGACAAAAATCTAAATGGCAAATGAGAAAGCAGAGATATTACTTTGCCGACAAAGGTCCACATAGTCAAAGCTATATACAGTCAGCAAAAACAAGACCGGGAGCTGACTGTGGCTCAGATCATGAACTCCTTATTGCCAAATTCAGACTTAAATTGAAGAAAGTAGGGAAAACCACTAGACCATTCAGGTATGACCTAAATCAAATCCCTTATGATTATACAGTGGAAGTGAGAAATAGATTTAAGGGCCCAGATCTGATAGACAGAGTGCCTGAAGAACTATGGACTGAGGTTTGTGACACTGTACAGGAGACAGGGATCAAGACCATCCCCATGGAAAAGAAATGCAAAAAATGCAAAATGGCTCTCTGGGGAGGCCTTATAAATTGCTGTGAAAAGAAGAGAAGTGAAAAGCAAAGGAGAAAAGGAAAGATATAAACATCTGAATGCAGAGTTCCAAAGAATATCAAGGAGAGATAAGAAAGCCTTCCTCAGTGATCAATGCAAAGAAATAGAGGAAAACAACAGAATGGGAAAGACTAGAGATCTCTCAAGAAAATCAGAAACACCAAGGGAACATTTCATGCAAAGATGGGCTTGATAAAGGACAGAAATGGTATGGACCTAACAGAAACAGAAGATATCAAGAAGAGGTGGCAAGAATACACAGAAGAACTATACAAAAAAGATCTTCACGACCCAGATAATCACGATGGTATGATCACTCACCTAGAGCCAGACATCCGGGAATGCGAAGTCAAGTGGGCCTTAGAAAGCATCACTACGAACAAAGCTAGTGGAGGTGATGGAATTCCAGTGGAGCTATTCCAAATCCTGAAAGATGATGCTGTGAAAGTGCTGCACTCAATATGCCAGCAAATTTGGAAAATTCAGCAGTGGCCATAGGACTGGAAAAGGTCAGTTTTCATTCCAATCCCAAAGAAATGCAATGCCAAAGAATGCTCAAACTACTGCACAATTGCACTCATCTCACATACTAGTAAAGTAATGCTCAAAATTCTCCAAGCCAGGCATCAGCAATACGTGAACCGTGAACTACCAGATGTTCAAGCTGGTTTTAGAAAAGGCAGAGGAACCAGAGATCAAATTGCCAACATCCGCTGGATCATGGAAAAAGCAAGAGAGTTTCAGAAAAACTTCTATTTCTGCCTTATTGACTATGCCAAAGCCTTTGACTGTGTGGATCACAATAAACTGTGGAAAATTCTGAAAGAGATGGGAATACCAGACCACCTGACCTGCCTCTTGAGAAACCTGTATGCAGGTCAGGAAGCAAGTTAGAACTGGACATGGAACAACAAACTGGTTCCAAATAGGAAAAGGAGTACGTCAAGGCTGTATATTGTCCCCCTGCTTATTTAACTTATATGCAGAGTACATCATGAGAAACACTGGGCTGGAAGAAGCACAAGCTGGAATCAAGATTGCCGGGAGAAATATCAATAACCTCAAATATGCAGATGGCACCACCTTTATGGCAGAAAGTGAAGAGAAACTAAAAGCCTCTTGATGAAAGTGAAAGAGGAGAGTGAAAAAGTTGGCTTAAAGCTCAACATTCAGAAAATGAAGATCATGGCATCTGGTCCCATCACTTCATGGGGAATAGATGGGGAAACAATGGAAACAGTGTCAGACTTTACTTTTTTGGTCTCCAAAATCACTGCAGATGGTGACTGCAGCCATGAAATTGAAAGACGCTTACTCCTTGGAAGGAAAGTTATGACCAACCTAGATAGCATATTCAAAAGCAGAGATATTAATTTGCCAACAAAGGTCCATCTAGTCAAGCCTATGGTTTTTCCAGTGGTCATGTATGGATGTGAGAGTTGGACTGTGAAGAAAGCTGAGCACTGAAGAATTGATGCTTTTGAACTGTGGTGTTGGAGAAGACTCTTGAGAGTCCCTTGAACTGCAAGGAGATCCAACCAGTCCATTCTGGAGGAGATCAGCCCTGGGTGTTCTTTAGAAGGAAAGATGCTAAAGCTGAAACTCCAACACTTCAGCCACCTCATGCGAAGAGTTGACTCGTTGAAAAAGACTCTGATGCTGGGAGGGATTGGGGGCAGGAGGAGAAGGGGACGACAGAGGATGAGATGGCTGGATGGCATCACCAATTCGATGGACGTGAGTTTGAGTGATCCCCTGGATTTGGTGATATACAGGGCAGCCTGGTGTGCTGCAATTCATGGGGTCACAAAGAGTCAGACACGGCTGAGCGACTGAACTGAACTGAACTGATGGTTTTCCAGTAGTCATGTACAGAAGTGAGAGTTGGACCATATAAAGAAGGCTGAGTTTCTAAGAAATGATGCTTTCGAACTGTGGCGCTGAAGAAGACCCTTGAGAGTCAGTCCCCTGGACTGCAATGAGATCAAACCAATCAATTCTAAATGAAATCAACCCTGAATATTCACTGGAAGGACTGATGCTGACGCTGAAGCCCCAATAATTTGGCAACCTGATAAAAAGAGCTGACTCATTAGAAAAGAACCTGCTGCTGGGAAAGACTGGAGGCAAAAGGAGAAGGAAGTAAGAGAGGATGAGATGATTACTTAGCATCACTGACATGCTGCTGCTGCTGCTAAGTTGTTTCAGTTGTATCCGACTCTGTGCGACCCCATAGACGGCAGCCCACCAGGCTCCCCCGTCCCTGGGATTCTCCAGGCAAGAACATCTGAGTGGGTTGCCATTACCTTCTCCAATGCATTAAAGTGAAAAGTCAAAGTGAAGTCGTGAAGTCGTGTCCGACCCTCAGAGACCCCATGGACTGCTGCCTACCAGGCTCCTCCGTCCATGGGATTTTCCAGGCAAGAGTACTGGAGTGGAGTGCCATTGCCTTCTCCGATCACTGACATGAGTTTGAGCAAATTCCAGAAGACAGTGAAGGATAGGGTAGCCTGGTGTGCTGCAGTCCATGCAGTTGCAAAGAGTCAGACATGACTTAGTGACTGAACAACAGCAACAACTTCAGGAAGTTTTTATTTTGTTATTTTTGAGACCCTTATCACATTCTGCTGCTACTGCTGCTGCTAAGTTGCTTCAGTCGTGTCCGACTCTGTGCGACCCCATAGATGGCAGCCCACCAGGCTCCCCCGTCCCTGGGATTCTCCAGGCAAGAACACTGGAGTGGGTTATCACATTCTAGGTGCCAGTAAACCAGAAAGTCTATGTCCCTGCCCTTATGGAGCTTATTCAGCAGACAGGTATTAGATGGTGTGAAGAAGAAATCCACTCAAGTTCTAAACAGATTATGCTAAGGTCTGCAATTATCAGCTGTCTCTTTACAATTCTATCATAAAGTTCAAATATTACAACCACTATTCAAACTAACAGAAATCAAGAATCAATTTAGGCCTGAAGTTTATAAAATAATACTTGAATATCTGAATATTTTGAATATTCAATCTTCCTGGCAACTAAACAACTGTGGTACAGGATGCTGGCATTCAGACAAGGAATGCATAAATCTAGATAGAAGAGTTAACGTCTACTTTGCTTTAGTTCTTCCCAGCATTCTTTCTTATTTCAACACATTTGTTTCTTGATGCTATCCTTCTACTTTAGATTCTCATTCCAAATCCTAAGAGTTTAATAGCTTGTAGTAGTCCTTAAAAACTAACGCTATTGATAACAGTATTCATTCTCAGGGCCTGCACAACAATCCCAAACGGCCCCCTGGCTTCTCAGAGCAATTTGACTCTGGGAGGGAAAGGGTCCTGGCTCGCAAATCATTTGTAAACCAGAGAACGGGTTATCTAAATAAAAGCCCCACTCCAGTCTCCTTGACTTCCAAAGCTAAGTGGGAAACGCCTCGGGGCAGCCAACCAGGGCCAGATGAGGCCGGGTTCAGGGGCAATGAGCTAACTGGCTGAGCCTTTATTTACCTCTCGGTCGAACCTCCCAGGTCTGCGCAGCGCTGGGTCTAGAGCATCCGGCCGGTTGGTGGATCCCACAACCACCACCTCGCGGTCCTCACCGATGCCGTCCAGCAGCGTCAACACCTGGGCTACCACGCGGCTCTCGGGGGCTTGGTGTGGGCCGCCCCGCCGGGGACACAGGGCGTCCACCTCGTCCAAGAAAAGGAGGGTGGGACGGCGGCTGGCCAGCTCCCGGGCGCGCTGGAAGATCCGCCGCACATTTTCCTCCGTCTCCCCGGGCCGGGCGCCCTGCAGCGCTGGGGCGCTCACCGCCAGCAGCTCCGCGCCCGTCTCCCGGGCCACTGCCCGCACTAGCTGGGTCTTGCCCACTCCCGGGGGGCCGGCCAAGAGCACCCCGCGTGGCACTTCTAGCCCCAGCGAGGCCAAGGCGCGGGGGTAGCGGAGCGGCAGGCGGAGGAGCTCCCGCAGCGAGTCGGCCGCCTCCGAAAGGCCTCCCAGGGGCACCTCGGGCTGCGGCTCCTCTTCCGACGGAGGCACCTCGCTCAGACTGATGTGGGTGCGAGGGGTGACCAGCCCAGCCGGATTCGGGCTGGGCGCCCCGCTAACGATGTGCAGGGCGGCCACTGGACCCGGAGCGCCTGGAGGAGCGGCCACCACGTGGCCCTGAGAGACTGGACGGTTCCTCAGCAGCTCCTGCACCGCCTCCAGCACCGCGGCTGGACTCGGGGCACCGGACGCGCCCGCTTGCTCCCTCAACTCCGGCCACACCGCGAGGCGCCGAAGGGGCGGGCAGGGCACTAAGCGGAGTCGGTTCAGGTTAATAATCCCCCCAGACCCCGGCGCCCCCACTGCCGACCCCGGGCTCGTGCACTGCGGGTCCAGCTGCACAAAGCCGTCCGCTCCATCCCGCCGCGGCCAGGCGGTGCACAGGCAGGAGCCACCGTCAGGCAGCGAGATCTTCACCGCCGAGCCCAGGTGGGCGCCTAAGGCGCGGAGGGCGGTAGGGCCCAGACGACAGCGCTGGGTGCCTCGATCCCTAGTATCTACGGGTAGCAGCTTTAAGGGAGGTCCTTCCGGAAAGGAACCCGAGTCCGGAGCCATTTCTCACGAAAGACGCAACACCCAGGAAAATCGTGTAGGAATTCCACCGGGCCGGAAAGACCGGCACACCGTGGCCGGAAGCAAGTGATGCGCATGCGCCAGGGAAGCCGCTGATGTGGGTCTCCCGATAGGTGGAAAGGACCAATAGGAAGTTAGACTAAGTTAGACAATGATGGGACCGTCAAGCTAGTTTGCCACGGTGTTGGGTTTGGTAAAATCTTGCGGCCCTTTTTATAGCTTTGCAGACACTATGACTAACTTCTAGAGTCCATAGCACTTACTGACCTCTGCTGTCTGTTTCCAGCTCCTAGGTTGGAACAACCTAAAAGGAACCAGGAAACTATACTGAGAGGAGATCCTGAGATGGGGAAAAAACCAATTAAACCCTGTTTTCTTCTTTCTCTTAATCCTAGTGCTTTCTATTCTCTTTGAAGAACAAAGACTGTAAATTCAGACTTGTCAAGAACAGCTTTGTAATTTCTAAAAATTTTTATTGGAGTACAGTTGCTTTATAATGTTTCTACTCTACAGCAAAGTGAATCATATATCCTCTTTTTTGGATTTCCTTCCCACTTAGGTCACCACAGAGCATTTAGTAGAGTTCCCTATACAGTATGGTCTCATTAGTTATCTATTTTATATATAACATGAATAGTGTATATATGGCAATCCCAATCTCCCAATTCCTGCCACAACCTTTCCCTCTTGGTATCCACACAGCTGTTCTCTACGTCTCTGTCTTTACTCTTGCTTTGTCTGAGGAAACCATACAAATAGCTGTGAAAAGAAGAGAAGCAAAAATAAAAGGAGAAAAGGAATGATCAGATCAGATCAATCGCTCAGTCGTGTCTGACTCTTTGCGACCCCATGAATCGCAGCAAGCCAGGCCTCCCTGTCCATCACCAACTCCCGGAGTTCACCCAGACTCACGTCCATCGAGTCAGTGATGCCATTTAGCCATCTCATCCTCTGTTGTCCCCTTCTCCTCTTTCCCCCAATCCCTCCCAGCATCAGAGTCTTTTCCAATGAGTCAACTCTTCGCATGAGGTGGCCAAAGTACTGGAGTTTCAGCTTTAGCATCATTCCTTCCAAAGAAATCCCAGGGCTGATCTTCAGAATGGACTGGCTGCATTTTCTTGCAGTCCAAGGGACTCTCAAGAGTCTTCTGCAACACTACAGTTCAAAAGCATCAATTCTTCATCGCTCAGCCTTCTTCACACTCCAACTCTCACATCCATACATGACCACAGAAAAACCATAGCCTTGACTAGACGAAACTTTGTTGGCAAAGTAATGTCTCTGCTTTTGAATATGCTATCTAGGTTGATCATAACTTTCCTTCCAAGGAGCAAGCGTCTTTCAATTTCATGGCTGCAGTCACCATCTGCAGTGATTTTGGAGCCCACAAAAATAAAGTCTGCCACTGTTTCCACTGTTTCCCCATCTATTTGCAATGAAGTGATGGGACCAGATGCCATGATCTTCTTTTTCTGAATGTTGAGCTTTAAGCCAACTTTTTCACTCTCCTCTTTCACTTTCATCAAGAGGCTTTTTAGTTCCTCTTTACTTTCTGCCATAAAGGTGGTGTCATCTGCATATCTGAGGTTATTGATATTTCTCCTGGCAATCTTGATTACAGCCTGTGCTTCTTCCAGCCCAGGGTTTCTCATGATGTAATCTGCATATAGGTTAAATAAGCAGGGTGACAATATACAGCCTTGATGTACTCCTTTTCCTATTTGGAACCAGTCTGTTGTTCCATGTCCAGTTCTAACTGTTGCTTCCTGACCTGCATACAAATTTCTCAAGAGACAGATCAGGTGGTCTGGTATTCCCATCTCTTGAAGAATTTTCCACAGTTTATTGTGATCCACACGGTCAAAGACTTCGGCATAGTCAATAAGGCAGAAATAGAAGTTTTTCTGAAACTCTCTTGCTTTTTCCATGATCCAGCGGATGTTGGCAATTTGATCTCTGGTTCCTCTGCCTTTTCTAAAACCAGCTTGAACATCAAGAAATTCACAGTTCACATATTGCTCAAGCCTGGCTTGGAGAATTTTGAGCATTACTTTACTAGCGTGTGAGATGAGTGCAATTGTGCAGTAGTTTGAGCATTCTTTGGCATTGCATTTCTTTGGAATTGGAATGAAAACTGACCTTTTCCAGTCCTGTGGCCACTGCTGAGTTTTCCAATTTGCTGGCATATTGAGTGCAGCACTTCACAGCATCATCTTTCAGGATTTGAAATAGCTCAACTGGAATGCCATCACCTCCACTAGCTTTGTTCGAAGTGATGCTTTCTAAGGCCCACTTGACTTCACATTCCAGGATGTCTGGCTCTAGGTCAGTGATCATACCATCGTGATTATCTGGGTCGTGAAGATCTTTTTTGTATAGTTCTTCTGTGTATTCTTGCCACCTCTTCTTGATATCTTCTGCTTCTGTTAGGTCCATACCATTTCTGTCCTTTATCAAGCCCATCTTTGCATGAAATGTTCCTTTGGTATCTCTGATTTTCTTGAGAGATCTCTAGTCTTTCCCATTCTGTTGTTTTCCTCTATTTCTTTGCATTGATCACTGAGGAAGGCTTTCTTATCTCTCCTTGATATTCTTTGGAACTCTGCATTCAGATGTTTATATCTTTCCTTTTCTCCTTTGCTTTTCACTTCTCTTCTTTTCACAGCTATTTGTAAGGCCTCCCCAGACAGCCATTTTGCTTTTTTGCATTTCTTTTCCATGGGGATGGTCTTGATCCCTGTCTCCTGTACAATGTCAAGAACCTCAGTCCATAGTTCATCAGGCACTCTGTCTATCAGATCTAGGCCCTTAAATCTATTTCTCACTTCCACTGTATAATCATAAGGGATTTGATTTAGGTCATACCTGAATGGTCTAGTGGTTTTCCCCACTTTCTTCAATTTAAGTCTGAATTTGGCAATAAGGAGTTCATGGTCTGAGCCACAGTCAGCTCCTGGTCTTGTTTTGGCTGACTGTATAGAGCTTCTCCATCTTTGGCTGCAAAGAATATAATCAATCTGATTTTGGTGTTGACCATCTGGTGATGTCCATGTATAGAGTCTTCTCTTGTGTTGTTGGAAGAGGGTGTTTGTTATGACCAGTGCATTTTCTTGGCATAACTCTATTAGTCTTTGCCCTGCTTCATTCTGTATTCCAAGGCCAAATTTGCCTGTTACTCCAAGTGTTTCTTGACTTCCTACTTTTGCATTCCAGTCCCCTATAATGAAAAAGGACATCTTCTTTGGGTGTTAGTTCTAAAAGGTCTTGTAGGTCTTCAAAGAGCCGTTCAACTTCAGCTTCTTCAGCGTTACTGGTTGGGGCATAGACTGTGATTACTGTGATATTGAATGGTTTGCCTTGGAAACGAACAGAGATCATTCTGTCGTTTTTGAGATTGCATCCAAGTACTGCATTTCGGACTCTCGTTGACCATGATGGCTACTCCATTTCTTCTGAGGGATTCCTGCCCACACTAGTAGATATAATGGTCATCTGCGTTAAATTCACCCATTCCAGTCCATTTTAGTTCGCTGATTCCTAGAATGTCAACATTCACTCTTGCCATCTCTTGTTTGACCACTTCCAATTTGCCTTGATTCATGGACCTGACATTCCAAGTTCCTATGCAATATTGCTCTTTACAGCATCGGACCTTGCTTCTATCACCTGTCACATCCACAGCTGGGTATTCTTTTTGCTTTGGCTCCATCCCTTCATTCTTTTAGAGTTATTTCTCCACTGATCTCCAGTATACCCATTTAAATGCAGAGTTCCAAAGAAGACCAAGGAGAGATAAGAAAGCCTTCCTCAGTGATCAGTGCAAAAAAAAATAGAGGAAAACAATAGAATAGGAAAGACTAGAGATCTCTTCAGGAAAATTAAAGATACCAAGGGAACATTTCATGCAAAGATGGGCTCGATAAAGGACAGAAATGGTATGGACCTAACAGAAACAGAAGATATTAAGAAGAGGTGGCAAGAATACACAGAAGAACTATACAAAAAAGATCTTCACAACCCAGATAATCATGATGGTGTGATCATTCACCCAGAGCCAGACATCCTGGAATGTAAAGTCAAGTGGGCCTTAGGAAGTACCACTATGAACAAAGCTAGTGGAGCTGATGGAATTCCAGTTGAGCTATTTCAAATCCTAAAAGATGATGCTGTGAAAGTGCTGCACTCAATATGCCAGCTAATTTGGAAAACTCAGCAGTGGCCACAGGACTGGAAAAGGTCAGTTTTCATTCCAATCCCAAAGAAAGGCAATGCCAAAGAATGCTCAAACTACTGCACAGTTGCACTCATCTCACACGCTAGTAAAGTAATGCTCAAAATTCTCCAAACCAGGCTTCAATAGTACATGAACCATGAACTTCCAGATGTTCAAGCTGATTTAGAAAAGGCAGAGGAAGCAGAGATCAAATTGCCAACATCTGACGGATCCTAGAAAAAGCAAGAGAGTTCCAGAAAAACATCTATTTCTGCCTTATTGACTATGCCAAAGTCTTTGACTGTGTGGATCACAATAAACTGTGGAAAATTCTGAAAGAGATGGGAATACCAGACCACCTGACCTGCCTCTTGAGAAACCTATATGCAGGTCAAGAAGCAACAGTTAGAACTGGACATGGAACAACAGACTAGTTCCAAATAGGAAAAGGAATACGTCAAGTATTCCTTGTATATGTACATGTATATTGTTGCCCTGCTTACTTAAGTTCTATGCAGAGTACATCATGAGAAACACTGGGCTGGAAGAAGCACAAGCTGGAATTAAGATTGCTGGGAGAAATATCAGTAACCTCAGATATGCAGATGACACCACCCTTATGGCAGAAAGTGAAGAGAAACTAAAAAGCCTCTTGATGAAAGTGAAAGAGGAGAGTGAAAAAGTTGGCTTAATGCTCAACATTCAGAAGACGAAGATCATGGCATCCAGCCCCATCACTTTATGGGAAATAGATGGAGAAACAGTGGAAACAGTGGCAGACTTTATTTTTGGGGGGCTCCAAAATCACTGCAGATGGTGACTGCAGCCATGAAATTAAAAGACACTTGCTCCTTGGGAGAAATGTTATGACCAATCTAGACAATATATAAAAAAGCAGAGACATTACTTTGCCAACAAAGATCCATCTTGTCAAGGCTATGGTTTTTCTAGTAGTCATGTATGGATGTGAGAGTTGGACTATAAAGAAAGCTGAGCACCAAAGAATTGATGCTTTTGAACTATGATGTTGTAGAAGACCCTTGGGAGAAAAGTTATGACCAACTGAGATAACATATTAAAAAGTAGAGACGTTACTTTGCCAACAAATGTCCACCTAGTCAAGGCTATGGTTTTTCTAGTAGTCATGTATGGATGTGAGAATTGGACTAAAGAAAGCTGAGCGCAGAAGAATTGATGCTTTTGAACTATGGTGTTGGAGAAGAATTTTGAACTATGGTGTTGGACTGCAAGGAGATAAAACCAGTAAATCCTAATGGAAATCAGTCCTGAATACTCATTGGAAGAACTGATGCTGAAGCTGAAACTCCAATACTTTGGCCACCTGATTGGAAGAGCTGAATCACTTGAAAAGACCCTGATGTTAGGAAAGATTGAAGGTGGGAGGAGAAGGGGACGACAAAGGATGAGATGGTTGGATGGCATCACTGACTCAATAGACATGAGTTTGGGTAAACTCCGGGAGTTGGTGATGGACAGGGAGGCCTGGTGTGCTGCAGTCCATGGGGTTGCAAAGCGTCAGACACAACTGAGCAACTGACCTGAACTGATACCATGTTTCTAGATTCCACATATATGAGTTAATAATGATATTCACTCTTCTATGACTTTCTTCACTCTGTGAGACAGTCTCTAAATCCATCCACATTTCTACAAATGGCCCAATTTCATTTCTTTTTATGACCAGGGAATATCTCATTGTATATATGTACCACACCTTC
The DNA here is from genome assembly GCF_029407905.1 of Bubalus kerabau. NCBI lineage: Eukaryota > Metazoa > Chordata > Mammalia > Artiodactyla > Bovidae > Bubalus > Bubalus kerabau. The sequence goes on from NC_073633.1 coordinate 69,997,136, forward strand.
TTTATCCACTTCTCTATTGATGAACTTTTAGTTGCTTCTGTGTCGACTATTGTAAACAGTTCTGCATTGAACATTGGGGTGCATGTGTCTTTTTGAATTATGGTTTTCTCTGGGTATACACCCAGTAATGGAATTGCTGGGTTATACCTATTTTTAGTTTTTTAAGGAACCTCCATACTATTCTCCATAGTGACTATATCAATTTCCGTTTTCTCCACACCCTCTCCAGAATTTATTGTTTGTGGATTTTTTGATGATAGCCATTCTGATCAGTGTGAGGTGATACCTCATTGAAGTTTTGATGTGCATTTCTCTGGTAATTAGTAATGTTGAGCATCTTTTTATGTATTTGTTGACCATCTCTGTGTCTCCTTTGACAAGTATCTATTCAGGTCTTTTACCCATTTTTTTACTGGATTTTTTTACATTGAGCTATATGAGCTGTTTGTATGTTTTAGAAATTAATCCTTTGTCAGTAGCTTCATTTGCTATTATTTTATCCCATTCTGAGGGCTGTTTGTCAGATTTATGGTTTCCTTTGCTGTGCAAAAGCTTTTAAGTTTAATTATGTCCTATTTGTTTTTGCTTTCATTCTCATTACTCTAGGAGGTCAGTCAAAAAAGATTTTGCTGTAATTTATGTCAAAGAGTGTTCTGCCTATGTTTTCATCTAAGAATTTTATAGTGTCTGGTCTTACATGTAGGTTTTTAATCCATTCTGAGTTTATTTTTGTATATGGTGTTAGCGAATGTTCTAATTTCATTTTTTTACATGTAGCTGTCCAGTTTTCCCAGCACCACTTATTGAAGAGGCTGTCTTTTCTCCATTGTATATTCTTGCCGCCTTTGTCATAAATTAGGTGTCCATTGGTGCATGGATTCATCTCTGGGCTTTCTATCCTGAAGAACAGCTTTGTATTTTCTGAAATAAAAAGCCATTGTATTTTGAAGTAACATGGGTGAACTTAGGCAAATATATGATATCACTTACATGTGGAATCTTAATAAAGGATAAAAATGAACTTATTTACAAAACAGAAATAGACTTGCAGACATAGCAAATTTATGGTTACCAAAGGTGAAAGGGATGGGAGAAGATAACCTAGGAGATTGGGATTAACATAATATACACACTACTACACTACTATATACAAAATAGATAACGAACAAGAACCTGCTGAATAGCACAGGGAACTCTGCTCAATATTCTGTAATAACCTATATGGGGAAAAAATCTGAAGAAAGAAATGGATATATGTACATATGTAACTCACTCACTTTGCTGTGCACCTAAACCTAATACAACATTGTAAGTCGACTGTATTCCAATACATATTTTTTTAAGGCAGTGTTTTTACCTCTGAAGGTGTGAACAAATGCCCATTAATTTATTCAATCGTGATAGCTGTACCTCACAGAGGTTCCCTTATTCTGGTTCCAAAAAGCTTTGGAAATCCAAAAAAGGGAAAGAAGACTTAATGAGGACATGATAACACTCTTAAGTATGTAAAGGGCTGTCATATTAAAGAGTTGGCAGATTTATGTGTATCTATAATGCAGAACTGGCAGGAAGGGAAACACAGAAGTCTTCCTCCTCATGCGGTCGTGTAGAAGAAGTAGGAGACTTTTTAAAGACATAGCCAAAGGGCATAACCAAAGCCAACGCAGGGAAACAAAGTTATATCACTCTTAGAATTTTCTGAATTTGGTTTAATACAGATGTAGAGGCTGCAATATTAGGAATATGATATGAAAGAAACTATGTATTTCTTTGGGTTAGTCTAAAGGTTGACTTTATACAAGGCCAAGCTAGAATTGTCTGACCCTGTAGGATCCACATACCTAGAAAATATCCACTTCTCTCTATGCCTAAAAAGTTGAGTTCTCACCTTAGTTTGCAAACAAAAGCATACAGGAACCCTGTTCCTCGACCTTCAGCTCTTACCCACACATCAGAAGAACTAAAACTGGCTTTTCCAGTTAGCCTGTGATATCCACTGTGTTCCTTTTTAGATCAGACCATTTGCAACCCTATTATCCCCACTACCTCAATAGTTGAAATTATACCATTCAACAAAATAGTTTATTTTTGTGAGAAACCATTTTAGTAAGAGTTGGGTGGTTCTTTTGCTTATTTGCTTTTATTGATTTATTTGGCTGCACCGGCCTAAGTGCGGCACTGGTGAAGATCTCCAGTCTTCCCTGGGGCAGGCAGGACACTTGCTGCAGCATGCGGGCTCTTAGTTGTGGCATGCAGGATCTAGTTTCCTGACCAGGGATGGAGATGGAACCTGGGTCCCTTGCACTGGGATTGTGGAGTCTTGGACACTGGACCACCAGGGAATTCCCTGCTTATTTGCTTTTAATATGATCCCAAATTTGGTGGATTCAATCAACTGAAGCATACCAATTACAGCACCAATGTCGAACCACTAGAGGGAGTCTAGAACCAAAGAGGCCCTAAGATTTGAGTTTGACGTGTTCTCAACTGTGGCTTCTAGGTTTTCCCAAGATTCGCACCCAGGTGTATGAAACAGTCTGTCGTCTATTTAGTTACTTATTTTCACATAATTTCTACATGGCTCAGGCCATGTCGATTCATTTTCTATACTGTTCACATTATCCTTGGTACTGAATACTTAATTTGTCCGTTAAAATGAAGGTCACTGTTTCCGTCCCACATCCCCAAATGTGTGGGAGTGATTATGAATGCTTAGGCATTTTTTTCTTTGGGAAACTCCTTTCCATGTTTATCTGCTACTCCCAGACCTTCAAACTTTTTTGACTTCAAACATACGCAATATGTTTCATTGCCATGAAAACAGTGATCTGCTTTGGTGCCATTGGGATGGATTCTAGGCAAACATACTACCTCCAGACAATTCCGAATTCATCAATTCTTCTTTTGGCTTTCCTCAACATGTAACCTGAACCCCGTTTAGTTCATGGCTTCATTATGCCTTGAATGAGCTAGTTGTTTTCCTATCTGTCTTCCCTCTACTCCCTTCTTAAAAGTTATTCTAAGAATTGACACTGTGTGTTATCTTTAATCTTTCATTCTATCTTTTCCCAACAGGGCCTAACTAGTTGCTTTGTGATCTTTAGCAATCCATTTAATCTTTCTGAGCCTGATTCTAATGGACTATTGTGAGGATTAAGTGAGATACTATTCTTTTTGAAATTGAAGTATAGTTGACTTACAATAGTTTTGGTGTACAACATAGTGGCTCAATATTTTTATAGGTTATACTGCATAAGATACTATTATATTAATTATAATGATTATTGAGTACCTTATAAGGATATTATGAGATAATATAAAAATTTTTCTTTGAAAAGTAGAAAGCTCTACTGGTATGTAATATAAGACTCTACTGAACAGTGATGGTTATATTTAGAGAATGCCAGGCACAGTTCTAAGTGCTTTACATGTATGATCTCATTTAATCGCCTCAGTGACGTTGGAAGGTTGGAATTACTATTTCTAATTTACAGATGAAGGAACTGAGGCACAGAAAGGCCAAGTGACTTCCCCAAGGTCATACAGTTTGCAAGTGGCAGAGCTAGGATTCGAAACTAGGTGGTCTGGCTGGCTCCAGAATTCCCACACCGAACCACTACATTATGTTATGCTTCAATCAAATTTCGGTTGACCAACTAGGTTCACTAGTTACGTAACAGTTATGTGATCTTAGGCTAAGCTTAAAATTCTAAACCTGATTTTCATCATTTGTAAATGGGATAAAAGTAATTCCTATCCCATAGATTTATTTACTCAACAAATATCTATTAAACTCCTACTGTTTGCTACATGCTGGGCATACTGCAATATCATGTGGCTTATATTCACATAAAACACCTGGCATATTGCCAGGCACACCGAAAGTGGTCAATGTTAATTATTGTCTTAATTTATAATAAGCCAATAACTTCTATGACACATTTCCTGTTACTCAGCCAGAGATTATGTTCTATCGTCACCATATAGACCATTTCTATGGGTCTTCCCTAACTCTATGTGAAATATTTTTGTGGCACTGTTCCATAGGGTATTGCTTTGCTATCATAGCAAAAACAAACAACATAAGATGCAGCAATACAAGTACCTCCCAGAGTTAAGCAAAGAAAATGCTTTAAATGGCTACTTTCTGATACAAAATTAAGGCCGGTGAAGTGAAGTGAATTAAGGCCGATGAAGTGACGTGAAAGTCACAAAGTGAAAGTCGATCAGCCGTGTAGTGAAGTGAAGTGAAAGTTGCTCAGTCGTGTCCGACTCTTTGAGACCCCATGGACTATACAGTCCATGGAATTCTCCAGGCAAGAATACTGGAGTGGGTAGCCTTTCCCTTCTCCAGGGGATCTTCACAACCCAGGGATTGAACCCAGGTCTCCTGCATTTCATGCAGATTCTTTACCAGCTGAGCCACAAGGGAAGTGCAAGTCTGGGTGAAGCATGCAAAATATGCTTACTATTATTACCAACAAACATGATGTACAGGTGGTAGATGTGAAGCTATGAGGATGATCAAACGTAATGCTTTCAAGAAATGTACAATAAGGTCATCTTGGGAAAGAAAATAACCCCACATTACATCTCCGGTGCATATAAAGAGCCCAGCAACACTTCTGAGCGTCCAGATAGGAGATGGCCTGCTGAGCTCTGCTGTGCTCTCTGGCACTGTGCTCATGTGCTCTAATGGACTGTCCTGGGCTTGCCTTACCTGCATTCTGTGGGAGTCAGCGGTATTTGCTAGATTGGGTAAGAGATTTTACCTCCCTAGATTGCTGATAATCAAATGAGGTATGTATGAAATCACTTTGAAATATTACCCACACACATGCAGAGAGTGAAAAACTATGTACAAGAGTATTGTAGTCACATCCAGAGAATAATCAATGTAGGAAGCAGACATGGAAAGTACTACTATCTTCCCCATTTCTGAACTTGCTTTCAGCATCTTTTTCTTAGTGTGACCACGCTTGCTTTCCTGTCTTGACTAGTTCTCCTTCTTCCCATCTCAGTTCCTATTAATAACAGTAACAACAGAGAACATGTAATGAGTAGTGTTTTAAGTGCTTTACAAGTATTATTTAATCATCCTAACAACTCTATGAGTTATGTACTAGTATTATTCCTGTCACCTTCAAAAAAGCTGACATCCGGAGGGTTTAAGCAACTTTACAAAGTCATACCGCCAGCAAGTAGTAGAGTCAGACTTCAGATCTGAATATACAGCTCTGCAGCCCATGTTCTCACTGCTATGCTGACTGCATCTCATCCTGCCTTAGTGCCTGCCACTGTTTCAGATATATATTTACCAAGCTAAATTTTTTCAGGCAGCAGTCAGCACTTTTATTCTTTACCTTTTCAGTCAATGATGCTAGAGTCATTTTTTCCATCTAAAATCAACTCTGGGGTCTTCCCTGGCAGTCCAGTGGTCTCCGTGCTTCCACTGCAGGGGAATGGGGTCAAACCCTAGTCAGGGAACTAAAATCCCAAATACCAGGTGATGCAGCCAAAATTTTTTAAATAAATAAATAAAATCAACTCTAATATGATATTTGTTACCTGGTATGATGAATTCAGAGTTAAACCAACTGGTAATAACCCATGCTATAAACTTTGATTTTTAGTCATTATCTGGGGGAAAGGAGAGTTTAGCAATAACTCTGTATAATATTAACTAAATCAGTGGCTTAGCTAGCTGACAACCACAAACATATCTACTCAAGAAATGAGGTCAAATCTCAGCTATTTTTTCCTCTGATATTTATTTGATATAACATTCAATTTCTACTTGCTCAAGGGTTAAGCACAAGGTGGCAGAATCAGCTTTATTAATGACACTATAAACAGGGATAAGTATTATTTTGAAATGTATGCAAAACATCTTTCTGAGATACGGGAATGGAGTGGTGAAAAACGAGGGCTTGAAATAAACCCTGAGGTCATCTAGTTTATACAGTTAGACCTAGAGAAGCTAAGTGACTTGCCCAAGTGGTAAACGTTATCCAAATGGTTACTGGTTGAGCAGGGGCTAGAATTCAGGTCTCCAGATCCGTCTGCGATGTTTTCCCCTCAGTACTGCATTTCTGGCCAGAACTATTTCCAAGAGCCTGCTGTAATGCATGTGATGATGTGAAAGCTTTCTCACAGTCAAGAAACTCTTCATGGACTTCTCTGGTAGTATGAGAATCTGCCCACCAATGCAGAGGACACAAGTTTGATCCCTGATCAGGGAAGATTCCACATGCCACGGAGCAACTAAACCAGTGCTCCACAATTACCGAGCCCACACACTGCAATTGCTGAAACCCATGTGCCTAGAGCCCATGCTCCGCAACCAGATGCCACAGCAAGGAGAAGCCCCGCACTCACCACAACTAGAGAAAAGCCCGTGCACAGCAATGAAGACCCAGCACAATCAAAAATAAAATAAATAAATTTTAAAAAGAAAGAAACCCTTCATTAGTTTCCCTAATAAAGAAATTTCACTCAGGAATCAAAATTTCATTGCACAGTCATCCCTCTGTATCCCCAGGTTCTGCATGTGTGGATTCAACCATGATCAAAAATATTTAGAAAAAAATTACAGAAAGTTTCAGAAAGTGAAACTTGAATTTTGTGCACTCTGGTATCTATTTACATGGTTTGTAAAGCTAATTTTTATTGGAGTATAATTGCTTTACAATGTTGTGTTAGTTTCTGTTATGCAGAAAAATGGGTCAGTTATACATATACATATATGCACTCTTATATTTCCTTCCCATTGAGGTCACCACATAGCACTGAGGAGAGTTCCCTGTACTATACAGTGGGTTCTCATTATTTATTTTATAAATAGCAGTGTATATAAGTTCAGAGAAGGCAATGGCACCCCACTCCAGTACTCTTGCCTGGAAAATCTCATGGATGGAGGAGCCTGGTAGGCTACATTCCATGGGGTCGCTAAGAGTCGGATACGACTGAGTGACTTCACTTTCACTTTTCACTTTCATGCACTGGAGAAGGAAATGGCAACCCACTCTAGTGTTCTTGCCTGGAGAATCCCAGGGACGGGGGAGCCTGGTGGGCTGCCGTCTATGGGGTCGCACAGAGTCAGACACGGCTGAAGCAACTTAGCAGCAGCAGCAGATTCTATTCTACACATGTACTGCATCTTCTTTCTCCATTCCTCTGTCATTGGATGTTTAGGTTGCTTCCATGTCCTCAGTTCATTTCAGTCGCTCAGTCATGTCCCACTCTTTTTGACCCCATGAACTGCAGCATGCCAGGCCTCCCTGTCCATCACCAACTCCTGGAGTCTACCCAAACTCATGTCCATTGAGTTGGTGATGCCATCCAACCATCTCATCCTCTATCTTCCCCTTCTCCTCCTACCTTCAATCTTTCCCAGCATCAGGGTCTTTCCAAATGAGTCAGTTTTTCGCATCAGGTGGCCAAAGTATTGGAGTTTCAGCTTCAACATCAGTCCTTCCAATGAGCACCCAGGACTGATCTCCTTTAGGATGGACTGGTTGGATCTCCTTGCAGTCCAAGGGACTCTCAAGAGTCTTCTCCAATACCACAGTTAAAACCATCAATTCTTCAGCACTCAGCTTTCTTTATAGTCCAGCTCTCACATCCATACATGACTACTGGAAAAACCAAAGCCTTGACTAGACGGACCTTTGTTGACAAAGTAATGTCTCTGCTTTTTAATATGCTGTCTAGGTTGGTCATAACTTTCCTTCCAAGAAGTAAGTGTCTTTTAATTTCATGGCTGCAGTCACCATCTGCAGTGATTTTGGAGCCCCCCAAAAAAAGTCTCTCACTGTTTCCACTGTTACCCCATCTATTTGCAATGAAGTGATGGGACCGGATGCCATGATCTTAGTTTTCTGAATGTTGAGCTTTAAGCCAACTTTTTCACTCTCCTCTTTCACTTTCATCAAGAGGCTCTTTAATTCTTCTTCACTTTCTGCCGTAAGAGTGGTGTCATCTGCATATCTGAGGTTATTGATATTTCTCCCAGCAATCTTGATTCCAGCTTGTGCTTCTTCCAGCCCAGCATTTCTCATGATGTACTCTGCATAGAAGTTAAATAAGCAGGGGGACAATATACAGCTTTGACGTACTCCTTTTCCTATTTGGAACCAGTTTGTTGTTTCATGTCCAGTTCTAACTGTTGCTTCCTGACCTGCATACAGGTTTCTCAAGAGGCAGGTCAGGTGGTCTGGTATTCCCATCTCTTTCAAAATTTTCCACAGTTTATTGTGATCCACACAGTTAAAGGCTTTGGCATAGTCAGTAAAGCAGAAATAGATGTTTTTCTGGAACTCTCTTGCTTTTTCGATGATCCAGCGGATGTTGGCAATTTGATCTCTGGTTCTTCTGCTTTTCTAAAACCAGCTTGAATACCTGGAAATTCATGGTTCACGTATTGCTGAAGCGTGACTTGGAGAGTTTTGAGCATTACTTTACTAGCATCCTGGGCTATTGTAAAAAGTGCTGCAATGACATTTAGGGTGCGTGCATCCTTTCAAATTTCGGTTTTCTCAGGATATATGCCTAGGAGTGGAATTGTTGGGTCTTATGGTAGCTCTATTTTTGTTTTTTTTTTAAGGAACTCCCATACTGTTCTCCATAATGGCTGTACCAAGTTACATTCCCACCAAACGAAGGAGGGTATTTACATAGCTTTAACATTTACAGCTACACACAAAGCATATACATTGTACTAGTTATTATAAGTAATCTAGAGACGTTTGAAAGTATACTGGAGGATGTATCATTTTATATAATGGACTTGAGCAGCCATGGATTTGGTATCCACAGGAGTCCTGGAGCCAACCCTCTTTGGATAGCGAGGAATGATTTTAGATTTAAATAAATAGACTCCATATGTCATATTAGCTTAATTTGAAAGCAGCTAGGGGTTTGGCTGTGGGGGCTTGGATCTTGAAGGACAAACCAACCTTTGTTTGTGAGAGAATAACAGACGCAATCATATAAAATGCACATTGAAAGTGAAAGAAAGTGAAGTCACTCAGTCGTGTCCGACTCTTTGCGATCCCATGGACTGTAGCCTACCAGGCTCCTCAGTCCATGAAATTATCCAGGCAAGAATACTGGAGTGGGTTGCCATTTCCTTCTCCAGGGGATCTTCCCAACCCAGGGATCAAACCTGGGTCTCCAGCACTGCAGGCAGACGCTTTACCGTCTGAGCCAAAATGCACATTAGTGCCATCCTAAAATTCTCAAGTGTAATTTTAGGATAAGAAGCCTCAAGCTGTAGAAGTGGACCTCTCTCCACAAAACTGATCTTTATGTAACATTAGCTTATTATTTTTTCATGTGGCCTAAGTACTTCTTTTCAACATCAAAGGAACCACAGAGACCAGAAAATATTTGTCTCTAAAGTATTAATACCTCTCTTAAGGAAGAGAATTCTCTTTCCTTCCTTTGGATTATTTTAGAAGAATGAGTGGTTTACTTTTGTCACCTAGCTCCTTCTTTTTCTAAGCTCTGTCTGTACTTTGTGAATGATCCATGTCTAGTCAAAGCTCTTTGCAGCTCTGCTCTGTGCCAGGAACTTCCTGGCCTCCTAAAGCCTTGCCAACAGCCAGACTGCACAGTTTGGTGAGCAGAGTTCCCTGGGTCCTTGCCACTCAAAGAGCGATCTATGGACCAGCAGCACCGGCACCACCTGGAAGGTTGTTAGACATGAAGAATCTCAGGCATGAATCAGAGTCTGGCTTTTAACCACTTCCCCAAGCGATTTGTATGAGCTGTCCTGCATGCTTTTCTGTGAACACCTGTTGCTTCCTTCCAGTCTAGAAGTAAGGCTGACACCACTATACCCCAGCTGAAGGTAAAAACCTCAGGTTTAAAACAAGAAGTCTTTGGTTATTTGGGGACAAAGCAGCATTAATTTTGTCTGATAGTTTTTAAACTTGGATTGGAAAAAAACTTTAGAGGTCAAGTTTAACCATCATCATCACTGTGAATTTCAGTATAATGATCAATCTTTGTAACAACATTATATTTGTGTTCAGAATATTCTGTTCTAGAAGATAAAAGCATACATCTTGGAAAGGCAGCCGGAAAAATGGGAGAAGTTTATATATTTAAAAAAAAAAAACCCTCTTGGTGATTAAAGAAATGCATTTCAGTTATCTGGAAAGTTTACTGATGTGAATCCTCTCAGCCATGGTGAAAATGTTAGTCATTAAGTCACATCCAACTCTTTGCGACCCCATGGACTGTAGCCCACCAGACTCCTCTGTCCATGGGATTTCCCAGGCATGCATACTGGAGTAGGTTGCCATTTCTTTCTCCAAAGGATCTTCCTAACCCAGGGATCAAACCTGGGTCTCCTGCATTGCAGGCAGATTCTTTGCCACCTGAACCACCAGGGTAGCCATGGTGGTACCCCCCAAAAAGGTGTTTACTACTTAAATTCATATTTTAACACCATATGCTTATTTTTTAATCTGTCCAAGCTTACTATCTTATACAATTATAATTTAGTTTAGCTTCCCACAAATTCAAGGAATTGCTGCTGCTGCTGCTGCTAAGTCACTTCAGTCGTGTCCGACTCTGTGTGACTCCATAGACGGCAGCCCACCAGGCTCTGCCATCCCTGGGATTCTCCAGGCAAGAACACTGGAGTGGGTTGCCATTTCCTTCTCCAATGCATGAAAGTGAAAAGTGAAAGTGAAGTCGCTCAGTCGTGTCCGACTCTTAGCGACCCCATGGACTGCAGCCTACCAGGCTCCTCCATCCATGGGATTTTCCAGGCAAGAGTGCTGGAGTGGGGTGCCATTGCCTTCTCCGCAAGGAATTGCTATTATCTATTAAACCAAAGTCTCCACAAATAAAGGGAGGATAAGAGAGGGATCATCGAAAAAGCAAGAGAGTTTCAGAAAAACATCTATTTCTGCTTCATTGACTATGTCAAAGCCTTTTACTGTGTGGATCACAATAAACTGTGAAAAATTTTGAAAGAGATGGGAATACCAGACCACCTGACCTGCCTCTTGAGAAACCTGTATGCAGGTCAGGAAGCAACAGTTAGAACTGGACTTGAAACAACAAACTGGTTCCAAATAGGAAAAGGAGTACATCAAGGCTGTATATTGTCCCCCTGCTTATTTAACTTCTATGCAGAGTACATCATGAGAAATGCTGGGCTGGAAGAAGCACAAGCTGGAATCAAGATTGCCGGGAGAAATATCAATAACCTCAGATATGCAGATGACATCACACTTACGGCAGAAAGTGAAGAAGAATTAAAGAGCTTCTTGATGAAAGTGAAAGAGGACAGTGAAAGTTGGCTTAAAGCTCAACATTCAGAAAACTAAGATCATGGCATCCGGTCCCATCAGATCAGATCAGATCAGATCAGTCGCTCAGTCATGTCCGACTCTTTGCAACCCCATGAATTGCAGCACGCCAGGCCTCCCTGTCCATCACCAACTCCCAGAGTTCACTCAGACTCACGTCCATCGAGTCAGTGATGCCATCCAGCCATCTCATCCTCTGTCGTCCCCTTCTCCTCTTGCCCCCAATCCCTCCCAGCATCAGAGTCTTTTCCAATGAGTCAACTCTTTGAATGAGGTGGCCAAAGTACTGGAGTTTCAGCTTTAGCGTCATTCCTTCCAAAGAAATCCCAGGGCTGATCTCCTTCAGAATGGACTGGTTGGATCTCCTTGCAGTCCAAGGGACTCTCAAGAGTCTTCTCCAACACCACAGTTCAAAAGCATCAATTCTTCGGCACTCAACCTTCTTCACAGTCCAACTCTCACATCCATACATGACCACAGGAAAAACCATAGCCTTGACTAGACGAACAAATTGATGGGGTAACAGCGGAAACAGTGGCTGACTTTATTTTTCTGGGCTCCAAAATCACTGTGGATGGTGAATGCAGACATTAAATTAAAATACGCTTGCTTCTTGGAAGGAAAGTTATGACCAACTTAGACAGCATATTAAATAGCAGAGACATCACTTTGTCAACAAAGGTCCGTCTAGTCAAGGCCAGGATTTTTTCCAGTAGTCATGTATGGATGTGAGAGTTGGACTATAAAGAAAGCTGAGCACTGAAGAATTGATGCTTTTGAACTGCAGTGTTGGAGAAGACTCTTGAGAGCCCCTTGGACTGCAAGGAGATCCAACCAGTCCATCCTAAAGGAGATCAGTCCTGGGTGTTCATTGGAGGGACTGATGTTGAAGCTGAAACTCCAGTACTTTGGCCACCTGATGCAAAGACCTGACTCATTTGAAAAGACCCTGATGCTGGGAAAGATTGAGGGCAGGAGAAGGGGACGACAGAGAATGAGATGGTTGGATGGAATCACCAACACAGTGGACATGGGTTTGGGTGGACTCTGGGAGTTGGTGATGGACAGGGAGGCCTGGCATGCTGCGGTTCATGGGGTCGCAAAGAGTCGGACATGACTGAGCAACTGAACTGAACCGAACTCAAGAGATAAATCTCCCTAACGAAAGAATTCCAAATACTATATGAACATAAACCCCTTCTTCCCTTCCAGGCCAGTCCTAGTGACTCACTTCCAAAGAACAGAGAATAGAAAGGAAAAATACTAACGTTACAGTGGAGGAACCTGGCAAATAAATACCCTTCTTCACCAAGTGATCATGGTTAGCCTCACCAGTGATAGCATGGGAATATCATTCACCTGCTGATACAATGTGATGAGAAGGGAATGTCACCTTTGTGGTGTGCTTCCAAACACCCTATAACTCCAGTCTAATCATGAGGACAACATACGACCAACTCAATTTGAGGGACAATCTACAAAATACTCAACCAGTACTCCTCAGAGCTGTCATGGTAGCCATAAAAAAGAACAAAATGATACCATTTTCAGCAATATGGATGAATCTACAGATTGTCATACTGAGTGAAGTAAGTCAGACAAAGACAAATCTCATATGATATCACTTATATGTGGAACCAAAAAAAAAAAGAATATAAATGAACTTACTTACAAAACAGAAATGTCTTACAGATATAGAAAGCAAAAAGAGTTTCCAGGGGAAAGAAGGGAGGGATAAATTGTCAGGACTGACATATATAAACTACTATATATAAAATAGGTAACTGGTAAGGACCAAGTGTATAGCACAGGCAACTCTGCTCAGTACCCTGTAATGGCATATATGGGAAAAGAATCTAAAAAAGAATGGATATATGTATAACTGATACACTTTGCTGTACACCTGAAACCAACACAACACTATAAATCAACTATACTCCAAAAAAATTAAAAGCAAACAAATTGTCATAGAGCAAAGACCCTTCTCTGTCACAGACCAGAGACGCTCAGAGAAGAGATGACAACTAACCATATGGGGTATCCCGGACGGGACCCTGGTATGGAAACAGGACATTGGTGGGAAAACCGGTGCAATCTGAATTAATTCTGGTGTTCCATTTATAGGGATGCACAGTTCCATTAATAGGAATGCACACAGTGTTAGTCTCTTTAGTTTTGACAAATATACATGGATAATGTAAGATAACATTAGGTGAAACTGACACTGGGTGACAGATTTATGAGGCCTCTGTACTACCTTTGTAACTTTTCTATAAATCTAAAACTATAATGGAAAATAAAAATAAAATGTTCCACAAACTCGTGAAAACAGTTTTAACACATTAAAGCAAGGTTTCTCTTGATCCATATCTTCCTCACGTTTAGAGGGCAGACTTGGGCCAAACAATGACCTATACTATCCACACTTAAAATACTTCTTGAGGCCTGTTAGCACCATTTTGTTAAACTTGGAAGTTAAAGGCTTACAGATTTGAATTCCCAGAATGTAAAATAAAAGTCCATTTTCCTAAAGCACATTTAACTCTTACAAAGAGAACTGCACTGAGGAGTGGTCTCAGCAATTTTTTTAAATTTATTTTTAGTTGGAGGATAAGTGTTTTACAATGTCGTGTCAGTTTCTGCCATACCACAATGTGAATCAGCCGTAACTATACAACTGCCCCCTTGCTTCTGAGCCTCCCTCCCTCCCCTGATCCCACCCCTCTAGGTCATCACAGAGCACGAGGTTGAGCTTTTGTGTTAGACAGCAACTTCCCACCAGCTGTGTTTTACACACGGTAATGTGCGTGTTTCAGTTCCACCATGTTCGATGAATTTGGATGGGTCACTGGGCTTTCCTGAGTTGTGGTTATCCCTTCAACAAAATGAGGTTTCCCCTCGGTTCTAAAATTCTATAAATATACCTCTCTCAACTGTGTTAAACATTGTTTAAAGTGTGGTGTCAATTCTGAGGGGGGAAAATGAACATTTTGACAGGCAGTTAGTGCCACAGACATTTAATAAGTGGCAATCTCTGTGCTCAGTACAAGAGTTCTAGCCCTTGCCCTCCAGAAGTCTTGGTCCAGTGATAGAGAGGGATCTGTAAACAAGCGGTTACGGGCATGTAACAAGTGCTGTAAAAGAGGCATTAACAAGGTGCGCTGGTACTCAGGGTGGAACTGCTTCACTCTGCCTGTGGAGGTTAGAGAAGGCTTTGGACCTGAGAAACAAGATCACCATGACATATTACAAGTTAACCTAACCAGAGTCAGTGACGAACCTATCCTATAGTATTACACATTTTTTTTTAATTGGCTGTGTATGATAATTTGAGATTACTGGACTTTTCCTGCCATAAATGGACTGTTAAGTCAGAAATGTGGCTGTTACAGAGCTGGGCCAGAAAAGCACATTGTCTCCTGTTGCAGACTCGCCTCTCTGCGGAATGTTGATATGCATGAAATCTGTCCCCTGGGGTGACTTAATTGCTGTCACATGAACAATATAACTTTCCAGAAAAGGCCATGTGTTGGCTGCATATCCTGTCATTTCCAAATCAGGCCTCATTAAACATTCATACCTCTCAGATCATTTCATTTCCATCTTATGGCTGAACATTTGTGGCTCAGGCCTTGCAGTCCTCAGTCTTAGTATAGAGTTTTGCTTTTAAATTCTGAACAGCATGGTGGAAATGGAAATGTAGGAGTCCTAAGCAAAATATTAAAAAGTGGCTCCTACATTGACACTAAGCTTGAAAATCCTGAAAAATTCTGTGTAGGCAGGCCTTTCTTCAGTGAGAACATGACACAGCTGGGGGGGATGTTTTGCCACTTGAGTGATCCTGAGGTGGGTGGGGTAAGTGCTTTCTCCCGGGATGTGGCCCAAGTCAACCTGAGAGACGGGTTGAGAAACCTGGCAAATGTTATGTCTCCATCTCCCAAGACCTAGTTAGAGAAATGCCTTTCGCTGGGAGTGATAATTTGGGAAAATTCCTCACCAACAACAAGTGAGATAGACAGGAATGGAGTGGCAAGCACAGACCTGCAAGAGCTGGGCAAAGAGCATGGCAGACAGAAGCACCTTCCCACACTAATCTCTTCATTCTGCTAGATCCCCACGTGTGTGGACACGAGAGGAGCCAGGTGGCTGTGGGAGGCGTTCTCCCAGAGCAGTGTTTCCAGTTTTCCTGGGGCAGAGCTGTGAGAGAAAACATCTGTGACAATGAGAGAGTTCTTTATAGCATAACACAGGACACTTTGCATCAAAGAAAAAAATACTGACTTTTTTTTTTTCTGATTATAAGTGTAAGAATGATTCATAGAGAAAACTGAAGAAGTTACTGAACATTGGAAAGAAGAACAAAAATAACACCCATTATATATCTCTATACAAGGATAATAACTATTATTAACAATTTAGTGAATTTCTCCTCACACTAGTCAGAATACTACTACTAAGTCACTTCAGTCATGTCCGACTCTGTGCGATCCCATAGACGGCAGCCCACCAGGCTCCCCCGTCCCTGGGATTCTCCAGGCAAGAACACTGGAGTGGGTTGCCATTTCCTTCTCCAATGCATGAAAGTGAAAAGTGAAAGGGAAGTCGCTCAGTCGTATCCAACTTTTCGTGACCCCATGGACTGCAGCCTACCAGGCTCCTCTGCCCATGGGATTTTCCAGGCAAGAGTACTGGAGTGGGGTGCCACTGCCTTCTCCACTAGTTAGAATGGCCATCACCAAAAATCGACAAACAATATATGCTGGAGAGGGTGTGGAGAAAAGGCAACCCTTTTGCCCTGTTGGTGGGAATGTAAACTGATACAGCTACTATGGAAGACAGTAGGAAATTCCTTAAAAAAAAAAGACAACTAGGAATAAAACTACCATAATGACCCAACAATCCCACTACTAGGCATATACCCTGAGGAGGCCATGATTTAAAATGACACATGTACACCAGTGTTCATTGCAACACTATTTACAATAGCTAGGATATAGAAGCAACCTAGATGTTACCAACAGATGAATGGATAAACAGCTGTGGTACATATATAAAATAGAATATTACTCAGCCATAAAAAGGAACACATTTGAGTCAGTGCTAATGAGGTGGATGAACCTAGAGCTTTTTATACAGAGTTAAGTCAGTCAGAAATAGAAACACAAATACCTTATACTAATGTATATATATGGAATCTAAAAAGATGGTACTGATGAACCTTTATACAGAGCAGCAATGGAGATGCAGACATAGAAAACAGACTTATGGACACGGGGAAGGGTGGAAGGAGTTGTTATTCAGTCGCTCAGTAGTGCCCTGTTTAAAACCCTCCAATAACTTCCCACTGCATTTAATTAGAATGAAGTTCAAAAACTTGCCATAACCTAAAGGCTCTGCATGATTTGTCTCCTACCTACCTCTTTCCTATCTCAGGCAATTTTCTCCCTCACCCACATTGGTTTCTCAGTTCCTTAAACACACCAAGATCTTTTCAAACTTAGGACTTTGGCACTTAAAATATTCCTTTGTCATGAGAGCTGTCTATGTATGGTTCCTTATCAACTGCTGTCAGGTACAGTTCCTTATCAGCTCATTTCAGTTCAGTTGTCAGTCATGTCTGATGCTTTGTGACCCCATGGACTGCAGCCTGCCAGGCTTCCCTGTCCATCACCAACTCCCAGAGCTTGCTCCAACTCATGTCCATTGAGTCGCTGATGCCATCCATCTCATCCTCTGTCATTCTCTTCTCCTCCTGCCTTCAATCTTTCCCAGAATCAGGGTCTTATCAAATGAGTCAATTCTTAGCATCAGATGGCCAGAGTACTGGAGTTTGAGCTTCAGCATCAGTCCTTCCAATGAATATTCAGGACTGATTTCCTTTAGGATGGACTGGTTGAATCTCCTTGCAGTCCAAGGGACTCTCAAGAGTCTTCTCCAACACCACAGTTCAAAAGCATCAATTCTTTGGTGCTCAGCTTTCTTTATACTGCAACTCTCAGATCCATACATTACTACTGGAAAAACCATAGCTTTGTCTAGATGGACCTTTGTCAGCAAACTAATGTCTCTGCTTTTTAATATGCTGTCTAGGTTGGTCATAGTTTTTCTTCAAAGGAGCAAGCATTTTTAATTTCATGGCTGCAGTCACCATCTGCAGTGATTTTGGAGACCAAGAAGTTAACGTCTGTCACTGTTTCCATTATTTCCCCATCCACTTGCCATGAAGTGATGGGACTAGATACCATGATCTTAGTTTTTTGAATGTTGAGTTTTAAGCCATCTTTTTTACTCTCCTCTTTCACCTTCATCAAGAGGCTCTTTAGTTCTTCGCTTTCTGCCATAAGGATGGTGTCAACTGCATATCTGAGATTATTAATATTTCTCCCAGCAATCTTGGTTCCAGCCTGTGCTTCATTCAGCCCAGCATTTCACATGATGTACTCCGTGTAGAAGTTAAATAAGCAGGGTGACCTTATACAGCCTTGATGTACTCCTTTCCCGACATGGAACCAGTCCACTGTTCCAGGTTTGGTTCTAACTGTTGCTTCTTCACCAGCATACAGATTTCTCAGGAGGCAGGTAAGGTGGTCTGATATTTCCATCTCTTGAAGAATTTTCCATAGTTTGTTGTGATCCACACAAAGGCTTTAGCATATTCAATGAAGCAGAAGTAGATGTTTTTCTGGAATTCTTTTGCTTTTTCTATGATTCAATGCATGTTGGCAATTTGATCTCTGGTTCCTCTGCCTTTTCTAAAACCAGCTTGAACATCTGGAAGTTCCTGGTTCATGTATCATTAAAGCCTAGGTTGGAGAATTTTGAGCATTACTTTGCTAGCATGTGAGATGAGTGCAATTGTGCAGTAGTTTGAGCATTCTTTGGCATTGCCTTTCTTTGGGATTGGAATGAAAACTGACCTTTTCCAGTCCTGTGGCCACTGCTGAGTTTTCCAAATTTGCTGGCATATTGAGTGCAGCACTTTCACAGCATCATCTTTCAGGATTTGAAATAGTTCAACTGGAATTCCATCATCTCCACTAGCTTTGTTTGTAGTGATCCTTCCTAAGGCCCACTTGACATCATATTCCAGGATATCTGGCTCTAGGTGAGTGATCACACCGTCGTGGTTTTCTGGGTCTTGAAGATCTTTTTTGTATAGTTCTTTTGTGTATTCTTGCCACCTCTTCTTAATATCTTCTGTTAGGTCTATACAATTTCTGTCTTTTATTGTGCCCATCTTTGCATGAAATGTTTCACTGGTATCTCTAATTTTCTTGAAGAGATCTCTAGTCTTTGCCATTCTATTGTTTTTCTCTATTTCTTTGCATTGTTCATTGAGGAAGGCTTTCTTATTTCTCCCTACTACTCTTTAGAACTCTGCATTCAGATGGGTGTATCTTTCCTTTTCTCCTTTGCCTTTAGCGTCTCTTCTTTTTTTTTTTTTTTTTTTTTTTTTTTGACGCCGACGCCCGCGTTTGGCGGGCCGGCGCGGTTCCGAGAGCAGGGCACAGCGGGCGCGCGAGGCACCCGCCGGCCGCGGCCTGCGGAGCCCACCTCAGAGGCAGCGGCCCGGCCCCGGAGCAGCGCGCAGCGCGTCCGCCGCTCAGCCGGACGCGCCGGAGTGGCTGCGCGCATAGCGTCTCTTCTTTTCTCAGCTATTTGTAAGGCCTCTTCAGACAACCATTTGTCTTTTTTGCATATTTTTTCCTTGGGGATGGTTTTGATCACCACCTCCTGTACAATGTTATGATCCTCCATCCATAGTTCTTTACGCACTCTCTCTATCAGATCTAATCCCTTGAATCTACTCACCACTTCCACTAGAAAGGAAAGGGTTGGACAAATGGAGACAGTAGCATGGAAACATATATATTAACATATGTAAAACTGATAGCCAGTGAGAATTTGTTGTATGACTTAGGGAACTCAAACAGGGCTCAGTGACAACCTAGAGGGGTGGGATGGAGTGAGAAGTGGGAAGGAGGCTCAAGAGGGAGAGGACATATGTACACCTATGGCTGATTCATGTTGATATATGGCAGAAATGAACACAATATTGTAATTACCCTTCAACTAAAAATAAATTAAGAAAAAAATGTTAGTGAATTCTTTCCAGGATTTTATATGCATAGGTATTCATCATGGTTGAGAAATACTACATGTATAATTTCATAGTCTGTTCTTTTTCTTTTACTATCATGACACAGAATTGCCTTAGATTATTCAAACTCTGTAGATGTCCTTTTCATTATAGGGGACTGGAGTGCAAAAGTAGGAAGTCAAGAGATACTGGGAATAACAGGCAAATTTGGCCTTGAAGTACAAAACAAAGCAGGTCAAAGGCTAACAGAGTTTTTCCAAGAGAACACAGTGGTCATAGCAAACACCATCTTCCAACAACCCAAGAGAAGACCCTACACATGGACATCACAGATGGTCAACACCGAAATCAGGTTGATTATATTCTTTTCAGCCAATGATGGAGAAGCTTTATATAGTCAGCAGAAACAAGACTGGGAGCTGACTGTGGCTCAGATCATGAACTCCTTATTGTAAATTCAGACTTAAATTGAAAAAAGTAGGGAAAACCTCTAGACCATTCAGGTATGACCTAAATCAAATACCTTACGATTATACAGTGGAAGTGAGAAATAGATTTAAGGGATTAGCTCTGATAGAGTGCCTGAAGAACTATGGACAGAGGCTCGTGACATTGTACAAGAGGCAGTGATCAAGGCCATTCCCAATAAAAAGAAATGCAAAAAGGCAAAATGATTGTCCAAGGAGGCCTTACAAATAGTTGAGCAAAGAAGAGAAGTAAAAAGGAAAGATATACGCATTTGAATGCAGAGTTCCAAAGAATATCAAGGAGAGATAAGAAAGCCTTCCTCAGTGATCAGTGCAAAGAAATAGAGGAAAATAATAGAATGGGAAAGACTGGAGATCTCTTCAAGAAAATTAGAGATACCAAGTGAACATTTCATGCAAAGATGGGCACAATAAAGGACAGAAATGGTATGGACCTAACAGAAGACATTAATAAGAGGTGGCAAGAATACACAGAAGAGCTATACAAAAAAGATCATCATGACCCAGAAAACCACGATGGTGTGATCACTCATCTAGAGCCAGATATCCTGGAATGTGACGTCAAGTGAGCCTTAGGAAGAATCACTACGAACAAAGCTAGTGGAGGCGATGGAATTCCAGTTAAGCTATTTCAAATCCTAACAGATGATTGTGAAAGTGCTACACTCAATACGCCAGCAAATTTGGAAAACTCAGCAGTGGCCACAGGACTGGAAAAGGTGTTTTCATTCCAATCCTAAAGAAAGGCAATGCCAAAGAATGTTCAATCTACCGCACAATTGCAATCATCTCACATGCTAGCAAAGTAATGCTCAAAATTCTCCAAGCCAGGCTTCAATAGTACGTGAACCGTGAACTTCCAGATGTTCAAGCTGAATTTAGAAAAGGCAGAGGAACCAGAGATCAAATTGCCAACATGCGTTGGATCATCGAAAAAGTAAGAGAATTCCAGATAAACATCTACTTCTGCTTCATTGACTACACCAAAGCCTTTGACTGTGTGTATCACAACAAACTGTGGAAAATTCTTCAAGAGATGGAAATACTAGACCACCTTACCTGCCTCCTGAGAAATCTGTATGCAGGTCAGGATGCAACAGTTAGAACTGGACATGGCACAACAGACTGGTTCCAAATAGGGAAAGGAGTACATCAAGGCTGTATAAGGTCACCCTGCTTATTTAACTTATATGCAGAGTATATCATCTGAAATCCTGGGCTGGATGAAGCACAGGCTGGGACCAAGATTTCTGGGAGAAATATCAATATCCCCAGATATGCAGATGACACCACCCTTATGGCAGAAAGTGAGGAGGAACTAAAGAGCCTCTTGATGAAAGTGAAAGAGGAGAGTGAAAAAATTGGCTTAAAACTCATCATTCAGAAAACTAAGATAAAGGGGTCTAGTTCCATCACTTCATGGCAAATAGATGGGGAAACAATGGAAACAGTGAGAGACTTTATTTTCTTGGGCTCCCAAATCACTGCAGATGGTGACTGCAGCCATGAAATTAAAAGATGCTTGCTCCTTGGAATAAAAGCTATGACCAACCTAGACAGCATATTAAAAAGCAGAGACATTACTTCATCAACAAAGGTCTGTCTAGTCAAAGCTACGGTTTTTCCAGTAGTCATGTATGGATGTGAGTTGGACTATAAGGAAAGCTGAGCACTGAAGAATTGATGCTTTTGAAATGTACTGTTGGAGAAGACTCTTGATAGTCTCTTGAAGCGCAAGGAGATCCAACCAGTCCATCCTAAAGGAAATCAGTCCTGAATACTTATTGGAAGGACTAATGTTGAAGCTGAAACTCCAGTACTCTGGCCATCTGATGCTAAGAACTGACTCATTTGAAAAGATCCTGATGCTGGGAAAGATTGAAGGCAGGAGGAGAAGGGGACGACAGAGGATGAGATGGTTGGATGGCATCACTGACTCGATGGACATGAGTTTTGAGTAAGCTCCAGGAGTTGGTGATGGACAGGGAAGCCTGGCGTGCTGCAGTCCATGGGTTTGCAAAAAGTCGGAGATGATCGAGTGACTGAACTGCACTGAACTGAAACTTTCAATAGTGGCTGTATGTTTTGTTTAAATTATTTATTTATTTAAGGCTGCATTCAGCCTTGTTGGTACATTTGGGGTTTCTCTTGTTGGGACAAGTAGGGTTACTTTCTAGTTGCAGTGCAAGGGTTTCTCATTGTGGTTGCTTCTCTTATTGTGGAGCATGGGCTCTAGGGCTTCAGTAGTTGTGACGCATGGGTTTAGTTGCCCCATGTCATGTGTAATCTTCCCGGAACAGGGATCAAACCTGTGTCCCCTTCATTGGCAGGTGGATTCTTAACCAAGGGACCACCAGGAAAGTCCGTGGCTGTATGTTTTATCCTAGGATGAAATTGATTTGTTCTAAATCCTAAATTTATTCATTCATTTCAAAAATATTCATTAAAATTTTTATTTATTCACTTAGGAGCCCAATGCTTAATGCATTTTTATTTCTTTAACTATTCTCCAGTTGTTATTCACGCAATTCATTCCTTATTTTTTAGCATTTTTAAAGACTTAGGCCTGAGATGAAAATAGGGAGTCAGATTTAAGAAGAGGGTTGAAAAAGTACTGGGAGAGGAATTTAGGCTGAATGAATGAGCTGATGGAGAGGGCCCAGTGAAAGCTTCCCTCCCACCACTGAGGCATCCCAGGGTATTTTACGCAAACCCAGGAATTATTCATAGGCAAAGAAATCTTTGTGGCATGGTATTATGTAAGATAATGGTGGTGATTCAGTAACTTCTCCACCATTTCTGGAACTGACCAAATGCCTTCCTCATTCTTGGGTTCTGATAATACACGGCCTACCCCTGGCCAACACCTGCAGAGCTAGTGGCTGTTGGGTTAGGAAAGGGAAGTGCCAACTTATGGGGGAAAGTGAGGCACAGCTCTTTTAGCAGGGTGAATGGAGCCATTTTGCCTGCATGCTCAATCACTCAGTCATGTCCTCGCTTTCCGACCCCATGGATGAAGCCTGCCAGGCTCCTCTGTCCGTAGGATTTTTCAGGCAAGAATACTGGAATGGGTTGCCATTTCCTACTCCAGGGGATCTTCCCAACCAAAAGATCGAACCCGTGTCTTCTGCAACTCATGCTTCGGCAGGCAGTTTCTTTACCATAGTGCTACCTGGGTAGCCCAGAGCCATTTTAGCCCCAGGTAAAAGTCTTAAGGTTTGACTCAAGTAGGGATGAATATGTAGTCTATTTTCAGAACCATCCCAATGGGATGGACCCTTCTGATGCATCTATCCCCTTTCTGGTGTTCTCTCTTCTTTGACTACAGCGCAGGAGCAACAGATATGCCTACTCTAAAATGCCTTCTCTTGCCGCTGGAACATTCTCAGTAAGGCGTCTAAGCCATGCCTGAGCTTGGTGAGAGTGCTCATACTGTGTTCTTGTTTTTCTCTGTCTTCAGGATTCAGCTGTAGGTGATGTGTAGAAGCTCAGTTTGTCAAAGACTCTATTACACAAATGTCTTTGGTGGTTCAAATGATAAAGAATCTGCCTGCAATGCAGGAGACACAGGTTAGATCCCTGGGTCAAGAAGATCCCCTGGAGGAGGGCCTGGCAACCCACTCCAGTATTCTTGCCTGGAGAATTCCATGGACAGAGGAGCCTGGCAGGCTACATGCAGTCCATGGGGTCACAAAGAGTCAGAGAGGACTGAGCAACTAACACTTAACTGCCACACAATCTTTATAGATACAGTGTTACCCTAAGAAGGACAATTATCTGATAAATAACTCCCAGATGAAACACTCGGAGATATCCTGAAAGATAAATAGAAGCATGTGACATCATAGAAGCTTACAGATTTAATACTGAAAGTAGCCGGAGTTCATATATACCTTGTGTTGCAATAGATATTTCCCGGAGAATCTGGAGAAAATCAAGAATTATAGAAGGTAAGAGCACAGGCTTTGAAGTCTGTGTCTGGGTTTGAACTTGGCTCTCAGTTTCTTGGCAGCTGTTTGACTCTGGGCAATTTATTTAATCTAAAGGCTTGATTTCTTCATCTACATGAGATATGAGATTATTTTAAGAATACCTCCTCATAGATGAGTGAATGAGCTAACATATATGAAACTCTTATCTGGCACATATAAGCACTCAGTAAATAGTAACTGTTATTAAGTAGAGTGGAAGTGATTTTAAAATTAATTTGGTCAACATATATTAATTGAGCACTCTCAAAGGCAGGGCCTTATACTTTCTCTCTCACATGAACTG
Source organism: Bubalus kerabau (assembly GCF_029407905.1). Classification (NCBI taxonomy): domain Eukaryota; kingdom Metazoa; phylum Chordata; class Mammalia; order Artiodactyla; family Bovidae; genus Bubalus; species Bubalus kerabau. The sequence continues at coordinate 70,021,327 of NC_073633.1, forward strand.
GGTTTTTTGATATGGGGTCATTTATATTAAAATGATAACTTTACCTTTTTCAAAACAGTAGATTTGTTACATTATCCACTAACTCTTAAGCAAGTCTCAAAGGCTCCTCCAAAAAAATAGAAATACTGGTGATAAGGTCTCCTGTGAGCCCATTGTTTAATTCTTTAAGCGAACAGTATTTACTACTTATTTATCTACTCTAAAAGAGAAATTTCCACATGGAAGCAACCTAACTGTCCATCAACAGAGGAATGGATAAAGAAGATGCGGTACATATAAATAATGGAATATTACTCAGCGATAAAAAGGAATGAAATAATGCCATTTGCAGAGATGTGGATAGACCTACAGACTGTCATACAGAATGAAGTAAGTCAGAAAGAGAAAAACCAACATCATATAGTATTGTTAGTACAGATGAACTTATTTGCAAAGCAGAAACAGACACAGATGTAGAGAACAAACTTATGGACACCACGTGGGAAAGAGGTGGTTGGGTGAACTGAGAGACTGAGGTTGACATACACACACTACTATATATAAAATAGATAACTAATAAGAACCTAGTGTATATAGCACGGGGAACTCTACTCAATGCTTTGTGGTGATCTAAATGGGAAGGAAATCTAAAAAAGAGGGGATATATGTATAAAAACCATAGCCTTGACTAGACGGACCTTTGTTGGCAAAGTAATGTCTCTGCTTTTTAATATGCTGGTCTAGGTTAGTCATAACTTTCCTTCCAAGGAGTAAGAGTCTTAATTTCATGGCTGCAGTCACCATCCCCAGTGATTTTGGCGCCCCAAAAAATAAAGTCAGCCACTGTTTCCACTGTTTTCCCATCTATTTGTCATGAAGTGATGGGACCGGATGCCATGATCTTAATTTTCTGAATATTGAGCTTTAAGCCAACTTTTTCACTCTCCTCTTTCACCTTCATCAAGAGGCTCTTTAGTTCTTCTTCACTTTCTGCCATAAGGGTGGTATCATCTGCATATCTGAGGTTATTGATATTTCTCCCAGCAATCTTGATTCCAGCTTGTGCTTCATGCAGGCTACGGTTTTTCCACTGGTCATGTATGGATGTGAGAGTTGGACTATAAAGAAAGCTGAGTGCCGAAGAATTGAGGCTTTTCAACTGTGGTATTGGAGAAGACTCTTGAGAGTCCCTTGA